>NC_134538.1:143391732-145891732 GCF_050624435.1 Tenrec ecaudatus | reverse complement strand
TTGTGATAATTCTGATTTTGTTTACATTGAGTTGTGATCCATAGAGAAGGCTGAAATCTTTGATTTTCATCAACAAGTGCTTCAGGTTTCCTCACTTTGGGTCTGCATGTTAAAGTTATTAATAAGCCTTCCTCCAGTTTGCATGCTACATTCCTCTCCATGTAGTCCAGCATACAGATTGAATAAGTATGGTGAGAGGATACACTCTGAAGCACACCTTTCTTAACTTTAAACCGCTCAGCATTCCCTTGTTCTTCTCAAACCACTGGATTTCGTATACCATTTCCACACTAAAGTGTTCTGGACTTCCCATTCTTCTCAAGGCTATCCATAGTTTATTATGGTCCAAATTTTCGCCTGTTTGACTGTCCACAAAATATAAGTACACATCTTTGTAGTCTTCTCTACTTTCAGTCAAGATCCATCTGGCATCAATAATTACACCCCTTTTTCTGCATACTCTTCTGAACCTGTCTTGAGCCTCTCACAGCTCCCTGCCAATGTACTACTGCAACTGTTAATGGATGATCTTCAGCAAAATTCTACTTTCATATAATAGCAATGGTATTTTTTCCATAGTTTCAGTATTCTGTTAAATCCCCTTTCTTTGCAATGATAAAAATACAAATCTCCTTCAGTTGGCCATAGAGCTGTCTTTCCCAATTTCTTTGCATAGACAAATGAATGCTTCCGGTGCTTCATCGGCTTGTTGAAATATTTTAATTGGTATGCTATCAATTTCCTGAACTGTTGCTTTTGGCTAGTACCATCAGTGTGTCTTGGACATCTTCCTTCCTATTGCTTTGCAGATTCCCCGGTCCTCTGAATTTTTCATAATTTGGCAGCTGGATGCAGAGATTTGATCAGAATTAGGTTCAATCACTTTGGCAAGACTACACGTTGTATCATGTTCTTTCATTAGTAGGTCCCAACTCTCAAAAGCATGATGCTCTAACCCATTTAGCTTATTGAATTACAAGCAGTATTTCAGAAAAGAACAATCAGCCTGTTATCTTTAATGCAAGAACTAAGGTACCAAAGCTATGTTTATTCATTTGGAAGTAAGTGGCATATCTCTCTACATGCTAGGAGAAAATGGTCCATGCTGAATTCAAATTAAGTATCACAACCCTCGTGCTTACAGATATTTTCTTAATTGCAAACCTTGCCAGGAAGCAGTCTTTGATCTAAAACCTGTTATCCTGGAATGAGTTACAATTAATTTCCTCCTTTGGCTCCCCAAATGACCAATCTGTGGTATAATATGATCTTTTATTAATCTGATATGAAGTCCCTAATCAAACAAAATTTATCTTGTGTGACGAGAAGATAAAAATTATGCCAGTACTTTTGTTTTGGAAAGAGATTTATTATGCATTTGTGCTAACCAATTGGCCTTAGATAATATCTGTATTTCCAGTGTCATTGCATCCCAACGGTTGATGATCAGGACTCACTTAGTCGAGTTAGGTCTGACTCAAAGCAAGTCCTACTATACAAGTCCTATAGAGCAGTTCCTTTTAGTAAGAATCAAACTGTTGCTCAATCATAATGACGTCCGTGTGGAAAGTACAACCAAGACAAAGTCTGTAACATAGCCTACTCTAAGGCCACCATAAGTTGAGGCTGCCAGCACAGCAGTTAACCACGACATCACTGTCACAGATGCTTGGAGTGCGAGAGTGTGCCCGCTGTTAAAGTGCTTGCTTGGTTGCTCATGGAAGTGGTGGGATGGATTTTTGAGTTTGCTCAGAGGCTCCTTGCGAGAAAGGTTTAGAGACACTTCCAACAAAATACTGGCCATTGAAAACCGTACGGAACATTTCTACTCTGACAATAAGGGGTTTGCTGTGAATCAGAATCAACAAATACCATCTATCAATGTCATTCCTCACTTTGCTCACCCATAAACCAAACCAAAGCGAATAAGGATATTTTAATATAGTGCTAGCTAGCATGACACAGAAGATGAGCACACTGGATTTATTTGAAGTGGTTTGTGTTGTACTAAGATTTAGGTCAGGTTATAGTGCACATGGTGTCCTGTGATCCAAAAATATATTTGAACAATACAAATGACATGATCTGGGATTTTTTTCCCCAAAATATCATCTCAGATTTATTAGGAATTGAATAGTAGGCAGTTCCAATTTAATATCTTAAAAGGGGCCAGAAACAAGAGTTCCTGTCATAAATAAGGAGCCCTGAAGGCATAGTGGTGATGTGTTCTACTGCTGATAACAAGATCAGATATTCAAATTCACCAGCTTCTCTGCAAGAGAAAGAGGAGACTTTCGGCTCCCACAAAGCTTTACATCTTCAGAAACCCACAGAAGTTCCACTCTTTCCTACAGGGCTCCTATATACCCAAATTGACTGATAGTGGATTTGTTGTAATCGAGATTCAAATGCTCTGAAATCCAAAATTGGTCTATCCAGCTCCTAAGTAAAATTTAAATGTTCTATTATTACAAGATGGTATAACTTCTTCACCTGTGCCCAGAAACTCTTAAAAGAAAAGTTTGAATTTTTCTTATAAATAAGCCTGGAGTCAATCTCACCTATTAAACACTCAACAGGAATGATCCACTGATTTCTATATATTAAACTGTGTTCTGAAATATTTACTGCATTATGTGAAGGAGAAAAGCTTGATCTTCAAAATATTTGTACAAATTACCATGAAGTCTTATATTATTTTACACTCTAAATTATCCCATCATGTTCAATTTTCCTTTTGGTTTCCATGCTTCTCAAGCTGTACTCTTGCTTTGCAGTATCCAGCTTGCAGTCTCTGTATATATTGCACACCCTCCCAGACCCCAAAGAAAAACCCATTGCCTTCTAATTACTTCTAAATCATAGTGATCCTGTAGGATTGAGAAGAACTACCATTTTGGATTTCCAAACCTTAACATCTTTTAAAGGCTCTAGACTGAATGGTGGGTTTGAACACTTACTTTATGATTGACAGCTCAAGGAGTAACCAGCTAACCACCTTAAACAGTTTCCCTTGAAAGTCCCTGAATATCTAATTCATTTTCAAATATTCTTATTTTGGAGGGTGTGTGTGTTTGTGTGTGTCCTATTTTGTAATTTGTGAGTCTGCATTCTTCGCATATTTAGAAGTAGGATGATAGATTAATGAATTAGTATAATTCAACAACCGAAAAGAGCCCGAGTGGCATCGTGGTTACGTACAGGGTTATATTCTCAAAGTCCAAAGGTGGAGACTGAAGTTCAGCAGAAAGATGGAGCTTTCTCCACCTGTAAAGAGTTACAGTCTAAGAAACTCTACGGGGTGGTTTTACCCTGCTCAAGATTCACAAGATTTTGACATTAACTTGCTAATAGTGAGTTTTTTAATTTTAATAAAATATAGTGAAACATCATATGTAAGAAAGTAGGGTTGATGTGGTCTAGCCAACACAATTTTCTGAATCAAATAATCCTGAGAACAGCACTAGTAGACAGGACACCAAGAAAAAAAAAGTTTGGTTGTTTGGCTGCTTAATTGGTCCTTTCTTCGGTACCACTCCTGTTTTTGTCTCCAAGGATGTTATTTGTGACCTCAATGGCACTCCCATTTAATCACAACAGGAGCATTGGAGTTTCCCCAAAAGGCTGGAACTGTCAATTATGAAAATTTGGCATGAGAGGAAGAAAGATTCATGACTTATCATGTCCAAAAGTATGGCTAGAAAATAATGTAATAAGAATTAAGATGTACATCAGAATATTATTCCTATTCACATCAGTGCAATTTACATTTGCCTGTCAATTTGCATAATAGGTAGCATAGAAAAAGAACCAATGGTGGTGAAGGAAGAAGTTCAAACTGCACTGAATGCTTTAGCCAAACACAAAGCCCCAGGAAGGGGCAGGACACCCACTGAAATGTTTCAGGAAGCTGAAAAAGCACTAGAAGCACTCACTCATCTGAGTCAGAAAATTTAGAAGACAACTTCTTTTCCAACGAACTGGAAGGGATCTATATTTGTACCCATTCCAAAGAAAGGAGATCCAACAGAATGCTCAAGCTATAGAACAACATCATTGATATGACAAACAAGTAAAATTTTGCTTAAGATCATCCAACAATCATTACAGCAGTCCATTGAAAGTGAATTGCCGAAACTTCAGGCCAGATTCAGAAGAAGATGGAAAACATTGCTGATGTCAGATTGATCTTGGCTCAAAGCAGAGAAAACTAGAGATATTTTTACTTGTGTTTCATGGACACATCGAAAAGGCTTTGACACGATTCAAAGACATTGACTGTGTGGACCCTCATAAACTGTGGGTAACCTTGAGCAAAATGGGAATTCCAGAACACTTCATTGTGCTCATTTGGAACTTGTCCGTGGATCAAGAGGCAGTTGTGTAAACAGAAAGGGAATACTGCATGGCTTGAAATAACCAAAGATATACATTAAGGTTGCATCCTCTCACCGTACTTGTTCTTACTACACACCTAGAAAACCTCCAGATATGTGATATTACACAAAGAGTGTGGCATCGGTGTTGGAGGAAGGTTTATTATTAACCTGCAATATGCTGGTGACACAATCTTGCATGCTGAAAGTAAAGAAGAATTGGAGCATTTGCTGATTAACGTCAAAGATTGTAGCCTTCAACTGGACTAAAAATCAATGCAATGAAGATCTAAATCCTCAAAAGTGGACCTTTAGGTAACATCATGAAAAATGGAGGAAAGGTTTAAATTGTCAAGGATTTTGCCTTACTTGGATCCAAAAGCAATGGTCATGGAAGCAGCAGCCAAGAGATCAAAAGCTGTATTGCATTAGGTGAATCTACTGTATAAGAGGCCTTTAAAGTATTGAAGAACAAAGATGTTACCTTGAGGGCTAAGGTGTGCCTGACCCAAGCCATGCTATTCTCCATTGCCTCATATGCATATGAAAGTTGGACGGGGAAGGAAGATGATAGAATAGATGGATTTGAATTGTGGTGCTGGAGAACAATATTTAAGCTACCATGGACTGATAAAAAACAAACTGATCCGTCTTGGAAGAAGTAAGGACAGATTACTGCTTAGAGGCAAGGATGGCAAGATTTCATCTCACAATTTGGGCACACTGTCAGGAGTGACCAGCCCCTGGAGAAGGACCATGGGTGGTAAAGTGGGAGGGGCTGCAAAAGAGGAAAGTCCTCAAGGAGATGGATTGACACCATGGCTGCATCAATGGCCTCAGGAATAGGAACACCTGTTAGGATGGTGCAGGACTGTGCAGTGTTTGGTTCTGTTGTGCACAGGGTTGTTCTGGGTTGGAGCTGATTCTGTGGCGACTAACAACAACAACAACAACAATAACAAAAGTTTATACCTTTTCACAATACCACGTTTCTTGTGTGACTAATGGGCTCAATTCTACCATTTGCTCTCTCTTGTGAGTTGACTGAGACATGGTCATGGACTCACTCAATTCTCAATGGTAATTTTTCTCTCCATTTGCAGAAATAGAAGTCAGATACACCTACAATATCCTGAGAACAAGACTATTAAGTTTGATTTTTCTGAAAGAAGTTGAAGATTGTCCTTTGCTACGGTCAGAGATAGGGAATGGGTGGCCAGGCCTATCCTGTTAGGATCATATGGGAACTTGATGACAATTCAGAGTCTTGGCTCACACATGAGAATCAATCAATCACAACCTGCATTTTAACAATTCCCACGTAATTCAATGCACCTTAGAATATGAGAAACGCGTGGAAATGGGGAACCGATTACAAGGATATACATATAACTTCCTGGGGGACGGACAATTGAAAAGTGGGTAAAGGGAGATGTTGGGCTGTGCAAGATATGACAAAATAATAATTTATAAATTATCAAGGTTCATGAGGGAAGGAGGAGCGGGGAGGGAGGGGAAAAATGAGAAGCTGATGCCAGGACTTAAGTGGAGAGCAAAGGTTTTGAGAATGATGAGGGCAATGAATGTACAAATGTGCTTATACAATTGATGTATGTATGGATTATGATAAGAGTTGTATGAGCCACTAATAAAATGACTAAAAAAAAGAATATGAGAAACACAGGTTGCTTTTCATTCTTTAAGCTGAAACCTAAGATTTCCCTACTTTGTAGTTCAACTACATTTAGATTGGTGGGGGGAACATCAGTCTATTCTAGAGAGGCTGTAATGATCCTTTGTGTTAGTCTGGGTAGACTAGAGAAACAAATTCAGGGAGGCTCATGTGCATATAATGAAGAGCTTTATATCAAAGAACAATTATACATTGAGAAAACATCCCAGCCCAGTCCAGATAAAATCCATATGTTTGATATTAGTCCATATGTCCTATATAAGTCTATACATCCCTTTAAAGACACACAGTAGCTGCAATGATGCTGAATGCAGGGTGTTCACAGGCTGGGGGTGAAAAATCTTCTGGATTCAATGGTAGTGGAAGCATCTCAGCACTGGGGCGGGTCTCCACTTGGCTCCTCCAGCTCTCTGAGTGTCTCAACAACAGGGAAGTGAAGCAAAAAGAGAGTGTGGCCCACCTCCAGGGAGAAAGAGAGGAAGTTCCCAGAATCCTCATGAGAAGGCCATGCCCACAAGGAAGCATTATCAGGATGTGACCCAATAGACAAGCTAGACTCCACCCCTTTACTCTTAATATCCCCAAGTTGACATGAGATTATATAACTACCACATGTAGTATGGCCAGCATGAAATCAAAATAATATTTCTTAAAAATTAGAAATTTAATGGGAATTTAATTATAAAACAAATGTGAAATCAACTGATGTTAGCTCAAAAACTTACTACAAGTATTACTTCATTTTCCAAATGACTGTGAATAACACAGAATAATCTTGAGGTATAGTACCACAATCCAAGATTATCAAGCCTTTCAATATCAGAATGAAGCTCTGTGAGGAAATAGAACTATTCTCTCAGTAATCTCACTGGCTTGTATATTAGACTAAAATGCAGCGAAGGTGTGACCAAGTAAGCAGTGAAAATAACTAGTATTATGACATAATGTCATGTGTTTTCTGTCTAAGTTAGACAAAAATACACAAGGAAACATTAACACAGACATTTTAATGTGATTTTTAAAAACAGTACCCGGTACAACACCTCATATGATTTCACTGAAATTAAAAATAATGGTAAATGTTGAAATGCTGTCTTGAGAATCCTTCATGTTGAAAAATAAAACAAAAAAATCATATTATTATTGAGGACATATTGGATTTTGGGGTGAAATAAAATATACCGTGATATAATACATGGAAAACAGCAGATAACAAACTAAAATGAATTCCTTTATAAGCAAACACTATTAAAAGATACAAAGAAATTATTGCTGAAGACTTGGAAAAGCAAATAATAGATCAAATTCCTGGGTGCAGGAGTTTGCTGTATAGTTGGATGAAGGGCCATATTATGAACATGACTCAACTTGAAGTAATTGGATATCTGCCAAAATAATCAAGTTGTCTGTGCACCATTTGAGAATATGCATTGGATAAAATGTCAATAGTAAATGACTCTTTACTACTACTAATATTAGGAAGGAAAACTTTAAGTAAAATGTGGATAATTGGTCTTGACTGCATTTTTAAAAAAAATCTTTTTATTGGGGCTCATAAGGCTCTTATCACAATCTGTACATACATCATTTGAGCAAAGCACCCTTATACATTCGTTGCACTCATCACTCTCATAATTCACCTTCCACTTGGGTTCCTGGAATCAGCTCGGTTTCCCTTTTTTTCCCCCCATCCCCCTCCCTCCCCGATCGCACCACTGGTCCCTTGATAGTTTATAAATAATTATTATATCTTATCTTACACTCCCCGGCATCTCCCCTCACCCGCCTCCCCTTTGCCCATCTCCCAGAGAGGAGGTTACACATAGATCTCCGAGATCGGTTCTCCCTTTCTACACACCCTTCCCTCCTGGTGTCGCCACTCCCACCGCTGGTGTTGAGGGGTTCGTCTGTCCTAGATTCCCTGTGCCTCCAGATCCCCACTGCACCGCTGTACATCCTCTGGAATAACCAGGTCCGCAAGGCAAGGTAGAATTGGGGTCATGATGATTGGGAGGGGAGGAAGCGTTCAGGAACTAGAGGAAGGTTTTGAGTTTCATTGTTGCTACACTGAACCCTGAGTGGCCCATCTCCTCCTCGCTACCCCTCTGGAAGGGGTGTCCAGCTGTCTACAGGTGGGCATTGGGTCCCCATCATGCACTCCCCCTCTTTCATTTTTAAAAAAGCAAATCGAGTAAGTTTGTGGAAATAGCACCAAGCATGAAATATCTTTATTAAATTTATTTGTAGGCAAACTATTACAGCAAAGCAATTAAATCCAAGAGTGCAACGAGTGCTTCACTATGCTAATATAATTAAGGAAAAGAAATGATAACCACTATAAATATTAACATCCCTAATAAGATAATGCTAAGAAAGATCACACCTAATCCTT
This sequence comes from Tenrec ecaudatus, assembly GCF_050624435.1. Lineage (NCBI taxonomy): Eukaryota > Metazoa > Chordata > Mammalia > Afrosoricida > Tenrecidae > Tenrec > Tenrec ecaudatus. The sequence continues at coordinate 145,883,271 of NC_134538.1, read as the reverse complement.
TGAGTGTACTGCCTACTCTGCCATGAAATACTCAAGTTCTACTTTGAAAAGGAACTGCTCTTAACAAATGCTCAGAAAACATTTTCTTGTGCAAATTTTTTATTTTCTTTTCTAATTGCTATACTTACTTCCCCCGCCCCCCGCAATTAAAAAAAAAAAGACCTGTCCTGACACAATAGCGCTTTACCAGGGAATGGGGGTGGTTATTGCGCTTTTAGAAGAGACGTGCGTTATGGACTGAGAGTATTGGGGGTGACTGCAGGGCAAGGTTCCTGTTGTGTGGTTTTGTTGTGGCAACTGTGTGTCACCTACAGAAGCAGTCATATTTGTAAGCTCAGACATTGTCTACCATAGGGAAAAATCTTCCAGATAAATATTTCAGGGGATAGGCAACCTACTTGTCAGAAATATTTACTGGCAGCATTTATTTATTTATTTATTTACTACTTTAGGGGAAAATGCACTTGACCAGGTCAATTTGAAGAAAACTATTTGGCAATTTTAGATGTGTGTAAATATAAATATCAGGATGTAGTAAGCAAGGTTGACAATATTTCTATGGTTTGGTTAGAACCTTCTCATTGTCCCTTGTCTTCTTCACCTACACTGGCCATGAAAACCACTTAGAATTTGACCTAGAATTTGGGGTCACAAACTCTTTTGTCAGACTTTTGAACTCCATGAAGTTTTTACTTCCACAATACATCTGAGGAAAAATTGTCTTTGACATCATAAATGAAATACATTCTGAAAGCTTTCATTTTTCTCCTTTTCTTATTAATTTCTCTTTATGCTTGTTTTTATAATATATCAAATAATCCATACAATACTATATGAGTTACAGATAAGTATAAAACATTCTCTTTGCCTTTGAGTCAATGCCGACTCACAGTGACACTCTAAGACACAGTTGTCCATGTGGGTTTCTGAGTTACTTTCTGTAACTGATAGTTTCAGCTTCTCCTGCAGGAACATGGGTGGTTTCTTTTTTAAAAATCAATTTATTGGGGACTCATACAATTCTTATCACAATCCATATACATACACCCATTGTGTCAAGCACATATGTACATTTGTTGTCATCAGCATTCTCAAAACATTTGCTTTCTACTTGATCCCTTAAGATCGGCTGCTCATTTCCCCCCTCCATCCCCACTCCCCCTACCTCATGAACCCTTCATCATTCATAAATGATTATTATTTTGTCATATGTTACACTGTCCGACATCTCCCCCCACCCTCTTCTCTGCTGTCCACCCCCCAGGGAGGAGGCCATACGTAGATTCTTATAACCATGTGGTTGGTAGCTCAATGCAGCACCCCCTGTGCTACCCGGGCTCCTAGCTCACTCTCTCAACTGCCATTGAGTCAATGCTGACATTGAGCAACTCACTGTGAGTTTCAGAGACTATGGCTGTTTATGGGATGAGAAAGCCCAGTCAGGCTTCCTTCTGCGGGGCTGCTAGTATTTTTGAACTGCCAACCAAACCAACCAAGTCAGTTGTTTTTTTTTAAGGATTTCAGACAATAAATCAGAGATTACAATAATAGAGCCCTGTGCCCTTAATTGTTCTTACATTTAAAATCTTTTTAAATCTTTTGTAAATGTGCCCATTTCTAGAAGAATCTTGGGACATTATTATTTATTTATTTACATAATTTTAATAAGCTGGGATTTTATATATATATAATAACATATCATTCTATATTTCAATCATGTCAAGTAGAATTGTTCAATTGCTACCACAATCAGTTTCCAACCATTCTTTATCTACATGAACCCCTTGACATCATCTCCCCTTTATGACATCATCTCCCTTTTACTCCCCACCCCAACCACTGTACCCTTCCCTCCACCCCCTTATTCTACTTGCTGTCCCTGTAGGCTCATCAATCTTGGGTTTCATATACTGAAAAGTGGAAAGTCTATACCACAGCTTCAAGAGGGTGACCTCCATTGACATAACACCTCTGAGACACACTCTAAAGCAAACAAACAATACAAACCCAAAATACAGAAAACTTTGGAAAGCAGATCAAGGCCAACATGCAACAAGGGTGGTTCATAAGGTTTTGGCGGGACAGTCCCGATTTTGAATAATTTTTCCTGCGTCCCACAGCATTTTAAAAAAAGTCCTGATTTTTGGAAAGAATGCACGACAAGCTAGGGTATACGGTTTTTGGCTGCCATGTGGCTATTTCGCCAGGATCTGAGTTTTATCAATGGTGTCCCGTTGGTGTCCCACTTTACCAATGTTTAAATCTGGTCTCCTTATTCTACTGACAAAGTGCTTAACTGTTTAGGTCAGATTTATGCCTTTGGTATTTTATGCTCTTCTCTCCCTTTTATACTCCACTCTGTTTATTAACCACTCTCCTCCTATCCCTCAATTTTAGATAGGGGGAGTTCTCAGGAGGCTTATTACCGACGTCATTCCACAAAGGAATCTTGGGCATGCACTGCCATTCATCGCCCTCTGCAAACTGGATTCTAACAATTTAGCCTCTGACACTGATCCCTCCTTCTTCTTTGGATTATATGGATTCTGATCCTTGGTGACTGACGATGGTGTGCTTCCTCCATGTGGACTTAGTTGACATCTCTCTTCGATGACTGCTTGTTTGGAAACAAGCCTTTAAGACCCCAGACACTATTTTATCTGATAGCTGGACATCCTCTAGGATCTTTGCCACATTTTGCTATAGGACCCATATCTTCTGTGTTCCCTTCCTGAGGGCAAGTATCCAGCAGGGCCATGATGTAAGAATCAATTGTTCTTAAGTTGGAGCTAGGATTTAGTGTGAGCCCAAAATCCATTCCTGGATTTTTTTTTTTTAGTTTGCTGTAACTTAGGAGTTAATACATATGTCTTATCATTCCATAGTTCAATCACATCAAACAGAATTGCACAATTGCTTCCATAATTAGTCTCCAAACACACTTTTCCTTCCTGGACTCCTTGATATTGTCTCCATTTCATCACCCCCAAATTCCTTGTTCTATTTGCTTTCCCTATTGGCTCAACACCCCTGTGGTTCATTTACCGACAAACAAAAAAAAAACACAACTTCAAGAGGGTGACCCCACTGGCAATGCACCTCAGAGACATACCCAAAATATGAACACTTTTTAATTAGGCTACATTTTTATTTGGCATTTTCCTGAACTTGTAATGTGTAATTCTCCTTATTTCCCCAGAAGTAGATTGCACATCTAGTTGCAGGTTGTCCACCTTTCTGATTATTGCTCTTAGAATATGAATCATGCCTTTGCCTTGGTCACACGGGAATCAATTGCAGCCCCTTGGTCAGAGTAGAGCGGCTTCACTAGTCTTTCAGTGCTATGATATCACCCTAAGAAACCAGATCAGCAGGCCTTTCTTCCGTGGAGCCACTGGATGGCTGAGACAGCCGTTCTCTCCTAGTAGCAGAACACTGCATTGATGGGGCCTCCCAGGGATTTATAGACTCCTACCAATCCTGCTTACTTTAGTTTTTAGGCTGGCAATTGAAAAATCTCTGCCAGACCAGAGTCTGAGTTGTTTTTGTTTTAAGACTGAACTGTTTGCTGTTTAGTATAACTTGTAGTTTTGATGTTGAAAGCTGGCCATGATGGAGCATGGACTGGGCAATTTCATTGTAACTCCCTGGGATGCCCTTTTGATGGTGATGCAGTGGTTAGCTGTGGGGTCTGGGGAGATGTACCACATCCCTCTGAGACTGGAACTCACTCTTCAAGCCTGTTCCCCTTGGCTGTCATTTTCACCAGGGTTTAACTGTTTGTTTTGTTGTCATTTGCTTGTTTTATCCCCTTCCAGCCTCCTTTGCTCCTGAAAGGAACCCTCTTGGCTAGTGGGCAATGCATTGGGCTGCTAATCACCAGGTCATCAGTTCAATCCCTCCAGTGGCCCTCTGGGAGATTGACAGGGTTGTCTTCTCCTTTAAAGATTTGGAAACCTAAAGGGGCAGTTCTACTCTGCCCTTTGGGGTCACTATGTTTCAGAGTCAACCTGATGGCAGTGAGTTTGAGACGTGAACCAGGAAGGCTAGGACACGTTTTTGTTAGATGCCTTCAAATTGGGTCCTACTCGTAGTGGCTCTCTGTACAAGAGAATAAGACGGTGCCCAGTCCTGTGTCCTTCTCATGATTGTTCTTATGTGTGAGCCCATCAATGTGGCCACAGCGTCAATCGAACTCTTGGAGGACCTTCCTGTTTTTCCTGGCCCTCCTCTTTACCGAGCATGATGTTCTTCTACAGGGCCTGGTCTCTTCTCATAACATGCCCAAAGTACATGAGACAAAGTCTTGTTATCCTTGTCTCTAGGAAGCACCCTGGCTCTACTCCGCCTAAGGCAGATTTGCATGTTCTTTTGGCAGTCCACAGTTCTTTCAAGATTCTTCCCCAGCACCGCAATTCAAATGCATCCATTCTTCTTTGGTCTTCTTTATGTAATGTCCAATTTTCACATGTGCGTGAGATGATTGCACCCTGGCTTGGACAAGGCACATGCTTGCTCTCAAAGTAACATCCTTGCTTTCAGCACTTTAAAGAGGTCGTGTCCAGCAGATTTACCCAATATAGTGTGTTGTTTGATGATCCATGCTTCCATATTTGAGGATCCAAGCAAGACAAAATCCTCAACAACTTTCATCTTTTCTCTGTTTATCATGATGTTACCTGATGGCCGAGTGGTGAGGATTTTTGTTTTCTTTACATTGAGTCATAATCTCCACTGAAGGCTGCGATCCTTGAACTTCATCAGCAAGTGCTTCAAGTCCTCTTCACTTTCAGCAAGCAAGGTGTGACATCTGCATATTGCGGATCCTTAAGCAGCCTTCCAAGCCTCATGCCACATTCTTAAGTATCCCTACATAAAGCTGCAAAAGACCCCTTTGAAGTGTCAAAAAGTAAAGATTTGAGGACTAACGTGGTTCTTGATTTAAGGCATGATATTTACTGGATAACGAATAAGGTATACGTAAGAATAGATGCCTTTGGGTTATGATTGTTGCTAAATAATATTGAATATATGATGGACTGGTAGAAGAATATCTACCTTGGGAAAATACAGTCAGAATGCCCATAACACTTCCTAGATGTGAGGATGGCTAGTGTCCTATGTACTTTTGGCATGTTATTGAGAGGGGCAAGCCCTTGAAGAAAAATATCATGCTTGGTAAAGCAGAGGGTCATAGAAAAAGAGGAAGATCTATTAAGTAGTCTAGCGGAGGGTTGGGGCATCCATTAACGCATGACCAGAGGTCCAAGCTACGGAAACAAAGGGGTGGCTCACTGCACATGCTCAGAGGTTCAGGTTTCCTGCCAGGTACAGGTAGGTGGGTGCTGCACCTGGATTGGCCCACCTAATTCAATTCAGCCAATGGGGGTCAATCAGGGATCGTCCACCAGGCCTCCCCGCGGAATCATTGAAAAGGCAGGAGCCCGGAGTTGACAGTGACTCTGTCAGCAGTTTCCAGGCAGGCTGCACATTGGGAGGAGCTCTGTGGGTGCCTGTGTAAACCTGAAACTTCTTCTAACTCTCATAAAACTCACTTGGATCACAAACCAGGTTTTGGTGTGCATTCTTTCTCACGCGGAGCCAAGGACCGAGGTATATCTATCCCCAGAGAGATATAACTGACCCTCTATAACATGGAATGATGAAGTAGGTGTAACAATGGGTTCTAACATAAGACTGCAACAATGGGCGGTGGGCATGGCACAGGACCAGGCAGTGTTTCATTGAAGTCTACATAGAGTGGTAAGAGTTAGAATCAACTTGATGTCAGTTAGCAACACATGAAGCTGAGTCCAGCGGTGGTGAGTTCAGTCCCTGGTAGTGAAGTGGAATTTCTCTGTAACATTCTGTCTCTCCAGTTATTGGGGAAGCAGTTTATTCTTTAACCTCAATTCTCTGATGGCTCCATGAAGAATTGTTAATGATTACAATCATTTTCTTGTGGTGAGTACAGGGATGAGTACTTCCAAGGCCTTTTATTTGCTGTACTGGAAACTGGAACTTTCCCCCAAGGATACTCAACTTTGGAATAAACGTACACTATAAATCACTATCCATCACATAGCCTCTTTATCTTGGACCAGGGTCAGGATCAGACTCCCAGGAATCTCAGAGATAAGCACAGAGTTTCTCTAGTTCAACTGTAAGATAGCCCCATCTTAAAGTGGAAAGATAATTCTGTCTTTTAATGGTCAAGTGTTTTAAAATTTAACCAAGTTCAGTTTACTTATTAAAAAAAATATATTGTTGGTGCTTTTGTTTCTTTTCCCAAAAAAGCCAGGGCTGCCTTAGTGTTGTGAAGACAGTCCCAACATATTTTTTAATATGACATTCATGAAACTGAGAATTTTATAATTCAGTTTTAGTTATATGATGAAGTCCTCCCAGATGAAATGGCTCAGAAAAGTCTTACGGTCTATTTCTAAAATCAGCAGCCATTAAGAACCCCATGAAACACAGGTCTACTTTGACACTCATGGGGTTACCATGACATGGAATTGACTCAACAAGTTGGCTTATGATTCATCACGAATCACGTTTTTATTTGGACACAATTCAATCAGGACAAAGCTTTGTTTGTTTTTTTCTATAGAACGACTGGACGAAAGGCTTCTCTTCTGGATGGTACATTACAAGGCCAACAGGCGGATCAGGACATGCCAGAGGAATGTGTTGCTAAAAGGATGATAAGAGATAACTAAAACACTGATAATCTTCTGATCTTTTTGTTGTTGTTATGTTGTTTAAAGTGAACTGAGTGGCCATTAAGACGATGTAGTATGGGGACGTGGGAAAGGGCCCTATAGGCTCAGTGATGAAGCACTCACATGCTCATCAAAGGACATTACAACTCACCAGCCCTTCTCCCAGCATTGCTGCTTCTGTAAGGCTGTACAGCCTTGGATGCTCCATGGCTGTGGTTCTCAACCTGTGGGTCACACCCCTTTCACAGGGGCCGCCCGATTCATAACCATAGCAAACTTACAGTGATGAAGTAGAAAGCAAAATAATTTTATGGTTGGGGGTCACCACAACATGAGGAACTGTATTAAAGAGTCGTGGCATTAGGAAGGTTGAAAATCACTGCCCTATTGGGAAGTTCTACACTGTCCGGTATAAAGACATATTGTGCTGCTCTGGGTAGACTAGAGAAACAAGTTCATAGGCACTCATATGTGAATAAGAAAGAGTTTTATATAAAGGGTAATTGTACATTGAGAAAGCATCCCAACCCAGTCCAGTAATTATGATATTAGCCCATATGTCTGATACCAATCTATAAAGACTCACAAACACATGCAATGATGTCAAATGCAGGACGATCACAGGCCAGTGGGTAGAAAGTCTTTGGATCCAGTGGAATTGTAAGCATCTCAGTGCTGGCAGGGGTCTTCATGTGGATTCTCCAGTTTCCAGATGCCTCACTGGCTATATCTTGATTGACTGCCTAAACTCCACCCCTACACCCTTAATCCTCAAATTGACACCAGATTATGAAACTACCACACATGTTTACAGAAAGCAGTGGCTACAGCAAGCACTAAAATACAACCCCTGTCCTAACATCTGGCACCCATATTTTAATGAATATATTCATTTATTTGCATTATAATATCTTAACATTAATATATTAATTAATAATATTTCCATAGTTGAATTATGTCAAGTAGAATAGTATAATTGTTACTAAGATCATTTTCCAAATATTTTTTTCTGTATGGAGCCCTTGACATGGTCTCCCCTTCACCTTCTCCCCCACCCTGAACTTCCCTCCCCCGAAACGCTTATTCTATTTGATATCTCTATAGGCTCATCAATCCTGGGTTTCAAATATTGAAAAATGGGAAAACCATATAGCACAACTTCAAGAGGGTGACCTCCAATGACATGATGCCTCTGAGATGCATTCCAACATGCACAAGGAAAAAGCAAACAGAACAACACAAACCAAAGACACAGAGAATTTTGGAAACCAGATTAGGGCAGCATGCATCATAGGGGGGCATCTACTGACACAATTTTAATTGTACGAATCCAATTTATGCCTTTGATCTTCCAGATTCCTCTCTCAAAAGCACTCTGCTTAGCAACCACTTTCCTCCCAAGCCTCAATTGTAGACAGAGGAGATCCTCTGGAGATTTACTCATGTTTCCTGTGTAATTCCACAAATGGATCTTGGGCTCCCACGGTCAACCGTACCCTTGTGTACACCGGTTTCTCACAATTCAGGCTCTAATACGTGTCCCTCCTTCAATTTTGGATTACATGGTTTGCCATCCTTCAGTGACTGATCATGGTGCGCTTCTTCCATGTGGACTTATCTGACCTCTCACTGAGATGCCTACTTGTTTAGAAACAAGCCACTAAGAAGACCCCCAGATGCTCTTTTATCTGCTAGCTGGACACCAGGTCTACATTCTTCACCACCCATGTCTTCTGTGTTTTCTTCCTGAGGGCGCTATCAGACAGGGCCATGATGTAAAAACGAATTGTTCTTAAGTTGGAGCTAGGATTTAGTGCAAGACCAGAATCATTTCTGGATCTATGTTTTTATTTTTCTTTTAAATGTTATTACTTGGGGATTAATACATATAATTTCAAAGTTCAATCTTGTTAAATAGAATTGATTGTTTCCATAATCAGTTCCCCAACATAATTTTCATTCCTGGTTGCCTTGATATTGTTTCTTTTTACCTCCCCCAACCCCCAAGTACTCCACCTCCCTATACTCTTGTTCTATTTGCTGTCCCTGTAGACTCATCAATCCTGGGTTTCATATACTGAAAACAGAAAAATCAAATAACTCACCTTCCATAGGTGTGACATAGCACCTCTGAGATACACCCTACTATGAACAATCACTTGTAACCTGAGAAGTTAAGTCGAAAAATGTATGGTGTCTGAGGAAGCAGCAGACAGATGTACTACGAGCGGTGAACTGTTGATGGTGGACAACAAGGTCCTGTTTCATCAACACCCTAAATGCTGTATTAAGATGCATATAATTCTGGCAATGGGCGGCTGACATTCTGTTTCATTCTGTTTATGCTTGAGATCCATTTCGCCCAGTGGAGTTCCCACTGAGGGTCTCACTGGCGTAGCTTCTGGAGCATTCTGTGTGTCCTGGCAGGCATGCTTTAGATCACTTTACCAGGTCCAGCTTCTACCGAATGCTCGATAGACGCAAGGATGGCAAGATTTCATCACACTTGCTGGAGACTTGTTATCAGGAGGGACTCATTTTGGAGAAAGACGTCACACTTTGCAAAAGAGAGTCGGCAGGAAAGAGGAAGGAGATTGAGAAGATGAAGTGACGCCGTGGCGACAGCTGCAGGCTCCGGGCAACATGGGGTGGACACAGTGCAGTGTTTGGTCCTGTGGTGCGTGGGGTCGCTGTGAATTATAACCAACCATATGGAAACTCACACAAACTTCCATGAGATCAGTTCAAAATGAAAAGTTGAGCTCATTCATCTTTTACTTACTGTTGCATGGCATTCAATGAAAATCACAACTCCACTTTCCTCGTTTCACTGAGTTGTACTGTGATGGAGTAAGTCATTGGGTTTATCATCTTTCTACCTTTGCAGAGCAAGATCACAATGTCTGCCTTGAACGAGGCGGGCTCTCCAATACAAAACAAATGATTGTAATTCATGAGGGATCTCTCACGACTGAGGGTGGATAATAGAAACTTCTCCGTGGCGTCTCCGTTCACGTGGCACCCAGGGTTATGGTCACGCCTGCATTCCTTAGACGCGTCTCTAGTCCGATAGGGCTCCGATGAGTTGGGATAAATTCCATGGAAATGGGTTTTGATTGAGTGTGTATATGAGAAATGTATGGCTGTTGTGAACTGCCTGTGTTCAGAAGTTAACCAGTAGATTGTTAGTTTGATCCCAACAGCAGTGATGTCATGAAAGATCATCTATTTCCTTAATGACTACAGGGAAGGAAACCCCAGAGAGCTCAGTTCTACTCTGTAATATGTCAGGATGCTAGGAATCTGAGTTGCTCCATGATAATGTGTTTCTGTTTTTGTATATGTCTGGTTTGGTTGATGAGAGTTTAGAAAAGAAAAATAAAGTTCATGTGATAGTTAAGGTTTCTCGTCAATCTGGCTGGGTCAGGGTTCTCAGTGGTTTGGAAGTTAAGACCTAGTAACACTCCATGAAGTTATATAACATGAGGTAATCACTTCCATAATGGATATGCTGTGGGCAACCAATCAGTTGTAAGATTAGGCTGAGATGTGCCATACTTGTTTATCTTATAGTCCTGATCAAATCATTTGAAAGGAACTTTCTTCTGGGAAGCTGTGGAAAAGCTTGTTTGCTTTCTGGTGGGTCTGAATCCTGCATCTGGCTCATTCGTCTTTGGATTTGAGGCAGAAACCTGCCATATTACCCACCTGTCCTGAGAGTCATCAGCCACCTGCCATCTTATTTGCAGACCCTCCAGCCTAAGATCTGACCCAGAGATATGGACTCTGCCTGGATTAGGAATTTGTGTGCATCTACAACTGTGTGAGCCATTTAAAAATATATGTGAAATTCTCACTATAATATATATATACGCTTCACAGGTTTTGCTTCTCTGGAGAGTCCAGCCTAAGGCAGTTAGAAAGTAAGATTCAGGTTCATAAAAACAGGAATGGTTCTGAATTTACCAAAAGCTTTGGTCTTTACCCTTTCAGCATTGTGGAGACATCTATGATTTTTTATGTGAGGAGCAAGTATTTTTTATGACAAATGTCAAATTGCAGAGCCCTGCAGTCCCAGATAAAGACGCTCTACATTGTGTGTGGCTAACCTCCTGAAAGTTCTTATATGCAGTACATTCTCTGTAGGATCACAAAGAAAGCCATAATTCATTGGACCTTGTCAACATTAATTGTAGTCTGGAAGGCCCAGAATTCCATACTTCATGTCAAAGTTAATTCAAGTCTTTTTTTTAACGGGAAGCCTGGTTTGTGGTTGGTTTGAAATCTTCCCCAAAGTATGCTTCTCTACCTGAAATCTTTGGACTAGAGCGGTGTGCTTGACACAGTCAGCATGATACCTGACACACACCACCATAACAGCCGACAGCCAAGAAATTCACGATGACAAGGACTTCTTAAAGGAGTCACAGGGAAGAGTACTTTGAACTAGCAATGGAGTCACTAGTTCCAGGTGGCCATGGTATCATGGAGGACATTTTCTTTCTGTACATGTGTCATTTTAAGCAACTAGGATTTCCCCTCCTATTTGGAGTGTTGTTTTTTTAAAAAAATAATTTTATTGGGGTCTCATACAACACTTATCACAATCCATACATCCATCCATTGTGTCAAGCACATTTATGCATTTGTTGACATCATCATTATGAAAACATTTTCTTTCTACTTGAGTCCTTGGTATCAGCTTCTTGTTTTTTTTTCCATCCCTCTCCCATCCTCCCTTCCTCATGAACCCTTGATAGTTTATACATTGTTATTATTTTTTCATGTCTTACATTGTTCAATGTCTCCCTTCACCCACTCTTCTGTTGTCCATCCCCCAGAGAGGGGTTATATGTAGATCATTGTGATTGGTTTCCTCTTCCTCCCCCACCTTCTCTTTCCCCTCCTGTTATCAATACTATCATTATTGGTCCTGAAGGGTTTATCTATCCTGGACTCCCTGTGTTTCCAGCTCTGATCTGTGCCAGTGTACATACTCTGGTCTAGCCAGCTTTGTAGGGCAGAATTGTGGTCATGATATGCGGGGAAGGAAGCATTAAAGAACTAGAGGAAAGTTGTATATTTCATTGGTGCTGCACCCTGACTGGCTCATACTGCACCCTGACTGGCTCTACTGAACCCTGCACCCTGACTGGCTCATCTCCTCCCCGTGACTCTTCTGTAAGGATATGTCCTGTTGCCTACAGATAGACTTTGGGTCTCCACTTCACACTCCCCCTCATTCACAATGATATGATTTTTTTGTTCTTTGATGACTGATACCTGATCCTATCAACACCTCATGATCACACAGGTTGGCTTGCTTCTTCCATGAGGGCTTTGTTGCTTCTCAGCTAGATGGCCACTTGTTTATCTTCAAGTTTTTAAGACCCCAAATGCTATATCTTTTGATAGCCAGGCACCATCAGGTTTCTTCACCACATTTGCCTATCACCCACTTTGTCTTCAGTGATTGTTTCAAGAAGATGAGCATCAGGGAATGCCAGTTTAATAGAACATATGTTCTTGTGTTGAGGGAGTATTTGCATAAAGGCCCAATGTCCATTTGCTACCTTAATACTAAACCTATAAGTATATTCACATAGATCTATTTCCCCATTATCATATACAAATATATTTATATATGTACATGCCTGTATTTAGACCTCTATAAATGTCCTTTGCCTCCTGGTTCTTTCCTCTACTTCCTTATATTTTCTTCTTGTCCCACTATCATGTTCAGCCTTCATTTGGGATTCAGCAATTACTCTCAGTTACATTGCCCTTGATCAAGCCTTACCAGGCTTCCTATACCCTCCTCACCATAGATTTTGGATCACTTGTTGTTCCCTTGCCCCTGGGTTTGTTAACACTCACTTCCTTTCCCCCTCCCCCCTGTACCTTGGAACCCTGGGTCCCATTGTTTTCTCCTTCAGATTGTATCCTATCTAGATAGACCTGCAGAGATAATAATATGCAGAAAAACAAGACAGAGCAAAATAAAGCAACAAAAGAAAAGAAAACAATAACAACAAAAAGGACAAAGTAAAATAAAGAAAAGGCTGTACATAGTTCAAGATCTGTTTGTTGACCTTTAGGAGTGTTTTCCGGTCGAGTCTGATGGGGAGCCAAGCCCTGGCCCCAAAGTCTAGTTTTGGTTTTCCTGGGGACTCGTTGCTCTGCTCCCCTTGCTGCTCTGCTGCATATCCTTACTGTTTGCCTCAGTGTGGGGGGGTCAGATCGGGTGCAGTTCCCGCGCTGTGTCTAACTGCAGTGTTCTTACAGAACTTGAGGTAGCTACACTCCTAAGGCAGTGGAATGAACAGGGAACTGCTATTTTGCGGTGACTTGCCATTGAGTTGCACAGCAGCGTGGACCTGCTCACTAGAATTTTCAGTGCGGCGACCTTTCAGTTCAGACACAGTTGACCAGACCTGCCGTCCACCAGGGCTGTCTGCATGAGTTTTGCACAGCTAACATCTGTGTAGTAGCTGAGCGCTTAACTATTTGCGCCATCCCCTGTGTCATGTCGATTCTGACTCACACTTACACCACATGACAGGTCAGAACTGCGTTATAGGGTTGTCTCGTCCATAATCTTTATGCAAACCAGTTGCCACATCTTTCTCCCACAGAGCTGATGGGTGGGTTGGCTTGGTTAACCTTCTGGATAGCAGCCTAGTGTTTAACGGGTTGTACCACTAAGACACCATGAAAACAAGCAGAGGATAATATAATTAATTTAACTTTTCATCCTATGCATATTAAATCACATATGTTTTGGAACGGATGAAATAAAGGCCAAGGATCACCCTTTGTTAATTGTTAAATAATTGTTAGACCGCCTTGTGTTGAAAGGGAAACTCTTCCATTAACACCCTGCCTCTTTCGTAAGGATTACTTGTGAATAGGAGTCTTTCTATTTATCTAAGTTCAAGTACAAACCCAGGTAGCTGTTGGGGAAGTCCTGAAATGGCTCGTGTCATTCTTCAAACATTGCTCCACTTCAAAATGGTTTTTGCCATTTTAGATACTTTATGTTATATATATATATATATATATATATATATATATATATATATATATGTGTGTGTTTTATAACTGACTTATCTATCCTCTATTCTCACTGTCTAAAATATGCTAATCGAAATTGTATGAATCATAACAATATTTAGTTTTCCCCATCCATGGGCCTGAGATCGCTCATGCATTCATTCACCTTTCTTTCTTTTCTTACCTTCCCTCTCTCTGTCCCTTCTTCCTACTTCTCTCTCTTTTCTTTCCTTCTTTCTCTTTCCCCTCTCTACATCTTTAACACAACTTTCAGCAATGCTGTGTGTGCATGTGTTTAAGGACACACTGCCTTAATGAGATTGAGACCTTTTTATTTTACTTATCCTCCTGACTGTAATTGGCACCTACCCACCTGATGGGCCAGCCTGGAAGAATCATTTATTTCATCAATGTCTCTGCAAACTCTGTTGCATATGATGGGAATATTCTAAAATTCATAATTATGTCCATCTCTACCCTTCATCCATCTATAAAACATTATCTCTTATCTAAAACCTTTTTATAGCACACTAAATAGTTTGACAGTAGTGTATTTCCCCAACCAATTTGAAGTTATATGTAGCCAGGAGACTTTCTTTGACTGACAAAATATGAGTAGCAATGATGTGTGCTATTTTTAACAATTTGCTATATTTCCTTTTTTGCCTCAGCAAGGATGGTAAGGAACAGGTCTCCCAGGCAACCCTAACTAGCCATGTGACTCATTCTGGTCAGTGAAATATGAGCAGAAATGATGAATTCCTTAAAGGCAGAGATAAGTGATTCTTATCTTTCCATTTGTTTTATCCATGACAGTGCAGAAATCTAGAATGAGCTGCCACTATTTTCAAAATTGGCCTGGCAGCCATATATGGAGTCTAACAATCTGGATCTTGAAGAGATTGATGTTGTTGTTGTTGTTGTTGTTATGTGCCATCAAATGGGTTCTGACCCACAGCCATCCCAGGGACAATAGAAGGAAATACCGCGTGCTCCCAAGTCATCCTCAAGGCCATTCCCATGTCCAGTCCCATCGTTGCAGCCACTGTGATAATCCACCTCATTGAAGGCCTTTCTCTTTAACTCTGCCCCTCCACCTTACCAAGCAGGGTGTCCTTCTCAGTGTAGCCTAGTCTGCACTGAACTTTGTGGGAAGAAGGAATAAATGAAATAATGACAGAAGGGTCAGCTGAGTAGGAAAACATAAAATTCTTAAACATGAATACAATTTTACTGGAAAAGTAGAATTATATGCCCTAGTTACCTCATCCCGTGGTAACACAACTATCACAATCAGATTGCTTTAAGGGGCAGAAATGTAATTTGTTGCAATTCTGGAGACTAAATAAAAATTTAAATCTGCATGCGGCCTTGTCACTGCCTTTCTTGTAGGTAGTCCCATGTCATGTAAACAATCCTCACGTGGCAATTGTCTTCCTCTTCTGTCTCTCTGTGTATAATGTCCTTTTTAAAAAAAAAACAGTAACTCAGAAGTGACCAGGATTAGGACACATTCTACACTGGTGTGATCTCATTCACATAACAAAGAAAACTCGATTTCCAAATAGGAATATAGCCATAGGAATTCCAACACATATTTTTTAGGGGGGAAAGGTGTGGACACAATCCTATTAATATTAACATAAAAAGCTAATACTGACAGAATTACAAAGAAAATTGCAAAATTATCACAGTGATACCCCAAATAATCTTAACAACAAACAGACTGGTAAAGAAATTGGATATTTGGGCAGGACGATTTTCCAGTTTGACTTAAGACACACACATGAGAAATGAGGCATAGACAACTATAAAGCAAATTTCAAAAATATGCTAGATATTAGTATTCTACCGGATCTCTCATAGCAATGTAAAAAGAGAGGAGGCATTCTACTACCCAGTATAGGAGATAGCTTCATCTAGAGCCTTAGATTACAGATAAGAATGATATAGGAGAGGTAAAAAGTAAAACACAATCAACTTATTTGTAAACTCCTTAGCAAAATAGAAATACTATTCAAGGAATGTACAGAGAACAAGATAAAATAGAGTGAATGAACTGAGTATAATCCAGGAATACAACAGTAGTTATTACAAAGGAAATTACTCCTTCTGATCTCCATATCAACAACAACCACAACAACAGAAATCAAACTCGCTGCCCTGAGGGTATGGCTGGCTATTGCAACCCCTGAAGGTGTGATGAGACTGTAACTCTTACGGAGTAAAAGGGGACTAAAAAGTCCAGTGTATCTCCTGCAGAGAGATCCTTGGTTCCAACAGTAGGAAACGTAATTGGATAGCTTAAACATAAAACCCAAATCCAATGCTGACCAGGAGATCCTGATTAATAGCAACCCTATAGTACCAGAGTAGATCTGCCATATAGGGGTTCAAATGGGGTAGAAATGTATGGAAACATGCTCCCACATCATTATCCCATGCAGTGACTGGTGGGTTTGTACCACCCACTGACATTTGGGTTAGCAGCTGAGTACTTGAAACACCGTGAGACTGTGTGAGTCTGGATAGACGAGAGAAACAAATCCATAGACGCACATAGGTGTAGAACAGACAGTTGTACATTAAGAATGCATCCCCACCCAGTCCAGCCTGAGCCCATATGTCTGATATTAGTCCAGATGTCTGATCCCAATCTATGAAGTCTTCTTCAGACTCACGAACCACATGAAATGATGGCGAAAGTAGGAAGATTACAGGCTAGTGGGTGTGAAGTCTGATGGCTCTAGCAGCACTGTAAGCATCTCAGTGCAGACAGAGGTCTCCATGTGGCTCCTCCAGTTCCCAAGGCTGCATCAGGGTAAGTCCATGTGGCTTCTCAGGGATGTCTTGCAGGAAGTGAGCCTTGTCATATCTCAGGGAGTGAGCAGAGAGAGAAGTGTCTCCCACCTCCAAGGAGGACATATTGGAGTTCCCAGAATTCTCAAGAGAAGGCTATGCTGACACAGAGGCCTCATTGGCTATTACCTGATTCACTAGACTCCACACCTTCTGTTTTAATTATCTCAAGTTCCAAATTGATACCAGAATATGTAACTACCACAGATACCAAGTCTTTTGGATAGTTACAAAGATGAACAAGAAGTTTTTTATATTTTCCAACATCCACTTGTGATCAAAGCACTTAGGATTTTAGGAAGAGAAGCAATCTCCTTAATTGGTTAAATTGCCTTCCAGTGTTCTATGTTCAATATTTGCTTGCGGTTGAATGCTTTCTTATTCAGTCTGGGCAAAACAAGGATGCCTGACATCACCACACTTAATTCCTATTTCACTAGTTAAGGGTAGGTACCAGGGAGTCAGTTCCAGTCATGGCAACTCTGTACAGCAGAAGAAAACACTGCCTGGTCCTGCTCTGCCCTCACGATCATTGCTGTTTGAGTTCACTGTCGCAGCTACTCTTCAATCCATCTCATTGATCGCCTTCCTCTTTTTCATTGACCTTCTGCTTTCCCAAGCATAGTGTCTTTTATTAGGGACAGCTCTACCTTGATAACATGTCCAAAGTATATTAGATAAAGTCTGTGTCTTTCACACAGAAGTTAAACAAATAATAAACAGATACACAGTTAACTAAGGCAAACAAAAGACTCAAAATTGTCTCTGTTACATGTGTAAGAGAATTTTGTTCATAGAAGACTAACTTATTTTACACAAAATTACTAAAATTAATTTTTGGCAAGGCAGTCAGATAGAAGACCCAAATATAAAGACAAATGATGCCTACTCTCAGCCAAATCTTAGACTTGCTACCTAGTATGCTATTGATGAGAGTCAATCCATCTTGTTATCCTAATATTAAGTTAGCTATGTATTACCTAAAGGAGTCCTGATGGAGCAAAAGTTGACCAAAATTTGACACTTTAAATCCACTCAGAGGCCCCTCACAGTAAAAGCTAGTAATTGGCTTATGACAGGTCTCATCCTTGAAATCCCTAGATTTTTCTGAGTTGCTGTTGAGAGAATTCCAGCTCCCAGAGGCCCCACATGTGCAGAGTGGTATTGTTTTGCTCCATAAAGGTTTCAAGGCTGAGAACATTCACAGGCAGATTGCTAGCTTTTGAGGCAAGGAATGTCTGTTCTGCTAGTGTAGAGGTTACGAATTGGTCTGTTAATCTCAAGGTCTGAAGTTCAAAAACACCAGCTGCTCCTTGGGAGAAAGATGAGACTTTCTATCCCTGTGAAGATTTGTAGCCTCAGAAACCCACAAGGGAAGATCTGTCCTGTTTTGCCATGAATCAGAATCATTTCCAGATGGAAGACAATTTGAGGTATTCTGGTCATGAAGTTCTTCTAAATTGTGATGCCCACATGAAGCCTACAAAGTGCTTTCATGCTGATGCATGACCAGTGCAGTCATTCTCTTTGAAGTTATTTCTCTCCATTGCATCTTCAGATGCCTTTTAGTCTGATCCGATTCCTCGTGACACCATGCACAGCGGAAGGAATGCCTGCCTGCACTGGGCCGTCTTCAGAGATACTTTGTTTGATATCCTTGTGGCCACACACCGATCCATCTCGTTGAGGATCTTCCTCTCTTTTGTTGAAATAAACTCCAACACACGCAGGGAATGGTCTCTCTTGATAACATGTCCAAAGTACTTCAGACAGTCTTATTATTCTGGCTCCCAAGGGGATTCCAGCTATACATCAGCAGAAATAATGGGGAAAAATAGGCCTAATTAGTAGCTTATCCTGCACATATATAACTGTCACTTGATGTGTTCTGGCACGGCAGCTTATTTAGGACTGACTGAGACAGTCCGCAGATTATTCCTTGAACTACAGAATTGACTCCTAGGATCACGCATTTGCTAAGGAAAATGTCTCTTGCCTGGTTGCGCATTTGTGCCATGGTATTCAGACCAGCTATAGTAGTAGATACAGAAAGACTCAGATCTGAAATATTCTTTTCATCTCAGAATGTAGAGAACGAGACATTGAACTTCAGGATTTTGCCACCACGGAGCAGTTTCAGGATGGAGTGAACAACATTACAAACAGTTGATTGGTTTGGAACAAATGTGCTATGACTTGCTTTAAAAATGACATCGAAACAATGTTTCTTTTTAGACAAAGTCTATGGTAACTTAGGTGGGAATTCACATCTCACATCATTAACTGTACCTTCAATAGTTCAAACTACTAATCAAACTATCCAGTCATGCACTTCCACCTGCTACCTGGTATCCTTGCCCCCATGGACCACCATCCTCCATTTCACCCAAGGCAATACCCCTCAATATTCCAACTCACTGCCTCCTACCCGTCCCCCCTGCACTCCTCCCCTTGGCAACCTCCAAACTCTGTTCCCTTTGGTATGAGAGTCTTTATCTTATTGTTTTTCCCTTACATCATTGGTCTGAGTTTTCTTTTATGATTGGCTATCATTTCACTGCCTGATAGAAAATACTGATGAAATAACTGTCTTGGTATTAGTAATATGACTGCCAAGTTATCTTTCACATTTATCATTGAATCATCTCTTTCCAGTTCTAGCTAACCCTGAAGTCTTGCTTCTACGCTTTGATCAGACTTTTGAACCATCACACACAAGTTCATTTAATTCTCACACGCTTCCGCCAGGCCATTTTTGAAAACACACTTTCTGCCACGGAGTCGCTGCTGACTCATAGTGACCCTATAGGACAGGGTGAAATGGCCCCTGTGAGTTTCCGAGGTTGTACTCTTTATAGGAGTAAAAAGTCTCTTTCTTACTTTTCCAAAATGTTCTTTTATGTAAGTTTGCCTCCAGATGGACGCATCCAAGCACTTCTTTTTATCAAAGTATATAATTTTCATTTTAATACCACTTTTGCCACGGCACTAAGGAGAGATGGACAGAAAAAATATTAAGGAGGAAAACAATTGTGTATATTCACGCCCAGGATTTGAACTCACGAATCTTGTGCATCCATTTCCCCCAATCCCTTCTTCCTGGCTTTCCATTCCTGGACCTGCAAGCGCCGGCAGAGCTTTTCTTTGCCGAGCGGCTGCTCAGTTATCTGCTCAGTTTTGGGTTGCATTCGTCATTATTTTTAAGCGTGGTCGGCATTAACTGTGATTTGCCACATCAGCCCCCATGCACATCAGATACAAATCCTTGTATGCTTCACTTGCAGTATCTGGACCTGCCCCGCCCTTCTCAGTGTTGCTTAGTCAGCATCACTTGACTTTTAGCCATTCGAGACAGTACTCTCAGTGATCTTTTTGTTATTTTTAAAGCAGCAGTGTTAAGTGTGGTAGTTACATAATCTGTTGTCAATTTGAGACTTAAGAGTGAAGGGGTGGAGTATAGCCTGTCAGGCAGGTCACAGCCTGATGACCTCCTGTGGAGGCACTAAGGAGATACAGTAGAACCCCCACCTTGCCACTGATCTGTTCTAGAAGTAGCATCAAGATGCGATGCAACCGAGTTCTGTAGCAATTTTTCCCATAAGAAAGAACCGAAAACGGATTAATCTGTTCCTGACCAACACGGTTTTACCTTAACTTTGCCTTTTTTTATAAAAAAAAAATCACAGAGAAATTTCAAAGTAAATAAGTTCAGAGTTAAATAATATAACTTAAATAAGACACATAACATTAAAAAGTTTTTAACAACTACAGTATGGCCAATACCTTGAGATGGATGAGGATCTGGATCTGTGGACACTGATGTGGAGAGGAGGATGGAGAGAGAGTCATTGTTTGGAAGGGGAATTCCCTTCCAGAGAATCAACTGGCAACTGCTTTTCAGGAGTTTCCCCGCCGCCCTTTGCCTTTTTTCACTAGGATATGGCTGGTTTTCTCTCTCAAAAAAAAAAAATCTGTCTAATGTGGTCTGCTGTTGACATTTTGTTAACTATTATCTGAAAGGGTTTACTAAACTATCATCAACAATATTACTAACATGATTAACCAGTTCATCATGATGATTCTTTTCAAAAACTCTGTCTTAGGGCCCATGTTTTTTATCTAAAAACATTACAAAAAGTCTCAAAAACTAAGAAAATTATCATTAAATGCTTGGAACACATCCGCAAAAGGTTTAAACAACGCGTACTAACAATGCTAAGTAACACCAAGTGACCAAAACATTAATTGTTTTTGTTTACAAAAATCACATGTATCAGGTCAGATTCTGATGATTTGTTCAAGCTCTGATGCAAAATTTTCTAGACATTTCGTCTTGAAATCCAATTATGTTGAGTACTGATGTGGTCCAGTACCAGGGTTCTACTGTAAAGAGCTTTCTGGAGGTGAAACACATGCTCACACTGTGCGAGAAATTCTTGTGACAAGCCACATGGAGACAGGCTATTGATAACTGGAGCCTGGGAGCTGGAGGAGCCACACAGAGACCCACACCAGTGCTGAGATGCTTCTACCACCACTGAATCCACAAGACTTTCCACCCACTGGGACATGACCTTCCTGCATTTGACATCATTGCATGGCTGCGTGAGTCCAACGAAGAATTTATGGACTAGTTTTAACATATGGGATAATATTGGACTTATGAACTCAATCTGGACTGGGTTGGGATGTGTTCTCAATAAAAATTGCTGTTTTATAGAAAGCTCTTTCCTATCACATATGCGTGTCTGTAAGTGTGTTTCTCTAGTCTGCACAGACTAACAGAGAAAGTAAAACATGTTCAGTGACACTTAGTTCCTCAGGGGTCTACTCATTTATCCATCAGCCACAGTGTTGTTAGCTGCCATCCCGTTGCTACTTCACTGGGGGTGATCCCGTGTCAGAGTAGAACTTGCCCCTACTTTTGCTTATCCATCTCCTCTCTTAAAGCAGGTCATCCAGTCTTTTGTCCCTCAGACCCTCTTGATGTCTGTCAACAGCCAACCTTCCAGATTAGCAGCCAGGGCTTCTTGACCATATGGTAGAAAATAAAACTTCACTAGGATGCGATAGATAATAATAACTTCCTCTTTCTATCACGATTGTGCAGGTGACCTGAGAAGAGAGTGTGTGAGCGAGCTTGATGATTTTCTGGGGGCATGGAGGGAGAGGAAGGAAGAAAAGGGGAATCAACACCTATGTGTAAAATATGGTGGTGGTGGGCGGATGATCAAAGTTGATTGTGACAATGATTACACAGCCCTTCTTGATGTGATTTAGCCGGAGGATTGTATGGCATGTTAATTATAACTCGAGATAATTTTTTAAGTTTTTGAGAAATGTGGCATTCAAAGGTAATGGAATTTTTCCAATAACTTTTCAAAGCCCTCCCATATTTTAGGTTTTAGGAAGTCCCCAGCGAAGAGCGTCCAACTAACACATAGCGTATAGTGACAGATCAACCCTAGAAAGTCTATTATATTACCACACACCCCTTCCCAGGGGAAAGACCAATGCAAACCATGGGGGAAGGTAGGCAGTGGTTGGTGTGGGCTATAAAAATAACAATAATTTATAATCTATCAAAGGGTCACGAGAGTGGTGGGAGGAAAGAGAGTGGTGGGGGGAAAAAGAGGAGCTGATATCAAGGGCTCAATAGGAAGTAATTGTTTAGAAAAGAATGATGGCAACATATGCACAAATACGCCCAATATAGTTGATGTATGGATTGTAATAATAATTGTAAGAGCCCTCAATAAAATTATCAAAATAAATAATAAATACATAAAATAGTGGTAGAAACAATGGTTTGTAATAATAAATGGGTGCTAAGTTATGATGTGTATCAAACCACTATTATCATCACTGTATTATGTTAAGGAAGCTTTTATATATGTTGGGATGTTTCTTTAATATTTTAAATGTAGAAAGGCACACTATACACTACGTATCAAGGTAAAAGCATATGCTTGACTTACTTAGACCTAGCAGTGCAAGCATTTTAATATACAAGAGCCATACGATGCACATATTGCATGTGGGATGCTCTTGCCTTCATGACGTCGGTTACCTGTGCCATGTCCTGTGCTTGATCAGGGTTGCTGTCTGACCTCTGTTATGTGGAACCATGGGATGAGCGTCTATATAGGCAGATGTTGCCTGGATGGATAGTCTGCTACATACTTGTTTGTGTACACATTCCTGAGAATCTCCACAGCCCGTTCTGTCATCACATCAACTTTGTATGGAACTTGGTTTTCAGTTTACAATTTCTCTGCTTTTATTTAGGAAAATGACAATTCAGGCCACGTTTCATTAGAAATTTCTGTATAATTATTTAGAAATTTAGCCTTCTGTTTGGTCAGTCGTATTTCAATATGTAAAATCTTTAGAGTTTTAAAAACTGCACACTTTTAAAGTCCTTGGATCCTTTCTCTGAACCTCAAGAGCCATTAAAATGGAGCCGCTTTACTTCCTTTATTGAGAATCAGAGTTGTATGTGTTCGTTCATAAGGTGCAAAACCATACAGGAACAAGCGTGTCCTCTTAACAATAGTAAACATGTCTATTTAAAATGTAAGCAAATTGGCATGGGTAGATGTGGAGGAGTATAATCAAGATCATAAAACCTTGGCATTCAAATGTCTGAATAGAACTAATATGAATTAGAAGACAAACAGAAAATCATTGGCTTATGAACTTCATAATCAAGAAGGGCTATCCAGTGAAAATAACAATTCTGACTTATTAGGAAGGAGGCTATTTCAGGCTACATTGCCCTCCGCATGCCTTCAGAGTTTGAGGTTGCTATTCTTACAGCAGAGTCCTTTTCTGGTACATCCTGGACCAAGCCCTGCAGGTCAGAAAAATTAGGACCTGCTAACGGGCACTTGGTATAACCTGACCAGAATCAAACTGGGATCTTTCAGAAGGAAGCTGGGTTGTGGGTGACTGTGTTATGGATTGAATTATGACCCTCCAAATGATATGCTGGAATACTGCCCTCTGATGATGAAGATATCATCCCTTCTAGAAAGCGGGTTTCCTTTGCTGTCTTGATGAGAAACAACTCACATAAAGATGGCTAAAGAAAAGAAGTTTGAAAGAGACAAGGATCTAACTCTAGTGTTCAGAGAGGAAGGCCTCCCTCTAGAACTAACACTCAACATTTGAACTTCTAGCCTTCTAAACCGGGGATACATGAACTTCAGTTGGTTGAAGCCGCCCCGTTGTAGTATTTGTGTGAGTGGCATTACAACAGTAAGGCAGGTGAAATACCGTCCTCCACCCTCGTTTCTCCAAATGAGATACAAAGACTAAAAGTCTTTCTATCTCTTCAGACCACAGTGAATCGGAGTCGCTGCTGTAGAGAGCTGAATAAGACTGAGAAAGCAAACAACTGAGATCGAGTCTACTTTGCAAACGTAGGATTTATAGTTCCATATGAAATCGAGGAATTGTGTTAAAACATTCCTATGGTAGGCTGAAAAATACTTCTCCCACCCCCTCAAACAAGAAAGAAAGTCATAGCAGATCCTTGTCCCTAAAATCTGTGAATGTCAATTTATAAGAATATAGAAAAAAGGGTAGCTGTAGATGTGATTGAGCGGAGGGCCTTGTGATGGAGGAGTATGCTGGTTCATCCTAAATGCAATCCGCTTATAGAGGGGAGAAGAGCAAGGTAACACACACGCGCGCACCCACGGTGGAGGCAGTCTGATGACAGAGGCAGAGAATGAACGATGCGCCCACAAAACTGAGCCACTTGAAGCTGGAAGAGGCCAGGAACAGATTCTCCTTGAGAGTTTCTTGAGAGAATGTAACCCTGACTTCACATCCTGACTTCAGCCCAGGGATCCTGACATCAGACTACTGGTCTTTAGGAACGGTGAGAGAGTTTGTCCACCATGTTTGTGATGACTAGTCCCAGTGGTCAGAGGGACTGTTCTGCACACTTACCCCTGATGGGAATAGGGTTTTGTCTCCTCTTCGAGAATCCCCTTGCCTGAGGCTGACAGCAACGTCTTCTTCGATTCCAAATCTTCCTACCATCCAATTTCTCATTTCCAATTCGGTTTCTGGAAAGTCATGCTGCCATGCTCCAGTCTCTGCAGTCAAGTTTGCTCTCCACCCATTGAAATTGCTTGTAACAAACCACCTGAGCGCTGAGTGACGAATCCTAACGAGTGTTTGGATTTTTAAGTCTTTACCTTTTTACCCAGTGGCTGAGTTTGACTTGGTCGATTCCTTCCTTCCTCCTGAAATTTCCCCTTTCCCATGGTGATTTATCTGACAACAGTTATCTGATTCTCCTGGTCTAACGAACCGGAAGGCCCTTCAGAAGCCCTTCTCTTTCCATTCAGTGCTTGGAAATACGGTAGCACAGCCTCTTCAGGAGTAAAAAATATTTATATGGCATTTTTATTCTTGGTCCTTTCCACTTCTCATTCTAGAACCTCACTCTGGGCCTTTCATGAAAGCATCCTGAAATAAGTTAGCAAGATTTTGCCCAGACACGTCCTAGATGACATGTGTTTCCAATATCAGTGAGGATCTATTGATTTCTTGATTTCTCATATTTTATCGTAGAAATTTTCTAGCATTTTACCAAGATCTTGATTCCTTTCAATGGTGCCATTCTTAGTAGAACAGACAGTAGGGACATGTAAAGATAGAAGGACTTCAGAGGCAACAGTTTTCTTAATTATAAAAACGACAGTTAGACTGGTATGCTGTTTAACTCTGGTGAATAGTGCTTTGTTGTAATTTATGCGATATATGGTCTTTTAAGGTTGTTTTTTAAATATGCTTTGCATCTGTATGTTTATGCCTATTTCATAAATTAGAAAGACCATATAATGCACTATTGACCTACTGAGACATTTAAGACTCTAGACAGGTTGATACCATGTACTTTCTCGCCAGAGAGGAACACCATACTCACAGTGAGATAATTTCCTTCGAGCATCATCACACACCAATCTTTTGCCTCTGGTCACAGGACCGGGATTGGCTTTAGGTCACTGCAGAAATGGGGCACCTTAGTCCAGGAATGTAAGGACATTTCTTTGTTGCCCACACCATCCCCAAATCCTTGTATTAAAGTTCGAGATTTGGCTCTCAGTGCTTCATTATTCTAGATGGCACATTTGACCATTTGTTAAAACCCAAAGGAATGTAATAGAAGACAATATATAGAACTGTCATCAATATGTCAACACTTGCTTAACCTTTGTCAGCTGGTAGTTTCTGAGTAATTGAAAAAGGACTGAAACCCCACAGCAGGGAAGGACTTGGAACAGCTTGAAGGCATGAGGGAAAGCACAAGGAATGTGGGCTCTGCAGGAATGAAGAAAAGCCATGCTAATGGGCTGAAAACACATTGCTATTCATTTATAATGCTAACCCAGGACTGAATTACAACCATGAGCTCTATGGATCTGAGTTTAAACAATCTAAGTGGCATATAAAGGTTCCATCTATAACTAAAACCCACTCAATGGTGAAACTAGGTAACAAGGCCCTCATAGGCATTACTTTGATCGTTTCTATTCTTCTCATTCCCTAAAGTAATCAGTACTTTAGAGACTTGTCCTTGCTTCCTCAACACACCTGCATTAAAAAAACCAACCCTCATAATAAACTCTGTTTACTTGGACATTAAGAAAAAGGTTAGATACTAGAGAAGCACTTGACACCAAGCTTTTTGTTAAAGAAAGTAAACTCAGATACTCAAAGAAAGATTCCTGAATAGTTGTTTATATTTATTTATCTGTCTGTGCTGTAGGTATTGACTTATTTAAGAAAAGCAAACATATGATCAGCCTTGAATGTATTGTTATTGGTTTACCTATCTGTCCATAAATATAGTTGACATTTTTAGCTCAACATACTCCCAGTTTATGTCAAAGAATAAATAGCTAGGAAAAGGATTTTTATACAGATGTATAAATTTCTCGAATCAGATTTAGATGGAAAGGAAGATGGAAGTATTGGGGAAATTGATATTTCAGTGTGACTAAACTGTTTCTCTGTCATTTGGAAGATAGAATTTCCAACTATCCTGTAAAGCAGAGAAAGAGGATACATGCACACATGTATGATATAACTCTAATAATGTACAAGAATGAGTAAAATATTCTCAATGGTTGTGTATTCTGGTCCAAGCATAAGAGGTCCACATAGGTTACAAATCAGCTCTTGGTGGAGATAAAAGCAGATGGTGAACAAGTGTGGACTATGGGGAATTGAAGGTTCTCAGGATGGTAACAATGGTTAATGTGCCTACCTGTTAATAAAAAATTAGACATTCTAATCCACCTAGAAGAGGCTGGACCAGTATGTAACATAATGGTAAAGGAAGCAAAGATAAAAATTGTCAAGGGTTTCTTCTTACTTGGTTCCAAAATGAATGCTCATGGAGGCAGCACTCAAGATCAAAGGACACATTGCATTGGGGACATCTGCTGCACAGTGGCGAAGAGCAACGGTGCTACTTTGATGACTAAGGTGTCCCTGGTCCAAGCGATGTTATTTTCAATATCTTGTAGAATAAGGGAGACAGGAGAAGAATGGATGCATTTGAATTTTGGTGTTCATGAAGAATATTGAAAGGACCGCAGATGGCTCAAAGAACAAACAAATCTATCTTGCAAGAAGTACAGTCAGGATTCTTCTTAGAGACAAGGGTCAGAGACTGTCTTACTGACCTTGGACATGTTATCTAGAGCAACTAGTCGTTTTAGAAGGACTTCATTCTTGGTAAAGTAGTGGGACATGGGAAAAAACTGATTCAATGAGATGAACTGAAATAGTAGCGGCATCAATGACTTCAAACATAAGAACAATGGAGAGAATGGTACAGGACTGGACAGTGTTCCTTTCTTTTGTACAAAAGGTCTCTATGATTAGGAACCAACTGGGCAGCAACTAACCACCTCAACAAGAGAGCCTGTGGTGGTCTACCAGTGTAAGTGACCAGTCACTGGAAAGCCTAGGCATTGTAGTTCTAGTTAGACACAAATGAGGTCACCATGACTTGGAGTCCACTTGGTGGCAGCTGGTTTCTAGGGAGAATTTAGTCCATGATAAGAATTGGGGTTAGGGTCAAATGTTTGTGAAATAAAGGGAAAGCGCTAGTAAGTCTAGTGGAAAGGCAACCTGAAGAGGGAAAGTTAGAGATTAATTGAAGCATTTTGTTTAGGATTATAGATGACGTTAGCTGACTCAGATCATCAGAGTTAGGTGGCAAGAATAGACATGGTAAATGAAGAACAGTGCTTCTTACCTAGCCCTTTATTGAAAAATGTCTGCATTTCTTTTTCAGAGGGAGAAGAAACAAACTAATCAAGATGGATGGAATAAATAATATTTGATATAACATCATGAGAGAGGACATTGATAAGGAGAATTGATAAGGAGAATAATGTATTTGAAATGCTTACAAATTAAGGAATGAAAGGAGATGAGTAATAACTAGACAGGGGATATATATGTATATATGATCGTCATATTGAGCAATGTTCATAATATTAGTCTCATAGCTCCCTCAGAGGAAGTGTTTTGCTAAGATGTTATTCAATGAATGTGACATGCATCACACTCTGCCACAACAAAGATCTTCATGGAATCTCTGAGACTGCAGTGAATTTTTGTTATCAATAGTTCAAGCAGGTATGGGGTTCATTTGAGCTCCCATTTACTCCTGATTGAGACTGCCAGTGTATTTAAACCTATATTATGATTGAGTGGTCACAGTGCAGAGAACTGATTAGAAAAAAGTACTTCAACGTGGAAAATGAAGACCTCATTAGCTTAATTATCAACTAACAGGACTTTTGAGCCCTTTTCACCAGTATGAAGTTGTCATGGCGATGGCATGTTGAATGGATGGTAATGCTGGATTGGGTGAAAATTCTGCCCTGATTCTCTCAATGTTTCTGTCACAGGGTGGGACCCCTGGCTGTTTGGACCTTGAAATGACAGTAATCCTTTGCAACATTAAGGATTTAAAACTTCAAGTAGTTCCCAGGCCTTTTGGAAGCTCTGCACTCTTTCAGAATCTTAGACGGTTGAGTTTTCGACTGAGGGATTCCTTGGTGAGTATTGTGTTATGGCTCACCCAGTCTATGAGGACAATGACTTATTCCAATGTCTCACATTATTACAGCCGAACCTGCATCCATAGTACAACGGGACTTCAAAAACTTTATGGGAAAATGGAATTACAAGACTCTGAGATTTCCCCCAAATTATTTGAACCCCTTTGTGTTTCTCCCACTTCTTGTGAAAGCAGACCTTATTCTTTTTAATGCCTTTGTTTAAGAAAAGTGAAGCAGGAAGAGGGGCCCTTTATGGCCCCTTCTGTTCCCTGTACACAGTTTCTCCCATTATTATTATCTTTTATTTATGTGCTATATTTGTGTCTCTTGCCCAGTCAATATTGATACTTTTTATTAGCCCAAACCCATCACCATGGATGCCGTACAGTTGTAAGCATCTTGAGAAGTGGGTAGTGTTATGTGTACACCATGATGGTGGAATAGTTTCGCTGCCCTTAAAATGCCCGGGGCTCCCTTTTTCAGCTCTCTCCTCTCGCTGAGATCCTGACAACATTTTTTACTGGGGCTATAATTCTGACATTTCTAGGATGTCATAAAGTTGGAATCACACCGCATGTCTGATTTGCAATATGCCATTAGAGTCCCTTCATTTCTTTCTGTATCTTGATCCTTTAGTTAATTATGTTTTTAAATGATTGACTATTACTACATTGTGTGGGGGTACTGGAGTTGGAGTATGGCAAATATCACCTACAGACGAACACCTAGGGCTGCTGTTAAATTTTGGCAATGATGAATAAAGATTCTACAAATGAATGTGTAGTTTTTTGCATGAACATAAGTTTTCAAGTCACTTAGGTAAATACTTAGGGTTGAGATAACTGGATTATGGAGTCAACCTGGTACGAAATGGCCAACATGTTTTACAAAGTTCAAGGGCTCAGGCTTTCCATTCAGCACTGGACACTTGCTCCTTGTTCTCCACTTCCTCGTTGTCTTGGAGTTGGCGGTGTTCTGGACTTTAGCTTTTCTAATTAGCTTTCCTCATATGCGTGGCCGTGATAGCTTGTCCTCCTATGGGGGGTTGCATGTGGCCCTGATATTGGAAGCTATGCCACAGATATTTTAAATAACAGCAGCCACAGCCGAGAGCAGTAGTTGTCCGTCAAGTTTCTGGACTAAGAAGAACCGGTTGGTGATCTACTTCCAAAGATTAGTCAATAAAAACCTGTTAGATCACAAAAGAACATTGTCTGACTCACGTGTTTAGCATATGTTCTCAGGAGACATAAATCACTGGAGAAGGACAGCATGCATGTTGAAATAAAGAACCAGGGCAGGCGTGAGCGATCCTTAATGAGATGGATTGCCAGAGTTTCTGCAAAGACCTTCAAAATTCTGGTGATTGTGAGGCCAACACAGAACCGGGCAATGTTTATTTATGTTGTACACATGGTTGCCGTGAATCGGAGTGGACTTGATGGCAGCTAGCAATAATCGGTGTGTAATTGTGTACAGGCGTGCTGGGGCGGGCAGGGGTCATTGTTTTCCTTGAAAAGATGAGGCTCTCTAGTCTTAGGAAGATTTACAGCTTCGGAAACCCACCCCATCCAATAGGGTGGCTATGAGTGGGAATTGACTTGATGGCGGTGAGTCAAGCTGAATAGTAAGTCATTTTGTTTTAAGTTGTAATTCTCCAATCATATTTTATATTGAGGAGGCTCATCTGCCATTGGTTAATCTTGGGCCAGATGTTTGTTCAAATCCCTGCCCAATTTTTAATTAGGTTGTTTTCTTATTGTTGAGTTGTGTTTATTGTATGTTCTGGATACAAATATTTTATCAGATATTTGTTTTGCAAGTTTGTGACTTATCTTTTTACGTATTTAATATTGTCTTTTTCAGAGCAAAATCATTTTAATTTTATTCGACAAAAAATTCACCAAATCAAGGTCACCAAATTTTTCTCCTATGGTATCATTTTAAGGTTGTAGCGATTTCCTTATTTTATCTACATCTATGCACCACAATGAATTAATTTTTCTGAAAGGTGTAAGTTCTCCCTCTTTTGATCTCCTTATATGCCTGTGTCATAAGGTCTTGTGAAAGCCAAGGAACTAACGAAAGTAACTAAAAAAGTATTGCTACTGGCGTTTCAGTTCATACATGTATAGGTTAATTCCAAATGAAATGTGTTTGGACTTGTCTTTGTGGTCATTCAATGTCTACAAACAAGTTCCCTAAATCATACACTGGACTTAGTCTCATAAGGATGTCTTCAAAGAAAAGGATCCAGTCAGAATGGAGCTTCCCAGGTGATCTGCTGGGGCAGTTCAGTTCGTGGGGAAAGGTCAGCTCAGAGGGGAATGGTGATTGTTTGGGAAGGAAGAGTGCCACAGGGGCCACCGTCAGAGGTTTTCTTGAAGGACACAGTGCGATCGCAGGCTTGTTATGAGGTCTGAGGAAACTAAAAAGATGTATGGATGAGAAAAAGAGGAGGAAATTTGTGTGAAGAAAAAAATATATTTTTTTTCATTCTATGAAAGGAGTAAGAGCTGTACTATGAGAATTCCCTTGGGAAATCTTATGCCATCCACTCTTTGGGCCTGATCTTATTACCTGTCAGACTTCTTTTTCTTCTGCAAACACCAAGAACACTTAAAAGGCATAGGATTGGAGTCCTTTGTTGTGCCAAAACTGTGTTAGGTGGTATTAATTGAAGAGAACAGAATTCTTGGGTGAAAATTGAGAGAGGGAAACACTATTTTCATAAACATATATACCTAGGTAGAGGATATGTCAATAAGAGACAGCTTCACATTTTGATATTTTGTTTCCTAGAGATTACATAATCTTCAAGTTGAGTAGTATCATTTCTTCAGCATTATTTTTCATTTAGAATTTTGTTAGCTATTCTTATATTTTTGCCTTTATAACATAAACTTCAGAACCAGCTTGACAATATCTATCAAATAATTAAGAATTAGTATCACAATGATTCTAAAGATCCAGTTGTGAAGAATAGACGTATTAGTGATAATTTTTTCCTCTCCATGAATTTGGAACCTCTCTCCATTTATTTAAATCTTTGTTGTTTTCATCAGAAATTTGGAGTCTCCTACAAATATGTCTTGAACATTTAAAAAGTATATCTGAGTATATACATTTTAATATTAATGTAATGGTCACTATGCGCTATTATCTACTCGATTTTCGTGAATGATTTTGGGGAGTAATGTAATGATGTTTTTCAGCATCAAATTACAGTTATTTGTTGCAGATAGTTACCAGAGCAGTCAACTTTATATTTTAACCTTATATCCTGAAACATCAGATAGTCCCTTGGTTCCAGGAGTTGATTTTTTTTTGCCAACTATTTGGGGTTTCTTCCTAAGCCATCATAAATGTCATCTGTAAGCATTTTTCTTTCCTTAAAATTTGTATAGTAATTTCATCTTCACATAGTTCAATTTTTTTAACATATCATATCTTGATATATTTTCTTTAATTAGTATGACTTGTCTTTCTTCATCGTTTTTTAAATTTAATACATCTATAGCTATAAAATTAAAGTTAGTTTCTTTTACACAATGCGTAGCTTAATCTTGTTGGTTTTTTAGTCCACTTTGATAGTACCTGTCTTAACCTTGGTATATTTAGACTACCCACATTTAAAGTCAGGATATTAAATTAGTATCTACTATATTTCTCTATTCCTAATCTCTACTGTTTTTTCTTTTTAAAATTCCATTTGTTTGTTTTCCTAGCTTCTTTATATTATGTATTTTTATTTGTTTAGGCCTCCTTCAATTTTAATTGAGCCTGTATTTGATTTCACTTTTTCTCCTTTTCTAGCCTAAATTATACTCATTAACTTGATTGCGTTTGCTCTGTAGTTTGCATTGTACAATTATAACTAATTAATCCACATTCAAATAAACAATATTCCACTTCATGAATAGTAAAGGGTTAGTGAGAATCCATGAACATTCTAACTTATTCCCTTCCATCAACTGTATCCTTGTTGCCATGCATTTCACTTATCTGTAACCTGGAATCATCCTATATATTATTATTATTATTTTGAATAAGCTTTTAGATCAGTCAACATTGAGAAACAAAAATGAAATATACCTCCCCTCCTTTTTTTCCATTCTTCCTTTCTTTGACAATGTTCTGCATGTCCAGTTTCCAAGGTCATAGCTTGCCCTCTGATCTCAATTCTTTTAGGCATCTAAGAATTGGACATTGAATAAAGAAGACTGATGAAGAATCAATACATTTAAAATATGGTGCTGTTGAAGAGTACTGAAAATATGATAGATTTCCAAAAGAATAAAACAAATCTTTCTAGAAGGAAATACAGCAAAAATGGTTCTTAGATGTCCCAGACCAGTCCAGATCAAGACCATTAGTCTGATATTAGCCCACATATCCAATTGAAATCTATAAAGTCCTCTTCAGACTCACGAAACACATGCACTGACACCGAGTGCAGGCTGATCACAGGCCACTGGATGGGAGGTCTTGTGAGTCCAGTGGCAGTGTCAGCATCTCGCTGTGCTCACAGGAGTCTCCACGCAGCTTCTCCAGCACCCAGGCCTGTATCAAGGCAGGTCCACATAACTTCTCCTTAAGGATGTGTTGCAGGATTCAGCCTTGTCAGTAGTGAGTCTCCAAGGGAGCGAGCCAAGAGAGGATGTCTCCTGCTCCAAGGAGGAAATACCAGAGTTCCCAGAATTCTCAGGAGAAGGCCATGCCCACACAGATGCCACATTGACTATAACCTGATTGATGGACTAGATTACATCTCTTCACTCTTAATCCTATCAAGTCCCAAATGGGAACCAGATTATGTAACTACCACAGATGGGGAGACTTCATCTTCGGTACTTTGGGCACATAATCAGAAAAGACCAGATCCTGGAGAAAGATATGCTTGGTAAAGAAGAGGGGCAGCCAAAAAAGAGGACATTCCTTGGCAAAGTAGATGGACACACTGGCTGTGATTATGGGCTCACACAAAAGAACACTTGTGGGGATCGTGAGGTGAGGTTCTCTTGTACACCTGGTTTAGAGGACCAGGTGAGGTTCAGTTCTGTTGTACATGAAGTCACTATGCATGGGAACTAACTCAAAGGTATCTTTCGCACCATCAAGGGAAATTGCTGGTTTTAATTGTTTTGCTCTGTGTTGTTTCAGTGGGTGTGAGGATGACGGTGATAGCTCTTTACAAGTTGGACTGGAAGGTGGAAGTTTATTTCTTTTACTTTTGACAAACGTAAGTTTTTCCTTCTGTATTTTATTACCAATAGCATAAGCATATTCAATGTCGGTAGTCCGAATTAACTTTTTCTATAATCTTCTCTCCATTCTTGCCCGTCTCTTGAGAAACGTCCACATGTGTCAAATAATAAACCCAAAGTTGAACCATGTCCTCTTGATTAAACAGTCTTGACGATTGGCCTGGAACTTCTGTTATTACACTTATAAACTGTCAAAATAAAGTGAGAGGCAACGATGCAGCTTTAATGGAATTCGCTCATTCTGCACCCTTTTCTTCACTGTAAATATGATTTGTATAATTCATAAGAGTGCTCCAAAGAGAATCATCTTTTCTAAAAGATAACTTAGGTAAAGGAGATCAAGGAAGGTAAAGTAAAATCTCAAAGTGTTTTCGCTAGAAGATGGACACTAGAGTTTACCTTTGAAAAAAAATAGAAGTAAACTCTTTCTAATGTAAACGCCTTCACTGTCAAATTGGGTTAAACTGTAGGTCAATACATGTGCTTTGTGCTTACAGAAATGTATTTCTTTTATGCGAGGCCCCTCAGAACACTTCCGGTACTTAAATCACAGCACTAAATAAGGACGTTAGTATAAAGGAAGAGCGTCCTTTTATTTAAACCTCGTCAGTCTGTAAGAGTCATGTTGATGACTTGATTGTGCGCCGGGCAGCTAACTTCACCCGAGAAGTTAAAAAACACAGCAGCTTCAAAGGAGAAAGATGGGGCTTTCTACTCCCATAAAGAGTTGCAGTCTTGGGAATCCACAGAAGCAGGTCTACACTGTCCTATAGGGTTTCTATAGATCAGAATTATACTTGGGTACATTTATTCCCCTTGGAATCTTTAGTGTTATTCCATGCACCTTGTTGGCAGTGGACTTGAACCTTTTAGTATTGCAAGTTTGATGGCTTTGCGAGTTTGGACTGGGCATAGGTACATGTTGATGCAGAGGGAAATACAGTTTGAAGCTCTAATGGAGGCCTTTGGGTATGGTTGACTTCAATAACTTCCATTAGCACCTGCTTGGACAAAAACTATCAAAGAGACTTCCAAATGTGTCCCTGTCTCTGGAGGCTGTATGATCATTTATTTTTAATTTTATTTCTGTTGTCGTTTTGTGTTTGTTTTGTATTTAAAGAACTTAGTAATTATTTTCATTAAAAGAAGGTTACAAATTTGAGGGCACAGTTATAACATGGCAGAAATGTGAAGCATTTCTTTACCTTCTGCAATTCTTTCTTTTAAAAAATTCATTATAAATCATTTTATTGGGTGCTCTTACAGCTCTTATAATGAGCCATACATCAATTGTATCCAGCACATTTATGCATATGTTGCCATCATCAATTTCAAAATATTTTCTTTCTGTTTAAACCTTTGGTATCAACTCCTCTTTTTTTCCCCTCGCGACCCCACTCTCCCATCTTCATGGGCTTCTGAAAAATTATAAACTATTATTTTCATATCTTACACTGCCCGCTATCTCCCTTCATTCACCTTACTGTTGTTCGTCCCCCTGCGGATTGGGGGAGGCGGAGTTATACATCACTGGAGTCAGTTCCTCATTTCTCCCCCTTCTCCCCGACCCTCCCCCTACCCTCATGAGTCTCCACTCCCATTGCTGTTCCTAAGCAATTTATCTGTCCTGGACTCCAGATGCTGAGAGCTCTATCTGTACTTCACAATTTTGGTTTGGGTGATAAGTTATGGAGAAAATTTGTTTGCCATTCACCTTGGAAACTTGACTTGGAATAATCATAATTTCTTATCTCGATCTTCCCAGAGTCCCTGCATCTAGATTCCTGAGAGCTGGTCCCTGAGGAGCCCCATCCGCTGCTTCCTCTTCACCTGACTGTCGAGAAACCAACGACCAGCTGCCTTTGAGCCCATTTGGAATGTGTTCAAGGGTTTGGAATGGCTGTTTGTTTAGTTTGTGAGGGGAAGTAGATTTCAGCTAGGATGCACCTGGGTGGACATGAATCTCCAATGTTTTGTTATCAGCATTAACTGTTTGCAACATTTAAGGACTCCAGTCTCATCACTGTCCTTCCTTAGTCAGTCAGTCCATTTATTCTTCTTGGAATATTTAGTATTATTCTCTGAGCCTTGAGTGGATTCTCTTTTTGGCTCATACTTAAATGATAAAAGCCTCATGATGTCGCACTCTAAAAAGTGGCGGCAGCACAGTCGGCTATTACTAACAATATATGTCATCAATAAAGTGGAGTCTATTAAATCTAAAAAAATATTTATATTCCTTTAAGGTAGAGCTTATGGCACTGTAGAAATATGGTCAATATTTCACTCTCATATTGTAATGTTTTAAAATATATACCTCTATCAGGGAGACCTGGTGGCTCAGTGGCTCATGAAACACGCTGCGATCTTATCAGCTGCTACGAGTGAAAGATGTGATAACTATTTCTATAAATAGTTTGTTACGTTGCTGTGTGCTGCCAAGTTGGTTGTGACTCACAGAGACCCCAAGTGCCATAGAAAGAATACTACCCAGTCCTATGCCACTCTCACAGGTGTTGTTATGTTTAAGCGCATCACTGTCACCACTGTGCCAGCCCATCTCTTTGCTGACCTTCCTCTTTTTCAGCGACCCTCTTCTTTACCAAGCATGGCGTCCTTCTCCAGAAACTTTTCTCTCCCGTAACCTGTCCAATGTATGCAAGATGAGTCACCACCATCGTCACTTCTAAGGAGTATTCTGGCTTTACTTCTTCCAAGTCTGATTTGTTTGTCCTTCTAGGCGTCCATGGAATATTCCTTTTTAAAAATCATTTTTGTTGGCACCTAATCTGCATATCATACAATTAAAGAGTTTAGCCATATCAAGAAGACTTGTAGAATCATTACCATAATTGATTTTAGTACATTTCCCCCCATGGTTAAATCACCTTTAAAATGAGTTGAGTGATTACAATCAGTTCTAGTCTCCCTCCTCCCTCCCGCCTGGATTGTTTTCTACTGAAATCCCCTCACCCTCCTTATCTCCCACCCTCTCGCCCAGCATCCCCTGTAGACCCTTGCATCAGTTATTATCGCCATGCATCCATATCTCCTGTGCATCACAAACTGGGAAACTCGGCAGAAACGATGAAAACTAAAATTGAAATAAAGTGGTAAGGATAAAGCAGAAATAACTATATAAAGGTAAAAAGACAAATGATGAACAAGAAATAAAAGACTACCCTCAATATTTAAAAAGCTGGGAAATACATTTTTGTCATGGAACATGCTAGAGATACTTGCATCTAAAACAAATTCAGGTTGGCTCATTAGGGATATCAGCTGACAAAGCATGAAGTTTGATCCTGCATAATCAGGATCACAATGATCTCTGTGTGATAGTAAGACCATTCAAGGCCCTTGCCTGTGGCTAGTAGGGATCTGCCAGTGGCTTAATCTAACCAGTTACTCTGCAGATGGGTTTGCATCTCCCACTGTCCTCCACAGTCTCTACCAATTGGGTGTCCATAATTTTAGGTCTGATACTTTTCCCCTCATCATATTTGAGTTTTGTTATTGTCATCGTCCCTGATTCACACAAGCTGGTGTGCTTCCCCTGTGTGGATTTACTTGGCTCCTCACTTAGATGGCTGCTCGTTTGAATACAAGGCTTTAAGACACCAGACACTATTCTGATTGATCACGGGGCACTATCTGCATTCTTCACCACACTTTGCTGTAGCACCCTTATCTTTAGTGATCATTTTATGAATGCGTTTATGGAGCAGGGGTTACTTTCCATTCTCCTTAAGGCTGTTCACAGTTAATCATGGTCCAAACAGTCGAATGCCTTTGTACAGTCAATGAAACAGAAGTAGCATCTTTCTGGTATTCTCGGCTTTCAGCCAAGATTCAATTTACAGCAGCAATGCTATCCCTGGTTTCACATCCTCTTCTGAATTTGGCCTGAAATTTGGCACTGACAATTCCCTTTCAATGAGCTGCTGCAACCATTGTTGGATGATCTTAAGTAAAATTTTACTTATGTGTGATATCAAATATATTTCTCTCTAATTTGAGCGTTCTGTTGGGGCACCTTTCTTTGGAATGGGCACAAATTGGGTCTCTCTCAGTCAGGTAGCTGTTTGCCAGATTTCCTGGCATAGACTAGTGAGTGCTTCCAGTGCTGTTTCAGCTTTTTGAAATAATTCATTGGGTTTGTTATCTATTCCCAGAGCCTTGTTTTTGGCTAAAGCATTCAATGCAGCTTGAAGTTCTTCCTTTAGCACCATTTGTTCTTGCTCATATGCTACCTCTGGGAATGGTGTATCATAGACGAATTCTTTCTGGTAAAGTGTCTCTATGTAGTCTTTCTATCTTCTCTTGATGTTTCTTGTGTCATCCAATATTTGGCTTATCAAATCTTTCAAAATTGCAACTTGAGGCTTGTTTTTTTTTTTTTTTTTTAGTTTCAGATATGCTGCATGCATTCTTCCTATTTGGTTTCTTGTTCCTGAGTCCTTGCATGCTCTATCGTCATATTTGGCTTTGCCATCTCCAGCTGCCTTCTGACATATTCTATTCAGCTCCTTGACATCATCCTTTCTTCTCGCTTTTGCTTTAGCTACTTTGATCTTTTCTTGATTTCCTGTCTTTTTATTGACCTGTTGTCTTCTTTCTGAATAATGACCATGGTGCACCACAGCTCACCAGCTGTTCATTCGTTCAAGCATCAAATCTGTTCTTGAGATGTTCTGGAAATTCAGATGGGATAGAGCCAAACTTTTATTTTGGCTCCAGTGGACTAGTTTTAATTTTATTCAGTTTTATCCTGAACTGGCATATGAGCAATTCATGGTCTGTTCCACAGTCAACCCCTCGTCTAGTTTTAGCTACCGATATGGCGCTTCTCCATTGTGTCTTCCCAGAGATGTAGTCAATTTGATGTACAGGTGTTGCATCGGGGCAAGTCCATGTGCACGGTTAGTTGCCTTTTTTGTTGTTGAAAAGAAATATTTGCTATGAACAAGTCATTGGTTTTGCAAAATTCTATCACGCGACCTCCAGCTTGATTGCTCTCACCAAGTCTATATTTTCCAGCTACTGTTTCTTCCTCTTTGTTTTCAATTTTTTTCATTCAAATCACTAATAACTATCAATGCATCTTTACTGCATGCTTGATAAATTTCACACTAAAGTCCTCGCTAGAACTCTTTAATTTCTTGATCACTAGCTTTTGTAGTTGGTGTATGACTTTGATAATAATTGTGTTGATTGGATCTCCTTGAAGGTGGCAGTTATAATCTGATCAGATCTAACACTGTACCCTTGATGGATTTAGCAAGGTCCTTTCTGACAAGGAACACCTAGCCACTTCTCTTGATTGTATTTTCCTGGCATAGTAAATTTCCTGAAACAAATTGACGAATACCAGTCGATTTCAGCTCACTAATGCCTAGGATATTGATCTTCATGCCTCCCATTTCATTTTTGGCCACTTCCAGTTTTTGTAAATTCATACTTCGCACATTTCAAGTTGCAATCAAGAGATTTTTGCAGCGTCTACTCTTTGCTTTGAGTGATGCCCAACCAGCAAATGAAATGAAACAGAAGGCTCCACTCCCACAGACTTTCCTCGATTCAAATCCCCATAGTGAACTCCCCTCCAAGAAACCATCTCCTCTTTGGTCACATTTAGTGTACCCTCGGACCTGAGGGGCCCGTCTGCTGGCAGTAACTTGGGCAATGTTTGGTTTCCTTTGTTTAGGTTGTCTGTATGTGAAAACACTTCGAAGCTGTGCATAAGGCATTCAGTGGCTTCTTCTTCCAAAGTGGAGAACTGAATCCCTCTTATTAGTCCCTTTTTAGTCTGGGAAGCGCCCCTGAAACCTGTTCACTTTGGTGGCTCTCCTGGCATTAGAAGTAACAGTGACCTACCTGCCAGCATCACAGTAATACACAAGCCACCGCAGTATGGCAAAATGACAGACAAGCGACGGAGTTCTACTCACAGTATCATTAATTTAGGCAAGGGTATAGAATATTAAATACTGTTTAGAAAAGGAAAGCATACATGTATCGGACAGCCATCAATGGCTGTGCTTTCAGGAGTTGGGGGTCAGATCTTTTTCTGTGGTATCACTGGGGCCTCACACCTCCATCTTTTCAGGTAGCAGCTCAGTTATCTAACGAAAGGACTCCATGTAGGACTAGCATGGCACAGGGAATTGGCCCAGAAATTAGGTTTTGCTATACAAAGACTGTTATTGTTATTGTGAGGTGCCCGCTAGTCCATTCTAATTCATCACTATCCCGTTCACAATAGAAGATGCCAGCCCTGGGCCATCCTCACCATCGCTCTTTGTTGGAGCCCATTGTTGCAGCCACCGTTGTCAACCCATCTTGTCAGGGATTTTCCTCTCACTTCCCCTCACTTTACTCAGTCCCCTTTCCAGACTCTGGTCTCTCCTGAGAACCTGTCTAAAGTGCATGACACTACATCTTGGCAAGTTTCCTTCTAAGGAGCATTCTGGCTGTAGTTCTTCCAAGATAGCTGTGTTTTTACTTTTGAGAGTAGATGGTACTTTTACTATTCTTTGCTAGAATTGTCATTCTCATACATTAATTCTTCTTCAGTCTTTCTGGCTCAATGGTCAACTTTTATATGCACAGGAGGAACTTGAAAATATCATGGCATTGGTCACATGCCCCTCAGTCCTTAAAGTAATATCCGTGTGTTTCAACACTTTAAAGAGGTCTTGAGCATCAGATTTATGAGCGGAATGCAATGTTTTATCTCCTGACTGATGTATACATGAGAACTGACTGTCGATGCAAGTAAGATGATATCTTTAAGCACTTCAATCTCGTCTCCATTTGTCATGATGAGAATAAATGACCTAGAGCTAATTATTACCCATCCTTTCTTTTGTTAGATAGAAATCTGTTATCCCAAACATAGAGCCTATCTGTGACTCTAGTAGACAGCAAAAGCAGCCTCATGTACATGCCTTGTAGAATTGTTTGCATAATAATATTTGACTCTGAAGAAATCATGTAAGTTTAGAAAATTGTATCAACAGCATTGAAACAAGTATAAAATCATCAATAGTTATATCAGCAATTTATCAATCAAAACACTTAGATCACATTCATACATATTTATTATAAAAACAAGTAATTTAATAGAATTCAAAATTTTAATTATAATAAAGTACCTATAATTACAGCAGAGAAATCATAATTTATGCGAGCTCTCTTCTGTTTTACTCTATCATTTATAGTCTATATGTTGCTTTTATACAGAGGATGTTGAATTGACCAAACTAAGCATTAATGAATGAGCTATGTGTCAGAAAGATTTATCACTCAAAGAAAAGCTCACATATCCCAGTACCCCTTGTCATGTTGCAAAATAACTGCCCTCAGAAAGAAAATCTTGTTTTCCCATTGTATTTATGGTACCAGCAGTGAATGGAACAAATTCTCACTTGGGTAATAGCTTCTATGGCCACCGCTGCTTTCGTTTTTTCATGGTGGGTTCTCTAATGCGCTCCAATTAAGTACCTATCTGATGACTCTCAAGGGAGTCAGGTGGTAAAGCTGCTCATTTGTAGTGAAATGGAGCATATGGAATATTTAATGTTGGACTTGGCATCGTTGCCTTGTGTTTTATGTGCTTCTGATTAGAATTTGAGATCCAGCTGAGCCCTATTTTTACATAGCTGATACTAACCTACATTAAGCACAAAGCTAGAATTGCATAAGAAGTTAGTGCTTTGAATTAAGTTACTTGGCCTTAGTCAATTTCTCTCTAACACACCCTTCCTGTACTTCTTCTCTCTGCTGATAACCTTCTCGTTTCCTCAAACTCAAAGTTAGCCTAAAAGGCCAGGCTTCCTCTTTGGACAGAGGCTGGTGGAATTCTGCACACTACGGTCCATGGATACCTTTCTGGTCTGGAAATGAACTCACCCCATGGCTCAATATCCAGCCCAACAAGAGGTAATTCCTTTAAGTGAATAATAACACTAAGGAGGCATGCAAATCTTAGTCTAATCAACCATTTGAGATTAAAAGGGTAGCGTTTACCAGAGGAAAAGTTCAGAAGGTATAAGCAAGAAGGAAGACCAGAAACAAGACAAACCGGAGGGGAGTGGGATAAGCGATGGTACATTATGGGGCTGCCACCTATGTCATGGTCATGAAACCATGAATTGTTGAATGAAAAACCGATCTCGGGAAACCTTCCCGAATTAGAAAATACAAAGTTAAAAACAGCAAAACAAAAC
Organism: Tenrec ecaudatus; assembly: GCF_050624435.1. Taxonomy (NCBI): domain Eukaryota; kingdom Metazoa; phylum Chordata; class Mammalia; order Afrosoricida; family Tenrecidae; genus Tenrec; species Tenrec ecaudatus. The sequence goes on along the minus strand of NC_134538.1, from coordinate 145,841,035 downwards.
CACTCCGGACAAGTTCTGTTTCTAAGAGGAGAGCTTTTCCAACACCCACAATAAGCTAGTTATTTTTTACACCAAGATACTCTAGCAGTCTGTGCTTATAGCTCTAGGTATAACATTTTAAATGTTCTGAAAGCCCATTTGTCTTTAATTCTGAGCTACAAGCCCAGGATCGTCCTTGACTGCTATTTCTCCTTTAGCTTTCTTCACTTGAACAGGTGCCCATCCCTAGCACTTCATTTTCAGTGTAATGACAGACCAAGTCAAGAATGACCTTACCCCCAAATCCCCATGTCCCCAATCCTTGTTATTTCACTATGTACCTTTGGACAAACTCTACAACCCTCTGTGCTTTAAGTTATTTGCGAATAAACTGAGATTATAAAAGGACTTACATGGTTGTTGAGGAAATCACATGATTGACACATGTACATATATAAGAGCACCTGACAGGAAATAAGCACTCAAAAGTGCCATTCGCATGACCCGCAGCGTCACTATGAGCCAGAATTAATTCTACAGCACTGAGTTTTGAGTTTATGAGAAACCCAAACTGGATTATGAAAAGGTGAGCTATAATGGGTGATATCACCAGGATTTTAGTTAAGAGCAGAGAATACTGGAGATATATTTATCTGAGTTTCACCCACTATTTAAAGATATTTACCTGTGTGGATTACACTAAATTATGTATAACATTGCAAAGAATGGGCATTCCATAACATTTCATTATGTTCATGCACAACCTCTACGTAGACCAAGATGCAGTCATACAAACAGAACAAAGGGCTAATATACGTATTAAAACCAGGAAAGATGTATGTCAAAGTTGTAGTTTATCACCATATTTATTCATATTGTATGCTGAGAAAATACTGAGAAGCTAGACTATGTAAATAATGTGGCATGAAGATTGGAGGAAGACTCATTAAAAGATTCAATATGTAGATGATTCACGCTTGCTTGCTAAAGCAAAGAATTTACTGATCAAGATCAAATACTACAATTTTTAGTATGAATTAAACTGTATGCATGGATTGTGATAGGAGTTGTATGATCCCCCAGTAAAATGATTTTTAGAAGTATGGATTGAATTTTAATAAAATGAAAACAATTGGATCAATAGCAACTGGACCAATAGCAACATTACAGTAAACTAAGAAAATTTTGAAGTTGTCAAGGATTTATTTTACTTGGATCCATAACCCATGTCCAGGAATCAGCAACCAGAAAATGAAAGGCGTATTGCATTGGGTGAATATGCTGCAGAAGATCATCATGAAGTGTTCAAAGGTAAGGATGTCACTGTGAACATTAAGTTGTGCCCAAGTCCTGACATTGTCAACTGTTTCAGAGATATGTGAAAGTTGGATGGAATAAAGAAGTCTGAAGATAAACCGGTGCCTTTGTGTCATGACATTGGCAAGGAATATGGAACATGTCACGGACGTCAGAAGAATGAACAAATCTGTCTTTGAAGAAGTCTAACTAGAATTGTTCTTAGAATGTAGGATGGGAAGGCTTTATCTTATGGACTGTGGACATGTTATCAGGAAAGAGCAGTCCTTGGAGAAGGACATCATGCTTGGTAAAATAGAAAGAGAGTGAAAAAGAGGAAGACCTTCATGAAGAGGGATTGGCTTCAGGCTGCAATGATGGGCTCAATAATATGAAGTATATCCAATCAATTCCAAAATTATTTTGTTCCACATGTGAAATGAATTGTCCATTATCAAACTGCTAGCTTTTAACCTATGTAACAAACAGCGATCTGTTAAAGAATTCATGGGGTTTGGAGAAGGAGGAAGAGCTCCGGAAAACTCCCCAGAATAACAATGACACTTGGCTGTTTACATTAAAGGAAAGTTAGATTTAGATCCACAATCTTCTCTTCAACAGAGGCTCCAGGTGACATCTGAGTGTAAATCTACTAATCATCTTAAGGCCTTTCTTGAATTGACAGCATACAAGAATCATGCAGATGACAGTAGCTCATACATGCTAAGTAAATTTGGAAAGAGTAACTGAATAGAGTTCTTTAAGTAAGGAGCAGTTGAGCAGATTTTCAAGAAATTGAAATTGAAGTAAAATTATTATAAGAAAAAAAGTCAAACCAGAGTTTGTCTAAGTACTTTGGTCCTATTATTTCTTAGAATTTGAACTTGATCTTAATAAGTACACTTTATCTTTATTAACTTCCATTTGGACACATTTACACAAAATATTCTACACTTAGAATTCATAAATTAAGGCTAATGTGAGACTCAGCAGGTCAGGGACTGCAACAATTTATGTTTATATTTATTTGTTCATTTAACAAGTACGTATTGCCTCACTACAGGTCTTAGGATTCAGAAGTGACCAAGACAATAAAACTTCCTGTCTTTATGGGGTTTAGATTGTACTCATGACACATAATCATTAAAAAAGATAAATTAAACAAATTGGAAGCAAATATTGAATAAATAATATCTGTGTCACTACTTCTAGCTTACAATTTTCAACTAAAATTTACAGTTTCTATGCTTTGTGTGATGAAAAGTCTGGAATTTTTTAATGGAGATCTTTCTATTTTCCAGAGGCTAAAAAAGAGAGAAATATATGGATTGAAATTCTTTTTAAGCTTTCACACACCTTGTTACTAACAAACCAGAGGGAAATATCCCAATTACTCAGCATATGATGTGCATATGTTAAACCTACGACTGCAAAATAAAGTCTTTGGCGTGTTATCTGTAGAGTTAAAGTACGTTGTTCTCAAATGCACCGACTACTTAAGAAGCTATAACTCAGCACATATTCAGTCTATTCTTATAACGTCATAAAAGTTTAAGGATGCAAGGGCAGTTTAATTAAAGGTGTAGGCAGGGGGAAAAAATCAGTTTTGCTTGTCCCGGACAAATACATTGTTTTCATAGGAGAATTTCAATGAAATTCCTTTTAAAATGGTGTCTAGCAGCCACTGACTAAAACCCCAAATGCAAAACTCATGACCATCTACTTGATGTTGATCCAAAGCAACCTTTATAGGGCTGTGTAGAATGATTTCCTAGGGATTCCAAGACTAAATCTGAGAGCCGGACCCCAACTCACTGCGACCTTGTGCTAACTGAACACAACTCCAATGGTCCTGCCAGTGTACTGGAGTTCATGGCTGCCTCCAGCCTGGGCAGGTAGTTGCTCTTGTTAGGTGCCATGGAGTTGGTTCCAAGTGACAGTGACCTTCTGTACAGTAGAATGAAGTACTGCCCAATGCTGTGCCGAATGCACACTCGCTCCTGTGTCTGAGCTCATTGTTGTATGCTCGGTGTCTATCCATCTTGTCAGGGGCCTTCTGCTCTTTTGTGGAGCTTCAGTTTTACCAAGCATGATGTCCTCCAGGGACTGGTTTCTCCTCACAGGTGTGTACCTTTCAGTACAATGTTGACAAATGTTCTGTTGTGAGCGACACAGTTCTCATTGGCTAATAAAGTAGATAACTCAGCCCTTCTTTCTAGACTCTCTTAGTCTTCAAGCTTTGCTGAAGCCTGTCTATTTTGAGTGACCCTCTTGTACCTGATATATTTATTCACAGCATCTTGCAAGTTACACAACTGAACACAAACGGAGAGATGAATGGTGGAAATACATATTTAGGTATATAACTGCTACTTACAAAGAACTATCTTCGTTCCATCTGTTCCTTCTCTGACACCACTTTGCACTTCAGAATTCAAAGGACACATTTCTTTTAAAGGAATTCTTGGCTTGCATTCTACTGCATGTAACTTTAGGCATTGAGTTATAAAGCCCACAAAAGTTTTGCTAATATTATATGTAGAACAGTTGTTATCTGTATAGAGATGCATGCCTTTCACAAAATTCTTAAAGATATATGAAACAAAACTGTCAGAACCACAAATCAGAATAAATTCAAAATGAAAAATTATGAGCAAATAATTTTACATTCAGGAGGATAGCTTTCATATAAGGTAGAAATAGAAGACCAACCAGGCCATGGAGTATTTCAGAATTATACTTCTATGCCTTTGATGAATTTCCTCAAGAGACATTTCAACCAAACCAAAAAAAAAAAAAAAAAGAATCAAGGTTGAAAACACAGGATAAAAATATCGTGAAAGAGAAGGCTTATAGAGAGTATGGAAGCTGATTAAACAAAGGTTAAAATTGTTTCTGCAGTTATTATAGAGTCAATGCTCTTTGCCAACACCATAACTCAAATACATTTATTCTTCTTTTTAACTTATCCATTGTCCTGTTCTAACTGCATTCAAGGTGAATGAAACATGATGGCTTGGGTCAGTGTGGGAAAGCCAGCTCTTCACACCATCACAGGTTCGGTAGGCACAACTGTACGGTTATGAAATACAAAGATTATAGTAAAGTCATAGAGAACAGGAGATAGAGTAGGAGAACAGGAGAGAGAATAAAGATAGGAGAGATAATAGAGATCAGAGAGAGTAAAATAAAGAAGTCAGACACATTTCATGGTAGCATGCTCACCTCAGCTCCTCTTGGTGGTACACATGGAGGTGGGAGAGGAGAGGGCAGTAGAGAGCTGCGATTTATTTCTAACCAAAGCTTATATATCTTTTGGGGGCATGCAAGTCTCCTGATTATGGATAATGACCTATGTCACAGGAAAGGGTTGTAGCATAGGCAATACAAACCATAGAAGGGGGATGACCCAGGGGTGTACACACAATAGGAAAGAGAGGGAATAGGGGTGCATATGTGGCAAGATGGGCGGACCCTTGACTCAATATAGTAGCCTAACCTTAGTCGCCCTTGAATGGGGCTGACATTGCCTTTGGGGGCTTCTTCAAGAGAACAATCCCTATAGAGTGGGCCCTATTTAGGGTGGGTCAGACTATACTGCCTGGTTGCTCTAGAGAGCTGATAACCCTTAAGGAGAATAACCTCTGATCTACTTTCATTGGCCTAGTGTACTATGTGTACACTATGTGTAGCAAGCTCAGTCTTGGGGTTGGCATATATTTGAAGGAGATAACAGGAGAAATTTTTCTGTTTCTCACAGGTCAGGCATATTTTTAGTCTTTAGTTGACACATTTGGCTTTTAACACTTTAAAGTGGCCTTTTGCAGTAGATGTAAAAGAAATCATTTTATTGGGGGCTCAGACGACTCTTTTCACAATCAATACATACATCCATTGTGTCAAGCACATTTGTACATTTGTTGCCATCATCATTCTCAAAACAGTTGCTTTCTACGTGAGCCCTTGGTATCAGCTCCTCATTTCCCCCCTCCCTCCCTACCCCTCCTCTCTCACGAATCCTTGATAATTTATAAATTATTATTATTTTGTCATGCCTTACACTGTCCAAACTCTCCCTTCACCCATTTTTCTGTTGTCCATCCCCCCAGGGAAGGGGTTATATGTAGATCATTGTGATTGTTTCCCCCTTTCTACCCCAACTTCCCATTACCCTCCTGGTATCACAATCTCATTATTGGTCCTGAGGAGGGAATCTGTCCTGGATTCCCTGTGTTTCCAGTTCCTAACTGTACCAGTGTCCATCCTCTGGTCTAGCTGGATTTTTAAAGGTAGAATTGGGATCATTATAGTGAGGGGGGGTGGGAAGGAAGCATTAAAGAACTAGACGAAGGTTGTATGTTTTATTTTGCAGTAGATAATGTAGAGAAATTCAATGTGTCATTTGACTTCTTCATTATTGGTTCCGTGGGAATTGATTGTGGATCCAAGTAAAGTGAAATATTTACAACTTTAATCTTTCTTGAATTTATGATGTTACTTATTGGTCCAGTTGTGAAAATTTGTATTTTATTTATGTTGAGTTATAATTCATACCAAAGGTATGTTCCAGCCATATATCACAGGTTGTTGATGAACCTTTTTCCAAACCTGATGCCATATTCTTCTTTGTAAAGTGTAGCTTTTCAGATTACTTTCTCAGGATACAGAAAGATCAGTTTTGTGAAAGAAAACAACCTGACACACACCTTTCCTGATACTAAACCAGGCAGGATTCCTGGTTCTGTTTGAACAACTGCCTCTTGGTCTATGGACAGACTCCACGTGGGCACAAATAAGTGTTCTGGAATTCCATTATTCATAATGTTGTCCCTAATTTGTTATGATCCACACAACCAAATGCATTTGCATAACCAACAAAACAAAAGTAAACATCTTTCTGGTTTTCTGTCCTTTCAGCAAGATCGACCTGACATCAGCAATGATACTCCTTCCAAATCTTCTTCTGAAACTTACTGTAATATCTAGCAATTTCCTGCCAATGTATGATTACAACTGGTTTTAATTATCTTTAGCATAGTTTTACTTCCATATTTAATTCCATATTTTATTAATAGAATTATTTGATAATTTCTGCAGTTTGTTATATCATCTTTCTTGGAAATAGACATGTCATTGAACTTCTTCCCATCATCAAAAGACATAAAAGAAGAAAAAGCCAAAGAAAATACTTTGAACTTGCTTTTGAATGTAGATCAGCTAAACTACAAGGACGGAATGAGCAGATTTCAAAAGTGGTTCAACAAGACAAATGAAAGTGTTGTAAGATGAAGTTAGAAAAGCAAGAGATAAGAGCACATTCAGAATTTCTCGTGCTGAAAAACATTGGGGAAAAAAATCAAGTCTTAAGTTACAACATTGAAGGATTCTGCTAGCACAGCGATTGAAATGCTGAGCTGTTAACCAAATGACTGACAGTGTGAGCACACCAGCTGCTCCACCAGAGGAAGCTGTGGCAGTCTGCGTCCATAAACACTCACATCCTGGGGCACCCCATCAGACACTTCGACTCTGTCCAAAAGCTAACTGTGAGTTAGAACTAACTCAGTGGCAACAGGTAAAATTGTGGGTTACAAAAACCGAAACTTCTTTTAGACTTTGAGAAATATTAAACAAAAATTAATATGGACATGGGATGTTTATCATTTTTCTAAAGTTAAAAAATAGATATCAAACATTTTGAATGAAATTATGTTTTCTGAGATGGATATTTTTTAGTGAGAAAATGCCTGTATCATTCATAACACATGGTGCAAAAAGTGAACTTCAAAGGAGTATATCTGATTCTCTAAATTATGAGATAATTACTAGGGAGGGTTGGGAAGAGACTTTACAATGGATTATAAATTCCATCTTGAAGAAAAATGAAAATATCACCTGTAGTAAAAAATGTTATGTGTTAGATATTTTAAAGTATTACAAAAATTTTAAAAATGTAATGTTAGGTTAGACTAGTTAAAAATTATATAGTTCTGACATAGTGATCAGTCAGCAGATCAGTAATAAGCCCCAAATGCCATCAGGCATAATAATAGTGATATCACTTTTGTAAAAATTATATGAACATTAGCAGTAAACAGCATTAGCAGCAACGTGAAGAGAAACACACATGGATACTCTGAAAAAATATTTCCCAGTTTCCCTTTCAGCTAGACAGTAGCTCTGGTGCATAGTTGGTTAGCCATTGGACTGTTAACATCAGGGTCAGCAGTTTCCATACACTGTCTGCTCTCTTTCTGCTCCCAGCACGATTTTCAGCTTTGGGCACCCTAGATAAATTGGACTTTGTTCTATAGAATTATTATGAGTTGAAATCAAATCAATGACCATGGGTCTGCTTATTTATTTGTTTAAATAAATCAGAATCTGTTCAGTGGACAAAACTTTAAAAGGAATTTACCTAACATTCCTCTACAAACACAATGTACAGTGAAATCTCAGTGGTCAAATGGCTCCAGTCTTGAACTTTCCCTGACTGGATCATCAAAGTTTGAAAAAATCTGCTCCTTATTTTCCACTTAACTCAATAGTCAATGGATAATCCAACTTGAAAACCCCTGGACGGGCTGAGAGTGAGTCCTGAGTTGTGTCTCCCTGTGAGTACAAAGAGATGGTGCTTCTGTCTAAGCAATGCTCGCTCTCAGACAACATCAAGTGCGATGTCAGGGCATTGAAACTTTCTTCGTTGTGCTTAATTTTGCACTTTATTTGTGTAATATCTGGTAATCATGGCTCCACAGAAAGTTAGTGATAGGAGGAAAACTATGAGAACCTCAGTAGAGTTAGGGGAAAAAAAATCATTGGGAGATTTGAAAGGACAGCAATTGTCTAATTTGGTGGCTGAATACAACGTGACTAAGTTGATTATATCAATGTTTTTGAAGACGAAAAAAGTGATTAAATACACAAATGTAGTGAAAGATGTGAACACGTTACCATAAAACAAAGAGCCCAGATCATCAGTGGTTAAAAGGCCTGTTAATTTGGAGAGATCAGAAACAACTTGATGACAATAGTGTTGTGGGAAAAGGGTAAAAGCCTCTTGCAGAAATGAATTTATAAGTGAAATTTGGGGGCCTCAGAGCCAATTATTTGCTTTCCCATTATTTCTTATAGGAAAAATATGCTAACTTCTTGAAGTTTTTGGTTCAAACATGAATTTGGAATGCATTGAGCTCAACCACCGAGGTATCTCTGTATTTGTACTGCACAAGCAGTGGGTTTGTTTTCCAGTTAAGCATACCCACATGACACTTCTTGTGTAAGGTGTGCCAGTGGAAGTCGTGTGCTCAGATTTCTTATAAGTGTATGCAAACAGAAATGTGTTCATTGATCCTCTTTTCCTTCTAGTAGCTGACTAAAACACAGATACAATGGTTAGAGTGGATCAACTTGAATCAAGAGCACATTGAAGGTGGGAGAGCAACAAGCCAGAAGGCGCTTAGCCAAGAAAAAGTTGTGGACTCGCCATCCTTCGTAACATCCATGTACCGTTCAACTCTTCCGTAACATAAAAAGGGGCACGCATTGTGCTTTTGATTTTGGCCAAATCACAGTTTTGCATGTACTCTTTCACTGAAAGGTCTATTTAATCTCAGTGTATACATTTAGTTCCTTTTGCTTGATAATATTGTTTTGTTTGATTCCAAATATTTTCACTAAATTTAGATGCTGAAACAGAGTTAGCCATAATAATATTTTTATGCCTTTGAAACATTATATATATACAAAATATAATAATAAGCTAAATACGTAATCATCAAACTTAAAGAAAAAAATCTAAAATACTTTTAAAACATTTTCCTGATGTACTCCTTGGTGATTTCCATGCTTGTCTTCATGTTTATTCATGTTTTAATTTCAGTAGTTCATAGTATTATTTTGCAGATTAAATTTTATAAAAGTTTTGCCAAAATTTTATTAGCTCTGACTTCAAGCTTGATATTTTCACGGCAAAGAGAGTACCATTTCTAAGGCTCTAACAGGAGACTCGGATACGTGCATCACACAGGGCACATGTCTAGAGCCTTTCACCTACGGCAGAGTGAGGATTCAGCGAGCTCTGTCTGAAATAGACCTAAAATAAACTGGGGCTCAAGTAGCGATACTTTTTGACTCACCCACGGCCATAGGAATTTTTAGATAATGGCTTATGTATATGTTTACTTTCACTGTGTTTTTTTTTTGGTGCCGTATTACATTGGAAACTTAAAAGATCTTTACGTCTGGGTCAACACTTAATATCCTCCTCCCAACCCCCCGGCCTCCACTTCGCACACATTTAATTCAATATGACAAAGCTCTTTATTTGTGTGCCGATGTTTGTGTTTAGCCAATAACTTTTCTGATCTGTGGTTTACCTGCCTGCATCTCTGGCCTTTTTTCAATCCAGTGTTTCACCATTTATTTTACTTATTTGTTGGAGAAGATGGCATTTTTTACTTTAGAAATGTCTCCGGTTCATTAGTAACTACACCTCCATAAGAACCCTTCTACTATATTAGTGCTGCTTTTGCCACTAGGGACAACCCGTGTCCCCAGGCACATTTTCATCTATTACAAACCCAAGAGAAGGACAACTTTTCCAATTGTGCCTCTGTGTTCTGGTTTTCATAGTCACAACAGCTGTCAGCTCAGAATTTGTAAAGTATCCTTCTAATAAAATGACACGTTTTTTTCTTTCGTTTCCCCTGAGACTGGCTGTCATGTAGTCCTCTCTCCAGACTCTTGTGGAATTGCTGACAAAAGAAGACTTTGAGGCCTAAGCAGCAGGTAGAGATCAGAGGCCACCTCTACTATTCCTGCCCTCCATCGGTGACCACATCCGGCACTCCTCCCATACCTCGTTCACCAGTGGGTGCTTCTCCCCAGGGACCCTGGGGTGTTCCGAAACCAAATTGATTGTTCACCAAATGCAGCGGCCTGCAGTCCCTGACTAGAATAAATCAATCTACATCGATTTTCACTTTCTATTTTCAAGAGAGGTTTGCTTGTATCCTCGATTCTGCCTACTACAATTCCTATGCAAATATGCCTTTGAATTGATACAATGCATGTATATGTGTATATCTGTATATTATTTGTTCAACATGGATAAAAGAGCTCCAGATAGATGCTTACTTTGTTCCCTTGATTTGTATAATACTATATCATGATTCAAAATTCAGAAAGTACTTAAGAGAACACAAGCAAAAGTCTCCCTATCACTTCTGTCCCATCTCTCCTTTTTCAAGCAAATAATAGAAAAATTTTAATAGAAAAATTATAGCTATATACATCTAGAGCTATTGTATGCATTTTGAAACATATTATAAATATATACATATGGCATATTATTTTAAAGGAATATTTGCATGTGTATTATTGGCAGAATAGGACCTTCCAAAGATGTTCATCCCCTAGTCCTTGGAGTCTATGATGTGTTCCCGTACATGGCATGGCTATGCCTTAAGGTAGGAAGATTATTTTAGGTCGTCCAAACACCCTATTCTTATTACATGAATCTTTAAAATAAGAGGACTTTCCCTAGCAGGTAAGAGCAAGAGAAGTGACTCTGAGAGGGAGCCACGAGTCAAGGATCTTGGATAGTCTCTCAAAGGTGGAAAAGACAAGGAAACACATTCTCTCCTAGAGCTTCCAGAAAGGAATACCACCATGAAGCCTCCTTGATTTTAGCCCTGTGGCTCCTATGTGCCATGTCTGATCTTTAGAACTGTGCTGAGCCCTGCTTATGGCTGCCCATGCTGAGTAGAAGCCCGGATGTCGACGGAGCGTCAAGATGCGATGCAGTCGAGTTCTGAATCAATAACCAAAAATGAATTAATTCGTTCTTGACCACCAAGCTTTTACCCTAACCTTGCCTTTTTATACAAAACGTGACACAGACATTTCAAAGTAAATAAGTTCAGAGTTAAATAATAGAATTTAAATAAGAACCACAAGGTTAAAAATGTTTTTCAGCAACTACAGTATGGCCCACACCTTGAGGCTGATGAGGATCTGGATCTGTGGACACGGATGTGGAGATGAGGGATGGAGAGTCATTGTTTGGAAGGGGAATCCCCTTCTATAAAAATCAGCTGGTAGCTGCTTTTCTGGAGTTTTTTTTCCCCCGTCTTTGCTCTTTTTCTTCCCCACTAGGATCTGGGTGGCTTTCTCTTAAAAAAATATGTCTAATGCGGTCTGCTATTGGCATTTCCTTAACTGTTTTCTAAAAGGGTTTCCTGAGTTGTCATCAACAATATCACTAACACGGTTAACCAGTCCCTTATCATGATGCTTCATTTTGAAAAATTCTTGCTTAGTATCTATGTTTTTTTTAATCTAAAATCAGAAAACTCCACAAAAACTAAGAAAATTACAGCAAAATGCTTGGAACACAGACACAAAAGGTTTAAACAACTCGTACTAACAACACCAACTAACTCTGAGTGACTGGAAACATGAATTGCTTTTGTTTACAAAAACCAAGTGCATCCGGTGGGATCCTGATGTTTTCTTTGCGCTCCAATGCAAAACTCTCTCCATATTTCGCATCCAAATCTGATTATGATGAGTACTGATGCGATCGAGTACCAGGTTCTTGACCTGGCACAGGTACAGTAACAGGAAAAATAAAAACAACAACAACAAAACCCCATTGCCCGGCCTTGCACCAATCTCTCTGTGTTTGAGCCCATTGAGGCAGTCACCTCTGTGAGGGTCTTAGTCTTTATATCTGATTCCATGCAAAGCCTTCTGTCCTTCTCCAGGGACTGCTCTCCTTGGATAGTGTGTTCAAAGTACATGAGACGAAATGTCACTCTACTCACTTCTAAGGAGCCTTCAACTACTTCGGCGCTGTTTAAGGCGTTTTTGTTTCTTGTTTGTTTGTTTTTGTTTTAGATTTAGTTTCTTTTAAGGCAATACATTTGTGAATTTGTTATTGCAGCAATAGAAAACATCAAATACATATACTTTTAATTTCTTTTCATTTATTTTTTCAAGATAAAGTCATTCAATATCTGTACATCCAGGGTTTACTGTTATATTGTATTTCAACAGCTGTTTGAGGCCCTAAATAGGGAGCCCTGGTGACATAGTGAGAGAGTTATGTGTTGGGCTGTGAACTGCAAGGCCATCGGTTGGAAACTACCAGCCAGTCGGCAGGAGAAAGACTGGGCTTTCTATTCCCATAAGCAGGTGCCGTCTCAGGAACCCACAGGGGGTCACTAGGAGTCAGCACTGGCTCGATGTCAGTGAGTTTGTTCATTTGTTTTGGCACCCTAGAAATACAACTGACCATCCAATTGGAAGAGACATTTTATATTTTGAAAGGCATTTCCAAATTCTGCTTCATGGAAGTTATTTCAATTTATACTCCATCTCTGAGAGTTTCTCCCCCCTCTACCAGGGGCTCTCAACCTGTGGGTCACAACCCCTTTGGGGGTTGAACAACCCTTTCACAGGGGTCGCCCGATTCATAGCAGTAGCAAAATGACAGTTATGAAGTAGCAATGAAAATAATTTTATGGATGGGGGTGGGGGGGTCACCACAACATGAGGAACTGCATTAAAGGGTCGCGGCATCAGGAAGGTTGAGAACCACTGCCTTACACTTTTATTAGCGCACCATGTGGTTAAACATTGTGTTTGCCCATTTGACAACTGAAAATCAAATACAAATAAATTTGTATTTATGTATTGTCTCTGGTGCTTAAAGTTCAGAATCTTTTCATTTTTCAAGATTATTTCTTTTTCTTATTTTGTAAAATTTCCCTTTTCCTCCTTTCCTTTGTCTTTCCTTCCTCCCTTCCTCCTGTTCTTCCTTCTTCTCCTCCTAATTTCCCTTCCTTTCTTATAACGGTTTGCCCGTGAACTAGTTTGATAAGTTGGCAAGCATTTTCTTGTTAATATCAGTCCTATGAATGTTCTCATGAAATAAATAATTTTTGGCTTTGTTTTTGGAAGATTCAATGATGTAGAATCATTCAAAAAATTTTCATATAATCAAATTCATAATTTTTGTTTTTGGGGTCTACGTCATATTTAGAAAAGCATCCTCCTGTATATTTTTACACTTGGGCTATTTCAATATTTTTGCTATTTCAGTATTGATACTTTTGAAGCAGTTTGTTATTTTCTGAAAGTTATGGAAAAATAAATGTATTTCTAGAAGAGACTATCTATCATCTTGATATCTTACAAAATGTCTTAAGGTTATTAGAGCAACTTCATTAAATATATTACACTGATGTGTCTCAGTTTGCATACAACATGGGACTTAATAGAAAACATTTTTATGAATCCAGTAGCATAAGGCCCATTTGGAGATATTTATTTCAGAAACTCAAAATTATTTCAGTGGAAAGGAGTTTGGTTGTAAGCTATAACTAGGAAGTAGCTTTGTTTTCCTAAGTGACATTTGTTTAAGGTCATCAGAAAATTAAAATCAAAGCAGCATATAGTAATAACAAACCTAGAAATTCAGAGTGGGGTCACTGTGGTAGTTACATAATTTCATTTCAACTTGATAAATAAAGAGTAGGGGTGGAGTTGAGCCTGTCAATCAGGTGGCAGTTTGATGACCTCATTTGGAAGCATGACCTAGATAAATGGCTCACTGGAGGATGCCCCCTTACCCCCTGCCTTCACCTTCCTATTGATCAGCCACATAGAGACCTGGCAATGCTTCTACCGCCATTGGATCCACAAGACTTTGCATCCACTGGCCTGGGATTTTCCTGTATTCAGCAATTTCGCATGTGCCTGTGTGAGTCTGAAAAGGGATTTATGGACTTGTATCAGATTTATGGACTTGATCTGGACTTGGCTGGGATGTTTTCTTGATACATAATTACATCTTGATTGAAAGCTTTCTCTTATACAAGTATCTCTGGATTTGTTTCCTAGTCAACCCAGCTTAACACACCCACTAATATTCTAAGACTCCATCGACCCACTTGAAGAAACCTTCTAGTAAAGGCAGATCATCCTTAAAGAGAAGATTGATCTCTCTCTCTCAGAGGACTACTTTTGCCTGGTTAATGTCCAATTTTGTCTCCTTGCCACTTACGATGGACGAATCTCTTGTATGGCAATGCTTTCATGACATTTGCAGATAGGTGAGTCGAGCCAGGACCTATTTGTACTCAAATGACTGGAGGTCACCAGTAGGTTCAAACCTCTAACTTCTTAGTCAAGAGCACATGCCGTGCCATTTTCCCACCAGGACTCCTGTCAACCCTGATCAGTCCTGATTCATACATGCCCTTTAACCTCCCAGCTAACTTTCTACCAACAGGCAAGCTCCTTACCCTTTCTTATTATCACTATTAAACACAATGGTTTACCTACTGGGCCATTGAACTAATTTCTACCTTTGGGTTTCTTTGAGTTCTCAGAGGAATAGAAACCAAGAATACAAACTCTAGAAACCAAGTGTCTTTTCACTGTCCCTTCATCTCACTAGAGCAAAAGAGGGAAATTGATCTTTCTCTCTTCATTCATTCATTCATACTCTATCAAGATGGGCCTTGATGGTTTATCCAAATAAGCTGGGAAAACCACACTAACAACAATTTTTCTCTTCGAATACCAACATTAATTCATTAGGATTTGAGAAGCAGAGAGATTTGCTTCTCATTCTGGATGATGGATGTGGTATGGCCACGTGATATGGAGATGGTTCTGACGCCTACTGACTGTGCACAACAGAAGGACACACTGCTCAGGCCTACACTACCCTTGAAATCTTCTGTTTATGTCCATTGTTTCACCCACTCTGTCAATCCTTCATGTTTTTGCCCAGGGACTGATGTCCAAAGTACATGAGAGAAAATGTTCCCATTCTTGCTTCTAAGGAGCATTCTGGTTGTCCTTCTTCCAAGTTAGATTTGTTGGTTCTTTAGCCAGTTCAATGTGCTTGTAATATTCTTGACCAACACCGTAATTCAATGACATCAATTCTTTTACAGCCTTCTTTATTCAGTGTCCAACTTTCATATGCATATGAGGCAATTGAAAATACCAGGGATTGGGTCAAATGCATTTAGTTTTTAAAGTAACATCTTTCTTTGTCAACACCTTTAAAAGAGGTCACTTGCAGCACGTTGCTTACCCAATGCAATGTATCTTTTCATCTCTTTGATTGATGTTTCTCTGAGAATTGGTTATGGATCCAAGGGAGATGAAATCCTTGAAAACTTAAATATTTTCTTATTTTATCATGACATTGCCTAATGGTGGAGTTGTTAGGATTTTGGCTTTCTCTACATTGAGTTTTAATCCATTCTGAAGTGTGTAATCTTTAATCTTCATCAGCAAGTGCTTCAAGTCCCCCTCACTTTTAGCAAGAAAAATTGTGTCATATCACAGGTTTTTAATAAGCTTTCCTGCAAGTCTGATCCCACATTCTTCTTTATGTAATTCAACTACATGAATAGATTTGTTCATTATACAGATTGAATAAATATTCTGCATAGTTGTGAACATTTTCTTATTATTCATGATATAGCTACTTCTCTAGCAATATTCAGTTGGGCTTCTCTTTAAAATAAGAAAAACATGATATAATATGAATTATCAGCAAATCCATAGCTGGTCATATCCAGTTATTGGAGGTTCTTCCCTCGCTGACTTACTCTCTCTGAAGATGGAGTCCATTGATCCAGTGCCCATTCTAGGATTTAATATCAGTACAAAGAAAGTGCATCGTGAATGTGTGCTTGATAAACGGTGTCTTCTAGACTATGCACTTTCCAGGACAAGATGCCAGAGACTGCTGCATTCATTTTCTGGAAGTCATACATCTGTGGGGATTTCAAGTACATAGCTTTCCCTTGAGAAAATTCTCTATGATGAAGCTGATTCCTTCAGCTGTGTCCTAGCTCCACTACCCAGGATACTGGAAGCCACTCTGAACTACTGTCATTATATCAGAAATAAGCTATTCATGTACCTCCTTTTTGTATTTTTCACAACTAAAGCAGAGAAAATGACTTAGTCTCACATCAAAAATAAAGTTCTAATCTCTTTTAAGATTTTCCTTCTGCATTGGCTGCTTGGCACTCCTTTCTTCTTGGACAAAGAAAGTAAAATGTCCTAACCCTTTAATATTCCCCTCTCCTCATTAGTAAGGGGAATGTGGTTTTTAATCAACACTCATTAGGCACTGAACAATAATAAGACAAAACACTCTAGCAAGAGACCATGTTTTGTGTTATACAAAGACTGCATTTGAAAGGGAAGGGATGGGATTTGGATTTCTCCCTTAGAGTCCAGGTGTTCAGCTACAATGTTTGCTTTTTAAAAAGTCCGATTGCACTGGTCTTACATCCGCTTGACGTGGTCCATGCGATGGGTGCTTTGGAAACCCTCCTTCTGAGATTATGGGGTACATGTTGGAGGACTAATCACTATCATCACACACTCCTGATTTTAAGCACTACCTTTCACCACCAATTAACTTGTTTTCTGTCTACAGGCAGGTGTCTTAACCTCTCTGACCATCACTAATAAACTATGAAAAATATTGGTTCTTTCTCTGAATACTTGTGAAGATTGAATGATAAAATGTTTCCATGATACATACCACAGAACATTCAATAAATTAAATTGTTATTATATAGCTAAGAAATGGGACCTATTCCCAGCGAGTAGATGAAAAAAATGCAATGATTCATTATAGCCGTGAACAGAAATAAACATCCTTTGGAGAAAGGTAGAAGTGACACAACTTTGAAATATTTTACTTGGGAAAAGCTCCTTTGGTCAAAAAGATGGCCTTGGCAAGAAAAGAAATAAAACATAGGGCAAATCCATGGAAAGAAGTAGCACAGAACCCACTGAAATTCAATTTAATTCTGTACTTAAGCTTATAAATAAATGCTGAAGTTGCCTTTCTCCATTTAAAGTGATCTCAGCCAAGACAAACAACTCAAATCCTTTTCTTTTCTTTTTGGTGCCCTTAAATGAACACCTTAGTTACTTCTGACACGTCTAATTCAACCTGGAGTCCTCCATACGTTCTACAGCCGTTGTTTATTTCCTCCCGGGTCTAATAGCTCCTGTCCTTCTAAAAGATTATTTTGGAAACCTCTCCAGACTCTTTCTTGTAGTTGCTTCAGGTCAGGGAATTTACTTCAAGGGCTTCAAATAATACCTAGCAGTAGGCCCAAGACCCTTCATTCATCAGAAGGATTTGAATTTCAAAGAACTGCCTAACTAAACAATGATGCACTTCTGATGGTTTCTGAGGCTTGTGTTTAATTGCAAAATGCTTCCCACAAGATAGGAAGGTGTTGGGGTGGGATGGCCTGTTCACAGAGCGACACAGGACATGGTAGAAAAGGAATGACATCAGTGGGATTCAGACTCAGAAATCAATTTATATCAGAATCCAAGTAGACCTACAGTCCTTAAGTCACTGCTTAAGTTCAGAGTAGAAGCGAATTGGTCAGAGGTAAGAATTCACAGGTGAGGGCTGCAGCCCAGAAATGCACTCTCTTCCCGCTAACAGATGCTAGCAGGCTTTCTCTTCCTTATGCAGAAACATGATGTTTCCAAAGCATGTCATTGCTTCAGTCAATTCATAATAAATTAGAGGCAGAGATAGTGTAACAAGCAAAAGTCATCGCAGGATATAATTTACACATATTCTGAGCAATTGTAGACAGACGACTAAAAGTTCATGAATTAATGGGCAGCTCTAACTTGGGTTTCCCCCCCCCTGAGAATAGGGACAAGGGTAAATAGGGAAGATAATTGGGAGGCCATTTTAATAATTCAGTTGATGGTTCTTTTCAATGGATCTAAAATACTTGGAAGCGTGCAGAGAAAACAATGGCATTTCCTCAACTTGTTTCCCTCTCCCCGTAATTCTTCTTCCTAGACATAATTCTTTCTTTCATAGTTTTTTTTTCTTTCTTCATAGGCATTCCTCCATGGTATTTTAGACTTTGATTTGTAAGTATTAGTCAGCATTCACTCATTTACTGTTTTGAGGAAACGGATTCAGATCTCTCACCAAGATTTCCCATAAGGGTACCTCCCCAAACCAGTGATCTGCTTGCTTTAATTTCAAGTAGTTTAATTCCTCTGTGGAGTCTTTTTCTGGCTATCAATATTTTGGAGCAGTCGGCATAAAGTAGAGAAAACTGACAATTCAGAATACTGTCTGGAACATCCATGCCATTCAATCTGGCTCCATCTGGATGCCATTCCTTTGTGGTTGTCTTTGCTGTATGGACTGAGCAATGCTCCCATGGATTTCCCTCAGATAAGGGATCAGAAGCCTATTGTGTTGTGTGTTTGGTTGGTTAGTTGCTTGGGAAGGGGACTGAGGACCATTTCTTGGGGTTTTACACGCTGATCGGTCCACTTGTCAACCTCACTGCAAAGGACTTTAGATTTGAAATCCTTGTGTCAGGTGCCACTTTTCTATCCCCTTTCACTCTTCAAGAGTTCATCTTTTTTCAATAAACATTTGAAAATTAACTTACTGTCACTTAAGTGGAGTTTCTGAAGGGAAGTAAAAGGATATGGTTAATCTATCACTTCAAGATATTTATATTCTTTTTTACACCCATTCCCTTCCCTTATAGACACTTCTTCACTTTTTTTCCTATAAACATTGTCCTTAAATTGGAATGATACATATCTGAACATAGCAAACCATGGTGAGAATTTAAATAAAGACTTTAGTCATGAGACTCAGGCAGCTAGGGAAGGAATTTTATCATCCTAATGGTGGTTTAATAAGGCGAATTCTTGTCTGTTTCGCCAGGCATGACAACTATATTTCACATTGCAAGCTAATGAGCACTTGAAAAGCCAAGTGTTTTATAATTCTCCAGCCATTAGAAATATAGTAACAGTTACTACTCCGTAATTGAATTACAATTTTATTTAAAAGATCACACCAATAGGTACATTTGGTTTTGAGCTCAGCTTGCTTGTATTTCCCACCCCCCAAAACAAACCATGTCCATATATTTTGCTGTACTTTGGTTTTATATATTCTTTCTGTTAAACGTGTCTGTGATGTATGATGATAAGTTAGTGTATTGTTTATCATGAGATTAACTTTGCTTGCTCTTGGATTTTAGCTGCCTTCTGATGCTTTCATGAAGAAACATAAACTAACAGAGAAAAAAATTATGTGCAATAGCTAAGGTTAATGGGTTTATTTCATCAGAACGCACCTGCAAAATCTAATTGAGCCGCCAGTATGTACCAGCACTGGGCTAAGTGGCTGTTAGCATGTCCTTGGTGAACTTTTGCAGCAATGGTTCAGTTATGGTTATCCCGTATGTGCCAGCACCAAGAGTTTCCCTAATGAATCAATCCTTAAGTTCCACTCCACAGAGTCTCTAATGATTTAGTCCTTAAATTCAGACCCCATCTAGCCTCCACTATTTAGCATCAACTCTTTATCTTCAGGAAACTCGATGACCACAATCAGTAATTCCTTTCTGCCTCCGCTGGTCTGCTAGCATGGTGAGTTTACAATGATAAGAATCAAGTTTCTCTTTAAGATGAATCTGCATGTCTCTGCTAGGGTTTTTTCCCCTTATGGTTTGATTATCGTTTAATGTGAAGATGATAGTTTCATTTCCCCCTTTATTTCTCTTGTTGTTGTGGTTTTGGAGAAACGGCTCAGCACAACAGATACCACCTCAGTAGCGCATGGGCCGTTCAGTGACATTGATGACACTCTTTGCATTGTGCAAACATGTCCAGCCTTCTTTTCTGAGCCGTTCATCTCTCATGAGCATAAACCCATTGCCCACTAAGGTTCCCATCTAACCTGTCGATGGGCTGTTGCCCATGGAGATAGATCATAAAAAGTTGCCCTTCGTTCCCTGTCCCTGTGCGCAACTCTGCCCACTGTCGTGATCGGCGGAAATTCCTTGATTTGCCTTCCCTGGCCTTTTCCTCAACATTGCAGTTTTCACTGTTTTTAATATTCCTTTCTCAAAAGCATCCATGGTTGCCTTGGGTCCTTTAAGAACACCTATCAAGGTTACTCCTGAGAATTCCCCAAATCTGTCACTACACTTTATGAGCTGACCTCGTTGCCTAAAATTAGCTCCTGCAGCTGATCCCCTGAGCAGGCACTGTCTTGGTTGTAACTTCTAGGAAGGCGCCTTACTGAGACGAGGACAAGTGTTTAACTGGGACAACTTGTCTGCAGGCATCTCGCAGCTACAGAGAATGTTTAAACTCATTTTCCCCTGGTTTTAACACACATGGGCATGTAGAAACTAGAGCCCTACAAGCAATACTTTAAAAATGTATCCTTGTATATACAAATTCTACAAGTTTTCAACTAAAAGACAAATACACCAAGCGCAACTTTGGGAAAGGATCTGAGTAGACATTTCACTGATGATGATATTCAAATGGCCAGTTAGCTAATGCCTAGTCAACATCTGTTCACTCTTCCAGTCCAGAAGTTCAGAAGTAATTTCTATCACACTCTTGACCACTTACTCTCCTCCAATCTGTTTCACAGCAAACCTCAAGAGTCTTAAACATGGACTAAATCCTTCCACTTCTTCACATTAATTCTTACTATGATTAGCTTGTCCAGGAAATCCCATTTACTTAACTGGATGACTCCAATGGTCTTATATGTGCTTTCATGTTTTCTAAAATCAATCCCCAGCAGGACTCTTCCAATCCACAAACCACCCTCCATATACCATACCTGAATCTTGACCACTCAGCCAGGGCAGTTGGCTGCCCGGTGTTATTTCTACATTGAACCACAGCATTTTCTTGTTAATTTTTAAAATTTACTCTCTACATCCTGTGTAACCTTCAAAAAAAAGCAATGATGTTCTGTTTCCACTTGATTACAATATCTGAAACATAGAGGTGCCCAATTATTAGAAGTGACGTGACAGTATTCATTGACGATCACCTTGGCTCCCTTCTTAAAAATATCAGATAGAGTTATCAGACAGTTGATGCAGGTGCGAAGAGGTCCCCTCTGAAGGAGCCTTTTTGGTGATGTGATTAAGTGCTAGGAGGGATAAGTGGTAGTCTTTTAAAGAGATTGCACCTTTGGAGATTCAGTGGAGTAGTTCTAGTCTGTCCTTTGGATAGCTGTGAGTCAGAATCACTCAACTGCAATAGGTTTGACTTTTGGTTTTTGCCTTCTTTGAAGAGTATGGGGCTGCCTTTGGACTTCCTTTGGGTTTTGAAAATAATGCATGTGAATGCCGGTCAACTTTCAGATCCTTAGAGGTGGGATCCAAAGAGTGAAACCCCCACTGATGTACTGGAGGTGAAAGCAACTCTATTCCCCACAGCTCTGTCTTTAATTGGCTGCAGGACTTCATGTAAATGGTTCGTCCTCCTCAGCCTACTGTTTGCTTCCCTAGAAATAAGACTGGGAGTTCCCTATATGGTAGTCTTTTCTATGTTGTGATTCTCTAGGTTGCATTGTACAGCTAAGCAAATTTACCTGTAAACCTAGTCATACCCACATTTGCAACATTTTGCTATTCAGTGATCCATTTCTGCAAGTCCCAAGGTGGCAAACGAGATCAGAATATATTCACAAGATGGTTTAAAGTAGAAGAATACAAATCAGGAAGGTAAAGGCCAGGCATCCACACAAGGGACGGATGAACTTAGGTGAGACTCAAAGAGACCAGCAGCTAATTTGGTTTATGTTCCTGAAAAAAAAAGAGAGAGGGAGAGAAAAGAAAGAAAACAAAATTCTAAGAGAGACAGGTTTCTGTCATAAGCAAATAGATATATGGAAGTAGCGCAGTCCAAAGGAAACCGTATGCCACATCAACACAAAAAGCAGCTGGAGGTAACAGGCGAATGACGATTCCAGTTCCTGTTTCATGAAGCAGGCTTCAGAGCCCATACGTTCAGTAGACTGGACAAAACTACAAAGGACCCATGCCTCAACTCCAGTGACGTTCTCTTGGGATAGGTCGTAGACATATCAGGAACTTGGAAAGTTGAAATATCCCAAATATTTTCAGTAATAAGTGTTAAGATAAGAGGAAGAAAACAATAAGGTAGGATTATGGCTGAGGTCTCGGATGGTTCTGATAAAAGCAGAGAATGAAATAAATGTTTAACAGACAGACAGAAGAAGATGATTTCAAATTGTATTTCTTCAATGTTCCTGAAAATATAATCACTCATTTTGGCCAATTGGCAAGTTAACCCAAACACTGCCCTGCCACCAAGTCAATTCAGAAGCAGCCTGACCCTTTCTGATAGAGTAGAACTTCTCCCTAGGTTTCCAAGATTGTAAATCTTGACACGAGCAGATCGCGTCATCTTTCGCCTGTGACGTGACTGGTAAATTTCAAATGCTGAGCTTGAAGGTAACAACTCAATGACTAACCCAAAGATTCACCAAGGCTCCTTAGCTGGGTACACAAGTACACTAATAATAAACAATGAGTTTATTTGAGGGCTCATGGTATTTGCTACAGAATGCATACTGACATCTAGGGAGAGAATCTTTTTTTCCCCTGATACCAATCATTTGGGGGAGAGTGTTTAGTTTAGAAATCAATTAATAGTAAGAGGACAAACTGGTTAATGTGGTGTCAGGAGATGATCTGTTAGAGAAATAACTACAATTTTATTTCACTTGCACAAACAATAGAACAGTTCAGTCTAGCCTCAGCCTCACGATTGTTGCTATCCTCGAACCGGTTGTTACAACCGCTGTGTCAGTACATTTCCCAAAGGGCCTCTTTGTTTTGAAGACCCTCTGCTTTACAAAGTATGTCCTTCTCCAGTGAGTAGTGTTTCCTGATATCACCAAAGCATGTTAGGCAAAGTGTCTCCATCCTTACAGCTAAGGACCATTCTGGCCGCACTTCCTCCAAGACAAATTTATTGTTCTTCTGGAAGAACATAATACTTTCAATATTCTTCACCAATGCCATCCTTCAATGGCCTCAGTTTTTCTCAAGTCTTCCTTTTTCACTGTTCACCTGTTACCTACTACAAAGCAGTTGAAAGTACAATGATTTGTGTCAGTTGAACTTCTGTACTCAACGTGCTGCCTCTGCTTTTTAACGCTTCAACGAGGTGCTGTGCAGCAGATTGGCCACTTGCAATGTGTTGCTTTATTTCTGGACTTGCCTCTATGAGCATTGATTGTAGACATAAGTAGAACTAAATCCTTGGAATACCAATATACTTTTTATCATGATGTTATCTATTGGTACACTTGTAAGAGCTTCTTTTTTTCTTTTTAATTACATCGGGTTGTGATCCAAACTGTCTCTTTATTAGTAAGTGCTTCAAGTGGTCTTGGTTTTAAGCAAGTAAGGCTGTATAATCTGCATATTGCAAGTCGTTAATAAGCCTTTCTTCAACCCCGATCCTGAGTTGTTCTTTATATAACTGAGCTTCTTTGATTATTTGCTCAGCATGCAGATTGATTATATAGAGTGAAAAGCTACAACCTGGAAACACACCTTCTTTTATTTTAAGCCACTTAGCATGTTTTGTTCTGCTTAAAAGATTGGCATTTTATGTACAATTAGACACAAACATTCTGAAATTCCTATTCTTCCCTAGGTTATCTATAGTTTGTGATGATCCACACAGGCAAACGTTTTTGCATCGTCATTGTAATACAGTTAAATATTGTAGGGCTATCTCTGCTTTTAGTCAATATCCATCTTCCATCAGTAACAGCAGCCCTGTTCTATGTCATTTTCTAAATCAGACTTGAATTTCTGGAAGTGATCTATCAATGTACAGCTGCAGCCACTTTTCATTACCATATATACTCGTGTATAAGCCGAGTTCTTCAGCACAAAAAATGTGCTTGAACACTGGGGTTCAGCTTATACACGGGTCAGTGGTACCCCAGTGAGGTGTAACATCTCACTGCCCCCCCCACCCCCCAAGGTAACAGGACAAGTGCCCGTTATTTCGCAGGTGATTGCCGTTTCTCCGCTGTTCATGCAAAGCCCCACTGACACTGCAGGGCTTTGAATGCTTGTTTACACACATCTAACCAATCAGAGTCGTCCTATGATGCGTATCTTTGAATAAGCCTTTTAAAGTCCGTGTGCTGAGGATGTGGCATGAATGGATGTCATCTGGTCAAACCCGACTAACAAAAGGAGGAAATCTCATGAAGCCTGACATAGAGTTAATAGCAAAGTGGGTTCGAGATGTATGGGAAGACATTCCAGAAGACGTGGTGCAACGTGCTTTCCAGAAATGTAGTATTAGTAATGCTATGGATGGCAGTGAAGACTGCGCTTTGTATGAAAATGACAGCAGTGATGACGGCGATCTCAGTGAGGACAGCGTCTATGATGACCTCACACCAGCTGAAGCTCTGCATTGGGATACGGATGATGATGAGGAATCCAGTTTTGAAGGATTTTAACTCTACATTTTAGCTTGGTTGCTGATCGAGCTCAGGGAATAGTACTCTTAAGGTATCATTGTTGATACCTTATTGCTTTAGTTGAACCTATTTAAATACATTACTCCACTGATGTCTCAAATTTTAGTAATTTTATTTTCATTTGTTTTGATTATTGAAACTCATCAATAGCTTCTGCATTTTCCACCCTAGGCTTATACTCGAGTCAATCAGTTTTTCTGGTTTCCCAGGTAATAATTAGGTACTTCGGCTTATACTTGGGTTGGCTTATATTCGAGTATATACGGTACTTCATGTAAAAGCTTATTTGTGTACGTAGGTGTTATAGTGATGGTATTGTCCAATAATTTCTACAACCTGTTGGGTGACTATTCTTAGATAGGGCACAAGTATGGCTCTCTTTTAGTCCATTGGCCAGGTAGCCTTCTTGCACATCTCTTCACATAGGTGAATGAGTACTTCTATTTGTTGAAAAACCTTAACCTGTATTCTATCCATGTCTAGAGCATTGTTTCTCACCAATGTCTTGGTGTAGCTTGAGTGTTTTGCTTCAATATCATCAATTATTCATCCTATGTCACCTCTTGAGTGGGTTGAATGCTGACCAAGTGTTTTTTGATTTCGTGACCCTGTGTTTTCCATTCATTTTATTTTGATGCTTCCCCCCTGGTTCAATTTTGCCCATAGAATTCTTCAATATTCCAACCTCAATCTTCCATTTTACTTTGGTCCTTCCAATATCAGAAATCATGCAAGTGTTCTTCTCTTGTGGTGCTCTTACTCAAGTCTTTGCACGTTTCACTGTCATGCTTTATTTTGAAATCTTCGTCTCAGCTTTTATTTGATCAATTTTTTCATTCACCTTAGGTAGTCTATGTACAATAGCAAGACCAAGAAACTGTTCTGACACCTCTATGATCTTTGCTGAGTTTTTAAAGACCTTTTCTTTTTTCATGTATGATGTTCTTGCAGTAATCCCACAACTTGTCAGGGCTTCAGTCTTTAATGTTTTATGAATTTAATTTATGCTTGAATTGGTTTTAAAATTCTGGTGAAATATACTCAGGGTCATATTTTGACCCTCACGAATTATTTAAATTCTCTTTATAATTTCATCTAGAATTTGTATGTGAGCAATTGATGGTTTGTTTCACAGCCAGCCACTGGCTCATGATGCTATATGTTTCCTCCACCCTTTTCATAGATATAGTTAATTTTAGTCCTGTGTCCTCTGTATGGTAAGGTCCATGCATACAGTTGCTCTTTATGTTATTGAAAAACATGGCATTTGCAATGACTAGATTATGAGTCCTATAAAATTCTGTCTTTAATTCTCCAGCATCATTTCAACCACAAAACCATCTTTCCTTTGCCTGATCCTTCCATATTTCCATCTTTTGCATTCTAGTCACCATCAGTCCCTTTTGATGTATTGTGTGATATATTTTAGATTTTAGAAAGTGGTAAAAATGTATACAATCTCTCTGTATTTGCATTACTTGTGCTGCATACATTTTCTTAAGAGTTGGATGAACTGGTTTTCTTTGCCAGCTTTTGTAAATTATCTGGTCACTGACAGATTTACACTTCAGGATAAATCTTGAAATGCTAATTTCGATGATGACCGTGAAGCTAGTCCTCTTTAATTTGTCATTCCCATCGTAGATGATGATATGATGGATGCAAAACAGTCACTCAGTCATTTCAGTTCACTGGTGCCTAGTATTCTTGATTTTTATTTATTCATTTCATTTTTGACAATTCCAAGTTCTCTAAGATTCATGTTTTAAGTATTGCATTTTCCATTATTAATGGATGTTTGCAGGTGTTTTGTCTCCTTTTTTAGTTGTAGAACATGAGATGCTGGTTCTGAAAGTTTTAATTCTTCCATATCATTAAGGACTACTCTACTTTAGAAGGAAGTTTTATTTAAGTTCCTCCCAACATCAGGGCCTCATCTTCCAGCATCATGTCTAGCAATGTTCTGCAGTCATTGATAAGGTTTTCACCTTAGCTATTCTTTTTCAGAAGCACATTACCAGGTTCTTCTCTTTCTTCTGTCTTAGTCCAGAAACTGCTGGAACTTGTCCACTATGGATGTTGGCTGTTATTTGAGATGCATGGCATAGCTCACATTAATACTTAAGACAATACTTTATGTTTGGATTAATGCGATGTAGGCAACAATGGATATCCTTTTATTCTAGACAAGAGATGGCCAAAATAAAGAGGTTAATGGCATGTGGATATTTGTGCTGCAGATTCAAAGATGAAAATGACCATATGTTTCCTGAAATCATGGTTGTCTAGCAGGGTAGAGAGATTAATTTAAACCAATCGTGAGAAGTACTGTTGAGGATTGAATTGCATTCCCTAAACATGCTCCTATCTACACTTGTAGAAATAATTTCATTTGGGAATATTTTGGTTATGTTAGTGAGGGTGGCATAGCTAACTCTGTGGAGAAATTTGTGTGGAAGAGCCTGCTGTACAGAGAAGCCTCAACAGGAGAATGCCATGATAACTCAGGAACCCAGGAAGAGAACCTGAAATGACAGGTGCCATCCTCAAATTGTTACAGAAAGACTCATTCCCTAGAGCCAGCACCCTGAATATGGACTTCCGCGCTCCTAAACTGTGAGACAATAAATTTCTGTTAGCTAAAGTTACCCACTAATGGTAGAGATCATCCTTAGCTTATCAGTTGTTATGATAAATTATAGTTACAGTTTTATTTTGCAGGTAAGGTATATTTTCTCATTAGTAAATGTACTATGTACAATGCTGCAGTATATAATTTGCTGATACTATTGTTCTCAGAGTATTCAATATTATTCAGAGTATTCTGAATATTCAGAGTACCCAATATTCATATACATTGTTGTTATGCTATTTTAACACAGTGCATATGCACTGATCAAAACCCTGCTGTGTAACAGGCTCCGGAAGGTCTACAGGGAAGTACATTTTGTTGCTATTGCAACATAAACTCACTTATCTGATGAATTAAGGATGACCTTAAAGTGATGCCAGAGAGATGATTCTCCACTCTATATACATACGGGATCCTGATGGAAACAGAGACATAGGTGAGAGACGCATCACTTACAGTGGCCAGAAGCATAAAGGGTGACTGTGAGGAGGAACTCCTCGTAGGGATGGAGGAGGAGAGGGAGAAGTCAAAGTCATGGAGATGGTTCAGTCCTGATTCAAACACTTTTGGAATCCTATGGTGTTTTCTAAGGATCACTGGTGGTGGCGACAGTGCTCAGGAGTTAACTCAAGGCCTAGAGATGATGAGAACCTGCCTTGAGACTCCTGGGAGAAAGACCTGGAGGTCTAGTCCCACCCAGACTACAGCTCAAGAAACCTGATTGAGAACAAGGGGCTCAGCAGGGTCAAAATTTACTGGATGACACCGAAACAGAAAAACAGTGCATTTTCTATGATTTTTTAAAATACCTCATATCATGTTCAAAATGCTGCCATATTCTTTTATTGTAGGGTATGATTTTTCCCCTATATTAAAAAAGTTTTTATAAAAATCAAGACTTTAAGAAAAATGAGTACATTTCTAATTATAAGGAATTCATAAATACAAAATAAACCAAATAATTGTATGTCTTAATTTTAAAATTTGGGATGGGTAGATTGGGTAAATTGCTGCACAAGGCTTCTTGAAAACGTTGAAAGGGAGGGTGTTACTTGGAGGACTGTGTGCCTAGTCCAGGCTGTGGTATGTTCAATTCCCCATGGGCTGTGACAGTTGGACTTCACGTGAGGAAAACTGAAGAAGAACAGATACATTTGAATTATGATGCTGGTGGAGCATATTGGAAGTACCATGAACTTCCCAAAGAACAAATAAATCTGTCTTCAAAGATATTAAGCCAGAATATTCCTTAGGGGCAAGTGTGGTGAGACTTCTTACGTACATTGGGCATTTTCTCAGGAAAGACCAGTCCCCGGAGAAGGACATCATGCTTGGAACGTAGATGGGGCAGCAAAAAAGAGGGCCCTCCACGAGATCGATCGACCCAGTGGTGGCATTGATCGGCTCAAATATAAGAACAATTGTGGGCATGGAGCAGGACGGAGCGGTGCTTCCTTTGGTTGTACATCAGGTCGCTCTGAGTCAGAGCTGTCTCCACGGCACCTACCAACAGCAACATATCAGCGTGGGCCACAGACTCCTTTTACAACTTGTAAGAAATATAGACTTTTTCTCTAGAAGACCTGAAAATGTCTCCCTGTTCCAACACACACAATTGCCAGCATCACGTGGAACCAGAGTTAAGAGTCTTAGCCCTAAGCCTTCATGTGAACAATCTAGATATTTCTTAAAATAAATGTAATACTTTTCATTTTTAGTTGGCCAACAGTATGACAGCATAAGCTGTGAGAGGTATAAATATAACATTTACGTTAGTGCGACTGTGTGGCTGGATGAAGGCAGGGCTTTCTACTCCAATACAGAGTTTGTCTTGGAAACCCACAGAGGGAGTTCTGCCCTGTGGTCGTGGGTGGCTTGAGTCAGAATGGACTGGAGGGCAAAGTCTCGCCATCGTGGAGAGCAAGGACCTGGTGGCACAACAACTGAGCACTAGCTTGTAGCGGAGATCCAATCCGCGGCTTCCCAGGAGAAAGACGAAGAGTTCATTCCCGTGAAGATTAAAGGATCCCATGGGCCCATCTTCCCAGGTACCTGCCATTGACAGGATGATGGAAAGCTGCACCCTTGCTGGGTAAAAAGGGCAGATTCACAGTTGTGTTGACCGGAGCAGTGAACCCTCCTGTCCTGGAGATCACGTGACAGGTCAAACTCCACTGGACAGAACTTAGCAACAATTAACCTGTAAGTGGCTTTGCTCGTGCAAGTGAACGAGAGAGAGAGAGAGAGAGAGAGAGAGAGAGAGAGAGAGAGAGAGAGAGAGAGAGAGAGAGAGAGAGAGAGACTAGGTGGTGCTTTAGTTCTGTGCCGATAACAGCCAGATGGACCCTAAGGGACGTGTCTTCCCTATAACTCTTAGAGTTGCCATGAGTAGGAATCTGCTCAATGGCAACAGAAATGTAGGCAAAACGAAAATGCTTGAACACTTTAAACTAACAATCTATGGGTAGGAATTTTTCTTATAGGTTCACTTACAAAAACTATGCCAGGATCAACACCTTACAGTTTTTACTATAGATTTATTTGAAATAGCAAACATACTTGGAAATAAATTGCTATCAATAGGAGATCAATTAAATACTTTATGATACATTGATATATTGCTCTGAACACATTACAGAGAACGAAGCAGATGTGTATGTAGTGACATGAGAAGTTGACTTATGTCCTCCAATCAAGAAAGCTGTGTATTAGATAGTCTTTTGATAAATTTTTACCAGGTTGTGTGAGGGCATATGGGTGGGAGTGCGTGCACGTGCTTGTGGTGTATTCTAAAAGAATGTATCACACACTATTAAAACGCTTTGCCTTTTTGACAGCATAGGTCTGTACATGCACAGGAAGCACTCAATAAATACATCGTGTTTATTTATTATTCATGAAGCTCATAAGTCCTCTGTGCTCAACACTCTTTTGGGGGTTTGGGGAATATAAAAATTTCAAAATCTGGCCATTACCGTTGGCTTTCAATCTTGTTGCCAATAAGACCATCAGGCATTGAGATAGTTGGAGAAAATGTGAAGGACAATGGACAAACAAGTGCAAGCTGACATGGTAAAAACTACATAATAGGTGCTGAATGGTGTATGATCCGATTTATAAGAAACTGCTACATCAAACTAAATATTTGTCTCAGTGGAGACAAGCTTGTGTATGTATGTATATAAACTCTGAAAAGTAGAAAATATGTGAACCAAGTGATTCAAAATACTGGCTATTCTCTGGAGGGGAAAAAAATCCCCCCCAAAATTTTGAATTCTGAAGTGTGAATAAAACAGCAAATTTCTTGCAGATGGTGCCCCAAACTCCTTTCTAATAATTTTGGCTTCTTGAAGGTAGGATAAACTTTAAGAGCACCCAGAAAAAAAAAATCAAGCAACAAATCAAAAAGAGCAACTCTAATGAATGTATCTGTTGTATTTTTCTAATTGTCTCTGGGTGCATCGCGTATGACTTCAACTTCTCAAACACCACTAGCTATCTCTGGCAATTTGGCTGCTTTATTAAGATAGCTGGTAGTGATGCAAAGAGAAAGTATGCTCATTTTCAGCCGAGCCTGACAACATTTGATACACAGGCCATGTTGACAATGGCACCAGCTGGATCATTTTTTAATCCTCGCCGTAGACAAATCTGTCAAAAAAGTCAACGAGTCTGTGTGTGTACCTGCACAGTCACAGGCGTGACTGACATTTTTTACAGTGATTCTCAGATCCTCTCTCCCTGGGAGAGAATACTGATATTTGTAGAGGCTTAAAGAGAAATGCTGGCCCAAACACTGTAAGCACAGAAGTATTCCTATGACGAAACAAATAGGACATCCAGATAAACGACTGGAAAAACTGCAATGAATGGTCATTACATTAAGGTAAATTAATGTTTAAAAGGACCCCTGTAGATATTGAGCTATCCAACTGAGACAAATAGGATACTAATTCATGCATGTTGCTCTAAATCCATTATACATTTCATTTGTCAAGACCATGTCGTGAGTAGCATTGAGCCCAGTTGGGTTAGAGCCGAGGGCCACAGAATTGAGACCATGCAATCACAAGAGTTGGGGGACAGAACTGGCTTCCTGTCTTGGCAGATAGATACCACTGGCTTATGATAGGATGCTGGATTCTTGATAGGATCTAAAGGGGAGGCTCCTATTTGCATATTAAAAACAGGACTGTCTCAGAGATCACATGAGATAGCTCTACTTCTGCCAAATTGATTTCCATGGGTCTGTTTTCTGGTCTGCTTCAAGTATGAATTTGGCTGAGAGTTGAGGAGAGAAGAAAAGCCTACTTTATATTACATGTGAGCAATGTGTTGGATTGCTCTCCTGCAATCAAGTTGACAGCTCTCTCCATTTCATCAATTGCCCAGAAAGTCTGAGAGCAAACGTGTGACAGCTAAGGCAGTTGCTTTAGGAACGCATTAATTACCCCATGAATCAAGCCAGTTTTGCTCCTCTCAGACTTAAGTTCTAAAGTTGTATAATTAATAGTATTTTCCCTTTCATTCTTCTACATAAATAACTCTGATGCAAGTAATTAATTCTCCCGTGAATCAAGTCAGATTCACACTTCCACGTCTAGAATCTAAAGCTCCCATTGAATAGCCTTCAGTTCTTCCATTCTCTTAAGAAGGTAAAGAACTGGAGATGCTCAAATGGTGGCTTGGGAGACAGGCTCTACAGTCCCTACACCAATACCTGCACGAGACAGGTACATATATCCAATCTGGAACCCTGAACATAAGATGGGAGGATAAAGAATTAGAAGGACTACTGACTGGAGGGAGAAAGGGAACAAAACAGCACATGAGGAGAGAGAGAGGTAAAGCGCTTTGCCAGGCTGCCTGGCAGAGCACAGTCATCTTGAGACAAAGCCAGGAGAAAACTTGAGAGAGACCGGCATAGGAAGGCATCCTCATGAAATTTTCCATAGGAGCCTCAGAAACTGTGTTGACTTACCCCTAGTGAAGCAGGTGAGTAGGACATGAATGGAAGGGGAATTGCAGGGAAAGTGAGTCCTAAGGATGCTAGGATTCACAGAAGAGGTGGGAAGTCAACACTTCATGGTCCCTGATGATTATGGTGGTGACACGTCTACACAACACAGTAAGTAGATCCATCCGTGTCCACAGGAACTCCTCAGCTTCCTGGACTCCAGGGAGCCCTGTGCTCCTTGTACTTGGGTGGGCCCAGGTTCCTGTTGTTGGGGGAGTGGGAGGCAGCTAGATACCTCTGCACAGTGACTAAAGGAACACCTCTGTCTCTTTCTGCCCTTTTAATTATTAGGTACACAACCTGTCTGCCCACTGCAACCTCTCCACCCAGGGACCAAGGTATAAGCCCTTTCCTTTTTCTCTTCCTACTCCTCTCAAATAGAGTACAGCCAGAGTCCCCTGAGAAATGAGGATGGTGAGATTTCATATCGTGCATTTTGGACATGTTCTCCAGTGAGATGGTATGCATTTGAAATTTCTAGAAATATATTATTTACTGAAATTAACACGGAGGATATCTGAATGGACCGAGATCAAAAGAAGAAACCAAGATGACAATGAAAATCTCCAAACCAAAAAAAGGCTTGACATATGGTTTCACTGTAAGGTTCCACAGACATTCAGAGAAAAGTTGATACCAATTTGATTCCAACCATTCTGGAATGTAGAGTTTATCAAATGCCCTTTTTGTATTGAATGAGATGATATTGTGATCATTTTCCGCTGTTTTACTTGCACAGTGAAGTATATTGATTCATCCCCTTTTCTCCCCCTGCTTTTATTTCAACACATATACAAGAAGCCCAAATAGACATATAAATGAATAAACACACCACCTCAAAGATTAGAGTAAGTACTTCACCCTGTGAAAATGTCAGTGAAGTTACTTATAATAAAATGACAATAACAGGAAAGGGTCAATAAAGTGACCCAAACATTTAATCCAATCCTGGCACACATCACAACATTCTTTAATAGGAAATTTAAGCTCCAACTTTTATGGGAAGAGAAAAAACGTTACCTGAAGCATTGGTGTATGCACTGTTGGAAAGATAATTTACTGTGGAAACTTTCACCTAAGACACAATACAATGTTCAGAGGAGGGGAAAAAAGTAAAGAATTATGATGTAGATTACTAATTTTGATGAGGATTACCTTAGAATTTCTTAGAACTTATTGCTTATTTAAGAAAATGACTAAAAGAAAAAGAGAAGAAAAATAATAATGACTTTCTTTTTAGTAAGAACAGCTGAGACCAAATCAAACTTGGCTTTTGAAATCAAAGTGTTACACAATGGAAAATGTTGAAGTTCATTGTGTGTCCCCTATTGGGTTTCCTTCCTAAGATGAGGTGGAAGCTCTTCACTAATAAGACAGATAGGCAAGTCATTGAGCATCATGGTTGCCTGAGGTGAGAGCAAAAGTGTGTTTCCTGGCTAAATGCAAAGACAACTCTTTGTTCCCACACCTGGAGGTGTCTATTAATAGGAGTCACCTAGATGTTGGTTATACATAATTTTAAAATAGGAATACAAATTAGTGGGTTAGGTAAGGCTCCTGCAGAAATCAGCAGGCGATATAAGGGAAAAAGGTCTATTAAATACAAATTCTTAGTGCCTCTCCAATGGAGGGTATAATTGACATGATTCAGGAATTAATTAGGCCATTCCTGAAGTTATTTTTCTGTTGCTAAATGCAGGGATATGAATCAATCTAATCATAGGTAAACAGTGTAAGAAGTAGAATTACCTCATCCTAACTCACTTAACATCCAGTTAACACCTAGCAGCTAAAGATCATGCCCTGGACAATTGGGTCTGCTCTAAGCACAATGTATAGTCCATATCACTTATATGATCACTTTGCACAATGATAGAATTTCTTGAGCATCATATGTATAGACAGATGTCCTAAACTTATGGGTGGGGCAGAATATGGAGATTTTTTTGTATTTTAAGTTCCATTATTAAGAGGCTATGACAAATACTACAGCATCAATCTTTTGTGTCACTTCATTAGGAAGTGAAATCTCATCTTAAGCTAAGGTGAACTGTGCAAGAGGTCTTGGAATTCAGAAAAGGAGAGGCCAGGTGGACTGACATTTCCAGGAGGATGAGAGAGTCAAACTATTAGTAAGAATAAACCTAATCACATTGCGTGCTATATATTTGCAGTTTCACACGCATTGATCCTGATAGCACTTTTAGGAAATAGGTATTTATTGTTCTTATTACCTCATTCACTGAATAAATGAGGAAAGTGAGGTTTTATACAGATTGAAGACATCGTCCAAGGAACTTTTCATTTAAGTGGTAGCGGCCATTTTCTGCGACCCTGCTGGCCTGACCTGTCCACATGCTCAGACCAACTTTCAAAAGAGGCAGGAGACCTCAGAACCTGTAGTGAGAAGAGCCTAGCATGGATTCTGCTTGTTTGTTTAATCGCTTTACTGGGGCCTCTGACAGCTCTTCTAACCGTCCCTACATCCATTGGGTCAAGCACATCTGTCCATATGTTGTCATCATCCTTTTCAAAACATTTGCTTTATGAGGAGACTGAGCCTTTAAGAATCATCAAAAATAGAATGTCTTTGGTGGTAGAGATGATTACATGGAGCTGATGTTAGTTACCAAACCCAGAGACATATTCTTTTACAACATTGTCTCCACTCAGCTACCAAAAATCATGGTTACAGACATGGTATCACAGATTCAACCCCAACCCTGCTGAATCTACATGATAGCAAGATCCTTAAATGATTATTGAACAAATCACATTTGAGAAGTACAGCCAACATATCACCCAGGAGAACACAATAGAGAGTCACTTGGGATACAAATTTACAGCTTTACTTTCAATTCAGCAAGATAATACAAGAGTGAAGAGATAATTTCACTGGTGAAATCCCCAGAAGGTGGAAACAGTTAATATCCTCAGCCACTAGCCCAAAACTTACCCAATGGTGCCTTGGAAGAAACTCTTGGGATCGTACCGCTGAAAATCCAGCCACGGGAAACCCTCTGAAGTGCAGTTTCCCTGGAAACACATAGATCACTATGTGAGGGGGTCCTCTCTACAGCAATGGAGTGTTTTAGTTTGTGTTTTTACACATAATTGATTAATTTAATCAACACCAAGAGATGACATTTGATTTAAGGCTAAGGCACGTAGTAGTATTCTCTGTAACAGAAATTAAAAGACTCTTCTGGATTGGTTTCAGTTCTGTCGAGAGGTTCAGTTCTGTCGAGAGAAAGCTTCTCAGAGGTAACTAATATTACAATACGCCTTTAAGTAAATATAGAGATAGGATGTAGGTGCATCTCTACATTGAATCACCGAGCAGTCAATATATAAAAGAACCAACAGAAAGCAATCTTTTAACTCGGGGATTTTAGCTTGTCGAATGGATCAATGCTGTGGTAACACATGCAAACAGAAAGATGGTGTTTTGGTGAACTGAAGACAAATGGAAGCTAGAAAGTAAGAATTTGTCATCGTCTCTTCTCCAGAGGAGACGACGTCATAACCCATCCACCTAACAAACAAGGCTATCCTTTTAGAATGGACAGGTGTCTCTGTAAACCTATCACCCTTGCTTGATGAATGGCTGCCAAGGTCACTTGACTATTTCTGCTCTGATTCCAAATTTATCAAGCAACCTTTTCCTATTTTAATTCACCTTCTCGGATCCATTGCCAAACTAGCAAGAAGATGTATTTAACACATGACACATATATCTAGTCCTTTTAGAAAACACATTTATATGGTTCCCTGTTGAAAATAATTTTGGGCAAATGTGAGGTCAAGTGAGCTAACCTAATACTTCCAAAATTCCTAATGTAAGACACCCGATACTGGATGTGGAGAAGCTGCGATCAAGTTCAATATCTAAAAGGGCTGACTTCAAATGGTCTGTCAGTATTAACTGCTAAATATACTCATTTATTTTTATGGATAATAGCGTAAAGCTCTGAACTCTGACCCACTGTCCTTTATTTTTCCATCTTCAAGAGGGCCGTGGGTCTTGCCCTTTGGAGGCACAACCATTCAGCTTCCATTTTGCCTTTGGCAGGGGCAAGGAGAAGGCTGGGGGCCACAGTTCTATGAGAGAAACTTGCTTTGCAACTGCTATCTCATAGGTAAAGATGTTCTTTTGTTCTGAGAATGAGAGGCAGTCAGGCCATTCCTCCTTTCCCACAGGGCTTTCTCCCTCATCAGTCAACTGTTCCAGAAGATATCTGGTGTGGTAAACACCCTGTTTGCGCCCATCCTGGTTGTCCCAAGAAAACCAAGAGCTTCCCTGGGATCTAGGATTACCAGTGCTAAAATCATGGAAGTCCAGGGCAAACCAGATGAACTGATGTCCCTAGCTTCTTATCACCACATTTGAACCATCCTCCAGTTTTATCGTCCACTATGCTTCCTTGTTTCAGTCCACAACAGTAGTGCTTCTCAGACCGTCTCTGGAGGAGGACTACTGTTTTTTTTCCCCCCTCTTCACGCATTACGGGACCAATTAAGATAATGAAAATGAATTCCGACAGCAAAGTAAAAAGGGTATGTTAGACAAGCTCAGT
This sequence comes from Tenrec ecaudatus, assembly GCF_050624435.1. NCBI lineage: Eukaryota > Metazoa > Chordata > Mammalia > Afrosoricida > Tenrecidae > Tenrec > Tenrec ecaudatus. The sequence continues at coordinate 145,804,118 of NC_134538.1, read as the reverse complement.
TTATTACATTTGCTAGTTATTTTCAACACTGGTGTAAAATTATTTTTAAAATGTGTAAAATTTTCCATAAAAGTTCTATACTTGCTTCAACACAAAATGTGGTGGGCCATATTTTGAGCAACACTTTTCAGAGAACACTGGAATATCCATCCACATTTCTTAGAAGATTTTACCTTCGGATGCTTTGTCCTTTCTTTGAAAATGGCTCCTGCCATACTTTGGGGTGATGTCAGTAACCATGTAGGAGATTCAGTCATCTGACATCTAAGACCTTTGACCATTAAAAATCGTCACCTGCACACCATCCAACACTTCTAATTTATGGGCATATCCTAAAACATGTATTTATTAGTCTCTATTATCACATTGCCTGACCGCTATTTCCTCTTTTTCCGAGTTACTCCAAAAAGCTTCCCTAGAAAACACTGTGCCACACAGTTCTCCGAGCCGCACGGGACTGCGGTGAGTTTTGATGGACTCTACAGCACCTGGTTTGGTCTGGCAAGAGGACTAGAGAAGACAGAACACAAGTGAATGCAGCTGGATTGTTTGAGCCATTTATGAATGAACTGGACCTTTGTCCGAGGAATCGCTTTTGTCTATAGAAAACATACCTTTCATAACTAAAAGTTAGGATAAAATTAATGAGACATTTGTAGTCTTGATCTTAGGGTGGCACAAACTAGTAAGTACTTAACTAACTAAAGAGACATCGAGACATGCCTTGGAAGAAAGGTCTGGTGTTCTGCTTCTGAAGAGCCACAGTGCTGAAAACCCTGTGGAGCACAAGGCGACTCTGCCAAACATGGGGATGGCATAAATCAGAATCCACCTGAGGGCACCTGTTATTTTATATAAAGATACTTTGAAATTATACAGATTAAAAACAACTTGACTAGAGAAAGATGCCTTATGCTTGTATTCTTTTCAAATTCAAACAAAAATTAAATAGACCTAAATAAAAATGTCAAGATAATTTTCATTAATCCTTTCTCTTCCTCCCTCTTATGTCCTGTTAAAATTTCTAAAATCTCTATATGAAAATAAATACATAGCTATAAGAATAGAAAGATCAAGAAGAGGTTTATTTTTAATGAAAGTGAACTACTACTGTTAAATATATACTAAATGGTACTAATTTAAGCCATATGATAATGGTTTATGAGTTACAATTTAATGAAAAATAATAGAGTATAAAATAGAACACATTTTGTGATATTTGGTACATGATAAATGTAGGCATTCAAAAATCATCAACAGAATGATAGGCTTCTTTTAAAATAGTATTAGGATAACTAGTTGGACATTTTGAGAAGAAAAAGTATAGTCTTACTGTTGTAACAAAATTTATTTTAATGGTACCAAATTCTAAATGATATGATTTCAGAAAAATTGAAAGGCAATGTGTGATCATGAGGTGTTGATGGAATCAGATATCAGGCATCAAAGAAAAAAAATCATATCATTGTGAATGAGGGGGAGTGCAGGGTGGGGAACCAAAGCCCATCTGTAGGCAACTGGACATCCCCTTACAGAAGGGTCGTGGAGAGGAGATGAGCCAGTCAGGCTGCAGGGTAGCAACAACGGAACATACAACTTTCCCCTAGTTCTTTAATACTTCCTCCCAAGTCCCCACCCCCCACTATCATGATCCCAATTCTACCCTAAAAATCTGGCTAGACCAGAGGATGTACATTGGTACACATAGGAACTGGAAATACAGGTAATCCAGGACAGATTATGCCTTCAGGACCAGTGGTGAGAGTGGCGATACCGGGAGGGTGGAGGGAGAGTGGGGTGGAAAGGGGGAACAGATTATAAGCATCTACAAAGAACCCCATCCCTGGGGGATGGACAGTAGAAAAGTGGGTGAAGGGAGGTGTTGGACAGTGTAAGACATGAAAAAAAATTTATACACTATCAAGGGTTCATGGGGGAGAAGGGGAGGAAGGGGAAGAAAAGAGGAGCTGATACCAAGGGCTCAAGTAGAAAGAAAATGTTTTGAAATGATGATGGCAACAAATGTACAAATGTGCTTGACACAATGGATGGATGGATGGATGGATGGATGGATGGATGGATGGATGGATGGATGGATTGTGATAAGAGTTGTATGTGCCCCCAATAAAATGATTTAATAAAATAAAAATTGAAAGGCAAATAGGATGTAGGGAATGTTGACAATCTGAATGAAAGGGTACCCTTTTAGCCTCTAAGTAAATATAAGTAATTTAGTGAGAAAGCAGTGACAAGCTGTGTAAGATGATCGAATGTTCTGAAATTCCACCTCTCTCTTTCTCAACATGCATACACACACACATCTCAAGTATATTAATGACTCAGAATATACAAAAAAGGCAAACCTTATTTATTAAAAATATACCAACTGAAACAAATTTTAGCTACTACTTTCAGTCACTTGACAGGGTAAAGATTGCAAAGATTTATGAGGCATCATGATTTACTTTTGAAGTATAGTGAAAAGTCAGCACTGTCGGGGACTTCGGTTGTACGCATTAAAGAGGTTATATATGAGTGTTTATTAGAATATTTTGCTGTCGTTTGGTGCCTCTGAGTTGGTTCTGATTCATAGTGACTGTATGTACAGCGCAATAAAGCCCTGTCTGCTCCTGTACCATCCTTACAACTATTTTCATGTTTGAGCCCATTGTTGACACCATGTGTCCATTAATCTCTTGAAGCACCTTTCTTGGTTTTTTTCTGCCTATCTGTTTTGCCAAGCATGGTGTCCTTTTTCAGGGATTGGTCTTTCCTGGTAACATTCCAAAGGAAGTGAGACGACGTCTTCCTATGCTCCCTTCTAAGGAGCATTCTGGCTCTATTTCTTCCAAGATGGGTGTGTTTGTTCTTTTGGTAGTCTAGGACACTTTCAGAATTCTTTGTCAAGAACCATCATTCATATGCATCGATTCTTCTTCAGTCTTCCTTATTCAATGTCAAGCTTTTACGTGCATGGGAGGCAATTGAAACTTCCCAGACTTAGGTCAGGCAGGCCATAGGTTTCAAACTGACATACTTGCTCTTCAGTACTTTAGAGGTCTGGTGCAACAGATTTACCCACTGCAAAGTGCCCTTTTAATGCCTTGACTGCTGATGCCATGGGTGTCAATGGTGGATCCAAGCAAGATAAAATACTTGACAACTTCTATTTTTTTCTTCATTTATCATAATGTTACCTGTTGGTCTAGATGTGAGGGTTTGGGTTTTCTTCATAATACTTCTATACTGAAGGCTTCAATTCTTGATCTTCATGAGCAAGTGCTTCAAGTCTTCCTCGCTTTCAGCAAGTAAGGTGGTGTCATCTGAATACCGCAGGCTGCTTCTTCAGTCCTGATATCTTCTTCTTCTTCATATAGTTGAGCTTCTCAGGTTAGTTGCTCAGCATACAGCCTGAATAAGCATAGGGAAAGAATACAACACTGAGGCTACTGTTCCTGATTTTAAACCATGCAGACAATCCAAGACTCTTGTTCTGTTCCCACAACCTCCTGTAGGTCAATGAATAGGTTCTACATGAACACAATGAAGTATTCTGGAATTCCATTCTTCTCAATGCTATACATCATTCGTTTTGATCCACCTAATAACTTGCCAATGCATAATATGTAAAACACTATCCAACATTTTTTTTAGTATTCCTTGCTTTGAGCCAAGATTCCTTTGTCATTAGCCATGATATCCTTTGTTCCACCACCTCTTCTGTATCAGGCATGAATTTTAGCAGCTTCTTTTCAATATTCTGCTGTAATCATTTTTGGATGATCTTCAGTAAAACTTTGTATGTGATATTATCTGATAACGTCCCAATGCTGTGTGGCCACCTTTCTTTGGAATGGTTACAAATGTCTCTTCCAGTTTATTGGCCAGGTAGCTGTCTTCCAATTTTTGTTGTTGCTGTCATAGACAAGTGAGTACTTCCAGGGCTTCATTAGTCTGCTGAAACATTTCAGTTGATATTTCATCAATTCCGGGAGGCTTGTTTGTGGAATTCTTTCATCAGTATCATCTGCTGTTGATCACATGCTGCTTCTTGAAATAGTTAAAATGTCAACAAGTTATTTGGGGCACGGTGACTGTACACATGCCTTCCATCTTCTTTTGATGCTTTCTGTATCATTCAGTGTTTTGCCCATAAAAACTTCTCTTACTGCCATAGCGTTGATGCTGACTCATAGCAACCGGATAGGACAAGGTAGAGCGTCCCCTGTGAGTTTCAGAGCCTGTTACTCTTTATGAGAGTAGACAGCCTAGTCTTTTTTCCTTGGAATTAGCTGGTGGCTTGGGACTGCTGACCTTGGGGATCACAGTCTGATTCGTTACTACTCTATCAGGGCTCCTATTGCGAATAGACTCATTTAATATTGCAGCCAGGGTCTTGGATTGTTTTCTTAATTTATTTTAGTTTGATGTATACTGGGTTCTCCTTTAGTTTTCTAACTCCGAGTCTTTGTGCGTTTCATTATAGTCCTTTGCTTTGCTTTTCTGAGCTCTTCCTTGAAAGACTCTGTTTTGTTCTTGAGCTTCATCATCTCTTTCACTTGACACTAAAGAACAATCTTCAGTAAAGAATAAATTTCAGATTTTCTTCTGATATCCACTTCTGTGTTTTCTTTTTCCTGTCTGTTTAATTATCTTTTGTTTTATTCATGTATGGTGTTATTGTTTTCCTCCCACAGCTCATCACATCTTCTGTCATTACTGTTCAATGAGTCAAATCTATTCTTGAATTGTTTTAGGAATCAAGGGAGGATATACTTAAGGTCATATTTTGTCTCTCATGGACTTGTTTTAATTTTCTTCAACTTGAGCTTGAACTTCCCTATGAGCAATTGATGGTCTATTTCAGTCATCACCTAGCCTGGGTTAGGCTGATGATACTGAGCTTCTCCATCATCTCTTTTCAACAGATATAATTTATTTGATTTCTGTGTATCTCATCTGGAGAAATATATGTGAACAATCTTCCTTTATGTTGCTAAAAAAGTATTTGTGATGTCATTGGTCTTGAAAAATATTATTGTGACCTCCAGCTTCATTTTTCTCACCAAGGCCATTATTATCCAACTACTGCTCATTCCTCTTTACTCCAAACTTCTGCATTTCAATCACCAACAATTATCAATTCACCTTGATTGCACATTGCATTAGATCCAGACTGATTACCTTGGTAAGCTTCTTTAATTTCTTCATCATTGTCTTTAGTGGTTGGTGTATAACTCTGAATAATAGTTGTATTGATTGGATTTCCTCATTTGGGGATAGATAGTATCTTATCATGGACAGCATTGTACTTCAAGATAGATAACAAAATATCCTTTATGACAATGAAAGCATTTCTTTTCCTCTTGCTTTTATCATTCTAGGCATCATGAGCAATATGATTTTCTGATTCAAATGGTCAAATGCCAGTCCACTTCAGCTCATTGATGCCTAGGAGATCAATCCTTATTTGGTCCATTTCGTTTTTGACAGCTTCCAATTTTACTGGATTCATACTTCACACACTACAAATTCCAATTATTAATAGATTTCTTACTATACCTTACTCGCATTTTGAGTGGGTCTCCATCAGCAAATGAAGGACCCGAAGGTGCTCCTTCATCCACATCCTTATGGTGGACTTTACTTTGAGAAAGCAACGCTTCCTCAGTTTTCAACTTGAGAATCTTCTGACCTAAGGGGTTCATCTTCTGGTACTATATCTGAAAGTGTCCCATTGCTATTGATTAAGTTCTCTGTGATTTATTGGTTAGAAGTAGACAGCCTATTCTTTCTTCCTCATCTGTTTTTGGTCTGGAAGCTCTGGTGCAACATGTTCACCTTGAGTGACGCTGCTGGCATTGAATTAACAGTGATAAAGCTTCCAGCATCATTGCAACACACAAGCTACCGCAGTATGCCCAAACTGACAGACAAGTGGTGGTAGGAAACCTTACAAATTACCAAAACATAAAAAAGAAATGCCATTTGAGTCACTGATTTCTTTTTCAGGAACATTTTCAAAGATTTACCCCAACAAATTCTCATTCAATTTATCACAAATCTCATTGTGGAAAGAGTGAAAAAAGGCAAGTGTCCATTAAATTGTAAAAGGGTTTTCATTGCCGTAGGAATGTTATTGGGTTAGAAACATACTTTAGCTTATATATTACAATGAAATAATATGTACACATTAATAAAGAAGAAGCTATATTATGGGTTTTGCCATCGGAAGATATGCATATTTATATTTTTTCAGTGAAAGTGGCAAGGTGAATATTAGTATATATAGTTTGATTACATTACAAATAACATATGCACATACTTTCCATTTGCATATAGCTACTTGGAATACTTAAAATGTACCTCAGACTGCTAACAATAGTTAGAGCTTGAAGGAAGAATTAAGACTGCAGGAATGAAATGAGGAGATTTCCATTTTTTCTTTTGAACACATTAATATATTCTCCTTTTTATTGTGACCATATATTACTTTTTATTAAAGACGACTTAATGTACAGTGAAAAATTAAGTGCCGTGATGCCCTTCAATCTTGACTGGATTTCATAGCAATATAGAATTTCCAATAACATTAGGTGCATTTCTCCTCAAATAAAGAATGTATTTCAGTAGGCAGTTGAGCAAACTTATTGTGGGGGCACAAATAAACAAAGGTGAGTAGGACAAATAATCAAAACAAAATAAAACAAAACCCCATTCATACGCCTACACAAGCAATCCCTCCATCTGACTGACCTAGACACCCAAGGGCTCAGTTAACAATTTATCCTGGAGAAGGGAATAAATGATTAACTTAGTCTGATGTTTAATATTTACAAAACAAAAACAAAAGCTTTATATCCTTGGTCTGGTTTCTTACTCATCTAGCAAACTTTTAATTATAACTTGGCTTCCCCAGTATTTCTGCTTGTGTGGTACATGAATCTATTCTATGCTCATTTATATTTTAGGCTCTGTGAATCTGACTAACACAATGGGTCTCCTCCACAGTAACCAACAATCTTTTGGAATACTGACATTCCAAATTGCTGAGCCCCTGGAGCCCACTGTAAAGCATAGAAACTTTGGTAAAATTCCCAGCGCACACGGTACCTTTAGAAGATTTTCATTCAAATTAGTCTTTTTGCTGAAAACAGTTCCTGAACTTAAAATGTGCCATTGCTTTGAAAATAGTGCCATTATTTGACAATTATTTTAAATCTTGTGAATTATCAACAAGTGCATTCTGATTCACAGTGATACAATGGATGACGAGGAGACCTGTTTGGGGAGTGGATCGCCACGCCTATCTCCCAAGGCACTTCCCAAGGGAAGTTTGAAGGACCAACTTTCTTGCCAACATGAAAACTTGAACTTCTTTGTCAAAATATCCATCATCAGAACAGGCAATTTTCCTCTTTCCTATTTTTGTAGAAAACTATCCTTATTCTCATTTGGGCATTTATGCTACGTTGATTGTAGGTTGGTGTGTTGATACAGATTATAATGCATGCAGAAATTAACTATTGACATGATTTAGGGTATGCAGTGTTAGCTTGCATAACTGCACACACACACTGTGGTTTGCGCTTAATCTGCAGATAATCTCCAGGTTACAGATGTGATCCATTCTTAAGGGTGTCTTTAAGTGGAATTTGTAGTCAAGTCAGAGCAGATGCATATGGTTCTCATACTTTTATGCAAGAAAGGGAGCCCCTGTAGTGTAATGGTTGCGCGTGGGTATCACAAGGTCAGTAGTTCAAAACCAGCAACCCCTCTGTGAGAGAAAGACAAAGTTTTTTATTCCCATAAAGAGTTAGCCTCAGAAACTCACATGCGCAGTTCTACCAGAATTGACTCTATGGAAGTGAGTTTTTGTTTTGTTTGTTAGTGTGAGACAGGAACCCTGATGAGCCCATCTGCTTCAGGGAAGATGTACAGCCTTGGACACTCTTGGGAGCAATTCTCTTCTTTCCATAGGGTGACTGTGAGCTGGAATCTGTTGATGGCAGGACCTTGGGTGGGTTAGTGGAAGAAGGACACCTGGAGGCACTGTGGTAAGGTACTTCACTTGATGGCTACTGAAAAGCTTCATGGTTTGAATTCACCACTTGCTCTGTGGGTGAAAGATGTGGTAATCGGCTTCTCTACAGATGATAGCTGTGAAAACCCTCTGTGGAACCTCTGCTCTCTTGTCCAAGGTCCTGCGGTCCAAATCAAATGGATGACAATGGAGTTTTTAGTGCAAGAAAAGGCTCAAAGCCTTTTCAATGTTTTAAAAGCTGTGTGAGCAGCAAGAGAAGTGATGTGATGAAGAATTTGTTAGTAGGGGTGGATTCAAACTTTACAGTCAGGGCAAATTTGCATAACATTTACATATGTGCATAACATTATACATCTGAAGCTTGCTACCCTGGGATTGCCTATTTCATTTGTTGACTTAATCTTCGACTACTTTCTTCTATTGGAATCTCTTCCACTCCCAATTTACTTTCTATAATATCCATTTGCCAATTAAGCATGTGCCTTACTACATTTAATTATTTTTATTTATTTTTAAATCATTTTATTGGGAGATCTTACAGATGTCATAACAATTCAATTATATCAAGCATTGTTGTACAATTTCTACCACAATTAGTTTCAAAACATTTTCTTTCTTCTTTTTCTAAAAATTATTTTTCTGGGGGCTCATTCAACTCATCATAATCCACACATACATCCATTGTGTCAAGAACATTGCCATCATCATTTTCAAAACATTTTCTTTCTAATTGAGCTGTTGGTATCAGCTTCTCATTTTTTCCCTCCCTCCCTCACTCACCCTCCCTCCTTCATGAACCCTGGAAAACTTATAAATTACTATTTTTCATGTTTCACACTGACCGATGTCTCCCTTCACCCACTTTTCTGTTGTCCATCCTCCTGGGAGGGGGTTATAGGTAGATCATTGTGATCCGTTCCCTCTATTTTACCCCACCTCTTCTTTCCCCTCAAGGTATGGCTACTATCAACAGTGGTCCTGAGGGGTCTATCCTATATTCCTTGTGTTTCCAGCTCTTATCTGTACCCGTACACATGCTCTGCTCTAGCCAGACTTGTAAGGTAGAATTGGGATCATGATAGCGGAGGGGAGGGGAAAGGAAGCATTAAAGAACTAGAGGAAAGTTGTGTGCCTCACCAGTGCCACGCTGTACCCTGAACTGGCTCATCTCCTCCCTGCAACCCTTCAGTCAGGGGATGTCCAGTTGCTTACAGATTCGGCTCTCCACTCCACATCCCCCTCACTCACAATGATATGATTTTTTGTTCTTTGATGCCTGATACTGATCCTTTTGACACCTCATGATCACACAGGCTGGTTTGCTTCTTCCACGTGGGCTTTGTTGCTTCTCAGCTAGATGGCCACTTCTTTATCTTCAAGCCTTTAAGACCCCAGGCACTATATCTTTTGATAGCCAGACACCATCAACTTTCTTCACCACATTTACTTATGGACCCAGTTTGTCTTCAGCTATAGTGTCAGGAAGGTGAGCATCAGGGAATGCTAATTTAATAGAACTATGTATTCTTACGTTGAGGGAGTGCTTGAGTAGTGGCCCAATGTCCATCTGCTACTTTAGTATTAAACATAAATATTTATACATAGATCTATTTCCCCATCATCATATATAAATGTATTTACATATGTACATGCCCATATTTACACCTCCATAAATGTCTTTTGCCTCCTAGTTCTTTCTTCTAGTTCCTTTTACTTTCCTCTTGTCCCACTATCATGTTCTGCCTTCATTTGGGTTTCAGTAATATTTCTCACTTACATAGCCCTTGAACAAGCCCAGCAGGCCTCCTACACCCTCCTTGTAATTTATTTTAGATCACTTGTAGTTCCCTTCTCTCTGGGTTTGTTTTATTAAAAATCATTTTTGGAGGGCTCATACAACTCTTATCACAATCCATACATACATCAATTGTATAAAGCACATTTGTACATTGGTTACCCTCATCATCCTCAAAATATTTGCTTTCCACCTAAGTCCCTGGTATCAGCTCCTCATTGTTCCCCTCCCTCTCCACTCCTCACTCCCTTATGAACTCTTGATAATTTATAAATTATTATTTTGTCATATCTTATACTGTATGATGTCTCCCTTCACCCACTTTGGTTTTCTTAATACCCACTTCCTTTACCCCGTTTCCCCCTCTCCCATGTTCCCTTGGACCCGTTGGTCCTGTTGCTTTCTCCTCCTGATTGTTTACCTCGCCTATCTTATCTAGATAGACCTGCAGATATAATAACATGTACAAAAACAAGACAGAACAAAACAACAGCAATAACAAAAACAACCCCCCCCAAAAAAAAACAAAGAAAAAAGGAAAAGAAAAGCCTACAAATAGTTCAAGGTCTGCTTGTTGAGTGGCACCCCGTCAGTCCAGTCTGATGGGGCGCCACGCCCCAACCTCAAAGTCTATTTTTGATATTCTTTGGACTTCATGTCTTTGCTCCCCTTGCTGTTCTGTTGCACACCCTTAGTGTTTTGCCTTGGTGTGGTGGGGTCAGATTGGGCGGAATTCCCACACTGTGTCTCCAGTGTTGTCCCCAGTAGCGTTATGGGTCCGTGAGGATGTCATGTCTCATAGTAGGGCTTTCCCTATGGTTCTCTCTGTGCATTGGCTGCTCTGAGCAGGAATATTGCCCTCAGGGCATGGTGGGCCAGGATTGTGCTCCACTCTCTCTTCTTCCCCCTTCATTCGCTCCTGTGTGCTCTGATCAGACATGTGACTCTTATTATTAACTTTCCATAGATCAATATTTTCTGGGTTTATGCACACAATTGGATGGTGTAAAATATTGATTAGTATAGATGGAAAAGTGCTTGCTGAGGTGATTTAGATATATTTTATCCCTTCATATGACCTTTTCGAACGGAAGCCCTGGTAGGGTAGGGGTTAGACATGGCGGCTGTGATCCACAATGTCCACACTTCTAAATCACCAGTCACTTCTCAGGAGACAGACCTTGTTTCTAAGACCATCTGGGAAACTCAAGGAGCCAGTTCATCTGTGGCCTATGCGTCAGCATCAACTCCATGGCAGTGACTTTGGTTTTTGGTTTAACCATAATGCATAGTGCCAAACGTTTAATAGACTGACCCAGGTGGCACTGTGGGTTAGGTGTTGTGCGGCTCCCGCAGGGTTGGTGATCCCAGCCCACAAGCAGCTCGAGGGAGCATGTGCAGGCCTTCTGCCCCCCCAAAATTGACCGTCTCAGAAACACCAGGAAGCAGTTCTACTCTGTTCTGCAAGGTCTCCATGGATCAGAATTTAGTTGATGGCAATTATTTGGAGTGATGAATGTTACACAAACTCATACTTAAGTGAATTTATAGAAGGTTTTAATAAAAGTTATATAGAGTAAAGTAATTCAAGTAGTTTTTAAAACATGAATTTTCAGGTTTCCTTGGGGGAGGTAGGGAAAAACAAAGCCTTATTTATGGTAAGGCTTAGTTTAAAGAGTAGTATTAAATAGGTCATAAGCAAAAAAAGCATTCGTCCCTCCGCTATTCAATAATTGCTTTATTAATCTGACCCTTGTCTGCTTCCAGGGAAAAGGAAGCTTATATAAGCTTATATGTGAGCTTATATACTCTCTTTAGGTACATGATTTATAAGGCTACCTTATTAAAAAAAAAAACTCACTACTATTGAGTCCATGCCAATGCAAAGCAACCTCATAGAACCGAGTAGAACTTCCCCTTGTGTTTCCAAGACTGCAACGCTTTACAGGAGTAGAAAACCTCATTTTTCTTCTCAGTTGGGGTTGGTGGTTTCAAGCTGCTGAACTTGCAGCTAACAGCCAATGTGTAACCCATTAAGCCATCAGGGCTTCAAGGCTGCCTTAGGTTTTGTTAATTATCTTATTACTGTAACTCAATATTCCATCTTGCCTGGAATGTACCAAGGAGGTCTAATGGAAGCCTTACTTCCTACGGACTCATTTCTCCGCCTTCACTTCTGCTCCAGCACAGAGAGATTAGAAGGGTGAAATGGACGCTGCTACTTAAGGTCATGAGAGTGTGGTGTGTGTGCATGTGAAGTAGGACAAGCTTCAAATGGGGCACACCTGACCCTTCAGCCTCTGGACTAAAGTTGATCGAAAGAATACAGATTTTTGTTCCAAGCTTTGAGGCTATATAAGTCTTTTAAATTAAAAAAAATTGGCCTGAAAGAGACACTTAATAATAATAAAACGTAACAATCAAGCAATTAATGAGGAGTTCTATCCGATTCCAAGGCTACCACTTTGGAGAGGTTGGATGGTGTGTACTTCACATGGTACCATGTTGACAGGCTGCCCTCTGGCTCTCGCACATTTGCTGTCATCCATGGGCACGTGTGCGGATGGATGTGAAGATCCCTTCCTTTTCACGGTCTCCTGTGACAGTCAAGGAGAAATCCCTCTACATTTGCATGTATGGCTGGGCCCTCTACATTTGCATGTATGGCTGGGTACACAAGCCAGGTTCTGAACATCCCACTGATTTTTTAAATTCATTTACTTGCTGTTCTCAAAAGCTCTGTAGTCTAAGGTGTCCAGATTTTAACATTGGTAAAGCGGGACACCATTGACGGGGGACGGGACGGGGAGTTTTCTTGATAAAAAATTTGGTCTATATGAAGCAACAAAAATTTTCATAGAATGAAAAAATAGTATTGTAATATTTTTTTTTATTTCAAGATAAGTACAATTTACAAATAGAATACATTAAAATTATGTATAGTAATATATTATTCTTTGGCATATTTTTCATTTGAGTGAATTTTTTGTAGTAGATTGCTATCGGTGTTTAAAAGGTCATGCAATTTTTCACAAGAATTTGTTAAATTATATTTCACACATAAAACAGCTTTCAAAGTCTCAATACTTCATTGTGATTTTTCTGATGTCCACACTTTATTTACCATAGAAAAAAACGCATTCAGTTGCAGCATTAGCTCCTGGTAAGAACAGCACGTATTCCACAATTTTTAGTGCATTATTGTATGGAACATGGTTTGTTTAAAAATGATGAAATATTTCTAACCATTTGTTCTCTATTGTGATTCTTGCTGATGCCCAAGATTTAACCTTTTCCTTATCTATATATATATTTAATAATGATACCGCATTAAAAAGATCATTTTCAGAAATATTACTATGTGGAAATTTTGAGTAATATGATCAAATTATTTTTGCACACCATTCCAATTAAGTTCTCGTTTTCATGTAACCCAATGAAAATGTTCAAGATCATTGTAATGTACTGTCCACTCTTCTAAATAATCTATGCAGTTACTATAGAACTTTTTAACATGATTCATGATATCTGCACGATTTATTGCAGCTTGTTCTTCTAGCTGGCTTATATTATTATGGATAGTTAACGGAAGACAATTATTTTCTAACCGCTTTTGACACTGAAATTTTAAATTATTAACTTCATTTGCTACTTTGATTACTGAAATTTTGTCACCTTCAATAAGTTTTATAGCATTTTGAAAAAGAGCTGCTTGATTGTGTACAAACTCTAGCCAAATTTCTGAAGATTCTTTTTCAAAAAAACTCTTCTAAATTTCTAAGACATTTATCCTGTGATAGAAAGTAGGATTTCCAAGGATCATATATTTTGAAAATTCTTTCGACAGCTGGCAAAAGAGCTAACCAGCGCGTTTTACTGTATCCAAGTATTTTCTGATATTCAACTTCCCCAGTTTCATGAAATTCTTTAAGCATTTCAACATGCACAGTGTATATATAGAAATAAAATACTTTAATAACAATATTTTCCACATCTACGGGCAAGAAATCAGCAGCTGTTTCAATGGTGTTTTGTATTATGTGCGCTGCACAACCAACACCAATAATGTTTTGATTATGATTTTTGTTTAGTTTATTAAAAAAATATTATTTGTACCTCTTTTCGCTTTTCCTCCAAAATTTGCATTTGTGTTGTCTGCACAATATGCAATCATTTTATGTCTTACATTTTTTCCAAAATATTAATAATGGAGCTGAAAATTATTTCAGAAGTTTCGCTGGGCACAGAAATGAAATCTAAAATTCTAATTTTAATTCCAATTTTTGAATTAAAAAATCTAATAATGGTTGGAAATAACTTTATATCCTTATAATTAGATGCATCAGAATATATGGATATAAAATTATTTTTTTCTAGATTTTTGTTTAATTTTGAAAATGCATATGGGGAAAGCACATTACACACAATTGCCTTGGATTTTGTTCAAGCATGGGCAAATTTTTTGTTCATTAACTTTTTGACAACTTGTGATGTACAGTGCATAGATCTGAAGGAATGATTGTGATTAATTGCATGAAAAGACATAAGTCCTTCTGCTAATGCTAATTTTTTTCTTCGTCTCTATAAGTTGTTTTCCAAAAATATTACTGTATTCTGGAGGAAGATGCAGCAGTATTTAAATATCTTTATTTGGTGTCTCCAAGTGCTTTGCAATATCATTCTTCCCGCCATGCGAAATAGAAAATTCACCATTACATTTTTCACATTTTACCATATAATCACTTTTGTTATTTTTAATAAAAGGAAATTGACTTCTTAAATTATCATTGAATTTGGATCCTCTTTTCTTATTATGTTAAAATGCTAAAAAATGTTAAATTATATTATAAATTATATACATATTGCTTAAAACACAGCAAGTAGGTACATACTTACATGAACATATTTTATTGTTAGTTTATAAATTAAATTAATTTGATTGTTAATAAAGTAACTATATTTTAAAAATCATTTTAATTTTAAACCTATATTTCTTTCTAAATAATAACAAACTAACTTGTGTTGTTTTTTTCTCTGAATTTGCTGTAACGTAAGTCATAAGTGTCACTTTCAAGGCCGGCACTAGGCTTTTTGCCGCCACTATAAAATATAAATAATATGAGCGAACAACATGGCTGGCCCCACGATGAGACATGATGCCCCTCAGTGACTAAGGGCGATACAGGGGACAGCACCGAAGACACAGTGTGGGAATTGCACCTGACCTTATCCCACCACTCAGAGGCAAAGCACTGGGGGAGTACAGCGGAACAGCAAGGGAATGGAGTGGCAAGGTCCCCAGGGAATGCTGAAAGTGGACTTTGGGGCCAGGGCATGGTGCCCCAACAGACTGGACTGGAAAACACTCCTAAAGGCCAACAAACAATCCTTGAACTAACTATAAGCTTTTCCTTTGTGAAGTGTTTTGATTTGCTCTTTGTGAGTGGTTTGTTTTTATTGTTTTGTTGTCAGGTTGTATACTGTTGCTTTGTTTTCCTCTGTCTTGTTTTCATGCATGTTAGTGTCTCCACAGGTCTGTCTGAATAGAACAGGCTGGATGAACTATCTGGAGGAAAAACAACCGGACCGACAGTCCCAAAGGGACATGGGGTGGGGGGAGTAAGGGGGTAAGGAAGTGGTGTTAACAAACACAGGGACAAGGGAACAACATGGGACCCAAAATGGTAGTGAGGGGGGAGTGGCAGGCCTGGTGGGGAATTATCAAGGGTAAGGTTGCGTAGAGAAGAGGTATAGCTGTAGCCCAGGTGGGGGCGGAGCATGGTAGTAGGGCAGGAGGAAAGTCAAGGGAGATGGGGGAAAGAGCTAGGAGTCAAGGGGCATTTATGGAGGTCTAGACAAAGACATGTACATGCAAATATATATATGAGGATGGGGAAATAGATCTATGTGTCTATATTTATAGGTTTAATATTAAGGTGGCGGAAGTACCTTTGGCCTCTACTCAAGCACTCCCTCAATGCATGAATACTTTCTTTTATTAAATTGGCACTCTACGATACTCACCCTCCCGACACAACTGCTGAAGTCAAAGCGGGTGAACAAGTAAATGTGGTGAAGAAAGCCGATGGTGCCCAGCTATCAAAAGAGATAGTGTCTGGGGTCTTAAAGGCTTGAAGATAAACAAGCGGCCATCTAGCTCAGAAGCAATAAAGCCCACATGGAAGAAGCACACCAGCCTGTGCAATCACGAGTTGTCAAAGGGACCAGGTTTAAGGCATCATGCAAAACATATATATATATATATATATATATATATATATATATATATATGTGTGTGTGTGTGTGTGTGTGTGTGTGTGTGTGTGTGTGTGTATAAATGAAGGGGGAAGTGCAGAGTAGAGACCCAAGGCCCATTTTCGGCCACTGGAGATTCCCTCATAGAGGGGTTTAGGAGAGGAGATGGATCAGTCAGGGTGCGATGTAGCACCGATGAAGAACACAGCTTTCCCCCAGATCCTGGATGCTTCCTCCCCTCAACTACCATGATCTGAATTCTACCTTGCAGGACTGGAAAGGGCAGAGGTTGTACACTGGTGCATATGGGAGCTGGAGACACAGGGAATCCAGGGTGGACGATACCTTCAGGACCAGGGGTGTGAGGGGCGATGCTGGGAGAGTAGAGGGTGAGTGGGTTGTAAAGGAGGAACTGATTACAAGGATCCACATGTGACCTCCTCCCTGGGAGATGGACGGCAGAGAAGGGGGTCAAGGGAGACTCCGAATAGGGCAAGATATGACAAAATAACAATCTATAAATTATCAAGGGCTCATGAGGGAGCGGGGAGTGGGGAGGGAGGGGGAAAAAAAGGAGGACCTGATGCAAAGGGCTTAAGTGGAGAGCAAATGCTTTGAAAATAATTAGGGCAAAGAATGTATGGATGTGCTTTATACAATTGATGTATGTATATGTATGGATGGTGATAAGAGTTGTATGAGTCCCTAATAAAATGTAAAATATATATATATATAAATAATACGAGTTCTGTCTGCTAAATTCAGGAAAATTTATGTATTTATGCAATAAATAAATAAAGTACTTACCTAAATTATCCGAATAACTGATTTACGGCATCACTTGTTTGACTAGCACTTGCATGCAGTATGGTGCGTACCCCATTCTCACTCCACAAAGCCTTGTCCTGATGTTGTTGTCTAGCCTTGGGTTCCGGAATGTTGACGGTTTTAGACCTGCACCTTGCGTGTTGGGAGCTGCCTCACAGGGAAGCGGGTGCCCATGGATGGACTTAGTACAAGGCGTTCAAGTCCATCCAACTTTCTCCCCAAATATGCCTGTGTCAAACCAGCTGCCGGCGAGACGATTCTACCAGAGACTTGTGCTCCGTCAACTTTCCATGGACTGATGTGGCTCCAGTAGATCACCAGGTTTTTCTTGAGGCACTCCTGGGTGGATTACCTTCTACCTTTCTGACAGCAGGTAAGATGAGGTACATAGTCTCGCGTAGCATTTCTACTCTTGCTAAATGAGCAAATAGCTACTGAAAAGAAACCCAGACTAAGCACTCTACATTATCCTCCATGATTGGCTTTAGCTGGCTAAGTAATGGAATGAAAGGGTCTAGTGACTTGACTTTAATCAAAGAATCCCAGTGGAAAAGTTGGAGTCCTTGGAAATTTTTCTCTTTCGACTAACTTCCGTCTCCCATAAATTCTACCTTTTAAAGACTTCTCCAGCTTATTTCCCCATCTCCAATTCTGCTACTGGAGATTTATGTTAAACATTCATAATTTCGCCTATGATTTACTATATCCACCTATTAGATTGTCCTGTTTATTATCTATCTTTGTTTTATGTCAGCCCCTGATGTCTCAATGAGCTCCTTTAGAAAGAGGGAGGGAGGGAGGGAAAGAGAGAGAGAGAGAGAGAGAGAGAGAGAGAGAGAGAGAGAGAGAGAGAGAGAGAGAGAGAGAGAAATAACAGCAAGTTCTATTCCTCATTGTAACTTCATCAGTGGAGTCTTGGTGGTATAGTGAATTCAATGTTTGGCTCCCAACCACAGGCCAGCAGTTGAAACCACCAGTCTCACAGAGGAAGACAGATGAAGCTTTTTACTGTAAATATTAAAAGTCTTGCAAATCCATGGGCTAGTTCTGTTCCAGCCCGTAAGGTCAGTATGAGTCAGCCTATACAGCAAGGAGAGCTTTGGGGCAGGCTGGCGGCTTGTGGAGCGGTGTATCTGGGAGCTGGCTTCACTGACCCCGGAGTTGGAGCAGCCTGTCCTGGGATGGAGGCTTCGGCAGAGCGGTATGTCTTTTGGGTATTTGTTAGCAGCCTTAGATGAGCTCTGCAGTATGTTCTGGCTGAACAACTGTATCCTGAGCCTCTCTCAGCTGCATTGTAACCTTTTAACTTTCTTTCTCTTTTTCCTTTGAACGTGCTTAATAGACCTTTAAATCCTGATTTTTGTCTCCAAGTTCTGTGTGGCAACTGCCACAGCTAAAAAAAGTAGAGTGCTGTGTGAAACAGAACATCAGTCAAACACATCAGTTCAGGCCACCCAGGGCCTGCCCTTCCCTTAGCAGGGACCCTGGCATTGCTGTTGGCTAACATCCAGGCAGTTCCAACCGGCAACCCTGTGTACAGCATGGAGGCATGTCGCAAACATTTCTTCCACAGACCAGAAGAAAATGAAACAAGGCACACTGCACAGAGATGTGATGGTGACTCCAGGCACTTGCCCAATACTAATGTGGTGCACACAGCACTGGACTTAAGGTCGCCTTTTAAAATTTCAAAATATGTGCATCCCTTTATATTTGAGGTTTAAAGTAAGAGAGCTGATGGTTGAAAGCTGAGATCGTTGAAATTTAAATGTCCCCTTTGATCTGCGTTGACAGGTCAAAATTATGAGTATTTCTAACCAAAGGTTTGAACGTTGCCCCAAACTTTTCTCAAAAAATGATACTTATTGTATCTGTTTGAATACATTTGTAAATGCATATTTTACTCAAATGTTATTGATGTGTATTGATTGACACATACATATGCATGTGTATTGTTGAGTTATTTAATTTATTTATTTTTGTTTGTTTGCTTACTGTTTGAATTACCTATGCTTTTCTATCTATATCCCAGGATAGATAGATCACTACAAGAGTGGGTGGGTTGATAATTGCCTAGGGGAATGCCCAGGGGGGAGGTGTTAGGGAATGGGGAGTTAAAAACAATGACTATGAGAAGAAAATGTGCTAAAATTGATTTTGGTGATTGCACAAATCTTCTTAATGAAATTGAATGATTAAATTGTGTGCCCTGTGAAGTATATCCCAGTGAAAATACAATTTTAAAAGGTATATGTCAATATCAATATACATTATAAAATATTATATCCATATGCATTATGTGTATACATAAACTTGTGAATGTGTCATATAGATAAATACATTTAACTATGTTTCTTTCTAGTCTACCTTTTTCCTGGGATTGCTATCTTTATAGATGCCAGGTTTATGTGAGCAAGTCTGTTCTAAATTCCCTCCTTTAATCAGCCCAACACGTTGTGTCTTGTCCCTGAATGCATGTTAAGACCTTTTCAATTTCAAAGCTCCTTTTCAGTGAGACTGGCCGGTAATCAGCTGAAATATTATTCCCAGTCTACCAAGTTTTCGTCTATTCTCTCTTTGTTTTCTCCCCTTGGTTCAGCCATTGCTTTCTTTGGAGCTCTGTGGTTGATAGCATATCTTAGCCATCATTTCTCCGTGCTCCAACTGGGATCTCTAAAATGGCATTAAAGCCGTCAATTGTGTTCATGGATTTGTGTTGACAGTACCGGGAAGAGATTGATTGGTAACAAATAATTGATTTGGGGGTTAAAAGGAAAACTGTAAGTCATTATATTTTTGTTGTTTTTTTCTTTCTTGGCATTCATTAATTTGCTCATTCATCCATTTATTCATTCATTACCAATTGAATATCTGCTATTGAGCAAGGGTTTCTAGTGAAAATTCTAAAATCAGATTTGAATTGATATCAGAAAGAGGAACAGGGGATAATTACATCACCAAGCCATGGCCATTGGGTTGATTCTGACTGATAGGGACCCTACATAGGGTTTCCAAAGCTATAAATATTCCCTGGAGCACAGAGCCTCATCCTTCTCCAGGGGAGGTGCTGGTGAGTTGGAACCACTGACCTTGTGGTTAGCAGCCCAATGTTACTGACAGCACCACCACGACTTAATACAGGATAAATGAAGCAAGGAAGAGCATTTTAGGTAAAGATAATGAATGCATCTTTCAAAGCTGGCATTTTTTCTCAGTCAATACCTGTCAATACATATATCATGATTAGTTTACTTCCCTTATAAACTCTATTTAATCATTTTTATTAGGCTGTACTGTTTCAACAAATTCTGAGATGGCTGGTCCTTTCTTTTGGGATTTGCTTCCTCAGAGATTCAATCACCCTGCTTTTCTTAAAGTCTTCTTCATTACTGCCCCTGATTACACTGAACAGGTAAACTCTGTGAGGTTACTCTCCTGAGTATTAACGTATCAGATTCAAGTCCTATATGAACACCTGCCTGCCAACTCTGTCCGCATTTGAACTGTGCTTATCGTTATTTGTGAATTTGCTCATATATTTAGGTGCATATGTTTTCCAGCAATTGAAACCTATAATTAGCCATCTTTGCATCAGTGTGCATCACACAGCCTTCTATTATGCTAATTTTATCAGGGGCTATATTTGCTCCTCATTTGAAAATAAAGCAGCTACCCTGAACCAGGGATTTGATGAGACTCTCAAGTGCAGTGCAACCTGGTCATCTCCATTTAGCCAGGGATGGTGCTGTTTCTATGACTTTGGGGTTGTCTAAAGCAGTGTTCAGGCTCATTCTGCAGAGTAAGCCTTTCACATCATGATTCAAAGAAAGTTTCAAGTCTGTTTGGCTTCATAATTATACCAACCATGTGCAGGAGTCAGAAAAGCAAATCAAAGGTGGCTGCAAATTTATTTTCATATTAAAATATTAAAAGCTAAATATTTGTATAAAGCAAAGCACAGGGCTTTATCTCCTCAGAGAGTGAGGAGAATTTTAAACTCGTGGAAATGGACCAGAGGGTATGAGTGAGCACATGAGCTATTGGATGATACAACTTATTTTTAGTCGACGTCCATTTCAACAAAACCTCCCTGGGATTTCACGTCACAACAGCAGCTTTCCAGCTGGAGTGTCTCATAAAACGTGATAAAGTTATTGTGGCCGTGTGTGGAAGAACAAAGGAGCCTGGAGAGGTAGCTCGTCATTATCCTGGGTGGTTCAGTAGCTGCTGATAGAAAGCAAGTTCATCAAATCTTACTGGTTTTCTACTTAGTTCTATTTCATGAATACTAAGCAGTTTTCTTTGTTTTTAAAGAAGGCAGAACCTCATAGCAAATACTTGGAATCAAGTTCAATTTTCTCCCCCTCAAGAAATACGTAAATAAGACTTTTTAAAAAAAGGAAAGGACAACTTTGGGCAAACTTAGGATAAAATGATGAAGTCAGCAGAAGACAATGTAGAAGAATATCTTTGTGGTCCGTTTCTTTTTCCCTTATCTTCATTTTTCTCTTCATTTTGATTCCCTTTCACTTCCCCTAATGATGGATGTCAGCCAGTTGGGAAGAGAAGTGAGCGTCGATCTTGGCCGACTTCTCCATGAGTGATCCCAGAAACAGACAAACAGACCAAAGCCATGACTGCTGATTTGATCCTGACTCATGGGGATCCCCCAGGTTTCCCCGTAGGTCTGGGTTCCCTCTGGATAGCAAGGCTGCTGTTGCTACCTTTGGCAAGAAGAGCACTCGTCCCTTCTTCGGAGGCACCTCTGATTGAGGCTCTGACCTCCACCATTTGCTTCGTTGGTGAGCGCAAAGCTATTTGTACCACTCTGCTGTTAGAGACTATAGATTTATAAATGGCTAGGCATCTGTTTATTCTGACGATAGTAAACACACACACAGAGACTAGAACTTAACTCTTGTGCCTATACTTTACATTAAAAGGTAGATTGTCTAAAATTAAGTGTAATAGATCAGTCATATTCACTCGAGCATGGGAGTAAATTCAATCATTTTTTTTCTCAAGAAAAATTGAACCTCCCGTCCATGTGCAGACAAATTAGTGTTTCTTCTGACAGATGAGCATCCCCTCAAGTGATGTTTTCCGATAGCAGAGTCCTCCTTGCACTCCTTCAGAGCCACACAGTTTGCAGTCAGAGGCCATGCGCTGAATGAAATTAAATTTGTCCTCAGAGGACTCGCCCTGTGCCTTTGGCCTTATTAATTGTCTGGTGCGCCCCGAGTTAACACGTTTTCATCTAAACAATTCGGAACTGAATTCTTATACTAAAAGTACTTTGCATTCTTTTGCCCACATCAGGAACAAAATAGATCTTCACGAGACTCGGCAGGACCGGTTATTGTACGGTGGTCACTCACTCAGCTGCTAAAGGAGAGGCCAGGGATTTGAACCACCCAGATGCTTCTTTAGAGAAAGATGGGACAATCTGCTGGCAATAAACATCACAAGAGGCCATAACTGACCTTCTCTGTCTTCCCTATTATCAGGGGGCAGGGGGTAGACAGGCCTCCATGCTCCATCTTTCTTGACCTACTCTGACCCCAACCTTTCCTCCCACGGCACTCTACTTCTCTGCTGGGTTCAGTAATTCATTACAATAGTCTCACAAAACACACAGACAATACTCATACTTATGGGGAAGTTATTAGGTTACCACAAGCCAGAGGTCAGTAAACAATAAAGATACAGTAATTTGTCTACAACAATGCCTCTCTTCAACTAGCCACCAAGTCTCTATCTGGTCCTTAACCTCGCAACCACACGGTCCTAAGCATCTACCTCCTTGGACTAGGAAGTTTGCTCATCACTCATGATCTCAGGGCTGCTCCTCTTGCTCTGTTCCGTAGTCTCTGTGCTAAAGTCTCAGACACTTCAGAAAAAGATATGGAAATAAAGTTCCTTATAGTCCTTTTCCCACTGTCCAGAGATGGCTCTGACACACAGTAGATTGACTTTCATGGAGGTGTGCTTTGGGATTTTCACAGACAACCTTGTTATTGTCAGTACTGACAAGTTGGTTCCGACCTGTAGTAACCCAATGCACAAGAGTTTGAAACATTTCCCCAATCATAACAGTTCCTGTGCTTGAACTCATTCTCATGCAAGGCCTTCCTCTTTTTTGCTGCCCCTCTCCTGGACCAAGCATGATGTCCTCCTGAGACTGGTCTCTCTTGACAATATATCCAAAGCTTTTGAGACAAAGTCTTGCCATCCTTGCCAATAAAGAGCATTCTGGCAGCACTTCTTCTAAGGCAAATCCATTTGGCCTTTCACCAGTCCATGGTACTTTCAATAATCTTCTCCAAAACCACCATTAAAAGGATGATGACTAAAGTCATGCCCTCTAGTCTAGTGTAAAGATACTTCCCACCTTGATCCTGTAACAGAGAACATCCTCCAAAGTAGGATTGTAGCCACAGGTATGGAGTCCAGAATTAGAATGCATCACCTAGGGAATTATGGCCACAGGGCCATATTAGGTGGCTCCATCTCACTGCTTTGTAAACAGGATACCCTTGGAAACCTCATGGGGCAGCTCCGCTCTGTCCAGCAGAATCACTATGAATGGGTGCAAACTCCAGGGCACAGAAGGGAAGGGTGCTGGTATGCCCAGGAAGATTAGTGCTGCTATTCTCAGTGTAGATTTAGGCTCAGACATTCTTAGCCCCAATTCTCTCTGCCTACAGAAGCTCCACCCTGGCCCCATGCTTCAAAAACTGGAAATTTGGTCCCCCTTCACCTTAGTTATTTAGCAATTTCAGGCTACCAGCACCATTGGAAATTCAAATGATTTTTTTCCCCCTCTGTGTGCAGTCCAAAATAAGGCTGAGCCTTGGCAGCTCTCCATGGTGGCAACAGTCCAGCCCAGGTCGGAGCTAAAGCTGGAGTCTATAGCTAGACTGACCGGTCAGCCGACCCCTCTACCATGAAAAGAGGAGGTCTGGTGAAGATAGTGTTAGGTTTCTGTTGTTGTTGCATGGTGCCAGTGAGTCGGTTCTGATTTCAGAGACTCGAAGTACAGCAGAAGGAGGTACTTTTTGGTCCTGCTCTGTTTCCAGAGTCATCCCTGTGGTTGAGCCCATTTTTGCAGCCACTGGGTCAGGCCATCTCACATGGTGCATACCCCTTTCTCACTGACCCTGTATCACGGGAAAATTTGGCATTACCTATGGGTGGTGATGGTGTAGCGTGATCGGTTTTATCAAACGATACTCATTAAAAAATGGTTCAATGGGCAAATGATGTATTTGATGTTGTTGAAATTTTTACAATGATACAAAATATGAATAGAAAGAAACCCTGTGTGGGTAAATATGGAGGCACTGATGACAGCTCCTGTCTTATATCACAAACTTTGCATTCTAAATTTGACAAAAGCTTGGGAGAGAAACTAGGAGTTCAAGATGCAGTTCTACTAAACAAATGCCTGTGCCCTGTGAAAGGCATCTAACCTCTCTCATCTCAAGTTTGACAATTGTAGATTGAAAGGGGTTGTCTAGGTGACCTTGACGTTGCCTTAAAGCTTTGAGATTCATGATTATAAATTTAGGCCTATATAAATCCCACCAATGGCTTATAGAAAGGCAAATTTGGTTCAGGATCTCTGTCAGATTTTAGACTGTGAGGGGTGGGGTAGAAAAAGAAAAACTTCAAGGAAGAACCTACTGCAGTGGTTGCTAAGGAGACCAGCTGCATAGCGATTCAGGTTATTAATCAGTAATATCTTCCCAAGTAGGCAGCCACATTGGCAGAAATACCACCTTCAAAGCAAAATTCCTTCTGAGGGCATTGTGCGCATTGCGCTTTCTGATTAAAATGCAAATATTTGTGTAGACATCACTATAGTGTTAGCCATTACATCAATTTTCCAGTGTTGGGATATGCCAGGTGCGGTTTGTAGAGAGGAAGTGAAGAAATGGAGATCTGGAATAGGGAAGAGCTGCCTGAGAGGCAAAGATCAAAGGCAGATTTAGAGGAGGGAACCACAGATCGTTAGGAGAGGCCAAGGGTAAGAGTCATTGTAGTTCAGGAAGAGACTGGCTGGTGGGAAGATACTGGGAGCAAGTTGCTCACAGTGTTGGCCAGACTCAGCATGTTTAGAAGATGGAAATAAACAAACAAACTCACTGCTCTTGAGTTAAAGCCAACTTGGTGTCATCCTACTGTACAGGGTAGAACTCTCCTATGCTTTCTGAGATTGTCTTCTTCAGAGCTGCTGGTGGAGTCTGAACTTCCCAACTTGCAGTTAATAGCCCAATTATATCCATTACACTGCTTGAGCTCCGCTCATAGATGAATAGTGAGAAGAATAAGAGTTCTTAGTCTAGCCTGAATAGTTTTCTTTTGAACTCGAAGCATTACATCATGAAGAAAACATCTACTTCCTTAAAAACCAAATAAATAAATAAAAATAACATAGCAAAACAGTTATAGAAGAAATTGGTGGCATTGAGAATGTTTATACTGCTGCTGCTTAATGGGCTCCAGCCACGTGGCTAAGAATCCTAAGGGGTGTAACTGATAAATGTACTTGGCTGCGAACATAAAGGTTGGAAGATGAAATCAATCAAGGTGCCATGAAGAAAGGCCTGGAAATCTATTTTTGAAAAAGAAGCCATTGAAAATCCAAGGGTAGCCCTCCCAATGTCTCTCTGAGTCAGTGATGATTCATCCGCAACTGTTTTATGTTTTGTCTTGTTTTATTTTGAAATACATGGCCAAGAGAGCTCAGTGAAGGCAAATTTCATTACACATACGGAGAAAGAGGTCAGAACAGAAAGGACCATGCTGTGCCAGAGGACAGCATGTAAAGGAACAATCTTCACATTAAAAGAAACTTCTCAGATTTTCTCCAACATTGAAAGTTCCAAGGATAACATATTGGACGTGGACTCAAAGCTCCAGATAAATGACATCCCAGGAAAGTACAGAAAGACACTCCTTACACAAGGTACATGAAAAGCAGAGGAATGTGAGCATTGCCCAGTCTCCTGGTCGCTTCTAGAGGACACAGACACTTCCATTTTCAGTGTTCCTAACATTTAAATTCACTGTGCACAGAATATTTGTTTTACTGTTTTCACTTCCCTATGCTTTTAAAACAAACAATAAGAGCATTTTTGCTATCTTGACAAAAACAGCTCTAAGTCATAAAATAATCTTAATCATTTTATGGAGCATTAAAATGCTTTACCATATCTCAGCCTTCATGGAAATTTTACAGTCCTTCACATCCTATGAAGCAAGAACTGTCTTCTCCTGAATGTTTGCTATCTCTGAAGTCATTCACATCTCAGTCATGCCCATTGGAGTTACAGAATTTCATGTCAATTGGAAGATAGAGAAACGTGTAGGGGCGGTATTCAACAACCAGTGAGGTCACATCCTGACACTGCCTCCTTGTGGGCATACCCTTCCCATAAAGGATGACACAGGGAACCTCCCCTTTTCTCTCTGTCTTCACCTTACTGCTGGTGACCCTGGTTGCTGCTTGAGCCCTGAGATGCATCCACCCCCATTGGATCCATGTGACTTTGCACCCACCAACCTGTGATCTTCCTGCATTCTGCATCATTGCACGTGGTTGCATGAGTCTGAAGGGGGACTTACGGACTAGTATCCGACTTCTAAACTCGAGTTGCACTGGGCTAGGATGTTTTCTTGATATCTAATTACTATTTGCTATAAACCACTTTTTACACATACCTGAATGTCTCTGCATTTCTTTCTCTAGTCAACTTGCCCTAATATAATTACGCTCCTGCTGCTCAGATGAAAGGCCTTGAAGTCTACGTTGGTGACCTACTACTACAGCAACAGAAACATCTCAAGCAGCTTGCTTTTTGTTGTTGGTAGGTGGCCTCTACTTGGTATGGCTCGTAGTGACCATAATATACAACAGAAGGAAAAACGGCCTGATCTTGCACTATACTCACAATCATTATCAAATTTAATACCCTTTGCAGACACTGTGTCAGTCCATCTTGTTGGGGTCTTACTCTTTTTGCTGCCTCTCTATTTTACCAAGCATGATGTCTTTTTGCTGGGGCTAATCTCTCCTCATAACCTAATAATAATGAGATGAAGTCTTGGCATTCTCTCTCTAAAGAAGAGAGTTCTAGTTCTGTTCTTCTAAGTCAAATTTGTTTGTTCTTCTAGAAACTCATGGTACTTTCAATGTTTTTGCCAACATCATTTAAATGCATCAATTCTCCTTTGATCTAATTTATATATTATCCAGCTTTCACTTGTAGATTAGGTGATTGAAAGTACCGTGACTTGTACCTGGACCACTTTAGTTCGCAAAGTGCCATCTTTGTTGCTTAACATGTTAAAGGATTCTTGTGCAGCAGGTTTTTCCAATGCGAGATCTCATTTAATTCTTTACTGCTTTTCCCCATGAGCTTTGATCACAGATCCAAGTAAAATAAAACCCTGGACCAAGTCAGCCTTTTCTTTTTATATCATGATGTTGGCTGTTAATGCAGTTGTGATTTTTATATTGTTGTTTTTGTTGTCATTGAGTCCTGCAGGGCTTAGAGAAGAGAAATTTATTTCCTCTTGCTTATTGAGTCTCACTCTCAAAATCATTTATTTGGATCATATAAATTCCTTCTGTGGGTTTCTCTCCTAATTTATGGTAACTGCTGTCAATACTTGATGATCCCTGAGTTTTTGTAAGTGTGTGACCCCAATATGACCATTTCTATTTTTTACTCCACATAAATGAATGTTAAACTCACTAAGCCATAATTATGCCTTATTTCACTGGTTAGCATAAAATAAGGGGAAAATATTATTTCTAAATAGACTCCCACACAGTTAAAGAGTTCAGGATTTTAATACTTTTTTTTCTCTGAGGATTCATCTCAATCTATAATCATCCTTTATTTCTTTTTATTTCCTATTGCAAATTGAGTATGTCAACACATTCTGTTGACAACATCAATAATATTGTTATAGAATCAGCTGTCTTTTTTAGAAATCATTTTATTGGGGTGCTTAGAGCTCTCATAACATTCTATACATCAATTGTATCGAGCATATGTTGCCATTATTAATTCCAAACATTTTCTACTTAGGTCCTTTGTATAAGTTCCTCTTTTTCCACTCCCCACATCATCCCACCCGCATAAATCCTTCATCAATTATATATTGTTATTTTTATTTTGTATCATATCTCTTCTCACTTTACTGCTATAAACAAAGTCCAGTCCCTATAATTTCAAAAAAGATCACTACATTTCAACTGGATTCATAACATTCACCTTTGCCTTTTGCTTCCAAAGTCTATTTTCAGCTCAATAGCTAAAGTAACTTAGTTAAAACAGAAATCAAATCCTATGAGCCCTTCCTAAGTACTGACCATTTGCTATGCATTTCACCATGGCAAAGGCAAAAGTTGTACCCAGACCAACAGGATCCTAGTGTTCTGCTCTCCTTACACCCTACCCATCATGTTTCTTCTCTGACCTCATTTCTGTCTGTCTACTTCCTGCTGCCTTACATTCTTATCATTGAAACCTGCTTCTGCCTTCAAAATTTAAATCAGGTGGGACATCTGTCTCTCAAGTGATTTCCACAAAATTGTCCTCATCTCTTTCAAGTCTTTGAGAAAAAGGAAGCTTTTCAGGGAAACATACCCTAGTTGCCCTAATTAAAATCGCAAACCTCTACTCATGCCTTATCTACCTTTCATTTTATCCAAAAGCATTGATCACCTTTAACATACTATAACTATAACTTAACATACTCTAAGATAAAAGAGCTGCACAGAAAATGCCAAAGGGCAGCTCAAGAAGACAAAAGTCAAATATTAAAATGAAATGTTCAAAAATCTGGAGTTAAAAGAAACAAAAAGGAGGAACAGGCTCAGCATATCTTAAACAGAAAGAACTAAAATAAAAAAATTCAAGTTTAATATTGAAAGATTCTATGGGGAAATATTG
This sequence comes from Tenrec ecaudatus, assembly GCF_050624435.1. Classification (NCBI taxonomy): domain Eukaryota; kingdom Metazoa; phylum Chordata; class Mammalia; order Afrosoricida; family Tenrecidae; genus Tenrec; species Tenrec ecaudatus. The sequence goes on along the minus strand of NC_134538.1, from coordinate 145,775,227 downwards.
AATGATGCAGAAAGCATAAAAAGAAAATGGAAAGAATACACAGACTCATAGGAGCAAAAGTAACTAGTGGATATTCAACTATTTCGAGAGGTAGTATGTAAACAAGATCCAGTGGTATTGAAGGAGGCAGTCCAAGATGCCCTGAACTCATTAATCCCAAAGAATACTATGGGAATAGATGGATCGCCATTGAAATGAGTTTTTGTTTTAACAAACTGATAAAGCACTGGAAGAACTCACTCATCTATACCAAGAAATTTGGAAGACAGCTATTGGCCAACTAACTGAAAAAGATCCATGTTTGTATACAGTCCAAACAAGAGTGACCCAATAGAATGCTCAAATTATATAACAATATGACTAATATCTTATGTAAATAAATATTACTGAATATCATCAAACAACAGTTGCAGCAGAACATTGAATGGGATCTGCCACAAGCAGAGGGCAAGTAAAAAGGCAGACGACCCTCAATGAGAGGAATGGACACAGTGATTACTTTGATGGGCTAACACATAAGAACAATTGTGAGGCTGGCACAGGACTGGGCAGTGTCCTGTTTCACACAGGGTTCCTGTGAGTTGGAATCAACTTGAAGGCATCTAACAACCATCACAATACAACCTACTATAAAATTACACTTATCTTTTAATCAGTCTACCCGGGTGTGCAGCTGTTTTGTACTCAACTATTAACTCACTATTGCAGTCCACCCCATGACCCTCTGGGTCACACTGTCGAGTAAGCATTGAACTGCTCAGAACTGTTCGGGTCCACAGCTGCTCCATGGGAGAACGACGTCAGCTGGCCTGGGAAAGAGTTCTAGTCTCAGAAATGTGTGGGCCACCACGAGATAGCATAAATTCAAGAGTAGTGGTTTGGGTTTTGGTTATTAACTCACAGCTTAATAGTTCAAATCCACTCAGCAACACAGTGAAAGGAAGGCCTGGTGACCATAAACATAGAGCCAGGAGAACCTCATGGAGGAGTGTGCCTCTTGCACAGGCGACACTATGATCTGTGTGATCTGGATCTGACTTAACACCAATGAGTGTGTGTGTGTGTTTGTGTGTCTGCGTGTTTTGATTAATTTTTCACATGCACAATAGAAATTGCACAAAGACAGAAAATTTGCCTTTTATGGATTAAAAACTTTTTCAAAAGTACCAGGTACTTTTTTGACATTCCACATATTTTTTTCTGAATAAATAAAATGAATGGCATGTAAGAGGTGCTCTTATATTCTTTTGGCATGTATCCAGTGATTTTCTTTTTGGTGGTAGAAACTTTTCAATATATTTTTCCCATAGTATAAATGGAGATATAGAACAAAGTCAGAGAGGGAGAAAGCGTCCTGTTCAAGCTGGCATCAGTGTTTTCCTTATTTAGGTTGAGCAGTGTCCGGGGCGGTGTGGTGTCATGGAATGTGGGAGCAGTCAAATGAAGCGGGGATGGGAGGATGAGCAGGAGTGGCAAGTGGTTTGGCCGCAGAGACTTACTATGAGAAGGAGGAGTTCTTTCCAAGGAACTAACCCGTGGAATTCACTGTGTGCTTCCCAAGGCTCGGAGTAGGAAGGAGAGTACATCAGAACAGTCCTTATTTTAGAGCGTAGGATGGGGAAAGGAAGAGAGTCTGAGTGATTTGAAGCAGCTACTATAAACCGGATGGCATGGACTTTGGGGTGTTAACCTGAAGGTCAGCAGGTCAAAAGCACCAGCTACTCTGCTGGAGAAAGACATCGCTGTCTGTACCCATAACATTTACAGCCTCAGAAACCCTACACAGTAGAACCCTGGACCTTGATGCTAATCCTCTGTAGGAGCATCGAGATGCAATGTGGTCGAGTCCTGAGTCAATTTCTCCCATAAGAAATAACGGAAAAAAGATTAATCGGTTCTCGACCACCAACTTTTTAACCTTGCCTTTTTATACAGAACATTACACAGAAATGTCAAAGTAAATAACTTCAGAGCTAAATAATATAATTTAAATAAGAAACACAACATTGAAACAATTTTTAGTGACTCCAATATACCTTGAGATGGATGAGGATCTGGATCTGTGGACGTGGATGTGGAGAGGAGGCATGGAGAGAGAGGCATTGTTTGGAAGGGGAATCCCCTTCCATAAAAATCAACCGGCAGCTGCTTTTCAGGAGTTTTTCTGCTTCTCTGCCTTCTTCCCACTAGGATCTGGCTGGCTTTCTCTAAAAAAAAAAAAAAGAAAGAAAATCTGTCTAATGTGGTCTATTGTTGGCATTTCCTTAACTGTTTTCTAAAAGAGTTTCATAAGTTGTCATCAACAATATTGCTAACATAGTTAACCAGTTCCTTATCATGATGATTCTTTTAAAAACTCTTTCTTAGGACCCATATTTTTAACCTAAAAACAGTACAAAATGTCCCCCCAAAGTTATAGAAAAACGCTTGGACACAGCTGCAAAAGGTTGAAACAACATGTACTAACAACACCAACCAATGCCTAATGACTGGAACACGAACTGCTTTTGTTTTAAAAAATCACGTGTGTTGGGTAGACTGATGTTTTGTTCCAGCTCTGATGCAAAATTTTCTTGATATTTCCAGTCGAAATCCGATTACGTCGAGTCCGGATGCAGTCGAGTACTGAGTTCTACTGTATAGGGTTGACACAAGATGTCCTCAACTCTAGGGCAATAATCACTACTGTCCATGGGAAACAGTTTGGAGTGGGAGCAATGCTTAAGGAAGACTTTTCAGAAATGTCCTTGTAAGTACAGATTACCAAGTTGAGAAAATCTACATTGAATATTTAAATGATTCTTCAAATAGGCAGAAGGATCCCAGAAGGCTCAGCACCTCCCTTTTCATTGGTGCAAAACTGCAAGACCCTTGTGCAGGAACGAATGAAATTTTTAGTTTACATTCACACAATCATAAGCTTATTTTATCTATGTCAAGTGTTTTTATTTCATTCATCTTGACTATTATTTCTCCAATGGTATGTTCTATGAAATACTAGTACTTTCATAAGAAGAAGCTTTAAGAAAATGCCTTAAGGATAGTATCTGATAAATATATTTTATATCATGGTGAAAATGAAAAACCTTGTAGATATAAATAACACAACATATTTGGTGTACTATGTACTCCTACTATCCACTTATCTGGAATATTTGGTTTATTTTTGAATAGTTCTAACCAACACAGTCAATTAGTATACTATCCCAATCTCTGGAGGGCAATGTATAGGCATGCCCACCTGAGAAACCTCTAAATTATGGGTCAACAGCCCACCTTGGAGAGTCCGTCTTTGAGAATTTTTATTTGAAGCATGGCTATTGTGCTTCCATGGTTTATATGAATGTCATTCTAGCTCAGAAGACACACCCTAATAACATATCTTCTATTCTCTAAACCACGATTGCTGTTCTTGGCAAGAGCTCCCCAGGATAACCTGCAACAGACTTTCAAGCACCCTGCATGACTTGTTCTGTAAAGACTCTTCATATTTGGTAATTATCTACACAGATGTTTCAAGTTGATCCAACCACAGACAATGGGACAGAAATCTTAAGCTTCTGTTTTCAGATGTAAGATATATGAAATCCAAAAATTGTTACTAATACATTTTAGGACTACCATTCCAGTTTGCTATTACCAGATAATAATGTACTACTGTGATCCCCCACATATATCCTATTTTATGTTTTCCCAGTGAACACACATGAAAGTGTTAACTCCTGGCAGAAGAGTGGAAAGACAGCAAGATCTGTCTATCATTGTAGGAAATCTGCCTCACCGAGAGGATGGGGTAGTTCCAAGAACATGGGGGATCAGAAACGTCTCTGACTTAACTGAAAATGGTTTGATGAAGCCTAATTAACTCTACCTCTTTGGCCAAACCTCCATAAAATGAACAGCTTCGTATGCCAGTTCCATTGTCTTAGCCTCCATTCTCATCCCATTGCCCCAGAACTGCCTGGTGTCTATATTTCTCTAACACCAATCAATGAGCAATACGTTCTTTACTTTTTGTTGAACTGCCTTGTGGCTAAGGATCCTAAGTAGTCCAAACTCTTTATTTAATCATTTTATTGGGAGCTCTTACAGATATCATAACATTTCATAGCTCAATCACCTCAAGCACTGTTGTACGATTGCTACCCAATCAGTTTAAAAACATTGTCTTTCTCCTTGAACCCCTTGAAATCAGCTCCCCTTTATACCCTCCCTTCCCTACCCTCCCCCTGCGGAATCTTTATTTATTTATTTGCCATATCTTACAACACCCGATATATCCATTCACATACAATTCTGTTGTTCACTCCCCTTGAGTGGGGTTATGCTGTCACCAATGCTCTCAGGTCCCCCTTCTGCTGCCCTTATCCCCTGCATCCGCAGGGAACCATTACTCCTGTTACTTTTTCTGAAGGGTCATCTATCTTGGCTTTCATGTATCAAAAATATTAATTATACAAATGAGCATATGAAATTCTAACATGATTAATGAGGTAAAACAAATGCCCCTTCACACTGATTTGGTTGGTTATTTTTGAACTTCACATACATCTTCCTGTTGATACTGCATGATCACACATGCTGATGTGCTTTTTCCAAGTGGGATTTTTGGCTTCCCTGCTAGACGGCCACTTGTTTAATTGTAAGCTTTTAAAACCCCATATGCTATATCTTTCAGTAGCCAGTCACCATCAGCTTTCCTCACTGCATTTGCTTATGTACCCATTTTGTGTTCAGCGATCATGTCAGGAAGGTATCATATAATATCACATGATTAGAACCAGCCATTCTTGTATTGAGTTAAGATTTAAGTAGAGCCCCAAAGTCCATCTACTTCCTCATTTCATTTGCATACATATACATATATAAACAAACACATCTATATTTATATCTTTACACATATACATTTATATATATTCGTGTATATAGATTTTTTTCTTTCTTCTTTCCTCTTTTTCTTTCTTCCTGCCCCACTAACTTTTTACCCATAATTCATCTCTCAGTAATTCCTCTTAGATACAATTTGATTGATTGAACATGACCAGAAAATTAACAATTTTAGAATTCTTTCTGTCTCCTGTCCCTGTTATTAAGGGTTCCATATACCGGGACCACTTGCCTAATAACAGATACACACTTTTAGTCTTCAGCAATCATGTCCGAAAAGCACATCTCCTAAAAGTCCTCATTGCCATCCCCACCCCTCAATTACTCCTTTGGACTTTCAATGTGGCCTCCTGGTGAGTAACCCCCAACCAATTCATATGGGGTGCCAAATGCTGGCCCTTGAGTTGGGAGTCTACAATCAGGATTCCTCAGTGACTTCGTGGCTCTGCTCACCATAAATAGATGAATTTGGTGGACAATTTTTCCATTTCTTAACAAAAGTGCTGGTATTTGTATCGGGATTGCATTGAATTTATATAGTGCCTTAGGTAGAATTAACATCTTTACAATATTGAGTCTTCCAATCAATGAGCATAGGATAGTCTTCCATTTGTGAAGGTTCCTTTTAGTTTAGTCTTACTACAAGAATGTTCTGTAGTTTTCCTTGTTCCAGATCTTTGGGTTTTTCTGTTTGGTTGGTTGGTTAAGCATAACCCTAGATATTTAAATTTATGCTTGGCTATTGTGAAGGGTACTACCTTCTTGACCTCTTTTTCTATTATCTCATCAGTTGTGTACAGTAAGCCAATTGACCTCTTCTTGTTGATCTTGTATGCTGCCACTCTACCATATTCCTCGGTTGCTTCCAGTACTCCTATTGTGGAGCCTTTGGGGTTCTCGACATATAAAATCATAATTTCACTTCTTTCCCCAGATGTACACCTTTGATATCCTCCCATTACCTTATATTACTAGCTAGAACTTCCATGACCATACTGAATAAAAGTAGGGACAAGGAGCATCCTTGGCTGGTCCCTTTTTCAGTGGGAATGTTTTTTTTTTCTTTTCTCCATTGATTTTTACACTGACTGTTGATTTTTCACATAGAGCTTTTGTTATATTAAGGTAATTTCCTTTCAACCCTTCTTGAGTGTCTTAATTAGGAATAGATATGGAATGTTATCAAATGCTTTTCCTGCATTTATTGATATTATAATGTGGGTCTTGTCCTTTGTCTTGTCAATGTGGTGGATAATTTTCATGGTTTTTTGGATGTGAAACCCTCCCTGTATCCCTGGTATGAATCCCACTTGGTCATGCTTATTCTTTTTATATACTTTCGTACTCTCTTGGTCAAGATTTTGTTAAGGAATTTTGCATGAATTTTCATTAGGGATATTGGCCTGTAATTCTCTATTTTTGTGAGATCGTTGCCTGGCTTTGTTATCAGTGTCACAATAACTTCATAGAATGTGTTTGGGAATTTACTGTCATTTTCTTTGTTGTGGAATTAGTCTTTTATTTCATTAGGGTCCGTTGTTTTTTCCTGTTTCATCCCTCATCCTAAATGTTGACTTCTGCTTCTTTCTATCTTTTGTCAGGTTTACTAATGGTTTGTTGATTCTGTTAATCCTGTCTAAGAAAAAGCTTTTCACTGAGTTTTTTTTCCTTTTTTTGTTTTGTTTAGTTTTCCTACTCATTTATCTCCACTCTGATTTATCTGCCATATGTCTTTTTTCCTTCTTCACTTGTGCATGTATCACTATCCAGCATCCTCTGAAAACATCCTTTACTGTATCCTATAGATTTTGGTATGTGGTATTCTCATTCTCATTAGTTTTTAGAAACTTCCTAATTTTAGTTCTAATGTGGGCCAATAACTACTCCTTTTGAAGAAGTAAATTATTTATTCCCTAGGATTTGCTCATTTTTTATCTTTCTTATGTTGATTTCCAGCTTTATGACACAGTGGTCATAGAAGGAAATCTCGGTGACCACTGTGTGTTTGAATTTACTCAATCTTGACTTCAGTTCCAGCATATGATCTATTTTCAAATATGTGCTATATGCACTTGAAAAGAAGGTGAACTGTTTTGCAGGTGGATGGAATCTCTGAATATGCCTATCAGATCAGTTATCTAGTTGTAGAGTTTACTTGTGTAGCCTCCTTTAGAGCTTCTTTCCTGCTGATCTGTTTTTTCTAGGAGACTGGTATATTGAAGTCTCCTACTATGATTGCCTATACTGTAATTTATTTTTCAATCTTTTGTAGGGTTTGATTGATGAATTTTGAGGGTCTCTAATTGGACAAGTACATATTTATAATGCGCACTGGCTCTTGGTCTACTGATCCCTTAAGTATTAGATAGTGCCCATACTTATCTCTTGTTATGTCCTGTACCTTGAGGCAGATTTTGTCAGAGATTAGAATTGTAACACTTGCTTTTTTTGAATTGTCATTTGGTTGATATACTTTTCTCTAGCCTTTGATACTCAACCTGTTTCTTTTCCTGTGAGTTTGAGATATGTCTCTTGTAGACAACAGATTGATGGGTTATGTTTCCTAGTTCAGTCTGATAGCCTTTGTCTTTTAATGGGTGAATTCAGACCATTTACATTCAGAGTTATTATACCCATCTGTGGATTCTTTGCTGTCATCTCATACATATTGCGTTAGATATTGTCCTGTTTCCCTCTCTAGCAGTGTGTTGTGTATGTGTTGGGGGATTCATTCTTTCCTACTTTCACTGTAGGGTCAAAGATGTCTTAGGTACTTGGGTATTACTTTCAGTATGTTTACTTGTGGATAGTGTTATATTATGCAGTGGTCTCATTTTTTGTGCTCTGTGAATTTTGGTCTTCTGTCAAAAGTAAGTAGGAAGGTAATTTCTGTAGAACTTTTTAAAAAAATGTATCTCTAAATTTTTCCTGACGTGGGAAAACTCTTAGTTCGTTCTCTATTTTGGTGGAATAGAGGATTCTTGTAATACCATTAATCTCCTTCCACTTTTGGAAGATGCTACTCAATTCTGTGCTCTTCTTCATGGTTTCTGCTGATAAGTCTAAGCATATACTTATCTGATTATCCTTATGGATTACTGCATTTTTTTTCTCTAGGTGCTCTTATGATTTTCTGCTTTTCCTCAAAGTTGGATAATTTTAAATACTATTTGCCTTGGTGTGTTCTTTTTTGGTTTCAATCTATTTGGTGTCCTCTCTGTTCCCTGGATGATTGTGTGATTCCTCCATTAAGTTAGGGAAGTTTTCTTCCAGGAATTACTTTGCTATTTTGTCTGATTTCTTTGTTATGTCTAGCTCTGGTATACCAATTATTCAATTTTTTTCCCACTTCATAGTGTTGCTCATTATTTTCAGGTTTTCTTCAGCTTCTTTGATTATCTTGTTTGATTGTCTTTTATGTTTTTAAATTCTGCTTGATTAACTTTGAATTCATTGATATGATTCTTTGAATCTTATAGTCTGTTGGTAAATTCTTTTACCTTTTTTTGGCTTTTGTTCCATTGTTCCTTAACACTTATTTTTCCCTTCAGTAAGTAGACTCCACTTTCTCTATTTTTTTTATCCATCTTCTGTGTTGATTGCTTCATATCCTGAATGACTCTCAGCAACATTCTATAGATTTCTTCTTGTGGTGTTTCAAAGTCTGATTCTTTATATACATCACTAAGTTCAGATCCTCTTCAGGCTTTGTGTTTCATTTCTCGTGCTTTCTTGTAGTTCCTGCTGATGTGAGTGGTATTTTATGGGGCATTTTGGTGTTGTTGGAGCTGGTACTTTATGTGTATACAGCACTGGGAAAGGAGTTGGCCAAGTCTGTGTGTAGCAGTGACTGCTCTGCGGTGGGCTTGTTAAGCTGGGCTCATGAGATGCAGGTGGTGCTGGTGCCCCAGGTGGACATGGTGGAGTGAGCTACAGGCAGAGTAGCCTGCTGCACCTGCTGCATGATCTGCTCAGGCATGGGTGGTTGGGTGTTCCAGCCACCGGCCTGCTCAGGGGTATGACTTGTCACAGACTCCAGTCCTGAACAGTGCCAGCAGCTTGATCTACTAGGATTGGGTCAGCCAGATCCATCAATCACACAGGGCCTGCAAACTGTGTGGGCACGGGGTAGAGTTGTTTCAAACCCTGTCTAATGGCCTCTCAGGCTCTCTGGCTTTCTCCCAAGGTGCTTCAGGGTGACAGGGTGGGACATGAGTCCATGAGAAGCTTGGGCTCTGCAGACTCAGCTGGATGGATCCCCAGACCACTCATAATCCACCAGCAGGATTGCAGCTCATGCTGTAACTGCAAATCAATGGACAGGCAGCACAAGCAGCACTGGGTAGTGTGGGTGGGGTATTAGGCTGCAAGCCATGCTGAGGCTTGGCAGCATGGTGGAGGGACAAGGCCGAACACAGCTACAGGGATTATTAGGCAAAGTGCCAAGACAGAGTGATGGTGTATCACAAGACTTGAATGTGCTTCCTTGACCCCCCTACTCAACTTTCCCATCACCCAATACAGTACTTACTCTTATAGCTCCCAACGTGATCTCCCTTATCTCTCAGCCAACTTCCCAGAAAACCAGGCATCCAAATTATTGTGCTTGGTTGCTAACATAAAATTTATAAGATGGAGTCCACCCAAAGGTACATTGGAAGAAATGGTTGACAATCAATTTCTGAAAAATAGCCATGGAAAAGCCTAACAAGTGTACATGGAATCTTTATGAGGAGTGTTGGTACAATAACAATGGTTTTGTTTTATTTTTAAACATATGGTCACTTTTCATCTTACTGATTTTAATGTGATATTTCGGGCAAAATAATAGGAAGAAAAAGAGTAGTCATGTTGAGGAAGTCACAAATTTCTAACTTGATATTTGGTTGCATCCTGATTAACCCTTGGGAAAACTACAGGTATCAGATATAATACCTTATATGGATTGAATTTTGTAATTTAGAAAATACAATACTCAGGGATTCTCCGTCACGGTACTGTCAGTCTCCACCTCAATATAATTTGAAAAGTAATGTGAGAAGATGGACATGTAAGGATGCCACTGGCTGAAATAACTTTATCTCACTGCCATCAAGTCACTGCTGACTCATAGCAATCCTATAGGAGAGGGTAGAATTGCCCCTGTGTGTTTCTTCAGACTGTTACTCTTTACAGAAGTAGAAAGTCCTGAATTTCTCCCTTCCTAAATCTCCTCTGTGTTACTTTGGCAAATTATTGAGTTCTTTTGGATATCAGTTCTTCTATGTACTAAGTAAAACTCTCACTCACTGCCATCAATTGATGCACAATCATTGTGTACTCAATATGAATATGGAAATGAGTCCACTCTAAATAGAGAGTGGCTTCTCAATAATTATGTTATTTCCTACTAAAAAGATGTAAATGTGAACTTTAATCTTTCTGCTCATTAAAATGTGGAATAAATAATAATAATGAGTAGCAGTTATGGAACACTTGTCCTGTTCCAGGCACTGAGCTAAGTGTTTCCCTACAATGACCCTTTGATTCTTATAACAACTCAATTCGTCAAGGACTATTATTATTCCTCATTTAATAGTCAATGAAAATGATACTTTCAGTAATTTGTGTGAGGTCACACACCAGCAGACTAGTTTTCTAATCTCACCTATGATGTAAATCACCACTATACATTTTTTCACTTAAGCTATTTCTTTTGAATTCACATTTAATGCAATTTTAGGGAAAGCTTTCATGTAAAATATTTTTAAAAGGAGTTACTTAAAGCTTCCTGTACAGAGAAACTATAGGTTGGGGAAAAATATTGAACAATGATATATCAGATAAAAGGCTAACTTAAAAAAATTTATCGAAAATCACAACATCTTAATAATAAAAATCCCAATCAAATAATTGTCACAAGTCATGAATAGTCAATTTACTCAAAATGACTTGTGAGTGGCCAACAATTAATTATATGAAGAAATGTCAGTCATTGACAGTAAGAGAAATAAAAATTAAAACAACAATGAGATAATCTCATATGACACTCAGTAAAATTTTAAAATATACAAAATAAAATAATAAATGCTGGAGAGCCTGTAGAGATATTGAAATCCTCATATATTACTGGTGGGATTGCAAAATTGTACAACCACTATGGAAATCCATATGTTTCCTTAAACAAAGGCAAATGCAAATGTCTTATGAACCTGTATTATCTCTACTTGGACTCCACCCTAAAGAAATAAAGAACACAACATGAACCAACATGTATGCATTCATGTTAATTGCAGCAATGTCTTTAATAGCAAAAGGATGGAAACAATCAAAACCCTAATTATAGATGAATGGATAAACATGCTCTGGTACATTCATATAATGAAATATTATACAACCTTAAAAAACAATGTCTATCAAACACCTAAAAACATGGGCAAAATTAAAGAACATTATGCTCAGCAAAGTTAGTCTATCTCATAAAGGGAAATACTTTATGACACTATTCCTATTGTCAAGAAAGAAAATTAAATATATTTTTCACACCAAAAGATAAGGCTTGAAAGTTGGGGTGAGAGGTGGGAGGGAGGGAGAGGGAAGGAAGGAAGACTAGGGAGGAGGGAGAACAACTGGGAAAAGGGAAAAAAGAGCACAAAAAGAACCACATATATGAAGGAGTTTAATGGGAGCCCTGGTGGTGTAGTGGTTACATATTGGGAGGTCATTTCCAAGGTCATCAATTCGAACCTAAGAGCCATTTTGCATGAGAGAAATAGGGCTTTCTACTCCCCTAAATATTTACAGTCTTGGGAACTCAGAGGGCAGTTCTACCCCATCCTATGGGATTGCAATGAGTTGGCCTCAATTTGATGGCAGTGAGTTTGGTTTTTTGGATTTGGGTCAATGATTTGAAGAAATAGGATGTGCAGTTACATTGAATTTATTAATTTTGGTATATATTATATCCTACAAACAATAGAGAAACATATATATGTATATGTATGTATATGTATATATATATATATATATATATATATATATATATATATATAACTAAAACAATAAATAAGTGAACCCATAAATAAAAGTTTTCAAATGAGCTGGAGAGAGAAGGGTCACAGTCTTAAAAATCCTGCAGCTTGCACCCTCATCTGACCTAAAGATCTTTCTGAGAAGCTATAGGAGTCAAAGTAAAATGGAAACTTCCTTGAATTAGTTTTTTTATGCACAAGTGAGTCTCAAACAAACAAAAATGAATAAAGAAGAAAGAAAACAAATCTGCAAATATTCTAATGAACTCTTTTTATGGATGAACCAGGAAACCTCAGAGTCAATTCCAACTCTTGGTGTCCTCCTGTGACCAACGTTGAACTAAGCACCATAGGGTTTTTAGTGGTTTTTTTTAATAGATTGCCTAGACTTTTTATGATGTTCTTGTGAGTGATTTTTGAACCACCAACATTTTATTCAGTGACCCAATGTGTGAATCACTTGCACCATGCAGGAACATCCCTGATGGGACCTAGGAGAAGGATAACTCAAGGCCAGCGGAAAATTCCAAGTTCACATGACAGTGACACACATGACTGGTCTTGAGACTATCAAATGTCCACCCATCTCAGCTGTGGCTCCTTCCTTTCCACTGGTCTGCAACATAGGTCACAGCTTGGAAACACAGAATTCAATGTGCCTGGTTTTTGAGTCCATCTCAATCTTCCCAAATTATTTTCATATGAATAAATGGGAGACTTGGATAGATTTTAAGCATATACTTATTTTATCACTACTTAAGCTTACTGTATAGACTAGTGTATAAGTCAAAGTTTTCAGCATGTTTTTAAGGCCATTTTTGTGGTGAAATTGGGTGCCTTGGCTGATAGTCGGGCCGGCTTATACTCGAGTATATATGGTACCTCTGTAAAGTGTGTAGGTAGAAGCAAAAACGCTTCTTAAAGATTCAAACTTTAAATATTCCAGCGGAAACAATAAACAGAAAGTAAAGATTCTAACATATCTAACAATTGTTTACTCTAAGTGGCCCACCCATCTTCCCACCAATTGAATTTGCACAGAGGGGGTGCTCCGGTCCTCTGCAGTGAATGTGACTGCTCAGACATGAGGCTGACAGCCCCAAAGTTCCCTAAGCCCTGCTAGGCTTTGTGTCTCTCATAAGACTTCTTCACCCTTTGGACTGAAAAACGTTCTCTGCGACCCAATGCTGCTGATTCTGATGACTGATTGCATTTCTGTCCAGCAAGCTTCGAGTGACAGATATGAGTTTATCGTTTTACACTCTGGATCTTGGCTTTATTTTTCGCACCAACATTGTACTTTGGTCCTTTGCTCATCACCCCCATTGTTACATTCAAGGCTCTTCCTGAAAGGTCCCAACATGTCGAAAAGATAAGGTCCAAACATGTAAAGAGGAAAAAGAACATCTTCAGGTTTATTTGTATTAGCTCTAATCCTGCCAGGAAAATGAGAGCTACATTCCTTTCTGCGGGGAAAACTACAACAGAGCAGTTTTCCACAAGGATGCTATTTTCCCCCGAAATAATAACACATTTACCTCTCTCTCTCTCTCTCTCTCTCTCTCTCTCTCTCTCTCTCTCTCTCTCTCTCTCTCTCTCTCTCTCTCGTGTGTGTGCATGTGTGTGTGTGTGAGAGAGAGAGAGAGAGAGATTAGGGAGAGTGTCAATGGCAAATCTTGATTGGAATAGAATGTAAGATGATTTGTTACCATAAGTTAATTAATATAGATTTGAATCCCAAAGAAGTATTAATTTTAACTCAAAATAGGTTTAATTTCACTACAAGACATGCATTTCTGTGTAAGATGTGTTGGTCAAAAACACTGAATATGCCATGAACGTCCAGAAGCAAGAACATATATGTCTTGAAAGATGTACAGCCAGAATGTCCTTAAGAGGTTAGAGAGACTATATCTCACATACTTTGGACCTGCTATCAGAAGGATATAATGTTTGATCAAGTGCAGGGTCAGCAAAATGATGAAGACCTTCAAGGAGATGAATTGACAAAATAGTTTCAAAAGCAGTCAAACATAACAATTGTGAGGAGGGCACAGAATCAGTCAGCGGCTTGTTCTGTTGTACACAGTATTACCGTGAGTGGCTATACAACTCAGTCCAATAGCCCTGACAACAATACTTTCAAACATTATAGCCCACCAGATGCTAAGCAACCTTGCTGTGAAACGAAAATACAACTGTATTAATTCAGGAGGACGTTGGCCTAAGCAATCTCCACAATATCTTCCTAAGACTGGTTGTTCCATTGCATGCATCAGCAACAAAATGAGTCAGAAGCTGGTGTGTTTTTTTCCCTTTTATTTCAGCCATTTCTCCTTCACAGGGGATGGTCATTCTTCAAGTTTCTAGGAGCCATGTTTACAGTAGGTTGGCAATGCCTTTCTGGGATCTTGCCCAGATTTTTTTGGGTTTTTTTTACACACACATATATGCAGATATAAATATATATCAACTTATCACATCTACATGATACATGTCACATGTGTCACATGTGACTACTGAGTCACACATATATCATGCATATAGAAATACTTCACATAAATGCGTGCCGTAGATAGATACATAGATGCACATCGGACATATATACCACATTTATCAAATCAATATTCACAGTTATGACACCTAAATATATCACATATATGTCAGAGATTTATTTATGTAAAGAAATAAATCACATAGATACACACCTGATGGTGTCTTCTTTACTATGTTGATGGCACCACCTCTGCTTCCATCATGCTTATCTCTCAAATACACCAAAATTGGCAGCATTGCGACAGAGTGGTGAGCTATGGATAAGGATTTTTATGCATGCTTTCCAAAGTTTCTGTCATGCTATCATACATTGTGTATACATTTTCAAAAGTCTACATCTCCCTCCTTTGTAACAGCTTCATGTTTGGTATGGGCTATTTCTTTTTTAAATCATTTTATTGGGGTTTCATACAGCTTTAAAAATTTATTATTGTAATCATTTCATTATGGCTTATGCAACTCTTATTACAAACCATTCATACAACCATTGTGTCAAGCACATTTGTACATTTGTTGCCAAATCAGTCTCAAAACATTTGCTTTCTGCTTGAGACTTTGGTACCATCAGCTCCTCATTTTTCCCTTCCCTCTCTGCCCCCCCCCCCAATGAACCCTTGGTAATTTATACATTATTATTTTATCATATCTTACCCGCTCCATTCACACACTTTTCTGTTGTTCATGATCCTTGGAATTGGTTCACAGTTTCCACCGCCCCCCTCCCTCTACCCTTCTGGTATCGCCACTCTCAGTACAGGTCCTGAAGGGATCATTCACTCTGGATTCCCTGCATTTCAAGTTCCTATATGTACCAGTGAACATCCTCTGGTCTAGCCATATTTGTAAGGTAGTATTCGGATCATGATAGTGGGGGTGGGGGGGTAGAAAGCATTAAAGAACTAGAGGAAAGTTGTATGTGTTATTGTTGCTATAATGCACCCTGACTGGCTCATCTCCTCCCCACAACTCTTCTGTAAGAGAATGTCCAGATGCCTATAGATGGGCTTTGGGTCTCCACTCCACACTCCTCCTCATTCACAATATATGATTTTTTGTTCTTTGATGCCTGATACCTGATTCCATCGACACCTCGTGATCACACAGGCTATTGTGCTTCTTCCATGTGGGCTTTGTTGTGTCTGAGCTAGATGGCTGCTTGTTTACCTTCAAGCCTTTAGGACCCCAGATGCTGTATCTTTTGATCGCCGGGCACCATCAGCTTTCTTCACCACTTTTGCTTATGCACCCATTTGTCTTCAGCGATCATATCATGGAGGTAAGCACACAATGATATGATCTATTGTTCTTTGATGTATGATATCTTATCTCTTCGACACTTCATATTCACACAGGCTGGTGTACTTCTTCCATGTGGGCTTTGTTGCTTCTGAGCTAGATGGCGGCTTGTTTACTTTGAAGGCTTTAAAACCCTAGACACTATATGTTTTGATAGCCCCTGACCCAGATTTTAAGCCCCATATCTTTGGTGCATATGAATAAAGACTTCCACACTCATAAACTCAGGCTTATACAACTTCACTTTCTTAGCAGCTTCACTCTCATTGCTACTTACTATAAGTCAGCTGAGCACAGAGCATCCCCCCTGCCCCGCCCCTTCAGCATTTAGTCCTTTTCTTAATTTGGCAGATTCAGCTTGTCACCGATCACCTTCATTGTGTCTCAGCTACCTGCCCTACTGTACCTGTAATGCATTCTCTCCCGCCTTCATGGGTCCCAGATGACCATCCATTAAGGTTTTGACAAGTTTTCACACTACTTTGTGGCAGGGCCTGTCACTCTGCACATCGGGGTTCCAGGAAAGGAGACTCTAATACACACATCATGCAAGGGGTGGGTGAGGAGTGATCTTGGAATCAGCAACAATGGGAGAAGGAACGGGAGCAGGATTGAGCAGAGCAGAAACTGGATTGTGACAGAATCCTTCCAAGGCCTCAGCGGATCCATGGAAACTGTGAAACGGAAGTAGCCCTTCAGACGTGTGCCATCTAGTACAAGGGGCCGTGCTTTCACATGGGGCAGTCAACAAGGAAACCTGCCCTCAAGAAGAGCTGTCTCTTTGGGTAAGGGGGCTCTCTTTGTTGTTGCTGGTGGGTACCCTTGAGCTGGTGCTGACTCATAGTGAGAACAGGAAGTAACACCCCCCAGCCCCATGCCATCGGCACGATTCTGTTCTTAGGCTTAGTCCATCAATGCAGTCCCCCTGTCAATCCATGTTGTTGAAGGTCTTCCTCCTTTTTCCTGCTCTGCTTTTTACCAAATATGGCGCCAGGGTTGGTCTCTCCTGATGACATGTTCAAAGTACGTGAAATGAAGTCTCACCATCCTTGTCTCCTGGGAGTATTCTGGTTGTATTTCTTCCACGAGAAATGTGTCTGTTCTTTTGGCAATCCATGGTACTTTCATCACTCTTCTCCCGCATCATCATTCAAATTCACCTATTTTCTGAAGTCTTCCTTACTCAATGTTCAATGTACCATCTTTGTCATGTGCAGCCGGTTTCCCCAATGCAATGGGTAGTTTGATATCTTGGCTACTGTTTCCATCAGCGTTCATGGTGGGTCCAAGCAAGACAAAATTCTTGGTGACTTCATCCTATTCTCTATTGACCTTGATGCTCCCCACTGGTCCAGTTGTGAGGATTTTAGTTTTCTATCAATTGAGTTGTCATCTATACTGAAAGCTGTAAGCTCCTTTTCATCAGCAGTGCTTCATGTCTTTAAAGATATCTTTAGTTGATGGCAATTAGCTGTAGGACTGACATCTAAACTCTATTGTGCGACTCTGGGAAGCCTCGAGTCAAAGTTCCCCATAGAAGAGTCTCAAATTGGGCAGACATTGGCCTGCACTGGTGACCTTGTCTGGGGCATCCAGTAGAACACATGCAGTAAGTGCAGCGATGGATCCACAGGGAAGCAGCTGGTGCAGCTCCCTACAGTGGATATAAATGGACCACTTTCATGACTCTCATCCAGATGCATTTTTCTGGATCCTCTGGAGTCACTAACAGGTACCTTGAGATGTTAATCACCAACATAATAGATGCATACAGTCAAGTAAATAAAGGTTACAAACACTCACCCAAAAGAATTGATTAGGTACAAATGTTCAACATATTTTAGTCGAACAAATGTGATCAGTATTGGTACTGATGTTAAAATATCTCAAATGTCAATCCTAACACGTCTGTTTATGTTGAAACATTTGCTATGACATGCAAATGCATGTGCACGTACAATATCAAAGATGCTCTGTAGCATTGACCCCGATAGCTTTATTTCTGAAAAGAAAGGCAATTCTTCAAATATGTGGAGGGTTTTTTCTATTTACTTTTGTTCATTTTCTTCTACCAACAGATTATTTGTTTTCATTTTTGTCAAACTTGTATGAAAGTGAAAATACACATTTGGAGTATATGATCTGCATGCAAATACAGACTTCTTTCAGATTTGTGAATATTTTCCCAGCTGCTTTGTGATAAGAAGCCAATTATACACAATATATGATAGAGAGGAAGCAATTATATTCATTTTCTTTGGCACTGGTAAATTTGATAAGGTTGACACTTGGCACATTGAGCTGTGATAACAGTTAATTTTTTAAAAGCCATAAAATATAGGCCAGTTGAATTGAAGTCATTTGTTTTTAAATTGTGGGAAATTGTGTTACCTTAGAAGCTTTGGGAGAGTGAAAAAATTAATTTAGACATCTATTCTACAAGCAGAATGAGTACTAGGCTCATTCAATTAAAGCAAGATATTTCATTTCAAGAAAATAAAGCACCAGTTCCTGGAGCCCATTAGCTGCGGGTCAGCCTGTACCTTTAGAACTCATGAAGCAGGTGAAGCCTCCTTCTGTGCTTAAAGTTGTTTTTACAAACTCTTTCCAATTTTCAAATGATGCTCTTTTATGGAACTCCCCCCACCTCCCAGTCCTCCAAGGCATTCAGTATCCACACTTCACCTCTTCAGTAAACTATTCTCTCAAGGAAGACAGATACATTTCTTCTAATTTTGAGATAAATGACTTGGAATCTTAATGAACAGGAATGAAAAATGAATGTTATTAATTTATTTCTTGGACATGTCTGAATGTACACTGGGCCACTAACCACAAGAGCAAAGGTTTAAATCCACCAGTTTCTCTGTAATAGGATGAGGCTTTCTACTCTGTAAAAAGTTAGAAGCATGTGGTAGCAGTACTCCCCTGTTTCGATGGGTCGAGATGAGTCAGAATTAGCTTGATGGATGTGAGGTGTGTTTTTTTCCTTTTAGTAAGAATGGGACCAATGTTTTACAAAGCACTCTCCAAACTATATGGCTATCGAGAGCTCTTAATCTGAATATTGTAATCAGAAAACAGTTGTCAGTGAGTGGGTTCCAAAGAGTGGCAACCTTGTGTGTGTCAATGAAGAACTAGAACTGTGCTCCATAAGGTGTTCAATGACTGATTTGTCCTCCACCCCCCCCACCCCCCATCCCCACCACCATAATTGCCAGTCTTCTCTGTCAAGTTGACTGCCTTTGGGTGGAATCGAACAGCAGATCTTTGCTGATCCCTTAAACAGCTTGAACTACTCGGGGATTTCCCTGGGCATACTAGTGGCCCATAATGAGCTTTGCTTTCATTTGGATTAAATGAAATTTACCAGACCGGTGTTGAAGTGCAGGTAAGGTTCAATTCAGTCACAGGGAATAGAACGATCAAAGAGAGGGAGATGGAAACAGCAGGACAGAGTTGTGAGATAAGTGATACAAGCAACTGGGGAGTCACTGTGACTTTATGTCCTGACTTTTCTGGGCTAGTCTTGTTTACACTTGTCCTGGGCTAGTGAATACCATGTTTCGCCAAAAATAAGACATGCCCATAAAATAAGTCGTAGCAGGATTTCTAAGCATTTGCGCAATATAAGCCATCCCCCGCCTAGTGACAGGCATGGCCATGCAGCGCACAGGCGCTGAGCGGTCGCGCAGAAGGGCAGCCCATCTCCTCTGCCCCCTAGGGACAGCTGCTCTCTCGGAGGGGACCGGAGAGGTGCGGCAGCCCGTCCACAGGGTCGGCTCCCGGGTCGTCCTGTGCGTGCTGCAAGCTGAGGCACAGAGGGACACATGGACAGTGAAAGCCCGAGTCTCCTTGGTGAATGAGGAGCAGGACGCTCTGCTCTAGGCATTGTGTGTCCTCAGGGGGAAGAGGGAAAGCTGGGGCTGGGTTTAACTCAGTAATGTGGTCGATGCTCCAGAAGAAGACGACTTAACTATATTTGAATCAGTGTACATCATTGCACCATACTTAATAAAAATAAGACAGCCCCTGAAAAGAAGCCAGTGTGCCTTCTTCAGGAGAAAGAAATATAAGACAGTGTCTTATTTTTGGGGGAAACACGGTAATAGTAATGGCCCCTCTTCCTCCAAGTATACTAATTTGGACAATATAATCTATGTTCGCAGTGAATGCAGAAAAATACCACAAGGGTGAATGATGAGGTTAAATAGTTAGGTTGACTAAATTATAGGCATAGCAATAAAAAGGTCCACAACCTGTTTGTCAAAGGCATTCGATTGTGTGAATCAAACCAAATCTGTATTACTTTGAAAAGCGTGGAACATTTCCTTGTGCGCCTGTGGGGCATTTACATGGATCAAGAGGCAGCTTTGTGAACAGAACAAGAGAATAGGACATAATTTTAAATCAGGAAAGGTGTGTGTCAAGGTTGTATCCTTTCACCATATTAGTCTATCTGTATGCTGAGCAAATCATCAGAGAATCATGGCGCTGTGAAGGAGAGTGTGGCAGTAGAATGGGAGGAAGGCTTATTTACTATCTGTGATGTGCAGATGATACAACCTTTCTTGCTGAAACCCAGGCAAACTTGAAGAATTTGTTGATGAAGAACAAGGTGTAGCCTACCGTATGGATTTTTGACTCAATGTCAAGAAGACCAAAATCCTCACAAAGACCAATAGGTAACACCATGATGAATGGAGAAAAAATTGAAATGGATAGTGATTTTTGCCTTTCCTGACTCCACAATAAATGCTCATGGAAGCAGCAGTCAGCTGCACAAGAAGGCTTTCGAATACTGAAAAGCAAGCATGTTACTATAAGAACTATGGGGGGCCTCACCCAAGCCCTGCATTTTGTATTGCTTCATATGCATGTGAAAGTTGGACATTGAATAGGGAAGACACAAATAGAATCCATACATTTAAATTATAGCATTGCAGAGAATATTAAAGTACCATGGTCGGACAAAAGGAAAAACCCATGTGTCTTGGAAGAAATATGGCTAGACTTTGACTTACATGCTTTGAGCATGTTGTCAAGACCGATCAGCCCTGGAGAAGGACATCATATTTAGTAAAGTACAAGGGAAGTGAAAAAGAGGAAGGGCCTAAAGGCGGTGATTGGCCCTGTGGCTGCGACAATGGCGTCAATCATAGGAACAATTATGAAGATGGTGCAGGGCCAGGCAGTGTTTTGTGCTGTTGTGCATGAGGTTGCTATGGGCTGGAACTGACTCTGGGGCACTTGGCGACACATTTTAAGAGGTAAAACTATTTGAAGGCAGCCTGCATTGTCTATTTTAAACTAAAATACAGAAATCTAAAAGTATACCATCAGGCATTAGTAAACTAGAAGAAGCATTTATTCCCATATTACTTCCTGAGACTATCAATTCAGGCCACACCAATGAGCTCTCATTTCAAAATCTCAGCTTTCTTATAGCTACGGCTATTTCACACACAAATATTGATGCCTTGCCGCTTGGCTTCCTGCTTTATTCTTTTACATGTTGATGTAAGATAAAGATAATCTTGGAATTAAACACCCCTTTTAACCTAACAAATATTCTCAATTAAAAACAATATTTTATTAAATAAAAAATGTTTCTCATATATTGCTTTTAGGCACAATAGCGCTTCAAAGATTTGTTGAGAAAGTAGAATGAAAAAATAATGGCTTTTCTCACAAATTTCAAAAACCCTCTTCTGTGTCAGAGGGGTATTCTGTGTCCATGGGTTGTTTAAAAGCATTATCAATTGATGGAAGTAGTCATAGATTATGCTGGGAAATTTGGCTAAGACAATGGACAGACTTAAAAGAAAGGAGAAATCTAAGATGCTATCCAAATGCCTTTTGTTTTCTTTGTAAAGAAGGTCTGCAGGTAACCTGCCAGGCAGCCTGTAGGCATCCTGAGATCAGGTGCCCTTGGCCATCTTCATGGTGGTCCCATTGCTTTGATAGATTTCATTCAAGTTCTATTGTGAAAATGTTCCTATGCTGGTGACTCCCGAGAGTGCATCACTGGTTGTAGAAGATGAACAGGATAAAAAGAAAGCAGTGCTGATCACTTTATACAGATGGTTCCAGGACTGTCCTCCAAAGGGCACAGAGTTGTTTAAGAAACATACTCTGCTGCTGCTGGTCGGAAATTCAGCAGCAAGCAGAAACCACACAGCGATCTAGACAAAAAGGTCAAGATACATACTTATAGCTACAGAAATCTACAGCTTATAATTAAATGAGTGGGTAGGACTGAGGCACACTTTGTTTCCCTGGGTGTACTTGCAATACTTCATTTGTTCTCCCAGACTTAAGTTTGATTTTTATTTGTCATATATATTACATAGAATTGTGTATGTGTGCATTTTGTATGAATTCTTTGTAATGACATGAGGAAGAATGTTGTTTTGAGGTAAGAATCTCTCCCTTAAGTTGAAAAACTGAAGTGGACAGGAGGCAGGATGACGGTGTTGTACGGATGAAATGGAGTTATGGTGGCCCAGTGGTTAAGCACCCTACTCCTAATCCAAGGTGATTGGAACCCACCGACACAATCCTGGGAAATGCAGTGAAAACCTCTTTACGTAAAGATGACAGCCTTGGAAATCCCATAGGGAAAGTGACCTGACTTGACAGCAACGAGTCTCCAATACATAGATCTGAGTTTCCCCACTGTGTTAGTCTGGGTACTTTAAAGAAACAAATCCACAGAAACTCATGTATAAGAGAGAGTTAAGTACACATCAAGAAAACATTCCAACCCAGTGCTGCCCAAGTCCACAAGTCCAACATTAACCTATATGTCAGGCATCAATCCACAAAGTCCTTCTCCATCTCACAATGATGCCCACTGCAGGAGGAACGCCCAGTCAGTGGACGCGTAAGCATCTCAGCACTGGTAGGGGTCTCCACACGGCTGTTCCAGCACCCAGGGCTGCATCAGTGTAGGTCCATGTGGTTTCTACTTGGGGATGTCTTGCAGGAAATAAGCCTTGACAGCTGAAGCAGGGAATTGTCTAAGGTAGCTGCACCCTGGTCCGACCATCACAAAGCAAGAGACCCGAGAACTCAAAAGGCGAGGCTCACCGAGCCATTTATCTATCCATAATTCAATTAACCCCACATGTGTTTATCGGCCAGGTTGGCACAATAAACTTTAACTACCTCACCCACTGAACATTCCTTGAGAAGATTGAACTGTCAGTATCAGCACATCAGTTGTGCCCCTGTCAAGCTGGATTCCTCCGCGGGCGATGCTGAGCATCCGATTTACATTATAGATCATGTGTCTATATTTTGTCTTGATGGGATTATGTCCAATGTACCGAAGATAGCACATATAGGATGGATTTCCTTCATCACAAGCACAAACACAAAACATACACACCAATTCACTACCATTGAGCCCATTTAGGCAAGCCTCCAGGAGAGAGTAGAACTGCCTCCTCTCTGGGTATCTGAGGCTGTACATCATTCTAGGAGCCTTATCTTTCTCCTGAAGAGTGACTGGTGAGTCAGAACTCCTGATCTTTTACGTAGTAACCCAACACATGCCCCACTATGTCACTACAGCCAACGCTACAGACAGAGGACTACAGAAATAAAAGCAAGTCCAATGAAAAGTGTCGACCAGTCCCACAAAATCACATCATAATGAATACCAATCTATATCCACGGATTGAACAGTTCTCAGAAGTTACCAGATGTTATTCATTCTACAAAGTTCAGAGTAAAGGAAGAGCCCTCTTTCCTTGGGGACAGACACACTAAAAACACAAGCAATTCAAATTAAACATAAATATCCCTAAAATGTTAAAACAAAATAATTATTAATACCATAGAAAAATCATATATTACTTAATATTATCAATTAAATTTTTTTAAGTTAGCAGAGTACTAACACCTCAGTGGGGAAGAAAAAAACCCAACATAGCTTGCAATAGGAAGAAAAACAAATCACTAATAAATATCTGAAAATGTGAGAAGTAAAAAAATTAATTAAATGCAATGTAAGACAAGTTTTGATTTATAAAGGCAGCAAGTAGAAAAATAAAATAGAAATCCTCAATGCTTAACAGGTGGTGTTATTGGTACCCTGAAGACACTTTTATTCTTCACAGGAAGAAACATGCAATTTTCGTATAATAAAAAATTAGATATTTTTAAAGGTGCATATTTTAAAATATTAGTTATATCTCAAAAAATCTATTCTAAAGAAATAATTAGTGAGGACCACAAATAATGATTAAAAACTGGTTACTCTTCCTCATTAGGGACATGAAAACTGTACTCAACTAAATAATACACTTAAAAATGTTAAAATAATTAATTTATATTTTATGGGAACCATTTGCTGTCACAACGTATGATGTTTGTGTGGATTTGTAGTAGGGAGAATTATTAAGAAACAATAATGTTAAAGTGAAAAAGTCAAAACATATAATCATACATGAAGTATAAACCAAGCATTGACTTAAATGACGGGAAAAATGCCAACATTCTGCCAGTCTTTTCATGGAGGTTAAAGAAATGAGTGGTTTTTATTTTCTACTTTAAACATTTCCAAACTTTTCATATTTCTTCAGTAATTATATATAGCTTTTAATAACTAAAAATGTTTTAAGTTCACCAAAAATATAGGTGAAGTTAGAAAATGCAACCTCAACAACCATTATAAGATATGCCGACATTAATACTAGAAGCAATAGTTGAAGGATGATTGCAAGTTTTAGTTAGACTTATTAATAGATGTTACTGGAAGCCTATAGGCTTCTGAAAATTGTATCTAAATTTAGAAGGGAGAAAAACTAATGATATATTTTCAATGTCCTTTGGCTTTCTCTGCTAGTTCATCCCATTCCTCTTAATGAAGCCACGTCCTCTCCTTGCCACAGGTCATCCATAACTTGACATGGAGTTTTGAGCTGTGATGAGTTCTTCACCTTGAGTTATTCTATTAAACAGATTTTCATACATTTTTCCTATGTAGTTTTATGTTCCTGTAATTTCTGTTGGTTACATTTTAAATAGATCACTAATAAATAACCAGTTTGCTTGTATCTAAGAATAACTTTTAATTTAGTCTTCCTATTCTGGATTTTCTGCATTTCATCCCAAATCTGCAGGATTAATCTGACTTTGTAAAGTTTAAGGGAGCATCACTTGAGTTTCGCATTACCCAAAGGGGAGTGAAGTATATCATACTCATTATTTTGTTATTAGACGTCCTATTGTCAGGCAGCCCTACAACTGATCATGACCCTGAACATGGCAGAAGAAACCCTGTCTGCCCCGGTGTCATCCTCACAGTTGTTGCCTGGGTGGAACCCATTGTTCCAAGCCACTGTGCCCATTCAACTTCGTGAGGAGTAATCTCTCTCTCTCTCTCTCTCTCTCAATCTCTCTCTCTAGTTTACCAGAGTGTTCTTTACTGATGAAGTACATAAGAGTATTGGCTATGCCCCTTTTAAGTAGCCTTCTGGCTCTACCTCTATCAGAACAGTTTTGTCCATTCTTCTATTAGTCCATATTCATTATTCTTCACCAATGGTGGTGATCTATGTATAGATTCTGTTGTCAAAAGTAGAAAGGTCTTAAACAAAGCAAAGACTCTCATTTAAAGAGAACAGAAGTGAAAAAAAGAGGAGCCTTGACAGGGTTGTGGATTATGAGTTGCGCTGCTAACCTCAAAGTCAAAAGTTCACAACCACCAACTGCCCCACTGCTGGAAGACAAGGCTTCCTGCTCTTTTAGAGGTTAACAGCCTGGAAAACCCACAGGGGCAGTTCTATTCTGTCTGAGTGGATCCCTGTGCATCAGAATTGACTCAAGGGCAGTGTGTGAGCAAAAAAGAAGTTACTAAGATGTATTGAAAAAGTGTATCACCCCAAAATATTTTTTGATGAATAGTAGAATTTATTTATTTATTTTCATTCTAACATTTACAAATGACCAAGATCTAAATATCTTTTAACGATACCCAAGCTCTCTTTCTGGTTCTATATCCATAGGATCATTGTGATTTTATTTCATTAAGAGTTTTGAGTCAAGCTCTCCAACAGAAAGAGCCATCGCAATATGCAGTTACCTAAATGTGCTAGTCAGTTAACACATCCTACTTTCAAACAGTGACAAATCACCTACGTTGGGGCTCTCCTTTATATGGATGCACTGATACCACGCAGTCTAGTGCAGGGGTGAAGAGAGTAACTCTTGACTCCCACTGTGTTGCGTCTTCCCACGGGTTAGGTGACCTTGAGCAAGTTAAGGGACCATTCCTTTCTATAGAACAGGGGATCTTAGCTATACTTCTAGGGCTTGTTCGAGAATGGAACAAGTGCTGATGTTAGGGGCCGTTGAGCTGAGTTGGTTCTGACTCAGATAGACCCTAAGCACGACAGAAGAAACACTGCTCGTGCCTGCACCACCCTCACAACTGTTCTCATGTTTGATCCCATGAAACAAGTTGTTACATGTAAATTTTTTTAAAAACATCTAGTAAGTGCTGATGATGTTTCAGTTGATCTGAACCCTGTGATCCTGGGAAAGAACCAGAGTTGAGAAATCTCCCCATTCTTTGGCATTCTAGAAAATAATTTGTCTTCTCTCATGTGACTTAGGTAGTACTCAGGAATATCCTTTGTTTATTAAAGACGAGATGCCCATTCCCCCAAACTCTATTGTTTGCATCTTATATCAGTAACTGAGTATTGTGTCCTTTCCTAGCCCTTGTGACGTAGAGGGAGGTGCACTGAGCTGTTAACAGCAAGCTCGGCAATTTGGAAGTGCCAGAACCTCCCCTGGCGAAAGGAGAGGCTTCCCATTCCTATCAAGTGTTACAGTCTCAAGCCCACAGGAGAAATTTTCCCCTTTCCTAGAGGGTTGCCAAGATTGGACTAGACTCTATGGCATAGAGCTTGGGGCTTGGATCTAACAGAACAAGCTGTTCGCCACATCAACTTACGTAGCTCTCCTTTCCTCAGGCCCCTGGATTTTACCCACTCTTTGTAGCTTAAGCCAGCTCCTTAATTCACATTTCTAGCCCCCTAAACTGTGAGAGGGTGAGTGTCTGTTTCTTAAAGGCACCCCCCACCGCCGCCTTGGGGTGCTTCTGTTATAGCCATGCTAGGTAACCAAGACCTGCATATACACTCGTCTCCCTCCCTGTGATTTAGGATAGCATTGGAAGAGGAACACACAACTGTGAACTCACTGTACTGCAATCTGGGGTCCTTTCTGGGAGGCTGGCACTTTCTGAGTATTTGGTCACAATAGAAATGCAGATAATTGGCTTTAATTTATGGCAATTAGGAGAGTATTATATATTTCAAACTCTAATTAAGGGTGTTTATCTCAATAAATACCCCAAATTTAATTTCAATTCTTTCCAAATTTAATTCATTCCGAGCCATAGTGGAAGGCTTAAATCTAAATGTCTCTAATTCCTTATTCCAGGTGTCCTAGTTATGAATCTATTTCTGCTCTTAAAACATTGAAGAAAGCGACGTGGCAAATCCTTTGCAACCTTGCGAAGCATCAGCTCCGTGATGACTGCAGCAATGCCATCGTCCCAGGAGACCCCGTCCCTGCCACCAGGCTGCTTAATCAGACCTTTATCCCATTGCTCTCCCATTGCCTGATAATGACATTGAGATGGCATTCACTTGTAGTATAAGGGTGGGAAGTAGAAAGGTGATTGATTGCCTGCCATGGCTTAGCCTTGACCCTTGCAAGAGCAACCTTAAAAAGAAAGGTGTTCTGAATTTTTCTTTGCACAGTGAATACCCTCTACTGGGAGGAAATTGATTGCTGTCCATCATGGACATATTGACCTTTATTTGATCTATGGGATTGGATTCGGTAAGGGATTCTGTAAGGGAATCACCTGTGCCCCAAGGGGCAACCTGGCCCTACATATTATTCATCACAAGGCTCATCAAGGAAAATGTGAAGGATCTTTCAAGATTATTCTTCAGTGTTTTCATGAATCCTAAAATATAGTTGAGGAAATTTACTACTTTTAGCCATATTTTTTGAGTTTGTTAACAGGTGAGTAGATAATATTAATTATCAGGAATAATGTAAATGTATATCATCATAATATTTCAAACTTATCACGGGGTTAGCTCTGTAATGGCAGGTACCAGAGGCATCAATGCAGAGTAAGCTTAGATTCCTATCACCTTTAGCTCTGTAACCAGGCTCACACTTAGCCAATTGGCAGACTTGGGGAAAATGAGGGAATCCTCCTTTCTCCTTCTCCACTTGGGCAAAATGAGCTTAATGACCATATTTATCTAATAGGGTTGTTATGATGATTAAATGAGTAGCAAATATCAATGCTTTAGCACAACAGCATTTATTGTATGCACAAAAGTAAACGCATTAACAATGTAATTTGGCACAACTCTGCTTAGCAGCTAGGAGGATATAATTGAAATCAAGAAAAACGAGCAGATGGGCACATTTATCTGAGGCAGGGTGAGGGCAGTTCGGGTGGATGACTTGATGTCACCATGGGACAGGAAACTAACTGTACATCATCAGGTTCTGAGTGTAAGTGGCAGGGCCTAGTGAGGGTGCAGCATTTCAAGATGTATCCTACATACTTAATTAGGGGCCTCCGAGGGTATCTACTAAATACATTTTAGCCGACAGGTAGTCTGGTCTCTTTAACGATAGGATGTTTTGCTTCTACACCGCTTTATTGTTGCTCTATCACTGGCATTTTCTCTGTGGATTTAGTGCTTCAACCTCAATATAAATATTGTACACACATGGAAAGAGGGGGTGGTGGCATAGGAGTTTTGAGATTCTCCCTTCACCCCAACACAGTAAGAAGCAACAGTGGCATGGTGTGGTAAGGCATTGCACTGCTACCCCTTAAGGTGAGCTGTTCAAAACCACTAGCTGGACCCATGGGGCAAAGATGAAGTTTTCTACTCCAGTGAACACTTGGTGTGTCAGAAACCCACAGGACCAGGTCTACTCTGTCCTATAAGGTCGCTTGAATTTGGAATCAACTCGATGGTAGTGAGTTCGGTTTGGGAAGCAACAGGAGCTTGTGTGGATAACTCAGAAGCATCTACTGAAGAGGAAATTTCCTCCACAGCTTCATTCTTTTCCAGGGACAGAACGAATCCAACTTCTTACCATGCAATTTGCTAAATGGACGGTCTTATGCATTTTCACTCAATTCGTTTAGTTTATATTTTTGTTTAAAGACACTGGAAGCGCAAAACGCTCTCCTGCCCCGATTCTTTTTAAGTCGTATCCTTGAGGTTGTACTGTATTTACCCTGAAGACATAAGCATTGACTAGTATATGGATTTGAGTCAACTGCCAGAAGCAGGAGACAGAAAATGCTCTTCTTTTACCTTCTAACCACAGGAAACAATCCATGTATTAAAAGGGGCATGATTTCATTTGTGAGAGAGGAGAGGAATTCTCTCTCTCAAGCAGATAAACAGAAACGACTGCTGTCTGGATTTCCTGGAGATACTGGGAAGGTGACAAGTTGGCTATCACCCACTTTAGAAGAGCAATGCTGAGTGAGGCAGAGGACATGGTAAGTGTAATTGCTTTTGTTCTAATGCAAAGGGAAGAGCCAGGGGTGAGGTTGAACAGTAAGCTTGTACATGTTAACGATGCTAATGACATTAGTTTGCCTGCGGCTGTCCTGGCAGCTGTCCACATGGTTTGAGTCCTTTGCCGCTTGGTGAGCAAAGACATGAGATGGTCGTGATAACATGGTTTTGTCGCTCTCCTTTGCCCCAGAACCACAACTCTCATTTTCTGCAAAGTTTAGATTGAGAAGTAAAATTGTTTTGGTTAGACACAAAGGCCATGACAATAGCTAACTGTGGATTAATTCATTTAGATTCTTATATAGCTAAGCCGTCAATAGACTGTGACGGTCCTGTCTCTAAAAGAGGACATCATGCATGGTGACGTGCAGAGCCGGTCTTCATTCTGGTTTGACAACTTGATGAGAGTTTACACCTTCACGCCAGATATACTGAATCCGAATTGAAATTTTAACAAGAACCCCAAATGATGGTTTTAAAACTTTTTTATTATTAATTGGGCGAATATTTACAGAGCATATCAGGTTTCCACAAGTTGTATTTTGCATCATGTCATTGCTTGCAAGGCTCAGAAAATAACATATAACCCACCTCCTTTATGTGTTTTGTGATGCCCATCCTTTCCCCTAACTCTTCTGAACTTTGGCTATAGGTAAATGATGCCTTTTGATCTCAGAAGTTTGAATGTTCTAAGATGTGTGGACCTCCTAGTGTTACTGCTTCTCCTATAGACCTATCGGTGAAACAGAGAGCTGAAAACTGAGCCATGGGTGAGTTCATTTCCAGAACTGAAGAGAGACTCAGAGTCATCCTCTTAGAAGTTCTTCCAGTCCCGATTCAACCAGTACGCCTATCTATTTTAGGATTTTATGTTTTGTTTCACATTATCGTCCCCATTATCCCCCTTCTTTTCCTGACTGTTAATGTAATCTCTGATGTGCAGATTCTAGTAGGTATATGTAGGCAACATTTGGTTCTTCTGCTCTCCGGGTTGTGGAGATTAAGGCTCACCTGAGGTTCATTATTCCACTAGACTATTTCTATGATTGTTTCTATGTATTTGATTTTCTTCAATTTTATTTCCTACTGATGGGGAGAGATCAATAGTTGCACCTTAGATGACTATTTATGAGATGTTAAGATCAGAGTCATTACTTGCCACAAAAGGTCAAGTTTTTGTGGACTCTGTTATGCCAATTGGCCTTAGTGTCTCCTGAGACCATGGTACTAGGTCCCTAGTCCTTTGACTCATTCTTAGAGGTAATTGGTCTAAGATGTCTAAGAGATTTTCATGACTGTGTCCCTGTATGCATCATCACCTTTATGGATATTTTGGGAGGTAAGATAAATACATGTCAAATGAATATCCATTGTCAAATATACCATAAAATACATACACACACACACACACACACACACACACACAGAACCCAAGAAACAAAAACCTGACTCATGGCCATAGAGTCCATTCTGACTCAGCACAAATCTATAGCACAGATTAGAATTTCCCTTTGAGTTCCTGAGGCTGGATATCTCTCTGGGAGCAGAAAGACTCATCTTTCTTGCACATAACAGCTGTCCATCTACTATGTCACTAGGAATCCCTGTTACACACACACACACACACACACACACACACACACACACAAGGGACTATGCCCTCCAAAACAATGCTCATTTGTTTCTTTGATGGGAGGGGGGTAGTGCATTTGGAGTTCATTCAACCAGGTCAGGCTGTTATCAAAGCTTTCTATTTAGAGGGTTTGCAAAAATTGCGTAGCAGTGTGCAACAAAAAGGTCTGATTTGTGGCAGATGAGGGACTGGTTTTGCCACCACGATAATGAACCTGTTCACACAGCCATCTAAGAGCACCAGGTTTTGGCAAAAAACAGCATACCTCTCTTGCCCCACACACTTTACTCACATGACCTCACTCTGTGCAACTTTTTTTTTTCACAAATGAAGAGGGACATGAAAGGACAGAGGTTTGATGCTGTAGAAGAGGTGAAGAAAAATATGAGGAGGGTGTTACTAGCCATCCAAACAGATGAGTTTGAAACATGTTTCCAAGAATGGAGTCTCAGAATTGATAAATGATTTAAGTGTAATGGACAGTAATTTGAAGGTGATAAGGCTTTTTTTGTTTCAAAAAACCAAAACAACTTAAATACATAGCTTTGACAAAAAAAAAATCTGGTTTATTTTGTCCAACCCCTTGTGTGTGTTTGTGTGTGTGTGTGTGTCCACATTTATACCAGAATGCTTCTTAGAGGCAAGGGTGGTGATACTTCATCTCATGTACTTTGGACATGGTCTCAGGAGAGGTCAGTTCCTGGGAAAGGACATTCTACTTGATAGGTAGAGGGAAAGAGAAAAAGAGGAAGGTGTTCAATAAGATAGAATGACACCTGGCTGCAACAATGGACTCCACCACGGCAATGATTATACAGATGATGTAACCCAGGCATGTTCTGTCCTGTTCTATGAGTTGGAACCAACTCGATGGCACCAACAAGAAAACACGTTCCATGTGCAATACCTGAGCTTGATTCCCAGCCAATGCACCTGCTGGTCAACCACCGCCCGTGCAGGATTACATGTTGCTCAGAAGCTGAGCAGGTTTCAGTGGAGTTTCTATTGAGGACACGTCAGGAAGAAAGGCCTGGTGACTTACTTCCAAAAATCGGCCTATGGCTCACAAGGATACAATCTGAAACGGATCACGGTGATGCCACAGGAAATTACAAGTATTTCATCATTGTACTAGTAAGTGTTGGTTTTATTTGCTTTGGGATTGGCTCTAACATAGCAATCTTACAACATTGCTTGGTCCAGCATCATTTTCATGATTATTGCTTTGTTTAAGTTCATTGTCAATATTGCATCAATTCATATCACCGAGGGTCTCCTTTGTTTTTATTAACATGACTTTTGCAGCCATGATATCCTTATCAAGAGATTGGTCTTATCTGACAATAGGATCAAAGTAAGCAAGGCAAAGTCTTATTTTCATTTATAAAGAGCACTCTGATTGCAATAATATAGTAATAATATAATATAGATGATATGGAGTCTCTAAGTCTTTCAAAAAGCTACAGGGAAGTATTGGAGCAGTGAACTATTATTCAAATGCTTGGAGGTTTGAATCCACCAAGAGGTATCTTGAAAAACAGAACTGACAATCTGTTGCTGAAAGGCTACATCCTTGAAACTCATATGGAGTTGAACATCTGTGATGTCCCATGGTGTCACTGTGAGTTGGAATCAACCTGACAGCACAACACACACACACACTCACACTCACTCACTCACTCACACACACACACACACACACGCACACTCACTCACACACATACACACACTGATATAAAATAAAATGAAATCATGTAGGTGGATGGCTGAAAAAATGACTTAAATGATATCTTCTCAGTCAAATTTATGTCTCACAAGAAAAAGTTTTTCATTCTTAACTGGCTATGTGAGCAGCATCTAGCTTGCAATCCTGTTATTAAAGTCCATGGGGGAGAGGTTTGTATCCAGGCCAAGATCCATCTGAGATCAGACATGGTACCACTTGTTCCATCTTCTTATAAATCCACTTTAACAGTCTGGCAGTTCCCTGAAGCTACATTTTGAATGATCTCCAATAAAATCTTTCTAGCATATGAAATTAATGATGATAACATTTGGTAATTTTTGCTTTCTGTTGGATCACCTTTCCTTGAAATTAGCCCAAATATCGATCTCTTTCAGTCGGCTAGCCAGGTAGCTATCGTTCACTAAAGGATTATGATGTATAGACATAACAGTGCTCCCTGGTTACAAAGTGCTTCTGAGAAAGCGCTTCTAGCATCGCATCTGCTGAAGCCCCTTCATTGACAACCTGTCAATTTTTAAAGCCTTGTTTTTTGGCAATGTCTTCCGTGCAGCTCAACTCTTCCCATCAGTGGCAGCAGCTCTTGATCAGATGCTACCTCCAACACTGTTAATTACTGACCAATTCATTCAGACCTAGAGAGAGCTTTTGAAAAACAGCTTTGATAATGCAATCTGTTATTTCAATGGATGTCATATTTGGATTTTTTCCACTTCCTGCATTTATTTGTATTTTTAAAGTTTCATGTATCAATTTTATCTGTATAGGCAATTATTTTGGTGCATAATTTGGTGTATTTAGAGCGCAGCATTTTTAAAATTATCCAGTGACTGCTGTAATGGTTATAATTAAAAATAATGTAATATAATCTCACTTTTCATCCCTCATAATTATATTGTGAGATGCTGTCATGTCAGAACCGATTCATAGCAGCCATGTGTACAGGAGAACCAAACACTCCCCAATCCTGCACTAGCCTCACAACTGTTGGTGTGTTGAGGTCATTGTTGGAGCCACTGTTTCAGTCTGTCTCACTGGGGATCTTCCTCTTTTTCAATGAGCTTCTGCTTTACCAAACATGGTGTCCTTCTACACGGACTCTACTGATAACACGCCCGCAGTATACGAGACAAGGTTTTGCCATCCTCATGTCCAAGGCGCATTCTGATGCACTTCTATGGCAGATTAGTTTGCATTTCTGGTAGTCCAGGGTATTTTCAATATTCTTTGATAGCCTCCTAATTCACACGCATTGACTCTTCTGTGATCTGCCTTATTCAGTGTCCGACCTTCACATGGATATGAAGAGATAGAAATTACCATGGCATCAGGTGCGCTGGGCATCAGGCTTGGCGGAAGGTTGATTTATAACTTGTGATTCGCAGATGATACAACCTTGTATACTCAAACTTTCTGTATATAAACTCTAGTGCATCCATAGCAAGGAGGATTTGCTGCATTTGGTGATGCCGATCAAGGGGGTCAGCCTTCAATATGGATTGCAAAGTGAAGAAAACCAAAGTCCTCACAACTAGTCCAGTAGATAACACCAAGATAAATGAGAAAAGATAGAAGTTGTCCAGGAATTCTTGCATAAATTCACAAGCAATGCTCATGGAAGCGGCAACCAGGAAATCAAATGATGCGCTGTATTGGGACAGTCTCCTGCACAGACCTCTTTAAAATGTGGAAAAGCAAGGATGTTATTCTAAGGACTAAAGTGTGCCTTGATAATGCTAAACTCACATTCTAGATTTTAAAATTCCCTTTAGTTGTTTCCTTTTTCAGTTGATTAAATTCTGTGTTAGGTTTTTTCTACTATATATTTTCCTTATTCCACATTTCTTTTGGTTTTTAAAAATACCATTTCTTTTCTTTTACTTTTCATGTTTGGTTTTTTGTTCTTCTACACTATCTTGAAGCTTGGATAATTAATTTTCATCGCTTGTTTCCTAATGGTGCATTCTTAACTCTATAATTTCCATTTTGCACCATTTATCTACTTTGATATGCACATCTTAATTAAGATTAAATCTAAATTATGCAGATTTAAATGATGATATCTTTCTGGAGAATTGTTTCTCTGTCTTCATTAAGTTCCCTGCCTCAAAATCTGTTTTGCCTGCTATTATGCAGTTACAGCAACCTTCTTTTGGTTAGCTCTTATTTAGTGCTTTTTAAATCCTTTCACTCTCAAAATTTCTGGTTCTGTATATTTTCAATGTTTTCCTTGAAACATATTTTTGGAACTTGATGACATTATAAAAACATCTATAGAAAACTGAAAATCTGACTTAATGATGTGCTATGAGCCAAATGATAATCAAGACAGGGATGTACATTTTTCAGTGCTTCTATTTTAGCTAGTCAATACCCTTAGTCATTTGAAAGTGCAAATTAAAACAAAAAGGGACAGTAGTACACAAGAACATATTGTCATTAAAATTAAATTGGTGTAAACAAGTATTAGTTTAGAAGACTCTTTCAAGCTGAATTTACACGTATGTAATTCTGGAATTCAAATCTCAACTACTTACCCATATATATGGAAATATATATCCACTTAAATGTGCACAGTACTGTTCACAGTAGCTTGAGACAGAGTAGATCAACACTGGAAATAGTGTAACTGTTGATCATGAAGTGACTGATTAAAGATATTGTAGTACATAAACACATATAATATAAATCAATATTATAAGGGAATAATATATCAAAGCAACATGGAGGGTTTTTTAATACTATGATCAAATAGACAAAAAAGTTCCTATTGTATTATTTTGTCCACAAGAAACCTCAGAAAAGACAAATTTATTTTATAGTGATATAAAAACAGATCAATAGAGGCAGGGGTGGATCAACATAGTAGAGTGAATGGATATTTTCATTGCTCCTGCACTTCTCAGCAACTAACATACTGTGAAACAAATAAAATAAAATAAAAACTGATGTCTTAGAACTTGGAATGGCAACTGAGGTGGAGAGTGGAGCTGAGACCAGAGCGGAGGAAATGAAGAGTAGAGATGGAACAGCACTGGTAGAAGCTAGATGCTGCCATCATGAGTAGGCATTTGGGGCAGGGCTTGGCAACATCCTAAACAGAAATCCCCAAAAGAAAATTAATCTAAAATATCTGTGGCCTAATTTTGTTTTTAAGGTGCAAATTGTTCATGGGATTCCAGAGGCAGTAAAATTGGGAGGGGGTAAGAGGAGAACATGGTACTGATCGAAAGGGCCGTTGACCCTCCATGAAGACTAATGGTAGGGGGTGTTCGTCTGGGTTGACTAGTGAAACAAATCCAGACACACTCATATATGTATAAGAAAGAGCTGTATTCCAAGGACTAATTGTGTATTGAGAAAACATCACAGCCCAGTCCACATCAAGTCCATAAGTCCGACATCAGTCCAGGACTTCTTCTTCAGACCCATGCAGTCGCATGCAGTGATGCAGAATGCAGGCCAGTGGGTGCAAAGCCTTGCGGATCCAGTGGCAGTGGAAGCATTTCAAAGCTGGCACGGGTCTCCATGTGGCTCCTCCAGCTCTCCAAGTGTTGCTCTGCCACAGAAAGGTGAAATAAAGCAAGAGTCTGGCCCTTCACCAGGGAGAAAGAGAGGAAGTTCCCAGAATGCTCATGAGCAGGCCACACCCACAAGGAGGTATCATCAGGCAGAGGCCTGACAACAGGCTACACACCATTTCTATGCTTCTTAATCAAGTTGACGTGAAATTACGTAACTACCACATAGGGCATTAAGGCTGAGAGGAAATTCAAGAGGAGCAGGATGCGGTTCATATTTCAGATGATAGGCAGCACAGAGGGAAAGGGAGTTTAGTCTCTGGAATGCCCACAATAAAGCACCCTAGGAGAGCCTGTGCAGAGTGCCCTGGAGGGACATACACTGAGAGATCCTACATTGCCCAGAGAAAAGTGGAGCGTCACTGCCTGTATCAACCAGTAAGTCAGCTGGAGCTCAGTCCACACATGCTAATTGAGTTCCAGAGACCAAGCACCCAGAACTTTTGAATCAGCACTGAACACAAAATAAAATATCTAAAGACAAAGCGCCTTCCAGGTGTTCTCAGAAGATAACAAGCTCCCTGTTTCTGAGTTGATTCTGATTCCTAACAAGCCTGTGGGGTGGAGTGGAGCTGCTCCCTGGGGTTCCCGGGCCTTTAGCTTTTAGGGAGGTGGGTTGCCACGCCTTTGCCCTCTGGAATGGCGAGAGGGCAGGCTCAGGCCTTTCAGTTGGCAATTGGCACTAGTCTATTGTGTCACCAGGGCACGGATCAAAAATGGTTTCCACAGAATACAAAATGTTTACAAAGATCATAAGATGGCTTAAGTTAAACAAAAAATAGCGAAAGACACAAGTTCACAACAAAAAATGGGCAATTCAAAATCAAGGCCTGAAGCAGAGGAAGTTTCTCTTATGGAGGTCAGACTAACACACATAATTGATCATTTTCAGGCTATGGTGCAAAATATCTTTAAAGATAGCAAAAGGCACACAAAACAAACTAGTAGCTATAAGGAAAGTAATGGAGGAAGGGAATGAGATACTTAACAAGGGCATTGAAATGATCAAAATTGAGAGAGAGAAAGGAACATATACGTACATATGTTAAAAGATGGGTAGATATGATTATTGGAGAATAAAGGAACACATATCTGATATGTTTAGTGAACAAACTCAATACTTAAATCTCACATATAACACAACATCAAGTTTGAAGACATAAGCACAAAGTTCACTTCTCAGCTATAGGCTGTATATTGAGGTTCATGGGGACACACCAACAGAAATGGAGGTAAGAAGAGCATAAGTGGAGTGGACCTGGTGTGATAGGTTTGTATGTTAAATGTTTCTCCTCTAGCAACTGTTTACATAGTTGTAACTTTTGGATGTAAAGTATGTTATAACCACTAAGAAATTACCAAGAAAAAATATTCAGAAGAAAAGAAGAAACCAAAAGGCTCATCATGAGAAAGGATCTTAAAGCAAACCAAAACAGAAGCATCAGGCTAAAGAAGAAGCTACGAAACACTCAAAATAACAAGGATCAAAATGAAGACACCTACCTTCAGTAATCACTTTACATTAAAATGGTCTAAATCCTTACGTGAAGGACAGCAAATGGCATAATGGATTTAAAAGAATGCACAATCTCAAAAAAAACCTTGAAAGTCCCCAATAAAATGATATTTAAGAAAAAAATAATATCCTTGACACATTCTTTCACTCTTTAGAAAAAACACACCTTATACATAAGGAAACAGACTGGAAATAAAAGGGTAGAAAAATAATCAATGTAAACAATGAAAAGAAAAAAAAGAGGCAGCTGTGGCCATACTGTTTTCAGCTAAAATAGACTTTAAATGAAAATTAATTACATGAGACAAGTAAGGATATTATATTATAATAAAATATCAATCCAGCAATGACATACATCAATCATAAATACATATGCATCTATAGCAATGATTCATAATAATGCAGGAACCAAATATTAATCTACATAAGAGGAGAAGTCAACATCTTCACAACAATAGTAGGTTCCTTCAACACACCACCTTCAGCTATAAGCAGATATCTTGAAGAAATCATTGAGAACAAAGATCACTGACATTAAAGTAGGACATTGAGAACCTAAATAAAACTATATGCAAGTTTGGCCTAACAAAGCACACATCCCTCTCATGCACATGTGGATTATTTTCTAGAAAAGATCATATGCTTGGACATAGAACGTATCTCAACAAAATTTTAAAGATTGAAATTATACAAAGCATCTCCTCTGGTTATAAGGTTCTAAAGAAGTCAGCAATGCAAATAAATCTACAAATTAAAAAGGAAAAATAAATATTTTGAAACTGAATAATACACTATGAACAAACTATTATGAAATAGAAGAAATCAAAAGTAAAAGATATTCCTACCATGAAGATCCAATGCATTTGAATTATGATGCTGGCTAAGTATATGGAAAATACCATGGACTTCCATAAGAATAAACAAATATATCTTAGAAGAAGTACAACCAGAATGCTCCTGTGATATAAATGTGGCAGGACTTTGTCTCGTGTACCTTGGACATGTTATCGGAGGAGAACAGTGCCTGGACAAGGATATCATGCTTGCTAGCGGGTCAGCAACAAAGAGCATGATCTTCAACAGGTGGTTAGATACAGTGGCTGCAGCAATGGGTTCAAACCTAAGAACAATTGTGAGGGTGGCCCAGGACTGGAGGGTGATTTGCATATTGGTACATTTTGAGAAGAGCTAGACATATCTTTGAATCCCAAACAACCCACCACCCTCCAGTCAATCAAGCACCATAGTGACTCTTTAAGACAAAATAGAACTGTCCTTTGGGACCTGCGAGGCTGTAA
Source organism: Tenrec ecaudatus (assembly GCF_050624435.1). NCBI lineage: Eukaryota > Metazoa > Chordata > Mammalia > Afrosoricida > Tenrecidae > Tenrec > Tenrec ecaudatus. The sequence continues at coordinate 145,736,114 of NC_134538.1, read as the reverse complement.
AATCTTCATGAGAGGAGTAACTCTCATCTCTCTTTCACAAAGTAGGTGGTTGTGTGTATAAATTCAAATATGTGTGTTCAGGCACATAAATTCATTGCAGACCGAAGTATGGAAACTCTGGAGACAACCAAATACCTTCCAAGATTGGTTTCTGAGTTTTAAAGCTTAGGTATATATTTTTATGGATTAACCTAGTCAATTGGCATAACATAATTCACAGAAACCGTGATCTGCATTCTGGTGAAGTTAGTAGGATCTAGGATCTTAAAAGCTTGTGAGAAGCCAGTTAAGGCACAGCTAAAGGTCTGTACATGCCAGGAGAAAACAGCAAAGAGATGACCAAAACCTCAGTGAAGAAACAAGCCCACATGGGCCACAACCCTCACCTGTCACGAGACCTGACGGCCTAGATGGCCCTTAGCTACTGCCAATGAACATCTGGTTAGGATAACACTGGTGTGGTAGTTACCTAATCTGGCGTCAGTTTGGGACTTGAGGGGATTAAGAGTGCAAGGGTGAAGTCTAGTCTGTCAATCTGATCATAGCCAATAAGGCCTCTGTGTGGGCATGGACTTCCCCAGAGGATTCTCAGAATTCCTGGATTTCCTCCTTGGAGGTGGGAGAGACTCTCTCTTTCAGTTGACTCCCTGAGAGATACTCTCCTGACAAGACGCATGGTCTACACTAATAGACTCCATGCGCTGGGAACTGGACAAGCCATGTAGAGACCTCTGCCAGTGCTGAGGTGTTTCTGCCACCACTGGATCCACAAGACTTTGCACCCACTGGCCTGGGATTATCCTCCATTCTGTGTCATTGCACATGTTATGTGAGTCTGAAGAGGACTTTATAGATTGGTACGGGACAGACATATGGGCTAACATCAGACATAAGGACTTGAGCTGGACTGGGCTGGGATGTTTCCTCAATATTCAACTGCTCTTGTATATAAAGCTCTCTCTTATACTCATAGAAGCATCTGTGAATTTGTTTCTCTAGTCTACCCAAACTAACACAGGTAGTTGTGCATATCGAATGGGTAGAAAATATGGTTCAGAACTCAAATTCTTATTGGAGAAAAAAAACGGAAAGGAAAGACAGAAAAGCAAGCTGGAACAGGAGAGAGCAAAATGTCTCTCTTGGACCATTAACACAAGACATTATTTAGAATCAGAACAAAGCATATTCCTCGAGATAACTTGTCAGTGAATAAAAATGATGGCAAACCAAACAAAGACTCTTGTCTCTAAGACTGGCACTCTATGTAACAGCCATCACCATGCGACCAAAAGTTCAACAATGACTGAAACACAAAAATGAAAAGAATTGGGGCATGGAACTAGAGTACTGGTGACGAAGCAAACAGGACACAGAGATAATGACGACGTACTGTAATATGAACCATTTGCTTGTAAATGTTCCAATGGGAAGCTAACTTGCTGTGTAAACATTCACCGAAACCCAGTAAAATGTAATTGTGAACAAAATAATAAATAAGAGCTTCTCAATGGTCTTTGGAGTCTAGTGTTGAGTTTGGGAGTTAATGTAGTGTATTTGTTTTAGAACCTCAAAATCAAAATTAAAATCATTATTGATACAATGATCTGTTTTTACTGCTCATTTCTCTATATTAGCCAAGTGCTTTACTACAAAGTCTTTTTACTTAATGAGATTGATTTAAACACTAGAGGTCTGACCTTTCCAATTTGGAAGATGTAAATTGCTCTTTTTCATAAGTTTATTGACTCAAGGCCAAAGGGTAGAGTTTTGTGTCTTCTTTAAACTATTTTTCCATGCATCCAACAATAGACATGTGACTTTACAGAAGTTAATATATGGTAAAAAACCATTTCTGTGTTCAGTTCTAATAGAGATGAGTCATATAATAAATACCTAACAGGGAATTCATGTTTCTGTTATCCCCAACTCTGAAACAGACTATCCACCTGTTTGTTGATTTCCTAATGCAGCAGTTCTGTCACGAGGGCATGCTGTATAACTGTGAGGTATGGTAGGATGTTCACTAGCCACATGGCGCTATTAAACACAAGAAATGAGTAGTGTGTCTAAATAACTGATTTTTTATGGTCATGCAGAGGCTTCTATACTTAATACTGGTTTTGTGCTTGAAAGGTCATTTATGAGTTCTAAATGACTAAAAAGCAATCTAAGCCCTTTTTCTCCAAACACTGTTTTCTGTTGTCGTTCCTTCATCTCTCTCATGACTGTGTCTCTTATTGTTATCAATTTGAACATGCTTAGTGCTTTTGTACTTTTGGAAAGAATGGGATTATGTCCTAGCACATCTACAGGAAACAGGCAGAAACCAGTGAGACCGAATACTCTGCAGGTCTTCAAAACGGGGCCTTCATCTCACATTGTACAAGAAAGGCATGCCTGTCAAAGTTACAAGAGAAAAACAAATAAGATACTGTATATACTCGAGTTTTATCTGACCTGAAGATAAGGGGAGGCACCTAATTTTACCACAAAAAAATACCTGGGAAAACTTACTGACTTAATTATAAGCTTAGGGTGGGAAATGCAGCAGCTACTGGTACATTTCAACATAAAAACAGATACACATACAATTACATTAATTGAGGCATCAGTAGGTTAAATGAGTTTGAATATTTATGTTAAAGAAAAACAGTAAACTAGCTCTGCAAGTGGAAAAGAGAGTCAACAAAAACAATACGGTATCAACAATAACTATACAATAACTGCATTACTACATACACTGCTTAAAGCATGTACACAACCCAGCGTGTACAGTGTGAGGTATGGCGCAGGCTGACGATATTCCAGAATGCAATGACATGACTGTTTGCATAGAGCAGTCTGTGTTAGGGCTCATAATAATCACGCAACATTGTGTACACTCTGCGTTACTGCATACAGAGCGTTACCTACAGAGCGTTACTGCATACAGAGCGTTACCTCAGATGCATGGGAAGTACTAATGCAACACATGCAGTAACGTGCACAATGTAACATGCATATGATGAGCCCTAACACAGGATGCTCTGTGCAAGCACAGTCAACACTGGTCCAGATAGGGGTTAATAAGAAAATAAAATATAGTAGACTAAGTACTGTAAATAAGCGTACTGTATATCCAAGACCAGAGATACACTTGTACTTGTGTTAAGCAATGCTTGAGCAGAGCAAGGAGGCATGGCCAAGCAGGGGTAAGACTGTACAGGTGACGTCATTGGTCACAGCCCTGGGGAAGGAGAAGAAGAGCGGCCGCAGTCTGACATTCATCTAACCAGGATGCGGTGCGCCCCAGGTTCCAGCCCACAGAAGCAGGCAGGTTCTTGCCCAGTGCAGCACGAACAACACAGAGGCCGCCGGCGTGCGGAGAAAAGAAGAGCGGTGATATCAGCAGTCTTGGACCATCATTGGAATATCGTCAGCCTGCGCTATACCTCAAACGATACACGCTGTGTTGTGTACATACGTTAAGCAGCGTATGTAGTAATGCAGTGCATGCAGTAACAGCCTGTATAGTTATTGTTGATACCATATTGCTTTTGTTGACACTCTTTTCCACTTACTGAGATAGTTTACTCTTTTTTCTTGACATAAATATTCACTCATTTAACCTACTGATGCCTCAATTAATGTAATTTTATTTGTATCTATTTTTATGTTGAAATTTACCAGTAGCTGCTGCATTTCCCACCCTAGGCTTATACTTGAGTCAGTTAAGTTTTCCCAGGGGTTTTTTTGTGGTAAAATTAGGTGCCTTGCCTTATATTCAGGTCAGCTGATACTTGAGTATATATGGTATCTTATTTGTTTCGCTGTTGTAGCTTTGACAGGAATGCCTTTCTTGTACATTGGTCCACCCACAGGGGTTGCAGGTGCCAGCAGATGAGAGACCGGAGAACACCTGCACTGCACCAGAGAACGAGTAAGTGGGACTCTCACTGAAGGGGGGATTTTTCAGCATAAAAATGTGCTGAAAAACTAGGCTTCCACAAGTATATATGGTAAATTGAGATTCTAAAGTATTAAATTTGAAAAATGATAATAATTAGCCTAATGATGAGAATGAGTTGCTAGGGAGTACAAGCCGACAATGCACTGAACTGCTTACTGAAAGGTTGGAGGTTTGGGGCCACTCAGAGGTACTTCATAAAAGAATAAAAGAAATGGCTCGACAAAGGGAAGTTAAAGACATCCAAATTGGTACCAAATAAATAAAACTTTCATTTGCAGATGATATGAAACTATAAGTAGAAAATCCCAAAGGATGGTAGGAACATTTTGGAATTAATTGAAAGATCCAGCAATGTGGCAGGGTTCAAGATCAACATATAAAATTAAGTATCAGTTGGATTCCTTTATCTAGCACAGTGATCTCTGAAAGGGACATCAATACTATTTATAATAACAATCTAAAAGATGAAATACTTAGGAATGAAATCAACCAGCAAAATAAAAGACTTATACAAAGAAAACTACAAACCCTACTATAAGAAACCACATAAATGGAAGAATATACCATGTTCACGGACAATGTCAATGCTACCAAAGCAATTTACACATGCAAAAGCAAATCTAATCTAGATTTCAAGATTTTTCTTTGAAGCTATGGAAAAACTGCTCATCAACTCCCTGGAAAGGAAAGAGACCCAGGATGAGCAAAGCACTATTAAAAAAGATGAACAAAGTAGGAGGCATTTCACATCTTGGTTCTAAGCTTTCCACATAACCATTGTAGTCAAAACATCCTCATATTAGTACATCAATAGCTACATTGACCGGTTGAACAGCATTGAGAACCTAAAAGTAAATCCATCTCCATAAGAGACTGCTAATCTTTGACAAAGGCCCCAAAACATAAAATGGGGAAGAGGTTCTGTCATAACGGGCGCAGGCAAAACTGGATATCAATTTGCAGAAGAATGAAGCAGGTCTCACGTCTCACACCATTTTGAAAAAGGACACTAAGATGCATCAAGTAAAACCTGGAAAATCCAAAGATTATTAATTACATGAGAAGGGCAGAGTGCCTGTTTCATAGTTGCTTTGCTACTTTGCTGCTTTCCCAGAGGTGAGAAAGGCACCATTGGCCAGGCCCAGGCACTGCGGCTGCACGGAGGAGGCAGGCACAAAAAGAGGGGCTTTTGGGGGTGGGGTTCGCTATGTGGGATGAGAATTCGAGGACCAGCACCAGCTCCTCCTGCTTGTCCTCCATCCAGCCAGCAGAGAAAGGAACAAACACCCTCAGAAGGAGAGTAAACATGAGTAAACTCTCCAAACTCCGTTCTCTCTGTACCGAGAGCATTCAGAAGGAACTGGCCAACATCCCTTTAGACCCACCACCTAACTGCAGTGCTGGTCGCAAAGGCGACAATGTCTATGAATGGAGATCCACCATTCTAGGGCCTCCAACCCTGGAATATCCCTTCAAGTCTCCAAAGGTGACATTTAAGAATCTATCACTGTAATATTAACAGTCGAGGAGTAATTTGCTTGGCCATGTTCAAAGATATTTGGAGTCCAGAGATAACCATTTCCAAGGTCCTCCTTTCTATCTGCTCACTCCTTACAGACTGTAATCCTGCTGACCCCTTGGTGAGCAGAATTGCCACTCATTATATGACCAACCGAGCAGAGCATGACAGAATGGCCAGGTAGTGGACGGAGAGATACAGTACATTAACTGGGTTGTGACCATTCATATATTATTTGTCTGTCACACAAGAGAGCTGCTTATGATTCTGAAGGGGTGAGGGAGGGTGGGAGTTGCTAAAGAGTAGGGCATTTCTATAACATAAATTATTCAGTCTTATTTCCTAAGATTTAGTGGTAACTTAAGGTAACCTGCTACAGTAGACAGAAACTTGGTAATAGCAACTTTTAAAACTGTCGTTTGTGCTACAAAATTAGCTGAAATGTCCTACAGAAGAAAATGTGCATCCAGACGCTTAGGCTCAGCTGTGTGTACCATGTACAGTCAAAGCCGCTTGCCTTCTGTGCAGGTTCTACCATGGCCACGATGGAAAGTCCTTCCCAGACTGAACACTTTGGTATTTATTTTTAAAAATGGGATTTTGTTATTTTTAGAGACTGTCATATCATGTCATCCTCTCTCTCTCTCTATATGCATACATATATACATATATATATATATACATATATATATATATAATCGGTGGCTATATGGCCCTGAGTAGTTAATGAATTTTAGTTTACATGCCAGTCTATTTTATTGTAAAAAGATGAAAGGTTTATATCTGGACCTTGTAGAAACCTGAAGTACAATACCTTAAGCCGTTAACTGTAAGGACCAGAAGTTGCTCAGTGGATTGGTTATACGTTGTGGGCTTACATAAGTCTGCATTTGTTACTGTGCTAATAAACAATATTAAATACCAAAAAAGGACAAACTTAGGGACCCTATGCATATCATAAATATTCTATTAAACATAATGAAAAACATGCAAACAGAAGAAGATGAACTATAAACTAGATGGCTGAGACTTCCTAAAAATTATGTGCATGTAAAGGAGCCCTGGTGGTGTAGTGGCTAAGCATTTGGGCTGTAGTCCACATGGCTGGCAGTTCAAAACCACCAGCTTCTCCGTGGGAGAACAACAGGGCTTTCCACTTATGGATCATTACAGTCTCAGAAACCCACAGGACAGCTCTACATTGACCTACAGGATTGCATGAGCTCGATTTCACCTGATGGCAGTGAGTTTGTTCTTGGTGTTTGGTAACAGATGGAGCAGAACTGCTCCACAGGACACCCAAGTGATGGCAACGAGTTTGGTTTGGTGCATAAAAAAATTTCATCAGAAGAATGAAATGAGAACCCATAGACTGGGAAAAATATTTTTTATAATACTATATGAGATAAGGGACTAATCTCTAATATTTATAGAAAAATGCTGCATTTCAGTAAGAAAAAAAACAATCAAATCAAAAGATAGGTAGAGGACAAGAATAGACACTTCACCAAAGATCACATTCAGGTGGTCGACACACATATGCAGAAGTGTTCACCATCATTTGCCATTGGAGAGATGCAAATTAAAACAACAATGAGATAGCTCCTCACTCCACTCTTAATAATGAAGCCTTAAAAGGAAACAAAATGAAACCAAAAGATGCTGGCAAGGAGGAAAGAGATTAGAACCCTCACCTACTGCCCATGGCACTGGAACACAGTCCAAACAACGTGGAAGGAGGCAGGAGGCTTCAGTATAACCCGAAAATTACTCGACTTCATACATATCCTGGAGAAATAAAAGTCAGGATATGAAGAGATAGATGCACCCTCACATTCATTGCAGCATTACTCACAATAGCAAAAGAGATGAAAGCAAACTAAATTCCCATCATTGGAAGGACAGATAAATAAACTTAGCACATATGCATGAACTGTGAAACTCCTCATAACATGGGTGAATCTAGAATAATTATGTTGAGTAACATTAGTAAATCACAGAAGGATACATATTGCATGCCACTACAATAAGAAAAGCTAAGGAAAGTTTTTCACACTAAAAGAAACACTCTGATAGCTTTAGGGATGGAACGGAGGGGTGGGGGAGGGGCAGTCATCTAAGAGGGTGGACTAGTCTTAACTTGAGTGATGATGGAGGCTTGGAGAAAAGTTGATGGAGGCAGGGGACATCCGTGGGAGGGTTTCAAGAGTTAACACATAACAGAGGCAAATATTGTTATATTCAGACCCCGGCAACAATGGTGTTCTAACAATACAAGGGTGACCCTCCCCAAACCCAGAAACTTTTTCAAAGTTGTGTATTTAGATAGTTTTACAAAACAATCAGATCACCTTAAAAAATACTCTCCATTACACTTAATGTATTTGTCAAATATGCAGTTCCATTCATGGCAACGTTTTTCAAACTCATCTTTTTGGATGGCTGATAGCACCTTCCTCATTTTTTTTTCCACCTCTTTTATGCCATCAAATTGCTGTCCTTTCATGACCCTTTTCATTCACAGAATTGAAAAAGAAGTCCCACAGAGTAAGGTCAGGTGAGTAAGGTGCATGGGGCAAGAGGGGCGTGCCCCAAACTGGTGAACTGAGATGCTGTGTGAGCAGGTGCATTACCAGGGTGGCAAAACCAGTCCCCTGTCTGCCACAAATCCAGCTTTTTTTGTTGCACACTGTTACACAATCTTTGCAGACCATCTAAATAGAAAGCTTGATTAACAGTCGGACCTGGTGGAGTGAACCCACATGCGCTATGAGTTGACATTTGCCTCTGTTCGGAAGTTGATGGACATCCAGAACAAGGTTCGTCATCAATCAACATTTCACCTTTTGTGAAATGAGAATAGCCCTTATACACTTGAGTTTCACCCCCCAGTGCTGTCCTTGTAAACTCTGTTCAGCATCACAACACTGTCTGTGGCATTTTTCTAGAGCAGGAAACAAAATTCACAGCCACAGGCTTTTCTCTTACATTGGCCATCACAGAAAATGAGGTTCAAGTAAAAATGCCTTTATGAAAAAATTCACTGTGACCAGAGAGAACCTTCCCAGGTGATGTCACTGGGTGCACTAACTCAGAGCGAGCTGCTGGAGGCTCACCTAGCAGGAAAAAAAGAAATGTGTACTACAGAAGCCCAGCTCCACCCAGTGTGATTCCGGTTTACTTCGGATCCCCTCATATATGCTTGCATTGACAGGTATAGGAGAGATAGAGTGTTAATATACCCACATATTTATTTCGATTAGACAGATGATATTTGTATATGTGTATTTATTTTTGCTGCAAATATATCCATGAATGTGGTGGATTGTTCAGGGGAAAAATTATGAAAACTCTTTTTCATGTAACCAAACACCTTGAGGGAATGAATCACTGAGTCTAGAGGTCAGAACCAGAGTATTCTGCGACAAGGTCAATTGACACAACATAGTTCACAAATACAACTGTTTACATTCAACTATGATGAGTAGCAATTGGGGCCTTAAAAGATCATGAGCAGCCACTGAAGATACAACTATTCATCTCTGTGTGTGTGAAAGAAAGAATAATTGTGGAAATTAAAAGATACATGGGAACAATGAGTCCAATGGACTAATGGACCATGCAAACATCAGTTTCCAGATGCCTGATACCAGAAGAACTAGATGTACCGTATACTAGAACATCCATTTCTCTAAAAAAGATCACATCAAATGGTTCTGGAGAAATAAGGGATGAAAATGTGAATAGAAGTCAAAATCATAGAAGAGACGAAGTTTACTGATGGGCCCCAAAACCATGGCCTGTAGGTTGCCTTCAGGCCTGGAACTGAACTCAGCCCATGCTAGAACAATCAGCCATTTATGTTCAAAGGGGCAGCAACTACCCAAGAATGAAGTTCAGAGGGTTAGGAAAGGAAGTGGGATGATGACAGGAAGCACAGGAAGAAAGTGGCTTAAATGATGATACACAGAGGGGATCGCAATCGATGAGGTAGAACACAATATGTACGATGTGTTAAATCTAAAAATGATTATTTGCTCTATAAGCTTCCAGGTAATCATCCACATTAAAACGCTAGAAGGAAAAAAAATCCTGGAAAGCTACATAGAAATCAATGCTCTTGAGAACCGTATGGAACACGTGTCCTCTAGCACACCTGGAGACTGTATGAGCTAAGAGGTCAGCGGGCAGCACCTGGTGCAGGTTTAATGATGGGGTAACATCCTGATCCACACTAGACATTTTTACTTTATTTTTGCCTACAAAATTAAAAAGAGGTACTAATCAAGTTATCTGCTAACAGATATTTAAAGTAAATTCTGATGAAATATGTGTAGTCTAATTTGGTCTACAACCTACTAATTCAAAGTGTGAATTTGCAAAACTTTTTCCAGACCCATCTACTTATTTCTGTAAATAAGCTCTCTCAGATCTCACATCTGAAGGTGAAAATTAGGGAGACATGATGCAGATGCTGAACCCTTTCCTCTTCTAGCTATGAATGATATAATTAGTGACACATAAATGAATTTTAAAGAAACCTCAATTATTATTTCAAGATTCATGTTCAATATTCTATTGTTATTTAATAATTATAATGTGTGATACAATTGTTTTTATTTATTTTTTTCTGGTCATCTTTATAATTATAACTCAAAATACAAAGAAATTTTGATATGCTTTCTTTTTTAATCCTTTGGCAGAGAATTTGGATTGGACACACACACACACACACACACAATGTTTTGGGGGCACATCTGATTTCCTCTGATTTACCAAACACATTATCAGCCCATGGACATTTTTTTCCCCAAAGCAATTTTACTGGGAGCTATTACAGATATCATATTGTTCCATGGTTCCATCACATCAAGCAGTGGTGTGAAATGGCTACCACAGTTTCAACACATTCTTTTCCGTCTTGAACTCCTTGGCAACCACTCCCTTTTAACATCCCCAGCAGTAGCCTCCTCAGCCCCATGTTCTTCTTTACTTGCTACCTCCTCTATAGCTCCTTCAATTCTGGGTTTCATATACTGGAGAACAGAGAAACACACTTAGCCTAAATTCAAGAGGGTGACCCCCACTGATAAAATGCATCTGAGATAAACCCCAAAAGGAATAGAAATGAAAAGCAAAGAAAATGCTGGAACCCAGATCAAGCCCAACTAGCATCGAGGTTGCACGTGCCTTTTCTGTCCAAGCTTCGTTACCGGTTCTGACCCCAATCATCCCTTTCACAACCTTCTCCACTGCTTTGCTGCCTTCAAGGATTGATAGCAATGGCTACAGAGAACTCATGTCGTGTATTCGTGATTCTGCGGTTTATTAGAGAAGTTCGCAGTTTCAAATTCTGGATTAGGTGTTAAAAAAGGGAATCTGTATAATCTTTCCGTGATCCTTGGATGCTGCCTGTATCATTCGATATGCGTCCACGAGGTGAGCCTGACTCATGGTGCTCCCGTGTAAAGTAGAACGGAACACTGCTTAGCTCTTCTCTCTGCCCACAATTGTTCTATTTGGGCCCGTTGTTACAGCCACTGGGCAGCCCATCCCCTCCTGGTTTTACTTGCCCCTTTACCAAGTATGAGGTCCTTTTCCAGGAACTGGAATCTATTAAAAAATGTCCCAAACACATGAGATGAAGTCTTACCATCTCAGTTTTTGAAGAGCATTCTGGCTGAAGGTCTTCCAAGCCAGATTTGTTTGTGATTTTGGCCATCTGCCTGGCTTCCAACATCCTTTGTCAGCACCGTAATTCAAACGCAATGACTCTTCAAAAATCTTCTTTTTTCAATGTCAAACTTTCCGATGCGGCAATAGAAAGTACCATAGGCTGGGGCAGGGACACCTTCGTTCTCAAAGTCGCATCCTTGGCTTTTCAATACGTTAAACAGGTCTGTGCTGCAGTTTTACCCAGGGAAATGTGTTGGGTGATTTCTTGACTGCTGTGTCCTTCCATGAGCATTGCTTGTGGATCCATGCCAGTTGGAATCCTTGTCATCTTGAATCTTTTCTACTTCTGATTTCTTTTTTCCTCTTAGCAGTCTGTTCTTAGAAAGCACTACTAAAATATGGCCATTTGGGCCATCCACCAATGATACTTCTAGCGTCACAGATACATTCCACATGCAAGCATCATAGCTACATGCTACCTGCATGCCACCACAATACGACAAAATGACACATAAATGATGGGCTTTGTCCTTAGAATCTTTCACAGTTTCATCTTGAGGTTTGCTTTCCCCTCACTTCTTTCAGTTTGAGAAATGCTGAGTGTATTCTTTCCTATTCCAGAGTTATGTATAATATATATATATATATATATATATATATATATATATATATATATATATATATATATATATATATAAAATGCCAGGCAGCCCTCCCTGATATCCGATTCACAACGTGAACGCCTACATTAACCCATTTGTTACAGACTAGTGCTTAGAAAAGGCCCGATGTATTGTGGCATGCACGAATATTTTTGAATAAATAACATTTTGTTGTTGAGGGTAGATTTAACATGTTTTCAACTGTAGAAACAGAGAGCCTTCTACTTTATCGTTTCTGTACCATAAAGCACTCAAACACTTAGGGTTATGCTTCACTCAAATGTACTCATATCTATGGACATATGCTTATGTGTAATTAGTAAAGATTGCATTTCTTCCTTTCTTTTTCCATAATAGTAGGCAGATTCCTGTTCTTTCTCAGACTTGATACCTTCTCCCTATGAGTCCTGTATGTTCTTTGTAAGAGAGTCAGGTTTTGAGGAAGAATTTTGCCTTGTGGTTTTCCTGACAGTGGATGTCCTAATCATGTGTGTGTATTGTTTCTTTGAATCAGCTCATGGTTGTAATGAAACTGACCCAATTTAGAGATCATGTTACTCATGCCAATTTAGTGGAGAAAATATTTGATGAGTGGGAATTACCTAAATTCTATTGATGTGTTTGCATCTAGAATAAATGGAGATTTTGAATGCTATTTTTATTATATTTTGCTGCTGTTATTTTTAATGTGCTACCATTGTCACTAGATATTGCTTTAAAATGCTATATGAAGCAGTCGATTTTCGTTATCCCAAACCTTTGTAGAAGATAGTCCTGGCTAAGTGACAATTTATTTTTTCCTGTCTCTTCCAGATGAATCCCAAGCATTCCCACCATGGTTTGCACCATCTGCCTTAACGGCTCTGATGCTTGTTCCTTCCTTTGCCTTTATTTACATTTCAACATAAATATTTATAAATGTGTAAAATTTTTAAACAGAAAGCTGTGCAGACAGAGAATTGTATTTTTTAATTTAATTTAATTATGTGAGCACAATGGATCTATGGCGTTTTATCCCAGACACCATAGTAGAGGCTCATTTGCAATTCAGTAGGATGATGAAAGTGAAGCTCATCGTGATAACCCTGAGCTACTGGGACTGTTGGTCCAACAAAGAGAAATCATCTATTTTGGGACTTATAAGTTGAATGTCAAAGGTATTTACTTTAATTATAATGTTTTGAAATTCAATTTTCTGCAACACATGTCTAGTTAGAATTAATCAGAACAGCTGATTAAACTGAACACTGATTAACACCCTCTGATCATACTTGACAAGAGAGAATAACGTGGAAATGGGCATCAGAAGGTACTCACAGGTGGCTTCAAGCCATCTTTGTGTGAGCTGGCATCTCAAGAACCATCTATTTGTGAGGTGGCATGTCATGAGCACTTGCAAGGCTCCAAAAGAAATGAACCCAATTCCATCAAGTCAATTCGACTCCTACAGGGCAGGGTGGGACTGCCTTTCGGGATTTCTAAGACTGTAACTGTCTATCGGAGTAGAAAGTCTAGTCCTTCCCCAATGGAGTGGCTGGTAGGTTGAAGAACTACTGACCTTGTGGGTACCAGCCTAACACATAACCATGATGCCACCAGGACTCCTTAGCAATGCCCAGCATTGCCAGCGCTAGCTCTATTACTTTCAACAATTTGCCAATCAAAATCCCTGGTACTCAATCTCCTCAAATAAAAGCATGTTTGCCTACATTAGATGATGGTTTAAATTTTTACAAAGCAATTGTATTCCTCAAAGAACATTTAATAATGGTAATGGGTGTAAGAGTGTAGTGTACATTTTATTAATGTACCCTACAGAAAAATTTTCTGGGTTAAGTAATATCTGAAGTCTAAAATCCTGTCCTCTCAGCAAAACTTGAGGCACATGTGTGAATTATAAAAACATGTCTTGAAAACAACTTGCTGTTATCTTCTCTAAGTTTTCTTCCAATTTTAGGATATTACAATTTTAGACAAGATGTACATCAGTAATTCAGAACTTTCAAAGCAATGCCATTGAAGTTAATCAACATTGGATTTTCCGACAACCCCCTGGTTATTCCAGGTATTGTTCCAATTTTTTACTTTTGCCCTGTTCACGTTTCTGAAAGCATACAGTGAAGCGGGTTGTTTGTTGGTAACTGTCATTGAGTCAGCCCCAGGCTTTGGGGCACCATAGACAAAGGAGCCACACCTTGTCCAGGACTATCTTCCCCAAAGTGGGTGTGCTGTGTCCTTCGCTGCAGCCGCTGTGGCTTCTGAGTGCTTTCCAGTCTAGATGCTCATCTTGCAGCGCCAGGCTTTCTGTGTTTGTTGTGCTCCGTATGATTTTCACTGGCTAATTTTTGAAAATTAATTGGTAGGCCTTTTTTTTTTAGCCTGGGTTAGTCGTCATTATCGTTAGTGCTGGCATTCCTTGTTCTATGCCAATGTTCTTTATAATACACTAAAGGATATTCCTTTATCACCAACGATTGTAGTTACTGAATACATCTATTATTTAGTTGTAAATGGAATGTCCTGTTTTCTCACATGTGAAGTGAGGGGCGAGTTAGATGACATTAAAGACTTAAAAATAGATATGCAAGGCTGCTCAGAATCCATGATACCATTGGCTCAGCTTAAATATCGATCGACTAGAGCTCAGCTACTAACCCAAAGGTCAGTGGATCAAAGTCACCGGTTACTTCATGGAGGAAGTACGTGGCGGTCTGTTTCAATAAATACCACATTCTTGGAAATCCTATGAGACAACTGTATTCTGCCTATAGAATTGATAGGAGATGAAATCATTTCACTAGCCATGATATAAAAAATGTACCTAACATGAATTTTAATTTGATCCTTTCTTTTCCAGTAACCAACTGCTGATTCAGAGTTATACATTTATTTCTTTTACATTGTCTTTTTTGAAAACTAAATTTATTTTAACACACTGCTTGTGTGAATCACACTTTAGCTATTTTGCTACTCTCACACCCTAGACTCTTTCACTGATCATCCGTTACCTGGCCTTGCCCTGCTATTCTTCCTACTGCTGTCCTACTCCACCATCTCTGATGGGTTACAAAAGCGGCGACCACTCTTCTCTTCTCTGGAGACGTGCCTCTTGCCATGTGACTTCATAATCATTTCCATCAGGGGTAGAATCCCTTTACCAACGCCTTCATTCTTGGATGACCTTGTGACGTACTTGCTACTCCAGACTACAGCATGAAAAACATCAGAGGTGGAAGTTGGACATTGAATAAGAAAGACTGAAGAACAAATGATGCATTTGGGCTATGATGATGGTGTAAGTGTCATGGGATGCCAGATGTGTAACTAGATCTCTCTTGGAAGAAGGATTGCCAGGAAGGCAAGACGTCATCTCATGTACTTTGTACATGTTATCCGGAGAGATCAGTACTTGGAGAAAGACATCATGCTTGGTAAACTGGAGGGGCCACGGGAAAGAGGAAGACTTTGGTCAGCTGGATCGCCACAGTGACTGCAACAATGAACTTCCATACAGGAACAATTGTGAGGATGGCACAGGACTGTGCAGTGTTTCCTTCTATTGGACAAAGGGCTGCTATGAGAGGGATGAACTTGAAGGGATTTAACAGAAACCACAGACTATAGCAGATGGGATATATGCCAATTCTAAGCCTAGACTTTAGACCCCCTCTTTGTTTGTTTTTATTTGTCTTGGAATTGCTATCACTGTATGTTCCATCCTGGGAAAGCTTGGTTAAGGACAGGCCTCTGATAACTGAGAATGAGGCCTCACTAGATCGGCAAATTCTAGCCAATCCTCTCCCACCCTGCAGATCTAGCAGTGGGGTAAGCAAAGACTGCCCATCTCAGCTCAGTAAACAGAACTTCCTAGATAATTCCAGGGCAATTGCAAAGCCTGTTATTTTTAAGCCAATATGAAGATTTGGAGTGATTATTTATGCAGCCCCAACAGAAACTCAGGTTCAGGGTTCCGATTTCATTCCTAACAAAAAATGTGTTCTTCCGTTTCCCTGTCTCCAGTCTTCCTGTTCTCCTTTGTATTGTTCCCTGGAAGTTTTCACAATATCGCATCCTTCACCTTCGAGGAGATGAAGTTTGCTGAGAAATAAAAGGGATCCGATCATTTTAATGGGATCATTTTCCAGAGCTTCCTCTCCCATGGGTGCCCCTTTGATCCACCTGTCACAATGGTGTTTCTGTCTCACTTTATTTTCACAAGAGTTCAATTCAAACTATTGTTATGTTGTGTGTATAAATATCATTTATAAATGAGCTTGCATACTCCAACATTTTTCTGCAATTTTAGGAAATATACGAGCAAAAATGTTTGAAACCACCGTTGCCAAGTTCAAAAGGTTTGAAACAATCATTGCCAAGATAATGTCCTAATATGCAAATCCAGTCACTTTATCTCCAGTTTAAATACTTCACCAGCTTCTCATTATTCATAGGATACAATCCAAACCCCTTAGCATGGTGCTCAAGACCATCTCTCTAAGACCTAGATCTGGCCGATGCTTTTGCTTTTATTTCCTTTAAAGAAAGTTCCCAAGGAGACAGCAATGGGACCGATGGTCGGGGGATGGGGGAGAGTGGGTGAGGAGGAGATGGGGAGAAGGGAGCAGTGAGCCAGTCAGGAACAGGGAAATAGCAAGGGATCTAAAATGACAGTGAGGAGGGAGCAGTGTCCCTGGGGCTGTTTAATCAATTATAATGTGTCTCAGAGGAATTACTAAGAGATAAATGAGCAGTAAGCATGATAGTGGGGCAGGAAGAAAACAAAAAAGAAATACAGGAAACAACTAGGAAGTAAAATTACATAGATGGGTATAAATATAGATATGTATATATGTACAGATATAAATATATAAAGATGATGTATTTATCTAGGTATGTATATATAATTAAGCATAACAGTAACGCAGATGAATTTTGGGCCTCTACTTAACTCCCACCACAGTACAAGAGTAGATTGCTCTGATAATGTAGCAATGTAGGATACTCATCTTCCCAACACAATCACTGAAGAAAAAATGGCTGCATAAGCAAATGTGGCAAAGAAAGCTGGCTATTAAGATAATATGTCTGGGGTCTTCAAGGCTTGAAGTCAAACAAACGGCCATCTAGCAAGGAAGTAATGAAGCACACATGGAGGAAGCACTTGAGCCTGTGTGATCATGAGGTGTTGACCGGAAAAAGTATCAGAAGTTCAACAACAAGCAATCAAACTGATGTGAAGGAACATGGGCAAGGTGGAGACCCAAAGCCCATCGTAAGACAATTGGACAGTCCCTCCCCGAAGGGCCACACAGAAGGGATGATATATCCAGGGTGCAGGATAGCACTGATGAAACATACAACTATCCTCTAGTTCTTTAAAATTTCCTCCTTCTACTATTATGTCTCTAGGTCTAGCGCATTGATCTTGGCAGTCCTGTGTATGTACATGGGTACAACCAGGATCTTTAGATGATTGAAACTCAAGATTGATTATTCCCTCAGAAAGAGTAAGGGGAGTATTGACCTCCTTCGGATACAGGAAGAAAGGGGAAGGAGAGAGGGGGACACCACCACTCTACTAGCACCACCCAGACACCCTTATTCTACTTGCTGGGCCTATAAACGCATCAGTCCTGGGCTTTCCTCTACTGAAAACCAGAAAAACATATAGCACAATTTCAAGACGTTGACCCCAATTACATAACAATTCTGAGATAAACCCCAATATGAAAAAATGAAACAAAACAAAATTACAGAAAATGTTGAAAACTAGATCAAGTCCATCATGCACCAGAGATGTGTGTGTGTGGTGGGGAGGGGAATCAATTGACAAAGTTTTAATTATTCAAGTCAGGTTCAGTCATTTGATCTTCCATTCTTATCTCTCCAATTAACTCTGTTTAGTAACCACTGTCCTACTATCCCTCAGTATGGATACAGGGAGATCACTGGAGGCCTAATTTCTATGTAGTTCCCACTGATATACTTGGGTCCCCACTGTCATCCATAGCTTGTGAACGTAATCCTCACAGTTTAAGCTCTAATACTATTCCCTCATTCGACTTTGGATTATATGATTTACACTCCTTTGGTGATGGATGATGGTGTCTTTCTTCAATGTGGATTTAGTGGACATCTCACTTAGATGGCTGTTTGTCTGGAGACAAGCCTTTTAGACCCCAGATGCTAATTTAGCTCGTAGCCGGTCACCATCTAATCTCTTCACCACATTTTGCTGTAGCACCCGTATTGAGAAGGGCTGTGGTGTAAAAACTAATTGTTCTTAAGTAGGAACTAGGATTTAGTGGGAGCCCAGAACCCATGCCTTGATCTATGATTTTGTTATTGTTTTTTTTTTTCTGTTAGTTTTTTTTATCTGCCTTTGGTTCCCTTTCAATCCTCCTTGTTAATTTATGTCAATCATCCGCATGGGGCATCACAATCTTCTGCTACTATTGTCTTTGATTAGCCTCTAGTATTAAGTTTTTATAACTCTGCTGAGAGAGGGATATTGGGCCAATCTTGTCTATCTCTGTATCACAGTACCTGAATTATTCACTTTTAATGAATCAATCCTTTTGTGTCTAGACTCTATTTACAAAAACAATGAGGTTGGCAGGGATTTTTTCCAGTAATAATCACTGAGTCAGTTACAGGTTTTCAGGAATAATACGTATCTTAATATTGCACATAAGACACTCATGTAGCAAGACCATGTTTGTGCACATACTAAGAGGTCAACAATCTTGGTTCAGGTGTCTTCTGCACACAGTGTGTTTTCTGACTGAAGTCCTCAGGTTATAAGTGTGTCTGAGGTAGAGTTCAGCTCACACAGTGAAGTTTCCACTTAGGATCCAACTGATGCATCTTTTGGAGCATGCTGTGCACCCTAAAGACCTAGGAGTCAGTGACTCAGCGTTCCACACTACCTGGCCTGGGTCCCCAGGATGCACCCAGAAGCCTGGATCAATGTGATCCATTTGGTATACCACCAAAGACACTGGCTGCCCACCCAGTCTCCCCCATAGCATTTTCAATTATCTCCCTGTCCCTCCACCATGACCAACTGGAGGTCGGTTCTTCGTCTTTCCTACCAACAGACATGCATTTGTGTTCACTCAGACATGTTTGCTCTCTTTCCCCTCTCCTGACTTGTTTTCCCCATCAGTATCCCTCATCCCTCTGAGAGGGCTGCCTCCCTGTCCAGGATACTTCATCAGACATTTATATGGCAGCCGCCCAATCAACAACACACAATGGAGAAAAGCTCAGAACATTTCACTTTATTTTTACCTTTCTTATGTTTTGTATTGTTTCCATTTCTTTATCTACTTTTCCTGACTAACTGTGATTTCCGTGAGGAGAGAAATCATGTTCATTCAATACTTAATCCCTTTACTTTCTTCAAAAAGGAAGCGTTGAGTGAATTTTTTTGTTGGTGGTTGAGTGAGTGATTACAACTTTGGTTTAAAAGAAACTTTATGGAGAGGATGGTTGATATATGTTTTGTCTGTGAAAAGTTTTCTTTCTAAGATAAAAGAAATGACTTATGGAGATTATGGCAGAACTGTGTTTGTGATTTTATTAATTGAGAATCAATTGATCACCTTCCTGACATGATCACTGAAGACAAACATGTGCATAAGCAAATGTGGTGAAGAAAACTGATGGTACCCGGCTATCAAAAGATATAACGTCTGGGGTCTTAAAGGCTTGAAGATAAACAAGCAGCCATCTAGCTCAGAAGCAACAAAGCCCACATGGAAGAAGCACACCAGCCTGTGTGACCATGAGGTGTCGAAGGGATCAGGTATCAAGCATGAAAGAACAAAAATCATATCATTGTAAATGTGGGTGAGTGCAGAGTGGAGACTCAAAGCCCATTGGTAGGCAACTGGACACCCCCTTACTGAATGGTTGTGGGGAAGAGATGAGCCATTCAGGTTGCAGTGTAGCAATGATGAAGCATATAACTTTCCTCTAGTCCTTAAATGCTTCCTCCCCCCACTATCATGATCCCAATTCTACCTTACAAATCTGACTAGATCAGAGGATGTACAACTGGAAACACAGAGAATCCAGGACAGATGACCCCTTCAGGACCAGTGGTGAGAGTGGTGATGCCTGGGGGTGGGGGGTGGAGGGAATTTAGGGTGGAATGAGGGAACCGATTATAAGAATCTATGTATGGTCTCCTCCCTGGGGGATGGACAGCAGAGAAGAGGGTGGGGGAGACGTCAGACAGTATAACATATGACAAAATAATAATTTATGAATTATGAAGAGCTCATGAGGGAGGGGAGTGTGGGGATGGAGGGTGAAAATGAGGAGCCGATATTAAGGGCTCAAGTAGACGGCAAAGGTTTGGAGAATGATGATGGCAACAAATGTACATATGTGCTGGACAAAATGGATGGATGGATGGATTGTGATAAGAATTGTATGAGCCCCCAATAAAATGATTTTAAAAAAATCAACTGACATTTACTATTCACTGTATATGGGTAAAATTTTGTTTTATACTCCAGAAAGCCAAGCTAATTATTCATGTCGTCATATTTTTAACAACACGATGAGTCCTGTTCCTTCATAGTAAGTGAACCAGCCTTTTGAAGTGGAGTGTCAGACCAAGATATCTAGAAAGGTTTCAGAAAGATTTCTTATATAGTTATCTGTGGGAAAGTTTTAGAATTTTAAATACTATCTAAGTCATCCCTTCTCTCAATGTAAGAATCCTCTTTTAATTGATGCTGAGAGTCAGTCATTCACAGAATCTTATATCAATTCTACTGACAATTAAAATCATTATCTCACAAAGCAGTTATTCTATCTTTGCACAGTTCTAATTAAGATAAAAGATCATTTTAGTATTGCTTTCTAACTTTAATATAAAGGCTTATAATTAGAGCCTCCTAGGTTGAACACTCCATGGGAAATTATGCCAAATTAATGAAGAGAAGTAAACCAGGATTTCATTTTCAGAATAAAATAAATATATTATTAATTACTATATTTTTAAATAGCAGGAGCACATATACAGGGTTTATTTTTGTGAGAATACAGTCTGGTCATACAGATTCTAGATGCTCATAAAGTAACTCTGGGTAAAACTTATATAATGCTGAAAATATTTTTGGTGTCCTATTGTGCAGTTAATGCATAAAAGACCCAAGCAGTCAACGTCAAAGTACCAAAGTAATTTATAGAGCTGTGGGGTCATTATAAACATCAGTAAAACATCTTACTGATTTCCTTCTTAAGTGACATGGGCACCAAGCACGGAAACCTAGAGAAATGTACACGGCCATCAAAATATATTATTGCTGTTTCAATGGGGTTGAAAATTCTGTTTTAAATACAGTAGGTTTATCTATGGAAGACCTATTCTCCTTACTTCTATTTACTCTAACCTTTGTAAAGATTTAGTGCTGGGTTCAAATTTTTAAGGACACGGCTCCTCCTTACGTACCCCAAGACCAGAACTTGCAAGCCACCGTCTGCTGTGGTTCCAGTCTTCTCTTCACCACGTCAGGAGTTCACTGGCCACCATACAAGGTGAAAACGTACATACTTAAATCACCTTTGTAAATCCCCTGAAACTTCTAGGATATTTCCATTTCCTCAATTAAGAATCATATGAAGCAATTTATTACTTGAACTTAGGAGTAATATGAACACTGCTTTACGTGGGTGCCTCCTAATTTCAGCATTCAGATTTGAAATAATGGCAAGAAAATCAGAATCATTTTTGTATTTCAAGACCTGTTAGGTACAATCAGGGGATCGGTAGCTGTCCATATTCATACATTATAATTTCTCTCTTAATTTTCTTTTCTCCATCTTTCAGTCTATCTCTCTCTCACACAGTACCAGTTTAAGTCAGTCCATCTGCACTATAGGAACAGAACCCAGAATACGTTTTTGTCCTTGTGTTCAACTGGGCTAAACCCAAGCAAGAATAATTCCTCTGCCTGCTCCAGGAGATAGCTGCTTTTAGTAGATAAGAGTATGAACCAACTAAACGGATTACTTATCGGACTAACAGCTTGCTGATCAAGACTTGCTTCAAGACCTTTGCCTCTATGTGCCCACCAATCCAATCTTACTCTGCTTAAATACCACCAAATTCTGGCTAATTTCTAGATTTGTGAAACCCATCCTAATATTACCCAACTCTTCCTCAAAATTCCTCTATATCCTTTGCCCTAATTTCCCATTTTGAGAGTGCAAGTTGTATAAAGGTTTTGGTAACTCTCACATTAATAAATGTAATCAGTCTAACTTTTATTAATGAGTTTTTTTCTGGTGAATTTCTGGGGTCAATTGTTGAGAGCTGCCTGTACAACATACGTGTATCTGTAATTCTGTACTCGCTCATACAAGGTGCCCCCCTCACAAAAAAAGGATAGTTTTTCAAAGCTATGTATTTGAATACTTTTACAAAAGAACCGTATCACCTTCAAAGTACCCTCCATTACACTAACAATTGTCAAATCTGTGATTCCATTCTTGGAAACGGTTTTCAAGTTCATCTCTTTGGATGGCTGGCAGCACCTCCCTCGTTTTTCCTTGACCTCTCCTAAGCCATCAAATTGCTGTCCTTCCATGTCCTCTTCATTCACAGAACCAAAAAGAAGTTACACGAAGTGAGGTCAGGTGTGTCAGGTGTGTGGGGGAAGAGAAGCATGTGCTTTATTTTTTTACCTAAAACTGGCACACTGAGCTGGCTGCATGAGCGTGCGCATGGCTGTGGTGGCAGAGCCAGTCCCTTGTCTGCCACAAATCAGGCCTTTTTTGCCACACGCTGTTACACTGTCACTTAAGCACCTCTAAATAGGAAGCTTGATTAACAGACCTGGTGGAACAAACTCCAAGTCAACATTTCCTCTGCTCAGGAAGTTGATGGATGTCCAGGAGGAGGTGTGTCACCACCTGACATTTCACACTTTTGTGAAAGGAGAAAACCACTCACACACTGGATTTTTCGCTCTAGCGCTGTCCTTATAAGCTGTGTTCAACATCACAACGGTTTCTGTGGCATTTTTCCTAAGCAAGGAACAAAATTTCACAGCTGCATTCTGTTCTCTTAAATCTCCCTTCACAAAAAACAAGGTTCCAGTGAAACTACTTTTATGAAAAAATTCACGTGACCAGAGAGAACCTTCCCACGTAATGTCACTCGGTGCATGAACTCAGAGTGAATTGCTTGATGCTCACCTGGGGGTGGGTGGGAAATGTATATTACCAAAGCTCCGCTCTGCCCAGAAAAATTCTGGTTGGGGGCTACCCCTCTTAAACCTGCAATTCATACCCTAAGCTTGAGGACAACCTTCTCCTACTTCTCCTGTCAATGAAAAGTTTTCATACTAACATCAAATCAGTTTAGTCTAAAGCTTGTCTTTGCCCCAGCATCCATACCCTTATCACTCCAAGCCTCAGAGAGATGATTTAGCTGCACCCTCTTTTACAGAGGTTGATAATTTTCCCACAATACTTTTAGCCACTATACCCTAATGATGCACATTTCCAATGAATTCTAGTTGCCAGCCTCTGTATAAGAGACCAGAACTAGGAACGTCCGTCTCTTTGTCATGTTTTTAAAGTGCCACCTGTGTTAAGTAGGGTGGGCTAGAGAAACAAATCCAATGGCTCATATATATTTATATGAAGACGTAATTATATATCAATCAAACACCCCAGCTCAGTCCAGATCAAGTCCGTAAGTCTGACACTCATTCATAAATCCCTCTTCAGACTCACAAAGCCACACACAATGATGTAGAATTCAGGAACATCACCAGCTGGTGGGTGCAGGGTTGCATGGATCCAGTGGAGGGGCCTGCATCACAGGGTGTGTGCATGTCTCCATATGGTCCACCAGCAGGAAGGGGAAAACAGAGGGGGCTGGCAGTTCCCTGAATCCTCCTCCTGAGGAGGCCATGTTCACAAGGAGCCACCATTAGGCTGTGACCTGATTGACAGGCTTGACTCCACCCCACAGTTCAAGTGGACATGAAATTATGTAGCACACCATCCTATATTCAGTTCCCAACCCATTCATCTCTGATACTTTCCTTTGTTAGTGCCTGCACTACCAAAAACCTAATGTTCACCACTGTTGTTTAAATGGTTATTTTATATGTATGTAATTATTATAAATGGTGTTGAAGATGCATTTTGGAAACAATAAGCTGAAACTTATCATCTCTGCACAATTTAGAAACAAAGGATTGCTCAGTGCTTTGGTTTCCTCAGTCATTAATGGAAACAGTAAAATATAAAATACAATGTATAAATTAATTCCATAAAATCTCATGTAAATATATTTTACATGTGTGAAGTATCTGAAATGTTTGCTTCATATAGTAGTGTCATTATCAGGTTAGATGGCTTTGTTCACGACAAAAACCCTAAAATGATTCATTGTCTTCTGAACTAGTATTAATATTTCCTTGTTGACTTGAGCTGTGTTCTTCACTAAAGGAAGAAGATGGATGTGTTTTTCGACAGCTATCTGAAAGAAGCACCGGAGTGTTCGAGAACCACTTACAGAAGTGTTTCCATCACCTAGAATCCTAGTTTCTAACTTCTCTGCCTTTTGCTGTTGGCCTTTCAGCCACTGCGGTGCTTCTTAGCATCAGGGTGTGAGTCAGAGATGCGAATGGAGATTAAACTCTACTCTGTTCGGCTGCTTGTCAGCCATCCTGGAAAGTATTAGTTAGGATAAAGACTTCCTTTGTATCTGTTCCTTCATGCCAGGAATAGATCAGAAACATTTGATGGTCTGTGTACTGTGGCTTCAACTGACTTTGAGAGGACAGCTATACGAACATATGCCAAAACTAATGTCTGCCACTGGTAGCTAACCTTTTGCCTGTTAACTTTGGCTGTGTCTTTTTTCTTGTCTTGACACCTGAACCTATACTCATACCTATATTTTTGTTGTTAGGTCCTGTCAAGTTGATTCTGATTCATAATGACCCTCATGGATAGCAAGAAACAGGGACAGGGGGTTGTCCCTTCTGTGCCTGAGGGCCCTACAGGAGGTTGAAGGAGAATCAGGTGAGCCCTTACCAGCCACAGAGACTTAATGGACATGCGCCAATTCAAGCCAGAACCAGGTGGGCTGTATACCCAATCTAGGCCCAGGTGGACTGAAGTCAGCCAATGGGGTCAACCAATACCTTCAACCACACTTCCCAGCCAGAGACCTCAAATACATTGACCACGGGACTGCCGCCCCCACCCTATCACACCCTGTCCCCCTTCTTCGTCCTTCTAGTTCTGTCCTGTGTCGGCCTAGCTGTGCCACGGTCTCTCTGGCCTCAGGCTACCATGTGTGGGTGTGCAGTCCCACAAGATTGCCTGTGTTCAATGACTGTAAAACCTGAAACTTCTCCTGTCCTTTATAAAAACCCACTTGGATCACAAACCAGGCTGCGGTGTAAATTCTTTTTTGTTTGAAGCCAAGAACCGAGATATTTCCCATTCCAGAAATCTAACAGCCCCATGTGACAAACTTAAACGACCCCGTAAAATTCCTCACCTGTAACCTTCAAAGAGTCAGGAAACTAGGTCTTTATCTTTCAGAACTGCAGAGTGGGTTTGAAATTCTAATCTTATAGTTAGTAGGCTGGAAATTAACCATTGCTCCATGGGTCACCTTGACTATATACCTATGCCTATACCTAAACATATACCTAGAGTTAGACCTTAAGCTGGGCCTAGTCCCAGCCCTACACCCACACCCACACCCACACCCACACCAGGACTGGGAGCCTTGAGGGCTAAGTGCAGTGGTTCTCAACCTTCCTAATGCCGGGACAATTGGAAGTTCCTCATGTTATGGTGACCCCCAACCATAAAATTATTTTCCTTGCTAGTTAATAACAGTAATTTTACTACTGTTATGAATCATAATATAAATATTTGATACCCAGGATGTGTTTTCATTGTTACAGATTGAACATAAAGCATAGTGATAAATCACAAAATCATGTGTACTTATATATTGTGAAATATTTCTAATGAAAAATCAATGAAATTTTGTCTTGAAGCATGGTGTAGCTTGGGTAACAGTCTTCATGCTAGCTACTCATATGTGGGCGTCTCTGAATGTGGGCGGACCCGCCTGGAAACAGATTAGAGGAGCAGTATCTCAGTTACTAAGGACCATTGGAAATGCGTGTTTTCCGATGGTCTTAAGTGACCCCCGTTTAAGGATCTTTTGAACCCAAAGGGGTCTCGACCCACAGGTTGAGAATCGCTGGCTTGGTGGTTTATTCATTGGCATGCTAACTGAAAGGTCAGCAGTTTGAATTCATCAGTTTTACTTGGTACTCCTAGAAAGAAAGATGAGGCTTTTTGCTCCCAGAAAGAGTAGCCCTGGAAATCCCCATGCATAGTTCTACCCCGCTCTGTCTGGTCCTAAGAGTTGGAATCTACTTGATGCCAGTAGGTTTGGTTTTAGTTTGGATATATCATATCTGAATTCCTATCTATGTCTACATGCACAGTGTTAGACACACGAGTCAAGAAGTTTTCACAAAGTTGATAGAAACATTCCAATATCCTTGAACTCCATTCTTCTAAGTAGTTTTGAAGCATCCACATGTAAGCAGACGCTGTGAAGAGATGGATATGTAAGGTTAAGTGGACTCAGCGTATACCTATTTTGAAGTTTTTAGAGTACACATATAAATTTAACATTTTAAAGGTTTTAAAAAAAAATTTTTGAAAGACATATCATTGATAGAAATGGGTGGTTTTATCTTTGTCTTCCCAGGCTAACATAACCTTGACTTTCCAGACAGATGAGGTAGAAAAGGGAACCAGGGAGAGCCACCAGATATGCGAGAGGCTTTACATAAAGTTTTGACATTCTCCCTTCTGAAGTGGCTGAAACAGGAGTTTTCAGCACAGAAGAGTCTGGATTCAGCCATCAGTATCAGATGGATCTCCTCGGGAGGTTCCATGGCTGGAGGCCTGATTCAGAGACAAGGGCTGCTGGCTTCCCTCTGGGCACTCATTATTCACCATCAGAGCTGGTTAACAAGCTCTCTGCTGTGTTCTCCCTGGAAGCTCAGGAGCAGCTCTTCAGAAGCCCTTGATTAGAATTCCTCACAGGAGTCCATCTTGGAGGACACAAAGAGCACATTCAGCGGTGACCAGAGCTGTGTATAAGAAAAAGTTTATAAGAGCCCCCAGTGAAATGATTTATTAATTAAAAAAAGAGAAAGTTTAGTGATTACAAAAAAAAATCCTGCTGCTGTTGCTAACAGGATTATTAGCATCACCTGGCAACTTACTATGCACACCAACCATCTCTTTATTCTTTTGGGGTCCTTGAAAGGAAGGAATTAGTTTACGGAAAAACTAGCCTCCAGATCACTTTTATTATTTTGATAAAACCTGCTTATAATAAATCATTAGCAGGCATGTTTGTAAGCATTCAGAAAAAGCATTTCACCACAGGCTAAGTTTCATTTAGGATCTACGCAGAGGGCATAAACCGTCTTTATTTCTCTGTCCTGCCGAGGGTCTCCTGGGCAGTTCTAGGTGGTCACTCTGGTCTGCAGGGCCAGGCAGCAAGGATGTAAGTGATCCTACATTTCCTGGATCAATCAGGAGTGAACTCAGGCAACTGCTGCCCTCATCTATGTTTTCCTTTGTACTGAGAAATCCCTAGGATCTTTGTACTCCACAGTCCTCCCTGGGAGAAATTGAAGTCAGGCAGCCAGAAGTAAAAGAAGCCCTGGAATTAGATGACATCAATATTCCATGGGAGGAAGATGAAACTTTTTGTTCCTATAAAGATTTAAGCCCTGTGGGCCTAAAGGAACCCACCCGGGCAGTTCTAACCTGTGTTATTGGGTTGCTTGGGCATGCCAGGAGAGATCAGTTTCTGGAGACGGACATCATGCTTCGTAAAGCAGAGGGCAACACAGAAGAGGAAGACCTTTGACCTGATGAATTGGCATATTGGCTGCAGCCATTGGGTCAAACATAAGCCCAATTGTGGTGATGGTGCAGAAACAGATGGGTTTTTTTTTTAGAATCGATTTGAAGGCACTGAACAACCACAATCACATGAGTCAGAATCAACTGGATCTTAGTGAATTTTTGAGTATTATGTAAACAATAGAGAAGCATAAACTTGAAGGCAAACCCACATTCTGATTTCTCTGAGAAGGAATTGTTCTTAGTTTAGAATGCTGTACTCCCACAGATATGTAATAAGAAGAAATTTACCCAATTAAAATGGGCAACATTTGTGTAGGCATTTTTAAAGTAGACATAATGCAAACGCCACTCAAAATCTTTCTCTTTGCTTTTAGAGAAATGTAAAATTAAATATATGAAAATGGCTAAAATCAAGAGAAGCAGTATGCCATGCTGACAAAAGCAGGGGGTAGCTGGAATAGCCACACTCTGCTGGCTCATAGTGACCTTGAATAGGGTCTCTGAGCCTGTAACTCTTTATGGGAGCAGACAACCTCATTTTTCTTCTGCTGAGTAGCTGGTGGTTTTGAACTGTCAACCTTGTGTTTAGTAGATCAACCCCTAAAACACAGCACTTGCAGGGCTCCCTAGTTTCTGCTAGAGGGAATGTGAAATAGGGCAACTCTTTTAAAAAATGGCAATTTTTTCTAAATTAAATACACATCTATGTGATGACTTTTCCTACATCACCCAATTTCAAACTTACATTCATACAAGAGATAGGTTAACTTAAGACCTCAAAAAAATCTTAGAAAAGAATTCCATAGGAGCCTTTTTTATAGTATCCCCAAATGGAAAAGAACACAAATACTCTATGATTGGGAGGTCATAACAGACTGTGTTTTATTCCTATAATGAAATGTTACTCTGACATGAAAAGCTTCAAATTACCACAACACACAAAAACACAGATGGATTTCAACAGCATTATCCTGATTGAAAACGAAGGGATTATTAATTCAAACATTATTCAAAAACCATTTGAAAGCGGGTTTCCTCTAGAGGTAGGTAATTTTTTATGAAGGGCCATGAGAGAAATATTCAGTGTGTCCGAAATGCTTTACGTTTTGTTTTGGATCAGAATGCTGTGATTGCGAATCGGTGCCACCAAGTGAGTCCTGGGTCACAGTGACCCTGTCCTCTGAAGAATAAAACACTGCCTGGTCCTGCACCATCCTCACACTTGTACCCACGCTTGAGCTCACGTTGCAGCCTCTGTGTCAATCCATCTTGCGGTGGGCCTTCCTCCCTTTGCTGCCCCTTTGCCGGACAGGATGTCTTCTAGAAACTGAATTCTCCTGATAACATGTCCAGCTTACATACCACATCTGAAAGTACCTGCCTCTCAGGAGTGCTCTGGTTGTACTTCTGCCAAGACACACTCGTCTGCTCTCCTGACAGCTAAGGGAACTTATGATACTTGTTGCCAGCACATGAGTCAAAGGCATTGCTTTTTCTTCGATCCTGTTTGCTCAGTTTCCAGCTTTCACAAGCATACGAGGCAGTGAAAATGGCATGATTTGGGTCAGGTGCCCCCGAGTCCTCAAAGAACATCTTAGCTTTTCAACACTTTAAAGAGTTCTTGACTACTGGATTTACACATCTTTTGATCTCTCGACTTTTGTCTCCATGAGCATGGATAGTGGATCCAAAAAAGACAAATCCATGAAAACTTCCATCTTTTCTCAAATCTCATGAAGTTACTTTTTGGTCCAGGTGTGAGGATCTGGGCCTTCTTTACATTGAGCTGTCATCCACACTGAAGGCTGCCATCCTTGATCTTCATCAGCAATTGCTTCAATTCCTCCTCATTTTCAGCAGGCAAGGTGGTGTCCTCTGCATCTCACTGGTTGTTCATAAATTTTCCTCCAATAGTTATGCCATATTCTTCTTCATATAAACCTGTTTTTATGATTATTTGCTCACCATACAGATTTAATAAGTATGGTGGGAGAAAACAACCCTATTGCATGCATTTTCTGACTTTATGCAGTATTCCATTCTTCTGTTCCCACAACTGCTTCTTGACTCATGAACAAGTTCGGCATGAGCACAATGAAGTGTTCTGGAATCTCCATTCAACTCAAGCTTTCCATAGTGTGTTATGATCCACACAGTTGAGTGCCTGGACTTAATCAGTAAAACACAAGTAAAAATATTTCTGGTATTCTCGTCTTTGAGCCAACATCCAGCTGACATTAACAAGGATATTCCTTTTGCCTCTTCTCTGGAAGCCCCCTGTCAGTGTGCCACTGTGACCCTGTTGGATCACCTTCAGCAACATTTTACCCCATGCTATATCGATGACATTGTTGTATAAATTGAATATTCTGTTGAGTCACTTTTCTTTGGAAAGAGTACAGATATATCATTAAAAAGCTTATCAAAATACGTAAAACACCAAAAAACCCTGTGAATTTAATCACACATATTTTCCATCCAAATAAAAGTGATTTAAAATGAAAAATGATAATGTAATGGAAACGAGTAAAAGACGGCAGACAGGATTATTTGACATACCAACTGAACAACGAGGTATTTTCTGTAAAGTCACACCTCCAACATGAAAGAGCAGACATCCGTGAGTTAGGAGCTGAGCTCTACAGGGGTACATTTGGTCTGTGGAAGAAGAGGGTCTTCCGTCAGAGAAATACTCCCTCTAGGCCTTGATCTAAATCCAGGCCCATCTTGTGTTCTTCAGACCATAGAACTCACAAAGGGAACATGAGCGTCCCGAGAAAGCAGGGAGAGACGGTGATGATAGTAAATGGAAAGTGAAGAGGGACAGTCTGCTTCCAGGAAGCGTAGATTAACCCATGTTTACACAAAAGAGTAGGGTACTTGGCTTAAGCAGGCCTGCTTTTCAATAGTAGTGTACAACTCCTTGGGTTGCTAACTGCAAGGCTGCTAGTGCAGTCAGATGAACTGCTCAGCAGGAGAAAGACTTGGCTTTTTGCTCCGATAAAGACTCACAGCCTCTGAAATCCATGGAGACAACTCTACTGTCCTAGAGTCACTGTGACTCAGACTCTACTCGGTGGTGGTGAGTTTGGTAGGAGTTGGATCCCTTCAGAACAAAGACATGGAGTTGAAGGGCAATGGTCACTGTGGTCTTCTCCTTTGTAGTCTGTTGGACAATTGAACACAATTGGCACAGATTATTGTCACTGTAATCTGTGCCAAAGATCATTTGAAAAATAATCACTATAATTTGCTAGTTTTTAGCATACCTATCGAAGGATGCAGATTCTACAGATTTCAATTTTGTTCTGTACAATGATTGCTTTGTAATGCTCTTTGCATCCAGGCTGTCATCGTTATGCTGACATGTCTCAATTTGTTGCCTTCCTTTTAGCTTTGCTGCATATATCAATTAAAATCTCTGTTTCCTTCACTACTAGCACACCCAGAATGCCCCTTAGAAGCAAGGATGGTGAGACTTCCTCGCATGCATTTTGGACGTGCTATTAAGAGACATCAACCTTGATAAAGTAGAGGGGCAGACCCATGACAATGACACAGTGCCTGCAACAAGGGGCTAAGACATAAAAACAATTATGAGGATGGCCCAGGACTGGGCAGTGTTTAGTCTATTATACATAAGCCACTGTGAGTCGGAGCCAACTTGGCAGCACCTAACGACACCTGTAACTTTATGACCATCTCCCCATAAGACACATTCGACACATTACTGATGCTCTATGGAATCCCAGTTTCCAAGGCGTGAGAAGGGAAATAACTATGGATTTGCAGAAGGATAGGAAATACTTTCTTATACTGGATTAAAAATTGAGATAGCAGGATGAACTGATGATGAATGAATACAATCCTAAATTATGTAATAGTGATAGTAATTGTTCTGGTTAGGGGTTATGTCAACTAGACAGTCCTGGGAAAGGGTAGGCACAGAGCTCAGGGATCACAGCCTGATGACACCTCCTTGGTGTCATCAACCTTTGTGTAGAAGAGAGGGGACCAAGCAGAGTCAAAGCCTCTTTGGTCTTTTAACCTCTGCTACACTTGGATCTCGATTCTGGTTCCTTTTAGTTCTGGTTGCTGGTCTGCCAATCTCAGGAGCCATCAGTGGACCACAAACTATGGATTCCTTCTGCCTACTTCGGATTGTGGTACCTATCAATCTGTACTACTTCATCCTCTTTCCTGTTCATCAGCTTCCATGAGTCAGCAGAAGCCTGCTGGACCCTGAGTTGACTTTCCTATTTCTACAATGGTGGAAGCCATTTCTTGATATAAACCTCTTTATATGAACAACACAAATAGATGTAATTAGTTTTGCTTCTTTAGAGGAGCCCTGGTGGCATCGTCGTTATGAAATGGGCTGCTAACTGCAAGGTGAGCAGTTTGAATTCACCAACTGCCCCAGGGGTGAATCTCCTTAAGCACGGGTAGTAGGGTGAAATGTTTTACTGAGAGTGAGAAGGATGTTCTGTTGACTGGAATTCATCAATGGATTGAATTTCAGGCTTCAAAGTCTCCATCTTCTCAATTATCTGCCCCTATGTCCTCATCCTAGGTTTCAGGTTCCCACTTCTTTAAATCAGTGCTTTCACTTTAATATCAGATACCTGTTTAGGTCGAGAATTAGGCTGCTGTTACACTTCAGCTCTTCAGTATATAATTCAGTATAATACTGTGGGTTTATAATTCAGTATAAAACTATGGGTTCCCTTTTCAGCAATATCAGTTCTATTACAGGCAGAGATAAAGCTTTCTTTCATGACACAGGGAGACGTGTTCAGGTCATTGACATAGCATTTCAGCCAGGTGTCTGAAGCTCCCAGTGTATCCATTCCCTTTAACCGTTTCTCTACTTCAAGAAGTACCAACCAGGTCATGTATACTTTTCATCCTGACAACATTGTAGAAAGATATCAAATACATGATATCAAATACTTCATCTATCTGAGGTGCTAGTTTGGGTATATTAGCGTTTCCTCTTTACGCCATGGCGTAATAGTGCCCTCTTTACTAGTAGCCACACACTTAACCGGTAGTTACAGAGAAAGAGTTCTCGTGCCATCCTGCCTAAGAAGGCCCGGGACCCTTTTAGAAAGCTCATCTTTATGGTTTGTTTCTCTGGAGTCACTCTTGGTCGCTCCAGGTACCAAGTGTGTTAGGCCGGGTTCTCTAAAACCAGAAGCAAAACCAGCGACTCTTGTACATGTTATATAAAGAAAGAATTTATTATTAGTATTATATGACCTACCTCTGCTAAAGCTAGAATGAAATATGACATCAATACCATTTAACATACCTAGTGCTCAAATCTTGGTTTCATATATCATTTCTCATGAACGCATTTCCAAGTGGATTGACTGTTGAAAGGGGAAATAGATGGTTGTGGGTAATTGATTCCATGATATATTCATTTTCATGGTTTATTTGCAATCTATCCGGTTCTTTAGCAACAAAGTTTCATGCCATGTATACGTTTAATCTATTTTGAAGACCTCTGCTTTATTTGCTTGACAGCCTTTGAGAGAGTTATGTCATAAAACTATTGAAAACTATGTAAGGTTATAGTCTTACCAAATTTATAGTCAATAAATGACCACTATTTTATGAACCTAGTAGGAAGCAATCCGAATTATAAGAAAATTTTGAATATATTAAGTAGAGGAATAATTATATTGTATAAGTTAGCGATAATAGAAAGTGGCTAATTTTAAGAGACAAGAGGGGATTTACATTTAAATTAAGTTAGTTAGAGGAAGGCCTTGCCAAAAGCACCAACTTACTTTAAAAAGGACTGAAAGATTTCATTAACAATAAAGTCAGACTGGCCATAATAATGTTATTATGTTTCTGTACGCACAAAATAATAATCATCTGTTATTATTAGTTGAGACTTCAGCTAATAATTGCTTTATCAATGTGCCTTTTGAAATAATTCTGTAAATTGGAACAATGCCCTATATCAGTGGTTCTCAACCTTCCTAATGCTATAACCTTTTAATACAGTGCCTCATGTGGTGGTGATCCCCCCAATGATAAAATTATTTTCATTGCTACTTCATCACTGTAATTTGCTACTGTTCTGAATCAGGTGGCCCCTGTGAAAGGGTCATTGACCCAAAAAGGGGCCAAGACCCACAGGCTGGGAACCATTGCCCTATATGATGATATGAAATAATGCATATGCTTTATACTAAGGAAAAAATCACACATCTCTGTGGATGAAATATATTCTGAAATCACTCATTTTGAATCCACACCAAGTATAATCTTTACATCCATGTCATTAGATTGGTATCAGCATGTGGTACATAAGAAATTCATATCAAAGCAACAAATCAGGACGAGGGGATAATCAGAGACCAGAATGAAACCTGCCTCAAGAAACAGGATCAAAATCTGGACCACGGGCAAAGTAGAGCCAACAGCGGGTTCCATCCAGGGAACTGTACAATTCAAGACGCCAAGGAGGTTCAGTAAAGTGAAATGACTTGCTATGGCCCTTCTGTCATTAATTCCACTCTGTGACTGGGTGGGGCCCTGGAAATAAGGTGTAGAGCACTCTAACTTGAGGATTGGTCAATTTTGCCGATCCTCTGGGTATACGAGCACCACCGCAGTAGCAGGAGCAGGAGTATCCCAAGATGATTAAGAGAGAAAAGGCAGTAGTGAATGGCAGCACGCCACTAGTCTGCAGCCCACAAGACCAGTGCAAAAGACCAGTGTCTAGAAATCATGTGGCCGAATGGCAGGCTTCCCAGCACTCACGAACAAGGCGGAGGTCAAGGGACCCCGCAGAAGCAAAGCTGAGGACCTGAATGTGTTCTGACCCTGCCTTGTATTATTGTGGTTAGGTGACGTTGTGCTCACTCCATCTCCTGGCAACCCTTTGTAGAACAGAACTAACCATCACCTGTTCCTGCACCATCTTCGCAGCCACCATGTCAATCCACCTCTTTGGAGCTGTCCCTTTTTTTAGCGGCCCCTCCACTTTACCAAGCATGATGTTCTTTCCAGAGACTCATATCTCCTGATAACCTGGCCAAAGACCCCGGCTGGTAGTGGCCCCTTAACTTCCCCAGTGAGTCCCACAATTGTGAGTATTAACTGTGACCTATATTAGGACATAACAGTGGGTTATTAAACACAGCAGAGAAATGGGCTTTGTTGGTGGTGGTGTTAGGTGTCAACCAGTCAGCTCCTACCCATCGCGGGCCTTGTATTACAGAACAAAGCATTACACTGTCCTGTATTATCCTCACAACGGTTCTTATGCCTGAGCAGATTCATGCAGCCTCCGCATCAATCCATCTTGCTGACTGCTGCTTTATGAACATTGATTGTGGATCCAACTAAGACAAAATCCTTGACAACTTCAACCTTTTGTATCGTGAGAGAATGTAAATCTGATGTACACCTTTCCTGATTTTAAACCATGCTATATTCCCTTGTTCTGTTTGTATAACTGCCTCGTGATCCATGTGCAAGTTCCTCAGGAGGACACTAAAGCATTCTGGAAGTCCCATTCTTCTCAAGGTCATCCACAGTTTATTATGGTCCATGCAGTCTAATGCCTTTGCACAGTCAATGAAACCCAAGCAAACCTCTTGACCTCTTCTTTGGCCATTAATCATGGTACCTATTGGTCCAGTTATGAGGATTTTGGTCTTTTTTACATTGAGTTGTAATCCCTACTGAAAACTACAATCACTGATCTTCATCAGCAAGTTCGTCAATTCCTTTAGTTCCTCCGCACTCATCTGTCCGTCTGTTGTATGGTGGTGGCTTGTGGGTGGCTGTAATGCTGGCAGCTGTATCACTGGTAATTCAAATGCCAGTAGCATCATTGAAAGTGAGTATGTTTCAGCAGTTTCCAGATTAAGACGAGGCAACGAAGGACATGGCTCCCCACTTTGGAGGAAGAAGCACTAATAAGCTTAGGGCCACCTTCGAAGTGGGCTTTAAAACAGAGTAAAGAAGGATGGAGTGTGGATACATGTCTGACTTCTCACATGAGAAAATTGACCTTGGACTAGTAAGTCACTGGATTCATCTTCTCCCTCCTGAATCTGCAGGAGATCCAATGTGGCTTCCATGCCACAAACCCAGGAGGGCTTACAAGCAGGCAATCATGAACAATTGAGAGAGGACCTTGACGGTATAAAGCAAATGACAACAGAATTCAAATAACAGAGAAGGAACATGACAAAGGGGAGTTGGAAATATGGGTTCCAGCCAACTAGGCCATGGTGGGTGACAAAAGGGGAAATCCTTGAGGGGGAGTGTTGAGTGGAGACCCAAAGGCCATCTGTAGGCAACTGGACATCCCCTTATAGAAGGGTTGCGGGGAGGAGATGAACCAGTCAGGGTGCAGTATAGCATCGATGAAACATACAGCTTTCCTCTAGTTCTTTAATGTTTTCTCCCCCCGCCCACCCCGCTCACCCCCGCACTATCATGATCCCAATTCTACCTTGCAAATCTGGCTAGACCAGAGGATGTACATGGGTACAGACAAGAGCTGGCAACTCTCGGAAACCAGGACAGAAAAACCCCTCATGACCAATAATGAGAGTAACGATACCAGGAAGGTCAGGGGAAGGTGGGATAGAAAGGCGGAACAGATCACAATGATCTACATATAACTCCCTCCCTGTGGGATGGACAACAGAAAATTGGGTGAAGGGAGATGTCTGACAGTGTAAGACATGACAAAATAATAATAATACTATATAAATTATCAAGGGTTCATGAGGGAGGGTACGGGAGGGAGGGGAAAATGAGGATCTAGTACCATGGGCTCAAATAGAAAGAAAATGTTTTGAGAATGATGATGGCAACAAAAGTACAACTGTGCTTGACACAGTGATGTATGTAAGGATTGTGATGCGTTGTATGAGCCCCCAATAAAATAACTCAAATAATAAAATAAAAATTCTTTAAGAAAGGTAACTCTTTGGTGATTGAGGAGGGATCTTTGTTATTAATAAGAGAAACACTGGAATTGTCTAACTCAGACAACGTATGAAATGTGGTTAAAATGGGCACATTACCTGATGTGTTTCGGGTCAAAAAATGGATGAGTGTAGGAAGTGTTGAAATGCAAGAATATGCACACTTAAATCAAGCACGTGTCTCTTCAAGAAAGCATGGGCCCTTCTCCCAGGAGAGGCACTTAGATCGGCAGTTAGAAGCACTTTTGGAAGTAACTTCTGGTTCCATGCATGTGGCAAGCCCTTTGTCCTGATAATGCTCTATATTTCACATTTGTAGCCTAGCCCAAAGAAAACATGTTGTCTTTCTTGTCTCGTTATATTTTTCCAAATGACAAAAGCTTCATGTCTTCAAATCAACAGAATATAGTCAGACTGATAATACTCTAGTGGTTCTTTAGAAATGTACCTGGGAGAGAGGAAGAGGTTATTCTCAAATTGATTTAAATTCACCCACAATAGAATAGTTCCATAAATAAGGAGGGGATTTTAGGCCTCCTTCTTTTAAAAACATATATAGATTATTAAAGTAAATATATAAATATATAGATTATATGTGTGTCTGAGTAAATATTTGATTCAAGTGTTGGTATTCTCGCGTTTCAGCACTTCCTACACTTGT
This sequence comes from Tenrec ecaudatus, assembly GCF_050624435.1. Taxonomy (NCBI): domain Eukaryota; kingdom Metazoa; phylum Chordata; class Mammalia; order Afrosoricida; family Tenrecidae; genus Tenrec; species Tenrec ecaudatus. The sequence goes on along the minus strand of NC_134538.1, from coordinate 145,698,715 downwards.
CCATGTTTTGACCCGAAACACATCCGTCACGGAGTCCATCTTCATGTATATATTTACATATGTAAGTATATATATAGCACACATTTAGATTTATTCTTATCCTATGACCCTAGTTGGTGTAGTGGCCTACATGTTGTGCTGCTACCCACTAGGTCAGCAGTTGGAAAACACCAGCCTCTTCGGGGGAGAACAATGAGGCGTTCTAGTCTTGTAAATAATAACAGTCTTGCAAACCCAAAGGGCCAGTTCTGCCCTGTCCGTTAAGGTTGCCACGCGTCAGAATTGGCTGGTGGGCAGTGAATTTCTTTGTTTATCGAGTCACTCCTAGGGAGAAAGATGAACCTTTCTGTTCCCCTGAAGAGTTCCAGACTCGGGTACCCTAGGGGCTGATTCTGCTCTGTCCTACAACATCATCAGAAGCTGAAATCGACTTGATGGCAGTGGGCTTGATTCTTGGCTTTAGGTTTGTGACGATTAAGGCACCAATGGGACATGTGTTTCACGGGTGAGTAATTCAGGACTGGGCATTTTGTGTTGAATGAGGTGTGTAGCATTTCTTTTCACTTTATGAAGAGTAGCAGATAAGCCTTCATTCATCTAAGGACAAAACAAGACAAGGAGCTATATTGGGCGCCTGCAACGTTGCATAAAGCCTGCGATCACGTCTTCCCTTCTGCTGATGCACATCCTTTATGAATGATCACAATCAGGGCTACTACAGTGATGAAGGAGTTTCATAAGAGTTCTTTTCTCAGGTACATAGCATGTTATGACAGTTTGTGGAATAGGGTTTTACTTGCTGTTTCATCTTAAAATTCTAGATTACTCATCTATATCCCATTATACCACGGAAGATGGAGATTTATGTCTAAAAGCAATGTATATATTTTGCGGTAACAGACCGGAGTGCGACGGCAGGAAAGTACACAGCTTTATGGAAATGGTGACAATAAAAATGGATTGCAAAGCACTTCTCAATCATATGCAAAAGGCAATCTCAGTGAGCTTCAAATAAGATATAATGACACATTCTTTCATTAGCTATAAAATAACTGTCTTTAATAACTTAAAATAGCTGTCTTTAGCTCCTCCCCTTCCCCCCTTAAATCTAGCAAACATGAAAAGTACTTTAATTTTGGTTTTATCCTTTAAAAAATAAATTGTAAGAGCCAGAAGGTTACCAAGTAATATATCACCATGGAATTTTAAAAATATATCTTTCTCTGGTAATAATATTCAGGTAATTCAGAGGGAAGGCAATTTAAGTCTCACTCTGACTTTATAATTTGTGACAAATTGCACGGAAAATATATAGTTGAGTCACATTTCTCTTTACTTTGGGTGGACTTTTTTGTGGCCGTGTGGCCTAGACATAATGGACAAAATGAAATTGTTACACAGCAAAAGAGCAAGGAGTTTCTGATGGTGGTAACTAAGCCATCAATTATACCTCTGGGGGCTTGGATGCATTATTCCTTAATAAAAAGCAAATTTGTATAAAGAATAGCCATTACATCCCCATTGCTCAGCAAACTATAGCATCGGTCGAAGAAATGCTACGGACATAGCTGAACTTTTGCTGTAGAATAATAGCGGCTGACATTTCCTGAGCCCTTACCCTATAAAACCCGTGAAGAGGAGGAGCAGGGGATGGTATGTTGGTAAATACTTGGACTCCACGCCTCTGAAGGGCAGAGGGGATGCCCCATCATACTGCAGGACTGCAGCTGTCAACACTAAACTGGTGCTCATTCAAAATTACTGGAAGTGAAGTCAATTTCATTTCTTTTGCTTTAGCCTACAGCAAACAAAAGGAATGTTCCTAAACTTCCCCTCCAGCTCCAAATACTTGGATCCTTGAGTATGCTGAGGTGATTATTTTCTCACTCAATCCACGACACAGAAAAATGGAATCACATCTTTGAAAACTCCTTGTCCAAAATGTTGTTTGTGCAGAGAGACATATAAAGAGGCAGGGACTTATCATTTCTTTTCAAGAGAAAAAAAATAACATAACAAATAAATAGAACACACTTGAAATAGATACATAGACAATTCTGATACTGGAGTTAGAATTCCATCATGTTTGACTAACTGATCAACATGCTTATAAGAGCAAAAGAAAATGAATAAAATTAATTAAAATCTAGAAAAAATTCAAAATCAATGGAAATGCATTTTCTTAAAAAGCACAAAATGTGTAGTCCTGAATAGCAAACATTTATAAAACATGATTAAATATAATATCAATTAAAATGACATGACAAATATTAAATATCTAGTAACAAATCTAATAACTATAAGGCCTCTAATACTGAGTACACAAACTAGGTGAATACCCAAATCTCAAACCAAACCAAATTAAAACATATTAATTAAACAATAACAAGCAAACAAACAAATCCAGTGCAGTCAGGTTAGTGCAAACTCATAAACATCAAAATAGTTCACTGTGTTCATGAATTTAATATATTTAAATTATAAACATGTTAATTGTAATTTCTATAAGATCCAAATCAAATGTATATAATAAAAATATCAGAAGGATTTTGAAATAGATTTTAACAATCTGACTGAAATACAAATACCTGGACTAACTAGGGAGTTATCAAAATAATAATTAATAATAATAGTAACATGAATAAACTCAAACCTACCAGACATCAATCTTTGTGTTGAAGTGCTAGTAATGAAGACAATGAGCTATTGGTGAAGATAAATAAATATAACAATAGAAATCAATGGAGAATGCAAAGAATGTTTAAGGTGTACTTGACTGATTTATTTACAACTAAAGTTCCTTTAAAGTCGTTTCAATAGTGACTGGTGGAAATGATGGAGGGAGTTATCATTTAGATATCAATGAAACCAAAGAAGAATCCCAAACCTCATCTAAGACCATTCACAAAAATGAATTTGAGGCAGATACCAAATTTTGAAAATTAAAGCAATAAAGCTTCTAGGACAAACAGAGAAGAATATTTTTATGACTCTGTATGAAGTAAATATTTTATAAGCATAATATGAAAAGTCATAGTTATAAATACAAATCTTGAACTTCATTAATTGATTCACTTCACCAAGATACAGCACTAAGATAAAGATAACTGGGAGAAGACATGTTCAATGCATATATCCTTTAATGGACTCCTATCATTTGACTGACTTAGAAACTCTCACAAATCAATACATAAAATATTTATAGTCCACATGAAAAAGAGCAAACGATGTGAATATTACTTCCAGAAGACCTTTAAGTAAGCATATGAGGACGTGCTTGACTCCATTCATCATCTGGTCAATGCAAATCAAGACCAAAATAAGACCCCACTACACCCCCATCTGAACGGTTACAAGCAAAAGGCTGACAATGAAAACTACACATTGTCAGTTAGGCTATAGAAAATGTAAATACTTGAGAGTGTGAGAAATTTTACCTCAGGTAATAAGAATATAAAGGACTAGGATAAGCTGAGGAGGAGACGTGTTCAATGATAGAAGGATGTGCATCCACAGGAAGCCAGAGCACAACAAAGAATGGGCCTGTTTCTCAGAGTTGGTATGGGTGTCAATGGTGCATCTTGAAATACCAACAGAAGCTCTAGGCAAAAAGGTGAGCAAGAGTGCGGCAGGTGGTACCTAAAAGCCCTGCGGGGCGGAAGATCCATGTGTACCAGTAACCAGAAGAAAGACCCAGTGGTTTGGCGTGGCTGGGACCTAGCAGGGAGGTGAACATTAAGGAAGAGAGAGAGCTTTATAAAGTGTGTGCAAAAAGGAGAGGAAAAGAGAAAGAAAAGGTCCTGTAAAAATATATTTCTTGATAATGAAAATATTTTCATGATATCATTGTGTTAAAAAAAAGGGCACAAGCAATGCAGCATGAACCATTAACATAGAAATCTGATGAGATTATGAATGGTTTTGTTCTTATCTGTCTGCATTTTATGATTTTCTTCAGGATTTGTCATATTAAAAAGAACATCAAACTAGAACTAGGAGGCAAAGGGCATTTATAGAAGTCTAAATACAGGCATGTGCATATATAAATATATTTATATATGATTGTGGGGAAATATATCTATGTACAAATATTTGTAGGCTTAGTATTAAGGTAGCAGATGGACACTGGGCCTCTACTCAAGTATTCCCTCAACACAAGAACACTTTGTTCTATTAACCTGGCATTCCATGGGGCATACCTTCCTGACACATGGCTGAAGACAAAGTGGGTGGTCCATAAGCAAATGTGGTGAAGAAAGCTGATGGTGCCTGGCTATCAAAATATATAGCATCTGGGGTCTTAAAGTCTTGAAGGTAATCAAGTGGCCATCTAGCTGCAAAGCAACGAAGCACACATGGAAGAAGCACACCAGCCTGTGTGATCACGAGGTGCCGAAAGGATCAGTTATCAGGCATCAGAGAACAAAAAATCATATCATTGTGCATGAGGAGGAGTGTGGAGTGGGGACACACAGCCCATCTGTAGTCAACTGGACACCCCCTTACAGAAGGTCTCAGAATGACACATACAACTGTCCTCTAGTTCTTTAAAGCTTCCTGTCCCCCACTATCATAATCCCAATTCTACCTTGCAAATCTGGCTAGACCAGAGCATGTATATGGGTACAGATAAGGGTTAGAAACACAGGGAATCCAGGACAGATAAACCCCTCAGGACCAATATTTTGACTAGCCAAACCAGGAGGGGAAGGGGAAGGTGGGGGCGAAGCAGGTTACCAATCACAATGATCTACATATAACCACCTCTCAGGGGGATGGACTACAGAAAAGTGGGTGAAGGGAGACATCGGTCAGTGTAAGAATGAAAAAATATCAATTTATAAATTATCAAGAGTTCATGAGGGAGATAGGGTGGGGGAGGGAAGGGGAAAGTGAAAAGCTGATACCAAGGGCTCAAGTGTAAAGAAAATGTTTTGAAAATGATGATGGCAACAGATGTACAAATTTGCTTGACACAATGGATGGATTGTGTAAGAGTTGTATGAGCACCCAATAAAATGATTAAGAAAAATTAGATGAAAAGATCGGGACATTTTCCCACTGACTTCTTGAAGCTCCCTCCTGTATCAGGGGATTAAGTTTGGCCAGGCTACGAGGGATGTAGATGCCTTGTGAAAGACACTGAATGGAGGGGAAGAAGGAGGGACCGATCACAATGAGTGACACACAATCAGGGGAAAGACCAACAGAAATCATGGGGCAAGGAAAATAGTGGTCGGTGTGAGATATGAAAATACCAATAATTTATAATCTATCAAGGGTTCACGAGGGTGGTGGTGGGGAGGGTGGGGGATAAAAGAGGAGCTGATTCCAAGGGCTCAACAGAAGGTAACTGTCTAGAAAAGAATGATGGCAATACATGTACACATATGCCTGATACAATTGATGATTAGAATGTAATAAACATTGTAAGAGCCCTCTATAAAATGATCCAAAAAAGACAGAAAAAAAGACACTGAATGATATTTTGTAAGCAGCAGTGGGAACATGGAAGGGCCCGAAGCAGCTGCTGCATGGTCATATTTTCATTTGGTAATGATCACCTTTCCAAAATATCGTCTACTGGGTTTACGGCTCTCCCTCTACACTGCACTGCCCATGTGCAGGTTTTCACTTTGGCCCCGTCTTCATCAAGGTTTGTGTCTGTGAAATGAGTGGTGGGGACAGGACTGGCATGTGTGAGGAATGGCACAGTGCTAACATCCACTGGGGATCCCATCTGAAAAATCACACAGGACAAAGGAAGGCTATTGGTCTTCAATCTGACTGATTCCACTGCTTCCCATTTAAACTCTGTCCTAATGAGTGACTTTGACCTACCGACCTTGCTGCTAGTGGTCCAACACTTACCCAGCAGCACTACCAGGGTGTTAGGTTTGAGGAAAGTATTTCGTTACTCCTAGTTTATTGACATAATTTATAATTTATATTTTTTTACTTCTGTTAATATAGCTCTGCTCAAGGAAAATTTAATTCAAACTGCAAATATGAGTCAGATATATACTTTTAAATAATCTGGTAGCTATGTTTAATAATAGGAAGAAACATTATTAAATTCAATAGCTAATGTACCCTTATTTAATTTTGTACAAATAAAATATTATCATTCAGCATATAGTAAGTGTTAAATTATTAACAAGATATTTTATATTATTTTAAACTCAATTTTCAAAGGATGGTTTGTAATCTACTCTTCCTCTATCTCTCAGTTGAGACTGGCCACCTTTCAGTTGTGGGCTAGCCATGTGTGATGAACGGCTACAATATTACCAAAAGAATATAACTCTATGTCTGGCCATTTAGGCTCTGCCCACAACAGTCAGGATAGTCTTTGTTTACCACACTCCTTGTGTTTTAAGGATACATTGTATTTCCGTGCAATAAGAAAGCGTGTTTGCATAAGAGAAACAGGAAAAATCTCCAAGAGGCACCACATTGAAGAAGACCCCGGATGAGATGGAGAGACACAGTGGCTGCCTCGATGGGCTCAAACATCATAATCTTTGTGAGGAGAGGGGAGGCCAGGGAGTGTCTATTGTGATGTACGTGGGTTCGTTACTCCTAGTTTATTGGCATAATTTATATTTTAGAATTCGTTATCTCTGTTAATATAGTTCTGCTCAAGGGAAATTTAATTCAAACTGCAAATATCAGTCAGATATATAATTTTAAATAACCTATTAGCTCTATTACATAGAAAGTAATGTACTATTAAATCCAATAACTACTATCAGAAATGGCTCAATGACATGAACAACAATTTAAAAAATGCTGATATTTGAGAACATTGTCTAACTAAATCTGTTATGAATTGAATTCTATCCAACTCAAATATCTAGGTGATAAAAGTCCTGGCCCCTATGCCTGTGGATGCAATCCTGTTAAAGAAGTCATACCAGATTAGACTGGGATCTCAGTCTAACCAGGTCTAAATTTAAAGAGAGCAACAGAGTAACAACACACAGGAAGAAGACGGTGTCATGTGCAGACTGTCTATCAACTTACAATTGTAGATAAGTACTAGGAACCAAACTAAACTTGAATTCAAACTTCCTGAACTATGAGAAAAATACCTTTCTGTTCTTTAAAGCCGTTCACTTATAGAATTGTTGGTTAAAGCAGCAGGTCACTAAAGTAGTGTTTAGTCCCTATAGCAAAATGCTAAGTATGAATCTCTTATTCTATGTCTTGCTTGGTAGCAGTGAAATCTATTGAGACAACATATTTTAGTCAGATCCCGCATAGTCATACAATTCCATCGAAGCCGGGGTGTAAGTGTGGACTTGCAGAAGCCATGCTACCTCAGTGGGCAGCAGTTGGTCTCGAAGGAACAGACTTTTGAAGGTAACAGTCCTGGCATATTATTGCCGAGATTCAGTAAAATCTGATGCCTATGTAACTCGTAGATGTGGGCTCTCAGTCAACAACTCACTGCCATCAGGCCGATTCCCCACTCAGGGCTAACCCATTTGAAAACCACTAAGCAAGAAGCAAAACCCACATTAAGAGGATGCTGGGAGGAAGAGAATGGTGGCACATTAGGTGTCACACTATCTTTCTGTTGACTAGACTAGGTGCGTCCCTGAGTATTAGCCTATTTTCAGGACTATTTGATAGAGACACTACGTCCTGGGGATAAGCATGCAATAAGGAATCCTGGTGGGAGGAGGGTGTGTTAGAATTGGGCTGCTAACTACATGCTCTTAATTCAAACTCAACAGCGGTTCCTTGGGAGAAAGAAAGGCGAGGCTGCTTGTTCTTGCAAGAATTTGGAGCCTGGAAAACTCTAGATAGGTCACTCTACAATGCCATCGACTTGATGGCAGTTTTGTCTCCCCTTTGACAGATTGCCATCTGCTCCCAATATTCAGTTCGTTTAGACACATTTCAAGCCAATGGGTTCTTATCCAGAACCTCATTGATACAAGGGGGACAGTGAGCCAAATAGCTCCTTGAGAGTTATTGGTCACCCACTGTCCATTCATGGAAAACAGAAACGACTTTCTCAAAACTTACCCCAATTCTTTATTATAGAAGAAACATATGCAATATTCTTGCCTCACATTTAATTCTCTCCTTACTAAAAATTTCCCATAAATTGTCATTAACTGCTGCTGCTGTCGGTGTACAACAAGTTATTAAATAGCATTTACTCCTATCTGCACATATCTTCCTGTTCAAATTCAATGAAATGCCCTTTAAAATATGCTCAAGAGAGAGTAGAAAAAGGGACGTTTGTTGCGTGATTGATTTTTCCTAAAGGCAAATTGCATTGATCTTTATTGGCATTTTATCAACACAAGGGGATCCCCACCCCCGTAAGGTTGCTACTGAAAGTATTAGTACTATAACAATAATTCTGTGCCAGGCGCTACATTTAACCCATTGAGCTAAATAAGCGGTGATCCCCTTTCTTCCTTAGGGAGGCATGGTTGGAAACAGAAACAACATACTACATCCCTAGAAATTTTTATTTTAGTACATTTATAAAACACCCACAAATATTCAGGCATTGCATCTCTATACATAAACATACAGTAGAGCTTTCCTTCATGACCCCCCCCAAAAAACAAACAAACAAACAAAAAACCATCAGGCAGGAGTGGAGACATTAGCAAACCTTCAGTGCCACGGATATCAAAGTTATCTTGTTGTGCTTCTTCGGTAAGGCATCTCAAATGTGATTTATAAAACATCTTGGTCATTTCTTTTAGAACAAGAGAGCTTCCCTGCCTTTGGAAGATATATTTATACCTCTATTTCTCTCTCTCTCTCTCTTTACACTTCCATATATCCCATTTCTTAGTTCACCTTTAGTGTGACTGCAAGGAAGGAGAGAGGGGAGTATAGATCTTGAACATTCGTGTGTTGTTTTCCCTTGAGCAGCATCCTTGCTGTTAGTACTGCAAAGTCAAGCCCTCTGAGCTGACAACACTCAATGGTTCTCCTGGGAATGGATTCTCAGGCAGCTTGCTGGCTTCTGTTTTCCCTGTGGACCTTTAGGAGGAGTGTGGAAAAAAATCCCTTCAGGCTGTAGATGGTGAAAAGGTAGATAAGAGCACATTTGGGCTGACATTATGACCTGCTCTGTTTAATATTCCAGTGGTTACCCTGACAGACTCAAAACACCAAACTCACTGCCATCGAGCCAACTCTGCATCGCAGTCACCTTGTAGGTCAGAGTAGAGCTGCTCTGGGTTTCAGAGACTGTAACTCTTTATGGGAGTAGAAAGCCTAGGCTTTGGCTTTGAACTGCTGACAGTGTTATGAGCAGCCCGATGCATCACCACTATACTCCTGGGACTCCTGACAAAGGAGTGCTCTAATATCTTAATGCTCGGTGCCATGGCTGGGCTTTGGTGACAATATTTCTGGGCATATCTCTTGCTGGGATTGGCAAGACGGAGATGGATCAAGTTTGACGATGGCAAAGGGGTGCTGAGTGGTCAGGGGAAAAGGAAGCAACATTTGTCTTAATTCCTCCTTCTATACTTGCTATAGGATAGTTTAGATTTCGTTGGTATTTGAACTTGGTGCCTTCTTGTTCTTGGCATTTTTTTGAGTACAGAGTAATTAACCAACTCAAATAAACGCAAGATGATTCCGCTGTGCGTGGGAGCCCAGTCAGTAGCCCTGCGGAGCAGCAGCATCACTGGACGGCATGGTGGGAGGGGCGTTAAAGGAAGACCCCTCATTCATGGCAGTCTAGCTCTACCAAGTGAAGGATTATGGACCGTTGTTCTTGAACACTCTGCCACAAAGACGGGTGAAAATTAATTTCCAAGGTACTTTATTCGGTTTTTGGCTGATCTCGCCATACATATTTATTTCTGGAGTGCAGTCTCTTGTCAGTCCCCAGCGTTAGGAAACTAGACCACTTGTGCTCCCTGTGGTGCTCAGATATCATTTTAGGCAACTGCATCTTTTGCCTCATCTAATTAAGTCCCCGGGTAAAATGATGAAATAAATGAAAATTTACTTGAATCTCCCTAAAGTAACCTTCCCCAGCTACCTCCAACCTGTGGGAACAAATGAAGTTACATGCACAATAATATTGTTTTTTGACCCTTCCCCCAGAGAAGTTCAGCGTTAACTCATTGGTCAGTACAGAAGTCTCCCTACTCCACTTAAGTGTATTTCTGAGGGATTTCACACCTTCTTTGGAGCAAGGTTAGTTTCATGGACATTTTTTCATATTCACTAAGAAATATCTGTTATCTTTCAGTGAACATCTCGCTCTCCCCACAGGTCAACATTGCTGGCATTAAATCCATCAAGGTTCTACTGCGCACAGAATTCGAAAAGGCATCCATCATACAGTTCAACTCCCTGCTTTCCAGGTATATAAACAAGTGCTTCTTGTGAAAAGGTGTCCTGTTCATAGAAATAATTGCATATAAGTAGATATTTGGCAAATCTGCTCCAGAATACTTTTTTAATGTTGAGAAAAGGTGCCACGTTCAGGGACCACGCTGTGGTATTGTTGATTGTTGCCTACGCCTGTAATAGTTGAATCAGGAAGATAATAATACTGGATTAGGAATATTGAAGAAGAATTTTATGGATCTGAACTATGGTGTTCACAAAAAATATTGAAAGTCTCTTAGACTGCCAGAAGAATAAATAAATCTGTTGCACAAAAGGCTAACGCTCCATAGAAGGAGAGATTTTGAGACTTTGTCTCACATATTTTGTCTATGTTATCAGGAGAGACCAGTCTCTGAAAAAGGACATTATTTCTGGTACAGTCAGTGATACGGAGATGGATTGACACTGTAGCAGCAACAATGGGCTCAAGAATGACAAATATTATAAGGATAGCCTGGGACTGAGAAATATTTAATTCTGTGTACATAGGGTCATTATGAATCAGAACAGACTGGAATGTGCTTAAAAAACATAACAGATACATGTGACGATAAAGTTCACATCTATTGACACATATGACTCAACATTGGGCACCCATAGAAGGGCTACTTTGTTAATCCCTTTATTCTTTGTAAAGGTTTTTTTAAAAAAGGATCCATAGGAAGATTGGAAACGCTAAGCTTGAGAGTTCAGGCCTCAATAAAAGGCCATATAATTATGCCCATTGTCTCAGGTCAACACCAACTATTAAGGTTGTGTGATCCTTTCAACATGGCATTCCGTATCTCTTGATTGAAAGTCTTACATAGTCTATCATTTGACATTCTTGCACTAGAATATCTAGCTCTTAGGATATATCTATGTGATAATCTATTTATTGTTTTCCAAATAGGACTGAGGGATTTTTTTTAGCTTCAAGGTATATACAGCACCCATTTTGTAACCCTAATCTGAGAAGTGTATGGGAGAAAGATTGGGCTCTCTACTCCCATAAAGAGTTCTAGTCTCTGTAACTCACAGGGGCAGTTCTATAATCTCCTATAGGGTCACTGTCAGTCAAAAAATGACTGAATGGCAGCGATTTGGTGAGTTTACTTTTTACAGTTTTGGGAAGTGTCTAACTTTAGACTTAACTGAATTATCAAATGGAGAATTCATTTTAACGGTAAGGAAGAAATAATGCAGGAGTATTTTTAAGGAAATTTGAGATCAGGAAGATTAGATAGACTATATGAGTGTTGTGGGGGGGGTTATTTGTTTATTTTGGTCTTGTTTTGCTTGTTTTTTCTTTAGTATAATACTGCTGGAAATGACCGATTGTCCCAACTGGTTGCCGCCAATAGTAGGCCAGGGTGGGAGAAGAGACAGCTGTCTTAGTTATTTGAAAAGGAATGGTGGGGGCTGTGCTCTAAGACCACTAAGCATGAGTCTTGGAAAGCAGGTTGAACAGAGTTTGCAAACAAAGTAACGGCAAATTACATCAGTCATATATTACCTCATATTAACTAGGTGCAAAAATGATGACATACAGTTTTATACATAATCTCAAAACCAAACTCACTGCCATTGAATTGTTTCTGACTCTTTGTGACACTACAGAACAGAGTAGAACTTGTCCCTGTGGGTTTCTGAGATGGTAACTCTTTATTTGAATAGAAAGCTTTGCCCATTCTCCTGCAGAGTGGCTGGTGCTTTGGAATTGCTGACCTTGCAGTTAGCAGCTCAACGCATAACCACCAGTGATCCTTCACCTATAGGTAGGGTAATTCATATGTGTGAGACATCTAGAGAGCTTTGAGGCTACTTCCAATCATTGTCATTGAGTTGATTCCTACTCACAGTGACCTCTTATAGGGTTATAGAGCTAGAAATCTTTATGGGAGCATAAAGATAGCCTCATCTTTCTCCCATGGAGCAAATGGCAGATTTGAACTGAAGTATGTCCAATGCTTACCTGCTAGTGCCACCAATCTCCTTAAAGTTATTTAGACTATTAATCTGGTTGATACCTCAACTGGTCTGAGTTTCTAGTTCTGATAACAGTTTAGGGAAGGGGCCTGGAAGCTGATATAAAGCCATGGGGTGTGTCAAAAGCTATTTGAAGTTGTGAAAATTGTCTGTACTCTGGGGACGTGGTCCTTAGGAGAAGGTGTACAATACAGTGGAACAAAAAATATAGAGTTTAACAAATAAGAGCAGGAAGTTGTCTCTGGTTAAACACTTGACAATGAGTTAAAAAGTTGGTGAAACCAAAAATGCTATGCAGAAATTCTACCCCATATTTATGGGGTCACCATGATTCAGAATCAAATTGAGAGCAGCTAGGAACAATAAATTCAAACAACAACAAAATCCAAAAAAAAAAACAAAACAAAACACAAAAAGCCTCCTTTGTTAATTAAATTGGCAGACATAATTTTAAAAATGAAGTCCATGAATGATATTCAACTAATAGTCTTGTCTCTACTAGTGCCTCAGCTGTGTCACTAAAGACAATCCATTGACATTATGAGGGGCTTCATGTGCTGAGTGGTGTGGCTTCAACAAGGGAGACTGCTATTGTTCTCTGCTCAGTTTTAGTTATATGGTCTGAGCATAAGAGAGGCGTGGAAAAAAAATCCCTCTGTACTTGATTTTCTATTGAAAATGACCTTGTGAAAACATTATGGTATTCATATTGGGAAGAAAGTGCTTCTTTTCTGTTTCAAAGGAGCTTAGAAAGTACAGAATTTTGTCTGCGCTTCAAAGGTCTGTCTTTGTTCGGAGGGGAGCTGCACAGCTGCTTCAAAGGAACCTTGAGAGAGAGTTTGCTGGGGGAAAACTCCATTTGTTGAAGCAAAGGAGGGTGGTGTTATTCCCCTACAATTATGGAACAATTAGAAACCCCGAGATTTCTGTCAGCTTCAGGAGCTCTGCTGCTGAGCCACTAAGAACCCATGAGACAGTTCTGTAGGAATTTGGTCTGCTATTACCCTACAAAGACATTAGTCCTATATCTTGCTTCTCTGTATCCGCCCATCTTGGAGCCCATCCCAGCTTCTGGATTGAAGCTACCGAAATGGTAATTATCTTAAGGAAAATAGAGTCAGCACAATGCAAAACGCAATGCTGAGGTAGTCAACTTGATTTTTAATGTGTCTTGAGTCAACGAAAAATATCCTGTGCCAAATTTAATACATCTTTTCTCCCCTGTCTTCCACCTCAAAAAAAAAAATACACCTTCTTGGACTATGATTAATTCATGGGCAAAGACAAAGGGTTCCAAAGATTTTGTTTTAAGTCATTGTCATGACTATTTCCAAGAAGAACTTTCAGGATATGGTTATTTATTCAGTAGTCTGGCATTTTTGTTCCTAATAAATTTTGACTCAGAATCTGATTTTACTTTAGTATTTTTACCCCATAAAGTAAACTTGCTTCCCCAAGTGTATGCTCTTACAAAAGTCTCACAAAAATGGATAGATGACATAGTATCTCAGGAAATCTCCAAATTTAGGGAAAGTACTTTATGGTATTATTTAAAGTTTAATTAATTTTTGTATTAAGTAGAAATTCTGAATTGCATACACAGGAAATAAAGAAAGTCACGAGAATGAATGAGAAAGGAATTGGCCTTACACTCCCCACATCTTCACCCCATGTTGTTGTACCTTCACTTGGCCTCTTTTGTTTGGTGCCTCTCAGAGAGGAAGCATCCAAAATTTTATAGAAAACTGCATTACATCCATTGTTAAAATTATTACCTGTATGTACCTGGCCTGCTTTCCTGAAGTGGGGCGTGTCCAGCACACCTGTAAGAATTATTTTCGTGAGGTACGTTGGTTCCTGCTAGTCTTTTGTTATCTCTGCGCCACCTTTAGAGGCAAATCTTGAAATGTATAGTTGACTGCTTTGCCCCTTGGCAAAAGTAAAGGGAATTTTAAAAAGTTAGAAATAAGAAGCTAGTATTCTAGGAAAATGTGTTTTATTTCTTTTTTACTTCTTCTATTAATACTATTCTACAGCTTTAATATTTTCAGCTGATATTGGATAAAAGAAAATTAGAGTCATGATTGCACATACAACCCTCTTATTTTATTACAAGGAACACGGCCAGCAAGTTGGGTGACTAACTGCAAAGTCCATGGTTTGAATCCACCAGTCTGTGTACAGGATAAAGATAAGCCTTTCTGCTCCCATAAAGATTTACAGCCTCAGAAACCCAAAGGGTCAGTTCTAATTTGTCATATGAGTCAGAATCAACTTGCTGATGGTGGGTTCAATATTTTATTATATCGAAGAATTCTATGGGAAAAATTTTGAACGATGTTAGAAGGATCAAAATAAGCAACAAACTGTAAATTAGCAGAACAAAGTTTACAGAGAAATCGTTTTACGTCTCACCTTGGTGAGCAATGACTTAAAAGCTAACGAGATGTCATCTAAGGTGTCAGGACTGGTTTCCTCACATTCAGAACAAAAACTGGTGACAGAAATTTAAAGATACATGAAATAAAACAAAAGCAAACAGTCCAGTGGAGTAAGGGACCCTTCTCCCCCTCCCCTCCACACACATCAATCTCCATACCCCTGAGACCAGAAGAGCAAGAGGCTCTCTGGCAACCATGACCAACTATTTTGAAAAGGATCACATAAGAAGGTGGTGAGCAGGGTGGGTAGCAAAGTGTGGAACATAATTAAAAATCATAGAAGAAGCCAGGCTTATTGGTTGGACAGATACTGATAGGCCCTCAAAGACTATGGCCCTTGAGGTGTGGAATTGAACTCACCCCTGTAGTAGACCAGTCGGTCATTTAAAGCAGCATTGTCAGGGTCGGAGGGTTAGGAAAGAGGGAGAATAGAAACAGGAAACAGCGTGAGCAAGTGGGATATGCAAGGCTGCATTCAGGGATTGAAATTGATAGTTGGGGGGCGGAGTATAAATCATTAAATCTAAAACGGATGATTTTCGCTGTACAATAAAAACTTTTCAAAAGCACAATAAAAACTTTACCTAGACCACAATACAAACTTTTAACAAGTGAAAATGGCATAAAGGCACAGTCACTGTGGTCACAAGAACTGGTCAACATGCAGCCACTTCAAAAGGTAGCAGATGATCACAAACTGACTAGCGGAAGAAGTTCAAGACGTCCTGAAGCCACTGGTGAGAAATAGGGCTCCATGAATTACCGAATAAGAATTGAAGTGTTTCAGCAAACTGTAAGCACTGACTAGCTCCTAGAAGACAATTAGCTCCTCAGGCAGTTGGATCTCTATTTGTGCTCATTCAAAAAAATAACCCAACAACTTGCAAAACATAGAAAAATATCATAAATATTATATGCAAGTGAAGTTATGCTGAAGTCCATTAGAAAATGGTCACAGATGTACGACCGCAGGAATTTTCCAGGCACCCACTCAGATTCAGAAGAAGACGTGGAGTGAGCAATGTCATGGATGATGTCAGGTGACTCTAGAGGGAAAATTGAGAATACCAGAAACACGTGTCTATGCAAAGGCGTTCATCTGTGTGGATCACAACAAATTTGGGATCACATTAAAAAGAATGGGAATTCCAGAACCTATCATTATGCTCATGTGGAACCTATGCATAGACGAAGAGGCTGTCATTTAACAAAACAGGAAATACTGCATGGTTTACAGTCAGGGAAAGTGTGTGTCAGGGCTTCAGTAGTGCATCCTACTCATACAATCTGTATGCTGAGGAAATGATCTGAGAGGCCGGACTAGGTAACCAAAATGCAGCATCCGGAGTACAGGAATGCTTCATAACAGCTTGAGAGAGGCAGATGATACAACCTGGCTTGCTGAAAGTCAAGAGGACTCGAAGCACGTACAGATGAAGATCAAAGCCTATAGCTTTTAGTATGGATGACAACTCAATGGAACAAATAAACACACAGAACAAATCCTCACATCTGGACCAAAAGATGAAATTATGGACACAGAGTGATGGTGTTGAGGATTTCATTTTATTCTGGTCCACAGATGAGGAGCCCGGGTTGTAAGTGGCTGCTAACTTCAAGGTCAACACTTTCAAACTACCAGCTCCTGCGTGGGAGAAATATGGACCTTTCGACTCTCATCAAGAGTTACCATCTCAGGGAGCCACAGGGGCAGTCTTACCCTATCTTAGAGGGTCTCCATGAGTCTGAATCAACTTGATGTCAGTGAGGGTTGTTTGTTTGTTTGTTTGTTTGTTTTAATCTGAAATCAATGCTCATGGAAGCAGCAGTCTAGAAGTAAAATTTGCATTAGGCAACTTTGTTGGGGCAGAGCTCTATAAAGTGTTAAAAGAACAATGATGTCACATTGAGGACTGGATCTCGCCTTACGTAAGCCATGGCATCTCCCACGGCCTCTGATGCATCTGAAAGCTGGACAATGAATAAGGAATATGAGAGAAGAACTGATGGCTCTGGACCATGCTGCTGGCAAATACTGCTGAAAGTACAACCAACTGACAGAACAAACATCTAGGTTGGAGGAAGGACAGACAAGATGCCTCCCTTAGGAAGGGAGGATGGCAAGATATTATTTCATATACTTTAGACATGTAATTACCAAGTGACTTGTCCCTGGAAAAGGAAGCCATGCTTGGTAAGGCATTGTCCTCAAAGAGCAGGACTGTCACTGAGATGAAAGGTTTGCAATAATGGGATCAAGCAGTAACTGTAAAATATGACAGGGCAGCATAACGTTTCGTTCTGTTTTACAAAGGGTTGCTATGGTTGGAGTCACTGCTAGAGATAGCACTAAGCAGCAGCAACAACAGAAACTTTGTTTTATTAAAGTGAGATATACAAATTAGTACGCAGAACCATATTTTTCATTTTTTTGGACATCTGTTAATAGATGAAACTACTTTCTGGATGAGATTTATAAAGTACTATTGAGGAAGACTTTAATTGGATTAATTAGATTTAGACAAGGAGGATAGTTTTAACAGGAGTAAGTTTGAAACATTTGAATTTGTGATTTTTAAATTCAATTTTGATATTTTTAACCTTGTCTTAGTTCATTGCCATTGAGTCAATACTGACTCATATGACACTGAGGTAATGCGTTTATTGTGTCCACCTGGCCAATAAACATGTGTGGGGTTAATTGAAGGGCGGAGGGATAAATGGCTCGGTGAGCCTCGCCTTTCTAGTTCTCGGGTCTCTT
Organism: Tenrec ecaudatus; assembly: GCF_050624435.1. Classification (NCBI taxonomy): domain Eukaryota; kingdom Metazoa; phylum Chordata; class Mammalia; order Afrosoricida; family Tenrecidae; genus Tenrec; species Tenrec ecaudatus. Next base: position 145,681,156 of record NC_134538.1, on the reverse strand, counting down.
GCTTTCTGATGGTCAGACAAGGGTGCTCCTGCCTTAGCTAGTTCCCTGTTTCAGCTGGCAAGGCTTACTTTCTGCAGGACATCCCTGAGAAGCCACATGGACCTACCCGATGCAGCCCTGGGTGCTGGAGCAGTCGTGTGGAGACTCCTGCCAGCACTGATGCTTACATATTCACTGACTTGGCTTTCCTCCTGCAGTCGGCTTCATAGTGTGTTTTTTTGTGAGATGGAGAAGGATTTTGTGGATTGGTGCTGGACATATGGGTTAATGTTGGACTTGTGGGCTTGGGCAGCACTGGGATGGGATGTTTTCTTGATGCACAGTTAACCTTTATATAAAACTCTCTCTTATACATGAGTTTATGTGGATTGGCTTCTTTAAAGTCCGCAGACTAACACAGACGCCGTAGGACTTAGAACTGCCCCTCTAGGTTTCAGAGACTGTGACTCTATAGGAGTAGGGAACCTCACCTTTCTCTTGAGAAGCAACTGGGGATATATTCTAATGATTATTTGGATATAACATATACAGAATTTATCATTTGCTGTTACTATTCATATTCATGCAGGATGAATACATGGATTGTTTGATGGTGGTCATTTTCTTAATGATGTAGTGTCATAGTGTTTTTATGATAAAATTAGGATCTTATGTGTAAGTCCTTCATATCAATTACAAAATATGAAAACCTATAAGACTGCATTTACTATTGCCATCAAAATGATTATGTTAATAACATATGAACAGAGGAAGATGTGCAAAGTAAATAAGCTCATGCATGATACGCTATAATTCTTTGGTAGTCTCTTAATATTGAGACTATGGAAATAAAACCATCCCTGCCCAGTAAAAAGCAGGTATTATTTTCTTTCCAGAGCATTTTAATGACATAAACCTCTCTTTCTTTATTGGCTTCAAAAGTGTTAATTTCTCAGTGGTAATTATCTTTAAAATGTACGACTCCTGCAGGCACCTCTATAATGAGGGTAGGCTGCTTTTAATTCTTTAGAAAGCTGTTTTGAGCACAAAAGACACTAAAATCAATGATAACTAAAATTAAGGAGTAGACATGGACACAAAGTAAAGAGCATCACTAATATTGCCCAAGTAGCAATTGTAATCCACTCTACTATGCCTATGTATCAAATAACACACTGTTCTTTATAGGATGCAGCACCAGACCTGGGAGCCTAGTAAATAAAATATATCCCCAAGACTTCCTTATGAAATCCTACAGAGAATATTTTCTGAATCACATCAAACATTCTATTACAGAACCATAAATTTGCCATTTTCATGAACTGTATATCTGCCCTTGAAAATAAGGTCAGTATTCAAAGTTATTATATTTCAATTTCTTGAAAGAATGCCATGAAAATATATAGCCTCTTGTTAACTGCCTGATTGTTAAGTTTGACAGGGCCGTCATGAAAAGAAATGCAGTGTTGCATCACCTGAGCGAAAATGGACCTGCATGGGTCTAAGGAGAGCCACTCGGAAGCCAATATGAGGGAACCGCAAGAAAGGAGAATGGGAAATTTAATTGAATTTGCTTCTGCCTTTTTATTTGTTTTCACAAGAATGAGTGTTCCTGGTGCAATTGCTGAGCGTATTTCATGCGGAGCTGGCGCTTGTTTAGCTCAAAGTTGATGGAGCAGCACAAACAGGCGGGTTGGGAGAGAATATGTGGGTGTACGGATTGAGTCTCGATTGTGGTAAGAATCCCAGGTCAAATAATTGTGTTGGATTATATGGATTACGTATGATGAGGATTTTGGGAAAATCATCTACTCAGTTGCCATCATCTCTCTTCAGTGTACTGGAATACTATTACCTTACAGGACATCATTGTCACGTGTTAGTCTACTCAAAGTAAGTAAGAACATGTGAACCAGAGGATGCAAATCATCTTGACAGAACATTCATTAGAAATATATATTTCCTTGGCTGCTAACACAGCATTGTGCAAGTCTAGCTCAAGATGGAAGAATTCTAGTTAAATAACATGTGTATTGATTCTTTGGAAATTGTGAATAATAATAAAGTTATTCCTACATAAACAGTAACTTGTTGAAGATAATGCACTTTCTTCCCCAATGCCACGTTCATGTCTTCCACACAAAGGAAATCACAATGTTGAATTGTTTGCTTATCTTTTGCTGCCTGTAATTATCAGTAGTCACAGAGAAAATGGTGTTTTCTTTCTTTCTTTTCCCTGTTTTTCAAACCGGATTCTAACGTGACACTGTGCATGATGCAGTCTTCAGTAGGGTATTGTTTGTTCCGTCAAGGGTATTTTTAAAAATTGATACATATTTTATGTAGCTTTTGTTCACTCTATCAGTACTATATTATTACATAACATTGTGTAGCTAAGCTATAGTTTATGTATACATCATTCTCTGATGGACACTTGGTAGATTTCCAGTTTGGGGTGTTACAAACAATGCTGTAATAAATTTCTTTGTTATGTGACTGCTGGTACACACGTATGGCAGTTCCCTTAGGGAACATGTTCACCCTTGAAAGACAATATCAGAATGCTTCCACAGTGTGGTATCCCTTTAATTTTCTCATTCTGGTAGTCTTCTGAGAAAGGAAAGTTCAGTGAAGGGGTTAAAGCGAGCATTCCATAATCTGACCTCTACTGTAAAAGCAGGACTTTGGAGTCTGTTGCAAATGGGCCATGGGAAGTTGACTAAGGATGAAATGGTATCACCCTTCCATAGTGTAGTCCTCTAGGTGAGAGATCATGATGGCTGTGTTTCATAGTAAGGGTTATATGGTCCAACTCAGGCTACATTTTGAATGTAAGATTGAAAGGATGGTTGTTGCCGTTAGGAATGGGAGAATCCATTCCAGCCCATAGCAACCCTATGTACAACAGTATGTAGCATGGTCTGGTCCTACACCATCCTCACCATGATCTTTCTATTTGAGCCCATTGTTGCAGCCACCGTGTCATATCACCGTATCAAAGCCTTGTTCTCTTTTGCTGTCCCTCTACTTTACCAGGCATGATGTGTTTTCCCAGGGCCTGGTCTCTCTTGATAACATAACCAAATTGTGTGAGACCAAGTCTAACCATTCTTGTTTCAAAGGAGCATTCTGCTGTATTTCTTCCAAGGAAGATTTGTTTGTTCTCCTAGCAGTTTGTGGCACTTTACATATGCTTCCCCAGCATCATAATTCAAGTGCATTGATCCTTTATTTATTGATTCAATGTCCAACTTTAACATGCATATTGACTGATTCGATTGTGGAGGGAAATAAGCAGAAGAAAGTAAAAGTTCAAAGTCAAATCCAAATCGTTAGGCTATTTTCCATCTAAGATGTGAGGTGCTGGGAAGCAGACAAGTATTTGGAAGTGGATCAGTGTGCAGGTGTTACCTTCAAAATTCATGCTAGAGATCTAAGCGGACAGGATGAGAGGCAGCTGCACTGGTGAGAGAGAGGGCATCTCTCCCTGTGGGCTGCTCAGATGCATCCAAAGAGTGACAGGAGCTGCGGCACTGCTGTGGCCTGTCCTCTCCAGACAGGCATGGCCACAGTCATGAGACACCATCAGCAAGCACCTCAAGTTTTACTGAATGAGCTTTTCATCATATTAATGTGTAGATTAAAACCTCATTATAAAAAGTGGCATTTGGATAGTAGTCAATAAAAATCATATATAACTTCCACGCGTGGAGAATTTGACATAAATTTAGAATGGAAAGGAGTTTCTTTTTGGCTCTCTTTGACCACACTATGGCTTGAAACAAGACTTTTCACAATAATGAAATGTCTGGTGACTACCCAGGTACCTCACTGTGAGATTGTCACTCACATAGGGGAAGAAAGGAAATCGGGAGCTCTAGATGCTGCCTTGGCCGTGTTATCTGACTTGATGTTTCAGCTGCAAGATGTTTTACTTGCTCGGTGGTAAGTTGAAAATTGTAAGGAGCGCATGGTGATTGTTCCAGTGGGAAACCTAATGTGTGTTGAAAAGCACTCAGGATTGCAAAATACAGTGTGATTATACTACATTCCTAATAATGGACTCAGGCTTGCTTTAAGTTTGCCTGCAGGGAGGATAACACGGAATCAACCTCAGCACAAATGGAGCGTGTGAGGTTGTTAGGTGGCATGAGGTCTGTTCCGACTCATAGTGATATGTACAAGGAGACACTGCTTGGTTCTGGGCCAGCCTAACAATTGTTGCTATCAGTATTTAAATAGCATTTTTAAGTGCAGTACAAAGTTTAAATTAAGTCCCAATTCTTTTCTTTAATGATAAGCTATTTAACAAAGTGTGTAGACTCGCTTACCGCAGGTAAGGACCCTGGACACTTCCTCCAAAGGAAAGAAGTACATATCAGTTGCTACATGTTCTCATGCATGAAGCATCAGCTTCAGTGGGGGAATCATAAAGATGCTTTATTTTTGCCAAGAAAATGTAAATCCTGTAAGCTAGTGCTCGTTCCATCCTATGGCCTCCTAGTCTTCCTCATTTCCTTTTCTAGTTGCAGTGCATTTAGTTGTTGCTGTTGAGGAAAATATAGGTGGGAGTGCCAGGCAATTATTCATGAGTTACCTACCATCAAGGTGAAGAGGAGTTGAAGCACTTAATAACGAAGGTCAAAGACTAGGGTCTTTAATAGAGATTCCACTTCAACTCAAAGAAATCACACCCCTCATGACTGGAGCAGTGAGCCACCTGAGGAGAGATGTACATAGATCGACTTGTCAAGGGTTTCTTTTTTACTTGAATCTCCCCTGGAGGCAGTAGTAGAGAAATCAAATGAATTATTCCATCGAACACACCTGCTGCCAAACAACCTCACTTTGAGGTCACACTACGATCCAAGGGTAAATTTAGTGACAACGCTAGAATCCCATACGTCAGTCAGGACACTCACTTTAATGCACTACTTTGAAGGAGCCTGGTGGCACAATGGTTAAAGAGATTGGCTGCTAATCAGAAGGTCATACAACCCCCCCCCCCACCTCACCCTGCCTTATTACACACTTTGGTTAGTTTTGATGAAAACAATTGAAGAACCACCAGCCTAATCAAGATAATAAAACAACTCACTGCCATTGTGCCCATTCTGACTCACGGTGAACCAAAGGGCAGGGTAGAACTGCTCCTGTGGGTTTCAGAAACTGTCATTCTCTGAATGAAAAAATAAAAATCTGATTTATACCATTTTTACTTCCAAAAGTTAAAAAAGTGAATATAATCAGACTTCAGAAGTACACTTATCCCCAATTCTATTTTTAGTATGGCATATCCCCAAATTCTATTAAAAGACAACAAACAATCTTAGTATTCTTACAATCTTCTCCAGAAGGCGATAGTGTGGGGAGGGGAAGTGCCCTACTGGATGTCTGATGACAGCAAGTTGGCATAAGCCGTTGGCACAGCAACCCAGGTTTAGTGTTCACGAAGGAGAACCATAGCAAAATATTACAAGAAGTATTTGAAGAAAAGCAGGTCCACTCTTCTAATTATCGTTAATTATCTTTCTGAATGTAGAGTAGACTCTATTATAGAGTTGACTGAAATGACAAAATCCTACTTGTGAGGTGCATGTTCATGTCATGGCATATAAAGTACCACCTAGACATAGTAAAAGTAGTATTCCACCTAAGTGAGTCAAGAGTTCACATAGCAAACCATTTCAAAGGACTACTTTAAGTTTTAGAATTTTGTGGGTTGCCCTCCCACACATAAACAAAAATTATAGTACATAAATTTGAACAAAAATGTGGTGAAAGCAACTCAGATAATATTTTTCTTATTTTTATAATCATTTTATTGGGGGCTTTTATAGTTCTTATCACAATCCATCCATCCATGTGTCAAGCACATTTGCACATACATTGCCATCATCATTTTCAAAACATATTTTTTCCATTTGAGCCCTTGCTATTAGCTCATTTTCTACCCCCCCCCCCACCTCATGTCTTACACCAATCACTGTCTCTCTTCATCTACTTTTCCATTATCCATCTGGGGGTGGGGGTAGGGGGCGTTAATATGTCGATCATTGTAATTGTTCCCGCTTTCTCCCCCCCATCTCCCTTTTATTCTCCTGGTATTGCTACTCTCATTATTGATCCTGAGCGGTTTATCTGTCCTGGATTTCCTGTGTTGCGAACTCTTACCTGTACCAGCATATGTGCTCCAGTCTAGCCGGATTTGTAAAGTAGGATGCTTCATAACTGATCCCATTGAAATCTCATGATCACATAGGCTGGTATGCTCCTTCCATGTGGGCTTAGTTGCTTCTCAGCTAGATGGCCATTTGCTTATCATCACGTCTTTAAGACTTTAGATACTATATCTTTTGGTAACTGGGCATGATCAGCTTCCTTCACCACATTTGCTTATGCACACATTTTGTCTTTAGCAATCATGTCAGGAACATATCACAGAATGCTGGGTGATTAAAAACAAAGTGTTCTTGCATGGAGGGGGAGCACTTGAGTAGAGGCCTAATGTCCATCTGCTGTGAATTGAAATAGTGTCTATGGCAGAGACAATGGGATTGTTTTTCGGTTGTACAATTCACTCAAACTACCTGCCACCTAGTCAATGCTGACTCATAGAGACCTGCCGGGACAGTGGGTGTCTAAGACTTTTAACTCTTTACAGGAGTAGAAAGCCCCTTCTTTCTTTCCTGCTGGCTTCAATTTCATTTACTCTTCTTTCTAGTGACTTTATGAAGTCTCCTTCTCACCCTGGATGTCTCCAGCAGAAGCCCTCCTGGCGGGATTTCTTTCTTGCTCTGCAAAACATTTTGTCCAATGAAAGAAGAAATACATTTTTTAATGTTCTAGAAACAGCGCTCACTGGAACAAGTGGCCCCAGCCTTGATGGTGGATGAGTCTATGAAAACCAAGCCTGACAGGTTACTCAGGTAGGTATTGTGATCCACTGGCCAATTGGCTGGTCCCCACCCTCAGGCTGTTTGAATTACTGCCTGCACAAAACTACAAGGCTGGTGTGAGGGCTGTGGGTGCAGAATGATCTGTGTCCTCACTCAGAGGGGATGGATCTGCCGAGCTGCGTGGGCGCGTTGTAAGACTGGAGCAGTGCACGACTACACCTGCTTAGTCCTGCTGACTAGGGTGTGGGGATCCAGGTGTCCTGGGACAAAGACTCTTGTCTGCTGTGAAACTAGCTTGTGCTTGGGCCTGGCAGCCCCATCTTCAACCCTCCATTGGGCGCTCTCTCTGATCATCCTTCAGACCAGACTTCTGACCCTCCACCTTACTCTTTGTCAGACTACTAAGAACCCTGATCCATCCAAGTTAACACAAAACTTATCTATGAAAGACCCCATGGGACAGAGTAGAACTGCTTCTCTGATCTCAGATACCCTAAATCAGGGGTGTCAAACTGGCGGCCCGTGGGCCACATGCGGCCCGGAGGTAATTTTTTGTGGCTCTGAAATAAAATGAAAATAGAAAAAAATGTTATGAAGAAAATAGTACTTAGGGGAAATTGAGGCAATACCGTACACACAATTCCCTCGTTATATTTTATTTCAGAGCATCGTGGGCCACAAAACAATTACCTCGGGGGCCGCATGTGGCCCGCGGGCTGTCAGTTTGACACTCCTGCTCTAAATCTTTATGAAAGCAGACAGACTCATTTGCCCCCCATGTAGTCACTGGTGGGTTCTAACCACCGACTTTGCAGTTAGCAGCTCACTGTGGGGCAGACCCTGCCACCCAGAGACAGAGACACTGCTTTCCAAGGTCGTTCTTCCCCTTTATATTCTTATCAGCCACACCCGCGGGTTCTAGCTGCTCCGTATTATTTCCAGCACTTGGTACGTTCACTCTCCTCTTGAGCATATTTTTACTAGAATGGTTTTAATTGCTTACATACAACAAAATTAAAATTGACATCCTGAACCGGGCCGTGGATAGCAAGCATAGGAGAAATATTAGGCTGAAAAATCTTTCATTTTAGTTCTGACCTTAAATTAAAATGCTATGTTAATCAGTATATTTGTGCAAATGATTATGACAAAGCTTTTTTATTTCACCTTTCTGCTTCTCCTGTTCTCTTGCTATAGTTATACTGAAAGAGGGAAATGAAAGGGTAAGATTTTTATAATAAGCAATTAAATAGCTGGGTTTCTTGGGAGAAAGACTGACTAAGCTTTCTCCTCCCAAAAAGAGTTATGAAACATAAAGGGTCTCAGAAGCCCTGACGTGCAGTTCTACCCTGTCCTATCGGTGACTAGTTTTGATAGGGAGTCTGGTTTGGGTATAGCTGCGTTTTGAGGATTTGAGCAATTGTCAGATAGTGAATACATTTAAAAATTATACTTAACACATATATAAATATAACATTCCCATCAGAATATTTCCCCAATCTACAAGGGACAAAAAGAAAGAGAGTAGATTTCATCAATAGTTCACGGAACAGCAGACATACAAAGCATCTTGTGGACTTGGTAAAAGAGAAGGTTTACATTTTATATCCTAAAAATCTACTGATTATTACTATATGGAGATAAATTATCAAAAATTTAAAAAATTATTTTATTTTTAGAATTTAATTCAATAATAATATTAATATGGGGCACATTAAAAATTTACTACATTCTTATCTTAAAATTATGAAGATGATTTATGATGGTGCGCTATCCATTTCTTCTGCTTCTAGAATGTGCAAAACATTTAGTTAATGCCTTCAAACAGTGTAGGATTTTTTGCAAAGCGTTTATGATATGAGTATACTGATGATTTATATTCTCAATTATATTCCAGATGATTGCAATTGTGAAAGGAATACATTTGGGGGATTTACTTAATACTGTATAGCAAAAAAATATTTGGATTAGAAGCCAGGCATGTGTACTTAAGAGTTTTGTCAAATTATACCAATTATTCTTAAAAACGGATAGCTAGGGAGATTAATTTTGAGTAATAGATTACTTGTGTGTTTCCTCCATATGAGTCATTCACATATTGCTTTCTATGTAATATATATATATATATCTTTCCTTTGGTATTGATTATGTTATTTGAAAATGGAGGATGGCCACTTCAGATTACAAATTACAGAACTGCAAAATTTCACCATTATACAATTATCCAGTAACAATACTATAGAACAGCCACACACACGAGCGTTATGTCCCAGTCCAGTTGAAACCTGACCCTAACCATCACGGCCAACGTTGCTGTCACCTTGCACTTCATGGTCTGTCTCTGCTATCACCGTGTGTAAAATAGACAGATGGGAGAGTACGTTACTATGGCTATCACAGCAAACCTTCTGACAATGAGATGGTCCTGGCCATTGAGCTAGTCTAACTCCCGTCTTGGTTAGGTGCCAGCCACTTGGTTCTGACTTATAGTGATCCTACGTACAAAAAATAAATTGTTGTGATAAGAGCTGTACGAGCCCCCAATAAAATGATTAAACGAAAAAAAAAATACTGGACAGTCCCACTCCACCATCACAATTGTTCTTATGTTTGAGCCCCATCTTGCAACCACGGTGCAAATCAATCTCGTTAAGGCCCTCCTCTTTTTGATGCCCCTTTACTTAATTAAGGATGATAGCTTTTTCTGAGGCCTGGTCTCTCCTGGTACACGTTCACAGTGTGTGCGAAAAATCTCCACTTGTTTGCCTCTGGCTAGACTGCTTCCAAGACTGATTTGTTTGTTGGTTTGGCAGTCCATGGTACTTTAATATTCTTTGCCAACAACACAGTTCAAATACATCCATTTTCATCAATTTTCTTCACTATTCCATGTCCAACTATCATTTGCATATGAGGCTATTGAAATACTATGGTTCGGGTCATGTGTACCTTAGTTTTCAAAGTAGCATCCTTTAAAGTGACACTTTACAGAGGTCTTGTCCAGCAGATTTACTCAATGAAATCCTTCATTTGAACTTGACTGCTGCTTCTATGAGTATTGATGGATCCAAGCAAGATAAAATCCAATATTTTCTCTTACTCTGGAAGCTCTGCTAAAACCTGTACACTTTGGCTGAGCCTGGTGGTATTTGAAACATAGCCTTCGGCATCACAGCCACACCTAAGCTACCACAGTACTGCCAGCCGAGAGCTATGGAATGGATTCGAACTCCTGGAGATCCAGTGATGAGTTTCTGAGGCTGTACCTCTTTACAGAAGCACACAGTCTCATCTTTCCCCTGGGGAGTGGCTGTTGATGTCGCCCTGCTGGCATTAAGCTTTGATAAATGTAAAATTATAATAAACCCTCTTAAAAGTCCCTTTCAAGCCTGAAACACAGTGGTTTAAAAATAGAAAACTGAAAAAGATGTAGCGCTAAATATATTAATGAATTGTGTTTGATGGAGCAATTGTTTTCAATATCATTTCCTTTTCAAATTATGTTCAAAATAATTGACATTGTAAGATATTTACCATATAAATATAGATGTTAATATTTCATGGAGAAAGTTGGTTTTTTATAGGCTCAGAGAGTTAAAATGTAAGATTTACAAAAAGATGTACAGAACACCATCCTATATGTATATGATAAACTTCAGAAAAATATATTATCCACAACTAAAAATGAATGCCTCCATGAGTAAAGAACAATTTCCCAAATTGAACTAATTTTTTTAGAGTAATATATTTCCATTACATATTATAAAGACAAAACTAATGATTTGCATATTCTCAGGAAACCAAGGAATCTAGTTTTGAAAAGTTTTGTAAATTGCAGCCATTCCACGTGTGATGCAAGTTTCAACGGATCATTGCAATTATTAACAAAATATAGATATTTCTTAATTTTATCATAGACATTTACTCATCCTTTGGTTTGAATGACTTTATTTTAGAGTGCCAGATTTTCTTATAAAGCTCCGGTTTTAAGGAGGGCTTCAAACTTTGTGAAAACTTGTGTAATATCCCCACTCCCTACTTCAAATTGCCACATTAAAGCTAGAACTGTCAAGGGAGGGAAGAAGATCATGACAAACCTCTGGACATCCCTGGAAGACCTGATTTTAATGCCTCAATAAATAGTTGTGTCTAACATAGTAGCCTTCACATTTTACTGAGCACACACTTCTGGTGCCACTGCTCCATTTGACCCTATAAAAATGTTGTTCTTGGCTCTGTTTACCAGAATTTATTGCTTCTAAGATGAAAGACCACAATTGTATGAAGCTACTAAATGCAATCTTGAGCCCCCATCGTGTGGCTATATTTTGAAGTCATCAAGATGCAGATGAGGATTAAGCTGAATACTGATTGTGTGATTGCTGTTAAGATATTGAGTAGTTCTTAAAATGCATGTATGGGTGAGTATGTATAAATAACTTGCATATTAGTGTATTTTAAAATTGCTCTGATGTTAAGGGTGTTTTCTTTGCACGGTGATTTCTCAGTTATTTTTAAAGTGTTCTGTGATTCATCAAGTAATCAGATAAATTTATGGTTTTCACCATTGTGAAATATAATATATGGCTTTCTAAATTTTTCATTAACTTTCAGCTGTTACCTACCTGTGGTAGTTAAAAAAACTCTTATAAATGAAAAATAGTCCCTTTACAACTTTTTATATAATCATTTATATAATATTGTTTTTTAAAATTCCTTCAGATAAACATGGGCTATTTCCAATTAGTAGCAGTTATTTTCAATTTCTTTCTGTATGTATATTCACATGCATATATACTAACAAATAAAAGTTTACCTCCAAACCACTGACCTCTAGTTGGTTCTGTCTCATAGGGGCTCTATAAGGCAGAGAAGAATTGCCCCCAGGACTGGATGGGATTGGGAATCTTTACAGGAGCCAAGGACCTCACCTCTCTCCCACTGAGTGAATGGAAGCTTCAAAGCAATGCACACACAGATACATCCATATGTGTGAGTAAATATGCATATCTATACAAGGGTAAATAAAATTACTGCTATCAAATCATAGAAATTATTATCAAACAAAAGTATCAAAGTATAAAGCTCCTGTCTTTAAAAATATCCTGCAGAATAAGTCTATTTACATCTCAAGGCCATGTTTCTATCTCTGTAACTCTGAGAATTCTGAGCTCTTTTGATGTACATCAGGTCAAAATGGCAGGTTTGGCATCCCCGAGGGGCACAAGTTGTGCCCCTTTCAAATGTTCTTTGAGTTTTTGAGGCAAAAATAAATCAGAAGGGCAAGATCAAGGATGACCTGCCAGATGGATGGAGTAAGGTCTCCCAATGACATTTGTGTAGAAGAGCCCTCAGTGCCCCCAAGGAAGGCACAGGTGTGCTGTTGTCTGAGAAGAAAATGCCTGGGCACCACTTTCATGTCTCTTCACACCAAGGCACTTTTCTTAAAACTTTTCCTACTGAGGCCCCATGATCACCCGGTGTCCTTTAAGAAAGTCTATCAATATTACCATTTGGGGTTTCCCAAAAGACAGTTATCGCGACCTTCTGAGGTGAGCTCTCTGTCTTGAATTTAATTGTCCCCATAGATTTTAGAAGCCAATGTTTTAATGGTACCTTTTTAAAGGAACCTCAATGAGATGAAATAAGGAGCCTGGGTAGCAGAGTTGCTATGTGTTGTGCTGGTAACCTCAAGGTGAGCAGTTCGAAACCCCCAGCCTGCCTGTGCTACAAGGTAAGGCTTTGTATTCCCATAAAAAGTTGTGGTCTCAGGATATCAGGAGCAGTTCTACCCTGCCCTATAGGGTTGCTATGAGTCTAAATGAACTTTCTGGTTTGGTTTTTGTTTTCATGCGATTAAGACAAGGCTATTCTTGAGAAGACTTGTCTACAGCCATCTGTTGATTTCAGACAGATGTTGAGACATGCTCTGTTTGGAATAATCCTATGTGCATGTGAACTGGAACCTTAGTATTGTTGTCCTTATCTGCCATCTAGTCTGCTCAGATTCTTAATGACCCAATGTAAAACAGAACCTTCTTATGTTGGAGTCCATCACTCTGGTCACGGTGTCCATCGATCTCCCTCTCTCTCACTGGCCCTTTACAAAGCATTATCTCCTTTTCCAGGGCCTGTCTCTCCTGAAAACACATCCAAAGGATATGAGATGAGGTCTCACCATAATCTCTTCAAAGGACCATTCTTGCTGTACTTCTTCTAAGACAGATCTCTTTGTACTTTTGACATTTCATAATGTATTACCATTGAATCAATTCTGACATATAGCAACACTATGGTAATATAATATTGAGACCGTGAAAGCTAAGGTTTATTGTGCCAAGCTGGCCGATAAACACATGTAGGGTTAATTGAAGGACAGAGAGATACATGGCTCAGTGAGCCTAGCCTTTCTAGTTCTTGAATCTTTTGCTTTCTGATGAGGAACAGGGTGCTGCTGTCTTAGCCAGTTCCCTGCTTCAGCTTGCAAGGCTCACTTCCTGCAAGACACCTCTGAGGAGAAGCCACATGGACCTACCTCGATGCAACCCTGGGTGCTGGAACAGCCGTGTGGAGACCCCTGCCAGCACTAAGATGCTTAAACATTCACTGATTTGGCTTTCCTCCTGCAGTTGGCATCATTGTGTCTGTTTTGTGAGATGGAGGAGGACTTTGTGGATTGGTGTGGGACATATGGGCTAATGTTGGACCTGTGGGCTTGGAAAGCACTGGGTTGGGATGTTTTCTTGATGTGCACTTACCCTTTATATAAAACTCCTTCTTATACATCTGAGTTTCTGTGGATTTGTTTCTCTAATGTACCCAGACTATCACAGACCAGGTCTTATCTTACATCCTGAATGGGTTCAAGAAGGGGCACGATTTGCAATGAGAGCTTATATCCAAAAGGAATAACCAAAAGTTAGAGTGCGGGGGTCCCTGCAGTATAGACACTCCAGGAGCCAGAGCTGTATGAGGGGCAGGCTTAAATACAGCCTGCAACAAGTGACAGGTTTATACATAAATGGAACTGTTTTCACAATTCAAAGATTTACAAAAGAAGCATTAACTGATGAGCCAAATGATTCATCGACAGGAGGGGAGGCTGAGGCTGGGGGTCATGAGGTAACTGGTAAGTTTTCAGACTTCAGAGTCTTAGTCAGGAAATAGGAAGCAAGTGTCTGCTTATCTCAGGCAGAGAGAAAGGCCAGCCTTTGCTTCATAAGCTCCTATGGCTGAGCCATCAGCATTCTCCCACGGGACCATGAATCATGGAAGGTGGTGGTCCTGCCCTGCTTGTCTTTGGAGTAAATAGTTTTCCCCTACAACCTATAACTCAGGAGAACTTACCCTGTGGGTTTCCAAGGCTACAACTCTTTATGGGAATAGAAACCCTCATCTTTCTCCTACAGAGTGACTGCTGGTTTCAATCTGATAACCTTGTGTTTGGTAGCCCAATGATAAACCACTACCCCACTGGGACTCCTTGGCAGTCCATAGTACCGTCAAGATTCTCCACAGCACCATAATTCAATACTCTGGTTTTCACACTATTAGCAGTACATTTTGACTGACCCCTCTATGTCCCTGACAGATAAATATCCTGTCTCTATCCTAGCTTATTTTTATCAGAGTCCTTGTTAGCTAGACAGAGGTGTGCAAAAGAGAGGAAGTGATGGTGTCAGGAATGTGGCAGGAATCATAACCGAAAAGAGATGAGATGTGTGTCCCCACTTGAAGGGCAGATAAAACACATTTCCTTATTAATGAATGGGACCAGGATGAGTGAAAAGGCTGGGTGGAACAAGACAAGATATTCGCATAACCTTCACATTGACTCAATAGACCCTCGGGTGGAGTCTGGGTGTCGGGTGGTGGAATGTATAGACTACTAGCAAGAGGAGATACACTACAGAGAACTGGTTAGTAGGAGAAGACCCACCAGAAAGTCAGATGATGGTGAGAGGTCCGCCATTAGCCAAATAACAGGTCCAACTCTATATTAGCTGTGTGTGCTCGCAGGCCTTTTAGACTAGTTAAGGCCTTGTAGAGGTTTTTTCCCCCTGCATTATCCCCTTCAATAAACTCATTCTTTCTGTTCAACCGTTTCCTCTGACTCTTCTCTGAATTTTGTCCTTTACCCGAAGCCTCTCTTATGAGCAGGACAAACACAGAGGAGTGGAGAGGCACAAAAGTTTGGGGATGGACAACAAAAAAAGTGAGTGAAGGGAGACGTTGGACCATGTAAGATATGACAAAATAATAATAATTTATAAATTATCAAGTGTTCATGAGGGAGGGGGGAGCAGGGAAGGTGGGGAAAAATGAGGAGCTGATATTAAGGGCTCAAGTAGAAAGCAAATGCTTTGAGAATGATGATGGCAACAAATGTACAAATGTGCTTGACACAAAGGATCTATGTATGGATTGTGATAAGAATTGTATGAGCCCCCAATAAAATAGTCAAAAAACCAAAAATAACTTTGAGTCTACCCTGGAACATTGCGAATTAAAAATCTCTCAAATATGTTAGTTATGCACATGAAAAAGCACAAGCATGACTTTGTTTCCTTCTTCAACATACCAATTTGTTGAATCATATATCCATATAAAATCTGAAATGTCAGAGGGAAATTGATTTTTTACAATAGATCTATTACACACTGTACATAGTTGATCGATCCCACATCTCTGTTTCAACCATTGGGTCTTTGTCCTCTTTCTCTCATCTTTCTGTATTGTACTTAGCTCGCTGTACATTAGTGGGAGTAAAGGGACTACGTGTCTCTTCCCAGACAACCTGCTAACTCACCTCTAGTGCTTTGTGTCTATTGATCCGTGAAAGCTGTATTTTACACAATTTTATAAAGAGTTATTATTTTATTTTAATTACGCTAGTTAGAATTGATGAGGTAATTCCGGGGACATCTTGACATTCCAGTTCTCTTTTACTTTAAACGGTGTTTCTGGAGAGTCTCAATCACACCCAAGACTTTAATTACCCTCTCGATGTACCAGTGACTTTCGCAGACAAAGCACTCCGTCAGATCATGTTTAAGTTACAGAATGTATCATCTACAGGTTCTTTTTGGACATGTAAACCTAGTTCAGTCCAAACCTATGGCCTCATGTTTTCACCTAAATTCTCTCCTGCTCCTTTTACCGTTGCTCTATTAATGCTACCACCATAGTTTTCTATCCCTTTTGAATTTATATAAACGTCTTCCGTCTGATTCTTTTGGTGTCTGTCTGTCTTGTCCTCTTTAATTCCATCACTCACATCACTATGGGAATGTGTCGTAATTAAAATACAAGTATTGAATGCCTTATGAATCATCGACAGAATACCATCTAAGTTCAATAGAGAAGCATGTTCAGTCTTTCTTAATAATTAGCTTGTGCTTCAACTGAGCCTCACCATTTGCAGATACTCCTGGGCAAAGAAGACAAGGGTCTCCAACAAACTGCACCTCCTTTGCTTTGCCAGTAACGGATGAAGTGTCCCTGGGCTCTCATCTCTCAGTTATGATTAGGGTACCTCTCTACACAGCTCAGGATGGCAATGGTCCTCACAACAGCTAATCTTTGGGATACCTTTCATTCTTGTTTATACTCATAGCAAAAGCGTCATCTTCTCAATTAGCTTGCTATCTTGTCATTGACTTAACTGCAATAGGTACTCTTCATGTTAATGGATGAGTTCTTTCACTGGGCATGATGTCATGAACTTCTCTGGCTTACAGCAATAGAAATTTATTTTCTCATGACTCTGCAAGGTAGATGTTTTAAGATGCTGTCAGAGTACTGCTTGCTCTGAAGACCCCAGGCAACAAAATGTCCCGTGTCTTCCAGTTTTTGGAAACCCCAGATGTTCTTTGGCTAGTGTCAGCATAATTGCATTCTCTCCACTCACTATCACGTGACTGTCTTCCTTGTGTATCTCTAGGATTCTGTGTTTCTTCCTTTTAGGAAATCAATCATATGGACTTTATGTTAACTTTCAGGTGTGATTTCTTATGAACTAATTACATTTATAAGTATTCTATTTTCAAATAAAGTCAAGTTTAATGGTACAAGGGCTTTATATGTTTTTTTTGGGGGGGAGGGAGCATAACTTAACCTATACTGGTCTCTCAAATTTACCTCAGTGATAAAATAATTGAAAATTTGCCTTACATTTTCAATCATTAGCATCTGAGATTTTTTTTTGCCTCATTTTAAAATCTGGCGACTATTCTATATCTTCATCAATCAGTATGAGGAACAATTAGAATAATATATAGTTATTATGTGCATAATGCCTTAAACAGAGAAACTGACTTCTGGGCATAGTAGTATACTTTAAACGAGGTTTTGTATGAATACGAAGGACTATTTATTTATTTTAGTAACCTTCAGCATTTTTAATCCACCATATTCAATGCTGCGTCCTGATTTTGACCTCTCTTGGGAGTATTACAATTGTACTTTTCCTACGTAATGACATCACGCTTCTAGCATCCAGCTCGGGTTTTGAAAATGACTGAGCTTCGAAGGTTGTAGCTACCGTGTTCAAACAGGATAAATCTGAAGAGCTGTGTGTAGGCATGTATTTTGAGGAGATTTCTTGTTGGCTACGATATAAACGGTTTGTATTCTTTCTAATCACTTTAAGGGGATTTTGAATAGAGCCAATGGGGTCCTTGTTTTGCGCAACGCCACCCTCAAGATGAACATGCATTAGGGTGCTCGCTTCGGCAGCACATAGACTACAATTGGAACGATACAGAGAAGATTTAGCGTGGCCCCTGCGCAAGGATGACACGCAAATTCGTGAAACGTTCCATATTTAAAAAAATATATATATATAAAAAGAAAATGCATTAGGTACACTGAAACCACGTGGTAGACGGTGGTTGTGGGAATTGTGTGAAGCAAGAACACAGCACTCCCTTCAATCTACAGAAAACCAATAACCAATGCCACTGAGACATGACATGAGTCGATGTTGACTCATAGTGACCCAAGGAGGCATGGTAGAAGTGTCCCGGTGAGCTTCTGGGATTGTATCTCTTTCTAGGAGAAGAAAGCCCCTTATTTTTCCGAATGAACCACTGGTGCGCAGTGTGTAACCACTACTCCATGTGGCCCCCCTTGCCCCAGAGAAAGGGAAAACAAGTTAATCACCGTTCTGGTGAATGAGGCAGTTAAAGGCTATATTTCTATGGAGCTCGGGAGAGCGGACATTAAGCACTGGAATTTTGTGCTTCAATGAGCGATTCCTCATCCATCCATCGTGACAAAAACACATTGCTATTTTACATGAAGAGACCAGTATGGACTAAGTGCTTGTGGATATCAGTAGAACTAGGAACCCCCATTTTAGAAGTCATTTTCACACATTTCAAACATTTTGAAAGACTGTTAGCTGAAGATGCATTATATGATACAGAATTTTAAAAATAAGATTTTTAATTAAATTTTCCTACAAACTCTATTAGGTTCTATAACTCCAGTAGAATAAATATATTTCATAAAAATATACACCATTGATATATAATTTATTCTGGGTCATGGTAAAAAATGTTTTAAAAATGCATCACTAACTTGTCTGTTGGGTTAGTGGTTACACATTGGGCTGCAATTCACGAGGTCGGCAGTTTGAAACCTTATGTGGCCCGGCAGTAGAAAGAGGGGGCTTTCCGCACTGGGAAACACTCACAGTCTCTGAAACGCAATGGGTTCTTATAGGCTCACGATGACTTGGTATCGACTTGATGTTACTTAGTGAGTGAATTGCCTTTTACTATTTTCTGGGACTATGTAATCCTAATAATTTTACAGAACTTTAAAAAGTAGAAATGGAATTCTTCCCACTTGATAAGCCTTCATATGTTCTAAATCTATATTTATAGACAGGTATAGATATTTTGTAATATAATCAGTTTTACATGAATTGCAACAATAAGTGCATCAGTATTTCCACAATCATTGTTTTGTTGGTTGGAAGAGTAAATAAAAATCCTTTGATGGAAATTTATGCCATAAAACCCTGTCCAGGTGAGAGAAGATTCTCTTTTTTGAATTAACAGGCTTATAAGTCCTTTCTTATATTCTTCACTGCTAGCCTCATGAAAATTTTGGATAAAGTACTCTAATTTTCTATATTAAATAATTTCTCTGGCATGAACACTCAATAAATAAATATGTCAACCCCTGAACTTCTTTACGTGATATAAAATATTTTGAATGAAATTATATCCATTTCTAGAACACTGATATTGTATGAAAATGAGTGAGCTAATGTAAACTTGTGAGGGCACACAACTTAACTATGTGGTGATGAAAGTATTTGCAATATATAGTTCCTTCATCTCACCATGCATGGCTGCCACCTTTTGTGAATAATTATTTTATCATGTGTTAGCTTTTCCAATTTTTATTCATTCTCCAGAATATTCAGTATTACTTCAGAGTATTTTTGGTGTTAGTGGAAAAACTGAGAAAAATTTGTATCTTTGGTCCATAGTGTAAAAATATGTATTTTTAAACAGAATTAGCATAAAAGGAATAGAGCTCAGTGTTAGTCATTAGGCTTTCCTCATTTATCTCATTTTTATAAGATCATCCTTATAAGGTTATAATGAAAATTAAATAATCACCAGAAGCTATATATAGTAATAATATGCTATATTACTGTGACAGGAACCCTAAAAAGCATTGGTTATTTTAAACAATATTTCAGTAAATATCCTCGTAAATGAATGCCAAGGATTTTTTAGTAAAAATTTTAGGTACAATTAATTCATTAAAATACATTTTATACTTTTCCATATAAAGTATTGAATGCTTCAACTGCAATATTACTAAATTACAATCCTGTTGATGGTGTTTGTGAGTCCTAGTTCAGGTAAGTTTTATGATATTGCCTACGATTATTTTATGTTATTATCTTAACATAAATGATCTTTTTACTATTTGAGTAAGGATTATTCTGTTTTCTTAATGATTTTCACTCCAGTGTTATTAAATCAGGAGGAAATGACTTACAATTTATTTCTCTAAAAGAATATGCATAACCACATACTTCAATTCAGAAAATATATAGATTTTGACTTACACAGGGAAGAAGGTATGCATGTTGAACACATGTGTCCATATATGTATGTGTTTATATATGTGTGTCTATTTATGCACACATGTATATCTGGGTCTGTGTGTATTCGTATGCCTACATATTCTAGCATGTCAATGACGGAGCTGTTGGCTAAGCGTTTGGTTGCTAACTGCAAGGTAGGCATTTCAAACCGACCAACTGCTCTGCAGGAGAATCAAGAGACTGTCTATTCGCATAAAGATTTACAGTCTCAGATATGCAGAGTCTCTACGCGCTGGAATCACTTGGTGGCAGTGGTACACGTACATCTCTGTGTCTTTAGCTGCCATCAAGTTGCCTCTCAGGCAGAGGCACCCGATGTGCAAAGGAAAGAAATACTGCCTGGCCCTGTGTCCTGCTCATGGTTGTTGTGTTGGAGCACCTTGTTGCAGCCACTGTGTCCGTTAATTGCCCGGAGAGTCTTCCTTTTTCACTGTCCTTTGACTTCAACAAGGATCATATCCTTTTCTGGGGACGCACCTCTCCTGACAATACATCCGTAGGATATGAGACGAAATCTCTCCATCCTTGCTTCTCAGGAACACTCTCGCTGCACCTCTTCCCAGACAGATGGATTTATTCTTTGCGTTGTTTCCAGCACTGCATGTCAAATGTATCAATTCTTCTTCAGGCTTCCTTCTTCAGCATCCAATTTTCATGTACATGTGAGGCTTGAACTAAAAATGTGAATGCTTGGGTAAGGTGCACTTCAGTGCTCAGGTGACATCGTTGCTCTTCACACTTGAAAGAGGTCTTGTCCAGCAGATTTTTCTGGAGCAGAATGTCATTTGATTTCTTGACTATTATTTCCACGAGTATTGATTGTAGAGCCAAGCAATATGAACTCCTTGACAACTCCAATATACATCGTCTTTATTATAAATGGAGCACTTTAAACAGGTTTTTTGCTGCAAGATTATCATTTATACAAAGGAGAGCTATTATATCTTGTTTATTCTTATTATATTTTAGCAATATTGTTGGAATTCTTTTGCAGTCATTGTGTAAATCCATCTCATTTAGGATTGTGCTAATCTTCTTTCCTAGAGCCTGTTCTCTCATAACATGCCCAAAGTATATGAGATGAATTCTCACTATCGTTGCTTCTAAAGGACATCTGGGTGCGCTTTTCTTTTCTTTCTTGTAAAATCATGTTATTGGGGGCTCGTACTACTCTTATCACAATCCATCCATCCATCCATCCATTGTGTCAAGCACATTTGTACATTTGTTGCCATCATCATTCTCAAAACATTTTCTTTCTACTTGAGTCCTTGGAATCAGCTCCTCATTTCTCCCCTCCTTCCCCCACCCCGCTTCATGAACTCTTGATAATTTATAAATTATTATTATTTTTTTCATGTCTTTCACCGTCCAATGTGTCCTTTCACCCACTTTTCTGTTGTCCATCACCCAGGGAGGGATTTTATGTAGATCATTATGATCAGTTCCCTCTTTCTCCCCCCACCTTCCCCTTCTCCTCCTGGTATCACTACTCTTATTATTGGTCCTGAGGGATTTATCTGCCCTGTTTTTCCACCTTGTATCTGTACCAGTGTACATTCTGTGGTCTAGAGAATTTATAAAGTAGAATTGGGATCATGATAGTAGGGGTAGGAAGGAAGCATTTTAAGAACTAGAGGGAAGTTGTATGTTTCCTCTGTCTGACTGGCTCATCTCCTCCCGACAACCCTTCTTTAGGGGAGGTCCAGTTGCTACAGATGGGCTTTGGGTCTTCATCTGCAAGCCCCCCTCATTCAAAATGATATGATTTTTTGTTCTTTGATGCCTGATCCCTTCGACACCTCATGATCACACAGGCTGGTGTGCTTCTTCCATTTGGACTTTTTTGTTTCTCGGCTAAATGAGCACTTGCTTATCTTCAAGCCTTTAAGACCCCAGACAGCCTATCTTTTGATAGCCAGGCACCATCAGGTTTCTTCACCACATCTGCTTACATACCCTTTTTGTCTTCAGTGATCATGCCGGGAAGAGGAGCATCATGGATTGCGAGTTAAATAGAACAAAGTGTGCTTTTAATGAGGGAGTACTTGAGTAGAGACTCAATATCCATCTTCTACCTTACCATAAAACTGACAAATATATGCACATAGACCTATTTTCCCATCGCCGTACATAAATATATTTATGTACGTACATGCCTGTATTTAGACATCTATTAATGCCCTTTGCCTCCTAGTTCTTTCCTCTATTTCCATTTGCTTTCTTCTTGTCCCACTGTCATGCTCAGCTTTCATGTGGGTTTCAGTAATTTCTCTCGGTTACATTGCCCTTGACCAAGCCGCACCAAACCTCCTCGCATGTACTTTTTCTAAGACAGACCTGTCTGCTCTTATTTCAGGCCGTGGCACTTCCAAAGTCTTTGCCAACCCTATGATTGAAATGCACCAATTCCCCCCCCCCCCGTTTTCCCTATTTATGTGCAACTTTCCTATTCACATGAGGCAATGGAAACTACCGTGGCTTGGCTCAAGTGCATCTAACTCTTCTGAGTGACGCCTTATTTTTCCAAAGTATAAACTCATTTTATGAAGCAGATTTGCCCACTGCAATACATTGCTTAGAATTGTTGCATTCAGAATTGGACTGTTGCATTCAGATAAATGCAGATGAAGTAAACTCTATTTCTAGTTTCTTAGGGATTATTGTAAATAATTGTTTTTAACCTCTAACCTGCTAAAGTTGTGGAATATAATAATGATCTTCTTAATTTAAATCATGCTTGGTGTTTTAAAAAGGAATAGTGCTCCATTTTCATTATTCTCTCTCTTTAAAATCATTTTATTAGTGCCTCACACAACTCTTTTCACAATCCGTACATACATCATTTGTGTCCAGCACATTTGTACGTATATTGCCATCATCATTCTCAAAACACCTGCTTTCTACTTGAGCCCTTGGTATCAGCTCCCCATTTTCCCCACCCTCCCCCTGCCCCCCTCCCTTGAAAATTTATAAATAATTATTATTTTATCATATCTTGCATCATCCGACGTCTCCCTCACCCAGTTCTCTGCTGTCTGTCCTCCCGGGAGGAGGTTATATGTAGACCTTGTCATCTGTGTCACTATAGACTATAGCTATAGACTCTAAATGCAGTCTATAGCTCTGCCAAGAGCAGCCTCGGAGGTTTTATTATGCGCACCTTTAACTGATTAAAAATCCAAACTATAATACAAGAGTAAGTCATCAAGGATTGCTGCAAAATCAGAAACAAACAACAACCCCCTTCACCACCACGGTATTGATTCCAATTCACAGAGACCCTACACAACACAGGAGGACCTTTCCACAGGTTTTCTGAGATTGTAAATCTTTAAGGAGCAGACAGTCTAATCTTTCTCTCCCTGATCAGGTTGTGAGTTCAAACTTCCAGCCTCACAGTTAACGGCCTGGAGGTTAATCTATTGTGCCACCAGGGCTCCTTATTAAAATCAGAGAAACTTTATTAAACAAAAATATCAAAATGCGAAGTTATTGGTTCTCGACATGTCCCCCAGCTAGGTCGATACACTTCTGCATGTGGGGTTTCCATTGATAAAATCCTTTCTAGAGAATTCTGTGCCCCTTGATTTTCATCGTATCAAAATGATGGTTTGGGCATCATGGAGGGTCTCAAGCCATGCTCCTTTGAAGTGTTCT
Source organism: Tenrec ecaudatus (assembly GCF_050624435.1). Lineage (NCBI taxonomy): Eukaryota > Metazoa > Chordata > Mammalia > Afrosoricida > Tenrecidae > Tenrec > Tenrec ecaudatus. The sequence goes on along the minus strand of NC_134538.1, from coordinate 145,657,483 downwards.
CTGAGGCTGGAGAGCACACACAAAATCTGCCAGGGCAAGGTCAGGACAGTAGGCAGAGTGGAGCCATGTTTCCAGTGATCCAGAAACCGACCTTGCTACCCTGGGACATGAGCAAGCGTGTGGGGGATGAGTCCCGCAAGCCAACCAACCGAAAACCAATGACTCTCCGCACACCCGTCTTGTTCTTTGTGTCGCCGATGCAGCTTGCAGTTTTCTTAACACTTCTTAGAAAGCCGTGGCCATTGTGCTTTTGTCTATTGAGTAAAATCTATCAAGGTTCATGCTTTGGAACAAAAGAAAAACATTACCACAGCTTGAATTTAACTGGCCTAGTGCCCTTACAAGGGACTGTTTTGACCGGAGCTTTTTTGAAGGTGTCCCAACAACTTAAGACCGGGTCTTACAGTATTGCTGATAGAACCCATATGCCGACATCCACTCCTTGTAGATCGAAGCTTGAGCACAATAACCTGAGCATGTGTGAACAGAGCCCTACTGGCAATATTTGATGTGCCCTGATACAAGGCTCCCATCTCACTTGGTAAATCTCTCCCAAATCAACAGTAGAGTCATCTCTGTTTCCATAAAACTTATAAAATTGCAGGGAAGATTGGTAAATGTTTTGTAAAATTTTATAGAAACTGAGGAACCCAAACTGGTCCTTAAATAAATGATAGCTATTCCCAAACAGTGAGAGAAAGAGATGGTGGGAAAGCCAAAAGGTACCGTAGCAATAGAGAATAGGGAAGGATGTAAGCAAAGACAGAACTCCGCTGGGCATATTTCATGGGCAATGATGGAAGATGTGGGTAAAGGTGATGAGCAATATAATTGGAGAATATAGTGCACTAATCGAATAGAGTGCCAAATATGAAAGAAAGTGGCTTTTATTCAGTGAGTGGTTGCTGAGACAGAGATTAATATTATGAGGCTACACCATCTTTAGTTATGTATGGGATGAATCCTATGAAAGTTCTCTACAGGCAGAGAGAAGGCCTCTGGAATCCTTCTCTAGAGATAGATTCTACACGTTTTATGCATATGGCAAATCAGATTTACATCTTCCCCGTTTACCCAACCCAAGGGAGCAGTTTATCACAGTCATTTTGGCCAGTGGTTTCTTAATGTAACCCTTGAGTTCTCTCAAAATTCTTGGCTACGTGTCTTTGGACCTGCCAATGCATCTACGTAAACAAATGTTGATAATTGAATCATTCAAACTTTAATGTATGATGCAAGAGAAATGAACTCTTTGCCAAAGAGAAAATTTTGGCTGCAGATTTATTTTATTTAAAGACTTACATCTTCTTATAGCACAACTTAATTTTAGGCTTGTGATTGTAGTTGGACAACTGATATTCTTTCGATAATGGTATTTCATGATAACTATCGGACTATAGAAAAATCAAACATGGTTTTTGTTAATTCCCTGCAAATGTGTTTATTTTATGGTGATTTTTGAATGGTGTGAAGCACATCAGGGAAGGGTAGGCCTCTTTTATCCTTGTGCATTTTCTAGTGTGAGAGTCAAGGCTTTATTTAGCAAATACAATTTCTCCCACTGGAACAGTTCTATGGAGAAGCTTATTCTGTGACTGACTGGAGTCAACCTAAATGAGCATCTCCATTCCCGCTCCCAACACAGACCCTTCCCATAAACAATCAAAGCAACAGAGAACACTTATCTCCTAAGGAGAGTGGAGCTTATCAAGTTAAGTACTGCTCACAGTATGAACACTTTAGTCAGAGCTGTGAACTCCTGAGGATAATATCCCAGATTTTTAGAAAACAAATACACGATGCACTTTGGTCAAACAATAAATCACTGGGTAGAGGCATTTCAACAAGAATATATTTAACTCAAAATCTTAGGGAAAAAATATGGATAGAAGAGGGATGGGATGGACAGTTGATTTCATATATCCAGACAGGCAAAGCAATATTGAACAACAAAATTGAGAAGTGAGACAGGGAGTGGGAGGATGCACGGAGGCGATAGAACAGCTCACTGATTCCCTCATATGTGGTGTCTCACAAATCAAGTTGTCAATCTATAGGCATATTTAACGGTACAAAGAAGCAGGAAAAAAGGTAATGCTATTGTATTGCACTTGAAAGAGGGAGAACAGGGGAAAGAGGCAAGCTGATTAAGAATACTGTGTGTGTTTCATATTGGATTTTATTTCTGATGCATTTTGTCATTGTGAGGAGTCTTCTTGAATTGTTCTTTTACATTTTTCTGTACACGAAACCCAGAATTTATGAAACTACAGAGACAGGGATGAGAATAAGGGTTCCTGGGGGTAGGTAGGGGAGGGGGTAAAGGCGAGATGATATCAAGGAGCTCAAGAAGGAAGAAAATGGTCTGAAACTGATTGCAGTAGCAATTGTATGCAACTGCTTGATGTGACTGAACTATGGAATGGTGTGATACTGGTAAGAGCTCCCAATACACTTGTTTTGGAATAAAAAAAAAGGTGGGAGAGAGAGAGTTCTGTGGAAATGGAGACTGCCCAAATATAGAGGATTCAGAAGAGTATATTAATGCAATAACTAAAACAAAATAGATCTATCCTTTGCAAAATTTTACATGCAAAACTTAAAAAAAATAAAACGGAATAGCATGTAATGTTACCAGTGCAATCAAACGGACGAGGGTGTCATTAGATGCATGTAGTCCACTTGTCTGCTAAAGGAAAGGTGACTCCATTATCCACACAGGGCCATAGGCCTTGATGTTCACCAGCAAGTGTGTCAGGTGCACTTTTAGCGAGCAAAGTTATGTCATCTGTATACTATACTTCAGGTTGCTAATAAGCCTTCCTCCAATCCTGATGCCACCCTCTTCTTCACATAATCCCGCTTCTCTGATGATTTTCTTAGCCTATAGACAGAACAAGAATTCTGAGAGGATACAGCCCCGATGCACAGTTTTCTCGATTTTAAACCATGCAGCCTTCCCTTGCTCTGTTCCCATGACTGCCTCATGATCCATGTACAAGCTCCAAATGAGCACAACGAAGTGTCCTGGAATCCCATTCTTCTCAAAGCTATCCACAGTGTATTACAGTCCACACAGTCGATGGCCTTTGCAGAGTCAATGAAACACAAGTAGTCCTCTTTCTGGTGTTCTCTGCTTTGAGCCAAGGTCCAGCTGACATCAGCAAAGATGCTTTGTTCCATGTCCTCTTTGGAATCTGGCCTGAACTTCCGGCTGTTCCTTGTTTATGTGCTGTTACAACCATTGTTGGGTGATCTGACATAAAATCTGACTTGTGTGCCATATCAATGATATCTTTCTATAGTTTGAGCATTCTATGGGGTCACTGTTCTTTGTAGGAATATAGAGAGAAACAGGGGTCTCATCCAGTGAGTTGGCCATGCAGCTGTCTTCCAAATTTCCAGGCACGCTGAGTGTGGGTTACCAGTGCTTCCTCTGCTTTCTGAAACGTGCCTTTGGGTGTTCGTTCCGTCAATCCCAGGAGCCCTGTTCTTTTGCTAATGCTTTCAGTGCAATCTGGACGTCCTGCTCTCATGCGATCTCCTGACCTGGTGGACTGTCAACCAGCTCTTTCTGGTATAGTGATTCAGTGTATCCTTGCCGTCTTTTGAAGCTCCCTGAATTATTCAATTATTTTCCTCTAGAATCTTTTAAAATTGCAAATTGAGATTTGAATTTTTCCTTGATTTCTTGCCGTTTCAGATATGCTGATCATGTTTTTCCCTTCTTTATAATACTGGGCTTTGTCTTCCCCAGCTGCCCTTTGACATGTTCTATTCAGTTACTTGACTTCATCCTTTTTCCCATTTCTTTAGCTACTCTACAATTTATAGCAAATAAATGTCTTCTGAGCTCCTCTTTGATCATTTCTTTTTTTTAATTTTTATTTACAGACCACTTTATTGATTGATTGATTGATTGATTTTTAACAATTTATTGGGGCTGATACAATTCTTTTCACAGTTCATACATATACATACATCAATTGTATAAAGCACATCTGTACAGTCTTTGCCCTAATCATTTTTTTCTCTTTTCTTCTTTTACATTTTATTAGGGACTCCAACAACTCTTACCAAAATCCATACATATACATACATCAATTGTATAAAGCACATCCATACATTCCCTGCCCCAATCATTCTCAAGGCATTTGCTCTCCACTTAAGCCCCTTGCATCAGGTCCTCTTTCCCCCCCCTCCCTCCCCTTTCCCCCTCCCTCATATGCCCTTGGTAATTTATACCTCGTTATTTTGTCATATCTTGCCCTATTCGGGGTCTCCCTTCCCCCCTTCTCTGCTGTCGCTCTCCCAGGGAAGAGGTCACATGTGGCTCCTTGTAATCAGTTCCCCCTTTCCAACCCACTCACCCTCCACTCTCCCAGCATCGTCCCTCACGCCCTTGGTCCTGAAGGTATCATCCACCCTGGATTCCCTGTACCTCCAACCCTCATATGTACCAGTGTACAGCCTCTGTCCTATCCAGCCCTGCAAGGTAGAATTCGGATCATGGTAGTTGGGGGGAGGAAGCATCCAGGATCTGGGGGAAAGCTGTGTTCTTCATCGATACTACCTCACTCCCTAATTAACCCATCTCCTCTCCTAAGCCCCTCTTTGAGGGGATCTCCATTGGCCGACACTTGGGCCTTGGGTCTCCACTCTGCACTTCCCCCTTCATTTAATATAATATATATATATACACATACATATATACATATACACATATATACACATACATACACACACTTATATCTTTTTTTTTTTTTGCATGATGCCTTATATCTGGTCCCTTGGGCACCTCGTGATCGCACTGGCCGGTGTGCTTCTTCCATGTGGGCTTATTTGTTTCTGAGCAAGATGGCCGCTTGTTCACCTTCAAGCCTTTAAGACCCCAGACACTATCTCTTTTGATAGCCGGGCACCATCAGCTTTCTTCACCACATTTGCTTGTGCACCCATTTGTCTTCAGCGAACCTATCATGGAGGTGTGCAGTCAATGATATGATTTTTTGTTCTTTGATGCCTGGTAACTGATCCCTTTGGGACCACTCGATCACACAGGCTGGTGTGTTCTTCCATGTGGACTTTGTTGCTTCTGAGCTAGATGGCCGCTTGTTTATCTTCAAGCCTTTAAGACCCCAGTCACTATCTCTTTTGATAGCCGGGCACCATCAGCTTTCTTCACCACATTTACTTGTTCACCCACTTTGGCTCCAGCCGTTGTGTCGGGAGAGTGAGCATCATAGAGTTCCAATTTAATAAAAGAAGGTATTCATGCATAGAGGGAGTGTTTGAGTAGAGGCCCAAGGTCCTTCCGCCACCTTAATACTTGACCTATAAATATAGACACAAAGATCTATTTCCCCAACCTCCTATATATATTTGCATGTACATGTTTTTGTCTAGACCTCCATGAATGCCCTTTGACTCCTAGCTCTTTCCTCCATCTCCCTTGACCTTCCTCCTGCCCTACTACCATGCTTCATCGCCACCTGGGCTAGAGTATACCTCTTCTCTAAGCAACCTTACCCTTGATCATTTCCCACCAGGCCTGCCACTCCCCCTTCTCTACCCTTTGGGGTCCCATGTTTTTCCCTTGTCCCTGGGTTTGTTAACACCACTTCCTTACCCCCCTTACCCCCCACCCCAAGTCCCCCCGGAACTGTCGGTCCCGTTGTTTTTCATCCAGATAGTTCATCCAGCCTGTCCTATTCAGACAGACCTGTGGAGTCACTAACATGCACGAAAACTAGACAGAGACCACAAAGCAACAGTATACAACCAGACAACAAAATCATTTCTTTCTTTCCTATCTTTTCAGTGACCTTTTCCTTTCTCATGAAGGTCTTGATGTCCTCCCAGCTCATCACATCCTCTGTCATTAGTGCTCAATGCGTCATCAGATCTGTACTTGAGATGTCCCAGAGATTCAGGTGGGAGAGATGCATGGTCGTATTTGGGCTACTGTGGACTTGTTTAAATTTCCTTCAGCTTTATGCTGAACTTTCAGATGAGCAATTGATGGTCGGTTCCATAGTTGACTCCTGGTCTGGTTTTAGCTGCTGATATTGTCCTTCTCCATTATGTTCCTACAGTTGCAATCAATTTGATTTGTATGTAGTCCATCAGGGAGAGTCTATGTATACAGTAACTTTTTGTGTTGTTGAAAAAATAGATTTGCTACAAACAAGTCATTGGTGTTTCAAAAATCTGTCATGCCATCTCTAGCTTAATTTCTGTCACCAAGTCTAGAGTTTCCATTATTCCTTATTCTTTGTTTCCAATCTCCAACAATTATTAATGCATCTCAAGTAATTGTCTGATCAATTTCCAATAAAGTCTTTGGTAGAATTCTTCAATTTCTTCATCACTGTCATTTGTGCTGACTGCATAAATTTTAATAATAGCTGTATCAATTTGATTTCTTTGAAGATGGACATAATTTCATCACAACATTACATTTCAAGATGGATTTGTTTTAGAATTATATTTCATGTTATTTTCTTTTTTCCCGTTATTTCAACCTTCATTTCTCATTTTTAAAAAATATTTCATTGGGAGCTCTTACAGATATTATAACATTCCATCAATCACTTAAAACAGTATTGTACAATTGCTACCACAGTCGGTTTCAAAACATTTTCTTTCTTTTTTTATATAGATGGCATATAATATTTTAAAAAATACAACGAGTGCCGCACTATTCCTCTTAATTTTGTTATTCCAGATGTAGTGAGTCATGTGATTTTCTGATTCAAAAGGGTCAGTACCATTCCATTTCAGTAATTCTTAGGATGTGGATCGCCAGGAATTCCAGATCATTTTTGACCACTTCCAACTTTCCTAAACTCATACTTCACACATATCAAGTTCTAGTCATTAGAAGCTTTCACAGCAATTTCTCCCCATCTTGAATCACGTCTCAGATGAAGACCCCAAAGCTCCATCCCACAATCTCTTTCTGACTCATGTCACCGTGGTCCATTTCCCTCCCAGAAATCAGCCCTTTCCAGTCATATATGGAGCATCCTTGAACCTAATGGGCCCATCTGAAGGCACTATCTCTGAAGTTGTTCTGTTCCCTCTGGTTAGGCTTTCAGTATTTAAAATGCTTCCAAGCTGTGCATGAGGTTTTCAGCGACTTCTCCCTCTGAAGGGAGGAGCAGAGTCATCATTGATGGTCTGTTCTTCATCTGGAAGCTCCCCTGCAACCTGTTCCCTTTGGGTGACACTACTGGTATTTGAAATACCAGCGAGAGTTTCCAGCATCACAGCAACACACAAACCACTGTACTAGGACAAACTGACAGACAAGTGGTGGTGGGGTTCCATAGTAACATACAAATTCATTTCAAACATAAAAGAGGAAAAAAACATGCATTAGGGTTGTTTCTTTTTACCACACTTATTCAATCTGTATGATGCAAAATGTCCAAGATGCTAGACTATAGAAAGAAAAATGTGGCATTGGATTGGAAAAAGACTAATTAGTAACCTGTGATATGTAGATTATATGACCCTGCTAGCTAAAAGTCACAAAGGCTTGAAGCATTTACTGATGAAGATCCAAGACTACAACCTTCATAAGGGATTAAACCTCAACATAAAACAAAAAAATCATCTTTAAATCTCCATAAAGCAAAATCATGATAAATAGAGAAACGATTGAGTTTGTAAAGGATTTAATTTTATTTGGATCTACAGCCCATGTTAATGGAAGCAGCCATCAGTAATTCAAATGGCACAGGCATGGGGCAAATGTGCAGCTAAAAACTTTTTAAAACGGTTTTCAAAGCAAAGATATAACTTTTTGGAATAAGATTTTATTGATCCAAGTTATCGTACATTTTAAATGATTCATTTGCAAACGACAGCTGGACAATGAATATGTAAAACTAAAGAGTTGATGCTTTGAATGATGGTGTTGGGAATGAATATTTAATAGGCCATGGACTTCCAGAAGAATAAATATATTTGGTGGAAAACGTACTACTACAATACTCCTTGGAAATGAGTGTGATGACACTTGACCTCACAAACTGTGGGTAATTTATCAGGAGTTTCCAGTCCCTGGAGAAGGACATCAAGCCAGGTCAAGTACAGTGACAGTGAGAAAGTGGGTGACACAATAGCTATGGTGATGGACTCAAACCTGGTGACAATTGAAAGTATAACACGGTGCTAGGCAGTGTTTCCTGATGCATTATGTTTCCTAAGGGCATTATGATCATGAACCAGGTTGTTAGCATATAACATTGAACAATATTCTACTTTCCCAGTGAAATGATAAAATCAGTAATTTCCCACTACCTTTAATATTCTGAATATAAATATGTATCATAACATCCTGTTGTGAAACATTTAATATTCTCTGTGATTTTTAACTTGTATAAATACTGTTGGAGTGAAGAAATTTCTGTGGGAATCTGCATCTGTGATTACATCTTTAAAATTAATGACTAGAAATACATTTTGTAAAGCAAGGTGCATAACGTCTTGTGGCAAGAATTTCCCTTTTATGTTAATGAGATAGATTTATTAATTTACACCTTCCCCTTAAGTGTTTATATGCATATCTTATCTACTGTTTCTAACATAGTTTAATTAAAATGTTAATTTTAACATTAAGTTTAATTACTTATGGCAATAAAATTTTATCAATTTTCAGAGTTCAAATCGAGGAACTTCAGAAAATTCATGGCAAATTGTACTACCTTTTACTTCCATCTTTCCATTAACTTTCTGAAACCTCTTCATATTTTACTTGAACTAATGCTAACTCCTTCCATAGTAGTAATAGTGAATATTTTCCATAGTGTTGATTATTCCATAATTGTCTTTTCTTATTTTACAAAGTAAGCATAGGAAGGTCTAACCACGTTACACCAGCGGCCACAGCACACTGATTGAGCGCTGCTATAAATCCCAGCCGGATTCAGAGGGAGACATGGGTACCATTGCTGAAGCCAGGTGGCCATTGCCTCCAAACAGAGAACACTGACACGATGTTTTAGTGTGCAAAGGCGCCTAACTTTGTAGACCACCACAAACTACGGGCCATGTTACAGACAACGGGGATTCCAGAAAACTGAATTGTGCCCATGCAGATATCGTACACAGATCAAAACAGTTGTTCAAACGGACCAAGGGGGAAGTGCCTGGCTTAAAGTCAGAAAAGTGTCTATCAGAGTTGCATGCTTTCCCCATACCTATTCATTCTGCATGCTGAGCCACTAACGAGGGAAACCTGAGGATAGAAGGGAAAATGTGGCATCGGGACTGGGTAAGCTGTGGTTTAAAACCTGCGATGTGCAGATGACACCACTGTGCTTGCTTCACTTGAGGAGGACTAGAGGCACTCGCTGATGAAAATCAAGGCCTTCAGGATGGTCCAGAACTTAGTGTTAAGAAAACAAATTCCTCACCTCCAGTCCACTAGACAACATGAGGGTAAATAGAGAAAAGATCGGGATCACCAAAGATTCCTTTTACTTCGATCCGCATGCTCATGGAACCAGCCTCCAAGAAATCCAAAGATGGATCTTGTTGGGCCCATGTGAAGCACACGATTCTTTAAACCATTAGAAAGCAAAGACGTCACTTGGAAGACCAAGGTGAGCCTGACACAAACTATGGTATTTTCAGTTGCCCCATATGTGTGAAAACTGGACAATAAACAAGGAAAGCCAGGGAAGAAAGGTTGCGTTCAAACAATGGGCTGAAGAAACATAGTGGAAGTCCTGCGAACGTTCAGAACTAACAAATCTGTCTTTCCGAAGTACAGTCTCAGAATCAAGGAAGATGAGATTTCCTCTTACAATCTTTGAACATATTATCAGGAGAGGCCAATCCCTAGAAAAGGAAATTATTCAAGGTAAAGTGGAAGGCCAAGGAAGACCCTTGACAAGATGGATAGCCACAGTGGCTGCAAAAATGGGCTCAAACTTAACAACTGTGCTTCTATTGTACACAACTGTTCTATTATTTTCTAGGGTATGATTTCATTCTGTTGTACATAAGGAAATGATATAGTTAGTTTAATGTGCTAACCTGGCCGATAAACACATGTGGGGTTAATTGAAGGGCAGACAGATAAATGGTTTGGTGAGCCTTGCCTTTCAAGTTCTTGGGTCTCTTGCTTTCTGATGGTCGGACCAGGGTGCAGCTGCCTTAGTTAGTTCCCTGCTTCAGCTGGCAAGGCTCATTTTCTGCAAGACATCCCTGAGCAGAAGCCGCATGGACCTACCCTAATGCAGCCCTGGGTGCTGGAGCAGCTGTGTGGAGACCCCTGCCAGTGCTGAGATGCTTACACGTTCAATGACTCAGCTTTTCTCCTGCAGTCAGTGTCATTGTGTCTGTTTTGTGAGATGGAGGAGGACTTTGTGGATTGTGCCGGACCTATGGGTTCGTGTTGGACTTGTGGGTTTGGCAGCACTATGCTGGGATGTTTTCTTGATGTGCACTTAACCTGTATATAAAACTCTGTCTTATACACGAGTTTCTGTGGATCTGTTTCTCTAAAGTCCCCAGACTAATACATGTAGATGTGAGTCAGACCAAGTCAAAGGCAGCAGCAGCAGCAGCAGTACCTGGGCTGAAATCATTAAGGGAGCAGATTGCCGGGTCTCTTCTGGAGCCAATGGCAGTTTCCACTACCAACTCTTTAGTTTTTAACTATTACACAGAGAGAATTCCTTCCATATTTCCACTATACTTTAAGAAATTTAGAGAAAAAATTTCCATTAAAATTGTTCCTAATATTTAATATTGGGCTTATTCCTAATTATATGGTTTATTTTGTTGCTTTTCTATATGTAGGAGGATGTTGAGTCTTATATATTTGCTCTTTGTCTGGATAAATGCTTTGAATTATTTGATTAGTTCTAAGAGAGTCCTGTTAATCTACTGATTAACATAATCACATAATACTGATTTTCCTTGGTTGGCATACCATTTGTAAACAATTTTAAAACTTAAGTCTTTTTTTCCTAAGGCTAGTTATAGTGTGTAGTTGTAATACTTCTGCACTAAATCTCTCATGAATGTAACTCAGTAAATCTATGTGCATAAAGATGATATAATCACTTTGGACCAAAATTGAGAAGCTGCATCACAGAATTTTAGACTCTGAAATATTTAAAGAAATAAAATAGTATTGGTAGTTTATTTAACTGATATATAATAACACTATTGAAGAATACAATTCATATCAGGTGTATTCATGGATACATTAAAATGTTTAGTTTATCATTTTGCTCTCAATGTCGTACAGCCAAAGATTACCAGCCGAACAAGTTGTGCTTGTTAATAACTGCATATCCAGTGGATTCTCTTTGGACATCCTCTTCACAGAGAGTGAGAGCACAGGTATTATAAGATGTAGGGATGTGTTGTTTACCTAGAGAAGGGTGGTTGTAAGGCATTGAAGTTCTGATTTGAATTGGAATCCTTCAGGAGAAAGATGTAATTCCATGATTGCTCATCTTAAATCTCGTCTAGAAGGACATTAGGCTAGACTGAGGTAAAAGAAGCAGCTACTCATATCTGCCAAGAAAGAAAGATATTTGTTTTGTGTGTGTCATGAAATTTGAACAATGTTTAGGTCTCTCTTTTTTCCCTGAGTTCAGGTATTTTAGAGTTTTTCTCGACCTAACTTTGTCTCAGAGTAACCTTATTAAAGTTGATGTTTGATAAATTGCTTACTTTCATCCAGACGGCATCAAGGTCTAGCTTGCTAGTACCAGCCCAGCCCTCAGATGTTGGAAGTTGTCTCTCTCAGCACTATGTGGGCCTCACCACCGTGACCCTATCTCCCCAAAAGACCTCTGTGAGGTCATACGGAAGTGCTGCACTTACATGACAACTTATTAGTTTTTAATATAAGACAACCAATTTTATAACCTTTGTTATTATATATTGGAATTAGTTATAGTGAATAGGATAATGAGATTTTTCTTTGTTTATTTGCTTCTGTATAATATTAAATGTAGAAATTAAATCTCTGGTGATTTTTTTCTGTGGTACATCTACCAAGAACATATGCTTTTAAAATTCACCATTGAAGTTCTGAAATTCTAGGTTCAGAAAAATATTTTGTACTTTTATGTGTGCACCAAATAAGATATGTTACATTTATGGTAGTGAAGGTTTTCAATAGAAACTATGCAAATCAATAGATAACATTCACATAAAATGGCATACATATGCATTTATATTCAATCATATCCCGAAGAAGAGTCAACCTGCTAAATGCAGTATACTATATATTATACTTCTTTTAGGATGAAGTATCTTAAGTGTCACTTAGTATCCGTCATCCTAAGATGAAAAGCCCTGATGGATAGTGATTATGCGTTGGGCTGTGATGTGCAAGGTTGTCAGTTCAAAACCACCAGCCACTCTGCAGTAGAATAACAGGCTTTCTACCCCTGTGAATAGTTACAGTCTCAGAAACTTAGTTCTACCTTGTCATATCGGGTAGTTAAGAGTCGGCGTCGATGCGATGGACGGGTTTTTGCTTTGTTTCGGTTTCCCAAGGTGAAATAGGCCTCACGGGAGAATGATGATTATAATGGGGCTGAAAAGGGGAACGATGTAATAATCCCCTCTTAGTTGTAAAAGAAACAAGCCGCTAGAAATTCCTACACCCATAGAGTGTTCTCTGTGTTTAAATAAACGAATCCAGAATAGCGATTTCTGCAGCCAAAACGCACTATTTACTAAATTATTAGACTGGGTAAACGTTGGTATTTTTTTATGCCCGGTGGGATAAAGTAGCAATTCAGAAATTTCCTACAGCCATAACAAACAGTCACATGATTTTAGCTCTTAACATTCAGAAACAATAGGGATATGATACATGATATATGAAACCTGTGAGGGTTGGTGTTTGTTGTCACTGGGAGACAAAAACGAAACAAAACCTTTTCTGTTGTTACTCTGATGAAGAAATGAAGTCATATATAATACAGGACCTGAGATCTAGATGAATTTTTAATCTTGTTCATCAAGCTAACTTGGGATTTTATTTCGCTTAGAAATTCAGAACCAGTAACTGCTTCCAAATAATATCTCACCACTTGTGGTTCTTGGCAATTATATCTAACACCAGGGTTTGAGGCTTGTATAATGTGACTAACTCAAGTAGAAAATAAATAATTAAACCTTGCACATATCAGCAGTCCTCACAGTGTGTGTAATTAATATCCAGAAATGCTCAAATTTGAATATATGCAAATTAATCATTCATGTATCAGAGTCTGATAAGAAGTCTTACACATTTAAAAAAATCCCTTACATATTTAAAAAATCCTTACTAATACCTTACCACTGACTGAAATGACATTACTGTCCAGTGTTTCCTTCAGCCCCGTGGGGAAGATCTATGATGTACTACAAAAATTGACAACGGTATCTCCAAAAGAGAATCAGGGACTTAGAGGAACCATCGATATATAAGTGAATTTTGCTCTTTCACTTAATCATGGCCCTCATGTAAGAGCAGCTCGCTCTCAGGACATGGCCCTGCCTGACAGGCACCCTCATGAGGAGATCACTGAAGAAGTGGGCGCCGTGGGAAGGTGTGATCACGAAATTTGAGGGTGACTGGCTCTCATGAAGTTCCTGGTGTCTTCACGGCTTGTCTCAAACAGGTGGCCAGCTAAGTGAGGAGTCAGCTAATTCGACAAGGAAGAAAAGCACACTGACCTGTGTCATCCAAGGATTGAAGATAAAAAGATCCAAACGAGAGGAGGTAAACTCAAAAACAAACAGCAACAAACATTCTGACCACACTGCCATTAAGTCAATTCCAACTGTAGTGACCCTGTAGGAGAGGGTAAAACTGGCCTCGTGGGTTTCTGAGACTGTAACACTTCATGGGACAGAACAGTCTTGTCTTTCTCGCGTGGAGCAGCTGGTGAGTTTTAACTGCTGACTATGGGTCCAATGTCAATTTAGCGAAATTGGTGACAGTCTCTGCTTTCTCTTAGAATGAGATCATTTTTATTTTATATGGTCATTGCTGCCGGTCCTTGTTGGGTGCTTGCCCTTGCTTGGTGGGTTTGTCTGTGGAGAAACCCGAATGGGTGGAATTATAACGACAATAGCTGGATTGATGATTGTCTTCGGTGTATGGAAGGGGTGGGGAGGGGAGGAGAGGAGAGTGAACCAGGATGGGGACAAGAAGAAAGAAAAAGTTCTAAAGTGGACTGTGCTGAGGCGTGCAAAACCCTTCTTGACATGACATTTCAAATACTAAAAAATGTCAAAAAGGGATGATTTTTATGCTGCATAACTTTAGTTTTATAGCCATTATTTTTGCCTTCACTTTTCTCCGGTTGTCTATTTTTTAAAAGGCAAAGTAACTACAAGACATCATCCTTAGGACCATTCAGGTTTCATATCAATCTAGGTAGACTTGTAAATATAATCCCACAAGGACGATGCTAAATACAGGAGCTTTCTAAGAGAAAAAAAATCTCATAGAGTCATTTTTACATAAAGCACTAGTCCAGGATTCATCTGTATTAGTAGTGTAGTTACATGCTGGTCTGGTAACCACAAGGTCAGCGGTTCCAAACCACCAGCCAGCTCCATGGGAGAAAGATGAGACTTTCTATTTCTGAAAAGAGTTACAATCTCAGAAACCCGTAGGTCAGTTCTGCCCTGTCCTATAGGGTCACTGTGAATCCGAATTGGCTTGAGGGTACTGAGAGTTTGTTTTAAATTACTGGATTATATTCTGAGATTTTTTTGGTTAGTTTTGAATAATCAGTCCTGCTCCACCCACAACCACTTGCTTGCTACTTGATTTTGTGCTATGCATCCCGGGGGAGAACTGTGCTTGGTTGAGTTTTCAACTACTAGTTATTGTCAGAAGTACATTGTCAGGGTTCCCTCCTGAGGCACCTGTGGGTTGATTTTAACTCACAACCTTTTTTGTTGGCAACGAGAGTGTGAACTGCTTGCACCGACTGAGGGCTGTGGGATAGTCTGAATAGTTTCCCTTTTCAGGCTGCTGGATGAGCAATATTCTTGGGGCATTTCTTTCTTTCCAATTAAGTTTTACATCTATGTTTATTTTCAACTGGTCGTGTACAATGGAATGGCAAATTGGATAGGCTTTACTTCCCTTAATGTTTTCTCCTATTAATTTTATTTTTCCAGCAAATGCCTCTTCTCTTCACATGGTAATGCACATCCATTCAGGAGTCATATACGCGTCACTTCTTTAGTGCTTGTACGGATACAAGCCAACTCTTATAGTTCATAGTTCTGTATGTTTATTATTTGGATCTGATTAAACAGATCCATAACACATTTCTTTTATTTCTGCCTTGAAACAAACTTGTCATTTTGAGGGTTAATAGAATCCCTACCTATTCTATTAGCCTACTTAATCGACACGCACGCATGTGCACACACACACACACACACACACACACACACACACACACACACACACACTGAAAGTGTTCTTCTTAATAATACCCAGGAAATGGATCACAGGAAGAAGCAGGAACCAGTCATTGAATAACGACTGAGCTGTGGTTTGTGTTGCTAATTAGAACTGAACTGCTTCCATCCCGATCATTTCAAGTTCATAAACCTGCACAAGGGAAGTGTTCTCTTTGGAACAAGGGCGCACCATATGGAAAAGTTGAACCTTCTTTGCGTTTCAATGTGTTCTCCTCTTTCAGAATATATGGGCTTCTAATGAATAATAAAATAACCCCCCAAAACACTAAGGTCTCCTACAGATTAATGATCACAAAAGCGTTAGGAGCCTCTGAAGCTCTGTCCTCTACAGAGAAGGAAGGGGAGCCCTCTGGTTACCAAGCTGTTCTTTGTTAGTAGAACCATGGTTAGCAGCCAAAGCAGGGCGTTAAGGACTCTGAAAAATCACTGCTGACATCATAGTCCAAACCAGATGCACGCAGGTAGCCTGAAACAGTAGCTCTCGCCTCAGTTTTGAGATCAACAATCAATGCACAGTAATTAGTGCTAACAAGAATGGGTTTAATGACCCTGCCTTTTCATAATCTTGCTTTGCCTACTAGAAATGTTCCCACCACCCAAGTTTTGAGTCTCCTAGTACAAATGTACCCATAAAATTTAGATTCTCTTGTCAGTTTTTGTAAGAAGTGATGATAATGTCTCAGGCATTTGATAGTGTCTTCTGCTAGGGTCTCTGAAAAAGAAAAACTGCTGACACTCGTTCATGTATATCAATAGAGAATTTTATGTCAAGAAAATGCTTCAGTATACTTCTTTGCTTTTGAGCTTCGTTGCCCACCATTCTTAAAGTTTTATGTTGGCCTTTTAGTGTTCTTATACATCTCAAAGGAGCCTTGGGTGTGCAGTGAGTTATGAGTTGAGCTGTTAACCAAAACACGAACAGTTTGAATCCACCAGCTGCTTGTCAGGAGAAAAACGAGGCTTCATATTCCAATAAAGACAGGGGCAGTTGTACGCATGTTATAAAATTGCTATGACGGATTGTGCAGAGCGGAGTATATATGACTTATAATTTCAACGGAGATTTCAGAGAGAATAAAGACTTAAATGACAGTATTAAATTTTTCTCAAATACATTGGAATGAATGTTGATGACTTATATATGATTTTCAATTAATTGTCCAGTAATATTTTTGTCTTTTAGATGTATGAGGTTTTTAATTGGCAGGTCTTAAATTCAGGCTACTATTTGTCAAATTTAGCAATTGTTCTCTTACCAAAACACTTTTTAATTTTTTCAAAACAATTTTATGGAGAGTTAATCCCAGCAAGCAGCATTGTGCAATTGCTAAATCTGCTTCTCCTTCCTGAGCTCCTTGACATCACCTACCTTTTGCCCACCCCAAGCAATCTATTCTAATTGTTGTTCCTGTAGGTTTATCAATCCTGGATTACATATACTGAAAACCAGAAAAATATATAGAACAAAAATTCAAGAGGGTGAGCCCCCCAATTACATAACACATCTGAGATAAACCCCAATATGAACAAAAATTTTTAAAATGTTGAAAAACCAATCAAGACTAATGTGCATTAGAGGGGGGAGTTAATGGGCAAGGTTTGAACTGGTCAGGTCAGATCTATCATTTTGATTTTCCATAGTCATCTCTCCAATGTACTCTATCTGGTACACATCTTTCCCCCATCCCTCTACTACTGATAGACGGAAATAACCAGAGGCTTATTTCCCATGTAGACCCCATCAATGTATCTTGGGTTCCCACTGTCATCTATAGCCTTCAGCAAACAAGATTTTCACAATACGATTCCCACCTTAAACTTCAGATGATATGATTTACAATCCTTTAGTGACTGATGTCGATGTGCTTCTTCTGTGTGGACTTACTTGTTGACTTCCCACATAGATGGCTGCTTGTTTGAAAACAAATCTTTAAGACTCCAGACACTATTTTTAATGTTAGCAGTGGTGACCAAAACTTGCTGCCATTGTATCAATTCCAACTTTCGGTCACCTGCTAGGATAGAATTGTCTCTGTGGGTTTCTGAGGCTATATATCTTTGTGGGAGCACAAAACCTGGTCTTTTTTCCCTCAGAGAGACTGGTGGGTTCAAATTGTCGATACTGCCCTTAGCAGCCAAAGTTTCACCCGCTATGCAACCAGGAATTCCTTTTAGCAGTGACAATGATATACAAACTCCTACTATACGAGTTCCCTCCTTGAGAGTCAGTTCACCATTCTGGGTAAAAAAGAACATCAATATTCATTAGCATTCAGTTTTTATGTGTCACTTGATTTAACTTCATTGAAAATCTTATATAAATGTAATGCAGGAAATTAAAAACCAGAGGACAAAATAGAAATCAATTGCTTCTTTCTAATTTTTTTCCTATAATTAGTTATTTTTCTGTTCTTAAACTTATTTTTAGGATTTGAGTGAAAATTTACAGGACAGGTTTGTTTTTCATTCAATAATTCATACACATTTTGTGACATTGTTTCCAATCCCTACTTTTCCCCTGTATTTATCATTATCATTTTCTTTCTTTCCTATGCTTTCTTGCCTTCTGAACTTTGTTCCTATCTTTTTTTTTTACCTCATAGGTTCATTGTTCTATGAAGAGTGATTTGGGCCTGGTGGGCATATTGTCAGGACCTTGTAAAGGATCAAGAGGCAGTTGTGGACAAAGGTACAAGGAAATATCCCATCGTTTAAAGTCAGAAAAGGAGTGTATGTATCATAGTTGTATCTTTTCACCATCTTAGCAAAATAAAAACCAGAGAAACTTGATTGTATGAAGAAGAATGTGGCATCAGGCTCAGAGGAAGACTTAGTAACAACCTGCAATTTTCAGATGACACTACATGTTGAAAGTGAGGAGGAGTGGAAGCACTTGCTGCTAAAGATCAAGATTGAACCCATGGTATGGAATCATAGCAACCCTAGAGTGCAGGGTTGCCCCTGTGAGTTTTTGAAACTGTAAATATTTATGGGAGTATAAAGCCTCATCTTTCTCCTGTAGAGAGACTGGTGGCTTCGAACAACCAACCTTTCAGATCACAGTCCAACACATAACCACTATGCCACCAAGGTTCTACGCAGCTCAAGATAAAGAAGGGGAAAATCATCACAACTGGACCGATTGTTAAAATCATGATAGATGGGAAAAAAAGATTGAGGATGTCAAGGACTTTTTTGTTGTTGTTGCTTAGATCCACAGTCGATGCTCATGGAAAGAGTAGTCAAAAGATCAAAAGAAGTACTGCATTAGTAAATCTACTGCACAAGACTGCTTTAGAATATTGAAAAGCAAGGATGTTACTTTGAGGACTAAGGTGCACCTGACCCCACACAGAGTGTTTTCAATAGCCTTAGAAGCAAGTGAAAGTTGGACAAAAGAATACGGAAGACCAAAGAATAATCGATGCATTTGAATTGTGGTGCTGACCATTGAAAGACCATGAGTGATCAAAAGGACAGACAAATATGCCTTGGAAGAAGTTTCCTTTTACGTGCTTTGGATATTTTGTCAGGGGAGACCAGTCCCAGTAGAAAGACATCACGCTTGGTAGAGGGGAAGCAAAAAAAAAAGAGGAATTGGCTTGAGGAGACAGACGGACACTGCAGCTGAAGCAACAGGCTCAAGCATGGGAATGATTGAAAGGAGGATACAGGACTGAGCAGAGCTTCATTCTGCTGTACACAGGGTCCTTGCGGGTCAGAACCAACTTGATGGCACTAACAACATTTTTTGGCTCTACCATTTGTCGGTCAGATCATCCTACTGTGATAGCCAGTGTGTTTCTCTGATGTTTAAGCTCAAGGTCAGCACATAAAGCCAGGAACCAACTAAGGAACAGTCCATAAATTGCTCATATGTAGGTTCGGGTTTTGGAGGTTGACTCAGGGCTGACAAATATTTTGAGCTTGAACATAGAAGCCCTGTGGATCGGCCTGGACTCATTTGCACCTGAAACAATAATTTGTGATTTCCTATCTCTACCACTTGTCCCCCTAGTAACTTCAAGAGAACATTTATTTCTGTGTATACATTTGTTTCAACTTTTTACAGTTGTGGTGTCACCCAGTAGTATTTGTCCCTGTGTGATGGGCTGCTTTCCCTTGACATAATGGCTTCCAGGTTCATCCACGTTATGAGCTATTTCAGGATCCATTGTTATTCTCTCACAATGCATGATACTCCACTGTGCGCATCCACCATAGTTTCTTTATTCATTCACTCACTGATGATTGTTTCCATCTCTTACCATTGTGAATAATGAGCGCACATGTGTGTCTCTATGTTTCAGCTCTTACCTTTCTAGGACATATACTCATACATGTACCAAGTAGTGGGATTGTGAGATCATAGGATTTCTATTTCTTTCTTTCTTTTTTAAAAAAACTGTTTTATTTGGGGCTCATACAACTCTTATCACAATCAATACATCCATCCAATGTGTCAAGCACATTTGTACATATATTTCTATCATTTTCAAGACATGTTCTTTCTATGTGAGCCCTGGTATAAGCGCCTCACTTTTCCCCCTCCCTCCATCGTGAACCCTTGATAATTTAGAAATTATTATTACTTTCCCATGTCTTACACTGACCAATGTCTCCTTTCACCCACTTTTTTTGTTTCCCATCCTCCTGGAGGGATTTGTATGTCGATCTTTGTGATCGGTTCTCCCTTTCTCCCCCACCTTCCTTTTCCCCTCCTGGTGTTGCTACTCTCATTGTTGATCCTGAGGGGCTTATCTGTCTTGGGTTCCCAGTGTTTCCAGCTCATATCTGTGCCGGTGTACTTGCTCTGGTATAGCCAGATTTTTAAGGTAGAACTGGGGTCATGATAGTGTGGCGGAGGGAGCATTAAAGAACTAGAGGAAAGTTATATGTTTCATCAGTGTTCTACTGCACCCTTATTGGCTTGTCTCTTCCTTGTGATGCTTCTGTATGGGGATGTCCAATAGCCTATAAATGGGTTTTGAGTCTCCACTACACACTCCCCCCTATTGCTTCTTTTGAAGGGAGCACCAGGCCATTTTCCAAAGTGGTTGCA
The DNA here is from genome assembly GCF_050624435.1 of Tenrec ecaudatus. Classification (NCBI taxonomy): domain Eukaryota; kingdom Metazoa; phylum Chordata; class Mammalia; order Afrosoricida; family Tenrecidae; genus Tenrec; species Tenrec ecaudatus. Next base: position 145,636,941 of record NC_134538.1, on the reverse strand, counting down.
CCATTGACAGTCCCATCAGCATTATTTATCCACACCTTTGCCAGAATGTGTTGATTTCTTTTACCTTTTATTAATAATGCTGTAATTATTACTGTTTTGACATGCATCTCTCTATTGACTGATTATCATGTACATATCTTTATGTGTTGTGGAGCAGGACTGTTTTTTATAGTTGGACTTATACGTTATGTATATAGTTTTAATTTTTGCTTATAAAATCTTGCTTTAAAATCTAAAAAATTCCTTTCTGAAAAGAAAAATTATTACACTTGCCAAACATATTAAATATACCTTCAACTAATCATTCCTTGAGAAACTAAAAACTAACACATGATTGATAAATACTTCTTGTCTCTCAATCTATAAAAATTACCTTGCTATATTATCATTAACAGCATAGAAGATACATAGGAACAGGGTCTGCTTCATACCAAGGATGAGAAAGAGAATCAATAGCACAGCTGTTAGAAAGCACAATAAAATATGTCACAAAATTGAAGACAAATTGATATTGCTTGACCAATCATTGTACTTCTGGGATACCGTGTCAGAGAAATAACATTAACATTAGAAAACACTAGCAGTATATGTGCTTCAGACCCTTTTGAAACATAAACAATTAGAAAATGGCTTCAGTGCAGAACAACAGGAATAGCTGGGAGTCTCCATTCATTGCCTCTGCTCAATGTCATGTGTTACTTTGAGCCTTTTATCACAATGAGAGTAAAAATATGTTCCCGTGCTTCTCTTGCAGGAACCCGTATTGTTCTTGATTTTACTTTGATTTGGCTCCTGTTTCCACCACCCCGAGTTAGACTCTGTCTCCCTCTAACCATGAAATCAAAGTCGAGGGGTTTCTTGGTTCTTGGTATGCTAGTCCATGGGGCCCAATAAGGGCAGGGGAGGAATCCCTGGGTGCATGGCAACTCAGTCCCTACAATCAAGGGCTGTGGAGTAAGGGGCAGCGAGTATGAACGATGCTGAGGATGCAAGCAGCTATTAATTTAGACGAAGATTGATTCAGTGATCTCTCAGGGGGCTTAGAAAGGTAGTCACTGACATTTAGCTCTCTGCTTTGGCTTGCTATACGGAAGCTGGTAGGAAGCACAGACTGAACATGGTTTTTCATCATCTGGAAGAGAAATAATCAACAGGAACAGACTTGATGGAAATGTGAAGCCTAGTTAAAAGAGCATTACAGGAAACCTCTCAGGCAATCTTACCAGCAGAGCCTATGTACTCCAGAACATACTGTTTAAACTGCTGAACCATGAAAATTGATCTATAGATAGTCTAAGAGTTACAAATGCCATATTCAAAATAACCTCAGTGTGATAATTTATTGTAATGGAGGTGGAATATAAGGCGTAGGGTTATGTATCTGTTGTTAGTTGCATATGTTGTTAGTTGCATTACATCTCTTCAGGTGGCTACGAAGCCACCCTACAATCCACACCTAGCCCTGTCCAACACTATTCTCACAATCAGTGCTATGTTGGAGTCTCTTGCTGCAACGACTGTCACAATCCATTTTGTAAGGTCTCCCCCTTTTCCATGACCCTTCTACTTTACCAAGAATGATGTCCTTTTCCAGGGACTGGTCTCTCCTGATAACATGTTCAGGGTACATGAGGTGAAGTCTCACCATCTTTGCATTTTAGGAGCATTCTGGCTGTACTTCTCCAGGACAGGCTTTTTTTTTTTTTTGAAGATGCTAATAGATTCAGTATATTTCAACAGCACCATGATTCAAGGCATCGATCCTCCTTCATTCTTCTTTATTTAATGTCCAACTTTCATATGCATATGAGGCAATGGAAAATGCCATTATGCATGTATACCACTATAAATCTCAATGATGTCTGGATGTATGGATTTCTTATTAGAAGCCACCAAGTAAGAATACAATCATACATTTATTATGAAATAACATTTTAAATAACGAAGTCACATAACTGGTTCTATCTCTTTGCCAGCATTGTGAGTCAAGCGTTCCAGACACTTTCCCCCAGCCTTGCCCAAATGCTTCTGTTTAACCAAATTGTTTGCCTTAATTAAGAACAAAGAGATAAATATACAATGACATTTCTTCTCACTCACTACCACCGACCGAGTCAATTCTGAACAACCCTATAGGACAGGATAAAATTGCCCCTGTGAGTAGAAAGCCTCATGCTTCTTTAGCAGAGAAGTTGGTGGTCTTGAACTTCTGACTGTGAGATTATTAGCTTCTGTTTCTTATATGTAGACAGCTATACTAGATGTCTAAAATTCTCTCTGGTTCTGAAGAACCATTGTTCAACAATTCTACCTAAACAAATCATTCTTAAAGCAGAGTGTGAAAATTTGATTCTAAAGTTTATCTTCATAAGTAGATTATAATTTATTTAAGAAATATTGATCTTCTATTCCATTCAGGCACAAGAAATAGACTCTGTTTCTATGAGTCACACTTGTTTCAGTATAAGGAAGCAATACATTGATTTGTTGTTCAAGAATTACCTTAAAGCCCTGGCAGAAGAATTCCCCCTTCTTCCCCTGGCTTATATATCTTCTCTTATAATTTTTAGTGCTGAAAATTCTACTATAATCAAATCTTTTAACTTCCAAACTTTCAATAATTTAAAATGATTTTAATCGCAATTACCATTTCTCTGGCCATGTAAAGCTTCTCCTTCCTTCCCCAGTCCCAGATCGACAGCTGATTCTTCATTCTCTGTGTAATATCTTCTCCTTTCTGCTGCCTGCAGACAGGGTGGTAGTAAGCAAGTCCTTCTTATACAAGGGGCCATTGCAGCTGAATATACCACAGAAAGCCAACAGCATGCGAAATATTGTACTTCATAATCTGGATGCCCACAGGCTCCACGCAGAATAGAGATATGCTTTCTCTGATCTCACAGTGATTTAAAACATTTTTACTTAATTGCAAGCACTGACAAAATTGGAAGATTTTAAATAATACAATTGAGCTCCAGCTTTCCTCATAAAGCAGAAGTCCCAGGCCCCTGGGCCACTGCATTAGTGTTACCTGACAGCTGAGAGTGGCCACAGTTGTCATCAGGTTCCTGGCCGCTCCAGAATGGATGAAACCATGCGTGTTTTGCTTAAAAGTCTCTCATTGGCATTTTAGATTTGAATACTAGCCTCCAGGCATGAGGAGTTGCAAGTTGCATTGTAAGTATTTCAGTTAAGGTTCTTATTTATAAACTTTGGAGCTTGCTCTAACAAACGTAGTGAGAAAAGTTGTTTGGAAATGGCCAGTAGATGTTCCCAGGATCTGAAAAGGTAGCCTAGGATCTGGTACAAAAGCTATGTGCTGATCATGGGTGTCTTCCCACCGCTGCTTCCCAGAATCCCAATGGGACAGACTGCACAGATCCGTAATGGTGCCTCTGGGCTTCTGTTATTGTGTACTAAAATTCCATTCCCAGTACTTCCCTTTCCTTCAAATCCATGTGTAGTATCCTCAATGCCAGCACCTTGACTTGTTCTTCTCAATGATCTTCATTGGATAAATACTGGCTGGGAGGTAAATTCAAGTTCCTACCTTACTGCCATGGCACTCATAACATGGAACTTCTATAGAGCAGGCAGAATAGGTTTGAGTGACAGTGGATATTCATTAGGAGGGTAATTCAAATGTTTTGCCTAAAGAGACATTGTGAGTTGCCATTGGAATAATGGGATCTAAAGTCACTTCTGTCTTTTAAACTATTATTCACAGTATGAATCAAAACAGGAAAATGAAAACTCTAATCCCATGGAAATGGTCTGAAACAGTAGGATTTTCAGACTATACAAGGCATTTTCTTCTCATTGAAGAGATTCTTCATTGAAAAACCAACATTACTAAAAACATGCCCTTAGAAAACTTCCAATGCTTTCTGCATATAAAATGGATTAAAAAAAGAAGACACCTGATATTGACAGAAGTTAAGATTCATTGTAGCTAATAATGATATTAGTATTGGCTCATGGAAGTCATGTGTTAAATAGAAATGCAGTTATCTTCATTCTATGACAAAGAGTCAGTGATGGACTGCATTTTATCCCCTCAAAATATATGTCATTTTGGCTATGTTATAATTCTCGGTATTTATGTAAATATCCTTCATTATATGACCTGATGTAATTATCTTCCTATAGATTATGTTATCCAATAACCACACACACATGAGGGGGTACTCCCCAAATACAGAATTTTTTTTTCACACCTATGCATTTAATTTTTTTTTTTTTTAGAAAACAACTGTGTCACCCTCAAAGTAGTCTCCATTACACTTAATACATTTGTCAAATCTGTGATTCCATTCTTGGAAACATTTTTCAAACTCATCTGTTTGGATGGCTGAGAGCACCTCCCTCATTTTTTCTTCACCTCTTCTGTGTCATAGCATCTCTGTCTTTTCATGTCCCTCGACATTCATGGAAACAAAAATAAGTCGCACGGAGTGAGTTCAGATGAGTAAGGCACATGGGGCAAGAAAGACATGCTGATGTTTGCCCAAAACTGGAGCACTGAAATACTGTGTGAACAGGGGCATTGTCCTGGTGACAAGACCAGTCCCACACCGGCCACAAATAAGACTTGTTGGTTGCACACTGCTATGCTTTCTGCTCTAAATAGAAAGCTTGATTGACAGTCTGACTTAGTGGAATTAACTCCAAATACACTATGAGTTGGCATTTTTGTCCATTTGGGAAGTTGATGGGTGGCCAGAATGAGATTTGTTATCAATCAGCATTTCACCTTGTTTGAAAGGAGAAAAACCACTCATATGCTTGAGTTTTTCCCATAGTGCTGTCCTTGCAAGCTGTGTTCAATATCGCAGCAGTGTCCGCAGCATTTTCCCCAAGCAGAATTTCACAGCTGCAAGCTATGCTGTTCTCTTAAATCGGCCATCATAAAAATTGAGGTTTGAGCAAAACTGCTTTTTATGAAAAAATTCACTGTGGCCAGAGAGACCCTTCCCAGACAATGGCACTGGGTGCACCGACTCAGAGTGAGATGCTGAGTGTTTGCCCAGTGGGAAATTGAGTGCTAAGAAAACTGCTCCACCCAGTGAAAGTCCAGTTGTTATTGTTGGTTTTGGGGGGGCACCTCCTCATTTATATAACTCTCTATACACACACACACACACACACACACACACACACACACACACACATATATATACACATATATATACATCTTAATCTATCTGAGAGGAGCCCTGGTGGTATAATGGGCTAAATGTTGGGCTGCTAGCCACAAAGTCAGCAGTTCAAAACCACCAGCCCTTCTTCAGGAGAACGATGAAGCTCTCTGCACCTGGAAAGAAGTCCTGCATCAAAACACCACAGGGGCACTTCTAATCTGCCCTATAAAGTTTCTCTTAGTCAGAAATGACTCTTTGGCAGTGAGTGATGTATATGAAGAGGGCTTAAAAAGTCGCATTGAAAGATGATGAAAATTTTCCAGGAAGAATTTGGAGTCCCCTCATATATCAGTTGAGCCCCGGTGGTGAAGTAGTTACATGATCGACTGTAATCCTCATGGTCAGCAGTTAGAAACCAACAGCAGCTGTTCTGGAGAAACACTGGGCATTCTACTCCAGTAGATAGTTAGTCTCTGAAACCCACAAATGGTCGCTATGAATCAGCATTGACTGAATGGGGGGAGTTTGTATGTATGAATCGGGCAGCATTAAGTTGCAATATAGCTTGAGGTTCATTCTTACTAGTCCCAACTTTTCACCCTAACTCAAGCTCCATGCCTACTTAAATCACACTCTTTCTTTAGTATCATCCTTGATTGAGTTACACATTTTTCATTACAGAAGACAAAAAGAGCGAGAAATGTGGTAAGTAGAGAGGAAGCTTAGTACCAAGAAATATGAAAGTGAAGCAGAAATTTCCCTAAGGACTTGAGGTCCCTACACTCCCTACGAATCTCCTAGACCCAGAGAGGGACCAGTCTTCAACCGGGCACACCAAGACGTGAATGCAGCATAGCAGCATGAAGCAGCAAACCAACAGAGAGGTCTACGGGTCCCTCCAGCCCCCTCCAAGAAAAATGGACTACACAGGACAGCACTGAAGCTGTAGCTCAGGGAGAGCACACTTCTGATCAGGAAGGAGAGAGAGTGGAACACTTCCTGGCCCACAACCCCCCAAGGATGACATTCCACCTCAGAGCAGCCAATGCACAAAGAGCTGGCCCCACCCAGAGACACAAAGACCCTCACTGACCCATAGAAATATTGGGGACAACAAGGAGATGCAGTGTGGGAACTGGGCCAGATATGACCCCACCATACAGGGGCAGAACGCTGAGGGCTTGCAACAGAGCAGCAGGGAGAGCAAAGCAATGAAGTCCCCTGGGAATACCAAATGTAGACTGTGGGTTCAGGGCATGGCACCGCATTAGACTAGACCTACTGAAAAGCACTTATAAAGGTCAATAAACAGACCTGGAACTATTTATAGGCTTTTCTCTTTTTTTTTTATCCTTGGTGGATTTTTTGTGTATGTTGATGTTGTATTGGTTTTGTTTGCTTGTTTTCATTTGTTTTGATCTGTCTTGTTTTTGTCTCTGCATGTAGACTGTCTCTGCATGTCTATCTAGATAAGTGGAATAAACATTCCGGAGGATAAAACAATGGGGCTGACAGTTCTTGGGGGGACACGTGAGTGGGGGACATGGAGAAAGGAAGGGCACTGTCAACCAACCCAGGGACAAGGGAACAACAAGGGAACTAAAATTAATCAACAGCGAGGAAGGTGTAGGATGTCTGGTGTGGCTTGACCATGGGCAATATAGCCAAGAGGAAGTCCCAAAACCCAAATGAAGGCTGAACATGATAGTGGGACAAGAGGAAAGGAAAATGAAAATGAAGAAAGTACTAGGAGGTAAAGGACATTTAAAGACGTCCAAATATATGCATAGACATATGTATATATATTTTTATATAATCATAGGGAAATAGATCTCTGAACATATATTTATATGTTAAGTATTAAGGTATCAGACAAACATTGGCCCTCTACTCAAGTACTCCCTCAATTGAAGAACACTTTGTTTTAATAACCCAGAATTTTGGTGATGCTCACATTCCTGACACAATCACTGAAGACAAATGGGTGCATAAGCAAATGTGTTGAAGAAAGTTGATGGTGCCTGGCTATCAAGAGATATAGTGTCTGGGGTCTTAAAAGCTAGAACATAAATAAGTGGCCATCTAGCTGAGAAGCAACAAAGCCCACATAGAAGAAGCACACCAGCCTATGTGATCATAAGGTGTTAGTGAGATCAGGTATCAGGCATCAAAGACTCAGAACAAAAAAAAATCATATGGATGTAAATGATGGGAAGTGTGAGTGGAGACCCAAAGTTATCTGTAGACAATTGGGCATCCCCATGCAAAAGGGTCACAAGGAAGAGACCAGCCAGTTAGGGTGCAGTATAGCACCAATATAACATGCAACTTTCCTCTAGTTTTTTAATGCTCCCCTCTGCCACAATCATGACCTCAATTCTACCAATTTGGCTAGACCAGAGCATATACACTGGTACAGATAAGAGCTGGAAACACAGAGAATCCAGGACAGATAAATACCTCACGACCAATAATGAGAGTAGCAATATCAGTAGGGTAAGGGAAGGTGGGGGAGCCAATCACAATGATGGACATATAACACCTTCCCAGGAGGATGGACAACAGAAAAGTGGATGAAGGGAGACAGCAGGCAATGTAAGACATTAAAAAAACATTACAATATATAAAATTATCAAGGGTTTATGAGGGAGGGAGGATGGGGGAGGGAAAATTGAGGAACTGATAGCAAGGGCTCAAGTAGAAAATGTTTTGAAAATGATGATGACAACATATGTACAAATGTGATTGACACAAGGGATGTATGTAAGGATTGTGATAAGAGCTGTATGAGCCTGCAATAAAATTATTTTAATTAAAAATTTAGAAAAGAAAAAAGGATGTCCTAGACCCATGGGATGGGATCTGAATCCAAGACACATGAACGATCTCTAAGAAACTTGGAAGCAGACACTGACTGAACAGGGATCTTCTCCAGAAGCGACTGTGAGAGTCTTCTCCTAGAACTGCCCTGCTGAATGTGTGCTTCTAGGTCTCTAAAGTCTGAGAGAATACATCCCCTTTTGTTGAAACCACCAGCCATGGCTGTTTCTGTTATAGCCGGACTTGATAACTAAAATAATATCTCCTTTTAAGATTTGTACTTCATGATGCCCCACAGCCTGTCCCATGAGAACCACATGGTATCATTGAATCTCAAATTGCTCTGTTAACTTTTCCACTAGACATGGGTGTATTTTGATAAATGATAATAATAATGCACTTTAACATTCTGCATAAATGAGATAACAAGAGATTATTATAATATTGTTGAAAGAACAAATGTGTTGTGGGTTGCATAAATAAATGCTCTTATCAGGTTTTAGATAATAAGAATAGCTACAGAAAGCTGGGCTGAAATACTTCCCCTCTTCTCATCAACTACCCCTTCCCACCCGCCCCACCACATTGTAAAGAGAGAATACAATGCCTTCCTCCTTGTGCCAAGATAAGTAGAGGTATCAATGATCTGAACTGTAATTCAATTTCTTTTGTGTCACAGGGAAATAGAAAAGGAGGGATGCAGATGGAGAAGGAACACAGCATAATCCAGATATCACAACTAATTACATTCGGAGGTCTTGCCTAGTAAATTGTCCAGGCTTTGTTTGTCTTCATCCAATTATGTGAGTTGCAAAAGCGGTGATTAAATGAATGAACAAATGATCTTTTCAGCAGCCAGATGAAATGTGATGTATTGTTGGTTCATTGGTCCTTGTCAGAGGAGGCTTAGAAGTTGGAGCAGGCAGTGGTGCCTCAGAGCAACAAGCCTGGGATGTGAGCGACATAGGAATAAGTGCCCAGGAGAGCACCCTGAATTCCAGGGACCTCTTGCCTTCTTTGCTTTTTTGTTTCACAAAATAGTTTAAGGGAAATAAATGGCAGGATCTGGAAGAGGAATAGCCTCTCCTTGGAGGACTGGAACAACAGAGTCTGTTTGAAGAATGTTTCCTTTCCTGTGAATACGCAGAGGATACAAAGATCAGAATGTTCTGAGGTACCCTAGCTATATTAGAGTCACTTTTGAAATCAGCGCAGGAAAACATCAAGATACCGCTAGGATGACTCTCTGTAAGTTCTCTCTTTTCTTGCGCTCTCACTCTCATTATAGGTCCATCTCTCCCTCTCTTTCTGTGTCCCACAATTACCTCTTCTCAAGCAGACACCTAAGGGCAGTAAGTGCTGCATATCACAAGAAACTGACCTCAGGTTCTCAGAGAGAGCATATGCACATGCTTTCACAGGTTGGAGTTGATGGTTTGCTTACTTACCTAAGATAGGCAGGGGAAGCAAGCTCAAGGGGAAAGCAACAGGACCAAAGGTTCCAGAGGGACTTCCTGGGAGGAGGAGGTGGGGAAAGGAGTGGTGAGCAAACAACACAATAAACAGGGGAACAACTAGGGAATTAAAAATCAATAAATAGGAGGACATAGAGATCCTGGGAGTATCACAACAATAGCAATCTATCTGAAAGGAATTAGTTAGAGACGTGATGTTGGGGCAGGAGGGAGGTAAAGGAAATAGGAAAGATCTAGGGAGCAAAGCTATGGACAGAGGTATAAGCATATGTAAATACATTAATTAACAAAAATAGCGGTATTGGCCTATGTACATATATTTATATGACAGTGCACTAAGGAAATGGACAGACTTCAGGTCTCTGCTCAAGACCTCCCTCGATTCAAGAACACTTTGTTCTAACAACCTAGTATTCTGTGATTCTCGCCCTCCTGGCACAATCACTGATGACAAAATGGGTACATAAGCAAATGTGAAGTAAGCTGATGGTGCCTGGATATCAAACGATATAACATCTGGGGGTCTTAAAGACTTGAAGTTAAACAAGCAGCCATCTAGCAGAGAAGCAACACGTCCTCATGGATGAAGCAAACCTGCCTTTGCAATCATGAGGTGTCAACAGGATCAGGTAAAAGGCATCAGAAGACTACAAACAAACAAACAAACACATTGTTGAGAATGAGGAGGGTCAGATCAAAGGCCCAAAACCCATCTGTAGATAATGGGACATCCCCTCACAGAAGGATCACAAGGAAGGGATGAGTCGACCAGGGTGAAGTGTAGCACTGATGAAGCACACAAAATTCCTCTGATTCCTGAGGCTTCCTCATCCCCCCACTATCATGACCCCAGTCCTGCCTTTCAGAGCAGGCTGGACTGGAGCATGTGCACAGGTACAGATAAGAGGTAAGAGCTCAGGACACATGGAATATAGCAACATGGATGGGAATAGTAATAACAGGAGGGTAAGGGGAAAGTGAGAAGAGGAGGGGAGGAAGAGGGAACCAACAGCAATGGTTGACACATAAGCCCCTCCCAGGGGGGCGACCAACAGAAACTGTGGGGGAAGGGAGACAGCAGTCTGTGTAAGATATGAGGATAATAATAATTTATAATTTATCAAGGGGTCACGTGGTTGGGGTTAGAGGGGGAAAAAGAGGAGCTGATACTAAGGGCTCAATGGAAAATAAATGCTGAGAAAACAATGATGGTAACTATGTACAAACTTGCTTGATACAACCGATGTATGAATTGTTATAAGAGCCGTAAGAGTCCCCCAATAAAATGTTCTTTCAATAAAATTTTTGGAGTATTTCATAAGGTCTCTCACTATGGCTAATGGTGAATCTGACTATTGTATTTATTGTGAGATTACCTCATGAAAGCAAGATTCATAAGTTTACAATCCCTTTGGAAATCAGCTCTCTCTCTTTTTATCATGAAAATTCGCTCACCATTCCTTCATTGCATATTCCATTCTTAAGCAGAAAAGTCTGCCCTGTCTTAGAATAGCAGAGCAGTTCCTTAGGCCAAGGAAGTTGCATAGACAAGTTGCATAGGGAATGATAAATGATTCCTTTTGCCTGTTTGGAATCACATAATGCTTTTTGCACCATCGTGGGGAAAAGCATACTTGCGTATTCTTCCCTGCTTTCAATCCTGATAATAATTTCTAAGCTCCCTGTGCGTGTGGAACTAGAAGAGAGTAAGGTTGGATGGGCACCGGCCAAGTGCTGCCACCAGGAGGGAGTGCCCAGGCTCACAGGTGTTCCTGGGTGTTTGAGTCCATTCACACTGACCCCATACAATAAGGCAGATCTTTCACCCGTGGAGCTACAGGACAGTTTGAACCACCAACCTGATTAGCCACGGAGCTCTTCACCATTGTGCCAGCAAGATTCCCCATAAACTCAAGGTGCAGGCTGTAAAGCAAAGCTTGGATGGACAGCAGCAGATAGGAATCACTGCACCGAAGATTCTCTTTTCAAGCTGTTCCTGCCTTATCTCGTCAGAATGTTACCTTCTTCCTTGGTTCAGCCTGGCAGCTATTGTCTTGCTTGACATGATGCCCAAAACACAGGTTCCCTTTCAACCCTCTCTGACTTCTCCATACTTCTTGCTGAGCCACTCTTTCATTTACCTGCGCGGAATTGCTTTTTCTCAGCGTTTTATACGTGGCCCCATACACTCTTCTCAGTTGTAGTTGCTTCAGTATTTGAAATCAGTCTCTTTAGTTCCAACCTCCCACCCAAGCTCAGGGTACGCATTTATGTGTCTATTGAATAATGTGACTTAGATTTCGTTGCGCTACTTTATCTGACTTCTGCTTAATGTCAGTGTTAGTTTTTTCCAAGCTACACCACAAGCTGACATGAATGGTTGATTATCTCTTGTAGAACTAACTCCCGATTGTAATAAATTGCAGATCTTGATTGATATTATTTATGCCAGATCTGCTTCTGTGCTTTGCATCTGCTGCTGGTGATTTCTATTGCCATCAGTTTACTTTTGTTTCTATTATCTGACACCTCTGTTGTTGCTAAATGCTCCCTTGTCTCTTGTCCATTCCACTGATTGCTCAAACCTTTGGGAAGCTACCACATTAATCTTTCAAAATTAAAAGTATGATTATAGAATCAATCTCATTTTATAACTTCGGCAATTCCCTCTGTTATAACAAATGCTATCCAAACTCCTTCAAACCTTTTGAAAATCTGATGCCTATCGCTTTTAAAGTTCCATCATAAAAACTATCATTTTGTGTAATCTTTTATCAAAATTAAAGTCTTTGGATTTTCCAATATGTGCTCAATGCTATAATTTATGTTGAGTTCTCTGGAAGCCCTTCCCTTCATTTTTGTATGAAAAAATAATACCTACCATTCTAGGATGCTCAACTCCACTGAGCGTTCAAGAGAATTTCTTTCTTACTCTCACGGTCCTGTGTTTGTCTTTATTCTGCCTTGTACACCTTTCGCTCTCTCTTCCTCCTCCTGCATGTTCCTATTATTTCTCCTGTTAACACTATAAACTTCTTAAGGACAGAAAGGATATTGTTCCATGTTATTCCTTCTAGCAGTAATTTTTAAAGAGCCCTGGTGGTGTACTGGATTATATGTCAAGCTGCTAACAGCAAAGTCAGCAATATGAACCTGGCAGCCATGCTGTAGGAGAAAGATGAGGCTGCTCCTGTAAAGATTGATACCCTTGGGGATCCCAAGGTACACTTCCGCTCTGTCTGATAGTTTTGCTATAAGTCAGAATTGACTCTATAGCAGTGAGTGAGTGAGTAGTAACTTTCAGTAAATATGTGATGACTGGATTAATAAGGTATAATGTATTCTAATAACATTATTAGAATCAGATAAAATAATGAATTAACATTTAAAAACTAGAGTTGCTGTACTGTTTGTGTCATTAAGTGTTGTTGACTTGATTGCGAATTATGAAGGAGAGTAGAATTGCCATACAGAGTTTCGTAGCTATAATCTTTTCTTTTCAGAAGTCATAAGTTTTAATTGTAAAAATTCACCTTGATATTTACTGGAGCAGACTGTCAGATCTGTTCTTATGCAGAGAAGCTGGTGGATTTGAACTAGTAACCTTTCAGTCAACGGCTAAGCTCTTACCTTCAATCTAGAGTACATAACCATATATTGCAGGATTTTAAAAAAAGCAAAAACACAAATATTTCTTATTGTAATTTGAGTGAAAGTTTACAAAGCTAATTGGTTTTCCAGTCAACAATTCATATACATTTTATTAGGTGACATTGATTGTAATCCCCAAAACGATTTAAAAGAGTTGTATGAGCCCCCAATAAAATGATTTAAAAAATAGTAATTACGCTCTTCCCCCAAATAACAGCACTCATCTTCCCCATGTTAACCGTTTCCATGTATCTGTCTTTCCTGCACCTTATGATTTCTGAACTTTATCCCTGAGCAAACTCTTCTTTTAGAAACCCCTAAGGCTGGTCATTCTAAGGCGGACATAAATACCAATGTGAAGTACCTTATAGGCTTATCTATTGTTTGGCTGAGAGTTGAGCCAAGGTGGTGAATTCACTTTCAGGCTTGTGGGACAACTTGGGACCCGTAGTCTAGGGAGTTTTACCATTCTCTACAGAGTAGTAAGCTTTTCTTTTTTTAACTCCCCTTAATGATTTCGACTTTTGTTCTGAGTCTTTTCAGATTTAGCTGGGCACCATGCAGTGCTCTTGGTCTCAGGACTGTGAAAGCTGGATTCGTGTGCTCCATTATTCATTTGGATACATTTTTCCATGATCCTTTGGTTTTCTTTCCTCAGGAGAAGAAAGACAATAGTTACAACCTTGAGGACTACTCATCAGCTTTTAAGTTGCTAGTCACCAAACTTGGATGTAGAGCATGCCCTGTGTGGGCTGTGCTATTTCCAATTGGGGTTATGCTCTCTCAGTCTTAAAAACGTGATTTGGAAGACAAAATTCTAATCATTCATTTAAAGCAGGGTGTCAAACTCAATTAAAACGCGGGCCATTTGTAGTAACAGGCAAGATTCACGTGGGCCACATCACATTTACAAAGGCGAAATTTATGGTTTGAAGTGAGGATTCAGGAATATGGATAGGATAATTAAAACACTATATAATTGCTCTTATTTAAACATTTATCTTATTTAATATATTTTATGAAACTAAAATTATTATTTTTTTACCTGAAACTTGTCAGCACTTTCCTCCTTCTAATTTTCACTTACCTCATGTTGTGACCAGAAAACATAACAAACGAATAGAAAACACCAGCTTTTGGACAGCTGACAAACGTGATGCACAGTCATGATGGCTTCCCTCTAAAATGTTAACTAGCTCCGCCGCTGGTATGACTCCCAACAGCACAACCCAGAGTGCTCTTTCTAACCTTTTCACTATTGGGATCTGTTTACATTACACGACACTGAGAGTGTCAGACACAATGCTTCCAAATGTCGCTGGAACTGAGTCAGCACATTTATACTCCTCCACAGCTCCCAGGAAAGGCACTGGGCATGTGGAGACTTGTCTTCAGTAGTTAAAAGGGATAACGAGGGAATTGTGTGCACGGTATTGCCTCAATCTCCCCTAAGTACAATTTTCGTCATAACCATTTTTTCTATTTTCATTTTATTTCAGAGCATCATGGGCCACAAGAAATTACCTCGGAGGTTGCATGTGGCCTGCAATCCACCAGTTTGACACCCCTGATTTAAAGCAATGTTTCAAAATAGAACCTGATCACAAAATCTTGTTAACATCTCCAAATTATACACACTGGCCTGGATGTCAATGATTGATATTAAATTTAATTCATTTTAGTGTTTGAATTTGTTTGGCCCTAATCGAGTGTTCCTCGATCCTTATTACCATTGTATTCTCATTACTGCCCCCACGTAAATCAATATTGCTATGTGTATGATTTTCAGTCATCATTATTTTTAGAAATAGTTCACCAGGTTATTTTATTTAGCCTTTCTTAAACTCACATTTTCAGATGCTATATTTCCCCCAGAGGGCTTATTATCATATCATTTCCCAGGATGCTGGTTTTCCATCGAATGAGACAAAGACAGTTATCAGGCGTGTGATGCACAGTATTGGTTGTGTTAAACACTTTTATGATGCATTGTTTGGGGTCTTCTAACAAGTACAAAGTTATCATGCAATTCAGCCAAAAGAGGATAGGAGAGGCCTCTTTACGAAGTTTGTGGAAATTATGGATTAAAGAAGACGATCCCCGGGGGCTATATTTCTGCTTCTTTTCTTTTCCTTAGTTCTCCTCCACAGATATGAGTGCATCCCTAAGTGTCCTTGAGGTAATAATCCAGGAAAAGTTATGAGTGGATGGCTTTGGAATGACCAACTCATAAATAAATCAGGTGTGTTTGAGGAGAGGCACCTTGTTTCTGAATGGAGGGGTGAACACTCCCACTCACCGGGGCTTTGTGAACAGCCGGAATCAGTAAGATCTGTTTGTATTCAATGTGCAGAGAGCAATGGGCCACCAAGTCTTATTCTCAACAATTCGGATTATATTTGAAATAATGCCATCTCTAGCACCATGTTTAAATAGGGAAAAGATGACTACTCCACATGGCTTGCCAGGAACCCCATCATCATCTCTGCTTCATTCCACCGGAGATTCGTTTTCTGTCCTAACAGCCTGTAAATGTTGCAGTGATGGTCCCACGTCCTGGAAAGGCAGAGACTCTAAACATTAGGAATCACTTCAGATTGTCATTTTTCAACATATGTCAATGTTTTCTGATCTAAATCAACCCGGTCATTAGGTAATCTGATGGTCAAGTATGTACTTTCCAGAGTTTCTGAGCCTGGTATAGATTTTGAAAAGATATTCCAATGAAATATGTAGAATGAGAAATGAATCATTATCAGATTTAGGAGAACATGAACTCCTAACCTGAGGTTATAAGTAAAGAAATTCGGTATAGATTTCAGGACTTGAAGCCGATTAGGCTTTGGGGAATCTCACATTTTTAGGAATCCCCTTGCCCTATCACACTCAGCCTTTCCCTTCGTATCATCGACGTCCTGGTCAAGGCATTAAGAGTTAATGTTCTCTGAAAATCAGAGGAGGAACCTCAAAGAAATCTGAGAGACTGGCAGAAAACTGGGCAAACAGTCTTCTGACTGTGGCCAACTATCTTTCTACTGTAGCATATAATTCTTACTTAATTAGTATTTCTCCAACATAAAAGATCACTGGAGCCCGTGAATTCATCTTACATTAAATCCAAAGCTTCGTTTCTTAGTTACAAAACTAAGGAGTGGTTCTTTGAGATGCAGCACCTTCCAGTGCCATTTCCTTTCCTTGCAAACCGTAATGCAGGGGGACAGCAGTTATCCACCTTCCTCATGCCACGACCCTTTCACACAGTTCCTCCTGTTTGGGGACACCCCCAACCAGAACATTTTTTCATTGCTACTTCATCACTGTCATTTTGCTACTGTTATGAATCAGGCGACCCCTGTGAAAGGGTCATTCGACCCCCATGGGGTCACGACCCACAGGTTGAGAACTGCCGCAGTAGGATCAGTCAGTACGTCTCATAGTTTCCATGCACCCTGTGAATATCACTTGCTTCTTTCACAGAAGCCCGCCTCATGCTCTCATTCAATAGGTCCTTTATGACAGTCTAATTGCATACAGATATTTATGTCGCTCTAACACTGCTGGGTGCCATGACCTAACAGCGCCCCATCCTTCTGAGTCTTCAAATTCAGCCAACAAAGAAACACTCCTTATAGATGAATGACCTAAAATCACTACTTAGGTGATATTAGGTGGGTATTTGTGTGGGTATCAAACATTTTATTATTCACATGAAGGTGCACCTGACACAATCCCTGGCATTTTCCATTGCATCATATGCACGTTAAGGTTGGATATGGACTAAGGAAGGGGCTAGGCGTGTTTAGTTGTGCTGCTGGAGAAGAATATTGAAAGAACCACATAGTATTAAATGAACAACCACATCCGCATGGGAATCAGTAAGGTCAGAGCGCTCTTTCGAGGCAAGCATGGCAAGACTTCATCTAACATACTACGGACATATTTTCAAAGAGATCAGTCCCTTGCGAAAGGTATCATGTTTATAGTGAAGTGGAGGGGCATTGAAAAGGAGGAAGACTCCTGATGAGATGGATTGACACGTGGCTGCATCGATGGGCTCAGGCATAGGAACTATTGTGAAGATGGTGCAGGACCATGCAGGGTTTCCACCTGTTGTACATATGGTTGCTATAGGCTGGAGCCAACCTATGTATGCATATATACCTCATATATACATATCTACATATTCAGATTATATACATGTTATACACACACATATAATACAGTTTGGATTGGGTCTTGCTATTTAAAACATAGCCTCAGCCACATTGGTTAATCTTGCAACGTTTATGTTCAATGAGTACTGGCTACACGATAACTGACTGGTTTCAGCACATAGAATGACTACATTTTCAACAAAAATACTTGAGCGTAGAAGTGGTTTCAAAACATTTATGGGAAAAGGTCAATTTTTAAAAGGACTTTTGTAATGTCCTTGTATATATAATTTAAGTGTAGGCTGTGGAGTCTTCTGTACCTAATCAAATATTCCTTTGTGAGGTATGTTTAACTGATATTCTATAAATTCTAAATGTGTTTCCACTTTGAAGAGACAGATTAGCAATTTTTCTATATTTTCTCCAAAATCATAGCTTATTTTTCTTCCTTAAGTTTCTGCTTCTTTTAGACAGATTGTTACTCAAAATTTATGTTCCCAATATTATGCAATTAATATTGATTTTGTTTTCTTCTTCTATGTCATATTTTGTAAGCTATTAAGCAGATAGCGCAGTGAGGGACTGTGTGTAGATCATTGTTATTTCAAGGAAAACTACACATATGCCTAAAATTTCAGGAATATTTAAGTAGTCCGTCTTTGCTTCATATGTCATGAAATCAGTTAAAACAACCTGCATTGAATCGATGGAATTAACTTCTCTAGATATCTTCAGAGTGACTGGCTCAACCTGGCAAGGAAGAGGTAATGAAGCGGGGGATTAAAAATAGTGGAGATGTCCATGTGGGGGTGAGAAAAATGTTGAAGAGCATAGCGGACATTCTCTAGCAACACAAAGGAAAGCAAGACTACTACTCACCAATAGCTCAAGGTCAGGTACCACAAGCAGAGGTCAGACATACATACCTCCACTCTCCATTCACCCTTTGCCTTATTCTGATGCCAACCTTTCCCCGCATGGCATTCTATTTTTCTGCTATGTTTGATAACTCATGCAATGGCCACACAGAAATCACAGGTGATACAGTTATGGGGTATATTGAGACGCGTAACAAGTTACCATAATCAGCATCAGTAAACAGTAAGGTTAGGGTCACGGATCCACAGGAGCACCGTTCAGGCAGCAGCCAAGTCTCTCTCTGGCCTCCAGTCTCTCAGAGTCTGGTCTCTTGGGTTTATATCCTTGGGCCATAAAAGACACCTGCTGCTTTCTGTCACAATGTCATAGATTTTTGTGCTACCTTTATGCTCTATCTCCTGATTTGTTGTTGTTGTTTCGCCTTAGTCTCTGGTCTGATTGTGACATGTTCCCTGGTGCCTATGGTCTTGGCCTTTGTCGTTCAGACCAGAAGGGATCTCCAAAAGGCTTTACTAGTGATTCCTATCTCTGAATGGTCCTGAGATTATCCCTCTTTATGCTTGGGTTACGGTCTTACATATCAAGGGATGACTTCGATGGAGGGGTGGTTTTTGTTTTTCTGTGTACCCTAACCCTAAGGAAACAAAGGCTGGTGACTTAGTTCACACCCTCTAGTAAGATGGAGGCTCAGCATGCATCCAACCTTAATTTTGTCCACAAATATAATGGATAACTCCCTCCAAAATGGTATAATAACCAGAGTTGTTGAGGCCGGAATGTATGACACATAATATAAGAGGTAATTGTTTGAAGGACCATATTGATTGATTACATCTCAGCAGTCATCTAAAAGTTCATGGAATAATTTTATTACCTTTTGATATGATTTTTCTGTGAACTTCTGAAGGTCTGCCAGATGCAAGCAATGATTTTATCATTGAGATCAATTCCACCGTCTACTTTATGTTTTTGTCTCTTTTCCCCATGGCTGTGCTAAGTGGATTGCCAAATGTTACAAAACAGAATGGGAGCTAATTTTCATATCTTAATCAATTGAAATAAGAGGATCAACATTTTTAGCTAACTGAAGACTGGAGGGCCTTCCTAAGAGAACAAGATGAATTCTCACTGTTATTCCTTTCAGTCTGATTGAATACAGATAATTCTTCCCCCAGGAAAACAGCCCATTAAGAACAGAAAGAACCCCAGCTCTGCTGACAGGTAGGCGATCCTCACTGTCATTTATTTCAATTATAGATTTTGACTATTTTGGGGCTATCTGAGAACCATGTAGCTTTAGACTAATTGGTCACTGGCTAGGTTCAATCTATGCATAGAGAGGCAGAGTTGACAAGGTGACTGAAATCTAAAGCGAAAATTGTAAGAAAACAAATAGAACAATTTCACATGGTTTTCTCGGAATTCAATCTATCGTACAAGGCATGTGCCCCCTTGCTTGAACCTAAATCATTGGGGAAAGCATTACTGGATGGGAGAAGGTCATAAATAGAGTGTAAAGTTAGGGCGCATAAAATTTGATATGCTCTAATGAACAATAATATCATGGACCCTATCTGAATCATGGTTTCTATGAAAGCCTAACCATGCAGGTATTCATCCATACCATCACTTAAAATATTTATTATTGTAGTCTTAGTATCAAGCTCTGTGCTGGATACTAGAGATTTAATGAGAAAACTAATAAGAGATACAATTTACCATATCAGTATGTACATATCTTGCTGTGACAGAGGTCTGCTTTCACAATTTGTGGGAGTAAGGTGTGCACAGCTGTCTGCCCAACTGTGTTTCAGAAAGCTTAAAGGGTTGGAATATTTTGATTGAAAATTGCAAGGTCAAGTACAAAATTAAATACAAAATTAAAGTGTACTTCACTTTAATTTAGAAGGCAACTCTTTTTTTGAAGAGGTGTCACAAGTTGGTTGCCTATGATCCAGACTATGAAACAGAAGGTTACTTGCAGAATGTTTATAAAGAAGTGTCCCAAAGGAAGAAAGATCAGGGAGAAGAAGGAGTCCAACAGAGAGAAAGCTAGATAACCTTGGCTGCTTCCACAGGTTCTTCCGAGTTGAGAATTATTTTTTAGAGCATTTTTAAGCTGAGCTTGGCATATGATCTAGGTTTTATATCAATATTTCCCAAAGTGGGAGATCCTGCTGTCTGTGGTAGAATGATCCAGGAGGGTGCAAAAGCAGCTACCTACACCTTATTCTGGATTGTAGCCATAATATAAATGTTGTTATTGGCCTGGTGTAAACAAGGTCCACTACACAAGTAATATGTAGCAAGACTTGAATTTGGTGGAGAAGATTTGGAATAGCCAATATGATCATGAAAACCCTTGTTGGATGAGACACCCATTTAAAAAGTGCTCCAGAGGACTGAAGGTACATCAGAGGTTGCTCATAACCCCGGAAATTCCAAGCCCTATGACTCCTATGGGATGGTAGAAGTCATTAGAGAAATTTGAAGCAGCAGCTTCAGGGAATTGGCCCACTTGGTTTAACACTGAAATTCAGAAGTAAATAAAAAAGACAAAGAGGAGAACTACAGACATCTGAGGAGCAGCGACCCTTATCAGGTCTTGGGAGAGACATAACAAAACCTGACACAATTTTGACTGTAGATACCTACAGTACCAGACAGCTCCATGGAGGTGTGGTAGGGAAAGAGGGTGCCCAGAGATGATTATTTTCTATCACCCTGAAAAGATGTTGACCTACTGTGTTAGGCTGGAGATCTCAAGAAACAATACCAGTGAGAGTCATATATGAATAGAAATTTATTTTTGAGATGGCATCCCAGTGCAATTGATCTCATGTCAATGGATTCAATGGGGCTCTCCCTGGAGGCAGACACAGAGTCCCAACAAGGAGAAAGATCAAGAAGAAGGTCAAGTTCCCAGTGTTTCTCTCATTAAAAGGCCACACCCCCTAGGAGGCAACACCAGGCTATTACCTGACTGATGAGGAGGTAGACTCCACCCATATCCTTTCACTCGGGTTCAAGTTGACATAAAATACAGCGACTACACCTATGCAGCAAAAGTGACTTAGAAGAAGTAATTGTTATATGAACTTTGAGATGAGGCAGTTAGGAGATTATTGTGGATAATCAGGATGAGTTCAATGTAATCATAAGGTTCTTAGAAATTGGAAATGGGCTCAGAAGAATTCTGCAGTGTGATAAAGATTGAACCTGCCATGACGATACAAGGAGGTCATCAGCTGAGAGCGCTGTCTTCTTAAGAAGTTGGAATAGGGAAGAAATGGATTCTTCCTCGGAGCTTCTAGAAGAAATGCAACCCTGCTGACATCTTGACCTCAGCCCAATTACAGCTATGTCAGTGTTAACAAACTTACACTGCTTAAAACCGCTCGATTTGTGATTTCCACAATGGCTCAAACATAGTAATGATTGCAAGGATGGGGCATGTCTTGTACATTAGGAAGAGTCCCTATGAATTGAAGCTGACTTAATGACACCAAATAACAACAAAGACAGCACCTTGGTGATAATTTGCTCCAACAGGAGTAAAACAATGAATAAATATAGTGAAACATCTTCAGAATTAGGTTCTAGATTCAGTGTACAAAGAAAAACTCAATTAGTCAAAGTCTTTGACCATGCCTTCTGTGGCCCATTAAGTACAGTGTCCATGCTTTCCTTTAGATGGCCTCCTGTATTCACCTGTCTCTATAAATACATATTGTGTACAAAATGTCCATAGTGTATGTGGAGTCTTCAAAGTATTTGAGGAAAATTTCCTTTGTCTTATAATTCCTCTTTTCCGTGGACTTTCTGAAGCCTTCTCATGGACTCTATGCAGTGTACATATGAAGAGTACAACACAGATAGCATGTGTTCTCTTGAAAATCACATCAAGGAAAGAGTACAGGCTTAATCAAATTGCTGAACAAATTACACATATGATGCTCCACTCTATTTAGATGAGAGGGGTAAAAAGAAGGCACAGCAATTTTTAGAAAATAGCCTTTCAATGCGTTCCTTTACCACAGAGAAGAAGAGAAGTTCATTTTCTAGAAAGAAGTTAAAAATATCAGAACAGAAGAAGCAGTTCTGACTCAATTCTGACCTGGTGGATTATTGATGATGGAGATCTACTTCTTCTTCCCATCTATGAACACGAGTGCTTGCAGACTTCAGGGCAGGGCTCAAATGTCAGGAGAGATTAAATGCTTAAAGGATGCACAGACAGAAGACTAAGTCAATCAATACAGAACCTGCCAACTCACTAATAATTTCCTGTTTAGAGAATCCCATGAAAGATTTCACTCACAGTGCTTTAGGAAGTAGAGCCATAATACATCTTCTATGTGGTCGTATTTTTAACTGGAAATAATAAAAATGAAATTTATAATTAAATGCTATTCCCAAATGGTATTTGTGTAAATTTGTACAACATAATTCTGGAAATCAACTTAGATCTAAATCTATATGAAGAATGAATTCCAGGGGTTTAAAATAAAAGAACTCTACTCAAATTGGCACAGCTAATTCATTTCGCACACACCATGCTTCTGTTCTGTATCTTAAGAAGCTTAAATATATCCTGAGTCTCCTTTTAAGTCAAGGAAATATAGTCAATAGAAGTCTAATACAAGTGCAGGAAGAAAGGTCTGAGTTTTTCCCTTTTGGGACACCGATCCATTCCATGCATGCACTTTTCAGCGATGCAGAAAGGATGTGGGATGAAAGAAGATGATCTGCTTATCTTTGTAAATCCAATGTCAGACTGAAAATGGAGGAATAAAAGGAAAAAAATAAGACAACACATGTGCCTTAGCTTCATTTTGAATTATAATGTCATTTTAGTGGCAAGACAAGCCTTCTTGAAGCCTGGCTTTATTATTTTACTGTGTCATCTAAGAGTAAACCCTCTGGATGCAACAAGAACATTAACCTTGCTTGTGTAGTTGTTTTTCACATTATAATACATTACAAACAAGTGAGTATCAGAAAGATAGCAAATAATGGATGGAAATATGTAAACAAACAAACAAACAAAAAACCCAGGAAAACAAAAATCCTCAGCAGAAAGGAAGTGATGGTTGGTCTTTGGTGTGGATCCACGAGGCCAATGTAGTGGGAATTCCTCTGTGCATGCAGCCGGGACCTCTCATTTCCTCTCCAGGCTCCTTGGACTATTCCTCTCTGATGGGGACACCAAAGCGTGCTTTATAGTGGGAAAGCCTTTTTTTCTATCTGCACGAGTAGACACTTAATAGACGGGTACTTCATAAATGAGTGCAAAAAGACAATGAATGATTTCACAAGCAAATACCTTGTAGGTGGCATGCTGAGAGAACTGTAAAGAAAGATGCTTGACTCCTGCCATTTCGCTATGGTAATAATTCTGTATCTGCGGTTTGTGGCCAGTCCTAATTAAGGATACTCTCTTTCCAAATGCTAATTTTTCAAAAGTGGTCCTTGCCTTATGGAACAGCTCACTCAAATCTTCTAAATTGGTTTGCTGGGGAGATGACTCTGACCTCCTTCAGTATATGTCGAGGCTCTCTGTTCCTTACACGAAGGCTATGCTCACACCAGAGCAATTAACTGAGTAATTGCCTTAATGGGATTTTAACCTTCCTCTCAGTGCTAATTGGATGATTGCTCTGGTATGGACATACTCTAACAAGACCCATACGAAGAACTTAGCCTTTACCTTCTGAAACCAAAGCCAACTGAGATTTCCCTGCCTTATAGTTTCCTTGTAAGCATGTAATAAATCCTAAATATAATGCTCTGATAGTGGGACAGGAGGAAACTCAAGGGAAATAGAGGAAAGAGCTGGGAGGCAAAGGGCATTTATAGAGGTCTAGAAAAAGACATGTGCATATGCAACTATATTTACATATGAGGATGGAGAAATAGATCTATGTGCCTATATTTATAGGTTTAGTATTATAGGTTTAGTATTAAGGTAGGTTTAGTATTAAGGTAGCAGAAGGACATTGGACCTGCACTCAAGTACTCCCTCAATGCAAGAATACTTTCTTCTATCAAATCGGCGTTCTATGATGCTCACCCTTCCAACACAATTGCTGAAGACAAAGCAGGTGAATAAGCAAATGTGGTGAAGAAAATTGATGGTGCCCAGCTATCAAAAGAAATAGCGTCTAGGGTCTTAAAGGCTTGAAAATAAACAAGCGGCCATCTAGCTCAGAAGCAACAAAGCTCACATGGAAGAACACACCAGCCTGTGTGATGATGAGGTTCCAAAGGGATCAGGCATCAAAGAACAAAAAAATCATATCATTGGTTGCACACCTCCATAATACGATCGCTGAGGCCAAACGGGTGCATAAGCAAATGTGGCAAAGAAAGCTGATGGTGCCTGGCTATCAAAAGATATAGCATCTGGGGTCTTAAAGGCTTGAAGGTAAAAAAATGGCCATCTAGCTCAGAAGTAATAAAGCCCACGTGGAAGAAGCACACTAGCCTGTGCGATCACGAGGTGTCAAATGGGTCAGGTACAAGACATTATCAGAACAAAAAAAAAATCTTACTATAGTGAATGAAGGGGGAAATGCAGAGTGGAGACCCAAAGCCCATTTGTCGGCCACTGGAGATCCCCTTGCAGAGGGGTCTAGGGGAGGAGATGAGCCAGTTAAGGTGTGATATAGCACCCATGAAAAATACAACTTTCCTCTAGTTCCTAAATGCTTCCTCCCCTGCCCCCCCCCCCCTCCACTATCATGATCTGAATTCTACCTTGCAAGTCTGGCTAGACCAGAGGATGTACACTGGTACAGATAGGAACTGGAAACACAGGGATTGCAGGACAGACGATACCTTGAGGACAAGGGTTGTGAGTGGTTATACTGGGAGGGTAGAGGGAGAGTGGGTTGGAAAGAGAGAACCGATTACAAGGAGCTACACGTGACCTCCTCTGGGGGATGGACAACAGAAAAGTGGGTGAAGGGAGACATCGGACAGGACAAAATATGACAAAATAATAATTTATAAACTATCAAGGGCTCATGAGGGAGGGGGAGCAAGGAGGGAGGGAGAAAAAGAAGAGGACCTGATGCCAAGGGCTAAGTGGAGAGCAAATGTTTTGAAAGGGCTTAAGTGGAGAGCAAATGTTTTGAAAATGACGAGGCCAATGAATGTACAGATGTGCTTTATACACTTGATGTATGTATGGATTGTGATAAGAGTTTTATGAGCCCCTAATAAAATGCTTAAAAAATAAATAAAATGCTCAAATGAGAAGTATATGAGGTGGAAGTAAAAGTTCCACTCATGACACCCTGCTACCATTGTAAACATAAAGTTTTAAAAACTTCTTATAATTTTTCTCTTACCTCCCTTACGCACTAGAGATCCTTCTAAGTACACACGTAACCTGGTAGGTGATGGATAATTACTTATATTGTCATTTAGCCAAAACCAAGATCAAAGTCAAACATCACCATTTGAGAATGAACTTTTCTAAAATAAGAAAAGAAATTGGAATTTTTCAGAAAATAATATTTTTAACTTTATTAAAGTATCTCTTTTTAAACATGAAACTGGTTCCTGGAGAAGGGCATTGTGTTAGGTGGGTAAAGGGGTAGTGAAGGAGGAGAAGGCCCTTAAAGAGATGAATTGACACCATGGCTGTAGCCAGGGGCTCAGGGATTGGAATGGTTGTGAGGTTACCCCAGGACTGGGCAGTGGTGTTTCCTTCTGGTGTGCATAAGGACACTTTGGGTCAGAACTGACTCAATGGCATCTAACAATAACATAAACATTAGACAGTTTGGAATTATCACGATGAAGTAATGTACTGAGAGCACACAACTGGTGCTAGAGCAAGTCTGTGGTCTTATAACTTCTCCATGTGAGACCAAATTGAGGCTCACTCTCATCCGATTTCAGGATTGGGGCTGAGCTCACTTCCCCCTTAATACTTGGTTTCTTTAATTTAGCATACTTATGTTGTCATTATGATAATTATGTACTATATTGTTCATGATTTGGGCACTTTTCTGCTTCATGAAATATTTATTTGGCAAGTCTATCATATTCCTTTTTTAGTTAAGGTGAAAAGATAGAAAGAAAAAACACACAAATATCCTAAACTGAATTTAAAAGAGAGACGTTTAAGATAATGTATGAGTGTTGTGTTCCAGACCATTCATTAAAATAAACATGTGTCATTATAACAAAAAGTATACTATTATAGAATCTAAGATCGATTATTAGTTATTGAAGTTTTATTAAAAATTTAAAACAGAGTAGTGGGATTTAAACGGTTATTGTCTTAGGTTGTGTTCTCTAGCAAAGCAAAAGTTATGTTTATGTGAAGCATACACACACACACACACACACACACACACACGAGGGGTTACCCCACCAAAACAAAATTTTTTTTCAAAGTTATGCATTTAATTTTTTTTTTTTACAAAACAACCTTTTTACCTTCAAATTACCCGCTATTACACTTAATATATTTGTCAAATCTGCGATTTCCTTCTTGGAAATATTTTTCAACTCATCTGTTTGGATGGCTGACAGCACTTCCCTCGTTTTTTCTTCACTTCTTCTATGTTGTCAAATCACTGTCCTTTCATGGTCCTCTCCAATTGCAGAAACAAAAAGAAGTCGCATAGAGAGAGGTCAGGTGAGTAGGGTGCGCAGGACAAAAGAGACATGCTGTTGCTGTTTCTTGCCCAAATCAGTCCCCGTCTGACATAAATTAGGCCTTTTTGTTGAAACTGTTATACTATCTTTTCAGAATGCACTCCAAATGCACTACTGGTGAACACTTTTGTTTGTTTGGGAAGTTGACAGAAGTCCAGAAAGAGGTTGGTCATTAATCAAGATTTCACTTTTTTTGAAATGCGGAAACTCTTACCTTTGAGTTTTTCCCACAGTGCTGTCCTTGCAAGCACTGTTCAACATCACAACAGTCTCTGGCATTTTTCCAGAACAGGAAACAAAATGTCACAGCTGCAGGCTCTTCTCTTAAATCAGCCATCACACACACACACACACACACACACACACACACACAAATGAGGTTTGAATGGAATCGCTTTTACAAAAATAAATTCATTGTGACCAAAGAGAACCTTCTCAGGTGACACTGCTGGAGTCAGCCATTGGATGTTTTCCTATTTGGGGGATGGGGGCGCGGTGTGTAAGTGATGGGGTATGGATATAAATGAGATTTGCTCTGCCCAGTGCAATTCTGGATTTTTTGTGGGGTACACCCTCATAATTTCTCTGAATTACAAGTCATCATCCTTCCAAAAAAATGGCTTATTTGGGATAAAGAGAGCCTCCTCAACTTCCCTGCATCTTAGAATTATCCTGTAGGCTGTTAAAATTCCCAATTCCCAAGACCCATTCAAGGCCAGTGAAAGAAAAACCTCTTTTGTAATCATCAGGAATTTTTTTTAATTCTATGTATTAGGATTAGAACCTATGGTGGGAGGTAAAGCTGTAAAGTCCTATGAATTGCAACCTTCTGGAAGCAAAGCTGCTGTGGGAGGTCTATAACTATGATTCTGCCTGATTCTAGTGGTAGATATTTGCAACTCCCAATTAAAGAGAGAGAATTAAAAAGATATAACAAACTTGGAAAAACAATTCCCCCAAGCATACATGAAGGCCACTGAAGTAACTCTGGTACATTCTGACATCTTAGGGAGGAGTGACCTTCACTATGCTTATATTTCAAAGTTCTTTCATCTCTGCAATTCTTGAGATGATGAAGTAGAGGGATACTTCTGGCTTTTAAAAGAGTAAAAAAAAAATCAGAATTCTAGCTACTGGGACAGGAGAAGGATACTATACTTAGAGCTTTAAGTCATCAAGATTACAACATATCCCTCAGGTGCTCTGTGCTCAGTAACCCCAGCAACCCTGGCTTTGCTGTGTTTCTAAATGTAAGAATTATGGGTCAATTGCGAAGATAATAAAAGAGCCTCTGATACAAGATGCCAAGAATCACCAAGCAGCACTGAAGTATTGGATCTAAGTAGAGCTAAAATCCTGAGCTCTCCAAGAAAATTCGTATTAATGAAGGAGTCATGTGTGATGGCATTCAAATTTAAGCAGTATGAGACTTTAATAGTATTTCTCTAAACCCTTGAGAGTGTTAACAATTTGGTACTGACCATGTCACTGCATTGCTTTAATGGTGTCCGTGACCTTTACTTAGGAAAATGAGTATTACTGACGATAGAATGTTCACACGAGTTGTTGAGACTGTTCTGACCCATGGTGACCTTGTATACAGGTGGATTCTGCTCAACATCCTTTCAGACTACATTGGACTACATAGATGCCCTTGAGAATGCGTTTCTTTTTAAAGGAAAGCAGCTGTCTCTTTGTTTAGGGTTTTAAAGATCGGTAACACAGACCCTTATAGCACTGGACCATGGGTGGGACACAGTAGATGAGGCAGAGAGCAGGGTTCTGGGCACAGGCTTTTAGGGTTTGTCTGGTAAGTAGATAGCAAAAGGGTTTGGGGGGCTCTGACTGCTCCTGCTGCTCAAGTGGGCAGAACAACAGTTTGGAATTGCATACTCTGATCCCCTTTTCTTAGCTGGGTTCTCTAGAGAAGCAAACCCAATGAAGCTTATATATGTTATACAGAGGTAGAAATGTATCTAAAGGAAATGGCTCACACTGTTGTAGGACTATGAAAGTCCAAGTTCAGCGAGGTTCCAAATTTAGGTGTCGGTTGTGAGGCTGGGGGCATCTCCTGAAATGAGTAGCTGTAGGGCAAATTAATACAAGAGCAGCAGGAAAACAAGCTGGCACCTACAGAGACTAATGGATCATCCATTGGCAGGTTAGGGGGCAGGCTGCTGATGACTCCAATGATTGGCAGCCAATATGACAGGCTGTTGGCTCAAGTCAAAAGAACTAGATATTGATGAACTCAATACAGGATCTGTACCTAGCAAACAGCAAGCAAGCTTTTTCAAAAGGTGCACGTGTATTAAAAGCAGACCACGCCCTGGAGGAAATCTCCCTTCAATTGATTGCATCAGGGTTGTGCTCTGAGTAAAGGTGTTGGATCTCACAGTAATCTCTTTTCAACAGATAGGTTGCTCAGAACAGATCCCGGTGGGTAGATGGTCACATTGTGTTAGGGCACATTATGGAGAACTGTCAGGGGAGCCAGCCCCTAACAAATCCTCACAGGCCTGGCAGGCACAATTGTACAACAATAATAAGTAAAGATTATAGTAAAGTCATAGAGAACATGAGAGATAGGAGAGAGAGTAAAATAATGGAGTCAGACACATTTCATGGTAGCATGCTCACCTCAGCTCCTCTTGGTGGTACAGGGCAGCAGAGAGAGAACAAGATTTATTTCTAATCAAGGTTTATATGTCTTTTGGGATGTGCAAGCCCCCTATTTCCATGTAAAGGGATACATCGCAGCAAAGGGTTGTACTATAGGTAATACAGTAATGGGAGGGGCACAATCCAGGGGTATAAGAGCAATAGGAAGAGGAGGGATTAAGGGTACACATGTGACAAGATGGGCGGATCCTAGATTCATGATGGTGGCCTAACCTTGGTTGCCCTAGGGCTGGAGACTTTAGCCTAAATTTTCAGGGGAAGCAATACACTGTCCCTAACAGCAGGGAGTGAGCCCCACCCATTGTGGGAGAAACAATGGTGTCTGTTTGTTCTGGAGGGCAGGAGTCTTCAGGGAGATAACTTGACAATCAATTACCATGAGTTGCAAGCAGTGTCCTAAGTGGAGCTGGGGGATAGTCTTTTTGTATCCCACAGAGAATTACTAGGTCTTCCCTGCCATACCAGTAAGAATCTTTGTCCAACCTATTTGACACCGTATATAACAATCACACATTCTCTATCACTTACTCTTGCTCTGCTCCCACTGTCACCCTCTCAGCCACTGCTGAAATCCCTCCTCTGCCAGGAACTCCAGTAGCAGCAGCATCAGCAGCAGCACCAAAGGCAACAAAGGCGACCAGAGCTGGCTTCTGTAAGGTTGTAATACGGTGGTTGTACAGCATCCAAACCACATACCATCTATCTCAAAGGACATGTTATAGATATTAAGCAGTTCATACCTGTCTATCAGACCATACCTATGACAACATTTTCATTAACTTTATTATTGGTATGTTTAAGGACATTCTCATGCTGTTGTGGAGTACCTTCCAACCCAGTGGGCTCATCTTTCGGCATATTGATAATCATATTGGGTAAGAGTCTATTATCTTTCCAGTTTTCCATACAGGTCTCACTGGCTACTTCTTCAAAGTAGACCTTCAGGTTTTTCTTTGGAAGCTGTCTTAGCCTGGAAGCTCCCCCGAAACCTGTTCACCATGAATAATATCATGTGAAATGGTCATGGAAAAGCTTCCAAGCATCATAGCAACATGCAACCCACTGCAGTGCAAGATGACAGATGGGTGCTGGCAGCTGCGAATCAAAGCACTCTAAAAGGACCTGTCCTTTGAATAGTTTTTCACAGAGGAAACCAAGGCATGCATGTGCGTACAGCTTACTACACAGGCTTCTTTTAAAGGCAGGTGACATCAGGTGATCACAATCTATATCTGAGATTTTTTTATCTCAGTACTTTCTCTGAAGCCAGTAGTTTGAGCTTGATGTAGTTCATTAGACTCTTCTACCCAGTCCGCGAGTCTTTTAATGTGATACAATGGTTTCAGACAATATGTTTGAGCAAGAGAAGAACCACTAATTATCTGTATACTTGCAACGATCTTGAAACTTTCAAAGAAAATGGTTCTCAGAGGGATGCTTGCCTTTCTTCCAGCGCCAGATGCTCCAAAAACGTGACCAACTGAAAGGAGTCACATGCTCCCAGGACAGACCTTTTTGAGGTTCAGAGCAGTCTGTGCTCACACTCTCTGGACATGTTTTCTCTCCTCTCTACTGGACGCACATTATTTTTTCTGTTTAAAATACCTCCTGTAAAATAGCCTAGATACACAAAATACATGTTCTCTCCTTTGGTTAGATGATGGCTCTTCTACCCACACCCGTCCTGCGCCTGCCCACCACCAGATCAGTGTATGCTGTGTAATAAACTTTTGAGGCATGTGTGAATGACTGAGAGAGGGGAAAAATACTCTCTCTTACTCCTTCTCGCTAGCCCAACTCAAAAGCTCAACAAACATCATTTATAAAACATATACTGTATGCTGGACACCATTCTAGGTTTTGAGGATATGAAATAGAATGCATTCTACTAATTTATTTCAGAACAGAATCCTCTTGCCAATAGATATACGTAATATTTCATAAAATTAATAACCAATGGTAAATGAATATTTTGTATGCCCAATTTCAATCAAAGATACATCTATTTCTACTCACATTTTAAAATTACAACTGAGAGAAGATAACTATTAGCCTTTTGAATCATCTTTTGCCAATATCAGGAAAATGCATGAGAAAGCCTCTGGATGCAAATTCTGATTCCTTTTTGAGCTGTGGAGTTTTTATCAATTTCTCAGTATCTCTAAACCTCAACTTCTTGATCTGGAGAGTGGGGCAATAACGACATGTCTCATAGAGTCAATGTGACTGTGGGATAACCCCTCCCTGGAGTAGACTGTGGGA
This sequence comes from Tenrec ecaudatus, assembly GCF_050624435.1. Classification (NCBI taxonomy): domain Eukaryota; kingdom Metazoa; phylum Chordata; class Mammalia; order Afrosoricida; family Tenrecidae; genus Tenrec; species Tenrec ecaudatus. The sequence goes on along the minus strand of NC_134538.1, from coordinate 145,605,201 downwards.
AGCACCCATAATGTGGATGCCACCAGGCAGCAGTTCACTCCTTTGTGCTTGACGTTGTCATGCGTTTGGGAGTACCTGATGAGAGCTACAGACAAGAGAACATTCCTATTGTATTTAGTGTGATCAGGCAAGTGATTTCTTTGCAGTTAGAGAAAACCAGTTTGAGAATGTTTGTAGAACACTCTACAGAACGTTGAGGAACATATCTCTGTATGGAGACGAGAGATGGAAACTAGTGCAGTTACCAAGTACCTAAAAGCTGCTCCCGCCCCCCCCCCCCAAGGGTCCTGGGTTGCTGCCACCATTATCATGTATTATTTTACAGAATCACTTCATGTAGAATGAGAAGACCTCAAACTAAGTTCTACTGGAGACCACATTTTGTGTTTTATTTAATATTGTGGAAATACAGTTGATGATCAGCATAAAATTGACTCCCTTGCCCTCTTGATAGATTAAAAATGAGAAACGTCAATAGGCATTCTCGTTGTCAGCAGGGGCTCACTCGCTCACTCACTCACTCACTCCCTCGCTCACTCACTCACTCATGGCAATGTCTTGGGGTGGGGGGTTGCAGGGAGGCGGAGTCACAGCACAGAAATAATTCCTTCTTTGTCTCTGCAGATGTGGTTCTCATTTTGTAAATATTTATTTATTTGTCTTTTGTTTTAGTTTTGTATCTGTCAATAATGCCCCAAATCTTGTCATTAATTTCGATAGGCTATCGCTCAGGTGCTACATTACACAGGATCATTTGCTTGGCCATGATGCTACAAGGAATATGTTCTGGGCGTCCTCTGTTCGTGTAGCCTTCTGGGGGCAAAGGCTGGCATTGCAGGCTCTGCATTTTGGACTGACAAGCTCTAAGCAGAGATGGAGCAGCAATTGTGCACCTCGGCATTCTCCTGCGACTCTTTTTCCCATTGCCTGTGCAGCTTGTTAGTGCTACGCTTGAGTCCACACCATTAGAGCAGCCAGGTGACTGTTGTCGCTCCCAGTTATCTGGGACTCCTGCTCAGGCCGAACAGCTTGCAGAAATGCCTCGGCCTCCATTTCATCACCCAGAGGCAAAAACTGAAACCCAAGCAAGCAGGTATTTGAAGTCCTCCCTCGGCTTCTAGGATGGAGCCAATTTTCCTTCAAGACTCAGAAAGAGAGCCAAACTAACAGGAATAGGACAGATCAGGACTAGTCAAAAATAACCTTCAGGCTAAACAAACAGAAAAACAAACTCCCTGCCATCTGTTCAATTCACTTCCACAATAACCCCCTACAGGACAGGTCCAACTGCCCCTGTGGGTTTCTAAGAGCAACTTTTTATAGGGAATCAAAAGCCTCATCTTTCTCCCACCAAGCAGTTGGTGCTTTCAAGCTGCAGGGTTTGGGGTGCTGGTAACCAGGGTAGGGCTCCCTTCAGACAGGAAAGACAGACTTCCCCACTGTCAGGAGGGTAATCCACGCTGTCTCAGAAAGCAGGCATTTTCGATTAGTATTTTGTCTTTTTAATGTGAACCAAGCAAATAATTACAGGTATAATTTCTGTTATATTCCACATTTCGGTGGTCTTTAACAGGATTTCTAATGGGTTCAAAACCCTGCTGAACCAGAATCGACATTTTAATACGATCTCCAGAACCACTTGGTAGTTTATGAACTTGTCAACCCCGATTCAGTCTACCTGGGGCCAAAGAACAAATTCTCAGCAGGGCTTCAAAGTAGTCAGGTGTGTTATCTTGTTGTTGTTATGATTTTTTAAAGATTTTACTTCTGTAATTTTTGGAAACAAAGCAGAGACTATGATCAATATATAATGCCATTAATCGAAGTGTGATGAAGTTGGTTTGCTTTTGGTTTGCTTTAATTTCATGAGGGAAAGATGGCAACATCTTTCAGAGATTTAAGTTAAGATTCGCATGTAAGAGTTTTAAGCCAATTCAGACATTCGTTTGTATTGGCTGACGGTTTGGAGATTAGGTAAAGAAGTTTTGAAAGCTTCAACTGGAATAAAGGGGCACTTTCTGCCAGGAGAAGGTCTGAAATGTGACTTGGTCTTAAATGTGACTGCCCTGCGGGGACCATGTCACCTTGGCATAGTCCTTATGTGTTGGGTCAGCACCAGCACCAGTTGGATTGAGTTGCTCTGTTGGAGAAACACAAGGCTTTCTACTCCTGTAAGAGTTACAGTCTGGGAAACCTATGTGGGTTGTAATGAATTGGAATCGACTCCTGGCATTTGGGTTGGGTTTGGATGGGATCAAGTGGGGACTTTAAATATCTGACACAGATCCCACCCCAGAGTTTTAGACTGAGGTGGTATGTGGTTCAATCAGGGCATTTCGGCTTGAGAAAGTCCACCAGGTGATTTCGATATGAAACAAAATTTAGAATCGCTGCTTCAAAGGCTTTCTCTACACCAGAAGAGGTTTACAAAGTCTGCGGGAAAACGGAAGTGAATGATCATGCACTTTCCCCCAAACTGTCTGAAGACCCCTTCATACCATGGACATACTTTCTCTCAAAAGTAGGATTTAGTTGAGTTCTAGATCCTAATTAATTATTGAGTGTTGTGGAGCAAATGTCACAGAATATGTACATTAATCATAGTTATTGTCAAAGATCTGTATTACACACATCTATTTCTAATTTTTTTTTAGTATCCCACCCCCCCAAAAAATTATAGGCATTAGCAGCAGTTCTTAGCAGATGCGCTGTTAGTATCCGCGGCGTTGTGGGATCTAATCACTATAGCATGTACCTGGATGTCATTAGCAGTGGAACAATGACGGGACAAGAAGTTTCCACCACTAGCTGAGAGAGGTCACTTGACAATTTAAACCTAATTGCCCAAGGCACGATTTTCCATAGTATATCTCTGTTGGTATACTTATTTTCATCACCAATTTATTCTACATTTTGAGGTATACTTCATCGCTAAGGAAAATGTCTGTACCCAGCAAAAACAGCAAGGAAACTATTATTTTAAATTGTCAGGACTTTTTATATGATTATGCATTTATATACCGTAGAACCTTGGATCTTGATGGTAATCCGTTCTAGAAAGAGAATCAAAATGTGATGCAGTCGAGTTCCGAGTCAATTCTCCCCATAAGAGATCATTGAAAACAGATTAATCTATTCTCAACCACCAAGACTTTACCCTAAACTTGACTTTTTATACAAAACATTACACAGAAATTTCAAAGTAAATAAGTCCAGAGTTAAATAATGTAATCTAAATAAGAAACACAAGGTTAAACATTTTTAACAACTACAGTATGCCCCATCCCTTGAGATTGATGAGGATCTGGATCTGTGGACATGGATGTAGACAGGAGGATGGAGAGAGAGTCACTGTTTAGAAGGAGAATCCCCTTCCATAAGATCAACGGGTAGCTGCTTTCCAGGAGTTTTTTCCCCTTTCTTTGCCTTTTTTTCACTAGGACCTGGCTGGCTTTCTCTAAAAAACAAATCTGTCTCATGTAGTCTGCTGTTGGCATTTCCTTAACTGTGTTCTAAAAGGTTTTACTAAATTATCATCAACAATATTGCCTTCATGGTTAACCAGATCCTTATCATGATGATTTTGCTCAAAGAACTCTTTCTTAGGATCCACGTTTCTTATATAAAAACAGTACAAAAAGCCACAAAAAAAAACTAAGAAAATTCTAGCAAAATGCTAGGAACACAGCCACAAAAAGTTTAAATAATGCACACTAACAACACCAACTAAGCTGACTGACCAAAACAGGAGCTGCTTTTGTTTACAAGCATCACACGCATCAGGTCAGATTTCAACGTTTTGTTCAAGCTCCGATGTAAAATTTTCTTGACATTTCATATCGAAATCTGATTATGTTGAGTACTGATGTAGTCAAGTATTGGGGTTCTACTTTATAAATATCCTTGTGTATGTACAGGTGTATATATTTATACATGCTATGCAAGATGGTTTCAAAGACTTTACAGAAAAATGGAATTGAAAGCTAATGAGATTTTTTTTCAAATATGGATATTGGCTATACATATATACTCACGTATGTCCATAGAAAAAAAGGCAAATGACATTTATAGAGGCCTAAATACAGACATGTACATGTGTAAATACATATAAAATGAGAGGGAACTAAAACTATGTACTCATATCTATATGTTAAAAATTAAGATTGCAGATGGACATTGGGCCTCAACTCAAGTATTCCCTTAACACAAGAAAAATTTGTTCTAATAATTGGCATTCTGTGATGCTCATCTTCCTGATATGCTTGCTGAAGAAAAAGCGGGTGCATAAGCAAATGTGGTGAAGAAAGCTGATGGTGCCTGGCTATCAAAATATATAGCATCTGGGGTCTTAAGGACTTGAAGATAAACTAACAACCATCTAGCTCAGAAGCAACACATGGAAGTAGCACACCAGCCTGTGTGTCAATGGGATCAGGTATCAGACATCTAAGACCCAGAATAAAATCATACCCAAGTTGCATGGGGGGCAGTGGCATGATGTGGAGACCCAATGCCTATCTCTAGACAATTGGACATCCCCTCACAGAGGGGTCATAGGGAAGAGATGAGCCAGTCAGGGTGCAGCATACACCGATGCAATACACAACTTTTCTCTAGTTCTTTGGTGCATCCTTTACTCCACTATCATGACCTCAATTCTATTTTTATAAATCAGATTAGACAGGAGCATGCACACTGCTACAGATAAGAGTCAACAACACAGGAAATCCAAGATAGATAAACTCCTCCGGGCCAACAAGGAGAGTAGAGATACCAGGAGGATTAGGAGAGAGTGGGGAGAAAAAGGGGGAATCAATCATAAGGATCAAACTAGAACCCCCTCAGGAGACAAATAACAGAAAAGTGGGTGAGGGGTGATGTAGGACAATGTAAGATATGAAAAAAATAATCTATAACTTATCAAGGGTTCATGAGGGAGAGCAGATGGGAGAAGGAAGGGGAAGAAATGGGGAGCTGATATTAGGGGCTCAAGTGGGAAGAGAATGCTTTGAAAACAATGATGGCGGCACATGTGCAAATGGGCTTGACACACTGGAGGAATGCATGGATTGTGATAAGAGATGTAAGAGCCCCCAATAAAAGTATTAAAAAAGAGAGAAAAGTATTATATTTTTATTTGTAAGAGGAGCTTTGGTAGCACAGTGATTAAGGTGCTGAACTGCTAACCCAAAGGTGAAGTTTGTACCTACTAGTTGCTCTGGTACTTGGGAGAAAGATCTTGGCAAGCGTTTATGCTGTCCTGTGAGATCACACTATAAGTTATAATCTACTTAATTGTTGTGGGTTTTCAGAGGAGGACTGTCTTTTGTAAAACCAATTATTACTTTTAAATAGGGACACTTCTCCCTGTCCTATATGACAACCAAACTAAGTTGACTGGCCCTAACATATTGAGATAGCATACTCTGTGATTGTTAAGGGATTGTGTCAACTTGACTGGATCAGGATTCTCAATTTTTGGCAGATAAATCTTAGTAGTGCCCCATAGTGAGATCTCCTTGAGAATATGGCCTGATTCCAATATAAGTTGATACTGTGGGGAAGTTTACTTGCTTTTTATTGGATCTAGATCCAGCATCTGACTTGTTGACCTCAAGGTATTTGAAATTGGTCCAGCAGTTTCTTACATTGTCTGCCAGTTATCTGACCTGCTGACCCAGGATTCAATTGCCTTTGCAGTCAGAAGACTGTCCTCTGACATGCCGATCACGGGTTCATCCTGCAGCCTAACCTCTGACCCCTGGACTTGGTGCCAGTCTCTACAACTGTATGAGTCAATTTCTTTATATGATCATATATACAAGGGGCCACCACCAAGAAAAAAAAAGGAAAAAGCACCACTGAGTGTGGATAGGTGAGCATCCAGCAACTTGCTGTGCATTAGTGGATCCAGTGGCATCACCTGGGAAGTTTCTGTTTGGTCATAGTGATTTTTTTTTCATGAAAGCAGTTTTGTGTGATGACCAATTTAAGAGAACAGCATGTGGTTGGGAAATTTTGTTTCCTGCTCTGGAAAAATGCCACAGAAACGGCTGTGATGTTGAAGACAGCTTTCAAGGACAGCACTATGGGAAAAACTCAAGGGCTAGGAGTGATCATCTCATTTTAAAAAAAGGTGAAATGTGGATTAATTGATGCCCAGAGTTTGTAGTCATGGTTTGAAAAAAGAACATTCAATGATTTCATCAGGTACCAGTCTTTGGAAGTTCTGGGGTTTTGGAATCTGATTAAATTAAGAAATTTGTGATGGGAAGAGTCACCTGGATTATTTGGGTGAGATCTAAATGCCATCACGAGTGTTCACATAAGAGAGAGGAAGACTTGGTATGGTATATAAGACTTGTGGAAAGAAAAGAAAGAGATCTGAGATGTGTGAAACATCAGAAACAGTGATTGAAATAATGAGATCACAAACTACGGGGTATTCCTGTCAACCAGACATTGGATGAGGCAAGGAACATACACACCTGTCAAGCCTTTAAAACCAGTGGCACTGTGGGCACCTGGTCATTTGGTTTGTGGTTATTTGCCACGGCATTCATAGGATACTAATGCAATATGCAGTGAAATATTGTAATTCTCAGAATTTTGTTTTTTCACTAATATTGCTTTGAGAAATTGGAATTGTTTAAAGGGTTAAATTTTGTTGTTATTATTCACTGACTTTTGAGATTGTGTGCTTAGATTACATCACTTCTTTTATTTATTGAATTATATTATTTTCATAGATAAAGCCAAGGTTTTCCCCCCTAATTTTTCTTAGGGTAAGATTTTGTAATCCAAAATTGCAACATTGACATCTTCACATATCATTTTGAAATTCACATTCAGTCAACACTAAACTTTTAGGTAGTTTTATAGAAATTTCTTCCAGTGAGTCAAATGATTGTTGATAACATTTCAGCAATTGAAGTTTGGTATTGTCTTCTTGGTATTGTCTAAGAGTAAATGGAAATCTAGACATAAAGGAAATATGATGTACTCTACAGTCATTAATAAATGCCGTGTTTTTAATGCATAGAGAGATCACAGAACTGCTGTTATTTATTCTTGTAAATATGGTCAACCTCTATGCTGCCTGACTTGTAAATCCACTTCTATGAAGTTTAAAAGGTAATATTAAATATTAAATGATCAGGGGATATGAGATCATGATAGCTATCATGTAGTATAATACAATAGAGTGATAGGTCAGAAATATTAGTATTTATTGAATTATTTTGCAAATCCATATAATCAATTGATTCCATCAAGAATAGAGAATGCAGAATGAGAACATTTGCCTCAGGATGACTAAGGTTCCTATCTATCAGAAGTTTTCCCTGCAGAGAATTAAAAAAGCACATGTTTTTAAATCTTTAAAAATATATGTTTATGTCACCTGAGTCACCTAGTAGTTCAGAATGTGGACAGTTGATATGTTTATAAATCATATCTTATACTTGAGCTTATAAAAATTACTGAATTATTATCACAGTATTGTTTTTCTGAGAAAGAAAGATATTTCCTATTAGTGTTTTCACATTGGCTTTTTCACTTGAGTTAGCAGGAATTAAAAAAACTAGAAATGTATAGTTATATGAGATGTTCTAGATCGGAGTATGTCTTTTATTTTTAGAACATTTATGAAAGCAGCTCTTATGTTTTAAAAGAGGGATAAAATGCTACCAAATGGGAATTGATTAATTTTACCAGCACATTGGTCTACTAGATGGATTATTACTATAAAGGACATTTCTAACCTTATCTTAAAGGTCTCACTGATGAATAACCATATCAATTTTATTTAGCAATTTAATATATTATTATCTTCATAAATACTCTAAGTGTTCATTTATATTATTCTTTTAAACCAGTGTTAAATCTCTTTTAGGAAATTTGATTGTGAAGGAAATTCCTGTGAAACATGAACATTAAGGTTAGTAACATACTCAGAGTATTGCAAGACTCAGTATGTGCTTTCTCTAGGATTCATTTGATAATAATTCCATTCACTACTGTATAATAATAATAACACTAAGCATTATTATTATATTGTGTATTCCTACACTTTTCTTCCAAGAAAAATGTATACTTTGCCTTTCTTTCTATTCACAATGAAGGAAAGAGCATCACAATTCCAAAGGACTTTAGTAAGGATTGACATTGAAGGAAATATTTTTGTAATTATCAAATGTTATCTATTAAGTTAGAACTAAGCCTATGTATTAAATTGACATAAGGCTAGTCCTATGTAAATGGTTAAAAATAGGCCTAGATTTATGTCAGTTCAATCTATATGCTTACTTCCAATTTTAAAATGTTGAGTAAAATCCAGCTTTAGTAACTAATACCCTTCTCCAGGGAGAGAGTTTAGTTATGAAGTCAGGGGCCATCCTCACTAGAGTATGTATGATTAATATTATTTACATTTGTATATTGTGCAAGTTTTTAATATTAAAAATGCTGTGTGTTGACTATTGGATTACATATTGTTCCTAAAATCCATGATCAAACACTGGATCATAAAAAAAATAATCAAACACGTACCCTTTAAAAGAATTGCCTCCTTTCTGTATGGCATTTTAGTTGAAAATTGATTTTGATAAAGGCTGATCGGCAGCAGAGTTTGGTGCAGATAAAATGAAACAAGGAGCAATTGCCAGAAGCAGCTGCGGTTGCTGGGCCAGGGCTGAAACCAGGGTGGGTTTCACTGGACCTAGAAGTGTGACTTGAGAAGTGAATTGTCATGATCATTTTGCCTATGGCAGAGTACTCACGACCCTCGAGATTTCTTTTAGCAAATCATCTTGCTCTTAAAATGGTGATTGGCTATGTGATTCGGATGAGAGAGCAAATTAATTAATCAGAAAAGGCGCATAGGAGGGGGCTTCAAAATGTGCATGGAAAAGTACAATGAAAAGACAATGGATTTCTTAAACTTTCTGAAGCTTGTTCATATCGTCCTAATAGTATTATAAAGATGTTTCTCCCAAAAAACCATCATAAAGATGGTACTGTAATGTACTGTGTGATGTTAATGATCTTTTCTAAATAATTCCAGGAGCAAGTAAGTGCACCGAGAGCATGCTTGCGGATGTGAGATTGTAAACGGGGTGCTTGTGTATTAGCACATGCGATTGACTTGGGTGCACTGGGCAGGGAGCCTGTGAAATGGGGGCAAACCAGCATTGGTGAACAACAGAGAACACTGTGTGCTTTGCCAGACCAGTAGTTCTATCAACTCTAAAAGAGCAGCTCTTTTAATACAGCCTTCAAAGGTATCTATTTTCAAAATGATCTTTTCACAGACACTGAGCAGGGTTCAGTTTCAATGCTGTTCTCCAAGGCAGTCAAAGTTTGAACGCAGACCCTAAAGTTTGCTTGCGTGGCATTCTAAAGAATATTGAGAATGAACTCTGCTATTTTAACGTATAGACAATCCTTCACGGGATGGTAGGGAGTGACGTGTCAGTGAATTGAGCCCACCAGATGCACCACCAGAGAGACGAACGACAGCCTTCTTCAGGGAAGACGTAGAACCATGGAAACATTCTGGAACATTCTGTTGTGTCCTATAACACTGGGAATCAGAATTGATTCGATGGCATTAGGACTTTTGTTTTTGTATTGGTGTTCAACCTTGTATTTTCTCTTCAATGAGAGTCCGTATTATAGAAGCACATATGCAGCGCAGTGGAAAATAAGTACTTAAAAAAAAGTATAATTCACGTTGTCGTGTTTAGATGGGCTTCTCTGTTAGGTTGAGGTTGGAGTTGTGACATGTGAATTTCTACGAACATAATCCCTAAAAATCATGTTAATGAATACCAAATTATACCTGGACTACTTAGAATATCAAGTTCTGCAGACACATGAGAAAAATAAAATATATCTCATCTACCACAATATTTCTAATTTATCAAACTTAAAATGTTCACATGCGAGTATTCTTTTGCTTAATCAATGTTTAATTTATCAATATAAGATTAATATTAATACATCTCAGAATGTTCTTCATTGCAATATCTAGGCTGGCTGCCAGATTACTCTCTGATGATTACGTAGGATCAAAAGGTAGGTTAAACTCATTGACCTGTAAATTCCCCATCCACACTGCAAAGGTATTACTCTGTGCTCTTCCTTACACTGATAGCACTTCCTTTTGCAGGAAATCATAATGAATGGTTTTATTCATGACATGGAGACCAAAATCTTTGCCCTGCTCTCCAATTCAAGTTTGCTTTCTTAGTTAAGGAAATCATTACACCCTCCATGCATGCATAGTGCTCTGTTAAACTTTATGGTTAATATCTCTTTATCAAACTTTATAGCTCTTCCCATTTGTAACATTTTTGTGTGTGTGTGTGACAGCTCAAATCGTATGTTCTTCTGCCTGGTCTTCTCCTTTCTCTTATTGTTGCTATGTCATTGCTTTAGCTTTTCTTATTGGCATTCTCTTCCCTCTGGTACCTGCACCTTGGTGGCCGGTACTTTGTTTGCAATGGTGCTTTACGACTTGCCTAGTGCTTTGTACGTTGAGACTGCACAGCAAGCCACCAGGTTGTGGAGCTGCTTTCCTTGATGTGACTTATAGTATTGAGCCCAATATCAGAGAGCTCACAGTTGGATGAGCTTCTGAAAACAATAGTGGGGAACAGCGCTTAGTCAGCACGTACTTTGTCAACGCACTGCCTACTTTCTGTTCAGTCTTGCTGGTTGGAATACCTCATTGCATGGGAAGTGGACTCAGGCCATGAGAACCTTTAAAACTGAAGCCATTCACAGGTTTGCTTTGCTCTCCTGTTGTATGAGGTTAATACATAGAAAGATAGAGAGATGATAGGTGATAGATAAATAGACAGATAGATACTAGGTATATAAGAAAGAGGTTTGTATACAGGATCAGTTCAATAATGAGGACCCATCCCAACCCAGTCCAGATCAAGTCCATAAGTCCAATATTATCCCATATGTCTAATACCAATCTATAAATGAAACACATGCAATGGTGCACTGAATGCAGGAAGATCACAGGTCAGGGGGTGGGAAGTCCTGTGGATCCGGTGGCATTGTCAACATCTCAGAGCAGGAGTCTCTACTTGGCTTCTCCAGCACTTGGAGCTGCATCAGGGTAAGTCCATGTGGCTTCTTCTCAGGGGTGTCTCCAAGGAGTCAGCCTTGTCAGTAGAGAGTCTCCAAAGGAGTAAGCCGAGGGAGACAGTAAGAGAGAGAGAGAGAGAGAGAGAGAGAGAGAGAGAGAGAGAGAGAGAGAGAGAGAGACTGTCTCCTGCCTCCTGCCTCCAAGGAGGAAATACAGGAGTTTCCAGACTTCTCAGGAACAGGCCCTGCCCACACAGAGGCCTCATTGGTTATATCTTGATTGACTGGCCAGACTCACAATCCTCTCCAATTGACAATAGATTATGTAACTACCATACTAGAATACGAATTCATCTATGAACTGGCTTATTCTAAGCAAATAGTGGATGACTGGGCAGAATGGCTTCAAAACAAATATCCAATCCATGCAGGGGATACATTGGGACCATTAAATTCAACCAATGAGGTCAACTCTGAAGCTTCTGGTGACTGTGTCTTTTTATCCCAAAGGGGTGACCTCAATCTTTTTTCCCTGGAATATCACAGAACGGCATGGTGGCATATTATGAAAACATTTTCAGAAAATTGAAAAGTGTGTGGGAAGCAGAACTGTACTAAGGCTTCCTATCCCCCTCCATCCATATATTGGTGTATCTGCTCATTCTTTGAGGATTACAAGGCCTGTCCTGCAAGGATTTCACTGGGAAACCTACCACCTCCACTTCATGGCACCACCCTTGCCTCATATGAAATTTCATTTCCGAACCAGAACATTTAGAAGGAATATGAACTGAGTTCCTCAAGGGTGCTACCACTCCTATTTTGACAAGGACGGAATCTAAAAAGGAAGCGCTCTTTGGGAAGGGTCACAGAATTTCTCAAACAATTCCTTGTCATTGAAATGCTTCCCGTATGTCTTCTTTTTCATTAAAATCGATATGTGGTTCCTTTTATGTCTCATAGCCCCCCCAAGGATTTCTTCAGGGTTTGGAAGGCAATGAAATATCTCTTGTCGTCTCACTAACTCTTACGGATCAGGGAATGGTGTCTGTTCATTCGAACTCTCCACTGGGCCCGCCGACATCATTGTGCTCCTACCTAATTCAGAGGTTAAGCATTTGAGAACCACATCAGTTCAACTTCTTAAGGAGAGACTGTCCACTCTCTCAGAGACACAGTAACAGAGAACCCCAATCAGGATGTATTGCCCCACCATTCTGGAGCCGGGAGTCCAGATTTAGGCATTGCCACAATCTTGTTCTCTGCTTGGTCTAGGAGAAGAGCCTTCCCTTCACTCATCCGATTTCTAATAATCCCAGGCCTTTCCTGGTCTTCCTTGGTGTGCAGATGCAGCGTCACGCAGATGTCTTTCCTCTTCCTTTTTGTGTCTTCTCTTCTCTCAGAAAAACAGATTCTTCTGAAATAAAGCTCCTCCATACTTTGACCTGGCAACCCTGGTGGTTCAGTGGGACACATGCTGGGCTTCTCACTCCAAGATTGGCTATTTCAACCCACCAGCCTCTCAGAGAGTATTGGAGAAAAATGAAAATGCCTGCTCTCACATAAAATTTTCATCTCAGGAACACTAAGTTGCTGCTCGACTCTGTCCCTAGGCTTGCTCTGAGTTGAAATGACAGCAGGAGGGTGTGGTTGTTACTCTGACATGACCTGATATTAAATTAACTTATAACATATTTAAATATTCAGTTTTGAAACAAGACCCACACAGGTATCTAGTAGAGGATTTAATACATATTTGGTGGGGGGATATACAGTCTCTCAAATATATTGCAATTCTTTATGAAGTTTCTTATATACCTTATACTTATTTCTTTCTTATCCAAATTCTCCCAGTGCTTAAATACACCAGGCTCTTTCTTGTTTGCTAAAGATTATTTTCTAAAGGACCTGTCTTAAGAGAAGATGTGTTTTGAGTGTGATCTGAACAGATGATAGGCAGGACTACTTGTTCCTGAATTTTGATCACATACTTTCATTCTGCCTGCACTGTTTCATTCAGAGAGTTCCTTGAAGCATCTCAATCATTTTGAGGAATTTCCATAGAATGAAAACATACTCGGGGGATTGTTACCTTCTGTTAATATTATCTCATAGTCAACTGACAGCAGTGATAGAATAAAACATAGACAACCTAAATTCTGATTAAACAAGAGAAGTATGTCAATGAAAAGGAAACAAGTATGATCCTAGCAGATTAGGGTGAGCCAAGAATAAATGCCATAACTATATGATTTTCTGTGAAATTATCTATGTCCCAATATAACATTTTCACTTCACATATATTATTTTATGTATACAAAGTTAAAGTTCCTTTAATAAATCTTCAAATTTGTTATCTTGGGGTAGAAGATAACAATAGAAATTCCTGGACAAAATGGGAGAAAAAATATTAGGGGTGGGCTGCGGTGGAAAATTAAATAATAAAAAAGACCAAACTTGCTGGTCTGATAGAGACTAGGGGAATCCATGAGATTGTAACCCTTCAGCAACTTTTTAAAAATTTTAATTTTCTTACAGATATCATAGCATTTCATAGTTCAATTACAAAAAACAGTATTGTACAAGTGCTACCAGAATCAGTCTCAAAACTTTTTTCCCTTGAACTTCTTGATATCAGCTCTCCCTTGTATCCTTCTTCCCCCACAAAACTCCTAGGAACATTTATTCTCCCCCCACCCCTCACTCCCATATCTTATACAATCCAATGTATCCATTCACATATAATTCTGTTATTCAATCCAATCGAGGGACATTGCACACTTATCAATGCTATGAGCTCCCCTCTCTTCACATACCCTCAGGGAACCATTACTACAGTTACTATTTCTGAAGGGTTTTCTATCTTGACTTTCATGAAAACAGTGATTTAAAATATGCAAATAAACATACATAAATCTAATATATTGAGATAAAACCCATAAAAATCATAATAGACGTGAAAAAAATCTTAAGAAAACAAAGAATGTTGTAGTTCATCAGAGCCATGACGCATCCTGGATTTATCATCCCTTTTGTGTGGCCTTTCTGCGAAGGATTGTCCATTTATCCTACAGGTGGATTTTGCTGTCTTCACCACAGCCATGCCCCTTCACATCAGTGTGGTTGCTTGTCCGTGAACTTCTGATACATTTTCCCATTGATCTTGTGATCACACATGCTGGTGTGCTTCTTCTAGGTAGGCGGTGATGCTTCCCATCTAGAAGGCCACTTGTTTAACAACAAATCTTTAAGACCACAGATACTATATCTTTTAATAACCGGGCACCATCAGCTTTCTTAACCACATTTGCTATGCACCCATTTTGTCTTCAGTGATTGTGCCAGGAAGGTGAGCATCACAGAATTCCACAGTATTACAGCAGTGTTCTTAAACGGAGGTAAGATTAAAGCAGGGCCCAAGTACATCTGTTTCCTTGTTGTCTCTCTCTCTCTCTCTCTCTCTCTCTCTCTCTCTATATATATATATATATATATATATATATATATATATATATATATATATATATATATATATATATATATATGTATGTATATATATATATTTGTTCTTTCTTCTTTTTTCCACTCCTACACCACTCTTATGTTTACTTGTAATTTACCTCTCAGCAATTCTCAGATACAAGTCAATTGATCAAATACGACCAGAAAATTTACACCCTCCTTGCCATCAGTTTTAGAACACTTATTATTCCCCTGTACCCTTTATTGTTAGCTCCCCACTCCCCTCTCCGCTGCCCCTCCCATTCCTCCCAGGAACCATTTGTCCAGTTGCTGTCTTCATGAGATTGTACTTCCTGTGTATCTTGTATAGATATACACCAAAAAAAGGACAAAAACCCCAAAACATACAGATAGTCACAAGTCTAACAGAGATCCTGACATAAAGCAGATACATCTCTTTCTCTGCGAAGTACAGAGAAGGGCATATTATATAAATCATCAGTTCAGTCCCCCCTTTCTTTCAGGGCTACATATCTCAACTTCCGCTTACCTAACCACACACACACACACACTTTTGTTGTTCAGCACTCCCGTCCAAGGACTAGCATCCTAAAAGTCCCCATTGCTATTCCTGCAGTCAGGGATGGAGTGTTCTATTGCCATGTTCCACCCTTGTCCAGTTATGCCTTTAGACATTCACTGTGCTTCCCTTGTGAGTATCCCCAACCAGTTCAGATGGGGTGCCTATTGCTGACCCCCGGTCAGAAGTCTAGATCAGGAATCTTGTGACTTCAATCCCATCACTAGCCTGTTGTGCTACCCTCTTGGTCTGCCCACCCCCATGTATGGCGGTCAGACTCTCCGCTCTCCTGAGCGATATTTTCAGGGTTGTCCTCTGCAGGGCTGTCATCTGGGGAGGTGTCTCCAGATGAGGCTGGCACTATAGTCGTCTCTGGGAACGAGCTGCTCCGACCAAATTCAGCTAAACAACTGCCCTTGTGCATTTCATGTCATTGGTTTAGTTCTAATGCACAGCGACCCTATGGAAAAGCCATTGTCCAGTCCTGCACCATCTTCACAATTATTCCTATGTGTGAGCTCATTGTCATGGCCTCTGTACCAACCTATGTGGTTGAGGCACTTCCTCTTTGACACTGACCCTCGACTTTCCCAAACATTATTTGCTTTGGACACACCTGTTGCAAAAGTCCTCCTTGAAAGGGTTAAAAAGAAAAGTCATCACTTTTAAGACTAGCTACACCAGGTATTCTCACCTCTTGAGCATGTGTAAGTCTTATGTATGTGTGTGGACAAGACCTCGTTAGAGTACTGAAAAGCAAGGAACTTACTATGTGGAATAAGTCGCATCTGACCCAACCCATGGTATTTTCAATTGTCTTATATGCATGTGAAATTTGGACATCAAATAAAGAAGACCAAAAAAGAATAGATATATTGGCAGCGTGGTGCTAGTGAAGAATATTGGAAATGCCACGGACTGCCCAAAGGACAAACCAATTTGTCTTGGAAGTAGTATGGCCAGAGTGTCCCTTAGAGGCAAGGATGGCGCGACTCTCTCTTACATACTTGGCATATTTTTTCTGGAGTGACTAGTCCCCGAGGAAGGACGTGGTCAAGGAGAGGAGCAGCAAAAGAAAGGAAGGCCCTCAAGGAGGTGGAGGGCACAGTCGCTGCAAGAATGGGCGGAAGCACAGGAACACTTGTGAGGATGGCACAGGGCCTGGCAGGGTTTCACTCTCTGGGCGTAGGGTCGCTACAGGTGAGCACTGACTCGATGGCACCTCATAACAACAATCGAAGTGGGAACTAGAAAGAAGTGAGCATTGTGCTGCTACCTTGTAGGAATTTTTTTTACAAATATCACAATACTAAAGGTGCAGAAATTATTGAAAAACAAAAAAAAGTACTCTGTAAACTTTAATCTAAACCACAATTAAAAACATAAGCACTTGTTTTGGGGATATCGTAAGGAACAAAGAAGTAATGTGAACACAATATGATCAACAACTCTAAGTTCTCTGTAGTCACATTAAGTTGTACACTTATGTTGCCAGAAATGCAGAAAGCGATGGAGAGTGAAATTACCCTAAAGGCCATGTACAGGAAAAATAATCACTTAGAAAAGAAAATTTAAACATTGTTCTTGCATGCACTCTATTAAGATCTATAAACATTCCAGTTAACTGAGGTCTTACTATGAGTGTCTGTTTCTCTACGGGATTAGGCACACAACACTTTCTGCATAAAGGTAGAAAGGGCTCAATTCCAACTCATAGCAACATTTTAGGAGGGAGGAACTGTCCCACATGCTTTCTGAGGCTGCAAATACACAAGGAAGCAGACTAGAATGTCCAGTGGGTTTGAAACTTGGAACCTCGGTTTAGCAGTATAAACACTTTGAATCCTGCCCAGCCGTCCTCCTGCTGAATAAAGACAACTTTTAAAAACATGTAGCATACTCTTTTATTTTTACTTCCAGCAAAGCATATTATCTAAGATCGGTGGATTCAGGCTTGTAAAAGAAAAAAAAAGTTACCCCTTTTTTAGTATGATATGGAGAGATTTCTGAAAGTTCATGGGATCATTCCAATGTCTTTTAATTCAGTTTTTCATGAATTTTGTGAAGTTTCCTCACCTGTTTGTCCCTAATATAATATATTTCTTTCAAAAAATGCTGAATGAAATAGTGCAGTGAAAATCTTTCCCTAATATGCCTCATATTTTGGGGGAAAATATTTTATGCATTAGCTATTTTATTATTGCCTTATACTCTGGACATGCCTGATAAACTTAGTCAATCCATCCTGTTAACTGGTCATTCATAGAAATTGCTACGTCCTATAAATGCTATCATCTGACTTAATTTTGTCACCTCATCTAACTTTTCAAAACGGTTTTATTTCTTGTCAGATCTCTAGGCATGTTGGATGCTGTGCAAAGTAGGATGTCACAATATCAACTCACCCTTTTTATCCTGGCTTACATTTTTATTCTCTGATCGTTTCGGACAAATGAAGGGAATGGTTTTAGGTAGGTGAGGTTTGCTTGCTCTGAAAATGAAGATCCTGGTAGAGATAATCTACTCATTTTTCAGTTCAATAGCTGCATTTGAAACACCGGCAATCACCTTGAAACATACAGATGACTGAAATATTGTATTATATAGAAAATCAATTAATTTTGAAAGCATAACTCATTCACGCATATCATGGTCTCACCAAAACATCACAAGCATGCTCATGTATACCCTTATGACAGCCCCCAAATAATGATGGATACGTGGTTAAAGACTCAACAATCAGCCCAAAAGTTGGTGTTTTGAACCTACTACAGGTGACTTGGAGGCAGCTGTGCTGATCCGTTTGCCAAGCTTACAGCCTGGACGGCCTGATGGAGGAGTCCACTCTGCACCCTGGGACTAGCCAAGAGTCAGACTGCACGTGACCAAATGAGCAGCAAGAAGAGGAGCGAGGCCCTATTTGAGAGCAAGCAGAGTAGTGGACACAGAGGGACGGTCCTCATAGAAATTTAGAAATATCTGCCCATTGTCCTAGTTCATGGTTGCGTCTGATGAGGTCAGATTTTAAGCCATATCAAAATAAAGTGGAGGGTGAGTGGGTTGGAAAGGGGGAACTGATTACAAGGATCCACATGTGACCTCCTCCCTGGGAGACGGAGGGCAGAGAAGGGGGAGAACGGAGACTCCGGATAGGGCAAGATATGACAAAATAACAATCTGTGGATTATCAAGGACTCATGAGGGAGGGGGAAGCGGGGAGGGAGGGGAAAAAAAAGAGGACCTGATGCGGAGGGCTTAAGTGGAGAGCAAATGCTTTGAGAGTGATTAGGGCAAGAATGTATGGATGTGCTTTATACAATTGATGTATGTATATGTGTGGATTGTGGTAAGAGTTCTGTGAGCCCCTAATAAATTGTTAAAAAAAAACAACAACAACTTAAAAATGGGCGTAGTGTACATCAAGGTTTTAAGAGATTCTGAATGAGGACATGCACATAGCTTAGCTTCTGTAAGAATCTCTGTGATCTCTGTCAGATTGGGGGATCACTGTGTGTAGGAGGCTGAGGATGACCGTGAGAACCCACATTCTATTTTCAGTCCCCGTGTGGATTCAGCCTCGGGGAGCACAGTGTGTCACCCCTGACTACAAGGACTCCTTGTCCAGGACTGGTCAATCGGTAGTGTCAGTAATTGGGTTAATAGTTTCTCAGAGTTACGGCAGAGAAGAAGGGGGGATAGGGTGTGTACGCTAATAATAATGAATTCAAGAAAACTATGTAAAACTGATTATGGTGCACAATTCTTTGTAATATGTTTGAACCATTTAATTGTAGGGTATGCAAATTAGGGGTCAATACATGATTAAAAGTTCAAACCATTGGGTGTTATAAATATTCTTCACTACTTGTCTGTCTGTTGTACAAGCAGCAGTCAAGAGATCAAAAGACACACTGCTTTAGGGCAGCAGTTCTCAAACTGTGTGTTATGACCCCTTTGGGAGGGTTAAATGACCCTTTCACAAGGGTGGCTCGATTCATGTTTGGACATTGAATAATGAAGTCCAAAGAAGAACCAGTGCATTTGAATTGTGGTACCAGTGAAGAAGACTGAACATCCCATAGACTGTCAAGAAGAAAAAGCAATGTGTATTGGAACAAGGATGGCCAGAGAGCTCCTCAGAGCTGAGATGGTGAGGCTTCATCTTACAGGATTTGGATATGTTGTCGGGGGGAGGGGGGGCAGTCCCTGGAAAAGGGCATTATGATTGGTAAAGTAACAGGGGTGGGGGGGCAGCAAAAATGGGGATACCCCTCAGGAAATGGTTTGACACAGTGGTTGCACCAATAGGCTCACACATAAGAACAATTGTGAGATGGTTCCGGACAAGAAACCGGTTTTATTCTGCTGTGCTTAAGGTTACGATGGGTCAGAACTGACTTGATGGCATCTATCAACCACAAAAATAAATATTTTGGTTCTCAGGATGTATAATTTCAAAGGAGTAAAAGAGAACTCAACACAAAGATTCACATTACTATTATATGAATTACTAACTACATATTGACTGCTACCAACTTCCAACAAAAATCACAACTTGAAAGTCTGTATTCTATAATTGTTAAACAAATGTGAATCTTCTTTCTCAGTCCTTTCTCTCACACATTACCTGCATATAAAATGAAGTTATTCATTTAATTTTTTTAATTTCCATCTAAGAAAAACATTGAAATAGCTAAATAATGCTTTGAACTTGACTTATACAGTGATAGTATATGACTTTTGTATTTTAATACAATGTAGGTTACCAAGTTTAGAATGCCAGAATTTTTTAATGACTTTCTGACAGCTTCCCATAATGCATACTAATTATTCTTGAGATTCTAATTTTTCCTGAAACACTTTATGTAAACAGAAATTTTTTTTTCAAGAATCAACCTGACATATTTATGCCTCATCTTTTTGAACCTGAGCTTGCTATGGGGCATTCATCTAGACAAACAATGTGTGACTATTATTACATCACATGGCTCAATTAAGTACAAAACACCAAAAGCAAAATGGGAGTTCTATATTTAATCCTTATGAAAATTAATTCGTTTTGCCTTGTTATTTGATCTTTGACTCTCCATAGCTAACTATGTTTTGCAATTATTTTTTTATAAGAAACATCTAAAATGAGAGAGTTGCAAAATCAGTACAAACCTACCTCCTTTCCTGGGAAAGAAACATGGAACATACTCCATTGACAATATATTTGTTGTTGCGTTCTGTTGAGTCAGTGACCCTGTGCACAGCAGACTGAAACACCAGCCAGTTCTGTGCCGTCCTCACCATTGTGCCTGTGGCTGAGCCCAGGGATGCAGCCACTGTGCCATCCTTCTCCAGGAGGGTGTTCTTCTTTTGCTGCCCTTCCACATTATCCAGCATGATGTCCTTCTCCAGGGACTGGTCTCCACTGACAACATGTCCAAGTAACTGAGACAAAGGTCACCATTCTTGCCTCTAAGGAACATTCTTACTGTACTTTCTCCAAGACAGATTGGTGTGTTATTTCGGCAGTCAATTGTATTCGATATTCTTTGCCAACACTATGGCTCAAATTCATTGATCCTTCTTTGGTCTCCTTTTTCATTGAACCACTGTCACATGCGTGTGAGGCAGTGGAATATATCCTGACATGAGTAGGTAGCCTTATTTCTCAAAGTAACATCCTTGCTTACCAATACTTTAAAGAGGTCTTCTAAGGCTCTGGTGACATAGTGGCTCCACATCCAGCTGCTAACTGCAAGGTCAGTAGTTCGAAACCACCATTCACTCTGCGGAAGAAATATGGGGATTTCTACTCGTATAAAGAGCATGGTCGCAGAAACCCTAAAGCAATTCCACTGATGTTTTGATTGCCTCCATTTCTGATTCTGGCACTTACAGCTAGTCTCTCTTTGTTGAAAGTTGCAACTCTCTTGGTCCCTATGCTGTTCTACCCCTTGAATGTTATGCATTTTTACCTATCTTCTCCCATTGTTGTCTGGATGTGTTCTTTTCCTTAAATATGTGTGTTACGTAGCTTTCTGAACTCACTATAAAATATTCTTTGAGGCTATGTTAGTTCAACCTTTATGCATGAATATATTGCCTGTGTGCTTATCTCTCCTACCCTCTCGCCTGTGCTCATTATCCAGCTGACACGGTCCCCTCTAAATCCCGGGAATTGCTCGGGTAGAGTGCTTGCTAAAGGCAGCAGCTTGGCTTCTGTTCTCCTCAGTTGTGACCTCACAGCAGTTGTGTGGCCTTCCTTTTGGACCACTTCTCTCAGCTCTCATCTTCTTTCCCGGTGGCTCCAGTTGAGACTTCTTTCCTCGCTGCTCCTGGAGCACTTTCTCTGTGATCCCGGTGATCCCCGGGGATATGTTCTGAATCTTCTTTTCTCTCCTTGAACGTTTCCTGGATTGCTCTCATCCAACCCTTGGGCATCTAACATCATATTCTGATCACTCTTGTACGCACATACCCACTCATACACATCTTGAGTCCAGCTCTCTCACCTTAACTCCACATCTTACAATCTTACTTTCTTCATAATCCTTTCCAGACTCTATTTTTCCATGCCCTATCCACTTTTTATCCTCCCTCATTCTTCATTATATTCAGTGAATATACACTCTATAATCTGCATAGAAATTCAAACAAACAAACAAACAAAAAATCATCCTTGAGTTCTCTCATCCCTTTTACCCGACTATTCAATTCAACCCCAAGTCCTATTTAACCGCAGATATATATCTTGAATATCAAGAATTATTGCTATCAGTATTTCATCAAATGACCCCATGTCTTGCATGGTGCAGTACATAGTGTTAGTAGTTATGAATATTCTCTTTTCTCACTTGGGTTTGAGTGGACATTTATGTACCCCTCTTCTTGGCAAAGTCAGGATTGGCGAGATCAAAGTAATGGACATAACATATGTAATGTGAGCAGAGATGGTACCTCCCATTTCCAGGCCTGAAGCCTTAGACATATTTTATGCCTCACCCTTTTTTTTATTCCATAAACAGAGGCGAAGTTACAGCAAGTGAATGGATGTTCCCTCAGCCTTGATCCGAGTGTAAGGCTGTTTACCACACATACTAGCCAATCTCCAATGGATACGGCTTCAGTGAAAAACGAGTCTATACGGTCATGAGATTTTGTTATAATCCTAGGATAAAGTGTTTTCTTGAGACACTAGAGGACAATAGGGATATTCTTGTTTTGAAGTGTCTGTGCCACCCACCCACCTCACTTCAGCTAACATCATCTCTTTATTTGTAATATATAATATTTTTAATTTTTATTGCTGAGAACGTACACAGGAGAACACAAGCCAATTCTACCATTTCTACAACTACCATTCAGTGACGGATTACTTTCTTCAAGTTGTTCACACCTTCTCGCCTTTCTATTCTGAGTTATCCTCCCCATTAACATAAACCCACAGTGCCTTATTTTACAATTTATCATCTTTTTAATAGAATGTAGTTTAAACTAACCAATGAATCTATCTTGGAAGAGACAGAGCCAGAATGTTCCTTAGAGGCAAGGGTGGTGAGACTGTTTCACATAAATGGAACATGTTGTTATTGGAGACCAGTTCCTGGAGAAGGACATCATGGTGGGTAAAGTAGGGGGCTAGTGTACAAGATGAAGACCTTTGATGAGATGGCTTGACACAGTGGCTGCATCGATGGGCTCAAACGTAAGAATAATTATGAGGGAGGCTCAGCAGCAGGAAGTGTTACTTTCTGTTGTTTTGAGTCAGACTCACTGGACAGCAGTTCAAAATCACATGCAGCTCTCTGGGAGAGAGACGAGGCTTTCTACTCCAGTAAAGTTAAAGTCTTGGAAACCCACAAGGGAGGTCTATAGAAGGGACTTGATAGCAGTGAGCTAGGTTTTGGGTTTGGCTGTTCGGTCCAGTCAAGTTGGCTCTCATAGCGACTTTATGTACAGCAAAATAAAACTTTGCTGGGCCCCAAATCATGAACGATTGTTATGTTTGAGGCTATTGTTACTGTCACATCGTCAACTCATTTCATTGAGTGCCTTTCTCTTTTTGGATGACTGTCAGCTCTATCAGGGACTCCTAGTGGCATAGTGGTTACACATTGGCCTGCTAACCATAAGATTAGCAGTTCAAAACCACCAGCAACTCCTTGGGGAACAACGGGGCTTTTTACTCCTGTAAAGAGTTACAGTCTTAGAAAACCACAGGGGCAATTTTACCCTGTCATATTGGGTCACTTTGAGTTAGAATTGACTTGATGGCAGTGAGATGGGTTTTTTTTTAGTTTCTAACTTACCAAGCATAATGTCTTTTTCCAGAGACTGGCCCCTCCTGTCCAAAGTCCTTGAGACGAATTCTTGCCGTCTTAGCTTCAAGAACATTGAATGTACTTATATCAAGAAGGATTTGTTTGTTCTTCTGGAAATCCATGCTATTTAAATTTTCTTAATCATCAACATGACTCAAAAGATCAACTGTTCTGTGATTTTCTTATTCATTGCCTCATTTGTGCATGCAGATGAGGCAGTTAAAAATCCCATGGCTTGAGTCAAATGCCATGACTTGGGTCAGGTGCACTTTAGTCCTCCAAGTGACAAATTTGTTCTTTAATACTTTAAAAATGTTTGAGAAGAATGATCTATAAATTCCTCTTAGTCACCCTAGGGTCAATTCGTTGAGCATTCACTCAATAGATTCACTTGATACTCTATGGACCACGACACGGTCTCCCTTCCCTCATATTTTAACATTATTAGTAACTAGAGATCTGAGTTTCCTATTCCCTCTACTTCTCTTAGTGCTTCACGCCGCTGCCTGTTTCTCATTCTTGCTGTTAATGAACGCTTTGTTAATTTGCCACAATGACTTCGATTCCGGTTTCATCTGTCCCACACTTTCTATAATGCAGCAGGGAAACATTTCTTTGGGATCCTGAGAAGAATATGAAATATAGATGAAAAATGACTACTTGTGGAGTTCTCCGTGTTTTCATATATTGTTAAGTTCATAAAGGTATGGGGCTCCTCCCCACCCCATCTTTCCAGCCTCCCAGTGCAGTGAAAAGCATATACTAAATGATAAGTGACTGTTTCATTGAATTCAATTCAATATGCCCTCCCACTTCCAACTATTTTTAAAGACAGCGAGTATAAAACCAGGTTCAGAGAAGTGCTACAATAATGTTGGGTCATTTATACATAAAGGCATAAAAGAAAATTTTCTTCATTTCTTCCCACACATAAAGTATCTTGAAATACAGGGTGTTTCATAGCCTCTATTTCAAACATGGAGTCCAAGGATCTGATTATTGGAGCCATGTTTTTTATAGGAAAGGTATTTTGCATTTTATGTGCTACTTAATTATCATTTTAAACTATTATTTTTGCCAAAGTAACATTTGCAGATGGAAAATATACACTCAGAAAAGCTCATAATTTACAAAATACTCTTACTCCCATCTCTGGTACAGATATTGTACTTTTATTTTATTTGTTTGGAACATTCACAAAAAATATGAAAAGTATACATCTGATGACTCTGTATCATTGTCTTACTCAGAGCAAGTGATATAAGTCACATCTCCTTGCCACTGCAGAATAAAAAATTAATTGCTACAGTGGAATTGCTTATTTTGAAGTTTTCAATAGCTGAGTCTGTATATATTCTCGAAGTAAAACAGAGAATTAAATAAGTCACACAAAATAAGAGGAAAAGACAAAGCTAACAAAATAATGTAATTCCAATTCTGAAGGCTTGAAATAGTAACAACTTTCAAATTCAAAGCTGCATATTATTACAAATGCAATTTACTTGTCTACAGAAATGCCTTGTGTTAGGCTGGGTTCTCTAGAGAAGCAAAGCCAGGCAATCTTTCATGTATACATATCTAGAAAGAGAATCTTATCTAGAAGTGGCTCACACAATTGTAGAACTGGTCCATTGTACATCCACATATCAGATGTTAGCTAACAGCTTCTGCTGCTTCCTGTAGGACGATGGAGCAGAACGAACAGTCAGAGATGGTTGAGTACTGAGCTGAATGAATCTCAAATTGGCTGAATGACCCCAAGGTCAACAGTCCACTAATGGTCCCTGGGAGCTGTAGGCAATCCAACAGGAGCTTGATGAACCAAAAGTGGAATTCTCATCTAGCAGTAGAAGTCAGCTAGCTTCCACACACTCAATGTATAACAATTACAGGCCGCACCCTGAATGTGATCCCCCTTAATTGTCTTAATGGCTGGGACTAGATTAGATCCTGCTCTCCCCACAGCTGCTGGACTGCTTCATAGAGGACCCCGTTATGGGTTTGACCATACTGTATGTTCGATTATATCATGGGAGAAACCTGGCACACTCAAGTTGCTATAAAACCTATTACATACCTTAATCATGCTTGCACCTCGCTAGGTATCTTATACTTCAAATTTACACACACATTCATTTATCTCATTCAATATTTGCAATTATTAGAAAGGCATCATCAAATGAGTCATTTTGAAGACATAAAACCCAAACTCAGTGCCATTTAGTCAAGAAGGATTACAAAACCAGAAATTAGCAGTCAGTCCTCAAACCTAAGTTTTCAAGTCCAATACTCTTTCCCTATATCGGTGCTAGTTCTAACTCCAGGGAGTTATCTGTCATACTGCATGGAATCACATCATTCTCATCTCACTGGTTAACCTAGAAATATGGCTGGTTAGTTGTCATCACATAGTGATAAATATATCTTGTTTTGATTCATCACTAGGAATTTATAATTACATCAAATTGATTTCCCTGGAAGCAGGCATATGAAATCTCCAAATATATTCCTCAATTTTCAATTACAGAAGAAGAGGAGTAGGGAAATACTTGATTAAATAGAATGATTGTAGTGTCCAAGGAGTTCAAAAAGAGAAAATATATGTATTTTCTCCTATAATTAGTGATCTTAAGAGTGTCATTTTCCCTATTTACCAATATATGTATAAATTTATAGTTCTAACATTTTCCTACTCTAGTTTAGACACTATTTCAAAATCTAGGTTTTATTAATTCCTGAATATTACATGAAACTAGGAAAAACAGTTAATAATAAGACCTAGAAATTCTAAGAGTTTAATCATTAATTAGAATGGGAGGGCTACATTTTTATGGCCATTTATAAAAATTAAAGACTGAAAGGGACTGCTAAACTATGCGCTTTGTTCATAAAAATCACATTTGTCTCAAAATAGACAATGTTCTCATAGCAGTTGCACATTCTCAATTAATTTGTATAAACTAAGCATGCCATCAGATGTAGGAATGAGAATATATCAAAAGTTTTCTTCATTTAAAATAAAGTAATATTCTCAGTAAGGTTATTAAAATCCGCTTTCATTTTCACACACATTTAAGAGGCTACCGAATTTAAGTATGCCTACAGCACTGAAAATCTTGAGGAGAAATGCTAAGTGCAGTGTTTTTATCCTGAGACCTTTGCCAGGTGTTGCCTGACACTGAACAATCAGCTCTATTCTCCTTTCTGAACCATCGTTGAACAAATTCTCACTCCTTATGGTCTGAAGGCCCCACAAGCTAGTCTAGGACCGACTGCACTCACTGCACAGACATTTACATTAATGGAACCTCATCTTGTCACATGGGACACATCTCCAGCAGTTATCAGATGTTTCAAATATTCATCGAGTTAAGCTCTGTCTTCCCAATGAAAACAAACTTCTTGAGAAGACGCTTTTATATTGCACTCAGACCCCATCACAATTCCATTCAAAGAGATGATGAAGTGACGCTTGTTTCTACAGACCTAGAAACTTATTGTAAAACCTTTCATTTCCTTTACATACCTCAGAATCATGTGGTCCTACTCAGTTTGTTTAATTGCAAAAAAAAAAAGAAAGAAAAAAGAAAAGATAAATTATGTGTTCAGTCCTCAGTTGTTTAAACTTTCACTGCTTTGAAAGCCAAATATAAACTTTTTATTTTTTCATAGTATTTAAGAAATTTTCCCATGCTAGGTTATTTATGCAATTGCTTCTCAAAAGAAGAAATCATTCCTTTTATGTGTTGACACTTTCCCCTACACTGTATGTATTTACATTAAAAGAGGAAAAAGTG
The DNA here is from genome assembly GCF_050624435.1 of Tenrec ecaudatus. Lineage (NCBI taxonomy): Eukaryota > Metazoa > Chordata > Mammalia > Afrosoricida > Tenrecidae > Tenrec > Tenrec ecaudatus. The sequence continues at coordinate 145,577,947 of NC_134538.1, read as the reverse complement.
AACTATTTAATTGAAATATTTTAAAATCTTGACTTTATCAACATCTATCTTCAAACTTGTTACTGGAAACAATGTGATCTTCTTACTGTTTTAACAAGTTTGTCCTTCAACAACAGAGCTTCTACATAAAGCCTTTCACATGGTGCCTCATTGATAGTAAAAACTCATAAAAGATCCTTCTTATTATTGAATTTTACTTGCGAATTGATTGCTTACTTTTTTATCCATGATATTAAGTCCCACAATAGTGTCAAAATAACCCAATTTTATTTCTTGAAAGTTAGCATAAGTAAAAACAGGTTATTGGTAATAATTGCAATAACTTTTATAATTGCATTTCACTGAGTTTTACTAGCTCCTTACCCTTGGCATATTTAACCTACACGGGTAATATTAAACAAAGAAGATTCTGTCATCTGGGGAAGTAAAAACAATGAAGGATATCCATTTCTAAAGCATTCTATATTTTTACTCCTTTAAGGGAATATGATCATGTCATTATGCAATATGAACATTATCCATCAGAGAACATGTCTGCTTTGTCTGAGTGTACTTGGCAAGTGGAGGAAAGACTAGTGTTTAGACGACCACTGTTGTGTGAATCAGCAGTGCTTCTTCTTTTGGTTCAAAGTGAAAGATGAAGCTGATTGTGGCAGTAGGTTGTATTCTGAAATCTCTTCCAAATGAGCAGTGCTAAAAGAATTCACTTCCTTTCAGTGTTAAATTTTCATCTTTCTTGAACTGTCAACTGCACTGTGATGAGCTATGTAAGAGACACAGTCACAGGTTCCTTGTGCGCAGTGCTTGGAAAGATGTCTTTGCCTCCAGACAAGAATGAAGATATTTGTTGCCTAGAAGTTTCTTTTGTGTAATCTCTCTTTATATTAGCAATGTCTGGAAAGGACATTTTAAAAACAACCTCTGTGTTGAGAGACAACATTACACATTGCCACACTGAGAGAGCAACGAGCTAAGCATGGCAAAGCAATCGGATGTGAAGTCAATTCCTAAGAGAGTTCGGTTCTCTGCAAGTAGGAGTGGAACACCCACGTATATTTGCTGAGCTCTAAATCATCAAGGGATGCTTTGATTACCATGGTGGCTGGAGCCATTCAAGTTGATTGTTGTTAAGTAACATCAAGCCAGTTCTGACTTATAGCAACCGACCAACCATCTGTACAACACAATGAAGTACTGCCTGGTCTTACACCATCCTCCCAGTTGTCATGCGTGAGCCAATTGTTGTACCTACTATGTCAATCTACCTTTTCAAGACACTTTTTTCTTTTTTTCTGACACTGCACTTGACTAAGCTTGATGTCCTTTTCTTGGGTTTGGTCTCTCTTGATAACATGTACAAAGTAAGACAAAGTCTCAACATTCCAGTTGGTTAGAGTAGTTTTATTTTCAATTAATGAGTTGTTTTAATGAAGAAATCACTTTTTCAGGGACAAGGAACACTACATTTTATATCTAGCTCAGTGGGTTTTCTATTTCCTACTTTTAAATGGAACTATGACTTTATCTTTCAAGTAGAATGAAAAAATATTTTTGATTCCATGATAACAACAAATGGATACACTATAAATGACACTTTTATTTTGGATTAACAAAGAAAATTTTATTTTTCTCATCTTCTCAAGAAGGTATATCAAACTAGTGACAGGTTTGCTTAAATTTTGACTGGAAATTGACATATCTTCATAAGTTAGTGGTCATAACAAATAGATCCATTCTATTAGTAACCCTTTTTACTGGTGATAGCCTACATTATGTTCTCATGTTAACATAGATTTATCACAATAGTAAAATACAATTTATATTTCTCAAGAGCATAAATGACAGATAATCAATTGGCTTACAATATGAGAAGAGAGGAGATATAGAGAGGAAGGATATAAACAATTAGTTGATGAAAAATACCTGGCTACTGATAAGAATACAGTTACAATAGTTAAAATAATGGATTTCAATTCTGGGTGAATAAGAATGTGGTGAGCAAGAGATCATATACTTAGAAAGGCTTTGTATGCTGTAGCAGAGTAGACAGAGTCCACCAGGTGCTCGAAAACATACATACATACGTACATACATAAATGCTGTGACAGCTGTGAAATCATCATCATGATCTAAGCCTGGTGGAGGGAAAAAGGAGTTACTGGATAATGGGTAATAATCTGCACCCAGAGATGAGTCTCCTCTCTTCCGTATGAAACTAGACTTCATCGGTGGAGAAAGGAGGGATAAGTACAGTCACTCCGATGAAGGGTAGAAAACCATTAGATCTGAAGGAAGAAAAGAGAGTACAGTGCTGTAGGGCTGAGGGGAGTGAAGAGCTTTGTGCTGTATTTATAACTACAGCGAAAGAAGGGAAGAAACATTAAAAAAATCCTCATGTCTGATTCAAGCTGCTGGCCCAGTAACATGTGCCTAGCCAGGAAAATAGAGACCTCTCTTATTTTCTTTGACGAAGCTAACATGTTTTGGGTCAAAAGTAACTAGAATGCCCTGAAATAACTGCAACAGAAAGTAAATAAATCCTCTTTTAGGTAGCACATAAAATGATGATAAAATAAACTTGAGAAAATCAGCTTCTGTCGTATATCAAAGCGCCCCCCAGGGCCACAGTATTCCAAAGCATATTAACTGCAAGTCCTCACAATAAAGCATTAGCAGAAGTAAATATGTGTCTGTTTTTAGGCATAACCACCACAGCCCATAGTTTCTACACTCATATAAACATTGTCCAGGTCTCAACAAATTTAGATGGCATACATAAAGACACGGATCCAAAAAGCAAATTGTTGGGAGACAAGTCAATCAAGAGTACCAGATTTGAAAACAACATGGATGTTGAAACAGTTAGGGAATTAAAATTACTTTTATTAATATGTTAGGTAGTTATTGAAGGATACAAGGTTATATATGCACTTTCAGCAAAGAGATTGGAGCTATAAGCACTAAATTGAAATAATAATTTTTAGAAATGAAAACCACAGTACTAGAGATAATCAGGGCTTGAAGAGCTTGCCAATAAATGTTAAACATCTAAGGAAAATATTGATAACTTGAGAAGATAGGTAAATATAAACTATACAGACACAAGGTAAATCAAAAGATGTCATATGGTGTAAGACATGAAAAAATAATAATAATTTATAAATTATCAAGGCTTCATGAGGGAGGGGGGAGGGGAGGGAAAGAATGAGGAGCTGACACCAAGGGCTCAAGCAGAAAGCAAATGTTTTGAGAATGATGATGGCAACAAGGTAGAAATGTGCTTGACACAATGGATGGATGTATGGATTTTGATAAGAGTTGTATGAGTCCCCAATAAAATGATTTTAAAAAATAAATAAAGATTACAGCCTTGGAAATCTTTTTAAAAATTCAAAATGTTTAAGAGTTCAGGGAAGATAATACATGTTTTATCATACACATATTTGGAATTTCAGAAATAGGTAAAGAGAAGAGGGCAAAGTACATAAGAAATAAATGGCTGAGATTGTCCACAGAATTGATCCAAGAGATACCAATGGAAACACGGATACTGGTTGCACACCAAGCAGGATACACACATGAATACTCACCATTCGCCATATCAGATTCATTCAAAACCCTGAAAACACAGGTCTAGAAAACCGGAGATGCTCAGAAGGGGAAAATGAGTCCATACATTGACAGATACAAAGGTAAGTGTTTCATAAGTGTTTCTGGAAATTATGCTGAATAGTTAAAATATCCATTGCTCAGTGTTGCATATTAAACAAATCAGCGATTAGAAAAGCAGAGTTGAAGGACTTACATACTCAAACAAATACTGATCATTCATTTCCAGGAGACTTACATCCTAAAAATTTAAAGTAATTTTGGGGGAGTAGAAGAAATAGAATTCCAAGCAAAAACTGGAATATATACACATGTACATGTGATTAATAACAGAAATACAACATTAAATGTAAAATAAAATTTATGTTCTCATATTTTTTCTCTAAAAGATAATTAGCTGGAGCAAAAGTAGCAGCAAATAAATTTTCCTGAAGATCCTACAACAAAGTTTGCAGCAGTACATTGACAGGAAGTGGAACAAGGGATGTCAGATGGCTCTTGACTGAAAGTAGAGAATACTTGAAAAATATTTGTGTTTTCATTGATTACTCAAGGCCATTCAAACTGTGTGGATCCTGACAAATTGTGGATGACCTTGAGAAGAGTGGGAATTCTAGAACACTTCATTGAGCTCACGGGGAACTTGTACATGGATCAAGAGGCCGTTGTGCAAACAGAACAAGGACATACTGAATGGCTTAAAAGCAAGAAAGGTGTACATCAGGATTGTATCTTCTCACACTACTTATTCAATCAACCTACTGAGAAAATAATTAGAGAATTTTGATTACGTGATGAAGAAAGTGGCCCCAGGGTTGGAGGAAGGCTTACCAACAAGCTGCGGCATGCAGGTGACACACCTTTATTGCTGAAAGCGAGGAAGACTCCAAATGCTTGCAGACCAAGATTAAGGATTGCTATTTTCAGCATGGCAAGAAGACCAAAATCCTCAAAGACCCAAACTGGAGCAATCATGATAGATGGAGAACAGACTTAAATTGTGAAAGATTTTTGTGTGTCTTGGGCCCATAATCAGCGCTTATGCAAGCAGCAGTTGAGACTTAGGATGCATTGCATTTGGTACATTGTTGCATAAGATCTATTTAGACTAGTAAAATGCAAGGGTGTTACTTTGAAGATAGTATATATAATATTTGTACTACCTACCAAACTATAAAATATGCAAAAAACAAAAATCATACAAAATATATTCTCAAGTTAGTTCAACATCAAGCAATTACAATAAAATAACAACACAAAAAGAATCTAGGACTCATCACATAGAGCTTTTTCCTTTAAATTTAGCCATACATTTCTAAACACCTACTTCAAAAAAGAGTTATTCTCAGGGGGAATTAAAATCGATTTTGAACTGACTAAGTGAAATATATATATCAAAATTTGTGAGTTAGAGCTAAGACCTGCTTCGAGATGAAAGTATAGTATTAAATTTTTAAATTAGAAAGAAAAAAATGGCCTCAAATGAACAATCTAGGTTTCACCACACTACATCATAAAATAAAAAGTAAAATCCAATCCAAAGAAATCTGAAAAATATAAATATTAAGAAGAAAGGAAATAGAAGAGCAGCTACTCATATAGCCATCTCAGTGCACCAATTTTTGACAACAAAAAAAACCTAAAAAAATACCGCAAAACAACCCCGCAGGCCTCTCTGGCCCTGCACGCCTTACTCACCTGACCTCATTCCAAACAACTTCTTTTTGTTTCCGCTGATGTAGCAGGAAAGGACAGTGATTTGACAACATAGAAGAGGTGGAGAAGAAAACATGAAGGAGGTACTGTCAGCCATCCAAACAAATGAGTTTGGAGAATCTTTCCAAGAATGGAATTTCAGATTTGACAAATGTATTAAGTGTAGTGGAGAATATTTTGAAGGTAATAAGGTTACTTTTTTAAAATTTAAAATAGCTGTGAAAAAATTTCATTTTGGGAGGGTAGACCATCGTGTGTGTGTGTGTGTTTGTGTGTGTGTGTGTGTGTTTGTGTGTGTGTGTGTGTGTGTGTGTTTGTGTGTGTATGTAGGAGTTAGGCCCTGTCATTAATCTTTCACGTTAAATCCTAATTCCTCCATTTTTCTTACTTCCTTCCACTCAGTATGGTGTTCTTCGAACATGCTGGAGCATGCATCTTGGTGCCTTCCGCTGGCTTGCCCTCATCTTAGGATACTTTTCACCCGGGTAGCTATTAGTTTACTTTGAAGACCCCGAAAATGAAAGTTCACCGTCTTCCAGCTATTGAACTGTGAGCGCCCTATTGGGAGCCACAGAAAACATTCCTAAGTGAAGGAGTGACAGGAAAGGAGAGAAAGTCGATGAAAACTCACACTTAATGGATCACACAGCTCATATGGTAGATGAGGACATGGGGAGACCATGGGAAGGGGCATGCAATACCTCATAGTCACCCCACCCAAATGATGGTGAATTGACCCCTTAATTGGATTCAGACATTTGTTGAAGGAAGATCTGGTACAGATACCGATGGTTGATTACTGGCCACTAGACGTGAAAACATATTGAAGTTTACTGCTGACAGCTTTACTCATGTCACCATCAGGCCTCCTTGCTGTATGGTAAGGTTCTAGAGACATATCCACTCAGCTACACTCACTGTTTAAATGTCTTGCCTTTTTTTAAGTTATGCTTAAATACTACCTTCCCTTTGATCCATTCCTCACCATTGTGCCAAAAAAAAAAACACCTCCCAAATTCCAAATAATACACAACACGACATCCCATTCCTGATCCTTCCCTACTCTGTTCCAACGGCCTCTATGCTTTATTTTATGATGAAGTCCCTCCACTAGAGTGTGGGGACAAATAGAGCGGTTTCTCTTACTCATATAATCTTATAGTCTCTAAGAGTGCCTTGTTTATTTAAGAAACCTAATCAAGTTTTATTAGATGAAAGGAAGAGCTAAAATTAAATAGTGCCTATATAAACATCTGTTTTGTGAATCTCATCTAGCAATTTTATTTACTTTCCTTGTGTCATCTCTCTTGATAAGCCTTCCAATACAATACTGAGCAAGAGCAGTGCAATTTGATTCTGCTGTTAGAAGAGAGCATGAAGTTCCTTACCACGAAGACCAGTGTTTCACAGAGCTGAGTTCCTCTCTGTCCTAGTTCATGGAGGAGGTTATGAGGGAAGTCTCCTCAATCCCTGTTTCACTGAGCGTTCTTCTCAGGAGTATGTGTTTGATTCTGAAATACTTTTTTTCTGAGTCGTTTGATTTGATCATGTTATTTTAAAAAACTGGTCGATGTAATAGATTACATTTATTTATATTTGGATATTGAAATCATCTTAAAGACCCTGAGGTAAATCTCACTTGGTTGTGAAATATAGTTCTTTATATGGAATATTGAATTTTATTTATTGATACTTTTGAAGATTTTTGTTTATGGTCCTAAGAGATTCTGCTTTATAGCAATCGCTTTAGGAATACTTTCATCTGGTTTTGACATTAGGGTAATGTGGGCCACATAGAAATAGTTAGACAATGTTTTTTCTTGAATAAACTGAAGAAAATTTGTATTGTTGCTTTTTAAAATAATTGGTATTATTCACCAATTATACCATCCGAACCTAGACATTATGTGTATTTCTTTAACTGGATTAGTTACTAATGATGTTTTTTCAATGTCTACTAGTTTATAGATTTTTCTTTGAGCAAGTCAATGTTTAAATAAATAAAATATTTAAAATTATTTGGTAATCCATAAATATTCAAAATTAATTTATCACTTGTATCTGTTTTCCCAAGAAAGAAATTAATCGATGCTTTAAAATGTTCATTCTTTTCTACAATGTGCATTTAATATGAACCAATTCCAAGTACTGAGCCCACTGTATCCCACAAAGACAAAATATGTAGTTGTTTTCATTTGATTAAGATATTTTGAAGTTTCTTGAGAGTCTTATTTACCTATAAACTATTTAGAAATGTGTTGTCTTATTTCTGAATACTCAGGATTTCTCATTTTTATGATTTATTGCTACTTTCAATCTATTGTAGCCTGGGAGCATTGTTTATATGATCATGTTCTTTGAACATAGTTAAACTTTGTTTCATATGCAGTTTTGCTAGGAAATTTAAATTATGAATACTACTTAATATTAAAAATATATAAACTACCTTACTCTAGATTTTTATACTTTATCATAAATAGTAGAATTTTTTTAAAATGTTGCACACATTGTGGGGTGTATTCAAATTTTCATAGAAAATGTATATATTTTAAAAATATGTTATTTAAAATATTCTGAACTAAAATAAACTCATATTAGCTTTTATAATTTCTCTAAACTGGATCTAATCTGAGGAACTAAGAAGAATAGGACATTGGCTTGGAAAAATAATCTCTATCAGAGCAACATAAATTCTGCCAAAATTAAAGCAAGAGCAGATATATAATGAATCGATACGCTTGGGTGTAAAACGGTGACATCGCTGATGCTTTATGAAAAGTTTATGGAGATAGTTAACAACCTCAAAGAAATGAACAACTTACAAATGGATATGTTTTTTTTAACCATTTTATTATTGGGGGCTCATACAACTCTTATCACAATCCATACATACATCAATTGTATAAAGTGCATTTGTACATTCGTTACCCTCCTCATTCTCAAAACACTTGCTCGCCACACAAAGCCCTGGCATCAGCAACTCATTTCCGCCCCCCACCCTCCCCGCTCCCCTTCCCTCATGAACCCTTGATAATTTATAAATTATTATTTTGTCTTATTTTAAGAAGAGACAAGGCAATATTGAGGACAAAGCTCACAGAGGCTGCTAACTACACCAATTCCGCATAGCAAAAATATTCTGTCCCCAGCCACAATTAACTTGTAGAGGACCCACAACTAACAAACAGACAAACAATACCCAACATGATATGCATCTCTACTGCTTCATCTTGCACAATTCTGACTGAAAAACTAAAGTTAAGTAAACTTTCTGAAAGATAGGTGCCCACGTTTCTGTAACCACCTCCGTCGCAGACAAGCACCCAGCTTTCAATGGCAATTTTAAAGAACTTCAGTTCAAATTGTAACATATTTCTTAGAAGAATTGTAGCAGGAGATGAAATCAGGATAATCCTGAAGACAACGCACAAAGTAATGACTACTGAAAGGTGAAAATGGGGTAAGGGAAGGAAAAGCAGACGGGGCAAGAGCAAAGGTTTTGGAAACAGGTTGTGTTTTTTTGTATGTTTGTTTGTTTTAATGATGTTCAAGGCAAATATGTTCACTTCCTGGAGAGCCAAAAAATGATAACATCTTAGGAGATGTCTTTCAGAATAGTAGCGAAAACTTTACAAGAAAAACTCATAGAAAAGCTTCACCAGAGGTCCTCCTCTACCAATGCGATATTTCTGTTCTCAAACCAGGACACTTTCTTGGGAATTACGGTGAGAATTACACATCCAACACATCCTCTGGATTTCTTTTGTATACTAATCTTTAAAACACATTTTCTTCAATCAATGCTGTAAACAGACTGCACCGGTGTGGTTCAATTCCTAGAGCTCTCAGTTCTTAAGGAAAACAGTAAATGGCTGCCATCATTGCTTACCAAAGCGTATTAAGTTTAATGGAGCTTATGTTGAGAAATAAAGTTTACGTTTATATTTTACTTTTATCTGTTAACTCCATTTTTCAAAAAATCTTTAGAAGGCGTCTCTTAGACACACACACACACACAAGAGTACTTAAAAACAAAACAAAACTATTGCTGCTAGACTTCAAGTTCATATAAGGGTGTTACTAAGAGATCATAGAAACCTTTATTAAACACTCGTGTTAAGCTGTAGAGCTACTGTTTCTCTAGGTCTGTACACTGCTGGTGGTTGTTGTTTCCTCTCTATAGTCCTCACCTAAAGAATCCTATTTTAGTCAAATCAGAAATATCAGAATGGAAGTTTAGACAGCCATTAAATTCATGTTTCTTTTAAGCATTCTTTCCATTTTGGAAGCAAAAAAAAAGTCTCAAGGGCAAGATCAGAGTGGAGAGGTCAAGGGTAGCAGGGCGAAGGGGTCAAGGTTTCCCAGGGATGTTCTCAAGGGATAGTCCTTGTTACTCATGGAGAATGAGAACGTGAATTTACATGATGGGGAAAATTTTTTTTTCCGTGTAACTTCACTGACCAATTTTCTACACCAATGAAGTTTTCCATTTTTTCTAAATTTTCACAATAACCCCGGTGCACATCCTAAAACCAGTCAAGATTGCCCTTGAAGAATTCAGCAAACAGCTGTCATAACCTACTGAGATGACCTCTCTTTGAATGTTACTGGCCTGGAAGATCCCCTTGGAAACTACGGTTTTGTTTCGTCCTACTTTGGAAAGCACTGTGAAATGACTAAGGCATGTGAATTTCCAAGAGAACTTGTATGCAGAAATCCACCGGGACCAGATTTATGTTTAGCCATGTTTTATTTGCAAGAATACAAGTGTGCATATTTTCAATAGCCTGCTGTTGGAAATGCTGGGCCATGAAAGAGGGAGTAAGCGTGACGATGGTGCCAGTGAAGAGCAAAATGGACTGCCGCCTTCCAGATAAACCGGTTTTGTGTCAAGTACAAAGGAAACCAAGCCTGAGTTGAAGATTGCAGAATTCTCTGATATAACTTGTTTTTGAAGTAAACAGTAAAAAATGCTACGCATTGTGTGAGGAGTATGTGTGACTTTATGTGGTTTCAGTACTTCATGGAAATCATAACTCGAGGTAATTCTCTGTGCTGCCTTTCGTGTGTATAATGAGGAGTGGGGGAATGTTCTCAAAATTCATAAAAAGGGGAATTAAAAGAGTGGACTTTTCCCAAATCGTTTGAAGCCCCTCATCTAATTTTAGTTCATTTCAGTTTTTTCATGAACAGAAATTATGTATTACATCTGGTGATGTGAACCCTTTTAAAAACACTTTTCCTTGTCTTAAAAAATCTTTTATTCATATTTCCATTTGTCTAGCAAGTTAAGAAGGCCATTGGAAAAACAGCACCTGATTGTACTTATTTTTAGTATATCATTATATTTTAGTAGTGTCTGGAATCCTGTCAACTGATACACCATGAAGAGACTCTCTTTTTCATTAACAGGGAAAGGATTAGGTGTATAGACAGCTTTCTTGTTTTGACTATAACCATTATAATCAGACTGACAGTTCAATTGTATCTTAGAAAGAATATATCATTGTATCAATGCTTAATACATTCTGAAATATACCCTTAAAAACCTCAGTATTTCACATCCTGATTGCTTTCATTTCTAAATTTGAAAAGTCACTGTTGCTATGGAATGGAGAATTATGAGAATCGACAGTGAATCTAATAATTGAATACTGAAGTAAATGGAGTCTTATATTTATCTGTCTGAAGAAAGATGAAATGTAACATTCTGATTCTGCATATCTCTGACCAATTTTCATTAGATCCTATAAAATATCAGCACGGTCCTATTGATTTTAGAATCATTGTAATAAAAAAGGAAATGATGTAGTATAATTAATTTCTGTTTTAATTGAATTACAAGTCTGTTTATAATTAAAATTTTATAGAATTCCTTTGAATAACAGGGGGGTGGAGTGGTAGAAAGGAAATCTTAGAAAAAAAGTAACAATATAATTAGCTGAAAGCTGTTAGTCCCATGAAGGGTACAGACTATGTTTTTATTTCAAGTGAATATTGTATCTCCATTTTAAAATTGATGTAAAGAAAATATGGCATCTAGTAACTCTAGGATTAACATTGCCTTACTAAATATAATTGAATCCTTATTATCATTATCTCCAATCACAAACATTCCATTTATTTTGTACCTTACATATGGTTAGTTAGTTATTCACAGAACTTATTAGATGAATATTTGGTATTAGCTACAAGGATATGAATTAATTTTCATCTTGAATGGCATAACAAAAAATATTTAATGAAATAGATCTATTCTTTTCTCAACAGCACCTGAGAGGTGAGTTGGGTTTTGTTGTTCGCTTTTGTTTAGATATAGTTTTGGAATGCTCTTGTTTGGTTTTTGATTCTGGGAGACAAATGGAGATATAACCAGTTTGGTTAATGGCCAGAAATTTTTTTATCAGAAGTAAAGTCTAATTTCACCTTTCTTTCTAACCCTTCTGTGAATAAGGATAATTAGGGTTCTCCACCTCAATCTCCAGGACCCTTATAGACACACCACTATCTTGCTATGTCACTCTCTCTGACGGTAGATCATATATACACATATTTATATAATCACCTGATTAATTCATTTCTGTGCAACTAAGTTTTAAGATACCTGTTTGGCTCAGGCACCCTGTGAATTGTCCAGTAGCTAACATAGAACTTTTAAATAAGAGGTACTTAAAAATACTGTTGCTCTATAAAAAATAATCTAAGTTCCTACGGTTTGTTTTAAAAAATGAAGATTTTGGTATTATATAATCTACTGTACATTTGAGAGGATAACAAGTGACTGGGTGGAGTTTACCTGTCAATCAGTCATAGCCAATGAGGCCTCCATGTGGACATAGCTTTCTCCTGAGGATTCTGGGTAATCTGGTATTTCCTCCTTGGATGCTGGGTACACTCTCTGCTAACTCCCTGGGAAATATTGCATCTGACAAGACACATGGAACTAAGCTAGTGTCCTGAGTTGGAGGAACCACGTGAAGGCCCCTGCTAGTACTGAGTTGCTTACAACACCACTGAATCCACAAGGCTTTCCACCCACTGGACAGTGACTTTCCTGCAGTCAGCATCATTGCATGTGTTTTGTGAGTCTGAAGAGGACTTTATAGATTGATATCAGACATATATGCTAATATTGGACTTATGGATTTGAACTGGACTGAGCTGGGATGTGTTCTTAATGTACAGTTGATCTTGTATATAAAGTTCTTTCTTACAAACACATGAGTCTATATGAATTTGTTTCTCTGACCAACCCAGACTAGTACAAAGATTAGTCAACAGCACTTAAAAGAGTGAGTTGAGCTATCTCTACATTTTGTTGAACTGAATTATTTCTTTATAATTCAAGTAATGCTTTTCAGATGGTGAATGGCTATCAAAATATATAGTTAAGTTAAATAAGCAGCTATCTAGCAGGGAAGCAAGAAAGCCCACATGGCAGAAGTACAAGAGCTTATGTGATCATGAGGTGTCGATGAGATCTGGTATCAGGTATCAAAAATCCCAAGCAAACAATTATATTGATATGAAGAAGAGGGGTCAGAGTGGAGACCCAAAGCCCATCTGTAGACAATTGGACATCTCCTCACAGAAGGATCACAGGGAGGGATGAGTCAACCAGGGTACAATATAGCACTGATGAAACACACACCGTTCCTATAGTTCTTGAATGCCCCTAGTCCCCACTATCATGACCCTGTTCTACCTTACAAATCTGGATAGACTGGAGTACATGCATTGGTACAGATAAGAGCTCTTGACACATAGAATCCAGGACAGATAAAGCCCTCAGGAACAGTGGTGAGAGGAGTGATACCTGAGAATAGGGGGGACATGGAGGGAGGGGGAGAAAGGGAGAACTGATCACAAGGATGGATATATAAAACACACCCCCAACTGCTGGAGAGGGACTAATAATAGAAATGTGGATAAAGGGAGACAACAAATGATGTGAGGTAAAAATAACAATAATAGTATATAATTGATCAAGTATTCATGAGGGTAGGAGGATGGAGGAGGGAGGGGGAAAAAGGAGCTGTTATCAAGGGCTCAAGAAGAAAGAAAATATTTTGGAAATGATGATGGAAACATATGTGTACATGGGCTTGATACAATTGAATTATGGATTGTTATAAAATTTGTAAGAGCCCCCAATGAAATGATTAAAAAAGCAAACAAAAAAGTAATGCTTTTAATATATGCAAGCTGTTATTCAAAGATGTTACATCAGGTCTATATTTTTAGATCTTTAATAGATATTAGATATATAAAAGATTTTTAAAAACCTGTCTTGGAAGAAATACAGTCAGAATTCTCCTCAGAATTAGTGCACGGCAAGTCTGTTCCACTCAGGTATTTTCTCATGTTACTGAGAGGACTGCTTTCTCGCAAAAGGCAACAGGTTTGATAAAATAGAGAGTCAGCAACAAAAAGGAAGACCATCCATGAGAAAACTGAATCAGTGACTGTAACAATATGAAGCAGAAATGATTGTGACACTGGCCAGGGAAGGGTGTCCGTTAGTCCCATTGTGCATGGGGTCACTATGAATTGGAATCAACACAGAAGCACCAGGTAACAACCATAGTTATACAATCAACCCAGGTAAAGGGAACGGAAGAAATGGCTAACATGCTAACAGCTCCTACAGATAGGCTTATATGAATTGTGTCAAAATCAGTTTGTATTTACTTAATTAAAACAGGATATTTTCACATAAAGGACTTTGGAGTTCCACTTTAACTTTTTCAAAGCCATCATTTCTTCTGTATATAGTGTTTTCTAAAAATATGACTCATTAAATTTATGTATGTAAGGAATATTAGAATTATAGAAGCAGAGAATTGAAAATCAATCTCTATAAATCTAAGTCATTTAGCTATATTTTCACATACGTATTTCTCTCTTAAGATATTACAGTGATAAGCTAAATTTATCAAAATTACTTGTGGCATAGCAGAGGGATTATAATATAATTACACAGAGACATAACATTTATCTTCATTTAGTATACAATCTCATAAATGTGTGCAAAACACAGGTTAGTTTTTAAAATATCAAAGTCACCATAAGAAACCAAGGCTTGCCTTAGGAACAGGAAAACAATCTCTTTGAGATTTTTCTAAGCACACAATCATAAGGTACACACTTACTTCTCACTTACCAACAATCTTGTTATTTGACAGTTTGCATTTATGACAAGTGAAAAGGAAATTCTCAGGGAGCATCTTTAGTGATCTTGGCATCACACAGGGTTGTAGTCTGTGTGGGTCCCTCAGGGACCACCTGGTAGAAGACCTGGCTCTGTGTGGCTTGGGTTAGGTTGACTCCTATGATTTCTCTCTGATATCTTGGTCTGGTGGGGTTATAGGAGGTGGTAGGTGGTCAGGAGAAGGTAGAGTGAGTTTGTGGTAGTGCCAGGGAGTTCAGTTGGGGGAAGCAGGAAAGAATGTTGTATATGATGGAGATGGAACCTAATCATGTCAATGAATGAAGAATGAGTGAAATAATCTATGATTTTACTAATTCCTTCCACATCTCCTAATCAAAGTCTTTGTTTAGCCACCAATTGGATTGGTGCAGGAATACCTGGTGAATTAAATCCCATACACTACAATGAATACACAGATCTCCCAGACAGTAGTCATGATGAAGGCACACAGTTCATAATCCATTGGCCAGTGACCCCAGCTCCTTGAACTGAATGTACCCAGAGGTACTCCCTCCAAGAAGCCTCTATGTAAGGAAACTGTTCTATGGATCAGCTAGCCAGGTTCCCGAATTATGTACTCAGAGCCCCGTCATTGCCTATGACAGCCTCCAGCCCCGAAGCAATCAGCTTTACCACTCTGTGACCTGGGAGTTCACCCTTTGTCTCTAGTTCTGACTCCTCATTCTGCAGCACTGCTGCTCCTCTGCCCCTCTTTAGATTCAAAGCTTCCGTCTGATCAAGGAGGTTTACTCTACAGGGCTCTCAGTGGACAAGAGACTCATTTCACTCCTGATTATTTCTGGAAGTGAGATCCTCCTCCTACTTCTTAGAGAGCTCATGTTATACACAGAAAAATAACAAATACAATGAATCCAGTAACAATTACTCACAGGGAATCCCATCCGTGCCTTCCCCTGCTTTCTTACCCAGAAGCACGCAGGAAAAGGACATTTGGTAGGAGTTACAGAGTCTTGGGTTACAAGGACCAGATTAAGTAAATTACTGCCCCTGCAGAAGGTTAATAAAGGCAATAACATGATATTTAGAGAAGCCCCCGATGAGTAGCAGACACAGTAATGATAGCCAAATAAATTAATTACCTGCTTTTCATAATTACAATTTTCAGGCCAACATCATTTTCTCTGATGTCCTTCGGAATTGCTTGTCAGTTGGTTGTCAGCTGGCTTGTTGTGCTGCATTGCTCTGTGTTGGTCAATGGCAGAGGAACCTGCCGTGCGTTTCTCTATTTGCTATCATATGCTCAATGCAAACATGGCCAAATGGGTTCTTATGGAATAGATCATATAATATATAAAATAATGAAATTACTAAGGCTATTAATTTCATTTCATTAGGAACTGCTTGTTATATCAAATCCAACCCATCATGAAACATACACACCTGCAAACATTAATGTTTTAATTGGGAAGTAAAATGGACCATTGAAACCACCCTTTTACACTCCCCCCACCCTTTTTCTGATTCCATTCCTCTTTGCCATTTTGATGACCATTTTTGATTAAAATTTCAGTCATACTATCTTATAAGTAAAATTATAATATTTAAAACTAGTATTCCCTGGTAGCAAGGAATGTCCTACTGCTCTTTATTAAGTCTTCACAGGTCCCTTTGTTGCAGGAATGTATATGCTGAATCTTGTCGATCATGAGTCACACTGCTCATATTTGAATTATGTGCCTGAAAAAAACTGGCCAGTGAATCAGGAAGGCCAAAGGAAGCACTGATACCTTTGGATCACAGGCTTGGGGAAGAATATTGACTACACTGATGGCTGGCAGGGGAATGAACAAATTTATCTTAGAAGAACAGCCGGAATGTTCCTTAGAAGGGAAGATGGGGAAACTTGGACGCACATACTTTGCACAGGCTACAATGGACCCCTAGTTTTGGAAAAGACATCGTGTTTGATGCAGTAACGGGTTCAGTGGAAAAGAGACTGACCCCAGTGAGACAGATCGACGCTACTACAATGGACTCTAACAATAATTGTGTGCCACGATGAGCTGGAACCCTCTCGAGGGCATCTAAAAACAATACCTATTTTTAATAATAAAAGAGCCCAAAGAAGCCAGGCATATCAGGCAACTTCCTCAAGCTCATAAAAGATATATAATCAACATGCAAATATTATATAATTTGTAATGGAGAAATACTGAATAATTTCATCCTATCTACTTAACTATTTCCATCTAACATTTCAGTTGCAATGTAAGTAAGCATCCCCGAGATTGATGAGATGTTTGGGTCTATCAGAAGCTGGAAGAGACCTACCCACCAAATAAATGAGAGTTAGAATGGCCTTGGTTATGGCCTAAATTCAGATCTGCCTCCCGGTATGGTGATGCAATGAAAATCTATTTCATTAAAATGTGTAGTAATTTTCAATCAGTGACATTATCATCATCATCAGTTCTAATCCTTAACTAACCTTGAGAATTAGATGTGAAAATTCCTGTTTTATACACCGGGATATTGAAGCTCAGAGAGGTGAATTAGCTTGTCTGTTTCCATGCAGATACAAAGAGAAAATAAGCATTTCCAAGTGCTTCCATATCTTTCTAGAGCCAGACTATTAGTTAGTGGTTTCCATTTATATTCATAGTTGCAGATAGTACTCTATGAGTAAGATATACAAATGCAAATTCATGCAAATTAGCATAATATTAACTAATTTCATTGGTGAAATCAGGGAACATGTTATTTAAAACATTGGCTGGAAATAAGTAATTTTTAGTTTATCAACAGATGAAAGTTAAAATATTAATTCTTTGTTTTCTACAAGTCTCACTTATCAGCTATTTTATTCTAAAAACCACAACTTAATTTCCTGGCTAGGAAAGAAAAACCTTTGGTCTGAGGATATCTTCTCAAATTAAACCTGGACAAATGCCTGAAAGCACCGTCACGTCTTCTGTGCTGTCTTGGCTCACTCTTTTTGTTGTTGTTGCTTTCATTCAATTATATATTACATGTGTACTAAGTGCAGAGAAGTCTACAGAGACTTCTACTTGCCTGCAAGGTCTTTTCTCAAAAAAGAGGAATAAATACTAAATCAAAATCACAATAGAGCTCACTTGCTCTATTATAGAGTGGAATATTGTACTTCTCTTGCTTCAGAGACTGAATTCTCAAACAAGTGTTATAGGTGTATTCTGCATAAACATATGGAAATAAATGGACTGCCTCCCAGAGAAGAATAAAACATCGAATGGTTGATAGTGAGCTAGATACTAGATAATTTGGAAGAATGGTGAAAATGGACACAAAAAATTTTCTTAACCGATATCAAATGAATTTCATATACAAAGCCCAGGGGTAAGTGAGTTCATGAATGAGGGGCATATTTGGGTTAATATTTAGAAAATTTACTATGGTAACAGTCTGGTGGAGAGTAAGCCTGGGGATACCCTTCCAGTTATGTTCCTAAAAACCACAGCAAATGGATCGATTCCAACTCACAGCAGCTGCAAAGAGGGATTGTGACACTGTACAGCTTTATTGGAGCACATAGTCTTCTTTTTCATGGTGAGACCCGCTGATCGGTTAAAACTGCCAATCTTATGTTTAGGGGTCCAAGATTATTGCATTCAAATATGCATTCAAAACATGTGTTTTACTTACCTATGCTGTGTAGAACAATATAATATACATGAAGGTACAATAAAGAAGACCCATATATTAATTCTTTTGTCCCGCCCTCTTTCTTTTACGGAACTTATTGAGAAATATGATAGAATGGTACCAAATAAAGGCAGATATCAACAAAAGGATCAACAAAAGATTAGATGATAAATTACATACAAGATCATGAAAGTTTGAAATAGATTTATAACGGTAGGTTTGGACAAAAACCTTGGTAGTACAATGGCTAAGCATTTGGCTGTTAACCAAAGGTTGGTGGTTCAAAGCCACCTACCAGCAACGAGGGAGAAAGAGCTGGCAGTCTGCTTTAATCGAGATTCTAGTCTAGAGATTTCTGTGGCCAGTTCTACTCTGTCACGTGTCATCACTACAAGTAAAACCCAGACTCAGTGACATCTAAGAAAAACAACAAAAAGTAGATTGGAGATACATGAATAGATCGGAGAAATATTTGGGAGATACATGAGACCTGGAGAGAGATTGGAGGTAAGGAGCTAGTCACAAATGACCCCCTAGGGCATTATTCTGTTGTTCTAAAGTATCCAGAATAAGAATATTCTAATGGAGATGGAAAATCAATTAGTGCATTTTTCTCACACAATATTCTTACATGAATATCATGCACATGCATACAATTCTTGTCTTCCCAATGCAATGAACATGTAAGAGGGACAGCAAACGAAACCAGACTCACTGCCACCCAGTGAAGGCTGACTCACAGAGACTCCGCTGGGACTTCCGGAGGCTGTACCTGTTTGCAGTAGAAATCTCTGTCTTCCCCTATGGAGCTGCTGGTGGGTTCGGACTGCTGGACATGCCAAGGATACACATACTTCATGGCTACATACTGAAAAAGAAAGGGAAGCATTTTTGTGAAAATATGTGGAAGTCATCCCAGTCTGGGGGTAAGAAGGAATGGGGTGAGGTTGCTAAGGGGCACGGGTTACTATGGGAGCTGAGTGTTCTTCAGTAAGAGTGGTGATGGTTGACAGTGCTGGAGTCAACGGACTAAAACAGACACCAGCTGCTTATTTTAAATGGTGAATTTCATTTTATACAAATAATATGTGAATGACATTGTTATTCAAAGTTATACAAGGTAAATGCAGTGTTTCAATGCTACAATTTTTATAAGAGGATATTTTAAATGCAGTGTAATTTTTAGATATGAATTTTGGTCATTTGGTGGTTTATGTGTTGGGCTGGTAGACACAAGGTCAGTAGTTCAAACCCACCAGTTGATCCACTGGAGAAAAATGAGACTGCATGCTTCTGTAAAGATTTATAGCACCAGAAAACCACAGGAGAAGTTCTACTCTGCCCTATGTTTCTATGAATAATAATCAACTCATCACAGTAAGTAAACATTAGCTGTGTTGGTGGATTTTCCAGTATCATCTCAAACAGCTCTTTGTGTTACTATATTCGATCATTAGCCTATTTTTAAGAAACAGGATGGCTTTCAGTGATTTTTTCTACAGACATTATTTTGTTTTAAGAATCAGTTATCCACTAAAATCCCTAAAACCTGGTTTGAAATTGAACATTGGTTTAGACTAACACATTTGTCTCAATGTGGTGTAAATATCTTAAGTCATTCTACTATTTTCTGTGAAGCAATAATTAACCTGATTTGTAAGATAATACTGATCCAGAAATTAGTTTCACAAAGTTCTAGGAAGTCATTCAAATATATATATTTGAACAAGGAGAGTCTCTTATCGAAGAATTATAATAATATCGCAGTAGTTTGAGTATCCTCCCAACAGTGAGAGAGACTGAAAATTTTTAGTCACTTCAAAATCTCTTTCCACAAGTAGTGATATTTTTGCTTATATGCTTTGGTGGTTTTAAATAAAACCAGCAGGAGTTTTAACAGGCTGCAAAAAAAGGCTTAGTTAGAAATACCAATCAAAGACTATCCATTTGAAAACATTATACGTGAAGCCAGTGTGATGTCATTATTTCCAATAGTATTATGGCCGGTGGATGTCTCAGGGTGAGTTCTCTAGAGAAGCAAAACCAGTGAAGTGTTGATTTAAATATGAATAAAAGAACACATACATATAAAATATATATAAGAGATATATGGCAATACAGATATAGATAGATAGATAGATAGATAGATAGATAGATAGATAGATAGATAGATAGATGAGAGAGAGATTTTGTGGAGAGTGGCATGTCCAAAGGTCCCAAGCCCACGGGGAAAGCATCAGGTTAGAATCTTCTCCTGACTCAGATGGTTTCTGTGGCTGATGAACCTAACGGCAGTTCATGAGACAGCAAGTCGCTGTCTCAAGGCCTCAGACCAGAAGCCAGAGCATGATTAGCTAGGTGCAGAATCTAGAGAGCAAGCTTTGCCAGAACATCTCTGCATATTGGATGCCATCCCCATCTCCAAGGAAACAAATTGAAGCTCCCAATGGATTGGCTTTTCAACTGAGGGTTCTGAGGGACGGCTCCCATCAGTTCGCAGTATGAGGATGACTACATTACATCATGGAAAAGCAATTAGCCTACTGGCTGTCAAAACACAACATCACATCTTAGCCACGGTGACACATAACCCTACCCGTGATGGTGGACTCGGTTAAAGAATAATGACATCAGATGTAGGGAATTCAATGGAATCACATGGGCTGGGATACAGAATCACGAATCATCAGGGAAAAACAATAACAACAAACCAGAACGCTTACTTGTATTCTTTGTATGTATTTTCACTTGAAGGAATGAAATGGAATTTTAACCACACAATTAGCTGGGTACCATTAATTTTTATTGTAGAAAACATTTGTATTCTACATCTGTCCTTTTTCTCGGAGTGCCTTGCACATTTGTGTTAAGTGTACATGCTTTTTTCCTTCTTATTTTTTGCAAGCGTTGGTATGAGGATTTTGCCAATACTCAATGAAATAGTACAGCTACCCCTTATTTTGGAATGAAAGAATGGAGAGGGAAAGGTGTAACAATCCATATAAAGAAAAAGAAAAACCAAAATATGGGGACCTTTGTTGTTGTTGTTGTCAGACGCTTCCCAGTCAGTTTTGACCTACGGCAACGCTGTTCACAGCAGAAGGAAACGGGTCAGGTCTGGGCCATTCTCAGTGGGCACAGGCCAAGTATGCCCGTGCTAAGCGTGTCGCAGGACTATGCAGCGTTTCTTTCCTTGGACACAGGGTCGTTATGGGTTGGAATCGACTTAATGGCATCTCATAACACAAACCACAGAACCCATTGTTGCTGCCAGAGTGTCAGTCCATCTCATGAAGGGCCTTTCTCTTTTTCACTACCCCTCCACTTTGCCAAGATGATGGCATTTGCCAGAGACTGATCTCTCCTGACACATTGTCCAAATTATATCAGACAGGGTGTCCCCACGCTTGCCTCTAAGGTGCATTCTGGCCATACTTCTTCCAAGAGAGTTGTGCTTGCCCTTTTGACAGTTTATGGTACTTTCAATCTTCTGCAAACTGCACCACTGTCCAAACACATAGATTCTTCTTCTGTCTTTCCTAGTCATTTTCCAACTTTCAGAGGCAGATGAGGCAACGTAAAATACCATGGCTAGGGTATGGCACTCCTTAGTCCTCAAAGAACCAAATGGGTTTTTAAAATTCTAAAGAGATCTTGTGCAGCAGACTTAACCCAGCGAAATACATCTTTTGATCTCTTGACTGCCACTTCCATGAGCACTGGTCCTGGATCAGCAAGTGCTGAGAGTCCTCTCACTTTTAACAAGCATGTTCATATCCCCTGCATCCCCAAAGTTGCTAATGAGCCTTCCTCCAATCCTGACACTGTGTACTTCTTCATATAACCCAGCTTCTTCTGAGTGCACAGAGTACATAAACACGGTGAGAGGATACAACCCCGACATTCACCTTTCCTGATTTTAAGCCATGCAGTACCATTAATTACTATGAGAATTTCTCTCCCACCATCAGTACGTGGGAAATAGGACAATGCGTGAATGAAATGGGAAAGTGTTAGTTTTCGGCCTTCGGGCACAGAGCAGTGGGACTTGAAGAGAGAGGAAATCAAAGAAGCAAGTCTCACCTGTGTGCCAGCTGACTCCCTGACGTAAGTGCCAGGCCTGAGAGCCTCAGAGACTTAGGGGACTACTCCAAGCGGGTCTGCTGACGTGTAATCAGACTCTGGGAAGATAGGAGAGCCAAAGGGTCTGCATCAAATATATTTTGGGGGACAAAGCTGTATGTTTCACAAATTTGATGAGAAGGATTGCTCTATATACACAAAACGTAAAGCACCAATGGGTAATATAACAGCAAAGGATATTACACGGATTTGCCTGTGTGTGCTTACTCATGTACATGCATATAGGTTGTTAGCAGCTAGTGAGTCAGCTCCCAACTCCAGGCCTGTGGCAACATCGTGCGCACACACTACAATCAAACGCTGCCCACTCTTGCCTAATTCCTATGATTGATGGCGGAGCAGGACGTTGTGATCCCGAGGTGGTTCTCAGAAGTGGCTCCCCAGGACTTTCTTCCTAAAATGCCTTAGCATGCCATTGAAACCTGATCGGTATCATAGCAACAGAGGAATCTCCACTGATGGATGGTGGAGGTACCTGTGAGCTGCTAACCACCAGGGTAGCAGTGAGTCTGGATTAGAAAGCACTGGGGGGTGGGGGTGGGGGTGGGGTTGTTTCTAGACAAATGGGTGGTGGCTGAAATTGTGCTGTGTTACTTGGGAATCAAAGCCCTGTCGCCCACTGGGAGCTTGAGAAGTCTATCACTGGATCACCAGTTAATTTCTAGGACACATGCTAAGAATATTCCTCAAAAATAACAGTTACATTATCAACAGAGGTTATTACAACTGTTAACTAAAACACAATTATGGAGCAAACAAGGCAGGACATATATAAAAGGCATAGGGAGTGGGAAAGACAACTTCAGCCTTCTCAACAGTTATATTAAACATGATTGAGATAAACATTAAATGGAGTGATTTGAAAATAAGACTAAAAACTACCAATCAACTATAGCTTGTCTTAGAGAGAGACTTCTCTGATTCTGAAGCATGAATGAGATGAAAGTGAAATGTTGGAAAAATATATTCTAGGTAAGCAGTAGTTGTAAAGAGCTGAAGAGTCTATAAGAATGTTTTCTGAAAAATATTTTATTTCATTAGGCCAGTATTATCCTAACATCAATGTTTGATAAATACTTCACAAGAAACAAAAACAATAGGCCAATATCCTTCATGGCTAATTATATAAAAATCTTTAACAGAGGATTATCAAATCTAGCCACATATCAAACGATTATAGACTATGACCAATTATAGTTTATTCCAGGAAAGTAACAAAGGTTTAATATCTGGAATATATTTCTTTCTATAAGGCATGTTAACCATAGGAGGGGATAAAACCAAATACATGATCATCTCAACAGATGGCAAAAGCCATTTGACAAGTTCCAACACCCATTCTTGAAAGGATCTCAATATTTAGGCTTAGAAAGAGACCTTCTCAAACTTAATGACCTCCTCTAAAATGAAAAAATAATAACAACTTAAACTTAAGGGATATTCTCAAACAAAGACCTCCTTAAAATGTAAAAATAATAATTAATTGTAAAATATTGATTGCTTTCCCCTAAGATATGTACCAAGTTAAATGTGTTTATAAACATCCAATATAGCATACTAGAAATTTGCAATTGGGTGATGAGGAGGAAAACAAAAGAGAAAACAAACAGAAAATAAGCTAATGGCTTCTGGCAGAACACTGGTTAAAGTAGTGGGCTGCTAATCAAAATGCTGACAGTTCAAACTTTGCAGTCACTGTGTTGCAGAGGGATGTGGCTTTCTGCTTCTGGAAAGATTCAAACCTCAGAAATCCTATGAGGAAGTTCTTCTTTGTCCCAGAGGAAGTACAATTGAGGGGCAAGCATTATTCCTGGTTCTGCGTGAAAGATGGGTAGAATTTCCAGCAACCTTATCAAAATTTCTCTCTCCAGTCTGGGATAATTTCATGACATACCTGTTCCAACCAGGATTCTGATAAGGGCCTGGTAATCCTTTTCATGTCTCCTACATTCTTTCATCCTCTACTCTCTGTTTTCTGGCACTCTGTGAATCCCGGGAGCCATCGTCTTTTTATGTCTCTCATGCCCGTGATAAAGAATGCAAGTGAAGGGTACTTTCAAAGAGAAGGAAAGCTTGGACGTGGAGCAGCTCTAGTTTAATTCTCCAAGAACTACTGCAAGAGAAGTCTCATAGAATGTGCTCATCCGGGGAACACCTGCGCATGACCATCAGGAGGTGTGGGGAAGGAAAAAGAAGCCATAAAACAATAAGCAATGTAAATACGATGGCCTTAGTTGTGATTCATGAGTTAGAGGGTACACAAAGGCATTCTTGGCTCAGAGGATCATTTCTTGACAGCCATGACTGAGAGCTGGGTGGCGTTGTATGTCTGCAGTACAGTGGACAAAACCACACCATAACTACTGTATCCACAATGGGGAGAGCCAATGTCTGACACCCAGTCTCATGACAGTCATAGAGCGTGCACCGAGGGCAAGTCAAAAAGTATTGATACTATGGCACAGATCATAAATGCATGGGTTTATTCCAAAGAAAATGCTTAAACATGTCTCTATGGTAGCGGATGGCTGAAAGCATTTGGGGTCCAGGCCTAGGTCTTGTTGTTGTTTCAGGTGCAATCGAGTCAGCTTCAATCCCTAATGTCTCTATGCACAACAGAGTAAAACATTTCATGGTCCTGCACCATCCTCATAATTGCTCCTGTCAATGAGCTCATTGATGCCGCCCCTGGGTCGCTCCATCTCATCGAGGGTCTTCTCTTTCACAACCCCTTCACTTACCAAACATGATGTCCTTCTCCAGGGACTGGTCTCTCCTGAGCGTATATCCAAATCATGTACGAATACATCTTGCCATCCTTGTCTCTAAGGAATACTCTGGCCTTAATTCTTCTAACACAGATCGGTGTTCATGGTGCTTCCAATAATCTTCTCTAGAACCACAATTCAAATGCATCGATTCTTCCTCCGTCTTCTTTGTTCAGTGGTCAACTTTCACAAGCATAGGGTGCAATGAAGGCTACCATGGCTTGGGCCAGGCGCACCCTAGTCCTCGAATTAACTTCCCCGCTCTTCAGTCCTCTCCAAAGGTCTGGTGCAGTAGGATTTACCGAATGCAATATGTATTTTCATATCTTGGCTGCCACGTCTGTGAGCACTGATTGTGGAGCCAACATGACAAAATTCTTAACAACGTTAACACTGTCGCCATTTATCATGATGTTATATGGTCCAGCATGAGGATTTTGGCCTTCCTTAGATTGAGTTGTAACTCATACTGAAATCTACAATCACAGATATTCATTAGTAAATGCTTCAAGTCCTCCTCACTTTCAATAAGCAAGGTTGTATCATCTCCAATCCTGATGCTCTACTCTTTTTCATATACCGGATATACGCGAGTATAAGCAGACCTGAATACCTGCCCACCCACCTAATTTTACCACAAAAACTGCATGAAAAATGTGCTGAAAAAATCTCGGCTTATACTCGAGTATATATGGTAATTCTGCTTCCATGATGATTTTCTCAGTACATAGATTGAACATGTATGGTGAGAGGATGCAAGCGTGATTCACACTTTTCCTGATTTTTAATTTGTGCAGTGTGCCTTGTTTTGTTTGCACAGGACCTCTTGATCCATATACAAGTTCTACATGGGCACAATGAAGTGCTCTGGAATTCTCATTCTCTGAAGTTAATCACAGTTTATTATGGCTCACACAGTTGAATACTTTTGCATAGTCAATGAATCACAAGTAAGCATCTTTCTGGTATGTTCTGCCTTGAGTTAAAATCCATCTGACATCAGCAATGATCCCTTGTTCCACATCCTCTTCTGAATCGCCCAAATTTTTGGCAGATGCCTGTCGATATAATACTGTAAACATTTTTGGATGATCTTAGCCAAATTTTTAATTATGTGCAATATCAATGATATAATTCTATAGTTTGAGCATTCTGCCGGGTCACCTATCTTCGGAATGGACACAGAATGGATCTCTTCCAGTCACTTGGCCAGGTCCCTTTCTCCCACACTCCCTGGTGTAGATGAATGCGCTTCCAGTGCTTCTTCAGCTTTCTGAAACACTCCAATGGGTGTCCTGTCAATTCTTGGGCCTTGTTTTGGCTAATGCATTCAGTGCAGCTTGAATTTCTTCCTTCAGCACCATTGGTTCTTGCTCATTAAGCAGCATAAAAACAAAGTGTTATCCCCAAAGTGTCATCGAAGAGTATCTGCTGAGCCAGTGAAGTCAAGGAAAAGAGATCAGCTCAGGTGTCATGGTTGCGGCTTTATAGATATTTCTAAAGAGGGACCGCCATAGATTTTCTTGAAAGGCACAGAATGTCAAGGGGGGCTTACTAAGCACCTTTAAGAGCATGAAAATCTTCACTGGTGATATAAAAGGCACAGAAGAATTTTATTCTATCATGAGAAGACATTTGCTTATTCTTTGAAGGCAGAAAGGATTGTCCTATGAGGATTTTCATGGGAATTCTTACTCTATGCATCACATATCCCTGACATTGCCCCAGTTAGACTTCTTTTTTTTTCTTATTCTCAAAAACTATTTAAAAGAGACACAATTGTAATCCCTCCCAGATGCCAAGGAGGAGCCCTGGTTTAGTCATGGTCTATGAATTGCACCGCTTAACCACAAGGTCAGTGGGTTGAACCCACCAGTGGCTCTGAAGGAGAAAGATAAGGTTGCTACTCTTGTGAAGATGAAAAGTTCCAGAAACCCAAAGAGGGAAGTTCTTGTCTGTCACTGAGGGTCACTATGAATTGGAATCAACTCAATGGCAATGCATTTATTATTTATTACTTTTTTAGGATGTCAAAGTCACTATTTTGTTATGGACTAAATTAAGAGCGCAGAATTTCAGGGAAATATTAGAGAGGGGAAAATGCTGTCTTCAGAATATGTATATTTCAAGGGAGGATATTTTTGAGAAATAAGTAGCTTCCCGTTTGGATAATTTTGCATAATGATAACAACTATGATTTCTATTGTTGGAAACAAAATTGTTGGCTCACCCTAAAAACATATGGACTGGTGTCCTTGTAGGACATCTTCCTCAATTACCATGCTTGTAGGTGAAGTCAGCGCTACCACAAACGTAGCTTCCACTGGACCTCCTTCCTAGCAAATCTCTGCTGGAGCGCATCTGACGGTGTGACAAAATCTCAACAGCAGGGAAGTATGAAGAAGATCACTGTTTTCTCTCTCTTTTTATTTCCTTCAGAACTACATGCTTTAGAAAGCCACACCAGGATAGAGGAGACTTCACTTTGAGTGTCAGTCTACCAGAAGTATGATTTTGACAGGTGAGCAAGAATAACATTCTGAAAGGTAGAATTTTAAGAAGGAAAGGCAATTACTTATATTTTAAACACTCATAAAATGATATGCACTTATCATCCCCGATTAAAAAAAACAAACTTTTAAGGAAAGTACATCTCACTTCAGTAATTTTAAAATATTTTTAAGTTTTCCATCAAAATTATTTCCAGAACACTTGGGGAGGGAGATCACCATAAACTGCAGACAGTTCAGGTACTGTTTATCTTGAATGTTTCCACAGAATTTGGTAAGAGCTTTTGTTCTGCTACAGGATCTACCAACAAGAACGCGGCAGAGGAATGTCCAGACTGCACTGGCCTCCAATCTTCAAAGTTCCTTATTTTGACTGAAAAGACTTGTCATGTACTTGATGGGATAACTGACTCCTTTCCATTTTTACAATCAACTGAAAATATGTAGATATTCACAGGGAAGGCTTCACTTCTCAGCAAATGCCCTGGCTTTCGGTCTCAGGATTTCATCACAGACAGGAAGCCTATCAGGGTTTACCCCGCTAGCCCTGTCTGATGTAAAGCTAGAGCGATGCTCATCACAGAGCATTAACGACCTACAGGGGCATGTGGAAGGACAGAAGGGAAGACCACAAAGTAGGAAATGCGGAATAAATCTGATGGGAAGGCTTGTGCGTCCTAGCACGATGGAGCAAAAGGAATTGGATTCATTGTCCAGCCATAGAACACTAGAAACTCGACGGAGTTTAATAAATGATGATTTGATGTATTGAAAACACAGGTTTCTGATACCTGAAATGAGTCAATCTTCCTCCAGGAAAGGTGAGAGCCTGAGGAACTCTATGGAGCAGTTCTCCTCAGTCCTATAAAGTCTCCAAACTTGGAACTGGCTTTGACCCCAGTGGGCTTGGTTCTTGGCTTATCAATTGTTGCCTGGCTGTAGGATTCCATTTGACTGTAAGAGATGCCTGCATTTTTTTTTCCCCATGTAGGGTGGTCTCATGTGACTGCTTCCTTCCATAGCAGCCATTAAGATGTAACTTTAAATCTAGGACTTTGAAACAGAGATGATTTTCCAATACAACAAGAAATCAGAGAGTGTAGGGTAACTACACAGAAGGATGTGCATTTCCTCAAGGCTGGCTAGATTGCCAACAAAGATAAATAGAGTTAAATTGTTCAAAGCACTTCTATGCTACTTAATGTTTTCCCTCACCAAAACCAGAGATGAGCTTAAAATTGTAGGATGCATATTATAGAACATAATCCTTTGCTGGGGGTAAAATCTAACATTGATATAGTTTTGTTCCAGGTTTTCTGAAGCCAGAACTAGCTAAACGTTTTTTATTGTTTTGTTTTTGTTGTCTTAAATAATTTCATCTTTTATTAATACACTCTATCCTTACAAAACCCCAAGTATTGGATAGATAAATTATAATAAATATCCATATATTGAAACTTTCTTCAGTGAAGCATCTCACTACTCAACTATTCTCAGGTTCAGAAATATTTGTGTAACTTTGATTTATGTTTTGTATAAATGCCAAATGGGGAACACATGAACAGCTATGAAGCACTTAGAGAAATAACTAAAGGTAAAATAAAGTGTCCAGAAAATTACCTGCTCAGTCCAAGCAGGGACTCCCAACAATCGCTCAAGAGTAGAATTTGAAATGATGCATCAAATGCGTTCACAAAACTGAAATCCAAATATGTTTTCATGATTACTAAGGAATATGGCAACCTAATGATATTTCAATATGTCTTATGACATATTGTCATAAGACAATTGTCTTAGTCTGTAAGTCATTTCTGAATTCATTGTCATTCATTATGCCTCTTTCAAACCATTAAAAATCAATACGAAGGAGAGAAATATAGTAAAAAAGTAAAAAAAGAAAATATATAAAATTTCCAGGCTTCTTGCATTTCACCAAAAAGCCAGAATACAAGCAATTACTGAAAAAAATCCTGCATTGACCAAATGCCCTGTAACTAACAATTTATGGATTCAATATATCTTTTCCCCCCATTTGTTTTATCATCTTGCCTGAAATTCGTGGTTTTAATTGATCTTTCAGAAACAGACCAACTTATTTCGAAGATAACTTCCCCAGGACAAAGCACGCAACTGCTTTTGAATATTATAAGCTGATTATAACTAACGCGATTAGACGACTGACTTCAATCCAGCTCTGGGCTCTTAAGAAGTGACCTTTAAATATGCACAGGAAGAATTTCCCCTGTTTGTTTTGGAGTATTTGTGGGTACGTCATTTTACTCCCGAGGATCTACTAGATCATTCCTTATGTACATTTTCACCAGTCTAATGTAGAGATCCAGTAATTAAACCCAATACAAAGGCATTACAAGATCTACTTCATTCTGTATGCTTTCGCTAAAGCCAGACAAAATAATAAAGACTGACAGACATAACAATGGCTTATGATAGACACAACAATGGCTTCCTAAGGGTGGTGTCATTGGCAATCATGGTGTAGACTTGTCCTTTAGTCTCTTGTAGGTCTATAAACCCAGCGAAAGCCCTGCCATTGGGACCATTCCTATTATGTTGCTGCTGGTTTTCTTAAGTACCATCCAGTTGGTGTGACTCAGTCTTCCTTATTCATTGTCCATCTTTCACATGCATATGAGGCCATTGAAAATAGCATAGATTGGGTAGGTAGCAGCTTGGCCCTTAAAGTAACATCCCTGTCATTTAACACTTTACAGAGGCTCTGAGCAGCAGATTTCCCAATTGCAATGTGGCCTTTGTTCTCTTGACTGCCGCTGTCAGAAGCATTGATTCTGGATCTGAGCAAGATGAAATCCGTGACAACTTCACTAGCTCCACAGAGCAGACAAGAGGCTTTCTGCTTCTATAAAGATTTACAGCTTCAGAGACCCAAAGTTCTTCTCTGTGGGCAGTTCTTTGCTACTTTATAAGGTTGCTATGATTAGGAATTGATCAATGGCAGTGAGTTTGGTTTTACATTTTATCACAATTAATTCATGGCTTTATAAGTTTCTCCAATTCTGCCATTTCAATATGAATTTCCGGTTAATATATTTGGGACCAAGGAGAATTTACAAATAATCTAAATCAATTTTATGCTTAGATAATGCATTCCTGGAGGCTTATCTAAAGATCAAAACACAATTTCCACGGGGTGGTTTGAAGAGCTGGGGCCTGGTGGTGTAACAGGTTACTGGCTGGATCAAGATCAACAGTATGTAGTGTACATGCTGCTTTCCACCCACACAAACTATAGAGAGCAGTACTTTGTTGTTCAGTCACTGTGTGTACACACACACACACACACACACACACACACAAACACACACACACCATGAACAGCAGAGAAAGTAATTCCACCGGAACTGCTTGACTCCATTGCGTCAGTATTTACGAGGCAGAGGCCACTCTCGTCGAAGTGATGGATCGAGGCGTGAGCGAGGACCTGCATTTTCTTTCAGTGCCACCGTTCACTTGTAGCCAATGCTCGGACATGCCCAGGTTCCTTCGCAGACAGCTCTGGGGTGATTAAGGGAGTTGCCTCTTCAGAAAACGCAGCGTTGCAGGATCGCAAGTTCTATGAAAGCACTGTCAGACCAGATCATGCGCCCCTCAAGGACTTGCTTCTCTGTGTGGGGGTAAGGTTTTTGGATGAGTTCTGCTAACTGCACAGTGAATTGGTCATGGAAACCTTGTGGATCAATCCTCTGATCAGCTCTAGTCTTAGGTGACCTCAATCCCTCATTTATGTCATAACTTTGGAGCCCCAGAGACAGGACTCATGGCCATTAGTCGTCCCTGCTGTCTGGACCCATACGTCAATAGTCAATGTTTTTGAATGTGTGTTGACACATGTACAAATCTGACACGGAGGCATCTATCAATGTCAGTGTAGACAATCCTTGGTGGCACCTTGGTTAGAGCTCTCTTAGCTGCTAATCAGAAGTCCGTCCTTTGTACCCACCGGGCACACAAGGAGATTGCTAGGTACTTCATTGTTATGCTCCCCTTGAATTTCTGCTGCGCTCAATTCGTGTTTTGCTCCAGGGCTGGGGAGTCAAACTAGGCATGATTCCCACTCTGTGTCTCCACTGCTGTCCAAGGTAGCCCCATGAGTCAGTTGGGGGGTGTCGTGTCTGATGATGGGGCCAACTCCATGGTCCTCTGTGCATTGGCTGCTCAGAGCAGGAATGTCATCCTCAAGCCTTGGTGGGCTGGGTGGCAGCCTGAAATGTTAATATTATATTCACACTAACACTAATACTTATAAAATGATATTGATATATACCTTTTCCTAGTATGGTTATTGAAGTCAAGTGGAAAAGCTATAGGACCCTTCAGAAGGGAGAGCAGAGCAGCATGCTCAGTGACATGCATCCACATGTCCATGAGTCATGCTTCAGGGATTCAGGCTTTCCCACGCATGGATCACACCTGATTACAATAGATCTATTAGGCTCCTTGGGTGAGGGAATGCCTTGGTTCTTGGCTCTGCCTGAGAAAGAATTCACGCCGAAACCTGGTGTGTGATCCAGGTGAGTTTTTATAAGGGACAGAAGAAGTTTCAGGTTTTACAGTCTCAAAAGAGTACACACTATTTGGTACAAGCATGTCAAACTGCAAGTAAGCTACGCTGGGGCTCACCCACACATGGTGACCTGACACCAGCGACATCGCAGGAGCAGGGTCCCAGGAGCAGGCAGAAGGCCTAAGAAGCAGCAGCAAAAAGGGGAAGCGGTCCTGCCACCAAGGTAATTAAATCTCAGACTGGGGAGACATGGTCGAAGGTATTTGTTGACACCATTGGCTGAATTAAGGGCACCTGGATCTAGTTTGGGCCATCTAGGTAAACCAACTACATGGCAGGGATGGGTGTGGAGAGCTGAAATGGAGCATGCCCAGTTAGTCTCGATGGCTGGCTAAGGTTCACCCGATTCTCTTCTAGCCCCCTCTATGGGGGCTTTCACACATGTGGAAGGACATGCACCCTGTCCCTGTCTCTTGCCCAACAGTTTTGCCTGGATGAGTATCTTCTTTTGGCACTTTGAAAGGACCCCATTGTCACTTGCTTCCATGGTTTCTGATGAGAAGTCAGTACATAATTAAATTATTGTTACCTAGGATGTGCCTTTATTTCCTATTTTCTCGATTGCCCTGCTTCGTTTTCCATAATCCATCCTCAGGATTTGGAGGGAATGACTTGGAGGACGAGAAGGAAGTTACAGAGCCTACAGTCCATAAGAGTGCATGGTATTTCCTTTTCCCCCATTTCAGTCCCTTCTCCAACATTCGCTTACTATAGTTCAAGAAATTGGCTTTTAACAGCTCCATTGATTAATTACCCTTTGTGGCCATCTAGGTTCCATGTGGCTTGAACTGATAGCGGGCCCCATTAAGAGATAGAAGGAAGAGAAGGGAAAAGTCAATGCACATTTTCCCATAGCGCTTTGCTGATGGACATAAGCTGTCATCTACTGCATTTCTCTTCCTAAGGCCAGAGCTCTCTTCAGGTGGCTCCTTTAACTTAGTTCCAGCTCTTCCTGATTTCTGGAAACATATCCTGCTGCTTTCACTTCCCTCAGGGAGAGTTCTAGAAAAGCCACCCAGCTCTTGGAGCTCAGAGAAGTTTCCCTTAATCTGTTGCCTTAACCCTTCTGATGCTATGTGCATAAAGCAGACCTTTCCCTAAAGTTTCCAAAATTCCTGTAAAGGTTGTCACCTTACACTGTTCAAGCTCTAAATGTCACCAGGTTTTCAGTCAGGGGCAATGCAACCGCCACTTTACTCCTGTGGAGATAAGTTCCTTTTCAAAAAAACATGCTTGCATTTGTGATCAATGAAGTATTATTATGGTAAACGACATCATTATTGATATTCACGGACAGTGGCCTAGGCAGCATCCGAATACAAAGTGGAGTCCTTTTGTCTAGACTGACCTTCTTGAGAATTCAATGGGTAAACTAAGAAAAAACAATAGCCAAAGAAGGAGTGGCATTTACCCACTTCTCACAGGGGCACTGGGTTCTCTGCTTTCTTCAGCCTGAGCTACAGCAAGCTGAAAAGATCTCAAGGTAACTCTGACAAAATGTTGGCAGCACCAGTTGAAAGATCCTGGTTGACATCTTGTCATGTTAACTTTCTCTCTGCGAAGTCAGATGTTCTTACTCCCTTCTCCTTGATGTAAAAAGATTAAGGTGCTGCATGACAGATGGTTTTACGCGGCGTATTCTATTCCATCTGGTCCCACGTGGAAAAATGAAAGTCACCCACAACTTTACATCTACAAATTTCAGTGCGGGGATTCTCGAAACCGAGCCTTAGTGCATCACAAAGGAACCCCAGAAGACTTCAGGGAGGCTGGATTCCAGTTATGCTCCCAGATTGACAGTAGTATGTATAGTCTTTAGTCATATGCCACCCCCCGCCCGGAGTACAAAGCTCCTGTTCAAGCGGACACAAGTATTGAAGGAACCACCAGTTAATCTAGTCTTCACAGACATGGAGAGTATATGCATATGTGGATGTATTGGTTTGTTTTTGTTTCCAGGCTAAATTTTGAAAGGTCTCTAAATTCTGTTTTCAAATGCCAGGAAGTTCCCCTGGCTGCCCAGCCCAATAATTGGCATAGCTCAAGGCAGGTGATAGTCATCTTTAGGACATTAGGGTTTTCCAGTCAATAGTACCAGTTGAATTCTCCATTGAGGGTTAACAAGAGCAGGCAGCCATGGATTTAATGCATCTTGGATGTGCCACACCTGTGAAACTACAAATGAATGCCGTTCCATGCTAATTTGTTTACCAATTAATCCATACATTTGATGACACTCTAAATGAATAAACAAGGATATGATAGTGTGTGCATGTAAAACTCACATGCTGATTCTTAAATTCATAGGAAAATCTAAAAGTCTAAAGAAAAAAAGTTAACTTGAGAGAAGAATAAAATTGGTATTCTTACATAAAACATTTTAAGATTTGGAGTTATGAGAATTTCAAAAAGGGGTTTTATTGCCATGTAAGTATGGGAGAAAGACATATATAGAGATATTTATAAGGAAGATAATGTTGTAGTCCACAGGGACTTAGTAAGTGTTGCCAGGTAATTGTACATCTATTTGGAATAAGAAATTTTTAAGCCTCTCTTTAATAAGACAGTTTTGAGGCAGATTGTTGATCTAAACGTAAAAACTAAACATAAAGAAGAAAGCACGAGAGATAAATGTCATGTTCTATTAACATAAAGGAAAGAGTATAAATTGGATTGTGATAAAGTTAAGTACTTTCATCATCCAAAGATACAATTAAGAGAAAGAAAAAGACAAGCCGTTGCATGGGAGAAAAAGAGAAAAGTCTCTTTCTTTTTACATATGTATATATATGACAAAAATATATAAAGACCAATAAATACAGACATATTAAAATTTCAGTACAATATAAAATGGCTAAAGCCTTAAAGAGAGATGTCAAAAACAAAAGAATATCCAAATGGTTAATAAACATATGAACATTTGTTCAACTTCATTAATCTCCAGGTCTGACAGGTTTGGTGCCAACTTGCCCGCACCTATAAAATGATATGGGTGAAGCAGAACCCCTCACATAGGTCATGGTTTATTGATGTCTCCTTAGGGGTGTTGGCCTATTTGATATCCATAAAAGAGATGTGATGCAGATCTATCTCTTTCTGTCTCTGTCTCTGTCTCTCAGCTCCTCTTGGTCTAGATCTTGCATCTGGTTCCTTGGGAACCATGGATCCTCACCATGTGCTGGCCCCCCGGGCCTGGCAGCTATTGGCAGCCTCCCATGCTACCGTCTCTGGAGCCACTTGACCTTGTCTGCATCTCCTTGTAGTCTTTCATTTTCTGTCTGGTCTTCCTGCTTCATGGTTCATGGGTTGGCAGTTGTGTGAGTCCCGAAGCAGACTTGAGTTGGATTGGGTTTGCCCACTGTGTGGTTGTGTGGGCTGCCTTATTGAGATGTCTTTCTTATACATAGGTACGTGTCACAGGTTTTGTTTCTCTAGAAAACACCGCCTAGTGCTCCACTAAAATGCAAACTGAACAGCATAATGAGATCCCACTGCCCATCTCAGTGAGAATGACTACAATGAGACAAGTCGCAACGCATAGCCAAGATGTGAAACAATTAGCTGCATCAGCAAAGTAACCCTCTAGGCACCTCTGAATATGTGCATAGATGTGCATAGCAAGAAGTCCAGATTTATCTAAATGAGACGCACACATATGTTCTGCAAGAGACTGGGAACAAGTGTTCAGAGAAGGACTGCTCTCGATAACCAAAGGCTGGACTCCAATTCACTGAGAACAAAATGGGCAGATAAACTCTTGCACAGATACCCAATGGTAGAGCTCCCCCAAAGAGCCATGATGGGGAGTCTCACAGGCATCATGCTCCACGAAGGGAGCCAAACAAGGCATGCCTGCTGTTTGCCTTAATTTATTCAAGGTTTGAAATCAAACTGTGGTCATCCGCAGAGTTCGAGATCATGACTATGGTCACGGTTTGTTGTCGTGGTGGCAGCTCGAGCAGCAATAGTGAGCGTGTAACAAGAGGGGGGTTGTGATGTGCTGGTATATTCTATTTCCTGATCGAAGGGTTGGCCACACATGTTTGTTTTGTGACAACTCTTCACACGGCACCTGTGTAGTTCTCTCTTTACATGTTGCATACCAGCAAATTAGAAAACAATAAATGAATCAAATGTATAAAGGCTTCTCACGCATGTCCTTTCCCCCTGTTATTTACATGTCTCCTAAGCAGTTTCCCATTACAAAAGATGTTGCCATTAATTTGCCTCTGACATTGAGTTGATATTTCTTACTTAGCATTTGTTTTGCTGTTTTTGTTATACAATCGAAATTTTTTTTCTCATCATCCATTCCTCAAAGACTGGGAAATGAAAATGCAAATCAGACCCAGAAGGTCCAGTGCATCAAGAAAACCGAGAGGAAGCAGCTTTCCATTTGGAACCAAGGTTGCTGCCATTGCTGTGTTTGTATCTTGCTGAGATCATGCAGGACATTTTGACTAAAGCTTAGGTGTGCTCCTGCAATAGTGGTTTATGGGCGTATGCCCAACTAACCTAGGATCTCTAAACTTTAAGATTCAGCCTCTTCATTTCTTTTTCCCACACAATCATCACTAGGGCCGTTTTGGACATAGGATTGGTTTAATAAATGATCACTGAAATCAATGGAAAAGCCTGTTTTTCTTATTCTTGAGAGGTGACAGGAAAGAGGATGTGTTTAGAGATGTAGAGACTGAGGCTTGTCCATAATTTTTGAGGGGTCATATAAAGAACAATAAGTAAAATGCATGTGCCATGCAGAAGTATAATAAATGCTAACATAAAGTATGTACTATTGGCTTTGAAAACTCTGTGTTATCCACCTGCATGAAGACAATGAATCCTAATTCCAAGGATGTTCATATATATATAACTGCCCCATTGGAAAAAAATGAAGGCAGGCAATTAGATTTCTGGCTTAGGAGCCATGCTCTTATGCTACCAGAAATATTTGTTTGGAAATTAGGCATTCACAATTTTAGAGCCTGATGTTGGAAGGCAAAACAACGTAGTCACATTTTAAAATGCCACGTGGTTTCCATATATATTAGAACTTAGGAATAATTTGATTTATGAGTTTTAACACGGAAGAAATAATAAAACCATTGCAATAGGAGTTAATTGCTCTCTGACAAAGGAATAATACCATGGCTCAGGAAGACTTGTGTTATCTGGTATTTTGATATCTTTCAAACCTCATTCCTAAGATATGCCTCCGCATTCTGCCCTGCTTTACCTACACTGGAACCTACTGCGCTGGGTTTGATAAGTCATTACAGTGACACTTATAGGCAATATTCACAAGTCTAGAGGTTTCTTAGGGAAGTTCTTAGGTTACCATAAGTCAGGACTACGAAGTGGTAAGGATACAGTCATTAGATCAAAGCAATACCTTTCTTTAGCCAGCAAGCGAGACTCTGCCTGGTGTTCAGCTTTTCAGCAATGTGCTCCTTTGACCTCTGAGTTCTTGGAGTGAAAGCCTGCCTGACTCTCTGTCTCCAGTCCCACAATCTTAATGCTGGTCATCTTTCCCTGTCCCATAATCGTCCTGCCTCTGTCTCTGGTGCCTCTAGTCTTGCCCTCTGCCACTTCACACCGAGATCTGGACCATGGTCTAGAGAAGGTACTGGGCTTTCCATCCGTGTTCCAGCTTCAAAGATGGCTCATCCTTTTAGCCAGGGTCATAGAAACAAAAATTGGCCAGTCCTCTCTATTGGTGTTATACCCACCATCTTTGCATAGTCCCACACGATCATATGGTGGGGGTTACAGAGACGATTGGAAATGCCATATTAAGAAATTTCATTCTTCCACATATCTGATCTTCATAAGCACAAATCCAATTGTGGATACATTTTCATTAAAACATTAAATTGTTGCAAGTTGGTGCCTACACAAAGCCACAATGTGTAAGAGATAATCAAACACTGCCTTCCCCATTTACACTAACCCTCCACTTTACCCATCATGATGTCCTATTTCAGAGAATGGTCTCTCCTGACAACATGCTCAAAGTACATGAAACTGGGTCTCACCATTCTCTCCCCCAACGAGCATTTTGCCTGAACTTCTTCTAAGACAGACTTTTTTTGTTTGTTCAGCAGCCCAAGGTACTTTCAGCATTCTTCACCATCGCCGCAATTCAAATGCATGATTCCTTTTCAGTCTTCCTTAGTCAACGTGCCACTTCCAGATGCATCTGAGGCCATGGAAAATACCATGGTTTGGGTCAGGTCCACTTTGGTCTCCAAAGAAACATCATTGTTTTTCAACACTTTGAAGAAGACTCGTGTGGCAGATTTTCCGTGTGCTGTGCACTGTTAGGTCTCTGGGCTGCTGCTTTCATGAGCATTCTTTATGGATTTGAGCAAGATGAAGTTCTTGGCAAGTTCAATTTGCCTCTGATTTCATGATGTTACCTATTGGCTCTGTTGTGAGGATTTTCGAGGTGTTTGCCATGAGTTGTAATCCTTATTGTGGGCCTTAATCCTTGATCTTAAATAGCAAGTACTTCAAGTTCTCCTCACATTCA
This sequence comes from Tenrec ecaudatus, assembly GCF_050624435.1. Taxonomy (NCBI): domain Eukaryota; kingdom Metazoa; phylum Chordata; class Mammalia; order Afrosoricida; family Tenrecidae; genus Tenrec; species Tenrec ecaudatus. The sequence continues at coordinate 145,539,213 of NC_134538.1, read as the reverse complement.
GCCACCAAGGTGTGTTCCCTCTTGCCACAGGTTGCCAATAAGTTTTCTTCCAAACCTGATGCCCCTTCTTCTTCTTCATATAGTTAGTTTCCCTGATAATTTGAACATCCTACATATGGAATCAAATGGTGAGAAGATACAATCCTGGTGCATACCATTCTTGATTTAAAACCATGCATCATTCTCTTGCTCTTTTAGCCTATTGTGCTGCCTCCTGATCCATGTACACGTTCCTCATGAGCACAATGAAGTCTTCTGGAATTCTTGTCAAGTCTATCCATGGATTGTTATGATCCACCCAGTTGAATGCCTTTGGGTCCTCAGTAAAACATGAGTAGACTTCACATGGATATTCTCTGCTTTCAGCCAAGATCCATCTGACATCAGAAATGGTATCCCTTATTCCATGTCTTCTGAATCTGACTTCAATTTCTGCTAGCATCTTTTCAATGTACTGCTTCAACCATTGTTGCATATCCAGCAAAATTTTACTCACATGAGATAGCAATGGTATTGTTCTGTAATTTGAGCATTTGGGGGGTTATCTTTCTTTGGAAATATACAAATATGGGTTTCCTCCAATCAGTTGGCCAACTACCCATCTTACAAACCCCTGGCATAGACTTACTTAGTGATTGCTTCCAGTGCTTCATCAGTTGTTGAAACATTTCAACAAGTATTTCATCAATACCTGCAGCCTTGTTTTTCACTAATGCTTTCTGTGTAACTTGGACTTTTTTCTTCAGCATCATTAGTTCTTAGTCCTATGCTACCTTTTGAAATGTTGGAATGTCACCTAGTTCTTTTGGGTACAGTGACTGTGTATTTTTTACATCTTCTTTGAAGGCTTCGTGCTCCATTCAATATTTTGCTCATAGAATCATTTGATATTGCAACTAGAGGCTTATTTTTCTCTTGAATTCTTCAGCTTAACATGCGCTGAGTGTACTCTTCTGTTTAGATTTTCTAACTCTCGGTTTTTGCACCTTTTATCATCTTTTTCTTTGTCTTTTCGGACTGCCCTTTGAAACTCTCTAGTTAGTCCTTTGACTTGATCATTTCTTCCATTTGCTTTAGCTACCTGTGTTAAAAAACAAATTGCAGAGTCTCTTCGGACATCCACTTTGATCTTTCTTCCCTTCCTGCTTTTGCAATCACCTTTTGCTCTTTTCATGTATAGTTTCTTTGATGTCACCCGGAATTCATGTTCTGGATATTTAGATGGGATATATTCAAGGTCATATTTTGGACCTCCTGGACGTGTGTTAATGTTATTCAGCTGCAACCTGAATTTACATATGAGCAATTGATGGTCTGTTCCACAATATGCCCCTTGTCTGGTTTTAGTTGCTTATCATGAGTTTCTCTATTATCTCTTCCCAGAGATGCAGTCGATTTGAATTCTTGTGATCCCTAACTTTCTTTCTATCAAAGTGACCACATTTTTAACTATTGTTCCTTCCTCTTTGTTTCCAACTTTTCATTCTAGTCCCCAATAATTATCAATACACCTTGATTGTACATTTGATCAATTTAAGACTGAACACTTGTGGCTTGAAAAAAAAGACTGAAAACTTGTTAGAATTCTTCTATTTCTGAATCATTAGCTTTAGCATTTGGCACACAAATGTGAGTAGCAGTTCTAAAGCTTGGGTTCCTTGTATCTGCATAGATCCTATCACAGGCAGCATTGCACTTCAAAGTGGGTCTTGAAATGTCTCTTTTGACTGTGAATGTAAAGCCATTCCCCTTGAAGAAGTCATTCCCAGCATAGGAAACCATATGATTTTCTGATTCAAAATGGCCAATACTAGTCTATTTCTTCTCATTAGCTCTTAGGACATCCATTTTATTGCAATCAATTTCATTTTTTACAAGATCCAATTTTCCTAGATTTATACTTCGTGCATTTCAAGTCTTGATTAGAAATTGACATTTTCAGTCATCTCCTCCTACCAGCATATGAAGGTTCCATATTTTCAGTCATCTCTTCCCACGAGCATCAGAAGGGACCACAGGCTCTGCCAGAGTGGTTTACTTTACTCTGAACAATCAGCTCTTTCTCAGTCAGTTTTTGAGTGATTTCTGACCCGAGAAGCTCATTGTCTGGCAAAATCTCTGAGAGTATTCTGCTTCTATTCGCTAGACATTCTGTACCTGACGATACGTTTATGATATTAGTAAGGTTTTCTGTGGCAATTCCTCCAAAGGAGACAGCCCATTCCTTCTTCATAGCCTCGTCCTTCTTAGATGAGTATTCTTAGTCTGGAAAGTGCTGAAACCCAGACAATTTTGGTGATCCCATGTTATTTAGATTACCATGGACATAGTCTCCAGTTATCACAGCAGTGCACAAGCCGCCACAATTTGACAAAAGTCAGGCTGTGACATTTAATGGTATTTCAAACATCTTTGATCTATTTTTTGTCATCCTTTACATCTAGAGAATTTTTTATTCTTTGCGTTTTGTGATTCTGCTCCTCTCACTTATTCTCTGTGTCTCCCTTTCTGACAGATGAACTACAATCCAGTGTCTGGAAGAACAAAAGCCTAGCAACTGAACCAATAGATCACACATGGAGACGTGTCTAGAGTTGTAAGGGATTTTGTCTTGTTTGGACCGACGATCAGTGTTCATTGAAGCAGCAGTTAAGAGGAGCTGGAGGAACAGGGAATCCAGGGTGGATGATACTTTCAGGACCAGGGGTGTGAGGGGCGATACTGGGAGGGTAGAGGGTAAGTGGGTTGGAAAGGGGGGACCGATTACAAGGATCTACATGTGACCTCCTCCCTGGGAGATGGACGGCAGAGAAGGGGGTAAAGGGAGACTTCGGAGAGGGCAAGATATGACAAAATAACAATCTACAAATTATCAAGGGCTCATGAGGGAGGGGGAAGCAGGGAGGAAGGGGGAAAAAAAGAGGTCCTGATGCAAAGGGCTTAAGTGGCGAGCAAATGCTTTGAAAATGATGAGGGAAAAGAATGTACAGATGTGCTTTATACAATTGATGTATGTATATGTATGGATTGTGATAAGAGTTGTATGAGCCCCTAATAAAATGTTAAAAATAAATAAATAAAAGATGTTAAGAAAATGAAAAAATAAAAGAAAGAAAGGGAAAAAAAAGAGATCAAAAGACATGTTCCATTAGTTAACTCTGCTGCCCGAGACCTTTTTAAAGTATTGACAAGCAAGGATGTTACTTTGAGGACCATGGTATACCTGACCCAAATCATGATAATTTGAAATGCCTTATATACTTATGAAAGTTAGACATTGAATAAGGAATTCTTATGAAGAATACTTATGATGTAATTAAATTGTAGTACTGGAGAATATTGAAAATATCCATGGACTGCTAAAAGAACATACTGATCTGTCTTGGAAGTACAGTAGGACTGCTCCCTATAGGCAAATATGACTTGGGATTTGTCGTACATACTTCCAAAATAGGAAAACCCTCAACCAGATGGTTTAACACAGTGGCTGTGACAAAGAGCTCATGCATAAGAACATTTGTGAGGATGGTACGGGCTTGGGTGATGTTTCGTTCCGTTGTGCATAGGGATGCTATGACTTGGCACCGAACAACAATATGCCCCCATAACTTTGGGACATTTTCTTGATCTCCCCCAACTCCAGCCAAACCAATAGTCAACAGGCAACTCCAGGCTCTCCTTTCTATTCATATAACAACTGGAATGACTTCTGTTTGTTCTTTACCTCTCTGTATCACTGTTTTCCTGAAATAGCCTATCTGAAGTTGAGGCTCATAGGTTACTACCATATTATTTATTTCCTCACCACCACTTTTCATAATAAAAAAAAATCTTACTGTATTTTTTCCCTTAAATACTATTTGTATGTCACTAGAATTTAAGTTCCATACAGACAAAGCACAGTACTTGCCTCTCATTATTACATAATCTGGACCTAAATCGGAGCCTGGCACACTGTCAAAGGTGAATACTACAGACCACAGAGTGAAGGGATTACTGAATGAGTAATTGTTTTATACACCCCCATGCTATTAAGCCTTACAAATCATAAGATCCCAAAGAAATACTATTTCAAGGAAATTTGAAAATCTAACCAATGATACTTGCATTTCATGCTTATCTTGATAGTTAAGTTTATATATGATTTTGTTTATAAACAGCTTGTCTTTTACAACGTAGGAAACAATCCATCAAACTCTACCTCGATGGGTTCCCTTGGAACTCCATTGTTTGTGGTGTTAATCAAAGATATAGCCCTGGTGGTTTGTGTGGTGTAAATATACTGAAAGCTTGATTCTACTCCTTGAATTTCCCCTGTGAATGTGTATCAATTTTCTCAACTAATCTCTCCTTAACTAGGTTATTTCCTACACTATTTACATTCTAGCGATTTGTTCTGTTCCATATCTGATGTGTTCTGTTCCATATTAAAATGATAAAACAGTTAAGGAAATGAATAAATAATACATTTATTCTCATAAATTCATCATAGATCATGAAGAGTAAAGTGAGCCTGCCCCAGGTCATGGTGTTCTCGATTGCTTCATCAGCACCAAAAACTGGACAATAACTAAGGTATACCCAAGCAGAATTGAAGTCTGTGAATTATGGTGTCGGTGAAGAATCTGATATACACCATGAACTGGCAAAATAATGATTTGGCAGAAGTACACCCAAAATGCTCCTAAGAGCAAGGATTGTGAAACTGCTTCATGCGCTTTGCCCATGTTAGTAGGAGCCCCTGGAGGAAGACATTGTGCCTGGAAAAGTAGAAGGCCAGAGGAAAGGAGGAAGATGCTCACTGATATCGCCTGACACCGAGCTTCTCGCACTACAAGGATTAAATTGTACAAGTCTGTTCTGTGTTTTGGGGTTGTCGTTGGACACAGAGTCAACTCAGTGGCACCTAACATCAGCAATAACATGAACATTCCAAGGCCATTGAGATGGTTCTAACAGGCACCAGGAAATTTTAAGTTCAGAGGGTTCACTAGACTCCATTTTTAGTGAAGATTAAACATTGATGCCTTTGAAGTCTAAATAATAAAACTGTAAAAGTACATAACCAATTAATAGCTTAAAATTTTAAAAGTCAAAATGATCCTCCTTTTTTTCTCCCTTCCCCTTAAATTTCAACAAGTTCATCCACAGCTCATGCAAATGAGTCTTTAAATCCATTTTATAAAATATTTTAGTCCCTAAAATGATCATTTAAATATCCAAAATACTTTGCTAATACATGAAGTCACCTCTATGCCTCTGTATAATTCTGCAGTCTCCCACAGTAAAAACCTGCACATAATTTCATGAGCAATTATATGTGTATGTGTGTGTGTTTCTAATGAACCATATTGATTAATTTATCACTCTTTTCCATAAAATCGGATTAACTGTGAAAAAAGTTAAAAATAACTGTATCTCCCATATTTGAAAGCAAGGAATGTCATCCAATATACTCACTTGAGTACCCAATGTACAAAAGAAAAACAAGCAACACAAGCAATGAAACAGTAACTGAGATGTGACTGGATCTTGGCACCCACATGAAGCTGCCTTCCTGATAAGATAATGAGCAGTCAGGGAATGCGACAGGGCAGTTTTTCTCTTCTTTTTCTCCCACCAGAACAAGTCATATCGAGAGGTGTGCCAACGGAGCTGTCCAGACCCCGTCTTCGAAGAGCAACTGGCAAACTTACAACTGGTAGAAGAAATCCAATTCAGAGGAACTGAAAAATGCAGAATTGGAGCAAATGAAGGAATGAAGGTCAGTGGTCCATTAAAGGCTCTGTGAGTGGTGAAGCCAGTTGTCGGCTAGACGGTTGTGTGGGAAAGCTGCGTGTCCTGGCAATCTCTAAGCCCAGATGAACAAGAGAGCACCTTGTTCTTGTCAAACCTCACGTTGACTCTCCTGGGAAGCAATGGCTAGGACTGATAATGAAAACTTTACTTTGAAAATTAACACTTCACTTAATCTGTTTAAGACTAAGAAGGAAACCAAGGTTGAGACGAACAGTTTTTGACACTCGTGAGCTATCTGGCTGAGCCCAATACCCCCTGCCCATAGTTCTAAAGTTGCATTTGTAATCAGAAGGACTCAGCATCTGTTTTTAATGAAATTGTATGTATCTATTCATTGACTAACTGATTGACAGAGATTGATCTCTTTACGAGTGTTTGCTTTCTTACTTGCCACTCAGCCAGAACATATTCCCAGCTGCCTTTGCAGTTAGGGAAGTGCGTGCAGTTGGTTTATCTCCAAAGAAAAGTTTGGAGAGGAATGTACCATTTCCATCACAAGCTTCCAATCCCGCCACGTGAGCACATCTCTTTCCCACTTTTGTCCAGCTGGAATACATGGGACCATCTTGACTTTGGAAACTGTAGATTGGCGATGGTCTAGTCTCTACTAGCTTGTGCCCCTCCATGAGGATAAAGCACGTACAGTGTAACCATGATCCCAACCTGTTACATCCACAAGACATTTTTTTAACAAAAGGAACATTGCATATCTGACCTGTTGGTTGTGGCATCCTAGGATACTCTGATGAATAGAGTCAAGTAGACAAGCATCGCACACATTTTCCCTGGCTCTGTGAATGGCTTGGAAGCACGTGATGAGATTTTTGAATTTTGACTCCACTAGGAATGCGGACTTGATCAAGAGGTCTCTCTCATTTCTATGAGAACCTGTTTCTCATTTATTAAATAGTAATAACAATCATTTTTCTTATGTCGAGTTATGGCAGGCACCTCAATTTTAGGGGCAGAATTTCATATGGAATCTATTACACCATAAAAGTATTCTTTGCCAATTGGTGCTGTAGTGATAAACAAAAAATTGAATTATAAAATAGAAAATAATATAGATAACAAATGTGTTGCCATTGAACTGCTCTATATACTTTGTATTCAAATTAAGGTCTATATCTTGGGAATTGAAAATGTGACATTGATGGACTTAATATGATTCAAATACATTATGAAGATAAGTATTTTACAAGTAGGTATTAATCTCAGCCTTTATATTAAATAACAAATCTGCATAATTTTTTAAGAAAGCAAAGTTTTTCTGAAGGAAGAATTTATTAAGTAAAATATCACAAAATAAGGACATAATTTTCATAAATAGTATCAAATGTGTACAAATGTATTTTGAACTCCTTAGCTTGTAGGTTTTAGATAAAGTGATATTTAATGATGTCCTTAAAACCTGATAAGTAACAGGTTTCATCTCTTCACTATTGGGACCCTCATTTCTGCTGCTATTGTATGCCTCTCAGTGTGGTAAAACAAAGACTTCAAAAGGAACCATATTTATAAATAATTAACTCCTATGACTTGCCCAGTCTCCTCTTACAAGAGGCTCTATTTATTTTAACACCAACCCACTGTTTTCTGCTCCTTTGCTTTGCTCTTATTCCTGCTGGTCCACTGCACTATTGATGCGGTTAAGCCACACGTGGTGCTTTAAGTCCCTGCAGTGGCTATGTTCCCAGGTTGACTAGTCTCATCTTTGTAATACCCAGCACACTGCTTGCTGATGTCAAATCTACCAGTGAATAGAAGACAAGGAACTGTGCTGTTCTTTCAGCATACATTCAACTAAAGAGAGGAAAGCAGGTAAGTAAGTAAAACATGTGGCATATCCAGACATGGTTGTGGTAAAGTGCAACAAAGTTGGCTCCATCTCCTTGAGCACTGATACACAAGCACTGCTCAGCCTTGTGTCAGCCTCACACCGATCTATTCCTGTGTCTGAGCCCAATGCTGCAGCTACTGTGTCAACCTATCTCCCTGAGGGCCTTCCTTCTCATGGACTCTTTGTCCCCAGACATAGCATCCTCATGCAGAGCTTGATGTTAGAATATGTCCCTTATAAGAGGTCCAGCGTACCTGAGTTGAAATACTGCCATCTTCCCGGAGAAGGAGAGTTCTAGCTGTACTTCTTCCAAAGCAGATTTGTTTGTCCTCCTGGCGGTCCATGATATATTCAGTGTTTTGCCAATATCATAATTGAAACACATCAATTCCTTTTCCATCTTCTTTTCTCGGGTCCAAATTTCACGTACGAAGGCGGAGATTGAGTACACCACGGCTTGGCTCGGCCACACGTCGGTTCTCAAAGTGACACAGTTGCTTGATCAGACTTGAGAGTATTTTCCCCTTCACACTTTCTAATTCCAGACCTTTGTACATGTCATTAGAATGCCCTGCTTCCTCCAAGTGTCATTTGAAATCTTTTCAGCTCTCTTCATTAACAATATATTTTCCACTTGCTTTAGTTAGCTATTCTCCGTTCAAGAGCAACTTCAGAATCTACTAGGGAATCTGTTTTGATTTTTTCCTTTCTTTCCTGCCTGTATAATGATCTTTTTATTTCTTCTTGCACGATGTCCTTGGCATCATTCCACACCTCGTCGTGTCTTCTGTCATTCATGTTTAAGGCGTAAAATGCAATCACAAGGTGTTGAAAAGATCAGGTAGCAGACACCAAAGAACAAAAATCGTCATTGTGTGCTCACCTTCCCCACACAAATGCTGAAGACAAATGTGTGCATAAGTAAGTGTAGTGAAGAAGGCTGATGATGCCTGGCTATTGAGAGATATAACTTCTGGAATCGTAATGGCTTGACGGTAAACAAGAGGTTATCTAGCCCAGAAGCAACAAAGCCCACATGGAAGAAGTACAACAGCCTGTGTGATCATAAGGGGTCAAAGGGACCAGGTATCAAACACCAAAGAACTAAAAATCATATCATCATGAATGAGGGGGAGTTCAGGGTGGGGACCCAATGCCCATCTGTAGGCAACTGGACATTTCTTTGCAGAGGGGTAGTGGGGAGGAGATGAGACACAAGTCACTAAGGGTACAATGTAGCATCGATGAAACAAAATTTTCCTCTAGTTTTTAAATGCCCCCCCCCCTACTATCATGATCCCAATTCTACCTTACAAATCTGACTGGACCAGAGGAATTAGTACAGATAAGAACTAGAAACACAGAGAATCCAAGACTGATGATCCCTTCAGGATCAGTGCTTGGAGTGGTGAAACCAGGAGGTGGATGAAAGGTGGAGTAGAAAGGGGGAACCAATTACAAGGATCTATATATAACCTCCTCCCTGGGGGATGGACAACAGAAAAGTGAGTGAAGGGAGACATTGGGCAGTTTAAGATATGATAAAATAATAATAATTTACAAATTATCAAGGGTTCATGAAGTAGTGGGAATGGGGATGGAGGGGAAAAATGAAGAGCTGATTCCAAGAGCTCAAGTGGAAAGCAAATGGTTTGAGAATGATGGGGGCAACAAATGTGCTTGACGCAATGGATGTATACGTGGATTGTGATAAGAGTTGTATGAGCGCCCAATAAAATGATTTAAATTAAAAATATGTATTCTTGAGATGGTCACTATATTCGGGTGGAATAATCTCAAGGTTGTACATAGACCCTTGTGAATTTTAATTTTCTTCAGCTTATTAAAGCTCCAGATTTTATGAGGCTCAGCTTACTTAATAGGGTAGGGATTCAAATAATTTAACAACCAGTTTGCTGTCCTGCTGCCCGGTATTAAAATAATGATATCTCAAAAAGTAGCTTATTATTTCATACAATTAATACTTTAATAAGAACAGTAAAAGAGGTACACAAAACTAGATTACCTTATGAGAACGTTTAAAAATATTAATGAAAATATTAAATAATGCCTGAAATAAACAATAAAACTGTTATTTAAGATATTTCCATATTGTTTCTTAATTGGTTTTCTCACTTACAATATTCTTTGATTTTACAGAAACATCATTGGCTGTGTAGGAGTCGGATCCCGATCCTTTAGAGGTAGGCGATTGCACAATAGTCATTGTATTTGACATATTAGAGAGACTTATGAACATAGTAGAAACTTCTCTGAATATATTTTCATCTTTGAAAACCCCCCTTCTGCTCCTGCTGAACTTACATTCTCTGAACATATTTTCATCTTTGAGAACCCCCTTTCTGCTTCTGCTGAACTTACAGCAATTTTTTCTATTGGCGGGTGTGGGGGGGTGAGTAGGGTAACACAAAACCCACACAAAGGACAGAGTGTTGCCCTCTGGTGGTCTGGCACTTTTCTCTTTAAACTGTGTGTTTACTGTAATCTAAGTGCAAGGGAATAAAACTAGTATTTCACCACAGGTATAATGAGTTTTATGAGATGAATAAATATATATTCCATGTATAGTTCCATCTAACTTTTTATACACATGGATAGAATGAACATCACCATGGGGTGATTAGAAAATGTTGCACAAATGAACGGTAAAAAAAAAAGGTAAGGAATGTAAATTTGTGATATCCATGTTGGATAGCCACCTGGCCACCTATCTCAGAGAGAACCGTGACTACAAGTGCGGTTTGAACAACTGGCTCACCAAAAAACACAAACTTAGGCATTTGGGTCCACTGAAATGGTGAGGACCGCTGAATCCCGCCACTGGAGGTAGGGACAGGAGAAGAGTTTGGGGCCGGGACCAGGGTGATGGCTGTAATGAAGAGTGCAGAGGCAGGGGACTGATCCAGCAGATATTTGAGGATGCGATCTCAGGAAACCTACACAGAGATTCTTGAACTCTGGGGTAACTTTTGAATCCAGAAAGGACAGACCTGAGTTTTATGTAACCCTTGATTTAGAGGAGGTGTGTCTGTTTATGGGGGTCACGAATGATTAAGAACTTGACTATTCAACAAAAATTTAGACGGTATTTCCCCAAATGGGTGGCAGCCCCCTGGGGGATACTGGACTAATTCAGGGAGACAGAAGAGGCAGATACCAACACTTTATTCTGGATTAAAGGCTATAGTACAATGTTTTAATTGAAAGGTGGGGGAACTGATTTTTCTTTCTTTCCTGTAAGGACACTATGGGCCAAAGAAGTAAACCTATGGGTAGAAGCTCGAGTCAAACTCAAAAACCTTGGAAGAAAAGCCAGGTGATCTGTTTGTGAAAGCCGAATACCACGCAGTTCTATTCTAACACAGATGGGATTGATGTGACGGGTCTCGACACCAAATGGTTTAGTAGCGAGGGATTTTGACAGATGGGTGGGAAGATCACTTACAGCACACAGAATGTGTCAATTTTGAACTGTGTGTAATTCTTGGAAGTGCCTTGTGTGAAAAACATCAAACATGAAAATAAATCATGAACATACTTATTCACACATTCCATTTATGATTCTGAAGAGTTAAATTCACTTTGGATGTATTTTAAATCTGATTCCTGCTTAAAAGGAAAACAATGTTTAGTGTGGTGATAAACTAACTCAATGTGAGTGATTGTAAAACGTAAATCACGTATGATGAACCGAGGAACTATTTAATATTAATAGAATCGTTTCCAGTAGTCATTGCATTTTTAAACCTGAGTATATTTTTTGAAGTTCTTAAAAAATGAAGGGGAATGAGAGAAAATATTATAACTGGGATTGAAATGATAATGGCGATGACTAACATCTAGTAAAAATACAAAGTGACCCCCCCCCTGAATGAAATTTACATGTTTTACTGAAACTTTTCTAGATCTCCCTACAATCCAGAGGGGGGTTTTGTTGGGTAAAATCAAAACAATATGGATCAACTTAATCACTGAGTCTAAGTGTAAAAAGGTTGTTATGAGTATATAAGGGCATTCATGAAATGTAATGTGAAAGCTAAAACTCTCTCCGTTCAACAGAAGGAAAAGCGATCTTAGGGGACAAGAGTGATATCACTCTGGAAGTTCTGCTGAAACAGCTTCAGGGGATGTATTCCTGGACCTTATTTAGCAGAGAATGACAACCCTCTGACTTAGGTAATCTAGTCATTCATCGGCTTCAAGGAAATGTAGGGATTTGATGAGTTTTCCAAGTCTGTCAGTACAGAGCCTGGCCCAGAGATCTAAGCATATTTCTCATATTAGTTGAAAGCCAGAGTCCTTGTATGGATATTTGAACTGGACAGCTATGGAAGGCATGAACACGAAGAAACAGGTCCCATGGAAACAGATCCTTCCCTTCTCGGCAGCCTGCCCCCCAAAAATTGGTACTGGACATCTGGAAGCACATGTTTAAATTGAAATTTTGCTCATTTTATGCAGAAAAGCCATACTCTAAGTCTGATTCAGTTCACAAATAGCGTTTATCTCATCAGCTGCAAACCAAGCATGTACTACTGCAGCCTTCCAGCAGATGGTTGAACGCGTGTTTTATGGTGACATAGCTACATCTCGACAGGACGGGAATAACCAGAATTGTGCAAACACTATGTTTCTTATTCCATCAAATGATGGAAGTCTATACTTTTATTTGCTTCCCCCTAATCCTTATTTTGTATTGCAACTGTGCACACACCAGAGTAAATGCAGCTAAATTAACATTTTTTCACACAATTCCATTCTTTTCCCATGAATATTTAGGCGAACACTGATTAGACAATTAAGTTTCTAGAAAAGTATAGATACAATTGTAAATTTGCCTACAATTTTAAATATCATTTTACCTATAGTCAAACCATTGATTTCAGGAGAAATATCTCTCAGAAATAACAAATACAAGGGATTTTTTAAAATGTAGGAAAATAGCATAAAATATATAGGAATTTTTCTATGAACTTTTGGAAACTATTGGTCCAATTGTGAAGATTTTGATCTTCTTCACATGAGTTATAATCCATACTGAAGATTTGCAATCCTTGATCTTCATAAGCAAATGATTCAAGTTCTCCTGTTTAATGCTAGATATAATAAAATGTATATTTTAAAAGACTAGTACTGTATACCTCGTAATATGTAATGTTCAGAAGCGAGCAAAATGAATCTCTTAAGATAACTTAGCTAATCAAAATAGAGGTTTCTTTATTACAGAATTAATGACTACAAGGGGCACAAAAAGGACTTTGTGAATTTCTGATAATATTTTACATTCTAATTTGGGTAATAATTTCAAAAGGGCATTCGCTTTATGAAAATCACTACGTTTACATTTATGAACACATATTAACTGTCTGTAGGCTCTTCATACATATATTATTTGTGGGAAAGAACAAATCTTTTTTTTTAATCCCACTTTCATTCAAACCTTGAAGTGTTCGTGGTCTGGTAGGTTAATGTCCCCATCGGTTTAATGTGCACAATTCAATAAGCAAGATGATCCCGGCTTCCTATCTAAATTATTCTAACTGGTGAAAACCAATAAACAGCAATTACAAACATAGGTTATTCAGGACAGATACAATACTAAGTTTACTAATCTGCCTGGTATCCTTTGTACAATTCTCTGGCCTCTGTATCCTGAAACTTGTTAGGACCTGTGGTTTTATTGTTTCTTTTTTGTCTCTTATTGTTATTCTCTCCTGTGGTCTATTCTGAAGTGATTTATTTATATCTTCATTTTCACAGCCCCTTTTTTTTATTAACTTGCGCCCCTTTTCAGGTAGTTGTTAAATCTTTCACTAGTGACTTTGTGAATTGACGTTGCTTTTTCCCAATGTGCCCTGCATAATCCTGTCATGGGCAGTGTCTTAGAATGTCTACATTTCTAGTCCCTTAGACTTGTGCTCTTCACTCTTCCGAGGAGTCAGGAAACAGACATTGTCGTGATCAGTGACAGCCTGCTCTCCCAGTTGGGTCAGGGATAGGTGTCAGGGGAATACACCTGAAAATAAGGAGGTCTGGTGGTGCAATGGGCTGCTAAGCCAAAGGGTGGTAGAGTGGAGAGCGGGCCTCACCAGTCACGCTGTGGAAGAAAGATGCAGCAGTATGTTCTGTGAGAATCTAGAGCACTAGAAGACCTTTGGAGCTGGGCTTCTCTGTCTTACAGGGTCTCTAGGACAGCAAACCCTGTCAATGTCAGTGATTTGGGGTTTACATTAGTAGAAGCAGGTCTCTCTTTGGTCAATCGTGTATAATCAATGGCAGTCATGGCTCTCTGTCATTTAAATAATTTCTTTAATTAATCAGTTTGGGGCACTTAATCCAGAGGTTGTGGATCCCTACATTTATATTATTACAGTTTGGAGGCACTTCTCAAAGAAAATATTCCAAGATTACCAGGTGGAAAATTATTCGGAATGATTATTTTCAAGGGCACAACCAGGAAGGGCGCTGGATGCTGCAGCTTCAGTCTTTTCTTCCCAGAGCTTCCTTCCTTGGCGAAAGCTTTGTACTCTGTTCTTCATCTAAGAAACCCCTTACTTGAATGTTTTGATTCTTGTTTCCACTATCTGGACGAAATTTTTTTTTTATTTTAATCATTTTATTGGGGGCTCATACAACTCTTATCACAATCCATACATACATCAACTGTGTAAAGCACATCTGTACATTCATTGCTCTCATCATTCTCAAAACATTTGCTCTCCACCTAAGCCCCTGGCATCAGCTCCTCAGTTTCTCCTTTTCCTCCCCACTGTCCCTCTCTCATGAACCCTTGATAATTTATAAGTTATTATTTTGTCATATCTTACATGACCTAAAATTTAAAATTATATATATACACATACATACTCATTTTTGAATGTTTTTAGAATTATAACTTCAGGTTTTCTTAGATTTTTAAAAAAGTATTAACTTTTCTTATTCTAATCAACATAGTCCCCTCCCTTGAATTCTCTGATATCTACTCATATTTCATTATTGTTCCTCACCGAAGGTTCTTCTTTAATCTCATTACCCATTTTCCTCCTATCTATAAGAACTTTGCACATACATGTGGGTATTTGTTGCAGTAAAATTTTCTGCTTTCTCCAAGATTAAGTTTCACCCACAACCTCTTGGAAAATGAGCTACTCTTCCCCATGTTTCCAGGGTGGCACGAACCTCACTGCATTATTCTGGTTCTGTTTACTTACCTTTCCCACACCCTGGTTTCTATTTCTCTCAAGATGACGCTTTCTGCCTTCAAAAAAATATTTTATCCCTTCTCAACTGTTTCCCGCAAAGAGACAACAACAGGCGGACATACTATCATCTTGTCGGTTTGTTGACTGCCTACATCTTAAGTGATCAACTTATTTACTGTGAAAAATATATATCAAGATATGGTAAGACTTTGAATCTTGGTGTTTTTCTTTACTCGGTTTTACATTTGAGCAATGCACATATGTATGTGTGCACTCAGATGTTTTCTTTCCTTATTGTAGCCATCTGGGGGATGCTACATGAAATAGGTTGAAATAATGTATGACATCCTTGACTAAAAGATGATTTAGAAGTAAATGGTCTCTGTCTCCTTCTCTTCAAATAATGTCCTCCAGCCTTTAATCTAAGAGGAAAAAAATAAAACAAAACCCAGAGAATTGCTGGCCTAAGCAGTTGCGGAGCCGAAGCACAATCCCATGAACTCGGAACAAAAACCTAACACCATTTCTGCTTAAAAAATAAGAGGCAAGCCATCTTGAATTGATATATGCTGAGGAAAATGATAATTGTCTGATCCAAAGGATTCCTGAATCTCACAGTTATGTCTTGTGGTACTGCTTCATGCTCAGGAAAATATATACAGAAAAATATGAAATTATGCCTTGCCAAGGACTAGAAGCATTTGATCAAATACTTTGTCCCCAAGCTTTGGGAACTTCTCAGAGTCTGTTGCTTTGAGTGTGCCATATTAATCAGAAACATTACCGAATAAACCAACAAAGTGCCAGTCCACAGGCAAAGTTCCCCGTAAGAAAGATGAACACTTACTAAGATGTACTGAATATTTCCCACAGATTTGATGTGGCATAAACAACACAGAGAAGGAACTAAACACAAGTCAGGTTGTGCTTACGTGACATACTAGATACACTGTCTCTGTCAGGGGTCATACTTTTGAAAAGAGGCTTTGATTCTGAAGGAAAGCCCTGTGGGATTGGGAGAAAGACAGAAAGACAAAGCCTAGAATATTTGATGTGGTGAAAAAAAGGGGAAATTGTTCACTGAAGATTAATAAGTAAGCACAAATCAGCCCACATTTACCTTGCTTATTGTGATAATCAATAGGACACTGCATGAATCACAACTATAAAGCATTGTTAAGAGAGGAAGACGGACTTCAGTCCTTTTAAAAAGTATGAAGTGGCTTTAAAGATGGAAAAGAGCTTCTTTTCTCAAATCAAAGCAGCCAGTGTAGTCATGTCCCCTAGCTGGGTCTCTAAGTATGCTGCAATATGAGTCAAACAGATGATCACCCTGCACTTGACAGAACTAGATAGCAGAGTAGATGTCCTTGGACATGTTCGTGGGCTTCTGAAGTCAGATTCTAGTTTAGTGACACAAAATCATTCTCACTTCAAGTTAAGAGCAAAAAAAGAAACAAAAGACATGAAAAAAAAAGAGAAAAGATACCTGCTGTCAGAGTTCATTAAATACAACAGGATCAAAAGCTGATCTTTCATATGTCTGCTCTAGGTGTCAAAAATTGTTGTGGGTCAAAATCCTGCCAGTGCTATTAAATTATAGAAGAAAATATACTCTCAATGCCCTGCTGCTTAAATACATATTGCTCCATTTGTTTTCAAGGTATACTGGCTCAGTAATCTTTAAGTTAAAAATAATAATAATAAAAGTTGATGTAGACGGGATGTTTGTTATAAAACAGTTCAAAGATTTTCCACACTCAGGACGCTTAAATCAAAATAAATTCAAATTATGATTCCTCAAATCCCAGCTTCAGCCCTTCCTTTCTGTGAAGCATTCCTGGATGGTCTCATTCTTGTTAAACAAGCCTTTTTATGCATGTCTACACCCGTTATAACTGAGACATCCTAGCCATTTGCAATTGATAGTATTCTTCATTGATTCCTTCATTATGGCTGAGAAGCTTCTTTTGAAAGAATTTTATATTACATGTGTCCAGGGAACCTTCTGCTCCAGCATTTAGTGCAAAATATGATGTAGACCTTTATTAGAAAACCATCACTTTCTTTATGGACTAAGGAAAAGTTTAATTCAAGTCATCAGTCTAATTTCTCATTGCACAAGTAGCCCTGGGGAATGCAGAACATCCAGGGCATCGCCAAATTCTAGAATGCCTTTTAGCATGATTGAAAATTGATGGCTGTTATCATTTCAGAATCCAGTAATATAATCACCACAGAAACACAACCAGATATTTTCAGCTCATACTTGGAAACATTAAAATAGTTAACACTATTACTTACCAAGAGGGAGGAGGGCTTCCTGTCTTCTTTGTAAGATGGGAATCCTTACCGTTGCTTGTGGGGTCAGAGTTAAAAGTACTTGAAAATCAACGACATCGTGAAGCAGATCACTCCCAGCGTGTGTGTTTTTTTAGGGGTAAGTATATGCGGTAGAGTTGACTTCAGGGATGAAGAGCTACAATACAAACACAGAGATCCTGGCGATGTTGTAACCTTGACTGTTGAGCTTGGTGGATCCTCACACGGGTGCAAGGAAAAGCATTCTATTCAACACGTAGTGAGTAGAAGTTTCCATTGTAACCGCTATGGGGACCTTGGATGGAGAGCAGGCACTTTTTTACAACCATCATGCGGAGCTGGGTATATGTGATGCAATTTTGAAAAGAAAATGTAGTAAACTAATGATTCTGAGCCAACGACCAACTCCGGTGATAAAGGCTATGCTCTGTTCAATGCCCCATCTACTCTCCAAAAATAATCTCCTAATTAGTACTCGAGTTCTAGTTCCAGGTTCACTCTTAATAGCTAGGTATTCCTGGACACATTTCCTTAAGCTTCCTAGGTTTGGGTATTTACATTATTTAGCTCTGATGCCATGCAATTTTAATCTGGACATAAGATGCCGGGGCGGTGTGAATGGTTTCAGTTCAACGGCTGTTATTTGAATGCATCAAGTGGTGCAAGAGTAAACTTCTTTAAGACGTGGCTGTTCGTGTTGTAAATTCCTACTCATGGTCCCAGAGAGCAAGGTTCTATTCTGAAGCACATGGGCTTGCCTGGAGGTGAATCGCAACACCGGAAGTTAGGAGTTGACACCATTAGGATGCACTGCCTTTCCTTGATGGTCTAGCAAGTGGGAAAGGTGACTAGAAAACAAAATCCATATCACTCAAGAAGTCAATTTGGACTCATGTTCACCCTATAGGAGGGGCAGAACTGCCCCTGTGGGTTCCAGAGACAGAAACTTTGTATGGGAGCAGAGAGTCTCATCTTTCCTTCTAAGGAGTGGCTGGTAGTTTTTCACTGCTGACCACCAGGGCGCCTAATAATAGTTCGGCTTTATGTTAACTTGGGTGATCAGGATTGGCTCATGATGTGATCAAACATAATGTGGTCAAGTCCACTGTGGGCTCTTCTGTGATGGAGCCAAGCCTTTTGGGGAAGAATGAGACAGAGTACCACTCCTTAATCTGCTCACCATTGACCACAAGTGAAGCAAGTTTCATTCACTCTGCGTGTTACTCTTCGTAGAGATTCAATATGCAGGTGCACGCTCGCTTCAGCTGGATCTGGATCCTGCGTCTGATTCATTGATCCCTGTTATTTAGCCCTCTGATCCCCGGAGCTACCAGTCTATTGACTTTGGGTTCTTTCAGCTCTGCATCCACCAGAGTGTGGTCTTTCTGTGTTGTGCTTCATCTTCCTAATTCCTGTTCATCATTCCCTGCGGCTACAAGAATCAGGAGATGCATCCAGCTTACATCTGACTCCCGCATTTACCCACTTGTACAACGGTGTGATCCATTTCATGATATAACGTTCTTAGAATAGAGGAGAACTGCTCCCTGGGAATTCTGAGGCTATAAATATTCGCCGATGCAGACAAGCTTTTCTAGCACATCAAAGCTTACCAGACAGCGCCACCAGGGCTCCTGCTTCTAGAGTAATAACCAAAGCCCAAACTCACTGGCATCCAGTCAATTCTGACTCATAGCAACCCTGAAGGGCAGGGAGAAACTGCCCCAGTGCATTTCTGAGACTGTAACTGTTTCGAGGAGTAGAAAGCCTCGTCTTTCTTCAGAGCAGTGGCTGGTGGTTTCAAACTGCTGACCTTATTTTTTTAACTTGAGGATCACAGACCAATACGTAACCACAACGCCTCCAGAGCTCCCTAGCGTGATAGCGGTGCAATGAACTGTAACGTCCAGTGACAACCAAGTTAGAAAAATGACGCTAAGAGCAATTCCAGGCGATGTGGTCGACAGGCAGGTCTTACTGCATGCGTCAACTGAGTCCATGTAGACCATTGTGTATGCCGTCGCTAGTTATGACCATCAACTGGCAGCTCACCAGCCATATCGACCAACCTAAGATTCCTGTTCTTTATTCTGTAAGGAGTGTTGACACGTTAGGTGTTCACAGGTTAAAGTTCCTGAGGATTCTCTGATCAAATAACCCCTAGCTAGGTGGCTTAAAATAACACAAATGGATTCTCTCACATTTCTGAATACTGACACATTAAAATCCAGCTGGGTCTTACCCCCTGCAAAGGCATCGGGAAGAATTTCTCCTTTCCTTTCCCGGCTTCCAGGGTTGTCCACAATTCTTTGGAATTCCTACCCTCATGGCAGCATACATTTTTTCATGTGCTTCTTGTGACATTTTTCCCTAGAAAGCTTGGAGATAGGAAATTTTCCCTAGGAAACTTTAGAGATAGACACAGCACAAATGTTTTCATGTGCCTTCTTTTTTCCGTGTCCATCTCTAAATGTTCCTATATTTTTCAGAACCAGAATCCACTTGCTCAAGGCAGTGGGCATAGGACTCTAGGTGGCAGAGTTATCTCTCTTATCCCCTTTTCATTTTCACATGTTTCATACCTAAAACAGCAGTAACTGTGTCTATTATGTGTTTCTTTGAGAAGCATTTTAGGCCAAGCATGGGAAGATTTAGAATAAAAAAATCAACTAGCACCGGACAATTAGAAATCGTGTTAATTATGATCCAGGATAATTGATTACATGAAATGAGTAAGAAGGCAGAGAAAACCGCCCTCACTCCATGACAAGCTTTCTAGGGAAAAGTGTCACAAGAAATAGGAAACTTACAACTGAGATCAACTACTGTCACTTTTCTTCTCCATTAAGAAAGAGGGATGCTGCAAATAGTGCTTTTCACCTACAAAGTCTAGTGGCTCTTATCATTGATATTTGTCACATTTGTTTATGAGGTCAAGCCTGAACACATGTGTTAACATCTGATTTAAACTCCCTGAGAAATATCTTTTTAACATGTCCAACAATCAGCAGAGGAAACGACAATTTATAGAACGTGGAATGGAAGAGATGATAAGGAGTACCCCTTTTACTGAGCAATGTCAGGGCACTTAAAATATGAAAATTAACAGTTAAAAGGCAAAGCACTTGGGCCTTTATTCTGACATGCTGTCTTTTTTTTCTTCAGAGAATTGCCCACTCATTAAGGAATTAGTTTCATTAATGAAAAGTTAGTTGGATGTACTTTTATAAAGTTTACATACTTTGCTAGGTACTCTTTATTTGCCTTATTCAGATACATTGTCCCCTTATATGTCTGGTTCTATGCTTTAAGAAGTTGACTTTGAAAGAGGACCTTATCTGGGGTCCCTTACTTCTGCAATGGATTTGCGATTTAGCAATAAGAAACACTGGCTAGAGGCTGGATGAGGGGGGGAGAGTTAAGTGTTTAGTATCGTCTCTGTTTTCCTGTTGGTCTATGATTTCGGTCCACACATGGATTTTGCTCATCTGGGCTAATTTCTTGCTCCCTCCCCTCACCCCTCTATGACTAGAGCATTCAGTGGTTTGTAATAACCACATTCACTCTCCTTGCCCTTCCAGAGTCCTGGGATAAGGCTGGTGGCTGGGTTCCCTTTGTTTCTTATTCCTGGCAGTTCACCAAACCTTGTCAGATCCTTTGACACTGCCCACATGTCTATAAATAGTCTTTGCAATAATTCTTTTCAATTTAACCACTGGGATTGCCAAATTTGTTTCCTGCCAGGAGTCTGATGAATATACTCCTTACCTCTTAAAAAATGAACTAGACCAAAATGGAATTCTGATTTGTAGGGAGGACGTTTATACTAAATTACACAGGACATTTGTATTAATCAGAAATCTTTCAGTTCCAAGTGCCATAAAACCAATACAAGCTGACTTGAGAAAGCATAATAAAACAAAAATGAAGTAAAACAGAAAATGTATGGGCTATCCAGTGTTGTCACTATGTTGTTTTTTAACTTACTTTTTTAAGACTATTTCCGTTATGTTGGCATCATTCCCTGGTAAGCACTTTGTCTATAGCTGCAAAGCATTCCTCAGCATCTCATGCTTATAGGATTCTCACTGCTTCACTTTCTTAAAAAGAAAAAGACTCATAGTAGTCTTGTAGAGGTCAAGTACTAATCCTTAAGTGCTTCTTTCAGAAGAACAATCCCTAAAGAAGGTGGATGAAGAAGACCAGAGAGTGGCAGGTTTCCAAATATTTTGATCAATGAATATGTGATTATTTGGGTGCATGCTTTTCTTCATTCACTAGAGCAGTGGTTCTCAACCTTCCTAATGCTGCAACCTTTTAATACAGTTCCTCATGTTGTGGTGCCCCCCCCCAACCAGAAAATTATTTTCCTTTCTATTCCATAGCTGTAATTTTGCTACTGTTATGAATCAGGCAACCCCTGTGAAAGGGTCATTCAGCCCCCTAAGGGGTTGTGAACTCACAGTTTGAGAACTGCTGTACTATGTGAAATACCAGCCATCGCTGTCCTGGGTTGTTGAGTCAGCGAGCTCTCTGATCAAGATGTAGGCATAATGAATTGAATGCATGGACCTCCAAAAACTTAAGCATCATGGATAAATAGGGGGAAACAATGATGTTTGTAGATTGCTTTCAGTTGACCTATATTATTTTTTCCTGTACCTTGTTCTGTCACACGCCTGAAATGGAGATGACCATGTATAAACTGGGGTCACATACAAAGGTATGATGCATGAGAACCTTTCTTCTTTCCTGAGGTTAAATATATACAACTAATAAGACAAAATAAATCCACTGCTACAGAGTCTATTCTGATTCATAACAACCGTGTCTTGGGTTTCTAAGACTGAGATCTTTATGAACTCAGTCTCATCATTCTCCACTAGTTTAACTGGTGGGTTTGAACTGATGAACTTGAGGTTAGCAATCTTGTACTTAACTGACAGCACCACCAGGCATCCTTTAATAAAACACAATTAAATTAAAAAAGAAAGAAAGTGGTTTCGGCATCATTGCTGAAAGTAGCACTAGGAAATGAATAATTTCCAAAAATCACTGGTTGATTTCAACTCTTATTTTAAATCTGCAACCCTGACTCTGGTCATATTTGCAAACCAAGACAGAATAGAGTTGACACTACAAAACCCTTACTTGCTTTTTCTATTCTCTGATGACCATGCATGTCATTTATTAAATATTATTTTCTATCATCCAATAAAGAAATATTTATTTTTGACTTTCTATGCTTAAAAACTGAAGAAAGGTAATTACAGTTCTGATTTTATGTACTATGCCAGCTGTGCTAGACTGGGTTCTCTAGAGAAACAAAACCAGAACACTTATGATTATAATATATATATGAGGGTAGATATATACAGCATGAAGGAATATAGCAGCTACTCAGTCCACACAGCAGTAGAGAGCTCAGTTCAACTCACTTCCATGGAACAGTTAACATACTGGAAGTCCTTCAACTCACAAGGTCTACTGGATCCAGGGTCAAGGAAACAGACAGCAGAGTCTTCCATAGGGCAATGGAGGCAGTCCAGCCACAGGCAGCAAACATCAGGGCTGGTTACCAACAGTCAGCCAGATGACAGGGTCCAAGCTCAAGCAACGTGGTGAAGCAGACCTCGAAGGAACCTCAAGCTCTAGCAACATGATCCATGGTGCCCCACAGGTAGTGTAGCTCACAAGTTAAGGCAGAGAACTAGCTAAGGCAGCCACACACTGGTCCGATCACCAGAGAGCAAGAGAGGGAGAGGCAGGCTCGCCAAGCCATTTATCTCTTTACCCTCCAATCAAACTGCTACCTTATTAATACCACATGTTCCTATTGGCCAGGTCGGCGCAGTAAACCTACTTATCACACCAGTAAACTAAAAGAAGCCTTCCTAGCCTTTAAAATAGAAGGGAGAGATGATGGCTTACCAAACTCTGATTTTTATACCTAATAACAGGAGGATATCTGTTGTTGTTTGTTTTCATCTGCTTATAAAATAGCAGGCGGTATTTTTGATCACTTACCTTAGCATTGTGCAGTATGAGTCCCCTTGTTGTCACTGACTATCGTATATCAGGGTAAGGAACAAATTTCATCGTGCATGGCACAGACAAAGGAATCAATTTTATTACAGCAAGTGTACAAATTAGGTATTGACCAAGCAAAGAGAGTACAGGTCCCTAAATCCTTCCAATGATCCCATAGAGAATCAGGCATAACCAAGGACCTTTCTGGATGTGCACTGATATCCTCTATCTAGAAGGGGGTCTGGCAACCCCATCTTTAACATCTGTAGGACATTTTCAAGAGGGAAACAAAAAGATTACCATGACCCTGGGATCTTAGTTTAAGAGTCAGCTGTTTAAATTCATTGCTTGGTAAACATATTTGGCCACCATCTGAAAGAATTAAAGACCCATGGGTAGGTTTGTTCAGAGTATGAGGGGCTAAGTCCCACAAAAACAATCAGAATTGCACTGGGTAAAGTGGAAATTTTGTAGAATGAATGCTTTGTGCTGGGCAAGCATCGAACAACTTGCCCTTGAGTTAGTGAACCCAGTGGAATCGCCTGGGAAGGTTCTCCTTGGACAGAGTGAATTATTTTTGTAACAGCAGTTTCACTCAAACCTCATTTTTTTGTGATGGGTGATTTAAGAGAACAGCATATGGCTGTGAAATTGTGTTTCTCACTCAAGAAAAATGCTAAAAAATCTGTTGTGATGTTGATCACAGCTTACAAGAATAGCTAGATGGGAAAAACTCAAGTGTATGAGGGGTTTCTCATTTCAACAAAGGAATGCCAATGAGAAGTATCATTCAGGACATCTATCAACTTCCCAAATTGATGAAATGCCAACAAAATTCATGAACTGTGCTCAAGGACCAATGATGGACCATTGAAGAGATGGGTAAGTACTCTGCACTATCTTGGAGCTTGGTTCAATGAATTTTAATGGAAGGTTTTGGAATGAGAAGTGTCTCATGAAATTTGTGTATTGGGTTCTGACTGACCAGGAAAAAGGGCATCAAGTAGAAACATGTATGCCTTGAAAGAACAGCTCCAAGGTGACACAGACATTTTTTCCAAGGTCAGTACTAGTGATGAGATATGGTATTATTCTTATGACCCCCAAAGCACACATCAGTCAAGCCAGTGGAAGATGCCATCATCACCTTTCCCAAACAAAGTTCATCAGGTGAAAACTAACATCAAGATGATACTCATTTATTTTTTGGATATGAGAGCGATGGAGCATTTGGAGTTTGCTCCACCAAGTCAGACTGTTAATCAAGTCTTCTCTTTAGTGTTCTTAAAATATTACATAACAGTGTGCAACAAAAAAGGTCTGGTTTGTGGCAGACTGATTTTACCCCCACAACAATTATCCTGCTCCTGAAGCCATCTCAGTGCACCAGTTTTTGGCAGTTTGGGCAAAATACAGCATACCTCTCTTGCCCCACACACCTGACTCATCCTACCTCATTATGTGTGAGTGAGATAGCTATTTAACAATCTCAGGAAGGTGAAGAAAAAATTCAAGAGGGGTGCTGCCAGCCATCCAAACAGATGAGTTTGAAAAATGTTTCCAAGAATGGAATCTCAGATTTGACAAATATACTAAGTTTAATGGAGAGTACATTGAAAGTGATAAGATTGTTTTGTAAAATAAATTTAAATACATAGCTGTGAAAAAAATCTATTTTTTCATGTATACACCTCCTGCCCAGACATACTGACTATAATCTCGTCTGTAAGGCTCTAATTATGTTTTTCAGTTGCTTCTCTTTTAGATCCACTCTAAACATACTTTCTTAATGAAAAATTAATATAGGTGTAGTAGTAATAAGATAGGACAATTGTGATATGCAGGGCAGTGGCCACACGCTGATTGATACTTAGGCACTCTTCATTCCATTATAGAATAGTCCTAGAGAAGATGTGACCCTAACCACCTTAATACCTATAACCCACTCCAGTACAGGACCTAATCGATTCTATCTCTTTATATCTTAAAACTAGTTTTAATGGTGTAGAAGACGCAAATTTGAGTCCAACAACATGAGCCCTATCCAAGCACTATCCATAGTATGCTATCGCATGCGGCTCTGACCATACAATGACCCTGTGTGTGCGCATTCTTTGGGGACTCTTTTCTAATCATGAAGGGCTTTAAACAAAAAAAATGAACATTCATGGCATCAAGAGAGAACAGAAAAGAATAAATGAAAGCAAGAAATAGCATGGGTCATCTGGGTAATGTGCTGTAAGGCAAGGGAGAGCACAGGGGAACCATTTGTTCTCTTGTGGAGGATACTGGATGCAATGGATCATTGCTACACGGATACTGCTTGACGGACACTTGTACTTGCAGGAAAGAAACAAGCCAAAGGGCTGAATCCCTGTGACTCCAAAGTTTCGTCTTTCCTCCATTGTCATTTGCATTCTGGTGATTGAATTCAGAAACTTTGTCTCAAGCTACTGCTCTCGTTTATGATTGTTATTGTCTCCTCTCACCTCATTCTTCAAGCCAGAATGCTGAAAGTAAATGTGCCTAACCATAGCTACATCTTAATTGGCATATGAATGCTCCTTGGTATGACAACCATTTCTTTGTGATTCACATTTGTTCTACTTATAGAATTTTGATCTTCTTAAATTCCTATTGAGGACTAGAGTTTTATTAATATTTTCTATGCTGTTTACTAGGGCTTGTTTTGCATAGCAGTGTTTATTTTGTTTGTCTTCCTAAAATATGCACACCAAATTATCATGGGCCAAATAAGCGAACATTGTGTCATGAAGGGTGTACATGACTGCTGGCTGACAAATGACCATTCTCCAGGCCTTAACTCCATCTCTAATTCTCTCATTGTAACTGCTAAATTACCCATAGATAATTTGAAAAGTTTTCCAGATGAGATGCAAATAATCTGAGTATTGTCTGACAGACATGAGTTGAGTACACATTCTAATTCTCTCAGGAGTTCAATGATCCCAGAAAATTATCTTTTGATAACTTCTATGACAGTTTTATATGCCTCTGTATTGTGATAGCAAGAATTTTGAAAGAAGTCAAGAACTTTTACATTTTTGGAAAACAACTTTATAGAACTGCACAAATTTGGCAACATTTAATAAAAGTGTTGAAATTATTAGGGCATATATAGACAATGCTTATTTGTAATCAATTTCAAGAGAAAATAGATTTTCAATCATTGCTCTTAGATAATGAGCATGTGTCAGTGTAGAACCAATTATCCCAAACAAGAAAGCAAAGTACATAAATTTAGAATTAGATGTGTTTAATCTAAATAACATCTCAGAATTAAAAAAAATTATCCTGGAAAGTTCTGTGTCCAAAGACAAAGAATTAGATGCCTCTCAGTGTCATGAAGGAGCCCTGGTGGCACAGTGGGCTATGAGTTAGGTTTCTAACTTCAAGGTCAGCGGTTTGAATCCACCAGAGACTACACAAGAGAAAAATGAGGCTTTTATTCCTGTAAAGTTTTACAGCCTTTGTAACACACAAAGGTAGTTCTACTCTGCTCTGTGGGGTCACTATGAGCTGCAATTGAATCGATGTCAATGAATGTTGATTTTGAGAACATATCATGAAGAGAAAGTCCAAAATACTAGGAAGAGCAGAGAAAATCTGGCTAGATTGTGATATCAGTCTGTAAGATAGGAATGAATTCAAGATGCAAGGGGAGAAAGAGAGAGAAAATTAGGAAGGGTCAAGTGGAAGTGATGTTTTATGTGCCAGATATCTTGGCCATGTAAGTAGAGATATCTAAAAGATAATTAGGTGTGAGTGCCTAAAGAGAGTGGAACTACTGTGAGCAAATATGGTGTGGCATATGAGCACATAAACACAGGAATTTTTTTAACAGGAGCACGGAATATTTATTTGAGGTACAACAGTCAAGCTAAGGAACAGACAATTTGCTATGAGCTAGGCAAAATGAAAAGTCCTCTGGATCACACAAATCATGTTCTGCAAAGACTTTACACGAGGGAAAACATAGTCTCCTGAAACCAACCAACAAACTCAGTGCCCGTGACTTGGTTTCAACTATAGATACCCTATGGGAGAGAGGAGGAAGGTCCCTGTGGGTTTCTGAGACTGTAAATCTTTCATGTATTCGCATATCGCAGCTTCCCTGCAGAGCTGCAGGTGGTTTGAAATTGCTGGCCTTGAAGCCAGCATCCCAAAGCACAGCATGCTCTTTGGAAGACCAGAAATCAAGGGCCATTCCTGGCTGAGAGATGAGTCCTCCATGCTGGTTGATCAGTTCGTTGACATAGGTGGGCTCTTCCAGGGACATGGTTGAGAGGCACACTGCTTGACTTAAAGAAAAGTCTGGAATCTCTTACAGTTCACTTGGTTAGGTCTTACCCAATCAGGATAATTTCTCTTTTGATTACCTCAAATTAGATTCATTAGAGGCCTCAAAAATCCCCAAATTATCTTTGCTTTATAAAATAAATTAACCATAGAAATGCTAGTCCATCACTTTCACCATAGCCTATTGTTTAGAAGCACATGACGGGCCTAGTCCCATTCACGAAAGGGCACGGATTGTACCAGGAGTCTCCTTAGAGATGTTCACAACAGCTAACCATGTAGCCAGTGCTACAGTCAAAACGCACGCCTCCAAGAGTTGATGGATCGTTGGGTGCCCATCCTGGGGTGATCTCCTCATGGCAGAATAAATACGGGGAAGAGATATGAGCTGACATATTCCTCATGTTGCTCTTTGTACTTTAAAAGTGAGAGATATTACAGCAAGTCAAATACCTGAAACTGGACTCTGATACCAATTAGAATATTAAATCAAAATCTAGACTGTGCCAAGAGGGCAAATGCAGGGTATATGATTGCCTCCAAAAGCCGGGAGGGGCAGAGGTGGTGCTTCTAATATCCTATTCATATCAGCTGCTGGTCCTGTGCAAAGTCTAATGTGGTTAGGAAGCTGAGAGTCGATTTTCATAAAATTTAATGAGGTGGTAATGCCAATTGTAGCTGCAGTACTGGATGTCACATTTTACTGAGAAAATTCCTCAAAGTCCCTGGCACCTGGTGTGTAGCCTAAGCTTGCCAAATGTTCTCAGTTACATTCCCACAAGTAAGGACAGTCGGAAGCAGTTCTCGTTGAGGTATCAAGGAACACAGTATCCATTTATTGCCTGGTGCTTGCTTTGCATTTTGCCCAGAGGAACTTTGATCATCTTAATAGGGCTCAAAATGTCTTGCTGACACATGGCCTCGATGAGACTTTGCTTATTGGACCTCGTGAGTAATAAATAATGGGCTTTCTCGGTGTGTGATTGTGAGATACACTTTAAATACACAGGTAAGTAAACTCTGGGAATTTTTAATATACTATATGAAGCTTCCAGGAATCCAATGATAGGACGCATTCTGGGATATCCTTATTAACGTCAAGGACAAGATGAGGCTTTCGACTCCTGTAAAGAATTAAAGTCTTGGGCACCAACAGAGGCTGTTCTACCTTGTCTTATAGCTGCAGTTCTGAACCTACAGGTGGCGACCCCTTTGGGGGTTGAACAACCCTTTCACAGGGGTTGCCTGATTTATAACAGCAGCAAAATTACAGTTATGAAGTACCCATGAAAATAATTTTATGGTTGGGGGGGGTGGTCACCACAACATGAGGAACCGTATTAAAGGGTCACAACAATAGGAAGGTTGAGAACCACTGTCCCATAGGATCACTATGAGTTGGCATCAACTTGATGGTAGTGTTTTTATTTTTATTACAGTAAGAAAGTTTCCTTCATCGTGTATCCCCCACCACAACAGAAGGCACAGTATTGGAACAAACTCTTAGCCTTTGGAAGCAACACATTCAAGACTTGATCCTTCTATTCTGACTTCCCCTGTTTGTTTATTGGGTGCGTAGTCTTCATGAGTGATAGGGTTGCATTTAGTTATTTGTTTTTGGAGATCTTACATTTATAATGACAATCCATAGGTCCATTTGATCAAGCATAGATACACAATTGTGCTACCATCATTTTCTTTCTTCTTGAACTCCTTGATATCAGCTTCCCTTTATTCCCTCCTTCCCCCACCCTACACACCCCTGAACCCTTAATATATTATATATTATTATTATAGGTTTTTTTTGCCATAACACACTGCTTCCAATGTATCCATTCACCTAAAATTCTGATGTCTGTTCCCCTTGAGTGGGGTTATTCAGTCATTGCTGCTATCACTTCCTCTCTTTTCCCCTTCTACCCCCTCTCTTCCTGTACCCTTGGGGAATCCTTAATTCCATTACTGTTTCTGAGGGGTTTATCTAACTTGGATTTCATGCATTGAAAGACCTTAATTGTACCAATGTATATAAGCTGGTCTAGAAAGATTAGTGAGGTAAAATCAAGTCATAATAGTGGCAGGAGGAAATTTTTAAAGAACGAGAGGATAATTATAGGTTTTATCAGTGCTATACTGCACCCAGGGTATACCGTCCCTTCCATGAGTCCTTTTTGTAAGGTTTTGTCCAATTGTCTTGCAGGTGGGCTTTGAGTCTCCACTTGGCCTATGTCCCTTCGTGTCAATTTGATTTCTGGTTTTTGAACTTCTGATACCTAATCCCATCGATTGCTCATGATCACACTGGCTTGCATGCTTCGTCTATGTGGGCTTTGTTGCTTTCCTGTTAGATGCCTTAAGACCTCAGATGCTATGTCTTTTAATAGCCTGGCACCATCATCTTTCTTCACCAGACAGTTTTGAATGAGATTAGAACAGATATTTCTGTAGCTGGTTCAGGTTCGCAGTACAAGAGACCTTTCCAGTTGGACCACATAATTCCCCAGTACAAACCTCTAACCACCACACTGCCGAAGAAAGTGTCCTGAAGATCACGCATGACCTCCTTAAGCTTCACGAGGGAAAAGGATAATCTAATTCCACTTCTACCCAAGGATGATTTCTAAGTGTCACAGGCCAGGCATGTCCCCACCCAACATCCATCTTTGCCCTACTCCTTCACCACCCAACCCTCCCTAGGCACTGGCTTGTGTGTTGAGTTCAATCATCCCTTGCAACAGCCACACTGTAGTCATAAATAAGACTCACACCTTATAGAGGTTTATTGGAGACATTAATAGGTTGAATTTCAGGACCTCACATATGAAGTATAAAATTCTCCTATTAATGGACCTTTTTTCCGCCATGCACTGAGGTATATTTCTCTCTGCTCCTTGTCTTGTTGGAAACTCATCCCCTTGGCCTCTGCCATGCTTGGGCAACTATTTTAAGTTCATTTAGTGAATATCAATGCCTGAAGGGCATCCTACTCTGCTTGCCAGCCTCACTCTATACAGGGTGGAATAGGAATATCGACTAGCCCCCAACTAGAGTTCTATACACCCTTTGTTCAGGCACCAAACGATTCATTTGATGGGACTTACAAAACCTTTAGAAAAGCCAGAACAAGCAATGTCACTTCACTGCATTGCTTCTATCTCAATTTGTACCTTGGGCCCCATACGAGGATAATACAATCATATGAAGATAAAATAGTGGTACAAGTTTTAGATAAATCTGTAAAGTATGCTGCTAAGCTACACCCCTACTTAGCAATAGTCGTACACTTATATCAAGTAAACCCCCCCAAAAAAACCAACAAAAAACCTTACTGCCATTGAGGCTGTTCCAACTCATAGCGACCCTCTAGGACAGAAGCGAATTACTCCTGTGGGTGTCTGAGAGTGTAGCTCTTTACAGGAGGAAAAAGCTTTGTCTTTTCCCTGTAGAACAGCTGGTGGTTTTGAACTACTGATTTGTGGCTCACAGCCCGGTGTATACCAATGTGTCATCATGGCTCCTCATATGGTTACCTATAAATCAACATCACTGCCATTGAGTCAAGGCCAAACCATTCAAGACAGGGGGTAACTACCCATGTGAGTTTCCCAAGTCTGGAACTCTTTATGGGGGTAAAAGAGCCTGTCTTTGCCTGAGGTGTGGCTCGTGGTTTTGAACTGTTGACTTTGCAGTAAGCAGCCTAATATGTGATCACTATGCCACCAGGCTCCTGACTTACATATAAGGATAAGGCAAAATGCCTCGCTACAAAATCCTAGAAACCTTGAGTGAACAAAAATATCGGAATGTGAAGCTGTTATTTCTCAGCAAGATGCACCATCCTTCTTTATGCAGGTCTATACACTTCTGAAGGTAATATTTCCATCTCTTTGCCATCCCTGAAGAATTCTTCATTTTTCAATTTTCATCAAACGAAGATGTCAGTTTTGTCATTTTCATAGGATTCAAATCATATTCTTTTTAAATGTCCTTCAGGTTTTGGGATGAGAAAAACGTCAGAAAGAGAAAGATCAGCCCTGTACGGATGACTGGGTTAAGGTTTCCAAGAAGTTCTCCAAGACTGTCCATGGTATCCTCACAGAATAAGTGCAAGTACAGTGTTAGGAAAGAGAAAGATATCCCTTGGCATCATTTCTTGCCTTTGTCTCAAAAAGCAATTTTCATTTTATTTAAAACTTTTTGTGTGATAAGCTGTCATGATTGCCATGCACCATTACCAAGATGACCCCTTTGGAATAAAAAACAAACAAACAGAAAAACCAGTCGTCATAATCTTCCGACTTGACTCACCTTGCCTTGGTTTCTTTGGTTTGAATGTAACTGGCCTAGCAGATTCCCTTAGAAGCTGCTCCTTTGATCGTGCTTTGTAAAGGCATCCTGGAGAGTCGAAGGCAAGTGCAGAACCTGTCTGCAGTCATTCACTGAGTACAGACTAAGATCTGCACATATCTCATCTACAATAAACAACTGCCAGCATGAACTAACATATTGGAATCAGCGATTTGAATTGAGCTTTGTATACTGCCCATCTGACACAATATCTATAGTGTGTCTGGTTGATAACCTAATGTCAGAAGAGAAATTTTCAGAGTGAAAAATACGCAGGTGTCTAATAGAAAGTGATTAATTGTTGTTAAAAATACTGACATTTATTGAATTGAGAGAAGACGTATGGGGAAAGATTATGGGTGTGGGCTTCTCAAAATGAACAGAGAGTGTGAGGATATTGATGTCTTAAGTAAATATCCACAAGGGGGTGTCCATTGTATGGGAGACTCTCAATAATGAGCCGAACCAGATGACGGTGTCTCCCATCACCTCATAATTTGCTCACTTGTTCTGTACAGATAATTTCCTGGTTACAGACATCTAACTATCACACAAGTCCTTCTTCCCCTTTATTGTTGCTAAGTCAGCTATGACTCACAGTGACCCTGTGCACAGCAGAAGGAAACACTGCCTGTCCCGTGCCATCCCACAGTTTTTATGTTTGAGCCCAGAGTTGCAGCTTCTGTGTCAATCAATCTCACTGACATCTCCCTCATTTTCACTGACTCTCAACTTCACCAAACATGATATCCTTTTCCAAGGACTGGTATCCAGACAAGCTGTCCAAAGTAGGTGAGAAGGAAATAAAAGTATCCCTTTGTCACTTGTAAGGAACATTCTGAATTTACAACTTCCAAGATAGATTCGTTTTCTGGACCATCCCATAGTACTTTCAATATTCTTTATAGACATCACAATTCAAATGCATCCCTTGTTCTTTGCTCTTCCTTATTTGATGTCCAATTTTCACTCACATACGAAGGACGGAAAGTACTGCTGATCGCACATCCACATGTTTAGGGCAGCACAATTCACAAGAACAAAAGATGGAAGCCACCTAAACGTCCACCAGTAGAAGAATCTACAAAGAAATTCTACTACAAAAACGAAGGAATTCTATGCACAGCCAAAAACAAGATGAAGACATGAAACATCTCCTGGTATGGATGGAATTAGCCACACAAAGAGAGGCAAATATTATAAGAGCCCACTGATACACAGAGGAACGTACCAAAATGATAAAAGATGCCACTTCCAAAGGAAACAGACTTGGGAGACTCTCAAGCACCAGAGAGCAATGCTAGACTTGTTCTCTGACAGGAGTTCACTGGGGTGGAATTAAAGATAACAGACCACAGGAGAGAGATCAAGAAGCGCGAGAAGGGGGAACCCCAATAGGGGGTTTGATTCGTGGTTTAAAACATTGTGTACAAAGTTGATGATCTAAGATGTAAACCCCCACCTAATTTACAACAAAATATTTTATTTAAAAAGGCAATAACATGATTTAAATCAGGAGTAGCTTAGTTCTTAAAAGTGACATCATCACCCTTCAAAACTTTAAAGAGATTTTTGAGGAGTGGTTATGCCCAGTGCAAAAGGCATTTGATTGTCAAAAAGACAGGTACTTCCATGAGCACAGATTGTGGATCCAAGCAAGATGGAATCTTCAATAACTTTCATCTTCCTTCATCATGATTTTTTTCTATTCATCCAGTTTGTGTCAATTTCTGTTTTCTTTACATTGAGTTGCAAATCATGCTGAAGGCAAAGTCCTTGATTTTGATCAGTGTGTGCCTCAAATCCTCCTAGCTCTCTGCAAGCAAGTTGGTGTCATCTGCATATCACAGATAGTTAATAAACCTCCATTCCCTTCAATATTGGAGCCTTGGTGGCATATTGACTTCAGTGCTAAGATCCACATGGTCAGCAGCTTAGAATCAAAAAAGATTAAAATCTCAAGACATGGCTTTCTACTCCCTTAAATAATTACATTTCCCGAAAACCACTGGGGAAGTTCTGCTTTGTTCAATAGGGTTTCTATGAGTCACTAGCCTTTCTTTCCACTAACCAAAAAAAAAAAAAAAAACACAACCAAATTCCCTACCATCAAGTCAATTCCCACTCATCATGACTCTGTAGGACAGGCTAGAACTGCCCCTGTGGGTTTCCAAGATTGTAACGCTTTATAGGAGTAGAAAGCCTCAGTCAGGTTAAATAAGAGGTGTTGTGTCCTCATCCACATATTTGATTTATAAAATCCAGGACTGGATCTTGTTTGTAACACAGGGACTGCCTACATAGAAATGGCCACAGCAACAAGGGAAGAGTTATCCGTGGACACAAAACGGTGGACTGCCTCTCACAAAAGCTTATATGACTAAGTTTGCAACTTGCCAGTAACAAGAGCTAATACTGATCCCCTAATCGGTCACTATTCCCTGAGGGAAAGGTACGAGTAGAGGGAATCATGCCATGGAGTGATTGGTTGGTTATATTTAGAGTTATTATAGTTAAACCTATGCATATTCAAAGTTTGAACTAGCCTCTTCCTTTCTTAGTGTGTTCATTTATGATTGCTTGGATGCTATTTATATTGGGTTATTGCTTTATATGATTGTTTAATAACTTACTAAATTCCTTACATGTAGCCTCAGAACCCAGGATAATATCTCCAAGCACAGGACACGTTTTATGCTAAAAAAAAAGTGATAAAACTCATTGTGACTAAGGCTGTATATTTCAGGCTTGGAATATGATAGCTTTGTTATCAACCTAAGACTCTATCTGATATTGAACGCAATTCATCGATCTCCTGTGGTGGAGATAGAAAGGTTTCAGTAACAAGACTAAGTGGGCGCTATGTACTTCTCTTTGCTTTCCAAAACTTTCCCACATCTCCCTAGCCTACTTTATGGTCTAGAACAGCGTCACGTGTGGCCATGCCCTCTGTCTTCTGTTTTGACTTATCGACCAAGATGTCCCGGGGGAGAACCGAGGAAAGAATAATGGCTATTGAGTGAAAGCAGGGGATATAATCCTTTGACTGCTTAATACCCCTGGAGTTTTCCTGATATTGGCTGCAAACCTCACAGATTAGCACAGCCCCACTCAGTGAGCTCTTACCACCGCCTTCTCCTGGATGTAGCTAACTTCTCCTCAACACCATCTATTTTAGCATCATTCTCTCTTCCCAGTTTCTGGCCATTCCTTCCTGTTTCTGTCATTGTTAGGTGTCAGCAGTTTGGTTCTGATTCATAGGACCCTCTGTACAACAGAGCACAACATGCCCAGTCATGCATCATCCTCAAAGTCACTGTTATGAGTGAGCACATCGTTGCAGCCCTTCCTATCCTCGGTCCATTTCGATGTGATATCAACCATCCATTTAGATGTGATGCTAGTCAATTCTTACTAGTCCTGAAGTACTGTACATGTGGTACAGTTTGTGCTCAACTCTTATAAATAGTTCTTTTGAGAATTAATATGGAATTATCATAATGGTAATTAATCTTTTCATAAGAACTTTACAAATACTGTAGCACAGTTTAAC
The DNA here is from genome assembly GCF_050624435.1 of Tenrec ecaudatus. NCBI lineage: Eukaryota > Metazoa > Chordata > Mammalia > Afrosoricida > Tenrecidae > Tenrec > Tenrec ecaudatus. The sequence continues at coordinate 145,503,779 of NC_134538.1, read as the reverse complement.
AATAAATTCTGATTTACCCCATGGAAGAGGCTAGACCACTAGTAAAGGAGAAAAGGTTGCTGTTACGTAAAGATCATTCTGAAATTAGTGCCCTACAAGGAGTCAGAATCTAAGAAAAACTCCTGGGATGTGGCACTTAATTGTGCAGAGAGGGAAACAATTAATGAAAGAGGAAAATAATACATATGTGTATATGTGTATATATATATATATATATATACCATATTAAATGAAGGGGGAAGTGCAGAGTGGAGACCCAAGGCCCAAGTGTCGGCCAATGGAGATCCCCTCATAGAGGGGTTTAGGAGAGGAGATGGGTCAGTCAGGGTGCGAGGTAGTACCGATGAAGAACACAGCTTTCCCCCAGATCCTGGATGCTTCCTCCCCTCAACTACCACGATCCGAATTCTAGCTTGCAGGCCTGGATAGGACAGAGGCTGTACACTGGTACATATGAGGGCTGGAGGTACAGGGAATCCAGGGTGGATGATACCTTCAGGACCAAGGGTGTGAGGCACGATGCTGGGAGAGTGGAGGGTGAGTGGGTTGGAAAGGGGGAACTGATTACAAGGATCCACATGTGACCTCTTCCCTGGGAGAGGGACAGCAGAGAAGGGGGGAAGGGAGACTCCGGATAGGGCAAGATATGACAAAATAAGGAGGTATAAACTACCAAGGGCACATGAGGGAGGGGGGAAAGGGGAGGGAGGGGAAGAAAATAAAAAGAGGACCTGATGCAAAGGGCTTAAGTGGAGAGCAAAATGCCTTGAGAATGATTGGGGCAGGGAATGTATGGATGTGCTTTATACAATTGATGTATGTATATGTATGGATGGTGATAAGAGTTGTATGAGTCCCTAATAAAATGTAAAAAAAGAAAAGGGGAGAAAAAAATGATTAGGGCAAAGACTGTACAGATGTGCTTTATACAATTGATGTATGTATATGTATGAACTGTGATAAGAATTGTATGAGCCCCTAATAAATTGTTAAAATTAAAAAAAAAAAAGAAAGAGGAAAATAAGTTAATATTCCTTGTAAATTTGGACAGGCAATCAAACACAAACAAAATGGGAAGTTTTAAGAGAATCATTATGAGAGATTTAAAAGACTACCGGTGACCATCAAGGGAATTCTTACTAATAGGTGGGAAGAAGGTATCTATGGGCCCTATAGGGAATACATTCAAGACCATAACAATGAACTTTTAAATAGGAGGCAGACAGTATAATATGTTTTATGAAACTAAATGCTGCCCTGATAGTAAATTTTTTCTTTCTGGAATTATCCTTATGAGGGATTAAGGTTGATAAGATTTCTTTAAACAAAATTGTGCACATGGTGTGAGCACAACATCATGGTCTGGCCTCATTTTTCTTCAAGTTTATCAAACACACTTTGTGCGTTAGCAAGCATTGTCAACACCCAGGAGCATTCATTTTGGTACGATGCGTAGGCATCAATCGGTATGTAAAAACAATTTCATTTAATAAGATGTATATAAGATTAGACCCAATACATATATGAGGGACTTGAAATATATGTGTTGTATGCCTGAAACGGCTTTCTTGGGATTTTCTATTCTCTGATTGGGATTTTTGATTTCTACAATTTTCAAGGTACCCTTTTCGGCTGTGGGTTAGACTTTGGGATGCTGACTGCAAAATATGTGTTTCAGCCCTCTAATTGGTTTGCGGGTGAGACTGTCAGCTTACACAGACCTGCAGTCTCAGAAACCCTATGTCAGGTGACTAAGAGTCAAAACCAACTTGATGGCAGTAGGTTTTCATTTCCTTTTGTGGGAATTATATAAGTAAATATATATCCAGTGAGGCCTAGACTTAAAGAGAAATAAAAGGGTCATACAGGGTATGACTGTGCTTTCTTTTAAATAAAAGTGGAGGGAAATGGGATTCTTCCCTTGGAGCCTTTAATGGTTCAATAAACGAGTGAAAGAGACAGACACAATAGAACACCATTAGACACGTTTTAAAATACTGGCTCACAAAATGCCAGAAGTTCCAACAGAAATGCAAGTTAAGAGATATAAAATGTTTGTTTTCAAATATTACCTGGAAATTAGGGCTAACACACTATAAATAATAAAGTCCAATACAGGCTAAGAGTCTCTCTGCCCTTATGATTCAAGATTAAAAACACCACTTCTTTCTCTCTCTCATTTTTGTCTACCTGTGCAGGAGTCCTGGTATAGAGTGAGTTACATGGTGGTCTGCGAACTGCTAGGTCACCAGTCACTCCTAGGGAGAAAGATGATGCTGTTTCGTCCCTTATAGACCTTATAGATGGATAGTCTCACAAATCCATAGGGATAGTTCTAGTCTGTTCTATAGGATTGTTTTCAGTCAGAATCAACTTGATGGCAGTGAGTTCAGATTTATCTATCTATCTATCCATCATCGACATCATCTATCTATCATCTATCTATCAGCAGCAGCCACCTTCATGATTCCAGGATTCACGGGAAAAGGCTTCTTCCTCTTTGCCGTTCCCGCTCCATGTATGGGAAGTCTGCATGGAGTCCTCCTGATTATTCTGCTCACAACAGCATGGAGCCGTGCAATTGGTAGCTCTGGCTCAGCCCTCAGGAGAACAGCAGGCGAGCAAGGTTGTAAATTTAAAACAGAAAAATGCCAGTTTTGCAATGTGGATACTTTCTCATTGAACATACTGTGGCTTTAGAAAGACATTTTTCTGTTTTAAATTCCCAGTAATTGAACTTCTTTCGATGCGTCTTTCCTCTCCATGGGCAAGCAGCACGGTCACTTTGAAAGATTTGTTCCTCTGAGACACGAAGAGCAAAAGACATTTCAAACAATGGGCTCAGAGGCAAACGGCCCTGTGCGCAGAAAAAGGCAGGAGACACTCCAGAATGATTTCCAGGCCAGGCGCTTAAGAGAATTGCTGTTACCTTATATCATTTCTGGAAAAGACAGATTTCAGAATAGAGAAAAAAGAAGAAAGAAAACAAATCCTACAGATAAGAGATTCATTTAAACAAGCATCTGTAAATGGTCGTGCTCTCTTTCTTTCTCTTTATTCTTGTTCTCCGTTTTTCCAGTGTTACTTTCTCCTCTTTCACTTGTGCTAACACTAAATAGTTCGAAGCAAACCAATCTGTCAAATAGCGGTTTGGACTCAGCTTTGGGCCAAAGGATGCAGCAACCGTTTTCTTTGAAATAGTTGCGAATGAGTCCATTCTGGCTCATAGTGGACCTTTGTTGAGGCTTTTAAGGCTCTGTAAGTCTTTCCTCGTTCTCCCTTGGATCAGCAGGTAGGCCATGGTCACCAGGACTGTAGTATTATTGAAAACTACAGCCCCCAACTTCTTATGTGTCTTTTTTATGAAAAACAGGGCAAAAATGCTGTGTATATTTCAATATTTCAATATGAGGAAATGTGTCCTGCAGTTAGCTGCCCAATGCTGACCCGATGGTGCCCCTGTGGCTCTCTGAAGGACATTTGCAATTCTTTCTTTGATTTTTAACCCTTCTCTCATGCTCATGTCCATAGCAGCAGAAATTATTTTCAATCAAAGATGACACTGTCTGTTCCAGTAGTTAGTCTTAGAAATGCTTTGTAGGGTTTCTATGAGTTGGAACCAACTTAAAAAGAGTGCATTGGGCAAGTTGCTAACCTAATGGTGAGGAGTTTGAGTCTCTCTAGCAGTTGAGTGGAAGAGGAGGCTGGGAATCAGCTTTCATAAAGATTAGAGCCTAGAAGCCCCTCTGGTCAGTCATGAGTTGCAGTCTTCTTAAAAGCAGGAGATGTGGCATTTTGTTTTCCTTTTCTTTTGGTTGACTCCTCTAACATTAGCTCAGGATCCTTGGTGGCACAGTGGATTAAGCATGGATCTGCTAAGAATGAGGATGGCAGTTCAAATCCACCAGCTGCTCTGAGAAAGAAAGATGAGGTTGTCTGCTTTTGTCAATATTTATAATCTCAAAGACCTAAAGAAACCAGTCTATTCTATCCTATCAGGTCACAAGCAATTGCACTACCCTGGAAAGCAGGAGGTTTGTTTTGTTAGTAATGTTTACCTAATGACTTCCTAATCGCCAAATTAAATGGCTTATCTTAGTGTTCAAAACACCAGCTGCTCCTGGGGAAAACAATGAGGCTTTGGACTCTAGAGGCACAGTCTCAGAGACCCACATGGGCTGCTGTACCCTGACAGAGGTTTACTTTCTTTAAAAAAAATCATTTTATTGGGGCTCATACAACTTTTATCACAATCCATACAAACATTCAATATGTCAAGCACATTTGTACATTTGTTGCCAACATCGTTCTCAACACATTTGCTTTCTACTTGAGCCCTTGGTATCAGCTCCTAATTTTTCCCCCTCCCACCCCACTTTTCCTCCACACTCCCGGTATCAGTACTCTCAGCACTGGTCCTGAGGGATCATCCGTCCTGGATCCCTGTGTTTCCAGTTCCTATCTGCACCAGTGTACATCTTCTGATCTAGCCAGATTTGTAAGGTAGAATTGTGATCATGATAGTGGGGGTTTGGGGGGAGCATTTAAGAACTGGAGGAAAGTTGTATGTTTCATCATTGCCACATTGCACCCAGACTGGTTCATCTACTCCCTGTGACCCCTCTGTAAGGAGATGTCCAGTTGCCTACTGATGGGCTTTGGGCCCCACTACACAGTCCTCCTCATTCACAATGATATGATTTTTTTTTGTTTTTTGATGCCTGATACCTGGTCCTATTGACACCTGGTGATTACACAGGCTGGTGTGCTTCTTCCATGTGGACTTTGTTGCTTCTCAGCTAGATGGCCGCTTATTTATCTTCAAACTTTTGAGACCCCAGATGCTTTATCTTTTGATAGCCAGGCACCATCAACTTTCTTCACCACATTTGCTTATGCACCTGCTTTGTCTTCAGTGATTGTATTAGGAAGGTGAGCATCATGGAATGCCAGTTTAATAGAAAAAGTGTACTTGCATTGAGGGAGTACTTGAGTGGAGGCCCGATGTCCATCTGCTACCTTAATACTCACTTCCTCACTGTCCCCCTACTTCACTTAACAGGTGCCTTCCTTCGGTGATCGATCCCTCCTGGTGATTTTTGATAACCTTCTGCTGTGACCCTAAGGTTTAAAATGGCAGTGTCTAGGAAGGAGACCACAAGCCCTTTCTTCCCTGTCAATCTTCATCTAGAAGCTCCATTGAAACCTGTCTAATGAGGACAACCCTACCTGGATGTGAAATGCCAATGACCCTGCCGCTGGCATCATGGCATTATACACACCACCAGAGTGCAACAAACTGATGTACAGGTGTTCCATGATGCTAGAGCTCCTCCGAATTGGGTCCAGAGACAGGTGTTATAGTGAACCTCACGTATTTGGGAGTGATTCCAGGAACCCCTGATGAGACTCTTGAAAAATGAGATATAGAAGGGAAGGGACCCATGAAAGAGTGTGATGAATGAAACGTGTTACCACTGGGAACCACTAGAGCTAAATCCATTTGATTTAGTGTGAAGTCCTCTGAGACACATGACCTCTGCTATTTTCAGGGTAGGCGGGTCAGTAGAGTCCGGCCCAAGAGATGAGTATGCTTTGTCATTCAATATAAAGGTTGCCTCACCCACTACCAGGGGTTGTGAGTTGTTTTAGAATCTTTGGGACCCTATATTGGTTTTGCAAGGCTTTGAAGTAGGCAACCTCACCTTTCTCTCTCAGAGGAGCTGGTAAATTTGAACTACCTACCTTGTGGCTAGCAGCCACACGTCCCGCACAGTGCCGACAGTGCTCCTTTAGAGCGCTTTCATTTATCAATACTTCAGACTTGCATGATTAGCAGGCTGATTTTGGAATAGATCGCTGAAGAAGGGCTAAGCCTAAGGCAAGAGAGGGTGGGCATGACAGAGCCAGTTTCTGTTATACTTCTCTTAGCTGTACTGACCCTGATTTCATTGAAACCGCAGAGTCTACAGGATGAGTTCACGTCAGTTTATTTAAGTGCGGCCTTGCGTGAACTCATCCCTTCCTGGTACTCAGATTTTTAATCCATGCTTTTTTATTGAGAATTTTACTAATATAAATCTCCTATGCCTTATTTCGATGGCTTCTGTGGATGCTACCTAGGAAGTGGTGTGTGTGTGTGTGTGTGTGTATGTGTGTGTGTGTGTGTGTGTGTATGTGTGTGTGTGTGTGTCTTTTAGCTTATAGGTTGCCAACTTTACTGTCTTCGCTTCATAACCATCAGTGAGATGCTACCATTTCCACTCTCTCTGACTAGACTAGAGCGAGTGCACTGGGGCCGAGGTAAGGGTGGGAGCTCTTTCTCCGCTCTGTGTGATTCACACCAGGTGCTAATGCAGGAACAGTGGTGCTAATTATCACTTGCTTACAGTGGTGACTGGGCTCTGGGGTTTTATTATTACGTGACTGATGTGTAAATATGGATAACTAATTAAAATGGAAAAAAAGATGCCATGTTCTTTGTGTGAAATTAAAGGGAACCCTATGGCATCGAACTTTCTAGTGGGGCTGCTAACAACAAAGTCCAAGGTTGGAACCCACCATTTACTCCCACGGAGAAAGATGAGGCTCTCTGGTCCCCTAGATATTTACAGAACACACTATTAAAGGTCATTATCATTCAAAATTGACTCAAGGACAGAGGTTTTCAGTGAAATTGTCTAAATGAATAAACTAACATTCATTCTGGGGAGGGAAGACTGAGGCTACTGTGACTTCCATGGTAGAGTGTTCACTTCTTCGTGGGCTTTCTTGGAAAACAGTAGTAGAATATTAACCGTCTCACCTCGTTTTTAAGGATTTCTGGGGCACTGTTAGGCATTGGGCTGCTAATTGCAAGGTCAGGCCTTCAAACCCACCATCTGCTGTGCTTCCATGAAATTTTATAGTTGTAAAATCCAATATAGGGTCACTAGGTGTGGTAGTTACATAATCTCTTGTCAATTTGAGACTTTCGAGTGAAGGGGTAGAGTTTAGTCTGTCAATCAGGTCACAGCTTGATGACCTCATTTGGAGGAGCTAAGGAAATAAATAGATTGCTGGAGATGGGACACTAACTCACTCCCTGTGAGACATTTCCATTGACAAGATACATGGAGCTACACTAGAGTTCTGGAGCTGGAGGAGCTACCTGGAGACCCCTACCAACACTGAGATGCTTCTACTACCACTGGATCCACAAGACATCCCACCTGCTGGCCTGTGATCTTTCTGCATTCAATGTTATTGCATGTGTTTCATGAGTCTGAAGATGACTTTATAGATTGGCATTAGACATATGGCTATTATTATGCTTATAGACTTGAGCTGGACTGGACTGGGATGTTTTCTCTCTATTGAATTGTTCTTATATACATAAAGCTTTTTCTTACACACATATAAATGCCTATGAATTTCTCTCTACTCAACTCATACTAATTAACACACAAGGAGTCAGTCAACTCCAAGATACCTAACAATGACAACATGACTTGGAATCAACTTGATGGGAAAGAATTTAGTTTGAATTACCCCTTATATTATTTTATATGAAAAATGGAAACATTCATTGGACATTTATAATAATACACTATGAAGTTATTTATAGACATTAAAGTAATAAAATATATTGTTTATACTGTAGAGGTTAATACTTTAAGGATCAAAATGACATAAAAATCCAGGCAACATTATATAAATTGTGTAAAATGTATCTTCTACAAAAAACATTAAAATGCTTTAAATTCCAAACAAATTTTGATATAAATTAAAGTCAGTACAGAAGTTTAAAAAATAAAATAAGAAGTTTTATGAATCTGTCTCTCCAACTATGACCAAGAGTATCTATGTACAGAATGATAGGAAAAAGTACCTATGTTCATAAATATCATTTTAATAAAAATACACATTATAAATATACATTGTTGCTATTAGTTATGGTAAAGTTGATTCATTAATAATATATTTACATATATACATTGCAAGGATGGCAAGACTTTGTCTCACATACTTTGGACACATTTTGCAGAGAAGCTAGTCCCTAGAGAAGGATATCAGTCTTGAAAAGTGAAAGGGTGGCGGAAAAGTGTGAGATCCTCAGGGAGATGGGTTGACCCAGTGAAGGCAGCAATGTGCTCAGGGACAGGGACAACTGTTCGATGTCCCACACAGTGCTGTCTTCTGTTGTGCATAGGGTCCCTATGGGTCAGAACTAATTCAATGGCACCTAACAACAATACATGCATTTTATAAAGTTTGTGGGAAAACATTGAGGAAACCACAAAACGCCTCATGACATGGCTGTACCTGGAAATCTTTCTGTTGAATGAAGTTATTCAATTACAAAAGGGCAAATATTGTATGAGCCTATAACTCTAAGGATGAGCCCATGATTCCAATTGAAACCAAGGCAGGCTTCTCTTCTCAGGTAATTTAAGCTTCCATTGGGGGCAGTTTTTAAGGAAGCACTATTCCCTTGGAAATGACATCATACTTGCTCAAGTAGAAGGTTAGTAGACAAGAGGAAGATCCTCGATGAGGCGGATTGGCACGGTGGCTGTAACAACGAGCTCAAAGATAACAATTGTGAGGCTGGCACAGGTTCGAGCACTGTCTCAGTCTATTGTACAGAGGATACTGTGAGATGGAACTGACCGGATTGCACCCAATAACATCAAAAACAATTTATCTCCGATAATACTTGGACTGCTAACTGCAAGGTGGTAGGTTTAAACCCATTGTCTACTCCAAGGAAGTTCCGATCAATCTAAACAGAACCTTAGAAATCAGGCTGAGAAATAGAGCTGCCATGATTTGGAATCAGTCTGATAACAGTAGGAGAGTTTATGTCTTTGAAATCATTTCCCACATTCAGTTAAAGAGATTATTCTAAAGTATAAATTTAGCACATTCCATGAAAAAAAAAACAACATTCTTAGTGCCCTTAGTTACACATTCGTTCTTTTTATCTGGTCACAATACCTCAGAATAACTCAATAGCAATGGGTTTGGTTTATGGTGAAGCTATTGCTACACCCTTTGTCCCTTTGTGCCTCTCTTGGAATAAATGACTCAAACAATATATATTCCTTAATTGAAACATAAATTTGCGAGTAGGACAATGGGGGATCCCAACTGATAAAATCCTAAGTTTTTACTTGAAATGGCTTAGAAAGTGAACTGGAAAAGTAGGGATGTGAAATTAGTCCTTGGAAAATGAATGATGTAATAATTTATACTTGCTAAAATGGTAAGTTGAAAGACAATACACACTCTGGTCTAAGGGTTGGCTCACTGAAGGTTATATTTTAGTATATTTATTGTGGTAGTAGATTGCTGAGTGATTTTTAGTTGAGAGCACTTAGCTTTAGTGATAATCTAAATATTGTTTTAGCTTTCTTTTATAAATGTATAGGCTGGTGTACTAAATCAAATCAAATCCACTGCGATCCAGTAGAATCTGACTTAGTCATTCTATACATGTAAGGTTCTCAAGGCTGCAAATCTTTATAGGAGCAGATAAACCCATCATTCTCCAGCTGAGAGGGGGATGGATTTGAACTGCCAAACTTGTGATTAATAGTCCAATGCTTGTGAGGCAATTGCGACCTTAGACTCTTGAAAACAATACCTATTTCTAAGTAAAGGTAAAGCACAATTCTTTTCCTTCCTTAAGATTTCTGGAAACCAAATGGAATTTTTAATTTTTTTTTGTAACCCACATTTTTTCAATGCTACTTTCAAACCCTCCTGTGACCATTCTAGGCTTTTTACCACAGAATGTTGGTAATCCTCGACAACACTATAGTAGATTTTATCTTTCCTAACAACAAGAGTTGTTGCCAAAGCCACAATGAAGTAATTGGATATTTCTAAGCTTTAAACAGACTTTTTAAATCCATGTTTTGAGTAAAAATTATTTGCTTTCCTAGTTAAGTAACACTCATCTATTCAAGATTAAATCTAGATTAATTATCTTCATTATGAAAGAGTTCATTAACATGCAACAGAAGGAAATTTTAGAAGCATGTGTTCTGTAATCATCTAAAGTGAGTTAAGTTTTTCTGTAAAAAAGACAGTTTGTAATTTTTTGTCTCCTTGAAAAATTTGATTATGTTATAAGGTATAGAAATCCTTTCACTTCACTGAAAATAATTCTAAAGGACTACCTCTCGCAAAAATACATATTTGATATATGCTGGGGATGACATGTCACTCATGTGATATAAGTTGCACAGGCTTACAGTCATAATTTCCTATCGCAAGACAATGATATTGATTACTTTTGAAATGTTTCTATTAAATCACTAATTTTAAATTAGAAGTACATCATTAAAATTAATATTGAATGTTGCATATTAAAAGTATTAGGGAATATAAGTTCTTATAAGGCAGCTCATGAAAAATTACACAGATGATCTAATACATTCTTTTTCTACCAGAATTACATTTAAATGATATATTTTGACCTTCTGCTTGATTACCTCAGTTGATTACAGCATGGTATTAATCAAGCTAAGGTATCAGGACATGCAATTTTGACTGAGGCCATTTTAATTCCTATTTAACGGGCCACAAATCATAACTTAGAATTTAGGAAGCTTGCAAAGATGTCCTATTAGCTATTAGAATAGTGTGATTGGATCATCACCAAACCAACCCAATAACAGTATCTCCAACTGCCTCAATGATGAATGTTATCTTCAAAGCTCAAAAGTAGACCTATCTTAGACACGTGATCCTGCTGAAGACAAAAGAGAGTCCATTCACACCGCTTTATTTCCTACACTAACCACTGAGATAACGTTGGGAAAAATGCTCTCCATTTGCACTAGAGAACAGGAAATGCAGGTATGCGAAATGCACATCCACATGACAGGATACTCAGGCAGGGCAGCAGTAATTATTTCGTCTTCTAAGATGGTTTTCTAATAATAAGTGGTCTGATAGCTAGCTGCTGGACCTATTTGACAGTGCCTAAGGAAACATGGTGGAAGTGACATATGCTCTCCGCAGGCTTTCATGGAGCGTGCGATCCCATGCCTCACCAGCCCGGCAGAGATCCGACATGCCTCCACCCTTGTTCCTGCTTTACTAGGTTCTGACACCAACAACTCCTCTCCCAGCAATCTATTCTCTTGCGAATCCCAGAATTTCTTGTGATGGCTATGCAGAACTCACAGACAATACTCTTATTTACGGGGGTTTATTAGGAAAGCTAAACACAAATAAACATCTTTCTGGTGTTTTATGCTGCCAGCAAAGATCAAATAGGCATCGTCCTCTTCTAAATCCTGTCTGAATTTCTGGCATCTCCCAGCCAAACTTTGGTGAAAGATCTTCAGTGAAGTCTTACTTGAATGTGATATGAGTGACATGGTTCTATAACTTGTGATTTTAGCTGGGTCACCTTTCTTTGGAATGGGTATAAGCACATGTTTCTTTTAGTTGGTTGACCAAGAAGCTCTCTTCCAAAAGTCTTGGTATAGGCAAGTGCCCATGTGTCATCAGCCTGTTGAAATATTTCAGTTGGTGTTTAACAAATTCCTGGAGCCTTGCTTTTTGTGTAATAACATCAGTGCAGTTTAGACTTCTTTCTTCAGGAGCAATGGTTTTGACCACATGCTATTTCTTGACATGGTTTAATATTGACTAGATCTTTTTAGTACAGTGACCAGTGACCCCGTGTAGTTTTTCCATCCTCTTTGGATGTTTCCTGCATTGTTCAATATTTTGTCAATAGAATATTTCAATATTGCAATTTGAAGCCTGAATTTGTTATATAGTCTCCCCCCTCACCCCCAGCCCAGTTTAAGACATAGTGAACATGGTTCTTCTTTTTTGGGGTTTTCTAACTCTAGGTCTTTGCACTTTTTATTATAACACATTACTTTTCTCTTGAAAACTATTCTGAAAGGCATTCGACTGAGTGTACCATAAATGATGAATAGCCTAGAGAAAAATGGGGCTTCCAGAACATTTCCTCATACTCATGCTCAGCCCTCCCATGCATCAAAAGGCAGTTGTGGAAACAGAACAAGGGAATACTGCATGGTTTAAAAGCAAGTTAAGTGTGCATCAGAATTGCACCCTCTTACCATAACATTCAATCTCTATGTTGAGCAAATTATCAGAGAAACTGGCTTATATGAAAAAATGCAGCATTAAGATCGCAGGAAGTCTTACTATGAACCTGAAATATGCAGATGACACAACCTTGCTTGCTGAAAGTGAGAAAGCCTTGGAGCACTTGCTGATGAAGATCAAGGATTGACGTCTTCAGTATGTTTTACAACTCCTTGTAAAAATAAACCAACACACCAAAAATACGACTGTTACAAGAAGCAATACAATAAAGGAAGGAAAGACTGCAATCATCAAGGATTTTATCTTGTTTACCTTCATAACTGATGGGAACGTAAGCAGTAGTCAAGAGAACAAGCGATGCGTTGCACTGGGTAAACCTGCCGCAAAAGACCTCTTTAAAGTGTTGGGAGGCAAAGCCAGTACTTTGAGGACGGAGGTGCATCTGAACCCAAGCGAGGGTATTTTCAATTTCTTCATATGCACATAAGCAATGAAGATTGGCTAGGGAACACTGAAGAAGTATTGGCATGTATGAGTTATGATGCTGAGCAATAATTTTAAAGTACCATGGACTTCCAAGTGAACAAACAAATCTGTCTTGAAAGAAGTTTAGCCCGACGCTCTTAGAGGATGCTAAGATTCCTCATGTACTTTGAACCCGGCCTCAGGGGCGGCCAGTCCTTGGGAAAGCACATCACACGTGGTAGAACAGAGGGCCAGGGAAAAGGAGGAGGCCCCTCGACAAGATGGATTGACATAGTGCTTGCGACACTGGACTCAAACGTAAGAACAATGGTGAGGACTGTGCAGGATGGGAGGTTATCTCATTGTTTTCAGAGGGTTGCTATGCGCTGGACCTGACATCATCTCACCTAAGACCAACAATTAAGTTAACAAGTACTACAAACCACGATCAGGAAACATTAAGGATACACTTCTTCCGCAGCAGCAGCGGCTCGTCTTATCCAACATCCCCATACCTTGATGGTTCTCAGCATCTGAGCCCCATGGTTGGTTCCCTGGCCTGTGCTTGTTCGGTGAGACAGGAAGCCAGCCGGACTGCCTTAGTTTACACACTGCCCACTGTCTCAGCCTGGCGTGGCCCCCGGTGCCTCTGTGACCTTTGCCACGTCAGGCAAGGATTTGGCACATGGCCTGCTGGTGGTCCTTCTTTCTTCGGGATCGTGGGCTCTTTGTTTTCCCTTTCTGCTTCTGAACTAGCTCATTTCTGCTCAGAGAAACGGCTAAACTGACCATTTCCTGACTTTGTGTCCTCAAAATCCTACTCGCATGTCCGTACCCCGTGACTAGATGGGAGCTACAAAGATTCCGGATGGAAGAGCCATCTGAGGCAAGTTCTCATCGCCGCAGTTTTCGTTCGAAGGCACGGAAGCCTAAGTGCAACTTAAAAAGCATAGTATATATGCATCGTAACCTAGGAGCCGAGTAATTAGACGACAGAGCGCAGTCCTCGCACGTCAGCATTACTGCTTTACGTGGGGAGTCTGCACTGCTGCGAACACTCCCGGGCGCTACGCATCCAGTGCTACTCAGGCTCCCGTCATCTTTGTTTCCACAGTACCTCTCAGGTTAAGTGCTATCAGTTTCATTCTTCAATTGAAAGAATGTAAGTGCCTTCTTTGGTTCAATTCATAATAAAACCTTAGTGTATAACATGTCGCTTTACTTCACATGGAATGATCCTGTGTTAGATGGTGCCCCTGTGTGCACAGCAAGATGTATGTAAATTCCTACAACATAGCCCCTAATGAGAGTTTTGTCCTTAACCCCTAACACTGGAATTGTATTTTATATGTTTTTTCTATCTGTGCTATCCGTGTTTGATCACATGAAGGCAAGCTAGCCTGCTGTTCACACAGGAGTCTTCACTTGGCTCCTCAGTTTATACAGTGGAGAATTAACCCTTCCCATTTCTCACTGACTGATACGCGTGTGGTGATCTGAGTGAACAACATCAAATATCTGCTCTGTGGGTATTCGCTTCTAGCAGATCGTAACCCAGTGTGAGTCCGTGGGTGTCGGGTTGCACTGTGCACCATCAGGTTCCCCAGTGGCTTTGTTTCTTTTTGTTCACAAATAGATGGCCCGGGCTTTCTTCTCAAGTGCCTCTGAGTTGAACAGACCCTCCAGCCTTTGCTTCGCACGGAGCTTGTTAGCCATTGGAATCAGCAGGGTCTTCAAAGAGAAAGGAAAGCCGCTGATGCTCAACCTTTATCAACAGTCCAACCCCTGAACAATAGAGCCAATTAATCACAACATCACGCACAGGAGTTACATAGTTCTGATACCTCATCTAACTGCCTTTGCTGAAAGCCTTTATCAAGAGAGTGCTATTAAACCATTGCTGTAAATGGTGTGTTACTTATGGTCGGGTTGCTGTTGACGAAAGTGCTCAATGCATTACCGGGCATTGTCTTTGTAAGGACTCACAGAACATCACTGGCTTAGGACATGGAACAAGAATCGTTCAGCTCCTTCATAATCAATGGCTTTGTCTTACATTACGGGCACTGTGAATCATGTAACTGAGACGTTTTCTCCTTTGACAATGATAGAAAGGTCCAGAGCAAATCTGTTGGCCAATTCTAACAAGTATGGCATGTGCTTCGGCCCTGACTCCATTGTGTTACCCTCTGCGGCTAGTGCTACAATTATTTATATTGTCATGTTGTTTGTACTTTTAAGCTATCTCGATGTGACATAAATATACCGTTACCTAGATTCATTCCTCAGAAAATGTGAGGCAATTTTCTTAGTATACTAGGAAAATGTACAATAGAGTAAATTCATTTTTTAAATTTCAGCTCAGGTATGTGTTTTCATGGGCACTAAAAGGATGAATAACATCAATATGCAGATATGACTCAAATGAACTTTAAACAATTGGACCATGAATTTGGTTTAGTGCTTTCATGTGACCAAAGATGAGAAATTGAAAAAGGCAGGGTTAATAATAAAATGTATATGGTCAGTAAAAAGGAGATTTTTTTTTCTAAAAAGGAACAAATTGTTTTCAGCAATGTCAGTTTGTCCTAAGTTTTAAAATATATTGTGATAGTCACCTCTCCTTTTTACTTTTCAATGAACAGTTTACATTTACGATAAACATTTTACATTGACAATAGTGGATGACCCTGAACTCACTGTCACCTGTCAATTCTCAGGCATGTTATCTCTCCAGGACAGAGCCGAACTGAGCAGGAGAATATCTGAGCTTGTAATTTTTACAGGAGCAGATGATTCCAGGATCCTCCTGCAGAGCAGCTAGAGCAGCGGTTCTCAACCTGTGGGTCGCAACCCCTTTGGGGGTTGAACGACCCTTTCACAGGGATCGCCTGATTCATAACAGTAGCAAAATG
This sequence comes from Tenrec ecaudatus, assembly GCF_050624435.1. Lineage (NCBI taxonomy): Eukaryota > Metazoa > Chordata > Mammalia > Afrosoricida > Tenrecidae > Tenrec > Tenrec ecaudatus. The sequence continues at coordinate 145,488,315 of NC_134538.1, read as the reverse complement.
AAAGTTATGAAGTGGCAACAAAAGTAATTTTATGGCTGGGGTCACCACAACATGAGGCACTATATTAAAGGGTGGTGGCATGAGGAAGGCTGAGGACCACTGAGCAGGAGGGTTTGCCCATCCGGTCTTTTGAAGAGGCAGTCTTAACCACTGCACCAAGAGTGCTCTTAAACTAGGCAATTTGTTGTTACATCAAATAAACAAACTCACTGCCATCCAATCAATATAATTTCTACTTTGTCCCTGTAGGATATGCATGGTTAAGGAAGCCCAAAGGCAAATAGGAGAATGGGGGAAAATAGTTGTAACCTATGAAAGAGCGTCTCAAGAGTTTGTGGACACTTTTTCATTACCTTTTAATTACATTTTTCAACTATGTTCTGGAAGTCCCCTCATATATGACACACAAATCAAGGAGTCATGTCAGCAAAGAGCTCTTCTGTGCCCTCTTCAGGAATGATGTGCATCCCCATCACCATCACAACCCCCCCCCTCCCTCTAATCCGGATATGTGTTGTGTTATAGTACCTAGTGTGGGCTGACATTCTTGTCTATAATTTTCCATTGAAGTGTAATGTCTGTGAAAAATGAGATGGGTTTTAACCCTCTTAGAACGTGGCCTGGATCTTCTAGGGGAACCTGCTAGGTATGGAATCTAAGGTTCAACCCAAGTAACTTGTTTCTTTTGTGTCTACAACCTCTAAATCACCCTTACTTGGAGATTTCTAGTTTAAATTCCAGCAACATAGCTTCTGTTTGCTATTTGGGCAGGGAAAGCCAGTGTAACCCCTGAACAGGGGTGAGCAGGACATGGGCTGCAGCACATAACCAAGGAGACCTGAATTGACAACGTTGGCATTGGAGGCAGTTGAGAGTCCCTATGGATCTGTACCTCCTGCTTTGAAGACTCCCACCATGACTCCTTATTCATACAAGAAGCCCTCATTTTTTACTCAAGTTGGATTTTTTTTGGGGGGGGATATAAAATACCTAGTGGGATTTTTAATTTATAACCTATGATTCACAGAATTCCCACCTGCTATTGATTCTATCTGCAACTCTGAGTTTATAGAGTTTTAAGACATTCAACAAATAAAATCTAATACCTACCCACCTGTTCTACTATGTTTGCTTACATGTGTTTTAAAACACTGGATGTTATGCTACTGGTGTTTCACAGATTGGGTCACCCTTGGTTGACAATTTTCTGTGATGTTTCCAGGGAGGATTAACTAGGAAGAAAGACTTGGTAATTTATTTCCCCCAAATAGCTAATGGAAACCTTATGGATTAAAACAAAATACTGTATGATACGGTGCTAAGAAATGAGTCCCCGCAGTTGAGAGGCGCTGCACAGAGGATATACAATGGGTCCAAAAATGCCAAGATTCATGAAGTTAGAGAAGAATCAGATAACATTTCCTCCTTGTAAGAATCAGTACCAACTTGACCTGATAGCTAGTAACAACACTGATTGACTGACTGACTGAATAAATGAATAAAACATTACAGTACAAATTATATGACATCAGTACAAAATTATTTCACATGCACACATGCTTTCCAAGTTTAACCAACTCATCCTAATAGCAACAATTTGCCGAATCCTAAACCAATAGTAGTTTTCTCTAGAATTCAAAGTATATCTGCAGCGTTGGCACTTTCTATTACTTAAGCAGCTTTTTCCCTTAAACTAAAATTTTAGAACTGAAATATAACCAGGGATTTTTTATAGGTCAAAAACATACTTTGAATTTATTTTTCTTTCAGTGTATCATGTAAAGAGCCCTGATGGTGAATCCACTGGTTTATAGTGTTCAGGTCCAGCTCCTTGGTGACCAACTAATGGTATTTCAGTACAACATACTTGAGTTAATAAAGGAATCATGCTTTGGAACATCTACTTTTTTTGTTTTGGTTTGGTTTTTTTTAGTTGTTTGGTACATGTATCCAATAGGAATATAGTCTACATACCCCATTGAAGTTCATAAAAAATCCATACAGAAAAATTTCGCTTCAATCTGAGTACAATCATCAGCCCCATGTCCAGACCAAATGGAATGATCACAGCAGGTGATAAAATGTCAACACAACCATTTGCATGTGGACATATGTATTTTGTGTGTGTGAATGCACTACATTATCTTTGTTAGTTCATCTTTAATGTTTCCAACCTCAAAGACAAGTACACATCAGATTTATGGATACAAATAATAATGAAAACTGAAATGGAAAACAAAATTGAGATTTGGGACTTCCATCAGAATGTATTTATGACAGAGTCATAATGACGGAATGATGTGGGGGCCAAGTTGACCTCTGGCTACTCAAAGGATAAGGAAAATCCAACTTTATGTTTTCCCCAGGTGATTGGACATGCCTCCACCCTTCAACTTCATTTTCTCTACTCTGTCACCAGCGAGCCCACCCACCATACTCTACTGGATTCCATAATCAATGGCAATGGCCACCCAAACTCATAGGCAGTAATTACAATTATAAGGATTTATTAAGGAAGTTAACAGGTTGCAGATTAGGATAAAAACTATTCAGGATCCTGTTGTTTGGTCTCAGACATGCTGGGAGCTACATCTCTGCTTCTCAGTGTCTTAGCCATGTAGCTCCTTAGCCTCTCTCCTGCTGGCGGCAGTGCTGTAAAGCTTCTTTCTCACCGCCATCAACTCAATGCTGAGTCAATGTCAACCTACAGAATATGGGAGAACTGCCCCCTGTGACTTTCTGAAACTGTAAACCTTCTGGGAATATAAAGGCTTCTGAAACTTCTGGTGGTTTGGGAAGGATTTCCCGGTGGTCGACAGCCCAATACATAACCAGTATGCCACCAGGGATCCTAAAATTAGTAAATCCCAAAGGGCACTCCATTCTGCAAGCCAGCCTCCTTACAAAAGCATTGAGCTTTGCTAGCTCCTTGGGCCAGGATGCCTACCTGCTTCTTCGATGGTCTTGGTGTTTGGACCTTAGGAGTACCTTCAATCACTACCACTTCAGAGAGGATCCAAATGCACGCAGCTGGCACCTGCTCTTTCCACCTGGTCTGAGATTCTTGCTCTCCCTGCTTTTGAGAGGACACATTTATTTCCAGAGGAAGGGCAAAACTGAACAAGCCCCTCCTTCAAGTTCTCTGCACCTTATTTGTGTGCTTCTGCCCAGGCATTTGGTAGGAATTTCAAAGATTGTGTATAGAAGAACCACATTCCAAAATTTCATTTCACGACACATATGAACTTAACTGTTATTAGCGGAAAGCTCCCCGTATTGGCAGATCTGGGCTGCACATAAAAAACCTTGGGGGATTAAGCATTAGTCTGCTAACCATTAGCCAACTTCTCTGCGGAGAAAGATAAGGCTGTCTAGTCTGTAACAACTGACAGGCTCGGAAGCCCTCAGGACCATTTCTACTTTGTACTAGAGGTTTGCTGTGAGTTGCAATCTCCTTGATGGCCATGGGTTAGGGCCCCAGATGAAACATGGAAGTGATTGCCCAAGAGGATGTGGAGATGGAGGGATGGGTAGAAAAGCTGAAACATAGCCTTAAATACATCACTTTCTACACAGTTTTGTTTCCACATTGGAGGACTCCAGTTTATGACCTTCATAAATTTTAAAGTATATTAGGCAAGCTTATCCTTGCCCAGGACAAATGCATTTCATAGCTTCACACATTGCAATAGAATATAAAAATAGAGGTTTCATACCAGAACTCTCCAAATGAGAAGGAAATCATCTAATTAGGAAGCCCCTGCTCGACAAGGAAACGCCATCTTTCTGTCTCAGTGATGTAACCAGAGATGCCACTGTGTTGCGAATTTCTTTCCAAACTACGTTTATCCATTTACTCCTATTTTATTTCTTCTAGCAAAAAAATGCAAATAAGCAAGGTAACTGGGGGAGGGGAAGAATCACTTTGAGGGAGAAAACCAACACAAAACCGGAAACATTTCTCAGATTTGATTGAAAATAGCCCTTGCTTATTTACCAAAGTACATGCTCAGGAAGAATCTTTTTTTCTTTTCTCTCTGAAACCCACTTAGAAATGCTACCTTGAAGAGTGATATTACAGGAGAAGCACTTTCTGAGTTGGCAAGCTGCCAGTACCCCTCCTCACCGAACACTCTCGTTTCTATTTCTTGGGATGACAAGGGTGTTAAAACTTTCAGGGTGGTGCTTCTGGCTGCCCTCCAACTGTTCCATCAATTTGGATGTCTGAAATTCATTTCTGAGGAAACAAAGTTTTGCCTTTTGAGCTTGGAAAAATGAAAAATAAAAACAACACATAACAACGTTCTGGGCTTTGCAAGGATACGTGTGTGCGAGCATGCGAGATTGATCTTGGGCTATTGCTGTAATGCAAGCTTTTGAAAATTTGCATAAATTCTATTATGTAAGCTTCCTGATTGTATTTGATATCATACAATAAGGGATGCAAACAGAAGCATTGTCAAATGGCAGTGTTTGGCCAGTGGGGCTGCGGAAGCTATGTTTCTGAGAATCTAGGTTTTCCTGATTGTTTGCGAATCTTATACATTTTATTAAATGTGTTCCGATTCATTCACATTTTTGCTTATTTGGATATTATTTAGAACACATTCTATGTTTTACAGCAGTTTCAGTTTTACGGAGAACCTGTACAGAGATAGTTCATAGACCTCCTGGAGTCTCTCCTTTTATTAATCTTACTTTTAATGAGCCAATATTGATATATTTATGTAACTAAAGTTTCTAGTACATTAGAAGTCACTCTATGTTGTACAGTCGTATGTCGCTTGACAAATGCATAATATCATGAATCATTACAGTGTCAGGGGAAAAATTTTCACTGTGATGTCTTATTCTTCCCCAGTTTACCTCTGTCTCCTTCCACTGAATCTCTGAGAGCACTATAACTTGTACTGTTTCTCTAATATTCCCAGACCATATGGTAAGTCTTTCTTTAGCTTTGTAATACATGTTGACTCTACCATTTTACTCATACCCAGAATAATTGAGGGCTCTTTTTGCCACACATCTTCACTAGCATGTGGTAGTGTCAGTGTTTTCAGTGTGAGTCGGTGTAATAGTGTGCACCAAGATGGTAAATCATTGATGCCTTGGAGACATGCAATAGGAAGCATCAGTATGGATACTCATTGTCATATGCATATTATCTCTGAAAAGGTGTTCTCTCAGATATTTTGCCCTTATTGTATTTGGGTTCTTTCCTTGTTGTTGAATTTGAAGACTTGTTTATATCTAAGATGTTGTTCGTAGTTGTCAGTGAGTTGGCTCCCACTCACACAGGCCTCATCTAGAAAACAAATCTTGTATTGGATGTGGGTTTTGCAAATATTTTCCTCAAATCTGTGACCAATCTTTGAATTTTCCTTGCATTTGTTTTGAGTATTTATTTCTTTCATTTATAATTATTATGTATGTATGTAAATGAAACTAAAGGTAGCAATTATTTTGTTGTTGCTATTGCTTAGATGCTGTTGTGACAGATCAGATGAGACTCAGAGATTACCAGATGTGTCACAGAATGAAATGCTGCAATCTTGTGCAACATTAGTGTTGTTTTGCTCAGGCCATTGTCAATCCATTCCTCTTTTTGTATGACCAAGCATGATGTTCTACACGGAGTACTAGTCCATCTTCATGGATGAATTTTTGTTTTGTGGGTAATCACTGCCTTTGAGATTATGTCTTTTCCTTATTGTTGATGTGTGTGTGTTGTGTAAATATAGTAAAACAATTTTGCTGTAGATTATATGTATATGAAGAGAGAGAGATCCACACATATATGGCTTACATATTAGTGTGGTGCAGAAATCTATGTCACAAATATTTAAAGTGTCAAAAGGGTGATGCTTGGTGAACAGCTTTCAGTATTGGTTCTAGACCAGTGGTTCTCAACCTTCCTAATGCCGTGACCCTTTCATACAGTTGCTCATGTTGTGGTGACCCTCTCAACCATAAAGTTATTGTCAGTGCTACTTCACAACTATAATTTTGCTACTATTATGCATTGGATGACCCCTGGGAAAGGGTCATTTGGCCCCCAAAGGGGTCACGACCCACAGGTTGAGAGCCGCTGTTCTAGACTGAGTACACTCAGAGGAATGAACACAATGACCACTTCTGAGGGGTTAGCTATCGACAACTCTGTGAACAGAAGTGGGACGTTGTCAGGGATGGTACTGGAAGGTGAGCCCCTCATGTTGACCGTCACTCAAAATGTGGTTGGGCAAGAGCTGCCTCCTCAAAGTAGAGTCAACCTTAGCTTTTGAGACCTTCATTTGCTGAAAAGGCCTGGGTAAAATTTTAGAAGAAATAGCTGCAAATAAACAGGAATAATCGGAACTTGGGATGTACAATCTATGAATGCAGGAAAGTTAGAAGCTGTTAACAATGAAATGGAACACATACGGATAGGTATCGTAGGCATTGGGGCCAACAATGCACTGGTGTCGGTCACTTCGAACCAGGCAATCATGTTTCCCTCCTGCTAGAATGACAAATTCTAGAGGCATGGCATCACATGCACCAGTAAAAGGGCTATTTTAAGATCTTCTTGAAGTACGATGCTGTCAATGATAGGATAATAGCTAGACACCCACAAGGAGGATCAGTTAATTAACTACTATTCAAATGACACAGAAACCATTAACATGGGTAATGAAATAATTGAAGAATTCTACCAGCTTTTCCAGCTTGACATCGATCAAGTATGCAATGAAGATGCAGTGATAATTACTGGTGACTGGAATGTGAAAGCTATAAACCAAAAGGATGGATAAGTAATGGTAAAATGTGACCTTGAGGGTAGAAACTAAGTTGGAGGTTGCCTGCTAATGACTTCTTCCATGCAAACGCCCTTTCCCAATAACATGCATGGTGATGATGCCCATGGGCCTCGCCCAATGACGTACAAAGGGATCCAACTGACTGCGTTGGCAGGAAGAGACCATGGAGAAGCTCAATATCATCAGGCAAAATACAGGCAATGGTGAACTGTGACCAATTGCCAATTGCTCTTAAGGAAGTTCAGGTAGAAGCTGAAGAAAAGTCAAGCAAGTTCATGAGAACCAAAATTAGAAATTTTAGAACATTTCAAGGACACATCTGATGCGTTAAATACTAATGACCAGATGAATTTAGGGATAACATCAAGTACATTATATATAAAAACTGCAAATGGCAATTAAAAAGACAGGAATGAAGCATAAGACAGGAATAAGTGGCAAACAGGCGTCTGAAACTTGCATTTGAATACAGAGTAGTTAAAGCAAAGAGAAGTGGACAAAAAGGGTTGGACAAAATAAATTTAAAGGCATCTCAAGAAGACAAAATAAAAGTTCCATAACCAAATGTGCACAAAGACCTAGAACTAGAAAGGCAAAAACAAAGTACACACTCATGTTATCTCAAGTTAAAAGAACTGAAGAAAATATTCAGCCCTTACATATTAAAAGCGAATGATTTTATTGGCAAAATATTGCATGATGCAGGATCCATCAAAAGACGAAATATATAGTAACTCTACCAAAAAGAATTGGTTGATGCTCAACCATTCAAGAAGCAGCATCTGACCAACACCTAATGGTAATGAAGGCCAATGTCCACACGGCACCGAGGGCAACAGTGAAAAACTAGGACCCAGGAAATGACAGAATGCCAACTGAGTTTTAACTCCTCATTCACACTGGGATCTTGTAGTTTCAGCCCCTCATGGAATTGGAAGGCAGGACAATTCAGACCTGGGCGCACACTTCTCCACCTGCCTATGTTCCCTGTGTGACCATTTGAACTTGTCTCTTCTGAGGGACACTTGAGCCTGTAGTGCCCACAGTTCACATGCCTGTCTCATGTTCTTCACGGTTCAGGGAATTCAAACCATTGTAACATTGTGACCGGCCAGCAAGATAGCAAGAGTTAATGTACGTGGTTGCAGCTCAGCAAATTTATCAGCTTTAGTGACTTCTCTAGTGTGGGGTGCACACACCTGCATGCCCCCTGGGTTCAGGCTGGCCCTCAGGGAAGGGCTTTCCTTGGGTCATTAAAAGTGATTTCTTTCACCTTTGGAGCTATTAATTTGCAAACCAGGGAAGGAATCCTGCCTTGTAGGGATGCTTTAAAAATTCAAGGATTAGGGTGGTGAGGATCTTACTGCTGAAAACCCTGTCTCCAACTAAATATGCACTAACATGAAGGTTTCACATTAAATTTCTTGGATATAAAACATATATTGAATCTGAAGTCAGCAACATGTGAAAAATATTGGTGTAATGGGATTGCGGAAATAAACGGTGTGCATTACATGATATGAAAAACATACAGTGTGCATATCATTTGCATAACATTAGGTAACATTTCACTTTTCTGGAATTCACGTTGTTTGGAGTGGGAATAATGTTAATTCATATGCATTAAATACTCTGTTCCAAGAAGCAAGTGTCAAAAATAAACCATATTAAACAGGAGGTTTCCATAAAGATGTAGACTTGAAAGCCCGTGGGGCGGCCGTTCTACCCTCTCCACCAGGTGGCTTTGAGTCAGCATGGACTTTAGGTCTGCGAACTGTGTGACTTGGCAAATCCATTTCTCCATACAATCACTTCTTTTAAATCAAAATCTTCCTGTCCGTTGTAAACTGGTATTTTGATCCTCTTTTTACCAGAAGCACATGCACTCTGACAGACAGGTTTGATATTATCTATATTTCAGTATATATAAAAAACACACAACTCTTTCTTCTTTTTCCCCTCAGTAGCTGTTTAATCTCTGGAGAGTGGGAAGGGGAACAAATCCAGCAGTAGCAGATAATGAACCCAGTGATTGCTGACAGTGCTGCTACAACCTGAACCCAACTTGAGCTTTGTGATGGCTGTCTGTCCTGAGATCTCAGGGGATGTGGAAGAAATAAAAGGGGTGGAGGTTACATTTGATCCAATACAAACTTTAAGGCCCTTTCATCATTAGTGAAGGATAACTTTTCAACTTTTATTTATTATGTAGAGAAAAGTAAATTTTCATTAAATAAGTTTTAATTTATTTAGCTTTGTGGCTTCAGTGTGGAAATACAGTCTTGCAAGTATTCTTAAAAGGCATTTTATGCCTCATGCTTCCTTGGTTTATTGTTAAAATATATATATGTCAATTTCCCCGTGTTTCAACATTTTTAATAGATTTAGTATCCCTTGATGAAAAGATTTGATAATATTTTAGCTACATCTTTTGTGTGTTCCAAATTGATGTAAAAATGCTCTGTGGGCTAACAGAACATAATGTTTGTGAATACTGTGGGTGAACGATTGGGAGTACTTGTACAAAAATCTAAGGGATTGATGTTGTTCTCACACTAAAGGATGTCACGTTCTAGGAACTTTCAAAAAACTAAGGGTTCAGGTCTATCAAAAACCCAACCACCCTCATGCTTATTTTCCTTGCCTATCACAGATTCATTGCTTTATTAGCAAGTTCAAAATGAAATGCAGGTGTCTTCAGTGTCTAATTCAATTAGTAGTTTGGTCAATTGTATGTACATGACTGGATGCACCAACACAATCATTAAGATGACACAAAATCCAGCAACATTTCTTCTACTGTACTGGTATGTAGACTGTTACCATGAGTTGGTAACTAATAACAGCAAAATATAATCAACTTTCCAATTATGAAGTAAAACATAGCCATTCTCTAAAATCACAAGACCAGAAGATTTCATATGATTTTATTAATTTAATATTATTATCTCTAATCCATAGTTATTTATATTTTAGTGAAACATTTCATATTCACATGGCCTTTCCCACCCCAAATACACACAACCCTAGTTGCCATTTTGTGTTAGAAAATACATGCTATCTTTGAATGCAGCTGTATCAATTTTTTTTTACATGGGGTGAGGTTACTGCCTTAACTTTAAAAGATTAATGTTAATTTTTGCACTCAGACAACACAATGACTTTGAAATTTCTTCCATAATAAATAAAGTCATAGAAGCATGAAAAGATGAAAGCCAATGCACAAATGACTAAATTCACTGATTCACTTCATTCAGTTATTGATTGATTCAACAAATAATCATAAAGTTTCAACATTAAATAAAATATTAAGCTAAAATGAGTTGTGCATCTAGCTACTTTAGTTTGTAATTAACTAAATAGTGTATGCATATGAAAATTATTAATTTTAAGCATTTAAATTAATCTGTGGCTTGAATTCAGAAAGTTCATTTGTCACAATGACTGGCACTTAGTTTTTAGCCACATCACAAGTTGATTAAGGTCCTTTGCTTAGGGACACTTGTCTTAGTAAATCAGAGATATATTTATGGTGAAGGCAGATTTTGCACTTACATGAATATCCCCACTCTCATTATCCAAACCAATCTTTATGTCTACTAACACCAAGCGATGCCTTAGTTGTATAACATGCAGGCAGGAAAACATAAAATGACTGACCCGCCCCACTCGAATGCCAGCCAATTCTGTCCCTTCCTTTGTAAATTAGGATTCTGCTGGGAATGCAGTTTGGTTTAATCAAGGAGAGTTGAAGCAAAATTGAATATAGTGAGATCTTAAAAATAATCCCTCAGATTTACATCACTTGCAAATATAGCAATTTTGAGAGAAAAAAAAAGACCGGGTCACTTTCTGTGGAGTGTTTTGTTTTGTTAAGTTCTTTTTAAAATTTAAAGCAAATACAATACCCACAACCACAGCTACTTGTTCCGACTGTGCCATTGACCTGGCTTTGGAACCTTAGCTGCCCCTTGTCTTGTGACCTGACACATCGCCATGCAGGTACCAAAACGAGGAGAAGTGATGCCCATTTCAACAAAACAGAACCATTCTCTACAAGAAGGATTTCTTAGAAAGGACGTGACAGACTCGGCAGCCTTCAGGTCACTGGCTGACATTCGCATAGTCATTCTTTCAGCTGTCTTTCTTTTATGCAATATGTTAGCTTCCAACTGCAATATTGGAGATCGGAAATGAGTGAGTAACAGCATGTGCTAAATGTGTTTTACACAGCATTCATTTATGCCACTGAGATTTTAGAAATAACCTTTTTCTACTCCATTTTATTTTTCTAACTTTTTATTACTAATTGAGTAATTCAATGATGTAGCGCTTTCTCTATTTTTCCCAACAGTTTTATTGGTACACAATTTACATATCACGAAGTTGCCTAGTCCAATCATTCAATCATATCAAGGGGAATTGTACAATCAGCACCACATCTATCTTAGAGCATCCCCCTCCCCACCATGGTTAATTTACCTTTATTTATTTATTTTATTTGTGAAATTTTCCTTCTTTTTTTTATCCCCAACAGTTTCCTCAGCAAGTAATTGTTTTATGACACTGAGTACGTTCCCCGCAATGTAACAGCACATTACCTATTTCTTCCCTATGTCCCCCATTTCCATTTGTCCTTCTTCTGGCCCTTTCTTGTTCCCTTAGTTGTTTGGGGGGACGGAGAGCAAATGCTAACCTTTTGATCTTCTCTGGCTGATTGTTTCGGGGGTACATCCCTTATGGGTGTTATTGTTCAGTTATAGGACTATCGAAAGTCTGGCTATAAACTGATCCTGAAGGGTGAGTTCAATTCTAGGTTTGAAGAGTGCTTTAGGACCATAGTCTTTTGGGCACCACCAAGCTTTATTAGACCAGTAAGTCTATCTTTCTTATAATTTTTTAATTTCTTTCCATAGTTTCCTCCCAATAAATCATTTATTTTTACTCTTACAATATCAAATTCTCTTTCAGTGGATTTTATTTAAAGGCTAATAAAATTATCAAACAGTTGATCTAAAAAATAATAGGCAACATATTCTGGAAAAAAGCAATGATGCAGATCTTCCAGGTGTATTCTTCAACAATTTTGAAATATCATCACTTCCTTATTTATCTAGATTTTTACAGTGTATCTTCCTTTAAATTCCTCAAAATGGTATCATGTTTTACTAGTTTAGGATATTGAAGTCTGCCTGAAATTAATAAAATTTTATAGAACAGCATATCTCTAAATTAACTAAAGTAGCTCTCACGAAGCATCTATAATATTACCATCACTGGATTGCTCAAAATAGTGCCAAACCTGACTTCAAATATTTATGATTAAAGGAGATGGAAATGTTTGTTCATTTGTTGATTGGGGCTTATTCTGTCTTATGCCTAGGTGGAATAAAGCCCAATAAATAAACAAATATTTACATTTATCTTTATCTTAAACACTTGAAACTAGGTTCCAATGCCTAGCTGAGGAATACACGTGGTGCTGTGGGTTATATGTTGAGGTGATAAGCACAAGGTCAGATGTTCAATTCCACCAGTTGGTCTGTAGGAGAAAGAGGGGGTGTTCTTCAGTAAGTAGTTATAGTCATGAAACCCACAGGGGCAGTTCTATTCTGTCGTATAGGGTTGCTATGGGTTGGAATCTAGTCGATGACCCTGAGTGACTGCCTACTTGGTTATATACTCTACATAGTCTCCTAGAGGCATGCACCAGTAGTAGAAACATTACAGACATAGACGTATTCGCATGGCACAGTTTGGTCCACTCTATTTTTTCTGCATACCTCCAACCCAAGAGAAGCAAACTGTCTTCAAACACAGTCTGTAGAGTTCTTCTACGCAACCTTGGTTTAGCTATGATGCTCTTTTATGGCATCACTTATTTTGACAAAGATATTATATCTTTTTATTATCTTATCATTACCTGCTTTAAAAAGGAAAGCTGCCTGGATTTTAAATTTAAAACACTTGAAGTTATTTGTTTGAATTCTTAATTGTATCCAATCTCGGGAACTTGCACAGTTTAGTGTGTTGATGTTGTTACTATGTTTCCGAGGGCAGAAGTGCTCCCTACAGAATACGTGTCTCTGGGTTGGCAGGCAGACAAAATAAATAAGCACCATACTAAACCATAAAAATTTGTAGTTGTTTTTCCTCATGATGGTGAAGCCCAAAAGAGCAAACAACTTCATATTGGATCTAGAATAAGTAAAAGCTATAAAGAAAATCAAGAATATAAAAGTGTTGGGATACAGGAAAAATAAAGTAAGGTCATGCACAATCACGACTAAACATGTCAGGTACATGGGGATGTAATCATGCCAATCTAACAAAGTGACCCGTGAAGCAGCAGGTTACTTTTCTGATCTTTATTTATTTATTTTTGTAACATAATTTCTCCTTTCTGCCACTTTACTTTTAAAAAATGTCATTTATCTCAATTAAGTGATCAGTCTTAGATGTCTATAGAAAGTCTATTTAATTTAAATGATGATAGATTTATGGATAATAGGATTGTTGTACAGCAGACATTCCTATTAGTTTGGCTTCAAACTTCATTTATAAAAAAATACAAAGGGGAAGATTCATGAGAAATATGCTGGGGTCAAACAAATTTCTGACCAAACATACTCCTGAGATCCATAGTTCATCAAAAGTAGTATCAAAATAGCACATGAATAAGATAACTGAGGGACTCAAGGGCCTTAGGTGAACATTGAAGCATTTGAAAAATAGAAATATATTAAAGTATCTTGATTCAACAAAAGAGAAAACCAACATATAATTATTAGACTTAGATTTTCTCTCAGTTTAGGATTCTCAGTGCTTTCACAGTTAAGGTATAGAAATTCCCATGATGTGAGTTGACACAATGTAATCAACTACTAGACGGGTTCTGGTATGAGCAGGCAGTCATTTAGAAGATGAGTACAGTAGAATGGAACAGCCCTTAGGCAACAGAAAGAAAATTCCCTTGGGGTGTGTGGCCTGCTTTTAGTACGAGTGAACTTGGCAGAGAAGCTTGCTTGGTGTTTGGTAGCTCGGATTCTCTATCTGGCCCATGGATCTCTAGCTCTTTGGAATTAAGCCAATAGACTGCGATATGGCCTTCTTATCTTGGGATCCATCAGAGGCCCTCCATCTGACCTGCTAGGTTTGGAATCATTTACCTCTCCAGTCAGTAGCTAGAATTTTTGACCTTGGATTCATCAGTCTCTGCAGATACCAGCCTGTTGTCTTACTGTAGATATTGCTTCATTAGATCTGGAAGCTACTCAAATTGGGAGAAACCTCAGCTTAACATCTGGTCCATGTACATAGAACTTGCCTATATCAGACTATTTTACTTTTACAACCATATGAGCTATTTTCTTCAAATAAAATCTCTCTGTATATATGCATAAGTATGTCACTAGTTTTGCTTCTCTAGTGAACCCATACTAAAAGAGTAATATTTTGTGAAATGTATTAATATAATAATTTGAATTAATAATAATAGTCTATTTAATATACAAGAAAAACTTAAAACATGGCATAATATAATTTTAAATTCAATCTCAACTTTCCTGAAGAATTGTATAAAACACAAAGCACAAAGAATGTCATAAAATAAATCTATTCCTTGTTTACTTAGGTTGGGTTTTAAAGATCTGGTTGCTATATAAAAATTGACATGTAAAAATGGAGATGACCACATCAGATTGTTAAAAATGGAAGATGACTACATCATTGCATAACTGCTAAACCACCGAGAATCAAGCCCCAGTCAAACTGACACAAAACTAACTGTCATAGTCAGCAGGCATCCCAACTTATACTTTGATATTTGTTGCTGCCATTCTTGCAGGATTAATGCAGGACATAGTCAGAATATATTTTTTTTATATTTTGTTGTCATAAAATGTAGATTGTCAGATAGTTAGATACTTGATAAATGAAAAGCAAGTGTACTGAGGAAACCTCAAGCACAATTCACATTTGAAAACATAAAATGAAAGATCAGAGATAAAACATATTTATGTCAATAAATTCCAATAGACAATATTAAGTATGTTTGACAGAGAAAATTAAACTTGTAATAAACTATCAGCTTAGAAGAGGTGCTTTCAATGTAGAAAGGTAAAATATTAGAAATGCATATTTTTTTCTAATTGCAAAAATCAAAAAACAATACAAACACTACTATCAAGTTCATTCTAACTCATAGAGATTCTGTAGGACAAAGGTGAACTGCCCCTTCATGTTTTTGAGATTATAAATCTTCACCAGAGCAAACAGCTTCATCTTTATCCTGCTGACCCACTGGTGAGTTTGAACTTCTGAACTTGTGATTAAACGTTCATTGCATAGTTCACTACACCACCAAAGCACACACACACACACAACACACACACACATATATATATATAATTAATAGGACATACACTTAGTAAGAAAAACATGAGTTAATTAATCAAAATTATTTCACTTTATGCCTTACACACAATAAACTATGATGATTTGTGCACTATATCATCATAATCAACTACAATCATAACAGAGGCACCTGTGATGATGGGTAAGGTTTTGTATCTACCTGACAGGACCTAAAGGAATGCTTAATATGAAGAAAGATATACTACATAATTAGATAGCATGACTTAATGTAGTAGTGATGTTATTTATTTTAAAACACACCATATAATTACAATCAGTTCTCTATAGATTTTTCTTCTATTTATGTTTGTAGTTTTATGGAGTAAAATTACTGTTTACTCCTCCATTTAAATATAATTAAACAGAATACAATGAAAAAGTACTTCTCAAAATATGAAGATTATGTTGTTAAAACTAAAGCAAGATTTATTTTCGTCCATTCCCCTTCTATTGAATTCACATACTGCTTATTGTCATGTGCAATAGCTTGGCCACTGGGGAGGTAGGGATGTTGCTTGACGTCATGGAAGAGGAGGAAACCAAGGCTAGTAGGATTTTACAGTTCATGTTATGAATCATTGGCTTTCAGTTGCATTGGTGAAACCACTCTGGGATGTCTAAAATATAATGATATTACCTAATTCATTTTTAATCATAGTGCTTTGTTAATGATAGAATGGAAGTAAGTAAGAGAGAAACATAAATAATTCTTGAAGGGCAGGGTACCAGTGCAGATCAGTTATATTTGTGCCTTTAGCTAAGTTTACAGTAATGAAATAGGAATACGTGGTACACTTGGGATATATTTTTGAGTCATAACCATTAGGATTTAGTGATGAACTCATGTGAAGGATGAGGGAAAAACATATTCAGGTCTATGGAGAAACTAATATGTGGATGATAGGTAATTCACTGAGGGGAAACTGAGATGAGATTGGACTGTATGAGTAGGAGCAGTTATGTGTTATTGCAAAGTCTGAGATGTTGATCAAACATGCAAGCAGAGTCAGTCAGTAAGCAGATGTCTGGATAGTTGAAGGTAAGTCTAAAAGTATTGTGACAAACGTTCAGTTTATACATGCACAAGTTTATCCCAAACCAAAGGATTGTATTTAAATGGTCTCTGAGATCAGTGGCTGAAAATAAATTCTATTAGTAATACTACAAGTGTCTTGATCTCATTAAGTTGCTTTCAAGACACGGTTCAGTGAAAACTGTGTCTTCCCTTAGGATTTGTTGGGTGCTTCCAATTCCAGATAAAGAGGTCGACTCTCAAGATGATGATTTGTAGGATCCCCAAAAGGTAAACTGGAGTTTTTCTGGATGGAAAAAAGATCGCAAAGGCTTATTTGAAGAAGTTTCAAAGAACATTGAAAACTGCATGAGTGTGAAAGGGCTAGAAAAGTTGTGCCAAGAATTTTTGTTTCATCCTCAACTGTGTGTCTGTTCATCTTTAAGAGTCGCAAGAGTTATAAGAATTTAATGAGGAAACCTGATCCCATCCAAACCGGAGTCCTGGTCTTGCCCCTTCAGACTTCATTTTACTCCCGAAACCTAAAGAATATTGTAAAGTTAGAAAATTTGAGTTCCTTGAAGAATGCCCAAACTTCCATTTTGACTTTTGGTAAATTGAAGAGTACAAAATTATTCAGGGAAGGGTTAGAAAGAAGACAACTTTACATCCATAAGCATATAGATCTAGATGGAGAACATGTTGAGAAGCAATAACCTACTTTTAATATTTTAAGGAATATTGCTATGCTTTTTTAATAATACTTTTTGAGTTTTGCTCATATATTTCTTAGATTTAGGAGAAGAGGTAGTTCTTAGAGATGAGCAATGTTATGTCACTAGTGTATAGATCTTATTTTAATCATTGGAATTGTGTGAGATAACCAAGGGAGAGATTCTCCGTGGAGAAGAAGAAATAACAATGCTTTGTTTAGATCTTTGGGCGAGCTGTGGAATTTAAGGAGAAACATTGAGAAGAAGAGCCGGCGGGGGGGGTGGGGGGTTGCTGAAGAGTAAAACGAAAGATGCGGGCAGTCGTAGAGACATGGATTCCTATTTCCAGGGGAAAGTAAAGTTTAGAGATGTCAAATACTCATTATTGATCTCAACATTTATGCAGCATGGTGGTTAGAAATAGAACATACAAGGAGTGGACTAAGTAGAAAATGGAATTTGGGAAAGGGAAATTAGTGAGCACAATTCAATACTTTTGAGAAATTTCATTAATTTCAGAGAAATGGGAGCTAACTGCATTCGGTCATAAAGGAGTAAGTTTGCCAAGAAATAAAATTTGAAAAACACTACCAAAACAAAACAAAAATTACAAAGTGTATTCAAACATCAATTCTATACCAGAACTATTTCTATATCAATTACATAAGATGAAAATATTACAGAATTTGTCGTCTGCTTTAGAAATTCTCACATTTTAAGCTCAAATGTTTCCTATATATTCCTTTTTACTCTTCTAACATTTTACAAGCTCAAGAATATGATTTTTCCACATTTCCTTCTGTGAAATAACCTCTGTGTTGAGCTCTCTGATTCTTATTAGCTTTTGCCCCTAGTTGCTGCACTTGCTTGAATATTCATGGGCAGGTGGGGGCAGGGGTGGGAGAATGTGACACTTGTGGAGGGTATGGCCCTCACTCAGTGAAATTTGATCATAAAACAAAACTCTGAATAATTGTGGAGTGTGTGATCTTTTTGACCCTGTGATGAAAGACCAGGGTATATAATGATTTATAAGGAACAAATTACATCAAAATTATGAGAAGACTCAGAATGATTTATGATTCCACCAAAGCCACACACAATGGAATTCTCCTAAATTCTAACTTTTTTGAACACTGCAATTAAGGGGTTTTTATTTCATGTTTTTTTAATCCAACATTATATCTCCAATGATACTATGCCATTAACAAAATATCAATATATTAATAGTATTAGTCTAAGTTAGCATAGTGACTGTTCATTCAGTCATGTCCTACAAAATTTCCTGATATTTACTGAGCCCCCATGTTCAGTTTTTATCTTTACTCTCAGCTTTGTTCCCCCATCCACTTTCATCACGCACTTATCATACATATCATCCTCTAAATCATGTCTTCACATTTTCTCATTTTGTACCATTAAAATGCCATTGTGAGTTCTGAATTGAGGAACAAAAAATAACATAGACCTGCCAATGCAGTGGCTTTCCTAAAAGTGCAGCAATCTCTGCTATTCAGTGGAATATACAAATCCCCCTGAGAAATGTCATTGCTTCGTTATATTACCTTGCGAAACGGTAAGTCTGAGATTAGCTGAGGACTGTGAATGCATTCAGTGGTGGTACTGCTGATGTTAAAAAAATGTGTTTATCCAAAAATAGACAGTGTTTGTTTTTTATGTAGTGTTCTGAATAGGGTAAATGTATTTGTTATTCTCTAAATTGAGCACTTAATTTCTATCAAGTTCAACTCTATTATTGATTGATCACTCTTCCTTCAGACCTATTTAGCACCCTCACTGTTGATTCCACTCTTGATTAGAGCCAAGTGATCCAACAAGAATAACATGAGTCCTATTTTTCAAAAATAGTCCCCTGCCCCTGAGATCACCAAAGGAATTAATTTTTTTCATTAATAAATCTTTTTAAATTTTTTTCAATGAGTGAAAAGTACTCTTTTCCCCAACTACCTGAAGCAGAGGAATGAAAGTGAGAAATCTATGTCTGAAGTCAGTAAGATTCCTGATATCTTGGAAACTTCTCAGCAGTGAAAGAATAGTCATGGATTCCCACCATGACACCACAGGCATGCTCGCAGCCATGCTGGAGTTCATTGACATTAAACTATCATGAAGGGCTTCTTTCTTCATAATGCATTTACAGTGAGAAAGCAGTTAACAAGGCTCTCCTCTGAGTATTGTGTTCAGAGCTTACTCTGAAGAAATAAAATAAAACAATGCAAAACCGTACAACCTGCAAAAAGAACAACCTGAAACTCCTTATCCAACAGGTAAAGCAATTCTCTCAGACAGCTTCTACTTTCTTTTCTGACTGTTGGGTAGACCTACTGCAGCAGATTACTGCTAAATTGCTTTTGGGGACATTTTCTGAAATTCAGGATGTGGAAACTGCCATCCCAAAATAATAAGATTATACAAGTTTCTCCTTGAATTGTGGCTGACTACCAACTTTCCCTGTGTGATCATGTCAGGCGTACCACAAACTGACTTCCACAAACTCGAAGGATGCACAAAATTAGTGAAGCAAGCAACTCTAGCTATCTAAGTTAAGATGCTTCTGTTCCCTCCACAATATGGCTTTTTATGTTTCTAACATTAGGGTATGTATAGTTAACCCCTAAATGAGGTTTAGCTTGAGTGAACAGGACGATGGCTACATAGATGATGGTTTATACATTTCTATCTTTTATACATGGAAATAATATTCCTCTTTTCCCTTAGTGTGACATTTACTGAAGTTTCTTATTTTTGACTTTGGAAGAATTACATACTGGAGACTGATTCTTACGTGCCATTTCAATAGTTGTTACCAATTTTTTTTTGCCAATGTAGGAGTACATCTTTATTTAGTGGCTGGGGCCAAATTTTTAATGCATATGATAAATTCAGGTACAATTGGGTATCATGTGCTGTTTATGCATGAATATAGCATTTAAAATAAATAATTTTCAATAATTGTTAATTATAAGTCAAATATTGCACTAAAATTGAAAAATACTATTCAGCAACTGAAAGGAGAAAAGTAGTGATAAAGTAGCCACATGAATAACACTCAAAAATAATGATGCTGCAGGAGGGAAGATTTGCACAAAATAATGGGTACTATATGGATATATTCATAGATAATTCCAAATCCTGTATATTAAGAAAACATAGAATAGTGATAGTGAATGCCTTTGAAAGTAGAGCACAGGAATAGAAATAGGCTGTCAATGGATCCAAAGCTACTTTCTGCGATCGTAGCAATGCCTATACCTTAATGAGCTATCAACAGTTGTGCTAATTTGTGCACCTTCAGAGAATATGCACTTAATGTTAGTGAATTCTATTTTGTGCCAAATTTGTATAAAGTTTTGAAGGAAAAAATAATGAATGCACATTAAACAATGGGTGATATTTTGATGAATTATTTATGATGAACTTTACCAATAATCTTAGAATACTTCAAAATAAGATGGATGAATAGATAGGTAAATCAAAAATCAAACATTAAAAAATTAAAACCACAGCTGCCATCAAATCGACTCCCCTTCATGGCCTCCTCCACCCTCTGGGGGGTTTCAGAGACTAAGTCTTTCTGGTGTCAACGTCATCTTTCTCTCACAAAGTGGCTGGTGAGTTTGCTGTTGTCGCACACAGACACCTGTTAGCAGCCTGAAGCCTGGAGAATCAGTCTACATTGCATTGTACAGTTGTTCACTGTAAACATCATCCACAATCATTCAGAGTATGAAATTGTTCAAAAATATGGTTAATACAGTTGTAAAAAAGTAACATAATCTTAGTGACTTAAAACCACGAAGAACCCATTCTTACATTTGTAAGGATCGGTCATCAATAGTGGATCAGCAAGGCTGATTTCTTCTGAAGGCTCAGGGGATAATACATTTCCGTGCCTTTTCTGGTTTCTAGAGATTTCCTACATATTTTGGCTTTTGGTCCAGCTTCACTTTGATCTCCTGGTAATATTTATTTTACGGATTCTGATATTTTTGTCAGATCTTGCAAGGGCTCGTGTGAATACATTGAGCTCATGAAGACAATCCAGAAGTTATCTTCCCATCCCCAGAACTTTATCTGCATCACATCTTCAATTAAGTAATATTCATAAACTCTAGATGTGAGGAAGGAGGTTTTTTTTTAGCTAGGAGGGGATCAGTCTATATTCTGGTAAGTTTTCTTTCAGATTTTTATGGAAAAGAAAGGTGATCCATCCAGTTCTTAAGAAAGTTTGTCAGTCATGGCATAAGTAAATTACCAATCTGAACTTTACACTTCAACTGACTTGGCTTCAAATTCAGTGCACTTGACTGCAATACTGTCCTTTATTGAGTGCCAATGGTCATAGATGGATAAATCCAATATCATATCTGAACTATACACATGGTCCCATTTGCTCGCTTAAGATTGAGAAAGGGGAGTTCTAAACACAAGCTAAACCAATCAGATCTCCACTTACTGACAAATATAATTTTGTAAATTTAAGGACATCTGGAAAAAAAAACTCAAGATGCTGGATTCCCTAAAGTCAGCCACTCAAAGTTTCTTGAATCTAATAGCAAATTCCTTCTTCAATTTTGTATAAAACCTAAAATCCTTCCCTTGAATTAACTCTCCTCATTACTTGTTGGACTCAGAGTTGGTTTCATCTGCTTGCTTCACCCCGCTAAAAAGTTGTGCATTAGTTATAATAGAATTTCCTAATTAGTTGTAACACTGTTTGAAAATTAAATTTCTCAGGGAAAACATTTAATTTATTGATTATTTAATCTGTATGCTGAGCAAATAATCAGAGGAGCTGGATTGTGTGAAGGAGAACATAGCATCAGGTGAGATGAAAGTTTGTTCACAGCTTTTGATATGCAGATGACTTGCTGAAAGTGAGGAGGACCTGAAACACTTGCTGATGAAGGTCAAGGATTGCAGCCTTCACTAGGGTTACAGTTAAATGTGAAGAAGAACAAAATCCTCACAACTGGACCAATAGGTAACAAAAATGATCATTGGAGAAAAGATTGAAGTTGTCCAAGATTTAGTCTGCTTGGTCCACCATAAATACTCATGGAAGTCAAGAGATCAAACAACACATTGCAGTTGGGTAATCTGCTTCACAAGACTGCTTTAAAGAGTTAAAGGGCAGGGATATTACTCTGAGGAGAAAGGTGAGCTTACTCAAGCCATAGTATATTTGATCGCCTCAGATGCATGTGAAAACTGAGCACTGAATAGGGAAGAATGAATAAAAATCCATGCATTTGAATTATGGTGTTCGTGAAGTGTATTGAAAGTATCACGAACTGCCAAAAGAACAAACTATCTCGGGAGATGTACAGCCAGCATGCTCTTTAGAGGCAAAGACAGTGACACTTGTTTTATGTACTTTGAACATGCTGTCACGAGAGACCACCCGTAGAGAGGCCACCATGCTTGGAAAAGTGCCACAAAAAAAAACCACCTAACTGCCTTAGAATCAATGCTGAATCCTGTTGACCTTATAAGGCAGGATAATACTTCCCTTGTAAGTATCTGAGACTGTAATTCTTTATAGGAGTAGAAAGCTCAGTCTTTCTCCAAAGGAACTGGCAGTTGATTTGGTGTGCTGACCTTGGGGATCATAGTCCAACCCTTTACCTCTATAGTGCCAGGGCTACTTGGTGAAGCACAAGTGCAGCAAAAAAGAATGTCCTTGACAAGATGGTCTGACACACTGGCTGCACTGATGGACTCAAATACAGGAACAGTTGTGAGCATGGCGCAGGCCATGGCAGTGTTCGGTTCTTTTGTGCACAGGGTGGCTGTGAGTCAACACCCACTTGACTGCCCCCAACAGCGACATTGCTTGTAGTGGTATTTTTACATAGCTGGATGTGATACAGCTCCTAGTTTTCTGCGTTTTCCTTTTTTTAAAAAGGAGGCAAAGAAGTGTTAAATGCTTCAGCGCTTCCACTAGCACTGACAATAATCCTTTTTTGTATATATTTTGAAGCCCATCTGTCAGTCTCCCATCTGTCAGTCTCTTTGCATTAGTTTTCATCAATTCCCACACTTATTTCCCTTCCTAACACCTTTCACCTCCAATGACAACTCCATTCATTCTCTTTCATGCAACGGCACCAAGACTGCTCCTTTAACCCAAATGGTCGATGACAAACTGATGTCGTAATTTCAGGGGAACACTGACAGCACTAAAGTCAGAGACTAGAACATGTCTTTGCTACCAACTGGGTTCACTCCAAATTTCTGCTCCATCGAAGGCAAAATGGACAACCACCACATTCCATGAATTCTGGACAGGTCTACAGCATCTAACCTACAGGACATGTAGTCCCAGTGTCCTCGGGAAGATCTCCCAAAGCAAAGTGAAACAGAGCTTCCTGTGTGGTGTTTTGCCACAGTGAAATAAACACACGAACAAAAAAATAATGGTTACTATTGAATTGATATCTACATGAAAACTTCATGGCTGTCACAGTGGAACTATATTCTGTGAAATTTTCATGGTTGGTTTTACTAATTTTTTAAGGTGCTTCTGATGTCCTCAAATGATCAACCATTTGATTAGGAGTCAAGCATATTAGCTATTTACACTATGTAGGGACTCTCTTGTGACTAAAACTATGTGCTTACACTAGACAGGGGACTAGGATAGACACACATGAAAATTAAGTTGCAACTTCAACTCAGGAGTCTGAATGCAATTCTGGACTGTAACCCTGCACTTCATCAATGCTCATGCACACACTCATGTATGTAGACATAGATGCAAAATAATGCCATTTTATGAAATTTATTTGAGAATTTAAGACTGCACTCAAAGAAAGAATATTTTTTACAGAATATTTCAGAAACTTTAATATCCTCATAAAATGTGTGCTATTTTATATAAGATAATACATGGCTAGAGTGATCTTCAATTATATTTAATAATTTTCCCCACATGCTAAACTTTGGCAAACAAACATAATGGTAAAGAGCGATAATAAAGTGAAAAAATGTAAATATAAAATTCTAGTTCCATAACTGATAAATTATAATATACCGAGTAATTTACTTAATTTAATTAAGTCCCTGTTTGTTCAATTGTAAAATGGAAATAGCAAAACCTATCTTGTAGGGCTAGGGTGAATAGAAATGATAATGATTTAAAGTCTGTGTTTAGTACCTGGTCCTAAGTTAAGTACATAAATCAGTGATACTTATAATTATCAGTAAATGTTCATGTGGATGGATTTAAAATAGGTAACCTTTATTTTATGTATTGCTAATTTTAAATACATATACAAAATATAGCTAACAGTACAGAAAGAAATTCTACATGGCTGGGATAAGGTAATGAAAATTAGAGACTTTGTGCCTTGTCGAAGATCACACATAGAGCTACATTCTGTTGTGGTCTCATCTAACTATGACGCTCTTGTTGCTTCTACTGTATAATTTTCAAATGCTTTAAAAGTAATAGTGTTAATTTTAGGCACCATATAGTTGATTATGGCTCATAGAAATCCTATATATAACAGAAAAAATCACTGCCTGGTCCTGAGCCATTTTCAGAATTGTTCTCATGTTTGAGCCTCTTATAGAAGCCACCTTTTCACAAACATCAGGGAGACAAACATCAACTTAGACAAACATCAGGGAGACAAACATCAACTTAGAATGCAAGCCCAAATCAGTGTGCATTGAGCCTCTTTATCCAACAAGCTGGGCAGCATGATAGTCGACCAAACAAACCCCACAGACGAATCTAGTTCAAAAAGTGGACAGAGTGACTCCCCCACTAATGGAAAAAATGGCAAAATCACATTGCACATGGAAAATGAATACAGGAGTAGGAGGAATCTGTGGCCAATTTTATCATCCCACTTATATCCAGCCAAGCTGAGTTTCTGTAATTCATGTAATCTCCTACAGTTTAGTTTGTTCATTTATTTGTGCATCTCAAATACTTCCCAGTGCATTTGTAATGTTTTGTAGTTCTTAAAGATAAACTAATTTAGTAACTTTCAAATTTGCTCTAATTATACATATGTTTCTATTTTCTTTCCCTTCATATGTGATATATATTAGAGGGAGTTTATAATATGTATCACATATATATTAGAGGGAAAAGAAAATAGAAGAATAAAAATTCCTCAATTATATGCATGTTGTTGATATTTCATGAGATGAGACCTGTACCACGGGATATTGTAAGAATATTATTAGATCCATAGAGCTCATGAGGGTATTATAGTGCTCATAGCAGCACAGAAATAAAATGCTGAAAAGTAAGCTTATTGTCTTCAAAATTTTATCTAGAAAAAAATCCTTTCTTTTATAATGCATTTTTCAAAAAGGAGACTAAATCCCAGCTCAAGAGGTGCTTTTGTTCAATTTTTATCACATAGAAGTTACCAGTGTTGGAGGGGATATGATGTACTTTGATATTTATTTAAACTTTTTAGAAGGAAAACCAAATGGTATAAGCAAAATAATCATATTTTATTTCTGAACAAGTTACCCAAGAAGCCCAAGAAGCCAAGGAGAAGCCATGAGATATTTCTGTTTCCTAAAATACTATCAGTATTTGTTAGAACTGAATATTTTAAAATTCACATATCAATACTATTTATTTTTAAACACATGTATTATACAAATATGAAATCTTGGGAATTTACTCTCAGGCTATTTTGCTTCTATTGCTTGAACAATTTAAAATAATCCACAAAGTTATTTTGGCTTGTCATTTTCCATATATCACAAAATTAATAAACCTTTTGAATTTAGAGCTAGTCATATATATCATTTAGACTAGTGATTTCATTGCCAATATATAGCCATATATATCTAATCAGATATTTAATCATCTATATGTATGTGTATAGATAGATAAATATCAATTAACCATGTTGATACATAAGCAAATATATTTTTGTGAACCTGAAGTTTTGAATCCTTGTCATCTATAAGGATAATCACATGTATTTTACATATTAAAAATAACGTATTGATCATATGGAATATATAAAATTGTATGAATCTGAAATATATTGTAGAAAGAGATGACAAAAATGTGTGCAATGAATTTCAATATGCATGTATTTGCCCAAGGTTGAAGTTTAGATGTCAGAATGGTTTGCACAAGAACGAGGGGTGACAATGGAGACCACAGAGAAGTGAAGCGTGTGATGTTATATTGTGGGGATTTTCCATGGCAGGAAACAAAATGTTCAATGTGATTTTGCCATCTTTTCCATTAATGGGGGAGTCACTCTGTCCACTTTTTGAACTAGATTCATCTGTCGGGTTTCTTTGGTCCACTATCATGCTGTCCAGCTTGGTGGAAGAAGAGGCTCAATGCACACTGATTTGGGTTTGCTTTCTAAGTTGATGTTTGTGTCCCTGAGACACCTTGTGAAAAGCCGGAACTGGAAAACAAGAGCATGAGTGACCTGTTAAATAAATCCACTTCTTCCCCAAGCCAACAAGCAGGTCAAACGAATGATGGAGCCCATTGAGCCTCAAGCAAACCTGCCTCCACTTGAAGAACTGCCCTGCTCAACCCTAGGACGTTGGAACTCAAAACCAAGCTCAGTGCCATCTAGTCCACTGAGACTCCCAGCAGCCCTCAATAGAAGTTCTGAGCCTGTAAATCTTTACTGGGTCAGCTAACTGACTTGCTAGTAGCAATATATACTTGCCAGAAAGTACCAGCAGAGTGCCACAGAGCCATAGGGTAGTAAGAGATATGAAATATTTGTTTTTTTCTTTCTTATTTTAAAGCACTGAATTGATTATTTTTTAAAAATATATTATTGTGTACATCCTCTGGTCTAGCCAGATTTGTAAGGTAGAATTGGGATCATGATAGTGGGGGCAAGTGGGTGGAGGAAGCATTTAGGAAGTAGAGGAAAGTTGTATGTTTCATCGTTGCCATATCACACCCTGAATGGCTCTTCTCCTCCCTGAGACCCTTCTGTAAGGGGATGTCCAGTGGTCTACAAATGGGCTTTGGGTCTCCACTCCGCACACAGGGAATTCAGTGCGGATGATCCCTTCAGGACCAGTGGTACGAGTGGCGTTGCTGCAAGGGTGGATTGGAAAGGGGGAACTGATTACAAGGATCTACATATAACCTCCTCCCCGCAGGATGGACAACAGAAAAGTGGATGAAGGAAGACGTCGGACAGTACAAGATATGACAAAATAATAATTTATAAATCAATCAAAGGATCATGAGGGAGGTCAAAGCAGGGAGGGAGGGTTAAATGAGCTGATTCTGGGTAAAGTGAAGAGCAAATGCTTTGAGAATGATGAGGGCAATGAATGTACAAATACGCTTTACACAATTGATGTATGTATGGATTGTGATAAGAGTTGTGTGAGCCCCTAATAAAATGATAAAAATTAATATTTAAAATATATACATTAATGTGATTTGAGGAAAACTTTACAGAGCAAATGAGTTTCCCATTCAACATAGTGAACAACAGTCTTTGCACGTCTTCCCTCCTCTATTTTCCATTCTAAACACCCTTCCCTTCACTGTCTTTGAGCTTTCTCTCTGGGGCAAATGCTGACCTTTGTCTAGTTGGGCTGACCTTTCTAAAGAGGGGATATCTTCAGGCACTGCTGGGCACCTTAGAGGTATCTCTAATCTTTGACGGAAGATTCTGTGTGTAGTCATTCATAGGATCGTCTACATTTAGACGTGGTTTTCAGATAATATTTTAATAATATAGATGTTTAATCAAACATCTTTATGTCAAACATTTTTGACATAATTTTGACTTTTATTTTTCTTATTCTTGAATGACTTAAAGTATATTTAATATTTTACATAGTCAGAGGTGATAGAAATGACTAGTTAAGAAATAAATATTTTTTATTATACTTTGTTGTTATTGTTAGGAGACAATTAGTTGCAATTCATCATTCATTGCCTTTAAGTCTAGGCCAATTCATAGTGATCCTATGGGACAGGGTAGAATTGCCCGTTTGGGGTTTCTGAGAGCGAAACCATTTATGAGAATAGAAATCCCCATATTTCTCCTGAGAAGTGGGCTGGTGGTTTCGAACTAGCAGACTTTCTCATGTGAAGCCCAATGCATAACCCCTAAGTCACCAGGGCTTACTGAACACGGCCTTATATACACTAAAACAAATCACTCCCTGACCTTCTGTCATCCACATGATCATTCCTATGCTGAGTCCATTCTTTCAGCCACTATGCTAAGCAAGTTCTTTGAAGGTCTTCCAATTTTTCACTTACCATTTGATTTTGTTCAAACTCTTTATGCCATATAGACGGTAAATGAATATTTAATGTTAAAATACTGTCTTGTTACTAAGACTCCGGGTCAGGAAGTTGTCTTTAAGTCATAGCAACCCTACAGAGGGTTTACAAAGTTGCAAATCTTTACACAGACAGAGAACTTCATCTTGTTCCCGGAGAACAGTTGGATTGTTAGAAGTGCAATATTTATCAGACATGGCCACCAGGGCTCCGAATTGTTCCTAAGAGGTGTGAATTAGAAAGGATGCTAAATTAGCTTCTAATCTAAATTTCTACTTTTGCTGTTAAGTGTTCTCAGGTCAAGTTTAACTCACAATGAACCTATTGACAGCAGAAGAAAACATTGCTTAGTACTGCACCTCCTCATACATTGTACCAATTTTGAGCACGTTGTTAAACCTAGTGTGTCAATCTACCTCACCTAACATGTCCCAACTTTATGTGGACCCTCTGACCCTTCATCAAGCATCTTATAACTCAGTCTATCTATGTTATAGTTTTCAAGTTTATCAACTTGAATATTAACACTGTGGAAATATAATTTCAGTAGTTATTTCATCATCAATGCTTTTCTCAAGAAACACCCCAAACTTTTATTAGTACACATGCTTTAGATTGATTAATCATGTACTTGAAACTGGTTTTTGCTCAACAACTTGGGGTTTCCAATCCACCCAAAGGTATCATGGAAGAATGGCCTGGTTATTTCATTCTATTAAGATTATAGTAAAATCTCTTTGGAACTCACTTTTACTCTGTATCACAGAAGGCACAGCTAAATAGTACTTAACTTGAAATAAACAGGGTTGTTTTGTCTAAAATAGATGCTCTAAATTGGCTGTTAAATTTAACTATGGATGATGTAAAGAAGAATTAGCTTAGAGGGAGACTCATCAACAACTTGCCATAAGCAGATGATGCACCTTGGCGTACTTGCGGATGAGATCAAGAACTGCAACCTTAGGTATGGATTGCACCTCTCTGTTAGATTGAGTTGACAGAGAAACAAATCCAGGGGCATTCATATATCTATAAGAAAGAGATTTTTATCACCCCAGTCCAGACCAAGTCCATAAGCTCAGTACTATTCCATAAGTCTGATACTAGTCCATAAATCCCTCTTAAATCCACACAGTCACAAGCAATTCTGCCAAATGAGAAGTCTTGTGGGTTCAAAGGCAGTGGAAGCATCTCAGCACTGCTATGGGTCTCCACATGGATCCTCCAGCTCTCCATGTGTCTCAAAAGCAAGAAAGTGAAGTGGAAAGAGAAGATGCCAGGCTCCAAAGAGTCATTTATCTCACTAGACCTCTGATCAGCTGTGACCTGACTAACAGACTAAACTCTGCCCACATGTTCCCATGGAAACCTGGGTGGCACCAACATATCTATCACAACTTATGATCCTATCACTTTTTACCAAGCTTCTTGTACACCAAACTATATGGGTTATAATGTTTAAGATGATCAATTTTAACACTACAGAAATATTATTTCTATTTTAATTTAATCATATGTTTTCTCTTGAGAAAAATATCCCAGTCTTAAATGTGCTTTACATTGATTAACAGTGTACTAGCTGATGGTCTGCATTTAAACAATCTGAAGTTTCAAACTTGCCCAATGGTACTGTGGAAGAAAGTTTTCCATATAAAGCAAACTAAAACATTTCCAACTAGAGTAGTAGACATTAGGATAAGCAGTGTAAAGACTGAATATGTCAAGGATTTCATTTCACTTGGATCCAAAATCAATTCTCATGGAAGCAGCAGTCAAGAAATGAAATGACATATTGCACCAGGCAAATCTGCTGTGCAAGACTTCTCTAAAGGGTTGAAGAACAAGGATGTCACTTTGATGACTTAAGTTTCCCTGACCCAAGTCCTGATATTATCAATCGCCTTATCTGCGTGTGCATATTGAGTATGGGATGAAGAAGACTGAAGAAAGAATATTGAAAACGCTGTGCTTTCCAAAGGAACAAACAAATCGATCTTGGAAGAAGTATTACTAGAATGTCCCTTAACATCGAGGATGGGAAGACTTCATCTCAAACACATGTACTCAGGAATGTTATAAGAGATATACATCCCTGGAAAAGGACATCATGTTTGATAATTTGGAAGTCTATGAAACAGATGGAAACCCTTCGTTTTCTGATGCAATGGATTGCAGCGATTGGCAGAGCTGCTGTCATAATTGATTCAAGCGTAACAATTGCCAGGAGGCGCAGCAACAGCAGGGTTTCACTCTGTTGTGCTATGAGCCAGAGTTGTCTAGAGGAATTTAACAACAGCAAAATCTCTCCTCTTTCTTCCATCTTCATTCCTTCCTTCATTCCATCATTCCTCTCTTCTTTCCTTCCTTTCTCCTTTCTCTGTCTCTTTTTGTATCTTTGTCATTTATCTAATCTATGGAATTATTGGCAGTGTGAGTGAATGACCCACCTACCTTTCTACCTATCTATTTATATGGAAGCACACACACACATGCGCACTAGGTTCTTGAAAAGTTTATGGAAAACTTCCATTATCTTTTTATTTCATTTTCTATAAATTTTATAGCCCACTTATATATATTAAATGATAAAGCTCTTGGACAGAATTAGAAAAAAATAATTTAATTAGAGGGAGAGAGAGAGGAAAAAAGAAAATAACCCCTTTCAAAGATGATTTTCATAAATATTAGGTGATATTTTGACTTTTTAATGTCATCCAGAGACTAGCATCAGAAATTTACATCAGGCAATAGAAATGTTAGCTTGTCAAGAGAGAAAGTGTACTTTTAAAAATGTACACTCAGGAATCTTGTAATTTCTTCCTTATTTCATTGAATTCCACATTGATGTTCTAATCTTTGGTCTTACAATTTAAAAAATTTATTTAACTTAGATTGTATAGGGATCACAATACAGGAAGCTCAATTGTTAATCTTCTGTGAATTCCGCTATGTATTCTTGTGAAAACCTGACTGTGCTGGATTTTCTTTGGTGAACTTAGATTCAACCTATTCTTAGACTGAATAAGATGCTTCTCACGTAAGAGGAAGTGGTGCCAGATTCAGAGTTCCAACGAGAAGCAGGAGTGGCTTAAGGTGAGATGTTCAGGAAGGGTCAGAGAGCTCCCTGGCAGCACACGCTTACCTTTCAGATAATGCACCTAATGGAAGAGCTTCGATGGATGAGAATATTTTTATGTATACTTCTGTAAGCTGTGAACCATTGATACTGGTTTCCCTAATAAAAGAAGAAAGGCTGATGAACAAAGAAAAAGTATTGCTCTTTTATAAAGGTGATCTTAAAAGGAATTAAGAAAGTCTATAAATGTCAGCATTTGGAAAGCAAACTGTTACATACTAACTCATAGGTGGATAACTTAACCTCTAGATATGTGAGAGGAGGAAAAAAATCAACAACATGGACACTCCACATTGGAATTCCTATGGTATGCAAGAGGTACTTTACTGTAATACATGTGTTTTGTGAGTTTGAAGTCATATGTTATTAGAATAACCTGGATTGTGAATTTAAGATAATAACATTTCCACAGTAAGGTATTTGTTTGAAAAATAAAGGAGATAATTTAGATACACATGAAAATGTCACTCTAGCCTTTTTTTTGTTCTTAATCCAATCTTTAGGATAATGGGAAAACAATGATTAACTGGCCTAGGTGACATGCGGACCATAGATAAAGATGTATTCCTCTAATACAGACGGTGTGGATAAAAATTTTTAACAAATAACAAAATTTTAGTGATTCTTCAATTATTCTGATAAAGAAATTTGAAAGAAGAATAATGGGACTTTTTGGTTTCAATCTTGGGTCCCTACAATTTCTAAGACTTGTTTAGCTTCCATGAGGAAAAAAGATAAGCACAAAGGTTCAAAATATTTATCCTCTAAAACTCTAGAATGCAGACTTCTCTGAACATAGCATACATTTCCTTGTCTAGTAGAATTTCCTATTGAGCTATGATCAGGGTATGCAGCCAGGTGATGTGCGGGAGATGTGATTTAGGTTTAATTGCACTTGGCATTCAGGTTCGGTAGATGGATATCACTCCTACGTTTGGACATCAGCCTATATGTGCTGTGCTGAATTTTAATAAGCCCCACTGTAGAGCTATGATCCTCCTTAATCAATGACATGTTGACCATGATCAAATATATACACGGAAGTAGAGAAGTACAATTTCCTTCATAGCTTGAATATTGAAGAAGAAAATAAATGACACAGGTAGTGGTTTATGTGCTGAATGTGTACCAAAGAAGGAGGCGAGGGGGCACAAGAAGGGAGTGGTGGGACAAATAAGGAGGCAGTGTAAATGTTAGGCATGGTGTGACATTGAAAGACTGTGTTGGCAACGTCAGTTGGCTGGTTTGTAGGAAGGGCGTCGAAGACTGGTAGAGGCAGGGGATGGTCAGGTAAGCACTTTCTCTGCTGTGCGGATGTTTGATTTTGTTTAACAATTAATGAGAAATGATTGACTATTTTGAAGCATAAGACTTAATGGTCAGATCTGTAAAATGATTTTCTCATGAAATGATAATCAAATATGAGGATATAAAAAAAATCGGTTATCTTTCAGACCTGCTTCTTGTATTGTCAATGTTAGACCAATAAATATGGAAACATGAGCTGTCCTCCTGGTTTATATGAAGGACACTGATGCTTTCTAAATTATTTGCCTGGGCTACCTTTCTACACTCTTTCCCCCTCACTCTCTTTGCCCAGAGCCCACATTTTAGTCTTTTTATTTCAAAACCTAGAAGGACAGCTCTGGGCTCCCTACAAAATAACAGGACTCCAGAAGCATCCCTTACTCAGGTCGGGGCATGCTCTTGACAATGGCTTCTCCCACAAAGAAGATTCCTGCCTCTTTGATTCCGGTGACCTAGGGGACAACTGATCTCTGGCTCCCTCATGTCGTCCAGAGAG
This sequence comes from Tenrec ecaudatus, assembly GCF_050624435.1. Taxonomy (NCBI): domain Eukaryota; kingdom Metazoa; phylum Chordata; class Mammalia; order Afrosoricida; family Tenrecidae; genus Tenrec; species Tenrec ecaudatus. The sequence goes on along the minus strand of NC_134538.1, from coordinate 145,455,142 downwards.
TTCAGTCTTTCACCTCTTTTCATTCATGTAAGTTCATATCTTAGATAAAAGAGAAATATTTCTTATCTGAGAAGCCTGTTCATATATTCACGTGGTAATTGTTAGCTGCTACTGATAACGCTTGACTCCTGGTGAATCCATGTGTAACTGAATTGAATTCTTCCAAATTGGACTGCTCTGATCCTTAGACTTTTCATGGAGAGAATTTTGCAATAAGATCATCGGGGTTTTATTTCGAATCTGTTTTAGTCCATAATCCACACCCCTGAAACCTGTTCAGGGTCTCAACAGTACACAAACCCCCAATGACAGAGAGGTATTGGCTGTACTATGAAATGTGTGCTGGAAATTGAGCCTACGTCTCTGAAGGGGAGTCAGCAAGTCTCCTCACTATATGTTGACCTGCGATAGTCATTCTTGAGAAGGCTACACATGCGACCTTAGGGACTCTTATCTTCTATTTAAATAGAATAACTCATTACCCCAAAATTGCTACTCTCAGGCATTTCAAAGATTCCAGAGTCTTTTATACAGTACCGCTCACAGCACCCCGTGTGGTATGAGACCTGGAAGTTTCTGACTCAAGTTTGGCCTCAGATCCAAGTGGGTCTTGGCCTTCTCCCTAGCGGGCTTAGATAATTAATTCAGCAAACAAGAATGGCTGTGAAAGTTATAGTATTGCAATTTTGCTAGCAAGTTGTGCTGATGAGGCACCAAACCCAGTGCCCTATAAAAACACAAAAATCTCTGTTTGCAATCTCTTTTATACATTCCCATTTAAAACACATGCACCAAGAAGTCATCCTTCCCTGAAATGCAAACACCACCCCACCACCCCCAAGAGTGGCCACTGCCGCAGTTGACTGGTGGTTTTATGGCAGCTGTTCTTTGGGCTGGTTGGTTTTTCGTTTACATTTTATCACTTGCCTCACTTCGTTCTGGATACGGCCTCCTGTTGAGGCAGCAGTGAGTACGCAACTCAGAGAGGACATGATTACTGAGCTCCTGCGCTGCTCCCCTCCAGGGCAGTCACCTGCTTTGCCATTGAGAAGCGGACGCATGTGGCAGGCTGACAAATACCTGGTTGCTCAGCAGAGTCGTTTGTGAGACTCGCTCGTAGCTCTGCTTTAAGCCAGGGTAAAAATGAAGATTAAAAATTCATTGAACTATCTCTGGAGAGCCCGGCTAAAAGGCTAAGAAAGCCCTTTACAACATAAATAAAACATTGGCAGAGTCGAACAGGATAACGGGCCTCTCTTGAGATTATTATCCCTCCATGATGCAAGAAAGCAAGGTGATGAGATAAAAATATGTCCAAGCAGAGTCTGTGTTCCTACTGTATTCTCAGACCAGCAGTCAAACTATTTCAATCATAGGTTTCTTACCCTCTGGACCAGAATATTCTCTATAAAATCTATGTCAACAATGCAATCTAGTTGGCACATTCTTCATAATTAAACCCAAGGCAAATGATCTACCTCTGCAATAGGATAAACTCAGAGTTCCAGTTTCTCTGTTGTCCAGGAGTGGTATTAGAAATTGCTTCCCTTATGAATTTCTGTGTAACACACACATTTAAGACTTTGAGGTTCAAGGATCTGTTTTGTTTTCCTCAGATTTGATTGGTTAAGAATTCGTGGAAAATTCTTACTTGGAGAATTGTTTCTGATTCATGATGGTGTCAACCAGCCAACGGAGGCTAGAGAGTCCAGTTCTAAAATGTTTTGTTTAAAACATCTGGTACTGAAATTTCCCTTAGCCTCATTTTTCTCCTGATGGTGTGCTAATATTCATGATCCATCCATGCCACTGAAGCCTCGAATCCCATGACAATGTCAGGGCAGAGGGATTTTTCTAAAGCAAGAATTCCCAGAAGTCCTGGTGGAAGATTCAAATTTGTTTTACGCTTGCTTCAGAAGTGACAGGACGTTACTGCTCTCTTTGTTCAAGCAGCTGCTGAAGTCAGACCAGAATCACACAGGAGGAAAGAGTTTTCTACTCTACGTGGTGGGATGGTGTGCACACCTAAAGAGGGGGAGGGAAAGAATCGATAGCACAGCTCCCACAGAAATTTTCTAAGCTATATCACCATCGATATTGCCTTATATGTTACTTCCTCTGTGGATTAAGGACCTGAATATATTTTCAGCTTTCTCGTTGGTTATGTGATTTAAGATGTTTTTGGTTTAAAGACATTGTATGTCATTGGGTTGTTACAAGCTGTGTGCGATCACCAATTATCACGTTTTGTTCTCCTGTCCACTTTTCTTAATAAATCTTCCACTCATCAAATAATTAATTCTTGGACGTGTACCAAGAGTCACACCTTTTTCTGAACCCTAGAGTTGTTGCTTGATATCGCTGCTGTTATTGTTAGACACCAGCCAATTGGCGCTGACTCAAAATTAGCTATGTAATTAGAAAACAAGACATGATCCTGTCAGTTTCATCTTTAAGATCATGGGTATCTCTCCATTATTTGGATACTGTGTCTTTTCAACTCGTTCAGGGGTTCTTTTGTTTGGATGACTCTTAACATTACAAATGATGCTCTTTTCCAGCAACTGATCTTTTCTGATGCCATGTACACAGCGAACTTTAGTCTAACTATCCTTGTTTCTAAGATCATCTGTTTGTAGATGCCAAAAGACAGTGGAGATGGGATAATGAAACATGAAGTTTCTTTCACTTAGAAACAATGCATTTATTTATAGGAGATAATAAATAAACATTATAATATACTCGGGATTACCAATGCTGTTTAGAAAAATAAATTGTTTAGCAAGTTTAGAGCATCCAGATTGAATTCAATGCTATAGTGCCATTTCTGGAGGACATTAACCAGAGGTCTGAAATCCAGAATGGGTTTCACATATGGGACTATGGCTAGAAGAGCCATATTAATTGAGTTTAATTTAGAAATTCTCCTAATTACCAAGCAATATTATCTTTCACCAGGGATATTTCACCAATTGATGTATGTATATGTATATGTATATGTATATGTATGGATTGTGATAAGAGTTGTATGAGCCCCTAATAAAATGTAAAGAAAACAAAAACAAAAGCAAAAACGAGTAAAAGTATGTATCTATGCACAAGCATATTATCAAAACTCAAAATTAAAAGTCCATTTGTTTAGTAAGCAGTTTAATTTGTAAGACTGCCTTTAAATTCTGGCTCAATGGAGATAATACTATAGATTATGGAATAGGTTTTTTCATATTGTCTTTGTGTTGACTGAATGGACGTGCATACAATGCCAGTAGTGTCGTTTACACTTGCCTGAGACTCATGGCTTAACTGTGTCATCCATTCTTCTATTCTAGTCTCTCCTCAAATAAGCTGTTTTCCTATTATGATACTGAGTAGATGAAATTGATCTTAACTCTTTTATTTGTTCAATTTCTAGTAATTCATTTTCTTTAAAAAGTGATTTATACTAATTATTATATTATGAGATATATATCTTATTAGCTAATGATTTGAAATAGGTAAAATGGGACTCTTTCTTGGGTAAAGTGCTAACTGAAATTAGCACTGGTTTCATTCAACAAGTTTTATGGGAGATTTTGTGTACATTAGTGATAGCATAAATACATATTTGCAGATCAAACAGAAGAGCATGAAAGTTAGTTGCGGGTATGTTCTATGGGAGAGAAAGATTGTCAAAGATAAAGTACTGGTACTGAAAACAAGACTATGACTACGTTTCCTATTACATGATGTCCTCTTTTAAGCAATAATATAGAAAGAAGAAATGTTTCCTAGTACAAGTACATCTTCAATGTGTTTGGTGGAGGGGCTGGGTGTCATGGCGCCAAACTCTTTCTTGATTTTTCAGGGGGCTCATCCTGTTCCTGCTTCTGCGATGGCTGTCTAAAACCCAGAGGTGCAGTAAAGCTGACCAGTCTCTGAGTGAGTGTCCTCCACACCTTATTTGCAGGCTCCTACCCAGTGACTTACCGCACAATTTCACTTCATCACATGGGAACATTTCTTAAGAAACATATACTATAGGATCCTATGAACTGCTATAGCTTAATTTGCTCTGTGGTAGTAGATTTTCACAGTTCTAATATGCTATGTATAAAAACGATCTTAAACAATTAGATTTACTATATATTTAAATCATAGCCTAATATATTTTAACATATAAATAACTCAATTGGTTTGGGGTTATAGGTTCTAATATTGAAAGACAGTCTTCACACTTCACATAACTCCCACAAAAATTTTATTTCGGATAATAGCAATGATACTGAGGGTCTGTGGTAGTTACATAATTCGAGGTCAACTTGAAGCTATATAAAAGTATATGTCAATCAAGTCACAGCCTGACAGTGCCTCCTTGTGGGTGTTGCCTTCTCATTAAAGGGCCCTGGGAAGCTCCTCTCCCTCTTCCTTTACCTTCCTGCTTGCTGGCCACCTTGAGTGCTGCGGAATCCCTGCTAAGTTTACATGGACCTTGGATGGACTTGACTTTGCATTCACTGGTCTGGGATGTTCCTGCATTCAGCATCATTGCATGTGACTGCATGCATCTGAAGAGGGACTTATGGACCAGTATCTAATTTATAGACATGAATTGGATGTGTTCTTGATATATAATTACTTCTTGATATAAAATCTCTTTCTTGCACATATATGAGAGTCTCTGGATTTGTTTCTCTAGTCAACCCAGCCTTACAGAGCATATTAATAAAAAACTCAAAATAATATTTTTAACTGAAATAACTGCAACAATAGTTTTGCAGACAATTCCCAATGATAGACATTGATAATAAACCTTTACCTTAGTCTTACAACAGAGATTCATAGTGTCAAAGTATTATATACTTGATATGTTCTGCAAAGAATTTTTCTTTACACTTTGTTAGTTTCACATTAGGTAATTTGCCTGTAGTCTCTGAATTTCTTTCCACTAATTTTGAACATACTGAATAAATTGTAAAAATTAAACTAAAATTTAAGCCAAGCTCACTGCATTTTCAGCAATCTACTTGGGAATTAGTAAAAAACACATCAATAGGAAATAATACATATTTGGAAATCATGCCTCTGTTTTTTAATCATTTTATTGAGAGCTCTTACAATGCTTATTACAATCCATATATAAATTGTATCAGGCACATGTGTATATATATTGTCATCATTCTTTTCTAGACAGTTACTTTCTATTGAGCCCTTGGTATCAGCGCCTATTCCCTCCCCCCCTTCCCCTTCCACCTTTGTGCCCCCTTGACAGATGATAAATTATTGTTTTCATGTCTCACACAGACCACTGTCTCCCTTCCCCCATAGTTTCTGTTATTCTTTCCCCCTGTGGTTGCATGTCAATCACTTTCCCCTCCTTTCCCTCCTTCCCCCACTTCTCCCTTCTCATCTGGTATCTCTCTTCCTATTCCTGTTCCTGTGTTGCATATGTCAGGAGCAATCTCTCTTATCTACGGCTGTGTACATGCTCTGGTCTAGTCAGAAGTGGGAGGTATCACTGGGGTCATGGTGGAGGGAGGGTGGGGGCGGGGTGAGGAAGCCTCAAGGAACCAGTGGAATATTGTGTGTTTCAATGGTGCTTTGCTACACACTAGTTGACTCATCTCTTCCCTGTGACCCCTCCCTGGGGGATGTTCTATTGTCTACAGATGGGCTTTGGATCTCCACTCTGATCTGCCTCATTCTTAACTATATGATTTTGTTTGTTTGATTGTTAAGCATCTTCTGATGCCTGTTACCTGGCCTGATGACACCTCATGCGAGGAGGGGTAATTCTCGGAATTCCCCCAGGATAAATGGGGAATTAGTCATAAAGGTCAGCGGGTATACCTGGAAGTATGCATGGTTTTTGTTGTGGTTGTTTTTGCTGTGGTTATTGTGTTTTTTGTTTGTTTCTGTTTGGATATTTTCTCTCTCTCTCTCTCTCTTTCTCTCTTTGGTCAAACATTTGTTTTTTATTTGTTTGAACTATGCCATTGTTGATATTCCTACTGACACAAGACAGACATGAGAAGCAAGCTCTAGGAGAAAGCAATGGTCCTGGCGACCTTGGGGGGAGAAGGGGGAAGGGGAAAGGTGTTGATGGGCAAATGGTGCCACAGACAAGAGAACAACTAGGGAAAAAAATACACTAAAGAGGTAGATATAGAGATCCTGGGAGCTGTGGTGCAATAGCAATCTAGCTGAGAGGAAGTACTATGAGGCAGAAATAGGGCAAGCATGATGGTGGGGCAGAAGGAAGGTAAAAGGAAACAGAGGAATGATCAAGTAGCAAAACTATGGATAGAGGCATGCACATAGGGGTGTCTATATGTAATTACATTAATCCATAAACATATAAGCATTGGCCTATGTACATATATTTATATGGCAATACACTGAGGTAGTGGACAGACTTTGGGTCTCTGCTTATACCCTCCCTCAATACAAGAACATGTTCTAACTAATTGGCAACCTGAGATGCTCAGCCTCCTGATACAATCGCTGAAGACAAAATGGGCGCCTAAGCAAATGTGGTGAAGAAGGCATATCATACCTGACTATTAAAAGATACAGTGGCTGGGTCTTAAAGGGTATGAAGTGAAACAAGCAGCCATCTAGCAGGGAAACATCAAGCCCACGTGGAAGAAATCATGCCTCTTGAGCTATCAGCCTTTGAAATGTACGATTTCTATCGCCGTTAGGAGTTTAGGTAAGGAACTTTGATGGTGTGATGGTTAAATTCCCAGCTGCTAGCAATATGTTCAGTGTTTCAGCCACTTCTCAGGAGAAATTATATATATTAGTTATTTCCCATGAATCTTAACAAACAAAACCAGAAAGAAAAATGCCCACAGCAATGACCTTCCAGACATTCTGACTGACAGCAGCCAGCTTCATTTTTCACCCACATAGTGGTTGGTGAGTTTGAACCAATGATCTTGTCATCATGCCAATCTGACAGTCACACCATGATTCACCTAGAAGACTCGAGCCTAGGGAATCTTATGGAAAGTTCTACTTTGTCCAGTAAGAAAGATATGCATCAGATTACATGCAACATTTTTTGATGCATGGACCCCAAGGCATCCATTATCACATTTTACTATGATTGTATTAATCAATATGATGAACACTGTGGAATTATGCAGATGTGGCTACAGAGAAGTCGACAGAGGACAAGTAAAACTATAGCTGTTTCCATTTATCTGCTATAGATTTTTGGTAAGAATAGTGTACCCTCCTTCAAAAGAAAGCTTACACCTAAGTCAATAAAACTACGACTTGTGAAACATAGGGATAATGCAATATAGTTTGGTTTGTATGGGGAAATACTTTATTTTTAGAGACTTTTCCCATAAAGCCCTTTTAAAAACAAATGCATTTCCCTTGCATCAGTTCTGACTCATAACAACCACATAGGTCAGAATTCAGTGCCCTCCCCCTCAAAGGTTGTCAAGGCTGGAATATTTACAGATCCACGTGGCTACAATAGAACTACCTTTTGATTATAATTAGTACATCCAGGCCTCCTTACCTTGCTCATAGACATTGCAAGCTCTCCTAGATGCAGGATCACAGATTTCCTCATGTTTCTCATTTTGTCACATAATAGTCCAACCCCCAGGATTGTGTTAGTGTTCATGCAAACTTTCATATGCATAAGAAATCTAATGCCAGCAAAGCAGGATGGCAGACATTTTTCATATTTCTTATGAATATTTTAATTAGCATATTAGTTTGAAAGGAGAACACACACACACAATCTTCCCTGATGAATTAGCTTGATTTAAGAAAAATTATACAGTATATATTCATTTACACCTACAAATCTCCAATGATGAGCATAACTAAACCATTGAAATAATTTGTCCTGTTAATCTATTATTAATGAGATTCTTTATAAAAGTGATCATAAATATATAAGTGATTTACAATTTTTTTAAAATGGAGGTAAAGAAAACCTTTCTCTCAGTGCAATGTGCTATCTTCAATATTTATGTCCACCTATTATGTTTTAAAATATAACAGTTTGATTAACCATAGATTTTCCACAAGATTAAATCCTAAGGTTATAAACTCTTTAATGGCAATATTTATAATAGCATTCCCAGAGGAAGAGATGTGTTGTTAATATCTAATTATAAGGTCATACATGAAAATACAAGTGTCCATGAAAATATATGTCCAGTTAGTATATTCAGCAAATATGGTTTTAGATTTAGAATCAATGTTGCTACTTTCAGTCTCTTTAGTTATGAACATACATAATGTCCATTAAAAGTGAAATGGCCAGAACCTGGAAGTCTTCATTCATTGGATGAAACTATAATTTAGGAGCCAGTGTAACTTCAAACTACCACTAGTGGAGTTTGATATTATCTTTAAAATACCCCAAATCCCTTGCAATTGGGCCAACTATTAAATTTCTCTAAGGAAGAAACCTGTCACTTTTCTTTTTCTTCTGAGTAATGGGGGGAAGGGGGGTGGGGTGGACGGTTCAAACCACTAACCTGTAGTTAGCCTCTGAGTGCATAATCCCTTTAGCATCAGGATTCCTAGACCACCACATCCCCTCACAGAAGCCTGTAACTGACCTTTAAGATGTTTGGTTTGTATGGCATCAAGAGACTTGGCCATGTAAGCAGGCTGGATTTGATTTTTAAAAATCTGTTTTATTGCATGTGTATATTTCAAAGAGAGCATGAGTAGTAAAAGGGCCTTGAGGCAAAAACATTAATGAGACTTTATTTTGATAATATCATCGCTGCAATGAGCTGAGAATAATTACGGAAATGTTCCAGAACTGCGTTTTGTCTAACTGTGCTTTGGTCACCAGCACACACAAGCATTCTCACACGAGAGAGAGTCGGAGCTGCTTATGTATGCAGCAGAATAACATCGCATTGAATGAAAGAACTAGTCTCTCAGGACCAATTTTATGCCTTCCTCTACAGCTGTGTGGAGCCACTTTGGAACATAATAAATTCTTTTGAAGTCAATGATCCCTGAGGGTTCAAAGCAAGATAAAAATTTGGCTCTTAATAGAGTGGATGCATTGTGTAGAATAGTCTTTAATTCTAAGCCTCACTGAGTGTGCACACCCCACACAAAGCAAGATGAAGAGAAAGAGGGAGTAACTCACAGGAGAATGCTTAAAATGATTACGGTCCAAAATGTTGATTTGACATGCAAGAAACAAAGTCAGAAGTCTAGCCATCCTTTGTACTGGGGCTAAGGATATGGGGATCTGTTTATTTATTCAACTTCTCCTTTGAAAGGAAAAAATAATAAGAGGGAAATGAAAGAGAAATGATCGGAGAGCCCAAAGGTGAATGTCACGGAAAATAGGATAAAGCTTAGAAAGAAAATATTGCAGGGTTTTCTAAAAGTTGGCTTCACAGCGTTCAACCTGGAGCCAAGTTCTAAGCACTAAGAAAAGTGGCTAGGAATCTTCAATTCAAATTTAAATTACGATAATCCATCCTCTACAAATTATATTGTGTGTACACACACATCATATAGGATGATCTTCACTCTTTGAGTAGAATTTCTGCTGCTCACAATATTTAAAGATAAAAAGCAAGGATAATTCCGTGTCTCTACGTATAACTCACGTGCACTTAAGCAGTATAAATTTGCAATTCATAAGTGGAATAGTTCTGCTGGCATTTCTTTATATGTTTTGCATCATTTTTCAATTCATATAAAATTCATTTAGGATCAAATCAGGTTAGCTCCTTTTTTGAAAGCACTTATTAATTGTTATCTCTGGCTTCAGGGTAACAAGCTTTGGAATTCACAGCTGAAGTTACTTAATGATGCAAATAGTTATTTTGGAACCTGACAATGTGCTAAGGGTTCAGACTCAAAAAGGTTTATGATTGGAAAATTGTTCAAATTTATAAGATATATTAAAATATTAGAATCTATAAAACTTATGACACAGGAACCACTGGGAAGAAACCTAAGAGTAATGTAACACTAAAAATGAATCCTTAAAAAATAAAGAAAAGGAGATGTTTCCTTCAGGGAAGGCATTGATATTCTTATGTGAACATATTACCCCAGTACTTTAGAGATGACTGAACAGGAAAGTTCAATTTGAGAACAGATCTTAAACACGCCCTTACGTTATATACCTCATACTCCTTTATTGGAAGCATAAGCTATTTCTTTGGATATCAGAACTTGTGAAAATAACAGAACTCTTGGTGCAAAAGGTGGCAGATGTATGTCCACAGAGATCAATATCATGGACCACCTCCAACGTTTCAACTCTCACTGGGCTCCTCGGCATCTCCAAATTATTGGGTTATATTTCAGGCAGAATTTTCAGTGCTTTCTAAGTTGTTGACCTGAAAGCTTCGACCCTCTCCTCCTAGATGTTTGCTATTGGTTAGATAGGTTACAGTCTTAGGTAGGTTACAGATCTGCCAACACTTTGTTAGGTCATGTATAGATTTTGGTCTTCTTTTCCAATGGTTTTCAATAAAACACACCTTCAACTTTGCTTAGCTTGGCTTTTTAATTTCTTCATAGCTTTTCCCGTCACATTGATATATTAAAGACCTCCTTGAACTCCCTTGCCTCACCAAGGCAGGTTGACTTAGTAAGATCCCGAGATGGTCTTTGTCTTTCTCTGTCTAGACACCTGTCATAATCTAGAGACAAAGTCATGCAGGATTTGCTGAATGCTTGATTAAAACTTTACTGAATTATCATATGGTAAAGCACTTTAGAATGTTAGTGTCTACTAGATGCCTATAGAGAATACAAAGAAATATTTGAAGATTTCCTGAAATAATTTCATCTCAAATCATACATGGGACGTGAGCCACACAGGAACAATGATTGCTTACAGAAAAAAAAAGTATAAGACAGAGACAAAGAGAGCCATATTATCTTGCCATTCCATTTGATTTATCAGAAGAGAACAGAAAGTACAAGTGCATCTCACTGTCATACTGCTAGCAGTTGCCTCCTATAGAAAAAGGCACAAAGCAAGATCATGTGTGCGCACATGTATGCACATGCGTGTGCGTGTGCATGTGTATGCACGTGTATGTGTGCGTGTGTGTGCGGAGATCTATGCATTGTGGCTTTGTAGGTGGAAATTTTAATGAAAAAGAAACAGCCAGAAAACAGTATGATGATCATAAAGGGGATAAAAACATCCTCATATTGAAGCCATTTTTTTCACATGGATTATTTTTTAGGAACGTTTAAATACAAATCATATCTTTTATTCTTCACTTAAAATTTCTTTTATGAGATCATCTATCTTTGAATATAACACGACAACATAATATTTCACAGAAACTCTTTCTTGCCTCCATCTTTAGTTTAGTCCTGTCTCATCTTAACTCTAACTATTATGTCCAAGGTCTAGAAATATGCAAGCCCTTCCCAGCCCCTGTGCCTGTGTTTATTCATTGACATCTCTTCTCTCGAGCTGCCCTCTTGTCCTGCACAGTTCTTTCCTTCTTCACATCTCATTTGCTATATCACCTACCATTCAGTGCTCCCATGCTGGGCTAAGACCATTCTATATGCTCGCTAGGTTACTATAGTCAACATGGTTATCATTCGGTCCTGAAAATGCCTTTTCATTTATCTCTATAGCTCATTTCACCACTCTATACCCACACCCTAGTAGCTCACTTTGTTGCATAGTATGCAGTATCTTATCTAAAATGAGAATCTTGCCCAAACCTAAGATTCTTGAGAGGAGTTATTTCAATATTCCATAAAGGACAGTCTGCATGACCCACTAAGCAAATGATTAGATTTTAATTTGGTCAAAAATAATTAATACTTTGATGTTTCCATAAGACTATTTTATATCAGTATTTTTAAATACATGAGCATGCCAAAATTCAGCATTTTAACTTTTCTTATTCTGCTTTTTAAAACTCAAAAACAGTGGTAAACAAGTTGATATAAAACATAAAACAAAAATAAATAAGACTCAACACCAAATGGCCATTGGTGTGTTTCTGACTCAAAGTGAGCCAGGAGTACAGAACAGAACTGCTCCCTTGGGTTTCTGAGGCCATAAACTTTTATGTGAGTAAAAAGCCCCACCATTTTCTTCAACTAGACCTGCTATATGAATTGTATAACAACCTAATGATTGTTTTTCCGATGTCTAATGTTATGCATACACACACATATTATATATATATATATATATATATATATATATATATATATATATATATATATATATATATATATATATATATATATATATATATTCCCCCCCTCGGAAAAATGAGCACTGCTCCAATGTTGCAGGAAAGACCCAGAGCGCCCTCCAGCAGCTATCCTGGATAACATTGTGAATGTGTCACACGCTAAGCTCCTCTCCCAGCTGCCACAAAAACAGGCAGGATGTAAAACGGCAAATATTTGCTCAGCGTTTGGTAGGTTGGCAGAGTCATTTTCTTCCTAGAGAGACCAAAACTCAAAGTCGTCTGTGTTTGCTCGACTGAGTCTATCAAAGAATTCTCCATGCAATGGGCACAAAATAAATGGAGGGGATGTAACTGGGGAAAAGAGGCAAATGGACTCCCATAAATAAAAAGCATGTCGTTCTGCTCTCATCATACTAGTATTGCTTTATATTTTCTGCAAACCTCCTGGGTCCACATCTCACCCTTTTTCTCCCTTGTTTCTTCCCCAGATGTTTCACAGTGATAGTCTCTGACAGAAATTCAAGGAGGTCCCTGGGGACAGATCGGAAAATTCCCTCCCCCTAGGGACAAGAACAAAGGGAAGGATAGAAAATCATCATTCCAAAACCGTGGAGGACATGAATCAGGAGAGCAAAAAGCATGGCAAGTTCATGTGGCCATAATAATCTAATTTACAAATATGTGCTCCATCTCTTAGAAACAAGGTCTTTAGAATAGGGCTGCATCCTCTAGACCCCTTTGACAAACCATCTATGTAAGTCACCAGGACCTCTGTGTCTCATAAGAGGACCGCTGGTGGTGTCCTGGTGGCTTGTTGGGATACTAACAGAAAGATCTGCAGTTTGAAACCACCAGCTGCTCTGTTGAGAAAGACGGGGCTCCTTATTCCTGAAGGACGTCAGGCTTGGTAAAGTGAAGGGCAGAGAAAAAGAGGAATGTCCTCAACTTGATGGATGGACACAGTGGCTTCAACAGTGAGCTCAGGCATAGGAACAATTGTGAGGATGGAGCAGGACCATACAGTGCTTTTTCTGTTGCGAATAAGGTTACTATGGGTTGGATTTGACTCAATAGCACCTAACCCAAACCAACAGTGCTACAGCCTCCTGAATACAGGGCTACTTCTATCCTGACTCTATGGGCAGTATGAGCCAGTGTGGACTCAACAGCAGTGCTTTTATTTTAAGTCCCATACCTATAAACCCTTCTGTTTAGCATCACAGCTGACACAAGTTATTGTTCTTGTTTTAGTCCATCTTGCTTGTTAGTATTACTACATTTTTTGAGAAAAAATTATAATTATGTCTTCTCTCTTTTTTTGGTTATAGTATTACTCGATATAACAATTCCTGGCAAATGATAGGCATTGAGAAATTTTTACAGTGAATGTAACTCCCAGCTAGTGATTTTTATATTCTGAAAGCTTAGCATCTGCATTGAGTGATAGCAGTAGCAAAACAAAGAAATGAGCCTACAAATGAGAAGATATAATTTTTGTGGTTTGGTACCCTTTGTTTGGTTCCAGTTGATAACGGCCCTGTGCAGACAGAAGGAAACTGCCTGGTCGCATGCTGTCCTCACGGTCCTCGCCGTGTGAGAGCGCCCTGTAATCACCACTGTGTCAGTCCATCCAGTTGAGGGTCTTCTTCTTTTCAGTGGTACTCTACGAGCCTGATACTTTTGCTAGTGACTAGTCCTTCCTGATAATAAGTTCAAAGGACCTAAATCAGATTAAGTCTCACCATCCTTGCTTCCATGGAACATTCTGGTGGTATTACGTCCAACACAGCTCCTTTCAACTGGCAGTATATTATCCACGCATGCCATATTCTAAAACAGTGGCTTACAACCTTCCTAATGCCAAGACCCTTTCAAACAGTTCCTCATGTGGTGGTGACCCCCAATCATAACATTATTTCCGTTGCTACTTCATCACTGTCATTGTGCTACACTATGAATTGGGCCACTCCGGGGAAAGGGTCGTTAGACCCCCAAAGGGTTCGCGACCCACAGGTTGAGAACCACTGTTCTAAATGCATCAATTCATCTTCAGCATTCTTTGGTCATTGCTCAGGTTTTATACTCCATATGAGGTGATTGGGAATACAATGGCTTGGATAAAAAGGAGTAGATATATTAAAGAGATCTTGAATAGCAGAAATCAATAGATACACCAGAGCAGGGACAATATAACCAAAACATTTTGTTTCATAATGTGAAAGCTAATTTTGTTTTTTCAAAAATATAACAGCACTGCTGACTCCTGATTAAGTCCTTTTGATTACAGTAATCATAGGTATCAGTGTATTGGGGCAGTTGAGTGTATTCATGATATCACTCATATCACTGGTATATGGAGACAAGGAAAGGACTTACAAACACTAATTAAAAGCAGAAAAGGCCAATAAAAGTAGCCACCCAACCCGAAAGGAATTCATAAAACCATCGTCTCTCAGTAAATCAAAATACTTGCCTGCCTCCAAAGCTAGTGTCAATTAGTATTTTGAAGGGAAAAGGTCATTCATCACCATTAAGAATCAATTTGGTTTAATTGCTTTTTCTGGAAGATGTCTCAACTGTGATAAGTAATGGAATGAAAGAGTCCGTGAAAGGGTTAGTGAATTTATAAGGTTTTTATTGTTGTAACATCCACAAATGCATATTTCTAGCTTTCAAATCAGTCACTAGAGTACATTATTTAAAATGTGTTGAGTGCAGAAGCGAAATACACTAAAACAGAAAAATCAAATTATTCCAAGTATATGCACAGCAGAACATGTTTTTCTTAAAGTCAGGCACTTACAGCTCCAGGAATGGTTTTTTAAATGTTGAAAAAAAAATAATAGCTTAACGTTTTTCATGAAATTTGTGTTATCACTCTTTAGTTTTTTTATACAAACAAGGTAATAATGTTGTCAGACATTAACTAACTGAATTGATAACCTTCACATTTTTACACATCTGGTTAGAGTTCTTGGTCAATATTGTCCTGAAACAATATTGCAGTGGGCAGGGTGGCAGTGAAGAGGAGAATGGAATTCTTACGCTGGCATGTTACCAAAGTAAAAATGCATATTGTCTGGGATAGATTTTGGGTCCTCTCTTAGGGGAAACTTTCATTAATTGTGTACAACATACACATAATTTTTTTAACTTGAATGTCTTCACCTATCAATTCCCCACTAAACCTTGAATTAAGGAATGTTTAAAATATGCCAAGAATAGGAGGTCAGAGAAAAGGTGAAATTCACCCAAACATCCATAGACATTGAAAGTAGGCCACCTTCTGAAAGAATGGCTAGTAATTGGCTAGTCGCCACAATAGCAGATGACTACGTAGTGTCTACCAAGCCACTGAAGTTCATAGCCTCACTCAACCACCTAGCGTAAGTACTACTAAGGAACATTCAAATATTTACCAAGCTCACCCAATTAATTATGCTGATGTGTCGACCTTTGTTTAGAATAAATGTTAAAAGTAAATTGTATAACAATTCTATAGGTATTTACTTTGTGTTCCATGTAGGAGATTTGCATTTTAAAAATCTGGTATATAATTTGTGGATGCAGTTTAAAATGTAATGGAATATGAGTAAAATAATGAAACATTAAATCTTTATAGTAACAGTATTTTTCTTAGTTAAATTCATTGACATTCATTGTATATTTTATAGGAACCTTGGTGGTAGAGTAGTTATGCGTTGGACTGCAATCCACAGAGTCAGCAGTTCGAATCCACCAACAGCTCTGATGGAGGAAGACTGGGTTTCTATTCCCATGAATAGTTACAGCCAGAAAATCTAGAGGTTTCTGGAGAAGTCAGCAATGGTTCTATGACCTTGAGTTAGCTTGGGGTGTATATCATGTATAAATTTTACCTCAGTGTATAAAAATCCCTTGAATAATAAGAATGTTATCAACACTTCCTAAATTGAAGAGTAGACTCTTTACCAAGTCATAGTAGGTTTGTAGATGTGTCAGGACAGAAATTGCACTGGTCATATTTTATAATTACATGCAATAATTTAAAACAGCAAATAAAATAGCCAAATTAGTTATATTCGATTGGAAATTATATATGTGACTAGATTAAATATTCAGCACTGAAAAACAAAACAATTTCTGCTATCCTAAAGATAGTTGGAATTGAGTGGATGGAAAGTGTTTAAAAAACATAAAACAACATGGAAGACTAGTGTCTGAACACAGTTGCGTGTGGTTGCCTGATATCACACTTACCAATATTTCTTCCCTAATCCAACTACAAAACCCACATCTGCAGCAACTTTGAAGTCAAGTATATAAAACTTCTCAATAAGTGTAAATGATCAAAAGCAAAACAAAACAAAAATCTCAAGATTCCATTATGTAATCTCTAGTGATTGACACCGGAGCTGCCCCAATGGACTCAAACACAGTCATGATTTGGGGGTGAATAGGCATGCACAGGGTTTCATCCTTTTGTACAAGGGAGTTGGAGCCAACTTATGGTGCCTAACGATCCAAAGTAATCGTTAAGATCCTGTTACTTTCAGTATTTGTTGCAATCAAGGACAGGTGGACAGTATGGGGAAGTGAAAAGATGAGTGCCCTTAGACATTAGGCATCAACTGGGGTTATTAAAGGTTGGAGAGGATTATTGCTCATTTCCATTATATTGTGTTTTGTTTTCTTTGTTCTTAATTGGAGCTAACTTACCCAGACATGTGTAGTTCTAATGTATTATCCCAGCAAACATACATCTGGATATGAAATATTTTTTTACTTTCCTTCACCCCTAAATGTACCACCATTCATATTTTCTATGACCGGGAGGAATGATTTCCGATTTAGTGATTTAAATGTTCCTCTAAGATATATGATTACACCTCATCTTTACTATTTAGATTTTCACTGCATTACAAAATCTAGATCTGAAATCAGCAGGCTGCTGATTCACATGCTTCCATAAAGCATGCTGCATGCTGACAGCCTTTAGTACCAACTTCAACATAAAATAGTTGCATAAAAATGGCTATGCCTGAACTTTTTGTATATTGATAATTCCCAACTTGGATCACATTTAAGGCTACTGATTTTTTTTAAATGGCTGATTCATGAATTCAAAATCTGATAGCAATAGAATTTTCCACAAAAGTGGTCTTTAGGATGCAACACAGTGACCAAGTGAGTCTAGAATTTTCTCAAAAGTATATAGATCATTGATGTGATGATATATTACTTCTGATGTCTGAGGAGGCTTCATAAAAGTCCATGGAACTGAATTAAATGGTATGATATTTTTCTATGAATCATTTGAAGACCCACCAAAGTGAGAATATTTTTCTCTTTGCTCCCCATTCCATGTAAACTAAGACCTCCTTTTATATACCTTAAATTATTTTTAATTGAGTTGACCTTAGTGTTGATAGTTAAAATGTTTAGATAAAGCTCAAGATACAATGCTGTCAATCAAAGGCCTCTCATTACCAAGAACTGCTTAAATTTAAACTATAGGATGGACTTGAGTAAAACTTTGTTTCCTATTTATCCCTAATACCCACAATCTGCTGGGCATTTCCAGATTTCTAAGAACCAATAAGGAGCTATGGTGGCCCAGTGTTTAAGTGCATTGAAGAGACTGGTGATTTTAATCCATCTGCTCCACGAGAGAAAGAGATGGCAGTCTGCATCTGTAAACATATAACACTTTAGAAACACCGTGTGGCAATTTCGCCCCTCCTTTATGGTCACTTTGAATTAGAATCAACTTGATGGTAAAGGTTTGGTTTGGAACAAGACCCTACAGACCAAACATTGAAGCCTCTATCCCTGAAGAAAATGGATGGCCATTATCTTAACAGGAATAACCATGTATTAAGAATCTGGCAACTGGAACATTTGTTGAGATCCTTGATCCTATTAACCCACATCCACCAGGCAACAACTAGAACAAATTCTTCCCAACGCTAGTTTTTGGTAGATACAACTAATAGGGTTCAACTCATAGAGACCTCTGTGTTCAGCAGAAGGAAGTATCACCTGGTCCTTTGCCCACCTATCAATCGTTAGGTTGAAGTCCATTCTACAGTCATGGTATCCAGCTATCTTGTCGAGAGCCTTCCTCTTTCCCTCTTCCCTTTTGCTTTATCAAGCCTGATGTCTTTTCCCACGGATGGGTCTTTCCTGTTAACATGCCTAATGTAATTGAGATGCAGGGCCGCTATTCACACGTTCAAGGAGCATTCTGGCTCTACTCCTTCCAAGATAGGTTCGTTGTTCTTTTGGTAGACCACTCAAACATTCTTCATGGTTTGCAAGGTGGTCAGGGTCCATTCTTTGGGATATATTTACCTAGTGGAATCCATTTCACATATTAAAGAAAACAGAAATTCAGGGTCAATATTAGATAGGGAATGAATAGGTAACATGTTATCTGGAATTTCTATTTTTGAAATCTTAGTTTCATGTTTACCATCAAGATACATGAAGAAAAGCTTGAAGCTGCAGGGATTTCATTTGGCTTGAATCTGCAAGCAATACTTATGGAAGCAGCAGTCTAAAGTCAAAGAGCATATTAGATTAGTCAAGAACACTGCACAAGGCCTGGTGCTGAAGAGAAAGGATGATTTTGTTTGTTTGTTTTTTAAGGATGTTGTCCTGAAGACTAAAGTGCACCTGGCCCTACTCATGACATTGTCAATCACCTCATCTACATATGAAAGGTATACAGCCAATAAAGGAGACTGCAAAATAAGTGAGTCGTTCAAATTATTATATTTGTGAAGAATCTTGAAAGCACCATGAACTTCCAGAGGTGCAGGCAAACCTGTCTTGGGAGGAACACAGCCAGAATGCTCCTTTTCACTACTGTTCAGTCAATGCTAACCCATGTGGGTTTTCTTGGAAGGAAAGAAAGCAAGAGTTCCCATATACTTTGAGCATGTTATCAGGAGATACATCTTAGCAGAATAGAGTCTGGAAAGTGATTTCGTGCCACTGAGGCATTACTGACTCATAATGACCCTATAACACAGGATCGAACTCTCCCTGTGGGTTTTTGAGACTCTTAAGTGTTTACAGGAGTAGAGCGTCATCGTTCTACCTAGGAACTGCTGGCCCTTTGACTGCAGCCCAGTGCTTAATCACTGTGCAATCAGGTCTCCTGGGAAAGTGGATGGCCAAGGAAAAGGAGGAAGACAGTGAGATGGAGTGACACGCTGGGTGCAAGAGTGGATTCAAATGTAAGAATTGTGAGGCTGGCACACACCACACAGAGGAAGCTCTGCTCTCCACTGGGCTTCTATGAATTAGAATAGACTTAACTACATTTAACAGCCACAATAGTCTCATGTTATTTCATGTACTTATCCTAGAGCTAGGGTAAAGCGTAATATGAATATGAAGTCATTATGTAAAAAAGCAGCATAGCCATGACTATTCTCTAGAATGCAGTCATGAGTTCAAGAATAATGGTGACTCAAATCTACCAGCTGTTACACAGAAGGACACGGCTTTCTGTTCTGTTAAAGATTTACAACCTTGATGCTTGATTTTTTGAGAGCTGCTGACAAACCCTAAGGAGGAGCGTCTCTTTGTCATACAGGGTGCTTAGGAGTCAGAATCAACTTGTAAGTACAGGCTATTTGGTTCTGTTCGTAGCCAGGAAAGTCTGGGTGATGTAAACTGTTAAGTGTTTGACTAATAACCAAAAGGATAAATTTATAATAAAAGCACCTTGGAATACACGTTGAAAGTAGGTCTGGGAATCTACGTTGAAAGTAGGTCTGCATGGGAAATCTGATAGAGCTGTTCTCGATGGCATGGAGTTTGATTTTGTGTTTTTCTTGGTTTATTGGGGGATAAGGGCATATCAGCAATTCAGAGCTCAGTTTGCATTTGTTTGGTTACCTAATAGTTAACGGCTTAAAATTTTTATCTCAAAGAATTTGGTAGAAGTTAAATAAAGGATGTTATTCCAAGGATGGGGACATACCAACTACACAATAATTCCACTAAATAAACAAAATCCTATGGTTTGCTTCCATTTGGATTTCCTCCTTTCTTCTTTAAGTTGCCAAACTCACCTCTTTCCTCAAACATAACCTTGATTATTTTTTTAATACCTTATGCCAGGCAAATAGGCACCCATTGCAGACAAGCACTACGATGGAAGGTAATTGAGAGAGTTTGGTGAAACTGTATGTGCATATCTAGAAGAGGGCATTCATATGTGTTTTTCTGCCAAGCTGAAAGCGCATAATCATTTCCAGACATGCTTCAAACGTGTTCTGATCCTTGCGGGGCTCCCTGGTTTTCCTTCATGGCTGCCTGTGGCTTCTTCTGGCTCCTGTTTGGTAGATGACACTGGAGACTCCAGCAGCTTGTTTCATCTTGGAAGTGATCCACGTTCCATTTGTAAGACTGGGTTTCACTTCTTGCTAGAGTGCAGGGGTCTGTCCAGGCTATTATGATGCTTCCAGCAGTGTTTGTCTAGTGTGATCTGCTTTCTGTTCTCACAGACGCTAGCGTTTCCTCCCAGTATATATATCATTTTATATATCTTATATGCCACCTTTAAAGCCATTTAAAATAATGCCATGTATAACCAAAAGGAAAAAGAGCACAATGTGTACTTTAAATGTGTATCTCCCAGAGAGATGTCAGGTTTGAATTCCATATTAAGGCGTCTCCCTGTCGGAGCTCATTCATTAGTAAATATTGTTTTACTGCAACATAAACTACCCCACAGTTTGCATGGACATTGAGTCTATTAGGAGATTCAATTCATCTAAATGTAATTAAAATAAGGACCAAGTACACAGGAAAATAAAATTCTTTTTTAAAAATAAAATTCAACTAAGAATATGCAATACAATATCAGTTGTTTTTTTATGGTCAATATCTGTAAGACAGTTAGTTATGAGACAGATATAGGATTTTCCCTTAATATTTACCCCAATATTGACAACTACCTTTTCCAAAGAGGAGCGAATGGACAGAAGTTCAGAGGAGATAGCAAACTGTTTGACTCTTTCTGGTTGTAATTTGTGTTCTTCCCGACTTTCTTTTTTTTTTTTTTTTTAACCCACAGGTCTATTGGTTTTTTCTAACAACCATAGCCTCCAAGAGGCTGATGATAAATTGTATGTCATTGCAGCAAATTTAAGAAGCAAGGGTGTTATCATCTTGAATCCTTGTCCAGATAAGCCAAATTTCTCACCAACAGTATTTTAATATATTTTAGGTGTTCTTTATTTCTGTTTTACTGGATTGTAGCTTTAAGAATGTACACATAATTTCTTTCTTCCAAATTTTGTTTAGTTCATCCACCTAACAATTAATTCATTTTTTATACCATTGTTACAGGTTCCAGAAATTCAGCAGTGGACAAACATGAGGATATCCCTGAGTTTATGGAGCCTGAGCTCCAGTGGTGGAAGACAGTCGATTAACCATTAAACAAATACATTCAGAAATTCCAGATGACTATTGGTGTAATGTATAAAAAAATAGCTAAGAATTGAAGACTACTGTGTTTGAAAAGACTACTTCTGGAGAAGTTACATTTGCACAAAGACTTAGAAGTGAGAACAAAGCCATGTTATTATCTATATCTATATAACATTTCACACAATGGGGATGGGGGCTGGTAAAAATCCAAGGACCCTGACGTTTTAGTATTAAAAGAGAAACAGTAAAGTTTCCTGTTGGCATGAAGTAGATATATTTTGAAATAGTTTGGTGAATTAGATGTGAGACATAAACAATGTGAAAAATCAGGAGTGTCTATAAGATTTAATATGCATGTTTAGCTTCAGGGAGCGAATACTGGGTTGTGTGTATGTCTGAAGTAACTGAACCAAATTTTCTGTTTGGATTAATAAGATTTCAATGCTTATCAGTAGAGATGTTAAGAGTGGATATTTCACAAAATGCCATGGCATGGGGCACTATATCTGACCTCATCTGTCTTCCCTATTGCCAAGTGGCAGAGGCTAGCTAGACTGCCTCCACCCTCCATCTCTGGTTACCTATTTTGACACCATTGGAACTCATGCTGGGTTCATAATTCATTGCAATGGCCACACATAACTACCAGACAAAACTCACAATTATGGAAATGTACTAGAGAATTAGGGGATGCTTTAAGTTCCTATCAATTAGAATCAATAAATAGTAAGGATATGGTCATTGGCCCACAGCAACACATCTCCTCAGCTAACATCAAATCTTTCTGTCTAGCCCTCAACCACTCTGCTTCCATGGACCAGGAAGGCAACCTGAGCCTCTGCCTCACAGTCCCATAGTCTTGGCACAGCTTTTCTGCTCTGTCTCATGGTTTCCTTGTCTCCACTTCTGGTATCTGCCTGCCTCCTTGGCTCTGTCCCATCCTCTCAGTGTCCCAGGGGGCTCTTCCACATAGAGGAAGGCCTTTGATGGAGGTTTGCATGTTTTCTTCCAGCTGATCACACCCACAAGGGAACCAAGTGTGTGATTTGTTTCACACCTCTACTGAGGTCAAAAACTAATCCCACCTGAATCCTGGCCATTAGCGTAGCAGAAAACTGCCTCCCAAACAGGATTATAGCCCTAGGTTTCGAGTCCAGAATTCCAATAAACATATAAGGAATTATGGCGAGAAGGACCATCTTAGAAGTAGATAGTACTTTCAACGCTCTGCAGGTGAATGAAGGAGCCCAGGGTTGTATGTTAAGTGCAGGACCAATGACTATGACGTTGGAGCTATAAATCCACCAGCGTTTGGAGATAGGCTGCAATCCGCACAGCCAGCAGTTGGAAAGCCCCAGAAGCTCCTTGGGAAACATGTTGGGCTTTATACTCCCATACTAGTTAAAGTCTTGGAAACCACAGGGGGTTGATATGACTCAGGATTGACTCAAGAACAAGGAATTTGGCTAGATTTTTGGAAGACGAGACGTTCTGCTTCTGTAGGAATTTCCAGAGTGAGAAACCCTAAGGAGGCCCTACTCTGTATAACAGACTCATCATGAACCTGAATTGACTCAATGATAGTGGGTTCTTGGCTTTATGCATGAGTGGATATTGGCAGAACATATGTAGAGGGCAAAACACTTAGCTAAGTCATGAGGAAAATCCAACAATGTTAACTGAGAATCCGCCTGTGAACATGAAAGAGATCCAAGAAAGCATAGACTTTCAGAAACACAGAAAACAAGGTTTGTAGGCCAAAAGGAAAAATAAATGAGCCACATGGTACTGATCAAATAATATGCAAAATAAGAATGCATCACTGTATTTGATAACGTGAAAATGATAATGACCTTAACACGTTACTTCATTTGAGTGACAAAAAAATGAAAACCCAATTTAAATGAATTCAAAAGCAAACAGAAGAAAGATGAAGCCAATAGCTTATGTAGATTCTTCTCTGAGAATATTAACACCTGGGAACCTGAAATGTGAGCTAGTAAACCATTTGAAGGCATCAGAAAGCGAACAAAGCAGGTGAGACTCAGGTTCCCAAGTTTCAAAGGAAAAGAAAAGATCAGAGGGTGAGACCCACATGTCCTGCTATTTTCCCAGGACTCCTTCCTACTCGACGCAGACCAAACCCACTACCACTGAGTCTGTGCCCACTCATTGCAAGTCTGTAAGGCATGGTAAAATGCCCTCATGAGTTTCTGAGACTCTTTTTATTTTCCCCTTTATAATTCATTCATTTGAACTACTTTTATTTGTATTTTCTTTCAAATCATTTTGTTAGGACCTAATCCAGACATTATACCATTCCATAGTTCAATCATATCAAGCAGTATTGTATAATTACTAGCACAGTTTCACAACATTTTTCCATGTTTTACTTCTTTAAATCAGCTCCCCATTATTCCCTCTTCTCCCCTGCTGTATCCCCACCAAGCAACACTTAGTCTAGTCATTGTCTCTCTAGATAATACATCCTGAGTTTCATATACAAAAAATAAATAAATGAAACCCAGAATAATATCATAATGCAAGATAGGCAGACCCTTGTGGAGAATAGAAAATATTAAAAACTAGATCAGGAAAAAGTGTATAAAAAGGGATGTCAGAATATAAGGTTCAAAGATTTAAATCAGATTTACCATTTAATCCACTCTAGTCTCTACAATAATCCGTTTGATCCCCAGGATATTCCTTTCCATCAATTATGGTTAGAGGGAAATTACCACTGTCATCCACAGGATTCTGAATATCAGAAATTCACAATTTAAGCTTTGGTACTCTTCCGTCCTTCAGATTTGGATTACACAATTTACAGTCCTTGAATCACAGATGTTGGTGTGCTTCTATGTGTTTCTTTGAGGTCTCGCTTAGACTGGAACTCTTTAGAGGAATAGAAAGCCCTGGCTTTGCTCTGCAGAGCAGCTGGAGCTTTCAAATTAAGGGCCTTGACATTAGAAACCATGTCAAAAATCCTCACCTGGTATCTGAGAGGCTCAGAGACCTTTCAGCACTCACACTACCTAGAGGGGTTAACATCAATTGACAATTAACCAAAATCAAACTCACTGTCACGGAATGAACGCTGATGCATTGCGACCTTATAAGACAGAGTAGAAATGGCCTTCTATTTTTCCACTTAACAAGGCCTGGTGGTGGAATGGTTAGTCATTGGGCTATGATCCTCATGGTCAGCAGTTCATAACCAACAGCAGCTCCTTGGGAGAAAGGAAACTGTTACATTGTTGAAAACTCAGTGGGGGTCGCTATGAGTTAGTGTTGATTCTATAGCAGTAAGTGTTTTGGGATTTGGATGATCCCACTTGACAAGAGATAAGCAACCAAGCCAACTGACACAGTGACACCTATATCTCTTACAGCAGCACCTAAGGGGGAAAAGGCAGTACTTGATACTGTACCACCAATCAACAATAAACTGCAGCAAACACCAACCAAAAACTGACCTCAACCACACCACACCGACAGCACACAGAGTACAGGGAGCATCCTGGCATTCTTAATCTCACGTAACAGGAGATTTCTCATGAAGGTCTAAGAACATATCATGATACGATAATAAGTTAAACACAAAAACAGAACTACGACAATGTCTTGGAGACAACAGGCAATGTCCAGTCACAGAGGGAATCACGACAAACTGTTTCCAAGAAGTGACTGAAATGTACACCCAAAATCTCGCATGGAAGAAATGACATTGGAGCTATGTGATAAGGAATTTACAAGTATTATACTTAGATACTTTCAACAGATTGAGAGAAAGATTGAGAAAGTTGTAGATGATATCAAGGAAATTAGGTGAAAGCTTAGAAGAATTCAAAAAGACTGCAAGAATAAATTGGAAAAAAATAAATGAAAAAAATCATACAAATGCAGCAATAAGAAAATCAGAAGGTTAATATTTAGATTTTAGAAATAAACAATACAGTGAAAGAGAAAATGATTGGCATTGAATCTATGGAAGATTAAATTAGTGAACATGAAGACAAAACATAATGCTAATATGATGGAGAAATAATGAAATAATCCACAGCAAAATGGCAACAATAAATTCATATATACTGATTGATAATTACATTAGATGTTAACAGTTTAAATATACCAGTCAAGAGTCTAAAGGAGCAGAATAAATTAGGAAGCATCAATATGCTGTTCATAAGGGAACAAAATCAGAGAAAAAGGCAAAAATGGACTGTAGATCAAAGAATAGAAAACATATGCCAAGTAAATGGTAATCAAACATGAGCAGGAGTGCTAACATCAATTTCTCATTAAAAAAAGACTTATGTACAACAGAACAAAGCATTGCCAGGCCCTGTGTCATCATCATTATTGTTGCTATGTTGGAGTCAATTGTTCAGTCACTGGGTCAATCCATCTCCTTGAAGGATATTTCTCATTTATGTTGCCCTTCTGCTGTACCAAGCGTCATGTGATTTTCCTTAACTGGGAAATGTTATCTTCTACCAAAAGCGCAGAAGTGGAAGCTGAGAGCTGAGCCATCCCCACTTCTAAGGATAGAATACAACCAGAATGTGCTTTGTGGGTCAGAATGGCAACATTTCATCTGATGTATTTTGGACGTGATACCAGGAGACACCAGTCCCTGGAAAGAACCTTGTGTTCAGTTAGTCAAGGGCAGCAAAAAAGCAGAAGACACTCAGTAGGAAGGATTCACACAGTGACTGAAACAATAAGCTCTAGCTTCACAATTGTGAGGAAGTTGGAGGCCAGGAAGTGTTTAGTTCTACTGTAGGTAGGGCTGCTATAAGCCGGTACAGACTCCACACCCACCTAACAATTCATGGTTGCACTGAATTACTAGCCAGCCATGAGGTCAGTCATTTGAACCCACTAGCTCCTCCATGAGAGAAAGATGAGGCTGCCTTCTACCATAGAGACTGACAGTCTCCGGAGCCTGAAAGGAGGATGCACACTACATGTACTATGAGTCAGAATGGACTTGATGGCAGCGATTTTTTGGAAAGAAATAGTCCGGTGGACTCATGGACAGCATAAACATCAATCTCCACGATCTAAAGGCAAAAAGACTACTGCTACCATTTTCTCTGAAAAATATCACATAGATAGAGTGGGAGAAACGTGTGGAACAGAATTTTTAAAAGTTAGGAAACCATACTTACTGTTCAGATAGAGATTGGTGGGAGACCCAAAACCATGATCCTTAAGACTGGACATGCATTTATCCATTTTAGAATAACCAACCAATTGTGCTGAAAAGGGTAGCATTCCTTCAAGGCGGACACAGAAGGTTCTGAAGGAAGCAGTAGAGGACTAAGGGATGCAGGGAGAAAGTGGAATGCGGTGGTTGTTAGGTGCTAAGGAGTTGGTTTCAGCCAATTGCAATACTACGCATAACAGAACGAAACACTGCCTGGTCCTGCGCCATGCTCACAGTCACTCCTATACTCCAGCCCATTGTTGCAGCCGCTGGATTAGGATTTCCTCTCTTTCAGTGCCACCTCTGCTTTACCAAGCATGATGTCCTTCACCAGAGACTGGTCTCTTCTCACAACATGTCCATCGGACGTAGGACCAAGTGTCACCATCCTTACCTCTAAAGAACATTCTGGCCATATTTCTTCCAAGATAGATTTGAACTCAAATTTGCTATACAAATACTATGCTATACAGTTCTACTGTCACTTTTTAGAAATCCTTAGAACTTTCAATATTCTTCATGAGCACCACAATTCAAGTGCACATATTCTTCTTTGGTTCCCTTTACTCCATGTCCATCTTCCATGTGCACACAGACCAATTGAAAATACCCTGTTTGGGGTCACGTGTCCTCTGGTCCTCAAATAACATCCTTGGCAGATTTGCTTTCTTGATCGCTGCTTCCATGAGCAATGATTATGGATTCATCAAGATGAAATCTTTTGACAACATCCATGTTTTCTCTATTTATCATGCTTTTATCCAGGCTGAGAGATAGTAAAACAAACAGAGAAACAAACAAATAAACAAATGCCAAAGCAACAAAATCGCTTCCATTGAGTTGATTCTTGCCCATCGTGTTCTTTGAAGATACACTAGAACTGCTCCTGAAGGTTTCTGAGACTGTAATCTTGATGAGACAGAAGAGCCTCATCTTCTTCCCTAGGAGAGCCTGGTAGCCAGAAACAACAGCTCTTGTTAGCATCCTAATGCTTAACTCAGAACATTCTCATGCCAGATTAGGAGTCCCTGGAGGTACAAGCATAAACATACTCAACTGCTAACCAAAAGATATAAGATAGTTGAACCCATCCGAAGGTGCCTTAGAATAAAGGACTGGGGATTTAGTCCCCAAAGTCAGCCCTTGCAAAACACAGTGCAGTTCTATGGTCAGCAGGAGTGAGGATCAACTTGAAAATAATCATGCCATGGTGGACCTAATTAAAGCTAAGAACTTTATTTATCTAATGACAACATTAAGAGAATTAAAAGCCAAGCCACACGTTGAAAAACATAGCTGAAATTGTCTATCTGGCCAAAATCTTGAATTAAACTTTATAAATATATTTAGAAAGTGACTTCAAATCAATGGAAAGGGAAATGGCATTGCACCTAAGAGAAAGCAATATCTGGGTACTTCACAAATGAGATATTTTAAATGGTCAAAATTAGGAAATTTTGATTGATTGTGTTAATCATCCCATCTGCTTCCATGCAGTTGATTCCTACTCAGAGAGACCCTATTAATCATCACTGAGATGCAAATTTAAGCCCTGATAGGATCCCACTAGGAATCTTCCATAATAGTTAAGTGTATAGACTAATATCTATTATTCCATTCACCTGAGTTTCCCAAACAAGAAAATATATGGATGGCACCAGAGTGATTTTTTTTTTGTGAGTGAGGATTTATTTTGTTTTATTTTTCTTGATTGAGGCAGTAGTAAGAAAAGTATACCAATAATTTGTGAATCTCTATCAGTAGAGCCATCATTGATGAGTGTAGTTTTATATATGTATAGTTTACTTTAAATCACTGAGTTAAAAAGTGAGTGAATATAAGCAGAAGAATGGTGCTGGTAAATTTATTTAACTCTCTCAAAGAATGTTCTGTCTAGAAAAACAATTTGTTGTGGAGTGATATTTTTGGTGAATTAAGGTTTCTATGGTTTTGTAGCAATACTTTGTCAATTGCTCTCCTGTACTGTTCTGTTCCATTCTCTCTTCTTTGATTGATAAGCTCTAACAGAATTCAAGTAGAGCTGTATCTTGAAATTATGAAAATTAGAGAAGCTTCCTTATGTATTAGAGCTTAAATTCTGAGCAAAGGAAGGAGCCCGGGGGAGGAAGGTCTATGTGTTGGGATGCAAATTATGAGGCCAGCCGTTGAAAGTACAAGATATCTCCAGGAAGGCCTGCTAGGGTGTGATCAAGGGTAATGTAACTAAGAGGAATTACTGAAACCCAAATGAAGACTGAGCATGACAGTGGACAAGAGGAAAGTTAAAGTAAATAGAGGAAATAGCTAGTTGGCAAAGGGCATTTATAGAGGCATAAATAAAGACATGTACATATGCAAACATATTTATATATGAGGATGGGGAAATAGATCTATGTGCATACATTTGAGGAAAATAGATCTATGTGCATTTATTTATAGGTTTAGTATTAAGGTAGCAGAAAGACATTGAGCCTCCCCTCAAGTACTCCCTCAATGCAAGAATACTTTCTTCTATTAAATTAGCATTCTATGATGCTCACATTCCCAACACAACTGCTGAGACAAAGCGGGTGAATATAAAAATGTGGTGAAGAAAGCTGATATAGCATCTGGGGTGTTAAAGGTTTGAAGGTAAACAAGCAGCCATCTAACTTAGAAGCAAGAAAGTCCACATGGAAGAAGCACACCAGCCTGTGTGATAACCAGGTGCCAAAGGGATCAGTTATCAGGCATCAAAGAACAAAAAAACCATATCATTGTGTGCTCACATCCCTGATACGATTGCTGAAGACAAATGGGTGCATAAGCAAATGTGGCAAAGAAAGCGGATGGTGCCCAGCTATCTAAAGATATAACATCTAGGTCTTAAAGGCTTGAAGGTAAACAAGCGGCCATCTAGCTCAGAAGCAACAAAGCCCACGTGGAAGAAGCACACCAGCCTGTGCAATCACTAGGTGTCGAAGGGATCAGCTATCAGGCATCATCAGAACTAAAAATCTTATTATAGTGAATGAGGGAGGTGTGTAGAGTGGAGACCCAGATCCCATTTGTAGGCCAATGGACATCCCCTTACAGAAGGGTCTCAAGGAGGAGACAAGCCAGTCAGGGTGCAATGTAGCAATGATAAAACATACAACTTTGCTCTTGTTCCTAAATGCTTCCTCCTCCCCCACTATCATGATCCAAATTCTACCTTATAAATATGGTTCGGCCAGAGGATGTACACTGGTATAGATAGGAACTGAAAACACAGGGAATCCAGGGTGGATGATACCTTCAGGACTAGTGGTGTGAGAGGAGATACTGGGAGGGTGGAGGGAGGCTGGGTTGGAAAGGGGGAACTGATGACAAGGATCTGCATGTGACCTCCTTCCTGTGGAACGGACAACAGAAAAGTGGGTAAAGGGAGATGTTGGACAGGGAAAGATATGACAAAATAATAACGTATAAATTATCAAGGGTTCATGGGGGGGAAGCAGGGAAGGAGGGGAAAATGAGGAGCTGATACCAGGGGCTTATGTGGAGAGCACATGTTTTGAGAATGATGAGGGCAATGAATGTACAAAGGTGCTTTACACAATTGATGTATGTATGGATTGTGATGAATTGTATGAGCCCCTAATAAAATGATTTTTAAAAAAAGACCTCCCCAGGAGAAAGTTGTAGTATTTTCCTCCAGTCAAGAGTTACAGTGTCCTTCACATCGATTTGGTTGCTTGTTCTTTGAACTTCAGATGCCTATTCCTGTGGACACCTCCTGATCAAACAAGCTGGTGTGCTTCTTCCATGTAGGCTTTGTTGTTTCCCTGCTTGTTGAACTACAAGCCATTAAGAGCCCAGAAGCTTTGTCTCGTAATAGTCAGGCACCATCAGCTTCTTCATCACATATGCTTATGCACCCATTTTGTCTTCAGCAATCATGTCTCAAGGTGAGCACCATACAATGTATGCCACATTATTAGAGCCAACCATTCTTGTACAGAAGTAACATTTAAGTACTCAATCTCTATCTGCTTTCATGTTATATTTACATATATACGTATATTTAAATCTTTACATACATATATCTTTACATATATATATATTTATATCTTTAAATATGTACATATCTATATATAGTGTTTTTCATTCTTGTTCCTTTTCTTTTTCTTTCCTACTGCCCCACTATCATGTATACCCATCATTCACTTCGCAGGTACAATTTGATTGATCAAACATGACCAGAAAAGCTACACCCTCCTCGCATAAATTATGGAAACTTTAGTATTCCCCTGTCCCTGCCCTTACTGACCCTCCACTCACCTCCCTTCACTGTCTCTGTAGGGTCACCTATTCTGCTGATCTTAGATAAACACACACAAAAAAAGAAAGAAAGAAAGAAAGAAAGAAAGAAAGAAAGAAAGAAAGAAAGAAAGAAAGAAAGGAAGGAAGGAAGGAAGGAAGGAAGGAAGGAAGGAAGGAAGGAAGGAAGGAAAAAGAAAGACCACTCAATTAGTCCCTAGACATATCTACCCGGTCCTACAGAGTTCCTGTGAGTTGGCATTGACTTGGTGTCAGTTAGGTTGTTGCGTATTTATTTACTTGTTTTAGATTTTGGAACCTGAAACACTGGTGATAGTCAAGATTTCATGGACTCTTCTTATTCTTTATGGATACATTGAATTGGATGGCTTTAACCTCCTGAGAAAGAGGAAGGCCCTCAACAAGATAGATTGGCACAGTAGCTATATCAGTGGGCTCTGGCACAGGAACAATTATAAGGATGGAGCAGAACAAGCAATGTTTCCTTTTGTTGTGTATAGTATATTTCCATTATAAAAATTCTTTGTAAAACATTTTCAGAGCCTCTGTATATTATATTCACTGGAATATTTTCAAAATATATTACTTTATTATATTGGTTTATATTTAATCTTGACTCTTCATTCTTCATTTTGGCAGTACATATTTATAGACCTATACTCAGTAATAGTGAGTCACCAGGGTGTAAAATCATGTTTTTAACCCCTGGCACTGAAAGTACAGATTCTTTGAGTATTACTTGCAAATTGTGCAGCACCAACTCCAGGAGGGTGAGCCTTAGAACTTTAACCAATCTTCCCAAATGCTTTCTCTTATTTTAATGGTCATCTATGTTTGGGACATACTGGATTTTTTCAAATTTCATGAATGTAGGGATCAATGGATTTATGTTTCCTGGTTTGTGTGAATATGGGCAAATTCTATGATAAACAAAAATGTAAAATATAAATATACCTATCTGAATGTACTACTGAAATATTGAAATATACTTTATGTCCATTTTACAAAGTATTTTGAATATTAAATAGATATAACCCTAGTTAGAAGTTTAGTGTCATAGTGGGTTACAGGTCAGCCTGAAGACTGCAAGGTAAGTAGTTCAAAGCAACCAACTTCTCCACAGCAGAACGCTGAGGTTTTCTACTACCATAAGATCTACAGCCTCAACCTCAGAAGCTGAGAAACTCTGTTCTGTCCTATAAAGTTTTTATCAGTTCGCATCAATTGTGAGTCAGTCAGTGAATTAGTAAGCTTGCTATCCAAAGTATCCAAAATATTTTCATCTTGGGCTCTTCTTTAACTTTTACTTAAGCATTTGTTTCTAGAGGCCAGTCATAGCAGCCCTGTTCCAATGTCTTCCTCCCCTGCATCTCAGAAGACATTCCTTCTTCTCCGCAGGTGCCTTGATGTTGATACCACAGACACTGAATTTTTTTCTACCTAGCATGTCTTTTTCACCTACAGGAAGCATAATTAGTAACAAACCAAGCATCTTAGCCCCATATTTCTAAGAATTTGCTTTTTTAGAGGCTTACATTTATTTTCCACATAACTCAGACAAAGGTAACTCATTCTTTGCTGTGTGCTTTTTTCGTGATTAAGAGAATCAACACATGGCAATCTGCTATCAAGTATTGTTGGGTATGGTCTGGCCATGTGACCTCAGATGGCTAATTAGGAGTCAGTGATCACCCTAGCTGCTGCCAATGGTTATATTTGAAAGGGACAGGATCCAGCTATTGCAAAACCACCTGTCTGGTGACAAGTGAGACAAGAGAATCAGAGCAAATGAGAGCTCTGCTGTGTTAAGTCCGTACTCCTCTTTTCTCATTTTTGAAGACAATAAATGCCTTTGCTAATTAATCAGCATGACTTGAATCTCTATTGGCTTCTATTGAATGAGCTTATTTCCTCAAATGACTTCAATAAATCAATGAGGCTATTAATTCATGTCTTCTGATTTGCACTTGTCCTTCATTCCCAGCTATCTGTGTAGTACTCTTGATTTACTATGCATGCTGATTTCATTTATATTTGCATGGAGCAAATTTAAAATATCCAACATATTATCCCATCCAGAAAATGTAGAACCAGGTCATTTCTCTTTATCTTTGGTAAAATTTCACCACTATTCTAAGCACCCTGCCACTTAAGCAATGATTTGTTACGTATATGGATCGATACATGTAGATATTCCTGAGTCTTTCGTCCGCGCCCTTTCATCCCATTCAAAAAAGTTACTAATCTCTCCATATCCATTTTACAGCTCTTGATATAATCCTTTCCATGGCTTTTCCTCCTGGCCACACATCTAGCCTTCACATTGCTACATATGTATGCTTGTCAATCACTAATCACAGTGGTTCAAATATGTGAAGAGTCCTAAAGCTCTTCATCACTGATTGTTGCAATCACACACACACACACACACACACACACACACACACACACACACACACAGTGGTATGGTGTTAAGGAGGTCAACTTCTCATTCCTAAGGACTTTATTCCTGTATTCCTCTCCACTTTTTTATCGTCTACTCTCAGAAACAGTCATGCTAGACTCTTACATATATTTTACATAAATGGTCTCTGTTCTATATCTTTTTTAATGTAGCAAACTCCACCCTATCCCCAATGTGACCCTTTCTTTGATGCCACCCCTTATTGTTGGCAATCATCCTCATGTTCCATGAGAACATGGCAAATACCACAAATGTCATATTAAAAAAAAACAAAAAAAAACACCAAATGTCATATTTAACATACTTTATCTTTTCTTCTCATTTTGCCTAACTTTGCTTACAGTTTCCCTAACTCTGAGATTATTGGGATAAGATCTTATCTTAGCAATATTTATATATCAATGTCTACCACAGTGTCAAGGCCATAATATTATGTTTAACAAAGATGTTTTCTCTTTTTTTAAAAAAAATCATTTTATTGAGGGGTTCGTACAACTCATCACAATCCAGAACATACATTGTGTCAAGCACATTTGTACACTTGCTGTGCTCATCATTCTCAAAATATTTAGTTCTACTTGAGCCTTTAGTATCAGCTCATTTCTCCCTCCCGCCCTCCTTACCCTCTCCCTTATGAACCCTTGATAATTTATAAATTATTATTATGTCATGTCTTACATTGTCTGATGTCTCTCCACACATTTTTCTGTTATCTGTCCCTCAGGGAGTAGATTATATGTAGATACTTGTAATCAGTTCCCCCATTCTACCCAACCTTCCCTCCTCTCTTCCCATATTGCCACTCTCACCACTGGTCATAAAGGGTTCATCTGTCCTGGATTCCCTGTGTTTCCTGTTCCAATCTGTACCAGGGTACATCCTCTGCTCCAGCCAGATTTGTAAGGTACAATTGGGATCATGATAGTGGCAGGAAAGAAGCATTTAAGAACTAGAGGAAAGTCGTATGTTTCGTTGCTGCTATACTGCACCCTAACTGGCTCATCTCCTCCTTGTGACCCTTCTGTAAAGGGATGTCCAATTGTCTACAAATGGGCTTTAGGTCCCCAATCCGTATCCCCTCTCATTCACAATGATTTTATTTTGTGCTCTTTGATGCCTGATACCTGATATCTTCAACACATGGTGATCACACAGGCTGGTGTGCTTCTTCCATGTGGACTTTGTTGCTTCTGAGCTAGATGGTTGCTTGTTTACCTTCAAGCCTTTAAGACCCCAGATACTATATCTTTAGATAACCGGGCATCATCGGCTCTCTTCATCACATTTGCTTATAGAACCACTTTGTCTTCAGTGATCATTTCTGGAAAGTGAGCATCATGGAATGCCAGTTTAATAGACCAAAGTGTTTTGCATTGAGGGAGTACTTGAGTAGAGGCCCAATGTTCATCTGCTACCTTAAGACTAAACCTATAAATACATGCACATAGATTTATTTCCCATCATCATATATAAATATGTTTTCATATGTACAGGCCTTTATTAGACCTCTGTAAATGCCCTTTGCCTTCTAGTTCTTTCCTGTGTTTCTTTTACTTTCCTCTTATCCCACTGTTATGTTCAGCCTTCATTTGGGTTTCAGTAATTCCTCTTAGTTATATTTCCCTTGATCAAGCCCTACCAGGCCTCTTACACCCTCCTTGCCACTGATTTTAGATCACATGTTGTTCCCTTGTCCCTGGGTTTGTTAACACCACTTCTTTCCCCCCACCTCCCCTACTCCCATGCTCCTGGAACCACTGTTTTCTCCTCCAGATTGTTTATCCAGCCTATATTATCTAGATAGACCCGCAGCGATAATAATATGCACAAAAATAAGACAGAGCAAAACAAAGCAATAAAAAAACAACAAAAGCACTAATAAAAAAAAAGAACTCATAAGAAGTTCAAGGTTTGTTTGGTGACCTTTAGGAGTGTTGACCAGTTGAGTCTGATGAGATACCACGCCCTAATCCCAAAGTCTTTTAATTACTCCCTCAGGACATCCTTGCTCTGCTCCCTTCGATGTTCTGTTGCATGACATTAGTGTTGTGCCTCACCTCGGTGTGGTGGGGTCAGCTCCAGCACAATTATCACACTGTCTCCAGTGTTGTCCCCTGGGGGGCTATGGGCCAGTAAGGGATCGCTAGTCTCATAGTGGGGCCGGCCTTATGGTCCTCTCTGTGCATTGGCTGCTCTGTGTAACAAAGATTTTATGATTAAAGTCTTGCCATTAATTCCTGCACCTGTCTACCAATTAAGTACTTTTATAATTTTCAAACATTATTTTACAATTATTATATTTTGTGTTGCTTGATTTTGGAAGATACAAATACTTATCAGTTCTTCTTTGGCAGGGTCTGCCAAAATCCTCACAGATTCAAACTCACATAAGATTCCTTAAATAGATACTCCAATCATTAATCCCCTATTCTCTCTCTCTATGCAATTGGGAAACCTATAATTTATCAAGTTTTATATATCAAATTTCTAAGTGTGGATTGAAGCTTGTTAGTCTGATGATCCCAGGAATCAAATCTATTTTAATAGAATCATTCAGGCAATCATTTCACCAAGTTCACCATACTAACTAATTACCCAATTTACTAAAAGGCACACAATTTCTCATCTGCATATCTTAATCTTCAAATACCTTAGGCAAATGTCACATAGCCTCAGGAACTGAGGAACTTATCTATATCTAGATTGTGAAACAGGATTGTAAAAAAGCTAATCTATGATTTTAGTGATCTTAGAGGTCTAGGTATTGGTGACAAATAAGCAAGTGTGCTGTTGTTGTTAGGCTCCATCCAGCCCAGTTTCAGTGGATATCCCCCATGGAAAAGAGGATAAAACACTACCCAGGATTGTGCCATCATCGCGATTGCTATGTTTGAGTCTATTGTTTGTGGTTCTGGTGCCAATCCAGCTCCTTGACAGTCTTCTGCTTTTGAGATGACCTTTTGCTTTCCCAAGCTTAATGTCCTTTTTCAGAGACTAATATTTCCCAATAACAGGTTCAAAGTACATGAGATAAAGTATCAGCATCTTAACTTAGAAGGAACATTTGGGCTGAATTTCCTCCAAGATAAATTGGTATGATTTTCATACTGAGGCTCAATTTTTCACTCTGATCTTGATGGATATAATTGTCCTCATAATTGTTATTAAAGGAAAATTATTGTTGGTGGTATTGAAGGTGTTTACAGAAAATAATTGAGGTAAACTCTTGAGACCAAGAATCAACAGTAGATAGTTGGCCTAGATTTCTGCATCACTTATTTTCTTGGTAAAATGTCCTTTATATACTTAACATTTAAAAATTTTTGGCCCATTTTTACCTAAGCAATATTTTATTTTTCCTTAGGAAGTTAAGCTTCTCGTCTGATTGCAGAATATACTTTGAGCAAGATAGTTCAGTTTGGGAATGTTTACCTCTTTATTTTCTATGTAGAATGTTTATAACCTTGGTGTTTTTACACACCTTTAATGCATGGAAATACGGGCCCTAGTGGTGTAGTAGATTATGCATCTGGCTGTCAACCACATGTCAATCGTTTAAAACTACCGGCTGCTCCAGGGGAGAAAGCCGAGACATTCTAGTCCCGCAGAAAGCTAGACTCAGAAGCCCCCGAAAGGAAGTTCTACTCTGTCCTGTAGGGTTGCTGCGAGTAAGAAACAACCCAATGACGGTGAAATTAACTTTAGCTTTTTAAAATACATGCCTGTGAGTTCAAGGAATTGCCCGGTTTTTTGCCCGCAGTTTATGGGCACCTTCCTAGAAGTATGATCTGAAATATACAGAAGGTCCGAGAAAGGACAATATTGGCTCTTCGGGCAGTACTCATACCAATAACCATCAGTAACGGTTCTTTTCACACACCAGTTGAAATTAGAGTTGCTTTGCCATTGGAAACATCTAAACCGATAACTATAAATTACATTAACGTTGACAAAGGGTTTGACTTTGTAATAACATTTTGTGAAAGGGCTATTTCCAAGGTTTCATTTTAGAGTGACACTAGCTATGGACCCATTCTACCAACATACAGCATGGTGTCAACTGGTGTTAGGTACCGTCAAGTCAATTCCAACTCATGAAGAATGAATGGTAGGAAACTGCTTAGTCCTGTGTCGTCTTCACAATTGTTCTTGTTTGTCAGCCCTTCCATGCACTGATTTTGTCAATTCATCCTTTGGAAGAGCTTCCTCTTGTTCACTGCTCCACTATTCTAGTACACATGAGGTCTCTCACCAGGGATTGGTCTCTGCTGACAATATGTCCCAAGTCCATGAGATGACGACTAACCATGCTTGACTCTAAGGAGCATTCTGGTTGCCCTGCTTCTAAGATGCAGTTCAATGAACACTTTCAATATCCTTCTTCAGCAACATAATTCAAATGAACTGATTTTTCTTTGGTCTTCCATGTGGTAGTTCCAACTCTCACTATATAGGAGGTGATTGGAAATACCATGCTTGGGTCTGACACACTGCAGCCCTCAAAGTAACATCCTTGCCATACAATACTCTAAAGAGGGCTTGTGCAGCAGATGCATCCACTGCGACCATCCATTGAGCTCTTGAATGCCTTGTTGTTTATGATCAGTGATGGTAGATCCAAGCGAGACAAAACCCTTGATCATTTATCGTGATGCTGCCTCCTAATCCAGTTGTAAGGATTTTGGCTTTCTTCACATAGATTTGTCATCCATACGGAGACTGCAGACCACACTCACCAGCAAGTGCTTCAAGTCTTGTCGTCTGCATAGCTCAGCTTATTAATAAGCCTTCCGACAGTCCTGCTGCCACATTCTTCCTTATATAAACCAGCTCCTCTGAGTGTTTGTTCAACATACATATGGAATAAGTATGGTAAGAGGAGACAGAATGCAACCATGGTGCACACCTTTCCTGATTTTAAACCGTGGAGGATTTCCTTGTTCTGTTTGCACATATCTGTCTGGATCCGTGTTCTATTAATGGGACTGTGTCCTGATCCGTGCACAGTTTTGGCATACGCACAGGTAACATTCTGGAGTTCCTGTTCTTCTCAAGGTCATCCATAATTTGCTATAATCCACACTGTGAAATTCTTAGCACAATCAATAAAACACAAATAAACATCTTTCTGGTATTCTCTGCTTTCAACCAAGATCCTTCAGACATTTAGTTAGTACAATGGATCCCCGGCTTGACTATATTGACACTGAAATCCTGAGTAGATTACAATTTTTCAAGAAGTCCATGATTTCTAATATAGACCCTGGACATATTTATCTTGCCTCATTCTATACGGCCCTTGTTTTAGCACCTTTAGCAAATCAGTACCATTTAAAAATCCCTAGGTGATGGCCTTTTCCCTTGCTTCTACCTGTATGTTCTGCCTTTTCATCTATGAAAAGGTAACGCCACATATACTATAAACCAGTGAGCCAGTTGTTTTCAAGTGCACTCGACTCCTGGTGAGCCCATATGTGTCAGAGAAAGACTGTGCTCCATCATGGCTGATTTTTCAGAGCTGGATAACCACGCTTTTCTTCTCAAGTGACTCTGGATAGGCTCAAACCTTTTGGTTAGAGCCAAGCATTTCAATTGTGTACACCACCATCAAAGTGTAGAGACAAGAAGAGCTTGAATTGGTTCCTCATCAGAGCAATATTTAAATATGTATTGCAAACATTGACACTTAACAGAATAGCAAGCAATTGAAAATTAACCTTTCCAGCTCTCTTCCTTTTAAAGTTTCTTGACACAGTATTATTGGATAGTTCTTCCAAAGAACTTCGAGCTTTTTTCCTTATTGGAAAACTTTGTCAGTCTCTGCTGACACTTTGCTTTAGGGCTCAAAATTTCCACTCCTTTAGAAGATGTTAATGTTCTTCTTCTGAGTTAATATAATTCCTTTTTTATAATAATTGTGTGATCTGTTATTTTTATTCACAAAATAACCATCAGAGCTCTTATGAGATCATTATTAGCCTTCATAGACTTATCTGTGGTAGACAACATTTATCATCTTAGATGAATAAAATAGAAACCTCGTGTCATTCTGCTGTAAATTGCTAAAGAATGAGATGTCTTTTCTCTTTTTTGACTCTTACTACAATGGACGGCTGCTGAAATTCTAAGGATAATAATCATTACATGAAAAAAATGTCAAAGTAATAAAGACTTAACTCAGAGATCTCTTTCCATAGGAAATTGCTATTTTGTAATATTTGACAAGTAATATTATCGGATATGAAAAGCTGCCTGGCAGTACCATTTTTGTTCATGTATTTCCCATTTCTATGATTGAAGTAGAACATGTATTTTCATGCATTTAATATTTCATATCATATACAAGCAAAAACATATTGCTCCACATTTATTAAAGTCAAGTCTAGACTGCATTATGCTCATCTACATAACTAAAATACTTCACTGAAATTAGATGTCTAAAGATCTTTTTATAATTACAGAAGTATCGCCTCATAGGTAATCTGAAAGGAATTACAGTAGCTCACAGAATAAGATAACAGTGGTGACCCTCTTTCTCAAAGGCTCCCTTGATTTTCCATGAATTACAGGACAACATCTTTTGCAGACTTCTTCCAAAGTCAAGCATTTCTGTCTAGTAAGATGGAAGCTGTTGAGCAAACATACACCAGGTAGGAAAGCAAACTTCAAATCATCAGAGATTTTGTCCCAGAATTTGAGTTCATCACTTTACATAGTCCAATCATAATCTTTAATTGCATCAAAGGATAGTTAGTGGGTTGGTTAAGTTGAAAGACAAATGCTCCTCCCCCCCCCCCCAAGTCTGAAATGTTACAGAGACTTGCTGTCACGGAGAGTACTTTAGGGATAAAGGCCCGAGTGCCTATCAGGAGGGGAAACTCAGATTTTTAGCAACAAATACCAGGGTTATAGGAGAAAGGAGAATTCTATATTCCAATAATGCCATACTGAGAAACTTAGGATCGCAATGATTTCATATTGTTGCTTAATTCATTTTCTATGAATTATGAAATGTTTATGGCATATTAGAAGTTTTTTCTTAGTCTTATTCAGTAGACTTATCTGTGATAGGCAACAATGATTATCTTAAGTAAATAAAATAGACATCTCATTATTCCACTATATAGTTTCCTTCATATTATTGGATCACATCGAATATTTCCTTCCTTGTGGAATGAAAATTGAATGAGAAGCATAGTTTTTTTTCTTCTTTATTTGTATATGAAAAGTTTAAAACTTTCCTTCTGAAACATATTTTCAGAAAATACTCACAACTATACTGCTCACATTTGAGATTAAAAGAAATATATATACACAAAAGCAATTCTTTATCAGGTGAGTTCAAATAAGCATATCAGATTTCAGAATTTAGTAGTATTACTGCATTTCCCTTACTGATATACAAACCAGCTCTAACATTAATGAAGTTTTGTGACCATAAGAGGATTTAATACTAAACTGATAACATAAAGTAATATTTGGTAATATAAATTAGTTAAAGATCTAAAAGTTTCACAGTTCTTCCTTGTGAAATGCTTATGTTCCATATTATGTGCTATGTATTTTAAATTTATTACATAATTGATTCTCATAATAATACTTTATTTCCATTTTAAAAGGTAAATAAAGGAGAAAACAAATGTAAACAATATGCCAAAATTCAGACAGACATGAATTGAACCAAAGCATATAAAAAATTCTGGGTTTTCAAGTGTGCTGTGGTATTTCCTATCACAGATAAAATAAGATCCTTATAAACATAATTTCTTTTTCAAATACCATTTCAGTTAAATAAAAATGAAAGAAAGAAGGCTTTTTTCAAAGTGATCTGTATAATCACATAAAATTGTTTGTTAAATACAGGAGTCAGAATTGACTCAATGTCAGGAGTTTTGGCTCTTGGTTAATGGAAGCATTTCTAAAGAGTTTTATCCAGGTTTGGTCTAATTTGTTCACCTGAAACAATAGCACTCAGAGTTGTTTATTGAATTTATGAAATATGTTGATTTATGTCCTTAAAGGCATATGGGTTGCTAATCATGGAAAAATATTAGTTTTATAATAACATAAACTCATGCTTAGAGTAATATTTCTAACACACACCAATAAATCTATACAAAAAAAACCCAAATCAAAACATTGAGTTGATTCTTGTTCATGAAGACACAATAGAAAAGAGCATGACTGCTCCTTGGCGTTTGACAGACTGTAAGGCTTTACAGATCATGTGAGGTAAGTGTAATATCTCACATAATGAGATCTGGGCATTTCGTTTCTTTTCATTGCTTTTAGACATTTAAATTCTCTTTTGCTATCTGATCCCTTTTTGTGTGGACAACTTGTGTTCTTTTGTGCTCACACATCACATGTCAAAATACTCACCCATGTCTTTTCTTGATCTGTCATGAGAAAGGGACACAGTTGCTATGGAATTAGGAATTCAAGCTTCAATTTCATTTCCAAATGCAGGAAGTAGGAGCAAGCAGGGCCATACATTGTTCTAACAATTAAAAAAAAGTCCAGTCTAATGCTAACACAAACACTGTAAGCAGATCTTACTTATATTGCACATTAAAAATGAGAAAATTCAATAAGAAGACATTAGGCAATTTTCCTGATTCACAGAAGTAGGGAATCAGGGATTTCTATAATATTGGGAAACAAAGTATTCTAATCAGAAGGTCCCTCTTGACTTCAAAGAGCTTTCCATTAAGATGGGGAGAGTGCATGGATCAAGATGTAAGCTCTATGATCATGCTCTTCTTGTTTTCCTCCGTGGTTGGAGTTTCAGTAGCAATACTTTCAAATTGGGTAGTGAGTGCTTCTACTTCCTCTTCATCCCCAAACTGAAGTCATCTGTAGCTGTAATTAATGACTTACTTTTTTTGGCGGTGGAACTCTAGAAGTTTCACTACCAATTCAGCCATAGCTGCTGGACTGTCTTTAAATTATTGCTCACAGTTTGTTGGAGGTTGTTGAGCAGGCCCCAGAAGGTAATGCCACAGGATACAACTCGCCACACACTTTAAGACAATATGTGTGGCAGAAAGGCCACGTTACCATATTGCTAGCTTTCCAGTTCTCTTATTCATTAAGAGAGCGAGAGGTGCGCACTGACATACTAGAAATTGATAATGACTACAGAAAGACTCTGGGTAACCCACTACAAAGTCATTCTTTTACCATGAATAAAATCTATAGGTGATAACTAGGTCATACATGTAATGAGTGCATTATATTTACTGCCTTAAGATGCATTTTTAATAACAGTACAGACCTCAGGATGACCAAAGTTTAGTAGTGAACAATTTAAATCATGTAGCAGAAGGACATTGATCAACATCACATGTCATAGCCTCAGTTAACAAGTTAGGTTTGAACCAAAACATAATAAGGTTCAATTTAAGTGCTTTTACAATAAGAATGTGATTGTACACTAGGTATCAGCTTTAACAAGAACCTATTAAAACAGATTAAGTTGAATGTAAAATAACATCAACAATGAAAGCTTTATCTATTTTGAGTATGATAAAATATAAGAAACAATTTTAGAAAGGATAAAATTATTGCAAATATTTTGTGACAATTATAATGTGATAGTCCTATGTTGTGTCCTTTCTTTTAAGAGTAATTATATTAATTTTACTATCCATTTAAAATCATTTTTATTTTTAAAAACTATAAAAAATTGGTCGATTTTAGTAGTTTGTTGAGTTTGACATAATGTTTTAGAAAGGAGGCAGCTGAGTGGAATCAAGGGCCACAGCTTTTGGGATATGAAGCTTTTAGATAGTTCTGTTCAATAGTCATAATAAGAGGACAAAGAGGTATAATGATGTTACTAGTTATAGTAGAGATTGCTAGTACTATTCCTATCCACACCTTCTTTCCGACTGGCTTAACGAGCAATTTCTAGGTTGTTGGTAGCTGAGCAGAGCGGATGAGGCTATACAATAAGTGGTAAGAATCAACGGTAAGCAGAAATAATGCCTGT
Organism: Tenrec ecaudatus; assembly: GCF_050624435.1. Taxonomy (NCBI): domain Eukaryota; kingdom Metazoa; phylum Chordata; class Mammalia; order Afrosoricida; family Tenrecidae; genus Tenrec; species Tenrec ecaudatus. Next base: position 145,411,562 of record NC_134538.1, on the reverse strand, counting down.
CTTCATGGCTGTGCTAAAAGAGGACCTCCATTTCTCTCTGGATACCACCGACCTGTTAAGAACTCTCCATCGCAGGAGGTTAGTAAGCTTGGGTCTCGAAATGCCTCATGTGGAACACTCACACTCAAGCCAAGTCACTTTCTGAGAATAAGAAATGGTGTTTTCGGCATAAAACCATGAAGCTGTTGACCTAGCCTGACTAGTAGGAGAGGAGATCGAGTTAGTGTTCAGACCTATGAGAAATGGGAGAAGGGGAGTAGCCAGGGGAAGAGCAGGAGGACAGGGACCAGAAGAGTCTCTAGGGCTGAAGCGTAGATGAGGCTGGATCTCCACAACGTCACTGAGATTGTTCAGGCTGAAGACAGATCGATTGCTGACTTTATTGCAGAAATAAAGCCAAACCATCTCAGGGAATACACTAAAAACAAGTCGTATCCTTTTGGTTCTAAAATGGGTTTCTATTTAAATTCTGGCATCCATGAAATACTATTACATTTTATAATAGATGTCATTTAAGACAAAAATATAACTAAAGAAGGATATTTTGTAATTATCATGTACGTGTGAGGACAAGTGATAGCACTGCTATAAAGTCATATACCCCTCTATTGAACATAAGTATCAAAATGGAAAGCTATTTTGTTTCTCAAGTATCCTCAATGTTAAATTATACAATACTGGAAGTTGTATTCCCATCTCTCCAATCTTTGACTGCAGAATTTGGTATAGTTCAAATTGCATCACCCAAGAGAGGCAGTTTAGGTATCCTCAACCTAATTTAGATTGTGTTATTTTTTTATTATGTTTGAGTTTAGGGAACAAAAAGACATCTGAGGGGGTCACGATTGTAAGACTAAGGTGGGTGGCAAAATCTTCTCCATTGACATCATTCCAATGACCCTACTACTCTTGAAGAAGGAGCAAGAGCATGGCTGTGATTCAGGGGTAGGGGTGGGGGAATCGTTATTGAAACTTTCCTGGTTCTCTCCTCACCAGTGCATTTTTCGTTTTCCTGGAGCATCTTCATAATTGCCCACCTTGGGGTGATTGTGCCCTTGGTGGGGGAGGGGGGATCTGTCAAGGCCATTCTCTTTGGAATGCCCCTCCCCGCTCCACGTCATCACATTTTTCAGCGCTGACCCCTCTGTCCTGAATTTAACTGGCCAATCAGATCCCTTTGGGACACATTGTTTTGATTGGAGCTTATTTTTTAAGGTGTTCTGTGAAGACTAAGACAAGGGTGTCACTGAAAACAACAAAACAATACAAAACACAATGAATACATATAAAACTTGTCTGCAGCCATGCACTGATTAAAGAGGCAGATTTAAAACTGGTTTGGTTGTAGTAACCTTGGTAAAAATACTTTTGATTTGCCTTAGAATCAAAAATTTAAAAACATACCCTCACTTCCATTGAGTCAATACTGATTTATTTGGACCCCCTGTGAGTTTCCAAGACTGTAAATGTTTAGGGATGTAGAAAGTCCAGTCTTTCTCCTGCAGAGCTGCTGGTGGTTTTGAACTCCTGACCAGGAGGATCGCAACCCAAAGCATATATATTTCATAAAATGGATCAATTCATCAGGAATATATTATGGTTATAAATGCAGGTGCATCTAACAGCAGAACCCAAAATATATATTGTGAAAAATCAAATAATACTGAATGAACAAATGAAAATAGAAGGTATTACTGTGTCATTGTTTAATTGCTATTCCTTAGTGGTATATGATGGATATATTTCAATTAATGATGCTTTAGCATCAACATATTATTTTAATTCTTGATATTACACTTCCAATTTTGTTTATATGATATGCTCTACTGTATATAAAATAAACACTCTCAAATCAAAGTGAAGACTTTTAGAAATATGCATGTAATTATAGATGCAAATTTTTTCATTTATTTCATTTTGGGTTTTTGAAAACACCTGGCAATACAAGCAGAATCAACCCCAACTCCTTATTGACTGTTTCATTATCTGACATTTCTCATTTGCTACAATAACAGAAACTCTACTATAGGAGTATTTTCTGCTTAAAGGAGTATATAGATCAGTAATGAATGTCAACGTGCTAGGCAAAAGTAACACTGGCTATGCTGGTTAGGGTTATGCGAGACGGCATTGACTCAATGGCAATGAGGGAGCAAGAGTGAAGCAAAGACATCAGATCTGCCCCATTGTCTCATAACCCTGCACCATTTTGGTTTCTTCCTTTGACTCTCATAGAATCCTTACTACTAGTGGTACCCAGTGCTATTCAATGGAAATTGCACATGTGGATAGCTTTAAAGGGCACAATATCCCCCCCCCCAAAAAGTTCTGTAGAGTAAAAGTCTAGATAAAGCCTTGTCCCAAGTACTCTTTGATTCCTTGACATTCTTTGGCTTGTTGGTGATCATTGCATGGTATCTGCTTCCCCCATGTATGTCTCTGGGTCGATTCTACTCTTTGAAGACAGTAGAAATTATTAGATTTAAAAAAATATGTGGGAATGACCTAATTAATATAACACAGTGTAGTATACTGCTAAGCATGTCCATATTTACAGGGATAGGGTTCTAGATTTCAATACATATTTTTGGAGGATATACTTGAATTCATAATAACCTCTAAAATAATTTCAGTGTCTGCATTCCAGAGAATTCAACTGGCATATTTTAATAGATGCTTTTGTTAATAACGATCTTAATTCTACAGAGAATAACATTAAATTATTATCTATTTTCTTTGACTTTGAAAATTGCTAGCATTATGGTAATCATTGTTTCACATTCTTTTGGTTTTCTTTGTTTTCAAAATCTGCATGAGCTTTACAAGTGATGCAAGAAATAACTATAGGTTCTAAATGATAACAAACAGCTATTTATTGTTATTTAAATTAGGGTATATATTTGAGTCAATAGCATCTTAGAATCAAAGAAATAGGACATATCACGAGGCGATCACCTTGCGAATTCTGAAATGTACTATTTTTACTATGTAATTGGCTAAAAGTTACCAAACATATATTTCAAACTACTTACTCTTTATCTAATTCTATGTTCAAGAAATAAACAATTAACCTCTTTGCCAGTATTCTCACTTATAAATAAAGATAATATGAGTAGTCTCAGCATTTCTCAAAACATAAAATGAGATATGAAATATGAAAAGCCTTTTAGAAAATGTAAGAGAACTCTGAATTTTCTCCTGACTCTGTACAACAAGTGTTGCGTATTATTGGCAAGTAGCAAATACAGTATCAGTTACTGCATTTGCCCAAGGAAGACAGCTATCAGTCAAGAAGTTTTTCTGAAGATCTTTAACGCAGCTTGAGAGTCCCTTTGAACACAGTGTGGTTGGTGATGACTAATGGTACCTATCAGTATCAATTGACAAATGATAGCTGTTGCCCTCAAGGTTTTAAATTGAAGACCTTCTAAAAACAGCTCACAGTTCAATTTTCTAGTTTTATTTCAAGATTGCAATAATAAAAATGCCCAAAGCTAGTCAAGTTACTCCGCAAAGCAAGTTCAAGCTTTGTATATTATGGCCTGGATAGGAAGCCATATTTTTCCAAGAAACAATTAAAGTTAGCTATGTAATTACTCTGACCAGGTAAGCAAGAAGCCCTGTAATTAGCCCTGTAAATACTCAGACTTAGTTTATTGTCCTCATTAAAACCCTAAATGTGAAAGAAAATAATACTATTGCATTGTGGTTGCTGTTAGGTACCATCGAGTCAGTTCCCACACACAGGGACCCAATGTCCAGTGGAATGAAACACACGTGTTCCTAGGCCAGCCTCACAATTGTCCCTGTTCCAGAGCCCATGGATGGAGTCACTGGATCAATCGATCTCACTGAGCACCTCCCTCTTTTTCTTGGCCCTCCACTTTTCCCACCATCATGTCCTTCTCCAGGGACTTGCTTCTCCTGAAAATATGTCCAAAGTATGCCAGACAAAGTCTTACCAACTTGCCTCCAAGGACCATTCTGACCTTCTTCCAATACATCACCCTGTGGTGATTCAAAGTGTCCAATCTTTTATTGTTTAGTATGGTAAAGAACAATCTCAAGCAGCTATATCATATTTAGACACCATTCATTTGACTGAGAAATTGAACTTTCAATTTAATGTCACATAAATTCTCGTATGAATAGTTGGGGAAGGACTTCCGGAAAGCTAGGGTAAGAAAGTAACGAAAATAAGCTCTCCTTTCAAAGCAAGGAGAACATTGAACAATAAAAAGTCAAAACCAAGTGAACTGTTCACGTGTGCTGATTAAATTCTTAAATGATGGAACACTTTTTACACACACAACCAGGGTGGATGGTGGGGCAAATCTTGCAGTAATGGTCACTTGCAACAGCAGAGCCATGCCTACCAGAATGATGTGTCATCATAAGGCACTGCCATTGGCTACCCTCAAGGCACGAGATTTGAGCTAAAGTCAAATATTTGCCAAGTCTATGCCCCTAAACTAGTAATCATAGGCTTCTCAAATGAGGGGGGTTAAGCCTTAAGTCCAAGGGCTACAGGTAAGTTTGAGTTAAAGATTGAATTCACCTAGGGACATTTCCACAGTGAGTCCATGGGACATATGGCCTATGAAGGAAATTGTGTCCTGGAAAGAGAAGAGCCTAAGGTCCCAGTAGTCTGAGTCACCAAGGGCTACAGAAAAATTAGGCTACAAGCGTCAGTTAGGAATCTCATACCAAATATTATTTCCCCTTGGTTCCACATAAGTATTGTTTACCTACCAACAGAGATATAATTGCCTTCTCTGAAATATACATCCACTCTCCCCATCCTGACTTGAATTTCCAGTAAGATTTCCTTATCACTCTCGTGGGAGTGTCCATTGGATTTGGGTGACCTTGGCACATCTTGCATTTCAGCATATGGATAATCTCATTGTTTTTGTTTATTTGGTTTGAATTATGACTCACATGAGGTATACAGTGATAACATCAAGGCACTTGTTAAAAACAAGGTCAGTATTAACTGCTTGATGTGTCAATTCTAGTTCACAGCCCCACCCCAAAAGAAGAGCAAAACATTCCCACAGTCATAGAATTGACGTGGACTTGTAACCCAATATCCAGGGTAGAATTGTCTGGTGAGTTTCTGAGGTTCTAACTCTGTACCAGAGTAAAAAGTCCCAACTTTGTTATGAGGACTGGCCAGAGGTTTCCAATGCTGAGTTTACAGGTAGCAAATTGTTGCCTGTGTATGAGTTTGAGCCACTCACATTTACCCTAAGGAGCCTGGAGGCTTATGATCTGCTAGCCGAAAAGTCAGCAGTTTGAGCCCAGCAGCCACATCATAGGAGAAAGGGGAGTTTTGGGGTCTATATGATTTAATGTACATCCGTTGCCCTCATCATTCTCAAAACATGTGGTTTCTACCCAAGCCCCTGGTATCAGCTCCTCATATTCCCCTTCCTCGCTGCTCCCCCCTTCCTCATGACCCTGATAATTTATAAATTATTATTTTGTCATATCATATACTGTCCAATGTCTGCCTTCACCCACTTTTCTGTTATTCATCCCCCAAGAAGAAGGTTATAGGTAGATCCTTATAATCAATTCCACCTACCTTCCATCCTCCCAGTATCGCCATTCTCACCACTGGTCCTAAAGGGATCATCTGTCCTGGATTCCCTGTGTTCCCAGTTCCTATCTCTACCAGTGTACATCCTCTGGTCCAGCTGGATTTGTAAGGTAGAATTGGGATGATGATGGGGTGGTTAGGGGAAGGAAGCATTTAAGAACAAGAGGAAAGTTTTCTGTTTCATGATTGCTATACTGCACCCCAACTGGCTTGTCTCCTCCCCACGACACTTCTGTAAGGGGATGTCTAGTTGTCCACAGAAGGGTCTTGGGTCCCCAATCTGTACTCCCCATCATTCACAATGATTTGATTTTTGTTCTTTGATGCCTGATACCGAATCCCTTTGATACCTTGTCATCACACATGCTAGTGTGCTTCTTCCATGTGGGCTTTAGTTGTTTCTGAGTTAGATGGTCACTTGTTTACCTTCAATTCTTTAAGACCCCAGATGCTGTATCTTTTGATAGCTGGGTTCCATCAGCTTTCTTTACAACATTTGTTTATGTACCCACTTTGTCTTCAGTAATCGTGTCAGGAAGGTGAGCATCATGGAATGCAGTTTAATAGAAAAAGTGTTCTTGCATTGAGGGAATACTTGAGTGGAGGCCCAATGTCCATCTGCTACCTTAATACTAAACCTATAAATATATTCACATAGATCTACTAAGGACGGGGAAATAGATCTATGTTTTGCGTTTTTATTCTTACTCTGACCACAAAGGTCTATATGACCCAGTCTTCATGATTGATCCAAAAATGTCAAGCTATGTGGCAACAGTGATTGATCCAGGTGACTTTATCCCAGTTCAATTTAATTCAGAGACTATTTAGAAATGTCGAGAGTAAAGTCTATCCATGAATTTTAAACAATATTGAATTAGGACTGAGTTATGGGGGAGACTGCAAATACAATGTTCCTGAAAATAAAATGAACACAAAAGGAAAGCACAATAGTAATAATAATAATAAACTAGTTAATGATGGAGTCCTTAGAGAAAATAAAGGCACTTGGGTTATAGGGAATAATGGATGACATGATTCTAGGTAAGACCATTTTAGAGGTAGTTTTCTTTTTAGTCTGAACATGTTAGTACAAAACAGCAGGACAAAAGCATAAGACTCACGCCTGATTCTAATCTTAAACGTTTTAGGAAGATGAGTTTCCAATGGAATTCATTAACATTGTATGTCTTCTATGCTGCGGCTTTTGTTGATCAGTTGGAGCGGTGGAGCAGCAGCACCCACCTCGCCTGGTGGCTCATTAGACATGTAGAATCTCAGCTTTTCCTTGCCTCATTACACTGAACTTTAATATGCATTTTGGCATACCCACATGGTTTTGTATGCATATTAGAGATTGAAGGATTCCCTGGTAGTACAGTAGTTAAGTGTGACGCTGTTAACCAAAGAGTCGGCAGATTGAATCTACCATATCTTATCCAAATTTTACCTTTCTAATAATACCTGTCTTGATGCCCACATATAATCTTATAATCCTCATATTCCATATCCTGATTACCCTACCAACTGTTTAATAATATGCTCTACATGCAATGTCCCTATGAGTGGGAATCGACTTGGTAGTGAATTTGAGTTCACATGGTTACGAATGCTATCTATCACTCTTAGATGATCACTAGCAGAAGTTCAACGTTTGGATTGAATGTTCAAAACAATCCCATGTAGCAGACTGTGGCCGAGTCCACAGTGAAGTCTGTATCTGTGATGGTGTTGTGAGTCATAAGGGATAGTAAGGTGGGCAATGTTCACATTAATGATACAGACCATTGGCTTGCACATGTACAGCCATTACAGCTCCAAATTCATGGTTACCATACGGACTCCAACCATAACGATGAAATTGATACAAAGTATTTGACTTACTTATTATTGAGTCCTTGGAACCACAGCTTAAGTTGTAAACCCTTTGTAGTGACATTAGCAAAAGGAGATTTCCCCCCAGTGGATTTTAAAAAAACGGTTTTATTGATAGTTAATATAGATATCATATAATTCCATAGTTCAATCACATCAAGCAGTGTTGTACAATTGTTATCTCAGATTAAAAACATTTTCTTTCTTCTTGTATTCCTTAGTATCAGCTCCCTTTTACTCCTACCTCACTGTAGCCCCAGAGACTCTTATTCAACTTGCTGTCTCCATAGGTTCAACAGTCCTGGGCTTTATATATGGAAAAAGACATAGACGTAGAGCAAAGCTTTAAGAGCATCACTTCAAGAGGCTTACTGTAATGACCCATTACATCAGAGATAAACTCCAATATGAAAATTAATAATAAAAATAAAGAAAATGTTGAAAACCAGATCAGACTCACTGTGTATCAGAGAGGCAATCAAGTGACAAGGATTTAACCGTTCAATTGAAGTTTATCATTTTGGGCTCCTTTAGTCATCTCTCCAATACACTCTGTTTGGTAACCAGTTCATTCCCACCCCTCCACTAAGGACAGAGGGAAATCATTGGAGGCTTATTTTCTGTGTAGATCACACAAATGCACCTTGGACTTTCTGGTTTTGCTTTTGGTTTTTTCTAGAAAGAGGGGTTGGAAATAAGGCAAAAATGAACACATATCCATGAAAATCCATGAAAATCCTGGGCACACATGCTTCTTCACATTAAAGTGAATAGTGAGGGACTTCATTGTATTCAACCAGCACATTCTTTACAATGGAACCCAAACCTCAGAAAAAAAATATTAAAAGATATAATGAAATAGTAGACTAGATAGAAGTAAAAATAAAACAAAACAAAAACCTGATGTGAAATTTCACAAGCAATTAGAAGGTATTTCCGTCATATTGTTATTTATTCATAAGGAAAGTCTAACACAACTGAGCCACCAATTTGAAGCAGCAAAGAGATGGCTTTCCAATTGAAGTAAATACAATATATTTTTCTAAAATTGCGACTGTTTTCTTTTTGTCTTCATTAAAATATGCTGATTTTCTGAAGACTTTATAAAATGATACATCTAATTTTATATTAAAAATTAAATACTAATGATCACATTTAAAAAATATCCCTTTTCACCGGTTTTCAACCTCTAACTTAAGTCATCATGAAAAGATTGAATGAAGAGGAATATTTTAAATTAAAGAATTAGCATATTACTCTGAGTCAGCCATCAGTACTATTAGTCCTGTGCTAAAACAAAATCTTTACTCAGATCTCACCCTTTTCTCTTGCGTCCATGAGAAGTTCAATTCCATGTACCACATAGGAAAAGTTTCTAGAGAAAGTTCAATTATGTCTCCATGGAATTTTGCTGGAAATGACTGAGTGTATGTGATTTACCCACACACACCCTCCTGCCTGCAGACCACTGAGCCTCTCCCTCCTCATTCACTTCTTCCCACCAGTGTCTTCCTTCTTGCCTATCTATCTGTGTGATATGCCCTGCATGTGCTGTGGATAACAGCTTGAAGCCCCAGGCCAGAGCCACACAGCTAATCTCCTTTCCACAACAACTTGTCAACCAATACAAGAAATGGAAGATTTCCTCCAAGCTCTTCCTTTAGTCAAAGACAATTTATTGTTTTGCTAAAACCCAAACCCAACTCACTGCTACCATGTCCATGCTGACTCATGGGAGCGCTACCTATGGCTTCCGAGACCTGGCAGGGGCAGGCTGCCTCATCTTTTCTCTGCCCACCCCCACTGCCTCAATGTGATTTGTTCAACCACACCCTTTCAATTAGCAGCACAATGTTGAGAGCTCAGCATCATTAGGAGCTCCTCATTTTCTAAAGCAAGCCTCAAAAGACCCTACTTGACAGGCCATATCCTTTCACAGTCCTTTTCCCCATTTGCCATCTTATTGCATTCATTTCCTACATGGACCTGTGTTTTTGCAGCTGCATTTAATATCATGGTCATCCATCCAAGTTACTGCATTCTAACCTACTTGTACAAGACCTTACGAGATGGAATATGTTAGAAGAGAAGCCTAAGTAGTCAGTCTTTAGTAAGCATTATTCTTGGCCAGTTGATTGGCCTACATGATACTCATGAAAATTCCCTTGTATTTCCCATGACACTCTATTGTAGTGATTCTCAAGGGGGGATTTCTAGAACAGAGTATCACTCTCACATCCAATCCGTTTGAAGCTCAGCTTTCTTACATCAGAAACTCTGGGAATGGGCCCTAAAATCTGGGGATTCTGACCTAAGATTGTATCGTTACTGATATTGAGATTTCTTTGAATGTCCTGAAGTCTCCTCTTCCTCTTGTTTGTCTTTCTGCTCCATCTCTATGGTTCTGCTCCTTCTTCACTTTCTTGTCCGTGGTTACATTATTTTCCCCATGGAACTTTCTCGAGTCACCTCTGTTTGCTTGATCTCATATTCTTTTCTCAGCTCTCTCCCACACAGCAAATCCCAAATCTGTACTGGAGATACTTTAGTTTCAATATCGACCCAATTGGATCTTTGAACAAAACTTGTTCTCTTTACTTTCCTCAACAAATTAAGTCCCCACTCTCTCTGGTTCTATTACTGCCGAATATGTTCACCTTGTCACAAACATAATACACATGTCAGTCATGTGTCTTTGCATTCATAGTAACTCTCATAGTAACTATCCTTCCTCAGGAGCAATCATCGACTCTGATGGTGGGCCCTCACGCCCTCTCTGCTAGAATTTCACAAAAACCCATAGCTTCCTGTCATGCATCTAGTTTCTATCACTTTTTATGGAATGGTCACATTGAAGACTGGTGTGCTTTCTTATCAGAATGCTCACTCTGAAACCTTCCTACTCAAACACCTTCAATGTTACTGTCTAACAAAATCATTCAGGTCCTCATCCGATACTCTTTCACGAAGGGGAGGCCTTTAAATAGTTGTGGAAATACTACATTGCCTTTTAATTTTTTACTATATTTTCCATGAACCTTTGAAGCCCCTTTCTGTCTCCCATATTTTCTCTAAATAAAGCTTCATTCTTACAAAACAAACTAAATACAAATAATCCTGTATCAGCATTGTTTTGTTATTCCTCCTAAATAAGTCCAACATCACTCTAACAAATTTTCACATAATTCTCAAGGTCATATTAAGATTCTATGATCATCATGGTAGTTCCTATGACTTATACCAGGTCTTTCCCCCTATAATGCTGTTTTCAAATTCACTCACCACTTCTTCTTTAAACTTAATTTAATATAACTATTCATATTCATAGTTTATTTACTTCTGTAAGCTGCCTCAAGACAGACACAAGGCCATGGAACATTAATGCAAATTGTTAGCCTACCTAGGTACACTTTATAATTTCAAGTACAGCTGGCAATCTCTACTATTTGTTAATATAGGTGACTCTCGATGTACACCGGTTTGATATTTGAGGAAAGGACTTATAAAGTATAATCATTGAACTAGGCAGGTGTAGGTGACTTTTGCTTATCTTTCTCACCAGGTAATCGGTCCCTGTCAGGTTTTACAATAGGAAGACAGCCTTTGAGTCTCTAGACCAGTGGTTCTCAACCTTCCTCATGCTGCGACCCTTTGATATAGTTCCTCATGTTGTGGTGACCCCCAACCATAAGATTATTTTAGTTGCTACTTTATCAGTGTAATTTTGCTACTGCTTTGAATTGGGTGACCCCTGTGAAAGGATCATTGGACCCCCAAAGGGGTCGTGACCCACAGGTGGAAAACCACTGCTCTAGAAGGTGCTTGCAGTTGGGGGAGAAACAGCTGTCATCCATACCTGGAAATGAGAATCTTTGAAGTGGTGATGTAATCATAATAGTGATAATAAATTGTTCACTCTAGATTAGTGAGTACAAGTAAGCATTGTTCTTGCTTATTGAGTAGTCTAACACTGTGATTAAATAAAATAATGTTCGTATAAATCAGAAAGATAATACAGCACTATAAACTGAGAAATGATCTGAATCCAAGAACTTACATTCAACTATCTGTGGACATTCTCCTTTTAGATATAACCCCATCTAAGTGAGAGTGGACTCAAGTTTTATTTTCTTTTTACCCCATATTGAAGCTTCACAGTCAAAGGTAATTACTTTGAACTACTTCTACAGAGGTTATTTTTCTTCCCTAAATTTCTGAAACCTTCTCTGGGAAACTGAGATAGTGCCCAAAAGGAATTGCCCAGTGGAACACTGCCTTCTAATCTCCCCTTTAAATGGGCATCCTAAATTAAACCCGTCCTTACCTAGGTGGAGAGAAAATATATATGTTTTTAAATACAGAGACTGTGTGCTTAAAGTCCCAGTCTTTCTAATAAGGCGTTTTAAAAGGTCTTCAACTCAGTTTGGATGTGATTTCAGGGGCAGAGATGCTGTATTTCACGTAAGTAATGAAAACTATAATGCCATGGCATGTTTTTAATTAGATAAACTACCAAAAAAGGCCAAATATAAAGTTTATTTTTTTCTTTAACTTCAATTTTAAGTTATAAATTGGTCATAAGGGAAAAGCTACCAATTTTAAAAGATTTCCAAAGGTAAATCAGTGTGGAAAAGATAGGGGAGAAACCTAATAGCATGCTAAATCCCACTCCCCATCTTTCTTCGATAAGTTATTTGGTAGAGATGCCAAGTAGGACCCATGATCTTTTAGAAAGACCAGAGACTGTTTGACAAAAGATACCACCACCATTTATCTACCTTTTAAGCATCTTAATGGAAAGGTTTATCTTCTATAGTACTTTGATAACTGCTTTGTAAAAAGTCCCGGTATTGCTGAGGGTTAAACCACCCCTGGATGCTAAACAGGGGTTAGCAGTTCAAACCCACCAGGCAGTCTGATGGAGAAAGAAGCAGCTGTCTGTTCTCTGAAAGATTTACAGTCTTGGAAATCCTATTGATGGTCAAAATGAGTAGGATTCAATTAGCTAGAAGTGGTTTTGTGTTTTAAGTTTATGGTATGAAATTAATGATTTAAAAAACGGTGGTTTCTGTTCATTTATAATGTAAAAAAAACTATCACTAAATCTACTATAGGTTGTCCTGGTCTCCATGACTTTGATTCTGCTGTTCTTTGAATAACACTTCCCCGAATAGTCATTATTACTCTTGAAAAAACCATGAAAGCAATAATCTTCCCCTCTGGAAAGAGTTCTAGTTAATACTGAACAGTTAGGCCTGAACAAATATTACTTTAACTTCAGTATCTTAGTTATAATTGCTCCATAAAAGTTTTGCTGGATTACAAAAATGAAAAAAAGTTGTCAAACATAAATGAACCCAACAAGAAGGGTGAGTGGCTTAAAATAAGAATCAAGTCAAAGTTTAACTTATTTAAAGATAATATGGATATAAATAGGTACAAGAGGGAAGAATGGAAATAAAATTAAAGAAATTAAATGAATTTTTACAAGTTTTTTATAATATAGTAGATGATAAATAGTTACATGAATACAGAGAAATATGTATGTGCATATGTATATATGTATGCATGTTATATGTATATGAAGGTATATATACATATATGTGTGTATATGTATGTATGTGTGCATACATGTATATGTAGAGAGAGAGAAAGGCAGATAAACTACTATGTACATAGTATATTAGTATGTGCATGAGGTTAATATTATATATATAAAATGCATCTAGGGAAATATATAATTATCATTATTATAAGATCCTCAAAGCAAACATAGGCTAAGCATTGTTGTTGCTTTCATTATGTGTCCCTGAGTTGGTTCCAACCCATTGGGATCATATGCACAACAGAACCAAACACTGCCAGAACAAACAGGAGTAATTATGAGGCCAAGCTTAATTAGGCAAAAACAAAGCAAAACATTGCCATTGAGTTGATTCTGACTCATAGTTACCCAGGAGGATAAAGTACAACTGCCCCATAGGATTTCCATGCTTGCAAATCTTTCCTAAAGCAGACTCCCAAGTCTTTCTTCGTCACTGAACCTGTAGCGCTTGAACCAGACCTTAGGGTTAGAAAATGGGCACTAATCACTAAGTTACCAGGATGCCTTTTTAATGAGATAGATGATTCTTAAGCAGAGTCAAGAAAAAAATATATTACAAATACAAAAATCAGAACTCTAAATTACAAGTAGGAATGACTTATCTGAAACGTGTAAGTTTCTCTTAATGAATTTCAGATTGATTTAGTAGTTAATTTTTACATGTGTAAGACCATCAAAATATTAATTTTATAGAAAACAAAGGATTTATCTTGACATGGCAACACAAAATTAAATGTGTGTAAAATTAAATATAATATTAAAAATGTTTGCCAGTATTAAGATTTTCTTGAGTTAGGCAATACTAAAGAAATTGTTAATCATTGATTATAGGGACAATATAAATTAGAAAACAGACATATAAAAAAATTTATCTGATTTCTTAAACTAAAATACCCAATTCCTGCTCTGCTGAATGAGTTTCACGTAGTCTACATTTATAAAGAAACATGCATATCATGGTTGAATTTTATTAACTTTATAAGTATTATTATCAGAAAATTCATATAACCTTAAAGTATTACCACAGTAGATTACATATGAGGGTGTTTCAAAATATTGATGGTAAATTACATTAAAATATAATGTAATTTTTCATAAACTTCATGAAGCAATATGTTTGAAATAACTGGTGTTATTTCCAAAACCCTTCCTCCCAACTACTCTGATATTGGAATGTAAGGAAAGCACTTATCCAATATTTCCAAAATAAAGTTAATATATTGATTCTTGAATTACAGTTGCATCAACACTGCATATTTTGGGGAAGTTATATTTTATCAACAAATTCAACTTCCCCAGATTTCTTTGTTTCAAATTTAGGGATTCCTATTTAAAGAGGCTCAGCTAAATTTATCACAATTAAATTAAACTCCAGAAAGTTCCATTTGTGTTATTGTGGATCCAGTTCCCGTGAGAGGAAATAGAGTAATAGTGTGAAACTTTGCAATAAGATTTGGGTTTATTAAAGAAACTTGTTTGAGAAGGTCACCAATATAACCTTGGTTCCGTAGAAGACTGAAATACAAATGGAAAAAAAACCAAAATGACATCAGTCTTGTGGTTAAAATATACGTCTTGATGGCATTTGTGATTGACACTTTCCTCAATGTTTTGTGACCTTACACATTTTAAATTGTCTCTTGACCATATTTGTTATTTATAACAATGTATGCATTTATATAATCATTATTCAAAATATTTGTAGTACTTATAATGATTCAATGGAGTACAGAGTCCCGTTGTAAAGGACATCAACTTTGTTACCTCTCAATAGCAAACTATCTATAATTAGGGAAGGTAAAGCTTCTCAGTTTGTACAGTATCTTATTTTCATTGAAAACTAAAATTTTTCATAAGCAGTATACAAGTGTAAAATATGTATATAATCATAAATTGTTTTATCAAAATATATCTAAAATAATTAGAATATCAAAATGCTCTGCACATCAAAACATATTTACAAAATAAATTTCTGAGAAATATTATTTACTTTGTTTTCATTTCATAAGAGAGAGTAGAGCTGCCCTACAGGGTTCCAAGGCTGCAAATCTCTAATGACAGCCACACCTTTCCCCCATGGAGTGCCTTGTGGCTGTGAACCACTGACCCTAAGGTTAGCATGCTAATGCCTTAACCACTGTGCAACCCTGAAGCCTCTTGGGTTTTGATTACTTTGGAGCTTTGCAATCAACATATGGTCTTGCCAGTTTACCTATAACCAAGATGAAAGAAGTTTTGTATTTTTATAAAATCTTGTGATTTAGATTCTTGCAACATATAGATTTTGTCAAAAAGTTCATTGTATGCTTCCATATACAATAAACAAAATCTGATGGCTGCCTCAGACTTAGCAAAACTCTTATTCATCTAAAATCAGGAACGCTCATCCTAGCAGAAGAGTGCAGCAAGGTAACTACTGTCCTACTGCCTCGAGGGGACAATGGAGTGAGAAGACAAATGAAAACATACCTTCTCCACTTTTCTGTCACTGGCAGGTGGAGCACTCTTAGTCCCAAGGCAGTCAACCTAACTGGAGTGCCCTAGGATAAATGGTCCTGGAAAGATGGTGGTGGAGTTGTTCGTTTAACAAGGAAGATAAGTCTCCGGGGTCAAACATTATAGAGTTACTAATAGTGACCGATTCACATATGGGTCTAATTTTCTGGCCACTATATATAGCCTAGCCATCTTTTTAAACAATGTATTCATATTGCATTGGATAAATCGATAAATCTCTTAGACAAGACTTCTTTGAAGTGCCAAAGCTGACACTTTGAGGACTAAAATGTTCCCAGATCCAAGCCATGGTATTTTTGACAGCCTCATATCCTGGTGAGGAGCTCTGGTGGCATAGTGCATTATAAGATGGGCTGCAGACCACAAGGTTGAAAGTTTGATACCACCAGCTGTTCTTCCGGAGAAAAATGAGGCTTTCTCCTCCTAAAAAGTTACAGTCTCAGAAATCCACAGGAATAGGTCTCCCCTGTCCTAAGGTTGCTGCTGTGAGTCAGAACTGACTCCAAGGCAGTGAATTTTTTTGAATCTGAATGTACACTGAGCACTGGTGTTGCTGGGGGTTAAGCTGTGGGCTGCTAACCACAAGGTCAGTGACTTAAACCCATCAGCTGCTCCACTGGATAAAGAGGAGTTGGTTTATGTCTGTGCAGATCTACAGTGTAAGAAATACCTGATATATGGCCTCTATAAGTCAGAATTGACTCTAGCAGTAGGTTGATATTTGGTTTTGTTTGGTTCTGGTTTTATTTATAAGCATGCAAATACTGAACAACGGATAAAAAAGAATGTAGGAGAGTTGATACCTTACATTATGGTGTTGGTGACTATGTTAGTGTGGGTTGACTAGAGAAACAAATTCATGGACACTCATAAGAGCTTTATATAAAGAGTTATTTTACATTAAGAAAACATTCCAGTACAATCCAGATCAAGTCCATAAATCCAATATTAGTCCATATGTCTGATACCATCTATACATTCCTCTTCAGACTCAAACACATGCAATGATGCCAAATACAGGAAGAACACAGGCTGGTGGGTGGGAAGCCTTGTAGATCCAGTGGTGGTGGAAGCATCTCAGTGCTGGCAGGGGTCTCCACGTGGCTCCTCCAGCTCCGGGCACTAGAGTAGCTCCATGCATCTTGTCAGCTACCATGTCTTCCAAGGAGTGAGCCTGTGTCCTGCCTTCAGTGAGCTAGTTATCTTCTCAGCGCCTCCAAAGAGCTCATCAAGCTGCGACCTGATTGACAGGCTAAATTCCACCCCTTCACTCTTAATCCTCTCAAATTGACAGCAAATATATATGTACCACAGTGAGGAATATGGAAAACAGCACAGACAGTTAAAGATTTAACAAATCTGTCTTGGAGGAAGTACATTCAGAATTCTTGGAAATGACTATGATGAGACTTTGTCTCCTTACTTGGGTCTGTGATGAGGAGGGACCAATCCCTGGAAGAAGCCCGAGGGTCAGGAAAATGAAGGATACCCTCAGTGAGACAGAGACACAGTGTCTAAAACAATTGGTTCCAACACAACAGTATTTATAAGAATGTAACAGGACTAGGCAGTGTTCTCATCCATTCTATTAATAGTGCTATGAATTATAACTGACTGTACAGCACTTAAAACAGTGACCAACACAATCATAAGAACAACAATAAATATATGTTGGGTTTTGTCTTCAAAGGTCTTTCCACTATATCCCACATCTTCTAATGATGTCTCTTTTCATGTTCAGTCCCACGCCCTTTAGAGAACAGCTACAGACTCACAGGTGATGGTCAATTAAATTAATCTTTAATCTAAAAGTTGAATTGACCTACACTTAAGTAGTCTTTGCCCTCAGCCTGCCCTATGGGGTCTCTGCTCTTCTGTGTAACTTAATGGTGAAACTCCTCATTTCTACTGCAACTTTTCCAGAGAAGTCAAGCCTACTTGGCTATAGCCGCAACTCCACATAAACATTGCCCGTCACCTGGTGTGGGAATTGGCAATGTGTACCCATGTTCCCAGTTGTCTCTGCGTTCTGCAAATGGTTAAGCTCTTAAGTACTAACTAAAAAGTAGGCCTTTTAACGTCTCCACAGTTACCTCAAAAGACAGGCCTTCTGATATGCTTCTGGAGATCCCATGAAATGTCTTCTTGAATCATAAGAGACACTTTTGTATGATTTTTGTTTTTATTAACCTTAATTTATAAGCATGTGTCATTTATATAACTAGGCGATTTCACTTAGAATAGAACCCAAACATTTTTGATGGGGCTTGTCAGAGCAAATCCTGGTACCTGTCTCATTTACCTCTTCACTCTGTGCCACCCATTCCTTTCTTGCTTTTCGGTGACATACATTTCCTGCAGGTTCTTGAAGATGTCAGCTTTTCTTACCTTATGGCCATCTGAGGTAGTCAGATGATTTTATGTCAACAAGTAGTCCTGGCTAGGGGTGGAGCCAAGCTTGTAAATCAGGCCACACACAGCCTAATACTGTGCCCTTGGGTGAGTGTGGCCTTCTCATAACCCGGTACCCTCAGGCCTGCACACTCAGTCTCTCCCCCTTCACCTTCCTGGTTTTGGCCTCCCTGAGAGCTACCAGAGCCCTGGCATATTTCCACTGAACTTGAATTCACACAACCATGCACCCACTGGCCTATACTTTTCCTGCTTTCTGCATCATTGGATGTGGCGGTGTGAGCAGAAGAGGCAATTGTGGACTAATATAGGACTTAGGGAATTAAGTTGGACTGGACTTGGACTTATTCTTGATATATAATTACTTCTTCATATAAAGTTATTTCTTATACATATATAAGTGCCATTGGATTTGTTTCTCTGGTTGACCTGTTCTGAGACAGCATCTAATACGTTACTCCTTCTAATTGGAATATTCTCTTTAATTTGCTTCAATTGGAACTCTTTTAAATACCGTTTCTTCCAAGTAGATTTTCTAATCCTTCCAAAATAAAAATGTATTTCCAATTAGTTTCTTGTGGTATAATTTATTCTCGCTCACAAGATGTATGAAATCCGGAAATGAGCACTTTCTACATATTAACAGATCAGGGACTTTATCTTTATTTCCTGCCTTCCATCCTTCTTTCTTTCTAAATCTAGGAAATAGTTATCTAGTGCATGCAATATTCTATAAAAATATAAATAATTGTTAAAATGAATGAGGTGTTACTATAAAGCTAGGAACTCTTTGTGTGTGCTATTTAGTTTATTGAAGTTTCAAAATTCTTTAATGAATCAGGTAATAAATTGTAGCCTGAATTTATAGTAAGGAAACTGCCATCAATATTTTAGGATTTTGACTAAAATTCCATAGTTTATACATTTGAAGGTTAAACTTAAAATGAAGTGTTCTCTCCCTTTTACTTGTTAAGCTACAATAATAGACTCTTCTCCATAAAGTCTACATCAGTACTTCAATGTTGCCTCTTGTCCCATTATCAAGCTAGAATAACCCTTTCTTAAATTTCAATACCAGACAAATGTTTTCATCTCAAAGGATTATGGGTAAGAAATGCGCCTTTCCAATCACCACAACACAGTCTTCACAGCAGCGTCTGAGTTGTCCTTGGCCACCATTCTAATTCTCCTCTGATTTAAGAATGTCCCCTCTCTGGGATGCCACGCTTCATCAGAAAAGGCCTCAACAAACTCTAGTAAAACGTTCTTGCTTCATTGGTCATTTATCTTTATAAAACTCTTTTTGTCACTTGCTACCGTTTAAAAATATTTGACATGCACTCAGGTCCAGAAAGGATTACTACTTAAATTCACTAAAAGCATGTAACATTATAAAATGAAAAATACATTAATAAAATCTACATTTGAAACCAATTCAACACAACATTGAGACAATAAGTATTTCAAATAATGTGATATGCTTCCCTTTATTGATATGAAAACAGCTTCCATAAAACAGATTATAGTATAACACAGTCCATTTTGACACATCACTTAAACAGTTTAATTCTGAAATATAATATTTGCACTCTTGAGGTAATAATTCTGTCTTAAATATTTAGGGTAATTTTTACAATTAGAAAAATCCTTTGGCGGTTTGTTGTAGAACCCACTATATTTTATTCATACTAAATTATTCATGTTTTTAACTGGCATCAAGTTTGCTCAACTCACAGGAATCCTATGTAAAACTCAGTGAAATACCGTCTGATCTTGTACCATGCTCACAGGTGTTATAGGAGGGGGTGCACGCCCCCAAAAAAGAAAAACAACCTCTGCTGGGTGGAGCTTTTGTAATACACATTTTCCTCACTAGGCGAGCATCAGGCAACTCACTCTGAGTCAGTGCACCCAGTAGCTTCGCCTGGGAAGATTCTCCCTGGTCAGAGTGAATTTTTTCATAAAAGCAGTTTTTCTTGAACCTTGTTTTTTGTGATGGTGAAATGAGAACT
The DNA here is from genome assembly GCF_050624435.1 of Tenrec ecaudatus. NCBI lineage: Eukaryota > Metazoa > Chordata > Mammalia > Afrosoricida > Tenrecidae > Tenrec > Tenrec ecaudatus. The sequence continues at coordinate 145,391,536 of NC_134538.1, read as the reverse complement.
GCGCGTGGCCATGCAATTTTGTTTCCTGCTCAGGAAAAATGATGCAGAAACCATTGTGATGTGGACCACAGCGTATAAGACAACACTATGGGAAAAATTCAAGTGTTAAGAGTGTTTTTTATTCATTTCAAAAAAGGTGAAATGTTGATTAATGAAAACCTGGTTCTGGATGTCTGTCAACTTCCCGAATCGGTTACAATGTCTACTTGTAGTGCATTTGGAGTTTGTTCTACCAGGTCGGACTGCTAGTCAAGTTGGGTTATTTTTAAGGTTCTGAAAAGATTGCACAATGGTGTGGGACAAGAAAAGGTGTGATCTGTGGCAGATGGGGACTGGTTTTACAAACAGGACAATGCACCTACGCATGCAGCCATCCCGATGCACCAGTGTTTGGCAAAAAACAGCATGACACTCTTGTCCCATACACCTGATTCACCTGTGCGACATCGTTTTGTTTCTGTGAAGGAAGGACAGTGATTTGATGTTGTAGAACTGGTGAAGAAAAAAAACAAGGGAGGTATGATTAGCCATCCAAACAGATGAATTTGAAAAAATGTCTCCAAGAATGTAAACACAGATTTGATAAAAGCATTAAATGTAGTGGACAGAACTTTGAAGGTACTAAGGTTGTTTGGCCAAACAATTTAAATGCATAGCTTCGAAAAAAAAACACAATTCCAGGATTTTTGGGGTACCGCTCATTTTTGAGCCCACTGTTGTAGTCAGAGTGTCAGTTAATCTTGTCTTTCTCTTTTTCCTTTTCCCTCTATTTTACCAATCTGATGTCCTTTTACAGTTACTGTTCTCTCCTGATAAAATATCCAAAGTAGATGAGATGAAGTTACAGCATTCTCTCTGTATATCTTCCAAGACAGATTTGTTTATTCTTTAGGCAGACTGTGGTACATTTAATATTGTTTTCCAGCACTAGAATTCAAATGCATCAATTCTTCTGCAGCGTCCAACTTTCACATGCATATGAGGAGGTTCAAAATACCTTTGCTGTGTTAGGTGCACCATGGTCCTAAAGGTAACATCCCTGTCCTTCAACCCTTGAAAGATGTCTTGGCAGTGGATTTACCCAATGCAATCATTTGATCTCGCGATTGCTGCTTCCATGGATATGGATTGTGGTTCTAATAAAAATAAAATCTTTGAAAACTTCAGCCTTTTCTCCATTCTTCATGCTGTCATCTCTTGGTCCAGGTGTGAAGATTATGGTCTTCTTTACACTGAGTGGTAATCATACTTAGGGTGAAATCTCTGATCCTCTGCAGTAAGTGCTTCAAATCCTCCGCCCTTTCAGCAAGCACTGATGTGCTATCTGCATATCACAGGTTGCTAATAAGCCCTCCTCTGATCCTGATACCGCATCTTTCTTCACACCTTCATGTTTCCCTACTTACTTAATAGAAAAATAGAGCAAAGTTTGGGAGAGGATACAACCCTGATACATACCTTCCCTGATCTCTATGCTGTAGTAGCCCCCTGTTCTATTTGCACAGCTCCCGTTTGATCATACTACCTATCAATTATTTTTTAAATTTATTTAAATCATTTTATTGGGGGATCATACAACTCTTATCACAATCCATATATAACCATGTGCCAAGCACATTATCAATTGTTTTTATTTACCTTTCTAAGTAAAATAAATTGGATTCAAATGATGCATAGTTGTTTCTGATTTGGTTTAAGAAAATTTCCTTTAGGGGTTTTCCATCTTTTACAACAGGTTTTAAAAGTATTTGAATGTAAACAATTTGGCAACACAAAATCTTATGCATTCAGACATTTTTCCATATCAGTTGAGGATATTTTCCATAGCATTTAACTGTTGCTTTGGGTGCTATGTTTTTTAAAAAACCTCTTGTGGTGGTATAGTTTCACATTTTTTAAAAAGAAATGATCATATCCTTACATTGTTTCTTCTCTGGACAGAATTATAAACTCTAGAAGTCTATTAGAAGATAACCTCAGTGTCACAGCTTCATCATTCATGATTTCTCATGGCTGCTACACACATGCTGAGTATTCTTATGTAGCCCTGCTGGATCCGTGTGACTTTGTTGGAAGGTGCTTCTCTGGAAATACATGAAGCAGGCTGAGGAGGATAATGTGTGCCGCTTATCCAACACTGTTTAGCTCAATCAACATCAAATCCATTTTTATTATTTAAGAAGGCAGGCAATTTAAAAGCTAAGGTTCTGTGGATGATTTGGAAACTCATCAAAGACAAAGATGAATTTCTCAGTGGGGAAAGCGTATTAGAAGCTAGCAAATAATCACAACAGAGAAACATTACAATACAAATATATTTTCTGTTAGTGGCTGCAAACAAGGGGGAAAAGTCACCATTCTCAAGAATATAGCTTCCTATTTCATTTCTTCTTCAACCCCAATTGTCACGATTCATATTATTATTTTTTTAATCTGCATAAGAGAGAATATTTGAGGACAGGACTTTTATGAGCCTCTCTAGAAGGATTTTAAATATTTCCCCAAAAGAAGGTCTCTGTGGGTGGAGATATTCCACCCAGAGACAAGTCCCTGGGTTTTCTGGGAAATCAGATGGATTGGAGTAGATAAAAAAGAACTACAAGGAGGCATGAGAATCAAAAGGGAAGGTGAGAGAGGTCAAATGATAGCTCTTCCTCTTTGAAACTCTCTCTAGCACAGCACCAGTAGATTACAAATGAGTCTAATTTTTATCAAGTTTGACTTTGAAGATAAAAGTTGTGTTAAACTGATGGATGTCTGAATGAGGAAAATTAGTTTAGAAGTTGACAACAGCTTGATAATGTAATTGAATGCTATTTCACCAAATCGGGTTATTCTAATGTGGTCTAACCCAGCATTCATTTAAACCTGTGTTTCACTAATTGGTTCCATCTTTTTCCCAATTACAAGAAGACTTGAAGAAGAAAGTAAGTCAACTCTTTAAGATCCATTTATCTAACCTTCAGTATTTAATGAACATTCACTACATGCAAAGCGTTTTGATAGGCCTTGGGGAAATCACTGGGAATCAAAACAGACAGACTGTCTGCCCTGTGGGTTTTAAACCCAAGAATTCATGGCACATGTTAATCAAATAATAATAAAATTAAAATACAAATTGTTACAATGTTAAGTGCTTCAAATTATTATTAACCTATTAGGAAAAGTTACTTTTGTTAAAAAAATCATGGAAAATTGAATAGAAGTTAATATGGCAACATAAAAAAAGTTTTCTTAAGAAAGGAAATTGTAGCTGTGCAGAGTTCACTTATAAAAAGATGCATGGTGAATTTAAGGGAAGTGTCTAAGACTCTCGTTCCTATGATGGGGAAATAAGCTAGTGGATGGTATTTGAGATGAAGTTAATCAACAGGCGAGAGTCAGATTGGATAATTCTTTGAAGGACTGACAAAGAATTTTGCTTTCATGCCAACAGGAAAACCAAACACTGAACTCACTGCCATTGAGTCGATGACCCCTAGGGACCGTGGTGGCATAGTGGTTACAATCGGGCTGCTGATTACATGGTCAGCATTTATACAACACCAGCTATTCCACCAGAGAAAGATGGAGCTTTCTACTCCAAAAAAGAGTCACAGTCTCTCACACTCCACGGACAGTTCTTCCTTGTACTCTAGGGTCGTGTGAGTAATAGGAAATAGCTGACATAAAATGATTAGACTTGAGAGAGGTAACTTGATGTTTAAAAAACCAAAAACGCCCCAGCAGTGTAGTGGTTACACATCGGTCTGTGATCTGCGAGGTTTGCAGTTCCAAACCACCATGCACCGTGAGGAAGAAAAGGGGGCTTTCTACTCTGTTGAGCAGCGACAGTCTTGGAAACTCACAGTGGCAGTTCTACCCAGCCCTGTTCAGGTCATTTTGAGTACACATTAACTCTATGTCAGTGAGTGTTTTGTTTTTTGGAACTTGGTGGAGGAAGTTAGATGGAAAGTTTTGGCCGTGGCCCAGTTAAGATATGATGGTGGTTCATCTGCAGTGGTATTTATTGGATGAGGGGGTGGGGAGGATAAATAGATGGATTTTAAATTGGTAGGATTCACTAGCAAAGTAGTTACATGAGTGAAGAAGAAAGGAAAGCATAAAGGTGGTGGATCAACTTCAGCACCCTTTCGCCAACTAGGTGATGAAGCTTAAGCAACAGAACAATGGAAGAAGAGAAAGTTTGGAACGGCCTAGAGAGCTATTGCATTTTATTTGGGAAAACAGAATCAGAGGTAAGTTGAAAACAACACTCAAATTCTAAGTGGGAATAACTGTCGGTTCCATGGTTCCAATCAGCAGTCAGTGAAGGCTCAAAGCAGCCTGTGTGAGCAAGCTCGTGCACCCCTTCACGTGCCTGGATCCTCAGCAAAGCCTTACTGTAAGAGTGCAGCTCTGGGGACAGTTTGATTGCAACTCATGAAAACCTTGGGGTCAGAAGCAAACAACAGAGCTCCTCCTGGATTCATGGTCTAAGTAAAATGATCAAATACTAAAGGTTTGGCACAGGGATGCAGAACAAATCAAAGCTAGTCATATCACATTATTTCTACCAGAAAATTAAATTTCATGTGTTGATGACTGAAAGATTTACTACCAGTATTTCAAATCCTAGTAGGCTCACCCAGAGTAGTTCCGACTTGTGGAAAGATCCAGACTGAGACAGGAAGATGAATGGCAATCCACTACTGACAATTTAGCCACTGAAAAGTTCCTAAGTAGCAGTGAACTCTTGTCTGCTATGGTGCCAGGAGATGAGGTCTGAATTAGAAGACAAGACCAAGGAAGAGCTAGCCACCTCCTCAAAGTAAAGTCAATCTGAATGACATGGATGGAATAAAAATTGTTTTCATTTGCTGATTTGGCATGACTCAAAATGAAAAGAAAGAACTGTAAACATCTATGAAAGAAAACTTGTTATGTATGAAGTAATAGCTAAGAAATTGGATGTCATAAAAATCAAATGGAATCCATACAATTCCATATTTATGCATTGGCTGAAATGGACTTATATTGGCCATTTTGAATCAACCAATGATCGTTTACTATTTTGGGAAACTGAAGGGAAAGATAGTCCCATTGACTTTCAAAAGAACATCTTAGGACGTACCTTGAGCACACAGTGATGTTGTGATAGGCTAATGGCCTCGGGGCACACAGTAGGGCAGCTGATGTAACTATTACTCACACTTGCAATCCAACCAATAAAAACAGAGGACACAGAAACGGAAGGTTTCTATTCATCACTGCTGACTGAAATTGATTCAAATGCACAGATGATTACTTCTGATTGGAATGTCAAAATTAGAAGCAACCAAGAATGTCTAGTTATTGGAAAATACAACGCTGATGATATAAATGAGATGAGAAATTATGTCATACAATTTTGTAAGACCAACAATTTTGTTACAATATATCTTTTCAACAGCATGTATGATGATTATATCCATGGAAATAACTAGATAAAATACACAAAAATCATATCAACACATCTGTGGAAAGAGAATGCAGAAGCTTAATGTTATTATTCAGAACAAGTCCTGAAGCAGACTGTGGAACAGGCCTCAGTTGCTCACATGAAGTTCAAGTGAAAGCTGAAGGATAAAACATCCCCCAAAGTCAAAACCTGTCATGTAGTATAGCCCATCTTGAACACCAATAATGACAGACCAGAGCATGTACGGGATGACATAGAGAACATTATATGAAAGTAAAAATCCATTTAACTAAAAGGGAAAAAAACACCAGGAGACTGATATTTATTGTAGAATGTAAAGACACTAGTGGAAGAAATGATAGAAGTAAAAGCGAAATAGAAACTTCTAGCATATAGCTTTAAAAATTTTTTAAAGTAGTAGAGTGTGATTTGAAAAGACACGTTGCCAGAACACTGAAAGAGAGCATGCTCAGAATTTCTCCAGTTGAAAGAAGCGAAGAGACAAGAAGAAAGGGACGTGCTAAGCTACTATGATTGAAAAGTTTGATCAAAGAATCTTGAGAAAAATGGATAAACTGCAGAACAAGATTTCAAATTCTCACGGACTCCAGACTTATTGGAGTCCTGTACTCTTGAAACTATTTTCCTGAGATAATCTTCAAGTATTTAGAAGGCAAACAAACAAAATCCCCTGATGTCTTAAAACCTTAACTATTAAAAAAAATCTGACCTGAATATTAAGTTCTTTACAAACTCTAGATATGAGATCAAATTTACAACAGCAATTGGATAATGGAAACACTAGCTGTAAGGGCCACTGAGGTAGTGCTAACAAAAGGAACAAGGCAGAAATGCAGTGGGAATGGGAGAACAACTGGAATGTAAGTAGCATTACTACAAGGCACGAGTAAGAACTGTTGGTCTATGCTTTGCTGTGTAGATTCTCAACTAAAAGAAAATAAATTTAAAATAAATTTGCAAAGCAGCTGAATTTAAAATAACTATATTTCCCCTCTTATTTATTTTAAGCACATCACAGAAACAAATGAAATATATTGCCTCTTTATTTAGATCAATAGTGCTATTATTTCTGTCATTTTGCAGGCTCCAAACAATTTTTATAGATTTAGACCCAAAATGAAGTAGCATGATTATATGTAGTTATGCTCCTTTAGAAATGCTTTCCATTTAAATACTCATGAGCCAAGTAGGCTCTGGAGTCAAGAAGGTTGTAATAGATCTACAAGAAGATCAATGGGTACAGAGTCAGAGTCAAGAAGTGATCATTATTTATCCCATACACAACTTTATATCTGTCAATGGATTTGCAAGGCTTTATTATAAATTCCTTTTGAAGGAGTGCTAGGGAGGCTAGTATAAATATTTCATTTGAAAAATGAAGCAAACCTAAATTCTGACATCAGCCTCAGTAAGATTCATCTTTCTGGGTGTGGGAAAAGATGGGAATCAGGATAAACCTGGACAGCGTTCCAACTTTAATTGGTGATTTCCTTAAAGGACACTATTTTGATTTTTTTCTTAAAAAATGAAACTAATTTGTTATCCTTTGAGTGTTTTTCCAGGGATTTGACAATATTATAAGGTTGAGCTCCTTTGGCAAAAAAAGCCTTCGAGGACCCAGAAGAGGTCATGATAAAGTCTCAATTTGTTTGGTGGTAATGAAACATGATGCTTGACTTTAGGCAAACGCAATGCCTCTCAAAATTTGCTGCACATCAATTATCACTTGAGATGCCTCTTTACAAAAAAAAATCCCCTGTTCCGGGCATAACTCTAGAAGTGAGATGCAAACATTAATGCCCTTTGAAATTCCCTAGGATATTCCAATCAAAACTGCATTGAATCGCTTTTGACAAAAGAACGTAGAAAAAACAAACATTCAATTCAATCAACTCATGAATTAAATCATGCAACATCTAGATCAATCTGTTCCTACCCCAGTAGCCACCCCTAGACACAAACAGGAGAGCTTTTTCCTAAATACATATCTAATCCTTCACAGTACGTAAAGGTTACCACATCATAGACTTTGCAATAGCGGATGTTAAATGTAAGCATGTTCACCCTCATATTGATTAGCGCTGACACCACGTGTCAATTCTTCTTCTTGTTTGTAATAAAGGCAGTCCTGTGTATCACCCCAAAAGTATTGGGCCTGATTAAATGATAGATTTTTTCCCTTGCTCCTCTGTGTCAATCCTTTCTTTTATTGATATTGCTTTCATTTCCTTTTCAGACCACACAATTCATTGGCATGTATCAAATTGTAGCCTGTGGACAAATTACATCAGAATAAGGTAGAATAAAATGCAAATTCAGTAGCAGTACCAGACACCTTTGATTAACACTCCAGAGCAGAGCCTTTCATTTTTACAGCACTCTTGACAAGGGGTTCTTTGCACATAAGAACCATGGATATAGGAAATCCACATGTGCTAGACCTCATTTTATGAGAAAGATCTTCATTCATAAAAAAGGTGTTCTTCACAAATCACTGCAATCTACAACTACCTTCCATCTTCATCCTTTCTGTAGCTCAAAGTAACCCATAGCACACTGAGACCCCATCAATTCCCCATCATTTGATTATTGCTCTCAATATAGGATACTGTTTGATGCTCACTTGTGTGTTCTTTCCATGACCTGGGTAGGCACCAAAATTTAGATTTTATCTGTAATTCTACACTTTGGTTGCACATTCACCTGGAAAATTTTAAACATCACTGATAAGACATATTAGTGTATGACTCTCCACCCTAAAATTAAAATTAAATTGTTCTAGAACAGAGTCCAGATATGAGTATTTCTTTTTAGTCACAAGTTGATGGATGATAAACCCCAAAGCTGACAATCCACAAAGCAACTTGTTAGGAAAAAACCTTTGTAATTCTATCAGGAAGTAACACTTTGATTCATTATGATTCTAAGCACCGGGGTGGATATATAATTACTTTTAAATTAAAAATAATCAGATGTGTACCTATACAAGGTAGTTTTAAAAATTCATAGGAAAATGGAGTTAAAATAGAGTGAACTTTTTCCATGAACTTTTGCAGCCTCTTTATAGCATACATAGGGGATCCTCGTGGTGCTTTAAGGAGCTCTGCTGACAGAGTGGTTATTCTTTGGACTGCTACCCACAAGGTCAGCAATTTAAAAACACCAGCTACTCCAGGGGATGAAAATGGGGCTTTCTACTCCCATACAGAAACCCATACAGTCAGTTCTATCCTGCCTTATCACATCGTATGAGTTGGTGTCAACTCATGGCAGTGAGTTTGGTTTGGGTGGTGCTTTGGGATAAGTATTGGGCTGCTACGGGAAAAGTTGGCTATTCAAGACAATCAGCCACTCTGAAAGAGAAAGATGAGGCTATTACATTTACAGTTCCAGAAGTCTTATGTAAGGTGTCTATGATTTTGTATCAACTCAATGGCAGTGGATTTACACACACACACACACACACACACACACACAATGATGTTAATAATGCACTCAAACAATTGTGAAGATGGCACAGGACTAGGCAGTGCTTTGTTCTGTTATACATAAGGTTGGTATGAGTCAGAATCCACTCAATGGTACCTAACAACAAATGGTAATATATATGTATTATATATATATTTATGTAAAGAGGAACTTGCAAGGGAAGTGATTGATTTAATGTAGTTCTTCCAGTCAAAATTAATCCCTATCAATGGCAATCATGCTTGGTAAATGGTCAACAGAAAAGAGTAAGACCTCAACAAAACGGATTGACCCAGCAGTTGCAACAACTGTCTCAAACAATAGGTTTTTGTTTGAAGAGTTGTAATAATTGTAATTATTATAATTGTAATTATGATATATATTCATTTCCACCAACTTTTTGAAACTTAAATGACATCCATCTGTCAGTTTCCTGTACTGTGATTACTTGTATGTACTTTTGCTTCTTGGCGCTAAGCCACTGGAATTTCAAATCCAAGATGAATCATTCATATTCACATTGAAAGATTTCTGCCAAGCTTGTAGACGAAGGCAAGGATTAAATGCCTTTCATCGTCCTTTCAGAAGCTAATAGAAACCTTGTGGGTCACAACAGATCATTGTCCAATTTGCTTGCTTCAGACATGTCATCAGGAGGTATTATTTGCTAGGACAAAAAGTCACTGTTAGTGAACGAGAGGGCCATCAAGGAAGAGGCAGACATTTGGTGATCCAGGTTGGCACAATATTTTCAGTGATGGGCTCAACATGCTGGGTTGGAGAATGACTCAGAAGCAAGTAACTTAACTGGTGTACCATGAGTCTGTCGATCTGTCTTTCCATCCATTTATTCATCAATCCATAAACTTACTCACCCACCCAGGCATAAAGCACATCATCTGGACTCAAGATTCAGTGAAGTGAACCTCTTGGATCCAGCTAACAAGTACAACATCAGAGGAACAGCTGAAGGTCGGAGCTGCCCACACATCCACCCACCCATAGATCCAACCATCTCTTATCCATCTACCCATCCATCCATCCATCCATCCATGAATCCTCTTGTTTAACATACAATTACCAGGAAAAATAACTCACTTAGAAAAGTCTTGTTTTCAAGCTTCTGTTACATCTATTTTCAGGATTTATCACCTAGGGGTTACAGATGGTAAAAAGCTACTTATAAGAGATATCCTGTTGGGAAAACCACATTGCAGCAAAATTAATAACCAGCAGAGTTTAATTTTCTATATCCTTTTAGTTATCAATTGAAAAAAAATCTTTATTGACTTTAATGAGTTTAACTAAGCTTATATTTTTGGTAAGATATAAAATACAATTATATGTTAAACAGGTGTATTCTAAAAGCAGATACATGTACTGAGTGATATTTTAGGAATATCTCGATCAAGGGTGAATCAGTAGAGAAACAGTCTTTATCCTTGTGGTTTTTCAAATAATCCCTGTAGTGTCCTGCTGTAAACATTTTCATACTGATAGGATAAGGGAAACTTTGTGCTGATAGGTTAAGAAAAGCAATCTTTCATTTCCAATATTTTGTTATTTTCCTTGGCATTCTGTCCAATATATTAACAGTAACAAATCAGAATTAAAACTCCCCTATTGTCTTCATGTATTTTGTGTAACTGAAGCATCCAGGGAGCCCTGGTGGCACAGTTGTCAGGTGCTGGGCTGCTAACTGCAAAGTCAGCATTTCAGAAGCACCAGCCTTTCCCAGAGAGAAGGGCCAGGCTTTCTACACTTACACAGAAACTCACAGTGGCAGTTTGACCCTGTCCTACAGCATCGCTATGAGTACATATGGTCTAGATGCCAACGAGTTTGGTTTTTTAAAAGATTCGTGTATTTGAAATTTAAGTATCTTCAAATTTAAGTTCCTTAAAAGAATTCATGTATTTGAAATTTAGGTATCTTCTCATTTGCAACAAGGTTATATAATATATATTTAGCAAAAATCAGTCTATCAAATTACGTGAGGGTGCAATTTTAATCATTCCACTTTGACCTGTTGATTTAGTATCACATACAAATGTCATAGTCCTGTTTTCTGTAGCTTTATAATAAAGCTTAAAATAAAGCTACTAAAGTTTCCTAACTTCTTAGGTCTTTTTTTAAATGTTTCTTTAGTTCTCCACAACCTGATGACCCCAACATATATTGTAGGTTTGTCCTCTGTGTGTCCTAAAAAGAACAGGTGTGACATTTGCTAAGGATTAAGTTGACTTTCATACAAATGTAGAGAGAACAAATTCTTTTGAAAATGTTGAATCTCTCCCATTAGTGGCCATGGTATATTTCTCCATTTAGGTTATTTTTTATAGCAAATTCTTATCATTCTCAAAGTCAAGGTATTGTATATATTTTGTTAAAATTATTCTTAGATATTTTATTTTTATGCTATGACAATCTGTACTTTCATACATTTTATCTGGAAAAATATTATTATATAGAAATTCAGTAGACATTTGCATAATGATCATTTACATGGTGATTTTGTTTAATTCCTTCATATGTTTTAAAAGGTGTATGTGGAAGTTTTGATAGTTTGAACTTAAACTTTGACAATTAGATCTTCTGTGAGTAGGCATTTATTTTTTTGTTTTCTAATACTTATTGTTTCAGCTCATTATGTTGCCACATTACACTGGGTAGGATCACCAATAGAATGCTAAATAAACCCATATTAAAACGAGCTCACTATCACAGAGTTGATGCCAAATTAAAGCGACTCTATAGGACGAGGAAGAACTGCCCTTGTGAGTTTCTGAACCTGTTACTCTTTTTTTTTTTTATTCTTTTTTAAAAAATCATTTTATTAGGGGCTCATACAACTCTTATCACAACCCATACAGACATCAATTACGTAAAGCACATTTGTATGTTTTCCTTTTAAGGCCTTCCTTGCCCTCTTATGACATGTATGAGGCTGTAGGTTTTTCCCTGGTGAACGAGTGTTATCGAGGTTTTGTCCTATCACTCACCCCCATTGTTTGTGTCAACAGGACCCAGTTACTTAGGAGTTTAACTTGTACAAGTCAACATTTCATGTCTTTTGATCTGTAACCAGCTTATACATGTATACTTTCCTGTTCTCAACAGTTTTTTTTGTTTTTTTGTTTTTTTATTTTAACAATTTATTGGGGCTCATACAATTCTTTTCACAGTTCATACATATACATACATCAATTGTATAAAGCACATCTGTACAGTCTTTGCCCTAATCATTTTTTTCTCTTTTCTTCTTTTACATTTTATTAGGGACTCATACAACTCTTACCACAATCCATACATATACATACATCAATTGTATAAAGCACATCCATACATTCCCCGCCCCAATCATTCTCAAGGCATTTGCTCTCCACTTAAGCCCCTTGTATCAGGTCCTCTTTTCCCCACCCCACCCCCCGAACCTGTTACTCTTAAAGGGAGAAGAAAACCCTATCTTTCTCCCATAAATATAAATGATAAAAGCAGATACAATGTATGTGCATCAGCTTATGAGAAAGTGTTTCATATTTTACCATTGTGTTAGTCTGGGTAGACTAGAGAAACATATATATATGAACTAGAGAAATATATATATATATATATGACAGCTTTATATAAAGCTTTATATAAAGGGTATTGTAATATGAGAGCGTTTTATATAAAGACTTTTGTACATTAAGAAAGTATCCCTTCCCAGTCCAGTGCAAGCCTGTAAATCCAATATTAACCTACATATCTGATACCAATCTATAAAGCCCTCTTCAGACTCACGAAACACATTCAATGATGCCAAATGCAGGACGTTCACAGGCCAGTGGGTAGAAAGTCTTTGGATCCAGTGGTGTATGCATCTCAGCACTGGCAGGGGTCTCCACGTGGCTGTTCCAATTCCCAGGGCACGGGGTCTAACAGTGGAATGCCATGTGTCTTGTCAGGAGAGCTTCTCTCTGGGAGACAGCAGTGTCAGTAGAGTCTGTCTCCTGCCTCCAAGCAGGAAAAACAGGAATTTCCAGTATTCTCAGGATAAGGCCAAGCCCACACAGAGGTCTCATTGGCTATGATCCTATTGACAGACTATGCTCTCCCCTTCACTCTTAATCCTCTCAATCCAAAATTGACACCAGACTATATAACTACCACAACCATTCTGTTCCATTTAGGTTTCTCAAAAACAGTGAAAGACGTGGTTGATTGTATTTCAACTCACTTCCAATGTATAGCAACCCTATAGAACTGCATAGGACTGTTGCCTAGGGTTTGCGAGGCTGTAATGTTTATGGAAGGCCAGTTTCAGGTCCTTTCTCAGGCCTGGTGGGTTTGGACCATGTCGCTCCTGGGCAATTAACTATTGGGCCAACAAGACTTCTGAAACACAATCTACTTATTGTTTTACATATACTGGACTTGATTCACTATTTGTTTTGTGTTTGTTAAGAAGCGTTGCATACATATTCAGGAAGATTGTGTTCCCTAGTGCTTCTTTATTCCTTGTGATATTTTTCATGGTTTAATTCAAGGGGTTTTCCTGTTGTTAGGTGCCGTCTTATCAGTTCCACCTGTGTACACAAGAAAAGGAAACTGCTCAGTCCTGTGTCACCCTCACAATTGTTGCTGTGCTTTATCCCACAGATGCACTCACTGTACCAAACCTCTCCTCAGGGGCCTTCCTCATATAAGCTGCCCCTCTGCTTTACCAAGCATGATGACCTTCTCCAGAGACCGATCTCTCTTGACAACATGTCCAAGGTATGTAAGATAAAGTGTCACCATCCTTGCCTACAAGCACTCTGTCCAAACTTATTCCAAGGCAGATTGGTTTGACCTTCGCGTATCCTATGGCTCTCTTGGTACTATTCTCCAGCCCTACAGTTCAAATGCATCGAATCTTCACCAGGCTTCCGTAGTTCACGTCCAACGTTCACATGCATGTGAGGCGATTGAAAACACCCTGGTTAGGTCAGTTGCACCTTGGACCTCAAAGTAATGTCCTTGTACTCTAAAGAGGTCTTGTGCAGCAGATTTGTCTCGTGCAGTGTGTCTTTTCATCTCTTGACTGCTGCTTCCATGAACATTGATTGTGGATCCAAGCGAGACAAAACACTTGACAACTTCATTTTTCTCCATTTATCATGATGTTATCTATTGGTGCGTGTGAGGATTTGGACCTTGATTACATTTTGTCACAGGTCGGATTCTTCTTTTCTTCCTCAGTTGCTCTTGTGGTTGGTACATAAATTTGAATAATAGTTCTGGTAATGGGAATTTTTAAAGATGGATAGTTCTAATCCCATCACAGGCAGCATTATTTAAGATTGATATTGCAATATCTTTTTTGTCAATGAATGCAAAGCCTTGCACTTGATTGTGTTATTCCCAGCATAATAAATGAGATGATTTTCTTATTCAAAATGCCCGGTATCAGTCCATTTCTGCTTACTAATGCCCAATATATCTATCTTTATGCATTCAATTTTACCTTTGACCATTTCCAATTTCCTACATTCATCCTTTGCAAGTTCTGATCACTAGCCGATTGTTTCGCTGCTTCTCTTATCTTGAGTCATGTTTCATCAACAAATGAAGATCATGAAGCCTGTGCCCCACTCATGTCACCATATGTGACCCCACTCTGAGAAAGCAGCTCCTCCTCAGTCACATTTTGAGTGCCTTCTGACCTCAGGGGCCCATCGTGAGGCACTAGCTCCTAAACCCTTGTTCATTCACTAGGCCCTCAGACTGACAATGCTTTGAGCCACATGCATACGGTTTCCGGCGGCTGCTTCGTATGAAATGGGCAGGCGATTCCTTCTTTGCTATCTCTTCCCAGGGTGGAAGCGCCTCTGACACGTGTTCACTTTGCGACCTGCTAGCATTTGAAGAAACAGTGACAGAGCTTCCAGCATATGACATCTAACAGAGCTTCCAACATATAACAACCCACGAGCCACCGCAGCACAGCACACTGAGTGACAAGCAGGGCAGGCGTCAAAATGCGTTTTCCATATGTGTATTTTACCTTTGTATCTAGTTGCTCTTAGGCATTTACTTTGATGTGATTTTTTTCTCTTTGAACTATATGTTCACTTATATTTTATAAAAACCAGATCAACTGGATTTCGTCATTTAATTTAAAACTGCATTGAAATTGATCTAAAAATGCATCTTTTGTAGGGGGATCAAAAATCACTCCAGCAAGAACAACTCTAAGAAGGATTTAAGGAATAATGTTATTTCAATAAAGGGACAGACTAGAGGAGTGTTGAGGAGGGAGTGTAAAACAAACAAAAACCACCTCCAAATCCTTCACTCTTAAGGCCTTCTGGATCACAGTGACCTTACAGCACAACGTGAAACTGCCACGAGAGGCTTTACAATTCTGTCGTCTTCAGGAGAGCAAACTGCCACATTGTTGACCCGTCAGTGGTCAGAAGGCTGAAACTCCCAGCCCTTTCTTCCACAACTGAGTGCTTAACCAAGGAATCCAAACACACCCCCAAAACTCCCGTGTTAATAATCTGAGACAGACATATATTCAACAAAAAAATATAACTGAGAATAAAAATGAGATACTTTTCTAAAACTGTGGAGCTTAAATATTTCATATTCACAGTATTTAATTTGTTTTGTCGTTATAACTTAAAACTTTAAGCTGTTATGGCAGCTAACAGCTTCTTTTGTATAACCATGAACATTATCATTACTTAAAATTATTTCAGTAATGCTAAAAATCAGCATGTATTTAATCAACAGGCAATTGAAATGGATTGTGCACACTCTTACATTTGGAGAAAGAGCTGTACTTTATCAAGACATTTCCCCAGATACTGTGCTATTTAGAAATTCTCTGATACTCAGGTGATACTCATTCAGAAATTAATGAAAAATATGTTACAAAGTTTCTAGCAGTGGTCATCAGACTAAAGCCAGGGCCAAATATTCACTCACAGAGATCGTGTTACAGGCATGTTACTCAATGCCAATGGCAGGACCTGGTGGAACCATCGCTAACTTTTAAAATTAGTAATATTGAAATCTCGGTTCAAATCAAACTGCTAACCCATGTGTTACAGCACTTTTATCCTAATTTATGAGTTAGAAAAATAAAACTGGCATATAGTTCACTGTCATACAATTCAATAGTTCAACCGCATCAAGAAGAGTGGTACAGTCGCCACCACAATCAGCTCTAGAACATTGTCTTTGTTCCTGTGTTCATCTTGGCTAGTTCCACATATCCCTCCATCATCCTGCCACGCTCCAAGGAACCATTAATTCCGTTAATTTCTATTGATCAGCGCTTCTCAGCCTGGGGGTTGCGACCCATTTGGGGGTTGAACAACCCAATCACAGGGATCTCCTGGAATATTTTTTGGGCTCTCCAGAAAAATATTTTTGAAATAGAACAAATTTAAATGATAAGCTGTTAAATTTTAACCCAGATAGTGAGACTATTCATGTCTCAGGTCCAGAGTCAGAGGGAATTCACTGGAGAATTAACCAAGAGCATTCCCTCTCACTTTTTTTTTTTTCGAAACTGCAACACATTTGATGATCATGGGAAATGGAGACCCGAGAGTCCCATGTCTGCTGTACCGTAATCTTGGTCACCTTTCAGATACTAAGAAACAGAACAAATTAAAGTGCCTTTTTTTTCCCACTCCCTTTTGAAATCTCAGGAATATCCATTTGTATTTCCATGGAGACAGCTTTAAGGAACAGAGAAAATATTTTGAGAAAAGATTAGCTTCAGATAATAGAATGGGTGGTTCAAGGAAGCACTCTAATGGTGAGCAAAAGGTCTGCTTCGGCAGAGAAAATGTTCCCATAGCGATTACAGTCTTACAAATCCTGAAGGCAAGGGCAGATTGCCTTGCCAACTGGATAATCTATCCTTGTCAGTGTTTGTAAATTTGAAAGGAGGATTTGATTCTATAGAAAGGCACTATGGGGTTTGCGAGAGAAACAGAAGCCATCCATGCCTTGAAGAGAATCTATGATGCAGTGAGGAAAACGTGAAATTGTTCATTACATATTAGCAAATAGACACAAGTAAGTGCGTGCTTCCTTTGTTTATTGGATAGTCTTAGCTTGACTAGGGGACCATTCTACTCTGTGCTACGGTTGCTACAAATCAGAATCTACTTGTGGCACCCAAGAATGAATGCATAGAATTCTACACAAGGATCAGGGAAAGACTACTGTGACAAAATCATAAGAACCTTGATTAAGCATATCAAACTGGGAAACCACAGTTTCTTTCATTTGTTTCCTTGTAAATATACTCTCACTTCCCCTACCCCAGTCCCAGCCAACCATTAAGCTGCTTTGCCTAGTCATGCACCAGCTCCATAGACCACCTTTCTTGGGGGATTGGGTATATAACAGTGTCTTCTGTTTTTAAAACTGCACTCCTTCCAGTGTCTTCCCCTGACTCTGTGGTAGTTACATACTCTGTTGTCAATTTGAGATTTAAGAGCGAAGGGGTGGAGTTTAGCCTGTCAATCAGGTCACAGCTTGTGCCCTCATTTGGAGGCATTAGGGAGACAAATAGTTTGCTGGAAGTGGGACCCAGGCTCACTCCCTTCAAGATATTTTTCTGGACAAGATACGTGAAGCTACAATAGAGCCCCGGAACAGAAGGAGCCACGTAGAAACTCCTGCCAGCTGAGATGCTTCTACTGCCCCTGGATCCACAAGACTTTCTACCTACTGGCCTGTGATGTTCCTGCATTCAGTGTCATTGTGTGTGCTGTGTGAGTCTGAAGAGAAACCTATAGAATAGTTGCAGACATATTGGCTAATTTTGGACTTATGGACTTGATATGGACTGGGATGCTTTCTCAATATTCAATTGTTCTTGTATATAAAGCTCGTTCTTATACACACGAGTGTCTGTATATTTGTTTCTCTAGTCTACCCAGACTAACACACTCTCATTTTTGAATATTGGCTCCCCCTTCCCCCCGAGTTCACACAGGTCTACCCTCTAGCCAGTGACTCTCTTTTCTTGCCCTTTGCACTCCTAATAAGCATCATAGAATGCTTCTTTTAGTGTAAAAACCCTTTCTTGGTATTTTACAATAGGAATCTTTACAATATTGATCTTTTTTTGTGATAGATGAATTTCACACAATGTAATACCTTCCAGGTTAATCCTTGTGAGGTGTTTTGCAGACTCACCATGAATCTTTAATGTTGCACAATATTCCACTGCATGTATCTGTGATACTTTATTGATCTATTCTTCCATTGATGGACATTGAGGTTGCTTCCACCTTTTTGCTATTGCGAATTATTCTGCAATGGACATGGGAGTGCATATACTTATGCATGTCCTGGCTCTTATTTCTCTGCATTATATGTGATGTAAAAGGATTGCTGGGTCATCTAGTATCGAGTTCCAACTTTTGGAGGATGCACTATGCCACTGGTTGCACCATCTTACACCTACCAGATGTATAGGAAGGTCCATCCCTTGGCACCTTGTCAGAATTTGTTGGGTTCTATTTTGTGTGTGTTTAAATTTTGATATTGATTTGCACCTCTCTAGTGGCTAATGATTGCAAGTATTTCTTTATATTGGATGCCCGAAAGTCTCTTTTGGTAAAATGTTTATTCAGGTTCTCTGCACATTTTTTTATTTGATTGTTTGCCTTGTTTGGTTGTTGTTGGAGTATAGATATTTGTTCTTGAGATATCACTCTTCTAGGTGTGCACACATCTCAAGACTGGTTTCCATCTCTCTAATTCTTTCTAGAAGAAGTTGGGGCTTTTGCACTTACACAACATCATCAGCATATCTCACATCCTCCAGGGACACACTCATGTTCTTTTTGAAATGCGCTGGGAGTTTGGGGATCAAAAATAAGTCGAAAGGAGCAAGATCAGAGATGCTGGGTTGATGAGGTAAAGTTTCACAATGAAATTCTCCTAGCATAGCCCTTGATAACCTAAAACAATGAGCAGCTACACTGTCATGATAGAAGAAAAAAATCCATGGGGCCATTTTGCTGGTCTTTATGTGATCGATGGGATTTTCAGTTTTCTTTAAGCTTGTTCCTCATAATTCCCCATGGTCATTCTGTGTCCTCTAGAGAAATCTAGCGAGATTATTTGTTTTGAATCCTCCCATACCGTCATCATAAAACTCTGATCTGACTTCTATGTCTTCAATTTACTGGACTCAGAAGAGCTAGTGTTTTAATTGAGCAATTTTTGAAAGCACCTAATAAGAGTAAGGCCTGCTATTGAGAGAACTTGTCTGCAGCCATCCACTAGTTGATGAGACATATTGAAACATAGTTTGCTTGGAATAAATCAATGCATGTATGAAATTGCACCCTAGTACCAATACTTTTAAATTTAGTCTTATAAATGCATCTATTGCACTTCTGAATACAAAATCGATCTATTTGACTTTGAAATTATGAGTGATTACTATCACGGGAATAATCTTTCTTTTTTATTGAGATGTATTTAACTTGCAAAAGTGCCTTGATGGTACAGTGCTTACGTGATGGGTTACTGCCTGGTCATGCAGGTGGGATGGTCCAATGGCTCCAAGGGTCATGGAGGGGATATTCTATTTTTGTAAGGAGTTCAGGCTTGGAAACCCAATGGGGAAGTTTTCATAAAATATCAGGTCCCTGTGAGTTGTAATTGACTTGATGGCACAATTAAATTTGGACATATTTTTGGTATTCAATACATTTCGAGGTTAATTTGAAAAACATAAGCCATTATCTTAACATCTAACAGCCTAAGACTTCCATTGGGATACCAAATATGTTGCCACTGAATTGATGCTGCTTCATAGTCACCCTAGAAGACAGAGAATTCCCCAAAGGTTGTAAATCTCTATGGACAGATTATGTCATCTTTCATGTTTTGCCTGTACTGAGTTACCGGGAGGTTTGAATCTCTGCTCTGTGAATCAGCAGCTACATGCTTAATCAAGGTGAATGCGTAGAGATAGTAAATGGATTAATGGTTTCTTGGCGCAGGGGTTGGGACAGGTGGCAAGGGAGATTGGAAGGAAATGGAGAGCTAATTAGAAGGAATACAAGAAAGAAGAAAATATAAAATTGATTGTGGTAATGATTTAACAACTGTTGAATTTTTAATTGCATGATATATGGATTAATTCCCAATAAAGCTGTTAAAAAGAAACTTCAAGAACTCAAATTCACTGTCCTCAAAGTGATTCTGAGTCATAGCTACCCTATGAATTAAAAATAAAATAAAATAAAGACAACTCAATGCCATCGAGCCAACCCTGACTAATAATGATTCTTTGTGGGAGTAGAAAGCTTCACTTTTCTACTTTAGAGTAGTTCCTGGTTTTAAACTACTGACTTTGCAGTTAGCAGCCCAATGCATAACCACCAGGCCATCAGGGATACAACTATTGGGACCCATATATCCTAGCCATATACCCAAACCTATAATGATTTACATAAAATAAGTGGCTATGTGCTATTTAGTAAGTTTTTTAATGTTGAAATGAAGTTTATCAGATCAAATGAAGACCTCTGATGCAGTCTCAGAAGTAGTTGCAGGCATTAAACAGTACATAATTTATACTGGGTGAGAATGCATCTTCAGACAGTCTTTTTCATCTGTCTTATTAAAATTGAGTGGCAGTGTAACATATCCAATTAGTTCACAGGAAACAATCAGTTGGAATGATGGTTGCTTATATTGATTAATTGATTAAAATTGAATAAACATTGTAAATCTTTTATGTCTTTAATATACTAAATGTTTAATATGTCTTTTCCACCTTAAAATGTATTTGGGGGTCTTAAAATTATTTTTTTAAACTTTCTTTTGGCCTCTCAATATTAACTAAATATTGTTATCAAGTATATACTGATATCAAGAGAATCGAATAAAATATTCTCTAGGTAATATTGAAATTTTCTTAATAATTTCCTTAAGATTGATATTTATGTAGATTATGTTAGGATGCCATGCTTTTTATTCCCTCACCAGTAACTATATTTAATAAAGCAAATTTCCAGAGGCTAAGGAGGAAAGAATATAAGCTATTATGTGACATTTCATGATGGGTTAACATTTATGTACAAAAATATATATATATTTGCATAAGTAAAAGACCCAATCAAATTCCAAGAAAATACTATTTGTACTATGGAAATATTATGTGTTTTTGATGTTAATATAGACAAAAAAACAGATATCAATTCCACAGTTTCTTCAGGTAGAATTCAGTGAATTTGATAACAATTTATTATCCAGATATTAGGAAATTAATATTTTATGATAAATTTATCATCAATAGGAAATTATAGAAATAACATAAGAACAAGGCAAATGTGAAATAACATGCTTCTAATTGTATATATGTTTAATATGGCTGAGTTAAAATATTAAATATGTGAAATCATTGAATTTACATAATCTCCAAGATATATTTCTATAATTTTCATATAATTAACTTTAAAACAATTACATTTATGACTAATATAATGATTAATATAATTGTACAGAGTTATGATCACTATAAAAACTGGTAAATATTTCCAGAGTTATTAAGAGATACTGTAATACTATGATATGATTTCTAAGATTGTATTTTTATCTCATAATTCTTTCTGGGCTCTTCTTTACCAGGAGGTAGGATGGTGGCCCCTTATTTTCTCAACTGATGCTGTGTTTGACCATAAGTCTCAATTGGGACAATAATATATAATCAAGAGAAACAACATGCTGATTCTGGGCCAATAGTCCAGTAGGACTTTTCATAGATTTTGCTGTTTCTATAAGGTTAGTTTTCTTTGGAATCTAAGATAAAAGGAAGTATTTTCTTCATCCTATTGAATTAAAATTGTAAACACAGTCAATAGGTTCCTTGAGCACACAAGGGAATTTTGGTCTCTGGGAAGTGGTGTCAGGAAAAGAGGAGGAAATGTAACATGTAGGTGAGTACCTTCCTGAGCAACTGCTTCCTTTGCAGTAAGATCAGAATCCATGACGATGCCCTGCAACCACTGCTGGAAATGTTGACCAAAGATTCTGTAGACGAATCCTGATCAAAAGTGAGGAAATGCAGAATGGAATTTGATATGATCAGAGACTCCAGACTTCCCTAAGCCCTGTAGCCTGGATGGAACTATTTCCTGAGATGATCTTTAAATTAAAAATAATTTCTGACATTTTAGAGCCAATCAGTTTAGCCTCACTAGTAAACAATGTCTTCAGCATTATGCTCTCAGACCGACACTAGCCCTGGCTCCTGGCGATTATATAATCTTAGAATGGGACCTGTGCCTGCACCGATACTATGTTAACAATGAAGAACAACTCAGAAAAGAAGAGTAAGAATGGTTGTATAACTAAAAACCTTGACAAATTTAACTAATTTTACATGTAGAAACTGTTGAATTCAGATAAGTGGGTGAAGGGAGACATTAGACAGTGTAAGATATGACAAAGTAATAATTTATAAATTATCAAGGGTTCATGAGGGAGGGAACAGTGGGGAGGGAGGTAAAAAATGAGGAGGTGATGCCAGGGGCTTAGGTGGAGAGCAAATGTTTTGAGAATGATGAGGGCAATGAATGTACAAATGTGATTTACACAATTGATATATGTATGGATTGTGATAAGAGTTGTATGATCCCCTATGATTTTTTTTAAAGAAACCGTTAGATTAATGTCCTGTTGTAGCTACTTCCTCCAAAGTGTGTGGCCGGTTCTTTCTTTGTAGTCTGTTCTTAGTGTGGGAGTTCTACTGTAACTTGTTCACTTTGGGTGAGCGACTCTGCTGGCATTTGAAATACCAATGACCTGGCTTCTAAAATCACAGCAGCACAGAGGCCTCCACAGTATGACAAACAGAGAGTTATGACGTGGATTCTTTTGATGATCTCATTCATTTAGTCAATGGTATAGAATTCAAAATACTATTCAGGATAGGAAACGATACAAAGAGAGGCCAGTGTCAGACAGCAGTGCATAAATTGTTGACTTTTACAGATCAAACTCTTTAAGAGCCTGGACACTATTTATATAAATAATGGGTGTTGATGATAGGCCAAAAACTCAACAATACTTATTCACAAAGGCAGAGCCAGGCCTATTGCACTAATAGAGGCCATAGAAAAGCAAGGAAGGCATTAAAATCATAAATACATGGCAGTTGGGGCATGCTCAAAGCAAGAGATCCAAACTGAAGTCCCAGGACCACCAATTCCATAACCTTGGAATAGCAGTCATCTGCGTCTTCTCATAGCCGGGCAGCTCCAGACTTAAATATAAGGGAGCATATTAGTTCCTTACATTTTCTACAGGTGAGTTTGAGGTCTAGTCTAGTTCCCTTCATGGGATTTCCATATTAAACCTTTCGGGGTGGCCAATGAAGGATGTTGTCCACTGCAAAAGGACAGTGTCTAAAGTCCCAGCAATGCAAAGCCCTTCTTAGTCACAGGTGTCCCCTCAGGGACACAGTACCAGGCATGTTCTCCCTTTGGGTTCTAGGTAAGCTTTAGTAGCACACCTGCCCCACAAACCAATGCGAGGTTGCTCCACTCCGTTTACCCACCAATGGAAATGAAACCGCTTTCTCTGAGCCATTTATGAACAGCAAACGATTACATGATTGACAGATGATAACAGATCGAGCTCAGCTCACTATTCAAAACGATAGGATAGATCTGCCCCTGCGAGTTTCCAAGGCTTATTCTTTACCAGAGTAGAAAACCTGTCTTTTTCCCTGAGAGTGGTAGGTAGTTTTGAACTGCTGAGCTTTCAGTTAGTAGCCAAATGCTTAAACACTACACCATCAGGTCTTCTAGCACAGATGAGAGAAAATTAAATCTTCAATCACCTGGGAAGTGAACAAGCAATTTACTTTATAGTAATGAATTCCTAAAATAGTTCAGGAAATGCAACACCTTGAACACAAGGCTGAAACATGAGAGGTATTGAAAAGTATTAAGACTGAATCAGAATTCCAGCTACCTTCCCTCCCTCCGTGCATTTGGTTGACCGTCCTGCCAACCCAAGAAGAAGGTGGAGGATTTAATTCCAACAGAGAATAAAAGAGGTTATTCCTGAAGTATGGGATACCAGGCACCTAGGTTGATGATTAATATGCTGATAACTTGGAACAAGCATTTAAGTGGTAATTTCTGAGGGTTTTTTGGCTTCTTTGCCTCTCAGTCTCTGGAACACTACTATCAGATCGATCTGTAATGTCCATGTGGCAAAATAAGCAAGCCCATAAAGAGTTCTACTCATTAAGATGGGCATATAACGCATGTTGCTGTGAGTTATCAAGTGATATGGACCATGAAAATCGCACCACAAAGCACATAATGTAGAAAGTAGAACTCACATAACTCACAAATTTTTATCATCCTTTATGTGGGAAACAGAAAGGCTTCTCAACTCCCCCAAATATGTTCCTCTTAGGACACTGCTTGCTGCTAGTAGTAAATGATTGTCAAGTTACTTCCCAGAAGGCACTATCTGGTCCTACCACAAGAAGGGACCATTCCCTGCTGTTAAGGACAATGGTCTACTTCTCCCTAAAGGCTTGACACCATTAGTCTGGTCCCTGTAGGTGGCTTTTACAACCTACTGATAATGGTTTCTATGGAGATCCAGAAAACCTGTCAAACCTGCTCAGTGACATCCAAAGTTAGGCTGCCATCCTGAATCTAGGATCCTCTATTCTTGTCACATGTGTGCCCCCAATCCCTCCTCTTCCTATTGTGTGTGTATCCCTAGATTGTCCCCCTCTCATTGCTGTATTACCTGTAGCACAACACCTTCCTATGATATATGCCTACCTGTAATTAGTGGGCTTGCACCCCTCCCCCCAAAAGATATATAGCCTGGACCTCACATGGGTTCCCTCTCCTCTCAGGTCCTCTATCTCCTGTTCCCTTTCCCCTTGTCCTCCTTCCCATCCCCCTCTCTCCTGCCTTCTGGTCTCCGATCTCCACGTGGACCCCCAAGCAGAGCTGAGGTGAGCATGCTGTCTGAAATGCTATATGAGGTGAGCATGCTATAGGTGAGTCTGACTCCATTATTTCAATCTTTTATCCATCATGCTCTCTATGACTTTATTATAATCTTTATAGATCTCAACCATACAATTGTGCCTTTCGAATCTGTAATTAATTGTAGGGGGATGGCCGTTCCCCCACATTTTTAGTGCCTCAACATTTAAAAATCTGTACCACGTATCACAGAAGAGAAACAGAAACAAAAAGAACCAAAACCAAAATTGAGTTAAAAATTACAGATTAGGCTAAATTGTTAATTATGATGTCCTCATTTATTAATATAATTAATTAATTTTGTCTGCTCTTCAACCATCTCTTGTGAAAGGTTAGAGGGTAAAGATATTCCATGATGACGATGGGTCTATTTTTTGTAGTGTTTGATTTTGTTAGATTTATTCTTTGTCCTTCATTAATTCCTCCTCTTTTTTGGGGGGTAATCTTTTAGTTGAACCTCAGTGAATTTTCCCCAAACAAATGCTTAATTGTCCCCCACACTGAATAAACAGCATTACTGACCCTTCAGGTGCTGCTCGGGGCCGGCCTGCTTTTGTTTTTAATTTTTCCACTGATTGGATGTGGCCTATGTACATTGTGGTAAGCTATCAGTTTACTTCAGTCAACTTATTTTACTGTTAATAATATCCAGTACATTCATAGCATTGAGACTAAGGTTTTTCCAAACTGGATACCAGAGCCTAGCCAGTTTACTGACCATCACAGGCCATTTTTTAAAAAAGCTATTTTGAACAACTGCGATACATATACTTCTATGTTGTAGACTAAACTTTAGTTGAAACTACAAAATCATACCATATTTAGAAGAGATAACTTTGACCCTTTTTTGTGGTTCTGAACTTGGAAAAACAAATTCATTGCTGCAGGTCAATTCTGACTTGTAGGACAAGGTAGAACATCCTCCTTGGAATTCTCAGTAGTCTGTACAAAAGCAGACCATTCTCCTCTCTAGTCTCTGTAGAATTGCTGGATGGATTTGAACCCCCATCTTTCGGCTTGGTAGCTGAAGGCCCATTGCACCAACAGGGCTTCTTAGTGTACTTTCACACCAAAACAAAACTCACTGCCGTGGAGTCAGTGCTGACTCAAAGTGACCCCGTGAGGTTTTCTGAGACTGAAACTGTGGGAATAGAAAGCCCTGCCATTCTCTTGTGGAGCTGCGGGTGGTTTCAAACAGCTGACCATGCGGATTGCAACCCAACAAGTAACGACAACACCACAAGTACACGAGTGACTATAAAGTGTTTGGTAAATTACAGAAACACAGCCCCTCAATCTACAGCTATTAGGAGGTTTATTTTAGCATTCTTATCTCATTACAAATAAGAGTTGAGTAGTAGAAAAAAATATATGCATTAATCATATGGCTGAGAAAGAATCCTTACAATAATACCAAACTGAATGTAATCATATAAATTGAACTAATGCACTTATTGCTGAAAGTATAGGAGTAAAGACTTCACATATAATTACTAAGAAACACATAAGAATAAGAGGAAATACATTAAAATATCAGAAGAACAGAGAAAAACAAGTTATTTATCTCCTCCTTTGTGCTTCTAATTCCCTGTCTACTGCCTATTTTGGAAGGGAACATAATCTGAGGTAATTTTGTAAACAACAAGGATTAACATCAGAATTAGCCAAACTGCTTACTTAAGGATGTACTGCCAATATTGAAAGAGAACTCCGAGAACCAGCGAAGATACATCAATACATTTATAGCGACCTTGGACTTAACCTGGGTAGTAGCAGCCATGTGCTTTGAAAGTGAGTTACTTCCTTAGAGATTCATGTAATGTAAGACGCAACAACCTGACATATGCATATAATGTATAGATCAGTGGTTAATAGTACACAATGATTTGCCAATTTAACACGATTAAACATGTTTCTAATTACAGTACAATAACTTAGGGGTCCCAATATTAAAACGAAGGAGTCCAGGGGGCACAGGAGTTAAAGTGCTCAGTTGTTAACCGAAGGTTGGTAATTCAAACTCACCCGCCTCTCCCCAGGAGAAAGACATGGGGTCCACTTCCATAAAGGTATAGTCTTGGCGACCTTTCAGGCAGTTCTCTGTCTTACTGGATCAGTATGAGTCAGATTGGGCAGGACGGCAATGGGTTTAGTATTTGTATTCTAAGGCAATCAGTGAGGCAGGGGAGTTCACAACATTTCAGGATCTGAAATGATGTCCTTGGTAAAAGTGCCAGAAAAATCATGGTGGCAGCCCCCTGAGCTAGGCCTAGGGGGGAAGCTTGTCCATCTGCAATCAGCTCTCCTGGGCATTCAATGCTGTGCCATAACTATGTACCCTTCACAGTCAAGACAAAGCAAAATAAAGCCAAGTGAACACATATAAAATTTCCTGCTATCGTTTCTAAAACTGATACTACTAATATTCATAATATCATCAACCGCATTTATTTTTCCCCATATGCAATGGATTAATGTCTAATGTCACTTCTTGATTAATACTAAATTGTGTTTACAAAAGTAAAACATGACTTTGTTCAAAGGTACCAAAGTATAAGCATTGTATATGAGAGACTTCAGCCCTGAATAAGTTTCTAAATAAGTCTAAAATGTTTGTTAACAAAATTAGATCCAGCAGCCGTATCACGCTTACAAGGAAGGGCTATTGGGAAGGGGTAAGATGATTCTGCAGGAGAGTTTCTGAAAGTATAGGCGGTGTAAGGAGGCCACCTCAAATGCTGTGCTTGGTGGGACAGGAACAAGTCGGAAAGCTTGCAGAGTTTTGAGTGAGTTCGATTGGTGTACGGTACCATTGGTCTAGGCCAGCGGTGGGGAATGTGTGGCCCTCAAGCTGTATGAGGCTTGAGAGGAGCCCCATACCAGCTACTATCACATGCCTCATCAAAGAGAGTGGTTCCAGTCATATTAGGTGTGAGATACTGAGTTATTTGACAAATTTAACAGGCTAATTTTTAAGTTCATAATTGTGGATGACCTATGAATGATATTAAAAATATTGAAATAGCCCCTGGAATTAAAAAAATGTTCCCCACTCTTGTGGGGAATAAACATCGACAAAAACAGTAGTCATTAGTGAACAATTGAATCTCAAGGTTTGTCATTAAGTTGATGCTTTCAATATGGATACATTTTCTGTTTGAAATCCCAGGTTTTGAGGCCTATGTCACACTAGGCAATGAAATAATCACCCCTCGGTAATTGGTACAAACCCAGCAGTAGCTCCTTAGGAGAAAGATGAGGTTGTTTGCTCCTGTTCGGATGGACAATTTCAGAAACCGTATAATAGGTTGCTATGAAACAGAAGTGACATTATGATGGTGTTTTTTGTTTTGTTTTATAATTTTTGTTTGCTAGCTTGTTTACTCCATCACAATCCAATAGCACTTGGTAGCAGTCTGCTCAACTTTGAGGCCTTTCATGCATAAAATACATGCCGCCGATACTTCTTACTGAACACAATGCCAAATACACCCACAAAATGTTAAATTAATCAAAAATTGATGAATGGACTACTACATGAAGATATCCCTTATACAAACAGATCGTATGTGAATTGAGGCATAGGAAGCAATCTTTCTTGGGAAATGTTTGAAACTTTTATTTCAATAAAGTAATGATAGGCAATAATAACAGCCTGAAATTTTCTGTACCCAAGTTTACTACTTTTGGAAAAAAACAAAACAACTTCCCTCCTTAGTTTTGAAGTCATAAGGAACTAGCTGCAGAAGGAATATTAAGAATTTTCTGTTTTGTCCTATCAGTGTCCATGTTTTAAACTCCTAAAATTTAATTGTAACTGCAGAGACATACTGAACCCAGAGCATATGTGAGACACACTATAGACATTTTCAACATGTAGAAACCATGGTTACCAAAGTTTTGGAACATTCATGGAGAACACATAAACAAGTATGTTATTTCAGTGTGCAGAAGGATAAAAACAAAAATATGAACAGTTCTTTAAGGGCAATCCACAGCAGACAGGCAAGCGCTCAGAAGACTATCAGAGGCTTTCCAAAGAAGATTACTGAACTGGTATTGTGGCTAAGTAGGTGGTTCACCTGCCAACCTTGCAATTAACAGGCCAATGTCTCATCCACTATATCACCTGGCTCCCAACTTCTGGTGAAGGGAGGCATAAATAAATACACAGATGGATGAAGACATAGTTACCACTTCTAGCCAAACTTGAAAGGGGTATAATCTGTGAGTAACATTTAAGAGAGAAGGCTTTGGGTAACTTGACTTTTCTCTTTCCATTGTTCCCATTATCGTATTACCATGAGTGGGTTATGTAACCTCTCTGGAGATTACTGTTATTGGGTGCCATCTAGTAAATTCCAACTGATAGCAACTTACAGTAACCCTGTGTACAACTGAATGAAATCCTGCTGCCCAGTTGTGTGCTATCCTCAGTTTTGCTGTGTTGTTGTTATATTTGATTTCATTGTTGCAGCCACTATGCCAATTTAACTCATCAAAGATTTTCCACTCCCTTACTGCCCTTCTACTTTACCAAGCATGGGCCAGTGCCTCCTGATAAAGTGCCCCAAGTATGGAAACTGATGGTCTGCCATCAGACCTTGAAAAAGGATTCTGGCTGTATTTCTTCCAAAACAGGTGTGGTTGTTCAGCTGGCAGACCATGGGACTTTCAATATTCTTAATCATCATCTATAAGGGGGAGATACCTGTACTTACCACATAAATATGACTAGTAATGTGTGTGATATAAAGTTTATTGCACCAACCTGGCCGATAAACACATGTGGAGTTAATTGAAGAGTGGAGTGCTAAATGGCTCAGTGGGCCTCGCCTTTCTAGTTCTTGGCTCTTGCTTTCAGATGGTTGGACCGGGGTGCAGCCACCTTAGCTGGTTCCCTACTGCAGCTGGAAAGGCTCACTTCCTGCAAGACATCCCTAAGGAGAAGTCACATGGACTTCTAATGTAGCCCTGGGTGCTGGAGCAGCCATATGGGGACCCCTGCCAGTGCTGATATGCTTACATGCTCACTGACTCAGTTTTCCTCCTGCAGTCAGCATCATAATGTGTGTTTTGTGAGATGGAGGAGGACTTTGTGGATTGGTGTTAGATATATGGGTTAATGTTGGACTTGTGGGCTTGGGCAGCACTGGGTTGGGATGTTTTCTTAATGTGCACTTAACCTGTATATAAAACTCTCTCTTATACATGAGTGTCTGTGGATTTATTTCCCTAATGTACCCAGACTAACACAGTGTGCTATGATGTAATGTAATATAATGTATGTAATATGTCTGAAACATCTTGTGTTAGTCCAAGTAGAGAAGAGGAAAAAAAATCCAGAGACTTATGTGTGTAATAGAAAAAACTTTATATCAAAGAGCAATTGTTCAGTAAGAAAAACATCCCATCCCAGTCCCGATCAAGTCCATAAATCCAGGTTTACACAAAATGTCAGTACTAGTCCATAAATTCCTCTTTAGACTCACGAAGCCATGTAATGATGCAGAATGCAGGAAGATCACAGGCCAGTGGGTGGAAAGTGTTGTGGATCCAATGGTGGTGGGTGGAAAGTCTTGTGGATCCAGTGGTGGTGGAAGCATCTCAGTGCTGGTGTGGATCTCCATATGGCTCCTCCAATTCCAGGACTCTGGCTATGTCAGTGCAGCTCCATGTGATTTGTCAAGAAGAATGTCTCAGTAAGTTGAAGCAGAGAGAGTTTCCCACCTCTAGGGAAGAATACAGGAGTTCCCAGAATCCTCAGGAGAAGGCCATGCCCACATAGAAGCCTCATTGGCTATGGCCTGATTGACAGCCTGGACTCCACTCCTTCACAAGTCGACAGCAGATTATATAACTACCACACATCTTAAGTGTTCATTTTAGTTGTTGCAAAAAGTATTTCTCATAGATGTTGAAGACATTTGAAGAGAAAAAGAATAAAATTAGGAAGATGTGTTTCATTGAGAAGTAATAAAATAATCCCTATAGTAATGGACTCAAAACTGCCCATATGTCAGAGGACCAGGTGGTGGTTCATTCTATTATTAAGGCTGCCATGAATCAAAGCAGGCTTGATGGCAGCTGCCAGCAACAGAAATCCTCATGGTCCTTGAGTAAAATATAAGCTTTGAATTAGCCTCTTCACTGATTCTTTCCCATATCAATACATTTAAGAAAAATGTCATTTGTTATAAGTCACATAGGAGTTCTGTAATATATAAAATAATGTTTTAATCCTCTGGTATTCACTGAGTTCCTTTACGCTTGTAAGCCAAATGAAGTAATTTATTAAGTTTGAGTGTCTTAAAAGCAGGTATCAATTAGTCATCTAGAAGCACCAAGTTCATTAAATTGAGTGACATTTTAGCCATTTAATTGTGATTTTTAATCATTACTCCTATTATTTCAGCATCAAGAAAAATCTAGTTCACCAGATACATTTAAGTATTTGCGGTGTCGAACAATATCCTTCAAAAGGGATTAACTATAACCTGGGCTAATAAAGAGGTTAGCTTATTTCCCTTTTTTGAAGGCATAGCATGTGATGAGTTCTATGACACATGGGGTAATTAATTTTTTTCCTGGAAGTTTATGCAGTAGATAGATATATGGGAGGTCCAAAAAGTTTATGGGAAAACTTCATTATTTTAAGATTCCATTTGTCCACAATTTTAAAATTCCCTTTATACATGTTTTTTGTTGTTTTATGTACAACTGAATGAGAAATACGACTCACCCTTACCTCAGTCTCATAATTGTTTTTATACGAGTTCATGGTTGGAGCCATTGTCAATCTATTCAGTCCCTCTTTCACTTTACTGGGCACCATGTCCTTCTCAAGGAACTGGTCTCTCCCAACAGGTGCCAAGTATGCGAGATGAAGTCTCGCCAGCCTTGTTTCTAGGTACTATTTGGCTATACCTCTTCCAAGATGGATATCTTTGTTCTTTTGGGATTCCATGGTATTTTCAATATTCTTCATAAGCCCCATATTTCAACTGTGTTGCTTATTTCATTTTCCTTATTCAAACTCTAACTTTCACACACATGTAAGGCAATTGACAATGCTGTCAGCTGTCCACTTTTGTGGAATTAGCCATTGAAAACCATATGTGTGTATACAATCCCCCCCCCACACATATAAATGCTATATTGTATTCATTCAGGGGCCATTGACTATATAGATTTTTTCATCTTTCTTTCCTTCCAGATTCAACGCCAAGAAGAGGAACCTTAAAAAGTGTATACTCAGTATTTTTTAAATGAAGGAATTTTCAATAATTTATGCAATAAGCATGAACAGAAAGTCAATTGTGTATTCTATAGTGAGAGGTGTTAAGACATTTATTTATTATCAATGAATAGATCTTTTGCTTCTGGAATACACAGAATAACCCTAAAGGATAAACACACAAAAAGACATAATAAATGGCAAAAAGATATCTATAATGAAATCAATACAGAAAAAAAATGTTTTAAGGAGGCCACAGAGTAGTAAACCAGCCTATCTGGGTCAAGGCACTTGTGGGAGTCACCGAATCTGGTGTCAACTGAAAGATTAAGAGTGTAGGGGTGGAGTCTAGCCTGTCCGTCAGCTCATAGCCAATGGCCTTTGTGTGGGCATGGCCTTCTCTAGGGAATCCTGGGAAATCCAGTATTCCTTCTTGGAGACAGGAGACACATCCTCTCTCTCTGCTCACACCCTGGGAGGCATAGCAGGTGACAAGACACATGCACCCACCTGATGCAAAGACCCCTGCCAGGGCTGAGCTGTTTCCAATGACCCTGGATCCAAAGACTTTCTACACACTGGCCTATGATCTTCTACATTCGGCATCACTGCAAGTGTTTCGTGAGTCTGAAGAGGACCTTATAGATTGATATCAGACATATGGGCTAATATCAGACTTATAGGCTTGATCTGGACTGGGCTGTGATGTTTTCTCAAATGTTCAATTGCTCTTGTGTATACATCTCTTTCTTATACACATATGTGTGTCCATGGATTTGTTTCTCTAGTCTACCCGGACTAGCACAGCAGTATATTCACAATGTTTCAAACATAGGCTAATGCACAACATTTTAATATGAAAGATGAGAACACATAATATATCCTGTTAATATTGAATTATAATACATAATCTTGCCAATGTGTAGTTTAGCAGTCTGTAATGTAATGTGCTCTGCAAAATTGCTCTAAATATAGTACTTTAAGACAGAGTTTCTGTCAGTTCTAGTACAAGCATTTTGTTATCATCGGGATACAAAGAGAGAGAAAAAAATTACATTTTAGAAGGTGCTGAAAGAGGTGGTGAGGGTATAAAATTATTAAAGAAAATCATACATCATTTAATTTTATAGAATTTTATGGATATTGGTCCAAACTGAATCCAAGGAATGCACTTTTTCATAATCAAACCATTTTCTATTAATGTTAGACAAAGTGATGATGTTTTTGAGACAAATTTTGTTTTAGCTTATTTAATTCTGTTACCACTCAAATATTTTTTCAGCATTGAAAAAACAAACATGATACATGACCAAAAACCAATTCTTTAATCCTATGCTTACTTTTTAAATCAGTCATAGCAAATTTTGTTGCTTTGGGTTACACGCTATATAACCATGGATGAGCACTGAATCTTACTGCTCTCCAATTTTGAGTGTACAAAAATGACAAAAATAAGAGGTATCAGGTTAATGATGTGATTGAGCAAGATAGTTTATTTCCTTTATATACCACAAGTGGCTGCACATATTAATTGTTCATTAAATATTAATCAGTCTCTGCATTTAATACCATGTCTATTGTCATAATATTATTTCTTACATGATATTATTTTGTTTCTGTAAAAATCACATCCTTTCTGGCTATTTTTCTCTGATGAGCATACTGTAAAAATACAGTATTTTAATTTTTGGAATCCAACAAATTGTTGCTGCAAATATTTGTGACATTGTTCTTTATGGTTTCCTAGAATTCTGAAATATGACCTATTATAATAAATATACTCCCTTTTCCTTATTCCATGAAGATATAATTAGTATCTTTTATATTTGTAGTATTTTAAAAATCTATAGTTTATTTTAATCAAAAGATTTACTTTTGCCTTGAGAAAAAGACATGTATGTATGCCTATGATTGAACGACAAGGTCTAAAAAAAGGAACTCTATTTAATCAGGAAAGATTTGGGCCGTCGATCCTACTTGGTTATGATCTTTCCAGAACTCTTGGTGGCATCACTAGCAGTGTCCCACACAAAAATACTGTGAGTCACACATCAGGGTCATGCATTTCATTTAAGCACTCTATAATTACATTGCTGTGGTCAAATAAATAGGTACACTTAATTTTAATTAATAAAAAATCCTTCAATACCATCCAATCAGTGCTGATCCCTATAAGTCAGGGTAGAATTGTCCCTGTGAGTTTCTAAGACTGTCACTCTTTATGGAAGTAGGAACCCAGTCTTTCTCCTGCAGCGAGTTAAACTGCAATCACAGCCCAACTTACAACCAATGCTCCCCCAGTGCTCGCTGTGTCCAGAATAAGAAGCCCGGTGTCCCTGGAGTTTAAGCATTGAACTGGTAATCATGAAGTTGGTAGTTCAAATGGACCAATTTTCCTTTGGCGGAAAGAGGAGGCTATCTGTTCCCATAAAGATCTATAGTCTTGCAAACCCCTATGCGTGCTAAATGTGAAGAGATAGCAGTGATTTGGATATTTTATGTTCAAAATATTGTAATTTCACCCTCTTGCTCATTTTAAGATGCTAATAAAATTGTTTAATTTTTAACACCAATTTTATGAAATGGAGTGCGGATGGTGCAGTTCAAGCTCATCTCAAGACATCATCAGCGACACTAAAGTTTCACCTCTAGTTAGCAGCTATCATGTTGGGTATCATGGCTGTAGAATGAAAGAAAATAGTATTATTCTTTACTTTAGGAAAAGATTAAAATCTTTATTTATTATTGTTGGATTCCCTAAGGGTGGTTCTGACGCACAGTAACCCAATATACTGCAGGAGGAAACACTGCCTGGCCGTGCCCCTACTCCCAATGGCTGTAACGGTTGAGGGCAGTAAGTGGGGCACTGCTTCCCGATGGTGTTCCTCTCTTTTGCTGACCCTGCACTTTGCCAAGCATGCTGTTTTCTTCCAACTGTCCAGAATATGCACAATGGCGTCTCACCATCCTCACTTCTGTACTTATTCTAAGACAGATTTGTTTATTCTTCGTGTAGCTATATTTATGCCCCTTGCCAAGAGTGGTTATTATCAGAAAATATATCTTCACTCTGCTTCTGATTCTTTGAGGCAGAGAAAGAGAGTGATGGCCTGGATTCTCTCTTTTTCGATATTTCTCATTTCCCCTTTCCTCAAATTACTTCCCGCTTTTCCTTTCATCAAAAAGAGCGGAACCGGAAAGGACTAACAAAGTCCTACATTGGGGGATTCGATGACTACTATTTTGATTTTCCAGTTCATTGCCTGAAGGGAAACTGTTTTTCGCTGAAGAAAACACTTATTCCTGGATAACCTCTAGGAAAAGTGTGTTAAAGGAGTGAATGTTGGTGGACAGATTAATCCCCCAAACATACTTATAGAACTCTCTTATGCACAATTCTCCCCAGAAGTTGCTCAGACCCGTTTCTTCCAACAAGAGTAATGAGTTCCTAGTGCTGCCTGCTCTGACATGCTCTGATACAACTTAAATTTTTTATAGTTCAACATGTTGGATTGTTTGGGGTGCTGTAATCATGATTCTTCACAAGAAATATTGGTATGCAACCATCCTGCCTCTTATTTATCTGTGTCCTATAATGATATGTCAGTTATTTTTATGTGCATGCTGGATGGTCGTAAATCAACAAGGACTCTCCTCGGGGTGCTGAAGCAAAGGTTTCCCACACTCGATTTACTTCAGGGGCATCACACAGCGGGCTGCACAGAATTCCGGCTTCGGTGGTCTTCCACTCTCTCCTTTTCTCCCTTTGCTGTTCTTCAAATTAGGTTCAGCGAGCAGTGCCAAGCACAGCAAGGGATTAGGCCTCTCCTTTGAAAACAGTCCAGCTTTCCAAAGTGTTATGAGAAGACAGAACCCCGGGCATTTCAAATGCTCTGCAGTTCAAGCGGACGGCAGCTATTATTTCCGTTGGCCTGTTGGAATGTAAAGGGTGGCGATGATCTGCTGTTATGATCCTGTGAACAGTAAGGAGGGCAGGCCATGGCACATATTTTGAAATACCAACACTTTGAGGGTCCCATTTTGTTGGCATTAACTCAAAATGGTGTTGATTTTGCTGTAATGCCATCTGCTATGATTCCAGCCTTTTCCTCTTCCTAAACTTCTATCTTATTGCTGGGCTTGGTGGGTGGGATCACATTATTACTGTAAATAAAATAAATGTTCTTATGCATCAGGGATGTGACTTTCCAAGCAATTTGTTTCCAAGACACTAACAGAAATGCTTACTTTGGGCCATAACAGACTCACCGTTATGTCTAACAGAATCATTCAGTCTAGTGCTTAGCAAGCACATATGAAAAACTCTAAAATAAACACTATCTGAAACTATTCTCAGATAATATTTTATATTTCCTTCACTCCTCAGCTCCTGTCATCCATATTTTACTCTTTATGCACAAATAATGAAATTCAGATCTGTGGATTTTGAATGAACACTTTATAGGATATATATACTTAAGTATCGTGATTTTTTGATAAAAGTTATAAGTAGCTATTGAATGTGGTGTTTTAAACATGATGACTGACTTAAATACTAAGTCTGTGCAGAAGAGAAACCTATTTTCCTTGTTGCTACCAAATGGTCTACTCACTATTCTGGTGCAGAAACATTTCCCCACCCCAACAATCAAACTTTATTCCATCATTTTCTTGGAACAATTTATGATACCGTATTATTTCATAAGTTGAAAGGAAAAGAATACTTATTTAGTATTATAGTTCTGGAGAGAATTATCCTTGAGCAATAGAATTATAACCACAGACGGTAGCTATACTTGACCGGCTGGTCTCTGACACAAGGCAAGAAAGGATCCCAGCAAAGCAAATGTGTATCTGGGGCAAAATTCCTGAGCTGCATCACTGATTTGCTAGCGGAGTAGGGGCATATGGAACAGAGAGTAAACGGTAATGGAATTTTCCTTTGGTGAACACAATGAATGTGTTTACATAAGCCAAAGAGTTTTCAATGTCACTCTATGACAAATCCTGAAGGAAGACTTGTTTGTTTATAAATGACATTGGATGAATTCCTCAAGGCCATTGCATTGTGCAAAATGCTACTTCATAGGAACATCAGGCATTTTCTAATAGGAAAATACAGGGGAATAAAAATTGTCTTTGAAATTACATGCCTTCCCATTTGGTATCATAAGTGTGGGTGTGTGTGGGGGGGGGTGTCTAAAGCTTTAACCCTTTACTACCCTCCTGGTAGCAACTGACCGAAAATGTGATATACATGAAATGTAAGTAGCAGTCAGAGCTTCCCTGTATTTGAATTCTGCCTGGAATGCCTTGTGGAAATTAAAATAGAATTGCTTTAATAAGAATATCATTGATATGAAATGCATAGGTCACCTGAGAATAGGTGGGGGAAGGAGCTATAAAGCATCTGCTTAGGCTCTCAAAGGATGCCGAAGGTAGCATCTGTTATCCAATATAATTGATGGTTAAGTGTTCACTATGAATGGAACACATTGCTTTCATTTTGCAGAGAGCTGGGTGAAAAATCATTATATTTTTAGACATAAGAAATCTAAGTAATTAGGTTATCACAACTCTTCCCTTCAAGGAGTGCTGGTGGCACTTTGGACTAGGCATTGGTCTGTCAACCACAAAGTCTGCTGTTCAAACCAACCCAATCATCTCCCAGGAGACAGGTGAAACTTTCTGCTCCCATGAAGATGTATAGTCACAGAAACCCAATATTTAGTCACTATGAGTCAGAATCCACTGATGGGAAGTGAGTTTGGTTTAGGGAACCTCAGCATTGGTTGGGCTCTTGTAAATAACTTTGTTTCTAAAGGATAAAAAGTAAAATGAAATACACACTTTATTTGAATGAGAATTGGAAAGTGGATTACTGCTAGTTAGATATAAATTTAACACATTACATTTGTTTTCTCCTTTGACCTATTTTTAATTCTAGTTTCTATTATTTTCTGCTTTCTTTCAGATAAAGGGCTTTTGTGCATTATTTTGCTGAAGTTGTTTTTTGGGTATGGTTTTCTATTTTTCTATCATAGAATTGGGAGCTCTTACAGATATCATAACACTCCACAGTTCAATCACATCAAGCAGTATTGTACCGTTACTACCACAGTCATTCTTTCTTCTTGAACTCCTTGATAAGAGCTCCCCTTTAGTCCCTCCCTTGCCCTACCTCCCCCAGGGCCCTTATTATTTTTCTTGCTGCATCTTACACCATCCACTATATCCATTTACAGACAATTCTGTTGTTTGCTCACCTGAAGTGGGGTACCAGAGTCATCAGTGCTATCAGCTGCTCTGCGCGCTCCCCCCCACCCCTTTACTTCCTGTTCCCTTCGGGAACCATTACTCTCTGTTACTGTTTCTGAAGGGTTCTCTATCTCGGCTTTCATGATAGAATGATCTTAATTATACAAATGAACATAGGAAAGTCTAACATGATTAACAAGGTAAAACAAAAATCATAATAGTAAGGGGAGGAAATATTAAAGAAATAGAGGATAGTTATATGCCTCATCATTGCTACACAGCTTCCTGGATTTATCATCTCTTCATGTGGCCCTTCTGAGAGGCAATGTCCAATTAACCTTCAGGTGGTTTGGGGGTCTCTACTACATCTCCCACCCTTCACATAGATTTTGTTGATTGGTTTAGAACTTCTGATATAGCTCTTCCTGAACTGTATCTTCAGGACAACCCTCTGTAATGCTGCCATCAAGGGAGTGGACATGATGTGACCAGCTGAGGCCAACCCTGCAGGCATCTCTGGCAATGGCAATGAGCTGCTCTATACAAGAACATCTCCCTCAGGGCTTGGCACACCAGAATGAGGTCTACCCTTGCTCTCCCTTTCCTATGGAGATATAAATAATACACCACCCTGATCCCCTAGTGCTGTCCTTTTTCTTCCTCCACCTCCAGAGAGAGCGTAATTAGAGGAAGAGTTGCTTTGGGTTACGGCAGTGAAGGTTCTGGGTTAATGATGAGTTAATAATAATGAGTAGAAGCATAAAGAAATGTTCTACAATTTATTGTAATGTGGATTGCACAGGTCTATTCAATATATTTAAATTATAAATTATGCAATAGATATTTAAATAAATAAAATAATAAGAGAAAATCAAAGAGAAGTACACTACCATAAAGAGTATATATATGTGTATGAATGTGTATGTGTGTATATATATATGTGCATGTATATATGTATACATATTTTCACATATATATTAGGGGGTAATCAACAAAATGGAATTTTTTTCCATACTTGGAAGCATTTTTCAAGCTCATCTGTTTGGATGGCTGATAACACCTCTCTCATTTTTATCCATCCCCTCTTCTATGTCATCTAATCACCATCCTTTCATGTCCATCTTCATTCATGGAGTGAGGTCAGGTGACTAAGATGCATGGTGTAAGAGAGGTGTGTTGTTTTTGCCAAAACCTGGCACACTGAGATGGCTGCATGAGCAGGTGCATCATTGTGGTATCAAAACCAGTCTCTCCTCTGCCATAAATCAGGCCTTTTCGTCACACACTATTACCCAATCTTTTTAGAATCTCTAAATAAAAAACTTGATTAGCAATCAGTCTGACCTGTTGGAAGACTGCAAATGTACTATTCCTCTCACATCAAAAAACTAAAACAAAAAACCCCACAAATGAGCATGATCTTGATCTTTGAATTCACTCGATGAGCTTTTTTGGG
Organism: Tenrec ecaudatus; assembly: GCF_050624435.1. Classification (NCBI taxonomy): domain Eukaryota; kingdom Metazoa; phylum Chordata; class Mammalia; order Afrosoricida; family Tenrecidae; genus Tenrec; species Tenrec ecaudatus. The sequence continues at coordinate 145,351,613 of NC_134538.1, read as the reverse complement.
GGGCAAGGTGACGGCCAATGGCATCTTCCACTGGCTTGATTGATGTTTGCGTTAGGGTCATGAGAATAGCACCATGTCTCCTCACCAGAGAAAATGCCTGGGTCACTTCCGAGCTGTTTCAAGCATGGCATGCATCAATTCGACATTCTTTTTCCAAGCCAGTCAGACCCTGAGGCACACATTCCACACTTTCCCTTCTCCTTCCCAAATCTTCGGATAAAATCTCTGAAGCAAACTCCCAGACAGTCCAGATCACTTCTCCATCCCTGCAGTGGTCCGTCGTCAGTCTTCAAGCACAAGTGCATGCATTTTGTGGACATTTTTATCCAGTGTGTTCACAAACACACACTGTTCTCTGCAATTGGCCATCACAAAAAAGTGAGGTTTGACACTGATTTTACAAAAAAAAAAAATTCACTGTCACCTGAGAGAAACTTCCCATTTGACACCACTGCATGCACTAATCCGAGAAAGTTGGTGGATGCTCACTAGTGGGAAAAATGCATTCTATAAACGCTTTTCCTGGGGTTTTTTTGGGGGAGGATTAACCATTGTGTGCATAAAGTATCCATAACACAACAATCTTCATTGCTACAATGCAGTGATGAACGTCTCATACTATTATACATAAGGTCTTCAGGCGTCAGCACCAACTCTATGACAACTAATGAAAACATATATGCATACATATATTCCCACACTCCAACTTACAGTCCATCGTGCAAGAAAATGTGTGCGGACAGGCTGCACACAGTAAAAGAGCATATTGTGCTAACAGATTCCACTAGCAGGCCCTCCAGCTGGGTTTTCCCATGATGCCATTGCTGAAGAAGTGAAACCAGACCAGAGCTAAATTTGTAAAGCAAGGATACATCAGACAGATAATTGGACCAGGAAAAGTTATGGATAGATGTCAAGGTAGAATCTTCATCTTTCTCTTAGAAAAAATGGCAGTGCAAGCAATACCTAGCAACCATCAAATCAGACACAAAAGTACCTCACCTACACTGGGTTTCTGTGAATATGTCCCCCTCTCCACAGTCCTTCTAGTAACCAAGTCTCCTGTCTCAGATTGCTGACAGGACACCCGACACCTCTATGGAATCTCCCACTCCAGGGCTTGAAGCCATAATTTTACTAGTTCATCCCTGCTCTGATTTTTGTGTGTCGACTGTGATGGAAGCAGCTTCAACCAGCTTGGAGGAACGTTCTAGTTGCTAGCAACTCACAACCATTGGATCGATGTTGCCTCCGAGTGGCTCTTTGATTCATTTATACTTCGGGTGACCAGGAATGTAAATCTGTAAAAGAGCAGACCGCTCCTCTTTCTTTCATGGACCAGTGGCAAGTAGGATCTACCAACCTGGTGGCAGCCACCCAATGCAGAGGCTCCAAACCTATGGGGCACCTGGGTGTAAGTTAGCAGAAACAATTCAACTGCAATTTCAAGTAAGAATTGCTAGGAAAACACACTAGCCACACGTGGTCAAATAAGCAGAATCTGACAGTTGCCAATCACATTGCTGTCAGAAGGTGGTGTGATTGTTTAAAGTGCTGTTGTTTGAAGTGTGGTCTCTGGACAAGCAGCCTGGGCATCGGCTGGGAGCTTGTCAAACTGCAGGATCTCGGGCTCCACCCCAGGCCTAGAGTGCTGACAAGATCCCTAGGTAATTGTTGCTCACCTAAAGTTGGGGAAACACTGATTAAAAGGAAAATGGTGGCATAGTAATAATAAAATGAGGGGGAAAATGATGTTATTAAAATTTCAGGAAGAAACTCCAGTAATCATATGGCAATGTCACACGCACATACACATATGTATTGAACACAAAAGGAATACAAATCTAAATGTTAAAAATCAAGAGAAAATACTTTGTAGACTACAGCATAAAGCAGCAGGTAGCACAATGATTTGGGTTGGCGGTGGGGTTCATAGGAGTTGTGTTGAGGAACAATCCTGGCAGGGTCCAGGGTACAGCTGTGAGGAAACCTCTGTGATAACTGCCACATTAAAATGTTAAAACATAAACTTTGATGGCACCGCTGGACCGCCAAGCCCATGGTTGGCAATTCAAACCCACTAGCCACAATGCATTAAAGAGCTCCACCCACTCTAGAAATTCTAATGTGTTCCTTCTTCTTTCTTTCTCCCCGTTCAGGTTTGAAAGTCTATAAGGCAAATTGATCAAATACTCCCAGGAGATATTGTAGAGCTAGATGAATAGGCATACTATTTAAACTATGTGCGGGTAATGGCCATTTTGAAGTTGTATGTGACATAAGAATGTGTTTTCATTTCAGTCTAAATTTTAATTTATAGAAGTTGTTGACTCTAACTTGTATTATAATACTAAATCCCATCACTCAGAAAAAAGTCTGAATGTCCTTTAATTTGAAAACTTCTGAAAGTGCTTAAAATGATGCACTGGAGTTACGGTGTTGGCAAACATTCTTGAACACTGAATGCCAGAAGCACATATAAGTTTGTCTTGGAAGACGTCCCACCAGAATCCTCCTCCAAAGCCTGGCTGGAGAGACTTTGTCTCACATACTTCAGACATATTATCTGAAGAGACCAGTACCTTGAAAAAGGACATCGTGCTTCCTAAAATAATGGGTCAGTGAAAAGGAGGAAGACAGACCAGGGGATGATTTGACACACTGTCTGATGCAATGGGTGCAAGCACAGCAAATGTGAGACTGGCACAAACCGGGCAGTGTTTTGTTCTGTTGTGCGTGGGACGGCTCTGATTTGGAATCAAACAATAATAAACACATCTGGATGAGGATTGATGGTGCTGTCAAATAAGAGTTGGGTTGGTAACTGACAGGTCAGTAATTCAAACACCAGAAGAAGATGACGCTGTCTTAAAAAATTGTGGCCATTGAAATTCTATGTGGTTAAATTTGCTAATTAAATTCAATAGCAATAGTTTTTGTTTTGTTTTGGTTGGGGGCCTGTCAAAAATGGAGTCTGAAAAAAATTGGCAAAATATTTTTATGTGTATGGAGTAATACTCTCTGAAACAGTTTTTTTAATGTTAAAATAACTATGATTAACCAAATAATGGAAAGAAAGCAGGGTCAGTGATGTACAAGGACTATCAAAGGTGTTGTTTCACTGAACAGTTTAAGTGTGCCTAGGTCCTTATTGTATTTGTATGGGAGATGGATGTACATAATAACTTTAAAGATCATAGAGAATTTAGTGTCTGAATAAAAAACAAAACAAAAGGTAAGCTACCATAACAACACTAACAAAAGAAAAATACATTGTGAATGGAATGTAAAGCTAAAAATGAAAAAAATCAGGGTCATTTATGACAAATAGAAACACTCAAACTTGGTGTAAATTGGATTAAACATAACATTTTTTATTATACGAACTAATTCAGTAAACCTATTGCCATAAAGTTGACTCTGCTGAATCACAGTGATACTTATATACTGATGAAAACTGAAAATGGTACAATAAGAATCAGATAAATAAGGATCAAAAAAGAGTGAAACGACATGATTGCTGATGACAAAATGGGTGCAAAAGCAAATGTGATGAAGAAAGCTGATGGTGCCCGGCTATCAAAAGATATAGCATCTGGGGTCTTAAAGGCTTGAAGATAAGGAATCATCCATCTAGCTGAGAAGCAACAAAGCTTACATGGAAGCATGCCAGCCTGTGTGAACATGAGGTGTCAATGGCATCAGGTATCAGGCATCTAAGACCCAGAACAAAATCATACCAGTGTGAATGGGGGTGGGGGGCATGGAGTGGAGACCCAGAGCCCATCTGTAGACAATTGGACATCCCCTTACAGAAGGATCACAAGGAAGAGATGAGACAGTCAGGGTGCAGTATAGCACTGATGAAACATACAACTTCCCTCTAGTTTTTAATGCTTCCCCCTCCCTCCAACTATCATGACATCAATTCTACCTTATAAATCAGACTAGACCAGAACATGTATACTGCTACAGATAAGAGACTGCAACACAGGGAATCCAGGATAGATAGACACCTCAGTGCCAACAGTGAGAACAGAGATACCAGGAGGATAAGGTGAAGGTGGCGGGAGAAAAGGGGACTCACCACAAAGATCAACATATAACCCCCTCCTAGGAGGATGAAGAACAGAAAAGTGGGTGAGGAGTGCCAGAGGACAATGTAAAATATGAAAATAACAATCCATAACTTATCAAGAGTACATGGGGGAGGGAAGTTGGAAGGGAGGGGGAAAATTAGGAGCTGATAACAAGGGTTCAAGTGGAAAGAAAAGGCTTTGAAAATGATGGTGGCAACCTATGTGCAAATGTGCTTGACACAATGGATGGATGAATGGATTGTGATAAGAGATGTAAGAGCCTCCAATAAGAGTATTAATAAAAGAAAAAAAGAAGAAAGGAAACATTAAGAAAATGATGATAGCAACATATGTAAAAAAAATTCTTGATAAAATTGATGTAAGGAATGGTATCACAGTTGTAAGGGCCCCCGATAAAATGTTTTGTTTTGTTTTCTTTAAGAAAATAAAAAAGAAGGGCAAAATGTATTTCAGGTCAAGACTAACCACAACGCATTAATTTTTATATTGCTTGGAAGACTGAAAGATCAGCTTTTTATGCTAGCTACTCTTAAAGCAACATTTTTGGTGTTTGTCTTGCCTAAATCTTGCTGAAGGTAAAAGATAGTCACTTAAATTTGACAGTGCTAAACTAGGTGAGGTTCCCAGCTTCAGTGGCTGTTGCATCGGTGATAACTCCATGGACTTCTCTGATCTTTCTGTGGACGTCGGCCACAGAATTACAATCTTGCCTGTTTTGACTCATCTTTCAAGACTACCTGACTTTCCTTACAATGCTTGATTCACTAGATGCTGCTGCTTTATGTTGTTTAATCCCACAACCTTTTTGAATTGCTTTATTGATATATAAACATGTCAACTTGAGTTGATTGAAAAACATTGGTCTTAGCATGGACCATAAAATTACTTTTTTTCCAGGAGAGAGAATTAATCATTTTTAAAAATATATATTTTGAATATTCACAAGCTTAAAATAATTGTATTACTGAGAGAATGCAGCCACCCATGGATTAGGATAAAATATTATGCATGTAAGCCTGTGTACATATGAACTAGAACCCTAAGAGCAACACTTTTTGATTTAGCTTCATATTTATTCACACTGACCTATAATGTAAGGTAGTATGTTTAGAAAGTATTATTTACTTATCACAACCTAGATAACAATACTATTTTGCCTAACATGATATCACAAACTCAGGTGTGTTTACCTTTTGTGATGTAAACATTATAAAATGGAAATTTCAATTTTGACCCAATAATCTTAGAAAAATAATTTCACAGCATTTGACAGAGTGTTAGCAAATGTAACACACTTTTGCCTACAGTATTTCAGATAACTACCAAAACTTAAGTGAACTCTATGAATTAAAAAATGTATTGCTCTGGCTCTTTGTAAGTACCTTTTCAGTGGGTGACATCAACTTTGGCTATTAAACCCAAATTAAATTTCAAACATACAGGCATATGCATACAAAGAGCCACTGCCATTGAAAAAGATTTGCATTTTCTTCGACATAAATATCTTTAAAATTAGGGAGGAGAGAGTATAGAAATAGTGAGTGTATGGAATGAGACCACACTCTCTCCCCGAGCTTCTAGAAGATGCCTTTGTTTGACAGGCACAAGGGCAATTTAAACCTGGCCAGTACCTCTTTTCTGGGAATCTGGGAACTTGCCAAGAGGCAAATGAAGGGCAACTCTTTGCAAAGCGTGACATCAGAACTCTATGATGGCTATCAGGGCTTCTGGGTGACCAACGTGTTGACCTTCCTGATAGAAGAAGGGGAAAGATGTTCAGAAGGAAAGAAATTCAAAGGCAGACTGATCAACTTTGTGCCCTGCACATGGTGGGGAGAAGTAATTTTTCATGACTATATCGATGAAATTGATACATTGCATATTATAAAGGTTGAACAAATTCTGTTTGAATTTTTTAGAATGATATATTCCTTAATATGCATCCAAAACAACACTGCCCTACTTATGGTAAACAAGTTGAATACAAGCATATCAATTCATTTTTGTTAATATTTGTTTTTAGTTTATTCCATGTGTGTTAGTCTGGGTTGACTAGAGAAGTAAATCCGGAGACACTCATATGTGTGTGAGAGAGTTTTATATCAAAGCGTAATTGTCCATTAAGAAAGCATCCCAGGCCAGTCCAGATCAAGTCCATAAGGCAATATTAGCCCATAGGTCTGATACCAATCTATAAATTCCTCTTCAGACTCATGAAACACATGCAATGATGCCAAATACAGGAAGATCACAGGCCAGTGGGTGGAGAGTCTTGTGGATCCAGTGGTGGTAAAGACATCTCAGCGCTGGCGTGGGTCTCCACGTGGCTCGTCCAGCTCCAGGGCTCTGGCTGCATCAGCGTAGCTCCATCAGGCTCATCATCAGTAATGTCTCTCAGGGAGTAAGTGTGTGTCCCTCATTCAATCAGCTATTTATCTATTAGTGCCTCCAAATAAGGTCATCAACTTACAACCTGACTGACATGCTAAACTTCACCCCTTCACTTTGAAAGCTCAAACTGACAACAGATTATGTACCACACCATGTATTAGTGTTTTTCATGAGATAACATCAATTACTGCCTCTTTACTATCATTGTCCCACAATTTATGCATTTTTAACTGTGGCAAAAATATTTTATATTTCTTATTCCACTTAAGAAATTTAAGATAAATGATATATTTTATAATATTTTCCTAATTATCTTGGAGTCACAGCATCAGATATACCTTCCAGTTATGAAGAATCCCTGTTTGTTGCTTATTTGAAATAGTATATATTTGGATCCTACCCTTATAATCATTATTATATGGATCTATGTAAACATGAAATTGTTGAGAAGAAATACAAGGAGCCAAGTATCTTTTGCCTCACATCTCTTGTGAAATTGTTACAGAAGAATATGTGGACAAATCATTTAGTATTATAAATAGATTCAAAAGTAAGGAAAACTATATAAGGTGGGAGCATTATAAGAAGATCACGTTTGTGTGAAACAGAGAAAAAAGGTTATGGAAAGAGAGAATTAAGAATAATAAGCAACACAGTGAGTCGGAAGACTGACAGGTGAAATCTTTAATGGTATATGTCCTCAGTAGTTTCTTAATTTTCACCAAAAAGGAGTGGCCGGTCTTGCCTCCAGTCCTTTCCTTAGAGGGCTCCTGCTTCAGGTCTCGACCTTGCTGAGTAAGCTCAGGACACACTTCACCTCATTCCCCAGAGGGAATTATCCACAATTGCACATCTTGATTTATTAAAATATGGAAATTCATTCCCTGTAGATGATGCTCGCTGACAAACTAAGTCTGTTGAGATGCATTCATGAAGGTGTGTCCTTATTGGGTTCCGCAAACTATTTTCTATACTTTATAATTTTGACATAAGATGACAGCAACACTCAGCCCCATAACTTCCTGTGATGCAGCCATTAAATGTAGAACGTGGGCTGAATAAGCTTTTGGTGCACTACAGAGGGCAAATCCACTCCAAGGATCTCTTTGGAAGGCGAAAACACAATGTCCCGTTGAGGGCTGAAGTTTGCCTGAGTCGAACCATAGTGTTTTCAATCACCTCCTTCACATGTCAAAACCAAACAACGAATAAGGAAGACAGAAGAAAATTTATGTCTTAGAATGACGGGGTTGCCAGAAAACGTTTACTATATCACGGACCTCAGAAAAAATGAACAAATAATAAACAAAAAACAAAAGAGTCTAGAAGCTAGGATGGTGGGGTCTCATCTGCTGCTCTTTGGAAATGTTATCAGAAGGAACAAGTTCTTGGAGAAGGATATCATGCTTGGTGAAATAGAGCTTGGCTGGAGAGAGAGAGAGAGAGAGAGAGAGAGAGAGAGAGAGAGAGAGAGAGAGAGAGAGAGAGAGAGAGAGAGAAAGGACACCAAAAGAACCTGACTAAGATGAATTGGCAGAGTGGGTCCAACATTGGATGCAAACCTGACAATGACCATGAGGGTGACCCTGATTGGACAATGTTTTGTTCTCAAATATAAAGGGCATCTATGAGGACTGGACTCAATACATCAAAAACAACAACCCATGCTCATGCTAAGTATGCTTTGTTGGACAACCTTGAAAGACAGTTCCATATTCTGTGACTGGTCAATAGCTGGTGGAACTAGAAGGGAGTCAAATATTCTAACTACATGCACCCGTCCCCACTCTGTTCCACGGATAAGATGTCTGAGCCAAGCTAAGCCTCTTTTTCAAGGGGACTAGTGAAATTTCTTGCTTATCATGGAGGAGTGGATTTCAGTTCCCTGCCAGCCCACATAATTATTCAAATCATCCCATTACATTTCCCCATGGGAATCAGGGAGCACCCTGCTTTCTTAATACTGAAAATCCCTGTCACCCATAGCCTCTGCCTGTTTACGATGTTCGAGAGTGTGGTCCACATGTGGTCTTGTGTGACATACTCCTTTCAGTATGCACTAATAGAGGTATATGTCTTTTGTTTCTCTTCTTTGCTTTTGAGACAGTTTACTTTTATTTTTCGCAGTACTCTCTGCCAATATGTGATGATAGCTACCTTTAACATCTCCCGTGGCCTTATGGTATGGCTGATTTATGATACTTTTTACTACACCAAAAAGTCCAACTTTAACATCTGAGAATGTCATTCCTTGAGGCTTTTTCTCTCAACTTCCCAGCAGGCCAGATTCTCATTTGCTCCACAGTTGTGTGGTGGTTCTTCTATTAAGAATAGCGAAGACCCGCAGTTACAAAACCCAGCAACATACACGAGAAACTTGGAAAGCTTTCATTCACATCCTTTGTGCTTCCCTCTCAAGAAATCCATGATATGTCACTTCAATCAACATGCAAATTCTTTTCACAATGTTCCTGCTTTGATAGAAATGAGATGCCATCCCCCAATAAACTCAAGAGGAACAAGAAGACTGGACTGAAAAATTCTGAGGCCCTTTCGTCTTCTTATAAGGATTGCATATATTTTATTACTAACAACCCTGAGGTTGAAACAAAGCTTTAAAAATGGAAATAAAAGCACTACAGTACCACTGAAAGCCTCTCTATAAATCATGCAATGGATATTTGGATAAGTTATTGGTATGTGTGTGCATTAACTTATTCACTCACACACTCACTGCTATTGAATTGATGATGATTCAAAGCAACCCTACAGGATGGGGTAGAACTGTCCCTGTGGGTTTCCAAGCCTATAACTCTTTATGAGAGGCAGAATCCCTTCTTTGTCAGAGAAGCAGCCAGTGGTTTCCAACTGCTGAGCTCACAGATTGCAGCCAATCTTTAGAAGGAAATCATATTTGGTCTAAACAGAATGTCAACATGAGCTAAGAAAATACTAAATGAAGTCCACTGAAACAACAGACAAAAATAGATTCAACAGAGCACAGATCTTGGAGATCTTTCGACTCCAAGGATATAGTGTAGACCTGGGCAAATTTTCATCCTGTCATACATAGTCACCATGAGCTGATGCCAACTCTATGACACCTTACAAGAGCATCCAGAAAATATAAAGACTTTTCATATCCAATTCCATTCACAAATGTTAACCACTCGACTGAAAAATGTCAGAAGGCTTGTAGGAAGCATCCAGCTGAGGTATACTACTGGCTAATAAACACATGCATAATTGCTCAATACCATGAAATAAAAATCAAAATGCCAATGAGACAACACACACATCTATGGAAGATATAATGTCTAAAACAAAAAATATGCTTGGTGAACTGAATGGAAGACAACTATATTTGTACTCATTCCAGAGAAATGTGGCTGAACAAAATGGTATAAAATAGTAGCACTGATATCACATGCAAGTAAAATTTTTCTCAAAATCATTCAACAGAGGATACAGCAGTACATTGACAGGGAGCTCCCATAGGTTCAAACTGGATTCAGAAGAAATGTGGAACAAGGGATATCATAATTGCTGTTTGGCTGAAGTAATAGGATACCAGAAAGGCATTTACTTATGCTTCATGGACTATGCCAAGGCATTCGATTATGTACCCATAACCTTGAAAAGAATGGGTAATTCAAAATCCTTTAATGTGCTCATGTGGAACTCGTATATGGAGCAATAGGCAGTTGGGCAAACAGAACCAGGCCTACTGTATGGTGCTAGAGAAGAATGTCGAGTCTACCATGAACTGCTAAATGGACAGACCAATCTGTCTTAAAAGAATGATAGCCAGAAAGCTCCTTCGAGGCAAGGATGGTGAGACTTTGTCTTACATAATTTTGGCATGATGTCAGGAGAGACTAGTACCTGGAGAAGGACATCGTACTTGGTAAGGTAGAGATGCAGCTAAAAAGAGAAGATCAATTGACCAAGTGGTTATACCAATGGACTCGGGCAAAGGACCAATTGTGAGGATGGTGGAGGATGAGGTAATGGTTCATTCTGTTATGCATAGATCAGTTACGTGGATCAGGGTAGTTGAAAGAAGATTTAAATGGATTATTTGGAAAACTAAAGAAATGTGTCATATGTATGAAGGTATGTTTCCCTAATGTATTGAGGCATGTGTATCTTTCTTTCTTTAATGAACAGTGTGGGTGGCCCATGACCCAACAGTTCATCGCTATGGGCCAGAACTGAGTGGTGGACACCTAACCATTTGTTTTTGTTAGGTGCCATGAAGTCTGTTCTGGCCCACAGCAACTCTATGCACAACAGAACAAAACACTTCTCAGTTATACGCCATCCTTAACTGTTTATTCAAGACATAAAATGCCCAGTGCTTGAGTAACTTAGGGAGGCAGACATTCACATAACAGATACACTTCTTTAGTTTTTCAAACAATTTAAATCTCTGTAATCTTCTTTCAACTACCCTGAGCAATAGAACTGGTCTTCTTTCTAATGTTACACAAAATATATTTTTTACTTCTCCTATATACTTTTATATGATTTATTATAGAAGTTTAAATTATCTTTAATATTATTTTAAAATTCACAATATAAGGGAGGCTTGTACTACATGTTTTCTTAATGACTATAATAGTAATTTGTGACAAAATAGGAAGCTGTGTTTCTCAAATAAATATAAATTTGCAAATTTACATGTTAATGCAATATCTTATTTGTTTAGTCTTTTTCTAATTCTTGGTTATTTAGGGAAGTAGCTTTACAGTTTTCTACAGTATATAATTGTGAATAGAAGGAAACATGTAATTTACTCAAAAATGACTAAACTCTTGAATTGCTGCATCTCAAAATCTTGCAAATAAGCAATCTAAGATTCAATCTGTTTTCTTCCTTAATAATGGAATTATTAATATTCATTGCAATTAAGGACAAAAAATAGGTAATTTACTCTTGTTTAGTTAATGTGATAGAAATAAACCTCAATTTGAAAACAGAGTAGGCAAATAGAATCATTCCAGATGCCTTAATTTTGCCATTCTGTATCCTCTTACTGTGCAAATTTAGGGCAATGTTGTCCATAAAGTACACAGATAGAATATATAGAGTAGGAGCTAGGGTCACTGCTAAAAAAAAAAACAACTCAGTAAAACAATCCTTATTTTTTATTCGTCTCCAAATGTATTCCCTGTACATTCCTTTCTTCTCCCCTTATTCTTTATTCCAATGATTCTCAATTTTTTGTTGGATAAGTATCTTTAGGGAGCACACAAAACTCCTGGACTTAGAACATGGAGATTCTGATTCAGTAGGTTTTGGCTATGACCCCACAAACCCCTCACTGCCATTTTCATAAATGTTGGGCTTCTAATTCCAAAGTCAGAAATGCAGCTGCTCTACAGAAGAAAGAAGGAGCTCTGTACTCCCGTAGAGTTACATTCTGGAAAGCCCATGCTGGCAGTTCTACCCTATCTTATGGGGTTGCTATGGGTTGGAAGTGACTCGAGGTAGTGAGTGGGCTAGGACATGGGTTCTTAACTCTTTATGAGGCACCTTCACTACTCCTCCACCCTTCCCCGCCTCAGGCTGACAGTGATGAGAAGGCCTTCCTATTGCCATAGTGAGCCTAGAGAACAAAGCAGGACTGCCTCCGTGGGTTTCTGAGACCATGATGCTTGCAGAAGAATATCTCACCTTTCTCCTGGATAGCTGCTGCTGGTTTTGAACTGCTTATCTTGAGGTTATCAGACCAAGGTCACTATAAATCAGGATGAGCTTTATGATTGTGAGTTTTCAATGATTGCTATAAGGAGTTAAACAATATTTTTAATATGACATAATCTTTATATTAAAAATTTGATTAATTTGTGATTTGTGTGTTTGATTTTGCCATTTGCTTCTAACATTTTGACTAGACCATGAAACCCTTTGAGGTTCCTAAAATACTCTGACTTGACTGGGTCAGGTGTACAGAGTTTCTTAAACAGGTCATCTCTCCTTGACCATAAGCAGAATAGAACTCCTTCTTTCTTATCACTACCTTTAAGATCACATCATTCAATACACCGATTTTTCATCTGGATGACCTATCAGGCAAATCTACAGTTTCCCATGCGTGAGGACAGAAAATCCCTGTGTCTATTATAATTAAGTCCAGTGGTTTTCAGCCACCTTTAAACTTTGTGCCCGATGCTCACGTCCTGTTCCCTCTACTCAGCTCAAACCAGCCAAAAGAATCTGCAAGGGGGAAATTGGATGAAGTGAGTTCTTTTCCTGTTTTCATCTCACATTTTATATCTTCTCCCCTACTCATGGTGCTGAATCTTCTATAACCAGTACCATTGGGGAAATGGGATATGAAAGAGCCTTTAACTAGCTTCTCCATCTCCTATACATCACCCTGTGGCACCTACTATGGATCCATCTTTCCATCCAATGGGAAATTCTTTCTGGAATGAACCAAAGTGGCTCTAAATTTCTGCATTTTCTCACGTTTTGCCCTAACGCTAAGAGTTCTGGGTACTCCTACTGCATATCTATGTAGACTCTCTGTTCAATTTCTCCAGATATGATTTATAAAGAAGCCTTGCTGTCTTGCAAACCCAGAAGACCTAGAAAAAGGTTATTTCAAAAGCTGTGTTAACTCATCTCTCTCCTGTAGCAGCACAGCGTAGTGAAGCTATTTTAAATAGCAACAGTCATCTTTTCAAAGTTTGAGATGCTACTCTGTACTCCTCATAGATACCTTCCCAGGTCCTAAAGGCGGCTCCTTTGAAATACCCAGAATGCACAGCAGCATGGGGGTCTTGTGCCAGACACTTCTACTTTTCTATCAGCCTCTTGATTTCTATTTAGAGAAAGTTTACATGTTGGCAATAAAAAAATAAATATTATCGCTAGTGTCATTGAATTACTTTTGAGACCTTTTAATGTGCTTGCCTTTTAAACTTGATTTCCCCTCCCTGCCAAGGAGTTAGCCCCACTCAAGACTGAGTAAAATGGAAGTGACCTTTTAACTACTAGGTGTGCAAGATTCCTACAAATTGTTTCCTTCCATGCAGAGTGTTTAGATACCAATAATCTGAGTTTCCTTTCTTGCCTTCTGGGACCAACATTAGATTCAACAGTATTTTTGTTTCTGCCAATCATATTTCAACTAAAAAGTAAACTAAACCTACCATCTAGTCAATTCTGCCTCACAGCAATTCTATAAAACAGAGTCGAACTGCCCCTTTGGGTTACCAAGGCTGTAAATCTTCATGGGAGCAGAAAGCCTCATCTTACTCCTGTCAATCTTATTTACTGAGAGCAAGTTTAGTGGCTGAATGCAGAAGCAGAACAGGAGCACCTTAATCCGGGATAGCACACAACTCTGTGGTAGAGAAGTTCAATTATGAAGCTGAAAGAATGGTTAGAAAGCAAGGACTTTGAGCCCAGCAGCAGCAGCGTGGACCAGAGAGGATAAGAGAGGGATCATATGACAGACTTGTGGCACTTTTGTTTTTTTAAACACCCAGGTGCCTCTGGCAGAGAGCTGAGATGGCCTTACTGAGAGGCTCACTTGAGATAGCTCTTCATTTTCCTCCACACTGCTAGTTTCCCACCCCGCCCCCCTCCCACCGTGGTGGGATTTATCTGTAGACACACCTCACTGCATTATGTTTTAGTCTGTTGGGCATCACAGCGATTTTACAAATTGCAGTCCGGGGGGAATCCTTTTGAGCAAGTGTGCACAACGTGCCCATTTCATATCCCTGAGTCACATCTGGTGATGCTCACTCTTTCATACTGCGCTTACACATGTAAGAGATGATAGCATAGTGTGAGCATAATTTTATATGCACTGCACCAACAAATATTATGTGACTGACTCTCTGGCTGTATTTTTATTTTAGTGGCATTTCTGTGTAATAGACTTGTATCTAATTATCGATTTACCAAAAATCAAACCAAACTCCTTGCCATCAAGCAGATGCCCACATATAGCCACCCTATAGGACAGAGCAGAACTGTCCCTCCTTGTGAGTTTCTGAGACTTTAACTCTTTATAGTAGTAGAAAGCCCACCTTTCTCCCATAGAACAGTTGGTGGATTCAAACTGCCGACCTACAGGATAGCAGGCAAGTATGTAAGCACTACATCACTAGGGCTCTCTTATTTGTCAAAGCATTTTCAAATAAAACTGAAAGAAGCCTCTTGGTGAGATGTACTGATGCAAAGGCTACAAGAAAGGAGGCAAACATGGACGCCATCGTGAGCATTCTGCAAGCCCGGACAGTGTTTCATTCCACTGTCCAGGGGCTCCTTATGAGTTAGAACAAGCACCTAACAAGCAGCAAAATGAGGACATTATTGTAAGTATTTGTAAGCTTTGTTATCTAAATATCAAGGTGTCAACAATCAAAACCATTCTGACATATCTGTATTCATTTAACCTGTGTAGCTATCTGCTTTTTGGAAGTGGCTAAAGATTTTCAGTTTCTTCCATATCTGTTTTTAAAAAGATTTTATCATTGTATTTATGGTTGTTGTGTTTCTAAGATAACATTTAAAAATAAACTACTATAGTTTCTTCATTTGTCAAATAGAAACAATAATTACAATTCTCTTCACTTTCCAAAATTATTTTAAACTCATGGCTTGGGAGGCTCTTTTAAATGGGATAGTGTCTTATTTGTTCTGACTGAGTTTAATTGGCACATTCCCATTTCTCTCACCCTCTCTCCACTGGAAAACAATTTGTTGATGAGTAGTTCTAACAGCTTGTATGTACATGGACTTCCATCTTTATCCATCTAAATATTTTCCTGATTTACATTATCCATAATATGTCGTTGATTTTTAAAAAATATTACCTTACACATATGCGCACACACCCTTGATTATCACTTATCCTGATGTGGACGAGCCTGTCAATTGCTCGTACATAAGTTCAAGTTGA
Organism: Tenrec ecaudatus; assembly: GCF_050624435.1. Taxonomy (NCBI): domain Eukaryota; kingdom Metazoa; phylum Chordata; class Mammalia; order Afrosoricida; family Tenrecidae; genus Tenrec; species Tenrec ecaudatus. The sequence goes on along the minus strand of NC_134538.1, from coordinate 145,336,196 downwards.
AGAAAATTAAATTTACTAATGTCAAAATAAGACCTAGAGTACATTACACGCAAATTTCAAGGACATCTTAAGAATAGGTTCCATTCATTGAACGCTAATGAAGACCTGATTAGCTAATGGATGACAGGAAGATTATACGCAAAGAAAGCACAAAGTCATTAAAATACAGAAAAGGAAAAACATGATTAAAGTAGATGTTGGAAGACACTTTGAAACTTGCTTTTGATTATAGAGTAGCTAAAGCAAATAGAAGAAATGGTGAAGTGAAAGCTCTGATAAGAGAATTTCAAAGTGCACCCTGAGAAGAAAAAGTATTACAAAGAAATTTTCAAAAAGACCAAGGGTCAGAAAAGCCAAACAGGAAGGACACACTGCATAAATGAAACTGAAAGAACTGAAGACAAAAATTCCACCTCGAGTTTTAATATTAAAATATTTCATTGTCAGATTAGTGAGTGGCCAAGAACCAATATTATTAAAGAAAAAATCCCCAGCTGCCCAGAAGGCATTACCCAGAACCATGCTCCAGACATTCATGGAACATCAGTTCAACACAGTGATGAAGCACTCATTAATCAATACTGAGAACTTGGAAGACAGCTGCCTAGGAAATTGATTATAAGAGCTCCAGTTTTGTTCCCAGTCCAAAGAAAGGTGACCCCCACACAATGGGGAAATTATTGAGTCATTGATTAAATGCAAGCAAAGTTTTTCTGAAGATCATTCAGCAATGGTTACAGAAAGGCACTAGCAGGGGCTATCAGAAATATAAGTCCGCTTGAGAAGAGCGTTTGGAAAAGGGGATATGATTGCTGATCTCATATAGACCTTAACTCAAAGTAAGTAATACAAGAACGATGCTTGCTTGTGTTTTATTTATTGTTCAAAGTAATTCTACTATAGGTCATAATCAACTCTGGATAACATGGAGAAGAAGAAAAATTCCAGAAAGCTTCATTGTGATCAAGAGGCAGTTGTGGAAACACAAGGGAACACCATATGATTGAAAGTCAGGAAAAATGTATTATATGAAGAAGACAGTGACATCAGGATCAGAGGGGGGGGGTTATAACTACCTGTGATATGCAGATGACACAACCTATCTGGCTGAAAATGAGCAGGACTTCAAGCACTTGCTGACGAAGATCCAGGATTGCAACCTTCAGAATGGATGAGATTAATGTAAAGAAAACCAAATCTTCACAGCTGGACCAATAGATAATATCATGATAAATGGTAAAAATCTGAAGTTTTCAAAGAATTTAAATTGTATGGATCTGTGATCAATGCTCATGGAAGCAGTACATAAGAAATTAAAAGACACATTGTATTGGTTAAATATGCTACACAAGCTATTTTTAAAATGTTGAAGAGTAGGATGTCATTTTGAGGATTACATATGCCTGATCCCAGCCATGATACTTGCTTTTGCTTCCTATGCATGTGCAAGATGGATATTGTATACGGAAGATTGAAGAAGAATCAATGCATATGAACTATAGTTCTGGCAAAGGATATGAAAAGTACCATTGGCTGTCAAAAGAACAACCATCTTATTGGGAAGAAGTGCAGTCAAAATGCCTCTTAGAGGTGATGGTGGTGTCAAGAGACCGTCCTTAGCAAAAGACATCATCCTTGGTAGAGTGGAAGGGCAGTGCCAAAGAAGAATATGCGTTAGGAGATGGAACAATGGCTTCAAGCATGACCATGTTAAGGGCGCACCAGGCTGTGGAGTATTTTCTTCTTCTGCCCATATTGTCTGAACCTCAGAACTGACTCAATGTACCTAGCACTCTTACATCTCCAACAGTTTAAGAGTATCTTAATCATGGGTTTAGATTTTGACTCTGTCAGAAAAAGGATAATTCAATTAACACCTTCATGACTGAGAAATATATTTTAATAGCCTCTGGGACTTTAAGCATAGATATTAGATGAACAGGAGACATGCAACATAAAAAACTCTAATGTTACTTTTACTGCTCTTGCGAATTATTAGTCCCACTTGTACAACATACGTCTTTCTAATTTGTATGACATATGCTGTTAGTATGCCAAAATATCAACCCCTTTCCTCCTGAGTTGGTTCTGATTCACAGGGATCCATATAGGGTACACAAATCATTGTAAATCTTTATGGAAGCAAACATCCCCTTCTTTCTCCAGAAGAGTGGCTGATGGATTTGAATCATCAACCTTGCAGTTGGAAGGTCATCACTTACCCAACAGTGCTAGCAAGACCATGGACTTTTCATCATAGAATTTTTAAAACAAATGATGAATGAAGATATCATAAATAAAAGTGGGTTTTGCTGTTGTTTATGCATATAAAAGTTTTGGCATGTCTGACACTGTTTTAACCACAGACATAGACCAAATTGACTCTAGATTAAGTTCTGAGCTTATTCCTGAAATCATTGAAAGAAGGAAACAGTGCGGTTCCTACCTCCAGACTGGTCCAAGACTGTGAAATTCAACAAGTTATGTACCTCAAACTTTGTTGAAGGTTAAGGGGAAATAATTAACAGGTTTGTAATGGGCCTAGGAGATAATTAACAAATTTTACAATGATCAGAGCATCTTCAAACAATGGGACACTGAAAGCAAGGCTCATAGGTTAATATATATTTCCACAAGGGACTGTCAAACCATTAACTGATAGCTTCATTACTCTAGGGACTGTCAGATCAGTATCCCCTAAGATTTCCAACTTGATGCTTATCTGCATGCTCCTACTTCACCTTTCCTGATTCGGTGCAAAAGGAATTTTGTTTTATTTTATTTTTACAACTTGGTTCCCTTTTAACAAACCAAGTCTTAACAGAACAAATTCCAAACTAAGTTATATTTCCAGAAGTTGACTAACAATGAGTTAACTATTTTATCTTCTCTACAACTTTGGTTCAATCTAGGAGGAGACTTAAAGCCCATTTAGTTCTAATGACAATACCAGTCAGATTTATGAACAAACCATACGAAGGAAATTCAGTAAGAGGGGATAGGTTGCCAACAAAGAAAAAAATTACTTTTCCCACAATTATGATTTTTAATATGCATGCAAAGATTAACACATTTTCAGATAAATGAAACATTTAAAAGGGTTTTTAATTATTAGTGCACAACGTTTAAAGTGATACATACCATAAAGGAAAACAAAGAACATATTGAAGATGTAAACACATTATAAGTCACAATATATTTTATTTGTTACTATATAAATTATCACTCACAACACCTCACATTTCTAGGAATATACAGGATAGATTAAAAGGAAATGCCTGAGTGCCCTTAGAAGGCAAAGCTCCATGTATATATTAATCTCATTTTATATATATATATACATCATATATATAAAATGTTTTAAAGGAAGAACATTGCCAACGATGTGCATGTAACAGTGTGTCTGCAATTTTAAGTAATGTAATGGCACAAAAAATTTAAGGAGGAACACTGAATGCAAATAAAATGGGATTTTAAATATGGAAACGAGCAAATCAGTGAAAATATCTTTATTTCTGCCACAGAAACACAGTCATTGTTAGATGCTGTGGAGATGGTTGACTGGTGCAGTCCTTAAGCAGAACAGAACAAAGCACTGCGAGGGCCTCAGCCATCCTCAAAACCTTTGCTTGGTTTAAGCCACTTTGCTATTGTTGTAGCCACTATGACATTTTCATTGAAAGCCTTTTGTGCTAACCTTTTCCTTTACCAAGCATGGTGTCCCTCCTGATAATGTTAGGTTTCTTGGGTTAGAAATACCTCTGTCCTGGGCTTCCCACAAGAAAGAATTGACACCAAAACCTGGTTTGTGATTCAACTGGAGAGAACTTTCAGGTTTTCCAGTTAAGAACAAGGGCACTCTTGGGGGCACTTCACACCCACATGTGGAAACCTGAGGCCAAAGAAGCCACAGCAGGCTGAGAGAGCTGGAAAACATGGCCATGGGCTCCTGGTTTTGCCTTTTGCAGGGCCCTCAGCTGGGAGGCACATAGGTGGTACTGGTTGACCCCATTGGCTGAATTAAGGCTCCCTGGCCTAGCTTGGGCCCTCTAGATGTCCTGCTTCCTGTCTCAAAGGTCTGACTTTGTGCATGCCCTCTAGCCTTTATGGCTGGCTGGACTGACCTGGTTTACTGCAGCAACCTCTTGTCTGGGCACCTTGGCATAGAGAGGGACAACTCCCTATCCAGCTAACTAATAATAGCATGTTCAAGGTTGTGTTAGTCTGAGTAAACTAGGAAAATAAATCCACAGAAACTCATATGTGTGAGAGTTTCACAGAAAGGGTACGTGTACATTGAGTAAGTTGCCAAAGCCCACAAGTCCAACATTAGCCCATATGTTCGACACCAATCTACAAAGTCCTCCTCCATCTCACAAAACACATGCAATCATGCCGACTGCAGGAGGAAAGCCAAATCAGTGAACGTGTAAGCATCTCAGCACTGGCAGGGTCTCCACACAGCTGCTCCAGCACCCAGGGCTGCAGCGGGGTAGGTCCATGTGGTATCTCCTTGGGGATGTCTTGCAGGAAGCGAGCCTTGCCAGCTAATGGAAATGGCTAAGGCAGCTGTACTCTGGTCTAACCATCAGAAAACAAGAGACCTGAGAACTCGAAAGGGAGGCTCAAGGAGGCATGTATCTTGCTACCCTTCAATTAATCCCACGTGTTTAATAAAGCTTATCTAACTCAAAAGTGTTGAGGTGAAGTCCCCCCCCCCCACTTCCATACTTGCGTCTAAGGGACCCTCTAGCTCAGCGGTCCTCAACCTGTGGGTCAAGACCCCTTTGGGGGTCGAATGACCCTTTCACAGGGGTTGCCTAAGACCATCGGAAAATACATATTTCCTATGGTCTTAGGAACGGAGACACCATTCCTCTACCTGACACCCCGTTTGCACTTGCCAGAAACCCGTTCACAGTCAAAGTTAAAGATGCTCCTGAGATAGCACAAGAGGACTTATTGAACTTATTAACCCTGAGGCAGCGAGAACTGATTTCTCTATAATGCCAGTTACAAAATGCTGGATCAATGGTTATATCCAGTTCTGTCTGAGACTGTGGTGCGCCACCTTCTTCCATTCCAAAAGCATATCTTTGTGAAACAGGTTTTCCAGCTTGTTGGTTATTGGGTCTAAACACAGAAGTAGACTTAGTGTGGAAGTTGCTCTTCATTGTGCTCTTGCAAAGACTACCCTGAGAATTCCAGATCTGGTGGGAAAGCAGCTATCTCAACCTTCACATGGACATTGGCTTTTTACCCATACTGTCGCAAAATGTAGCAATGTAGCTTACTGTTGTTACAGCAAAACTGTTACCCAAGCTACCCCATGCTCCAAGACAAAACTTCACTGATTTATAATTAGAAATAAATATTTCACAATCTATAATTACATATTGCTTTTGTGATTCATCACCACTCTTTATGTTCAATTTGTAACCATGAAAATACATCATGGACATCAGATGTTTACATTATGTTTCATAACATAGCAAAATTAGAGTTATGAAGTAGCAGCGACAGTAGTTTGATGGTGGGAGTCACCACGACCTGAGAAAGTACACTGAAGGGTGGCGGCGTTGGGAAGCTTGAGAATCATTGCTCTTGCTGCACTTCTTCAGTCTCATTTTTGTTCCATCTTCTTATCGTCCACTGTGCATTGTTTTTTCTTGGTTCCACCATAATTAGGAGGCATCACATTCTTCTCTGGTCTCGCTTATTCCTTGTCAAATTGTCGTGTGCACATGACATTGAAGATATATCCTGTCAGAAACACCTTTGTCTACAAAATGACATTGTTGCTGTTTAACACTTGAAAGTGGTCTTTGGGAACAGATTTGCTCAGTGCAATATGGTGTTTTATTTCGTGACAGTTGCTTCTATATTTGATGATAGTGCATGCAAGTAAGATGAAATTCTTAACAACTTCAATCTTTTCTCATGAGACTGCTTATTAGTAAAATGAAGTGCATTTCTGTTTTCTTTGTGTTGAGGTGCAATCCATAGAGAAGTCTGGAGTATTTCATCTTCATCAGTTAAGTGCTAGGTGGCCTCATATGCACATTGCAGATTTCTAATGAAACTTCTTCCAATTTCAGACAGGTTCTTTTTCTGTGTAATCATTGTGAGTGAACTTTAAATTTTTTACATTTCATTTTAATTTTAAATATTATGTGTATGTGTCAATTTTGCCAACCTTGGCTTACCAAAATGTATTATCCAAGAAAGAGGGTCTTCTGTCATTTTCACAATAGTATTCTAAATATTAAAAATACTAGTTGGCATACAGTTAATGCACAGGGCATTTGCTGAATTGCTTAATTAATGAAAAGTATCTATTTCTTTAATAGTTATATTTATGCAAGTAAAATAATGCCTGCTTTAACTTTTCTAGAACAATTTGTGGTGCCATCTTGAAAATAGACTTAGCCTATCAATTTTAGTGTTTGACACAAATATCATAGCTATTAGTCTACATTTTTAACACATATACCCAGGGAACTAGCTTAGTTACATATATGAATTTATTCTTACTTGAGTATATATGAGTAGATTGTTAGGTTTATAATAAATATTCTATTGCCTCATAGTTAAAATTAGACTATACATTTTATAGTGTGGGCTAATACATGTTGATATGTCAATTATATATAATTGAATGTATATATGAATAATGGAAATTAGTAAGCCATGTCTTTTGTGAGTTTAGTATTGCCAAACTTTTATACTACAACCAAGTGCCCCCATTGGTATAATATAATAAAAGAAAATATGATTCATACATTAGGCATGCCAAAATTATTTCAGCATAAATGTGTTACATCATAAATAGAACTTCTCTTATATGTGAATTAACTTGTAAGCCTTCATGTTAATTCAGGGTTTTGTATGTTAGGTTCTTATTTTTGTGCTTTACCTAGACCTCAAAATAAGGATCCTTAGTGTCACATGGCTCAGGCATTGGGTTGCTAACTGCAAGGTCTACATTTCAAACCCACCAGAGGCTGGCTCCATGTGATATAGGTGAAGCTTTTTGATCCGTAAAGATTTACAGTCTCAAAAACTCTATGATGGGGAGTGTGGAGTGGAGAACCCTCAGCCCATCTGTAGGCAAGTGGACATCCCCTTACAGAAGGGTCACCGGGAAGGAGACAAGTCAGTCAGGGTGCAGTGTAGCAACGATGAAACATATAACTTTCTTCTAATTCTTTAATGCTTCTTCCGCCTCCCAATATCGTGATCCCAATTCTACCTTACAAATCCGACTAGACCACAGGATGTACACTGGTACAGATAAGAGCTGGAAACAAAGAGGGAATCTAGGAGAGATAAACCCTTCAGAACCAATAATGAGGGTAGAGATACCAGGAGGGTAAGAGGAAGGTTGGGAGAAAGGGAGAACCAATCACAAGGATCTACATATAACCCCATCCCTGGAGATGGGCAACAGAAAAGTGGGTGATGACATCAGACAGTGTAAGACATGACAAAATAATAATACTTTACAAATAATCAAGGGTTTATGAAGGAGGGAGGGGAGTAGGGAAGGAAGGGGGAAATGAGGAGCTGATACCAAGGCTCAAGTAGAAAGCAAATATTTTGAGAATGATGAGGGCAACAAATGTCAAAATGTGCTTGACAGGATGGATATTTGCATGGATTGTGAGAGGAGTTGTATGAGCGCCCAATAAAATGATTTTAAAAAGAAAAGAAAAGGGTCTCTATGACACAGAATCCACTCAACACCAGTGGATTTTTGTTTAAATCTCACAATTGTTTCTCTATTTTAATTATTTTAGACATTAAATGAGACTTAAGATATTCTTAATTAAGCTTTATGACCTGTATCTAGTATTTGTGTCCCTATAGGAAGCTGCTTTATTACAAATAGGTAATTAGATTTATTTACATGTTATCTCAGAATATAGATACACATGTATCTATCTTTTCTCACTGCAAACATATATTAATGGTTAGATAAAACATTGGTTCGTAACCTGAATGACTGATTCATTGCCTACTAGAATTATTGCATTTTAGGTGGAAAAAAAATGAAATTATTGTGGTCCGGGTGTGGGTTAAACCTTTTAGCTTTGAGGATCTCTGTTTCCTAACTCTTTGTGGGTGATACAGGTTTGTTTTAGTATTGTTTTATTTGTTGGCATTGACTGAGACGAGGTTTGTTATTATTGCTTTCCTCATTTAATGGATGCCTACAGCACTGTTGGGATCAGTCTCAGTCATAAACTCAAATGATTATGTGGTTTCTGAAATGAAGGAAAGCTAATGGAACTGATCGAGCACCGTTTGTTAAATCAAAAGTTAAAATGTTTGGAAAGGCTTGTGATTCTGCTATAGCTTTAGGCCAATCTTGGCTGCATCTCACCTGCCCCAATAAAATTAGCTCAATTGAGTGTAATTCAATTACTAGGCTTAAAGACAGACAGTCACTCAGCAGAGCGTCAAAGGCATCCATTGCAAATGTGTTCTGATGTGTGACATGGATTTTATTGTTTTGCAGCCTGTATAGGAAATGAATCATTTTCCATTAGGTAGTTGAACCAAAAAAGTTCAGTCAGAGAGTGTAAAGAAAGTAATAGGAGGTGTGAGATTTTGATATCAATTTTATTTTGATCATTTGAGTTTCTTGATGTCTGTGAGTGTTTGTGTGGTCTTGGAAGCAATAGATTTTGATATCAATTTTAGTTTTGATCATTGGAGTTTCTTGATGTCTGTGAGTGTTTGTGTGGTTTGGAAACTATATATGTATATTTTCTCTGTGTCCTCCTGTGTCTTCCAGTTTACACATTTAATTTTTTTTAAGTGTTGTGGTTTGTTTTAACTCTTCAAGGTAGAAATTTTAAATTTTTGAGTAATATTTGATGAGAAAAAAGCGCAGATAAGAATGTAAGTGGTATTTGATATGAATATACCTAAATACTCATATTTCTTCAAAATTTGTACCCTGCATTTGTTTCTCCAGTTGGGGAAGTCTCCTTGAGTAGGTGGGAGGTGATTCCTTGTCTGGGTAAAGGCAATTTGGATGACAGTTCAAACAAAAGAAATTCAACACAGAAAACCGAGTTTGGTCTCTGAAGTTCAGAGCACATTTCAGAGAGTTTTGCATTCATATTTAGGTAGCATAAAACGCAGTGGTTATAAAAATACAAGCAGCACAAGCAGTGAGATTGATATTGTCTACTGAAGGTGAGAATATTCCTTTGGGTAACAAATGCCATTTAGCTGTGCTTCTGTTCTAACTGGAACAAACCCCTAAAGAAGGGAAGTTTCTGCTGAATTTTCTGATTCATCATGAAATGACATTTTGCTTTCAGTTTCTATAACCCAACCTGGTCCTTTAATATCTGCTCATTTTATTATCTCGCCAGTCTAAGGACCTCAGAATTTTTTCTAAAGAAGCAATTCATTTCTGCCAGCTGTGAACTATATTTATGTGAAATGAATACACTGAGTATCAGTTGGTATCTCCCCCTGAGCTGTCCAAACAACAGGTTGCTCTCACAGACATGTACAGATATGCATTCACAAATCGTGTCATTAAAGACTTGGCTCCTGGGCACTGGAAAGGGCTTCTGGCTTTGTTTTATGATTTTTCATGTGTGATAAACCTTTAAGGTAAAAAATTCTTAATAGGTATCTCTGGGGCCAGGGGCCATCTGTGCCTATATTAGGGAAATTGTATTATTACCAATCAAATCACTTTATTTGCACCACTGTGTGATACTTTATGTCCATAAACATTTTTTATAATTCGCTCAGCTCATTGCATTAATGTATTTTTCAATGTATACAGAAGAAAGCAGGACAGAAACAACAAACAAAGTGAATGAAGCCAAAGGGAAAGAGGTGGCAATAGATAAACTTAGGTAAGACAGTGAATCCTGCTCTCTAAGCTACTGATTCTGACATCTATCTCTCCAGATTAAAAGAACAATTGAAACTCACATTTTCTACCATGTGTTTCATGTCCACGACTTTACTCCAAATTCCCAGATGCACATGCAAGTGAGGGAATTCAGTCGATGGGCATTAGGCAAGAATAGAGGTCTGTGTGGGGTCTGATTGTAGTTAGAGGTCTGTTTTTTAACTAGTCCTGTTTGGTAAGGCAGCTCAGTTTAATCCTGTTAAGCATTCTAGGATCTCGCAGACCTGTCGATTCTCAGGGCATTGGTGGCTACACATCGGCATGGGGGGCAATAGCCAGAAATTGGACTGGAAATGGCTCTGTGGCCTAGAGGATGATAATTCGACCGGGGAACCACCCTGGCTCCCTCCATATCAGTCCGGAAGACCACTTTCTTCCCTGAAGGGCAGCAACAAGGGAGGTTCTCTCTGAATTCAGTTAATTCTAGCTAGGGATAATATCTCCATGGTGTTCACGGACTAGTATTGCATATTAAAACACATAATTACATGTAACTCAAGATTCCTGCAGTGACTACCACCGTTCTGCTGATAGCATGGGGCCCAGGTTACTGCCTTCTTTTGTGTAGAGGGTTGCTATGAGTTGGGAATGATTTGAGGACACCTGACCATCAAAATAAAGAAAAGTGACATGGAATCTACTCGTTGAAGGAAGAGCCAAGACTAGACAAATGAAGACCCACCTAATATATATATATATATATATATATATATATATATATATATATATATATATATATATATATATATATATATATATATATATATATATATCTCACTTAATATATATATATATCTCACTTAATATATATATATCCCACCTAATATATATATATATATGACCCACCTAATATATATATATATAAAATCAATGGCACCTAACAAGTTATAACCAATTGGAAAGAAAGCAGGGGCCAAGTTTTACAACAGGATGGGAGGAAATTGGTTACTAAACAGCACACTGGAGACACGACAATAGAAAAGTCAAAAGCATAAATCTGACCTCAACAGTTAAAATTTGGTCAGTTGATCCCCCCTCTGATGCATGCTGGACCTGATCTGGTTTTGCACATTTTCTGAATTTTTGTTGTTTTTTTGTTAGTTCACATAAGGGTGCATATCAGCGGTGTGAGGTCATTGGAGGTCACCTGCTTGAAGGTATGTTACATGGTTCCTGTGTTTTAGTGCATGAAATCCAGGATTGATGAAACCGTAAGGACAACCAGTAGAATACGGGTTCCGGGGAAGGGACAGACTGCAGAGTGGGAATGGGGTCAGAGGGAGGCGATGCCGGCAAGTCCAGGAAGGAATGCAGTGTTTAGCAAAGGATTGCGGTAGAAATTGTACAGTTTTGCCTGACATGATTGAACTATGGAAGAATATGATACATGTATTAACTCCCAATTAATAATGCTAAAAGCATATACAAAGGAAAGAGAAAACAGATATAGTAGGCATTAGCACTGACATGAAATTAAAACACACAATCTTGCCAGAATTACAAAGAGAAAAGAAAGTAAAATATCATTTTAAAGTCAACCGGGTAAAGCAAACAAGCTGCAAAAGCAGGCCAGCACTGCTAAACTCAGAAGTAGAGCTTTGGGCGATCAGGTGGAATAACTGAGAAACAATCATAAGCATCTCTACCAATTTGCCATTCAGTGCTGGCTTATACCTGGATATGATGGTACTGGGAAATATGGCACAGCCAGACTTCAATTACTAACAGGGTCACGTACAGTGGAAAGACTCCAGGGAAACTTCTAGACTATGCTAGATTAGGAAGTAAGGATGAAGAATCTACTTTCTGCAAAACAGAGGGGGAAAGGGAGAATCACTCAGAGTTGTGACGTGGCACCTAGTCAGCTAAGACCCATCATGAGCCCATGACTCAAGAACAAAAGGATGCACGGTGCTGTGCAGCCTCACGATTGCTCCTGGGTCTGAACCCACTGTTGCAGAAGGATATCAGTCCATCCCCTGAGGGCTTCCCCATCCTTTTCTGTCCTCTTCCTTTAGCAGGGCATGATGTCCTTCTTCAGTGATTGGTTTCTCCTGACAATATTTCCAAAGTCTGTAAGAAAAATATTGTATCCTTGCATCCAAGGAGCACTCTGGCTGCACATTTTCCAAGAGAGATGGGTTTGTCCTTTCCACAGTCCACAGTGCTGTCAATATTCTGCTCTAGCACCAAATTTCAATGCATCAATTCTTCTGTCTTCCTTATTCAGCGTTCAACTCTCACACGCATATGAGACATTGGAAAGTACCATGGCTTGGGTCAGGCACACCTATGTCCTAAAAGTAACTGTCTTATTTTTCAATACTTTAAAGAGGTCTTATGCAGCAGACTGAGTTATTGCAACATATTTTTGATATCTTGACCGCTGCTTCCATGAGCATTGATTGTGGATCCAGCAAGATGAAGCTGTTGACAACTTCAACCTTTTCTCCATTTATCATGATGTTATCTATTGGTTCAGTTGTGAGAATTTGATTATTCTTTACCTTGAGTCCTAATCCATACTGAAGGCTACAATCCTTGATCTTCACCAGCAAGTGCTTCAAGTGCTCTGGCTTTCACCAACCAAGGTTGTGTCATAAGCTTTCCTCCACCTTTCTGATGTTCTCTGCTTTGAGTAAACAGCCATCATACATCAGCAATGCCAGATAGATCAATCAGCTAGTTGGTCAGCTACTTTGCAAACTGACTAGATCTGTTCCAGTCACATTTGTGTCCATTCCAAAGACAAGTGACCTATCAGACTGCTCAAAAAAGTATGATATCAGGGATATCACATGCAATAAAATTTTGCTGAAGTCATCCAAAGATTGCAGCAGTACAGTGGACAGGAGACTGCTAGAAGCTAAGACTGGATTCGGAAGAAGACATGGGACAAGGGATATCATTGATGACGTCAGATAGATCTTGTCTGAAAGCAGAGGGTGCCAGAAAGATGTTTCCTTGTGTTTTTTTTTACTATGCAAAGACTTATGACTGTGTGGATCATAACAACTGCAGATAACCTTGAGAAGATTGGTAATTTCAGAACACTTCACTTTGCTCATGTGGAACTGGTACATGGATCAAGAAGCAGTTGTCTTAACACAACAAGGGAATCCTCCTTGGTTTCAAATCAGGAAAGGTGTGCCTTATGGTTGTATCTTCTTACTACCCATATTCTATCTTTATGTTGGGCAAATAATCAGAAAATCTGTCTGAGATGGAGAAAAAATGTGGTAACAGGATTGGAGGAAGTCTTATGTGCAACATGTGAAATGCAGACAATATACCTTGCTTGTGAAAGCCAGGAAGACATGGAGCACTTGCTGATTATGATCAAAGATTGCAGCCTTCAGTCTAGATGAGGAATCAATGTAAAAAAACCCCCAAAATCCTAACAAAATGTACCAGTATGTAACATCATAATACATGGAGAAAATCTTAAGGATTTTGTCTTGCTTAGATCCAATCAATGCCTAACATACGGGTAAAAGTTTCACATTCACATTGGATAAAGAAGACAGAAGAATAATTGATGCATTTAAGTTGTGGTGCTGGAGTAGAATATTGAAGGTACCATGTACTTCTTAAAGGACAAACTGATCTATGTTGGATGAAGTAGAGCTATAGTGCTCATTGGAGGTAAAATTGAGTGACATTGTCCTACATACTTTGGTTATGTTGTCAGAGAGCCCAATCCCTGGAGAACATCATGCCCAGTAAAATGGCATGGCAACATGGAAGAGGATGGACTGACATCCTGGCAGCAGCAATGGATCAAGTACAGGAACACGTGTGAGGATGGCACAGGAGTATAGAGTGTTTCATTCGATTGCGCAAAGGTTTCCATGGGTAGGAAACATATCAATGGCACCTAAAAGCAAGAACTGAAAAGCAACAGGAACTCTGCTTTAATACGGGTTACAAATTGGCCTGTTAATCATAAGGTCAGAAGTTCAAAAGACACCAGCTCTTACTGAGAACGAGGAAGGTTTATTTTCCCTTAAATAGTTACAGTCTAGAAAACTAACAGGGGCAGTTACCCTGTCCTATAGGATCATTATGAGATGGAATTGGTTCCTATAGTATCATTGTGAGTTGGGATTGGTTCCTACTTGGAACTGGGTCCTGCCCTATAGGATCATTATGAGTTGGAATTAGTTATTTTTGAGAAACTGGTTCATTCTGGTTTGATCTCATGATGAAAATGTGTATTTCCACTCTAGGTAGCCTGAATTAGAATAGACACTTTAATAAGACCTGCTGGTGTTTATACTAATGCTTTGGTTGAAATGCACGGTGACCACAACAATGGACATTGGCTGACCTGCTGGAAAGGCAATGCAGAGTAGGGACATTGTTTTAATGTCACCTTGAGTTCACGCCAGCTGAGTAGCAGCTGAAATAAATAGATAGATAGATAGATGATAGATAGATAAAGCAACAAGAATATACATTTCTGGATTGTAGTTATCTGCCTCTTTTTTCCTATTACACTTAAAAAGGTAACCTACTTGGAGATGGAGCTTAGTAAATAACGTTTTACATCAATAACGACATCATTAGCAAACAAGTTAAACATTAAGAATGTGAGAGAGTGAAGTAAAACTGATTTGTGAAGATAAAATTAAAAAACCCAGACATGAAAATAGGATACCTAGATGGAGAAAAAAATGGAAATAGTGGTTTAATGAATATAGAAATGATGGAATTAATTTTAAAATGTCCTCCAGATTTCTGATGCATCTTCAATGAGTTTAATCACTATCGGTTTTCTTCATTGCATATAAATGTGTGTTTTCTCATGCACTGTACCAAGAAGCCTTATGATCCATCTTTGGGTTGTACGCATGGTTTGTACTCACCTTAATCACACAGTGCGGGGTTCCATCTATGCAGCAGCACCACAGAAGAAAGGTCTGGTGATCTCCATCTAGCAGGGTTACAGTTGAGGATCCCTGTGGAGTAAAGTACCATCTGCTATAACATACGTGATCACCCTGAGGGGGGCCAGGAGCCACAAAAATGGCTGGCTTTGTACTGTTTTCATAATTGTCATAGAAAAGACAAATGGCAGATGAATATGAATGATCCCAATTTTGTATTCTAAAATCACAAGAGCTTAATTATCTATATGGGAGGTGTTTCAAAATTTCATGGGAAAGGGAATTGAAAAATAATGGATTATTTTCCCCACTGATATTTTGAAGCCCCCTCATAGATAGCAATAAAAATATGTGTTAACGACTGAATCAGTGTGTATGTGTTTGGAGGGCAAGGTAAATGCTTAACACACCAGACTTTGCTAATTCCTTTGGTCAGAGAACTGTTGGAGGGGAAATGTACTCTGCAACTTTAATTTCTCTTTATGCATGTTGGAGTATTTTTATATTTTATATTTATTATGAAAAGTTTGTATAAAAATCAATTCAAAAATAAAGTATAAGAAAAGCAGGTAAAGTCAAGAAATCAGGAAGCTCGTTGTCTTACTAACTCTGTAAGGCGGCCTGCCAGGCAGTTAATGTAATGGTTCAGTGGACAGACTGCGCTCCAGCTGCTTGGTTGAAATCATGGGTTTGCCTTATAGAAACTACAAAGCTTCAGGCAGTTCATTGCCCTCTTCCTCTCCTGGCATTTTTACACCTGTAAAATGGGATGTACTCAGCATGTCTGGTTTCATACAACAGTTGTGAAGATCTAGTGAATTAGAAAATGTTTACAATAAAAGGACAAATAAAGATATTTGCAGATGTTAACTGGCATGGTAGGAGAGCCTAACACTTGAATGAAGTGAGAAGATAACAAAGCACATCACTCACTCACTGAGTGCCATTGAGTAGAGGCTGATTCTGAGAGACACCCCAGGGCGGGTTAGAACTTCCCACTGTGAGATTCAGCGCCTGTAATGGTTTCCTGGAGGAAAAAGCCCATCCTTCTCCCATAAATCAGCCAGTGGTACACAGCATCTCAGCCACATTGAATATCTGTAAGGATGCTAGCAAATTTGCAGCTAAATCGCTAAAAACCATTTTATAAAACATCCCTCTCTCACAATTTCCCAAGTTACTTCGAAGTTGGAAAGGCAGTGGCACTCACTCCTGTTGTCCCTGGACTGATAGGGTGATTTGGGAAGAACCTCCGCTCAAGGTTTCTAAGCAGGCTGGCCACTTCCTTTGCTCTCCTTGAAAGCCAGGGCCCCTGCAGAGAGTAGAGATGGCTGGGGTGGGGGTGGGGGTGGGGGGTATCTAATCCCTCTCCTCAGATGTTCTTAATTCTGAGCTGATCCTGCAGAAAAATTTAAAGGCGAAGAATAACTATTCCTGGGCCAGGAGACAATTTATGCATCTTTGTTATTGGACTTAGAACTTTTCTTGAAAGCAGATGGTTTCAGAGTTACATATTAGGACCGAATTTGAGGATGAAGGTCCGCAAGCTTGCGAGTTAATGGTGACTTCTTGGCCATTTGATGTAGGCCAGTGGCCAGTCATGGCAATGACCTCTGAATTACATGTCGTGATTATGCCTCAGACCTCTCGCTCATCCATGCGTAAAGATTGTCTCGTATTTACATGATAGGCCATGATGCTTTGCTCTCCCCACATGTTTTCTTCTTCTTAATGTAATGCAACTTGATGGTAGCTTTGATTCAAGGGAAGGGATACATTTTTCCAAATCTGTGTTCCAACTTTTAAAATCATAACCAGAAAGTCATTCTTTGTGCTGTTCATAACTGTAGGATCCCTGCTTACTTATATAACTGCACTTAATGACAGTCATAGGCTTTGTAAATATGACAGCGGGTGCATTTTGCTCACATGTTTACGCGTGATGCAGTTCAGTGTAGATATACATCTATACCTCTCTATGAATCTATTTACTTATTTTCCCATACAAATACTTACCGGCAATGGCTAATTTTTGGAGAAAAATATCACTATTTAGTTAAATAATTCTTTAATCATGCTATTGATGGATCTTGATGGAGTGGTAGGTTAAGCAATGGGCTGCTAACTGAAAAATCAGTGGTCCAAACCCACGAGTACCTCAGCAGGAGGCTGCCTGCTCCCAGGACTCACAACATCAGAACTCGTACGTAGGATAACGATGAGCTAGATATGGTGGTGGGCTTTAATGGTCATTTGGGTAGTTGAAAATGTTTTCATTATAAACAATATCATGTTGCATGCAATTTTTGCAAATTTATCTGACTTTTCCTTAGAACAAAACAATGCATTGAGTCCATTTGGACTCACAGCCATCCTATGGGGCAGAGCAGAAGAGGCCTACGGGCCACATACTCATGTTTATGGAAGCAGATGGTCACATCTTAGAAACAGCTGATTTCTTCCAGTTGTTCGCCTGAGTACTTTAACCACTGCACCACCAGGCTCTTTGTCCCTCTGAATCATTGGAAAACTCATTCGGCATCAAGTGGCTCAGTAATTAAAGAAATAAATACATAACGGTTCAATACCTAGGGGAAAATACATGCAGTGTTTTATACAGACCCCCAAATTATTTTGTGCTTTATGAGATGTTGAAAAATCAGATAGTTTTGTTGTGTGTTTCTTGATTGCCAGTATTTTGGCATATGTGTTTCATGTCCCAACGGGCACCTTTTCTTTTTAATTTTTTTCTATGGATTTACATTCTCAGCTGCCTTTACAGTAACATGCTTTGTGTTTTCCCTCAAGTTTGTAAAGAGCTTTTTTTACATAAAATTTAGAAGAAATCGACTTCACTTTTCATTTATATTGCTGCTTCTCCAAGTTTGTCATTTGTCTTTATTTTACAAATTTCCTTCTAATCACCCAGGCATTTTACAGTTTGCATAGTATGTATTTTAGCACTTTAAGAAGAAATCCCCTACCCAAATATTACATAGACGTCAAGCAGCACTAATTTAAATAAGGCAAGCCGGATTCTTATGAAGCTCAATACTCTACCTCAAAATCCACTGCCATCGAGTTTTAGGCTCATAGAGATCCTATATGATGTTTATGAGACTGGTAATATTGATGAGAGTAGACAGGCTCATTTTCTCCTGTGAAGGAGAAGCTAGTGGGCTGGAACCATTGCCCTTCTGTTTAACAATCTGACCACTATCCACCACCACCACCACCACCACCAGAACTTCTGTAGCATTCTACAGTAACTGATATTAGGTGCCTTAGGGGGAAACATTAAAGACCAAGCACAGTAAGCATGTCAACGTTGTAAGGAAAACGACGTCTCTGTCACTCGTCTTTGGCTTGCATCAGAAAGTTCTCCAGGCTAAAAGAAGAGCATCACCATCATGATCTAATTAATCATTCCCACTTGTTTTCAGAGACAGAGAGGGCAGGTTTATTAACCTTTTCCATTGGGGAAGAAATTGTAATTTTGACAGAATGACCCTTTCCATTCCAAATCTGAATATAAGAGGAGAGATTAGTCTGTGCTTTCTCTGCCCAGCACACCTCACTGTACTTACTCAGCTGGTCACTTGTACTTCCTGGAGCTGGCTTTCACCTTTACTCAGCTCCTTGGATTCCAAAAGCCAACAGCATGATACACTCCGCACTTGTAATATTCCCTATTTGAAGAAGATTGAATGGCCTGAAGGTCCCCAGGAAGTGGGGAGTAAAAGTATATACTCATGTATAAGCTGAGTTTTTCAGCACATTTTTAATGCAGTTTTTGTGGTAAAATTGGGTGCCTTCACTGATATTTGGGTCGCCTTATACTCGAGTATATATGGAAATTACAAAACGCTGGGATGTGAGCCATTCTCTTCAGTAGGACCATGAATAAAATTCTAAGCACCATCAAGAATCCAAGTGTGAAAATTATAAGAGAGCTCTCCAAATAAATGCTGGGTGTCACCTGAGCATGAGGGGACATTGAGTAGCATCAAATTCAATTTTGGGTTTCAAGGTATTCCCATGAATAAAATCATACTTTTGTATACTTTTTTGCATCCAAAAGGTTTCACCAACATATATGACATGGATAAAATAACTAATGAGAAGATAAAAACAGAAGAATGCTTAATTTGATCTCTGGAAGCACAAAGCCAACTGGCTGTTTAGCAAGTCTGAAGCATCAAGTATAGGGTCTTCACAATGAAAGCCCCTCAAAGCATGGCTTCCCACCAGTCAGAAACAATTAGTTAATGCTCAGCATGTGATGTTTTGTGTAAAAATTTCCCCATCCTTTTAGCTGTAACCATGAGCCAGCAATCTGTATTATTAAGTTAACTGACTTTAATTTTCCTGTTTTTCTTTATTGTCTGGAGGTACATATTGAGCAAGTTCCAGAAGTTCAACCAAAATTATTTCTGGAGATGACTGGATACACTAGAATCTCATGGGTAATAACATCTATACACTTTTAATCCATTCTCAATGGGTGCACAAGAAATTAAAAATTCACAACAGTTCCTTTTCACCTCCTGGGTCTATGTCACAAGCAGAGACCAGATAGGCTCAGTCTGTCCTTGGTGCTTGGTATCCTAGAGTGCATAGATCCACCACCATCAAGTCAATTCAAATTCACAATGATTCCATGGAGTTTCTAATTCTGTGACGCTTCATGGGAGCAGACAGCCTCGTCTTTCTCCCAGGGAGTAGCTGGTGGATTTGCAACAACAACCTTGTGTTTGGTTGGCAGTCCAGTGCGGAACATACACTGCCACCAGGCCTCCAGAGGGTCGCAACTTCAATAACTCTGGTAGGAAGACCCCTGCTGGTTGTGAGTGTGATGACATGTTAGGTAACCTCTTGGGCATTCTTTCTTTGCTCTTTCTTTTTGATTTTTTTCAAGTCACTGGGAACAAAATTGAAGGTTGTGCTTTTGTTATAAATATTGATCATAATCTCTTTATTTTCTCTATGCTGTGGTCATTAGCTTAAATAATGTTCTTTTCCGCAATTTATTTTAGCACAAGAAATTGTCCTAAAGGTTATGTTCCTGTATCCCCTTCTCTTAGGTAAGCTACCGGTTGCCCTTGCCAGTTATTTGGAGGCAAAGTGTTGAAAGAGAGATAATGCTTATTTCTTTAACTCATAACCTACCAATGGAATAACTATAAAATATTGATTTGCCACACCCAGTTGCTGTATTGTGTAAAACGCATGGGAATTTTAAGAGCTTTTAAGAAGAAAATAATGTCTAACACTTTGGGGCAAAAGATGAGTTTTTCTACTTCCAAAAAGAGTTACAGTCTTAGGAAACCCAAGGGGAAGTTCTACCCTGTCTTGCAGGTGACTATGAGCCAGAATTGTCCCTGTGGCATCAAGTATCGTACAAGACTTATAGGGAACTTATGGGTCAGGAATTGTTATGAGCATTTCCCATAAAACTCATTTCCAGCCTCTAACATAATCATCTGAAATATATTTTCCCCATCTGAGAAAACCCTCTCCCGTTCAGAGGTCACAATTTTTGTGGCATTACAATCATATTGACTGGTGAGATTTGAACTGAAATATAGACAACACCCAATCATAACCCACGCTCTCAAGCACTCTACTGGTGTGGCATAAGAAAGCCTCTCGGTGACAGCTGATTTCCTGGCCAAACCTTTCCTCCGGCATGTAAAGGGGGAAAGCAAGTGAAAATTGAAAGCAAGAGTGTAAGTGACAGAAACAAGCAAACAAAGGTCTCATCTAAGTAGGCAGCTTGGGGTGTTTATTCTACAGATTTTTTTTATATTGCTGGTGGTCTTTTGGGTGTCTTTTTCATGTATGGACTACTCTATCAGAAGTGAAACGAATCTGACACTCTCCTTTCCCAGACCCAGTCTAGGGCTGTCTCAGCCGAGTGAAGAGCTGTCCTTTTGACACAACACTCCAACACAATAGTCCCTCAGTGCACTAGCGGTCTGACGGATTCCTAATGGGCTGACTCCTGAGCAATGAGTTTTAAAATCTTGTCACCAGGATAGTTATTCGCTGTGCTTTTAATCCATCAAATATCACGAGAAGTGAGTGAACTTGAAAAGGAGACATCGAGACCACTAGTATAGCATTATCCAGACACTCCTGATGCTGACAGTTCTTCACGTGTTTTTGTTACAGGGCAAATCTGTTCATTAATAAAGTTATAATACTTTTAAGAGTCAGATTTTGTGTGTGTTGACTCTGTGTTTATTCTTATTGTCGATGATGCTGATGACAAGAATAAACCTTTATCAAATCCTTGGTTTCATAGCTACTGGTCATCGATACCAGCCTATCTGATGCAGTGTCACTCTGTAACATGCCAAATCAGACAGCAGCTGCTGACAACAACATGATGATCTCTTGCTCACTACGTTGTGTTTACATGTTTGTGTTCATTTGCTGACAGCCTCTTAGCAACCGGAAATGAAGTCAGAAGAAAAGGCCCGTATGGGGACATTTCTAGACAGCTGGAGAAGGAATAGGGCAATAGTGGAATAGAAAAAAATATATTGTTAGCAGAGAATATTTTAAGTACCATGAACTGAAAAAGTACAAGCAAGTTTAGAAGAACTATTAACCTTGACAAGAGGGAATGACACAGTGGCTGCAAAAAAAGGAGCCAATAAGGCCAATTGTGAGTGTGGAGCAGGGTCTGGCCGTGTTCCGTTCTCTTGTACCTCACGTCACTGTGAGTTGGAACCAAGTTGACAGCACAGAACAACACCGTAGATTATAATTGTTTTTACAAAGGTTAGCTCTTACATATGAATGACTAGATACTGTAAGTGCAAAGATTGCATAATGCACTGAATCCATTGTTCCACACAGTATTAAAGAAGTAAAGCAGAGATACGGAAAACTACTTGTAATCATTGGTTGCCTTGAAGGATCATGTGACTCACAGTGATCCAATGTGCGGAGAAGAATGGCTCAGTAGGGATTTCCAACCATTGACATTTAAAAACCAGAGCTCGAATTTTGTCTTATGAGGATTCTCTAGGTGGGTTAAAAACAGCTACTAATGTATAACTTTCTCTTTGAATATTTAATAATAACCATAGCCCTTCGTGTTCAATCTGTCTGTCTCTCCCTCGCACATGCACAAGTTGTGCCTTCATTCAGTTCTGCTACCATCTGGGCTGAAAGAAGACCAAGATGGAATTCCACTGATTCCCAAATGAGTGCACAGTTTATGTAGCCCACTCACTGTTTAGCTGATTTTAACAAACTGTGTTCAAAGATTGTTTTTGTATCACATGTTCCAGAAATCTTAAATAAAGAGGATATTTTAAACAGCTGGATTTTTGTGATAAAAAACCTTATCTGTGTTTCATTTTCTGTATCTCTGTTTGCTTTGTTCCTAATGGGGTGTATCTCAGAGGTGCTACAGCATAGGAGAGTACCCTCTTGAAGTTGTGTTATATGTTTTTCTGTGCTTCCATATAACAAACCCAGGACTGATGAACCTATAGGGACAGCAAGCAGAATAAGGGTTTGTATGGCAGGAAACAATGGTAGGGGTGGGGGTAAGGGTAAAATGGGGGCAATGTCAAGGAGTCCAGTAAAAAAATTAAGTTTGGAAACTGACCGTGGTAACAGTTGTACAACTCTGCTTGACATGATTGGACTATGGAGTCAATAATAAATTAAAAATCAAGAGGTCTTGTGCAGCAGAAAGAACGAAAATGTTTTTGATGCATTAATTTCACTGCAGGATTTAATACATGTAGTTCAAATGAAACTTTATACAGAGCCTTTTCCAAAAAATAGGAGCCATTGAACAGGTATTATCTGAATAGCTATTCATTTCTAATAAAAAAGGAAATCCTATAGGCTTTATAAATACACAACACGTAATGGAATCATAAAGGGGCTAATTAGTTTTGTGAATTTAAAGTGCTGTGTTTGCACATGAAAACTAATTACTGATTATAGTATGCAATCTTGAATCATTTTTCCCATCCTCTCACCATTTCGATGGTTGTAAACCTACATTCAATAGAGAGTAGATGCATTTCCCTAGCCTCTAGATCATCAGCTTTAAATTAGTAAAGTATCATATTGTTTACCATATAGATATCTTTCCCCTCAAGTAAAACCACAAGAAAATATACTCTCATTTTTAAGAAAGACCTGATGTTCTTCCTTGGCCAGAATTTTAGTGTAACTTTGATGTATGATACTGCGGAGTTTAGTGTAACTTTGATGTATGATACATAAGCCGGGCGCTTTAATTAACAGTGGTAGGCTTCTGGCAATTGTGTCTCACAGCATCCAGCTGAGCTCAGGATCCACACCTTGGCTCCCCAACAAACACAGCCACAATACTTGCATACAGTAAGAAATAAATACAATTCTTGTCTGTTCTTTCTAATGGCAATGGAAGAAATCTGGGAGAAAATATGAAACTAACTGAATACATAAATGTGCCCAGTTCACCATAAAACAAATCCAGAGAAAATACTACAGCTACTCCTCATTTACTAACTACCGCATAATCCAATATTTCACTCTTTTGACAATAGAATGTGTATGATCACATTATTTGGAGCAGTGAAGGACATGCATCAGGCATGAACAGATACGGAAGTCTTAGACACGCTTCCACTTGGTGTGCAGGTAGGAAGAAAACTCCTAAAAACGCTCAGGAAGCGGGGAAGGAGTGGGGTCTCGAGCTGCTTTGATGTCTGGAGGGTGGATTGTGAGCTACTTGGGTGGGATGTTGCCCACTAAAGCCTGGGCAGGCAGGGTATTGAGGTTGGGATAGCAACAGCCAGAATACAGAGGTGGGCAGGAGGCTGCCTCCTGAAACAGGAAGGAATCAGGAGCCCAGGGATGGGTTTCGACTTTCAACCCAGAGGATTGGCAGTGACAGGCCAGGTGGTGGTCAGAAAAAGGAGTGACATGGAATCCCTGCTATGTGGGGACCACAGGACCTCACATCAGCTGACTAGTCACCATACAGCGCCTTGGGCTTCTTCAATGCCAGTTCCTGGGTGAGCATAGTTGAGGGTAAGGTTACTCCTGGGCTAGCTTGGGGAGTCAGAGTATCAGTGTCAAGGGAAAGCAGCTGTGCCTTATCCTCAGGGCATTGAGAGGGCTCTGGAAGACCGATTCTCAGGATTCATATGGGGACCTGGTGGCACGGGGGGAAGAACCATCCAATAAGGGAAGGGGGGTGTCCAGTAGGGGGACCCAATGGGCAAAGTGTATCCTCCTCCATATTACTCACCATTTTCAGCTCAGAAAAAGGAGCCCCTTGCCCCATGAAGCTACTAATGGCATTTTGAGGTTGTTGAGAAAATGAACTGTGCCCACTCATCCGGAAAATATAGTGAGGCCAGGGGAAGAAGGAGACCCTGAGGTAGAATGGAGTGGCACTTGTTTGGGCTCTGGAAGACAAGGCAAGCCTTCCTTGCGAATTTAGTTCTGAGCTCAACTGAAGTGACATACGGCACAGGGAAGTGGCAGTAGGAGGTAACTTCAGCAAAACCCATGGGATGCTCCAAGTTCAGGCCAGGGAATGAAGAATGTGGTCACCCTGTATTTTTATATCAAAGTCACAATTTTTTAATTGTGATCTGGATTTTGCAACCTAATTATGCCAATAAATATGGTGTGCATTATTTACAAGCTAGCATTCAATGTTGCAATACATTTCAGTTTGCAAACACTGGTGCTGCCCTGCTTTGCAGCCTCATTCTCCCCACGGGAGCTCTGGTGGCATTGGGGGTTACGCATGGGGTGGCTAACCACCAAGTTGATGTTCAACATCACCAGCTGCTCCAAGAAGATGGTGAGGTTTCCTGCTTTTATAAAAATTACAGCTTCAGAAAGGCAGAGGCAGTTCTACACTTGGCTCAATGATGATTCAGAATCGACGCAATAGCAGTGAGTTCAGTTTTTCATTTGTCTTATGGCTTATTTCGTCTCTTACATTAAAAAGTCGCTGCTATTAGGTCTATTGCAACTTGCACTCACCCTCCATGGGGTTTCCGACCCTGTTGATCTCTACAGGAAAAGATGGCACTGTTTTCCCCTCCAGGGGAGAGCCTGGAGGGTTTAAGTCAGTGACCTTGCAGTTGGGAGAGCAACGTGTGACACCCCCCCCCCCCCACGGTGCCACTAGAGCTCCAGGCCTTGGGCATTGTGGTAGTTCCATCGTTTTGTGTCAAGGTGAAGATATAGAAGTGTAAGGTTGGAGTCTAGCCTGTCAATCAGGTCACGCCCTAATGGGACCTCCTTGTGGGTGTGACCGTCTCATAAGGAGGGTCCTGGGAAGCTCCCCGCTCCTGGTGCCTCCACCTTCCTGTTGAGGGGCCAGGCTGCTCTAGCCCTGTGAGGCTGCTACTGCCTTAGATCCACACAACTCTGCACCCACCAGCCCTGTCACCTTCCTGCATTCTGCATTATTGCCTGTGGCTGTGTGAGTCTGAAGAGGGATTAAGGGACTAGTATAGGACTTATGGACTTGAGTTGGACTGAGCTGGGATGTTTTCCTGATATATAAAGCTTCTTGATACAATGCTCCTTCTTCATCATATAGGAGTACCACTGGATTTGTTTCTCTGGTCAACCCAGCCTAACAGAGCCATCATTTGTTGGAATTTATAAAGCAAGGGGAATGAGTTTCACTGTCCCTCTCTCTCTTCTTGAAGCTTCTATGGGACCTCCTGAGACAAACACCTGAAGAGTGCTTTAGTATCTGTGTTATTCTCTCGCAAGAAACATTTACCTTAGGAAATATGTCAAAAAGTCAATCTGCCTGAGGGCCTCGTGGAATACTCTTTTCCAGACACCTTGTCACTTTAGGGCATACCCTTGCTCAAACTTGCCCAACACTCTAGAACAGTGGTTCTCAACCTTCCTAATGCCACGACCCTTTAATACAGTTCCTCATGTTGTGGTGACCCCCCCAACCAGAAAATTATTTTTGCTGATACTTCATCACTGTCATTTTGCTACTGTGATGAATCAGGAAACCCCTTTGAAAGGGTCATTGTACCACCAAAGGGGTCTGGATCCCAGGTTGAGAATCACTGGTCTAAAATGTTATTTTTTCTGTGTCATTCTATCTTTCATATATCACACCAGGAAACAAAAGAGAATTTGATGATCGCCGAATCTATGCTGATGACCACCATCATCTATACATTTATCATACTCAAAAAGTTGTGATTAATGAAGTTATATGCACACAAAGTATATATTCTAGAACTTTCTTTGATAAGAGGTAGAAAATGAACATTCAAATGATAGTCCTCTAAGAGATTGAGATCATAATTCGATACTACAAATTTATCTGATGTCAGAGTTTTCCTCTGGGAAGCTATTTCAAGTGTATATATGATTTGTCTCCCCAGAAATATTCTTCCTAGTTTCCTCTTTTTTTTTTGCTTTGTTGTGGAATTGTGATTCATTTAGACACTCGTGTTCCATGTATATTTTCTTATTTTACTCAAACTAACCCTTATTAAAATCAGGGACCTACACTACTTTGACAAGTGGAATTTTGTAAAATACAATGCTTGGTACATAAAACTTTGAACCGACAATGTTGTACAATCTTATAGCCACCGCTCTCTATTCCTGTTTCACTGTCCCCACTGTCCCTACTACATTTAAGATCACCATCTTTTATATTATAATAAAAAATATGGCCACTTGCTGCCCAGGCCCACTCATGGTGCTTGGTTTTATATGATTTCCCATGGCTATGATCATCCAGATGCAACCCACTAGGAATTTCTTCCTCAGTGCCTCAGACTGGATATGAACTTCTTCATTTTTCTATTATGAAAAGTAACAAGCCAATGAGCAAACACAACCGCCCCCACACACATATGTTGCCCTTGACAGTAGATGAATGCATGCAGCCCCCATTTGTTACAGAGCAGAGCTTCTCCACAGGTTTTTCTCTGTGCTCTTGTCAGAAGAGGCCTTTCAGGCATTCTTCCACAGCAGGGGCTCAGACTGCCAACCTTTCCACCTTTCAGGAGAGAAGCCAAGAACTTAACCTGGAATTTTCACCAGGTAAAAGAAAAAAAAATACCATTCATGCACAAAAATTAGGCTAAGGAGTTCTGCACATGCATTTATAGGCTAGAGAACGCTTCACTTGTGAGGAAAGATATAGTTGACAAATATGTTCTTTGTACTCCTGATTTGGGGAAAAAAATAAAATGGCATGTAGGAGAAAAGATAAATTATAAAATAGTAGATGAAAATCTGTATCACAGTTTACAAGCACTTAATTAAGATTGTCTGTGCCTACCTAGATAACAATGGAAATGATGTTGGCTAAAATAGCTGCTGAAATATACAGTGTTTAACTAGTGTTAAAAATTGTAAAGACAAAAATGTTTTATTTTGCTGATGAATGAATACATGTGAATGTAGATAAAATATGTTAGTCTGGGTAGACTAGAGAAATAAATTCATAGACTCTCATATGTGTATAAGAAAGAGCTTTATATACAAGAGCAATTGAATATTGAGAAAACATCCCAGCCCAGTCCAGATCAAGCCCATAAGTCTGATACCAATCTATAAAGTCCTCTTCAGACTCACAAACATATGCAATGATGCCGAATGCAGGAATATCGCAGGCCAGTGGGTAGGAAGTCTTAGGTATCCAGTGGTATTGTAAACATCTCAGCTCTGGCAGGAGTCTCTACGTGGCTCCTCCAGCTCCCAGGGCTCTGACTGGATCAGGGTAGCTTCATGTGGCTTCCGGTCAGAAATATCTCACAGAGAGTAAGCGCACATCCCACCTCAAGCGAGCAATTTATCCTATCTCCTTTGTGCTTCCAAATGAGGTCATCAAGCTGCCACTTGATTGACAGGCTAAACTCCACCCCTTCACTCTTAATTCACTCAAATTGACAACTTATTTTGTAAACCACATAAAATGATAAACATTGACCTCTAAAATAGTAAAATAAATCAGTAAGACTGTTTTCCTGGTCTGGCGTGTTCATCAAAAGTGTTTTTTTTTTACTATAGTCATTGTCATTAATTTAAATAAGGGTATGTCTTGGGTTCTTATTTTAATTTTTGTCTAAACCCCTGATATTTCTTACATTACTAGTCATATCTGTTAACTGCACTGTTATCATATCATAATGTAGATTAATAATTTGGTGCCTTTCAAGAATATTGAAAATACCGTGTACTGTCATAATGCTAAGGGACCCTGGGGCACGATGGTTAGCCATTTGACTGGGATCTGAAGGATCAGCAGTTCAAATCCACCAGGGGATCCTCAGGAGAGAGATGGGACTTTCTATTTCCATGAGCAGTCTCAGAAACTCACAGTGGAAGGGTCGCCTTTCACATAGTTGTCCATTGGCATCGACCAGATGGTAGTGAGTTTGGTTTTATGGCTTGCCAGAGAAAAAACAAATACGTTTGGAAAGAAGTAAAGACAGACTGAATGCCCTTTAGAAGGGGAATGGTGAGTCTATGTCTCAAGTACTTTGGACATGTTCCCAGGAGAGATCGGTCCCTGGAAAAGGACATCATGCTTGGGAAAAGAGAGGGCAGTGGAAAACAGGAAGCCTCTCTACACGATGGGCTGATCCAGTAATTGCAACAATGCAGTTAAACATAACAAGAACGAAGAGGATGGTGCAGGACTGGGCAGTAGTTGACTCTGTCGTACATTGGGCCACTATCAGCCCGATCAAACGGATGGCACCTAGCAACATCACTTAAAGTTCATGAATTGTAAATAAAATGTTATGCGGTGATTTGGAAATCACTTTCCTATCCCGTCTTTTCAGAAGAACAAAAAAACTGAACTAGATTTCCTACTCTCATCAGCCCATGTGTGCCATCAGATGGTTTTCAATTACTATGGCTCCTGAGCAAGAGGTCACTGAGTCTCTCTACCACCACAGCCCTGGGGGGCTGCATAGCTCTTGGCTGACAGGGTAGCTCTTAGTAATGTGTCTCACCCAGAGACTCCTGCTTTTAGACCAAACTATTTAATCATTTTGGTCCTGTTAAATTGACTAACACTTGGCAAGGTATTTTAAGACATGATTTTAAGATTTAATCTCTGTGTGTGCACATCCGTGTGTGTACATCCATGTGTCTGTAATTGTGTGAAAGTTGTAGAGGTGGCTATTCGAACAATATATTGTGTATACTCTCATTCTATATTGGACAATTATCCATCTCCATACTCACCCTACTAGACATGAAAATGTTTAGAAATGACAAAGTAAAACTAATCTCTATATTGGTAAAGACTACAAAATGCCCCTTGCTTTTTCAGGTAATTAATAAAAATCTGTCATTTGTCATATAAATATTATTCATAAACCATAGCTTGAATGTTCCCAACTTATTGTTGTTTCAGATGGTTTAACTACAGAAGAGGTAACCGTCTCTTATTCTAATTCCACTGGTATAGAGTCTTTCAGAGCTAATAAATGTGTCAAGTTAGTCTAAATATGAACCATCAGCAATATAGTTGATTTAACAGAATTCAGAGCTCTCTGTACTCTTTATTCAGTGTAGGAGAAAACTGACTAAATAAACTGTTTGTAGCTTTTTATTTGCCTTTTCCTATAAAATGATTTGTGAATTTCAAGCGAAGAATCATGGAACCCAGATTATTAAATTAAAATATGTCATAAAGGAACTTTATTTTGCTCCTATTCTGATTCTTCAGCTTCTTTCATTTTAGCGTAATTCTCCTCCTTCAACCTCTTTTACGTGAACATGCTGCAAATTAACATTGCAAATAGTGTCAATCTTTTGTACTTGGTTTTATAATTTTGACCTCTCTGGTCAAGTATCAGTGTGGCACTTAAAATGTTCAGACTGTAAGCATTTGCTTCACAATCAATTGTGCACAAATTATGAAAAATGCAGATTTTGGATTTTCTTTCTCTTATTTTGTCTTCCTTTCTGGGTCTTTTTTTGTTTCTTTTGGTCCTTATTATGTATATTTTTCTGCATAGGGGAGTCAGGATGGGTGATCTATGAAGAAAGCAATTGGAGTAATAATTTGGTGGGGGCGGGCACAGAAGGTTAGGTGGGGGAGAACAACAATGGGAAGGAAACAGGGAAGGAGGGGAGGAAGTCAACAATAATGGTTAGGAAGGAAGGAAATCAACATTGGGAAGGACGGAAGGAAGGAGGAAACTGTTTCAAGGTTGATTTTGGTGATGGCTGCATAACTATTTGAATTCAGTGAGATAATTGCATTGTGTTGATGTTCATTATATCTCCATAAAACCATAAAAAATACAGTTAGAGTTTCTTGAGAGAATTTGCTTTCCAGCTGGCTGTCAGGAGGATTGGTGATGTAGCAAGTTACTCTCGGAGCTGCTAATAACAAGGTTAATGGTGTTTATCCACCAACCTCTCTGGGGGAAAAGATGGGGTTTCCTGATTAACCCTGTAAAAAATCACAGCCTCAGAAACTCTAAGCAAGCATTCTACTTTGTCCTACAGCATTCCTGCTAGTCAGAGATAGACTCAATGACAATGGGTTTTATCTCCCAAACAAAATTATCATCAAATTTGCCACATCTAACATTGAGGTAGGAAAGATGTTAATCATCATTGATTTCTGGTTCCTTAATTGAACAGAAAACTAGCTATGTAAAAACATTAACTGACTTAATGATACATATCAGTCCTCATAATAGTCGATCATAATGTGAATGTTATTAGAAGCCATTGAATTCGTGCTGAGGCATGAGACCCTATGCATAACAGAACTGAAACACGGCCTCATCCTGTGCCACCTTCACAGTGGTTGTTAGATTTGTGCCCATGGTTGGAGCCACTGTGTCAATCTGCCTCTTATTTCTTTCTCAACTCCACTTTACCACCCAGGTTCCCTCTCTCTGGGGATTGATCCCTCCTGATGATCTGTACAAAGTATGTGAAATGAAGTCGCCCTATCCTTACTTCCAAGGAGCAATTTGGCTATGTTTATATCAAAATAGATTCATTCCTTATTCTGGTGGTCCACGGTATATTCCTTTTCTTTGGCAGAATCATAACCCAAATGCATCAATACTTTTCTATATTCATTGGCCAGCTTTCACATGGATATGAGGAGATAAACCTGGGTGACAATTTAACACTTTATTGTCTGATCTCCCATTTGACCCATTTTAAATATGTTCTAGTTTTTAATATTTCCCGCTTTATTTTTTCAGTATTATTTTGTTATTAGTGTTGAGTTGTTCAGTGTATAAAATCCAGGATAGGTAATTCTAGAAAGACAGTAGCTGGATTAATGGTTTTGAAAGTGCATGGCGTGGAAAGCTGGGGGGAAATGGGGAGTTAATGATGATGAGGACAAGAAGAAGAAAATGTTCTGCAAGGTAATGTGGGAATGATTGCACAACTATCCTAAAGATAATTTAACTGTGGAATTAAATAAGTGAGTTATTTGTCAATAAAACTCTTTAGAAAATACCCTGGCTGGGGTCAATGAACCTTAGTACTCAGTATGCACTAGTCTTCCCAATTTCATAGTTGCTGCTACCCACTAAAAAGGTCTTTGCAAGAGACCTGACTAAAGAATACACTGTCATATTTCTTGACTGATGATTTCATAATCATTCATCATAATGCAAACATCAAGTCATTGCAACCAAGTAATGATTTAATAAAAGCTCATCTAAGTAAATCAACTATCTACATGGGATCACTCCCCCCTATCAACTTATGGTTTATCTACTTTATATTTCACTTCCTGTGATCTATAATTCTTTACAGAGGGGAAGAAATAAAATACATTTATCTTTTAGGATAACCTATCACTCTTTTATTATGCTGAATATTACTTGTCATTCATGCCTTAGTCTTGGTAACTTAGAGATGGGTTGAGGTGCTTTAAAATTTTTTGGCACTAATGGTATCATTTTATCCACAAGTATTATTCCCCAGACTCAAAATCTAGGCATAATAGAGAAAACACAATTGCATAGATATTTTGTGGAGAGACAAGAAAAAAGTTCCAACGGATCCTATAGAGCCTCTCTAGTCATCAGGCAACAAACTGGAAGGAATCAGGGACTTCTCAGTTCAATTGGAAGGACTACTTTAATTTCAGCTTTTCCTGGGCAAAGAGTTGGTTGCAGCTGGCAAAATAAGAATGGGAAAGGAGCTTTTCTGAGCATGAAATTCCCAGACTCTGAGTTTTCCTTTACTGTGCAAACCTTCTGTATGAAAATCTTGTGTAAGAGAAGAGGGGCAGAGCATAAATCCCACTCCAGCACACCAAACCCTGATGTGCCCACTACAGCCTAAATGAATAGCATATTCATATAGGATATTAAACATATGGGGAGTGTGGTAGTTACATAATCTGGTGGCAATTTGCAAAGGGGTAGAGTCTAGTCTGTCAATCAGGTCACAGCTTGGTGACCTCATTTGGAGGAGCTACAGACATAACTAACTCACTGGAGACCAGAGAAACACTACCTGTGAGACATTACTGTTGACAAGCCACATGGAGACACACTGATGGAGCCAGAGCCCTGGAGCCACATGGAGACCCAGGTCAGTGCTGATATTCTTCCACCACCACTGAATATACAAGACTTTCCATCCACAGGCATGTGATCTTCCTGCATTTGGCATTATTGCATGGCTCTATGAGTCTAAAGAGGAATTTAAGGACAAGTATTGGACATATGGGATAATATTGGACCTATAGATTTTATCTAAACTAGAGTGGGATGTTTTTAAATATATAATTGCTCTTTTATATAAAGCTCTATCATATCTATGTCCATGTCCATGTCCATGTCCATCTCTATCTCTATATCTATCCATGAATTTGTTTCTTTAGTCAAACCCAGACTAACACAGGGAGGGTGTCCTACCTGCTTCTCCCGAAGGACTACTTAACTATTATAATCTCTTGGACTCTTGTATGCTCCTTGATAAAGGGCAAATAGTCCCCCATTATGGTTGACTACAGAACAAACAAAAAGACGAAATTTGGGTAGAGGTAAACCTTCTCTATTTTAACTCCTTAATGATATCCTAATGTCAAAAGCACCCCCTACCCCCCAACCATTCTAAAACAAAAGATCTATAGGAATATTTCAGAGGATATTCAAGATTCACATGGAGTTAGAATTATAAATGTTTCCAGGAAAACAAAGATAAAGTATTTGAAAGACAAATCCAGTTTAAATTCCCACCAGAACTCTTCTCATTTTAAGCAGACTACTCAGATTTAGTCACATCAATAATATTTCAGAATCTCTAGTTTAATCCTGCCCCAAAGCAATGCATATAGATTTCAGAGTCAGGAAAACTCAGATTTATATACCAGATTTGTCATTTAGTAATATTTTGACTTTACTAAAATGAGGTTAGGCCCCTGAGTCATGGAAATCTCACCATCAAAATGAGAATGAAAAATGTCTACAACATAGGGCTCTTTTAAGGGTTAAATGAGATCATATAGTCAGTGTTTTGGTATTAGAGCAGTCATTTCCCAGGGATTGGCAATCTTCCTTCTGCACATTGGAATTAATTAGTACTGGTAAAAATCTTTGCCATCTCATTTAGAATGTTATTTAAAAAATGAAAATCCACTAAGATCTCCATGCCTCATTTCTTCTTTTTCCCCATCATGTGATGTGCTCTGTCTGCCAAAGGCACTTGCTTTGCAACAATTTGAATTACTGACCACCCAGAGAAGAGACTCGCGGAAACACTCAGGGCCATAGTCTGCCATGTGATATGCACTGAAGCTGAACTCTGAAATGCAGAATAAGTTCAACTTTTCAGGGCCTGACAGCAGCATTTGTACATGATTTATGATCTGTCAATACTCAATCAGCCATAAATGCGTTTCTTTACAACTATATAGGCCAGAGATTTCTGACAGCAATTATCAGAAAGCTTTTATTCTAGGTTACTTTTTCTTAATTCAAACTTAAATATTTCCCATTTATATTTATAGCTAATGGAGAAGTATAGCATCTTATATATTTGAATTTTCAGAAAGTTTTTGTGCTGAAAGTCAAGTGTTAGACTTTGATTCCTTCCTCATTAACCTCTTCATCTGAAAGTATAGTCATTCTTGATGTACCTTTTTCAGTATTAGTTCTTTCTCCTGGAAATCCCTGCCTGGTATATTCAATGTTTATCCCCAAACTATAATATTGATATTTTTAGTATGACATTAAATGATGCACTAAATATTAGGGATTTAAGAACCAAATTATGTACTATGCTAGACTAGAGATCTAGAGAAGCTTGTATCTCTACTGTCTTAAAAATAATACTCTCCTAAAAATCTGGAATATCTATATGTTTATTTCTTTTATATGCAATAGCACACTTCTGTGAATTTAAGCAACTATGATATGAATCTCCTTTTTACAGAGTTATACCAAATATTATATTCCCCTGAGTTCTGTTCATCATATTCTGCATCATTCTATTAAACATAAGGTTAGATTCAACAGCACCTAGAAACACTATCACTGCCAGAATAATTGGATTGTGGCACTCTCCCTATTATACCTTTTAAGCAGTTTTGTATTATCAAGAAATTTCACTTTATCTATGAATCAGTGCCCCCAGATCACTCAAAGTTGGGTGGGGTGCTGCTCTCTATGGCATCCAATGTCACGGCTTTGATAGTTTTATAACTCTGGATTAAAATGATCTGTTTATCTTGCTACCTCGCAGACAGCAGACAGCCTTCTCTTCGAGGGTTTCTAGAAGGAATAGATTGTGTCACAACCAGCAACCTCTCCAAAGGTGTACTAGGGAATATTGTGTATTCTAATTACATATTTGTTCAATTTTAGGTAGCAATGTCAAATGTTCTTTTAAATATTCTAATTAAAAACTAGAATCTCAGTGGGTCTTTAATTTTTTTTAAATTACTATAAAATGGCTAAAATGCTTATGGGTCAACATATATTTCAATATATAATGGGTAACATTTTTGCATAGGATATGCCCATATAAATAATGCATATGAAACTAATGCAGAGTGTTGCATTGTTTCCAGAAATATGATGCATACATTATTTGCAGCAAATACAGTTTTTGCAGACAGAGGTATTCAACTGAACACTTTTGCATGCGGATATCATATTTTGTCCTTCAGAGGGGCTACTCGCCTTGCACACGGCTGCACCTTCACACCTGTGCCATTTTGTCTCGAATGTTTGGCAGAGGTATTATTCAACGGGTCCCCCGCTGCCAAAGCCTGCCATTTGTGATGCTTCAACAAGCAGCCCAGACGCTTCAAAACTGACTGCACCTGAGCAGGGGATCGCCTCCTCAGGGAGCGGCTGGCGAGCATGTTTCAAGACATACAGAGGCCACTTATACTTTTCAACATCAGGTCTTCTGTATTCCTGCAAAATTAGTCTCTGCTGATCAACTCCTTATTTCTCACCTGGTGTGA
The DNA here is from genome assembly GCF_050624435.1 of Tenrec ecaudatus. Classification (NCBI taxonomy): domain Eukaryota; kingdom Metazoa; phylum Chordata; class Mammalia; order Afrosoricida; family Tenrecidae; genus Tenrec; species Tenrec ecaudatus. The sequence continues at coordinate 145,300,903 of NC_134538.1, read as the reverse complement.
CAGCCACATGATAGATACTGTTTACTGAAGTTTCTACACGCTTTAAATATCACTTTATCTTTGACATCTCACTTATCTCAGGTGCCTCCCTTGTCAGTTATTTATTTCATGTGTTAATGCTTTCTTTATTTAATGGTGACCTTGCTTTAAAGCAGATGCACATTTATTTAACATCATAGAAAATGAGACAAGGAGAGATAGGTGTGACTGATGAAGAGAAGATGATATCAGAAAAAGTTGAAAGTCGTGTCTGAGAAACACAACCTAACTTTTAGGGATAGAAGAAATATTTTTCATGAGACATCCTTGGATTATTTTATAGAAACATATTATTTCAAAGAATGTTGTGCAATGTTAGATGGGAAGCAGGGAGTGGCACTGTGTTTCTATGCCTCGAAATTTATTATTTGTGTTTCCTGGGGTACCCTTCGTCAACTCTATTTCTTACACAGGAAGCCTTGAAATACCACCCTCAAAAACCACATTCTCATCTTCACACACTCATCAAGTACTATCAAATCAAGAGTACTTACTAGTTCGGGAGACATTATTAAATCCCATAGCGGGTTTTGACATATGTTGGGATGAAATGTTAAGGTAAATATGTATAATTTTTGACACCATGGATCTAATAGACTGGTTTGAGAGTTGAGCATAAATCAAATCATCTGTAGGAGTCTTGATAAATTGTTGAACACAAAAATGATGATCTAATCTATAAACTCTCACCTAATGCACGATAAAAGGTTAAAAAAGAAATCAAATCATCCCCCAAACATGTACAGTCACACAACAGGCATATGATAGACAGCTTTAGTTCTCTCATTGCATAAAACAAACTTTCTTGAAAAATGAATGTATTGTGTTAAATTCTGATTAAGAAAAAATTAAAGGAGGGATAACATGTGCAGGGACCCCATGGTAGGAAAGGTGGCTATATTTGAGAAAGGAGTAGAAGATGGTATAGGGCCATGCAGAATACAATACTGGAAGTTGCTTCAAAATGAGTCTGAGTAAGTTTAGTGGGACCATTCCTAAGCCTAACGTTATAAGACATCACCCCTTGTAATATACAAGATATCTGAATCCAGTGTTTTACTTTAAACCGAAGATAATAAATGATGGCTTAATATGCTCATATTTGGGTTATGAAAATAAATCTCTCAGCTGTGTGGAAAAAAAAGACTGAAAGGGACTCATAAAGATTATGAAGTTATTAGTTCAGATGAGACTGAGAAAGATCTCTCTTTCAAAGACTAGCATCTATGAACCCTTTGAAAGGGTTCATAGCAGCACCAGTCATTAGGGCCCCCCACTGGAAACCTCCTTATCCACGAACTAGTGATGGTTACACATATTTTAGAATATGGCCCAGCAATAAAATGTAACAAGCTGCTGGCTAACAGAAGCAGACTATGAGAGCTGATCAAAAACTGACTGAACAGGGGATCATTCCTTCGTAAGAAGTTTTGAAGAAGATAAAATGATTAGAAACCAAAATCATTAGTACTTTTCTGGGTCTTGGTGTTTAGGGCAAATATCGACTCTCCAGAGCGATAGAAGAGAATATTTGGGGAAATGGTTCATATCTTGAATGTTGTGGGCAGCTATACAATTTTATGAAGTCATCAAATTTATTTGAGATACTGGATTGAATTCAGTGCAAATCATTCCTCAATGGGCAAAGGAGCAGTGGGTCAGCTATAACAAACACTCCCCAGAGGCCTGGTGTTACTGGGATCAAAAAAGCTCCATTGGGCTCAATGGTGTGTTTGTTGGGAGTTGAGTCAAGATAAAGAGTGAGAGAGTTGAAATGGCTAACTGATGATCCAAATGTTAGGAAACTTGCTTATTTCATATGGAGATATTTCAATTATTATAAATAATCATTCTGATTTCACTTTTAGCACATTCTTCGATAAACGCACACAGACATATGAGCAACCACCTCATTAGTGTTTTGCTGGAGGTGTAAGAATGGTTTCACTAATATTATATCTATAATTTTATTTGGGTCCCTTCAAGTACCTTGAAAAATGTAACCAATAATTTAGATCAAACATCTAAAATTGGCTTGTGTCCAAATATTTTAAATCTATGAGAAACTTATAATGTTCAATATATGTTAGGGAAAAAAGTATAGAAATCTATATTCGTGATATATGGAAAGTCAATTCAAATTTAGAATTTTTGTTCAATAAATGTTGATGATTTTTGTTAAATATAAGAGAATTTATGTATAATTTTCCCACTAATGAGGTGATTTTGGAGCACTTGATGTATTTCATTTTCAAATGGCTCACTGACCTTAAACCTTCTAAGTATAAAATTCATTTTGGGAGTTAAATTTAGAAAACTGTTTTTATCTTCCCTTTCTTGTATCATTGAAGATGAGGTACACAAAAAATGTAACATATATATGATTTACCTAGAAAATTCTATCACTTCCTACCCTAATTGAATTTTCATTATGTAAGTGTCTGATTTGGAAATAAACAAACAAGAGGGTATTTAAGGTTGGAGTTAGCCCATAGACTATCCATATACAAACACAGATAATCAAGCTTATAAGGTGTTTCTATAATCATGTAGCAAAACTCACCAAGTAAAGATATTGTAAGGTTTCTCACATGGGCAGTGCCTCGGTTCTTGGCCTCACAGGAGAAAGAATTCACGCCGAAGCCCGTTTTGTAATTCTAGTGGGTTCTTCTGAAGGACGGGAGAGCTTTCAGGTTTTGCAGTCTCGAAAGGATACATGCTATTTCAGGGAAGCATGCCAAGCCATGCAGAAGCCATGCTGGGGTTCAGACTGGATACACACAACCATGTGGAGGAGAGCACCCATGCCTGGAGAACTAGGGGCGATTCTGAGAGGTCAGAAACCCCAGAACACTTGAGACTCAGAGCATGTGTGCCCAGAGGCTGTGGACCCCAAGTAGGCCCGGAATGGGCACATGCGGGCCCCAGGCAAGCCCGGAGAGGGGGTTGAGGAGAGCTCACCCCCCCAAAGATGGCACATGTGCACCTCCACCCTCTGACCTGCCTCTAACAAGGAGCAGTGGAAAGGAAAATGGCCATCCCACAGTCAGGATATTTAAAGTCTCTGGCTCAGGAGGCGTGGCTGATGGTATTGGTTGACCACATTAGCTAGGTTGAGCCCACCTGGGTGATGTCATAAGCCTGGGCCTAGTTTGTACTGCCCAGATATAGCTTCCACCTGGCTGGGGGCTTGAATTGGAGCATGCTCTGTTAAGGGAATTCATAGACGTTTCATGGTCACCTGATTCCTTTCCAACCTCCTTTAAAGGGCCTTCCCAGGCATGGGATGGACAACCCTCTTTCTCTCTCTCTACCTACCCAATAATATCAGAACATTAGGCTATCGGAACCAGACACTGGGCCTTCAATCACGAATGTCTCAGCCACTGGGCACTTCACCCAGACCCTACAAATGGTGTTGTATTGGTTCTGTTCATTAGCTTCAGTCCATCACCCTTCATTAAAACAAGTTCTGCGTGACTCTGTATTTAAGTTATTAGATCCACATTCATCATCCAGAACAAATGGATCTGTCTGGTGGAGCCTTGAGTTGATTCTAAGGCTGTACATGAAAGGGGACTGGGTAACAAGGAATGTGAAGAGGAAGCACCCATAATTCCATAGTAGAATTCTTGTCTTCCCTGGGGAGACCAGGATTCCATACCCTGTGAGTGTACCTACCAGTATAGCTATCACCTACATTTCTTTCAGTGGAGACCTACAGGTTGTTTTGATGCTCAACGCATTTCAGCAAAGCTTCTGATCTGGGCTAAGTTGGTCTAGAGATCTACCTCAGAAAAATCAACCAATGAAAACCACTTGAAAACAGTAGCATAAGGATAGTGTGTGAGTCTGGGCAGACTAGAGAAATCCACAGATACTCATATGTGTATAAGAGAAAGTTTTATATAAAAGGCAAGTGTACATTAAGAAGGCATCCCAACCCAGTCCAGTCCAAGACCATAAGTCTGACATTAGTCCATATGTCCGACACCTATCTACAAAGTTCTCCTCAAACTCGCAAAACACATGCAAGGATGCCGACTGCAGGAGGAAAGCCGAATCAGTGAGCATGTAAGCATCTCAGCACTTGCAGGGGTCTCCACACGGCTGCTTCAGCACCCAGGGCTGCATCAGGGTAGGTCCATGTGACTTCTCCTCAGGGATGTCTCACAGGAAATGAGTTTTGCCAGCTAAGGCAGCTGCACGCTGATCTGACCGTCAGAGAACAATAGACCAGAGAACAAGAAAGGTGAGGCTCACAAGTCATTTATCTCACAAGCCTTCAATTAATCCCACATGTGTTTATTGGCCAGGTTGGCACAATAAACCTGAAGTATCACAGGCTAGTCAAGGCTTATAACATTGTACATAAGGTTGCCACGAGTCAGCAGTGAGGAAAGCAACTGACAAAAGCAGTGAGGAGGATTGCCATATACAATTTAGAAGTTCCCTAAATCTTAAAGTGTTTTAAATATCAGCTATCCTGAACCAAAAACAAAACATACGAAAACAAAAGACAAGAGAAAGAAAATTACCAAAGGCAATAGCAATTATTTTCTAAAAGTAAAATATATTCTCTGTATGTAGCAGCAATTACTTCTATTTGTTCAAAGGCATTTCTCTGTTGCAACACACGAGGGTGAATTAATGCTCAGGGGTTGCAACCCACTGGCCACTTTTTAATTATGAGGCTGCACTCCATATCTTAGCACTACATTACTTAAAAATTGTGAGAATCTAAATCTTACCAGTGTGGCAGATAGATGTTCATTACAAGTAAGAACTTCAGTATGCTCAGCCACAGGCAAACATTAAATAAGAATTTTAAGTACATATTTCCATAAAAGCTTCAGGTTAATATCTAAGGACAGTAAAAAAATATGTGGGACTGTCAACCCCTCTGACAAGGCTTGGTCTCTGGTGTCAAACAATGGTAGAGGATGGATGGGCCATCTGAAGGTTTGTTTTTATAGTCTCAGAGTCGGGCTTCAGTTTGCATCCTGGCCTTTCCATTTGAATCAGTTACTTCTGGAAGTCAGTATTTTCTTATGCATATTGGGGATAATAATAATAAATCTAAAGATTTTAGTAAGAATATCCACTAACTATTTGTTGGTTTTTCATACTGGGGCAAATGATGAAAACCTTGCCACTAGCATATGAAATATTACAAATGGAGGATGCCTAGTGGGGCTTAATCATGGGCAATGTATCAGTGAGGAATTGCTAAACCTGAATGAGGGCCGAACATGATGGTGAGGCAAGAGGAACCTAAAAGGAAATAGAGTAAAGAACCAGGAGGCAAAGGAGATTTAGATATAACAAGAGGGAAACAGATCTATATACTTACATCTATATGCTAAGAATAAAGGTTGCAGATGGACTTAGGGCCTCGACTCAAGTACTCCCTCAACACAAGAACACTTTCTTCTAATAATCCAACATTCTGTGATGCTCACTTTCCTGTCATGATCACTGAAGACAAATGGGTGCATAAGCAAATGTGATAAAGAAAGCGGATGGTGCCGGGCTATCAAAAGATATGGCATCTGGAGCCTTAATGGCTTGAAGATAAACAAGCAGCCATCTAGCTCAGAGGCAACAAAGTCCACATGGAAAAAGCACACCAGCCTGTGTGATCATGAGGTGTCAATGGGATCAAGTATCAGGCATCTAAGACCCAGAACAAAATCATACCCAGTGTCAAGGGGGTTGGGTGGGGGTGGGCATGGAATAGAGACTGAAAGCCCATCTGTAGACAATTGGACATTCCCTCACAGAAGGGGTCACAAGGAAGAGATGAGACAGTCAGGATATAGTATAGCACCGATGAAGCACAAAACTTTCCTCTAGTTCCTTAATGCATCCTTCCCCCCACTATTATGACCTCAAGTCTACCTTACAAATCAGATTAGACCAGAACATGCACACTGCTACCGAATAGAGCCTACAAGATAGAGAATCCAGGATAGAGAACCCCTCAGGCCTAACAATGGGAATAGAGATGCCAGGAGGATAAGGGGAAGGAGAGGTGAGAAAAGGAGAATTGGTCACAATGATCAACATATAACCCCCTCCCAGGGGAATGAACAACAGAAAAGTGGATGAAGTGCATCAGAGTATGATGTTAGATATGAAAATAATAGTCTATAACTTACCAAGGGTCCATGAGGGAGGGCAAGCGGGGGAGGAAGGAGGAAAAATGAGGAGCTGATATCAAGGGCTCAAGTAGAAAGAAAAATGCTTTGAAAATGATGATGGCAGCATATGTACAAATGTACTTGACACAATGGATTGTGATAAGAGATGTAAGAGCCCCCAAAAGGTATTTAAATTTTTTAAAAAATTCTACAAAAGGAATGGGTTTTCTGTGGAGTTTCTAAACTAAGAGAATAGAGTTGGCAAAATACTGATGAAGATTACCTAATAAAAACACAGAATGATGTCCAAGTCACTTGTATTGACCACATCATTGGAAGAGGGTGAAGGCCATTGCTGGAAGAGTTCATTCTACTCAGTGGATTGGAGGGAAAGGGGGATGCTCAGTGAGATGGATTGGTACAATGGGATGGACTTAAACATCCTGTCAAACATGAGAATCATGTAGTCAGGAAACATTTACTTGAGCTGCATAAAATTCTGCATAAAAATATTAGCTATTGAATAAGAATACGTCGATGGCCATGGATGACAGTGAAGGTAATGAAGGTGATGATAAAGCAGAAGATGATGCTCATGATGAGAAATCTCATTAACTGAGGTTTCTTTGAATATCTATATTCTAAGATTTATATATATATAAACACATACATATACACATATACATACATAATCTGTATGTTTTGTTTGACTTAAAAGGTGCCAGTCCTCCTTCTTAACATCTAAAGCACATCCCATTCATTTCTAGTCCAAATCCAATCTACTACTCATACCTTTGCTTGTTAATCTCCCTCTCATTCAGTTCACATGTACCAGGATTCTGAATGTTTGGCAGGTAGAGAAAGGAGATGGTAGGTAATGAACTGCCTTTGAGATACTTCCCTAAGGTAATGTGATGTGCAGGGAGTAGAGAGAGCAATGGTCCTTTGTTGGTGCCTCTGTGTTCTGGTTAACTATTTCTTATGGAGGTTTGTAGATCAGAAATAGTTTTCAGATCAGAAATAGTTAACCAGAACACAGAGGCACCAATAAAGGACCATTGCCTTTTAAATGATTGTGCATTGCTCCAGACAATCTATGAAAGGTCTCATGTGAAAAGAGAGGGCTTTGGCCAGTCTGTGCTCTACTCATCATGGTATGGGCTGTACCTGCCCAGAAAAGGTAACTCTTTCTAATTTGTCCATAGCTCTCCTAGGGAACTTCCAGATATTCTGGTCAGATGCAAGCATTTTGACACTTCTGTGTGGTCTATTATTTATGTGTGTGTGTGTGAGAGACTTGGAAGGACACCTTGCAACTTTGGGCTGCTAAGGCCTTCACATTTATTTCTCTTGGGTCTGAAAAACAGCAAGTGAACTCAAGTTCATTTACTCCTCCTATTTCCCACTGCACGCGGTAGACCTGCCTCCTCTTGCCAGTGTAAATTATATAGTGCAAGCTAAGCAGTGGTGGGATCTCTTGATCTCCTACTATCCCTCTCAGATCTTCCTCTGATCCACGCAGATGGCCATAGCAGAAGGTCAAACAGCCTATGACCTCAGCAGACCTCCAAGGACAGTGCGTTGCAGACTCCTCTGAAGAGTGCACTCAGTTAAGAGCGTGGCTGCTCGCTGGAAGCTCAGTGGTTTGCGCCTGAAGAGAAGCTTGACAGTCTAGAAAAAAAGTCAGCCCTGAAAGCTCTTGAGAGAGCAGAGTTCTATAACGCTAAACCTAAGGTGCTGATGAGTCAGGATCACCTCCAGGATACCTATGTTTTATTTCTTTGGTAGAATATTTTTCATTTCTTCCCCAGGGGAAACAGAGAGAGAAAAAAAATTATCTCCCTCCTCAGAAAATGCACTTTCCCAGTGGCCAAAGGCTCCCTTGAATAACTCTTTTTAGCCTTTCCTCACATTTGGCTCAGTAGACAGGAGAGGGCATTGACAGATGAATATAGATTTTGCTACCACTGATCTGGTGCTTTTTAGGAAATATGTGGGAAGGAGTTTATCATTAATGGTTGGTGGTTTTCTACATTTTAGCTTTGGGTCTTAAAGTCCAAAACCAACATGAAACAACTCTTTATTAAATGAATGAGTTCATATTAAGTACCCGATTCAGAAAAAAATGGGTCTCAGTATCATTAATTTATAAAATTCAGTTATAATGCATGCATTCTAATGTTTACAATGGACACCGAGAAACTAATTTCTAGATGAATACATTCATTACAAATAACACAGGCGTCTATATGAGTATCTCTCTATGTGGAAACTTAAAATCACTTCATTTAGGAGCTAAAGGTTACTCTATAAATCATCCAGTCCACACTATGGACTCTTTGCCCGTTTGAGGGAGGATGCTATAATTAAGGTTGTTAAATAGGTTCTTAATTCATTTGGAGCTCAATTTAGTCAAATAAGTGTTCCTAATCTGAATTTCCATGGCACAAACAGTAAATCCCGGAGCCATTAATGAAAAGGTTGGTGGTTCGAATCCCACCCAGCGACACCTCTGAAGAAAGGCCTGGTGATCTACTTCCCAAAGCCGGTCATTGAAAACCCTGTGGTGCACAGTTCTACTTCGAAACACATTGGCTCGCCATACATCAGAATTGACATGATGAAAAATGGTTTTGTTCCATCTGTTTGGTCTTCGCTACTCCCTAGCTTTGTTATATAACTTTTGAAAACTTATTATTCAGGAAAAATGAATTTGATATATTTCTCTTCCACTATGAGCAAAATGTCTCTCCCATTTTGTATCTATATCAACTACAGTAAATGTCTTTGTGTGTGTGTGTGTGTGTGTGTATGGATATGTATATGGATATTTAATCATCTAATTTATTTTTTTGTTAAAAGGTAATTTATTGGGGACTCTTACAGCTCTTGTTACAACCCATACATCGCTTGCATCAGGCAGATATGCACATATGTTGCCTTCATTCTTTTCCAGACATTTACTTTCTATTGAGCCCTTGGTATCAGCTCTTCTTTCACCCCCCCACCCTCACATCCCCTTGATAGATTGTAAAATATTATTATTTTCATCTCTCACACTGACCGCTGTCTCCTTTCCCCCATGTTTTCTGTTGTTCTCACCCCTGGAAGGGGTGTACGGTTATGTGTCAAACATTAGGATCGGTTCCCCCTTTCTTCCTTCCTCTGCTCCTATTCCTCCATCCCTGGTATCACTATTGGCTTGTTGGCTTCTGGCTAGAGTTGGGCTTCAAGCAATGGAAAAAAGAAATTTCCTACCAGAACCTGTTGAGTTTGCGCTGCCCATGGAAAAAAGATGTGAAATCAGGTATATTTGAAAATTTTGTAAGGTACTGCTTCACAGAGAAAAATGTTATACAAAGTACCAAACATTTAAAAAGTACTAGGAACCTTTGTTTATACATAGGTCCTATGCTAACTACAATATATGAAACAATTGTAACTTTTTAGGATAAGATCTCCACTACTAATCAAACCAAACGGCTCGGAGATACTTTTTGCACAGTGTTTCAGAGATAAAATTTGCACACTCTCTTTGTTTCTCAATGCAGTTATATAGTATAGTGTAAAGTATAGTAACAATAGTACATTGTATCACAAAGGGACATATCCACAAATGAACACTTGGGAACAAAGAATGTATTTTTTGTTGATATACTATATTTATTTTCACTGTTTTTCAAAGTAATATGATTATGTTGATTATTTTTACAATAAGTTTATAATTTCATGAAAATTATAGTACATAAAAGTAATAATGTTCTGCATACATTGCAAAATATTGTTTCAAAATATGAGACAATGTTTTATATTCAAAGACTGAAAGTTATAAATAAATATGAAAAAACTTGATGAGATGTAAACCCATTTATGGTGTAATTAAAAAAAAAACCCTAACAGCCGAAAAAATACATGGCCACTTGGGTCTGTTGGTAAAAAAAATCTGGTCTTTAATGTGTTAAAATGGTGTACAAGACAATATGTTGGCATGGACATATAACTGAAGAATGACCCAGAAGACCTGGAAGTTAGCTGTACATGACATTATTTACAACTGCATGGTCCCCGGTTACTTCTGGAATCTGAAGTCTTGTTAGATGTGCTTATCATGCTGTTATTTTGCATGTCAGACATTGAGTTTTCACAGTTGCCTTTAATCTTTCTGTGTCTCAGTTCATTTATTAATACTGTGAGGAGAATGATACCTTATAAATAATGTCATAAATATTGAAAATAGAATATAAGATATCTAACTTGGTGCTCATCATAAGGAAGTATTGGGTAATATAACTCGTATAATTTCATGTAACTAGCTCTTTTAAATATTTAAATTTAATTTACAGAAGCAATATTAAGAAATACATAAATATCGAAATATTATTAAGCCCTTTGAGAATAAAATTCAAGTCCACTGATTCTATTCTGACTCATAGCGACCCTATAAATACTATAAATCTTTATGGGTGCAGACAGTTTCATCTTACTCTGATGAAGCTTCAGGTTGGATTGAACTTCTGACCTTGGGGTTAACAGTCCATTGATTACAGAGTGGAACCACTAACCAGAGTCTTAAGGTTATGTCTAGATTTTGGAAAAAGGAAGCACTACAAAAGCAAGCGTCCGTACAGATGAAAAGTCAATGGCATTAGTTAGCCTTATTATCCTGTATCTGTTTTATATGCTTCATGCTTCCAGGAGAAGTCAGTATTATTTAAACAAATACTTTATTTGTTTCAGAGCAGATTGACAACACTTGCAAAATCAATTACTGTTTGACCATTCTTATGGATATCAACCATGATATATAATGAACTAGCAGCCAAAGTAAGGCCCGTGAAGAAGCTTATATCAGAGAAAATAATACTCATGTGATTTAGTTGAATTTTAGTTGAATTTCAGTTTTCAATGTGGCGGGGCAAGTAAATTAGCAAGTAAACTCCGTGGCATAAGAATATAGATGTAAGTACATAATTATTGAAAGAAAAAATGGTCATAAATGTAAAGCTGGTTCTTCTGTCTGTACTGGTAAAATCTCCTCAGAACCTGATTGATTTCCCTTCTGAACCCAGAAGAGTCAGTTTTACATTCTCTGTGCCACCATGCTCTTGTATCTTATGTGTGTGACATTGTAGCTAGGGGGATGGTAAAATCTAACTTCTGTCCCATCAACTGAGCAAACAGAAATGAGACTGAGTTGAGAGGGAGAGAGAGAGAGAGAGAGAGAGAGAGAGAGAGAGAGAGAGAGAGAGAGAGAGAGAATACAGGAAGGAAGAAAAAGAGAGGGAAGAAGAGAGAGTTGTCTGTAGCCAGTGACACTGTTTTATAATAGAACACAATGACCATTTATAGAACAGGTACCCTTAGGAACTTCACACTAAAATCAATATGCCAGCTGTGAAATACAGCTCTGCTGCAGGCATTTTTTAGCAGAAAAAAATTAACAGATTTTAGAAAATATAGAAGGCCTATGAGTGAATTTATCCCCAGGGATTGAATGGTCCTTGGGAAGAGAGCCTGTGAGGCAATCACTAGCTGTCTGTCATCCCATGCCTTGAGCACAGATGGGGGCCTGCCAGCAGGTACTTGGAGAAGGAAGGGACCCCGCCCGCAGGACAATCCAGAGACATCAGAAAGAATCCGGTGCTCAAGTCTCCTGTGTCTGAGCTTTGTACAAGTCCTTCACCCCATCCGTATACACACTTTCAAAGGATTCTTATTGAGGGATGCTCTAGATCAGCCATTCTCAAATTGTGGGCTGTGACCCCTTTGGGAGTCAAATGACCCTTTGCCAGGAGTCGCCCGATTCATAAGAGTAGCAAAATGACAGTTATGAAGTAGCAACGAAAATAATGTTATGGTTGGGGGTCACCACAACATGAGGAACTCTATTAAAAGGTCACGGCTTTATGAAGGTTGAGAACCACTGCTCTAGATTCAACTTTTTCACCCCTGAGTTCCCAAATGACGAGGTACTCATATTGGTTTAATTTAGGCAGAGAAATGACTCATGCTTCCTTGTTCCTTTGTAGGGTGGTCACTGTGGATCTATTTTCTCAGCTTGGGTGCCCTCAAGGAAGGCGCTGCCTTGGCGAATGAACTGCTTGCAATTGAGCAACGAAGGGCATCACCCACAGTTGACAGAACTACAATGAATTGTCCTTTGCTAGAGCTGCTGACAGGGGTGTTGATAAATGTGAGAGAGTAAGGTTGGTGAAAGTTAGCAAAGTCCGTACAGCAATACTAACCAGGCTACAGGTATTTCAAAGAAGGAAAACAAGGCTCTTCCTGATCTGCAGTCATGACAATGATGAAAATGAGATGACTAACAATCTTGGACTCAAACAATGGGCCAGGTACTTCTCTCAGCACTTCCCTAGTCTTCATTCATTTTAATCCTGTGGGGTAGCTGTTAGGGTCCTAAACTTTCAAACAAATTAGAATATGCTTTAATAATAAATTTACTTTCTAAAAGATAAAGTGAAAATGGAAGAAAATATATCTTGCTTCATTGGGAAGATGTGGGGCTAAAAAGTGGTATGCATGACATGAATGATGGCAGATAGAGGTATAGAACCTAAACGGTGGAATAGGAATTAAGATAAAATATTTAAAAATACTTTCTAGCTTGACATGTCCTTGGAAATTAAAATTATTATTTCACATTAGAAGAATAATTTGTGTTTTCCACCCACATCTCCAGGAGAAATAGAGAAGATTATTGGATTTCTGGATGAGGGATTATGTCAGATTTATTCCTAAACTTTTAGAATAGATGTACAGACATTAAATTCTCTTAATAAATATCACCTTTTATATATTCATGAATGAGTTACTCACCTGCATATATTTTATTCCTGAATCGTTATAACAGGACCTTAAAATGTATTTTCTTTCATATACAGTCTGTTTTCCAAACACCAGGGAATTTTTCCATGAAAATGTCATTTTTTTCAATCAGTAAGAGCATGATTTTGGCTTATTGACCTTTGTCAATATCCCGGAATCGGATAACTTTTCTTTTTTCAGCTCTTCGATGAAACACTAAATAAAAACATGTGGGATTTGAGGTTCTCGTTGATGCCTGCACTCCTCAGCTTGAACCAGATTTACCAGTTCCCAAATACATACATGTGGAGACTATAGACTTTTAGACATCCTTTAGGTGTAAGTGAAAGAAGTCCAGCACATCAAGCAGAATTCTCCAACCAGCTCCCCATTAAGGCATGAAACGAATTGATATCAAATCAATTCGGAGTCGTGGTGACTGCACGTGTATCAGAGTAGAACTGGACTCTGTACGAATTTCCGTGTCTAATTTTTCAAAATTGGTGAGGTGAATGCAAAATGGGCCAGGATGGTGGGAAGGAGAATGCCATGACGTGATTCAATACATATCACAGCCTCTTCTTGGATAACCAACTAGCCTCTTTCTTGTGAGGAACAAGAATGACGAATCCAGGTGGCATACAGTCAGTTCGATGAGCACCTGAGTGATTTTTCCAACTTGAAAACTCATTCTGAAGCTACTCAGAGCTCATGGACTTGACATTAACCTTTGCTTGATGGACCAGGTCCTAACTATTGCTACTACACGTCCTGCTCTGCACTGCGATCTCCTTTCTGTTGACGCCATGCTGAGGATGTGAGCCTCAGAAGAATGTCAACGTCTAGTCTCCCACTTTTCCCAACATCAGTTCCTTAGTCTGTATTATCTTGTTTGGACTTGATATAGAAATCTACAGAAATAATATTACAATGAGTATAAAATTATTGTACTCAACCATTCTCAGGAAGAGAATAAAGGGAAGAATCAGGAAGATTAACAATGAGAGGGAATGGTGCTGGAAAAGTCCCTATTGTAATAGGATAGTCCATAGGCGGTGAAAACAATGAAGACAGGTTCATGGTTTATTTAAAAGCACCTCAGGAAAAATGTCTTTTAAAAAATTAGCATTGACAACCTATGAAACCGGCTCTGACATGCAAAGGGGTGAACATGAATTGCAATTGATTCAAGGGCAACTAGGTTAATGCCCTAGGAAAGGCTTGCTTTGGCATTTTGCCTCATGTTTAACTGTCTAGACCTGTTTTCTCATTGAAGTCAAGTTCACCTGATGTTGAGGGTGTCCTATTCCAGTTCTAGAAGTTAGGGTTCAAGATGTGTCATTTGCACATATCTTGTTTTGGGAAATGTATTTGGATAAATAAGAGTCTCAAATAATAAATGCCTCAGCACTCTGCTTTCAAAATCACAGACATCTGATTGGGAATGAGGAAATGACCCTGCACAATCTTCCCCTTCAAACAGAGTACACACTAAAACATTTGCATCTCAACTATAATTCTTTCCACCAAACACAGTCACTTAACAAATGAGGATGACAACTCAATGTTCTAGCATGTTTTCTACATATATAGTGATGAATGGCTTAGCAAAACTTCAACAGATCATGTCAACACCTCTGAAAAAGATCTGACTTACCCTAAGTTTTAAACTGGCCTCAATTTCCCCTGATACACTGCCTGGGTCATGATGTACGGCACCCATTTTGAGCTATTGACGTGAAAGTTCTACGCTAAACCCATATTATTCAGTGTCTATTGAATACATTCTTATCATCTCTTAGATAGCAAGGCATTGATAGCAAATGCTTTTGATTTCATTTTAAGAGGTGGAAATATATTTGCCAATAAACATATTATTTTTTTTTCCCTGAGAGGACTCAAACTGCTTGGCCAGCAGGTTACGGACACGGTGATGGAGCATCATTTCAGGGTCATTCGCATGACCCCTCAATCCCCAACTTTGAAAAGATCTGTTATGAAGAGTCATTGGTAGCTTTCCCTAAAAACAACCTTAGGACTTAAAGCTATCCAACTCTTATTAGGAGATTTTGAGGCACTGTTAGACAGGCATGTATTTAGTCTTTGTAGATTTATTTCATATTTTCCCCTGACCGGACCCATGCTTGAAGTGTCCCAGGGAGGCACAAAGGGTAAGTGCTCTGTTGAAAACTGGTTATGTGAACCCACTCAGAGGCACTGAAGAGGGCAGGTTTGGTGATCTGTCTCTGAAAGGTCACAACCAATGTAGCAGAATGAATAAGGAAATGTGACCCATTCATATGCTGTACACATCTTCGACGCAAAGACCAAACTAAGCTAAAAATCAAAGGGCGGACATTATCGAGCAAATGACAACCAAAAAAAAGAGCAAGAGTGGCATTATTAATTTCTAAAAAATAGATTGTAACACAAAACCCAGAAATATCACTTCCCTGAAAGCCGCACACAGCAGATGTACTCTGCACCCATCGGGCTGACAGGAGTCCAAATCCTGGTCAATGTCACCAACTACTATACTCATGCTCGTCGGACAATGGCTGATTCTTAGAATAGTACAGATGATTTTTTTAAAGATTTCTATGAAGTCTTTAGTTGTAGGATATATGACATTCTTGTCTATTTCTTGTGATTCTTTTTTTCTGCAAGGTATTCTATTTAAGACGTACTTTTTGTTATTCTTTTTCTGTAAGGTGTTCTACTTAAGACTGCTTATAGAGAAAAGTATTTTGTCTCCAAAGAGACTTCAATTTCAAGGGAAGCCACTGCCCCACCACCTTGCTTCAGGTTGTGATTTAACCTCCATCTTAGATTTTTGCTTCCTTAAGGGTTCCATAAAATATCTTAATCTCTAATGATTCTTCAAATTTCTATTTTATTTCTTCATTTTAGTATTTTTTGGTCTGTGAGTCTTATTTTGACAGTATTTGTTTGAGTTATCTGGTTTCAACCTTCTGGGTTTTTTTTGTTTGCTTTGTTTTAATTCTGAATTGTTTTACTCCAGATTTACAATAGCTTTGATTTACATCTGTCTCCAAGGGAAAGGGCCCCCGATGGTGTTTGGGACAGATATTAAAGGCCACTACCCACAAAATCAGAGTTCAATTGTAGCAGCTGCCCCGCAAGAGAAAGATTCAACTATCTGTTCCTGTAACAATTTAGTCTCAGAAACTCTGCGCAGGGTGACTATGAATGGGGCTGATTGTAGTGGCTTTGGTCTTGGTTTGGGTTCTCAAAAAGCACTTTTTATTTCAGTCTCTCCACCAGACTTCTCATATGGAATGAGCTTTCCTGATTTCAGGGTCACACCCAAGCTTTTTTGATGTCAGTGTAATAAGAAAATGCATTTCCCATAAGTGTGTGTATAAATAGGCACAATAAGGACAAAGGGGGACATCAACAATAATATAGGGTGTGCCCTTAACGTGGTCTCAACTTTGAACGTGGACACGGATGATAGATTTTTAGTAACCATATGCTTAGGTTATGGTGTTAGATTAATTTTAAATGATGGACCTCAAGGACTTCTACCACCTTCTAGTGCCAATCTGGAGATGTTTCTTAATTTCTCTAACCCTTAGATCCTTCAGTAGTACAATTGGGATAATAGTACTTATTTCTCAGGGCTATTGGTGAGAATTTCGTGCAAAGATCTGCCATATAATAGCACTTAAATCTCTAAATTAAAGTAATAGTAGGAGTAGTACTCTTAGCTCAAAAGATGATTACAATAGCATATTTTATGGTACTGATGCCTATAACCTGTTTGTTGATTTAAGCAAAAGATTTACTTGGGAGACCTAGGCTCTTTCTAGGAAAAAAAACAACAATCTAGGATAAGACCTTGAGGAAGTGGCCCATAACAATGAGCTGAGACAGATACAAGACTGTGATCCATACTGAAAGCACTGTGTTGAGTAGTTAGCTGCTTGATAAAACCTAACTGTAGTATCCCCCACTTCAGAAAGAGAATATGTCCTATCCTTTGGAGAGGAAATGGTCCTGAATGTTGCTTCTAACAATAGAGCACAACAGAAATACCCTTGCACAAATTCTAAGGTGTAGGTCTTAAGAAGCACTAAACTTTATTTGGAACTTTTTCTGGAAGCTGACATTTAAGTCAGTCTGGTCAGCTAGAAAGTGAGAGGTGACCTGGAGGATTGCCGGTACCTGGGGGCCACTGGACACCAGCTATCAGAACTGTGTAGGACTTTACAGTCCAGCCATCCTTCAACAAGACCAACTTATCCACTCAAATAAAGCAAAGTAAAACAAGCAGAGAGTCTGCTAAGCCATTAACACAAGAGGTATAACAATACTCTTGTTGTTTTCAACAATTGAATTGGGTGGCTTTTATATGGTAATACATAATAAATTCACTAGTGATAAATAATTCAGAATTTTTATTCTGGAAAATATCTTTGTAAAGCATCTTTGCCAATAACATATACTAGAAAACATTGTCCCAGGTACTTGACATCAGCAGTTAGAGCAGAGAATCCTAGCTTACAAAACCCTTATGAGGGCAGAGCTAAAAAGAAGATTGTGCGATGACTATAAAGTTGAAAAAAATCTGTAAAGATTTGGGCTTTTATGTTTTACCTTATTAGTAATCCTTGGGTGTAGTATCCCCCAAACTGCATATTGACCCCAGCACCCAAATACCCATGTATTCCTTTGAGATGTATTATAATTACATCTTAAAACTATAAGGTACTTAAAAGAAGATCTCAGCTTAATAGTAGTTTCTTTTCTCTTTCTTGTTCAGTGACTTTCTCTGAGTTTTGCTTGAAGCAATGAATTATGAATTTTGTAATCATTTTTTTCTTTACAAATCTCTCAAAGACAGAGGATTTGGCAGAGAAAGAAAGAGTCATAGACCCTAGATGACTCAAGACTAGATTCAAAATGTCTCTAATCTTCTAAAATATAATTATGAAATAGAATTCTAAAAGATAACCAAGCCCAACAATTTTTTCTCTTGGTGTCTTGGTTTTTATGCCTGTTACTGGGGTTAGTTGGGGTGCTGATTCAGACAATTGCATTGGGCACACTATATCAGTTCTAGTTTCTTAGATATGGTGTTCAGTCATCAAGTTTTACTAAATTATTAAGTGATCATCTGAGTTTTAAATATGAAAAGGATTCAAGCCAACACAATATAGGATAAGATAAAAAAAGCAAATATATTTGAAAAAAGACTTGGGCATTAAAGGTTTTCAAGGGAAGCTGCATACATACATGGCCCCATGGTGGCTAGTTGGTTATTCACAGAACTGCCATTCATAAAATCAGTGGTTAGAACCCACAAGTTTCTCTGAAATCTTTAAAAGATTTAAAGGTTTGGAAACTCAAAGGGGTAGTTCTTGTCTGTCCTGTAGGATCACAATGACTTAGAATCTGTTAGATGGCAGTGTGTTTTTCTTTGGAGCTAATAAGGTTGTCTTATGCATACAGAGGCAAAAACTCAGGTACTGTGAAGCCAGAATGAAGCTTGAGAAGACTGTGAATGAAAATGGAATACATACATGCATAGAAGGTGTGAGGGAAATGTAAAGGGCCAAAATGGCAATTTTCACCAATACCTTGAAGACCTAATTTTTTCTTCATATTATGTGGTAAATATTTCAGAACAAATTATAATATATAGAAGCTAATGGATATTTTATGTTAATATTCCAGAGGTGAGGTTAACGCTAATCTTATTTATAAGAGAAATTCTAACTCTTCTTTTAAGAATATCTGTGCACAGGTGGAGAACTCATGCCGAGACTAGGACATTTTAATTTTAATAAAAGAGTTTGCACACCTGACTGACTCATGTTGGGTTTCAGAACTTTTGAAATTCTATTTATTGTACCAAACTCATGAGCAGCTAGTTTATTACAAATCATAATAAACCAGTAGTACAGAGTGGAATTTTTCCTGTGAGTTTCTGAGGCTGTAAACTTTGGGAGGAACGGAAAGCCTCATCATTCTCTTGTAGAGAAGCGGATGGGCTTGAATAGCTGACCTTGTGGTTAGCAGTCAAACATATAACCCACTCTGTTATCAGGGCTACTAATGGATTGTACAGTAACCCTTATTTCTGCCCCCCTTTAAGATAGCAAGTTGGAACTGCCTGATATTCAGTTCTTAATAAAACTGAAGTGATATTTGGGGGAAATTCCAAGTGCATGTAATTTGATTTAATCAAGCACATCTTTGGATCAAAGGACACCATGTGAGGTTTAACCTGAAATAAATAGCTAATACATCATGAAGTACTTTAAATAAAGCAGGTGTGTACTTTCTCCATGTCAAACCACTAACACTGTAGTAACACGTATATTTTATTTTATGGGCAAGCAGAATGCAGAGTAGCATATGCTCTGTGTTTTAAAGGCTGGTGCGAATATGGGGGAAACTGGTGCAGTTTTTGGCATTAGCTCAAAATATAGTCAGAAATAACTCTAATATCTGAGGCTTCAAAATGTGCGCTGGCCAGTGTAATTTTTATTTTTAGACAATGCTGATTGAAGCTATTAAATATGCTTCCATGAGTAATTACATAGTCTAAATGTTTCCTTAACCAATGGAGCCATTTGATAAAGGAAATTATAATTGAAGCTCAACCCTCTACAGTTACAATTCAGGAAGATATCTATTCTCTTTGGGCATATCACTGATTTTAATCTTGTATAATAGTTCAGGAGTAATGAGAGGCAGGTGAACAAAATAGGTTAAGGAAAAATATTCTTAGTTCAGTTTAAAATATACATGTTGATGTTAGTATAAATAAAGAAAATGATATCAAAAATGGCTTTATTAGGTAACAGGAGATTTAATATTTTCTAGAATAAATAAATGCCATTAACTTGGCACGTTCTACAGAGTTCCCTTTGGAAAACATGTTAGAAGGCTTGATCAGTATTGAACACACCAGAAATTTTAGAGTTGAGGATTTTAAAAAACATATAGGTGAGTATAAAGTTCACTTTCACCACTCATCAGCAAGTTTATCATATTGCAGTGGCCCACCTGGTTCTGTGACACTGGAATTTAAATCATACACTGTTGCCTGAACAAACAACTTTCAGCAAAATGTCCAGGGTAAAACAATCTAAGGAGGACCTAGTGTGCTACTTCAAAAAAGATTGGCCAATGAAAACTTTATGAGTAGCCATGGATTGCTATCTTATTTAGTGCCTGACAATTAATCCATCAGAATGTAACATTGGAAGAGCTACCAACCCAAAATACAGTCTATTTTAGTGACAAAGATGGAGGAAAGCTTCTAACATCTTCCTTTTCTGGTGGCATTACTGAATATAAAAAGAAATAACATTGATAATCAAACATGGGAACATACAATAATCATTAGAAAATGGGACAACTAAAGGATGAATCTAGGAAAATTATGAAGTTCCAACAATTACATGGAATGGAAAAATATCAATATCCTAGTGATGAGTGAGTTAGTGAGTTGAACTGGACTGGTAGTGGTCATTTTGAACCAAAGAACAATAAGCACTTCCGCCAACCTGAAAAAGAACATCTTGAGTCACTCGAGGTACAATGATGACATTGGTAGAATGATATTCATATACCTACAGGAAGACCAATTCACATGACATTATTCCAATATGCACAGCCACTATTTCCAATAATAGGGAAATTGAATAAATTTTCACCAGCTGAAGCAGCCTAAAATTGGGTATTGAATTCAGAAGTTAGTAATGAAGAGGAAGGATCAGTAGTAAGAAAGAATGGACTGTACATCAGAAACAGTGACAGATGTCTAATGATAGAATTTTGTAAGACAAATGCCTTATTCACTGAAGATACCTTTCTTCAACAAACTAAATGGTGAACACACGATTTTTGCCAGGTAGCATACACAGGAATGACATTCACTACATGTCAGGGAAAAGATCATGGAGAACTCAATATTCATCAAAATATATCAATTGCCTGACTGAGGAACATACCACCCATTCCCTACCCATAATAAGTTCAAGTGGAGATAAAAGGCATTTAAAAAGACTACTACAGATAAAATGCAGCCTTGAATATATATCACCTCAATTTGTCCACTCAAGAATAAATATGACACATTGTACAATAATGACTGAAGATCAGATGAGCTGTGGGGTGACATCAAGACCGTCATATGCAAATAAAACAAAAGTCATTAAAGAAAAAGAGAAGAGACCAAAATAGATGTTTGAAGAGACACTGACACTTTATCTCGAATATATAAGAGCTAAAGTAAAATGATACGATGAACTAAACAGAAGACGTCAAAGGGTGGCTTGAGGAGACATAGCAAACATTTGTAATTAGAAGTGAAAAAACTTGGAATCATAAGACTCAAAGGGAAGCCTATACTCAGTATTTCTCAAGCAGAAATAATTGAAGTGACCAAATCTCCCATGGACAAATTGAGGTTTCAATTGTGCTCAAGTAGAACTTGTACACTGACCAAGAGGAGTTGTTTGAATCAAGCCATGGTATTTTTAATCACTGCATATACATGGGGATCCTGGGCAATGAGTAAGGAAGACTAGAGAAGGGTTCATGAATTTGAATTATGGTGTAACAAAAATACTGAAAATACCTTAGACTTCCCGAAGAAGGTATCTATCTGGCTTGGGGAAGTACAGCCAGGCTGCTCCTTAAAAGTTCCATGGCTGGTCTTTGCCTTCAATGTTTTGGTACTTCAGACATTTTTGTAAGGAGGGATGTCATGATTGCTAAAAGCCACTGAAAAAAATGGGAAGACCCTCAAGGAGATGGACGGAGAGTGACCTCAACAAGGAGCACAAACTTACAATGGTGGAGATGGCACAGGAGTAGCAATTGCTCCCTTCTCTTGTACACAGGGTCACTCTGAGTCAGAACCAGCCAACAGGATGAATGGTCCAAACCATCACCTCCCACAGGCTGAGACCAAAGGACCCAAAATGGTGATGGGTATCACTACCGACCATTCCCACAAAGTATACAAGACAAATTCGGTGGGGTGTGAGCGATGGGGCAGGGGGAGGACATAGAATGAAACTTAAATTCCTAAGCAGGCCAGATTTATTGGACTGATAGGAGCTAGATGAACCCCAATGACTGTCACTCTCAGACAGCTGTTAAATGTGGCGCACAGGCTATTCCTGGAGGACACCTATCAGTTAAACCAGAGAGGCTCTCAATGTTTACAACAGGGATGCTCAACCTGTCGACCGTGATCTACTAGCAGATCGAAAATGTAGTGTGGGTAGAGCGCATGGTATTAAAAAAATAGACATAAGCCGACCATCAATCCTGTCACTTAATTGGTATATAGTGCAGCCAAATCAGATGCAATCTTAGGTGTCAAGCGCATGCGCAAACAACTGCACTAATTGCAGCAAAACTGACAAGCTATGTTACAGCCAATTTTTAGACCTTGTTTTTATCTCTTAAACGTAAGAAAGGATATTAAAGTGAGTGGGGGAGCTGGGCGAAGTAAGAAGACAAAAACATATCACTTTCATACGGAATGGGAGATTTTGACACTACCAGCCAATATTCAGCTGAAGTCCAGATCAGCGTGAACAGTTCTGGAACTTACTCGCAGAGGGAAAGTGCCAAAACATGAGAAAATGTGCTAACTCCTAGACTGCATTATTCGGCTCCACTTATTGATGTGAGTCAGCCTTTTCCCATGTAAAGATCATTAAGCCCAAGTGCCATTCCACCATGACTGATGATCATGTGGGAGTGTGCTTGAGGCTCGCTGTCAGCAGCTGCTGTCCAGACTACGCATCCCTGGCTCATTCCATTCGGTGCAAGTCATCAGAGTCAACTCAGGTCATGACAAAAAATGTAGGTAGTTAATTGTGTTGTGTTGTGCAATATGGACTCATGCGGTTATGCAAGGTACATAAACATACATTGTACATATAAAGAATTCTCAGTGCATTTATGAATAAACGTAATAAATAAATATATGTTTTGCATTTTTGTAGTTGGTAGATCATATTGACTTGATCATTTTATAAGTAGCTCGCATGCTGAAAAAGTGTGAGTAGCCCGGGCCTACATTAGCACTCATGACTATTGAATTTCTAAACAAACATAAATAAGACCTAATGGCTCACATTTACTATAGAGCAAAGATGAGGAGGTGAGGGGGAACAGGGAAACTAGGTTCAGAGAAACAGAACAACCAGAATAGAAACGATGGAATTCTTATTCTCCTTTTTAAAAATCACTTTATTTGGGGCTCTTACACCTCTTATAACAATCCATACATCAGTTGTATCAAGCACATTTGTATATATGTTGCCAACATGATTTTCAAAACACTTTCTTTCTACTTGAGCCTTTGGTATCAGCTCCTCTTGTTACCCTCCTTCCCCTACCTCCTGCCCTCATGACTCCTTAATAAGTCATAAATTATTATTATTATCATATCTTACACCATCTGCTGTCTCCCTTCACCCATGTTTCTGTTGTTCACCCCCGTTGGGGGTGGGTGAGGTTAACACTAATCATTATGATTGGTTCCCCATAATGAGATAATTCTTACACCTTATGAAAAGTTTAACCCAAAATAACTGAATGACATCTATAGAAATTATGAAATGAGGACTAATTTGCACATTTTAAAATGGTCCAGGCAAAGCAATGAAAACTCAACAACTGGAGTGAAATGCAGATGCCTTTACAACTGTCTCCCAACTATGCCAATACTTGGGAGTGAAATCCTTAGCTGTGGAGAGGGAACTTGATTCCCTAAAGATGATCTTTATTCTGTTTGATTTATTGGTAGCATAGACAAAACGAAGCAAAAAAAATTCCCAAAACCTAATGGCAAAGTTTTTTATTACTTTTTGATTGTTTTATTTTCTGACCTGACCTCCACAATGCGATGTGCCAGCTGGAGTGCCCTTTGCTGTCACTGTCCCTCCATTGTACTTCATCTTTTCTAAGTGGTATTTATCTGAAAGTTTTAACTTTGTAAGTTGTTTCTAAAGCTAAAATTAAATTTTTCCTTCACCTATATTCACATTTAAAGTTATCTTTGGTTATTGAAGACACCATAACACATTTTGCTTTATATTAAACCCTTTCCCATTTAAAAATCATTTTATTGGGGGCTCATACAACTCTTACCACAATCCATACAGACATCCATTGTGTCAAATACATTTGTACATTTGTTGCCATCATTATTCTCAAAACATTTGCTTTCTACTTGAGCCTGTGGTATCAGCTCCTCATTTCCCCCTCCCTCCCTACTCCCCCCTCCTTCTTGAACCCTTGATAATTTATAAATTATTATTATTTTGTCATGTCTTACACTGTCTGATGTCTCCCTTCACCTACTTTTCTGTTGTGCATCGCCCAGGGAAGAGGTTATACGTAGATCCTTGTAATTGGTTCCGCCTTTCTACCCCACCTTCCCTCCACTCTTGCAGTATCGCCACTGTCACCACTGGTCCTGAAGGGAATCCCTCCTGGATTTGCTGTGTTTCTAGTTCCTATGGGTACCAATGTAAATCCTCTGGTCAAAAGAGATTTTTAAGGTAGAATTTGGATCATGATAGTGAGAGAGAGGGGAGGAAGGAAGCATTTAGGGACTAGAGGAAAGGGGTATGTTTCATCATTGCTACCCTGCACCTTGACGGGCTCATCTCCTCCCCGTGACCCTTCTGTAACCAAAAGGGATTATTTTATAAATAATTTCCAATAACACTATGACAAAAATTAAAGGAATTATTAGCATTTGAATTTAGGACATTTAAGATTCTTTGGTGACTAAAAAATGGTAGACTTACCAGGGAAACAAAGGTTATGGCAAGGGAAGCGTATCTTCAAATTTTCGGAGGCCCTCTAATTCAAAGAGATGATACTCTTGTCTTCCTGATATAAAATGAATGAAGAAAAAATAAGGAACTATTATCCAGCTATCCTTAACAACAACAAAAAATAGTGAAATTTGGGGGGGGGGGAGGCAGTCTCACACTCTTATATCTTATACCTTGTAGGGAATAGTAATATTCAACTAATATAGGGAAGCAACTGTGACTCTAAAGAGGAAAAATACATAGGACAAAGTGTACATAAGATTAAAAATATTTAAATGGCTGCAGGAACAACATGGACCCTAAAAGCAACCAACAGCGTACACTATGAGCATCAAGTTTTCAGAGGAGAAACAGAAGCTGAAGTGTGAGTTTTGAGGGAGGATGAAGAAGACCTGTCTTCTCTGACAGTACCACCAGAACTCGTGAAAACAAGGGGAAAAGATTTGAAACAATAATAATTTAAATCATTTTTAAGCTACAGGACTTAATATTGTAATACAAGTTAGGGCCAACTTCTGTAAATAAAAATTAAAGTGAAATGAAAGTACTCTGTATACTTAACTTTTTATTATAAAGAAATTGAGGATGATTATTTTCCAAATATATATATATATATATATATATATATATATATATATATATATATATATATATATACATATATCTTACTCATCTGGCTCTAGCATAATGCCATGGAAGTGGTTCATGAATTTGCCTTAGATGCATTCAAAAGATTGACAGTGAAAATGAAAGATCAATGAAGGTCATAATGGATTTTTTAAATGGTGAATATTTAATAGGAAGAACAAATAAATCTGTCTGGGAAGTAAACCCAGAAACTACAATGGTGACTCTGTTTCATTTAGTTTGGACATGTGATTGGGAGGAACCAATTACTGTGTAAAGACATCGTGCTGGATGGCTGCTCTCAACAAGATGGTTTGACAACTGAAACAGTGACTGACACAATGCGTGCAACCTGGCAATGATCCAGAAGATGATACAAATCGGGCAATACTTTGTTTTGTTGCGCCCAGAATTGTTAGCTTTTCTTTGGAGATAACTCGACAGCACCTAATGTCAACAAAGTTGACCAATGCACGACTCCTACGATCTCAAAGTAGTCTAGATCAGAGGTTTGCTAACTTTTTCTGCCAAACGTCAATTTGTGAATATTTGCAAGCCATGAGGCAAAATAAGAATGGCTGTTTTTGCCTAAAACCTAGTACCTTATTATATTGCACATTAAGCATATAAAAAGAAAGAAAACTAACTCGTTCTCTTGTTTGATCAGGGTATCAAAGAACTCATGCCTAATCAGAGCTTACAGCAGGTGTCAGGAGTCATGTAAATCTATGCTGGCAAAGACATTGCACCTGGAATGGCCTCAGTGGTAGAGGCACAGTGGTCTCCTTTCAACTTCTGGAGTGTCTGATTTCTGCTGGAACTGGAATGATGTAATAAATACAGATATGTTACTGGAGATATTCTTGGGACAATCACACATGTATCCTTTTGATCCTGAAGGATGGCATTAATATTCTCCATGCTTCCCTCATACAATGTTATTTTCTCTTGAGATTATCATATCATGATAAATGGAGGGAAAATAAGGTCATCAATGCTTTCCTCTAGCTTGAATCCACGTTCAAAGTTCACGGAAGCAGTAAAGAGATCAAAGAATGCATTACTATAAGCAAATCAGCTGCACACGAATGTTTTTAATTGTTGAAAAGCAACAATGTTACTCTGAGGACAAAAACGAGCCTGCTCCAAGTCGATGGTCTCATGTACATATGACAGTTGGACATCGAATAAGGAAAACAAAAGAAAAATCTATGCATTTTTAAATATGGCATTTGCAAATAATGTGAAAATATCATGGAGTGCCAAAAGAATAAACATATATATCTTAGCAGAAGACCAGTCAGAATTCTCCTTAGAGAAAAAAAAATGCAAGACTCCTTCTAATTTAGTTGGAACGTGTTATCATGAGGGACTTGTCCCTGGAGAAGGGTTTCCTGCTTGGTAACGTGGAGTGGCAGCAAAAGCGAAGCAGGACCTCAATAAGATGGATTGATACAGTGGGCCCATGGACCCCAACAGTTTTGAGGTTGGCACAGGACCACGCAATTTTTCCGTCTGTTGAATATAGGGTCATGATGATTCAGAACTGCAACTTTTATCATCTTAATGAAGTGATGGAGTGTCAGAGGTTTCCACTTGGCTCAATCCACCATTATATCCTAAACTCTTTAACAACACAAATTAACTCCAAGTACCAAAGTACATAGTCTGAGATTGAGTAAATTCTCCCAAGGAAGTTCAAATACCTAGTAGACATGCTATCACATAGACCTTGGCTATGATTCCATTTATTACCAAGGCTTCCTATGTTACACTTTAATAGGAGGGCTTGAACAACAGTTTGATTCTTTGGGTATCAATGCCAGATTAGAAATGATGGCCAATGGTACTTGAAATGTTTGGCTATTTCCCCCCATTGTTTAGTTACCCAAGGTAATGGACATATGTATCTTTGGTAAGAAGAAATTTTGTAAAAGTATCTGTTTTCTAGGATGACTTTTGACACTAAGATCTGCCTCAATTAGGATCTAACTTAGAAAACAAAATTAGGAGGTGGTAAAACAGATTGACTCTGATTTAGGGAATTGATGGTGTATGTGATGGATGTCCTGAAAATACCTATCAATACATCCAATATCTTAATTATCACTTCAGGAACATGATGTAGGTTTATGTACTAGAGAAAAAATAAACTGATCTCCTGATAATACCATTTTATAGATTTTAATGTCATGTCTAGCAAAGCATTGTCTAAAAAAAACTTTATTTTTTAAGGAATTCCCCTATAAACCATAATTGCTTTTAGAATCAAGTGTCCTCTTTATGTACAGTCAAATCGTAATTTTTCAATGTATATTTAGTTTGAACAAACTTCTTGTGTGACTACATGACTTTCTGTGACCGAGTCTTTGTGGTCAGTTGGTGTCAGTTGACTCACAAAAGAAAATTATGTATACATTTTTCCTCTGAAACTCTTCTTCCTCATGTCCCAAATGTTTTCCTATTACTTTAAATTCCAACTGAGCTCCTATTTTCAAAATGGCGCATGGACCTTTAATACTGGAATTTGTTGTGAGCTATTATTAATGCATTTTCAGCATACCCACTAGCAATGATGGCACCTTGATGAACAGGAATGGGCATTAGTCAATTTTCTTTTGTACTAGTTATAACTTCTACAAGCCTATGGATATTGATCATTGGTACAATGATCCATGTCACAAGCATCTTCATTTATCACAGCCTCATTTCCATTAATAACATTGGTCAATAAGTCAAAAGAATAGTGTGATATAGTTTTATGAATAATCACATGATTCAGGAGAGGTGTGAAAAGCATTTTACATTGACTCCAATCACAACCCCAAATTTAACGTATCAGCTGGCAAGCATTCAAAGACATCATGATGTATGCTAGATATTTGATAAGTTGTTTTCCATTCCTTTTTATTTTCACTTGGAATATGTTTTAAAATATACCTCAAGTTAGCATCTTTAAAGTATGTGTCACATTTTTATATAAATCTCCTCAATCAAGAATGTGGAGACATTTTTGTATATTAAAAATAACCATTTTAAATAGAAAATGGTTGACCATGATTTTATTTTCAAGTAATGTTATTTTATATCATTTCAGAATCTATTCTGAGATGTGTAAAGAATGGAGGACTCTGCTAAGAGTACAGGAATAGGGAGCCATATTTCCTATCACCATTGGAGAGGATGAGGGCAAAGAGGATGCTGTTCAGGCCATAAAACAAATTAGGAGCCTCAGTCAGGTATACATCTGAGCGATCATGTGTATTTCTACAAGAACTCTAATTGCTGTAAGTGATTAGCTGAGCCTGTTGAGGAAAATACTGCGGGGTGATTACCTGATAGCTGAGCTGAGCTCACCCGATAGCCGAAAGGTAGCACAGATACAGCACTCGGCTTTAAAAGGAGTATGTTCACATGCATTCACTTTTGTAGACATCTTTATTTTACCTGTCTTCCATCTAGAAAATTTATGGAAATTCAGTTCATGGTTCAGTACACCTTCAAATAGCTTAAAATGCCACAACTGACCTGATAGAATCCAAGCAAGGCAAAGCAGAAATAGAAGGAAGAAATGTGTGATAGAGAAAAAATATGACTCTGAATGCCTAGACAATTACGTAGAGCCTCCTTATTAAAATGATCATGGTGAAAGTGGTGCTAATATTCCATTATGCTAATTAGGTAGTTTATGTATATTAGGTAATGTATCCCCTCCCCCATATAGTTTCTTAAATATTAAGGAAAAACAACCATGAGAATTATATTTAAATAAAATAATGAAAGTAATGACAAGTACAGAACAACAAAAAACATTTCTGCCGAGTCATCTGTTCTGCTACAAAGGCTAGGTGACGAGAGAGTAACCGGCGTGACTCTGAAAACAAACAGCTTGAGTTCACCTACTACTTACAGGGCTTTGTCCGGGGACTTAGGTTCTATTGACACTATTTTTTGGAAACATATAAATGAGGCTAGAGATATGGGTAGCTTGTAAGTTTGTTATGATTAATTTGAGTTAATATTTGTGAAGCCCTGCCTAAAACTATGCTGGGAACATAATAATCAGTTATACATTAGTACTATTTCTACAAAGGACAGCTTAGGAAAACTACACGATACAGTTGGCCTTTACTGGTGAGAAGGAACAGTGCTTTGCTTTGGTATGTCCAAAAACTAATGTGATGTTAAATCCTTATTAGAATCAAGTCTTTGGTAAAAATGTCCATGTTTTATTTTGTTTATTAATTATTAAGTATATCTTGATATGGGTACTCTGTAGAGAGAAATATTACATACACTCGGCTTTCATGTAGTGAATTTGCAGTTCTAATCTATCATTCTACTCTACAATTCAAAGCTATGAGTAAGGTTTTTGAAAGATTATAAAGCAAAATACTGAATGATGCAGCATCAAGAGAAGATAAGAAAATACACAGAGTTGCCGGAAAGAATTATCGATAGTCACTATTTCAGGGGTTAGCACATGAACAGGAAGCAATGGTGCTGAAGGAAAACAGTCAAATTGCTCTGAAAGCATTAGCCAAAAACAAGGTCTCAGGAGTTGACAGAATACTGATCAAAGGGTTTCAGAAAGTTAAAGAACCACTGGACGCACTCACTCATCTATATAAGGAAATAGCTACCTGGCCAATGGACAGGAAGAACAGCTACCTGGCCAACGGACAGGAAGAACAGCTACCTGGCCAACGGACAGGAAGAACAGCTACCTGGCCAACGGACAGGAAGAACAGCTACCTGGCCAGTGGACAGGAAGAACAGCTACCTGGTCATCTGGCAGGAAGAGATCCTTATTCGTGTCCATTCCAAAGAAAAGTGACTCAACAGAATGTTCAAACTATAGAACTCTATCACTGATATAACATCCTAGTAAAATTTTGCTTAAGATAATCCAACAATGGTTGAAAGTAGTAAGCTGATGGGGAAATGTTAGGATTCTAAGATCATTTCAGAAAAGGACATAAGACAAAAGATATCATTGTTGATGATAGATGGAATTTGGCTCACAGCAGAGCATGCCAGAAAAAATGATTCCTGTTACTTGTGTTTCCTGGACCATGCAAAGGACATTAATAAACTGTGGATTACGTTGAGAAAATGGGAATATTCTGGAACACCTAATTGTGCTCATTCAAAGCTGGAAGATATGAAGAAGAGTGTGGCACCAGGATTGAAGGAAGGCTTATTAATAACCTGTAGTATGCAGATGAAACAACTTTGATTGTTGACAGTGAGGAGCAATTGAAGTACTTGCTGATGAAGATCAAGGATTTTAGCCCTCAGTATGGATCGCAATGTAAGGAACACCACAATCCTCACAACTGGACCTCTATGTAACTTCACAATAAATGGAGAAAAGGTGGAAGTTATCAAGGAATTTATCTTGCTAGTATCCATAATCAATGCTCATGGAAGCAACACTCAATAGATCAAAAGGCATATTGCATTAGGTAAATCTGCTACATAAAACATCTTTAGCGTATGGAAGAGCAAGGATGTTGCTTTGAAGGCTAAGCTGTACCTGACCCACACTGTGGTATTCTCCATTGTGTCACATGCATGTGAAAGCTGGACATTGACTAAGGAAGACCATAGAAGAATCAATGCATTTGAATTGTGTTGCTGGAGAAGAATACTGCAATTCTATGGACTGCTAAAAAGACAGACCAATCTCAGTGGAAGATGTAAGGCCAAAGTGCTCTATAGAGGCAAGGATGGCAAGACTTCATCTTACATACTTTGGACATATTGTCAGGACAGGCCAGACCATAACAGGACATCAAGGTTGCTAAAGTGGCCAGGGGCCAGTGAAAAGAGCAGTGCCCTCAGTGAGATGAATTGACACAGTGGCTGCAACCGTGGAGTCCGGCGTAAGAGCAAAGGCACGGGGGTATAGGACGGCGGAGTGTTTGGTTCTGCTGTGCATAGGATGATGGGTCTGGGGAGGAAGGGACCCAATGGCCCCTAATTTATGGTCTCTCCTGAGTCTCAATCCACTTGATGACACACAACAGCAATGGAATAATAACAATAACATAATATAGAGCACAGGTTTTGTGATATTTTCCACACTTTCGTCACTTACTTCTTACCAAGATTCTTTGAGATAGCATGACAAGCAACTAGCTTTTACAGAAGAAGCAACTTGGCCAAAGTCAAAATACATATCTATGTCATGTGTCCTTGATACCTGGATAAAAACTGAGTACATCATGCTTTCTTTTAGGGCCATTTATTATCTTTCTAAAAGCCTATTAATATGTCTAGCCTTTAACCAAAACTAAGAGCTGTTAATTTAAACTGACCATTTTTTAAAGTAATGGGCTCAGGAGTATTTAACTCCTCTATGCTGTAATTGCTTATTTCAACTATCTCTGTACTCCTCATGGCATAGCTTCTTCTCAATTGAACAAAATATATAATGCTCTTCATTGTCAGTAATTGACATTTAACAGAATGTGGTAAAGATGGAATTGACATAGCCTAGGGGCCAGGGAAGGCAAAGGAGTTATTGAAACACACTGCTCCCTAAGTAAGAAGAGATGAACATTTTGTCTGAGACAAGTCTTATCTGAATCACAGTAGCTTGCAAATGCATGTTAATAATTAAAGAGAAACACACCAGAATAATATAGTAAGTGCTGGGGGGAGGGGGGGCAGGGCAAGCCTCCACTGCGACTTATCCATTCTCCTCTTGCAGGCTCCAAGTCGGCAACTCTGCACATGCATATCACAGGTGGAGGCTGCCAATGAGTGACATTTGTCATCTGTGTTTGTTAATGTTTTGCCTACTGCTTGTACTCGGTGAGCAGCCATGCCAGACAGTGACTTTCAGTTGTTTTACTTACTTTTTTTATGACAACTGAAAAAAAAATAAGTCGTAAACTGTCAGCTCTCATCCATCACTGTATTTTCGTGAACCACTCCAGCCATGGACCTCAGCTAATCCATTCTCCAGCCTTCAGGGAGGATTATATTAAAAAAAAAGCCAGTCTAAGAGTCCAAGATATATTGGATATGTAATCTGTTCCCAAAGCCCCCGGGAAAGACTCTGGAGACATTGCCAACCCTCCTCCATATCACATGGCAATTTTGGTTGCTTTCATGTCTGCATTGTTTAGTTAAGATTTGTTCATTTGGCAAATATTTATATATGTAATGGCTTTTAGTCAATGGTGATTTAAATAAAATAGGACAAGAAGTTTATATCACACTTGCCAAGAAAGACACAAACAAAAAAGATAATCAGATCCATTGTGAAAACAATTAGGTTTCCTCTCCTGTGTAGGTACGTAGGACAAGAGCTTGTAATGGGTTAAGCACCAGGCTGCCAAGCAAGAGAAATGAACAGTTTGAACTCACCCGTGGCTCCTTGGGAGAGCAATCGGGCAATTTGCTTCCATAAATGTTAGCTTGCAAAACTTTATGGGGCATTCTTACTGTCCCATTATGGGGCATTCTTAGTGTTCCAAATATATTTTGCTAAGAGCAGGAATTGACTGGGTGGGTGGCAGAGGGTTTCACACATATGGCAGATTATGAAGATGCCAGGCTTCATCATAGATAGCTAGACAGGATGTGCTGGCTGAAGCTGAGTCCAAATGCCAAATATAACTTGGAGAAGTGTAACATGGTATAATTTATGCTGAGTTTCTAGAATAAATGTTGTTGCTGTTGTTAGGTGCCATTGAGTAGGTTCCTACTCATAGTGACCCTGTGTACAACAGAAGGAAACACTTGCTCACAATTGTTCCTAGGCCTGAGCCAATTGTTGCAGTCACGCTGTCAGTCTATCTCTCCACTTTCTCACTGGCCCTTCACTTTACCCAGCACGATGTCCTTCTCTAGGGACTGGTCTCTGCAGACAACATGTCCAAGGTATGTAAGATGAAGCCTGGCCATCCTTGCCTCTAAGGAGCACTCCAGCCATACTTCTTCCAAGACAGATCAGTTTTAGTAGAACTTTTATTTTAATCTTGAAAAGAAAAGCTACAACAAATGTTCTCACTTCTGTAAACATTAAATACATATTTGTCTCTGTATGTTGGCTGCAATAATCTGCAATATCGTACTTCGGGTTAGAATGGAAGGGTTTAGGAGTAAGTGTTAGCCAAAACATAAGTGATTGATATTCACCAGCTGTTCTTCAGGAGAAAGATGAAACTCTTTGCTCTAATAAAGATGTACAATCTCAGAAATCCTATCTGGATTTGCTATGAGTCAGAAAGGAAGATGGCACTGCGTACATATAGTGGAATAGGCTTGCCTGATGATCAGATTGCAGTCTGATAAAGATATGAATTTCAAGCCAATGTAAAGGACACCAAAACCCTCACAACTGGGCCAATAGGTAACATCATGAAAAATTGAGAAAACATTGAAGTAGTCAAGGATTTTGTCTTGCTTGGATCCACAACCAATGGTCATGGAAGCACTAGACAAAAGCTCCAAAGACATACTGTATTGGGGTAAATCTGCTGGCAGAACTTCTTTAAAGTGTTGCAAAAAGCAAGGATGTCACTTCGAGGATTAAGGTGCACCTTGTTCAAGCCATGGTGTTTTTAATTGCCTCCTCTGCCTGTGAAAGTTGGATCCTTAATCAGGAAGATGGAAGAAGAATCAACATATTGGAATGATGTTGCTGGCAAAGTATATCAAAAGTACCATGGACTTCCAAAACAACAAACAAACCTGTCTCATAAGAAGGATGGCCAGAATGATCTTCAGAGGCAAGGTTGCTGAGACTCCACACATACTGTTTGCAAACTTGTGACATGTGATCAGGAGAGACCAGGTGCCGGAGGAGCACATCATGCTCAGTACAGTAGAGGGTCAGTGGTAATGAGGAAGGGCCTCAACAAGATGGGTTGACACAGTGGTTGCAAGCAGGGTCTCAAACATAAGAATAATTGTGAGGATATGTCCTTCTGTTCTTTATAACGTCCGTGTAAGTGGGAACCAACTGGACAGCATGTAACAACAGTATAAGCACAGCCCAGTGGTCCAAATGGTTAAGTCCTCAGCAAGTAATTACAACGTTGATCAGTCAAATCACCCAAAGGTGTCTTTGAAGAAATTTCTGCTGTTCTACTTCCAAAATATCTCAGCCTGTGAGAACCCAAAGAACCACATTTGAGGTCAACAAATGATTGGCATTGACTGGATTGGGTTCGGTTGTTTGTTTTGTTGTTTTTGTTTTTTGAATACACTGTATGAATCCAAACTCTTTGATTGTATATAATTGTTGTCAGGTGCCATCGAGTTGGTTCTGAAACAGAGCGATCCTATAGAACAGAACGAAACACTGCCTGATTCTGTGCCATCATCACAATTGTTCCAATGTTAAAGTCCCATATTGCAGCCACGGTATCAATCCTTCTGTTGAGTACCTTCCCTTTTTTTTTTTTTTCACTGCCCCTCTCCTTTACCAAGCATGATATACTTTTCCAGGGACTAGTATCTCATGATGAGATGGTTAATATTTATTGTGCCAACCTGGCCAATAAACACATGTGGGGTTAATTGAAGGGTTGAGGGATAAATGGTTCAGTGAACCTTGCCTTTTGAATTCTCAGGTCTCTTGCTTCCTGATGGCTAGACCAGGGTTCAGCCGCCTTAGCAGTTTCCTGCTTTAGCTTGCAAGGCTGCCTTCCTGAAAGACATCCCCAAAGAGGATGTCTACCTACCCTGATGCAGCCCTGGGTGCTGGAGCAGCCATGTGGAGACCCCTGCCAACACTGAGATGCTTGCATGCTCACTGATTTGGCTTTCCTCCTGTAGTCGGTGTCATTGTGTGTGTTTTGTGAGATGGAGGAGGACTTTGTGGATTGGTGTAGGACATATGGGTTAATGTTGGACTTGTGGGCTTTGGCAGCACTGGGTTGGGATATTTCCTTGATGTGCACTTACCCTTTTTATAAAACTCTCTCATATACATATGCATTTCTGTGGATTTGTTTCTCTAAAGTATCCAACTAACACATAAGACAACATGTTCAAAGTACGTAAGAAGAAGTCTCACCCTACTTGGCTCTAAGGAGCACTTTGGCCATCATTTTGAGCTGTACTCCACCAATAAATGAAGAACTCGAAGGCTTTCCTCCCCCAGGCTTTATTACATTCACATCATCATGGTCAAGTCTACTTTGAGCACGCAGTTCCTCCTCCATTAAATAGCACCTAGTGGTTTTCCAATCACTGCCTCTTGCTCTTTGTATAGGTTTTCCTGAGAACACAAGTAATTGTTCTGGAATACCTAGTTTTTGCAATATTATCCATAATTCATTATGATGCATTTAGTCAAATGACTTTTTATAGTCAACAAAACACCAGCAAAGATCTTTCTGGGATTCTCTGCTTTCAGTTAGATCTTTCTGACATCAGCTCCACATCATCTTCTGAATCCAGCTTAAGTTTTTTTTGGCAATCATTCCCTGTCAATATGCTGCTGTAGCTATTTAATAATTACCCATAACAAAATTTCACTTGCGTGTGATATTTATGATATTGTTCAAAGCTTTCCACATTTTTGGACACCGTGATTTGGAATGGGCATAATTGTGGATCTAGTCCAGTCAGTTGGCTAGGTAGCTGTTTTCCAAATGTCTTGGCATAACAATTGGGTGCTTCCAGCACTGCATCTGCTTGCTAAGGCATTTCAACTGATAAAATATCAATCTCTGAATCATATACTCCTGCTAATGGTTTCAGTGTAGCTTGGACTTTTCCCTTTAGTCCCTTGGTTCTTGATCATAGGTTTTCTTTTGAAACAATCAATATCAACCAATTAGTTTTGGTGCAGTGATTCTATACTTGTTTTTTCCATTGTCCCTTCATGTGATTCCTATGTCATTCAGTATCTTGCCCAGAGAGCACTACAGTATATTGACTAAACAATTGATTTTTTTTCAATTTGAGAAGTTCTGATCATATTCTTCCCTTATGACTTGATTACTCTGAATTCTGTCTGGTGAGGTGCATTAGTTGCACATACTCTGAACATGTGGTCAGGAGAGGCCAGTCCCTTTAGAAGGACCTCATGCTTGGAAAAGTATAGGGACATTGAAAAAGAGGAATGCCCTCAACAAGATGAACTGATAGAGTGACTGCAACAATAGGCTCAAGCGTAAAGAACACTTGCGAGAAAGGCACAGGACTGGGTAGTGTTTTGTTGTGTTGTACATGTGGTCACTATGAGTCAAAAACCAATCATCACCAAAGCCATAGTTTCCATTACAAATAAATTTCCTTGGTTTCCATCTACCATTCACTGGTCTTCCTTTCAATTTGCCTTTCCCAGAAGATAAGATCATATACTTATTCAATTCAAAATGGCTAATAGCAGTCCATTTCAAACCTCTACAGCCTAGAATACTGATCATTTGTTTAATTTCATTTTAATGAATTCCAATTGTCTTAGATTCATACTTTGTACATCTCATGTGCGAATGTTTAAACATTAGTGTGAAGTGTTGTCACTACAACTGATGGCTGCAGTTGCTGGTTTTGCTCCTCTTGTTAGGTTCCATGCTAAACCAACCCTATTCCTGTCCTGTGCCATCTGCACAATTGTGCCAAATGCCTGAGCCAATTCTAACTACTGCATCAACCCATTTCATTGAGAGCCTTCCTCTTTTTATTTAATGCCCCTCTACTTTACCAAGTACAAGGTGTGCCTGACCCAAGGCATAGTATTTCCATTGCCGCATAGGCATGTTGTGATAGGCTGGGTAGATGAGAGAAAAAAATTCAGTATATATATGAAAGCTTTATGTCGAAAAAGTATTATATATATCAAGAAAGCATCCCAGTCCAGTCCAATCCAAGTCCATAAGTCTGATATTAGTGTATAAGTCCCTCTTCAGATTCATGCAGCCACATGCAGATAGATTCAGAATGCAGGAAGATCTCCTGCTGCTGGTTTTAGAATCGTATGGATCCAAGGGTGGGGGAAACATGGGTGGTCCCTGGTCACTTTCAAGGTCAACAAGCAGGGTCAACAGAAAAGCAGATGGATGGGGAGTTTCCCAGGTACCTATTTAGGAGGACAAGCCCAGAAACAGGCACAACCAGACTAGCACCTAATTGGCAGGTTGGATACTACCCTACACTTTAATTCAAATTCACACTGACATGTAATTTGTAACTACCATGCATGTGAAAGTTGGGCAAGGATGTGTGTGATTGTGGTGCTAGAGAAGAATATGGAAAGACTGAAACATAATATGTTTTATATACAAAAATTCAGCAAGTACAGAAAAGAAAATGATTAGGGCAAAGAATGTACAGATGTGCTTTATACAATTGATGTATGTATATGTATGGACTGTGATAAGAGTTGTATGAGCCCCTAATAAAACGTTTAAAACAAAACAAAAAAAATTCAGCAAGTAATATTCCAAATATTCCACAACATAGAAAATAAATTAGTGAACTTAAGTTATTCAACAATTAATGTAAAAGTCAATTGATATCCCACAATTAAAAAAATTGACTAACCAAGTTTGCATTAAGTGACATATACTTCAGTTTTGAAGCTTGCTATGTAAATAAATACTATAATTACAAAAGAACAAATGAATAATAGCAAGCACAGTATCCCCCAAAAGAGACCATAAAAAGTAAACTTACTTTATCACATAAAATATTTTTTCATTATATAAATATCAAATTTTCCAATATTTGGGGATATTTTATTTGTTCATATCATATTAAAATTTTCTCATGTTATATCAATTATATGTTAGATGGTAAAATAATACTAAATATTCTAGGACACATTTCTATAAGAAAATACCCCACAGTAAAAAAGTAACTTGATTGAGCTCACTGCAATAGTTTATTTATTGCTGTTGCCTTGCTTTGGTGCCTCACCTGGGACTGACATTCCCTTTGCTTGTTTACCAGCTCTCTTGGCCACATTACTGACTCAGTGATTATCGATGTGCAAGGTGGTTCTCTCGAGCTGGATCAGATCTGTTTTCTATTAATAGAAACTGGTCCCATTTTATTATAGAAACGGAGCTTAAGAGTCATGGAAAGTGGTAGAGGCATGGTATGTTAAACCACCTTGCTCATGGGAGCCCACAGGACCCCGTGTAAACTTCATTTTCAATGGCCACCCCTTCCTGCACCGGAGCTTGTATTGATTTAATTTAATACCCGACCAGTTTCATGTGTTCTCACGGCTGGACTCTCCAGGGGATGAGCTTTGGACAACTGGAGTCCCTCTCTGGCTGATGTCTTCAGCAGTCGCTGACCTTGCTGTTTAGGTAAGTACCACTGCTTACATCTTCTATATTGGAGCTTCTTCCAGTGAATCAATCCCGCTCATCCTTGCACTGAGTAAATGTATCTCGAAGGCTTACCTATCATCTGCTAGCAACCTGTAGAATAATTTAAATATCTTTGTTTGGCTTTTGTATTTTATAGTGCTTTCATATTAAATAGTGTTTCAACAATAGTATTATCAAAGATCCTGTAAAGTAGTGAAAAGAAAGGAGCTTAAACACTTGCTATAATATTCACCAAATTCACATTCCAAGTCGTGAGGGGAGAGCGAGTCCCTAGAAATATATATTGAAGGAAGTATTTATTGTTTGTTAAAAAAAAAAGGGTCCTGTTTCAATTGGAATAGCTTCATGCTTCTTGCCCATAGAAATAGTCTTATCTTCCTGCTGGAAAGAAGAAAGAACACAAAAGAAGAAATAGAGGATGGAGCTAGAAAATAGAGAGGAAATATATCTTTCGGTGCATCTTGCCAGCGTTCCCTTTATGATCCTGACACAGCAGGCAGCGTGATAGCACAGATACAGAGACTGAAGAGGGAAGTGTGCAGAGGGCAGAAAGCCTGGTACAGCCAAGGAAGTGCGCTGAGGAAGCCTACAGTTGAGGGTCTTTTGATCACAGAGATGCCCAGCAATTCCGAATCAGGATATGATAAAGGGAGAGATCTCATTCCTAGGGGGAGGTATGCTGTTTAATTTTAAAAAGAAGACTCTCAAGAGGTGTGAGTAAAATTGGTCTTGTGTTGGTTAATTAAGGGAATCACATTTTGAAAAACACATTATTTATCAACAAAATGTGACTTAGAACATATATACTATGTTTTGAATGCTTATTGATCATTTGCTTTGAACTATGAAAGAGAACCTCCTTCTTCTAAAAAAAGAGAGAGACGACTTTGATGTTCATCGACATTGAGGCACAATAGGAATGGAACAACTAATATAATGATTATTCCCCTCCTATCAGGACTATCAACACGTATCAACTGTCTGGAATACTTTTAGCTCTATTCTCTATGCTATTTTTATGAGTATTTCAAATCAAAGCTCAGATAGCATCTTATTTTACTTATAAATATGTTTGTGTGCATTTTAACAGGAAAGGAGTTTTAAAAAACATAGCCATCATTTTCTTATATCTAATTATCTAATGTCCAAATCATATTCAATTTCCCTGTCTCAAAAATGTCATTTTATTTTTTCCAAGTAAATTCATTTGAATCCAATAAATTTTTTCTTCCATACTACATTTGCATGCTAAGCTAAAAAAATTTTAATCTCACTTTTTAAATGTACATTTTTTAAAAAAATAGAAAGGAGAGCGCTTGTCTGGCAGATTTTCATTCCATTTTAATTAACTGGCAAGACCTTGGAGGCCCCCTTAACAGAATATCGCTGTCTTTGTAGTCAAATACATGTGAGTTAGCCATGGTGAGCCATGCACTTTGCAGGAGGGCAGCCGGTTGGGAAAATAAAGTCACAGTTTCAAGGTTATTTATGTGTAAACTGTCTTGGAGCAGTCTTACTGTCAGGGAGGAGATTCTGAATCATACACAGACCCTACAGTACAGAGTAGAATCTCCCCTATGGATTTCTAAGGCTGTGAAGCTTTACCAAAGCAGGAAGCCACTGTGTCACAACATACAACCCACTACCCAACCAAAGCTCCTCAAAACTACAGTAATTTAGATCTTAGTTTCAGTTTTAATATCATTTGGGCTATCATATTTAGTATGTATTATATTCTTGCCTTTTGTAGAAGAGCCATAATGTCTCCTTATCTGAATTTTAATGATCTTAAGTGTTGTTAACGGCTTACAGTATGACAATTATTATATCAATCTTATTCTTGTTTGCAATGAACCTTTGACCTACTAACCTATAGGGTCCGAATTTGCTGCTAGGCAACATTCACAACACCAGGCAAAGATTACCAGAATTTTCATACAATTTAAAATAGAATGTCATGGTGACTTCAGAAATAAACAAAGTTTCCCTAGAAAAATTCTGCTTTTGGGTACAGTGCTGGCACATTTTACCACTCAAGACATTGATGATGGCAGAAATATAGTGGAATCAATCATTAACTATTTAAATGATCAAAAAGAAGTAGGTAGATCTACTGGCCCCAAACCACTTCAACTACTTAAGTTCTGTTGGTGGTGTGAAAACTCGAGGAAATTTGAACTTATAATGACCTTGTAGGATGGAGCAGATTTTTTTTCCTATGCCGTTCCTAGTGTGTGATTTTTGCAGGAAAGGATCATCAGATATTTTCTCTCTCAGAGCTGGTAGTTTGGAACCACAGGCATTTGCATTAGCAGCAGCCAAGCACCTGATCATTGCCTCACAGGAGGTTCTTAAAACCGGTTCTTTGTTGTTAACTGATCCTCAGTTGGTTTTAACTCACAGCCACCCTACCTGCAACACAACAACACTGCTCAGTCTGCAGCAGCCACACAATTGTGGTGAGGTTCCATCTCCTTGTTGCGGACACTGTGTCAATCCATCTTGTCAATGGGCTGCAGCTTTATCGCTGTCCCTCAATGTAACCAAACATGATATCCTTTCCCAAGGACTGGTCTCTCCCGATAATAAGTCGAAAAATTACATGAGATGGAATCTCACTAACCTTTCTTCTAAGGAGCAGTCTGGCTGTCCTTCTCCAGGACATATTTGTTCGTTCGTTCTTTTGCTAACCCCTGACATTTTCAACATTTGTTTTCAGAACCACAATTCAAATGCAGGGATTGGTCTACAGTGCTTCTTATGCAAGGTCCACCTTGCACCTGCATATGAGGTGATGGAAAATACCACAGCTTGGTCAGGTGACCCTTTATCCTTAAAGTGACACTCTTGTACCTCAACGCTTCAAGGAGGTCTTATGCAGCACATGTGGCCTATGGGACATGGCCTTTGATTTCTTGACTGTTTCTTCCAAAAGCATTGATTGTGGATCCAAGCAAGATGAAATTCTTGACAGCTTCATATTTCCCCCTGTTTATCATGTTACCTCTGCTTTCCGTACAAACAATGCTGCTGGGTGATATGACTCAATGAATATTATAACATTTTTCTATCAAGAAATTTCATAGTTAATTTTAGAAGGAATACTCAAATGGTGAAGGAAGACCTTAATCGGTTCTTTGAATGTATTGAATGCAAATAAAGGAGAAATATTAGGTGGTACCTTTTCAGTATTCCAAGAGAAAGGTGCATGAGGATGTGTTTTTAATATGTCTATAAAATAGGATTTCATTAGCCAGAAATAGGAAGCAATACCACTTCATTCTACGTGATAACACTTGAAGAGAATATGAGAAAGAGAACGAAATAAAAGGATGTAGCATTAAACGATCCGAAGAGTGGGCTAGCTCCTCACTGGATCTGCCCAACGTGCCAGCTTTCCCAGGATATGTTCTCAATTTCTGGGGCTAGTGTGGGGAAACTTTGAGGCTCCATTGTAAGCCTTTTCAACACAATCATATTGTCTTATTTGACTGATTTGAATAATTTCTGAAGCACATTTTAAAAATAATTTAATTTCATTGTAGGCTTTTTTGGTTAGAGATTTAAATTATAGGTGTGGATTTTTCTTGTCTGTCTGCTTTCTTTATTATGTAATAGGGAACCCTGGTGGCTTACACAGTGGGCTACTCACCACAAGGCTAGCAGTTCAAAACCACCAGCATCTCTACAAGCAAAAAATGTGACTTTCTGCTCTCTTAAAGATTTACGGTCTTGGAAACCCAAAAGAGGTATTCCTACTTACTCAATCCTGTTGAATTTTTTGGAATCAGAATGGACTCGATGGAAGTGAGTTTTATTCCTTCCTTATTTTATATTTTCTCTTTGCTAAATGGACTTTGCTCTAGCACTTATATATAAAAACAAACCAACCCAAATGTATATGATTTTATGAGCAGAAAAGTGTTTTCTCAGAGTTTAGCAGGCTAAAAGTATGACTTCAAGGTCAGAGTTAGTGGGGTTTCTGGTCTGATATATCAGCTTGCTGTCATCACCACTAGGCATCCACCTCTTTCCTGTCTGTGCATATCACACCACGTGCATTTTTGTTTTTGTAAAATGACAAAATCTTGTCTTCTTGTTTTTTTGCTTTGAGGTTTAACCAGGTTACAGGGTCCTGACGAGTCAAATAGACTTGAGGGTTGTAGGTTGGGTTTGGGGACTCCAGTATATGGCCTAGCTAACATAAGCAATAGTAATAACAAGAATAATAGTATTTAATAGATTCTTGGCTCCACAGTTGAATGCATAGGCTCGTTTTCTTAATGTAGCAAAACAACACAAGCAAACTGCCTGCTCAGAATGAACCAAGAGGCCCCACAGGGCTGACAAGAGCCCTGATATTGTC
Organism: Tenrec ecaudatus; assembly: GCF_050624435.1. Classification (NCBI taxonomy): domain Eukaryota; kingdom Metazoa; phylum Chordata; class Mammalia; order Afrosoricida; family Tenrecidae; genus Tenrec; species Tenrec ecaudatus. The sequence continues at coordinate 145,257,744 of NC_134538.1, read as the reverse complement.
AAATAGAGGCTCCTCTGTAATAAGATGGGACCGTCTGCTCCAAGTCCCATGGAATCTTGCTATGAGTTTAAATTGACTGCCAGGATGTTGTTGTTTTTCATATTAATCTTTTTTAAAACCCAATGCTACATTTCCCCCCACAAAGCCACTAGCAGGTGGGGTTCAGGTGTCCTTTCCTGTAACAGTCAAGCACGTAACCACTGAGCGACCACAGCGAGGTAGAACCTCAACCCGTGTTGGGTGGAACTCAACCCCATCTATAACAACGAGTTCAGATGAATCTGCTTTTTGGATGCTCTGTAAGTTTGTCTTCATGGCCAAATGACGTTGCATTTTCACCACAATCTTTTCAGAGTTTGCAACTCTTGCTTCATATTATACCATTTCTTGTATATATCTCTTCTGAGTTTTAGAATGTCTCTTTTTAATCAGATTGCCTTTAGAAGTACCTTCACATGCTTGATTAAAAGATATTTAAGCTAGATCAATAACGCATTTTGTTTGGGTTTTGTTTTTGTAAGGGTGATTCATTAGTCAAAATTGTGTGAATCTCATTTTTGGCTCTCTTCTTGTTAGCGTGGAATGTGTTTTGCATGCAGTTTTTCTGTTTAATTTATTGAGAAAGATTTTGTAGGGAGGCCATCAGCAACCATATCAAGTGAATAGATAGGTTTAAGTTGAGAGGTTAGTGAGTTGTTTAGTTCAAGTTCGCCCTCTGCTGTTGCCACAGAGAAGTGTGATGTCCATGGATGCCATATTTTTTTCTTTTTGTTCTTTTGGTGGAGGTATACTTTGCTGTCTTTTAGCTCTGTGCTGCAGTTCCCTGTCCCACTAGAAATCTTCTTTTTCTCTGGCTTCCTTCTTTTTCACCAAACACCTGAGGAATTTTCCCTTTTTCTCTTCTAGACCTAATGCATTTCTGAGATTCTCCTGGATTTCAAGGCTCTTTGGGGTTCATTTTATTTGTTCAATTTTTGAATCCATACAGTTTGGGGAATATTTGTGGAAAATATTTCAATTTAGGGGGCAGAACTTTCCTTCATAAACAGAATCTTCAATCCTCCAAGGTTTACATTAAATTGAAATTAAACAGCTAGAAATCCAACAGAAGCTGAATAAAATTAACCAAGTTCACATAGAACATTGATAGTCCTTGTATATGAGCAAATATATTCAGTGAACTTTGATGTAAAATATATTCCTCTTGTGAGTTGTGTAAACTAACAAACAATCCCAAAATTAAACTGGATGCATAGCTTGAGAATGTAATTGGTGCTACTAAATCTTGCATGAACATAATATGAATGTGGGACTCCAAAAGGTTCACAGAAAAATATCACTCTCTTTGAATTCCATTTTTCTGGAAACCTTTTCCAGCCCCCTTGTATATTTATTCCCAACCACAACAGAACATTTAAAATGACATTGGACCATGGTGAGTGTTTTTTCGCGGGCGTGCCCTGGTCATGAGGAAAGAAGTCTTTTCTGATGGAAGAATCAGGAATGGAACGATTAAGCCAGGTTGGGTTCACAGCAAAGAGAAGCATTTCGTGTTTCACGGGATCAACATGGGAAAGGCTTCCCCCTTCTTTCCTCAGGGTTGTGAAATCAAACCACCCCACAACCTCCTAGAGAGAAGACAAGAAATGCATGAAGTTGGCGGTCCTAGATTCGGGGTTCAAGTTAAAATTGTTCTTTGTAATTATCTCATTTTACTTTGAATATATTGCAACCTGCTTTCTTTGTACCAGAACAACACAGTTTTCCCCGAATGACTAGGTTTTTTTCTTCCTTTAAAACATACCGAGAAAGGTTCTATTATGGAAAGCTTTGCTTCATTTTGTTTTTCTCACCCGTTCCTTTTATTTGGCTCAATGACCCAAAATAAAAATAGTCGACCTGCAGGACATGTGAAGGCATTTAAATTATATGAGCGCACACAGCAATGGGCATTTCTATTGTTGTGAGTTATGCAAAATGTTCTGACTCTATAATTTTATTCTCCATGCTCTACAGAGCAGTGGGTAAATAACACAGAACCTCAAAGATTAAGGCTCCTCATTAGCCCTGCTGGACAGCTAAGCCATAGTTAAAATGCTTCCCGTTAGTTCTCAATATAACCTGCCATATTATGAAAGTTAAAATACAGATGTACGTTTTTTAACAAAAGAAAAGTTACTGGCTGAGAAAATCATCTCCCTACTCTGCCGAATCATTTAGGGACCTGTGAGATTCTGCTATAAACAGTCAGTGTAATCACAATGAGATACCATGTCATCCACAGTTGGATGGCAAGCAAGGAGCAGAGAAAGGAAAGGGAAAGAATAAAAAGGAAATGATCGCTTGTGGAGAAACTGAACCCTCTTCCTCCACTGTTAGTGAGTATGTAAATTGGCACAACCCACATGGAAAACAGTTTGGAAGTTCCACAAAACATTGAACACAGAGTTACCAGCTGACCCAGCAATCTCAAGCCTAGGTACATACTACAAGATGTCAGAGTCTCGCCACAAACAGCAAGCTGTACACCAATGTTGCTTGCGGCATTGCTCATCGTAGTCAGAATGTACTAACCACTGAAAAGTCCACCGGCAGGAATGGCTAGATGAAATGTGGCGTAGGCAAACAACGGAAAGTTACTTAGTGGGAAAGAGAAATGAAGTTCTGATACATGCCACAGGATGGATGAACTTTGAAAAGGTTGCTTTGCTCAAGCAAGGTCTGTGTCAAGTGGACAAGTGTTGTATGGTTTCACTTTTAGAAGGAACGCAAATATATAACCCAGACCAAACACAAGGCCATCAAATGGATTCTGACCGTATATAGGCTTTCTGAGACTCTGTTTGGGGAAGAAGATAACCTCATCTTTCTCTCCAGGAGCAGCTATTGGGTTGGATCCATTGACCTTGAGGACAGGAGCCAAATGCCTAACCCACAGTGCCACTGGGGCCTCTAGCAATGATGTCCAAACCAGACTTATGGCCCTGGAGTCCTTTCCAACTCCTTAACCTTCTGATGTCCAGTTTTCCAGGATGGAAATCCTCCCAGGAGCATATGGTGGGTTTTAATTATGGTTCTGGAGCTGAGAAGTTTAACATTGATCCGACAACATCACCATCAGGACTACTAAACTTAATATCATTAAGGGTTACCAGAATGGTGTATATATTTTCAATACAATTAAACAAAAAAATGCGTATAATTATTATAACTACAATTTATTAAACCTTTTTTTACAATATGTATTATACTCATATGGGTGATCAATTCTCCCTTAATTCCTAGAACAACAAATGGAAGTGTTATTGTATTGTAGTAGAGATCTCTTGTAAAGGACTTAAGACTTTACGTGTTAACCACTTGCCCAAAGGAACACAGCTTGGGAGAGGAAATGGTGACAGCTTTCTGTCTCAGCCCTCTAGACAAGATTCATCTTTGCTGGTTTCCAATATTCTCCTACCTCCCAACTGTTGGCTCATTTCCTATAGGGAGTGTATCCCACTTCTCAGACGTTGCTACACTTCTGATGGTAATGTCTCAGATCTGAGTGTGATCCCTAAGAAAAGGCAGGCGGGTGCAGTTTATGGGTATCTGTTTCCTGCAAGGAAGGTAGGGGCTCTTCCCTTTAAGATGCCTGTTCATTAAAAATACATCTATCCATCTATGAGAAACGGATCTCCTGAGTTAAAATTAGTAGCTGTTGCAGAGTCAGTGTTTGAAGTCGTAGTCATGTGTGACTCAGCACCGGGGTTTACAGCTTCTTGATATTCCTATCTGGTACCTAATTTCCTTTTCCACTGAAAAATACTAAATAGATAGATAGATAAAACTTGACAATTACATGGAGAGCTTTAACTGGGGAAAAAATGTGAAAAAAGAGGCAATGGATTCTTGAACTAGCTAAACAGTTCCGAAGAGATGCCTGGTTAGTCACTACCGAAAACCAGCCATTGAAAATCTTATGGTTCTCAGAAATCCATTCAACAATCAATCATGGGGTGGCTCAGGATCAGCCACATTTTATTCTGCTTCGCTCGTGGTTGCCTTGAATCAGGTGTTGACACAAGGGAAACGGACAACAAAAGAACCCTTTAAGTAGAGCCAACTGAGTTTGGTACCCATATTCCTGGGTACAAAAATGATGTGATTGAATGTCTAAAAAGTCCAATGAAGCCCAAGGACAAAGTATAATTACACCACATCAAGACACATTATAGCCAAATTGCTGAAAACTATAGAGAAAATCCTAAAAGCAGCCATAGAAGGAGGACTCATTCTGTACAGAGAAGTAAAGGGAAGAATAAATACTAACTTCACATCTGCACCAATTAAAGTCAGAAGATAAAGAAATGACATGTTTAAGTAGTAAAACAAGTTAGTGACCTCAATGGGCTAAAATGTTCCTTCTACACAGAAACTCTTCCCGAACCATTTTCCTTCCCAATGTCTAGCACAAACACTCAGGATTTCATTGGTAAAGATTATTTGACCTAATAAATAAATGATGTGGTGGGCATTAAACTACCAGTCTATGATCGATCTAACGAAGGAAGTTGATCAACTCCATATCAATTTTACTAAAATATCTATAATCATTATATAGTTACTTACTTTGGTTCTCATAGTTCAAATTTAAAGCTATAATTCTGAAATTAAATAAATTGCCCAGAAGAGGACAGGACATTTAGTTTTCTGTATAGAACTGATTATCCATTTATGTGTTTTATTACTAATAAGAATCTGTAAAGGTATGTGTTATTGCTTTTGCTAATAAATGATACTAATAAGAGTTAATTGGATAATTAGGTAATATATAACGTGAAGAGAAGAGAAACTACAGGTGACAAATAGGCATTAGGGTAAGCTAAAAATGCCAGAAGAGAAAAAAACATTTGGAAATAGAGGTCAAAAAGTTATAATATTTAAAAATCAAACAATAACCTCAACAAGTAATATTAAAAAAGTTCTATCACCTAGAAGTAACTCTTTTATTTTCTGTGTTTTCTTCCAATGGTCTGCAAAGAATAGTTGAGCCAAATGTATATACTTGAAATATAGTGCAATCTAACATCTGTAACATTTATCAGAGTTCATCCTACCTACTTTAAATACGTTTTTCATACAATAGATTTTCTTTAAATTTTCCAAAGCAAACCCATTATCTCTCTATAACCAAGTGGATTATTTTAATTTTATTTTTTTCAATTGAACAATCATTGCAATGAAAGATTGAAAAGCCTAAATAATTTATAATTGAGGAAAACAGATCAAGCCCACATTTCTCTGACTCCAGATCCAGTGATCAAGTCATTACCCCAACTATCCTATAACACATTTGTACCTGAATTATACTAATAACCCCTCAAGTCACAATAATAAGACTGACAATATTATTATAAATGTCAGTCGTGGTTAAAAACAAAATAGACATAATTTCAGCTATATGAATTTTCCTTACTTATGTTCTGTTTCTGATCATTCTTCCAATTAAAATGGATACTGTTATATTCATATTTTAAAAAATTGTGACAAAATATTTATAAGACTGGGTGAATTGGTGGCTTAATGACAGAACAAAGAGTATAATTAAGTTTAGTGTTATATGTGTTTTTGTCACTGAACTTTTCTTTCAGTGTTTGCAATAAAATTATGACTACTTCACCATAAACCAAAAGCATATTCACCTCTGGTTAAGAGATGAGTGTGATGATTTTGTGACTTTTCTGAAGAGGAAGGGGAGAGACAGGTGTTAGTTTAGACTTGAGTTATTCTAATATTATGTAAAATCACCTCTGTGGCATTTTCATCAATGTTGACATGGATGGGTGAGAATGACATTTGTTCCAGTTTTAAAATGCCTATGGTGCATTTTTAGAATTATTTCCATTGGTTGTTTGTTGCTCACTTCTGAGGTAGATAAGTTGTTCTAATTTCCATGGCATATATTCAAATTCGTGAGCAGGGTTTCTTGTGTGAAGTTATTCAGAGGATATAGGCTGGAACAATGTGCTCCACTGAACAATATTATCTCTACTTGACAGATGACAGAACGGAAACAGAAACTTAAAGTGACATGTTCAATACCACAGAATGGGTCACTGGAATAATTGGGATTAGAACTCATTCCCCACGATTTCCAGAAGTGAATGCTGGCAGAAGTCTGTCTATATTTGACTAGAAGTATTTTTTAGAGTTACACATCCAAACAAAAGCAGAAATTCATTTATAATTGGTGTGGAAATACTAATAAAACATTTATTTAGTAAAAAATGTGTTTCATAGTTCTGTGACAGTCTGTGTTAGTAGAAATCAATATCTAGACAACACGCGACCTGTAGTGTATCTGATTTTGTGTGAGAGTGAGGTGCACCATAATTAACCATTTATCTTAAATATGTGATCACATTTTGATTCCATTAAAACAGAGTCTTCACCATGTCTCTTAGTTTGTACCATGTCTCTAATAATGGTGAAGTGAAATTTCTTAATATGGCTTAACTAGCCATGTCTCTGTAACAACCATCAAATGACTGGGTGGGGCTATGCCAGTGGGGTGCATGAAACACTATTAGTAGGGATTGGTAAATTTTGCTTGCCATTCTCCTGACTAGAAGACAGCCATCTCAGAAGCAGGAACAGAAAGAAATCCCAGGACCATTAAGGAAAAAGAACCACCAGCAGAGCACATTTGAGATTTCTGTCTAAAGTTGCAGAGACTGAGAGCAGAGGCACCAGATGCTGCAGCCTAGAGACCATGGAACTGAACAAAGGAACCACTCTGAGACTAGAGGCTCAGGCAAATAGACTTTTAGACAAAGCAAAAGAAAATGACCGAGATTATAAGACTGTTAGCACAGTGAGTGGGTATCCTGGCCCAAAGAGGGAGAGGCCATATGGCTGAGAGTCTGGGTTAAAGCAGACACTTGGCTATCAGCCAAGAAAAGGTATGGAGGACCACAGATGGTATCCATAATATTATATGAACCTGACTTGTACTGACCTGTTAACTTCCCTAAAATCCCCTTTATCATCAGTATTGTCTATGAATATATGTGGCTATTGCAATGGATTATCAAATTCAGCAGAGAAGTAGAGTATGTTAGTCCGGGTCAACTAGAGAAACAAATTCATAGACGCTTGTATATGTGTAAGAAAAAGCTTTATATATAAGAGCAACTGAATATTGAGAAAGCAGCCCAGCCCAGCCCAGATCAAGTCTATAAATCTGATATTAGCCCACATGTCTGATACCAATTATAAAGTCCTCTTCAGACTCACGAAACACATGCAATGATGCTGAGGGCAGGGAGATCAAAGGTCAGGGGGTAAGAAGTCTTGTGGATCCAGTGGTATTGTAAGCATCTCAGTGCTGGCAGGGGTCTCCAGGTGGCTTCTCTAGCTCCAGAGATCTGGCTCCATCAGCCTTTCTCCACATGTTTTCGCCAGAGTTATGTCTCACAAGGAGTGAGCCAACAGAGAGAAAGAGAGAGAGAGAGAGAAAGACTCCCACCTTCCCGCCTTCAAGGAGGAATTGCAGGACTACCCAGAATCCTCAGAAGGCCACGCCCATAGAGAGGCCTCATTGTCTATACCCTGATTGATAGGCTAGACTCCACCCCTAAACTCTCAATCCTCAAATTGACACCATATTATGTAACTATCACACAGAGTGTCCAGGAGAAATGGTTGGTGCCAGAATTGAGTGAAAGAACAATGGAGGGCAGTTGGCAGTGAACATGTGTGGAGTCGGATTCTCCTTCTCCTTTGGGTAGCCAAAAGAGGTAACATATGACCTCCATGCCCCTTTCTTAATAATGATTGTGTTTGAACTTAAATTCTAAGCATTTGTTTTTTTAGAAGATTGCATTCCATTGATGGAAATTGGTGTGCCAAGGCTGCAAAGTTATGAGATATACCCCTACCACAGTGGTCACCGGGCCCCAGAACCAATCTTGTAAACATGTCTATCAATTTGTCACTGCTCCAGGTGAAACTACAGAAGCAGGCGAGGAGGACATGGTTGGAATATTGGATTGTAATGCATCCTGTTAAAAAGAATAAAAATTCACTAAAGTTTGAACACTAGGTTTATTCTGAGTTGTTTTTCTGTATGCCTATAGAGATGCCATTTTAACTCTCAAAAAAGGAAATGGCTCTAAGAAATCAAATATAAAAGAAAATAGGGCAGGGAAACATAGCAGATCAATCACTGACTAACTTTAACAAGTTTCTTGCCTTCCTACCCCTTTACTAAGATCAACTCGTGTTATTTCTGATGGTGATAACTTGGTTCTCCTGTGGAGATATAAACAATACCCTTACCTGGGGTGGATTAGTGCTCTGGTCCTTCTTTGCCATCTCTTTTGGATTCCCCACCCTTCTATGGGACTTAAAATTATATGGGGGGGCACAGGTGCTATCTGCATCTTTATTATTTTAATAACTTATAGATAAATAAATGTGTTTGTGTGATTGCTTATTTGTTTTTATCTCCGCAGGAAAGGGAGACAAAGAGTAAACCTCATTTCACAGTATGCCGGTCCTTGAGGTCAAAGTCCCTGCTTGGAGGAACTCATTCTCAGCGATGAGAGGAGGCTTAGCCCCAGCTTGAGACACAATGTATCCTCCCTACATGAGAGCACTATAGAGGACAGCCCTGAAGATATAGTTCAGGGAGATTGACTGGTCTGACCCACAGTTGAGAGGAGGCATGTAGGAGAGGGGGATAAGGTGAAGGCGGGGGGTGAGTGGTGAGCCAATAATGATAGGGACAGGGGAGCAGTAAGGTTTCTAAAATTCATGGTGAGGAGAGAGTATAGCATACCTGGTCATGTTTGATCTATTTAAATGTATCTGTGGGAATTACTGATAGAGAACAATGGGCAAGCATGATAGTGGGGAGGAAAGAAAAGAGAGAAAAGAGAAAGAAAATAAAAATTATATATGTATGAATATACATATAAATATGTAAATGTACAATTATATAAGTATAGGTGTATTTTTCTACACATGTACATATATAAACACAAGAAAGCAGATCGACTTTGAGCCTCTACTAACATCTTACCTAATATACAAACTCTTTGTTTTATTAATGTAGCATTGTATGATACTCACCTTCCCGACAGGATCACTGAAAACAAAATAGATGCATAAGCAAATGTGGTGAAGAAAGCTGAATGGCACCCAGCTATTAAAAGAGATAGCATCTGGGTTCTTAAAGGCTTGTAGTAAAACAAGAAGCCATCTGGCATGGAAACTACCAAACCCACATGGAAGAAGCACACCAGCCTGTGTGATCATGAGGTGTCGATGGGAAGAGGTATCAGGTGTTAAAAAACAAGTAACCAAATTGATGTGAAGGAACATGGATGTAGTGGAGACCCAAAACTTATGAGTAAGATAATTGGACAGCCTCTCTCAGAAGGACCACTCAGAAGGTATGATAAATCCAGGATGTGGTAGAACACTGATGAAACACATATCTACCCTCTGGTTCTTCAATATTTCCTCCTGTTACTATTAAGGTGTATGTTTTACCTCATTAAAATTGTTAGATGTACGTATGTTAATTTGTATAATTAAGATAATTTGACGCAGTATTTTAAGGATAGGTGACCCTTTAGAAACAGCAGCAGAAGTAATGATTCCCTGAGGATACAGGAAGAGGTGAGGGGATGGGGGGAGAGGGAGAGCTGATAGCAATGATGATTTTGTAACCTCACTCACAAGGAGCAAATAACACCACTCAATGGTAGGTGACTGGATATACTGTATGGGTAAGACATGGCTATTAATAGATATAACATATATGTGTATGTGTATATATAAATATTAATAAGTATTCTTGGTGGAAGAGTGTTAGAGGGGTGGGGGTGGTTCAAGGGGAGCTGATCTCAAAGAGTTCAAGAAGAAAACAATGTTTTGAAACTGTAGTGGCAATTGTACCATCATGTTCAATTTATTTGAATTATGCAATATTATGATATCTGTAAAAGCTCAAAATAAAATGATTAATAATTTGTTAAGAAATAAATAAAAACTTGGTACTCCACTTACCTGAAGATCTGAGACTTTTTTTTTTAAATATTTAAGTTAACAGATAATGATTTGACAACTAATTCTAGTAAGATTAGACAAATGCTCCTTGCTTTGGAACAATTTCTAGTGAACATTTTAAGGTTACTATTTGGTTTTCTCTATAAGAAACAAATCTTAAAATCAAAGTATGATATATGTTATTAAATTCAACAATTCTAAGATGTCATTATATGGAGAATTCATTGGGGTTTAAGATTAAGGGATTAACACAGGGAATTTGGGGAACTTTTATAAAAAAACAGCCTTGAATACCAGAAACAAATTCTTCTTGTTCAATTCATATGACCTTATATTCAGTTGAATTTTAGTATATATTTTTCCTTTTTCCTTATTTTTTGTTCAATGCAGTATTATTCTAATAAGTAAGAAGTAAGATTATATTACTGCTTTGTTGGTTTTATAAATAGTATTTTACTTTAACATATTACTTTAATAATGATGATCTATAAATAAAATTGGCTTTTGTATTAATTCTATATAGAAACAAGTTTCTAAACCACCCAAAATGCTTTGTGTTCTTGCATGTAGATAAGCATATCATTTATGAATAATAGCTGACTTGTGCTTTCCTAATTACATTAATTCTAGTTGTCTTATTGTATTGTACTGTATTAACTGGCTTTTTCTGGTCATGGGATTGAGAAGAAATACTAATTATAATAATAATTAATTCTTATCTTGTTCAGAATTATAAAATAATCAATTTAAATAATTAAAGATTTGAGCATTTGCTATTTTCATTTTAACTTCTAATTATGGAAGGAGTATGCATGGAGGACAGGTTGAGAGAAAATTTGTTTTGCTTCTTTCAATCTTTGGGGACCATACCAACCTTGACTCACATCAAGTTTGGGGCTTGGGGATTTTCCTATCAATAGAAAGAAACTTCTAAACTGTTAAGAACATTCCTCTGGTTACTGATTCTCAGAGGATCCTATTATTATTGTTTTTCTGAGCAGGTGACGAAACAGATGAGGTCCTTCATTGGGACTTTCCCAGGACGTCACGGTCTTTCACACACAGCCACTAAATGAAGGTGCAGTACCCTTGGGTGTCACAGATAGAGCAAAGAGATTCTTTTAAGCCCCAATTGGCTGAAGAACAGGCATAATGACATAATCCACAATGGTTAATATTCTCCCAATGGGAGGTTTAACATTTATGTTGGTTGAGCTCTCATTCCTATATTTTATACATCAATTAAGCTTTAAATCGAGCTTCCCTATGTTCTCTGATTGCGTTGTGATCAATGTCTTCTTTGAGTCTCAGTAAACGACAAATGGTTATTGAATGCTGACTATGGGCACAGTAAGATTCCAAGGGCATTGGAGTGAAATGCAGACACTGGGAGATATAGAGTCCCTCTGTACTTTATAATCAACTCAGTACCATCAACTGCTCATGTCAAAAGAGATATTTCAAAGTCGTACATAAAAAAGGCATGCGCATCTAAACCAATGTACCCAGTGACATGTGAACGTTTCACACCCAGAAGGGAAATTACAGTGAAAGAGGAATGGAATTAATTAAAGACATTAGAAAAATGAAAGGCCAAGTGACTTTACAAACAGGAAGCGAGTATCATTTGGCTTTAAAAAAACTTAATAATTTCAGAATCCTCAATTATAATTTAAGGCTAACATGCCATTTCTTCACAAACCCCAGCTAATAGAAAGAGGCCCCGGGATTCCTAGGGGGCGGAGAAAGCAGTTTCTTTATTCTGTTATATGCTTTGTTGTGTTTGTTTTACTGTGTTATCTCATTTGTGGGGCTTTGGGATTATTTACTTCTGGAATTACTTCAAACATAAGCATGTGAAAAAGATCGATTCCAAGCATGCCGTTTGACGAGTGATTACACATAATGTGTTCTAATTACTTGCGGTGGAGCTTTAGTTCCCTATGAACATTTCATATGGATAAAATTAATCATTTCATTGATGACATTTCATTATATTTCATTAAAACAATGAATAGGCTTACAAGTTATATGACAAGACAATTATACTGTTTGAATGCCATGAGGACTGATGGTTTGTCCAAAGCTATTGCCTTGTCCTAAACAAATCCGGTGAATTTGTGTCAAACAACTATAATTATTTCTACTAATAGGTCAGTGGAAATCCTAATGACACTTCTAATTCATGTCCTATAAATTTCCTTAAAATGTACATAATTTCCAAGAGAAATATAGAATTCTAAGAATTGCTCAACTGATACCAATGCTTTGAGGAAGGTGTACACCATTTTCTTTTTAATGGTTTTCATCTCAACATTAAAAGAACTTTAAAGGCATTATTACAATTACTTCCAGCTAAAAAATCTTGTAGCTTACTGGTAACTTAGAGAGAATAATCTGGCAGGAACTGTAGGAGAACAAAGTTGTTAACCCTTCTATTTGGCTGAAAATCCCTGATATTGCTCCTATCATCAGCTGTCCAAATATCCATTAGCCTTTGCTCCATTAATTCTGACAAACGTTGGAGGAGCCTTGCCAACTGAGACCCAACATATTCTCTTTCAGAAACTCAAAACTCACTGGCAGCCAGTCAATACTGACTCACAGGGTCCCCTGTAGGGTTCTGAGTCTGCAACTATTTAACAGAGTGGAAAGCCTAGTCTTTGTTCCACAGAGCTGTTGGCAGTTATGAGCTGCTAACCATGAGATGGACGTCCACATGTGTGACTACCGCATCACCAGGATGATCTCTTTATGGAGCGCTATTTCTCTTTGTGTGTCTGTTCCCCAAATTCTATGTGTCTCTTCTCTCTGGATTCTCTGACCAGCTAGGCTCCTCACTTCCCTTGACAATGACCTCAGCTTTGGGTTCACCTTCCAAAAGTACTAGGAAGCCTGCAATTCACTAATATATTGCAGATTTATTGTGGCCACCAAGAAAAACAAAGAGACTGGAAAACCTCATTTGTTTTTAAATTCTTTATGTATGTGACCACTCCTTTCATGTACTTTGTTGTATCAGATAAAAATGATTCTGGATTCTGAAATGCCATTCTTTGGTTAATAAAGGAACTTTCTTGTAGGAAAAAAATGATATGAAATATCATTTTGTCCCCATCAGGCTGCCTTCAGAGGAAGCATACTTCTCACTTGTATCCATATTTTACCTAAGGTATTGTTTGTGTTATTAATATATCTGTAAAACAGCCAACAGTTGATGGCATCTGTTACATTTGCCATTACTTAGCTATTTATACCTCATCTGTCAGATTGTCATACTGTGGTCTTTTTGCCTGTTCCAGTGAAAATGAGTCTATCCTACTGGTATTTCAAATACCAGCAGTGTCTCCAGCGTAACCTGCATGATTCTAAGACAACTCTGTCATCTCAAATGAAATAGGAGGCATATGGTCAATATCTAAGACATGCGTGACCTACATGCACCGGTATCAGCCATTTTTAATAAAATAAATATAGTTTACTGAACGTGAGGAGGGTTTGAATCACTCATTAAGGAAAATCAAGGACCACAGTCTTCTGTGTGGGTTACTACTCAAAGTTAACGAAATAAAAATCCTCACAACGGATCTAATAGGTAACACCATGCTAAGCAGAGATAAGACTGAAGTGGTTAAGGCTATTGTCTTGCTTAGCTCTACAATCAATACTCATGGATGCAGTAGTCAATAGATCAAATAGCACATTGGTTGGGGTTTATTTTCTGCTTAAGACTTCTTTAAGGTGTTGAAAAGTAAATATTTTCCTCTAATGACAATGAATAAGGAAGATTGAGGAAGAACCGATGGATTTGGATTGTGGTGCTGGTAAAGAACATGTATGTACCACGGACTGCCCAAAAGGACAATTTAATCTGCCTTGGAAGAGGTCCAGTCAGAATGCTCAATGGAGGAAAGGATGAGAAGACACCATCCATCCTGCTTCATAAAGTAACGGGGCAGCAAAGGGAGAAAGCTATAGTAGCTGCAACCAGGGACTCAAACAGAGCTATTCTGAGGATGGAGTAGCACCTCGCAGTGTTCCGAGCTGCTGTATGGAAGGTGTCATGGGCCAGACCCAACTTGGACACAACCACCACCATGTGAGGAATGACAAATTAAAGAAAAATGCTGTATTTGCTGTAAAAAAAAAGTTGACAATCTATCCTGAATTGTAACACTGTCAGTAATCTAAACTATCCATATTCCTATAAAATGAACAGTTAATATGACTTAATTCAAATGTATTCACCATCTACCAATGCCAATAAATAAATATTAAGTTTGATAAAAAGTAATATCAAGACGCATGGATAATTACTGGTGATTAGGATGCAAAAGTAGAAAACAATATGGAATATGGAAACTATGGCCTTGGTGATAGAAATGTCATCAAAAACCACATGATAGAGTTTCAGAAGACGAATGGCTCCTTTATTGCAATTACACTTTTAAATGACATAAACGGTGATAATAAAAGTGATCATTTAAGATGGAATAAACAACAATCAGCACATTACATTTGTGGAAAGAGATGATGTGGAAAGTAAATATCATTGAGGGGCAACAGCACATTAGACTATATCAACTCTGTTTGCAAGTTGAAGTTGGAAGAAGAAAGAGAGAGGGAGCAATCACCAGAACCAAAGTATGACCTCAAGTGTCTCTGAATGTAGAGATCATCTTAAGACTACATTGGACACACTGGATGCTAATGAAGAACAAATGAGATATAGGGTGACATCTCAAGGACACCAAACATGAAGAAAGCAACATTTCATTAAAATTAATGAAATTAATTATCAAAAGAGATAGCCTCTGGGGTCTTAAAGGCTTGACGGTAAGCAAGCGGCCATCTGGCTCAGAAACAACAAAACCCACATGGAAGAAGCACACCAGCCTGTGTGATCACGAGGTTCTGAAGGGATCAGCTATCAGGCATCAAAGAACAAAAAAATCATATCATTGTGTGGTTACCTCCATGATACAATCGCTGAAGACAAATGGTTGCATAAGCAAAGGTAGCGAGGAAAGCTGATGGTACCCGACTATCAAAAGATATAGTGTCTGGGGTCTTAAATGCTTTAAGGTAAACAAGTGGCCATCTAGATCAGAAGCAACACAGCCCACATGGAAAAAGTACACCAGCCTGTGTGATGACGAGGTGCTGAAGGGATCAGCTATCAGGCATCAAAGAACAAAAATTCATATCATTGTGTTCTCACCTCCATAATAGAATCACTGAAGACAAATGGGTGCGTAAGCAAATGTGGTGAAGAAAGCTGATGGTGCTCGTCTATCAAAAGATATAGTGTCTGGGGTCTTAAATGCTTGAAGATAAACAAGCAGCCATCTAGCTCAGAAGCAACAAAGCCCACATGGAAGAAGCACACCAGCCTGTGTGATCATGAGGTGTCCAAGGGATCAGGTATCATGCATCATCAGAACAAAACTCTCTCTTATACACATACAAGTTTCTATTGATTTATTTCTCTAGTTTTCCCAGACTAACAACTTATGGTACCAGGAGTGGGGTTCAAACCCATGCAGACATATGTCCATTGGATGTTGGACTAATGCAAGAAGATAGAGAGTGAAGTAAAGTAATACAAAGGACATAAACTGTTTAATCAACCGTGTAAACTTGCATACAAAAATTAGAAACAAGACATTAGCTGAAATGAATAAAAATTCCAGTAGGAAGGACTATAGGTAAAAATGATCAGTTGAAGTGAGGATATTTTTTAAAAAGTTGATGTCAAGGAGTTCAAGAAGGAAAAGAATGTTTGGAAACTGATTGTGGCAGCAATTGTACAGTAGTACTTGATGTAATTGAACTATGGACTGATATAATATCAGTATTAGCTCCCAATAAAATGCTTTGAAGGAAAAAACAGATTCAATTGAAATAAACATATAATAAATGCTAGAAACGAAAGGAGCAGTCAACATCTAAATGGGTAAACTGTTGAATTCTGTGTAGACATAGGTGACTAGATAGGATAGCAGCTAAATTAGTGGAAGAATTGAATTGGTTGGTGATGCACACTGAAATGGTATTTGCTAGGAAGCCATACACAATAAGTGAGCTGAAAGAACAAGATAAGAAAAGTGCAATAAATGCATAACATTTACCTAAGAATCAACATAAAATCATTTGAGGAGGAACCCCCAAGGAGACTCATAGGACCAAATTGTCCAGGTCTATGGCATACTGTCTTAAAATGTGCCAGTTCTAAATTAAGAATACAAGAAAAATTGTTAGTGTTATTTCAGAGGCAAGTCTGGCAGAGATTTGTTATTGAATCAAAACCCACAATGACACATTAATTATCATTTTATATTGAAATGAAAAGCAAGTGGATATTTAATCATTCAGCTGTCACTGCTATTGGGACACAATTCTTTATGGATCCCTCATGTTGCTGAATATTTTGCAAACAGAGGAACTGGCTGGGCGTATTGCAAGTTCTTGTTCTGAGGTTGTTCACTTAGACTATTTACGGAGCCCTCGTAGCACACTGGCTGCACATTCCTTCGCTAAGCAGAAGACTGGTGGTTCAAACCCACTCAGCAATTCTGCATACACACTATCTGGCGATCTGCTCCTGTCAATAGTACCACCTAGAAAACTCTACGGGAAGTTGAATTGTGTCCATGAAGCCTTTCTAACACTCGGAATCAACTGCTTACAACTTAATAATACAGCATATTTATGTTGCTATTATTCTGGAAAACATTAATACTGCAGATTTATATTGCTGTCATTCTGAAATACAATTTCAAATACCAACAGGATCCTTCACAGGGTTCTGGTTTCATTGGAATTTCTAGACTCAAGAGGAGTTGGAAAAAAATGCCTGGTGATGGGAGGCTGGCCCCAGCACCATAAATTAAGTGGATTCCTGCCCCTCCCCCGAAAAGAATTTGTTCCAAAGGACGACATTGACTCTGCAGCTCCGGGAGATGGACATATCTGATCAGAGCACACGGGAGCAGATGAAGGGGCAGGAGGAGAGAGTGGAGCACAGCCTGGCCCACCAGGCCGTGATGATGATGCTCCTGAGTAGAGCAGCCAGTCCACAGAGAGAACAACATGGCTGGCCCTACTATGAGACATGATGCCAACCAGTGACTAAGGGCGATACAGGGGACAGCACCGGAGACACAGTGTGGGAATTGCACCTGACCTGATCCCACCACACCAAGACAAATCACTGGGGGAGTGCAGCGGAACAGCAAGGGAATGGAGTGGCAAGGTCCCCAGGGAATGCTGAGTGTGGACTTTGGGGCCAGGGCGACTGGAAAACGCTCCTAAGGGCCAGCAAACGATCCCTGAACTAACTACAAGCTTTTCTCTTGTGAACTGTTTTGTTCTGTTCTTTGTCAGTGGTTTGTTTTTATTGTTTTGTTGTCTGGTTGTATACTGTTACTTTGTTTTCCTCTGTCTTGTTTTCGTGCACGTTAGTGACTCCACAGGTCTGTCTGAATAGGACAGGCTGGATGAACTATCTGGAGGAAAAACAACGGGACCGACAGTTCCGGGGGGACTTGGGTGGGGGATGAGGGGGGGTAAGGAAGTGGTGTTAACAACCCCAGGGACAAGGGAAAAACATGGGACCCCAAATGGTAGAGAAGGGGGAGTGGAAGGCCTTGTGGGAAATGATCAAGGGTAAGGTTGCTTAGAGAAGAGGTATACTCTAGCCCTGGTGGCGACTAAGCATGGTAGTAGGGCAGGAGGAAAGTCAAGGGAGATGGAGGAAAGAGCTAGGAGTCAAAGGGCATTCATGGAGGTCTAGACAAAGACATGTACATGCAAATATATATATGAGGATGGGGAAATAGATCTATGTGTCTATATTTATAGGTCAAGTATTAAGGTGGCGGAAGGACCTCGGGCCTCTACTCAAACACTCCCTCAATGCATGAATACCTTCTTTTATTAAATTGGAACTCTATGATGCTCACTCTCCCGACACAACGGCTGGAGCCAAAGTGGGTGAACAAGTAAATATGGTGAAGAAAGCTGATGGTGCCCGGCTATCAAAAGAGATAGTGACTGGGGTCTTAAAGGCTTGAAGATAAACAAGCGGCCATCTAGCTCAGAAGCAACAAAGTCCACAGGGAAGAACACACCAGCCTGTGTGATCGAATGGTCCTAAAGGGATCAGTTACCAGGCATCAAAGAACAAAAAATCATATCATTGACTGCACACCTCCATGATAGGATCGCTGAAGACAAGTGGGTGCATAAGCAAATGTGGTGTAGAAAGCTGAGGGTGCCTGGCTATCAAAAGAGATAGTGTCTGGGATCTTAAAGGCTTTCAGGTGAACAAGCGGCCATCTAGCTCAGAAGCAAATAAGCCCACATGGAAGAAGCACACCAGCCAGTGCGATCACGAGGTGCCAAGGGACCAGGTATAAGGCATCATGCAAAAAAAAAAAAAACAACAACGATATAAGTGTGTGTATGTATGTGTATATGTATATGTATATATATATATACCATATTAAATGAAGGGGGAAGTGCAGAGTGGAGACCCAAGTCCCAAGTGTCGGCCAATGGAGATGCCCTCATAGAGGCGTTTAGGAGAGGAGATGGGTTAATTAGGGTGCGAGGTAGTACCGATGAAGAACACAGCTTTCCCCCAGATCCTGGATGCTTCCTCCCCCCAACTACCATGATCCGAATTCTACCATGCAGGCCTGGATAGGACAGAGGCTGTACACTGGTACATATGAGGGCTGGAGGTACAGGGAATCCAGGGTGGATGATAACTTCAGGACCAAGGGTGTGAGGGATTATGCTGGGAGAGTGGAGGGTGAGTGGGTTGGAAAGGGGGAACTGATTACAAGGATCCACATGTGACCTCTTCCCTGGGAGAGGGACAGCAGAGAAGGGGGGAAGGGAGACTCCGGATAGGGCAAGATATGACAAAATAACGATGTATAAATTACCAAGGGCACATGAGGGAGGGGGGAAAAGGGAGGGAGGGGGAAAAAAAAAAGAGGACCTGATGCGAGGGGCTTAAGTGGAGAGCAAATGCCTTGAGAATGATTGGGGCAGGGAATGTATGGATGTGCTTTATACAATTGATGTATGTATATGTATGGATGGTGATAAGAGTTGTATGAGTCCCTAATAAAATGTAAAAAAAGAAAAGAGGAGAAAAAAATGATTAGGGCAAAGACTGAACAGATGTGCTTTATACAATTGATGTATGTATATGTATGAACTATGATAAGATTTGTATGAGCCCCGAATAAATTGTTAAAATTAAAAAAAAATGCCTGGTGATATGTTTCTGGAAATAGAATCTTGTCTGATGGAATGATGAGAAACGAACCCCCTCTGTTAAGCAAGCACTCAAAGAACACATTGCAGATAATAACGGGTTGCGCAATTGTTGAGCTCTTGAGCATGGAGTTACCATGCATGGGACTTGTTGCAGATTGCAAGCATTTATCTTTCAGAGGTCTATAGTTTACAGTCAGATCCCTACTGCTCTTTTGAATCCACATACATTAAGCTTTGTAGAGTTCTTTCTGACCAGCGATGTAAAATGTCCTGTTCTCTGGTGCAGCGAGTTTATAAGTGAATTACTAAAACCCCAGTAGGCAGCCCATGGTGGGGCAGTCTCACTTCAAAACTGGCCTGAGTCGACCCTTAGTGGAACCTGGATACTAGGACTACGTGGTCATGACTCCTGTCCTGTGGTAGTTAGATTTTATGCCACCTTGAATCTGTGACAGTATACGGATGGAGCACAACCTATCAATAAGGTCGCAGCCTCCTTAGGTTTCTTTTTAAAGACAGACACTGGGAATATCTCTTTCTCTAGCCCTTCATGGTGTCTGCTTCCTGAGACCCTTGTCTACCTCCACAGACAGCTCCATAGGGGCTGCTGACCCTAGAAGACAACTTGAGAGTTGTCTGATCTCTGCCATGTGCCCACCATTATCTTAGGTCTCCTGCAACTTTGCACCCACGGGTCTGTGACCTCCCTGTTCCCCACTTCACCTATCTGACATGGCTCTGCAGCTACCTCAGCCTGAATAATGCTCTGGCTAGCATAGACCCATGGACTTGAGTTGGACTGGGCTAGGATGCCTTCTTTATATGAAGTTACGTCTTGATTTAAAGTTATTTCTTAAGCATGTAGGAGTATCACTGTTTCTGTATAGGACCAAGCCTAGCATGTGTGCCTACCAAAATTGTCCCAGAGCACCAGAACCAAGTCTGAGAACTTTTCTAATAGTGTACATATCTAAGTCATGATCCCTTTCTTTTCTGCTTCCATCATCCTGTTTGTGACAGTGATGAATTGGTCTGTCTCCAATCATGATTTTGTGGTGAATTTTCCATTTTCCATGCTCCATACAATTAGGCACATGGATTCGAATCATGAGGCCATCATAATGACCTCATGCTGATGGACTCCCTTATCCAGATCATCTGTCCTTTTCCTGATTGTGTCCTGCTTAAAACTTAGCATTTTGCTGAGTGATATAAACTAATTGAAGTCCAAAAATAAGTTAACCCATTCCTAGTCAGTATTGCTTGGGCATGAAAATACGAGTAGACTCTTGCCCAGTCAGCAATGTTTAACGGGGTCTCTGTAAGATACGTTTGAATTTGAGTCCTTTGCGCCTACAGAACAGAACTAAGAACAATGAAAACAACAATAGTACACATCTTAGAAAGATGGAGATAATGTCGCTCTCTGGAGCAAAAAACAGATCTGTTTACAATCCATGATAAAATATCTGATTTCCTTAAACTCAGGCATGCCCTCTAGTAATGAAATTGGCGGGGCACACAGACATTCCTAACCTTCTTCCAGTCCCATGAGAATGGTTGTGACTAGGTGCTGTTGAGGGAGGTCTAACTCATAACGACCCTGTCACAATAGAACAAAACACCACCCAGTCCTGTGTCATCCTCAGAGATGTTCCTGTGTTGCAGCCGATTGCTGTAGCCATCGTCTCAATCCATCTAGTGGAGGGGCTTTCTCTTTGTCCACGTCTCTATTTTACACAGCACGATGTCCTCTTCCAGGGACTGGTCTCTCCTGGTAACATGTCAAAGGTGCATGAAATGAAGTCCCATCATCCTTGCTTCTAAGGAGCAATCTGGCTAATTTTCCTCCAAGAGAGCTGTGATTGGCTTTTTGGTACTCCAGGTACCTTCGACATTTTTCACCAGCGCCACAATTCAAATGCACTGATGCTAATTTGGTTTTCCTTATTCAATGTTCAACTTCCACATACATATCAAGTGATTGAAAAAATAAATGGACTTGGACAGGGACAACTTAGTCTTCAAAGTAATACCCAGGCTTTTCAACCTCTGAAGAGGTCTTATGCAGCAGATTGACCCAATGTCATGTATCTTTTGTTCCCTTGACTGATACTTCCAGGAGCACAGATTGTGGATTTAAGCAAGAAAAACAATCTTTGACAACTTAAATATTTTCTCTGATTTTCATAATGCACATATTGGTCCAGTTGTGAGGATTTCGGTTTACTTTACCTTGAGTGGCAATCCACACTGAAGGCTGCAACACTGGATCCTCATTAGCAAGTGCTTTAAATCCTCCTCACTTTCAGCAAACACACCTTTGTTATCTGCGTGTCAAAGTTTGTTAATAAGCCTTCCTCCAATCCTGATACTTCATTCTTCCTCTTCTTTTTTTTAATCATTTTACTGGGAGCTCATACAACTCTTACCAGAATCCATACATCCATCCATTGTGTCAAGCACATTTGTACATTTGTTGCCATCATCATTCTCAAAACATTTGCTTTCTGCTTGAGCCCTCATTGTCCCCCTCCACCTCCCCTCCTTCATGAACCCTTGATACTTATAAATTACTATTATTTTGGCATATCTTACACTGTCTGACGTCTCCCTTCACCCACTTTTCTGTTGTCATTCCACCAGGGAGGAGGTTATATGTAGATCCTTGTAACCGGTTCTGTTTCCAACCCACCCTCCCTCCATGCTCAAGGCATCGCCACTCTCAGCACTGGTCATGAAGGGATCATCTGTCCTGGATTCCCTGTGTTTCCAGTGTACATCCTCTGGTCTAGCCAGATTTGTAAGGTAGTATTGGGATCATGATAGTGGGTCGGGGAGGTGAGGGGGCAGAAAGAAAGCATTTAGAAGCTCTAGGAAAGTTGTATGTTTCATCATTGCTACACTGCTCCCTGACTGGCTCATCTCCTCCCCGTGACCATTCTGTAAGGGGGACCAGTTGTCTACAGATGGGTCTTGGGTCCCCAATCTGCACTCCCCCTCATTCACAATGATTTGATTTTTTGTTTTTTGATGCCTGTTACCTGATCCCTTAGGCACCTCATGATCACACAGGCTGATGTGCTTCTTTCAAGTGGACTTTGTTGTTTCTAAGCTAGATGGCTGCTTGTTTACTTACTTCAAGCCTTTAAGACCCCAGATGCTATGGTACTCTAATGATTTGTTCAGTATCCAGGTTGATTTAGTATGGTGAGAAGCTATAGTTCAATACAAAACCTTCCTGGTTTTAAAACATGCAGCATTTCCTTTTTCTGTTTACACAAATGACTCCTGAGCCATGTATACAGATTCAAAAGAAGCACAATGAAATTGTCTGGACTTTCCACTTTCTCAAAATTAATTATATTTTGTTGTGGTCCACACAGTCAAAGCCTTTGCATAGTCAATAAAACACAAGAAAACATCTTTGCGATATTCTCCCCGTTCAGTCAAGGTACATCTGACAGCAGCAATGATATCTCTTGCTCCCCATCCTCTTCTGTATCTGACCTGAATTTCTTGCAGCTCCAATGCGAATGTGTGGTTACAACTACTGTTGTATTATATTCTGCAAAAATTTACTTGCATAGGTCACTAATACCATTGTTCTATGATTGGTGCATTCTGTTGGATGTTTTAATTAGTGCTTGGGAATCAAGCATAAAATCCATTCCACTCTGAACATAGCTATTATTGTGAGTATTAAAAGTATTGGTCTTTCAACTAGAAATTTTGTGTCTCCTGCCAATATCCATGAAACTAAAATGAGTACATCTGATAGATGGAAAGTTGATAAAATCTCAGACTCTTCACAGTGCTTGAAAACTGCTGATTTAAATGCCTATCCAAGCATGTCACACTTAGCACCCAGTGCTGATCTCTCCCCAGTCCATTGTAAGCGTTCATACGATCAAGATATATATATGCACCCAGAATGGGAAGCCATATAATCACCTTCCTTGAGTCACGTCTTCCATCTTCAAAACCTGATATTTAAATAAATTTTCCATTTCACTTGAAGACCGGGCAATAAAAGACAGTGGCTGTTTTGTGCTAATGGTGCATGTATGCTTAGTTTAGATAACAAAATTCTTTACATTGCAGTAAAATTAGTCTCCCCGTGGCTGGCAAGATTAACTTTTTTTTTTTTCCTCAGCAAATGGAACCATTTCTCTTAAACTCTTTCCATTAATGTAAAAACTCTACGGATTGTTAAGCAAAACTCTTTCTGATACAGACATTATATAAAAAATGTGCCATGCTAAAGTGTACTCTAAGTGCAAGAGGTATCCTCACCAAAACAGTCTGAGAAATCCGAGCATCGTTGCAGAACACAAGAATATTCTTTTAGGATACATTTATTTTTTCTTACTATGTTGTAATTATTTTTATACATTTTTATAATGATGTCCCTTTACAGATAATACAGAATTACATGTTTTCTCTGATGAGAAAATTGTTCACAGGGTAAAAAAATAACAGGGTAAAATGGTTTACAATATTTCAAATTCTCTCTCTATTCTATATTTTTCCCACTTTTATGTCAGGAATTAGGAGAGACCTTGGCTAGGACAGAGAAGAGCTACCCTGTGGGGTTACTGAGATTTTAAATCTTCCTGGAAGCACTATAGCCTCCTCAGTCTTTGGCTGATGGATTTAAACATTGACCTTGTGGTTAGCAGTTCAGTGCTTAGCCCCTGAGGTCACTCGGGATAGGTAAGAAAGTTCTAAAGAGTGTGTAGTAAAAATGTGTCCTGAAGCATCAGAGATAGAGAAAGGAACTGCTGAATGGTCTACAGGCTAACCCCTTGATGTGTGTACATGGTCAGAATGTTACCCGGCATTAAAATGTTCATAACTATATTAAAATGATCCCATTTTTCTTCTCCTCTTTTGTCCCCTGCATTCTTTAACTGGACCGCAGATTAGACTAGGAGAGTTATGAGGCAATGCTTTGGGGGCTTATTTTTAGAACATTGAAGAATTTTTCCCCTTGCCATAAAATATGCAAAAGTTATTCTACAGGGTAAATAATTAAGGATATATATCCTTAATTATATACAATACATATTTTATAAATTTATATTATGTAACAATGTATATTTTAATATAATTTATATTTATTTATATAACCCTGGATGACAGAGTCCAATATAATCTCTGTTGTTAGGTGTCAGGTCCAACTTACAGCAAAACGGTGTGCAGCAGAAGGAAACATGGCCATCCTCACAACTGTTGCTACGTGTGCCTAGCATCGTGTTCACTCTAGCTTCTACTTACTCTTTTGGCAAATTCTGACTTTCCTAAATTCATACATTATCCATTCCATTTTACAATTACTAATGGTTGTTGACAACTGTTTCTTCTCATTTGAAGCCCTGCCTCCCCAGTCAACAGCGTTATTCCCTCCACTTCACTTTGGCCATTCGAATTTCCGGAGACTGCACTTCCCCTAGCCTATTCACAATGTGAAGGGCTCATCTTCAGGCACTCCAGCTGACCGTGTGACATTGTTATTGCTAATGTTTTCTGTGGTTCACCCCTCAAATGTGGGTAGACTATTCCTTCTTTGTGGTCTGTTCTTAGTCTGGAATCCCTACAGAAAGCTGTTATGTGACATACGGGTAAAATAGCTTCCAGCATCACAGTAGCAAGCAAACCTACTGAATAAGAAACAGTGTGCAACTTCCCTCTCTGCTTCATCAATGTTCCTCTGTGTCCGTCCCAGCAGATGCCAGCTATCAAGCCTGCCTTCCCGCAGGCGAACTGGGGGCTTAGTATATCTCAGGTATCTAGTTCTCTTGAACATGGTCATCCACACTCATTCACAACAATTTTAGAAGATCAAATATATATATATAAAACCATGATAGAAGAGAAAACTTATTTGAGATCAATATCTTCGTAATGCTGTTGGGTATACTGGGGGAAATACTTTTACTGTGGACAAATCTATATGTTTCAATCTTGATATCAAGTTTTAAGTTCAGACACTAGTCTTGAATGACTTATTTTGTTATACCATAAAAAGTGAACCTAGACATGTGATTTTTAATTTTAACAATAAGTTCTTACTGTTCTCAAAAATATTATAAAATGTCTGAGTAATTGGGGCCTTACTTTTGGCAAGTCTCTATTTAAGAAATGTGGACCTTTATTTTAGACAATAGTTTATTACATGGAACAAGAAACCTGGGGCCACCATAATTAGGAGTGTCATTTTATGGGGAAAAAGGGTAACACAACTATATGAGAAATTCTAATTGATTCTTTAATGTATCCATTCATATATTCATTCATCTATTCTACTTATTCACAATAATTTGTTTAGAATTGCGATATGCCAGTCTGTACTCTAGGTCTTGGAGACAAAGAATAGTCATAGAAGCTCAGCCCTAATGGATTTGACATTTTAGGAAGAAAAGACATCTGAATAATAGACCAAGTAGTACCTCGGTGCTAGGAAGACATTTGAACCAGGGAAAATGGGGTATGGGAGTTCTAGCAATGATTAAACTATTAGTTATCTCACATAGTATTGTAAGCCACAGTCTCTCTGGGGAAAAATTGCCATAGAGGGGAATGTCTATTAAAATTAAGAGTGAGTTTTATAGAAATCTGAATAATTTAAATCTTCCAGGAAGATAGAAAAGGAAGTAGAAAGGCTTAGAGGTGTCTGTAACTGGGGTGAAAGAATTATAGGCTGGAGCTCTAGTTGGTAAAAAAGGTGAACTGAGAGGTAGCATATCAGTTGTCCTGAGCCTTCAGTAGAATAGAGACTTTTTAAAACACCCAAAATAAACATTATTGAGCCAGTGTAAAAAGGTGTTTTGACCGATTGAACTAAATATTTTAAATAATTAACATTAAACAGATGACTATTTTTTACCATGATTTTGATTCATGGTTAATTATTTCCCATTTTATATCTTTAAATATATTTGGTCATAACAGCAGGGGGACAGAGAGTTTCCTAAGTAGAGGATGTAAGTTCTCCAAGTGAACAGCTAAATGATGTACTGAGACTTGGTATCAATCTACCAAAAAAAAACAACAAACCCCAAAACATACAAGCAAACTCACTGCTATCCAGTTTGATCTGAATCATAGACTATATTTAGGATTTCCTAGATCCTAAATCAGATAGTCTTATCTTTCTCCCATGGAGCACTTGGTGGGTTTGAAATGCTGACCTTCGGTTGACAGTTCAATGTTTGCCCAATTCAGGAATGAACCTGCTTCAGAATTTAGCCTAACCCATGTTGAAGCACTTATTTGGTCTAAGTTAATTCAGGTTTGTTTTTAAAAAGTAAGAATGAAAGTCATTAGCACTTAATAATTTATTCACCGGGGAAAATGTTACGTTATTTGGTTTGTTTTCTGGCACCAACTATGGCCGTTTATGGTGCAAATTGGGTTTCTGGCACACACATTGGAGCCTCGCTTTTGAAATTTCTACAAAGCCCACCCACTGAGTAACGGTTACTGAGTAACCTCAGATGACATTAAGTAAGATGGAGATGATTTGTATTTGAGATCTGAATAGATCTCCACGTCCTCGTTTTACTTTACTTTATGCCACCTTTAATACATATAGGGACCTTGAGGGCTCTGTGAGGTAAGCCACCCCATCAGTGGGAGAAGACAATTGGATCTTAAAGATTGACAACATAGGAAGCCTTATGTAGGGTCATCATGAATCAGAAATGACCGGATGGCCACCATTTGGTGCTGGTCTTGGAATACATGCACGCTTAACACTGATGCCACCACTACAACCTTCCCTGGTTTACTGTAGTTCCACATGTGCAAAATTATCTCCTGCAAAGATTACAGACCGCGAAACCTATCAATATGAGTACTTGAGAACGTGAAGTTGTTCAGATGTCCTGTTTACATGTTGTAAACAGTCCTTTCCTGTGCTTCAAGGAAGAACACACTTATTACTATACTTTTGAAGTGAAGGCATAGATCACATTCACTTTTGTTTGAAATTATTTTGGAAACATAGGATCGTTTGCTGACAGTACTATGTTCCTTTGTTTCCTTTCCTCCGCCTTCAGACATTGTCTCGGTAACCTAGTCGAGCACTGCACTACACGGAGAGAAAGGAGGAGGGCAAAGAGCACCAGTATCTGAAGAGGTAATACCTGGTTTTCAATTGCAAGGCATGGTCACAATATAGGAAGCATTGATAAAATTACTTTGGGGGCAGAGCTTTTTCTTAAAACCAACATATTTGCTAGGAGAGGAGAAAATTATAAATCTCTTGTTTACTTCGGGAGAAAAACGTTGCTACAATAAAATAAATAACAAATTCATTTTTAGCTCAAACTCCAAGGAAAACCTTTTTCAATTTCATTCAAATGTGCTATCTCTGATTCACTGGCATTAAAAAAAATAACAAAACCATGAATCAATATTTTCAATCTGAACAATATAAAAAGAATGGAGCCCAGAAAAATTGGATCATTTTATGTAAGGAATGTATTCACAAGAAATAATAAATAAATTAAAAAGAATATATAAGGTTTTATACTTAAATTTTTAAAGATATATTAAATCATATGATAGCTGAAATATATTCTACATGGTAGCATCAGAGAGATGCATTTTCTTTTTGTTACTTTGAAAAGGAAATGGTATTCAAGGCACCTTGGTTTCTTTCAATTATTTTTCTGATCTTTTATTAGGATACTCATGTCAAAAGTTCCCAAGTTGATATAGGGACATAGAAACGGACATGGCACGCTCATTGTGTCCTTTAGGGTGGCAAAGAGTGTACATATTGTAAGAGGTGTGCTGGTGACTTAGTGTGTGAAGCATTAGGATCTTCTTCTCAGATCAGTCATTGGAAGCTACCTACAGCTCCTTGGGAGAAAGATGAGGCTGTCGCCTGTCATAGTGATCTACAGCTTGGAAACCCTTGGGTGAAGTTCTGCACTGTCCTGCGGGTTTTTTTATGAGTCAGAATTGATTTGGTGGCGGTTGGTTTGCTTTTTATTTTATTAAAAAATTCAGACATTATGTACTGCATTCAAAACCATCAAGTCTGGCAGAGGGGATCTGAAGAATTCAGATTAAAAATGGAGCTTCTTTCTGTCAGGAAAGTTGTATAGGGTTACAGGTATGTGGGTGTAGAGTGGAAATTGCCAATGTAATAGAAGGACGCACTTCTGGGAGCCCAGTGACTTCCTTCTATCCTGTCTTGAATAAGTGCCTTAGGACATCAATCATTCGGAGATTCATAGTGCTTACTAGCAGGAGCTAAGAAACAGTCCAAATACATATGAATAATCATGTAATCATAAAGAACAATGAAGGCATTCCTTGTCTCTAAGTTTCTCTTCTGAGGTTGGTAATCCAGATCTAAGGACCCCTGGTGGTGCAGTGATTAAGCAGTTGACCATCCACAAAAAGGTCATTGGCTCAAACCGCTAGTCATTCTTTTAGTAGAAAGCTTTGGCAAATGGGGGCAGATTGCCCAGTAAATGAGGTAAGCATGGATTTACTTGTGCCAATTTACTAATAAATAGTGAACAGTTTTACACATTTTCCAACCCAATTTTCTGGACACTCTGTCCCTGTTAGGCATTTTAAATTTGTAAAGAGCCTTCAATTCTCAAGTGTTTGGGGGTTGGAGAAAGGCAGATACTAGCCATGCCTAGAAGCATAATCTTTGAGGAATGTGGTAGTTACATAATCTCTTGTCAATTTGAGATTTAAGAGTGAAGGAGTGGAAGTAAGCCTGTCAATCAAGTCACAGCATAATGACCTCATTTGGAGGTGCTTAGGAGCTAAATAGCTCATTTGAGGTGAAACATTACTGATAACAAACCTGATGGAGCTATGCTGAAGCAGCCAGAGCCCTGGGAACTGGAGGAGCCATGTGAAGACCCATGCCAGTGCTGAGGTGCTTAAATCACCACTGGATCCACAAGACTTTTCACCCACCGGCCTGTGCTCTCCCTGCATTTGGCGTCATTACATGTTTTTTGTGTCTAAAGAGGAATGTACAGATTGGTATCAGACAGCCATGGTGCTAATTTTAAAAAGCTATTGAAAGGGGTATATTGAACAAGTGTAGGCTAACTAAATATCATAAAACCTGAATTATTAATGTTTGCAGAATAAATCCTTACATGACTGGTACTATTTGCACAAACAATGTGAGTTTGTGATCAGGAAATACTTACAATACTATTCACTGACAATGTCAGACACAGGTCTTCCAGAATGAGGTACTGTATTGTGCCAATCTGGCCAATAAATACATGTGGGGTAAATTGAAGGGTGGGAGCTAAATGGCTCAGTGAGCCTTGCCTTTCGAGTTCTCGAGCCTCTTGCTTTCCTTATGGTTAGACCAGGGTGCAGCTGCCTTAGCCAGTTCCCTGCTTTAGCTGGCAAGGCTCACTTCCTTCAAGACATTCCCACGGCGAAGCCACATGGACCTATCCCGATGCAGCCCTGGGTGCTGGAGCACCCATCTGGAGACCCCTGCCAATGCTGAGATGCTTACATTCACTGACTCGGCTTTCCTCATGCAGTCGGCATCATCGCGTCTATTTTGTGAGACGGAGGAGGAGGAGGACTTTGTGGATTGGGGTTGGACATATGGGTTAATGTTGGATTTGTGGGCTTGGGCAGCACTGGATTGGGATACTTTCGTGGTGTGCACTTAACCTTTATATAAAAGGTTATATATAAAACTCTTTATATATAATACTCTCTCTTATACATGAGTTTCTGTGGATTTGTTTCTCTAAAGTATCCAGACTAATATACAGAATAATACATATCTTAATACTGCAATAATTACATATCTTAAGGCATTGAAGTCTGCCTGAAGACTGTTCAATAGTCTTGGTGTGGCTTCTTCTTCACACAATGTGTAGTTTCAGTCTTCAGTTCTCAGATTACAGATGCGTTTGAAGTTAAGTCTAGATCAGCGGTTCTCAACCTATGGGTCGCGACCCCTTTGGGGTTAAATGACCCTTTCACGGGGGTTGCCTAAGACCATCAGGAATATGTGCTTCCAATGGTCTTAGGAACAGAGACACCACTCTTCTATCCATCTCCAGGGGGGTTGTCCCACTTGCTTATACACCCACAAATAGAAAAAATATTTCACAATATATAATCACATATTGCTTTGAGATTAATCACTATTCTTTAATTATTTTCAATTTGTAACACCAATGTGGCTTATGAGGAGCAGGTTGCCAGCCATACCCCCCACATTAGGTCCCTAAAAGTAGCGTTATAAATTTCCCCCAGCTTGGAGTTTGGTCCTCCCCATTTTTCTACCACCAGACATCTTCTCCCGGACATGTATGCCCCCTTTCACTCCTCCTGACTATTTTGTGGGCACGGATGAGTAAGCAATAGACCTAGAGCAGAAAATACCATGGTTGATAAAGTCAGAGTAGTTCGCCTTTTAAAAGGCATCAAATAACAACTCAAACTCATGGTCACTGAGATCATTTCAACTCAGAAGGGCCCTAGAGGACAGGAAAGAACTTCCCCTTTCCAAGACTAACTCTTTCTGGGAGAAAACGCTTCTTTTATCCTGAGGGATGGACGGTGGTTTTGAACTGCTGACCTCGAGATTAGCAGACCAACAGAAAAATGATAACGTCCCTACTACTCCTATAAATGGCATCTTGTCCTGCTAGTCAGTTTCATAAAACGGTATCTGTAAGTATCTTTATTTACTTTAGGAATGAGCTTTATTTTAACAACCAATTCATTTGGTTAAAATTTATTTTTGCCCCGAAGAAACGACATTCAGATCTCTTGTGGACTAATCATTCCCATAGGACCTGATCAAATTTTGATCTATTGTCTTGTCTCTAAGATGACACTAAATCTGTTTGTTTGCCTTGTTTTATATTTGTTTTTTTGGCAGCTTAGTTTCAATTACATAGATATGTTTGAACTTAAAAAAAAATAATTTTGTGACATTATTCTCCAAAAGAGCAAAAGTCTCTCTCAAGTGAGGTCCCTTCCAGGTAACGGACATGATTACGGTGTAAATATTTCTGAGACAAAGGCCAGAGAGAGAATATCAAAAGACCCTTTGTGTAGAAAGGAAAGCTGGAGGCTTATGGCACATTGAGTTTCAGCCACAAAGGCCCAGATAATTATTTGTTGAATTAAAAGTTAATTAATTAGAAGACTCTTCTGAGAGCTTTTTCATAGTATGTGCAAATTGAGAAAATACGTGATATTTAGGATATTATTATTTTCCAGAAAAACGGACAATTATTTTGTGCTATAAACTAAATTCCCATCAACACACAATTCCCTAAAAGGAAACAGGGTTATTAATTAATCATAACAAAAAATACTTTTAAAAGTATCTGAGAAACATATAGTAGAAAATAGAATTTGCAAGAGAATGGATAAGTCTCAAATAATTTGTAAGCCATAATTCGTTGTTTCACAATTGTTTTCTACAATAAAATTAGAATTAAACATGTCTTTCCATGGAGTTTTATGTTTTAGAAACCCATATAGCATGTGGTGAAAATTTTGTATCAAAGCATAATTACTATTGTTTCTGATGCATTTAAATTTTGGTGCTGAAGAAGAATATTGAAAGTACCATGAGCTGATTTGGACAAACCCATCTGTGTTGGAAGAAGTACAGCCGGAGTGCAACTTGTAGGCAAGGATGGTGAGACTTTGCTTTACATGCTTTGGACATTTTGTCTGGAGAGGCCAGTCCCTGGAGATGGACAACAGACTTGGTAAAGCAGAGGTGAGTGAAAAGCAGAAAGTGGCTCTAACAATGGGCTCAAGGGTCAGATAAAGTATGCCAGCTTTGGGCAAAACAAAGGATGCCTTTCTTGCCCCATGTGCCTTTCTCATCTGACCTTGCTCCATGAAGTTTTTTTTTTTTTTCCACACATGCCGAGGGACACAAAATGACAGCGATTTGACAACATACAAGGGGTGAAGAATAAAACAAGGGAGGGGCTCTCAGCCATCCAAATGGATGAAATTGAAAAATGTTTCCAAGAA
The DNA here is from genome assembly GCF_050624435.1 of Tenrec ecaudatus. Taxonomy (NCBI): domain Eukaryota; kingdom Metazoa; phylum Chordata; class Mammalia; order Afrosoricida; family Tenrecidae; genus Tenrec; species Tenrec ecaudatus. The sequence continues at coordinate 145,225,365 of NC_134538.1, read as the reverse complement.
TGGAATCGCAGAGTTCACAAATGTATGAAGTGTAATGGAGAGTACTTTAAAGGTCATAAGGTTGTTTTAAAAAATGAATATTTTGCTTTTAAAGAGATTCCGTTTGAGGGGGTGGGAGTGGGTATTCCTCATAGGTTTGAATGCAGTGGCTAGTTTAATAATTCAGGTGTGAATCCAATCTTAAGGTTCCTGATACAGTTACTTATACCTTAAAAGAAAATGAAAGCATGGTTAGTTCAATATAGAGTAGCCTTATTTAAACCATAAGTAAATACACTTTTAAATGTGAATAATTATAACCACAATCTTTTAAAATTCCTTTTAAATCTTAAGAGTTCAGTTTGCATAAAATCCATAAATTGCATTAAAAACTTTACAGAAATATATATATGACATAGAGAACACTTACTGCAAGAACAAGCCACAAGGGGTGAACGTGAGTAGTTGAATTGAATTACATCGTAGAATGTCTGCCATGGTTCTCCAATATTGTAAATGGGAATAATTAAGTAAGATAGATCACAAAGAGGTTAAATGATCAGTTATATAGATTTCCAAGAGACTGTGTCAAAGGGAAATTTAAAAAGACTGTGATTATAGTTATTCATATTTAAAAGTATTATTCGTCTGTTCTAGAAAAACAATGCTGTCTGATACAGGATAAATTATACCTTCATATAAGGAAAATTAGTTGATATAACTATTAGCCAATTTTACATACCAATCACAATAGATAGTTAATAACAAATGGAAGAATTTTACCCTTCTTCAGTTTGAAATTGATCAAACATACAATTAGGATGAATGAATAATTATTAGATATTGGAAAGCAGACATTAGAAACAAGGAAGAAAGAACAGTAGTTGCAAAATAGGACTTTTTTGACAGAAGCTGGAAATTGCATGACAGATTTTGAAAGACCAACAACTTCTTCATCACCAATACTTTTTTCCAGCAACACAGAAGGCAATTATTCACATAGACTTCTCCAGATAGAATAAATAGAAATCAAATCGACTACGTCTTGGGAAGGAATGATGGAAAATCTGAATATCAGTAGCTAACACGAGGCCAGAGGCTGAATGTGGAACAGACTGTCAAATGCTCATATATAAACTCAAGTTGAAGCTGAAAAATAAAATAAGTCCACAAGGGCCAAAAGGTAACCCATGAGTCTATCACACTTCATTTTAGAGTGCAACTCAAGGATGGATGTGATGCATTGAACACTAATGACAGATCTGATAAGCTGTGAGGTGACATCAACAACATCACACATTGAAGCAAGCAAACGTGCATTAAAACAAGGGGAAAGAAAAGATTAAAGTGGATATCAGAGGAGGCTGTGAAACTTCCTCTTAATCATAGAGTAACTTAGGAAATGGAATAAATGTTGAAGTCAAAGAGCGGAACAGAAAATTACAAAGGGCAGCTCTGGAAGACAAATTAAAATATGATAGATGAAATGTGCAAAGACAGAGTTAGAAAACCAAAAAGGAAGAACATGCCTAGCATACCTTCAACTGAAATAATTCAAGAAGAAACTCAAGTTTTGAGTTGCAATATCGAACTAATCTATAATCAAGATATTGAATGATGCATTGTGTTAGGCAGGGTTCTCTATATAAAGAAAAAAAACAGCACAATTTTGATGAGATAGCTAGATAGATTGATAGATAGATTGATAGATAGATTGATAGCTAGCTAGCTAAGTTTGTACAGGGAGAGGAATATAACAGCTAATAAATCCACACAGCATTGCAGAGGGTTCAGTTCAACTAAATTCTGTGGAACAGTTAATATACTTGAAGTCCTTCAACTCACTTGAGCTGCCAGGTTCAAGGTCGAGGAAGCAGTCTGCCCACAGGCAGCAAAGAGCAGGGTGGGTCACCAACCATCAGTAGCTTGGGATCAGGGGTGCTCAATACGTCAATCATGATCTACCAGTCAATCACAAATTTAGTGTGGGTAGGTCACATGGCATTAAAAAAATAGACATAAGCCTATCATCCATCCCGTCACTTAACGGAGATACAGGAGAGCCAATCAGATGCAATCTTAGGTGTCAAACGCATGACCAAACAATGGCACTAAGTTCAGCAAGAACTGACAAGTGAAGTTATCACCACTTTTTAGACCTTGTTTTTTTTCTTTGCTTAAACATAAGAAAGAGTATTAAAATGAGTGGGAGAGCTGGACCAAGTAAAAAGACAAAACGTGTCACTTTCATACGGAATGGGAGACATTCTGCTGACATTTGCTGAAGTCCAGCTTACTGGCAGAGGGAAAGTACCCAAACATGAGAAAATGTGCTACCTCCTTGACTGCATGATTCGGCTCCACTTATTGATGTGAGTCAGCCTTTTCCCACATAAAGATCATTAAGTCCAAGTCCCGTTACACCATGACTGATGATCATGTGGAAGTGTGCTTGAGGCTGGCTGTCAGCAGCTGCTGTCCGGACTGTGCATCCCTGGCTCATGCCATTAAGTGCAAGTCAAACTCAGGTCTTGACAAAAAAATGTACATAGTTAATTGTGTCGTGTTGTGCAATATGGACTCATGGAGTTATGCAAGGTACATAAACATGCACCGTACATACAAAGATTTCTCAATGCATTTATGAATAAATGTAATAAATAAATAAAAATATATGTTTTGCATTTTTGTGGTTGGTAGATCATTTTGACTTGATCATTTTATAAGTAGCTCACCTGCTGAAAAACTGTGAGTTAACTTTCTTCTCTTAGAAGGATAGAAGAGGGTGTTTCTGGTGATATTTGATATATATATCTGGTTATAACAAAACTAAAAATCCATCAACTGAGTTTTGAGATGATCCCTACACCGATTATCGTTATTGTTATTATTGTTGTTGTCCAGTTAACCAGATACAATCACATATTTCTCAATCAATCAAAAAAATGGAACTGTAAAACAGAAGGAAGAAAATATTCCAGGGAGTTGAAAATATTGGGGATCAAGGATGTGGAAATAAAATCATGTAATATATCTTAAAGGTTAAATACATCACTTAATATTAATTTAATAAAAAATAAATGTAAAAACTAAACTGGCTCTATGGGAACAAATTCAGATAAAAAATTTTCTAGGCGAATGCCATCCGCTTAGCTTGACTAAGAGAATGTGGTGTTAGGAAGCAGAGGAAACTAGCTTTCTAAAAGAAAAGTTTCACGAGTGGTGTAAAATTCAATAATTGAAAAAGGAAGACGGTACATTCAGTTTCATCAGTGTTGAAAGTAAAAGAGGTTATGAATTGGGCTTTTAACTCACAGAGAAAGCAATTTTCGTATCAAGAGCATCTTGAAAGACAAAGGAAAATGATCTATAAAGAAGTTGAGAGAGAACAAATACAGGGGTTATTTAAGTCGTGTCTAGTGAAAACACAGCAAACTGTGATATGGGAACCTGTAAACTAGATTTCAGCAATCGAGAAACTGCCATCCATCCATCAGGGGACTTAGACTACAACCAGAAGGAAAAATCCTTTGATTAAAGAGAATTCTCTATCTCTCAGTCTCATCTAGTTTCATCTGTTTGTAAATCTCATCTGAACAGAAAACTCTCCTCCCGTTCCTTTTTAATCTTCTTGGTCCATGCCTTGTCTTTTGCTGTGACTTGTTTCTAAAATATTTTTAACTCAACTTCATACTAAAAAGCTTTATTTATGTAAAGGTTATGGAGATTTTATGTTAAAATTCACTAATCAGTAGGTTTTTATACAGGCCACCTAATATTTAGTGAATTAGATTGGCCTAAAAATAAAATAAATTAACGCTAGGATTCCATCGGACCAAGTGAAGGTGCATAACTTCTCTCAGGACAACCATATATTCTGAAATCAAAGATCAGCTACTGCTGGGAAAGATGGAGATAAAGTACTTGCTACCAGGAGGCAGTCAGAATTCACTAGAGTAGTACATGAGTCGGTGAAGAATGAAGCGGGGCTGGTGAGGGAGTGTGGAGTCTCAGGAAAAAAATTTTTTTGCAAAGATGGGACTTTCATTTCTTGTAAAGAGTTCCAGTTTCAGAAAATCAAAGGCACAGTCTACCCCATTCACTACCATTGCTATGAGTTGGCATCAGCTTGAGGGCAAAGAGCTGAGTTTTAGGTTTTGGTGCATTGTAACCCTACATTGAACAGACTAGAAATACAGCAGAAAAGCAGTTGAGGCCTGTGCCACGCTCATTGTTTGCAGTGTGTTTAAAACATTATTGCAGCCACTAAGTGAACCCAAGTTATTGACAATGTTCCTCTTTTTATAACTGACCCTCCAAATACAGGGGTCCTCAACCTTCCTCTTGCTGCGACCCTTTCATACAGCTTCTCATGCTGTGGTGACCCCCAACCATAAAATTATTTACTACTTCATAACTGTAATTTTGCTACTGTTGGGATTCGTCATGTAACTATCTGATATGCAGGATGCATTTTGTTGTAAATTGAAAATAATTAAAGCATGGCGATTCATCACAAAAACAATATGTAATTATACATTGTGAAATATTTCTAATTACAAATGAATTTTGTCTTGAAGCATGGTGTAGCATGGGTAACAGGCTGCACATCGGGTACTCATCTGTGGATGTATCTGTATGTGGGCGGACCCGCCTGGAGATGGATAGAGGAGCCATGTCTCAGTTCCTAAGAACATCGGAAATATGTGTTTTCTCATGGTCTCAGGGAACCCCTGTGAAAATGTCATTGACCCCCAAAGGGGTCGCGATGCACAGGTTGAGAATAACTACTCCAATATATCAGTCATGATATCCTTTCCAGCTTCTGATCAGTCTTCATAACATGTTCAAAGTTCACGCGGGTAAGACAAAGTCACAGTATCCTGAACTCCAAGAAGCATTTTCACCAGACTTCCAAGACAGATTTATTGTTGTTCTGGTAGCTCATTGAGGTAGTTTATTGTACCAGCCTGGCTAATACACACAAGTGGTATCAATAGAAGGGCGGAGAGATAAATGGCTTGGTGAACCTCGCCTTTCTTGTCTCTCACTCTTTGATCATCAGACCAGTGTACCGCTGACTGCCTTGCTTGTTCTGTGCCTCAATTTAGAGGCTACACTACCTGTGGGATGCCTAGCCAGTGGACTGTGTCGCTGTAAGTTGAGGTCCCTTTAAGTCTGCATGATTGGAATGTACATTCTGGACCTGGGGACCGAGGGTTGGTGACCTGGCTGACAGTTGGTGACCTGCCTTGCTGTTTGCTGCCTGCGTATAGATAGCCTAGCTCTCTCTACAGAGGACGGACTGGTGTCCCTCAAGACTTAAAGGAGTCACACTGAGTCATTTGTACTGCTTTATTATTTAACTGTTCATTTCTTGTATTATATATCTATCTATCTGTACCTAATTTAACAGTTCATTTCTTGTCATATGTCTATCTCTATCTATCTATCTATCTATCTATCTATCTATCTATCTATCTATCTATCTATCTATCTATCTATCTATGTAAATTACTAGCTATCTGGTTTTGTTAATCTAGAGAACCCTGTCTAACACACTCAGGATAGTTTCAGTATTTTCAACAGCATCATAATTCAAAGATGTGAATTCTCATACAGTCTTCCTTATTCAGAGTCTGGCTTTTCTAAACATAGGAGGCAATGGAGGCATAGGAGGCAATATCAGCACCTGAGTCAGATGCACTTTGTTCCTCAAAGTTACACCCAGTGCGTCAGCTCTTGAGAGCCATCTTGGGAAATGATTTCCCACTGCAATATATTGGTTATTTTTTGACTGCTGTTTCCACGAGCTCCAATAGTAGATCCAAGCAAAGTAAACTCCTTGAAAATCATTTATCATGATGTCTATTGATCCAGTCACAAGGAGTCTGGGTTTCTCTACATGAGTTACAAACCATACTGAAGACTACAGTCATTTCATCAAAAATATTTCAAGCCCTTCTCTCTTTCAGCATGCAAAGCTGTGTTATCTGCATATTACAGGTTGTTAATAAGATTGCCTCTGATGCACAGTTCTGTTTGTAATAGTCCAGATTTCCAGATTATTTGATCAGCATGCAAATTAAATAAGTATGGTGAATGGATACATTCCTAATACACACATTTCTTTATTTTTAACCAAGCAATATGTCCTTATTCTGAAGGACTGTATCTTGGCTCATATATAGATTCCATATAAGCATAATGAAATGTTGCAGAATTCCCATTCTTCATAATAGCATAGTTTTTAATAATCCACATGGAATGTTGCCTTTGTATAGTCAATAAAACACAAGTAAACATCTATGTATAGTTTGCTCTCAGTCAAGGTTTGTCTGATGTCTAAAATAATATGTCTAATTCCTTGTCCATTTCTGAATCAAGCTTGATGTACTGCAGCTCCTAATTTTGAAATATCTTCCATAAAATTTTATTTACATGTGATGCACATATTGTTGGGTTATCTTCATATTATTGGGTTATCTTTCTTTGGAATAGGCACAAACATGGATGTCTTTCCATTAGTTGGCCAAGAAGCTGTCTTCCAAATTTCTAGGTATACCCTTCTGAATGGTGGTGAGAACATTTTTTCCTCCCTTCCATAATTTCAGATTAGCATCTATGATGGCTGGAATCCTAGAACCATGCAGAGAACAGAAGAAAAATTTCCAGAAAAAAAGTTCCCTCTCTCGATATAATTCTAGTAAGGGGGTTGTGGATGAAATCCCTCTTTTAAAACTATGTGTACTTTTTGTTTTGTTTTTAACTCTTTTCTTAGGCTCTTATGATCTGCAGTGTGCATAGGATATGTCACTTTTTATATCTTTCTGTTCAGTCCTCTAAACCCCCTGAAAATTTTTAACAGTCTAGGTAGACTAAAAGACCATAATATTCACAAAATTCCACTAAAAGGCAGCCCTAGCTACTTACTGGACCCCTGGTGGTGTAGTAGTTATATGTTGGACTGCTACCCTCAAGGTCGGCAGTTCAAAACCACCAGCAACTGCATAGAAGGAAGATGAGGTTTCTCCTCCCACAGAGTTTCCATCTCAGAAACTCAGAGGGGCAGTTCTACCACGCCCTATGGGGATACCATGAGTTGGAATTCACTAGAAAGCAATGTTACTTAGTATCTGATGAAAGACCAGAAAAGAAAAGAGACTAAACTTCTCCTAAATGCATGCAGGAATTTTGGATCTGACCCTGAGTCCCTGTGTGGAAATAGTTAGAGTTTCCAGTGTTACCATAAGCAATTGATCGATTGTTAATGGAAATGACAAGTAAATTGCACTTTCTCTAACTGAATTTATAAGGATCCAAATACAACTAATTTAACCGAAAACAAAACAAAGAGTTAAGATGCAGCACAAACTCCCTGGGTATCAAACAAATCAGGAAAATTTCAACCATTCATTAATTCCAAGGTTTAATGTAAAATGGTGAATGTCAATTATTTGATCTTGGTCTAATGCTTCAGTTATCTAGGATTAAAACTTACTGAAGTCCAGTTTTGTTGCTGTACAGGATAGATTTGCTTTGCTTATTATAACTCAGAGCTACTTGCACGAGAGAGGAAGTGAAGCCTCTTCTCACTCCTCGTTTGGGACCATGCTTGTTCTCCTGATGGTGATATTTGCTCCAAAGACGGAGAAATTGTGGTGGTGAGTTTGTAAACATTTCTTATTGGTCTTCTCTGTGAATTTGTCTGCTGATATTCTTAAATGGTATAGTTTCAGGATTTACAGTTAATAGAAGTCAAGGTGGTAGGTTATAGATTCAAAGTTGAACATACCATGTTAACCTTACAGGCAGAGATTCCCTGTGAAACAAGCATTAGTCTATTCTATCTCTCTCTCAGTTACTATAATTTTGGGCAGGTGTTGAGCCTCTTATATTTAGTGTCATGGAATGGGTTCATTGGAGACTTTAAAATATCCCCGCCGTGCCCAAAGGGTAAATGTAATTTTGGGCCTCTACTAACTTCCTAGTTCCCTAGTTTCAGTCCCTTTTTTAGTTTCTTCTTGTTACATCAAAGTGAGGAAACACATGGCTCAACGCAAACATCCAAATATGACCAGAATGCCAAATACCATTACAAAATCCTTACTGATATACAATGAATCAAATATATGAGAAAGTGTTGTGCCAAGCATCTTCTAATGAAGCCACCCACTCATTACCAATAAGGACTTTGCCTAACACTGCAGCACATTATTCTTGAATTTGGCAAGTGAGGCATGTAGCACTATTTAAGGCCCTGAAGATTTTTCTACCATCACTTCATAATTGAGAAATCTCTGAATATGTTTTACACCTCGTGTTTCTTAATACTCTTCAGTTATAACAGCATTTACAAATTTGATGCTCACATCAGGGTTTGTCAAGCTGGCAGGAAAGAGAAAGAGAAGTGGTTCTACAGTTGTAAAAGCATTCCCTGATGATTCTAATTCTAACCTAGACTCCACGTTGAAAACATATGTTTTTAGACTTTATTTACTTTCCAGTGTCCATAACCTAGAAACATGTATTCATTTATATCCTCCAGTTTAAACCCTTAGTCACAGGTATAGATATTAAGCAAAGATATCTGAGCCTTCTTTATGTGAGAGAAAACTCACTGGAAAACCAGAATTCATAAGACAAGCTAATAGTTACCTGATGATATACCTTCTACTTTCCCTTCCCTCTTTATCTTTATCCTCCTTCCTTCATTTTTCCTCTCTTTATACATCCCTCCTTGTAAGCCTGTTTACTTTAGACATATTTATTGAACACACAAAATTAAAATTAATTTAAATATATTTTGATTAATAAACTCTGATATTTTAAACTAGGCTTCTATACAGGTGTACTCCATTTAATACATGCTCTTTAATAACACTTTGAGATACTTCATTTGTTCCAAATTGAAGGTATATGGAAAACCAGTGCCAAGAAAGTCCACCCATACAAATTTTTTATCAGCACGCACTCATTCTATGTCTCTGTGTCACATTTCTGTGTCATAATATAAGACTTAATTTGTCTTACATTATCGCTAAAAATATGTCTTAGCCCAAAGCTCAATCACCTATCTGTGGTGTGTATAAGTCTCTGGTTCACTTAATAGACAACATTATCATTTTACTGAAGAAAATTATAAATCATCTCCATTGGGAATAAGGAAAAACTATTGATTGTATCAGCAGTTTAGCCAGTGGTATAACACGGACAACACTGTTGAGCAGAGAAAATTATACAAGTATAATTTCTAGATGAGCCAACCTGGCTGGAAGCATTTGATGATGAAGATCAAGGGTTCCAGCTTCTGTGCAGATTACAACTCACTGCAAACAAACCGAAATCCTCAAAATTGGACCAGTAGGTAACACCTTGAGAAAAGGAGAAAAGACTGAATTTGTCAAGAATCTCATCTTGCTTGAATCCACAAACAATGCTCATGAAAGCAGCAGTCAAGAGCAAACAACCCATTATTACATTAGATAAATCTGTTGCACAAGACCTCTTTAAAATGTTTTTTAAAAGGATGTTACTTTGAGGACTAATGTGTTCATAATTCAAGCCACGGTATTTTCGATTGTTTCATATGCCTGGGAAAGGAATAAGGAAGATTTGAGAAGAATCTGTGTTTCAATTTTTAGTGTGTGTCAAAGAATATTAAAAGTAACATTGACTGCAAAATAACAAATATCAAGGGACAAAAAACCCCTACAAATCTCTCATGTGAAAAATACCATCAGAATGCTCGGTAGGGTCAAGTATGGGTATGCTTTGTCTCAGTCGGATGTGCTTTGAACATGTTAGGAGATAGCCGTTCCTAGAAAAGGGCACCATGCTTGTTAAAGTTGAGGGTCAGCAAAACGCGAAAGCCCTCAACAAGATCGATTAACTCTGTGGCTGCAGCAATGGGCATAAAGTCCTGAGGATGGTGGTGGACTGGACAGTGTTTAGTTCTGTTGTACATACGGGTCACTGTGAATAAGAACAGACTGCCAAGCACCAAACAAAGTCTACAAGGCCAGCATTTTACACCATAAATTATTGACTTGTAGATATTTAAATGATAAAGGACTGGACATAATTTATAAAAATGGGAGGGCCAGGGCTATGAAACCCTTTCAATAACACTCATTCACAAAGACAGAACCATCCCTGCTAGATTAACACACATCATAAAAAAGCAAAGAAAGCTTGAAATAGTAATATATGGTCGTCCCAGGTCATCATACATTGTGCATCCTGCAAGAGATATGCACAAATGTCTGAGAACCACCGAATCCATAACTTGGGGGGGGGGGGTGTCACTTGTTTCTTCTCAATCTAAGGTATTTATACCATAAATCCAAGGGAGCACTTCAGTTCCTTAAATCTGCTACAGGTGAGTTCAAGGTAAGTCTAGTTCACTTAGTGGGTTTCAAAATCTGATTCTTGTGGTGTGCTCTGTAAAGGTTATTGAGCACCTCAAAAGAGTGAAATCTAAGTCCCCGCTGTCTAGTTGTCTATAGTACGTGACCCAGGTCATCAACAAAGTCTGGATAGTTCTTTCAACGTGTGAAATCACATTTCTTCCTTTATGGTTTTCCACTCCAGATCTTTGGCCCTATCATTAGAATTCTTCATTCGGTCTTCTCAAGCACCTTCTGAAATCTCATCTTTGGCGCTTTTAGTTCATCATTTTTTCCCCTTTTGATTTAGCTATTCTGTGTTCCAGAGCAATGTGTGTAGTCGCTTTTGGCATCCGTGTGGGATTTTTCTGACTTTCTTTCCTTTCTAATGACTTTTTGGGAACTTCATGTATGAATTCTTTTAAGCCATCCCACAATTCATCGTGTGTTCACTCATCAGTGATTAATGTGTCAGATATTTATGTAAGATAGCTTCCAAATTCAGGTAGCATACACTCAGGTTGTGCTTTGGTGATTATGAACTTGTTTTAGTTATTTTCAGCATCAGCTTCAACTTACAGAGATGAAATCAATGATCTTTTCCCTTATCTTGTTCTGACCAATGACATAATACTTCTGTATTACCTCTTTCCACAGATGTAATTTATTTGATTTCTTTGCATTCCATTTTAGGAGGTCTACTTGCACACTCACTGTTAATATTATTAAAAATTATATTTGCAAATAACTTGCTGGTCTTACAAAATTCTGTCATAGGATCTCCAGCATGGTTTTGTAACCAACCCATATGTCCAACAGCTGATGCTTCTTCTTTGGTATCCCCGTCAGCAGTAGTTATTAGTTACAAATCTGATTAATTTCAGACTGCCCATATTGATAAATATCTTCGATTTCTTCACTTTTGGTTATAGTGGGTGTACCTATTTGAGTAATATTAATATTAAATGATATTTATTTTATGCATCTGGATATTATCCTCTCTCTGACAGCATTGTACTTCAAGACACATCTTCAATATGTTTTGTAATGATGGAAACTATAACATTCTTCTTCCATATGTCTTTCTTGGTAAAGTATACCATATGACTCTCTGATGCAGAATGACCAATTACAATCTAGTCTGATCCTAAATACCTACGATAGCAAATTTGTACTTTCCATTTGATTTTTGAAAACGTCCAGTGATGATCGATTCATACTACATTCTAATTATCAATGAATGCTTGCAGCTGTTCTTGCTAGCTTTGAGTTTTGCTTTATCGGTAACTGAAGGTCCTGGAAACTTTATTCCAGCCACATCATTATACACTACTTTACATTCAGGAGGTAGCTCTTTCCCAGTAATAGTTTGACTGCTTTACAACCCGAGGAGCTCTTCGCCCCGCACTTGATCAGATAATGTTATCCTGCTGTTTACAACATTTTCCATGGGTAATCTATTAGATACAGACTATGTCCTTGTTCTCACTCATCTATCATAATCTGGAAGCTCCACTGAAATCTGTCCACCCTGGGTGATCCTATTGGCATTTGAAATATCACTGAAATAACTTTTGGCATTAGAGAAATATACAAGTCACCACAGCACAACAAACTGACAAAGGTGTCAAATAGCAATTAAGGCTATCATTTCTGATGCCAGACAGATCTTGATGGAAAGCAGAAAAAAACAGAAAGAAATTTACCTCTGCTTAATTGACTATGCAAAGCATGGGACTGTGTGAATCACAACAAAGAATAACATGGCACAAATGGAAATCCAGAATGATTTCCCGTGCACATGCAGAATCTTCATATTTACCAAAGAGACAATAGTTTGAACAGAATAAATTACTGATCTTTCAGATCAATAAAATTGTGTGTCAATGCTTTGATGCATGTATTTAATCTTTATGCTGAGAAAATAAACAAAATGAAGGGCAGTATGAAAAAGAACAGGATAGAGGTTGGGGGAAAAAAAGGAAAGAAAAAGAACAGGGTATTAGCATAATTTGGGGAAGGTTCTTTACCACATGCATCTAACACAAACTTGTGTACAGAAAGGGAAGAGAACTTGAAGCATTTACTAATGAAGATCAAAGGCTACAGTTTTCAAAAATGGACTACTAGTCAACATAAAGAAGACAAAAATCCTCACTACTGGACCAATGAGCAATATCATGATAAACAGAGAAAGGATTGAAGTTCTGAAGAATTTCATTTTCTTTGGATTCATGATTACAATTCATGGAAGCAGCAGGTAATAAAACAAAGGATATATTCATTTGGTAAATCTGCTGTGAAATTTCTACTTTGTGTTATAAAGCAAAGATGTCACTTGGAAGGCTAAGGTGTGCCTGATATAAGACATGACATTTTAAATCAATGCGTATACCTGTGAAAACTGGACAAGAAGAATGTATGCCTTGAAATGACTATACTGGCAATGATACAAAAGTACTATGGACTGACAAAAGAGCAAACCTTTCTGTCTTTAGTAAGTGCAGCTAGAATACTCCTTAGAAGTAAGGATGGCAAACTTTGTCTCATCTACTTTGTATATGATATCAGGAGAGATCAGTCCCTAAAGAGGAACATCATGGCTGGCAGATGGAGGGTCAGTGAAAAAGAGAAAGGATATCACTGGTAAGAAGTGATTTCAACACTGGTATCAAACAGAGGAGGGATTGTAAGAATGATGTAGGACAAGACAGTGTTTTTTGCTGCTATACCTAGATCACTATGTATTGGAACCAAGTTGATACAACTTAGCAGGCGACTATAAAAATATTGTGAGTGGTCTCACTCCATCTTTCTTAGTGATAATTCCATCTATGAATGAAGCACACTTTTACTAGAATAATCATTTTGAAATGTCAAATAAAAATGGACCCAAAATATTTGGGAAAAAATTCACAAATCTTTGATTTCTAATCTTCCATGAACTTTGTAAAGTCACCTGGCAGATTATGCAGCATTCTGTTTAGTAGTTATTGATTCTTCTTATGATAAAATGGAACTCCTTAAATTGCATACACATTCCTTTAAAGAGTGCATTCTTCTCATGTCAGACCAAATATGCCTTGTGTTTCAGATAAGCTAAAATATTCCAAGGTTTTTATTTGTTTTCAAATTTACCTTACTTAATACTCATTCATAACTTTCCCCAATATATCGTCATTTGATTCTTTTTCACCTGGATTGCCTCTGCCAGAGTTCTGATGCTACCTCCAGACTGTGTTAAGTCAGTGTGCCCGCATCATCTGCTGTAGATTTTCATTCATTAAATCTGTTTAAACCTCTCTTTAACTATGAATTAACCTTTGATGTACAGAATAAAGATGAGGGAAATAAAATCCCTAATTTAAAGTGAGCTCTGGGAAATGCTATAATATATTCAACTCAACTCAAACTCAACTTAAACAACTCAAGCTCAAAATACTCACTGCTGACTCATTGTGATCCCCTGTGGGTTTCCAAGACTGCTACTGCTTAAGGGAGGGAAAGCCTAAGCTTTCTTCCATGGACCTGCTGGTGGTTTTGAACTGCCAACTATGTGGATGGCAGCCCATCTCATAACCAGTACACTACCAGTGGTCATTCTATGAGAAACTAGTATATACACATAGAAGTGTATGCCATTCTTATTTGACTGCATCATGGTTGTATTGAAGGTATCTTGCTTGTAGAGCTTTTAAAAGCAACCTTTCTTTCAACAAGTCTACATCAATATCTTCTCAAGTAATCACCTGAAATTTAATCTCATGTCCCATTAATGTGTTATCAACAATGCTGGCCAAATTACATCTCTAAAATATAGATTGGATACTGTTCCTTCCCAGCTTACAAGGTTACAGCAGTACCACTCTGCCTCGGGGACAACATTTAAACTTGTTGACATTGACCTCATGACCTATTACAATCAGACTCCAAACCATCTTTCCTGCTTCATCACCTGAAATTCCAACTCTGTTCTGGCAACCACATGCCATAACATTCTTTGAGCTACCATGACTTTGAACATGTCCTTCCTCCACATGTCTTTCCCTTATATCGAGAATCTGGAAAATCAATACTAATAAAAGTCCACTTTTTCTTTTAAGCCTACCCACACTGACTTCTTCCTGACATTACTCGCTCCTCATTTTGCTATAATCTGGAATACTGCCAGTACAAGGTTATAGATTAAATGGGAAGAGCTAACTGCCTTGCTTTATTACTACTATTAGGTGGGTGGGAAGCAAGGAGTCTTTCATCACGGAGCAGGTAGGTTTAAAAACATTGTTGTGAGTTGACAGTGATTGCGGCTCATGTCCACCCTAATGTGCAAAATAGGGCTGCACCACATGTGCTTCCTGTTTGTGGCCTTTCAGATGTAGGTCTTTAGGCTTGTCTTCTGAGATGACTGCAGGCAGGTTCTGACGGCCGACCTCCTGGCTAAGAGTCAAGTCCTAGATTTTTGTAGGTATCCTCAATCAAGCTGAAGGATTATCCTCCTGTTCCCAGTGGCTAGAGATTCTTTTCATAAACAAATGTTGAATATTATCAAACACTTTTTTACTGTCCTTGATATGATCATATTTGGGTGTTTTTGGTTTTCTTTCGCTTTTTATATTAGAGAATTATGATAAAAAGATGATTAAGTATTGAACATCAATCTAAATTCACCTTCCAGGACACAGACAAATAAATAAAATACTATGCTTGATTCTGGGAACTATTTTAAACTATTTTTTTACTAATGGTAATATTTTAAGAAATTTTTTTAGCCATTTCATCAGCACTGTTGGCTTGGCTTTCATTTCTGGTGATGCCTGTGTATAATGTTCATGTAAGGATAAAATCTGTCACATTAGGTGAATTTGAAAGTCTATCTTTCTCTTATATTTTCTGGACACATATACATAGATTTGATAACCATTCTTTCCTAAGTATTTGACAGAATTTGTCAGAGGAGCCAGCTGCTTTTTAATATAATAGGTTTTGAGAGTATAATGAATTGAAATTTTAAAATTTCCTCTCAAGTACACCTTGATAATTTTGTAGTGAATATGTGCCTTTCAAAATTGTATTACCTGTATTGATAGTGGTCATAATATTCCATTAAGCTACTTTAAAATTTCAAAGATCATTTACCATTTGAGGAGATCCCCATTTTTCCTACTAATATTGTTCATGGTCGACTCTCTCCTTTCCTTCCTCATTCATTCTCTCCCTCACTTCTTTCCATTTTGTATTTATTTTCTTCTTCTGTTGAAGGCTTTTCTATGTCATTGATCTTTCCAAGAAATAAAACTTCTTTACTAGAAATTAATTTAATTAAAACAAGCATTTTTATCACTTTAAAAGATTCCACCTCTTCCTTTTCTCTAGCTTTTCTCAAAGGGTGGAGGCTGATGAAGACTGGGCTAAAGGAAGATCAGGATAGCCACAGAGCATCATAGTAGCTTATTTTTTAAATACTAATTAAAATAATGATGCCCATTGTTATACACGAAGGATTTCCTTTTTTATAAAGTAGAAGGTCTTCAAAAGAGAAGAAGACTTTCAGGGGCACAGATTGACATGTAGCTGCACTAATGGGCTCACAAATAGCAATTATGAGGATGCTGCAAGGCCAGGCAGTGTTCCATCCTTCTGTATCTAAGTTAGAGTAGGAACTGACTCAAAGGTACCTAAGGAAAACAGCAACAAGAATTTCTTATCCGGAGGAAGATTTTAAGCAATCATATCAATTGCCATTATTTTCCAAACTTAAAATTGGATATCCTGACAAAACCCACCACTGCCAACTTGATTCCAAATTATAGCAGCCCTAGGAATAGCGTCAGTATCCCATAAATCCTCTGATTCAGAGTGACTCTCAACGGTGTCATTCTAAAAATATAAATAAATAAAACCACACCTAGTAAGTATCTGTTCAGTGCAGCTCACAACTTGGCTCTCTTGGATGGTGCTTAGGAAATCGGCCATGCCTTTTTTCTTGTCACCAGTTATATTCTATGCTACTTTGATAATGACTGTTGAACTCAAAAGTACTCAGCTGTTATTTTCTTAACCATCGATTTTTTAATCTCAAGGTCACCTAGTCTGATATATGCATCTACCTGTTATATAAAGTTCCCAATATATCCTAGCAGGCAGTACTAAAGGTAATAAAAGTTGCAAGTCATCTCTCTAAAACTACCTGGGTAATGAAAGCTCGTTTCGGGGAGCTGAATAGATAAGATATTGATTCTGGTAAAAGACAATGGATGCCCAACTCATGGGAGAGTAATAGAGTGAATGGAATTAGAGAGGCTGGCTGTCACCACAAATAACTTGAATCTCCTCATGAACTAAGGTGGATTCTAAATGTGTAAAACTTTCAACTTGGAGGAACTTAAAAAATATTGCGCTATCAAGCAGAGCTGAATTAAAGTAAATGGATTTCATTATTTAACAAGGATCCCAGTATTTGATGTAGTTCTTCAATTAAGATTAGCCATAGTAACTATTTTGTGTCATATATTAAGCTGAGGAAACTTTTCTTCCTCCATTATTTGGTTGAAAACTATTTTGTTGTGTTTTGCTTCATTTCCTTTTCTTTTTAGTGCCTTATATCCCCAGGCCCTGAACTAAGCATTATGGACCCGACCTGGTATCGAATAATGATTGAAGCACACACACTCTCTCTCTCATAAACCCACCTGAATTAAAGAGTTTATATTCTAGTGGGAGACACAGGGGAGAAAGTAAAAGGCTACATATGATGCTTTTCAGTGGAAAGTGCTATACAGTCAAGTGAATAGTTAAGGGAGATTTGGGGGAAAGTGGCTATACCTTTTTCAGGAAGACTGACTGGAAGAACATTTAAAGATGGTGGTATTTGAAGAGACAAGTGGCAGAAAGGTAAGGGTTTGTGAGTATCGGGGGGCGGTGAGGGAGCTTTCTAACCCAAGTGAAAGTCCTGATCAAATTCACAGGAGAAATGTAATTGGAAGAT
The DNA here is from genome assembly GCF_050624435.1 of Tenrec ecaudatus. Classification (NCBI taxonomy): domain Eukaryota; kingdom Metazoa; phylum Chordata; class Mammalia; order Afrosoricida; family Tenrecidae; genus Tenrec; species Tenrec ecaudatus. The sequence continues at coordinate 145,208,013 of NC_134538.1, read as the reverse complement.
GAAAGTGGAGGTCAAGATCCAGGATATTTGAACAATGTTATGGAAAGAAATTGAAGAGTCAAGATGATTACAATATTTTGAGTCTGAGTGATGAAAATGGGCCATCCACTATGCTAGGTCCCGCTACTCTGGGAGATTAATGCATTTGATTAAAAAACGATGGAAATCAAGCTAGTACTGGGGTATAATAAGTCTCCCATGTGTATTAGCTACTCAGAAGATATGCCACCTGTCAGGCAATTCAGTTGTAGAGTGACAAGATGAAAGGTTGAGCAATGAGTTTGTAATTCATAAACAAAATTTGTCATCAGTGCATGGAGGATTTTTAAACCAGGGCTATGATAAGCCTGCTGAAACAAGACAAAAAGAAGTATGCGCACAGGGGTGCACACTTATGCAAATACATTAATCCATAACAATAATGGTATTGACCTACGTACATATATTTATAAGGCAATCCACTGAAGCTGCAGATGGGCCTTGGGCCTTGGCTCATACCTTCACTCAATACAAGAACACTTTGTTCAAACAAATTGGCATTCTGTAATGCTCACCACCCCCACCCCCAAGCCCCAACAGTATCGCTGAAGACAAAAATGGGGGCATAAGCAGATGTGGTGAAGACAGAGCATGGTGCCCGGCTATTAAACGATATAGTGTCTGGGGGTCTTAAAGTCTTGAAGTCAAACAAGCGCCATCCAACAGTGAAGCAACAGCCCACATGGAAGAAGCACCAAACGGGGGTGATTATGAGGTGTTGAGAATTGGCAATGGACATCAGAAGATTCACAATAAACAAACAAGCAAACAAACAAACAAAATGCATTGGTGAGAGTGGAGGGGGTTTAGGAGAAAGACCCAAAACCCATCTAAGGACAATGGAGCATCCCCTCACAGAGGGGTTGCAGGGAGGGGCTGAGCCAGTCAGGGTGCAGTAGAGCACTAAAGGGTCACATAACATACCTCTGATCAATGGAGGCCCCTCACTCCCCGCTATCACGACCTCAGTGCATGTACACAGATCTAGGCAAGAGATAAAACTCACAACACAGGGAACTCAGGAACAGGAAAGGGAATAGAGATACCAAAAGGGGAGGGAGAAGTGGAGAGAGCTGGAGAGGGAGGAGGGCACCTATTGCAATGAATGGCACATAACCACACACACCCTAGTGGGAAGAACAACAGAAACCAGAGGGGAAGGGAGGCAGTGGTGGGAGGGAGATTTGAAAATAATTAACAATTCACAATGTTTCAGGGTGCCACGGGTGGGGAGTGGGAAGGGAGGAAAAAAAGGAGGAGCTGATCCCAAGGGCTCAGTGGAAAGTAAATGTCTAGGAAAGAATGATGGAATATATATACGAATATGTTGAATGCAATCGATGTATGGTTTGTAACAAGAGTTGTAAGAGTCCCCAATAAAATTATTTTTTTTAAAAAAGGATTGTATCACTAGTCTTGATCACTACCAGAATCCAAGACAAAACCAAACTGTCTTGAGAATGAGGAGTGAACCAGAGTGCCGTATTCCTCTGAAAGTTCAATTGAACCGGAGCTGAGTGCTTGTCAACTAAGGGCTGTAACCCAGAACCCAAACTCGCAGCGAGGCAAGACTGAGTTGTTTGTCCTCATCGATAACAAATGTCCAAGGTTAACAGACGCCGGAGAATTGCTCCATGAAGACATTCGTATTGTAGACTCCGTTCATTTGGTGGCTTCAGAAAGACTAATTATAGTTGTAGGGTGCACAGAGCACCCTTCATCTGGAAGAAATGAGCCAGTGATGAATATCGCTGCCTGGGTAATGCAAACGGGTATTATGCCCAGAAGCTAACTGAAAGCTCGGTGTTTCAGTTCACTCTGAGGCCCCACAGGGGAATTTTGTCACACCTTTCTCAGAAGAAAAGGTCTGGGGACCTATTTAAGAAACAAAACCATTCAAAAGCAGAGTGTCGTTCCACTCTGTCACAGTGTGCTCACCTTGATTTGGCATCAATGAAAATAAAACTGGTGGTACTCATCATCCCTTCCATTGATGCTCTCTTCCAGCGATTGCGCTGAAACTGAAGATAAGCATCTAGCAAGGCCCTGGGGCAGGTCATACATTTAGGAAATGTCAAAAGGAGTAGAGAATGAGTAGAAAGGGACAAAATATCCCTGCAGAGTTGTTAAAATGGTTAGCGTTTTTGAAAACAAATATAGAAGTGGATCATTGGTTATCTTCTGCAGAAGTTGTCTTGCATATTTTAGAAAGAATGAATATCATATGAATTTAGGACCATATTTTAATATTAAACTCCAAAAATTTTGACATGATTTTCATGAGCATTGCAATTCATTCCTAGATGACTTAATGAAGATTTGACATTTCATACTATTGAGTCCTTACATCTATGAACCTAGTGTCTTTCAACTTTTATTGAATACTATTTGTTGTGCTGCTGTTCAGAATATGCAAAATAAAACATGCACAAATGCAACACTTTTTACCTATAAAGTTCAGTAACATTGATTATATTCTCTGAATCTTAAAACCATTTTCACACTCTGAGTTGTTCCTCCCCCCAATAACGTAAACTTACTGCCCTTAAGGGGTTCTGCTTAATCTTTGAATTACTGTTATCAGTTTGATCGCATATAGAGAGACTTTTAATGAGCACAGTGTTTAAAGCAGGCATTCTTTATTGGTTGTTGTTGTGGTTGCTGTTGTTATTAGGTGCCATTGACTTGATCCCGGCCCATAACGACCCTACACAACAGAACAAAACACTGCACAGTCCTGCACCATCTTCACAATCGTTCCTTTGCCTGAGCCCATTGTTGCAGCCGCTGTGTCAGCTGATCTCATACAAGGCCTTCCTCTTTGTCAGGGCCTTCCATTTTACCACGGACAATGTCCTTCTCCAGGGACTGTTCTTCGGACAGTGTGTTCAAAGTACTTGAGAAGATAGATGCCTGTGGATATTCTGGGGTTACAATTTAAAGATGATTTCAGGACAGAAGTTTTAGGGTTTCATCTAACTTATTTCCAGAATGTCTGAGGTCCTTGAGAATTTTGAACTATTTTCTTTCTGTTTTCCCCTTTTGAACATAGTTCTATAGACTCTTTGATCAACAGTTTCAGTAATGGCAGCCAGGAATCATTCACTTTTTCTGGTCTCATGTCAAAAAAAGTCAATTATTCCAGGGACCAATTAGCCATACATCTCATGTCCTCCTCTTCTTGACTCGCCTTTTATTCTGAATTGCTCCAGACAAATTTTGTATGATCCAAATATTTGAAAAATTGACCGTCGCCCCCCCCCCCCTCCCAAAAGAAAAAGAAGAGTTGCTGAAACATTTGTGTACAACTGAAAATGCTGGGCAGGTGTTTTCCTTGATTTGGAGGTTGAGGAGAAGTCCTCACTGAATGGCCCAGTCTGTCTAATAAGTATGTTGGTACTACTGCTGTACCTATTCCTGCCTTGGATGGCTGTCCAAGGTCCTGAAAGCTTGAAAGCAGCCTGCTGAAGTGCAACACCTAGTTTCTATACTGGGTCACTTATTGAGACCTTCTTTTGTGACATTCAATAATACTTTGTAATTTCATATATTGAGAGGTCATGTACCCTTTCTTAAGCTTATTTTATGTACCTGTAAATTGGCATGTATATAAAACAGAATCTTTCTCAAAACTGTATCATTTCATTCGTAGTGTTGATATAAAATATCCCATGTCTGACATATTCCTCTATTATCATAATCTCCATTCAGCTAGTCTCCTCTAATATTTTTTCTCCAAATAGAATTCAAATCTACAATTTATAAAACGACTCCCTGTAGTGTTGTTCTCTGTTATCATTTAATTTGAACAAATTTTTTTTGTGTGTGTTTGTGTCCCACTTTCACAATGTTCTCTGTCTTCTCTGAGTTTAAAGGTGTGTGTTCTATTTAAATACTTTTTATTAGTTAAGTTTTATCTTGTTTTGTTTAGTAAATTGTTCTTTTGTCTGATTGAAAAACATTAATCTTGATTCCTATAGTATGAGCTTTCCTTTTTTAAGATTATAATATTATTTTCCTTCATTGTTTTATAGTGTATTCTTGCCTATGTACATAAATACATATAAAGATACTTTTCTATTAAAGATACTATAGTTCTACACAGTTAATGCACACACTATTATCTTCTTACCAACCACACCAATCAAGGTATTTTCAGAAGAAAATATAGTATGCTAACTATTTGAAACAGTGTTATGAAAAATTAACATAGTGTGCTTCCAAAATACCTTATAAGGAAGGACATATCTACTAAATATAAAACTTGAAAATTATTTGCACAAAAATACAATATTTTTCAAAAATGCCAGGATTTGACAACACTAAGTCATCTTCAATACAGTTTAATAGCATTTTGCTATGTAGAAATTAATATGCTTTCTTAATTTAATAGGTAAATATTTATATAATAAAATACATGTACTGCAACCACACCAATATGAGATCTTAAGTTCAGAAACATGTTCCTTGTTTATTTTTCGACAAATTGTATACATTCAGATATCCACACCAGAATAAAACAATAATTATTTTCAACATCACAGAAATTCTATTATGCTACCTTCCAAGCAATATCTGTCTCTACTCTAAAGTGTGAGTTAGAATCGAATTGACAGAGAGAGTTTGGAGAGCATCTTTATCAATTAGGGTGCATTTTGTTGATACAAAATAAATTATATATTTTGTGTTCTTATTTATATAATGTGTATGATATTACTTCATAATTTTGCTTACATTGATGATCTTTCCTCTTAATGCTATATTGTATATATTTTTTGCATTGATACATCACTGTTTATTTCTTCATTCTTTTATTCAAGAATTTGGATTGGCTCTCATTTTTCACATTTGTGAATAAAACTTTTATGGACCTTCTTTTATGAATGTGTGACATATTTCATATGGGAGGAGACATCTTCAATCACAGGTATATCTGTAGACTTAAATTTTATAGTTTTGTACCAATAAACAACCCTGCTAACAATGCATGAATCTTTGTCCTTTGTTTTATTTATTTATTTACACATTTAGTATCATCAGTCTTTTAAAAATATTTTGTGGCAGGTGTGCAGTGTGATCATCTTATAATCTGAATCTGAATGTGTGCTTCCCTAATGATGTGTCCTTTTATGATATGCATTTTTAAAATGAATGCTTGTTTTTCCTCATTCATTTGTTGAAAATTTTTATAAATATTGGTTAGAAATCCATTGAGAGATATACATATCACTAATACATTCTCTCCTTAATTGGATTTTGTCTTGAATGTTAATTGTGTATTTGAAAGGTGAAATACCTGAATTTTAATGAAATTAAACCAAGCATGACGTTTTTGGTCTTCAGTTAAAGGATGGTAAGGAACTCTCCAGGAGGCCATAGTGCAGATTGGGAGACAGAAGGTAATGTGACATGAGTGGAGACTGTGGGTGTTTGGATCACTTTTTTATGCAGCTTACTTGTTCCTTCAGGTCCTGCTTTGGCCCAATCTCGTATATATCACTTCCACGTAACAGTGGAGTGTTGCTGGCACATCCAACTTTATGATTCTGTGGGTCAGATAATACCCAGTTCATGATAGGAAGTTCAGGCCTCATGCTGACTTGATGGCCCATGATGAAGCATTCAGTCTCCACCAAGGCCCAGTATCAGGCCAACAGCTGTTTTTCAAAGGCGAAGTAGTTGTCTGCAGAAGATGGCAGGACTTTACTCCAAAATCCCAATGGTCTATGCTGTGATTCACCAATAGGGGTCTGCAAAGACGCCACACTGCATCTTTATCGACAACTGACACCTCTACCACCATTGGGTCAGCTGGATCATATGATCCCAGTGGCAAAGCAGCTTGCACAGCAGCCTGAACCTGTTGAAGAGCCTTTTCTTGTTCTGGACCCCACTCAAAAATGGAGGCTTTTTGTGTCACTTGATAAATAGGTTGAAGTAGAATACCCAAGTGAGGGATATGGCGTCTCCAAAATCCAAAGAGGCCCACTAGGTATTGTGCCTTTTTAGTCATTAGGGAGGCAAATGCAATAGCTTATCCTAACTTTTATAGGAATATCTTGACATGCCCACACCACTGGACCCCTAGAAATTTTACTGAGGTAGAGGGTGCTTGAATAATTTCCCAATCTCTGGTACGTAGATTTGTACCTATGATTCTAGAGTCTTTGATACATCCTCCTTAGTGGGTCAAATCAGCATAATGACATCAACATAATGAACCAGTGTGACATGTTGTGGAATACAGAGGTGATCAAGGCACAGGGCAGAAGAGTTGATATACCCCTGAGGGAGAGTTGTGAAAGTATATTGTTACCCCTTCCAGCTGAAGGCAAACTGCTTCTTGTGGTCCTTTGAGACTGGTATTGAGAAGGAGGCATTAGGCAGATCAATAGCTGCATTCCAAGTGCCAGGAGAAGTATTAATTTGTTCAAGCAATGAAATCATGTCTGGAATGGCAGCTGCAATTGGAGTCACCACCTGGTTTAGTTTACGATAATCCACTTTCATTCTCCAGGATCCATCTGTCCTCTTTACAGGTCAAATGGGTGAGTTGAATGGGATGTTGTAGGAATCACCACCTCTACATCTTTTTCAAGTCTTTGATGGTGGCATTGATCTCTGCAATCCCTCCAGGAATGCGGTACTGCTTTTGGTTTACTATTTTCCTAGGCAATGGAAGTTCTAATGGTGTCTATTTGGCCTTTCCTACCATGATATTCCTTATTTCACATTTCAGGGATCCAATATGGGGGTTCTGCCAGTTACTAAGTATGTCTATGACGCATTCTGGAACTAGGGATATAACCACAGGATGGGTCGGGGGACCCACAGGACCTACAGTGAGGCATACCTGAGCTAAAACTCCATTGATAACATGACCTCCATAAGCCCCCAATCTGACTGGTCTTCAAAACACTTTGGGTGTCCTGGAATTAGTGTCAGTTCTGAGTCAGTGTCCAGTAATTCCCCCAAAAGTTTGATTATTTCCTTTTCCCAATGAACAGTCACTTTTATGAAAGGCCGCAGGTCCCTTTGGGGAAGGCTAGAAGAAAGACTAACAGTATAGACTTTGGTGATGTAGCAGGGTCCTACTTCAAAGGGACCCGCTTTCCCCTCATTCAAGGGATTTTGGTTCTAAAAACTGGCTCAGGTCTGGGAACTGATTGAGTGATCGTGACTGTCTATTCTGCTATTCACTAGACCTACCATTCTTCCATCTGTATAGATCATGTAAATATTTAGTAGGTTTCCCATCTGTTTCATTCTTAGGGACACTGTGGCTAAGCAGCCAATGCCATAATTCCACATGAGACAGGTTTTTTGGTTACTACTGAAACCTTGTGGTTTATTATAACCATGTCTACCCTGTCTCTGTTGATTCAGTGCTGACAACTGCCTTCTACCATCATGGGGATCAATCATCCCCATTGTAGGCGAATGTCAGAGTTCACTTACTGCAGTGCCCACTGTTAATCCTGGTGCACATAAAATAGCAATTATAGGAGTCTTAAGAGATGCTGAGTCCCACTTCACAAACATGTTCCTTATGGTTATGGTAAATGGTATGTCCTCAGGACACCCCCTTTTTGGGTTTATGGGAATACACTGATAGATCCATTCCAACATACCAATGTCTCTAAGCTTTTAGATGTCTTCTTCTACAGTGCACCCAGGTAGGTCAGGTACTTCAAGTTGGTCTCATCTAGGCCACCTGACAGCCCACGCTTCAACGAACCAACCAAATAAAGAATTAGATCCTTTCTTAGCCTCTCTCACAGAGACATTGAAAGAAGAGTCTGTGCTTAGGGGTCCCATATCCAGAAACTCAGACAAGTAGAATATTACATTTCGTGTGCCAGTATCCCACACCTTAGTAACTATTCCCAGGTATATTCCCCAGGCTTCTGCTTGTACATATTTGAAAACTCAAGCAGATCTTTGTGAGTATAACACACTTCTTCTTGGGTAGTCATCTCAACATCACCTTTTGGGGCTTTCTGAGACTTAATTTTAGTGACAGGTCTAGAGGAAATAGTGAGTGGTGAGGGTGTTTCCTGAGTTCTCTCAGCAATATCTTGTGAGGCATCTTCCTCAGGTAATGCTACTGATGCAGCCCCACCTGGCATATCAACTTGAACAGTTTGGCTAATATGCCCAGGTATGGATTGTTTTATTGATAGTGAATTAATACTTTCAGCTGGGAGGGGTGTATCTATTGACTGGGGTTGGTCATTTGTTTCTAGGGGCTCAATATTTTCCTCTTCTGGATCATCAGCCCTTATGTTCCCATCCCATGTTTCAGGGTACCAACTTTTCCCAATTAATGCCCTCACTTTGGTATCAGACCCTGCTCTAGTTCTGCAAATCAGCTGATATTGTAATTCAGCCACTCGCATAATGAGACTCTGGACCTGGTTCTCAGCAATGTCAGGTTTATTACTAGAGGAGAGAAGGCTCTCCTTTGTAGTACAAATGGAGGATTTCAAATCTGTTAGTCTGTACCTTAGGCGTGTTTCTGATGCTCTCAGACCATCCCTCTCCTTAATCACACTTTCCATTGTAAGAAGGATCAGCCAACCAGCTTCTCTATACTTGTCATCCTCACAAAACTCCTGGAAAATATCAAAGATACCATTACTCAGACCCTCTCCTTTAACCAGTTCCTCATCTACTGGTGGTGCTACTGTAGGTATTAGATTTGCTATTTCATACCATGGATTAGTAAGAGGAGCAGACATATCCATGCTTTGGGCCATTGAAGTAGCATTTTTAGTGTTGTTATGACAAATCAGGCTGGAGAGCCCATTTAAGAAACCCATATTTCTGATTTTATTTCTCTAGAAGCACTCCTGCTACCAAATGTGTTAGACAGTTTTCTCTAGAGAGACAAAACCAGATTGCTAACATTTTTATATATATATTTATGTAGATAGATAGATAAGATAAGAAATAAACTGTTAATTAAATTATAAAGCAGTACAAATGGCTCAGTGCAACTCACTCTCATGAGACAGTTGTGAGACACTGGCAGTCCTTCAAGTATTGAGGGCCACCAGGTAGTCCTTCAGGCTATCCGGGCACAGGCAGCAAACAGTAAGGCAGGTCACCAACAGTCAGCCAGATGACAGGGTCCGACAGTCCCCAGCTCAAGAGATGTAAATTCCAATGGTGTAGCGCAGTAGGTCTTGTAGGAACCTCAAATTACAGCGGCACAGTCTACGGTTAGGTGTCCCACTGGTAGTGCAGCTTGCAAATGAAGGCACAGAACAAGCAAGGCAGCCACACACTGTTCCGATAATCAAAGAGCAAGAGACAAGATGGCGAGGCTCGCAGAGCCATTTATCTCTCCACCTTTCAATTAATCCCACATGTGTTTATCAGCCAGGTTGACACAATAAACTAACTACCTCACATATATACAGACAGTTTCATCCTATCTTTCTAAATATTGTCCTTTATATCAAAATGGCTATTAAATTTATGCACCATTATAATATTAAATGGATATGATGAGAAAAGATTATTTTGTGTTTTTATTCTAATAATATCCCATAGTGATAGAATCTGTGCATTGCAGTCATGGAAAATGATGACTGCCTGTATATGTCTTTATATATCATGTTTATATATTTGTGTGAATGTGTATGCATATATTTATTCAAAATAGGAAAGGGATGTCCTTGCTGTCATCAGAATAATCTCTGCTTAAAAGGAGGAAATATTAAAAATAAGTTTACTTGTTCTTATTGACTATGTAAAGGATTATTACTGTATGTATCATAAATTATGGATAACATTGGTCAGAATGGATTTTCCAGAATATTTAATTGTGCTTCTGGGAAAACCACACATAGACAGTGGCGGTCATTTGAACAGAACAAAGAAATAGTTGAAAGCAAAGAGGACTTGATGTACTTGATGATAAATTTCAAAGAATACAGCCATCAATATAGGTTACAAATCAATGTAAAAAAAACAACAAAAGAAAACAAAACAACCCCCTCTCCACAAGAGTTCTCAGTACTCACCACTGGACCAATAGACAATAATAGTAAATGGGGAAAAAGATTAAATTGTCAAGTATTGTATTTTACTTGGATCGACTATCAAAGCTGATGAAAGCAACAGTCAAGAAACCAAGAGATTTACTGAATTAGGAAATTTTGCTGTGCAAGACTTATGTAAAGCGTTAAAGAGCAAAAATGTCACTTTTAGAACAAAGGTGATCTGTACCCAAGCCATGACATGTTAAATGACCTCATATAGCTGTGAGAGCTAATAAGGAACAAGAAAGGCTTCAGATGAACTAATCATTTGGATGATGGTGATTGTGAAGTCTACTGGATGCCCCAAGGACTTCCAGAGGAAGAAATGGCTCTGATTGAAAGGTACAGCCAGAATGTTCTACTTCGGAAAGAAGTGGGATGACTTCATCTCATGTACTTGGACATGTTATCAGAGGACATTAGACACTGGAGAAAGACACATGCCTGCTAAAGCAAGGAGTTGAGGGAAAGGAGGAGGGCCATCAATGAAATGGATCGACAGTTTGGCTACAATGGAATCAAACCTAAGAACAATTGTCGAGAGGACACTGGACTGGGCAGAGTTTCCTTCTGTTGTATATAGTGTCGCTAGAGTTGGACCCGCTCAGTGGCACTTTAGAGCTAGTATCTAAAGCTATATCTAAGCTGTCTATCATTCTACACACACACACACACACGAACCCAAAAATGCATTGCAATTGAGTCAATGCTAACTTATAGAGACCCTCTAAGACAGGGTAGAACTTCTCCTGTGAGTTTCTCAGAATGACTCTTCGTGGGACTAGAAAAGCCCATGTTCTGGGTGGAGCAATCAGTGTTTTCAATCTGCTGATCTTGCAGTTAGCAGACCGTCTCATAAATACTTCGTACACACACATAGGTGGATGATAGAGAGAGAGTTAGACAGACAGATATACAATACACATTTCTCAGTAAATTACTATTTCTAACACAATTTTGATGGATTATTGTGTTTTGAATACAATATATCCCATTTTAGAATATGCATTTGGAATATATATATATATATTTCCCATGTTTTGATATTAGCCTTTCAGTGGCTGACCCTTCAGAAATGGACAGACTAGTCATTCTTTGTAGTTATTTTATTTGTTTGTTTTCATCTTTAAGCTCCACTGAAAGCTGACTACCTTGGGTCACCCTGCTGGTAATTGAAATACTGGTGACATCCATTCACAAGGCACCACAGACAGGAAAGAGTCTCGGTTGGACCAGCCTTCTCAGAAGTGTACAGGCAGTATAACTCAGGGAAATACACTTGTGCCTAGCATGTTTGATATAATAAGCCACATCCTCTTCTTCCTTAAACTTTCACCCAATATATTTAGGCTGCGATGATGATTCTTGCTTTCAGCAATTATTAGTGTGCTGTTCTAATGGAGATTATCTTGTATTAACAGAGCAGAAGAAATATGTACCTAGAAAGAAAGATATCATCAATATATTTAGAAAGCATAGAGACAAATTGGTTATAGTGTCAATAAAACACCAGGAAGAATTCAGGGGAAAAATGCATTTTAAACAAGGCTGGAGGGTGAAGAAGGCCTCTACTATAAACTGAATTCTGAGCCTCTATTTAAAAAGAGAGAATTTCTTTTAGAGAATATTCCCTTCTGTCTGGGAAGATTTAGACAAGGGAGCTAATACTTGATATGCAATTGTAGTGAGAATAATCCTAGAAAGTGAATATATAACATTGGCAAAATAAGCCTAGAATTATCATATTTCAAAGGTCAAACTCGTGTAAGGCAATTAAGAATGAAATCTGCCACAGCTTTGCTGATGGTTGCAAGTAAACTTGCAAACTCTAATATCAAACATGAATGATCATCCAATCCACTCATTTGGTTTGGGCTCAAGGTGATGGTTCAAGAACCAGCTAAGAGAGGTTGTCCTGGATTTAGGGACAAGCCGCCAATCATTCACTGTTCAGGACTCCTTTCTCAAGTATGGAATCCAATTGGAATTGATCGGTGATTGGAAAAGGATTCTTTTTGAATGCAATTCCACTAAGCATGTTAGAATGTAGGTGGAATATATAACTTTTCCAAGTCTATTCAAAACTTAGACACGTGTATTCCTAATGCAGTAATCCATCAAAATTGCATCAACGGACTAAATAATATTTCACCCAGAAATATTTTTTGGATATACTTAACTAAAGTTCTTTCAGGAGCTGTTAGGAACCAACTGAAACAATTTCCTTGAGCAACATAGTAGAAAAAGGAAGGTATCATTTTTATTTCCTCTTGTCAAGAATTTAAAGGCATTTCATACATTACTATTTCAAATACCTGACCTGCCTTTGCATCAGACTTACAAAATGAACAAAATTCTGAGTTCATACAGGGAATAAAAAATATCGAGTAAAGAACCTCAAGTTAAGAACTCACCAAAATTAATTTTTAAAATATTTTATCAAATGTTTTAAGAATGATGATGGCAACAAATGTACAAATGTGCTTGACACATGGATATATGGATTGTGATAAGAGTTGTATGAGTCCCCAATAAAATAATTTTTAAAAACAATAATAATTTAGCTTGTTTGTATTTACAGTTTTCAGAAGATTTGCAAGAAATAAAAATTCTAGGCAGTTTTAAATTCTCTGAGCTAGTTAGAAAGTTAAACTTTAATGCTATTAAATTTAGTCAATTTGATTATGCTTCCTTAGTGTCTGGGGTCTTAAAGGCTTGAAGGTGAACAAGCGGCCATCTCGCTCAGAAACAAATAAGCCCACATGGAAGAAGCACACCGGCCAGTGCGATCATGAGGTGCCCAAGGGACCAGATATAAGGCATCATGCAAAAAAAAAAAAAGATATAAGTGTGTGTATGTATGTGTATTTATGTGTATATGTATATATGTATGTGTATATATATATTATATTAAATGAAGGGGGAAGTGCAGAGTGGAGACCCAAGGCCCAAGTGTCAGCCAATGGAGATCCCCTCATAGAGGGGCTTAGGAGAGGAGATGGGTTAATTAGGGTATGAGGTAGTATCGATGATGAACACAGCTTTCCCCCAGATCCTGGATGCTTCCTCCCCCCAACTACCATGACCCGAATTCTACCTTGCAGGGCTGGATAGGACAGAGGCTGTACACTGGTACATAGGAGGGTTGGAGATACAGGGAATCCAGGGTGGATGATACCTCCAGGACCAAGGGGGTGAGGGACGATGCTGGGAGAGTGGAGGGTGAGTGGGTTGGAAAGGGGGAACTGATTACAAGGAGCCACATGTGACCTCTTCCCTGGGAGAGGGACAGCAGAGAAGGGGGGAAGGGAGACCCCGAATAGGGCAAGATATGACAAAATAACGAGGTATAAATTACCAAGGGCATATGAGGGAGGGGGGAAAAGGGAGGGGGGGGGAAGGAGGACCTGATGCAAGGGGCTTAGGTGAAGAGCAAATGCCTTGAGAGTGATTGGGACAGGGAGTGTATGGATGTGCTTTGTACAATTGATGTATGTATATGTATGGATTGTGGTAAGAGTTGTTGGAGTCCCTAATAAAATGTAAAAGAAGAAAAAAAAAGAAAAAGGTGAATTTTTAAATTTGTAAAATAATCTTCTAGAAAACTCTAATATGCAGATGAAGAGACATCAGACATGGTTTAGAAATGTTTATGGAAATATCACACTTATAAAAGGATTTAGGCTTACTGAAGAGTTAAGGTTGAATTAAAAGGCATTAATTTGCTCTCTATAAGAAATATTAAAAGATAAGAGAGATACTGTGACAAAATTTAAATAAAATATTGGCATTTTACTTTACTGTTTCTATAGTACAACAAACCACTATGAAAGTCCAAAGGACAAACCATGTTCAGAGAAAGAATTCTATCACTAGAGATATGAATAGTTCACAAAAAGCATTTTTTATAGGCACTCAATTCTCATGGGGGAAACTTATAGCCACCAAATTTCAGATGTATTGATAAATTCTCCTCCCTGGCACTATATTTAACTTACCTGAGTACATTAGCTCATTATGTAGAAAATAATGTAAGAAGTTTGGATATAAGTTTTAATCAAATGCAAACCACTTACCTATGACTAAGAAGCATACTCTTTTGTATATCTATTTAATAAACCTCTAACCTATATTCATTTTGTAACACAAGTTGTTAATCTCAGGGTGAATAATAAAATAGCATCCATAAAAAACATTTCAAACTATATTTGGGCAATGAATCATTTAATGAATTGAACCTCATACATAGTACTTGTTTTACTTACTAAAGGTGTTGTAGTTAAGTTCTTAATATGGCCCTCCTCACAATAGTCCTCCACTTTGTGATTTATTGTGAGTCCTAGCCTTTATAACTATGGGCAAAGTCTGTGTTTAAACATGAATCTCCTTATGATCATAAGGCTTCATTTTCCCATAATTTACCTTGATTCTGTTTACTTCAAACAATAATTGCATCTGGTTTATGAATTATATATCCAAGTAATTAACACTTGTTTAGATAAGATATATTATAAAATAATAATTTATTTTAAAATCTTTTAAAAGAACTGATTAAATGTCAGGGCAGTTAGTCTAGGACTATTGAAGAACCAGCAAACTGGGAAATATGTTTCCACAAAATTAATTGCTTGAATGGATGCTTGTTAGTTTCCATAGCAACCACATCATATAGTGGAATAAAATATTTAAATGTTATGATGTTTTGCAAGATTTCTCTTGTACAATGACTTGATAATGCTCTTTCCATCAAGCAAGTACAAGTAAGTGCTCTGTCCATCAAGTAAGTCCAACTAGAATAAACATTTATCTGCTAGTTCTTATCTTGATTGCCATACTTCACTGATATTGCAAGCTATTGATCAGATGGCCTGATGGCCGACTCATGTGGTTTGTCATATTGAAATATATGCTATGAATTAAGTTGGGGGTCTCAACAAGATAGAACAAACAAGTAGAAGATTTAATTAACCAGTGAGCATTTTTCCAGTGCCTTGGAGTCCGTTCCAAGTCACAAAGACCGTGTGTAAAGCAGAGCAAAATACTGCTCAGTTCCGTACCAGTTCTGCATGCTGGAGTCCACTGTTGAGTCACTGGGTCACACCATCTCATTGCAGATTTTCTTTGTGACTAACCCTCTACTAAGCACGGTTATTTTATTCAAGAGCTACTATTTCCTGATAACATGCCACAAGTGAGACACAATTTCATCTTCCTCACTCCCAAATCGAGGTCTAACTACATGTAATTGATATTTATTTTGAAAAATTCCATATATTGAAGATTATAACCCTTACTAGGCTATGTGACCAACTGCTAACCATAAAGCCAGCAGTTAGAAATCACCAGCAGTTTTGCGGGACAAGTAAATGTCTTTCTAATCCCATAAAGATTTACAGTCTTGGAAGCCCACTAGGGAATTCCACTCTGTCCTATAGGGTAACTATGAGTCAGAATCAGATCAATGACAGTGAGTTTATTTTTTAGTCATAACGCATTGAAAACTGACTTGTAAGTTTCTTGATAATTGTAAGAAAGGGTATCTGATCTCCCCTGCTACAGAAGGGAGAAGGAGAAGAAACTAATAAATCCAAGGCTCATCACTATGAGGCTGTGGTTAGTGATGACTCCGGATTTCAACCTTCCCTACCGAGTCCTGACAATAGCCATCTCCAATGCACTCTCTTTTATGGTGGGTTTGAGCATTCATTTGGAAGGCCACACTGAACCCATAGATAATACTCATGACTGTGTGCTTTATTAGGGAAGTAGACAGGTTACAATTCAAGATCGGGAGTATTCAAGATCTAATTTTGGAGTGAAGTTAGCCTCTTCTTTGCCATGCCCACAGAGAGGGCTCTCACTAGCCCTCTACATTTTTGACTCTCCTATCCCCTACCCTGCTCAGGCAGTGTTACAGGGTTCTTTTAGTAATGTTGGTAAATGTCCAAAGAGCACTACATTCTGTCTGTTATAAATCTCGGCCTGAGGACTCTCACTACAGTTTCATCAATCAGCAAACCTAACTTCCCCAATAACCAGTGGGAGGCACCCCATTCCATACATGAGCATCCTGTCCCATGTAGTCAGCTTCACACATCCTGGTGGGCTGGGGTGCCCTCTGGTTTTTCTTGTAAACTGACTTTTTGTGTACCAGCTGCACTCTTTAGCTACCCTACTGAATTTCTCTGCTTTCACAGAATCTTTTCGACCCACACAGTAGGAGTTTCAATGGACAAGGATCTCAGGGCCCAAAGGATGCATTTCACTCCTGGTTCTTCTTTCTTGATGGTAGGAAGCCCCCCTCCCCCTTCCTATTTCTAAGTTGGCTCCATTTAAATAAAGCAAATAGACATGAATGTCCAATCCCCTTTTTAGCCTACAGTACTTGCAATCACAATTAACCCAGTTAACAATTACTCACAACTGACACATAAATCCTATCAATATCCATACCTGTCTTCTCTTAACCAGACAAATCCAGAAAAAGTTACTTGGTGAGAGTTACAAAATCTATAAGAACTATATTAAATAATTCACTGTATTAGAAGGCATCCCCGCCTCTTCTAGACATTATGTCATAGAAATGCTCATTAATATATAATTATTTTATAGAGGCTAATATCAAAGTTAAATATTGGTTTCTAGCTCAGATGGCACGTTAGTGTTGGACAATTAACTGCAATGTTTTAAAACCCACCAGTTGCCCTGAGGTTAAAAAGATGAGGTTATCTGTCTCCTAAACTTTTACAGCATTAAAAGACTTATATAGGATTTCTATGGATCAGCATTAACTTGATGACAATTAGTGGGTTGTTTCACTGAAATACATCATCCAGAGGTGAAGAAAACTAGACATATAAACACATAATATAATGCCTTCTATGGTCAATAGTGCAGTAATTTATCTAAAATATTAAATAAAATATGTGCATTTTAATATACTTTTTATTTACTATATTAAAATTCCAAACAGGAGATACCAGCAAGATGGCTACAGATAAGCAGCTCATGGTGGGAGCTCCATGGTGACAATGAGTCCGAGTATCAGGAGGCTTAATGGGGATTGGGGTCAGAGAATTAATCTCCATGACAATGCAGAATTCTTCCACAAATAGGGAATCAACCTTTACCCCCTTACCTATACCCATTGCAGAGCCGCAGAGGCCTGAGACCTAGTGCAAGGGCTGGCCTGTCCTATGCCACCCATGCTTCTGTTGACCATGCTGTGGCCATCACTTCCCATATATCACCCTGCAGGCCAGCCGCTGTACCTGGAGCCCACCAGCTGCCAAATAGTGGCTCTTCCAACCATTATGTGACCACCCCTCCCCCCAAAAATGCTGCCATATGCTCATAGCTTTCCCTGTCAAACCTAGAATCCTCCTGCCATCCATCAGTTGCAGCCCCCACAGCACTTGGGACCTAACCACACCCACCTTGGCCATTCCCAGCAGCTAGCAGTCACATTTAAGACCTCCCACCTCCTGCCTATGGTACTTTCAGCTTTCAACCAACCCCTCTACACATCCCCCCAGTTCCTTGCACTACTGTGCCAGAGAAACACTAACCTCATGACTGCACCCATGCAGCCACAATCAGAATAGGCCATGGATCCATACTCAGCTTCACAGCTGCAGATGGACACTTACAGAAGCCTATGTATAACACAGAAGCTGGATCCCTCTAAAGAGTATGGCTGCCTCACTTGATGCCATGCCCACAATCAGATCATCTTCAGTATGCTGCACTTGCATTAGGTCCACTCCCAAGTTCATGGCTCTATGACAGGTCTAACTCTTCCCCATGGCTCCCCAAGGGTAAACCCTAGCCCCACTGTTACACCACTGAGCTACCCTAGACAATGTGACTCCTCCATGGATCATTCCACCCCCCAACCCCCAGCTTCCACACTGGGCCACGCTAATCTTGCAGTGTCCCTGCTAGGTTGCCCCAGACCTGAAGTTCCCCCGCCCGGTGGGTACCAACAATCTCACTTCTCTACAGTTCTGCCCCAGTCATTGTCCCGAACCCCTGCCAGCTCACCCTGGCCCAATGGTCCCGTGCCAGACCACAACAGCAACGCAGATCCCCCACTGGGCAATCCTGGCCCTGAGGCCCCTTCATAGACCTGCTCCAACTCCACGATCTCCACACCCGTGAGCTCCAGTCCTGTGGTTAACCTGCTGACCAGCCCCAGCCCCACCCCTCTCCAAACACTCAGTCCATAAACACAGGACCCCTAACTGCCCAGACTGGAACCATCTCGCAGCTTGCCTATGCCCACTGGCCTCAACCCACCAACTGAGGAATCCGGCCCCTACTGCCCACCAAACCATGACAGCTTGGTGGCATAAAGTCCTATGCAGTTCAACCCTCTCAGTCTATAACCACCCAGGCAATGTTCCCTGAGAGGGCCATCCAACTTGAGTTCTAGTTGGCTAGGGAGAGGGCGAAAGCCCCAGCCCAACCCCCAAGCAGCGTTAGCTATAGGCAGTCCACAAAAGTTCTGACCAGCATCCCAGTGAGAAAGCCCAGGGTTCTTTGACTCCCAGAAAACTGGTGCCTAGCTTTTCCAAAATGACACACAGATAGTAATCTACATCAACAACCTCAACAACAACTACAAAAAAATACAACCCAGGAGAAACAAAATGCAATAATGGAGGAAGTACTGAACCTAAGGATGTGAATAGAAGAATCAGATGTTAATCTACCACAGACATTAATCTTCTGCATACTTCTTAGAGTCATACAAGAGATGAGGAGAACAAAAGAGAAAAATGAATGAAACAGTAGAGGAGATAAAGGTCATGCACCACAGGGAGATACAAGAATTAAGGAGGGAGGTAACAGAAGCAATGAACAAGACAATAGACCTCAATAACAGACTAGAAGAAGCAGCGAAGCGTAAAAGGGACTTCCTGAATAACCAACAAATGGGAAAGACAGTCAAACAAAATCATCAAGGAAACTGTGGTAGTTATAAAATCAGGTGGCAACTTGAGACTATTAAGAGTGAAATGGTAGAGTTTAACCTGCCGATCAGGTTGCAGCTTGATGACCTAATTTTTAGGTGCTCTGGAGAAAAATAGCTCACTGGATGCCAAACCCAGACTATCTCTGCTTTGTCTCCCTGCTTTGTCTGTGTTGACAAGCCACATGGAGCTATGCTGATGTAGCAAGTGTCCCAGAACTTGAGAAGCCATCTGGAGGCCCCTGCCAGTGCTGAGATGCTTCTACAGCCACTGGATCAACATAATTTTCCAACCACTGGCCTGTGATCTTCCTGAATTCAGTGGCACTGCATGTGTTTCATGAATCTGAAGAATAATTTATAGATTTGTATGAGACATATGGGCTCCTTTCAGAGATATGGACTTTATCTGGATTGGGCTGTGCTGTTTTCTTAATATACAATTATTCTTTGATATAAAGTTCTCTTTACACATATGAGTATCTATGAATTTGTTTCTCTAATCTACACAGACTAACAGAAACTGAAGAAAACTTGAGAACAATGTCGATATTAAGAAGAGGAACAACATTCCAATAAATGGAATATCAGGACTAAGTGTGTGAGGGGCAATGCTGGGAGAGTGGAGGGTGAGTGGTTTGGAAAGAGGGAACTGATTACAAGGATCCACATGTGACTTCCTCCCTGGGAGATGGACGGCAGAGAAGGGGGGGAAGGGAGACTCCGGATAGGGCAAGATATGACAAAATAACAATGTATAAATTACCAAGGGCACATGAGGGAGGGGGAGTGGGGAGGGAGGGGGAAAAAAGAGGAACTGATGCAAAGGGCTTAAGTGGAGAGCAAATGCTTTGAGAATGATTGGGGCAGGGAATGTGCAGATGTGCTTTATACAATTGATGTATGTATATGTATGGATTGTGATAAGAATTGTATGAGCCCCTAATAAAATGTTTAAAAAAAAAAAGAGTAACACACAGTGAAGATGTCAAGTGCAAAAGTAGCAAGGGAATTCCTGGAAGAAAACTTCCCAAATTTAATGAATGAGAATCGGGCACCAATTCAGGAAGTTGAGAAAACACCAACTGGACCCAACCCCAGGAAGACTTCACCAAGTCATGTAATAGTTCAATTATCTTAATTAACTTTGAGGCGCATAAGAAGAGGAGAGAGTGAATTAATATTTTCTGAAAGTTGAAAGAGAACACAGCCAACCCAAGAATCCTCCACCCCACCAAACTATATATCAAGATAGACAGAGAAGTAAGAGTTTTCCTGGAAAAAGGCAAAAATAATGAACACCATATAGAGCAACTCCACCCAAAAATCAGCACATTGAAATTCATAATCCCCAAGATAACATTGGCTCAACAATGAAAAGAAGGCAAGAATGAACCCCTTCTAAACACACACAACCCACTGATAAGGAGGAAGGTAGGACAACATCAACACAAAAGGTTCAAGATGAAAACAAGATTCCACAAATGGATGCGTTAGCTGTGAATGTCATTAAATGACAAAGACTTACAGGTTGGCTAAGAAAACATAGCGCATCAATCAAACTCTCAGACAAAAGTAGAAAGAGAATTAAAGACTGCCAGAGAACATACCAAGCAAACACCAATTCAAAACAATCCGGCAATCCTCATCTCTGCCAACGTTTATCTCAAGGCGAAAGCTGTAACAAGAGGAATAGATAGGCACTCTATAATGCTCAAGGAATCTGTAAACCAAGAACCAGCGATCACAATAAATATATATGTGCCCAACAAGAGACCTATGAAATTAGTCAATCAAATTCTCCATACAATAAAAAAAAGTAATCACTGGCTCAACAATCATAATAGGTCACTTTAATATACCACTCCCCAGGGAAGATAGATCACTAGGAAAAAAGTTTAACAAAGATGCTACAGAACTAAACTCTACAATTAGCTAACTCTACAATTAGGTAACTCTACAATTAGGAAAATCTTAGAACTCTCCACCCAAATGCAAATTAATTCACATTATTTCAAGTGCACATGGCACATATTCAAAAATAGACCACATAATGACACACAAGTCTAGCCTGAGTAAATTCGAACACATAAAGTCACTCAGAATTCCCTCTCAGACCAATATGTCATAAAGCTGGATATTAACAAAAGAATGATCAAGAAAGCAAGGGAAAACAATTGCAGGATGAATAGCTCACTTCTGTAAAATGAGTGGGTAGTGACCTAGTTTAGATATGAAATTAGGAAGTTTCTAGAAACCAATGAGTATGATAATACAACATACCAAATTCTATGGGACACAACAAAAACAGTTTGCGATAAACGAACACATGAAAAAGGAAAAAAGACTTATGATTGATATGCTATCACAAAACCCCAGCACACCACAAAATTTACAACAGAGTCAACAGGATTATCCTACTTATAGGAAAAAGAAAACAAATAATAACAATCAAGGCCGTGATAAACAAACAAACAAACAAACAAATAAATAAGAACAGTGTACAAAAAAATCAACCCAGTAAAAAGTTGGTTCTTCAAAAGGATTAACAGAATCGGCAGACCATAAGCAACCCTAAGAAAGGAAGGAGCAAACATCTACAGCCAAGATAAGGGATGATACAGTTGAAATTACAATGGATTGTAATGAAATTAAAAGGCTAATTATACAGTACTATAAAGGTCTGTACTCCAATGAATTCAAATTTAGAAAACATGGACAAAGATTTACAAAAAAACTACCCCTCTCTAGATTATCCCATATAGACATCAAGAACATCAACAGACACAAATCAATAGATGAAATAATTAAGGTTATAAAAAAACACACACAACCCAGGACAAGATGGCTTCACAGGAGAATCCTACCAAGAATTCAGGAAAGAACTGATACCAATTCTACACATACTCTTCTAGAGCATAGAAAAGGATTGAAAACTCCCAAACACATTCTATGAAACTAGTATAACACTGGCACCTAATGCGGGTAAGGATCCCACAAGAATTGAGAATTACAGACCCATAGCTCTAATGAACCTCGATGCAAAATTCCTTAACAAAACATTGGCTAATAGAATAAAAAAGTACATAAACCAAATAATTCATCATGACTGTTTGGGGTCCCTTCTAGGGATTCAGGGATGCTTCAGCTCTTGAAAGTCCATACACATTATTCACAACATTGACAGGAAAAGTCTAAGAACCACATTATAAAATAAATTGGCACTGGGGAAATAAATATTCAACAACATCCAACACCCATTCCTATTTAAGACATATAAGAAGATTGGAATGGAAGGAAAATTTCTCAATAGAATACATACTATATAGGAAAATCCAACACCCAGCATTATAGTCGATGGAAAAAGATGAAAACCATCCCACAAAAAAGAGGACCAGACAAGGATGTTCCTTGTCTGGACTTTTATTCAATATCATACTGGAGGTCCAAGCTAAAAACATAATGCAAAGAAAAGACATTAAAGTATTTGTCTGGGGAAAGAAGAGGTAAAACTATTGTTATTTGCAGATGGCATGATTGTATATATTGAAAACCCCAAATGCTCCACAATAGAAGTGCTGGAAGCTGTAGAGGAATATGGTAGAGTGAGAGGATACAGGATCAACAAGCAGAAATCTATTGAATTGCTATAGAAATTGGATAAGATCAAGGAAGAGGAGGAAACCCCAAAATAGACTTCTGACTCAGGGGACATTAGTTGGCACCTTATTAGACCTGGTGGGAAGACATTTGTAAAAGTCTGCAGATAGACCTTGAACTATTTATAGGCTGAACATTTTTTATATGTCTATATATATAAGATAGGTAGGATACACAATCCTGAGAAGAAAGCAACAGGACTGATGGTTGGCAGGGAGGGTGGATATACAAGAGGAAGTGGTGGGGGAAAGGAAACAGGGGTCAGCAAACTTAGGGACAGGGGAACAACAGGGATGTGAAATCAATGGTGAGGAGGGTGTAGAATGTCTGGTGACGTTTGATCAATTGTAATGTAACTGAGAGGAATTGCTGAGAGCCAAGTGTAGTTTGAAAATTATAGTGAGGCAGGAGAAAAGGAAAAGTAAATATAGGAAACAACTAGGATGCAAAAAATATACAGAGAGATATAAATATAGGCATGTACTATGTAAATATATTAATATATAATTATAGGAGTATTGGCCCAGGTGCATATATGTATATGTAAATTTATTGATAGCAGATGGACTTTGGGCCTCCACTTACGTCTTCCCTCACAACATGGACACTTTGTTCTAATAACCTGGTTATACTCACCTTCCTCACACAATCGCTGAAGATAAAATGGGTGCATGTGCAAATGTAGTGAAGAAAGTTGATGATACTTAGCTATTAAAAGATATAGCATCTGGGGTCTTAAAAGCTTGAAGTTAAATAAGCAACCATCTATCAGGGAAGCAACAAAGCCCACATGGAAGAAGCATACCAGCCTGTGGGATCAGCAGGGTCCACAGGATCAGGTATCAGAAGAGCAAAGAAGACACAATTATATATATGTGAGGAGAGGGGTTGGAGTGAAGAACCCAAGCCCATTTATAACAATTGGACATCCCTTCTCAGAAGGGTCATATGGGAGGGACGATTCAGCCAGGGTGCGGTATATGAAACACACACCATTCCTCTGGTTCTTTAATACTTCCTCCCCACACCACCCCCCAATCTTATGACCCCAGTTCTACCACACAAATCCTGCTACACAGGCGTATGTACATTGGTACAGATAAAAGCTTTTGACACTTGGAATCCAGGAGAGATAAACTCTTCAGAAACAGTAAGGGGGTTAGTGATACCATGAGGGGAAGGGGATTATTGGGAGGGGGCAGGAATGGGGGAGAAAAGAGGAACTGATAACAATGATGGATATATAATCCTGCAAAAGGTACCAGTAACAGAAATGTGGGTTATCAGACAGTGTAAGACATTAATATATATATATGTATATATACTTTCTCAAGGGTTCATGAGGGAGGGAGGGAAAAAAGAGGAGTTGACACCAAAGGCTCAAGTAAAAAGATAATATTTTGAAATGATGATGTTAACATATATACAAGTGTGCTTGATATAATTGATTTATGGATTGTTATAATATCTGTAAGAGCTCCCAATAAAATGATGAAAAATAAATAAAATTCAAAACAAATAAAAAATTCCCAACAAAATACATTATTCATCAGGTGATGCAGACAAAATAGTTTTAGATGTTCTTCAAATATAAGGTGATTTACAATATTGCCTTATTTGATAGATAAGATTAAAGTTCTATGTTCCATACCTTTCTCAAAATTTCGCATTTTGTTTCAATATAAATTTTTATATAAGACACCAAGAAGCATATGTGAATATTATCTGTGGAAAATAATTTATAAATGGAGAAGGGTGTTATTAGACAAAATTAAAACACAATGGAATGGATGATAATTCTGAGCCACTGGCTCTGTGTGTGTGTGTGTGTGTGTGTGTGTGCATGCGTATTCTTCCCCATTAGTCATAGATGAATATTTCATAAGATTTGCCAATGACAGGTTTGAGTTTTGTCTAGATTTCAGATCACATACAAGTTCATATCTGCTTCTATCAGGTAGCCACTTCTCAAGGAACCAACAATATTCCGTTGACACTGAAAACTGATTAGGTGAATTTTCAAAGTTAAGTCTCATTTACTTTATTCCTCAACATTTTATCTCCACTTTCAAACAAAATAGGTGTGTGTATGTATCATTATGGGAGTGGAAAGAGAGAAAATAGAAACTATTATTGAACTCCAATTCCTTTCTTATGATGCAAAATAAAATAAAGTAATGCACCAGACATGTTGTCTTATTTTTAATTGAATATAATTGAATCATATCACTTTTATCTGTACATTTAAATTTTTGCTTGAAAGAGAAAGCTTCTGTGTTGTTAGTAAAAGGATTGATGTAAAGTGAGGGAGGGCTTGGGTGGAAATACATAACAAAAAATTGAAGGCAAAGGTAGCAGTTCTCAGTTATATAGGTGAGTAGAAAGTATTCCAGTGCCCTACATGGGAAGATCTAGAAATACAGTGGAAGCACAGCCACCTGACTATGCCATCGTGTAACAAGCAGAAGTGCACAGCTAAAAAGCAACAGGTAGTGTTCTGTCTGATTGATGAGTTATGACCATTGATTCATAACATTTCAAGTAAGAGTGAATTTATGCATTTATTAAGATTGGGCTAGGTGTCAGGAATTTAAGTCCAGGCAGATGAATTCATCACAGACTATGAGTCTCCTGTTGCATGGTGGGTAGAAACAGTGAATAAAAAGGAAATGAAAGTCTTAAAACGCATCTACATAGTCTCTTTTGCAAGTAAAGATGATGAAAGTCAGAAAGCTAACCGGTAACCTGCTAGAGGTGAAAAATTGACAGTGCGTAGGAAGTAAAGAGAGAAAGGAGCAGTGATTGAGAATGCTGGCTAGGAAGAAAAGCCTCCTTTTCATGACCAAATGGAAGTATTCCATGTTAGGAAGCTGGCCTGTGAGCTGTGCTCCAATGTGAAACTACAGCTTATGTGTATGAGAAACAGAAACACAATGAAATGGAAAAACGCTTTCTAGTAGATCAATGCAAACATACAATATTCAGATAAAGAAAATTCAAAGGGATTATTAACTGTGAGTGTATAATAAAAAATGATCCCAGGTGGCATGGTGCTTGAGTACTTGGCTACTATGCAAAAGGTGCCAGTTTGAGCCCACAAGCTGGCCTCGAAATAGGAACTGGCAATCGGTTTCTTTAAAAATTAGTCTAGAAAGACCTAGGGGCTAATTCTACTTTTTCAAATTTCGCTGCTTTGAGACACAATCAACTCAATGGCAATGCGTTTTATGGGAGACAATGAAGGAGTTCAAAATTCTCTTAGTCCAAGGGGACATATAAGACCACCTTATGTCCTTGCTATGCATGGCTTCTGGTACTTTTGGCCTCAACCACAAAAATCCAAAAATGGGGATGGGGGTGTGTGGGACAGGAATGATCAGGGGTATAAACCTGGCTAGGTAAGACCTGAAATTGATCTATCAAGAAAAATGATATAAAAAAATCTCCCAAAATTCATTTTCTGAGTTATCTAAAAACATAGGTATGGTGTAGTCTCCAAAGACCAAGTTATTTTAATCCAGGAGGAACTATACTTTGGAGGGAAAATTGAGAGAGAGTGTGGTAGGAGAAGCAGAGGGATTCTTACTGTAGATCTTCCTCATAAAAGGGAGCTCTGAGGAGCAATGGAGATCAATGACTGGCAGTAAACTGTGGTAGAAGAGGATAATGATAACCACAAAAACCCAAATCCTTTAGCAAACACGTCCTTTACAAAGTGTGCCAGGAAAAAATGGAACCAGAGGAATAAATTTAAAGTCACATAAATGACAAGAAGATAGATTAGATGAGTTAATTTGCTATTGTTTTAATAAGATTATTTTGTCTTTGATCACTTATCTGCAAAAAAATATTGTATATGTTAGACATATTCTCTAACTTCCAATAACAAATATTCTGTGGGAAATCACTGTTTGTGGGTTATGCATTTGACTACTAACAACAAGAATGACAGTAAAATCCAACAGTCACGCTGAGAAATAATGTTGAGGCTCTATACTCCTATAAATATTTACAGAAATTCAAAGGGAAAAATTAATTATGTCCTATAGGGTCACTGTGGATTGGAATTGACTAAATGACAGGGTTTGTGTGTGTGTGTGTGTTTCATTGGTACATAATCCTCCTTGAAATTTTTAAAAAGGATAAAACTATTTTAAAGGAGAAAAATGTGGTCTATTTAGGAGACTGATTGCGAAAAGGCTCCTCATTGTATAGATGGTTAAGCATGGCCACATGATTATTCCATAAATAGAGAATAAATCACCTAAAATGTAACTCCTATGAATCCTATTTTTTGGGTCACCCTTTATGAAAAAAAATATTACATTGTTTAAAACCATGAATGGTGGGCCTCAGGTTGTATCCCCTCAATATATTTTTCAGTATGTATTCTGAGCAAATCGAGAAGCTGGACTATCTAAGAAAGAACATGACATCAGGATTGCAGGAAGGCTTAGGGCAACCTGAAAATATGTAGGTCACACAATCTTGCTAGCTGAAATTTAAGAGGAGAGGAAATACTTGATGATAAAGATCAAAGTTTTCAGTCTTCAAATAGATTACAATTCAATGTATGGAAATCCCAAATCCTCATAACTGGACGAAAGGTAACACCATGGGAGAAATGAATAAACTGGTTCAGGATAGTTTGCTTGAAACCACAATCAATGTTCATGGAAGCAGCAATCAGGAAATCAAACCACACTTTGTCTTGGGTAAATCTGTTGCATAAGAGCCCTTCAAAGTGTTGAAGGTCAAGGATGTCAGAGTGAGGATGAAGCCGTGACTCTGCTAAACTATGATATTTTCGTTTGCTTAATATGTTGGGATACTAATCATAAAGTCAGCAGTTCAAAACCAGCAGAGGCTCTGTGAGAGAAGATTGGGTTTTCTACTCCCATAAGAAGTTGTATTTTGTAAATTTGCTGCACAAAACCTCTTTAGAGTATTGAAAAGCAACGAAAAGCAAAGATAATACTTTGAGACTAATGTGTGCCTAACCCAAGCCATGCTATTACAATTGCCTCATATGCATAGGAAAGTTGACCATGAAAAAGGAAGACAAAAGGAGAATCAATGCATTTGAAGTGTGTTCTTGGGGAAGAATATTGAATGTACCATGAACTTCTAAAGGACGAACCTATATGTCTTGGAGCAAGTATGGCCAAAGGGTTCTTTAGAGGCAAAGATGGTGTGTTAATCTGGGTAGACTAGAGAAACAAATCCACAGAAATTCATATGTGTATAAGAGAGAGTTTTATATAAAGGGTAAGAATACATTACGTAAGCATCCCAATCCAGTCTCCAAGCCCATATGTCCAACACCCATCTACAAAGTCCTCCTGAAACTCACAAAATATATACAATGACACCACAGGCCAGTGGGTAGAAAGTCTTTGAATCCAGTGACTAACTGGGGTCTCCACACAGCTTCTCCAGCACCCACGGCTGCATCAGGGTAGGTCCTTGTGACTTCTCCTCAGGGATGTCTCAGAGGAAGTGAGCCTTACCAGCTGAGGCAGAGAACTAGCTAAGGGAGCTACACGCTGGTCTGAGCATCATAGAGTAAGAGATGGAAAGGAGAGGCTGGCTGAGCCAGTTATGTCTCCATCCATTAACTAAACTGCCCTCCAATTAATCCCACATTTGTTCATTGGCCAGGTTGGCACAATAAACCTACCTATTACAAATGGAAGGAATTCATCTTACATATTTTGGACATGTTGTTCTGTGAGACCAGTCCCTGAGAAGGACTTCATGCTTTGTAAAGGGGAGGGACAGTGAGCAAGAGGAAGGCCCTCAAGGCGATGTACTAACATCATAAAAGCAATAATGAGCTCAGGCATAGCGACAATTGTAAAGATGTACACAGGACCCTGCAGTGTTCTTTTCTGTTGTGCATTGGGTTGCTATGGGTCAGAACTGACAGGATGGTACCTAATAATACCATCAACAAAGAGTTACAGCCTCAGAAACTCACAGGGAAGTTTTCCTCTGTCCAATAGGGTCACTATAAGTTTTTTTTTGGAGGGGGGGATTACTATGCATGTGGGTGTTGAACATTGAATAAGGAAGACCAAAGAATAATTGATGCATTTTAATAATGGGGCTGGTGTGATAGGTAGGTTTATTGTGCCAACCTAGTTGAAAAGAATATGTGGGATTAGTAAGGTCGCAGTTTGATTGGAAGGCAGAGATAAATGACTGGCAAGCCCCTCATGTCTCTGTCTTGCTCTCTGGTGTTCGGACCACTGTGCTGCTGCCTTAGTGAGGTTTCTGCCTCAGCTAGTGAACTACACTACCTGTGGGACACCCAACCTTTGCATTGAGTTGCTAGAGCTTGCAGTTCCTTTGAGACCTGCTTTTCCCTGCTGATGTGTATATCATATGAGGTTGGAACTGTTGGATTTTGTCGTCTGGCTGACTGTTGGTGATCTTCCCTGCTCTTTGCTACCTTTGGCCAGCCTGCCTGCATTGTTCTACAGAAGACTCAGCTGTCTGCTTCCTTGACCTTTGAGCTGCACTCTTGAGTTGAAGGACTTCCAGTATCTTAACTATTTCATGGATGTGAGCTAAACTGTAGACTATATAAACTACACATATATAATCATGTGTCCTAGTTTTATTTCCCTAGAGAAGCCCATCCAACACAGCTGTGAAAGAATATTCAAAGTACCATGGCATAGCAATAAAACAAACAAATCTGTTTTGTAAGGAGCATAGTCAGAATCTATACTTGAAAACTAAGCTAGCAAGAGTTCCTCTCACATACTTTGGAGACATTATCAGGTGAGAACCAATCCAAGGGTAAAAGACATCATGTTTGTTAATACGGAAGCACAGCAAAAAGAAGAAAACCCTCAAGCAGAAGATGAATTGATACAGTGAGTCTAACTTTGGGCTCAAATATAGCAAGAATGTGAAGATGGCACAGGTTGGGACAGTGTTTTCCTCAGTTGTGCATACTTTCGCTATCAGTGGAAAGTGATTTCACAGCACCTAAGAACAACAAAACCAATGTTTCCACAAGTTTTATCTAGCAAAATTTCTAATCTAGAAATCTCGACATTTTTCTGTTCTCAACCTCTTTCCAATCCTAGACATGTATTTAGCAGGTCATTAAAACCCTGTAATTTCTATCTGTTATATCTAATACCTTTCTGCTTTTCCTTTCCAGTCATTAACCAATTGCAAATGTTACTTCTTGAATGTTTGTTTTCATAGTGACTTAATTGCATGCTTTGCCTTCAGTCTTGCCTTATTTATCCATCCTTTCACTTGCACACTGAGGTAGTTAGTTTCTTGTACCAACCTGGCCGATAAACACATGTGGGATTAATTGAAGGGTGGAGGGATAAATAGCTCAGTGAGTCTCGTCTTTCAACTTCTCAGGTCTCTTGCTTTATAACGGTCAGACCAGGGTGCAGCT
This sequence comes from Tenrec ecaudatus, assembly GCF_050624435.1. Classification (NCBI taxonomy): domain Eukaryota; kingdom Metazoa; phylum Chordata; class Mammalia; order Afrosoricida; family Tenrecidae; genus Tenrec; species Tenrec ecaudatus. The sequence goes on along the minus strand of NC_134538.1, from coordinate 145,177,862 downwards.
GCCTTAGAAGTTCCCTGCTTTAGCTTGCAGGGCTGACTTCCTGCAAAACATCCCCAAGGAGAAGCTGTATGGCCCTATCCTGATGCAGCCCTGGGTGCTGGAACAGCTGTGTGGAGACCCCTGTCAGTGCTGAGATGCTTACATATTCACTGATTCAGCTTTCCTCCCGCAGTCGGCGTCATTGCATCTGTTATGAGATGGAGGAGGACTGTGGATTGGTGTTGGACATATGGGTTAATGGGTTAATGTTGGACTTGTGGGTTTGGGCAGCACTGGATTGGTATGTTTTCTTGATGCGCGCTTAACCTTTATATAAAACTCTCTCATACATTAGTTTCTGTGGATTTGTTTCTCTAAAGTACCCAGACTAATACACACACCAAGACAGTCTCTCTACATGTAAGGACAATTGCATGTGGTCTCTGCTTCAAAAATGGCTAAGCTAATCAGGCTCTAGCCCCTATCAATATTCAACTACAGATGTCCCTTCTGGTGGTGTAGTGACTCGTGCATTGACTTCTAACCACAAGGTCAGTGGTTAGAACACCCCCATTGCTCAACTGGAAAAGAGAAATATGTGTGTTCCTATAAAACTTGAAAATTTTATAAGCCGGAAGAATAGTTCTACCCTGTACTATAAGGTAGCTAAGGGGCTGAATCTGCTTAATGACAATGAGGTTTTTGGCTTAAGCAGTCTCCTCATTTAAATTGTATTAGCTTATAAGGCTAAATCCTTTTGATTTTCAAGACTATTCACTTTTGTCTTTGCACTGGCTAGCCTGAGATGGTTCAAGGCTCCTCCTATTTTATGTCGATTATATTCCTTACTCCCCCAAGCCCCTTATTCCTTGTCTTTTTCAAATAATTTACTGTGGTTTCTCTGTGCTACATTTACACATTGAAATAAATATTAATTATTGAATTATCAGTCAACAAATTTTCAAACTGCAGGTAACGCTGAATATAATTTGCCATTAAATGATTTCAACATACATTTGATTGTAAATTATATGTATTCTAAACACTTTATATTTTATGAGTGTTGATTAAAATTTACATTTCCATCATGACTGATTAAACTTTACAAGTGAGCTTGATAATATTTTGTTTGTAACTTTAAAAAAAGATATTTTCAAACAATTACAGTGTTCTCTCAGGATGTCCTCAGAAGGTACAAAAATTCACATTCTATACTTTTTAAAGTAAATATATTATTTCTAAAGTGAAGAAAAATAGATTTACCAGACACCAAAATATTTTCTTTTTGCTAACACATCCTGATACTTACCAAATGTGTGAATTCTTTTAAATCACTTCATTATTTTAATCTCACTTTCATTATCTCTTAAGTATTATGCAGGGTAAACACCAGAAGTCTCTTGCCTCTGAGTGCCTTCAACTCCAGAGGGGTAGTGATTTCTTTTAGAAGAGTTAATAGCAGACTATTCTCAACAAATTGGAGATGAAAGATATCCTGAAAGTCCAAGTGTTTCAAGATGGTATTTGTTAATGGGTCCTGTTCAGTCCTAAATTCAAAGTTCAGGCAGAGGCCAGGTAACTCAGAAGCCAAAAGTATCCAAAAATCATATCTGATTTTCTTGCCTTCACCAAAGATCAGTAATGGAATAGAGGTTGACAGATACATAGCCCCCTGTCAACTTGTGTGAAAGGGTAGAGTCTAACTTGTCAATCAAGACATTGCCAATGATGTCTCTGTGCAGTGATGGCCTTCTCCTGAGAATTATGGGAACTTCTGTCTTCCTCCTTGGAGGCTGGTTACACACTCTCTCTGCTTCACATTCCTGTTGACAAGCCACACAGAGCTAAACTGATGGCATCCAGAGTCCCGGAGCTGGAGGAGCCACATGGAACCCCACACCAGGGCTGAGATGCTTCCACTGCCACTGGATCCACCCCTGTATTGTGATCTTCCTGCAATTGGCCTCGTGGCATTTGCTGCATGAGTCAAAAGAGGAATTTATGTACTAGTACATATGGGCTACTATCGGATTTATGGACTTGATCTGGACAGGGCTGGGATATTTTTCTTTTCTTTTTTCTTTTTTTAGCTGTAGTAGGAAACAACGGGCCACCTCAGTAGTCCCTGAGGCTAAACCATTACTACCCCACAATGACTTTAGCAAACCTGGTTCCCCTTGCTTCTGCAACATCATACAGAGCTAGTGATCGAGTTTGCAAGGGATATTTTTCTTAATATACAATTGCTCTTTGATATAAAACTCTCTCTTACATACATATGTGTGTCACTGGATCTCTTTTGCCAGTCAACTGTATTAACACAAGAGGTATGGCTTTCCAGGTGATATGATGTATATTAGAACTTTACAGTGGTACCAACATATACACCCCACCCAAGGCATGGGGTTGGGGTGGTGGTGGTGGTGATAGTGTCTTTAGTCATACCCTCTATTAAGGATATGATCCTTATTATTTATTGGGAGTTAATGCAAATATCATATAGTTCAATCACATCAAGGTGTATTTTACAATTGCCCACCACAATCACCATTTTCCAAACATTTTTTTTTCTTTCCTGGACTTGTTGACATCATCTCCCTCCCCGACCCCCGCAACACTTTACCAACCCCCACCCCATGCAAAACCCTTATTCTATTTGTTGTCCCTATAGGTTCATCAATTCTGAATTTCATGTACTTAAAAATGGAAAAATATATAACACAACGTATGACCAAGTGTTCCAGGAAGCTCGGCTAGAAGGACTCTTTGAGGTGGGGCTGGTGTGGTGTAGCTTCTGAACACTCTGAGGATGACAAGCTTTTCATTGTATTAAAAATTATTATGTGAGGCTTACATTGGAGATAATCAGCCTGGTATTCAATAACTTAAACAAAACATAAAACCTCCTGGTACCTTTCCCTCGCTTGATTTCTCTTCTCCTTCTTGGAGAGTATTTCTGCCACTTCACGTTAACATTTGTCTTCTCTCTAGCTTCTTGCTGCTTCTTGCTATACCTCTCCCAACCCTATAACTATCAAACTTTGTATATTTTGGTATGAAAGTATTTGTCTTGACTTTTCCTTTATAACAGTGGTCTCATGTAATATTTGTCCTTTTCTTTTGACTAATTTTACTCAACATAATGTTCTCCATTTTATTGTTCAAGTAGGTCACTAATGTCAGATTATTTTGGAAAATGGTGGGAAGAAAACCCCTCCTCTCATTAAGAGGATTAGCAGAAAGTGCTGTCTGCAGGGCCAAGTCCAACAGTGCCACATTTTCACTTTTTCTTTCAGGTACTCTTCTCAAAAATAGGATATTTCTGATGTCAAAATGCTTCAAGAATGGAATTCAAAACAATTAAGTAAAATCATTGGAAATTATTATTTGATAGAGATGTTTGACTGTAGTTTGAACTGATTAGTCCATGTTTTTTATACTAATACTCCCATTTTCTGCTTTCTCTAAACCATAGAAATATGTGCTTACCCACCTTTAGCTACTGGTGCACCAAGAATCAATGAGCATTTGCTTAACCTTGTGCCTGTTTGATGAAATTGACACTATTTCAAAGACCCACTTCACTGAACCCCATCACATCAGTAGTGTAAGTACCATTGCTTAGAAAATACATGGGAAAAGAGAACTATATTATATATCAACAAATATTTAGTTTCTATGTACCGTGTGTACTTGAGCATAAGCCAACCCGAATATCAGCTGAGGCACCTAATTTTACCATGAAAATTGCTTTAAAAATGTGCTGAAAAACATGGCTTCTCCATGAGTATCTATGGTAAATATCAATAATACAGCTGGGTTTTCCAATGGCCTTTTTTTTCTTCACTCGTCTTTTCTCAAGGCCATGGAACAGTGTAATATGTACCAAAGTAGACATTTTCTAGTCATCTGGTTTATTGACGTATTTCTATTCCATGGAGATTAGTGATCCAGAAGTTATTTCAGAGATCCAAGAATACAAAGTAGCTGGGTGGCACAAATTGAACCAATTTGACCATTAATCATAGGTTGCTTGTTCCAACCCACCCAGCATCCCCATGGTAAAAAGAACCGGTGATCTACTTCCAGAAAGATAGAAAGCAAGGGAATTCTACAGAGTGGTCCCACAATTCACAGAGATGATCACAGGACACAGAGCGTTCTTCATTGACCCATAGCATCTTTGGGGACAACACTAGAGACACACGGCGGGAATTGTGCCTGCCATGAGCTCACCACACAGAAGCCAACCTTGGGGTCATGCAGCAGAGCAGCGGGGGGGGGGGGGGGGCGGAGAGCAATGAAGTACCCAATGATAGAGCTGGTGCCAGGGCATGGCACCCCATCAGACTCAACTGGAAACTACCCATGAAGGACAACAAACAGACCCTGAACTATTTATACATTTGTGTGTGTATGTGTGTGTGTTGTTGTTGTTGTTGTTGTAGCTATAGTTCTGTTGTTGCTTCATTGTACTCAGCCTTGTGATGATATATAGCATGTATATCTGGAAGGGGTAGGCGGGATAAACAAGCCAGAAGAGAGAACATCAGGTTGACAGTTCCAGGGGAACATGGGAGTAGGGGAGGCGGGGGAAAGGAAGTGGGTGTTAACAAGCCCAGGGACACGAGAACAACAAGTGATACAAAATCAGTGTCGAGGAGGGTGTGGGAGGTCTGACAGGGATGGATCAAGGGCAGTGTAACTGAGAGGAATTCTTAAAACCCAAATGAAGGCTGAACATGATAGAGGGACAAGAGGAAAGTACAAAGAAATAGAGGAGAGAACTAGGAGGCAAAATGGAGTCATAGAGATTTAAATACAGGCATATAAAGATGTAAATACATTTATATACAATGAGGGGGGAATAAATCTGTGTACATTTATTCATAGGTTGAGTATCAAGAAAACAGATAGACAGTGGGCCCCTACACAAGTACTCCCTCAACACAAGAACACGTTGTTCTAACAATTTGGCAGTCTGAGATGCTCACCTTCCTGGCAAAATCACTGAAGACAATGGGTACACGAGCAAATGTGGTGAAGAAAGCTGATGCTGCCTGGCTACTAAAAGATACAGCACCTGAAGTCGCTGAAGACCTGAAGATAAACAAGCAGCCATCTAGCTGAGAGACAACAAAACCCACATGGAAGAAGCACACCAGCCTGTTGTGACTTGATTGCTGAGGACAAAGTGGGTTCATAAACAAAAGTGGTGAAGAAAGCTGATTGTGCCTGGCTGTCAAATGATAAAGCATCTGGGGTCTTAAAGGTTTGAAGATAAGCAAGGGGCCATCTAAGGAGGAACAACAAAGCCCATATGGAAGAAGCACACCAGCTTGTGAGATCACAAGGTGTCAAAGGGATCAGGTATGAAGCATCAAAGACAAAAAAACACATAGCATTCTGAATGAGGGGGAGTGTGGAGTGGGGACCCAGGGTCCATCTGTGGGAAATTGGACATTCCCTTGCAGAAGGACTGCAGGGAGGAGACGAGCCAGTCAGGGTGCAGTGTAGCAACAATGAAATGCACAATTTTCCTCTAGTTCTTGAATGCTCCCCCTTCCCCCACTATCATGATCCCAATTCTACCTTACATATCCGGCTTGACCAGAGGATGTACACTGACACAGATAGGAACTGGAAATACAGGGAATCCTGGACGGATGAATCCCTCAGGACCAGTGGTGAGAGTGGCGATATTGGGAGGGTAGAGGGAAGGTGAGGGAGAAAGGGGGAACGGATTGCAAGATCTACATATAACCTCATTCCTCGGGGACGGACAACAGAGAAGTGGGTGAGGGCGATGTCGGATGGTGTAAGATATGACAAAACAATCATAATTGATAAATTATCAAGGGTTCAAGGGATAGTGGGGAGGGGGTAGTGGGGAAGGAGAGGAAAATGAGGAGCTGATACCAAGGGCTCAATAGAAAGCAGGTGTTTTGAGAATGATGATGGCAACATATGTACGAATTTGCTAATTGATGTATGTATGGATTGTGATAAGAGTTGTATGAGCCCCTAATAAAATGATTAAAAAATTTAAAAAGAATTAAAAAAAAAGAAATGGGTTAATACTAAATTGGAATTGACTCAATAGCAAAGAGTTTGGTTTCTGGTTTTCAGATACTAGCTTGTTCTGTGACCATAGACCAGAGAATAACTACTCCATAGTGTTTTTAGACTATAACCTACAGAAAGATTATCAGTTCTTTTCTCACAGTGTCACAGGATGAGCTCAGTTTACTGATCTCTGGGTTAGCAGCTGAGCACTTAGTTGTTGTGATACAAAGGCCCCTTTGAAGTCTGTAAGTTTTCAGAAACCAATTCACTTGCATATTCTTTGAAAAGAGGATACAGATTTGATTCTGCCCATTTAAGTTTTAAAGGCCTACTATGTATGTGAGCAAAACAATATGAGACTAAATAAATGCAGGTGTCCTGGAAACTTCATGTTAAAATGACATCATCATTCTCAATGCTACACTTCCCCTGAAACTGTTATTTCCCATGAATGGCATCAACCTTAAAAAACTCAAATGACATCCTCCAAGGAAGTTTGGGATACTTGGTAAACCAATCATTAGATTTATTCCAGGATTATAGTCATATTATCCAGGAATGTGGAGAATTAGTGGTTGAAAATGCTGTATATTATTCTAAAAAGAATTTTTACAGAATTTAAAGTCTTTCTCTCTCCTATCTATCTATCTATCTATCTATCTATCTATCTATCTATCTATCTATCTAAATACTATCTATTTATCACCACTAACCTCATACCATCAACTTTGATGTAAAGTCGGATTTGAAGTTAGAAAAATAGTGAAATTCAGGGTAGTTTGATAAATCAAATAGAAGCGAAATATAAGTTTTCACATTTATAAAATCCACATGAAATCATCCCTAAAATATTTAGGTGAAGAAGCGATGTTTTTAATAATAAAAAAATACATCATGTTGTTGCAATTGCTGGAAAGTGCCATTCAGTTAGCTCTGACTAATACATGCACACACACACACACACAGATATATTTTTTAAAAAAAACCACTAATGTAGAGTCAAGGGTGATTCATTGAGACCTATGTAGGCTTTCTGAGAAAGGAAGTCTTGCCTGCGGCAGTGAGTCTTATCTTGTCCTGAGGAGCAATGGGCCGTTTGGAACTGCTGACTTGGTCAGTAGAAACCAGTGACTTATCTCACAGCTTCACCAGCTCATTATAGAGACCGTGCTGTTGCTGTTAAGTGTCACTAAATGCATTCTGATTCATGGATACCCAAATGACAAAGAAAGAAGCACTGCCTGGCCCACGTCATTCTCACGATTGTTATATTTGAGCCCATTGTGACAGCCACTGTATCAATCCACGTTCTTGAGGGTTGTCCTGTTTCACTGTCCCTCGATTGCACCAAGCCTTCCGTTCCTTCTGAGACTGCTCGCCCTTGATAATATGCCCAAAATACATGACACAAAGTTTCACTCTTCTCCCAAAAAGGGCATTCTGGCTGTATTTCTTCGAAGACATATTTTGGTTCTTCTTTTGGCAGCCCATAGTACTGTCACCAGCATCATGATTCACATGCATCTTTTTCAGTCTTCCTTATTCTCTGTCCACATTTCATATACATATGAGGAAACTGAGAATTCCATGGTTTAGATCAAATGCAACTTAGTCCTCAAAGCAACATCTTTGTTCCTCCCTATTTTAATTTATTCCTATATATTATAATTTATTCAACACTTTATAGTATTACAAACGGACACACAAGGGGTGATAGATAGGTACATACAAAGATACATAGATACAGATGATATAGTTAAAGATAATCAGTGTCATTGTGTTCATATTGACTCATGGAGATGCTGGAGGACAAGGTAGAACCGCCCCTGTGAGTTTTGAAGCTGTAACTATTTACAGGAGAAAAAAGCCTGGTTTTATGGAGATTCAGCAAGGAGCTTCAAGTTGTGGACCTGTGGAGAACAATCTGATGTGTAACAAATAAACCACTAACTTTCCAAATATATGCTTGTATGTATGCACGCATATATGTATTTGTGTGTGTGTGTGTATATGAAGTAGCTTCAAAAAGTTCATGTAAAATGGAATTAAAGTGGATCCAAATATAATTCAATGTTTTCTTGAACTTTTTGAAGGATCCTGTACAGACACACACACACACACACACACACACACATATATATATATAATACACATATGTATAGATGGGTGTGTATGCATAGAGCTACATAATCCAAATAGAGAATCATGAATATTAGTTAATATTAAATGAACACTATGGTACATTATTAATTCATGAAAAAGTATATTATTCTTATCAATTTTCATTAATATATTAATAAAATAAGGCTATTTTAATACAGAAGTTGGGAGACAAGGATCAGTATATGTTAACTTTATGGAAAGAGTGCTATAGTGTTCTCCTGGGTTTTAGTGCACTGTGGGTTTGTGAAAACATCAGAAAGGACAAGGCTCATATTATAAGCATTTGAGGTTTGTGACTAAATTATATTTTATTAATTTAGTTAAAAAATTTACAGCAAAAATATGGACATGAAATATTGTCATGTCAGGTGGAATTTATTCTATATTTTATGACCTAAAATTTAGTTAAACTGTTTTCCATCAATGGAAGAGAAAGAGAGGAAGATGAAATCATAAAGCTGTCAATTATGGAACTATAAACAAAGATTTATATTGTTGGACTTTGTCTTGGGGTCTACTTGATTCTACTTTATCATCTTCATACTTTCATGCTTGCTACTTAATATGGACTGACTTTCACAAAGTAGCATTACTTGTAAATATAGGGCTTGTTTATGTACTGCTTGTGTTTCTACCAGTGCTAGACAGTGTTGGAATGTAGGAGTGATTTCAAAGCCAGAAATTAGTGGGAGAAGAGAAGTTCATAGAATCTGGGTAGGGAAGGGTATTTTCTGTCCTTGCTTTTGAACTTGAAACACTTCAAGGAGCTCATATGCCTTACTGTCATGCTATCATCTTTTTCTGCAACATTCTCTGTCTTCCTGCCTCCTCACATTCTCTTTCCTTTGTTCCTTTCCTTGTGGCTGAATTCTACTTTTTAAAATTGCTATTTATATTCAGTTCTAAGAAGAAAACATACTACTTGACTTTACTATCCACACTCTATCCCAGAACAATGATTAAATTACCCAGACTTTGGGTGCAGCTTCTTTGAAGTTTTATATCTTATACATAAACAAACTACTTGGATAAGATGCAAGATAAATGTATATAAAATATATTGTGTTTCAATCGATTAAGAATTACAACGGTGAAGTGGTCAGTTGCTAGCTGGAAGGTCGGTAGTTTGAACCCCGGTTGCTCTAGTGGACACAATTGTAGAAGTCTGCGTCATTAAAGATGACCACCTTTAAAACCCAACGGGACCCTTTTATCACTTCCACACCATGGCTCCTCTCCTTGACATCACATGGGGCGAAAACCGAGTATCAACTGTGATTTCTTCCCATCCTAAACTTGCAGAAACTCAAAATTATTTCTGAGGTCATACCCTCAACAATGGATTTAACATTACCTTCTCCGGTGCACACAGATAAGAAAATTCATAAAAGATATGTTTTATTTGAAATTGATAAGCTGTATATTATGTTTATACATTTGGAAGCCTCAATACACACACACACACACACAAATATGTTTGAATATGAAATACATTAGAAAGGGGGTGATTTCTCATAGTGTTGTGGTGAGGTAAATTAGTCTGTTCTCACGCAAAGCCAGCCTTATTCAATTGAAGAAAACACTTCCTGGTCTTGCAGCATGCTTAATATTATTTTTTGCTTGAGAAAAATTGTTAAGGAAATTATATTCATGCATTTTCTTGAGGGTGTTCCTCTTTTACACTAACCTTTTACTCTCCAAAGCATGACTTCCTACTTCTGAACAGTTCCTCCTGCTCACATATCTGAAGTATGTGAAATTAAATGTTACTGCTTTCATTTCTATAATACTCTGCCTGTACTTCTTTCAAGATATCTTTGCTTGATCTGGAATATTCACTAATTTGGCTAACATAATTCAAAGGCAGCAATACTTATTAGGTCCTCCATATTAGTTGTCAGATTTTCTTGTAAGAAGCAAGTGAAAAATACCTTGTCTAGATTTAGCTGAACCTCCGACGAACATCTTTGCTTTTGAACATTTTACCGAGGTCTTGGGCAGCCCAATGTAGAATTTCCTTCCTTAACTGTGGCTCCCATGGGCATAATAGTGGATTAAAGTAAGACAAAAATCCTTTACAAATTCAATCTTCTCTCATGATATCATTTACTGATCTAGCTGTGAGGATTTTTGCCTATTTTGAGATGTAATCCGTATGAAGTGCTTCAAGTTCTCTTGGCTTTCAGCTAGCAAGCATGTCATCTGAATAGCACAGGTCGGTTAGTGATCCTTTTACCAACCTGCACGTCACATTCTTCTTCAGATATTCTGGCTCCTGGGTTATTTCCTCGGTATAAAGTGGGACAGTGGGATGATGAGCGGAGACAACCCTGCGGCACACCTCTCCAAGGTTGAAACCGTGCACCCTCCCCTCTGCTCTGTTTGAAAGACTGCCTTTGGGTGTTTCCGCACAGGCTCCACATGAGCACAGGGAAGTGTTTTGGAATTCCGACTCTTCATAAGATAATCTGCAATTTGGTCTAAACACCACAGTGGAAAGTCTTTGCATAGTCAATGAAGCACAGCTCATCCTCCTTCTGGTATTATGTTTTCAGCCACGAGCCATCTGATGTCAGCAATGAAGTACTCAGTTCTACATCCTCTTCTGCATCTGATCTGCTTTCCCTGCTACTGCTGTGACTGTTTGGAGTTATCTTCAGCAAAATTTTACTTCCCTAAATGATTAGCTAATATTCACATTCTGTTTGATCATCCATCTTTGGAATGGAAACCAACATTCATCTCTTGCAATCTGTAAGCCAAGTAGCTGTCTCTCAAATGTCTTGACATAGTTGATTATTAGATCTGTTTGTTGACATAGGAAAGCCCTTGAAAAAGTTGGTGGAAAAGTGGAATTAAAAGATAATGGGCCTTTTCATGAACTTTCTGAGACCCTTGTACATTGAAGGATGTTATGAACAAAACATGAAGGGATGCTGTTTTGTTTGGTGCCACAATATCAGCTCTGGCTCCTGGCAATCCTATGTACAATATAGTGATGCAGCCAAACCACACACCATCCTCACAATATACGGTACGTTTGAATCCACCGTGTCACCACTGTGCCAATTTATCTCATTGGGATCCCCTTTGTGTCTCTGACTCTCTCTACTGTACCAAAAATGATGTTTAAGCAGCAGGCACCACCCTTTCTTTAGATCATGACCAAAGTGTAACCATCCTTTTTCCTTTTTTTTAAGTAAATCATTGTATTGGGGGCCCGTACAACTCTTACCACTATCCATAATGATTCTGGCAGTCTTTCCTTCAACTTAGATTTGATTTTTCTTCTAGCGGTTCATGGTACTTTCAATATTCTTGTCAAAAAACATAATTCAAACCAATTGATTCTTCTTCAGCTTTCTCCTTCATTACTCAGCATTCACATGCACATGAAGCAGTTAAAAATACTGTGAATTTGGTCAGATACACCTTAACCGAAAGCAACACTTTTGCTCTTTACCACATTCAATAACATGTGCAGCAGATTTGGCCAGTGCAATGAAGTAAGGTGGAAAGAATTTATGGCCATTTTACTGGAGAAAAAAAGACCAACGTTTTACTGTTTTTGGAGCGAGAATAGCATCATGCATCAATGGTGTCAAAGAAGTAGCCCAAGCTTCTGTGAAAGGCATTGGGGAAAACAAGGTGCTAGGAATTGTCAGAATATGAATTGATGTTGATTACAACAATCAAGTATTAAAACCGTGTTTGAATATTTAAAAATTCTCAGCAAGAGACAGTTGCTTCCATACAAATTAATTTACAGGACTTAGATTCCTATTAAATCAATAGGAGTATTTGAAACTACAATTTCATCCACTAAATAATTCTGAGTATTTATTTAGCCTGATAAACTCAAACTCTACAAAGTATCATTCATTTCCAAATTTGTACTCTTGAAATGATTTGTAACAATGAGTTTCGTGTTCTTTCTTTAGGCTGAGTTATTTACTTCTCTGGCAGGGAGTTTTATTAGGCTTTGTTTCCATTTCTTATCCTACATGGTGCTGACTTAGCATAGCTACAGGCACTGCTGGCCTCTACATTCTATATGCTACTAGCCCACGAGTACTTCTTAGAAGTATTGATTTGGCATTGTGACAGATAAGTCTCTTGCAGTGACTGATTAGAACTTTGGCTGTAGGAACAAGTGGATGTGTTGGTAAAGACCCCATCACATATACAAATTCAAATCCTTGAACTCATAGCCAGATTAAAATTTAAACATTTCTTTGTATATTATAAACTTACTTATTTTAATCAAACTGACCTTCATTCTTAAGGAAAATTGATTTTTCAAAGATTTACTACTCCTTAATGGAAAATAATTACCAATCTGAATAATAGATTATATTACTATAGAACCTAATGGAGGGTCAGGAAAAATAATATTTTAAAATGTATTTAATTAGAAAGGAAACACATTTGACTCATTTAAGTCAATGTGGTGAGTAACAAGGATTGGTATTAGGCTTTTAGTAGGTTAGATATAATTCAGTTCTGACAGAGAAGAAATGTGACTGGAGAAATAATCTAATTGTCAGTTTATCATCTACAAAGTCAAATAACAATTGCAACTCTTAAATATTTCCCTGAACCTTGAGGATATGGTGTATAAAATTCATGACACAAAGTAAATATTCAGTAAAGTGATACTATTTTTAGAAATTAGTGGACCAGGTAAATTTAACTTGTTTCCTAAAGATTTTATGACATAGACCCCTGACTCCTCTGTTATTGTTGTTGTTAGATGCTGGTACTCTGGCTTTGACCTACAGTGACATTGAACAACAGAACTAAACATTGTGTGTTTATGTTTTATTGGCATTATCATTACTGTGTTTGAACCCATTTCTTCAGTCACAGTCAGGAGGGTCTTCCTCTTTTGGCCGACTCTCTACTTTGACAGGATTCCACCTCCCCACCACGGACTGGTCTCTCCTAATAACATGGACAAAGGAAGTGAAATCAAGCCTTGGCTTCCTTGTATGGAACATTCTGGTGGTGTTTCATCCAAGATAGATTATTTGTTATTCTACCAATTGGTGATGAGTTAAATATTCTTCATCAACATCATAACCCCAACCCAAAATTCTGCTGCAGTTTCCCTTATTCACTGTCTAGTTTTCATTTGAGGTAATTGAAAATACTATAGTTTGGGTTCAGGTACAGCCAGTCCTCCAAGTGATATCTTGGCTTTTTTAACACTTTCAATGGGCCTTTCCCGGTCTATTTCCCCAATGTAGCGTGCTACTAAAGTCTCTGCCTGCTGCTTGCATGGACGTTGATTGTGGATCCAGTTTAAATTAACTGCCTAGAAAGTTCAATCTTTTCTCCATTTATTGTGCTGTTGTTTCTTGGTCCAGTTGTGAGGATTCTTTTTTCTTTACAATGTGTTTATTTATATACATAGGGAAGACTGTGGTGTTCTCTAATCACTCTACATCTCAAATTCTCTTTTCTACTCATGATTCTGGGTTGAGCATGAATTATCTCTGGCCTGAGATTCCTTTAGGGCTTGGTGTTGTTTCTCTGCTTCCAGGGGCCATTTTACTGGACGATGGTGCTTACTAATGGAGTCCTTAACCAGTAGTGAAGTAAATCAGTTGATCCCTTTTAATCCATTTAAATTACTTATGAGAAAAGCCAAGTCATGGTCATGAAGACATATCTCTGATCAATGAAACAAGCTGTGCCCACATCATCTTCTAATCCCTAGACTACACTCACATATTCTGAAATCACTGGCAACAGAAATGGGACTGAGGGCATTTAAATCTGGATTGGACACTGACTGCTGACTGAACAAGTAGTGGCTCCTGTTTGTGTTTACCTGGGTTATAGAAGGTACTGGATTTTTATTTCCTATGGTCTTTCTCTTTGATCATAGCTATACACTGATGTTACCTTGCAACTATCATTGCCTACATTCCATCAACGATCAGGTTGACTTAATTCTGATTCTCCAAGAGGTAAAGTAGTGACGTCTAGCTGGTTTTTAGATTATCTGCTTCACAAGTTTCCTATGAAAGAGGGGCTAGGCAATCAACAAATATATGTGTCACATAGCAATCCTCTGCAGGATCCTACAAGTTCAGAGAATTTTGAAAGTCATGTGACCAACATCAAATCCAGAAAAAAAAGAAAGGGTTCTTTATGCTTTGCATATATGTGACAGTGTCTGAAATGTTTGCTAACATATAAAAGGGCAAAATGAAGTATCTTATTATAAGGTAATAAGGAAAATGTGAAGACTCATGCTGTGTCCCATGAAGGATAAAGTTACCATTGAGGTAGGTGTGTTGATAATTCAGGGGAACAGGAAAGCTTTAAAGAGTGGAAGATGAGAAGATCAATTTTTTTGTCTTTTTTAAACTCAGGAAAAATTAGGGAGCACCAATTTAAAATGATAAGACTTTCAAATAACCTATGAAAGGGAGCAACAGGGGAAACTGAAATTATAAAGAAACTTTGGGACACTGTACTAGAGGCACCTACAAAAACTGGGAAAAAGGTAACACGTTATAGATGTGGAGGGTGACAAGGTAGAGCACTAATCTTTAGCATTTTCTAAAGAAGACATCTTATCTGAAAGGAAACATGATTTCCTGTGACTTCATGGAAATGATGATGATGGTAGCACCACTACACAAATGCTTATTGAGGCCCTTTAATGAGTCAAAGTTATCTGAAGTACTGGAGAAAGAGGGCTATCTACTCTGGCGAACACTTACAGTCTCAGCAACTCACAGGACTCCGCTGTCTGAGAGGGCGGCTACCAGTGAGCACCAACTCCTTGGCAGCTGGATTTTGGTAAATACATGGTCTCAGCTATGACTTTCACTGGAAGTATATCTCTGAGGGGGTACACCTCCCCCCAAAGAAAAACAGGAAAAAAATTCAAAGCTTTATATTCAATTATTTTTTAAAATAAAATAACCTTATCATCTGCAAGTTACTGTCCATTACACCAAATGCATTTGTAAAATCTATGATTCCATTCTTGGATACATTTTTAAAACTCATCTGTTTTGATGGCTGACAGCACTTCCCTCACTTTTTCTTTACTTCATCTCTTCTATGTCATCAAGTCCCTGTCCTTTCATGTCCCTCTGCATTCACAGAAACAAAAGGAAGTTGCACGGAGCAATGTCAGGTGAGTAGGGGACCAGGGGAAAAAGAGGTGTGTTGTTTTTTGCCAAAAAAAGCCAAGTTCTGTTGTACAGAGTGCTATGAGTCAGAACCAACTCAATGGCACCATAAAAAAGAAAAAGAAAGAGACAAAGGAAACATCCTGGATTACTAATTGTACCTTGTTAACCCTGATAATAACAAATGTAGTGCATCATATCCACACACTTCAAATTTCTGGGGTCTTTTACCTAGGAAGTTTCCACTTGTCAATGACAGAAGTGGGGTAACCTCATCATCAACAGGCAGATGACTGAGTTCCCAAAGGGTTTCTGAGGCTGCATTGCCCAATAAACTTTAAATGTAGCATCAGTGAGGACCATTTCCTGAGCACACCCTTTGGAACAGGTATGTTGACATGAAGTTTGAAGACTGGGGAGGCGATGGCTTCCTACATTAGAAGTCGATAATGGAAATAGAGATGGAATTAGCCTTTCTTCATCCTGATAATGCCTTGCTCATTTCTTCCTGTAGATAATTTCACACAGTCTAACAAAGTTGACTACAAAATATACACACACGAGACACATTAATGGTACTGTCTACAGACTTTCCAGGAAAGATGATGAGCCAGTAAAGGGTAAAACATTTGAGAAATGGCAAAAGAGCTCTCAAATTCATGGTGGCCTACCCATTTTTTGTTTGGAAATGAGTACAGTGGAAAACAATCGAGAAGAAGATAACAACACAATGTGAACTTTCTGGAAGCACAAAAGTAGGAAGGACTTGAGGATGCCACCATTTGCCCCTTCTGACAAGCAAGGACATAAAAATCAATAGTGTCTGCTTGGTTTTAGAGTAGTTTGAACTGTCGGATCAAGTATTGTGAAAGTAATCTACAAAGGTCAGGGTGGTCAAAGCATTAAAGAAAATGAAAAAAATTAAAAAGATCTAGAACCTTACTCCCACTTTCTGGTTTACTAAGATTCTCTTCCTACCTAGGGTTGAGGAAGAGGGGAAACAATGTCCATAGATATTAAAAACACAAATATCATAAAAGTAAAAAAATTAAAATAAAAAAGTCACCTTGTCCTGAAATTATCACTTACCAAATAGTCATATGCAATTATACCTTCTTATCTGAAAAATTGTCTGTCTTTGATCAGTAGGTCTATTTTATTTTAAAATACCCATTTATCTGTGATTTATATCTCCATGATAACCACCTGAATCCTCACTCACTCTCACTGCCATCAAATTCATTTCCACTCATTGTGACCCTGTAGAACAGAGGAGGACTGCCCCTCTGGGTTTCTGAGCTGTTAATCCTTTGCTGGAGTTGAAAGCTTTGTCTTTCTGCCAGAGAACAACAGGGGGTTTTGAATTGCAGACCTTGAGGTTAAGAGCCCATACATATATAACCACTATGCCAAGAAGGCTCTTCAACTATATAACTTACATAAACCCTTACCTTGTAGCAAAGACAACTAATAATGACAATAAAAGAAGCAAAGAAATTTAACTATTAGAAAATACAAGGAAATAAGTAGAGCTATTTATATATCATATATGTTAACTGTGCTGTTATTTGAATAATTAAATGAAAACTTCCTTTTAATAGGTAGTTATCTTAATATGAATACAGTTACAGTATGAATAAGATAGTGAATGCTCAACAGTTAATAAATGCATCTTAATTGCACTTTTTAAAAATTAACTTTTACTTCTCTAAGAGAAGACATATTCGATTTTAAAAGTTCTTCAGATTTCCTTATTCAATTCCCAACTCTAACCTGCATATGTGGAGATTGAAAATATCACTTCAATAACATATACCATTAGATATTGAGTAATTAGGGCAAGATTCATGTTCACTGCAAGTGATTATTCCAATTCCCAATCAGAGTACAGGGAAATGCAGTACATGGTGAAGTGATATTTGAAACTGATATGTATATATCTGAAATATGCCTAACCAAATTCTTGATCATTTACATCTTTTAACTTTTTGCAGACATGACTTTTAAACACAAGAAAAGCAGACCTAACTAGGAGTAATAGAAGTCACCAAGATACTTGATCCCACTCAGAACATATCCTGAAACCAATCTAGATCAATGTCTGTGTAGTGCTCCTGGAGAAAAATAAAAATAAAACAGCAATTACATCAGTGCAAGAGTATGAAATGAAATGGATCTTACATCTAAGTGACATTGACCTCATACTGATAATAAAACAAATTGTCTATATTTTTCTGCTCTTACGATTTAATATTTTTATTAAAAAAAGAGCCAACATTTGTTAAACTAAAGTGCTACTTCTGATTAATTCACACTCACCCACACACAATTTTCCCAGCACTGAATGCTGAAATGGCTTGCTAGAAGCCACATACAATGCCCCCAAAGACACTTAATATTAGATCCTTTATGATCATTTTCCACTGAATGAACCAGGACTCCCGAGTCCCAGGTTGATAAAGGAGAAGCGTAACATTAAACTGGAAATCCGCTTGCTACAGAAAGTCAAGAGCTCAAATCTATTGGAAGTACTAACCTGTCAGGAGAACACTTCTGCTTCTAATTAAGAGGAAGTAATTCAGACTGGATTTATTCCTTTAATTAAAACAACCAATTAATATAAAACATAGCATATGAAACAATGGTTTTCAAGTCACTAGGCATTTTAAAGCAAAGCATGAGAAACATTCTCAAGGCCTTGGATTGTCCTTGATTGGTGTTTAATTTGAGTTTCTTTATGGTGGTGCCAGGAAGGGGGACCTCAACAGGGTGAGGAGGGCTCAAGTGAGGAGATGTAGCTGTCAGCATCAGAAAGCCCAGGTGACTGTGGTCCAGAGGACAGAGGTTCTCACAGAGAAATGGAGACCGTCGAGAGTCTGATCATTATGCCACGAAGTACTGAGTAAGGGCATTCCATAGGATCAGTTAAAAGAAACAATAAAAAAAATGCCGTTCAGTTCTGGAATAGTGGTTGGAGAGTAGTGCTTGGAAAACTTCATGATAGTGAGAAATTGGATTAAGTACTGAATGAGTCTTGTTTCAGTAACCAAGCCAAACTCACTGGTATTGAGTTCATGCTGGCTCATATAACTCCCTGTTTGTTTCTGAGATTTTAACTGTCTATGTGTAGAAAGCTCAGTCTTTCTCCTGTGGAGTTGCTGGTGGTTTCAAACTCCCGACCACGCAGGTCACAGCCCAGTGAGTAATCACTGTTTATCCAAAATTGGAAACTACTCTTATCTAGTATAACAAATATTCATGTTCAAGACCTCAAAAGACCAATCTACTGCTAAAGAACTGATGCTTTTTTCCTAAAAATCAAGTTCAAGGATGTTTGTGTGAATGCTAAAATATATGATATTGAACAAGGTAAAATTCACAATGTCTGGAATCCAAGCAACGATGATCTGATAAAAAATAAACAAAAAATGCCATTCAAAATGAGGATAAAACCCATATACAACTCTTAATGAGGATAAACCTATTAACTCAAGGATAATGCAGATTTAAGAATTATTGGAGAAGACCATTAAAGGGGATTTTATAACTATATTCCTTATGATAAAATTAAGTAATACACTGTCATCAATCAACTCCAACTTATATAGGTTTTCTGAGACAGTAAATTTTCATGGAAATAGTTACCATCCTCTTTCTCACATAGCAGACATATTAAAAAAAAAACTAACAAACTAAACTTACTGCCATCGAATTGATGCTGCCTCAGTCTCGGAAATCCAGAGGGCCACCCTACCCTGGCCTCTCAGCTTGCAATGAGCAGACATATAAATGATTTTTAAAAGAAAAACGATATTCTATGGTGTAAAAACTCTCACAGGGTTTAAGTTGTACACATTAAGAAAGATAAAACATGAATGAGGCTGACAAACAGGAAGGAAGAAAACAAAGGAAGGAAGGAAGGAAGGAAGGAAGGAAGGAAGGAAGGAAGGAAGGAAGGAAGGAAGGAAGGAACCAAGGAAAGAGGAAAAGTTGCTGGAGGAAGAAAATTGAGAAAGGGAAGGAAGAAAAGGGAGTGAGGGGAAAATGAAGGAAAGAGAAGGGAGGGAGAAAAAAGGTGGAAAGAAGGAAGGAAGGAGAAGGAACAGGAACAGAGAAGCATTAGTGAAATGTGGGGCAACTTGTAACAGTTTGATGATGAATAAAGATAAGGAAGAAGCACAACAAATATTGGAGCAAATGATGACTGAAAACTCTCCATATTGGACAAAAAATTAACCCACAGATCCTAGACTGTTGTGTGCATAAAAAAAATTGTTGTATGTAGATTAAACAAACTAAGAGTTAGGATTGTTTTAATTTTTTTAACAATTCACCTGCTTTAAGAATCAAGTTTCAGTGTGGAAAAGCAGAAATGATGTTAATGTGTATTAAATAAACTATAAGCCCTTTTGAAGATAAATTGAAAAAGTTTAAAGTTAGTGTAAGTGCATTCAATATTTTATCTTTAAATTTATAATAACAGTTCTTAGTATGTCCACTGAAAAGGTCCACTGAGCATCAATTATCAACTAAGTATCTATGCACATTCTATATTCTTTGAGTCCTGATTATGGTTTATACATTTTGGCTTTTTAAAGAAATGGCTGATTTTATGTCTGGGGAAGAAAATGTGTAAGAATACTTTGGAGTATCCATCTATATACCATGTAGTGTACTGTAGAGTAAATACTGCTTCAAAGATTATGATGATCATTTAAAAGTGATCCAAGAAGGATTCTTAAGGAGAATCCTCCTACCTTAAAGAAGCCCTGTCTGACAATAAGGGAAATATGTGAATTTCAAAAATATGGAAATTGATGAAACCAATGAAAATTATTTCAATACATGGGTTATGGTGGTACTGAAACTGGTCACCATTAACAAAATATGGGGAACCAACTTTTCACCTTGGAAGTTGGGAAGTGAAATTGCAAATTAAGCATTTATCCTGCATTATCTACCTATATTAATTATGTACAAGTAACATATACATTTATTTTAATATCAAATTGGTATATAAATACATATCAATTATATGTCAATGATATCAATTTACCTAAATTTATTCTGGCTTAACTTCCTAAACAGTGATTCTCAACCTTCCTAATGCCATGACTACAGTTCTTCATGTTGTGGTGACCCCCAACCATAAAATTATTTTCGGTGCTACTTCATAACTAATTTTGTTACTGTTATGAATCATAATGTAAATATCTGATATGCCAGGTGTATTTTCATTGTTACAAAGTGAACATAATTAAAGCATGCTGATTAATAACAAAACAATATATAATTATAATTCATAAAGTGTCATTTTACCTCTAATACTGCGCTTACAACAGAGCATCTGCTTTTAACAGAGTAGCTGCTTTCAACACAGCAGCTGCTTTCTACACAGTAGTGCTTTCTACACAGTAGCTGCTCTCTATACATGTGTGACTGGTCTGCATAAGTGCATTATTTCACCAACCCTGTCACATACACTTGTATTTGTTCAAGACTCCAGATTTACAGAGAAAATATACAATTTATAGAAATTATGGAACAGACAATTAATTACTCATAAGTAAGTTACAATTGAAGCTGAAGAAAATCAAACTATGTCCATAAAACCAACATATGACATCAAGTATATGTGCTGAGATTTAAAGAGTATATATGAAATAGATTTTGTCCACTGAATACTAATAACCAAAGACCCAGCACTTTGTGGAACGAAATCGATGACCTTATATATGAAGAAAGAAAAGGGATTTAAATGACAAAGAAGTAACAAACAAAAATGGATGTCAGAAGACATTCTGAAAGTTTATAAAGAAGCTAATGCAAATGGAAGATGGGATGAAGTAAAAAAGCTGAATAAAAAATGTAAAGGTTAACTGGAGAAGACACAATTAGGTATCAAATGTGAAAAAGAATCTAGTTAGAAAAATCAAAAGAAAAAATTTGAATATTGCTGTAAGTAGCAAAAGATGAAATGTAGATACATAGTCATGGTACTAAAAAAGAATTGGTCAATGATCAACCATTTCAAAAGTTTGGATCTCGGGAGATAAATAGTTACATATGTTTTATTGACAATGCAAAGGTAGTTAACTGTGTGCATCATAAAACATAATGAGTAGCTTTTTAAAGAACAGGAATTACACAACCCTTACTCCTAGAAAATCAACACATAGACCAAGAGAGAGTCTTTCGAACGTATCAAGAGGACACTACATGCTTTATAATCAGAAGATGTGTTCATCTAGGTTACAACTTTTAACAATACTTACATCATCTGTAGGCTGAGCAAATCATTTGAGAAGTTGGACTATGGAGAGAAACATGACATCAGAATTTGAAGTCTGATTAATAACATGCTGAAGACACTACATTGATGGTTGAAAATGAAGAGGTCATGGCAGCGCTTACTAATGAAGACTGAAGGCTGCAGTCTTTAGAGTGAACTACAGCTCAAGTAAATAAACATAAATCCTCACAAGGGTACCAGCAAGCAGCAGCATGATAAATGGACAAAAGAATGAATTGTCAATGATTTCATTAGACCTCGATCTGCAATCAATGTTACAGAAACAATAGTCAAGAAATCGATGGGTATATTTGACAAATCTGTTACAGAAGACCTCTTTGGAGAGCTAAAAATATAAGGTACCCCTTAGAGGTATGCTTGACCTAAGGCATTGCACTATTTTTCCTTTATCTACACGGGAAGAAGTTCTTATGGACTGTGAGTTAGCCATTGGGCTGCTAACCACAAATTGCCTATTCAAACCCTTTCCCTGTTCTGCTTTCATGAAGATTTGCAGACTTGGTCATTGAATATCGGGACACTGTGATTCAAAATCCACATGGTTGATGACTGCAGGTTAGGTTGGATTGGGGTTTGGAAGCAGAGGAAATGGAAAATGAATACTGAAGACTAAATGATTGATGTTTTTGGATTGTGATATTGGAGGATAACATTCAATATATGACAGACTTTGTGGCAGTTACATAATCCTTGCCAACTTGTGAAGGGGTGGAAGCTAACCTATCAGGTCACAGCTTGATGACTTCATTTGGAGGCTCTAAGGAGATAAATAGCTGACTGAAGACCACATACTTACACTTCCTGCTTGACATTCTTGTTGACAAGCAACATGGAGACACAATAATGAAATCAGAGCCCTGGAGCTGGAGCAATCATGTGGAGATCCAGGCCAGAGCTGAAACCCATCCACTATCTAGATCTACAAAAATTTCCACCCACTGGCCTGTGATCTTCTTGGGTTAGGCGTTATTGCATGCCTACGTGAATTCAAAGAGAAATTTATGGACTAGTATTGGACATATAGGCTAATATTGGACTTGATCTAGACTGGGCTGGGATGTTTCTCAACATACAATTGCACTTTTATATAAAACTCTTTCTTATACACATATAAGTGTCCATACATTTTTTTATCTAGTCTACAAGGACTAACTCAGAACTGTCAGAATAACAAGCTAATCTGTCTTCAAAGAAGTACAACCAGAATATCCTTAGAAGTGGAAATGGTGAGATTTTATCTCATATCAACAGGAAGGTCAAAGCTCTGGAATATGACATTATGCATAGTAATGTAGAGGGTCAGAAAACAAGAGAAATCTCAATAAAAAAGATTTTTTTAAATGGCTACAGCAATGTTTCAAACCTAGCATCAAATGTAAAGGTGCGGGTGGAACGGGGAGTGTTTCATTCTATTGCACATGAGGTTGCTGTGGGTCTGAACAGGCTGGGCAGCCCCTGACCTAAACAAGAACAGAGAAAAGAGGAACATGCTGAAGTACACCCTCATTGTGGCATCAACAACATCCAGATTTTGGCAAACCAAGTCAAATATATTCTAATTAAAATTGATGCAAGTAAATAAATATTAATATCATTGTCTATGAATGAATATTTTGTTGATAGAACTCTAATACAATTTCAAGAAATTATCCTAATTAATATACTGATATTTGGGTGGTTGTAGAGATTATGATTGTGTTAAATAAACCTCAAGACTGTCTGGCAAGTAAACAAAAATTCTATTCCGTGATTTGAAATGTAGTTACAAATATATTTGCCTTTTAATAACCCATTGTTTTTAAAGTATTTACATTTTTTAAAGTTTTTAATTTGATAATTTCTTTGTAAAAGTTTAAAAGTCTCTGGTGGATATAAACACATTTCACATATCTTCTGATTTTCTCAATGTTTAAAGTATTGATAATCCATAAGAAAGACAGTAAGGGTGAGACTACTAGAACTGGATAAATTAGTAGAACTTCTTCAGTACAGTGGAATAATCTTGAGAATTCTGGAAAATCGGTACCATGAAAATTATGTATTTACCTCAAGCAGATTATGAGAAATAAAATTTCTATACAAATTATACTGGTACATACATTCTAGAAATAAAGGATTCTATCCATTTAGACATTTGTTAAAGTCCTCTTTCTGCAGTTATTGCCAATTTAAACCTTAAGATTACATGCTAATGAATTATGAAATGTCATGTATAATATTGCACACGTTTTTGACTTCTGCACTGCTCTATCCATGATGCAGCCCTGTGGACATGCCTTGGCTTAATGACCACATCTGCATAGCCTGGGCCCTCAGCCTGTCCAATGGCAATAAGCCTCCATGATGGGAACTGGGGGGTTGGTGGTTCTCCCTGCTTTAGAGTGGCAGAAACAGGCAACGTTGTCATATATTGTGTACTTTCATTATTTCATCCAAGGATTGAGTACTTGCAAAGAGAATTTGTTTGGGTGGGAGGAACATTAGTAATTAAAAATAATATTGGTACATGATTTTAAGATCACTATAATAATTGATACAATGTCTGTAGGATTAAGTCACCTCCATGGCCTCGGTGGGCAGTGCTGGTGACACAGCGGTTAAGCGTTTGGCTGCAGTAAGAAAGGTGGCAGTTTGAAACCACTAGCAACTCCACAGGAGAACTACTGGGCTTCTACTCCAGGCAACAGTTAGTTACAGGGTTGGAAAGTCACAGGTGCAATCATACCCTGTCCTATAGGGTCACTATGAGTCCGTATTGACTCAATTGCAGTGACCTTGTTTGTTTGTTTAATGGCCAGAAACTCTCTTTAACAAAATGGATTCCTGATTTGGGCTTGGCGTTTGCATCTGGCTAGCCTCCATCAAAGCACAGGAAAGCAATTTCAGGCAGCACTGTCTATGCTGGACCACTAAGCTAAATGTTGACATTTGCTACCTGGTGCCACCTTCAAAGAAAGTCCTGCTTCCACAAAGACTGTAGCTAAGAAACCACTATGGAGCAGTTGTCCTATGAAGGGCATAGAGTCACTATGAGCCAGAATCAATGGCAATAGGTCATTAATGGTAAAGTCAGTGTTAAGTTGAGCCAAAGCATGTTAATGAAGGTGCTGGCAAAGAATATTGAAAGGACCATGGACTGCCAAATGAACAAACAAATCTCTCTTGAGAGAAGTGAAAACAGAATGATCCTTAAAAGCAAGGATGCCAAGACTTTGTCTCACACACATTGGACATGTTATCAGGAGAGACCAGTAATGACATTATTATTGGTAAAGTAGAAGGGCAGTGAAAAAGAGATGGCCTTCAATGAGATGGATTGACATAGTGGGTGCAACAATGGGTTCAAACCAAGAACAATTGTGGAGATGGTGCACGACCAGGCAGGATTTCATTCTTTTGCACTTTGGATGGCTATGAGTCATAATCAACTTGTTGGTACCTACCAACAACAATTAAAAAAACAACCCTGAAATAATTGGTTTTAGATCTCTGTTCATCTTTGTCTAACTCTTAAGAGAGTTATATTTATATTCTATACACCCTCTCCTTTATTCAAAGGAATTTCAGGATGAACTTCATGAAATCTATTATTTTAAAGTGATCTGCCTATTCATTTTGACAATGATGAATAATGAAAAATGGGGAAAATCCATTTTCATAAATGACATTGAACCTAAGATTTGGAGAGTTGCAGAGACATGTTTTGATTTAAAAATGGAACAGAGCATGTCAGATGAGAGAAAATGAGATTATACACATGCCAAAATGTCATTTTCATACAATACCTGTTTGAAATACACTTTGTTTTAAGCAGGAGATTAAATAAGGCTATAGAGTGACTATTACCACTTTAAAACACTCAAGATTTTCCTTTGTGGGAATTTATACCAAAGATTCCAGATGTCATTATCACACGTGTGACAAGCAAGGTAGGTGTTTGTGACATAGACAGATTGCACATAGAAAAATAGAATGCACCATTAACAATATCATCTTATCATAGAGATTCAAATATAGGTAATAAATTTGCCCTTACAAAGGATGATCATATGAATACTGTTTAAGTTCAGAAAGCCTTTAGAATTTCAGGGGTGGGGGGATAAGAAGACATCTGAGAGGAGAAAAGGTGTATGTAAATTTCATATGAAGCTACATTTAACCACACCAACACTTTATTAATTTTTAGCTTAAGGTTAAAAAAAGATGAGGAAGGGGATGATGTCATATAACCTAGATGACATATGTCTAGATTTAGCTAGAAGTATAGGCAGTTTAAAAAGTACATTACCGCCAACTCTTTGAACACGTATTGATGAGTTTTGGATCATTCTAATCACCTATTCTCAAAATTCTATTTGAAATGTTTATTTTTCTTCTAGATCCGTGTTTTCGGGGCGGGCGGGGGTGGGGGGTGGTGGGGGGCTATCACCCTGGTAGAGAACTAGAATGATTCAGAGGGGCTGCAGAAGCAGGTTTCTACATTCAATCCTCAATTATGGGCTAGAGTAGAAAAGGTTAGCATTGCCAGGGAGGTGCTGAGTAATTTATTTATTTATTTATTTATTTTCATGAAAAGCGAGTGATGGGCTCAACACAGCTGAGTGCCTATGATCTAGATCGCCACTAATGTAGCTCAAGCTAACCAGTTTCCATCAAGACAAGTAGGACTTCCTGCAACCCCATGTGTGTCAGAATAGAACCCTGCTCCATCGTGTTTGCCGTGGCATATCTTAGGGAAGATCACAAAGACTCCCTTCTGAGCTGTATTTGAATCCTCACAGTGGATTTGAACCTCCAACTTTTCTGTCAGCAGCTAAGCACATTGATTTCTTGCAACCTCCACTGCTATGTAATTCTGAACATCGTGTGTCCTATTAATCCAGGTGTTACGCTTCATGGGGTTGAGAGGAGTTCATTTCAACTCCACGTCACCTGACTGAAACAATTACGCTATCCCTTCATCCAAATGTACGTCTCTCCCACTGAAAACTAGTAGGAGCATCCAGGCCATGTGACGATGTCTCAGGATATAGGGAAGGATCGCCAGTGGTACAGTGACTTATGCATTGACCTGCAAGGTGAGCAGGTCAAACCCACCAGCCGTCCCTCCAAAGAGAAATGAGACTCTCCTCTGTAAAGAGCGACAGCTGCAGAAACCCATAAAGGCAGTTCTGCAGTGCCGATCTGAGTTGGAATGAACCCAGGGGCAGTGAGTTCATGTTTGCCTTGTTTTTTACAGGGATATGCCAACATTTCTACATAACTACATATATGGGGTCATCCGGAGTGCAGTCCATGATGTGGTGACCACATCTGACCACTTCTGGCTTCTGCATGAGGCAGGGGCCAAGCAAGCCTTCACACTCCATCCTGCTTTACACCATTCTGACACCAACCATTCTGCAAGGGCCACGCAGAACCACACACTATACTCACAATTAAGAGGATTTATTAGGGTTGTTGACAGGTGACCCTAAATCAAATGTAGCAGATATTAAGGATGCAGTCGTGGTTTCACGGTAATACCTCTCCTCAGCCAGCAGCCAAGCTTCACTCCAGTTCTCAGCCTCTCACATAAAGGGTCCCGTGGCTTCCGGCTCCGTGGACCAGGAAGCCTCCCTGGCGCTCTGTCTCACAGTCCTCTACTTGTGGTTTTGCTCCTCTGTTCCCACGCGGTTTTCTTAACTTTGCCTCTTGTCTCAGTCTGTCTCCTTCGCTCTGCCCCAGAGTCTGCTGGCCACATCTCTGGTGCTTCTCTGGTCTTGGTCTCCACCATTTCAAAGAAAGATCTTGAATAGGCTCTCCTGATGGTCCTGGGATTTTCCTCTCTGTCCAAGATGGCTCTTATATAGAGGAATGACTTTCATGGAGGTGTGATTTTTGTCTTTTTGCAGACTACATCCCCTCAGGTAATTGGTGTACTTGGTTCATACCCGATACTAAAGTTAGAAGTTAATCCTACGTTAATCCTATTTATTAGTCTAGCAGATAATCCTTCCAAAATGTAATTGTCATCACAGCATAAAGTCTAGAATTATAACACATCACATCAAGAATTATAAATAGAAGGGCCATATTAATGGATGACATCTCAATGAGACATGCCTAACATGGCAGCTGCTAACAACACATTCCTCAAAATGAAAACAAAAAGTGTACACTGTCTATTTTTTGTTTATAGGTATTTTCACAGGGGTTTCTGATTTATCTTTGATACTCTTCCATTTTGAAAATATTTATGCAAATATTCTCTGTATTCCTACCCTCCTGCTTTTAAGGAGAACTAAGCATTTGAAGGAAAAGGAAAAATATATACTCTGGATTATTATCAGACATGCTCTTTTGTTGGTGTTTATTTCATTAATTACCTTGGAAAAATGAATTAAACGTCACTTACTTCAAGGACGTAATTTAAAGTGATAGCATTCTAAGCCTTTTAGCTCAGGTTTAAGCTGCAGTTTTATTTATGGCCTCACATAAATTTACTAAATTGTCGCGAGGAAGCAGCAATGTTTGATGCTGTCTTTGATTTGCAGCCAAACCATTCTGCAGAATTCTGTCCCAACATTTTCTATGAACATGTAAGTAAAGTAAATGTCTGTTAAGCTTATGACCAATGCACATGTCCTCATCGAATGCATTAGCAACAAGAAGAAAAGCAAAGCCCCCTCAGGCAGAAGGCACAGAGCCAGCTGTGGGCCACTCGCAGCTCTTTTTTCATAAATCAATTCATGATCCCCTTAGTATGGAGTAGCCAATTAATTGTAAATAAAACTTCAGAGATGTTTCCAAATGGTTTCCTCCCGGAAGAAACAACAGTTAGAAACAGCTTCCCTGATAGCGATCACAACTGGCTTTTACCATTTTAGCCCAAAAGGCCAGACCGTGGTGAAAAGGTTTAATTTTTATGTTCCAATGGTCACAAAGTCAAAAAACATGGATTTATCTACAAAGGCAAAGATAGTTATACATTCTATTACTGGTGACAGCAATTTTCCTTCAAATACCTTAGGCTGAATGTAACTTTATTGCTGCCGCTAGTACAGACTGAAGGCAATTTCCATTTTACAGTCGCCGTCTCTTAAACTCTCATCCCAAAGAACAGACGTTTCAAATCGGTACATAATTTTGAAAACAGGAGTGTGACACGTACATTGCATTATCCACCTGCACTGGGCTCTACGCCCTGGTTGCTTAATCTTCTGCCAGCACCAGCCAATCAAGATGTCTTGCCTGTCAGGGAGAGATTGACAAGGTGCTTGCTGTGGCAATTTCTATTTTGCACTCACTATTATCTTCACATCGTGTTGGACATTCCCTGCTGGGGGCAGACTGCCAGCGCCGAAAGGCAACTGAAGTCAATAGTTTGCACGGAAGCATTTTGCAAATGAGAGGCCACTAATGAGAAGCCAGTCTAGCATAGTTGATGCGTTTTGGCGGCATGATATTTATTCGTTTACCAGGAAGTACAAGGTGTTGCACAAGGTTTGTAAGAAATGATCTGAGATATTAGGTTAATAATAGACTTAATATCGGGGGATATATTTTATAGAGGAACACATTTGTTCTCAAAAATAAATTTCAATTATATATTCAAGATTTAGATTAATAGTGTAGGTGGGGGGGGGAGAAATTATGGAAAAGTGCTTAAATCCTGGGCAATGGTTTTCAACCTTTCTAATAACTTGACCCTTTAATACAGCTCATCATGTTGCGGTGCCCCCCCCAACCATAAAATTGTTTTCGTTGCTACTTCAAAACTGTCATTTTGCTACTGTTATGAATTGGGCGACCCCTGTGAAAGGGTTGTTCGACTCCGAAAGGGGTCATGACTCACAGATTGAGAACCACTGCCTTAGGGTGCTAACCAAAATGTTAGCAGTTCGAATCCATCCTGGGGAGAAATAGGTAGCAGTGTGGTTTCATAGAGATTACAGCATTGGAAACTCATGGGTCAGTTCTATTGTATCTTACACAGAGTTGCTATGAGTTAGAATCGATGCACAAGCAACAATTTTGGTTACTATTGTATGGAATAGAATCTTACCTCATTTCAAACCTAGGCATGTGAATAAGAACCATGGAGTATAAGCCATGGATGAAAGATTTGGGGACATAGGAATCCTTAAACAAATTGCTGTTGCTGTTGGGTGCTGTCTAGTCAGCTCTGACTTACAGTAACTGATGTGCACAGAAGGAGACACCATCTGACCCTGAACACCATCTTCTCAGCTGCCCATTCTGCAGCCGCTATGTTGATCCACCTACTGATGGCCTTGCTCTCTTTCTCTTCCCCTCCACGTTACCAAAAAAGGATTGGTTTTTCCTGATAACATGTCCAAAGAATGTTAGTCAAAGTCTCACCATCCTTGCTTCTCAGGAGCATTTTAGCTATATGTCTTCCAAGACAGATCTATTAGTTCTTTAGGCAATCCACGGCACTTTACATTTCCTTCACCAACACCATAGCTCAAATGGAGCATCTTTAGTTCTGTCTTCTCTTTCAAGGTCTACTTTTGCATGTGAAGAAGCAATTGAAAGTAGCATGGTGGGGTCAGGCACACCTTAGTCCTTAAAATAACATCCTTGTTTTTCAGCACTTAAAAGAAGACTTGTAGAGCAGATTTACCCAATGTAAATAGTTGGGTTTTTTTTTCTCTCTTTGCTGCTTCCATAAGCATTGATTATGTATCCAAGCAAGACAACTTTCTTGAGAACTTCATTTTTTTTCTAGTTTATCTGATATCACGTATTGGTCTAATGGTAAGGATTTTGATCTTCTTTACGTTGAGTTGTAATCCAGACTGAAGGCTAACTGTTCACCTCCATCTTAAAATACCGAAAGACCTCCTCATTTTCAACAAGCAAGGTTGTGTCATCTGAAATGAATGGTTATTAATGAGTCTTCCTTCAATCATGATGCCTTCCTTCAATCATTCTTCTTCATCTGATCCAGTTTCTCTGGTGATTTCCTCAGCACACAGATTGAAAGAGTCTGGTGAGAGGATACAACCTGGACATAAGATTTTCTGCATTTCAGCCATCTACCTGAGAAGCATCAAAGCCCACATGGAAGAAACACACCAGCCTTTCTGACCATGAGGTGTAGAACACACCAGTTCTCAGACATCAAAGAACTAAAAATCATATTAGTGGGTTCCCACCTTCCTGATACAACCACTGAAGACAAACGGGTGCATAATCAAATGTGGTGAAGAAAGCTGATGGTACCCGGGTGGCAAAAGGTATAGTGTCTGGGGTCTTAAAGGCTTGAAGATAAACAAGCAGCCATCTCGCTCAGAAGCAACAAAACTCACAGGGAAGAAGCACACCAGCCTGTGTGACCACCAGGTGTCGAAGGGATCAGATGTCAAGCATCAAAGAACAAAAAAATCATATCATTGTAAATGTGGGTGAGCACAAAATGGAGACTCAAAGCCCATTGGTAGGCAACTGGACACCTCTTACTGAAGGGTTGTGGGGAGCAGATGAGCCAGTCAGGGTGCAGGGTAGCAATGATGAAACATATAACTTTCCTCTACTTCTTGAATGCTTACTCGCCCCACTATCATTAACCCAATTCTACCTTGAAAAACTGAATGGACCAGAGGATGTACATTGTTACAGATAGCAGCTGGAAGCACAGGGAATCCAGGACAGATAATCCCTTTGGGATCAGTGGTGAGAGTGGTGATGTCTAGAGAGCAGATGGAATGTAGGGTAGAAAGAGGGAACCGACAAGAATCTACGCATAGCCTCCTCCCTGGGGGATGGACAGCAGAGAAGAGGGTGGGGAGAAATGTCAGACAGTGTAACATATGACAAAACAATAATAATTTATGAATGATGAAGGGTTCCTGAGGGAGGGGATTGTGGGAAGGAAGCGGGAAAATGAGCAGCCAATATTAAGGGCTCAAGTAGAAGGCAAATGTTTGGACAATGATGATGGCAACAAATGTACAAATATGCTTGACACAATGGATGTATGTTGGGATTGTGATAAGAATTGTACGAACCCCCAATAAAATGATTAAAATTTTTTTTCTGCTTTTGAACCATGAAATGTTCTCTTGTTTGGTTTGAACATTTGCCTCATGACTCATACACAGGATCTACAGGATCACAATGAAGTATTCTGAAATTCCCATTTTTTCTCATGGCTATCCATAGTTTGTCATGATCCTCAGAGTTGAATGCATTTACATAACCAATGAAACACAAATAAACATCCCTCGGGCGTTCCCTGCTTTGAGACAATATGCATTTGATGTCAGCAATAATGACCCAGTTGCATCCCCTCTTCTGATTCTGGCCTGAACTGCTGGAAGCTCCATATTGTGTACAATATTTTTAAGAATTAGCTAAGACTTGGCTTGGACAATTTTCTAGACGTTAAAATTTTTTTACATATATCATACCATGGGATTATCTTAGCAATGGTAAAACATGGATAGTGTGTTCTCACATTGCATGAGAATGGGCGGAAGCTCAGAGTATTTAAGATACTTAGAGATACACTGCTAGGAAGATGATTATCAATAATGATTTCAACAGCATTAAATACAAAAAATGGGACTAGACCCAGACACAAGTGTCACAGAGAATTAGGATTCAATGAACGTTCATGTATGGAGTGATGAACATTTTAAATGCATTACTCAAGTTGAAAAACATTACTTTCTGTAACCCTAGATAAGTAGAGTTTGGTTGTGCCCACCGCTTTTTTTTCTCTTTTACATATTCACTTTTGTGTCTAACAGAAACAAAAGGTTAAATTTATGAGTTATATAATATGCACATAGTTATATATATTAATGATTAAATTTATGAGTTGTCATGACAGAACTATGGAATTTTGTTAATTGGTTAGGCACTAGTCTAGATTTTGCTGGTGAGTATTTGTGTGTAATTATCTCTAAGTACAGGAGACTTGAGGGGATAGTGGTTGTGCATTGGCCTGCTCACCACAAGGTTAACAGTTCAAAAGCACCAGCCTCTTTGTGGGAGAAAAGATGAGATCTTCTATTCCTCTAAAGATTTGCAGTCTTAAAACCTACAGAGGTGGCTCTACTGTGCCCTGCAGGATTGCTAAGGAACCAGAACTGACGCCACGGCAGTGAGTTTAGTTGTTAGTTGAGTGTTTCCTACAGGTTTCGACTCTCCAGAATGTGGTGGAGCCATGGCCCATCTGTTACAGGGTGTCTTAAGAGCAAGACAACATATTTTCAATACAATTCTGCCTCCCCAATATAAACAGATATTCTGACAGAACTATCTCCACTCTCATGCCCCACAATGACACACTTCATCACCTGGTCTCTAGGTTTCTTACTCCAGAGGGTCAGCGTTTCCAGCCTGTCACCTGACGACAATTTTGGAATTTCCACCTCCACAATTGTATGAGTCAATTCCTTAAACTCTCTCTCTCTCTCTCTGTCTCTCTCCCTCTCTGTTCTTTTATAGCTATCTATTATAAAGTTTGTCTTAGAATATATGTAACATTTTTCAATTTTGTGCATTTCTTAACACTAGCTCTAGAAAATAATGGCCTACAGTTGAATTTTCTGTCCACTCAATATACATTTCTTACTTATATTAATGTATTCAATCAAATATAAACACACAAGCATATAATTTACTCAACCTGGTATTCCCAAAATCCGTATACTCTGAAATTTGGCATAAGTGACATTTGCAAATGTAATTTAATTCAATGTTTGTGCTTTGTGTGGTCTTAAAAGCAGATAATAAGCAGATGTGCACACATATGAAAGATGAGAGAAATATTGAGAAGAAAACATATTCATAAACTCAAATTTAAAAATTTTTGAATGCCCAACAGATGTCCCAATCTGTTCACACAGCTTTGTTCTTTTTAATTTTTTTAGAAATTTCCAAAATATTACATTATTTCTATTCAATGTGAGATTTTTATTTTTGGCAGATGCAAATTATCTGTGTAGATATAATTTCAAATCACAAATTGAATATTTCATTCAAATTGCCAAGTGTCACCTCTTTTAAGTAGTTTATAAATCTAAATTCTGGTTCCAATTTCCCTTGCTAATTTTAATTTTATGATATCCTGTGGGTATGCCTGTAGATAGAATTTTATGTCTTATTGAATAAGATACTCAATGCTTCTAAAGGCACTTGCAGTTTCTCTTCTATCCTCCCTATGTACTGTCTCTGATTTTTCATACTAACTTTCTCATTTACCCTCTGAGTCAGAATATTTTCTTTCTAACATCTCAGATTACAGATACTAGGAGCAGTTTGCCTGGGTTCAAACCACAGTTCCTTCCACCCCCAGCAAAACCTTTGGCATGCTTTAAAATTGCCTTGTACACAACCTCTTCAAGTAAAAGGTAAATGTCATAAATGTAGTTTTACATTAAATTGTGGAAATGTAAATTAAACTGCAAAAATAGTCCAGTCCTGTTTGTGTGTGTGTATGTATATGTATATATATATATATATATGAAACACAATTATACCCATTAATTTATTTATTGTCTATAGCTGGGTTCTTTTGCTCCATGATGTGAGTGTTGAATATTGACACAGTAGACCATATGGCACACAAGGCTAAAAAACAAAACAAAACCCCAAATGGTCATTTATAAAGACCATTTTAACTCATGATGAAAGGAAGGTACTTGTTTTCCACACAAAGTCTCTGCCCAGTCACCAATTATCTCCCCTCTGGCCCAGAATCAGTAATTTCTCTTAAATTATTTCTGGGAGGGAGAATTTGCTAAATTTCCTAGAGAGACCTTTTCGACCACCAAGTGACTTGTTCATCTGCTGGCTTGGCCTTGTGAAATATACATTAGTGTTAGCTATTGAAATGTGTGAACCTTCAGACAGAATCATTCAACTTAAAGCCAATGGCTTTGAATGGAATGTAGATGGAATTGTTTAGATGGTCACTCATGTTTTGAAAAGTCAAAATAATTGAAGTTGCCTCCCAAAACCAAACTCATTGCCATCAAATCAATTCAAACTCATAGGATTTCAAAGCCTATAAATCTTTAAAGAAGCATACAGCCTCATATTTCTCAGGCAGAATGGCTGGTGGGTTTGAACCACCAACCTTCTAATAAGCTGCCCACAGCTTACATGACAGAGCCACCAGTTTATTCATAACAAAATGGTTAGGTAATATCTTGGCCACAACAAAACTTATTGCAGCATCTATGTAAATCAGAAGAAAAGTTTTTTGAAGAACTATTAGCATATAAGTATCCCAAATATGTTTTATTTAAATAACAGAAGAAAGCAGAGTGAAGAAGAATGTATAGGTATGGTAGCATTTCTGTAAAAATCTGTTGATTTTAGGTGATGTCAAGTGATCTCATTTACAACAAAGTAAAATACTTCCTGGTCCTGTGTGATCTCACAATTATTATGTTTAAGCCCATGGTTGCAGCCACGGTTTTAGTCTATCTTTGGGGGGGGGGGCGTGTCCTCATTTTTGCTGCCTCTCTGCCTTATCAAGTGTGATGTGCTTTTCTAGTCTCTAATAACATGTGCTAAGTAAGTGAGATGAAGGTTCACCATCCTTGCTTCTAGGGAGCAGTATGAGTGCTCTTCTTCCAAGACAGATTTCTTTGTTTTTGTTTTGGGGCCAGTCCATGTCAGTTAGTAATGTTGACACTCAGTATTCTTCTCCCGCACCATCATTCAAATGTGTGCTTTTCTCCAGACTTCCTTTTTCAATGTTTACGTTTCACATGTATAGGAAGCTACTGAGACTACCATGGTCTTGGTCAGGCACCCCTCAGTTCGCAAAGTGACATCCTTGTTCTTCAACGTTGTAGAGATATTTGTGCAGCAGATTTTCTCAGTGCGATGCGTCGTTTGAGTCTGAGACCGCTGCTTCCATGACTAGTGATTGTGGATCCAAGCAAGATAAAATCTTTGACAAATTCAACCAGTTCTCCATTTATTTGATGCTGCCTATGAGGCCAGGTGTATGGGATGTTGAATTCCTTCATGTGGAGCTGGAATTCATATTAAAGGCTACAGTCCTTGATGATCAGCAGTATTTGCTTCAAGTCCTATTCATTTTCAGCAAGCAAGGCGATGTCATCTGCTGATTGGAAATTGTTAATACGCCTTCCTCTAGTCCTTATGCTGTGGGCTTCTGCATACAGGCTAGCTTCTCTAATCCCTTGCTTAGCATACAAAGTGAATAAGTGTGGTGAGAGGATAGAACCCTGATGCACACATTTCCTGATTTTAAACCATTCGGTATCCCCATGTTCTGTTTAATCCACTGTCTCTTAATCCATAAATAGCTTCCACATGATCACAGTGAAGTATTCTGGAATTCCCATTCTTCTCAATGCTATCTATGATGGGTTATGATCCACACGGTCAAATGCCTTTGCATAATCAACAAAACACAAATGAACACTTGCTTTCAGTCAAAACCCTGCTGGCTCCAATAGCTCTTGAAATGGTTGACTGTCCATAAGTTCTTTCTGACATAGGGGCTTTTGTTCAGTGATTTTTATATCTTTTAAAAAATATTGATTTTGAATTTATAGCAACCTCTGCAGCCATCATCCTGTGATCTTCCTGTGGATCTTGATTTCATCATCTACTGAAGCCGAGTGAGTCAAGAGAAACCTCCAGTGTAATCCATGACCTGTAGACTTGGAATCTACCTGAACATTGACAGGACTTCCCACATCCACTACTGTGTGTTATTGATATAAATCAATATCTATCTGTCTATCCATCCATCTACCTATCTATCTATAGACCTACTCTATAGCTATCTTGTTATCACATTACTGGTTTAGCTTTTTCTAAAGAAGCTACATTAAGAGAAAAGGCCACTGTTCTATAAATATTATTAAAGAAATATAGCTACATTATAGCATACGGTACTAAGGATAAAATTCTAGATGCCAAATATACTATACTATAATATTAAAATGCCCTACCCTTTCATTCCCTAAAGAATAGATAGTAGGCACTTAGTTATTAAGATTTTCTGAAGTAAAATGAATTTGACATTTTATCGTTTTTATTTTTGTAATCATCTGTTAAGTACTTGGATCTTGTGCATTTATATCCCCTGATCACTCTTCGATGTAGTCTCCATTAAATTATTCTGAAAATGAAAATTTAATTTCTCCTTTCATTTCATATTTTCATGCCTTAAATATGAAATTTATTTTATTAATTTCTATACCACTATCCAGTAGAATTATTGGTAAATGTTGTTGTTGTCATCATATAGTACTGAGATGCAAATGCATGAATTCAAAATGGAATAATAAAGAACTTTAAAAGAACAAAAATTATGCAGCTCACTAGTGTGAGTGAAACTTAAATAAAAGAGATGACCTGATTTAAGCTCAAGTTTTTCAACTGGTAAGATTTATAGATGACACATCAAGCTCCCAAAAATTATGATAACAACAGCTAACAAATGTGGACTACAAAATAAACAGCAGGCACTGTTCCAAACTCCTTCATTTATATCTCTTTTATAAGTATATTGAATATTTTAAGTACTATATGTCATTGGTAGGTGCCATTAAGTTGATTTTGACTCAGAATGATTGTATACACAACAGAAGAAAACACTGTGTGCCCTGGCACCATCCTCACAATATTTGCTATGTAGGAGTCCCTTTTCCCAGTCATGTGTCCATTATTGTTTTCTGGGCTCTTCTATTTTATTACGGATCCTTTCTTGTACCAAGCATGATGCCCTTCTAAAGAGCCTGGACCCTCTAGAAAACATGATGTAAAAGTGAGAAAAAGTTCGGCTTCCCTCATTTCTAAGGTTTAGTTTAGCTATACTTCTTCGAAGGCAGATGTGTATGTTACTCTGGCAATCCATGGTAGATTCAATTTTCTCTACCAACACCAATATTCAAAGACATCAGTTCTGCTCTGGTCCTCCTTAATCATTGACCCACTTTTGCTTGCATATAAGGTGATTGAAAATACTAGTGAGTACTTTAATCCTCAGAGTAACATCTTCGCTCTTGAACATGTTAGACAGTGTATAGTAAGAATTGTCAATATGGTAGTAAAATTCATGGTCTGGATGGGA
Organism: Tenrec ecaudatus; assembly: GCF_050624435.1. NCBI lineage: Eukaryota > Metazoa > Chordata > Mammalia > Afrosoricida > Tenrecidae > Tenrec > Tenrec ecaudatus. Next base: position 145,140,106 of record NC_134538.1, on the reverse strand, counting down.
ATATTTCTAGTATTTTTATATTTAGCATGATGTTGGTGTTAGACTGAAATTAACATACTGTTGCTGTTGGGTGCCATTGAGTTGGTTCCAACCCCCAGTGACCCTATGCACCACCCGACGAAGCACTGCCCTGCCCTGAGCCATCCTTTTCCTACACTTGAGCCCACTGTCACAGTCACTGTGGGAATCCTTCTTCTTCCCCACTGCCCCCCTCCTTTACCAAGCATGATGCCCTTCTCCACAGACTTGTCTCTCCTGACAATTTTTACAAAGTATATTCAGGTAGTATTCATCTAACCCTCTTACATTGAAATACTGGCTCAAATGAAAATGGTCACCCAGAACCCACAGTTAAGTGTGCCCATTAAGGTAATCAAGAGGTTACCAAAGTCCAGAGCAGCAAGCAGTAAGGATGCAGTCACTGGTTCATAGCAACACCTTTCCTCAAGCAGCAGCCAAGTCTCTCTGCTCCTCCACCTTTCAACCAGACGTCCGTCGGTCTCTGTGTTCCTGGGTCTGGAAGCCCACCTGTTGCTCTGTCTTACTTGTTCCCTGTGTCAACAGTGCTTCTCTTGTTCTGTCACCATATTCTCTATTGCATCTAGTTTCAGCCTCCATCATTTCAGACAGATCTGGAAAGAGCACTCCCGATGGTCTTGGGCTCTCTCTCTCTCTGCTCCTGCTTCACCTATGGCTCAGTCTGATAGCCATGGGGGTGGTCAAGGAAACGGGTCAACCCTCTCTAATAGTAGGTCACATGCCAGATTTTCAAAGTCTCATCAGTTATTTGGTAGGAGTTACAGAGACACGGGCAAATGAGCCATACTAAGAATTTTCACTTCACACTAAGTTACTGGGGACCTTTTGAGTGTTCAGTCCTTTTGACGCCCCCCCCCAACACACACACACACTGCTTAATGACAATGTGGCTTTCTGTGTGATTCCTTCTTTTGCTCTGTTGCTTCTGCTTCCAACAAGAGATTGGCCACATGAGTTCCTCTCACCAAATCATGTTCTCCTTGGCACAGTTCAAAAGAGCATCTTGATTTTGCCCCCCTTCCACCTCCAAGAATGTCTGTTCTCTCATTGTTCTGAGGAGCAGGGATCATCCTCTCTTGGTTCCCATCATTCTCACATTAATTTAAAAATACACATCAATCATTTCAATTAATAAACTATAGTATCTAAAAGTCAACTTGCTTTTCAAATTTTGTTGATATATTCCGCATAAACATACTAGTCTTCTTTGTCATATTGAGTTGATTCCAACTAAAGGCGACACTATAGGACAGAGGAACTGCCCCTGTGGGTTCCCAAGACTGCTAAGCTCCATGGGAATGTAAAGCTCTGTCTTTCTCTCTAGGAGTGGCTGGTGGTTTTGGACTGCTGACCTTGCAGCTAGCTGCCCAACGGTACCCAATATTCCACCAGGGTTCCTTTTTTGTTATACTAGGACTCTTCAAAAATCTGTGGAAAAACTAAATTTTATTTTAGTTCCACTTTCTCATGAACTCTCAAAAGAAACTTCGTATGCACTTTACAAATAATGTCTATTATGTAAAAAGATGTTATATCTGTGGTTATAAGAATACTATGTGTGATTTTGATTAAGTAGAAGCTATTATTTTCAGTAGATTTCCCACTTTGCATCTTTTGGAGACTTCTGTGCTCATACTTTAATAGTAAACTAGAGGTTGACTCTTGTAGAGTTTGGGGTTTTTTAAATTATTTTTTTAAGATTTTTCCACGTGGAAAATGAAATCACTTTTCCCCATCCAAAGAACAGTACTTCAGAATTCAGGTCAGTGTAGTCACTTTGTTGAACCTGACTCCTGAGGTTCAGCAAAGGGATGCCAGTTGGAACACCCAGGATATAGAGAACTCTTCTTCGGTGTTTGTCATCCTACTGCTGATGGTCCTGAGGGATCAAGGAAATGTACACCCCCTCTCCCACTCTTCCTACTCAAAGCAAACAATGTCTGTGTAATCATCTGCAGCATGAAGACCATTTATGACAATGGTGAGGCCTTCCATTATCAGCAACTGTGCACATGAATAGGTATGACTTCAGTCAATGAGAGTTCTTATAAAGCCTATCTGTGGCTGTGGAGATAAATCAAGCAGCTAAGGGAAACATGAAAAGACTGCAAACGGGTGATGGCCCAGGACAAGCAGCTTAGCACATATTTGTTCAGCAGACAAAGGAGCAGAGCGTGGACTTGGCAGGCTCATCTTGCAAAAAGGAAACCAAAAACACAAAAATAAAACTCCATGGGCCCTTCTCTCCAGCAATTCCCTAAATGAGAGAAAAAAGAGCAGCCAAGTGAAACCATAGTCAAAGCCTAACGCCTCACTTTTTAAAAATTGTAAGTTATCTCCCTTTTCCACTTCGTGGGGGGCTTTGAGTGAATAAGTATAAGAAAGAACGTATGTAATTTCTTCAGGGGTAGATATGCTGGAGTCACTCCTTGAAGAATTGTGCTAAGAAATTATATGAAACAACTCATCTGTCAATAAAAGTATTGTATATTCCATGTTATATGCCTTGATATATATTAAATTGTTTCATATACATGGAAAAGCTAGACAAAGAATAAAGAAGAACAAAGAATTGCTACCATGGTAGATTCAATTGTCTTACTTACTTGGAAAATGGCAACGGGAGCAACTAGTCCTTGGAGAAGGACATCATGTTTGATGGAGTCGAAGGTCAGGAAAAAAGAGGAAATTCTTCAAAAAAGACTGATGAACACAATGACTGCAATCTTGGTTTCAAGCATAGCGATGCGTGTGAGGCCCTGCAAGACCAGCTGTGTTACCTTCTGTTATACTGAGGGCCACTGGGAACCCACAGAGACCACAGCTTAGGGATACTAGGAGTCAGAATCTCTTTGATGCCAGAAGCTTAAGTAAATAAAGTTGTTCTCAAAGGTGATGCTAATCTTCATTACTTCATTACTTACTCTCTCTCTCTCAAGCACAAACCACAAACATCTAAAATGTTGTTGATTCCCATGCTGATAGACATTTCTTATATTTCTCTTGAAGAAATGCCTTGAAGAATAATTGCTAAATTATAGGGTACCGTGAGGATGTTACATTTTCTCAGGAACTATTTCTAAAGTAGTCAGAGCATTATATATTTTTAGTTCAATGTTTGAGAGTTATGGATGCTCTAAAGCCATTGGCCTTGATTTATTATTGACAGACTTTTACTTTTACTCTTTAATTGGTGTGATAGATTGTGATTGTGCTGACATTTTCCCATTTTACTTATTTGCTATCCATATATCTTCTTGTGTTCATATATCTTCAAAGTGCTCCTTCCAATATTTTCCTATTTTATTATATCATTGTAGGATAAATTTATATAATATATATACTTTGAGTTTATCATTTTATTTATTTTTTATAGTATCTGCTGATGAACAACACCTTAAGTTTCAGGGAGACCAACTTGTCATTTCTATGGTTAGTTGTTGTTTTTAACAGTTTTATTGACATATAATTCACATAGTCATTGTTTTTTATTCTCCTCGCCTCCCTGCATCCCCCACCCCCAATATTCCTTGTCATGCTCCTAGGAAACTATGAATCCAGTTACTGCCTCTGTATACTTACCTATCCTAGGTATCATTTGCAGAAAATATAACAAAATAAATACATAATAATAATAACAACAAAGCAAAGTAAAACCTCAATGGAAACCCACGCAGAAACTATTAAAAAACAGAAACAAATATAAAACGTGTCAATGGGAGATGGATGACAAGATGTCACATTTTAACCTTACTACAGCTTTAGCCATGTGCCCTACCATGCACCCTATCTGATAGCAATGCCTTCCACATTCCTGGTTCATGGTCAAAGGGACTCATAGGAGGCTGAATCCCTGAAGGATACCCTGCACAGATTTTGGGCTTTCATTGCCATCCATAGCCTTCTGCAGAAGAAAGTGTTCAGAGTTTATGTTCTGATATCATTCCCTCCTCCAGATGTGAATTTTATGATTGACAGTCCTGGGCTGGGGGGCTTCATTAGTGTGGACTTAGCTGAAACCTCACTTATGGTTATTTTTGTGTCCTGTTCAAAATAACCATTGTCTATCCAATACACAATAATGGTCTTATATTTTCTCCAGAAAGCATGTAGTTATACTTTTATATTTATGTTCATAACTCATGATGAGTTATATTTCTACCTGAATTGAAGTTCACTTTTCTTCATGTACATATCCAGTTTTTCAGAATTCTTTCTTTTTTTAAATGATGTAACATATTTATTGAGCACAGTACTGATTTGGAATTGCCATATTTACAAAGACAGAATACAATTAAACAAAAGTATTTTCATATTTATATTATAATCTTTTTCATTTTATGTAAGGTTTAATGTATCAACACAGTAATGTTTTCATTTTTGTTACCAAAATCTATCTATCTATCTAGATCTAATATTTACAAAATACAAAAATTATACTTAAAATAATATAAACATATATTTTTGGTAGTGATATCGCATGGTTTAGATATCGCAAAGCCAAGCCCCTGAAGAGTCTCCAAAATAGATTTCAGTCTTTGAAGGGCAGCTCCCAGAATTCCCAGGACCAGTGGGAGAGAGTCGTAAAGGTCAGAAGACAGACCTGGAATTGTTTGTTTGTTTTTTTTTCAATCTTCATTTTTCTTTGGTCTCTGTCATTGTTGGTTTGCCTTCTTACATAAGATAGGTATGGGAAGCAAGCTTGAGGAGAAAGCAAGGGGACCAAAGGTCCCAGAGGGAGAAGGAGGTGGGGCGGCGGGGGGGGGGGGTGAGCAAACAAAGCCATAGACAGGGGAACAACTGGGAACTTAAAATAAAAAACAAGGAGGACATAGAGATCCTGGGGGTGCTTGGACAATAGCAATCTACCTGAGGGGAATTACTAAGCGGTAGAAGTAGGGTGAGTGTAATGGTAGGTAGGAGGGAGGTAAAAGGAAATAGAGGAAAGATATAGGTAGCAAAGCTATTGATCGAGGCATAGCATAGGTGTGTACATATGTAGATACATTAATTCTTAAAAATAGAGGTTTTGACCTCAGTACATATATTTATAGGGCAATACACTGAGAGTGGACAGACTGTGCTCATATCTTCCTTCAATGCAAGAACGCTTTGTTCTTAGAGAATGACATTTGGTGATGCTCACCCTCCAGACACAATCTCTGAAAACAAAATGGATGCATAAGCAAATGTGGTGAATAAAGCTGATGGTGCCCAGCATCAAATGATATTGTTAAACAAACAGCCATCTAACAGAGAAGCAATAAATTCACAAGGAAGAAGCACATCAGCCTGTGGGATCATGCTGTGTCATCAGGACAGGTAACAAAATCAGAAGAACCCAAACAAACAAACACCCATATAGTTGAGAACGAGGGGTGTCAGAGTAGATACCAAAAGCCCATCTGTAGATAATGTGTCATCCCTCACATAGGGAAGGGATGAGTCAACCAGGACACAGTAAAAAGCACCAATGAAGCACACAATATTCCTTTGGCTCCTTGAGGCTTCCTCACCCCTGCTGTCATGACCCCAGTCCTGCCTTTCACTGCATGTTAGACCTGAGAATGTGCACAGGTGCAGATAAGAGATCCGAGGTATGGACACACAATATCCGGGAACAGGAATGGGAGCAGTGATACCAGGAGGGTAGGGGGAAGGTGGGGAGAAAAGGAGAATTAAATGGGAACCGATGCAATGATTGACACAGAACCACACACACACCCCTCCAGGGGGAGGAACAACAGAAACCTTGGGGGCAGGGAGACAGCAATTGATGTGAGATATGAAAATAATAATTTATAATTATCAAGGGGTCACAAGCATAAAAGGGTGGGAGGGAGGGCAAAAAGAGTACCTGATACCAAGTGTTCAATAGAAAGTAAATGTCTAGAAAATAATGATGGCAACATATATGCAAATATGCTTCATACAATTAATGTATGTATTGTTATAAGAGCTGCAAGAGCTCCCAATAATATTATCTTTTAATTAAAAAAACTGTACTATATTTATCCAAACCATACAATATCACCACAGAATTATTTCTTGAAAACATTTTTATTGGACATTCTTACACTTTGACAATGAATTTTTAAATATATATGTATGCACCTAGTTCTGGATTCTACTTTATTTTATTAATTGGTTTGTTTATTCTCATAGATAACAGTTATTATTGGGTAGTATAAGTATTCTATCACTTTTTTCATTTTTAAAATTTCGTGTTCTAAGTACTCTAGACACCTTTGATTTTCAAATACATATTAGAAAGCACCAATAGTCTAGGATATGCTCGTGGACTTTTGAAATACATTAAAATGATTTGAGATAAACATAAAGGAAATAAATATCTTAAGATATCAATGAACATGATTCATCTCTCCGTTAACTAAGGTCTACTTTAAATTTTCACAGCATCACTTTGCGATATTCAGGTTAGAGATACTACTCAGTATCTTTTAAGATTAAAAAACCCTGATATTTCTGATGTAACCGTTCATTCACAATAGTGTTTGCTACCATTTAATTCTGAATTGTTTAGAACCAACAAATATAATCAATTGAATATATTGCCTTATATTTTGTTACTTTTCTAAATGTATTTGAGTTTACATGGCTATATTTAGATTATACAGAAACTCTATAATGAAACATGTCTGTTTTAAAAACTCTTATACCTTTTTCAGTTTATCTCTTTCTTCCTTTTTTATGTGTTCTCCATATGTTCCATGTTTTATACAAATAACACTAATTTGATCTGCCACTATATGCTATAAGTGTATCTGATAATCCTCAGTCTTTAATATGCCATTTATTTTTACCAGATAAGTTGACATTTACATTGCTAACTCCACTTAAAGTCATCTCACATTCCTCATCTGTATGTGCTTTCTAAGTATTATACTTGCAACGTGAAAAGTATTATTGTCTCTGAATGGTTATAATTTTGTAGAACTATAACATAATATTTATGTACAATTCTAAGTCATGTTGCTAAAAGGTAAGTCTTCTGTCTCTGATTTTTTTTCAATATAATCCACTGTTTAAATATGCTTATGATATCACTATCAAAATGAGTCAGTGAGTAAAAGAAAAATATAATGAAGTTCTTGAACTCTTTTGGAAATATTTCAGCTTTGATAAAAGTATATTCCTCTTCAGAAGTTATTATGTGATGTCCTCACAGAGATTGTATTTTATATTTTAGTTGAAATACCCATTTTTACTTAATCTGTGAATTATTCATCAATTTGTCATACTGTGGCTCATATAGCATTGTGCTCCAGGAAGCTATACCACTGGCTCACGAAGCAGCAGAATGATCACCCACAACGGCCAGGCTTCAGAAGAGCTATAGGCACAGACGAATTAAGGGGGAAAAGTCCTGGAAAAAAGTTAGCCACCAGAAATCTTAGGAATAGTAGCAGAATATTGTCTGATATGATGCTCAAAGGAAGAATCCGTCACATTGAAAGTAACTCAAAATCCACTGCTGAAGTCCTGGCCCCACAAAGCAAGGTTGACCATAATGACATAGATGGTAAAGGGCTTTCTGGATCTTCCCCTACTGATGTTGCATGGCTCAAAATGGTTTCTAAAAAAAGGCTACAGATAGCCATTTATACTTAGAATGTGGAATGTAAAAAGTAGTAATTCAGAAAATTCAGATGCTAGCAATAACAAACTGAAACAACAACAAGAGATAAATTGCCTAGGAAAAGAAAGGTCGGTGAGCTGAAGTAGACTGGTATTGGTCATTCTGAATTATTAAATAGCCATATGATATACTTTATCAGGTATGGGAAGTTAAGGAGAAATTGCTTCACATTCATTGACAAAAATAACGTTTCAAGAACTGTTCTGAATTAAACAGGATTTTATATAAATATATGCCTGTAAAAAAGACAAATTAACATGGACAATTATCCAAACATATACCCAAATGATTAATGAAGAAATGAGAGTTTTATCAAAATCTGAAGTATGAAATTTAGCAATCATTCAACCAAGCGGCATAGGGAACAATTTGTGACAATCATGCAAAAATGAGAAATAAACAAGGATGGGGAGCATGCTTTTGAATTATATCTCATAATATGTGTTATATTATATCACACTTTTGAATGATATATTATAGTATATATTTGTATCATTTTTGATTTCTCAGATATGAGAAGCTATGTCAATTTTTTATTCATTGAAAATTCAAATTTTTATTTTATTATTGAGTCTTGGGAATGTAAATATTTTTCTCTCACACCAAGATAGAAAAAAGAACTATAAATTAAAAATAAAGTGCTTTCAGTGTTTTGGTTTTAAAGCCCTTCTATATCCAGAAATTAAACAATACTATCTGAAGAATGTATCCTACAATAAAGTCATGTAAAAATAAGTTAAGTCATGAATAAAATATAATTATAACACATGCATTGTAATACTTTTTAAATTTTTAAGCGAACATTGGTAAAGATCTTTTAAAAGGCCACCCCCTTACAGCTAACATATTTTGATTTAAGTATTTTATTTAACAGGCAACAAGAAATGTAGCTGCACTGTATAATTTAGGAACACAATACCATTCTTCCATCAAGGTGACTAGATCAATTGCCTTGTAATTTCAAGCACTTCATTTTTATAATAAAGAAAACATCCCAAAGGGAAAGGCTGACATTTGATCCAGACAATACAAAAGAATTAATTTCTATATGTATCAGCATTTTTAGATACTTTTCATCCTGTTCTCTATAATCCAGGATATATAAATTAAATACAATACATAATTTTAGTTACTAAACATACTTTGTTTATCCCCTAATAGGAAATACTTGTACATGATTTGAAAGATAACCTAAGTTTAACTTGAACTTGAAGAAATAAATAATTTTAATTCCTTACCTATTAAATTTAATGTTAATCCAACAAATGTAATTTTTATTCATGCCTTGTTATTTAGCCAAAAAGCATTTGCAAAAGCCTACTCTGATTTGTTAGTTTGGAGCAAAGAAATCAGACGGGGATAAAGATAATCTAGTTGGGAAAAAGTCTGTTTTCCTGGTCACAAATATTTTGTGGAGGTTCCCATGTCTTAATAAGTGAAGTGGATTTGATTCGCCATGCCTCTTATCCCCCAAGGAGCCATGACAGACAGGATCTGGCCTCTGGGAATTGTTTTTACCCTCTGGTTAGAGGTATCTGTCAGTGTAGCTTGTCCTCGTTCCTAGGCTTGACAGGGATGCCGCATCAGGGTTGTGAATAGTAGAAAACCTCACCCATTCCTGCCTGTCAGCCTGGCTGACAAGCAAACCCCGGAGCTTCCGTGTTAGGTGTCTTCCAGCTCAGCTGGAGGCACAAGAGAACAGGGGTTTCCTCTTCCACTGACCAAAGGGCGTCCGTGCCACAGAAGTTTGACTTCTTACCTAATGGGAGTCCATCTGGTTAGTTCCTGGAATAGTTTGCTCCTAGCTACACACTCAGTGAAATCAATATTCAACTAGTAGTAAGCATTATGCAAACCTAAACTAAAACATACAGGAAAACAGTGCTGAGCATACCATAATAACTTGTAGATATAAAGTTCATAACTACAAGCCTCACAAATGCATCCCTTTATTAGACCCCATGTTACGTGTTACAACATCCATCTTACTCCAGCCATGAGTGTATAATTTGTGTCATCCCAACTCATGTCGCCTCTTCACATTATGGTAGATTGCATGCTGCTGTAGTGCCGGGAATGTGCCACTGGTATTTTGAATACCAGTATGACCACATGTTTCAGTGGAGCTTACAGAATAAGCATAAACTAAGAAGGGAGAGCCAATTTATGAAAAAAATTAGGTACAAAAACGTAATGTCTATCAGTAAGATAATGCATAAATCAGTACCAGAAAGGGAAGGGTGAAATGTATTTAAAATATGACTTGGGAAGAGCAGTCTTCTCAGTAGACAGCAGACTTCAGTGATGTGAAATGTAGAAAAAAATTTTGGAGAAAAAATTTTGGGACCTTCACTATCTCATGGGGAATGATTCAAAATGAGAAGAAACCGCTGTAGATATCCATTTTTGGTCAGACCTAAGGATTTTTTAAATATGAATCTAGGAAAATTAGAAGTCATCAAGAAGAAAATGGAAGGCATAGGGATTGATGTTAGGCATTTGGTGACCTTAAACAGACTGCTATTAGCAATGTTTACTCAGACAGTCATGCTGTGCTGTACTGGGGATGACAGTTCACAAGAAGTGGTGTCACATTTGTCTTCAAATAATTTTATCTTGAAGAGTGTGCTGTCTGTTCTACAAATATATCCACACACCCACAGGAAAGTCCAGTTAATATAAATATTGTACAAATTTACCCATGAACTACTAAGGCTAAACATGAAGAAATAGAAGATTCCAACCCATTTATTCACTCTGAACTTGACTAAAAATGCTAGTACTATGCATTGATGATTATGAGAGGATGCTAAAATTGGAAAATATCACCTTGTGATGAAAATGAAATTAGAGATCTCATGACAGAATTTCACAATAACAACTTCATTACAAATGCCTTTTTTCAACAATAAAACAACATGTGGACCTAGAGGGAAGACATACATAGAAATCAAACCGATCACATCTGTGAGAACAGATAATGGAAAAGCACTAGATAATCTGTATCACAAATCCAAGATAGGGGCTCAGACTATCAATTCCTCATGGGCTAGTATCAGCTGAACTGGTAGAAAATGAAAACAAATCTGGAGCCAAACTGTGCTCTCAGTGCATCCCACCTGAACTTAGCAACCGTCTCAAGGATGGATTCGATCATTGACCCCCAAGGATTGAAGAGCAGAAAAATTTTGACATAACCTCAAGAATGTTTCACACGAAGATGTAACAGACAATTAAAATGACAGCAAAGAAAATATAAATAAATAAAATGACAGCAAAGAAAAACAAAAGTAAAGGGAATTTCAGAAGACTGAAATCTGCTCTTCTACAAGGAGCACTCCCCCAAACCTGGAATTGTGCCAGACTGAGCAGAGCTTTCCTAGTCCGCATTTCCCCCGCTAGGTGAGCATCAAGCATGACACTGCCTGGGAAGCTTGCTTCCGGTCAAAGTAAAAAAAAAAAAAAAATTCATGAAAGCAGTTTCACTGGAACCTCCTTTTTTTTGTGATTGTTGATTTCAGAATCAGTGTGCGCCTGTGAAATTTTGTTTCCTGCTTGGCAAAAATGCTGCAAAAACTGTTGTGATGTTGAACACAGCTTAGAAGGACAGCACTCTGGGGGAAAAAATAAACTCAAGTGTATGAGAGGTTTTCTGATGTCAAAAAAGGTCTAATGTCATTTGATGACAAGCCTTGTTCTGGAAGTCCATCAACTTCCCGAACGGACATAAAAGTGGACAAAATTCATGCACTTGTGCCTGAAGATCGATGAGGGACCATTGATGAAATGTGGAAGTTATTTGAACTATCTTGGATCTTGGCTCAGTGAATTTTAATGGAAGATTTTGGAATGGGAAGAGTCACCACAAAATGTGTGCCTTGGGTTCTGACTGTCCAGTAAAAAGAGCATCAAGTGGAAACATTCAGTGCTTTGAAAGGTTGTTCTTTTTTAAGTGCTTTGTTGTTGTTGTTATATTGTTTGTTTTGTTTTGATGTGAAGAGGATAATGCATTGCGAGTTAGTTCCACCAGGCCAGACTTTTAATCATGCTTTCTTTTTAGAGGCTCTGAAAAGATTGCATAAAAGTGTGTGACAAAAAAGGCCTGATTTCATGTACATATACAAATACATTTATAAATAATGATACGGATATAGGTTTATGTACATATATTTAAATGTTAACTCTTAAGGTAGCACTTGGACATTGTGTCTCTACTCAAGAACACCGTAAAGGCAAGAACACTTTGTTTTACTAGCCGGGAAGTCTGTGATGCTCACCTTCCTGACACCATCACTGAAGACAAATGGGTGCATAAGCAAATGTGGTGAAGAAAGCTGATGGTACTCGGCTATTAAAAGTAATAGTGCTTGGGGTCTTAAAAGCTTGAAGATAAACAAGTGGCCATCAAGCAGTGAAGCAACAAAGTCCACATGGAAGAAGCACACCAGCTTGTATGATCTCAAGTTGTCGACAGGCTCAGCTATCAGGCATCAGAAGACACCCCCACCTCGAAAAATCATTATTGATAGGAATGAGGGGGACCATAGTGGAGACCAAAACCCCATATGTAGACAATGGAACTTGCCCTCAGAGAAGGGTCAAAAAGGAGGAGACAAGTCAGCCAGGGTGCAGAATAGCATGGATGAAACATACAGCATTCCTCTAGTTTTTGAATGCTCCCCTTCCTCACCCACTATCAGGACCCCAGTTCTACCTTATAAATCGGCTAGGCCAGAGCATGTACACTGATACAGATAAGAGCTCTCAACACACGGAATCCAGGACAGATAAACCCCTCATTAACAGTAATGGGAGTAGCAATACCATGAGGGTAAGGGGAAGATTGGGAGAGAAAGGGGAGAAAGTGGGATCTGATCACAATGATCAACATATAATCCACTTTCACCCCAGGGGGATGAACAACAGAAATGTGGGTGAAGGGAGATAGAGGAAGTATAAGATATGAAAATCATAATAATAATTTATGAAGGGTTTTAGAGGGTTAGAGGGTGGAGGGAGGAGCAGAAAAAGGGGGAGCTGATCCCAAGGGCTCAATGGAAAGTAAATGTCTTGAAAATAACAATGAAATATATGTACTAATATGTCGGATACAATTGATGTAAGTGTTGCAATAAAATTATTTAATAAAATTAGTTTTGAAAAGAAAGAAAAGGGTGATGGCAACATATGTACAAATGTGTTTGATACAATTGATTTGTAGATTGTTATAAGAACTGTAAGAGCCCCCACTAAAACAATATATTAAAATAATTTTTGAGGCCTGATTTGTGGCAGATGGGGGTCTAGTTTTGCTACCTGGACAATGCGCCTGCTCATGCAGCCATCTCGGTGTGCCACTGTTTGACAATAAACAGTATGCCTCTCCTGCCCCATATACCTGATATATCTGACCATGCTATGTGCGACTTCTTTTTGTTTCTGCAAATGAATAGGGACATAAAAGAACAGCAATTTAATGATGTAGAATAGGTGAAGAACAAAATGGTTGAAGTGCTGTCAGCCATCCAAACAGATGAGTTTTTAAAAGGTTTCTAAGGATGGAAAGACAGATTTCACAAATGCACTAAGTGTAATGGGGAGTACTTTGACAGTGATAAGATTGTATTGTGAAAAGTAAAATTAAATACATAGCTTTGAAAAAAAATCCAATTTTTATTGGGTAGCCCCTCTTAAAAACATACTCACTGTCCCCGAAACAATTAGTTGCCCTTCAACCACTTCAAGGGGTAGCCTATCAGCAAGATCCAAAAGTTTTGAAGGAAGAAATCCAAACTGCACTAAAAGCATTAGGCAAAATCAAGGCTTCAGGCATTGATGGAACACCAATAGAAATGTTTTAACAAGCTGAAGAAGCACTGAGATCACTTACTCATCTATGCTAATAAATGTAGGAGGCAGTTTCTTGGACAACTGACTAGAAGAGATCCATATTTGTGCCCATTTCGGAGAAAGGAAACCCAGTAGATAGCACACCATGCAGAATACTATCATTGATATCGCATGCAAGTAAAATCTGCTAAAGATCACGCAAGACCAGTCACAGCCCTCCATTGGCAGGGAGATACCAGAAGTTTAGGGCAGATTTGAAGCAGAACATAAAACAAGAGACAGCATCATTGATGGCAGTTAGATCTTGATTGAAAATAGAGAACACCACAAAGATGTTTATTTGTGTTTCATTGACTATGCTTTCAACTGCATGTATCATAACACAGTGTGGACAACCTTTCAAGAATGGGAAATCCATACCCCATAATTATACTTATGAAGAACTTTTATCTGGATCAACAGGAAACCAAACAAAGTAATATTGCATGATTTAAAATCACAAAAGGTATACGTCAGGATGGTATGCTCTCACTATACTTATTAAATATGATTGTTGAGTAAATTATCAGAGAAACTTGATTATGTGAAGAAGAATATGGTATCAGGATTGAAGGAATGCTCATTAACATGATATATGTAGATGACAAACTTACTTGCTGAAAATGAGGAGGACTTGAGGCACTTGCTGATGAAGATCAAGGGTTTCAGCCTTCAGAAGGAAGTAAAACTCAATCTAAAAACAAAACAAAACACAAACTCACTACTAGACCAATCGACAACACCATAATAAATTGAGAGTAGATTGAAATTGTCAAGGATTTCATCCTCTTTCTATCCACAATCAATGTTCAGGGAAGCAGCAGTTAAGGAATCAAAGAATATATTGCATTAGATCATTGGTTCTCAATCTTCCTAATGCTGCGACCCATTAATACAGTTCTTCATGTTGTGGTGACCCCCCAAACATAAAATTATTTTGTTGCTACTTCATAACTGTAATTTTGCTACTGTTATGAATCAGGCAAACCCTGTGAAAGGGTCGTTCGACCCCCAAAGGGATTGAGACCCACAGGTTGAGAACCACAGCATTAGATAAATCTGCTCTACAGGACCACTTTAAATTGTTGAAAAGCAAGGATATTATGTTGAGTATTAAGGTGTGCTGACCCAAGTCATAATGTTTTTAATTGCCTGCTATCCATGCCAAAGTTGAAGTGTGAATGGGGAGAACCAAGGAAACATTGATGCATTTGAACTATGATGTTATTAAAACCTATTGAAGTACCCTAAAGTGCCAAAAGAACACATGGATTTTTTCTTGAAAGAACAGCCAGAATGTTTCTTAGAGGTAAGGATGGTGAGACTTCATCTCACCTACTTGGACAAGTTCTCCGGAGGAAACAGTCCTTGGCGCAGGACATCACATTTGGTAAAGTGGAGTTGATGTAGAAAAATGTCCTGGTCAAGAGGGATGGACACAGTGTCTGCAACAATGGGCTCAAACATAAGAATAATTGTGAGGATGGCCCAGGATCATGTAGTGTTTCGTCCTGTTTGTACATTGGACTGTTATGAGGCGGACCAACCTGAACCAAGAACCAGCAACATCAGTAAATTACTCTATACGAAGCATTCTGATCTGAGAAGCAACAAAATATATATGTAATACCTAGGGTCACTACCAAAAATGATTGGTCAATATGTCAGCATAGTAAGAGCTATGATATGATTAAGAACCAATGATAGTGAAGAAAAAGTGTCAATTTCTTGGAAGACATTATCAAAAACATAGCCCCAAGAATTGATGGAATACCAATGAAAAGATTTCAGCAGTTTTAGAATCACTCATTAGTTCTAGGCCAAGAAATTTGGGAGCTAGCTACCTGGCTCACTGATGGGAACAGAAAGGTGACACGACAGATTTCAGATATTAACAAACAATATTGTGATATGGTCAAAATCACATACAAATAAAATTTTGCTTTTCATAAATAGTTTTAGAAGAATAATGACAGCCAGACTCTCAATATGAATTCAGAGGAGGACATGTAATAAAGGATTACCATTGCTGATGCCAGACACACCGAAATTGAAAGCATAGCCAACCGTGGAGATATTTACTTGTGTTTTATTGGCCAAGTGAAGGGATTTAGCTGTGTGGGTCACACCAAGTTGTAGATGGCATGGTCAAGAATGGGACTTCCAGAGCTTTTAATCGTGTTCATGTGGAGTCTATACATAGAACTGGAGACAGTAATTTAAACAGAATAGGGGATATTGCATGGTGTCAGATCAGGAAAGGCACGTGCTCAGGGTGTATTCTTTCACCATACTTTGATTTGTATATTGAGACAATAATCCCAGAAACTGGACCACTGGGAGAAGAATGTGACATCAGAATTTGAAGAAAGCTCATTAACAATATAAAGAAACCAAAAATCCTCACCACTGGATCAATCAACAATATCATGATAAGAGGAGGAAAAAATGAGGTCATCAAGGATTTTATTACGCTTTAATAAGCGCTCATGGAAGCAGCAGGCAAAATACCAAAGGGTTGCTTTGATTGGGCAAATCGGCTGCATAGAGGACTAAGTTCACCGGACTTAAGGTCTTTTCAATAGCATCATATACATATAAGATTCAGACAATGGACACTGAAGAGTGAAGAAGAATTGAGGCATTTGAATGATAATATTGGAAAGAACATTTGAAGGACCATGGACGGCCACAGAACAAACAAACTATCTCGTAGGAAGTACAGCTGGAATGTTCCTTAGAAGAGAAGCTGGTAAGATTTCTAACATACTTTAGATATGTTATGAGGATAGATCAGTCCCTAGAAAAGGACGTCATGCTTGGTAGAGGGTCAATTGTCAAGAAGATGGATTGATACAGTGGCTGCAATAATGGGCTCAAATATAAGCAGGGTTGTCAGGAGGTTGCAGGGCTGGGCTGTTTCATTCTGTGGTACAAAGGACTGCTATAGAGAACCAGCTCAATAGTACCCCAAAACAACGGCATGGAAGATGTCCACTAGGGGAGGCTAATTCAATTCTGTCAGGGTAGGACAAGTTCTCTGCTTATTTATTAGTGGTGTTCAATAACATAATCAGCACGTTTACAACTACTTTACTGTAAATGCTGTAGAGATGTTGATGATTCCCTAATTTTTAAGATATTTTAAATGTGTACACTATAATCTGGCATTTCTTATCAATAATTTGCATACTCTTTACATATAAGTTTACCTTTGAATTACTAAAAGGCAAACACTAAACACATTATTTATAGAGGTTTGAATAAATATAAGAAGTATCAAATACATAATATGAGAAAAATATACACATTATGGTTTTGTATAGTATATATAATTAGGGGTTTGTTAAAAGTGTGTTATAATGTAGACAGAGACAGTAAAAATAGAACAGATAATTAGTAAAGTGTGATTTCTTAGATATAACGAGAATGATTTTATTTTTCTTTTGATTTCAAACGTTTATTATTTTTGCAGAAAGAAATATATACAAATGTTCTAGTCATGACTACTATATGGAATGCAAAGAGCGCCATCTCCATGGAGTAAGCTTGTTTCTATTATCGCAGGCCAGTTGAGCATGGTTTCCCCTTTGATCAATAAAGCCAATGAAATGATAACTGAGATAGATGACTACATAGTCTGCTTATCATCACTTTTGAGATAGACAGGTAATTAGTTTTAGAACATTGATGTTTTCTTTGATATATGCAAGAATTTTACTAAATAAGTTTTATAATATTCATCTTAAATATAAGTATCTTAATATTCAGTGTTTGCAATTTTATAGATGAAAGAAATACCTTTCTAAAGGTCCATGTATTAACTTACATTATTTGGATGTAATATTATGTATAAATCTATGAATTTAAACAATTAATTTACTCTAACAATATGTATTTTGCATAATGAAATATGCAATACTGTGCAATTTTCACTGCACAAAAACGTATTAGGGATAATAATTCAATAAATCAAAAAACTATTAAATAAAAATAATATGCCCATTACTGAGTGTGGCAACTATCATATTTTGAGAGCTGAATTAAGTGGGAAAAATTTTATAAACCAGAGATTATATAATTAAATTATAATGAGATAACTAATCATAAATTAGCTATGACATGCATATCCAAAGATTAAATTATGGTGAGTGTATATTTCATATCAAAAAGTCTGTTTCTGAGTTCATTCAGTATTATATTGAAAAATAATAAGTAGCTAATTTATTATTGGAGCATCTAATTAATTAAAAATGCTGATTTTATTAAATATGAATATCTAATAAATGACATGTTCTTATACTCGTTTAGTGCTTCTGCAGTTACTACTATGCCTATACTAGTTTTCCATAACTAGACTCACTACCATCAGGTTACTTCCAACTCTCAGAGACCCTGTAGGGGACAGGGTTGAACTGTCATAGTGGGTTTCTGGAACTAACCCCTTATAGGAATTGAAAGCCTCCTCTTTCTCCCACACAGGAGCGGGTGATTTCAAACTACTGAACTCAAGGTTAGCAGAAGAGATTAAAATTAAATGAGCAGAATCTCAATGAACCAAAATAATTGAATAAAAGTACAATTATGTCTCTAGCAGAGCATTCAGTTCATATTTTATGATGATTTTCTTTAAAAAAAAGTGTTACTTTACAGTAACTTTTTATTTTCTGTTGCAAGCTATGCACATAAATAAATATTTTAGTGTTAAAAATGACACCCAAGGAGTTGTCTACTTACAATGGTGGGGGGTTAATGGGTCGGCTTGTTAAATATTCAATTATGTGAATTCAAGTGGAATATTGCCTTCTTGACTCTTTTTCAAATCCATTAAGAATTTCAAAATCCCAACTGGAGCAGTCTCAAGTCATTTATGTCAGTGTTCAGGAGATGAGCTTTTGGATGTAAGGAAAATCTTGATCCTCTTAAGTGAGTGGGAAAGGACAGTAACAGCGCATGCCCGGGGCTGGCTTCTCCTAGGTTTCCTGGCTCCCACTCCACAACGGAGGAGACGACACACGCACTGCTGCCAAAGGCTGTGTGGGAGCGAGTCCGTGGCTCTGTACCAATAGCAGCGTGTGTGCTGTGGAGAGATTAATAATAAGAAGCAAAGTTACTGTCACATTCAGCCCAAACAGAAGGTGAGTGGATGCTTGTTATCGCTCAATGGAATTCAGAAAAAAAAAACCCATATACATATATTGTAGAAAATGTTCCTCTTTATACATGGAATTTTAAAATAAGACAAACAGATGATACATATGACAAAACAGTAAACGATACACAAAAGTAAGTTTAACCAGCAACAAACCTTATTTTATTCACTCCCGTTCCCCTGTGATCTTAGCAGCTAGAATTTCATGAAACACATTTCCTAAGTTCATTAATGCACACACCCGTATCCAATAGTCAGTGTAGCACGTGGCTGTCAAGACACGCGCATGTGCGAGTCAATAGTCTGGCACCACAGGGTGTAATCCCTGTACAGAAGCCCTCTCAGAATTAGCCTTCTCCTCCACGGAACCTGAAAATGAGGCTGGACATACAGAAGGAGACTCAGCAAGGACATCCATGCATTTTCACAATGGAGGAACTTCTAACCGCTCTTGCAAGTAAGTATCGATAAAGAGGCTTAACAATAAAGTCGGTGACATGAAAGAGGAAAAGAAACAAGTTAAAAAAAACTCCTAAAATTGACTAAAGAAAAATATCTATGTGTATATGTAAAAAACGCCAAGAGTTAAACAGAGCTGTTAAACGTTTGGTACCATGAAAGAAGAAAAATCAGGGAGAAAATTCAAGAATATTTGATACAAAAATCTGTCTTTTAAGGAAGTAATAAACCCCAAAACAGAAATTATCTACAACTAAAATATTAAACTGTAAATCATAGAAAATGTAAAAGAGAGTCAAACATCACCCATCAATTGCAAGCAATATCAGAAAAATTTCAGGACATGTAATTGTCAAATAAATAATAGTCAAGGGAATATTCAGAGTTAAAAAAGGGTGACTATTTCTAAAACAAACTATATAATAAAACAAGACGGTTAAATCAAATACACACATGTACATACATAGATATGTCAAGATAAATTTTAGAATTCAAAAGTTAAGGCAAAATTTTAACATTAAGCATATGAAGAAAATCTAATTTACTCACAGATGGATCAGGATGAATTTTTAAATGTAAATAGCAATGCGATAGTTTCATCTGTTTTCAAACTATCTAAATGACTAATTACTCATAATTTTGAAAATCAGTCAATATAATTATTAAAATCATTACTTAAAATAATTAAAGGCAGTAAAACAAAACAATGGTAAAATAAACTATAAATAGACTATCCTCATATTCGCCAGCAGTAACAATGGCAACAAGAAATAAAGAGCACTAATTTTAAGACACTTGGAAGAACATAATTAGTAGTAAGATCAAATCTTGTTGATATGCAATGGCATAACAAATATTAAGTATATGCATTAATAATAAAGCATTTTATATACTACTAGAGGATTCACTTTATAGAATTTAGCAGGCAACCATGAAAAATGACAGGAAACTTTAAGAGCTATGTGTCCAAAACTAGATAAGATGCCCCAAATTGACTATTGTGTACATTCTACAGATTGTCTAAATAATAACTAGAAAATGTAGGATTTTGCGGTGGTAGGAGAGACGATCCAGGATAGAATAGTGTAATCTCTTATAGAGATAATGAAACGGAGAAATTTAAAACAAGATATGAAGCCATATTATCTAACACAGCAAAAGCAATTAAAAACTACAGAAGGTAAAGGGAGGTAACTCACCAAACTCCCTTGTAGGCTTAATAAGAAAACTAAAAAATTACCTGTTTGAACAACTGATAGAATATCAAATTAAGTCAATTTATTTGAAATTAAGTCAATTAAGTACTAACTCCTGTTGGACAAGCACATACTTGGAGACATTGACCACAGAAAATGAAATATACTGCTAACATAATAGCTGAATGTCCATCTCATCATAAGAAGAGGAATGCTATGTTTCTGTTTGTTTATTTTTTTAATAAACTTCATCTACGGTCAAAACAAAAATATCTCAAATCGAGAGTAAATGGGAACAAACTTTAATGTGTAAACCTGTAGTTATATAATATGAAAAGGTCAAATATATAAGAGTACAGATCTAGGACCACTATTATTTTAATTTTTGGAAAAATTGTACATAGAAGTACTAGTACATATCCTTAAGGACTAAAGTAACAACAGAAAATTAAGAACAATATTGTAGTAAAAGTGTTCTTCAATAGTAGGACAGGAAAGTAAAAGTGATGTTCTTAGAAAGAATATGTTCTCCATTTTTGTTTTAGAGAATGAATAGGTAGTATATAAAATGATGGGCAGGAAAATAGAGGTGTACAAAATAAACTGCTGTTTCCACAACCACTACTTTTCCATCTGTAACCAGGGATTTGTGGTAATCACAAGTGGCCCCCAACAAAGTCTCCCTCTCAGTATGTTTGCTCCTTGCATGCTGAAGACTCATGAACATATTTAGGATATGGCAAAGTGTGCTTCCCAAGTATATAGCCTGCCTCACCCCCCCCAAAAAAAATTAAAAAGCATTGCAACTTATACCTCAATATCTTGGATGGGTCACTCTGAAGAAGCCATCCACCAGGTAATGAAAACATTCAAGAAGCCTTGATGAGACATCCAGGGATGAGAAGCTGAGACCCAAGGCAAAGTCAACAACAACCAGCCATTTCTATAAGACAGAGGCCCCAGTGGTCCAAATGCACGTGTCCTGTTGCCCGATAATAAAATATTAGTTGTACTCCCCTTGATCCACCCCCCATGCTCACTCTGCTCCTTCCTCTCTAAAGAAGAGTACTGATGACTGGGACAATTCATGATTCAGACCCAGATCCCTTTCAGCCAGAATGTTCATGTATTGCTGTATTAAAACTGCAAATGTGATTCTTATAGTCTATGAATACAATGAGCTAAATATCGGTCCATATTCCCAAACAATTATCGATTACTAGAATTGTTATTTTAAGTTATAGTTAAAATTTTATGTGCTAATTAAGCAGAATCGACTCTTGTCATTATGAAAACTCAAAAAAATTTGGGACACATGCAATAAAATGTTTATAGACTTTTGTTTCTTATGAAAGTAGAGATTGTTTAAATCCTGGAGTAATATTTTTATTTAACATATTTAATTATATATCAATATCATAAAAATATGTCATGGCTGCTATAAAACAACTACTATCTTTGTTATAATGAAATAAATCCTAGCAAATGCCTTCAGGGTCCCTAAGTAATAAACACTGAGCAAATCACTTCACAGAACTGAGCAAAACAAATAAAATACCAACATTGGCATCTATAGTCAATAAAAGATTATTCATAGTTGTTTATAGACAAACAACACCAATTTGTCTCACAGATTTAAGATGGAGGAAAGTTACCAAAGTACTACTAACACACACACACACACACACACACACACACACACATGTCTTACCATAGGGTAAATTCCAATTCATTGCAATTGACTGAGTAGACATGTCCCATGTGATCCCCAGGACTGTAACCTTTACAGGAGCATGCTGACATAACTCTGCCCACAGAAATGCTAGTAGGTAAACTTGTCATTAGCTGTAAATCACTTAACTATTATGCCACCAGGGCTTCCTACAACCATGTCATTTGAAGCAAAAGAAGCTTTTTACATAAATTGAGAGGGTAGAAAAATATTCTAAAATGTTCTTTATATTTTACCATCATTTCCTTCTACCAGTAATATTAACCTACTACTCTAAATAATAACTCTTAAGTATGAATTTGGAATAAAAGAAAATGAAAACTCTACATTGTTGAAGAAATTGTAAAAATAGATATTCACATAGAAAATTAAACTTAGTAAACATAGAATCTATGGAAGTAATTTAAGAGACTAAAGGCATATCCAGAAAATCATGAAAACTTGTGGGTTGGATGAAGTAATAATGCGTAGTAGAATCTCAGTACACATTTAAATATCTTGACATGAAATGAATATAGCTCATCTAACACTCTTTTTGAAAAATGAGTTTTTGGAGGCTATGCGACAGTTTTATCAGCGTATGTGCCTACCTATACTTGCCAAGGTGACAGTGATTGTGATGCTGCCGCAGGCCTGGGCAGTGCTTCACTCTGCTGCACCTCACGTTGCTAAGAGATGGGATCATGGTGGCACCTAACAGCACAACATCCTTCTTCTAGAATATGAGAGTCTTGAAATCCTCCGACCTTTGACTATGACCTCAAATGTGTTCTGTGATAGGATCATGGATTAAAGTCATTATCTTTTCTCTTATAAATTTAAATGTTTTTATTCTATGATGGAGGTAATATTAATAGTAGCACCCAAATAAGGTAATGGACACAAGAAACTTCCACACTACTTGGCTCAGAGTTCTAATAAACCTAAGCAGAAAATAAAATGATTTTAGATATATGCTTTGAGTAGGAATCAACTCAATGGCAGGGATGTGCATGTACATGCTCAAATAAATATTATAGCATTAAAGAATTTAATGGAATCTATATGATTATTAGATACATTAACCATGAAAAGCAACAAAAAGAAACTGGGTTTTCAGGCACACACAATATTCAAAATGCTAAACTAAATTTATTGAATGGAATCATTCCTCTTTTATGAGTAGAAAAATGGAAAACTCACAAACCTACTGTTTTTCTGGGGAGGTATTTTCATGCCTGAAACTCAGCTGAGAATGCCTAAGTAAACGTGTAGCCATAGATTAAAGAGCTTCCACACAGATATCTGACACTTCATCAAACTCAATTTGAGAGTGGTATGAGTTACAAATTGATGAGTAATCCTTGGAGACAAGTCCCACGAGTTGCAGCCCAAAGGAAATGAAGGAAATGATACATATTTAAAAGGTTTCTGTCGGATATTTCAATGGGAAGATGTTGTCAGTTGAATTGTACACAAACATCCACATAAACACATGCCACCTTGGCTAGGCCATAATTCTCAGTGTTGTATAATTATCTTTCTTTGTTGTGATCCGATACAAGTGTCCGCTGTGATGTAAATCCTATCGTCGCTGGTGTTAATGTGGTAGCGTTTGTGGTAGGGCAGTTTTGTTAATGAGGCAGCTTACAGCCTCACAGGATGGCATTGCATCGTGAGTTGATCTCTTCTGAAATATTAAAAATACCATCAGGCTAGCAAGCAGTGATCAGAGCTTCCGTTCTTCAAAACAAGCTAACTACCATTGAGTAGATTCCAACTCTTAGCGGTCCTACTACATCCAGGAAAAAAGGGCCAGGAGTGGATTTTATCCTTTTGACAGGAATATTGTACTTAGAAACTAGGTGAAGAAGACTCACCCAAAGACACATGGATATCTCCAACCAACACTGGGCCCCCTGATTTGGAAAGGAGGCAAGGACTTTTGCTTCCAGCTATTCAAGAAAGACTTAGAACCCTCAACCTCAATGTGTAGCCTTCTAAAGCGAGAGAATTGCCTCATGCACATTAAAGCTGAGCACCGAATAAGGATAACTGAAAACCGGAAGCATTGGAATCGTGGTGCTGGTGAAGCATATCGAAAGTCCCGATCACAGCGATCTACAATAAGCCCCTCCCTTGAGGACGGACAACAGAACAATCGCTGATGGGAGGCATGGGTCAGTGTAAGACATGAAAAAAATAATAATTTATAAATTATCAAGGTTTTCTGAAGGAAGAAGGGTGAGGGAGGGAAGGGGAAAATGAGTTGATACCAAGGAATCAAGTAGCAAGAAAAATGTTTTGAAACTGATGATGGCAAAAAAAATGCACAAATGTGCTTGACACAATGGATGCCTGCATGTATTGTGATAGGTGCTGTGTGAGCCCCCAATAAAATGATTTTAAAAAAAGAAAGTACCATGGACTTCCAAAAGAACAAACAAATCTATTCTGGAAGAAATATAGCCAGATTGCTCCTGGAGAAACCCAGATGTAGAAATAGTATCTAACATTCTTAGGACATGTTGTCGATAGAGACCAGGCCCTGGAGCTTGCTCAACTAGAGGGGCAGTGAACAAACCATAAAAGTTTCTCTACTGCAAGATATAGTGTCTGGGGTCTTAAAGGCTGGAAGTGCAAAAAGCAGCCATCTAGTAGTGAAGCATCAAAGCCCACATGGTAGAAGCACACCAACCTGTGGGATCACGAGGTGATGATGAGATTGGGTAACAGGCATTAGAAGACCCCTCCCATTAAAAAGTTTTTCTCTTAGACAAATTGGCTGCAACAACAGCTTCAAACATAAGAACAACTGTGAAAACAGTGCAGGATTAGAGAGTGTTTTGTTCTATTGTGCATTGGGTCATTGTGACTCAACCAATTTGATGATACCTAACAATAAAACTGTAAGGGAAAAAATATCTGTGTTTTAATGTAACCCACGTTGGGTATTTCTGTTATAGGAATGCTAAATCACTCTGGCAGAAGGGAGATGATGAACTTCATTAGAACAGATTCATCCTAGAATCAAGGTAAGAAGATAGAAGCTGAAGCGGTAAGGGATGCACTGATTACAGGGATACAATAGTAACTTATGTAATACAATTATCTGGCAATATTGTATTAGTTTGAAACAAAGACAATGTAGTGATTCCTTTGGACAAAATTGTTTTTATGTTATTTTTGTTTGTTTAATACAGAAGCAAAGAAAACTGTTAAAATGAAATATCTTTTAAAAAGAACAATTAGAATGCAGAAAATATATCTTATCATTAGATTTAAATATATTATGATTAAATAAATAATAAATATTAATGAATAATTAAAATAATTTTATGAAAAATACATGGTTATTGAGGACTAAATATTCAAACCGGAGCTAGATATGATATTTAAAGCACTAGACATATCAAATTAGAAGTGCTATAGAAAACTAAACAGCCCATGTTTCTTAATCTAACTTTCACCTCACACTATCCCCAAACTTATCTCTCTTTTGTTCTTTCTCTCATTGAATAATGTTAAATAAAGAGATGCTGAAAATTCAACATTTACTCAAACAAAGAAGCTAGAAATCTGGCACGTATCAACTCCCACATTTAGAATACCTAATCAATCAGCCATACTTGCTTATTTTATTTCGTGTAAGGTTTTTAAATAATCTAATGTTATCTGTTCTAAGTGTCACTCAGTTAAGACTCGGTATCATCTTTTCTAGATTTGGCCTCCATCCAAATCTTTTTTCTGCCTCTTGAAACATCCATCATCAAATACAACACAAATTATCTTTATACGGCGCTAAAAACTTCAGATTGTTCTCCCAGATTAGAATCTTATAATTGCTGAGTAACACTGAATTCTGTTCCTTTTGGGCCCAAAGCCTTCGAATTTCTTACAGTTAGAGATGCTCAAAATTTATCTTTCATAATGGGACACTTACCTACAACGTTATATCTTACCTCTCAGAGACAACACATTATTATCTATCTCTTACTGCAGGGTCCTTGTGGTAATCTATCCAAAGTGGCTAACCCTTCACTTTTGTAAGAGTGTGTATGTGTGTGCGTGTGTATACATGTTTATGTGTGTGTGGGAAAAATCTTATTTTTGAAATTGTCTATTTGATAAATTTTATTTTTGCAAGGGTATGAGATAAGCAAATTGAATAAATTCCCTTGCTATGTCTGTTTAGTTTTCAAATTTAAAAATGTTAAGTACATTCCTTCATGTTTATTACTTTCTTCCAAGTTGTGTTATCTCTGTTTATGCCATTTTAGCCAAGCTCATTTCCATTTAATTACATTTCAAAACATTTACTCTGAGAGAAATACACCAGTATTTTAGTAAAATCCATTCTTCATATGATGATAAAATTACCCTTAGAAGCTTAGTACTTTTTATAGTACTTTTTAAAGTGTGTGAGAAATCATTAATGGTCCGGAAATATATGGTCCAGGAATGTGAGATGCAATATAATTATGCCATATTAAAAGTAATCAGATTGATTTGAAATAAAGTTTAACTTGATTCAAAACTGAGTACCTATTAACTTTATGAATATAGTCTCCAATACTCAATAAAGAAGCAACAATTTACTATCTGAAACTCTGTTGTGTGGAACAAGTTAGCTTTCAATGCAAGGAAAAGCTTCTAGAAAGTTCTCAGAATGTTAAAAGAAAAGATTGAGGTATAAAATAATACTACCTACTTATTTTATTATCATTACCAATTGAACTGCATGCTTTCTTCTCCTGTATGCTATCTGGAATTCTTGTCCAGCTCTAAGTCATATCATGTCAGTGCCACAAATTCAACAACTTTAAACATGAACTTGATATGAACTTCAAAATTTACTTGTCCTACTTAGTCAACTAATCTCCCCACCTACACATGCTCATGAATATGCTGCTGCTCTTCTTGTATCCAGACATCCTTCAATGCAGACCTTCATCATCATCAGAATCATCATCAGCTCCTGCCTGAGAACAGAAATCCCTTCTAAGACATTGGCATCTTCTGCCACCAACAGTACTTCAACTGCCTTAGCTTTTCTAAATGCTATTTCAATAACCCCTCCTTCCTCACCAATTCTTTAAAATTCTCTATTACGTTTTTTCCGCCTTCTTGGTGTAGTCTAAACACTTTATTATGGTACATCAAAAAGATCCCTTTACTATATGTTCCTAGTCAATGTATCCAGACCAGAGCCTCTCTTTCTTTCCAAACCCCTGACACTCTGCTCAGCTACACACAATGTTCATGCTGACTGAAAACTCAATGCTTTTGCCCTTCCTCTCGCCTATCCTTCCTCTTTCCCTTTCCACCTCTTATTTTCATATTCCTTCCACCAGAAAGCCTGCCTATGACATGACAATTTCAGTCTTCTCCATGAAACTTTCCCATCTACACCCTCAAATGAGTTCCACCTTCCCCTGTGTTCACGCTGCATTTTGTGTATGCCTCTACCTCACGCTGATATACTCTTGTTTGTGATTTTCCCATAGTGCATTTTAAAGATGGGAATCAGTGCTCCATTCATTCAAACGACCTTTCCTAAGTGTCTTCCCAGGGCCACACTCTAGAGATACAAAGATTTTAAATTCTATCTTGTCTCAAAGAAGGAAGTCACAAAAGACAGAGTGAAATGTGAAGCTGTATGATAGAGGAGAAGTGTGCTCGAGTTTATGCTGCTGCTGCTGGGTTTCACTGAGTCCACTCTGACTCATTGACCGAGGTACAAAAGACTGAAACGCTGACCAGTCCTATGTTATCCTCACACTTGTTTCTATGTTTGATCTCATTATTGCCCACCTTAACAATTTTACAGGCTTAACAATTTTTTTATCAAGCTTGATGGCATTTTTCAAGGATCAGTTCATCTGGATAACACCTCTAAAGCTGGTGAGTGGAAATCCCATTACTCACATTTCTAAACAGCATTCTAGCTGTACTTCTATTGAGACTGATTTGATAATTATTTTTTGTAGCCAAAGGTGCATTTAATATCCTTTACCATCATCATAATTCAAAATAATTGAATATTCTTTCTCCCCATTTCCTGTCCAGCTTTCATACACACACCAACTGACAGAGAATAGCATGACTCTGTCCTGCCCCTTGAGCCAGGCATTATCGTCCCGGAAGGGCCCTCCTTGACACTCGAAAGAGGTCTTTGACAGCACATTTGATGAGTAGAAAATTGTCATTTGATTTCTTAACTGTTTCTTCCATGAGTGTTGAGTGTGAATCCAGGTAATATGGCATTCTGACAATTTCACTAATCACTCCTCTCATCATAACCCTGCCCCTTGGTCTAGAGGAAAGCGTTCCTATCTTCCACATGGATGGATGCGCTATACCAAAAGCTGCAGTTGCTAATCCGCATCAGTAAGTGCATTGAGTCCTCCTCGGTTCAGCTAGCAAGTTTGGGTCATCTGTACTTGGCAGGTTGTTAATGACCTTTCCTCCAATCATGATGCCATCGAACCCCAGCTGGGTCATCACAACAACACAAACACTAACCACAAAACAATAACAACAACTAAAAGAAAACAACTTGTGGAAAGGGATACATAGGCTGAAAGGCAGACATTTTTATTTTCATCACCAAGACCCAAGACTCAGTTAATATAAGATCATCTTAAAGATGCAATAGTGTGTCAATGAAATGCATAGAACACATTACCTTTTAATAGAATGCCCTTTTAAGTACACATTTTTTCTTAATTGTGATATACCTGAAAGAAGGCTATGAATTAGAGCGGTCATATTGCTTTTTTTCACAGGCTCTGTAGGACATGTAGATTTCACATTGAATGACCTATTAATAACCTGTTAGGTCTTTAAAAATATACTTTGTCTTGAGACTCCAAAATCTTTCTCCCCCCGCCCTCCTTGGATTGGGCTGTTCGCTTCCCACTGCTACACAATTGAGGGCTTTGATTTTGTTGTTCATTTTTGGGGGGTTTTTTTAAACAGCAAAATGAGTGTGGATGTAGCTTCTCCCCAGAGCCTTCTTGAAGCTTCCGATTCTAGAAACTGTCCGCCAGTAACTACCAGTTTGGATGCTAAAGAAGATCACACATCCTTGCAAATGTCATCTGCCGAGGCTCCCTACTCAGAGACAGCCGAGTCTCCACGTCCTTCCTCTGTGGACCTGCTTCTGCAGAAGAGCCCAGACTCTTCCACTAGTCCGAAAGCCCAGCTGCCCGCCTCTGCGGAGAAGGACCCAGCGAGGCAGGAGGAGAGCCAGGGCCAGGGAAAGAGGCAGAAGGTGCAAACTGTGTTCTCACAGATGCAGTTGTGCTACTTAATGACCGCTTTCAGAAACAGAAGTACCTCGGCCTCCAGCAGATGCAAGAGCTTTCCGAAGTCCTGAATCTGAGTTACAAACAGGTTCCAGAAGCAGAGGATGAAATGTAAGAAGTGGCAGAAAACCACCAACTGGTCCAAGAATAACCATGGTGTGACTCAGGTCTCTGCACCTACAGAATACCTGGACGTCTGTGCTTCCGACCACCAAGGATGCCTTCCTTCTGGAAGCCTTCCCATGTGGAGCACTCGGAGCTGGAATAGCCAGGCCTGGAACAACCAGAGTTGGAACAGCCAGGCCTGGAACAACCAGGGTTGGAATAGTCAGGCTTGGAGCAACCAGACCTGGAACAGCAGAAAACAGACGTGGACCAGCAGCCAGATGTGGAATAGCCAGGTGTGGTGTACCCAAGCCTGGAGTAACCAGGCCTGGAATAGTCCAGCCTGGAACAACCCATTCCAGAACTGTGGAGAGGACTTCCTACTGCCCCAGGTCCAGCAAACTTCTCTCTGTGACCTGGAAGCCGTACAAACGTTAGATTTCTTTTTAAATAAGAGTCCATAAGCATACAATCTGAAGATTGTATGAAGACAGACATTAAGCCCCATGCCCATCCGGGCAGTGACCGCGTGACTTCCTTTTTTGTAGGACTTCTTGCTTTAGAATGCCCTTGCCTTGACAACCTGGTTTTCCTTGTTCCTACTGTATGGAGGGGCAGGGAGGGGGCTTGGGGAACAGGGTGAAGATTGTGGTTTCTATTTAACCAAAGATTCAATAATATGATGGTTTACCTTGGTTACTCTGCACAGCATGATAAGCCATGTCCCTGCCTATAAATAACTATATAGAACACTACCTTGAATGTTCTTAGGATCTAGCCTCAATAATAGGACCTAAAAGTAGGACGATGTGTGGTGAAGGGTTATTTGTAGTGCATAGGACGTGGGAGTCTTACTAGACAATTTAGGGGTGGGGGAAGGTTAAGTCATAATGTGCTTCTTTGATTTCCTCTACCCTTCTGCTCTGTTTTAATTATAAACCTTTGTTTGTTTCTTCATTGTATTTTGCTGCATCATGGTAACAACAATACCAACATCACTGGCTGACTTATGAATACTGGTGCACACAAATAAAAAGAATATCCACTTTTCCATTAAAAATACACTTTGTTAAATGCATGTAATCTTTGCAGTATTCATTTTTTTAACTTCCTAAAATATATACAATAGCCTTTGTTGCCTTTAAAATCATTATTTAAAAATGTATCCATCTTGATCCATTCTTACATGTTGATTTTTTATAAGGAGAATGAATTATTGCACACATTCTTTGACTGGTGCTTCAGTTCCACCCTAGACAGCAATATATCATGTCCAGGAGCTATTAATTAATACTTCTACCAAATAGATTGATAAGACATTGAAAGTATCTGAAAGTATGTTAAGTCACTTTGCTCTGAATTGTTTCTAGTCATGAAAATACTGACATGATGATTAAGTTTGACAATGTAATTCTACCCCAATTTAAGTTCCTGGCAACATGCCATGCTATGAGACCATCCATTTATTTAGCTTCAATCAAGACTACAAGAACAGTGTTAAAATTTTTATGTTATGAACGGCTTCTAGTACTCAACACAGAAGTCCATGATCACAAGATAAATTAATTACGTCACTTTTTTATGTGTTTGTCCATACAATACCTCACCTTCATCAGGGGAGTTGCCTGTGTGGATTTGGATGGTGTTAGGTGCCGCCCAGTTGGATCTGCCTCATAGTGGCTGTATGTATCACAGAACCTCCCCAATGCTACACCATCTTTACAACTTTTCTGTTTGTTCGCACTATGGCAGTTGGTTTGTCAGTCCATCTCCTTGGTGGTCTGTCTCTTATTCACTGAGCCTTCATGTTACCAAGTATGATGCTCCCTACCAAGAACAGGTCTCTCCTACTAACATGACCAAAGTACGTAAGATGAAATCACACCACCCTCCTTCAGAAGGAGCATTCTGATTCTACATCTTCCAAGATAGATGTGTTTGTTCTTTTGGCTGCCCATGGTACTCTCAAAATTTTTATTAACACTATATTCCATTGCATCAATTCTTCTCTGATCTGCCTTCATCGATGTACAATGTCCACACGCGTATGAGGTGACTGAAAATGCCATGACTTGAGTCAGGTGTGCGTTAAACTTCAAGGTGACATCCCTGTTCTTCAACACATTAAAGAGACATTGTGCACCAGATTTTCCTAACACGGAAGATCACTTGGTAATCTTGATTGCTGCTTTGATAAGCATTGATTATGGATTCAAGAGAAATGAAATCATTATAGTACCTTAATATTAGGTCCCATCAAATCGGATCCACCCCATAGCAGCCCTATGAACACAGAGTGAACACTGCCTGGCCCTGCACCATGCTCTCAATTGCTCTGATGCCTGAGCCCATTGATGCAGTCACCATGGCAATCCATCACTTCGAGGGCCCTCCTCTTTGTGCTGCCCCTCCACTTTACCAAACATGATGTCGTTTAACAGGGACTGGGCTCTCCAGACAACATGTCCAAAAGCTATAAGATGAAGTCTTGCCATCCTTGCCTTTAAGGAGCACTCTGATCTTACTTCTTCCAATACAGACTGGTGTGTCCTTTTAGCACTCTATGGTAATTTCAATATTCTCCCCCAGAACCACAATTCAAATACATGGATTCTCCAGTGTTCTTTCTTATTCAATCTTCAACTTTCATATGCATAAGATGCAACAGAGAATACCATGGCTTAGGTCAGGCATGCCTTAGTCCTGAAAGTAACATCCTTGTTCTTCAAGTCTGAAGAGGTCTGCTGAAACAGATTTACCTAATGCAATGCATTTTAGATCTCTCGATTATTGTCTCTGTGAGCAATAATTGTGGATAAAAGCACAACGAAGTCTTTGACAATGTCAACCCTTTCTACATTTAACATGATGCTACCTAATTGCTTACTGCGAGGTCAGTAGTTTGAAACCAACAGCTGCTTCTCCTATAAGAGAAGTTTCTACTCCATAAACAGTTAAAGTATTGGAAATTCACAGAGGCAGTTAGTTCTACCCTGTTCTATAGGGTCACTGTGACTCAGAAGCAGTTCAATGGCAGCAAATTAATATGTGAGTATTCCTATGAACTAAATTTAATGAGTCACTTAAATTTCCCCTTGATGGGTTAATGTATTTTTTTCCTTTGTGGGTCCAATCTTTCCTAATTCTGGGGATATAAGAGACCCAATGTTAAATATGCTGGGTGAGTTTAGTTGCTGGTTTTTGTCCATAACAATTGTCTATGTCTTTCTTATCTTTTTTTCAGTTTTTATTTTTGACACATGAAGCAATTTCTATATGTTAACTCAGTAAGAGCATTAGCATCTGTTATCATAACTCCTGAATCCTCAGCTGAATTTAAACACTCAGAAATTAGAATATTCTCACTGGGATCTTTCTTGACACCTTAGGCCTTGTGTGTATATATATAATGTCCGGATGTCAACCATTACCCTACCAACAAACAACAAATGCCAAACTACGCAAGTTCTTTATACTTCTGCAGTGGATTGACATGTTACTTTCTCCCAGGCTGACAGTTACTGTGTTGCTTTTTACTCTGGCGATTCCTCTCCCTTCAAGTCCATCATACCAATTTCCTTTCTGTAACAATTTGCATTTTCTACTATCCTCTGGGTGGCACAAACCATTTGCACTTGGCTGATCACCAAAGGTTTGTAGTTCAAACCCATAAAACAGCACTATGGCCGAATGTCTGGCACTCTGTTTCCCTGAGGATGACATGAACTAATCTTCTCGGTTAGTTCTACTCTTTAACCCTGGGGTGGCATTAATCAGAATTAATTCAAAGCTTTAGGTCTGTATTGTTTTTGTTTTATGTTCTATTAGGAAAACAACAATAACAACAACATAGACCACCTTAAAAGCTTCTTTCAATATTACTATATATTCTACTTTATAAGATGTATATATGCTCAGTCATATATCTGTCTGTTTTGCATACATTTATAAAACCCCTTTGTACATTTCGAGAATAAGCTTTACATTGAGTACTTTCAAATAATAGAATGTAGATTGTTTGGGTCCACATATGACTACACACTTTTCATGTTCATGGCTGCACATCAAAACATCTGTGGTGTATATTAATCAATGAAGGGTCTCTGATTATTTTCAGATGTGCAACATGTTTATTTTACAATACAACAACGCTTCTCAGTTAAGGCAACCCAATTAAATTTTGCTTCTGGAAACAGAAGATTTACTTCTTTTACTGTGTACTTGACCCTAATATATAATTTTTCAAAAGAAACATCAAGTAACAGAAATTGGATTTCAAAATTTTGTGTAAATTCATGTGGTACATAAAACCATGCTAAGTAACTATATTTAATTGTAATTACATGACATTATATTCTATCTATTCTATAAACTTAATTTAATAAAATTTTCTTGCTATACTTCCTTGAACATTATCAAAGAACTTCAAAGTATCCGGCCATAATTAAGTAGTTTAAAATATGGAAACTTAATGCAAGAGCTAGAGAATCATAGCATAACCAAATAACATTTTCTTATTCAGCTTTAATTTAATTGGAAAAAAGACTTAAGCCTCAACTGTTGCTTTAAAGAATTATGTTGCTCAGGGACAAATATGTGCCATACTCGTATAAGAGTCAATATTCTATTACATTTTAATTCTTTGAACACTTGGTGTATAATTTTAGCTATCTTTTATTGGTGATTATCTTAGCACCCAACAGCATTTATACATTAATAAAAGGTTAGATTATGCTGCAGTAACTAATTAATCCCCAAATATCAAATTTAGAACATCAGAAGTTTAGCCTGTGCTCATGTATATTCCAATGAATGGAAAACTCTCCAGGGGAGCCCTCTTGCATGGGATAACTTGGTAATTCAGTTTTCATTACTTTATCTCAATATTTTATTAAAATATCCAATCTGTCTTGTAAACCTTCATCTAATTCACAAGAAAATCTTTCTTTTTCAACCTATTAGCAATTTTAGACCTAGACTTTAATATTTCCATATGTTACTAAAAAATAATTTAGCAACATGCTTTTTATTTTTCATATTGCAATGAATGTTTTCAAATGAAACACCATATGTTGTTTATCGCAGGGATCTGTATAGATATCATCCAACTGAGTGAATTGGCTTAAGCAGAAAGTGGATGGGGGGAAGGGAACAGCTTTCCTTGCAACAGAACTAAGGACTTCCCCCCTCCTCTCTGTAGCTTTAGGGTAATGTGTTTAAGTCATCCTATCCAAGTGATCAGTATGCCTCTAGGGACAACAGCCAGGGTGCTAGGAACTTGAAAACAGAGGCAGCTCAAGCCATATTGAGCCCCTCATGTTCTTAACAACAACAATAAAATAAAGACAAAGCATTAAGCCTCCATTAGGACGTGCCCATTAGGACGTCCAGTAGGACGTCATAGCAACCCTATAGGGCAGGATAGAAATACCCTTATGGATTTCTGAACCTGTAACTCTAATGGATTCAAGAGCCTTATCTTTCTCCTGAAGCAGGGGGCGGGGTGTTTGAACTAGTGACCTTCCAATGCATAACCACTCACTCAACCAGGTCTTCCCCTGTGTTCTTAACCAATATGGATAAAGAAGGGGCTTGCTAGATCAGACTCAGTAAATGAACCAGGTGTCAGAGAATGATGGCACTGTTCCTGTACAACGCGGAAGGGAGGTTTATCTAGAACTGGTTTTATCCGAATGCTCCTGGCCCGTTGACCACTGTGACAAGTAATTGGGACAAAACCTTGCCAGACACTTGAGCAGGTCAAAATAATGGAAAAATAAGCCTATCTAGTCAAGGTGCTAAACAACACGAAGAAAGTGATATATAAACGAGATGGTGAAATAAGTTAAGTCAGTTTTCTACTTTAGATGGCTGCCTACATGCCCAAGTAGGATTGTATTTGTCCTGGTTGTACAGTTCTTCTTATTTCCCTCACCCAGCCTCCAAGCACTTTGACATGGAATGAAAGACCTAGCTCCGGCTTTCAGTTTCAGGTGGAATTACGCCAATCATTGGCACCTGTACTGCCTTGATGAGCCTTTTTCTGTCGTTTTTGTACACACCAACTTCCCATGTGGGTAAAGAACCCATGGATGGGCAAAATGAATGCATTCTCGGGAAGCGCTCTGCTTGCTCATGGAGACCCAGGAGCTGCCTTCTGAGCCCACCTATCTCCCTGCAGTGAGTATATCCCTTCCATTCTGCCCAGCCCTTCTTCCGCGTGTGGAAAGGATTGTGTATGCTCCCTCCTTTAGTCATGTTCAGAAGTAGCCATCCTCAACAAAAGAAGAAAGATGTGTGAAAGGAATCCTTCAGTATATCTGTGAGATGTAAATAAACCATAGCGAAGGCAGATGATTATTTAATTTCTCTTTAGTCACAGAAGTTGTTTGTTCTTCTGGGGGCACGAGGTCAGAAAGGCATATATAGATAGAACGAAATATGGATATATAAGGAGCATCTTAGAGAACACCAAGTATTCTCAGCATTAATGCACACAGGGTAGCATGCTTTTGAATTGAATAGTTATAAACCTTAAGAGTAGATAATTGCTAAACATTTGGCACAAAGGGAAAGTGCCGCTTGTCATACAAGAGAATGAGAGCACATTGGCCTAGCTGGGAGTGGAGGTGAACTGACTGTTGAAGAAGGTTATTGAGTGGGTCATATTAAACATGAGAGTTCTCAGAAGAGTCACACTGTGAAATTTTAGGAACTACGACATTGTTAAATAAAACAGATACAGAAAACCAAAGCCAGCCTCTCAGACTTAATAGAATGAAAAAATAGAGCTTGTTTATTTTTATAGATTTTGCAAAAATACATACATTTTGACAGCTCTACCACTGACTGTCAGAATGATTAGCAGAGAATTAGTTTGACATGCTCAACTAATTTAGACACGTTGCATATTATTCAGCATACTAATAACTTCCAGATGATTCAATATTGTAACATTTTAGAATTTGTTAGAATTTCTTTATCATTAAGCATTCATATATTCAAAATAATGTAAGAACACAGATGTCAGGATATAATTAACTAGCCAACTAGTCATCATTGAGCCAATTTTAATCCATAATGACCCCAAGAGCTTCAGAGAGTAAAACTGTAAACTTCAAAGGGTTTTTGATGATGCCAATGTTTCAAAAGTGGATTGGCAGGGCTTTCTTGAAGGGCTCTTCAGGATGAATTGTTACAGTCACTCTTTCAGTCAGTAGCCTAGCACATAGATGATTCGTCATCAATACAACAATAAGATAAGACATTGATATTGGGGTTCCAGTATTGGTTTATTCCTTTAAAAACATGTTTACAAATGTCTCTGCAATCAATTAGTGATGGCATAGAAGTTATGAAAGTAATAATGTGTCTTAATCTCATCAGGGTACTTGAGAACAAAACTTCCAATCAAAGCAGTGGCTTCCAAGGTGATCTGCTTACATTCAAGACAGAGATCTCAGTTCAGCAGGTGATGACAACTGTTTGGGGGATTGCCATTAGACAATTTTGGTAGAGTTTCTCAAAGCACACTCGACAGTTCTGAAGCTTTATTATGAAGAATTTTTAAGAAATTTGAAAATTGCATTGGTGACAAAAATGTCAGAAAAATTGAGTTTTTTAAAAAAATCGTAAAAATGAACTTGCCCATTCCTTTTGAATGTTGCAAGTCCTGTCCTTTCCATTTTCTTCTTGATGGGAAACCCTATGCCATCCACTCTCCAGGCAGAACAATACACAGCAGACTTTGTTGACAAACTCAAAGAACAAAGACTATGATGTTTCAGAAGTAGATGGACAGGGCTTTCTTCAAAATCCCAGCTCTTCAGGGTGAATTGCTACGTCAGGAAGTTTCTAGGAAGAGAGCATCATGCTTGATAAAGTAAAGGGGCAGTGAAAGATGAAAGACCCTACACAAGATGGAATGAGACAGTGACTGCAACAATGGGCTCAAGCATAGGGACGCTTGTGAGCTTGGCACAGAACTGGTCCGTGTTTCATTCTGTTGTGTGTGGGATGACTATGTTGAAACCAACATAATGGTACCTAACAACAACAGCTAACTGAGTTCTTTGAAGATGTTCAAGCTGCCATTTATATGGGCTATAAGTCAAAGACCACAGAATTATTAGAGAAAGAATTAGAGAGATTGAAGCACTGTCTTCAGAAGTATATATATATATATATATATATATATATATATATATATATATATATATATATATAAAATTTTATCTATATTTATAATTTATTGAAAAGCAATAGCTTTATACTTCGATATTTTATGTATTTATGGCAATAGTTTTACTTACCTTTATAGGTAGACTTTAGTTAAATATAAATAAAATGGGCATAGCAGAATTTATTTTACAATTTTTCCCCTTAGTTCAAAAATAAAATGAGTGCTACAAAATTGAAAAAATTATCTTCATCTCTCTTGACATAATATCCTTAATAGCTATGATTTGAAATGAAAATGCTTTTAATAATTCACTTGCAAAACATAAGTCCATGGGTATATGACATAAGGTAGGGATATAGATGTGTGTGTTTGTGTAATATCTATGTTGTTTTACTATTTTATTTTATTAACACAGTTGAAGCTCTCTGTGTGTCATGCCATAGTTAAAATATTTCCTCCATCTGGTTGAAAGTAAGTTTATTATTTCCCTTAGTTTTCTTTACATAGTTTTATAAAGGATGTAAACATCCAAAAAGATTGTTAGATTGTATGTACTTTTAAATGGTTTATTTATTATTCTGTATACCACTGATTATTTTTAGGAAACACAGAACATGATGCTTTGAAGCCCATTCTGACTCATGGGTATTCTACAAGACGGAGCAGAACTGCCTCATAGGCTTTCCTAGGCCATAAATCTCCATGAAAGTGGACTACCACGTCTATCTCACACAGAAGAGGCTGGTGGTTAAGCACAGTGCTCTACGAGACTAACTCAGGACCCTTTGGGTTTCTTTTCTAAAGTATCCCCATCCAGTAAACTTACTCTTTCTGTTCAAATCCTAATAGAGAAAGAAAGTCTATCATTGTGTCTCTCTATTGAAGCCAAAAACTCGACTTCATTTCTCTGCTGTTTATCATTCTGATAAGTAAACATGCAAAATAAATGTATTTGTCCACTCTCCTCCTGAAATGTACCTGGATTATTTACAAATTTTGATACTATGAAGAAGGTCGTAGAAAACTGAATAAGTACACCCCTGGTTACACTGAATCAATGACCATACTGGGAATTGAAGTTCTGGAAAAGAAGGGTTAAACAAGTTCAGCTCAAGGTGCTTCCAAATATCCCACAAGGTTGTTGTTATGTGCTGTTCTTTCCACTCTTAGCAACCCTGTCGATACAACAAAGTAAGATGCTGTCCAGTCTTGTACCACCCTCACAATTGATGTGTCTGAGTTCTTCATTGTAGCCACTGTGTCAATCAATGTGTTGAAGGCCTTCCTGTGCTGTTCCATTCTTGAACACTGTTACATAGCAATAAAACAAAAGTAAGCATCTTTCTGGTATTCTCTGCTTTCAACCAAGATCTACCTGGCATCAGCAAGGACATCTCTTATTCCACATCCTTTCTGCTTCTGGCTTGAAATTCTAGCAGCAACTTGTCAACGTTCTTTTGCAACCTTGGTTGAGTAATCTTCAGCAAAATTTTACTTGCATGAAATATTAACGGTATTATTCTATAGTTTGCGCATTCTGTTGAGTCACCATTCTTTTCAATGGATACAAATATAGGTCTCTTATGGTCAGTTGGCCCAGATAGCTATTTTCCAATTTTTTTGGCATAGATAGATGAGTGAGTGTTACCAGTACTTTGTCGGGTTGTTAGAACATTTCAATTAGTACTCCATGAATTGCTGGAGCCTTGTTATCAGTTAATGCCTTCAACGCAGCTTGAACTTCCTTCAGTACCATTGTTCTTGATCATATACTACCCCTTGAATTGGTTTATTGTCCTCTAGTGATTTTGGTACAGTGACTCTATGTATTCTCCATCGGAGAGTCACTTTTTTTTCTTTCTTTCTGGGGCTTGGCGGGAGGAAGTGGGTGTGTAAGGGGAGAAGGAGGGGATGTAGCAAAGTCCCATTCATTCATGGAATTGTCACACTGGGCTCAAAGAAGAGACACTTGTGTTCTAGAGCTTCAAGAGTCCACAGAGATGAGGAAGTATAGCATGTAAAGCAACTGTGAGCTACAGCTTACCATATACCTGCACTAAGGTGTTGACCAATCTGAGCGACAGTCCACGCTTGATGTGACAAGTACAGAGCCCATTGTCTTGGTTGGTATGCACATTATTGAC
Source organism: Tenrec ecaudatus (assembly GCF_050624435.1). Taxonomy (NCBI): domain Eukaryota; kingdom Metazoa; phylum Chordata; class Mammalia; order Afrosoricida; family Tenrecidae; genus Tenrec; species Tenrec ecaudatus. Next base: position 145,100,259 of record NC_134538.1, on the reverse strand, counting down.
ATTGAGAACACTCTAAAGTACATTGGCAAATGAATTGCTTTGGTCGATTGTCGCCTGATGGTAGCTCTCTTGTTTGACTAGGAAGGAAATGCATACATTAAATGTACAATTAGTCAATGTTCGTGCTTAAGGTTAGAGAACTTCTCAGTATTTTTCACCATTTCTTCTTAAGCCTTTGAAGCTCATCAAAACCAACAAGTGCAAGGCAAGGCATTTGGAAATAACATTGCTGCTCAGGTGCAGTTAGAGCGTATAATATGGTAGCATTTAGTCAGCCCTTCAATCTCTTCCAGTGGGCTCCATTCTCTTTCACACGTGACCTCCATTTCTATCACAGTAGACTTGTCAAGAGTCATCTTTTGTGTTGTTGATAAAAAGGTATTTGTGATGAAAAATTCATTGATCCTATAAAATTCTATCAGGCAATCTCCAGCTTTGTTTCTATCTCCAGGCCATAATTCAACTATTGGTCCTTTCTGTCTATTTCCAACTTTTGCTTTTTAATTTCCAATAATCATCAATGTATCTTGATTTCATGTTTGGTCAATTTTAGACTGAAGACACTGGTAGAATTATTCAGTTTCTCTATCACTAGCTTTAGAGGTTGGTACATTAATGTGGATAATAGTTGTATAGATTGGAATTCCTTGTATGTGGGTAGTTAATATATTATTCCAGACAGCATTGCACTTTAAGATACATCTTGAAATGTCCTTTTATAGAAGAATGTGATGTCATTCCTCTAGAATCTGTCAATTCCAGTATAGTAAATCATATGGCTCTCGGATTCAAAGTGGCCCAAACCAGTCCATTCCAGTTCAACAATGCCTGAAATATATATCTATCTTTATATGTTCCCTTTCATTTTGATGCCTTCTAATTTTCCAAGATTCATATTTCATACATTTAAAGTTCCAATTATTAATACATATTTGTAGCCATAATTTTTTCTCATTTTCAGTCATGTCCCATCAGCAAAGGAAGGTCCAAATGCTTTACTCCATCCATATCATTGTGCCCATATATTTTGTGTGTCTTCTGACCTGAGGGACTCATCTTTTGGCATGACAATTGACAATGTTCTGCTGCTTTGCATGAGGTTTTGGTATCCCACAATACTGGGTCAGATGATAATCCCTTTAAGAGTGGTTATTTCTTTTCTTTTTTTGAAACATTATTAACAACTCTTTTGGTTGTTCACAGCATAATACATGTCTATTGCCCATTCATGTTTCTTCTGTGAAACACATTTTCATGTCTTTGACTACTTTTCCTTTTAGTTGTTGACTATCGGAAAGAGTTGGTTGTAAATGTTAGAACATTTTTTAAAGACGCTGAAGTATGTCTTTTATTGAGTCATTAAGGACATCTTGGATTAAGCTCTGGGGGGTAGAAAGATAAGGTAGCCTGCTTTCTTAATATTTGCAGACTCAAAAACTCTTTGAGGCAGTTCACCTCTGCCCTCCAGGGTTACTGAGGCAGAATTGACTAAAAGACAGTGAATTTGTTTTCTTGCTGATGTTGTTTTGGGCTCCTGAGTTATTTTTGTATATCTTTTAAAAGTGTTTTTATTGGTGTCCATAGAATTGATGTTTTCACATTAACTAACAAATCATTAGCAATCTGTTCAAAATTTGTACAGGAATCTTTTTTAATTGATGTACTTGGCATTCATTTGGAAGCATCTTTCAAGGTAAGCAAAAACCCAGATTCTTGCTCATCCTTAATGTACTTCTCTCTCTGTAGATTGCGGGTGATCTGTTTTCCGCACAGCTTCAGTTCATCAATGGATATGAGACAAAATCAGCTCATCATTTTATTTTCCTTAGAAGGGTTTTGGTGGTCTTCTTTCTAGCTCATGCCATGTTCAAAATGAACCCAAACACAAGATTTTGTTAATATATAAGGTTTTTATTTTATTGCTTACTTCTAACAGTTTCATCCACGGTGAACATCCCTTTCTTCCTTTCATTGACAGTAGTTACTATAGCACCTCTAAATTAATTCTACCATAATTCCAATATCGAGGTGAGTTTAGGTTTTATTTGTATTGAAAGAATTTTAACTTGGAGACTGGGCAAACATATCCAGATTCTTTCTGGCAAGTACATTTGAATTAAAGCCCAGCACTGTGAACATTATGTTGTGGACAATCTGGATTCCGTTCTAATGCTGTGATAGGGATTCTATTATATGACTGCGCAGAAAGCCCCTTCTCCTCATTCTCCTTTCCTCCTCCACTCCCCCGGACTCCCATGGTTTCACGTGTTCGGGTGCCCCTCTTCTGTTTATCCTTCTTCTGCTCTCTGCTTTCTCCGCATTTTCTGTAGTTACTTTAAGAACTATTCCTTTTATTTAAGCGTGTGGGTAAGTCTTATTTTATAATGATTCAGAATGTAGATCTATGTGAAACTAGATGCTGTTTCTCAACATGTAATCGTCTCAACATGGCATCTCAAATGAAGTGGAATCCTTACATAAAAGTAGGAAAAGGAAAACAATCATTTCTAGAACAATATAGCCTGTATTCTAAAATATGGCTTGTTTTTGTTTTGATTTTAAAATGCTCTATATTTTCAATACTTTAAAATACCATCAAAGTGAATTTACAGTCTTCACTTACAATTACTGCTATCTAGCTTGAGATGACCCCTTTGTTTATTACTTAATGCTGAAATTTGTTGATATTCACACCCACAACGATTTGAATATTTATGCATATTGCCACGTATATAATTTGCTTGCATTAATGGTATTTTCTATCTATGATACAAGAAAAGACCCTTTTATGTGAAAAGAAAAGGACCTTTATATGCTTAAATTGCTTTGTGATATTATTTTAGACATTTACTGGAATAATTTAATGATATGTTTGCAAACTATCCATTTATATATTTCCTCAATACCTTTGGCCACCTTCATTCTTCAGCTAGGGACAGTCATTTGAGACTGGACTGCTATGGAGTGTCATTTTCAATAGTACTGAGATACAAGAAAATATGTGGGCTAAAGCAATATTGCTGGCAGTGAACTGTGATTATCTGTGGTTTGTCTGTGGGAGGACAGGAGGGAGATTTTCCAAGATTTTTCTATTATAGTACAGAAGCCCTGGACTTCAGAAATCTTAGATAGCTGGAGTAAAGAATTGAGACTGATCATATTACTCTCACGGGAAAAAGGGTTATTCTGGTTTATTTGTTTTTCCTTATTGAGGGCAAAATATTAAAGCCACCTACATGAACACACATGATTGCTTTCCTTCCTGCTGGCAAGAGATTGGGCAAGGTAAATACTTTCTTAATTCTAATGTCATACGTCCAGCTTTCAAGAGTTTTTGTTTTCGTTGATAGTAACATACATAGATTCAAACGTCTATAGGCTGTTGCTATGAAAATCACATCTCAGGTTTCCTCTGCAAACTGAAAAAGGTCATCCTATGAACGTAAATGAGGTCTGGCGGCACAGTTGGTAAACTCTCAGGGGCTAATGAAAGCACCAGAACTTTCAACTCAAGTCACCATGGAACCCCGAGAAGAAAGATGGGGACATTTTCTTCTGCAAACTTTGCAGCCAAGGAAACCCTCTGGACTGTTCTCCTTTGTCTTACAGATTCACTCTGTATCCCAATCAACTGGCTGCAATCCATAGTAAAATAATCATTTTCTGAAATATTGCAAAAATATTCCCCAATATTTCTATTTTATTATTATTGTTTTATTATTGTTCTAAAGCATTTTGTTTGGAGTTTGAAAATTGAGAATGTCCCAATGAGAAAAAAATATTTTTAATGCTTGAGAGATGCATGTGTACCTATCAGACAGCATTCACGCCAATTAGGAAAGACTATAATCATATATAAAAATTCCATATTAAAGTCCCCTGTTAGTTTGGCTAATCAGAATTTAAGTCATATATTGAGCTTTCCAATATACTTATATATATATATATATATTTACATACTATATATTTAAATTTTGTACATATTTACATATATTAAAAACACATGAATGTTGTACATTGCCTAAAACCCCACAGTCAATTCATTAATTGAGTTGGAATCATAGGTTTTTCCAAGATATAATCTTTTGGAAGCAAACCACAAGGTTTTTGTCCTACATAAGAGCTACTGTGCTTCAAATAATAATATGCATTCAGACAAAAGGGCTTCAAAATTAGTGGAATGTTTCATTAACTTTTAATTCCATTTTCTATGAACTTTTTAACCACCTATGTGCACATATCAAAGATTTGAATAAAGTCAGGGGGCGGGGGTAACGTGTACTGATAGCTGTGGATGCTACATGCATCATTACCTGGAAAATAGTCACTTCTTAGAGAAACAAACTGTAAAACTCCAAGACCAATGACTGGCATTTCAGAAGATCTAATTCTGTAAGTGAATGTCATAAAGTGTTTATAGCTAACTATAAAATCAAACCCACTGCCATTGAGTCAATTCTGACTGAAAGCAACCCTGTGTCGTGTTTCCATGACTGTAAATCTTTATGGGAGCAGAAAGCCTTCAGTTTCCTCAGAGTGGGTTTGAATTGTTCTGTTTAGATTAGCAGTCAGATGTCTAAACCTGTGTCACTATGTTGCTATATGATAGAAGAGTCCAATAATTAAATGCAGTCAAGTTGGGCAAAATAAAATCAATACATACTCAAAATAAAAAATTGTTGAATATAAAGAAAAACTTAGAACTCATCTTAGAATTTTACAGTTCTTCCCACATCAGCACTCCTTCTAAATAATTTCCTTTCCCCTACCTTGGTTTCTTCAAATGAGTAATTGCAATCAGCAATCAAGTTAAATATTTCCATTGAGATGCTCTAAATCATTAAATAAAGATATGAACACATACATATGAAAACTCAACAAATTAATAAATACTGAAGTTAAACAGAAACATATTAGTTCTGGTTTTTACCACCATCTGAGGATTAACAGTTATTCCTGATGCCAAATTCTGATAATACAACCCTCCTTAAATATATTTTTCTCCAGTAAAGATCAAGTTTATAATCATTAAAGAATAGAACCAATTTCAGAAAATTCAAATAAATTATACTACAGCCTCTAGATCTAAACCATATAATCCCTCAATTCTTTCTTTTATTCCTTTCCAGAAATTTACAGAGCTTTAACATTTACAAGGAATAAACATCCTTATCTATGCTTTGCAGGTAGGCCTTCTATACTACACTGAGAGTTACCTGGGTAGTTTAAGATGACAAAAGGGATATATTAAATCCTCTGTGTCTTTGGAATCGAAACTCTTATTTTATTTAATTTTCTTAAACTCTACTCCTCTCCCATACCTTAAAAGTTCTATATTGTTGCCAGATTGCTTCCAGGTCCACTACTCAGTGGAACAAAATCAAAGTAACACCCCCAGTTTTGCAAGGAATTGGAGAAGGATAATAAGTTGTGCTTGAGTTCTACATAGCTGAGGGCTTGAGATATTTTTTGGATATTTTTACATACTCCATGCCCACCCTAACTGGTCTTTTTACGAAATTTCATTCATAATAAAAAAGTTAAATTCTTCCTAAGCTTTTGATGTTTGAATTAATGGATGAATACAATAACAACAAAGTAGAAATATAATTGGCATGAAAAAAATTAATTTGACCAGATTAAGAAAGTATCAAAAAATTACTTTATGTAATTCAACTTTAAATCCCCCAAATGCTTCAATTTTATATGCATGTGTCTTAAAATAATTGACTATAGCGGAACAGCAAGGGAATGGAGTGGCAAGGAAAAAAATTGACTATGAATCTAGTACATAGTGGTAAGCAAACTATTTGAAGACATAATTTATAGGGCCACCTCATCGCGTTTTCCCCCTTTGTTATGAATATTAATGATGAACTAGCTGCCAGTTTCACTACTATGAGTAATGAGTTTGTGAAGTTACGTGATTGAGAAACTATTAAAACATTTGAAGCACTTGGCAATGAAGAAATAGCTGGGCATTAATAATTATTAGGTTTGGCCCAATTGTGATTATTTGTGATAAATGTACATCAAAGTGCCTTGGTCATTTTCGTCAAAACCCTTTCTATCGCATTCAGCAATTAAAGTAGCATCTTTCATATAAAAAAGAATTCTTCACAATATCTCTTGGTAAGAGCCTGACGATGGTACTTATAGAAGGAATGGATGATGTGGTTAAAAACAAAACACACACACACACTCACACACTCACACACACTCACACACACTCACACACACATACACACACTCACACACACACTCACACACACACACACTCACACACACTCACACACATACACACACACACTCACACACACACACACTCACACACACTCACACGTTCTAACTATTCTTGTCTTCATGATAGTAGTATAGCCAAAACCCTTTTGATTCTGTTTGCCTTTCACATTCAGCATATATTGAACATTAAAAACTAAAAAAATATAAAACCCTGAGATATAGATTAATTAAGTCATGTCTAAGAGCCCATGGCCAGAGAAACTAGACAGGAAGACATGAAAGTATCATATATTGAAAAATAAATAAATTGAATTTTCCTATTTACAGATAACATGAATTTCTATATAGAATTATTTTAATCTAAAAGAACTCTACACAAGTAATAAAAAAAACCTCAGCAAATGTTCAGAGTAAAATGTTGATATAGGATTCAAATTTATGTTTATATATTAAAATGAATAATTAGAAACTGATTCTGCAGGTACAACAGCACTAAAATAATGAAATTTCTTGGTATAAACATAATACAATGGTTTTTGGATTCATGTGCTGGAAACGGCAAGCAGTGGCGAACAAGGAAAGACACCAGTAGTGTAAGCCTCAATGTAAGTGTGTTTGTGTGAGTACTTTAGAGGAACATATCCACAGAAACTCAAGTATAAGAGGGATTTTATATAAAAGGTAAAGGTGCTTCAAGAAAACATCCCAACCCAGGGCTGCCCAAGCTCACAAGTCCAACATTGACCCATTAGCCCATATGTCTGACACCAATCCACAAAGTCCTCCTCTATCTCACAAAACACACACTATGGCACCGACTGCAGGAGGAAAGCTGAGTCAGGGAAAGTGTAAGCATCTCAGCGCTGGCAGGAGTCTCCATAAGGCTGCTCCAGCACCCAGGGCTGCATCGGGGTAGGTCCACGTGGCTTCTCAGAGATGTCTTGCAGGAAGTCAGCCTTGCAAGCTGAAGCAGGGAACTGGCTAAGGCAACTACACCCTGGTCCGACCATCAGAAAGCAAGAGACCCGACAACTAGAAAGGTGAGGCTCACTGAGTCATTTATCACTCCGCTCTTCAATTAACCCCACACGTGTTTATCGGCCAGGTTGGCACAATAAACTAACTTTATCAATTAGTAAGATATCTATCTTCCCCAAATCCTGGTGGTATGATGGTTACAAATTGGGCTGTGATCCCCAAGGACAGCAGTTGGAAACTAGCAGCTGTTCTGTGGGTGAAAGATAGGGCTTGTTACTCCAGTAAAATGTCACAGTCTCAGAAACCCATGGGGCAGTTTGCCTATCTTATATGAGGTGGCATCGGCTCGATGGCAGTGAGTATCTTTAACAAACGTCCAGAGCACAACTAACCAAAATAGTGGAAATTATTGTTTTGTCATTGAAATGGAAATGTTGACTTTGCAATATACATGGAAAAAGAAACTAGAAATATGAAAACAATTTTGCAAAAGATGGGCAAAACCAAAGGATTTACAATAGCTAATTTCAAGGTTTATTATAAAGACACAGTAAATGTGTATGGTAAGATCCAAAAATATAACATTGATGAATGAAACAGAATAGGGAATCCTAAAATAAACCCCGATGTGTATGGCCAAGGAGTAAAGATAATTCAACCAGTGGAAAAAGGAAAGTTTATTAGAAAAATGTACTGGGACAATTTGGATATCCAAATGCAAAAAAATAAATAATTAAATCTTAATCTCTCTCAAACATAAACCAAAAACATATTTCCTTCATAAGAATTTAAGAACAGTAAGCAGAATATTTTGCCTATTATTGTGCATATAAAATTGTAGGTCTCTATAAGTTTGATTTCACGTTTCTGAGTCAGTCTATTTATTTGTTTAACAGTTTTATTGGCATATAATTCACACATAGTTCAATCACATCAAGAAGACAAGATAGTCAATTGTAAGACAAGTTGACTCTTTTAGGACTGTATTTCTCTAAACTAATTTTTACTAATTAAACTAATTTTTACTAAACTGAAAATTAGTAATCAATTTAATATTTCACTAATGAAATGGGAAAAGCAATTGCATTTTCCAACCCTAAAATTTCAACCTTCTTTTTCCCTAGTGGAAATTAACAGATCCCTTTTCACCAAGATTCTCCTTCAAAAATTAGTGTTATACAAATTTGTTTCTCTCTTTATTTATTTATTAACATTTTATTAGGGACTCATACAACTCTCATCACAATCCATACATATACATACATCAATTGTATAAGGCACATCTGTACATTCTTTGCCCTAATCATTTTCAAAGCATTTGCTCTTCACTTAAGCCCTCTGCATCAAGTCCTCTTTTTTCCCCTTATCCCCGCTCCCCCCTCCCTCATGAGCCCTTGATAATTTATAAATTATTATTTTGTCATATCTTTCCCTATCCGGCGTCTCCCTTCACCCCCTTCTCTGTTGTCCGTCCCCCAGGGAGGAGGTCACATGTAGATCCTTGTAATCGGTTCCCACTTTCCAACCCACTCACCCTCTACCCTCCCAGTATCGCCCCTCACACCCCTGGTCCTGAAGGTATCATCCACCCTGGATTCTCTGTGCCTCCAGCTCCTATCTGCACCAGTGTACAACCTCTGCTCTATCCAGACTAGCAAGGTAGAATTCGGATCATGGTAGTGGGGGTGGGGAGGAAGCATTTAGGAACTGGAAGAAAGCTATATTCTTCATCAGTGCTACATCACACCCTGACTGACTCATCTCCTCCCCTAGACCCTTCTGGGAAGGAATCTCCAGCAGCCGACAAATGGGCTCTTTAATGAAGGCGATGTTCCACTTCAATAGCCAGTTTCCTTATGAGTCAGCTTAAGCTGGGTTTTTATTGCTGCTAAGTGTGAATGCATCATTTCTAACTCAAAAGATCTCCTTGGACAACACAATAAAACATTTCCAGGTCCCAAGCCATCTTCATAGTCATTGCTGACATCAGCCCATGGTTGCAGTCACTGTCTTGAGGAGGGGCTTCCTCTTTTTGATCTACTACTTTACTACAAATGATGCTTTTCCCTCGGGACTTATCACTCTAGAAAACATGCCCACCTATGTGAATAAGGTCCATCCATCTATATGGGTCCTTCTAGCCATAATTCTTCAGGTGATGTAGTATAATTCTGGACTGTGCCTGTGCCTATCATCAGGTTATAGAGAGATTTCTCTGTCACAGGAGTAAGCGGGGGACCTAGTCTTAGTACATATGACCTTACTAGAAGGTGTGACAAGTCACTTACTTTTGTTTTCCATGGGGGTTGATCCTCCAGTGGTGTAGTGATTTTAAATTGGGCTACAATCTGCATGGTTAGCAGTTTGAAAGCACCAGCAGCAACTCAGGAGAAAGATGAGGCTTTCTACTCCTATAACCATTTAGCAGTGAGTGCAGGTATAGTTTGTTGGAAAATAAAAACCAGCTCTCCCTCAAAGCCATTCCTCTGCGTTTAAAGGACATCTCAGGAGCAGGAGCATCGAGAGATCCCCGGGTCATCAGAAACAGAGCACCCTGGAGCAGTTTTCTGGAAAGGATTATAACATCGTAGTGGAGGCCAAGGTCAGAGGCACTAGGGGCTGTGAAACAAAGACTACTGATGAGCTAAGGACCCAACCTAATGCCTGGGGCAAGGGACTCAGAGACAGAGCAGGGGAGCGAGCCCCAGACTGAGACTATGAGGCACAGCAGTGGGCTGTCTTCCTGCCTCAGAGAGGCAAAGGCCCAGGGACCATCGGTGAAATGCTGCCCGCTTCTCTCTTACTAATTCCAACTTGTGGGTTTGTGTAAACTCCCATAATTAAAAAAAAAAACCTATTGTCTTATCTGTGAATTCTGCATGGCCATGCCAACTCACTATTGAACCCTTCATCGAAGTAAAGTGGCAAGGGAGGTGTTAGAATAGAGAAGGAAAAAAAAATAGATGGAGGGAGGTTGAAGCCTGTCTGACGTCTGGGTCCTGGCAGTGGGGAAGCCCTAGGAAGTCAGGTATGGCACCAGGTGCTGTTTCCATGGTAGGTGAGATAAGTTCTCACTAGTCTCATTTCTTTTGAGCATTCCTGCTTTACTTCTTCTGAGATTAATTTATTCTTTTTTTTAAACCAGCCCACTGTTTTCAGTATTCTTCACAAATCCTAAACTATCAAATAGAAGTCTTATAAAAATATATGTAGTTTGCTCTTAAAGAGTTTTCTGTAAATATCTGCTTGTGGATTTGTTCCTAGTATGTTAAACCCACTGGAGGCTCTGGTTCATGTGTTTTTATTAATTTTGGTAATGGGGGCAGGAGATCGTGGTCCAGATGAGGTACATAACATGAGCATGGCAGATGGCGAACTTCTCATGCTCCTCCTCAAAAGTAGCCTTAGTCACCTCCACGAACTGAAACACAGCTAAGCATTCCAGCTTTGCAGAATTGAGCAGAAGGAGATCATCAAAGCTTGGTCTTTGTGCTACTGTGGCATATAAACAGTGTTTTCTCCGTCTTCATGCTCTACTCCCCCTACATCAACACCCTAAAGATGCTGAAGACTTCAAGAACTAAATATTACCCTAAAAAGTGCAATGGAACCTATTTCTTAACTCCAAGAAGACAGATGAAAGTCGAGTTCACATTGCCCTGTAGTTGGAGTTATATGGTACACAGGAGGCTCACATAATCTGTTTGTCATGCTCCTTTGCAGGATTTTTAAGAAGCCATTATTTCCAAAAGATAGATTGGCTTCTTTGTTTGTGTGCTTTGTTTTGTTTTTAGGTTACAATACTCAGCAGTAGGATTTACCAAAAGGCAAGTAAGTTTTCACCGGCACCCGATGAAGAAACACACAGGTTCATGTGCCTTGAAATGACAGATGTTTTCCAGGATGCCCGCTCTAAGAAACCTCTCACACAGATCCGAATGAAATGGGTGCGCAAGCATTGTATTGAAAGCTGAGATGCAGGTGCATATTCCTGCTATGAATGCCGTTTGTGAGACTTCATGGCCACGTTTCTACATTTTCGGGATCCATGTATTCTTTGTGAGACTTTCTCCTCCTGCGAAACGTTACAGTCTTGGAGACACACGGGGCAGATCCAGTTGGTCCTACAGGGTGGTTATGAGTCAAAATTAGCCCGAGGACACTAACTTTGGTTTGGGTGTTAATTTTTGTGAGATTTTATGTGGCAGCTACTCATTATAAAACAAACAAACAAAGAAACAAACAAAAGAAGGGGACATGTGATATAAATCAGAAAGTTAATCTTTTGCAAAGATTCAGAAAACCTCCGGTTTACTGTAGAACACCAAGTTTCCATTTGGGTGTCTGCTTCCAAAAAAATCTAATCACCTTCAGTACTTAAATTGCTGAACCTAATGAATAAATCTTCAGTCAGGACCAATTAGAAAGGATGATATCAACATCACCATCCTCAGAAATCTGTTCTGACAGAGATCGCCAAAGGCATCTTTCTCCTAAGGTGCCTTCCTCAGAAATGAAGGGCCAGTTAGTTGTGCAAAGAACGGCCAGCGATGCTGGAAATACTGTCTATAGTACAATGCCAAACAATTACAATTAACTGATGCAAATTAAAATAGACACTTGGTTTCAAAAATTAAACGAAAGAAAACATAAAAGTTTGAAAAGCCCAGATTGTATTGTTACCTTTATCTTTATTCCCTCAGGGTAATATTTTTCTTCCCCAAAGCATTGATTATAATACATAGCCAGTCAACATTTGAATAAACTGCATATTTGTTTAGTTTATATAAACTTTAACAATGTTTCTTTGCATATTTTAATGAACACACACACAAAGCTAACGTTGCTCTCAACACATTTGCTTAACCTCTCATGTTTCATTTTAATGTATGAGGGACCTTATGAAACATCCATAGAGATATATGTAAAAATTCACTGCCTCTTTACATACTGTCTGCTTTACTTCATTCCCTACCAACTTTTTCTCTTCTACTTTAGACACATTGATCTTTTCCCGTTTGATCCAGTATGTCCCATTAGAAGCTTCTGTTCAGCCACGTTGACTAGAGAAACAGATCCAATGAAACTAATATATGTGTAAGAAAGGGCTTAATATCAAGAATTAATTATATATTAATAAAACATCCCAGAGTCGCCTAACTCGAGTCCATACTTCTGGTACTAGTCCATAAATCCCTCTTTTTTTATAAATCATTTTATTGGAACTCATACAACTCTTATCACAATCCATACATACATCAATTGAGTAAAGCACCCTTATACATTCATTGTCCTCATCATTCTCAAATTTCGCCTTCTACTTAGGTTCCTGGAATCAGCTCATTTTCCTTTCATAAATCCCCCTTAAACTCACACAATGACATGCAATGATGCAGAATACAGGAAAACTATAGACCAGTGGGTGCAAAGTTGTGTGGATCCAAGGTCGGTGGTAACATGGCGGGTCTTCCGGCAGATCTCAGGGTCATAGTCAGAGAGAGAAAATGCCAAGAGAGGGAGGTTCCCCAGGGATTCCTTAGGAGCAGGCCACGCCCAGGAGGAGGCCCCATCAGGTTATAAACTGCTTGGCAGGATGGATACCACCTTATGCTTTTATAAATCTTCACATTGACATAAAAGTATCTAAATATCACAGGGCCCTTTGCACTAAATATTTCTCCTGGTTAGAATACAACGTCCCTCAGATATTCTTGCCTTTGTAACAAATCTGCTTCAATCAAATGTGATTTACCAAGTGAGGTCTAACTGACACTTTAATTTAAAACACAATCTCTTGTCCTTGAGATTTATGATTTTTCCCAATAAATAAGATATATATATATATATATATATATATATATATATATATATATATATATATATTTAGATGACACTTCATCAAATTTCATATGCTTATATATTTATTATCTTTACTGTAATTACCTCATATCACCCCATAGTGTTCACGAGTTTTATGCCTATTAATTCATTCAGCCTTAAGTACTTAATTCTTTACACTGCAGGTGAGCTCAATTAAAGATGCCAATAATGTCTGTTTCAGTCAGCCGCTCATGAATAAATTATGTTTTCAACAAGAGGGATTTGAAAAGATTTTAGTTGGCCAGTCCCAACTTAAAAGATATGTATTACAATATCATAATTCAAATAAGACAACACATGTGATGTGTATTATTGAAAACTTTCATTTGTATTTACCTTTTTTTGCAAAGCCTTTTCAGTGCTAATACATGAATCAAATATTCTCTTTTAAACTGGAGAAGCAAAAAGCAAGAGGAAAACAAAAGTAATCTCTTTTTTTACATTTGAGTTAAATGATATGAGAAGAATCACTCCACAGATAATAGGCATGGTACATTGATTTATACTAATGATAGTAATAAAACAAATCTTGTTTTCATGATATTATAAAATGACTGATAGGACTTAGTTACGTCCTCCTTGGATATCTATCATTATCACTTTTTTAAATGAGAGTTTTAGTCTATAGAAAAATATGAGCTCATCCCTTAACAACCCACATTCAATAAATTGTATATGGTGCTTGGTTTACTTTCAATAAAGTGTGTATTTTGTACAAAAAACTTTTATCAAGGAAACATCCAAGTTCTTCTTACAACGTATGATCACCATGTCCCCTACCAAACTGAAAACCCTGTAAGAAAGACTGCAGAACTGCTCAGTACCTTTATGTAAAAGCACAGGTCCTTAGTGCCATTATATTTTAAATCAGAATCAATGTTAGTCTTATAAAGATTAATATTGCTTATGTGTTTTCATAGAGACTCTGAATTAATATTGATTTTTGAGAAAACTTGGCAAATTTTTATTGAGGGGCCTCTGAATTTGCACCTTCTTTTCTGTAATCCATGACTTACATCATTTATATGGTTTTAAACTCCACTTGCCCATAGAATTGGGATAGTGCCACTTCATAAGAATGCTGTGAGGATTAAATGAAGTCAACACCCTGCATAGTCACACACACAATCGATATTTGTTTTTCCATAAAAGGAATCTGAATACTTGCACACAATGTTTAAGCTGATCCTCATCATCTGTAGATCAGCATCAGATAAACAATATGAAAGTATATTTTGCAGAGTAAAGCTCATCTCTTAGGAGAAAGAAATTAGAAAGCAATACTGAACATATCCCTATTTTCTATGAGAGATTGTTAAAATTTTAAACAAATGTGTGTGTATATATATATTTATATTTGTTTAAAATATATACTTATTAGTGACGTAGTAGGTCTAGTCAGGCTGCTAGCTTCAATGTCAGTAATTCAAACCCAACATAAACTCCATAAGAAGAAGCTGAGGCAGTTTGAAAAGATTTACAGTCACTGAAAAATGGAATTGTTCTACTCTGACCTGTAAGGAGTCTGCAACAGCTTTATGACAGCAGGTGGGGAGTGTGACATGTATGTATGCAAAAAATCAAACCCAGTGCCATAAAGTCAAGGTTGACTTGTCTGACCCCGTAGAACAAAGGAGAATTCCCCTTTGTGTTTCTGAGACTTTAAATATTTAAGAAATCAGAAAGCCTCATTTTTCTCTCATGATAAGACTGGGTTCAAATCATGTGTGTGTATGTGTGTGTGTGTGTATGTGTGTGTGTGTGTGTGTGTGTGTGTACATTAAAAGTTGGTGGAAACATGAAATTAAGAAATAAAAAACATAAATCCTATTTCTCAGCTTAAGCTCCATCAAGGTCAAAATACTTTATAAGCAATGTTGTTGTAGTTGGTTTTCCATGTAATGAATTCCATTTTATGATTACAATCTTTCCCTTTTGTATTTTTTGCTGATTTAAATGTAAAACGGACTTATTTTCCATCTGGGACTATTTTTCCAGCACAGATAGATACATCTCTCAGATAAGGGAGACCAAAGAGGAAAGATGCATTCTCCTCATGTCTTCTGAGTGCTAGAAACTATCAATATTGTGTCTCAATCCTGATCTTAACCAATCGTAAAGATATCTTCTTTTTGCATCATTATTCCATTCTGACATTACCAAATCATCCATTTTCATGGAAGCAATAGTCTCAAACTCAAATGATGAATTATGTTGGGCAAATCTGCTGTACAAGATTTCTTTAAAGTGTTGAAGGGCAAGGATGTCACTTTGAGGACTAGGGTGCCCCTGGCCCAAGTCATGGTGTTGTCATTGCCTCATATGCATTTAAAAGTTGAGCATTTAATAAAGACGACGGAAGGAGAATCCGTGCATTTGAACTAGGGCGTTTGGGAACAATATTGAACGTAGCATGTGCTGCCCAATGAACAAACATCCGCGTTGGAAGAAGTCCTGAGATGAGAGGATGATGGCACTTCTTCTCACATGCTTTGTGGGGTGTGAGACCATTCCTTGAAAAAGGACATCACGTTCGATAGAGTAGAGCAGAAATGAAATAAAGGAAGACATTCAGCAAGATGAATGGATACATGGCTACAACAGTGGGTTCAAAATAACAACAACTATGAAGATGGGGCAAGAGTGGGTAGTGTTTGGTTCTGTTGTGCATAGGGTTGCAATGAATTGGAAGACACTTGATGGCACCAAACAACAGCATCAACCTAAACAACTAAAAACTAGACCTGCCCCAAGACTGGAGTGTTAGGGTTGTTTATGGCTTCCGCAATACCATTGCTTCCAAGACTTTTCAGCTTAAGTGAAGGAGATGCCTGCTCCCCCAACAATTTCTGTACAAAGGTCTTCAAATATTTTCTATTTGACTACCCATACATTAATCCTAAAATAAGTTAACATCGATGTCCTCAACTTAAAGACGTTACCTAGTTGATCAATCTAGCTTCTTCTGGTGGCTGTAGGTGTATACTCCAGATTGATCAATCTGATCGCCATCATCCTTCACCCATTTTTACTTACTTATAAATACAGTATACATGTACCAGAACTCAACTGGTTATAGCTCTCTGGCTTAAAGATAACTCCTGGGTGTACCTATTCTGACTTACCTCCAAATTCAAAGACAGTTAAGAATGGATCTCAATGAGGGAGTACGGAGTGGAGACTCAAAGCCCATTTGTAGGCAACTGGACATCCTCTTACAGAAGGGTCGTGGGGAGGAGATGCACCAGTCAGTGTGTGGTATAGCTCTGATGAAACGTACAACTTTCTTCTAGCTCTTTAATGCTTCCTCCCCACCGTCTCTCACTATCATGATCCTAATTCTGACTTACAAATCCAGATAGAACAGAGGATATACATTGGTAGAGATCAGAATTGGAAACACACGGAATTCAGGATGGACAAATCCCTCGGGCCCACTAATGAGAGTAGCAATACCAGGAGGGTAAAGGGAAGGTGGGTGGAAAGAAGGAATCGATCACAATGATCTACATATAACCCTCTCCCTGGGGGATGGAAACAGAAAAGTGGGTGAAGGGAGACATCGGATAGTGTAAACTATCAAGGGTTCATGAGGGAGGGAGGGTAGATGAGGGAAGAGAAAAAATTAAGAGCTTAAACCAAGGGATCAAGTAAAAAGAAAATGTTCTGAGAATGATGATGGCAACAAATGTTCAAATGTGCTTGACACAATGGATGGATGTATGGATTGTGAGAAGAGTTGTATGAGCCCCAATAAAATGATTAAAAAATAGAATGGATCTCTTTTGTACCTTGGGGATGGCCTGTATAGTTTTTATTTTTCTAAAATAATGTTAGTGGAGTGTCTTACAGCTCTCACAACTTTTCATACATCAATTGTATCAAGCACATTTGCACACACATTGCCCTCATCATTCTCTAAACATTTACATACTTTCTATTCATGGGGGAGGTATCAGCTCTTCTGTTTTGCCCCTCCGTTCCCCCCTCCCACTCTCATAGCCCCTTGATAAATTATAAATTATCACTGTTTTCATATAGTTCACAGACCACTGTCTCTCTTCACCCATATTTCCATTGTTCATCTCCCCGCCCCGCCTCCGGGGTGGGGGGGATTATGCTTCAATCATTGCAACTGGTTACCTTGCCTCTCCTCCTCCCTCCTCCCCCCTACTCTCCTTGTATTGCTGCTTCCATTCTGTTCCTGAGGGGTTTATCTGACCTGGATTCTCAAAAGCCATAGAATTTCAAACCACAGAGAGGATCCTAATATAAGCTATGTGATTTGGTTAATAATGTATCAATATCAATCTATCATGTATAATAAATTGTCCGCACAAATACAAGCCAGTAGTAATGGGAAAAACCGTGTGCCTAGGGGAGAGGGCATCCATAGGCATATTCTGTATTTTCCAACCATTTTCTCTTAAAAATTAATATTTTTAAAAACCAAATTTTATTATTAATAAATAACAAAAAGATGTACAGAAAAATGGAAAACGATCAGGTTCACAAAGGGCATTGCAAACAGCATATATGGAGATGAACTAAAATGGTGTAGAATAACTAATATTTTTATCTTGATAATGAAGGCTCTATAAGCCTTCAATCTTCTCTTTTACATTTCAAATTGAACTTTTTCATTTAATTCTCTTTATGTCCTGATATAATTACAGGAAGGTATCTTGCAGACTTTAAGGAAATGAAACTACATCAGAGGAAAAAAGATCACTAAGTTCAACTCTATGTGATTGCTTTAACTTTGCATTAAAGCAAATTGATTTAACTCCAGTTAAATCATAACACAGTGTTTCTCTGGTGGAATAATACAAAGTAGGAATAGACTATTAAGTGGAGTTCAGCAATGTTGATGAAATACAGAATACATACATTGAATTGGCATTAAAGAAGGAGGAAGATTGTGTTAACTCAGTTACAGGTAAAAGGGGAAGGTTTAGCATATCCTCAAAGAGCCCTGCATTAGAATTAACCTAATGATTCGGTTGTAATAGCAGGCTTTAGACATCTGCCAAAAGAGAACGAAGAATATGTGGCACAGTCATGATTCATTTATTCTCTGAGAAGGGAATGAAAGAGATTTTGATTCCAAATGTTTAAGTGATTTAGCTCATTTAAATTCCAGATTTAATAAGTGAAGAGTAAAAGCCATGTAGGCAATTGAGAAATATTGGAAACCTTACCCAATTAAGATGTGATTACAAAGGAATGACCTACAAATGAGAGATCACATCCAGACACAACCTTGTTCAAAGGAATAGTTGGGCATAGTTATCAAAATCTCATGATTTCTTACAGTTATTTAGACAGGAAGAACAATACAGAAATGTTCAGTGTAGAAGGTTAAGAGCAAACAAGATAAGGTATCAAGCATCAAGGAACTAAAAAAAATCATATCATTGAAAATGTGGGTGAGTGCAGAGTGGAGACTCAAAGTTCATTGGTAGCCAACCGGACACCCCTTACTGAAGGGTTGTGGGGAAGAGATGGACCAGGCAGGGTACAGGGTAGCAACGATGAAGCATATAACTTTACTCTAGTTCTTAAATACTTCCTCCCCCCGCCCCCACTATCATGATCCCAATTCTACCCTCTACAAATCTGGCTAGACCAGAGGATGTACATGGGCACAGATAGCAACCGGAACCACAGGGAATCCAGGACAGATGACTCCTTCAGGACCAGTGGTGAGAGTGGCCATGCTTGGAGGGTGGAGAGAATGTGGGTTAGAAATGGGGAACTGATTACAAGAATCTACATATCGCCTCCTACCTGGGGGAGGGACAGCAGAGAAGAAGGCGAGGGAGACGTTGGACAGTGTAATATATGACAAAATAATAATAATTTATGAATGATGAAGGGTTCATGAGATAGGGTGGAGTAGAGAGGGAGGGGGAAAATGAGCAGCAGATATTAAGGGCTCAAGTAGAAGGCAAATGTTTTAAGAATGATGATGGCAACAAATGTACATATGTTCTTGATACAATGAATGTATGTATGGATTGTGATAAGAATTGTACGGCCCCCCAATAAAATCATCAAAAAGAGCAAACATGGCATTCTATGAAGGAATCTCCAAATCCCTTCTCACAATAATTAATTTATGACCAAAGAGTAGGCAAAACTTTCTATGAGTGGTAATTCCAATGCATTGTGCTTATTAAGGAAGCCTATTCAAGAGCTGAGCTGTTAACGGAAAGGTGAGTGGGTCAAATCCACCAGCTGCTGCACAGGGACTGCTGTGACTCTCTGTTTCCATAGAGATTTAAAGTCGTGGAGACCTGGGAGGTCAGTTCTCCTCTAGCATATTGAATAGCCATGTGTTGGAATTGACTGTACACCTAGATAGTTGTGCTTTTTAGTCTAATTGAAGGGTAATTAAATTCTGTTGCAAATTTTCTTTTATGGGTCAATTACCAAGATACTGTGACAATAGACTTTAGCCCAGAAAACAGAAAGTAAAAACAAATTAAGGACAAAAGGTGAATCTATTCAAAGAACTTCTTAATTACCTTTTCTACATATTTTAACTATGAAATTTATCATGACATAGTCTTAACCTAGAAATTCTCAGAAGTTCCATTTTCTCAGTTCTACAGGTCCATGAAAATTGGTTTCTTCTAAGAAAAAGAAGTTTTCCTATTACTTATAATCCAGAATGTTCTTACCATTGATTATATAGTAATGAATAATCTAAACCACTAAACCATCTAGTAAAATTATATTCTTTTCAAGAAATATATCCAATTTTAAATTTTTCAGTATAGACAGCACATTGAAAGTAACTGTTTCTTACTTTCCTGATGCAAACACTTGTGTTTACCTCATATTCCCTAACTAGTAACTTTCCAAAACAACTGAACTCACGGCCATTGCAGCAACGCTGACACGGAGGCAGTCCTGTGGACAGAATGGAACTGCCCTTCTGGGCTTCTGAGATAGAGAATTTCAGGGGGAGTAAAAGGCTTTGTCTTTCTCCCAGGGAGCAGATGCTGGCTTCAAACCGCTGACTTGACAGGTAGCAGCTCACATGGGAATTACTCTAGGAAATGACCCATCATGAGGGATAACAAGAGGAAAAGAAGGGACTAACCACATATGGGGAAAAGTTTACTTTGTTTATTTTTCTTCTTGACAATAACTTTGATTCTCTATACATTATGAAGAATTATAGTATGAGAATCTATGCAGGCAAATTAGATGTAGTCTAGAAAGAGGGTGATCAAATATGTTATGAAAATGGTAATTTATGAAGAAAGTTATTATTTGATTTCGTAAAGAGTGAGTTAGAGAATTGGAACATTCCAAAACATAAAATTATTAAGAAAGAAAATGCAAAATTATTTTATTTTATTTTGTGGGGTAACCTACATGTCAGAGTGCTTTCCCATGAAGCACCATACTTAAATCATTGTGAGCATTCTGGTGGCTCAGTATTTCTCCTTCCTCTCAAATTGAAATGCCAAATCAAGAGTGTAGATAGAGGTAATTCTTATTTCTTGGCATACATTTTTTTTTCAGTGACACGTTAAGTACTACAATTCTCATTGCCTTTAGGGAAAATGTCTACTTGAGGGGAAAAATATCCTCCCACTAATTGGCTTTGGACCCACCAATTGCTCCACATCTTCTTCCTCTTATGATCATAACAAAATCAAGTCACATTGTGGCTGCTCATTACTCTAAGGAGGAAAAAAAAGGATTCTCATTTAAAATCAAACTTGCTGCTCTTTAATTGTGTTTTTAAAAAAATAACAAGTCCTCTTATTTTATCTTAGCAGAATTCTAAAATCCTAGTTCTGGAGTTGAGTCATGGCTTGTTGTTTTAGATTTATTATTAGTATTATTATTATTGTTGGAGCTAGAGACTGTTGTCTGTCACTGGAAACTTTTCTCAAATTATTTGTGAATCTTATGTTTTAAATTTCACAATGTTCATTGCTGTTAACACAAACAACGTGGTGGCAATTAAAAGAGGGGAACTCACGCAATTCTCTAGCTTTACGACAAAGCGGTTTTGTCCACTTTCCCCTAACTTGCAAACTCTAAACAGCAACCATCAAGATTGGGCTCCTGCTTGTGGAGTAGTGGGTAGACACTCTGATACCCATCAGAAATGGGAGGTTTGGAATCTGTAGCTGCTCCTTGTGAGAAAGGTGCGGCAGTGTTGTGTTTTTGCCAATTTACAAACTCAGAGACTCTCTGGTGCAGTTGTAGATGATGAGTACTTAACCACAGGGTCTCTAGATTTCATAATTCCAGAGGTCCAAACCCATGGTTGTCAAGTGGAAGCCTGGAGGATATGCTGCCTCATAGCACATCCTCGACTATGATTCCTTACAGAAGCAGACTGCCACCGCTTTCCCCGAGCAGCTGGTGGTAGGTTCAAACCACCAACATTTTGCAATGAACCGGAGGGTAAACCACTGTCCCACCTGGGATTCTTAGAGGTACTAGGCAGTTAATAAATAAGTAACATCTACCCCGGGCTCCTCAAAAATTCAGAGATGACAGGCCAATGGAGCTAATTTCAATCCACGGCAGACTGTGTCATGTGTTAAAAAACAAACAAATGCTCTTTTTTACTGTGCCTATGTGTGCGCAATTACGTAACTATGCAAAATAAAATGATAGAGGATAAATCCATCCTTTATTACTCGAGTGCATAAATATTCTAGAGATTATTTCAAATGGTTCTAGACCCTTACTCTCAGTTTCTGTATTACCTTGATTCAAAGGATCTTGTTTTGAAGGCGATACTTTGACAAAAGGCTTACCTAACAGAAGCCTGACCAGTGATCTGTTCAGATAGGCGTGTTGAGAAATCTGGCACTGCAGCTATCTTGGCTTCTTTCAACAGAGGAGTCACAAAAGGTTGAAAGAAAAATATTTGGCACTGCCATTATTCAGGAGCCCCAGTGGCATAGTGGGTTGTCTAATGGCCTGATAACCACAAAGTCAGGAGTTCCAACCCACTCACCACTTCTAAGGAGAAAGATGAGGCTTACGGTTCACATAAAGTTTTATAGCTTGAGAAACTCAAAGGGGCAGTTCCACTCTGTCTCACTGTCAGGAATATGAAAATTTCAAAATATATTAATAGACATACTATATAAACTACTATATATATCCAGAATTGGACATATGTATTAAATAGATAAAGAAACTTGCGTTAAATTATAGATATATATTCTGACATGAAGCTTGCAGGCATTTGAACCAGTTAGATAAGGAAACAGACATAAAGCAATGACATACATAAGGAACACGTTTTGCATATAAAAGAACATAGGCAGAAAGGAATGTTCACTTGCCTCTGGATGCCAAGGTGACCTCAGTAGCTGAGCAGTCTAACTCCTTTGGGAGTACTACGCGCTATGTGGCTGGATTTCCGGTATCAGTTACCTGTGGAAAGAAGTGTAGTAAGAACCCGCTATGGTTTCTGGAGACTAGGCTTTCTCTCTTCTGCCATCAAGTGATTGTATCCACTCACCAGAAGTCAAGCATTGAAAAGAAACCTTGCTGTTATCTAGTCAGAACATCATAAAACAAGGATGCTAATCTTGCTTAGTCTATTATAATATGAATCTTGAACTGCCCCATATCTGCCTTCTCCCCTTTAACTATGTCACATGACCATGCAATTCTATGATTTAGTTCATTGATGTGTTATGCTATTTGATAAATGAATCTTAAATTGTGGAAAGACGCATTTTTGTGTAAGTTATATTTTATGTAGCTTGCTTAAAACATCTAATAGGTCATTATGAGTTAGAGTCACATCCATGGCAGTGACTTTGGTTAGTTTTTAGGTTTGGCCGTGATTCAGCGTTGGCACTAAATGATAATAGTTCTTAACTTCCCATGAGAAAGAATTCACGCTGAAGCCTGGTTTGTGATCCAAGTGGGTGTTTATAAAAGACAAAAGAAGTTTCAGGTTATACAGACACTGAACACGGGCAACTCATGAGACTGCACACACATGTGGTAGCCTGAGGACAGAGAGAGAGAGAGAGAGAGAGAGAGAGAGAGAGAGAGAGAGAGAGAGAGAGAGAGAGAGAGAGAGAGAGAGACTACAGCATAGCAGAGCAGAAAGTGGAGAAGCAGCTGAAGGGGCAGGGCAGTCTTGAGGTGCAGGTATTTGGGGCCTTTGTCTGGGAGGTGAGGTTGAAGGTATTGGTTGGCCCCATTAGCAGAATTAAGCCCACATGGCCTCATTTGGGCCTGTCCACGTGTACCACCCACCTGGCTCAGGGGCCTGAATTGATACATGCCCCTTAGACAACCCTGGCCCTGTTCTGCTACCTAACAAGTACTCTGAAAAGGGATGATGGGGAGAGTTGTCTCAAATCCTTTGAACATGGAGAGATCCGTTACTGAAAAACAACATCAGGCGTGATGAAGGAGGAGGTCCGTGAAAAAAGAGGAGACCCTTGACAAGACCAGTTTCACACAGCGGCTGCAACAATGTGCTCTATCCGCCCTTGGAAGGATGCCGTCACACCTGGCCGGGCTTCCTCTCTCTTCTATATGGTCTCTCCCAGCGGGGACCCCAGGATGCCTCCTAACAACACCCAATTCTGTCTATAGCTGTCTATGCTCAGGCTCAGTTTTCAGATGGAAATAAGTACAGGTTTCAGGGAGGCCTAAAGGTCCATTGTTACTCTCTTCAGCTCTTCTGAAAAGCCAGTTCTGATCTATTTAATTTGAAGAGACCGTTGCCTGAGGCTTTTTTTTACAGCATCCAAGGGAAACTTCCGCACAACCAGACTTCAAATCTACTGCCAACTGGATCGTTTTAAAGATTCTAGTGTTTTTGAAATTGCCTCTTTTAGAGAGGGAGTAATTGGTGAAAACCCCTAAGGGTAGCAGAGACTGGGAAAAACTGTCATTGCTAATGGCAGGGAATTACACCAAAATGCCAATGAACTTTCTGATTGATGGACCTGAGATGCAACTGGCGTTACCTGTCTAAGGATGGGACTAGCAGGAAGGGAACAACGGGGTAGCAAGGCCCGAGCACACACGCACACACACACACACACACACACAGCTGTGTGTCAAGGGAAAACATATTTAAAGGGAATTTCTCAGCTAACTGAGCTGCTTCTGACATCACCGACAACACAGCTTTTATGGAGATGCTGCTATTGCTTACCCATCTCTTCTTCGGTAACAGTAAAACTCATAACATGTGTCCAGATTAGAGGTGAGATGGTGTCCTAGAGGCATTTATGACTGGCCTAAAATCACTTCTTGGTATTCTTCTTCCTGCTAATTTATAGTCCTTAGCATATACTCTCTACTCTGCAATGTAACCCTACCAAGCAACAAATGATGGGCTGACCAATGTCATTTATCAGCTTTGTGCTTCCTACTCCATGGGCAGTACTTTCAGAGGAAAACTGAAATATAACCCCCCCTTTTTTTTCTACAAATGAACACATTTCCTAAGGTAAAAATAACAAAGCAGCCCCTTTAATCCTGTAGGATTACATATAGCATGCCATATCACATTTCTTTCTAAAATTTTTCCCCTCTAATTATTTTACCAACTAGCATCCACCACTTTCATTTTTACTCCTGGTGAGAGTTTGTGAGGACATATGTATCCACAGGCATCTAATTCTCTCCGTTATCAGTGAGCAGATCTGTCACTTCTTAGATGCCTGCTCACCAACCTGGGAGCCAGTGACTGGCAAATGTCCTGATAGCATTGATGTCCTGTGACATATACCTACATGCTTTGTCACCTTGAATGTGTACTTTGCAAGTGAATACCAGAACTGGACAGGCATGCATTGCACTTTTTCCCCTAAAGTATTTTCCTCTATATATGAGTACCAGGAACATTCTATGCATCCATGAACAATACTTTGATTGACAATACTCTATAGTCGCAAACTGCTATTGGACCAGCTTAGCTGAGCCTCACTATGAAACTAAAGAAAAAGAATGTAGTAGATGAATATATTTATTGAAAATTAGAAATAAAATAAAATGAATCTGTGCATTAATTGTGGAAATTATGTTTGGGAGATGATAACAAGAAGATAGGAGAGAGATGTCTGAGCAGCAGGCAGGTTCCTAAATTTTAATATGATGTTGGTTATATGGGTGCTTTCTTCTTGAAAATGGACTTGAAATCATTAGGAAAGAACCCATGATCCTGTTCATAAGAGAATAATCCTTCCAGAAAGGATTCTTTGTGCAAACATAAGTGGACAAATAAATTTTAAAAGGTAATGCAAGTGAAAAACCCTAATAAGAGCAACTAATGGAACAAACATATACAAATTAACAAGAACAGTAATAAAGGTATATTACTACAGGGATATTATGATACTTTATTTCCATATTGTTAACATTTCAATTAAATTATCAACATCTTTGAAAAATACCAACACTTAATGAGGGCATTAAAATATAAATAGCTTAATAGTCATAAAAATAAATATGTAATTAAAAACTCATATGTAATGATTAACTATTTGAAGATATTTATTGAGTAAAATGAGTTAAGAGGACGGTTCTGAAATGCTAGCATTACTTCATATATATATATATGTGCATTATGTAGATATAGCTATCAACATACGATATAAAAATAAAATGAATGCATACATAAAGAGTTCACATCTTAAGGTCTGGCCATTGCTGCTCATCAGTAAATTCATGTAAAAGCCCTGGTGATGTCACGTGTTCTGGAGTTGTCCTGCTGACCACAAGATTAGTCTTTTGAACCCACGAGATTGAGGCTTTCTGCTCTCAGAAAGTTACAGTCTCAGAAACCGACAGGAGCAGTTCTACTCTGTCTATGGGGAGCGGATGAGTCAGAATGGATATCTTGGCAGTGATTTGGGCTCGACCTTAAGTGATTTTGTACTATAAAGAGTCAGAAATCTTATAGTCAAGTTAATGTCAAAGATAAAAACCAGTGGATTTAGTAAAAATATATAGATACATGTACACATACATATATATACATACACATAGACATATATATACATAGGGAGCAAGATGAATTATGCAATCAATGGGAAGAGGTAAGGAGGGTGGCTTCGGGGCCTCATTTGGGTTAGAATATTTCTAGTGAACCTTGAGAAAGAGAAAGAAACAAGTGCACTAGCATAGGGAGGAGGCTTGAAATATTGACATATGGAGATTAAACAGATGTGCAGATAGAAAGGACAGAAAAGAGAAAGAGAAGTGAAGGGGAAGAAGAAAGAAAAAGAGAGGGGGAGAGAAGACAGAAAATGTAGTCATAGAGAAATATAGGAGAATTGAAGCGTGTGTCTAGAGAAAGAAACCTGGAAATTATTGTGGAGGAAACAAAGTAAAAAGACACGCTGCAAGTAAGAAGGGAAAGACCAGAAGTAAGAATAGCCATACGCAGTGTCTGATCAAAGGGAATCAAGGAAGGCCCCAGAAATGAACCAGGAAACAATAAGAGCTCTTAGGGACACATTCAGTTCACTTTGAGGGGACTTTACTCAGTTTCAGGCAGAAATGCTGAAATCAAATGCTGCAGACTGTAGACAGAAAAAAAATTCCTACGCATTTCCCCAAGGGGAAATGATAATTTAATAACATAGTAATACCTAGCAATTAAATTTTGTCTTTAAGCATCGGTTCTTCAAAGGATACACATGATGTAAATATTTAGTAATGTTTCCTGCATTTGTTTATGCTCACCAAAGAAAGCTTCATTTTTTTAATCTCGCTTTTTAGATTTATTTATGTTTACAAAATAACGCTTTGTTTTCTAATCTCATTTGGCACACTAGACTAAATGGAGAAAACTTCACTCTCCAGAAAGCTCTTTGAGAAGATCAATTTTTTTTTTCTCTCTGGGTACAGGCATGCCCTTTATTCAAAGCTTTAACAAAAAATTGTCATTATTTTACAAATTCTCAGATTTCTAAGGACCAAAGATTTTCGTATTCTAGGGCACTACTTTAAAAATTCACATGCTATATGAGGACAATTCATTGATGAGAGGGGGATTGAAATATATCCTCCAGTATATGATAAATCCCATAACTCAAGTAAAATAAATACATAAATAAGCAAAGAAAGGCAACTAAGTTTCCTTTATTGGAATTGAGATTTGACTATTACTTGCCAAAACCATTCTCTCAGTTTTTTGCTACTTCAGTTGGCCCAAATGATTTCTATTCAGTAGTTGAATGGTTGTGTTTTAATAGGAAATGTATAAACAGACACATTTCTGTTCAGAAATTTAAAAAAGAGTAAATGGCCAAGTTACAATAACTGCAATGGATCCCCGATTTACAATAGAAAAACTATAGTAGTCGCCACATTTTTATAAGTAATGGATTGTTTTCTCTATTATAAAAATGTCAGGAAAAGAATTTTTAATGTTCTCCTCTTAACACAATATAATGTGGATGCCTTTTAACTCAATTTTCTGTTCTCTTTCACTGTATATAGAATGTCATTTCAACACTCTATCACAGACTATTTCCCACAAATAAAAAAAAAAGTAGATGATCATTTACTCTTAGCACAAAATCTGCCGTTGATAGTCTTTAAGAGACATTACTGCCAGAATGATGTAGTCTTAGCAACGTGGCACATGTTTAGACCTTCACGGGAAATAAGACCTTTTCAGTGTCATGTGTTGAAGCTTAAGCTATTCCACATGGCTATTTACCCACCTCTCCATTCTTTTCTCGAGTAATGAACGTTCTGGACACAAAGGTCTCCTGCACATTTCTTCATTGGTGTGTTATCTTGGGCTCGATTTATAAGAATCCTCAGCCTTTACAGAGTGGTGACAGAGTGGTGACATTTTTTTCTCTTTTTGCTCTGCAAACTCGATCACCTCCCTCTGTGCCCCACAAGGCATGACCTTCTCCCTGATTTTTGAGCCTGGCTTTATAATATGTAACAGTGTCTGTGCCCTTTCTCTGGAAGAAAATGCAAATCAGAACCTCTCTTCTGGAATAGCATTGTGAGGAATTTCATGAATATTCTCACCAGCAAAAAAACACAAAAACACATACTAGCAGAAAATCATGACAATAAAACTAAAGGCTTCATAAGTTACCCAAAGGCCATTCAGTAAATAAACATTATTGAACAAAATCTCCTAAATCCCAAGAACAGCAGAGATCTGTTGAGCCACAGCCTGCTCCCAGTCACTATTTGTCATGACTGAAATTCTCCTGGCATAGTAGATATACCCAATAGTATGGGGCTCTCTCTTCTACCATTTTCCTGTTAACAACTATGCCAATCAGGATAGTCCACCAACGTTTCTCACCTTCTCTGCTCCATGTTTCAGAAGTCCGATTCCATCAAAATCAACTGTGCCAGCTGGAATTCTCTTTGGTCTTTACTCTCAATATTCTCACTATAGTTTTTGTAGGATTCCCTTTATGCTACTAGTGTGTGAGAGAAGTGTGTGTGTGTGAGAGAGCATGAGAGAGTGAGAACAGATGTGTATAGAAATGATATTGTTAGGTCTCATTGTAATTGAGGTAGTATCAATCTCAAGTAGACGTTTACAATTATGGTGTCTACGAAAAGGGTAAGGTAGCTATTAGGATGATAACTCAGAGTCAGTGAAATAAATCATTAAAGAATTTCAAATATTTCAATAGATAAGGTTATGTGATGCAAAATAAAGCATTGAAGAAGACACAGAGGAAGAAACAAAAGCATAAGCTGTCTGTTCTTACGTCTCTTGGGCGATATCAACTCAAAACAATCCCATTGATTGCAAGGAACTGGCCCATACGGTTCTCCAACTGTAATTGCTATGGAAGGGGAGTGCCGCCGTGCTTTTCTAACACAGAGGAGCAAGAGGGTTCAGTTAGCAGCTGAAGCTTAACTGATAAAACAACCTAAGTTCCTTTATAAGATATATAGTAGACAAAGCAAAATATAATAAAAAAAATACCTCTTGTCCTTGGGTCAATTCCTATTCCTGGCAACCCAAAGAGTAAAATAGAACTTTCACAGAGGATTTCCAAGCCTGACACTTAATGGAAGCAGATTGTCACAGTGTAGACTCAAGAAGCAGCCAGTTGGTCTAAAGCACAGATCTTCTGTTTGGCAGTGAGTGTTTAGCACGGCACCCCCAGGGTTCGTAAAAGCAAACCGCGGTCATAAAAAGCCAACCTTATCAATAATATTAGATGTGCCTTAATGAAATTATGTATTGAAAACATACATACAGCATCATACTGAACAACAACAAAAGATACTGTTAATTGCAGATACAAACATGATGGAAGGTAAAATGTTGACACACAATCGCTCCTGTTGTTAAGTGCCAGTGAGTCGGTTGCAAAGCAGATCATTGCACAGCAGAATGAAACACGGCCTGCCCCTGTGCCTCCCTCGCTATTGTTCTTGAGTTGTGAGTGTCCATTGTTGTGAGTGTCCATTGTTGTTGTGAGTGTCCATTGTTGTGAGTGTCCATTGTTGTGAGTGTCCATTGTTATGAGTGTCCATTGTTGTGAGTGTGCCATTGTTGTGAGTGTGCCATTGTTGTGAGTGTGCCATTGTTGTAGGCACTGTGTCAATGCATCTTTCTGAGGACCTTCCTGTTTTACCAAGTATGATGTCCTCCTCCAGGGTCGGTTCTCTCTTGATAATAAGTCCAAAGTACGTAAAAGGAAATCCTGCCGGCCTTGCCTCTAAAGAACACTCTGCTCTTACTTTTTCCAAGACAGATTGCTTTGTCCTTTCAGCAGCCCATATTTTCCATATTCTTCTTGAGCATCATAAGTCAAATGCATTAATTCTTCTTCTGCCTTCCTTTTTCAATGTCCAACTTTCACATGCATATGAGACCATTGAAAACACCATGGCTTGGATCTGGCTCACCTATGTACTCAAGGTAATATACTTGCATTTCAATATTCTTTTTTTTTAATTGAAGGTTTTTAAATTTCATTTTACATTGAAAACTGAACTGAGTATTTTTTTCTTTTTGTAAAAATATTTATTAGGGGCTCATACAACTCTTATCACAATCTATACATACATCAACCGTGTAAAGCACATTTGTACATTCATTGCCCTCATCATTTTCAAAGCATTTGCTCTCCACTTAAGTCCTTGGCATCAGATCCTATTTTTCCCCTCCCTCTTTACTTCCCCCTCCCCCATGAGACCCCAATAATTTATAAATCACTATTTTGTCATATCTTGCCCCGTCCGACGTCTCCCCTCACCCACTGGACTGAGTGGTGTTTCTGTTGTGCACAGAATCACTATGAGTCACAACCAACTCTGGTACTCAATAGCTAGAGAAGCTAAATAATAATAAGTAGTACTCAATAAGCCTCTCATATATATGAGTATATTAACACAATACTCAATACTCATAAAATACTAAATGTTATCCTAAATATACAATAGCATCAAATCACTTGAAATTCACAGGTAAATACCATTAAACAAATACTAAATACACTAGTATGAAACAAAACTATGAAGTATTTTGCTACCCTGGTTTGACTAGAGAAACAAACCAGAGACATTCATATATATGTAAGAAAGAACTTTATATAAAGAAGTAATTATGCATCAATAAAACATCCCAGCCAAGTCTGTATCAAGTCCATAAGTTCAATATTAGTCCACAGGTCCAGTATTAGCCCATGAATTCTTCTTCAGACTCACGCAGCACATGCAATAATGACAAATTCAGGAAGATCACAGGACCTGTGGATGGAAAATCTTGTGGATCCAGTGACACTGGAATCTTCTTCATGACTCTGACTGCCATCAGCGTGGCTCCATGTGGCTTGTCAACAGGAATGTGTATCAGAGAGAGAGAGAGGGAGGGAGGGAGGGAGGGAGGGAGGGAGGGAGAGAGAGAGAGAGAGAGAGAGAGAGAGAGAGAGAGAGCGAGTCCTGCCTCCAGGGAGGAAGAGAAGTGCCAGATGCTCATGAGAAGGCCACGTCCACAAGGAGGGGTCACCAGGCTGAACTAATCCACAGGCTAGACTCCTCTTCTGTAGCCTATCTACCAAATTGACATGAACATATGTATCTACCACGGGAATATTGTATCACAAATCTTTTGTGATAGGTTCGTTCATAAAGCCTTACTAGACTAAATTATCCTAAACCCCTTACAGGAAATCCTGCTTGTAGGGAATCCATAGGACAGAGATTTCTGCTGGTGAAAACCTCTACAGACGCACATCTTTGTCCCTGGAAGTGGTATGTAAGTTCCAATAACCAACCTGCTGGTTAGTGGCTGAGTGTTGTATCCACTGCACCCCAGGGCTCTCTTCGCAAGGCCTTTTAGAATGAATAGCATTCCCATAGTAACAAAGCTGCGTCAACTAAAAGGCAGGGCCAATACTAATAAGCAGAAAATGCTAGGTTTATTTAATGTCTTCTAATCCACAGGTGTTCCCAGGATGGAGCAAAACAGCTGAAAAGTGAAACCGTTTTCTTAATCACTGTCACAATGAAATGGCAGTGATTTCTAGAACAGACTCCCCTGGTTTCTCTTTTACTTTCATTCCTGCCGTTATCAGATTCAATGGAATTTTCTGTAGGAAGAGCATTTCAAAAATAATTTCCCTTCTCCTAGTTGCCATTGATGTGATTGGGACCCATTGGGTCCTTGTGTGTGTCATCTTGCAACTATTCTTCACAAAGAAAAACATCAAAAATAACAAAAGCTTTGACTCACCTCCATCAAGTCCCCAGAGACCCTATAGGACAGAGTAGAACTGCCCCCTGGGGGTTTCAGAGACTGTCACTCTTTATTGGAGTAGAAAGTCTCATCTTTCTCACTCAGAAGGGCTGGTGGTTTCAAACTGCTGACCTTTGGGTTATCAGTCCAACTCATGATCCACTCCACTACTAACCCCTTAACAACCTGGTTTCTCATTTTATTCCTAGCCAATACTGTTAGATATCAATTTATCACAGTCATTCACTCTATTGAAGCAATAAGTAAAATTCAGGATGTACATATCCATATAGACCAAAAAGTACTGCATCTGGGTTTCAGAAACCTTGCTAAGGTCACATGGAGTTTATGTTGACTTGGAAATAGTTGATCTGGGTCGTGTTGGGATTGAAACTGACTAGAGAAAGAAACATTTATAACTTTCAACTTGAACTGGTACTTGTTTCATACATTGTTTTCAATTTAAACATCTCTAATGTTGTCTGATCTACTAAATATTTTATACACTGTTTTATGACAAACTGAGTGTGTTAGTCTGGGTTGACTACAGAAACAAATCCCTCTTTAGAATCATGCAGCACATGCAATGATGCTGAATGCACTAAGATCACAGGCCGGTGGGTGGAAAATCTTGTGGATGCAGTGTCAGTGGAAGCATCTCAGTGCTGGCACAGGTCTCCACGTGTCTCCTCCAGCTCTCTGAGTGTCTCAACACCAGGAGAGGGAAGGCAGATAGAGCTGGTCTGGCCTTCAGTGAGTTATTTATCTCCGTTGCACCTCCAAATGATGTCATCAAGCTGCAACCTGAATGACAGGCTAGACTCCACCCTTTCACTCAAGTTGACAGGAGATTAGGTAACTGCCACATGGAGAAAACATTTGAAGAATACTAGGTATACGATACAACTCAGTAAAGTGTCATTTCTATTCTTTTAGTTTATACTTTAATTTCTCCTGCTCCCCTTAGAACAATGTTCTTTTTTTCCTATGTGAAGGTGAACATGTGCACCAGAATGGACAAGAGTCCTAGCTTTCATCAGCAGCCTCCATGCTCCTGTGTATTTAATCAGACAAAACCCAATTTTGTTCACTCCATAGTCCATTCAGAGGCCTGGTGATAGCATCCATGGAAAGAATGTTCATCATAATCTGGTACATGGTTATCATAAGTGAAATGTATCTAGCACCTGGTATTATGATAGCAAGCAATGACAGAGATGACGGGTTTAAGTGGCATGAGTACTCACTCATGAACCATGATTCTAAGAGAATGTTCAAACCTTCCTCCTTGTTGGCATCTATCAAGAGCCATGGTAAGAAAAAAGCCACAATACTGAAAGAATTCTTGTTTCCTAATAGTTTGAAAATTGACATAAAGAGTGTAAGAATTATAGAGCTATACAACCATTGTACTTGAGCAAATCCCAAAGCACTAGGAGTGCAAATCACAAGTTTCATTTGGAAACTTGAAAATTAATATAGGTCATTGAGAATTCTAGAACATCATAAGATATTGGTGAGTAAAATGAAAGTAGAAATAGTTTTCTTATAGACACTGAGCAAAATTTCTAGAGAAAAGAAATAATATTGTCTAATAATAGTTATAACCCTTTGAATTCATCAATCAATGACTACACAAGAATATAATCCATGAATCTAAAAATTTGTTATGCTTTATTCCAGAGTTGGTGTAGCAAATAGCAAGGATTCAGTCTATTTTATTGAGAGCCTTTGCTTTCTATTTGATGAAATAAGCTTCATTGTGACAATGAGACTTTTATTAACAATAAGGCAGCATGGTTTTATTATATATCTAATCATAAATTGATGAATAATATTATAGGTAATATTTTTAAAGCACAATTTTCAACTTACACAAATATACTATGATGGGGCAATTTTCCCATATAGTTCTCTTTGTTTTGTACTAAAAACATTGCATGTGTGCTACTGACAAATCTGTATGCTATGTCATCATCTTTGGTAAAAATTGTTAGCAGGCAAAACACATCATCAAATTAATAAAAATCTAAAACATAAAGATAAGCCTGAATGCAATTTCCATCTAAAACCAAAAATACAAACCCATTGCCCTTCAAGTGATTCCAACTCATAGCCACACTGTGTGACAGATTTAAACTGTCCCATAGAATGTTCAATGCTATCAATCTTCAAAGAAGCAGAACCCTGTGTTTTACCCCTTGGAAGCCCCTGGAAGGCTCAAATCTCCACACTTCACACTAACAGCGGAGTGCTTACCCACTGTAGTTCACAAGAAAGCACAAGTATTTTTTTAAAGGAAACCTCAATGCATATTTAACAACTGGCCTCTTTTCAAAGAGTTCCCCTAATTTCATTACAGAGCATGTGAATCAGGGGAATATATATATGGAATATTAACACTAATGATTAAATCCCTTGTAAAATTGAGTTATTCCCCCAATAAATTTGAAAGTTGTGAGATTAATAAGTCTCTCCTATGACCAAAAGAAAATTAATCAGTAAAATGAATACTGCTGAATGCCAAATTATTAGCTGAGCAATCCCTAAATCTGAAATAAAAATCAACAGTTTTAGTTGCAGGTTCAGGAGTATTGAAATACAATACATTCTAAGCATGTATGATTTGATAGAACATGCATATTAAGCATTAAGTAGATCCTTGGACCCAAATGCAAGGATGAAGCATGTATTGACTTTACAAAGAAACCACACTTATTTCCCTTATTTTGTCTCTGTCTCTCACCATCCCTTTGTGCTGATGGACAATAAATTTCTTGTTTTGTAGCCTTCTTATCTACAACATTAAAACCTACCCAATTCTCACTTACTTCATTACCCATACACCCACCATGAAAGGGAAAATAATAAAGACCGAAGTCAATTTCTATTTAATCTGGTCTGCTGTAAAAACAAACCTTTGCTTGACAAGCAACTTGGACACGGTTATCTGGCCCAGACACTCCAAAATCCCCATGCTCAGCAGCCTGCATGGATCAGAATAGAAATATCTGGCAAACTGTGTGTTTGCCAGAAGATGAGGTTCAATTACAATAAACGCAAAGCCTGTCACCTAGAAGAAGATGGCAGAAAACTATGGCCCAAGAGGAACTTATCTAGGAATCAGAATATAATAACATCCATAAAAAAACAATAACTAGTATAAAAAACAGAGACCACTTTGGAATGAAAGGTTTTATTGTCTTCACAACAAGATATTCAATCATTCTTTTAACTTGAAAATAAAGGAAACCTTCCCCCTAATTTGAATGTATGGATTTATATTTATGGCTATTTAACCCTGCCTCAGGAACCCTGGTGACATATTGGGTTATATGTTGGCCTGTTAACCCCAAGGTCAGCAGTTTGAACACATCAGTTGCTTCAAGGGAGAGAGATGAGGTTGTCTTCTCTCATAAAGATTTACAACTACAAGAGAAACCCGCAAGAGCAGTTCTACTCTGTTCACGGGTTACTATGTATTGCAATTGATGCCATGTCGGTGACTTGGATTTTGGATTTGGTAAGGAACACACCGTAGTGAAATGGTTAAGCATTCTACTGCTAACCAGATGGTTGGCAGTTTGAACCCAGCCAGAGGCTTGACGAGGG
The DNA here is from genome assembly GCF_050624435.1 of Tenrec ecaudatus. Classification (NCBI taxonomy): domain Eukaryota; kingdom Metazoa; phylum Chordata; class Mammalia; order Afrosoricida; family Tenrecidae; genus Tenrec; species Tenrec ecaudatus. The sequence goes on along the minus strand of NC_134538.1, from coordinate 145,064,837 downwards.
TAAGAGCTGGCGATCTACTCTTACAAAGATGTCACCGTAGCGAAGCCCAGAGGGTAGATCTAGCTTGTCCCATGGCATCCTCTGAATCAAAGACTACCAGCAACAACAAATACCAGTCTGGCTTCTAGAGGTATGTACACAAATGATGGATAATTTCCCCAGTGGGAAGACTTCAATGTTCCCAACCTCGGGAATTTAGAAAGAGTTTATGGTTTCCCTTGGACTTCTGGTTTTGTCAGTCAGGCTAGTGCATTTCCTGGGAATTTTTGTTTCTGCTTTGTCTTACGTTGTATATGAAACAAGGAGGGTGAAAGTAGAGAGGGCGGGAAATAAAACCCTTGACTGAAGAGCGCCAGTGTCACTGGAGCCAAAAGCTCTATGTTAGCTGTCCGATGTGACTGTGTCCAAAATACACAGGTGACTCAATCCTCACTCTCTCTGACTACAAAGCGTGATTTTAAGAGTTTTAGAGAGCTAACTCCCTCATTCATTCTGGCACAAGAAAGTGAAGGTACTTCTGGTACTGTAGGGATTTCACTGTGGAATAAAGATTCATGTACAAAGAATTGGCTAATATAAAGTACTCTCACAATAAATTAAGGATCACTGCTTTAATCTAATAGGATATTTGAGTTTCCTCTTAAAAGTCAATTTGATTTACAAAAAAAACAACACAAATTCCATGTTTCTGTTCTAGTCGGATATCTAATGTAAATTAATACCACACATGCATACACACACACCCAGGTGTGTGTAGGGACAAACAGGTACAGATATCTAAATACATAGAGTGAATGGGAGACAGAAACTTGTTGTCACTCATTAAATTTTATTTTTTATATCTTTAAAGAGAATTCTACCTCATCTGGAGTAATATTTATACACAAGTGACACTAAATATGTTTAATGTATTATTGGAACACAACCATGTCAACTCACTACTCTCTAGTCAATTCTGAATCCTATAGAGTCTGTAGAACATAGGAGAACTGCCCCATGGGAATCCCCAAGGCTATAAATCATTATGGGAGCAGGATGACAGGTGGATTTGAACTTCTGGCTTCTTGTTCAACCGTTCAATGCTTTAACCCACTGTGTCACCAGGGATCCTTCAACACCGTGATATCCCTTCAAAATCCACAGCACGTGAGCTCATATATGATGCACAGAGCTCACTCAACTGCAGTCACAGTGAACCAATACCAACTGGACTGCCTCCGTGACGGGTACTGCACAGACCTGCCTTGTTGGAGCAATAGTTTGTCGGATGGTCCTTTCCCCAAGCACCCATCCTTCCTCATTACTGCTAATGGGCTCTGCTGAAATGGGACTTCATCCGGGAGACTTTCCTTGACTACCGTGTTTCACACTGCAGCACATCTTCCCCATCCCCTTAGCCACCATCACCTGTTTTTGTTTGTTTGTTTTATCTTGCTCTATAGCACCTCCACTACTGGGTTTATTGAATGTCACATTTTTTTAAAAATCATAGCCACTGTCTTCCTCCCCATGGGACACTACAGTGTAGACTTCAAAACACAGCATATTTGAATGAAACATTTTCAGAGCTGACATGAGTTTGACACATTCCATAAATATGCTTGAATATGTGGCTGAATTATGTCAATCTGGTTGTGTAGTGGTTACACACTGGACTGCCATCAGCATAGTTGGAAGTTCAAATCCACCAGCAGCTCCACAGAGACAGACTGGGCTTTCTACTCCTGTAAACAATCATAGTCTCAGAAACTCCAAATGGGTCACATGAGTCAGCAAGGACTTGATGACAGAGAATGAGTGTACAATAAACATTTTAAAAATAATCAGAGTTTATATGTGAAGGGATATTATAACACCCTCAATATTCCCTACATTTGCTGCAGAACACAGTTTATGATTCAGCTCTTCAGGTTCATGTGCTCCTCCCCTGAGCTAGATCCTTTGTCTTCATTGCGTGCATCCTGTGATGTCACTTCTGCTGGAGTTCTCTCCTGGTTTCTATCCATGTGGCTGGAACTTTAATGGTAATCCTCTTGCCATCACACCCATCCTGTTTCCCTAGCAATGCTATCAACAGCAAGAGTCCCCATGCCTTTGCTGCCACAGCTCATTGGCTGCTTTCCTCCCCAACAGTTCAGGTGTAATGACAACTTGCTTTGATAGCTCCCCGTTAGCACCCCTGCCTGTGACCCTACACAGATGAGAGGCGAGGAGATAACGTGATGACCTCACAGAGAGAGTTTGGAATCCTAGAGAAGTCACCATTTGTATTTATGTCACCATTTTCCCATTGTGTTTCCTGCATTTTAATTCTAGAGTGCAATTAATTTTATTTCTAAAGAGGCTGCCTGGACAGCTCCCAAAGCATTTTTAAATTTTTAAGTATGTTGTGTATAAGTTCAGCATGAGTAAAACTCAGTGAATTCACTGATCCCTGAAATTCTGTTCTTTCCCATTACATTCTGATCAATAACCCCTCTTGCCGCTTTAACTCAGAAATCTTCTCTCTCAAGAGCAGAGTGTAATTATGGAAGTGCTCTCAATATGGGATTGTAGCTGATTTTCAAATTATTCGATTTTATTTTTCTTCCCTTTATTGTTTTGAGCATAAGCATAAGTGGCATTGAGAGGGACCAGGGTTCTGAATCATAGTCGATTGGACATTGGAGCACTGATTCAGAAAGACCGTTGTTGATGCGCCAGAATCTTTTTTAATTTTATCTTCTCCTGATTCGTGTCTGTTCAATTGTTTGTCAGAAATAGATCTAGTGGGAAATATGAGTCCACAGACTTGCTGCAAAGGCAGTTTCTCAGCAGGTTTTCCTTTTCTTTCCTGTAACAGAGAGCAAGGATTTCGGCCTTTTGGCCGGTAACTCCAGATCCCATTATGAGAATGTGTTAATGCCAATTATTCTCATCTACACAAAATTAAAAAAAAAACAAGCAGCAGAGTGGCAAAAATATAGTTTTATGCTTGTTTGAGGGGACTTCCACTGTTCAAATCTGACACAAATTTGGTATCAACATAAATAATATGATGATATCTAAATATCATTAATAAAGTATGAGATCAACTATCTATAATTAACTACCTATAGCTGATCCAGGAATAATAAAATATTTCATAATTTCAAATATTTACTGAAATTTAAACTGATGGGGAATAATAAATGTAGTACCATATTAAGCAAATAATCAAAATTAATATTACAGATAATGGAACAAATAAAAGATCACAGGCTATTTGACGGAATGTAATAAGAACAGACTCCTGTTGGTGTAGTGGTTGTGCATTGGCCTATGCTCCCCATGGTGGGCAGTTCAAAACCAACAGCAGCTCCACAGGAGAAAGACTGGACGATTACAAAGAAAGAAAATTACAGCCTTGGACACCCACGAGGGTCACTTTGAACGCGCATTGGCTCCGGGGCAGTAAGTTGAGAGTTCATATGAATGGAGCATTCTTTCTCCGATATTTCTGTCAAGGATCGATAACTTGAATCAAGTCTAATGCCTTGGAAGTACAGCCAGCCAGAGCGTTCCTTAGAAGCAAGGATGAGGAGACTGATGTACTTTGGGCATGTTATCAAGAAAGACTGGTCTCGGGAAGAGGACATCATGCTTGGTAGCTTAGAGGGACAGCAAAATCGAGGAAGGACCATGACAAGATGGTTGTCCCGGTGGCTGTTGCAATGGCTTTAACTGTAAGAGCACTCGTGAGCATGGCACAGACCGGGCGGTGCTTCATTCTGGGGCACTTCAGTCCACAGGAGTCGGAGTGTACCTCAGGGCACTAACAACAGCAACAATGATAAGGAGGCATCAGGCATATCTAAGTTGGGGGAGGGGAGAGAAGGGAATTCTGTAGAATAACAAGTCTTTAGCCTTCAATCAAGTCAAGTCATGAGAGCAATAACTGTCCCAAAGACAAGAGACATGGCAACTACAGGTAATATAGGATTCTGAACCAGATCATTGGATTACTATGGACATGCTGGGAACGCTGACAAAACTTAAATGGAGCCTGAGATTGAAACCTGTCGCCAGTGGGTTGATTGCAACTCACAGTGAGGTCAATTCTTTGCTGTTGTTAGGGGCCATTCAGTCGGTTCTGACCCATAGCACCCTTATGGACAACATAATGAAACACTGCCTGGCCTTGGGCCATTCTCCCCATTGTTCTTACATGTGCATCCATGACGCAGTCGTTTGTCAATCCATCTTGTCAAGGTCTTCCTCTTTCTCACTGTCCAGCTACTTCAGCAACAATGATGTCCTTCTTCAGGGACTGGCCTCTCCTGACAATGGGTACAAAGCATGTAAGATGACATCTCACCATCTTTGGGTGACCAGGCCTAGAATCAGATCACCCAGCAGAACAGTGTGTGCCATTAAAGAGGACAGAAAAAGGGGCACAGGGAACACAACTCCATTCTCAGGAGAAGAAAGAAGACGGAAAAGAGTCCTGAGGTTTTTCAACAATGCGTTTTTATAGCTCTTTGGCACACAAACCCCGTTATACTTACGCATCAAACAAATGGACAATGTACTAATCATGAATGTTTCAAGCCCTCAAAGGGAATGCTTCAATGGGAGTAGAAGGCAAGCAAGAGACAAGAGGTGCAAATGCTCATTAATATAAGGGACTGCTGGAGCAAATGCTCTTAGAGATAAGTATCCTTTAACAGCACGTGAGGAGTCAGACGCCTATAGCAGATAGATTTATATTACCATTCATGGGGGGTTGATGTGTCGTGGAGAACGTTCTTCCTGGATTATTGCTCACTGGGGTGCTTTCACCCATATTTCAGACTGCACAGGTGTACCTCACACTAGGGTGGCGTGCCACCTCCTGTGGTGCTAGGAGCAGGCCAGGTTCACATCCTGCCAGGACCTGTTTCTCACAATCATCCTTGCCTCTAAGGAGCCTTCTGGCTGAACTTCTTCTAGGAGGGAATTTTGTGTTCTTCTGAAAGTCCATTGTACTTTCATAATCTTGTCCAGCATCACAATCCATATGCATCAATTCTGCTTCAGTAGTCCTATTCAATGTTAAACTTTCACATGCCTATGAGGCTATTGAAAATACCAGGACTTGGGTCAAAAACATTTTAGTTCTCAAAGTTATATGTTTTCTGTTCAAAATAGTAATACATAATTGCTTATTTTAAAATGCCTTTCCAAGCTATAGTTATGTTACAGACTAAACAAGCTTATAAGACATACATAATAATATCTTTCGGACCATGAGAATGGCATCAGGAAATTGAATTTACATTTTTAAAGAACGAATAGAAGTCTTTGAATTAAAAAAAATTTCTATGAAGTTTGAAAAATTTCAAAAATGAGGACATATCTGGGAAATTGCTACAATAAAGAAAAAAGAAAAAATATGGGTTTCAAGTATAGTGCTTAAAAATGCTTAAAACTATGTGAAAATAAAAACACAAATTAGAACCAAATTAGATTCATTTTCATTTTGCTGTTACAAAGTAAAACACACCAGAGGGTACCTAAAGAAATCCAGAAAAAAGCTCCATTGGGCAGAACTTTCATAGTACACATTTTTCCCACTAAATGAGCATCAAGCAACAAGAGTTAGTGCACCCAGTGGCATTACCTAGGAAGCTTCCTCTGGTCACAGTGAATTTATTGGTAAAAGCAGTTTCACTCGAACCTCATTTTTTATGACTGCCAACTTAAGAGAACAGTGTGCTGCTGTGAAATTTTATTTCCTGCATTCTGGAAAAATGCTGCAGAAACTGTTGTGATGTTGAATACTGCTTACAAGGAAAGCACTGTTGGAAAAACTCAAGTGTATTATGAGTCTTTTCTCATTTCAAAAAAGGTGAAATGTCCATTGAAGAAAAACCTCAATCTGGACATCCATCAACTTCCCAATTGGACGAAAATGTTGACAAAATTCATGCACATGTGCTTGAAGACTGACAACAGACCACTGAAGAGATGGGGAAGTTATCTGCACTATCTTGAAGTTCAGTTCAGCGCAATTTAATTGAAGATGTGGGAATGGGAAGCATTGTTACAAAATGTGTACCTCAGGTTTTGACTGGATGTGAAAAAGAGCACCAAGTGGAAACATGCCATGTCTTGCAAGAACAGCTCTGAAGTGACCCAGACTCTCCCCACAAGGTCATTACTAGTGATGAGACATGGTGCTACTCTTAACACCCCAAAAGCAAAAATCAATCAAGCCAGGTGAAGATGCTTTGCCATCCCCTCACACCCCCGAAAAAGTTGGTTAAGTAAAATAAAATATCAAGATGACGGTCATTTTTTTTTAATGTGAGGGGAATACTGCATTCACAGTTAGTTCCACCAGTCAGACTGCTAATCAAATGTTTTAATTAGAGGTTCTGAAAAGATTGCATCACAGTGTGTGATAAAAGGGCCTGATTTGTGGCAGATGAGGACAGGTTTTGCCAACATGACAATGTACCTGCTCATGCAGCCATCTCAGTGTGCCAATTTTTGGCAATAAACAGCATGCCTCTCTTGCCCCATACACCTTACTCACCTGGCCTCTCTCAGTTAGACTTCCTTTTTGTTTCCATGAGTGAACAGGGACATTAAAGGACGATGTAGACTAGGTGAAGAATAAAACTAGGGAGGTGCTGTCTGCCATCCAAACAGATGAGTTTGAAAAATGCTACCAATAATCAAATCACAGATTTGACTAATTCATTGAAGTGTAATTAAGAGTATTTTGAAGATGATAAGATTGTTCTATATTTTTAAAAAAGTTAAATAATAGCTTGGGAAAAAGTTCTGTTTGGGGGGGTACCCCCTCATTTATCTTTCTTTTATATATATATATATATTTCAAGGGTTGGCACAAAGCAGGGAGAATGAGAGTAAAAGACGATTGGTGATGGAAGTAGTGGGGAAGGAAAGAGGCACACCTTGGCTGCACACTGAGACTGCTTCTCCTTCCTGATCAAGTCAATGGCGAAGCTAGAAAATGAATCTTGAGAAAGACAAGTATTTGATGATGGATCTGAACCAAACTACCTAAATAGAGGGTAGAGGGGTGCTTCTGTTGTTTTTTTTTTGCCTCTTTTGAACTTGTCTTATTCCTATTGCTTCACAGTTTTGAGAAGGTATAAGTAGAAACAAAATTCTTGCTGCTGAATGAAAAGTAAGTGTGACTGCTACTGAGGCTGGCTAAGAAGTTCTCAGTCTAGACAAACTGATCAACAATTACCAACTGTAACCTGTACTGAGCACTGTGCTGAAGTCTGTTGTCAAATTCCATACATGAGATAGCATACATTTTATGAAGTCTCACATTTCAAGGAAGGAGTGAAGAGAGCAGGTAATTGAATCAGGACAAGATGTACAGGTTTTTAATACCAAAACTTCTATTGGTTAGAAATAAAAAGAAAGTTTTATTTGAAGATTTGCAAAATACGTGAAGAAGGCGAGTGATATTAATTTCTTATTAGCTTCCATAAGTCTACACTTGACTCCCTGACTTCTTCATAAGTCATATTCTACCAGGAAGCCAAAGCCCGCAGTGATTCTCATTATATTTATAAAGCATGATGGAGATCGAGGTGATGACGATCCCCCAAGTGCCATAGAAACACCCTGAAGAGTTGAATTGCAAGAAATGTAAGGCACCTTCTTGTCTCAGCAGGCACACTGCCAATACAAATCAGCTGCCTAGATTCATTCATTGATTCTCTGGTACTTCTCCGTGACATTTCTGCATTTTCACCATGAGTTTTTCTATTGACATGCAAAAATCTATTCCTTATACTTGTGGAATGTTTATAAAAATCTAAATATTCTGTGAAGAAATAAACTAATATAATGAACCTGCTTGCAAAGCCTTAACGAAAACAGAGCAGTTTGTGACTAGTTTAGGAGTAGTATTTTCAAGTGATAAAGTTAGCAAAGGTTAATACTACTGAGGTTGAGTTGTATGATGGACATTCTTAATAAAGGTGAAGGAAAAGATAGGAGATACAGGATAGGCAGGACTATGCAGGTGCTTATAGAACAAAAATGAGAGACATCAAGAATAAACAGAAATGAAGATACACTAAAGGAGATTTGTTTTAAATGAGAAGAATTTGGGGAAAGGAGTTACAGGAAGATAGTAAATTCAGTCTGGGATACTGTTGTTGATTTACTAGCCCCTGGAACAGTGGTTTTCAACCTTCCTGATGCCACGACCCTTTAACAAAGTTCCTCATGTTGTAGTGACTCCTCCAACCATAAATGTTTTTAGTTGCTATTTCATAACTGTAATTTTGTTACTGTTATGAGTCAGGCGACCCCGTAAAAGGGTCATTCAACCCCCAAAGGGGTCGCGACCCACAGGTTGAGAACTACTGCCCTAGAATATGATGTTTAAATCACCCTCCTTAAAAAAACAACAATAAAGCCAAAAAAGGACACTCACTGTAATCGAGTTGATTTCAACTCATAGCAACCCATTAGGACAGAGTCGAACAGCCCTGTGGGTTTCCGACACTGTAACTCCCATCTTTCTCCCCACAAAGGGTTGGTGGTCTTGAACTGTGGAGCTCAAGGTTAGAAACCCACCACTCCCCACCAGAGATCCCTCATACGACAATAGCCTTGTAGAAGCACCTATATTAGCTTCTAGAGATATTATAAGACAGTATCACCTGGGTGGCTGAAAACAATGGAACGATTTCTGCCAAAGTTCTACATGCTAGAGGCCTGGAATAAAGATGGTGGAAGGACCTTGCCTTTTCTGAAAGCTCTAGAATATAATCTACCGCATCCTTCTAGGCTACCTTCAGATGTCTGCCCAAAGTCCTTGACAACCCTGTACTTGTAATTGCCTCATGTCAAATTTTACCTCTACTGCACATGGACTTTTTCCCGTGGTGTGTGTCAGAGTCTTCACATGGTCTTAAGGACACCAGGCATTGAATTTGAGAAGGGATGTTTTTCAAACTCAATTCCTATAAAAGATGATGGATATCCCTAAAGCAGCTGGAACTTCCTAGTAAGTAGAGTGATGACTGAAATTGGTTAACTGAATCACTGTGATTCAGACATTTTCATTCTTGAACAGATGAAAGCTAATGCAAATAGACATTGATGTTATGCATGTTACTGTAAAGCATAATGATAATATTTTATATGTAAGAAAGTGAGTTTTAGTAAAAGCCATGATGATTTCCTTGGAATCAGGACTTGAAAATTCAATATTAGTTCTCATACTGGATTTTCATAATCAGCAGGTTTGAAACAAAAATTGTATAGCATGATTTTTAATAATATAAAGGTCAATGTAAGTTTTGCCTTTGTATTATGGCTATTGTTAAGTGCATCTTTAATTAGAAAATGCATATTAGTAGTTTATTTTAGAATCTAGTAGAAGATTACTCCATAGCCAACTGAATAAAAAAATTATATCAATTTTGCTCCCAAGACCATGTGTTTTCAGCTACATTATTGGTGAATCCAACTCTAAGCTTCAATACTGATTTTCCCCTATACAATCTGCCCATATAAAATTATTATAGAAGGGGAATGTATACTTTCAAACAATACTAATTATATAATTTGAAATCTTCTTCCTGAAACATCCAGATAGTTTCTTGAGAGTCATTTATTCAGAAGATCTGATATATTACAGCGACATCGATGACTATAACAGGATTGTCTTATTCTTAAAAAATAACAACAAAAACTATTCTGGATTTACGACACTTTTTGAAGTTATTTTCATGAGCACACCTGAGGAAACGTCCTGATTCAGTCCTATTTGACCCTAAATGTGTGGTTAAGCCCACAGTTGAATTGCATGCACCATTTCGTGAGATTCTTGCAACATGATTCTCAAGGGCCTCCATCTCCTTGGAAGCAGGTGGTGTGAATGGATCAGCCATTGAAATCTTTAAGAGCAAAAGTGTCTTCCATTTAAGAACAGTCCTCATAGAACCCACTGTGCAAAGGCATGGCTCTCTCCTCTGGGACCTTTGCTCTTGTGTTTGTTCTGCGCTGTATCAGAGCCATAGTCACAGCTGTGTGCATTCTTTCAAAGCAAAATTTAAGGAGCAGGGAATTTCCTCAAATTTCAGACAATAATTAACTTGGAGCCAGTATCCTGAGTTAAGTCTTAATCTAACTTTAATAAACTTTGATTCAAGACAAAATCATAGATTAAAAACTCTCTACTTAAAAAAGGACTTTCTCTTGAGTGTACCATCCAGGAGCACTGATTGTGATCCAAGCAAAATGAAATCATTGACCTCTTCCATCTTTCTTCTGTTTACCATGATATTAGTTGTCCCAGTTGTGAGGATTCTTGTCTTCTCTAAAATAAATTGTACTTCACATTGAAGGCTGCCTTGTGTAGGACATATCTGTGTCTATCTATATAATCTATATCTTTAAAATATTGAAAAGCAAGAATATTACTTTGAGGACTAAGGTGCACCTGGCCTAAATCAGGGAATTTTCAATTTCTTAATACGCTTATGAAAGTTGGACATTGACTCAGAAGACTGAAGAAGAATCAAGGCATCTGAACTGTGATGCTGGCAAAGATTACAGAAAGGACCACAGACAGTCAAAGGGAAAAACAAAGCTCGAAGCCTTACAGTCAGAATGTGCCTTAGATGCAAGGATGGTGAGATTTCATCTCTTTGGACATTTTATCCGGAGAAGCCAGTCCCTGGGAAAAGACATCATGTTTGATAAAATCGAGTGACAGCAGAAAATAGAAGACCTTCCAAAATAAGGACTGACACAGTGGTTGCAACCGTGGACTCAAACACAACAGCAATTCTGAGAATAGCTCAAGACTGAGCAATGTTTACTCTGTTGTACAAGGGTAACTATGAGTCAGAACAGACTCAGCGGCACCTAACAACAACAGAGAATATTTATGATCAAGCAAATCAACTGCATTACATAAGAAGAAACATGTTAATTTAATGAAGTCTGGTATCACACGAATACACCTATTCTGGATACTTGTATTTTTCAGGTTCTCTACCCATGCCCAATCATCCCCTAAGGATTTAAAACAATTATATACTTCAGCTTTCTATAATCACTATTTCTGAGATTTTTTTTCCTGGGTCCTACCTTACTCATTGTGTTAGTCTGAGTTGACTAGAGAAACAAATTCATAGACACTCCTATGTGTATAAGAAAGAGCTTTATGTATAAGAGAAACTGAATATTGAGAAAACATCACAGGCCAGTCCAGATCAAGTCCATAAGTCCTATATTAGCCCATGTGTCAGTTAGGAATCTATAAAGTACTCTTCAGGCTCAAGAAACACATGCAATGACGCTGTATGCAGGAAGATCACAGACCAGTGGGTAGAAAGTCTTGTATATCCACTGGCAATGTAACACCTCAGTGTTGGCAAGGGTCTCCACATGGCTTCTCCAGCTCTGATACTCTGGCTGCCATCAGCATAGCCCCATGTGGCTTGTCAGTAGAGTGTCCCAAGCCTCCAAAGAGGAAATACTGGAGTTCCCAGAATCATCAGAAGGCCATGCCCATACAGAGGCCTCATTTGCTATATCCTGATTGACAGGCTGGACTCCACCCCTACACTCTTAATCCTGAACTTGATACCAGAGTGTGTAACTACCATACTGGTCATACCTATCCTAAGAATTCTGGGAAACTATACTATGCATTAGGGGGTAATTTGAAGCACTGGAGTAACGAGAATGCCACATACTTGTACCAGCAGTTCAACCATTTTAACTCTTAAAAAGATGTATTTTCTCCCTAACACAAAGATGAAGCACTCTGCATGGAAGACAGTTTGCCTTTCCTCCACAGTCACCCCAATGTTTTTCACACTGTGCTCCTATTCCTTAAGTCTGCTCTAGGAAGCAGGAGTCCTTGTGCATTCGACATTGAACTCTCACCGATGTGGGGAAACATGATAACATAGCTCAGTAACAATCGGAATCACTACCTCTCTCCTAGCCTAACGTATATGCCAGGTCCGTGTCATGAAGGCCACTCAATTTATCTTTGGAATGGATTATGATCCAGAAGTCTCATTTGTCTCTGAAATAATGCTTCTTTTATTACCCAGACATATACTTGGTGTCAGCTTACCCTTAAATTGGGCATCCTCTTTTTCATTTACTATAAACTGCCTTCTATAATGCTGGCATATTGCAATCATTTTTATCTTTGTTACTTGATAATACAAGTCTTAAAGGATGTGATCCTTACTCATCTTTGCCAATTTCAGAGCAGTTTATTGCATATGGTTTCAGCGAAAGGAAAAATTAAAGATGATTGAAAAACAGAAGATGATTGGGGCAAAAAACAGAGAAAGAAGGAAGGATTAAAAAAAAGGAAATGAAGTGAAAAATATGATAGGATGGACAATGATGTAATGATATAGGATCCAGAAGTAAACGTTTTCAGTAGTTCCCAAAATTTATTTTATGAAAATTTAGACTTAAAGAAAACAGTCTGATAGTGCTTACAACATAATCAAGAAAATAATGGAAAATGTATGACAAAGTAAAACCTGTCCCCTTGGAAAACTAAATGTCATCACAGGAAGAAAGCCATAGAGCTTAAGAATTAGAGCTACAGAGAAATCTTTAAAGAAAGAATCAATGAAATCAAAATATGATATGAACCTGACAGGTTCATATCAGTCACTAAAAGACACGAGAGTAAAATCCTGACTCCCCAATCCTTTATATCTGTAGTATCTGACCATTATTGAGGCTAAAACTAAAACAGATGGAAACATTTTATGGGAATGTTATGAATCTTACACATAACTTCAACATTTCTTGATCTACTCTATCACTTATAAGATTATAGGTCTTGAGTCCATGATTTTAAAGTGAAATCAACTTTAAAGTGCCATACACTTTGCTTCTACCCAGAAACATGTTTTCCTTGGAGAGAGAGATACTTTAGTTCCCTGGCAATCAAAGTGGTTCCAGGTTATCCCTCCCAAATTGCCATTCTCTCCTATAGATGCAGGGCATGTGCAGCAAAATTACTTCCCAGATCTCTAGAGTTAGGTACTACCTCATTACTAAGGTATCCATTCTGCTGCCCTAATCCATGTGTAGTGATAGAAATCTACGGGAATGAGGACAGAGCATTCTATGGTTAAGCAAGATTTAGGAAATAATGTAATACAGGTACAAGGAGCTCGGGTGGCAGAGTGGTTGCACACTGCGCTGCCAACCACAAGACTCAAAACGCCAGCCGCACCTCTGGAGAAAGAGGGGGCTTTCTACCCCCATAAAGGGTTACAGTCTCAGAAACCGACGGAGGCAGATAGTTCTACCCTGTCCTATAAGGTCACTAAGAGTCGGCCTGGAGTCGATGGCAATGAGAGAGTTTTGGGGGGACCGTGGCTTACAAGGAGCCTGAGTAGTACACATGGTTTGCAATCAGCGACGAATCTACAGGTTGGTAACTCAAACCTACCAATAACTCCGTGGAACAGATTCTTGGAGCCCTGCTTCTTCGAGTCTTACAGCCCATAAAACCCCATGGAGCAGCTACAGTGTAAGAGTAGACCACATGCAGTTGCCCGGATGCAGGGTCTGACTTGAGGGCAGCTAACCATGATCCTGGCCTTACCCTCAGACTGGCATTTAGAATCCCTCTTCAGAACTCATGTTGCCTTTTCTAGCCAATAGCCTAAACGCTGACTGCTTGAGCTGTGCTTCTGAGTATATCTTTCGGCATCACCCATTCTGACCCTACTTCCAATCCCCCTTGAATTTACATCCAGGCAGGTATTCCCTGCCTCAAATCCACTGAGTGCCATTATCTATGTGTTAATCAGAAAGTTCTTATGATGAATCTCTGTAATTTCTATGGACTTAGTTCTTACCTTAAGGCAAGTATCCCCAGTGCAGAAAAATGGCGAATCTGAAATCTACTGAATGACACCTTTGGGAGACTAATAGAGAGCTGACCAACCAGAACTAATGCCCAAGAAAATGTACCTTTTTCTCTAGCCCGGCCGTGTTAGATGTCTTTTGACTCTGATACTCTGCCAATCCAGAAGCTGCTGCTCAGAGACTGTGTGGCACACTCTCACATAATGGGGTCGGCATGGTCGGAGAAGCATAAGTGAACCCAAACATGTCAGGGGATTACACCATCTCATCCTACTTACAGCACAGCGTGGATGCCTTGTCCCTATCTCAGCAGCATCTTCTAAATTCTATGAAACTATCCTGTTAGTGTAACTGGAAAACGGGGGAATGGATATTTCTACAACGGTTTAAAAATTCATCTCTACCAAGACAGTGAGAATGATCATGAAGAATTCTTTCCAGCTTTGGGTTTTGTCTAAAGATTCTAAGGCGCTCAGTTCTTTGAAGTTTCCCGAGATTCCTAGGCTTCTGTCAGGAAACACAGAACTCAACACTGAGTATCAACCAAGTTGTGAAGAAGAGACAGAGTACCAGTCTATAGGAGAGTTTTAACCGGAAATCATCCTGGTGATGGCATTGAGTGAAAAGGTTCTCAATGCATTCAGATCCTTATTAGAGGAGAAGGCCAGATGAGACATTTCTAATATGAGGAAACTTCAAACGCATTCCAGAAAAATATTATGTTTGAATTACATTTTCCATGGACTCTTATATGAGATCACTTTAGAAAGCAACCTTACTTTGTTTTGTTCTAATGAGAAGTTTCAAAAAACTCAAATAACAACCAGGCTGTCATTTGGTACAGGAACAACACGTGCAGTGGCTAAGATATATAACCAATATAGTCTATAAATTGAGAGACTGACAAATGCTATAAACACAAGATTGATTAGGGCGATATAAAAACATCCATTTCTCAGGTAAAAGCATCTAGGTAATCCAGAGGAGCAGTTGTTCTGTCAAGCACACCTATTATACAATTTGTACTTCACACGGCAAGAACTGGAGTTAATATTCTGTCACGTAAATAAGCAGATGATGACTTAAGAACTAGGTAAACTACGCCTCGGTAACTGAAACGCTTGCTTTTAAACATTGACATGTCACATAATCACATGGAATAAGGCTAAAATGGCACAAAAAATAAAAAGGAATTTTTTTAAAGTACAAGGGTACTACCCCTTTCTCTGAGCTAACTTAAATTTTCGGTGGATCAGTTTGTTTGTAGATATCTTAGTTTAATGAAATATAAATAAAAATAAAAAGGAATTTTTTTAAGTACAAGAGTACTACCCCTTTCTCTAAGCTAACTTAAATTTCCAGTGGATGAGTTTGTTTGTTTAGGGCTAAGCGTCATGGTTTATCTAATCTCAGTTGGTTTCTTAGCTATCGCATATTCAAAATACTTAAACTCACCTCCATCATATATTTCTATTTGTTCTTGGGCCATTTACTGCAAAAATTGAAGTGTATTATATACTAATGTCCTATACACACTTTTCCCCTGAGCTGTTAAATTTGGGTTAATTATATGACCCCGGTGGCTGGCAAGGGATTTGTTGCCCTGGTTGTTAGGTGCCCTTGAGTGGGTTCCACCCACACTGACCTGATGCTCACCAGAAGAAGCACTACACAGTCCCTTAGCCTCCTCACAATTGCCCCTATGTTTGAGCCCTTTGCTGCAGCCATGGGGTCAATCCATCTCCACGAGGACTTGCCTCTCTTTTGCTGCCCTTCAGCTTACCAAGTATGATGTTCTTCTACAGGGACAGGTCTGTGCTGACGACACAACCAAAGTATGTAAGACAAAAATCTCACCATTCTTGTCTCTAAAGAATACATTGGCCATACTTCTTCTAAGACAGATGAGTTTGTTCTTTGTAGCAGTCAATGGTACTTTCAATATTTCCCTCCAGCACCACAATTTAAATGAAGTGAATCTTTTTCCATATTCTAAATTCAATATCCAACTTTCCCATGCATATGACGCAATGGAGAATACCATGGCTTGGATCAGGTTGCACCTTAGACCGCAAAGTAATATCTAAGCTTTCCATACTCTAAAGAGATTTACCGAATACATCTCTTCATTTGATCTTTTGACTGCTAAATCCAAGAGCATTGACTGTGAATTCAAGCAAAGACAAAATCTTTGAAAACTTCAACCATTTCTCCTCTTGGTGTAGCTGTTAGGATTTTGGTTTTCTTTACAGTGGGTTGTAATTCATACTGAAGGCTGTAATCCTCCATCTTCATTATCAAGTGAGTCAAGTCCTCCTCACTTTCAGCAAAGAAGCTTGTGTCATCTGCATATTGCACATTGTTAAAAAGCCCTTCTGAAAGCTTGATACCTCAGTCGTCGTCACATAAGCCAGCTTCTCTGGTTATTTACTTAGCATGCATGTTGAATTAATATAGTAAGGGGCTTCAATCCGAGGATGCACACCTTTCTCGAGTTTAAACCACAAGGTATTCCCTTGTTCCTTTAGTACAATTTGCATGAAATTAACCAACCCTAATAATTAAAACATACTCAAACTTTCATCCACTGCTTAATTTTTGTTACTGCTCTAACCTGTGGGGGTGTGGCTTGGCAAGTTGCCATGAGCTTGGTGTGTGCTTGATACCTCATCCTTTGGATGAGAAAACTCACAGTGGTCTTTTCACTTGCATGTATACATTTACTTGAAACTAATAAAAAGGTTGGAACTAAATTGTTGGTAAGTTTGATCCCACCAGTTGTCCTTCTGGAGGAAAGATTTGACAGTGTACATATTGCCATCTAACACTCCTGTGAGGATCCTTCAATAAGATCACCATGCGTGAAGTCATCTTCCAGGCACACAACAATACATTCCATGGGAGCAGTTCTCCTCTGTCACACACAGGTCATCGTATGTCAGAAGGGACCAGAGGGCAGAGAACAACAATGTAGGCACATTAATTTCTCACTCCCTAACAGTTCAATTCACAAAATTAGCTGATACCAAATCATTCAGATACTCAGATATTTCATCACCTGGAGTCAACTTACTCTAAGCCTTTGAGGTTGAGTCAACACGCCAGTAAAGGTACGTATGAAGACCGTTCATAACAGCTATCCAAGAAGACACGTACAGAGCGTTCCCTGACCTCCACTGGCGCGTGGAACTGAAGGAGACGGGGATAGGCTGGAGCGCATATTCAGAAGGCAAGGGATAACAATTTTCTGGAAATGTATCTAATAATTATCACTGAGAAATCAAGTCAAAAGTTCTATAGTTGTTATGCAGCCTTATGTGCTAAATAATTTTTATGAATAATCCTACTAATGATAAATTAAAAAAATCACAAATTACCTTATAGGCATACATGATCTAGTTCTAATATGTAGTTTGCCCGCTCATTTTTATCTTTTGATATTTACACTATTAATCAAGAATATAATTTTCCTTCAAAACATGTATCGTTTGTGATCTTACTATTGTATATACCCCCAAATGGTTAATACATGAAATTATAAGAGTGAATAGAATGTACTGCCTTAATGACATGCCGCGGTATTATAGTTGATATCAATGCTAGAAAAGTTTCCTATGCTTTGCTAGTGAGCATAAATAATTTCAAATATGAAGACCTGTTTTAAGGTCTATGAAGCCATCTACTAACAAGAATTTACTAAATTTAGAAGGAGGCTGGTGGTGTGGGGGTTAGACATTGGGCTGCAATCTTCATGGTCCAGAGGTAGATTCCACCAGCAGCTCCGCGGAGAAAAGACTGGGCTTTCCACTCTCCTAGCCAATTACAGTCTCAGACATGCAGAGGGGCGCGACGCGTCACCCTTTGCGTCTATGGCAGTCAGTTGATTGGGACCATGTTTAGAGCTTTCAAACAGCTTTTCCTAATTTAAATCTCGGCCATTGGATGAAGAAAGATGCTTAATGCATTAGCATGAATGACCTACCACTGTCTCTTCCACAAAAACCAGGGGAATCCTTCAGATCATACTTTTGAAACTCTAGACATTGAGTTTTCTTTTTCAAACTAAAAACAAAGGGGGCAACACAAAGTGACATGTTTTATTTAGTTTCAGCAAAAGATGTACACTTACAGTACTATATTTCTGAATGTATGAAGATTTGAAATGTAAACCAAAAAGGCATGAGGGAGAAAACATTAAAATATCAATGATTTGGGGATAGTACCAAATGAGTTTTATGGATAATGTTCGGTGGCTTAATAAGGGTTATCAGAATATTGGAGTTTTTGTCACTATAAACAGGGTACTGGGTGGCATCGTTCTTTTATAAGAAGGGCCAAGGCTCAGAGGCAGATGGGCTCAGTGAAGCTAGGGAAATGATCTGCTCTCTCTTTACCTCAGTTTCTCCAACTATAAAACATTATGTAGATTTATCACCCAGATTTATGGAGAGGGTTATGTATGTAAATGAAGAAATCAGTGAACAAGTGTCTGGAACTCAGTAAATTAAAAGCAGGGCATTTCCACATCAATCTATGGGATCAAGTCTGCGTCTCACGTCAATAGTGCTTAAAGTGGAAGTAGTGATATTTGCATGATTTATCTTACAGGTGAGAGTGAGAGTATGGCCATAAAGGGATTTTATGAAAGTAAAAGAGCCAACCACATGGTAAGATGTCAATCTATGTCTTCAAATAAAATCTATGATGGCTTCAGCTCTGGGCTCACTCAAGGTATGCTGTAGAGCAGTGGTTCTCCACCTTCCTGATGCCGCGACCCTTTCATACAGCCCCTCATGTGTGGTGATGCCCAAAATAGCACTATTTTCATTGCTACTTCATCACTGTCATTTTGCTACTGTTAGGAATCGGGCAACCCCTGTGAAAGTGTCGTTTGATCCTCAAAGGGGTCGCTGCCCACAGGTTGAGAACCGCTGCTGTAGCTTGAGGTCTCAGAATTTTTATGAGCTTTTCTCTACTTTCTTCAACTCTCTAGACAACATCGGACTCTACTTGAAGTCTTTCTTGTCACTCTGGTTCAGCAGAGGGTTAAGCAAATTTCAATTCCTGCTTATTTCACATCATAAAGGCAGGTTTTTTGTTTTCCTTTATTTCAAGAGGCCAGACAAATGTGATCTAATGTAAATGCAGCAACAAAGCAATGGATGTCTTGGCCTGGGAAATCAAGAAACGTGAGAGGTAGTCAGCTTCTTCCTATCTCCCCTTTGCTCACCCACTTGATTTGAAACTCCTGTTACTTCACCCCAAAGGAACCGCTGAGACACCCTCTTGCCACTCAATGCGCATTACAACACCCACTCCATTCTGAGTACATTAAAAATCTCATCACAAGAGATCTTCTGCGGCATCTATATTTAAAATGATAGCATTTTCTCGTTAAGCCAGCCAATTTGAACACACAGAAATAAACAACTTCCTGGTGAATGAGCCCTCTGATAAAAGCTCTGGCTGACTATGTGCATAGTGATTCATTTATTTTACACAGTCTGCTCCTTTATTTCCAAAGGAAACAGTCCCGTTTCAGTATTCATTGTAAGCTCAATTTGGTTTTACTCCCTTACTATACTTTCTTGGCATCTGCTTTTATGGAAATCTAGCTGGCCATTAACACAGCTTTGCACGCCTTACAACTGTGTTGTTTTCCATGCAAAATCGAGATTTCTAAAATAATTACAGATGGGAAAGTACGCCCCGTGGACTTTTTTCTTCATTATAAAATTATCCTGGTCTAATCATTTCACATCCACTTCATTATATGTTCAGAAAGGGGGAAGTCAAGTATTTCTGGTATGAGTGCACTATCCGGGGCACTTGCTCCTTAGAAAACGAGAAGAGATGGCTTGTACGGAAAGGGGATCAGTACGTAAAGATTTGCTTAAGTCAAACACTGCTGCTTCCTTTCTTTTCACCACCCCCCGGCATTCTGTGAGACAGCCCCACTCTGCTACATCTGAGGGTCCTGCTAACTCTTCGCAGCGTCATTCTCAGGGTGCACTGTTTGGAAACTGGAATCCAGAAGAGGAGACTCCCCTAAATGTCCTGTCAGTCTCACTGCACTCAGCATTCTATTGCATCTCTCCATGGCCACAGAGTGGGAGGCTTATTCTTTGTGGGTTACTTTAAATCTATGCTTCACTCCTTTCTACCCTGCTCTTATGCCCTAGAAAGGGAGAAGTATGGACTTGTTTCCTAATTAATGTGAGGTTTTGCTAATGGGTGGTACCAAGAGAGGATTGCAGAACAGGTATAGAGGAAGGGTAGGCACTAACTAATTCCCCCAATTCTATTACTGCCAGACTTCCCCTTTGTGGTAGTTACATAATCTGTCAATTTGAGATTATTCATAGTGAAGAGGTGGAGTTTAGCCTGTCAATCAGGTAGGAGCTTGATGACCTCATTTGGAAGGTGCTAAAGAGATAAATAACTCTCTGGAGGTAGGACACATGCTCACTCCCTGGGGGACATTCCTACTGACAAGGCATACTGAGCTATACTAGATCCCTGGAGTTGAAGAACCATGTGGAGACCCCTGCTAGCACAGAGATGTTTCCACCGCCACTGGATCGACAAAATTTTCCACCAACTGGCCTATGATCTTCCTGCATTCGGCGTCATTGCATGTATTTCAGGAGTCTGAAGAAGGTTTTATAGATTGGTATCAGACATATGGGCTAATATCACTTATGGACTTAATCTGGACTGAGCTGGGATATTTTCTCCATATGCAATTGCTCTTGAACATAAAGCTCTTTCTTATCCACACATGAGTGTCTATGGCATTGTTCTCTAGTCTACCAGATGGAACCCCCCCTCCCCTTACAGAAGTCCATTTCTTTATTAGGGAGCCCCCTTCTGTTGGTATTATCACTACCCGTTTGTTCTGAGGGTTTCAAGTCTTTTCTACATTAGATATAAAGGCACTAATGGCTTTAAATTAGAATGAACTGCAACATGGTGTTCAACTGCTTTATTTGGTTGCATCCACATGTATGTAATTTGTGCTTTCATAAACTGTCCTCAATCCTCTTTGCTGAACAGGCTGTTTCCTAAACAACCCGCTGCCATAAGTCAATTCTGTCTCTAGCATTCCTATATCTAGGACTGGGGGAACTGTTCCCGCAGGGTTCCAAGACTCTTTACAGCAATAGGAAGTCTCATCTTTCTCCCGTGGATGGAAAGTGATTTGGGAACAGCTGACCTTGCAGTTAGTAGCCCAAAGCATAATCACCAAGCTGTCAGGGCTTCTTATTAAATAAGAGGCCCCTAATTTTCTTCTGTTTCAATAGAAATGGAAACAGGGTTACTGATATCTCTTGAGTTATAGGATACTAGACGACACACTAGAAAGGAGTATCATACATGTAACTATGAAGAAGCTGACACTCATAAATAGGAGGTATGCTGCCCAATCAGCAAAGCTAATTAGATAATGACTTGAAACCAAGGATGTTGGAGGTGTAGTGGGTTACATAACGGGCTTCCAATCACAGGGACAGCAGTTCGAAACCATCAGCAGATCCTCGGGAGAAATGTGAGGCTTTCTCTTGCTGTAATGAGTGACAGTCTGGAAAACTCACAGGGCCAGTTTTACTCTCAGCTATAAGGTTGCTATGAATTGGAATTGACTCTATTGCTAGAGGTTGTTTTTTGTTTTTGTTTCAGTTTTATTTTTAACAACATCTGGACTTAGTCAATCAGACACCAAACATGAGATGACTCCACAGTGTTGTGTGGCTGAGTGTAGTTCTACCTTTTACATTTCTTTGCTCTTTTGATGTATTTTGAGGAGAATTCATATGTACTCTGTAATGAAAGAAAGAATAGACAGAGGCAGATAATAATGTTTGAGGAATGTGCTCTAAGGACACTGACAGTTGATATTTTAAAAATTTCAATTAATGAACATATCCACCTTATCATCACCAGTTTAACTCTTCTATCGAAAGAAACTGGCCAAGTGACTAGAGCAAGTGCTGTGTCTAGAACCCTTAATGCAGAGCTGTGAACATTACAATGAAAAGATCAAGTGTTAGTGAAACCGGCTGAAAGAGGGTTTTAGGCCTGTATGTCTGCGTTGCAAAAGGATATATTTCTATAAAAGTGATTAATCTTCTCCATATTGTCATATAACTCCCAAATGGCAGTAACAAGAACTTATTCTTTTTATGTGTAAACTCTACATTCTAGAATTCCACACATACCTCAAATGCTCAGGATTAGCTTCCAAAGAAAACCCTCCACACCCTTCCCTAGGGTCCCATATGGAGCTACATTTAAGTAATATAACGAAGAGATACTGAGTGTGTCTTTGAGTACCTGGAAGGGCACAAGTTGGTTGG
Source organism: Tenrec ecaudatus (assembly GCF_050624435.1). Taxonomy (NCBI): domain Eukaryota; kingdom Metazoa; phylum Chordata; class Mammalia; order Afrosoricida; family Tenrecidae; genus Tenrec; species Tenrec ecaudatus. The sequence continues at coordinate 145,042,608 of NC_134538.1, read as the reverse complement.
CAATTCATGTTGCAACCGCAGTCCCAGGTGTAGAATCCAGGTATTCACCAACAGCAAACCCAGAGAAGACAACCTGTAGCACACATGATGAGTAATCTCTCAATTTGCATTTTTAGTAGGGTTTTACTTTTCCAAGCTTTAGGGGATTACCCAAAAGTTGATAATGTCATTGTTAAGCATTGTGCCAACAGTTTGGACAAGTCTCTCTAGATCCCAATGTGGATATAATTCCCATCATACCTTCGTGCACACATGAGCAAAAAAAAGTTAAAGTGGAAAAATACATAAAGACTTCAAAGAATCACTAATACGATAGTTGACAGAGAAGCCACTTTGAGAACTGAAGAATTCACGAATCCTTGATGACCTACCCATTGCAGAATGAGGACCGCTATAACTAGGGCAGTCAGGGATGGCTTGAGTCAGATGTAGTTCCCACCTGCACCATACTACCTTCCAGAAACCAGAGCTGGGCAGCCGTACATGTTGTGGTCCACAGAGCAGAAGACAATGCCCATTAGACCCACCGGCCTTACTATCAATCATAGGGTTTAATTAATTATTTCAGCTCAGCCCACGTGAAAAACAATTTGAAAAGTTTTTTTTTTTAATAGAAGCTCATATTACATGAGATAGGAGGTTCCATCTATTTATCTTCATATTCCCAGTGCCCAGGACCATCTCATTAAACGTTGATACTTATAGTCAGATTAATAAGTATTAGATTACATTGAAAAATTAATTTCAGCTCCCTCACTCCTAGTGACCTGTTGTGCAAACACAAATAATTTATTTCAACTCTCTAAACTTCACTTTCAACATCTGAACCAGCACCTCCACCACTTCCACCAGCTCAACTGCAGAGTAAAATAAGACCTTGTAAATGAACATATTCCTTGGTTTCTAACATATCATTAAATACTGAATATCTGTGATTTAGTAGCTACTTTAAAATTATATGCATTAAAAGGGAGTGCCTCTGTTATTATTGATGTTCTTATATTGGCTATATGGTAAGATTTATCTAGCAATTTCCAGATAATTTTTTCCCTTCAAAAGATTCAGTAGCATTTTCAATCTCCAGGCCAATATTTTGCAGTCACTTTTATTTTCAGCCCATTTGACCTTTTTACAAAAGATTGGTTTTTGTTATTCCAATGGGTGTGCGAGAGAGTCCCAGCACAGGAACCCAAACAACAGAGAGCTTTGAAATCTGCTATTTTCAAGCTTGTCCACAAGGCAAGCCTTCTCTCAGGAGAGAGGTTCCATTTGCATGAGAGACTGTTAACTCTCCCCAGAGAGAAGATGCCTGAACAGATGCTTTCTTATAGCAAGTCCCCAGTGTCCCCGGATGAAAAGGAAGTGTTTTTATAACACAAAGCAGTTCCGTTTTTGCTAGCTCAAGTAATTGAGCAACATAGAAAAATCTAGGAATGCTACAAGCAACTTTATCCCTAGGAGAGAAGGAAGTCTTTCCACTCCTGTCAGAAAAATAACACCGTTTTCCGGAACGTTATTCACATTGATGACAATAGAAAACAACTTCCAGGCAAACGTAAGAGGAGAATGGCTGATCAGTGAGGGTAGAAGCAAGGGAAGGTGGACAGTGGAGCACTGGATGTGAAAGTAGGGCCAACAGGACCCTGCGGAAAGGAAGACAGTCATGGCAACTTGAAACGTGTGTGTTTTCAAATTCCTAAGAAGTAGAAATCCTTGGGATTTGGGTATGAGAAAGTAGACTTCCATAAATCATAAGTCATTCATAAAATATTCCAGTATTATCTGTTCTTTTGGGGGCTCCACCAGGTAAGCATTGGGCTGCACCAACACCTACCAGCCACTCTGAGAGAGAGTTAAGCTTTTCTTCGTTTCACCTGAAAGTCTACTTTCCCAAGTATTATGTCTTTTTCCAGCTTCCACTCATGCCTGACAATATGTCCAAGAGAGGAGATGCAGTCTCACCACACTCGATTCTCAGAGCCTTTTGGTTGTACTTCCTCCAAGACAGATTTCTTCTTGGACAGTCCATGGGACTTTCAATATCCTTCACCAGCACCATCATTCAAAGGCATTCATTTCCTTCCAGTATTCTTTATTCACTGTATAACTTTCATATGAAGAGATTGAAAAATAGTCTGACTTGATTCAGATTAATCTTAACCATCAATAAAGACACATGTCAACCTCTTTCTGGTATTCTCTGCTTTTAACCAAAACCCATCTGAAATCAGCAATTATATCCCTTGTTCTACTTTCTCTTTTAACTCTCCCAAGAAATATGAGCATATCCTGTGTGGTTCATTACAACTGCTTGAGAATTACCGTCAGCAAAAACGTACTGGCATGAAAAATGGGCACAAATATGGATCTCTTCCAGTTGATTGGAGAGATAGCTGTCTTCCAAAATTCTGGGCACAAACAACTGTGTATTTCTGTTCGGTTTCTGGATTGGGATACCTTGGCTCTTGTCTGGAGGCACTGAAAGAATTCCTGAAGCAGGAGCTTATTTGTAATGCAAGTGACTTTTGTGAGGAAAGGGAAGTTTCAGGTATTAGAATCTCAAAAAGTGCACACAGTTTCAGGAAAGTGTACAAGGCTGTGTGGAAACTGTGCAAGAGTTCACTGCTGAATGTGAAAAACCACATGGAAAGAACACAGGAACAGGACCACAAAACCACGCTTGCAGAACGAGGAAATCCAAGAGGCCAAGGGAGCCATGTGCCCTGCTCTTATTCCCTCCTGCCCTACTGGCTGGGAGAGATGTGGTTGAGGGTGTTGGCCCAACCTTATTGGCTGAGTTTAAGCCTCCCTGTGTGATGTCATTAGCCTAGGTTGTGGCCAAGCTTAGCTTCACCTGCACACAGGTGGTTCTAGTCTGTACATGTTCAATTGGGATCTTTCCATAGGCGTCTAATTAGTGTGGCTGATTCTTTTCAAACCTTTTGTTGTGGTCTTATGCAAGCACTGGGAGACAAAGCCCTTTAGTCCCTATTCCGATAACCTAACACTTCAGCGCTGCATTATTTTTATGAAGCCTTATTTATTTGTTTTCCATTAATGCCTTTGGTACCAACAGTTAGTATTTAATCATGAGAATTCTCTAGCACACATTATTGGTTTAAAATAACAGCATTGCTATCCCTTGGCAAAGTTACAAGGACTGTGCAGAATCACATGTTGAAATTTCCCAATTAAAAGATTTTCCTCCAAACTTGTAACTGTGGAAAGGCTTTTATAATACTCATATAAAGTAAACTACACATATCCATCTATTCATATTATAGTGTCAGGAATGTCTCACCCATTGCAGAGGGCAGGACCATAAACACCTATTTCTAGCACAAAAGCACCTATGAACAAGATACTTGCAAGATAATTATAATACTTTCCCCTCACGATATCCATTTCTTCACTTATTATAATTTTATAATTTTGAATTCAGAAAAATAGAAACTTCTGATGATCATTGGGAGAAGCGTCTTCCTGGGAACACTACTCAAAACAAAGCTCTTCCTTTCCCGGAGATTCCTATTACAGCCAAAGGTATATTAGGCTTTGGGTTTCTTGAATCGTAATCCTAAAATGAACTTTCACTCTCTTCTGCTAATGGAGACCCCATCTTTACTATTACATTTTAATTTTTTAAAACATTGTATTGGAGACTCATAAAAATCTGATCACAATCCATCCATACATCCATTTGTCAAGCACATTTTTACACTTATTGCCAGTATCATTCTCAAAACATCTGCTTTCTATTTGAGCCCTTGGTATCAACCCCTCATTTTCCCCTCCCTCCCCAGATCCCTTACCTCATGAGCCCTTTATAATTTAAAAATTATTATTATTTTTTCATGTCTTACACTTTCCGACATCTCTCTTCACCCACTTTTCTGTTGTGTGCCCCCCAGGGAGGGGGGTATATATAGATCCTTGTAATCCATTCCCCCTTTCTACTCAACCTTGCCTCCACCCTCCTGGTATCGCCCCTCTCATCACTGGTCCTGAGAGATCATCTGTCCTGGATTCCCTGTGTTTCCAGTTCCTATCTGTACCAGTCAGTGTACATCCTCTGGTAAAGCCAGATTCGTAAGGTAGAATTGGGATCATGATACTGGGAGGAAGGAAGCATTAAAGAACTAGAGGCAAGCTATATATTTCATCATTGCTACACTGCATGCTGACTGGCTCATCCACTCCCCATTACCCTTCTGTAAGGGGATGTCCAATTCCTACCGTTGGGTTCCCCCTCTACCCTCCCCCTCAATCACAAGGAGATGATATTTTGTTTTCTGATAATACCTGATCCCATGGACATCTCGTGATCACACAGGCTGGACTGTTTCTTCTATGTGGGCTCTGTTACCTCTGAGCGAGATGGCCGCTTGTTTACCTTTAAGCCTTTAAGACCCAAGATGCTATATATTTTGATAGCCTGGCACTATCGACTTCATCACATTTGCTTATGCACCTGTTTTGTCTTCAGCGATTGTGTCAGGAAGGTGAGCATCATAGAATGCCAGTTTAATAGAACAAAGTGTAGTACGGCAGGGGCCAGAGTAAATCTAGGGATACATATGGTAATCAACTAAAAAGGAGGGGTGGAGAGAGAAAAGAAATGGGTACTGGGGGAACAGGGCACTAACTCACGCAATGGGAGGGTATTGTTTGTATTTCCACAGGGAAAGATGGACCAGACTTCAATCAGGTGCTCCAAGATGTGAATGTAACATACCAGAATGAGGCAGGGAACCAGTAAAGAGGTCTGAGGAGCCAGTCCCAATCCCAACTACATGGACATCCACCCCTCCTCCCAAAAGAATTCACTTCAGAGGACAACATCGAAGCTACAGTTTAAGGAGAAGGACATGTGTGATCAGAGGACACGGGAGCAAATGAAGGGGGAGAAAAAGAGAATGGAGCACATCTCGGCCCACCAAACCTTGAGGACAATATACCAGCTCAGAGCAGCCAATACACAGAGAGGACATATGGCCGGCCCTACCATGAGGCACGACATCCCTCACTGACCCATGCCCCTACAGGGACAACTCTGGAGACACAGTATGGGAACTGCACCCAATCTGACCACACCACACCAAGGCAAAACATTAAGGGCGTGCGACAGAACAGCAAGGGGAGCAGAGCAAAGAAGTCCCGAGGGAGTACCAAAATTAAATATAATTTAGATCTTGTCAATTCTGAATAAATAACCTTGTCATTTCCTCACACTTAGAATTAACCCCCAAGTGTACAGCTTGCTTTACAAATCACGAATTATCTAACTTTCCAACTTCATTCTGTATTATCCTTTGCTTGACTTCCAGACCCATCAGCTTTTTTTTTCTGATTCCCTAACTCTCAGAGCTACTTGGCCACTCTTTGCTCTTGTTTGGTCTCTTCCTAAATGCCTGTTCCTGACCTATCTTTGTTCCACTCCGGGGTTTGTGTGGAAACCACTTCTAACTGACTTGTTTGTCAGGCACACACCACACAATCATCTTGTTTACTGATCTCTGCAGTATGTATTATCATGTTTTCTTTAATTCATCACACCCTCCTTCCTCTGTTGTTTATCTATCCTTCCTTTCTTCATTTCCCCTTTTACCAGAACGTAAATGTTATACTAGAGATAATCTTCATTTTGTTCACTACTGCATCGCAAACACATTTATGTACTCAATAATTGCTCACTGGGTAAACGCATTCATGGAATAAAAGTTAAGGAAATGGCAGGTTATTCTTTAAACTCTACCATGAGAAGAATACTTCTCATTTCACAGAGCCACTGGAAAGATTTTATAAGCTAAGTTACTTGAATCACTTCTAGAATTTTCTATGGAAATGGAAGATACTAAGAAAAAATAAAGGCTATAGAGACAATATGGACATCTTGTCGGGCGAGAGCAGACCCTGGAGAAGGGCATCATGTTGGGTAAAGTGGAGGGGCAAAGAAAAAGAGGAAGGCTCTCAAGGACATGGATTGATGCCAGGGTTTCACCAATGGGCTCAAACAGAGGAGAACTTGGGAGGATGGCTCAGGACCAGGCAGCGTTTCCTTCTGTGTGCTTAAAAGGCTGCTGTGGGTCAGAACTAAGTCAATGGTACCTAACAATAACAACAACATAAATTCATTATAGACGAGCAAGCAAATCGGAGGGAGCTTCAAACAGTTTGTGGGAAAAAATCCATTCTCTTTTAATTACTATTGGTACTTTCACCTTTGCTACATTAATTAACAAACCATAGTTCTTCTAATTTCAATCGTATCACTTACTACTATGAAAAGAAAAAAATGACTAAATTAAAAAGACATATCTCTTGCCTTTGAGCTGATTCTTAGGGCGGGCTCATATATAACACGTTAAAACTGATGCAGTAGGGTTTTTGGGTGTAGTGCTAATGAAAACAGATTCCAGAGCCTTTCTTCCAAGGCACCCCTGGGTGAGTTCAAACCGCAAACCTTTAGTTTAGTGATTAAATGGCATGTTTCATAGTTAGCTGATACTACAGACACACACACACACACACACACACACACACAATGGCCTTATCTCAGCACACCCTGACAGGACATCAGTGGTGTTGTGTAAGCAGTGGACTGCTAACCACAAGGACAGCAGTTCAAGTCCCTCGTGGATTCCATGGGGGTTAGATGAAGCTATAGGCTCCCACAAAGATGCATAACCTTGGAAACCTTCTTGCCTCGATGGTCCACGGGGTTCCCAGGACTGTGCATCTGTAGCAGTCTCCGTTCCCTCCCATGGAGTAGTCAGTGGGGTCTGACAGCCAGTCTTTTGGTTAGCAGGCTAACACTTAACCCACTGTGCCACCAGGACTGCTTCGGAACATACCAGATTCCATGATTTTTACAAATATCATGCATCAAAAGTTCTGGATAAAAAAGCTCCCAGATTTAACAGTGGAATATTTTAGTACCAAAAGCTATTAACAAACAGTAAACTTGTCATTTGTCACCAAGAGCATTGGAAATGTTCATTTCTCTGCTCCGATCTGTGTCTCCACCAATCAAGTTCCTAGAGTGTCTGTGCCTTTTCTCTCAAATAACAGACTGTGCAAAGTAACCAAGGATAAATGAATATTCCAGTTTCTCCAGAGCCATTCATAAGATTTGTCTGAGTGGAAAGGAATGAAATGTCAAAAATAGAGTGTGCCAATTTTAAATGACTCCCTAGGCAAGATTGAACCTCTTCCTTTGTCTGTGATCTTTGCAATTCAAAACTGAACTCATTTGCCTTTTATTTGATTAAAAAGGAGCATATTAATGTCAAAATGAAGAAGTCCAAACAGACCAGTCGAATTCACAATCATGAGATCAGTTTTCAGCAAGGATACAAAATTTCCTTTGTTCTTTTGCCCAGACATTCCAAAATCCTGTTAAAGGCAATATGGGCCCAGAACTGATCATTTGTCTAGTTTTCACAAATCATTTCCTTAAAAGAGTGAAAATTATCAGACAGCTGCAGCAGTTCAGCTTACAGGGAAAACGTAGGATGTCATTTTCAAGGTAAGTACGCAGCTGTCTTCCTGTCACTTAAGGTTTTTTAAAACAAATCTAATTAAATGTCTACCTTAAAAGGCTGACAATATGCTTCTTAGCATACTGATGAAATTTGTTAGAAGGCAGCAGAATCACGAATCTGCTTCTTTATTCTGCTTTTGGGTAATAAACTAGAAGCTCTTTTTAGTTGAAATAAAACAAATGAGGACTTCAAAAAATTTGTGGAAAAAACGGAATTAATGGTATTTTTGTCCTCATGAACTTTTTGACGTTCTCTCTCATTAACTGCCTCCTTGACTGAAATGCTTAAGGCCTACGTTAAAGCAGAGTGTATTTTCTCTTTTACTGTTTCTGTCCTCCGGATTAAATAGTTCATCAGGGTGAGAATTGGTGGTACTTCTGGAATGAAGGATACACTTTTATATGGGCTTCCACGTTAAACATGTTTCTTAACTCCCTCATCCACTGCCACGGACTTCATCGTGACTCAGAATGACCCTACTGGACAGAATGGGGCTGGCTGCCCCTGAGGGTTCCAACCTGTCTCTCACTCTGGGAGCAGGAAGTCTTATCTTGCTGCCTCAGACCACCTAGTGGGCTGACCTATGAACTTGGCAATTAGCAGCCAAAAGTGTTATTACTATCAAAACAGGGCTCCTTTCTTAACTCCCTGGCCTCTTCTATTTCTTCATTGTTTTTAACCTATGGAAGAATATTATAGAACTGACTTACATTAAAAACTGAAATGGCCTAAGTCCCAACTTGGTTTATTTCCCACAGCTCTGAAATACAGTAGTTCTCTGTCCAGTGGTGTAGTTCACTCAGTGGTCCACTAACTGTGGTATCAGCAGCTCGAAAGGCCCCGCTGCTCATCTGGAGAAAGAGGAGGCCATCTGTTACCAGGAAGGGCTACAGTCTCAGACACCCACAGGGTGAGTCCCACCCTGTTTTAGAGCATCACTGTGAGTCAAATCAAAATGGACTCCATGGCAGTGAATATTTGTTTGTTTTTTTATTGAAAATGGTTCACATCTTCAAATTATATTTCTTTTTAACAGCGTGCATCTAATATTTTCCCCACTCATAATTTTATGAATTCAGAACTAATGACTGTGGATAATAATCTGATGCAATGTGTACAAGGAGACCTTGCTTATAGAAAAAGTAAATGAAAGATAATGAAATTTTCCCCACAAATGTATATTATTTTATTTTAATGAGTGCTTACAGATTACATAAGAATCCATATTTCAATTAGATCAAACATAATTATACAAATGCTCAATACATTTTCTTTCTTAAAATCTTTGATATTAGCTTCCTTTATCTCCTCCCTCACTTCCTCACCCAATCCACCTGAAACTCTTATTATTATATTATATAGTATTATTTGTTGAATCTAACACCATCCAATATATCTGTTCTCCTGCAATTCTGTTATTGATTTTTCTTGAGTGGAGTTATACAGTCCCCATTGCTATCAGTACCCGCCCTTCTACCCCTGTCCCTTCCTGTACCCTCAGGGAATCATTATTCCCGTTACTGTTTCTGAAGGATTATCTATTTGGGCTTTCATTCATTAAGTATTCTCAATTATACAAATGAACACATGCAGGTCAAACAAGGTTAATAAGGTGAAACAAAGACCATATTACCATAACAGTAAGGGGAGAAAGTATTAAAGAACTAGATAATAGGTATATGTTTCATCAGTACTATACTGCATCCTGGATTTCTCATCCCTTCCATGTGGCCCTTCTGTGAGGGCTTGTCTATTGAATTATCTTATAGGTTGGTTTTGGGTCTTCACTTTGTCCACGCTCCTTCACATCAATTTGATTGCTTGTTTTCAAACTTCTGAGATCTATTCACTTCAACACCTCTGTGGGCTATATTGCTTCCCTGTTAGATGGCCACTTGTTTAACTTCAAGCCTTTAAGGCTCCAGATCCTATATCTTTTGATAACTGGACACTATCAGCTTATTCTCCACATTTGCTTATGTACCCATTTTGTCTTCAACAATCATATTGGGAAAGTGACTATGGTACAGTATCACATTATTAGAAAAAATTGTCCTTGTACTGAGGGAAGATTTAAGTAGATTACCAAAGTCCATCTGCTTCCTTATTCAATTTACATCTATTAGTACTTTATTTTTTCCTCTTTTTCTTTCCTCCTACCCCGTTATCCTGTTTACCCAATGTTCACCTCTCAGTAATTCCTCTTGGGTACATTTCAATTGATTTAATGCAACCAGGAACACAGCAGCCTCCTCACCGTCAATTTTAGAACCCTTGCTATTTCCCTATCCCTGTGTTGTTGGCTCACTGCTTACCTCCCATCCCTCCCACCCACCTCCTCCCCATGCCTCCTCCCCTGTCACCTGCTTCCATACCCCTCCAAATGGTCAATCCAGTTGGTGTCTCCTTGGGATTGCTTATCCTGCCTATCTTATATAGATAGACAACAAAAGAGGAAAAAAAGGGGGGGAAGACCATACTAGTAGTTCCAAGCCCAACTGCTATCCTGACCCAGAGTAGCTGGATCTTTCTCTGTTCAATAGGGAGCATGACCAATTATGACCCACAAGTCTAATTCTCTTTGTTGTCCATTCGGGGTTCCTCCCTTGTGAATCCTCTGAACATATCATGCAATTCAATAGTTCAGTCGCATCAAGAAGAGTTGTACAACCATCGCCACCATCAGGGGACGAATGTTTTCTTTTTTCCTGTACTCTTCGATAGTCTTCCCAGTTCCCCTCCAACTGGCCTTGCCATATCCACAAAGAATCATTACTCCAGTCATTGTCTCTATGCATTTACTTGTCCACTTTTTGAGGTTCCCTCCTATTTACTTGTTGGTTTGTTTCTTAATGTATTTATTTTGTTGTTGTTGTTGTTGTTAGGTGCCCTCCAGTTGCTTCGGTCCCATAGCAACTGTATGCAAAACAAAAGCTAAACACTGCCCCTTCCTGAGCCATCCTTACAATTGTTCTTATGCTTATGGCTATTGTTGCAGCCACCAAGTTAATCAAACTCATTGAGGGCTTTTCCCCCCACTGCCCTCTGCTTTATCCAGCATGCCCTCCTGCAGGGCCTGGTCTCTGGGCTGACAATATGTACAAAGTATGTAAGACAATGTCTAGCCATACTTGCCTTTAAGGATCACTCTGGCTGTACTTCTAAGACAGATTGGCTTGTCCTTTTAGCGGTCCAAGGGAATTTCAATGCAACTTAACAATTTATAGATAATGGAGTTGAAATCAATGTAGCTTTAAGAAAATACTGTTTAATTTAATGGGAAAATAATTTACATTCACAATGCTTTCTGAGTGTTTATTTTAAGCACCAAAAGGAAACAGCATATTCACTGAATCCAGGTGGAAGCATACCACAGGGAAACTCGGGTTTGTGTTTACTTGTATGAGATCACCCAGTAAACACTGTGAGCGGTAGAACCTGCTTTCTGGGTGCTAATTCACAGTCAGCCCTCAACGTTAGGCTCTGGCCTATATACAATTGCTTTTTTCTCAGAATTCTTGCATCTGTAGCTATGGCATTGCTTAGGGAAAAGTAATTTAAAAAACAACTAGGCTACCTATTCTCTAATAAATTCTCACTGTCAATGTTTTACACTAGATTGTATTCCTTGTTTCTGCTAACTGGGCCAATCTCATAGTCTAACCTCTTAGTAGGCTGAGACTACAATGAAAATTCCATGCATTATCTCCTGCAAAAGATATTGCAAATATGAGAGGCAAAAGGAAGAACTTGGTCAAGTAAAAGAGCACGGCTAAGCATCATATTTTTAAAACAATACCATTAATGAAGGACAATATTGCATGTTATATTTATTAACACCTGCAGTTGAGAAAACTGTAAAACGATAAAAGGACATGAGAAAAAGAATGAATTTCCGATTATTTGGAGAATGTCATTGGAATCACAGTAAGATACTATATGATTTGGCAAAAATACCATTCTAATGTTTCAATAAACATGGACTAAAAGGTGATATATCATAACAATATATAATTCTGTCAAAATTTGCAAAATCAATACCTGATCTTTTATTTTTCATTTCTACTAAGGCGTGATATATACTTTGGTTGAGGGTCTTCCTCTATTTCACTGCCCATATACGTTTGAGAAGCTGGATTATAAGAAAGAATGCAGCATCAGGATTGGAGGGGGCTTATTAGCAGCCTGCTCTATGCAGATGACACAACTTTATCTGCTGAGCATGAGGACCGAAAGCATTTGCTAGCAAAGACGAAGGAGTGCAGCCTAGAATATGGATCATAACTCAATGTAAAGAAAACCCAATACAACTGGACCAATAAAAATGTCACTATAAACAGAAAAATGTTTGAATCAGTCGAGGATTTCATCTTGCTTGGATCCACCATCAATGACGGAAGCAGCAGTCAACAGATCTAAGAGCATATTTCATTGGAAAACTGCTTTACAAGGCCTCTTTAAAGTGTTGAAAAGCCAGGATATTACTTTGAGGATTAAGATGCACCTGACCCAAATCAGGGTATTTTCAATTGTTTAATGTACAGGTGCAAATTAATTTTAAATAAAATAAAAAGAAGAGTGGATGCATATAAATTATAGTGCTGCTGGAGATTATTGAAAGTACCATGGACTGCCAAAAGGACAAATCTGTCTTGGTTGGAAGAAGTACAGCCACAATGCTCCTTAGAAGCAAGGAGACTTTGTCTCATGTACAGTGGGCATGTTGTCCACAGAGAGCAGTCCCTGGAGAAGGACATCACGCTTAGTAGAGGGGCACGGAACTTTATGAATGCCAATAGAAAATCATATGATATAGGAATGGGAGATGGACTCCTCAAGTTGGTTGTCCTCAGAAGATACAGCTTATTCCTAGGAGTATTTTGACTGCCTTTCAATCTGAGAAGCTCGCCTGCTGACACGAGTTCAAACAATGTTCCTGTACTATGCAAATGCATAAAGTATGTGTGCCCCCGGTCTCTGGGTTACGAGGAGCTGAGTTATGTACAACCCATGGTTATAAGTCAGCACCACAGAGTTTATTATAGAAAAAGTCAAGGTACAATGTAATAAATTGTAATAACAAAAAGACAAAGAGAGACTTGAAAGAGAACTAATTCTTGGTCCAGGAAACCTCTCTACTCTTAAAATTATATATATATATATATATATATATATATATATATATATATATATATTCAAAATTTTGGACATATACGACATATAAATAAACAATAGTACATTGTGGCCACAGAGAACCTCCTTAAGAGATGCCACTGGGTGCACTCAATCAGAGAGAGTTGCTTGAGGCTGGCCTAGCAAGCACATGTGCTAAGAAAGCTCCACTCCAACCAGCACAATTTTGTTTTTCAGGGGGTCCTCCTATATATCTGTGTGTGTGTTCCGTATATGTATGTATGTATGTGTGTGTATGTGTGTAGAATACATTTTTGTACATGTATATGGGTCTTTTTCCTTTCGAGCTACCTTTTCTGTGACTTACGTATCTTTATTTTCACAATGACCTTTGTCATTATAGTTGCTTTCATTTGGCATTCCTTGGGCATGTGTCTTACGTCAAGATGTAGACAGTCATGATTAGGTAATTAGGAAGTATTGAGGTTTATAATTATACTTTCAACATTCCATCGAATGCAACTGCTCACTCTTTCTCAAAAACTTCCATTTTATTTCTGATCAGGATTATACATTCATCTTTTAAAGTAAAAATACTTTAACCCCATTCCCTATCCCCCCCCCCGCCCCAATTCCACTAACAGTGCACGGTCACCTTGTGTTACGGAGACGGTAAGATAGTGTGATGGCTTAGGACTCCTGGTGATTGAAGATCAAATACATTCTGAAGCTTGACTTAGAGACTTAGAGAATCATACACCCAGGTCTTTCCCGGAAATCCAGAGAGAAGAGGAGCCGTTATCACCATTACAAACCAATGTGTTTTGGGATCAAAACACCTAGAGCAAAATAAAGGAACACATTAAGTAGCAGAGTGGAGGAACGAAGCACGCCTCAATGGAGCGAGACTGGGAGTGCGAGCTGCTCTATAAATCATTAGGAGCGTTTCTCAGTAGACATGAATCTGACTCCTTAGTGATCTTTTTACTTAATTTTCTCAATCAAGAGTTGACCACTTCTATCAAATACTAATAGTTTCAAAACAAAGTAGTGCGTATATCATATGGAACAATAATATCTCAGTGGCAGGTCAAGGTGTTTATTACTATTGAATTTACCTTATTAATGTTTTCTGTGCTCTAACGTTGATTCTGACTCATAGCATACCCTATAGATTCTGTAGAAGACACCTATAGGGTTTTCTAGGCTGTGATCTTTAGAAGTACTCACAGCCACATCTTTTCTTCTACAGAACCACTGTTTAGGCTCAGGTCTCTGACACTTCAGGGAGCTGTCAAACTCTTATCTTTGAGCAGCCAGTGCTCCTACTGCCGTAAACAGCATTTCGTAGTAATGACAAATACCCTTTATGCTTAATATTGCGAATTTCACCTCCGGCTGACTAGGTGATAGTCATTGAGAGAGTGTGAATAAAGTGTGGGAACTAAATGCTTCACAATAAACTCTTCATTTTAACTGCCAGAAAAAAATTTCTCCAAAATCAGATTTTTATTAACATTAGAAAATAAAGCACTGAAAATTAACAGAAGGCAGAAATAATAATTGTAGGGTATAAAATATTTGTATTGCTTTTCAAAGGAATGTTAAATAAATACATTACATAAAATTAATTTTTTAAATCTAGAAAAAGTAGAAATGAAAGAAACCATTTTAAACTGGTATAAATAAATATGCTTGGAATGTGGGTTTTATGCAACATTTAGCCAATTCAGTGTAAAATCCAGTTGATCAAATTAGATGTTTTCACTACAATATCTCAACTATCATAACTTAAGTGCTAGGAATTAATTCTTAACCAAACTGAAATTGCTTCACCCTGCCTTCTATTAACAGAAAAATTGTTCCTACAGAAATGTAACTTCCTGTTTGACTTTCTACAGAGGAAAATGATAACTAATTAAGTTGTATAAATTCTTATCAGTGTGATATTCACTTAAAATAATAAATCAATCATGTTTATCACATTGCAACTGAGGTTTTGATTATATGACTTGCACATGTTTCATTTAAACCTCCTTTATTGTCCAGCACATTCACTGAAAATGTATCATAGCCCAATCAACATCTGTTGAGTTATTAACTAATGTATTTAAGCACACTCAAATGAAAAGTTATCTAATGTCTGTGTTGTTTAGTCTCAGTGATTAGTCCTTTCTCTATGGATCAGAACAAAATTAGTTCCCCTTTTAAAAACTACTAACTAATTAGTCTATATATTTTAAGTAATACATATGTTTTTAAATTTTAATTTGCAGCTTCCAGTGTCCTTCGAGGTAGTGGTCAATGAATTCAGCTGCTAACCAAGTGATCTGTTAGTCTCTCCCACCAGCCCCCCTGTGGAGAAACACAGAGGAGCATCCTGCTCCCTGAGGCAGTTCTGTTGGAACTTGTGTGATCCCTGGGAATCAGTGAACGTTCTGGGTCTCAGATACCTCAAACCTGGTATTGTCTTGTTTTTCATCTGAAATTAGACTCAGAATTCTAAGTCCATAATATGAAATTACACCAGCTATGAAAGAAAAATCTCAATTGGTTCTAACGCATAACCAATATGTAGTAACTAGTTTTACTTTTCTGTGCACCATTTATTTCCTGAACAAATATTCACTTACAAATATTTTTCAAAACAGGAAAGACTCATTTCCAAGTATAAGTATCTTATTTTTGGTTTTAAAATATCGTCAGACTCAGCAACTCTCCTTTTTTCCCCAGTCCTCTTGTTTTCTTTATATTTTTGAGGGTAAAAAGAAAAGAGAGTTTGTCACTTAAACATGTAAGTTTGCCTTTTGAAAGACCCAGTGATTCATCTGTATGTCTGTGTGGGGCCGGGGCTCGATCACATGGTGCCCTGCTGAAGAGTATTCGTCTTGTCACTCCTTTGAGAAACACTTAGTATTTGATCTAGTTCACACTAGAGGATTCTAAATTGATAAGACATCTCTGAGGAATGCTCCAGATGACTAAGGAGCCCTTCCCTGGTGCATGAAGTTGTATAGAACTACACATCACGCTACTGGTCCTTCGTCCATAATTCATAGCAAGCTGTTCCATCATTTAATCCACGTTGGGTTTTAATCTCTAGCACTATGAACTACTTCAGTAATAAACCTGCTACCTGTGCGGGCATTATTATTTACTCCCAGCACTGGCCCTGAGCCTCCCCTTACTGCACCCCCAAGGAGAGTGATCTTTCCAATCAGCAACCCTTTCTGGATCTCTAATCCATCGGGGCTTCATTAGTTCATTTCTTTTTCAGACATACCCAATTGCCATTTCAACTTTGAGAGCCTTCAGATTGTGCTGCATTTTGATTTTCTGTCTCACAACCTTTGTTTCCTTGCTCATTCCTTTTCTAGCTCAAATATATCTTCTCATTGTCTGCTGCCAATTCGAGCTTCTCCATCGCTTCTTCTGAAGCACTGTGTTGGGGCAGACACACATGCAACGTTCCACGACTGGATGGCATATAGACAATAGTCCCAGAAAGTTAGCAGACTCATCATTTGGAATTCTGAAATGTTGATGGGGTTGAACATAGTGCATCTTTTCAGTTAGTGTTTGAAAAAAAATGTATTTTTATACAGTTTTAGCCAAATAAAATCCCTCTGTATTTCTGTTGTCTCTTTATCATTCTGTCACTTTCTTTTTTAGATATTATGTATTTTTGTAGAAGACCATATATTAGACAGATGTTTCAATCCATTGATAATTATATCTCAATCTGTCATCTAGCAGATGTTCACAAATAAAAACTCCCCTTCTCACATTTTCCAAGCAAACAACAGTTTGTATTGTTTATCTCCTAGATCCGGAGGGAACCAATTTTATAACCATGATGCTACGTTTTTCATTTCAACTCTGACAAAAATGCAGTATCTTTTTTGGACTTTCAATATCATATAATTGCATTTTTCAAAATTAAGAGGGAAAATGAACACACTCATCTAAAATAGTTTGTTTTGTATTCAAATATAAGCAAACGATTTTTTTAAATACCCATCTTTCAGGTAAAGAAATAAAACTTTACATGATATAATCAAGAAATCTAAGTAATATTTGAAAATATATCTATTCTGCAATTGTGTGATGTTCCTTCATGGGGAGTCACACTTGTGATACTAGAGAAAACAGACAGAGGGCATTCCTATGGTTTATAAAATTAGTATATACAGGCTCATCCCAGTAATACTAACGGAGGAGTTGTTGATGGAGTTATTAGGTGCCACGGAACTGGTTCCACCATATAGTGATCCGATGCACAAGAGTGCAATACAGGGCAGCCCTGCATCAGCCTCATAACTGTTCCTATGGTTGAGCGCATATCTGCAGAACCTGTGTCTGCCCATCTCATTGAGGGCCTTCCCGTTTGCCCCTCTGCAATACCAAGCATGATGTCCTCCAGGCACTGGCCCCTCATGACAACCTGCAGCAGTAGTATATGAAGTTAACTATTATTTTTTAAAATGTTATTATAGAAAAGGCAGGCAATGGGGTCCGATCTCTTCTAACTTCACTGTAGGCCCAATAATTAAAGTCCACGGTCAAAGGTGATTTCCCTGAGGCAAAAGTCAGACAGGCTTCCTCCCTCCAAACTGTGAATCAATTCTGTCACCAACCAACCTGACCACCGAACTCTCCACGTCTCTCCTGGATTCAACCATTCAATGCAACAATCACCAGAATTATTAGGCAATGTTCATGACCAGGAGATTTAATGGGAGAAAAACCAGTTAGAATCCAGAATCAGAAAAGACTCAGGATCCAGGTCTTTGATCAGAACAACTCGGCATTGCTCACAGGTCATGGCTATGGCTTTAAACCTCTTGACTTCTGCCTTACGCAGGCAAGTGTTACAAAGCTCTTTGGCTCTGCCTGTTAGTGCCCAGAATAACCCCCTGGCTCCAGTAAACCTCCACTGGAAGGTGCTAAGCTGCCGCTTCATGAATTGGCAAACCTAGCTCTAACAAGTGCCCAAAGGCACCTTACACAGGCTGCAAGCCTCCTCCTGAAACATGCTCGGATTTCCTGTTCAGTGGATCCAGAATCTCACTGCATGGACTCCTATCGGTCGGTCTCCTGGATGGTCTCCGAGATCTTCTGCTATTTTCCTGCCGTTGCTTCCTGTCACCTCAGCAAAGCGTGATAGTTCTCTCTCAAGGTGAATTGAGAAGATTCTCGGGACAGGTCTACTACTAAGCCTTCCCAGTGCATGTGTAAATGTAGGTACTTATTACTACAGTCAGGAAATTCAGTTTTTAAAAACTATCTGAGTTTTATCATGTGTATAATAATGACAACATTCTTTATTTTACATTTTTATTTACTTTTATATATGGCTGTAATATTTTTCAGTTAAGCATTTTTTACATGTAAAACATGAATAGGTTAAGTACTTGGCTGCTAATGAAGAACAGCAATTTGAACCTGTCAGCTATTTCACAGGAGAAAGATGTGGAGGTCGATTTTTGTAAGAATTTGTAACCTTGGAGACCGTATGGACCATTGGTCTGTCTCTAACGTCACTGTGAGTTTGAATTGACTTGAGGACAGTAGGTTGGGAGGAGTAAACCATTGCCAGTTTCCATGGCCAAGCTTTCCATCACCATAAACAGTTACTTGAACTTCCTTGATGAAGGCACCCTGTTCCCTTCCTCCAGCCCCGCTTTCTACACGTGGCATCTACTAGAGTCTGGCATCATACAATATTTTCCCATTTGTGGTCGACCTACTCACTCTGAGTAGCATTTTCAAGGTTCATCCACATTTTGTTGTTGTTGTTGTCAGGTGCTATCAGCTGGGCTCTGATCCATAGCACCCTCTTTACCCAACAGAACAAAACACTATGCAGCCCTGTGCCATTCTCCCAATTGTTCCTGCCTGAGCCAATGATGCAGCCACTGGGTGCATCCATGTTGAGGGCCTTCCTTCTTCTGTCATCCCTCCACATTACCAAACATGATTGTCCTCTCTCTCTGGGGATTAATCTTTCCTGACTGTATGTCCAAATAATGCAAGACAAAGTATTTCCACCCTTACCTGTAAGGAGCACCCTGGCCTTATTTCTCCAAATACAGATGTCTGTCCTTTTAGCAGCCATGGGAGTTTCAATATTCTTCTCCAGTGCCACAATTCAAGTGCATTGATTCTTCTGAGGCAGTGGTTCTCAACCTTCCTAATGCCGCGACCCTTTAATACAGTTCCTCATGTTGTGGTGACCCCCAACCATAACATTATATTCATTGCTACTTCATCACTGCAATTTTGCTATTGTTATGAATTGGGTGACCCCTGTGAAAGTGTCGTTTGACCCCCAAAGGGGTCACGACCCACAGGTTGAGAACTGCTGTTCTAAGGTCTTCTTTATTCAATGTCCAATTTTCACCTGAACATGATGAAATGGAGACTACCATGGCTGGGGTCAGTCGCATCTGAGTCCTTAAAGTAACATCCTTGCTCTCCAATACTCTAAAGAGGTCTTCTGCAGATTTCCCTAAAGCAGTAAATTTTTTGATATCTTGATTAATGCTTTCTTGAACATTGATCCAAATAAAACAAAATCCTTAACAACATCAGCCTTTATCTCCATGAACAAATGCTCCAACTCCTCTTCCCTGTCAGCAAGCACGCTGTGTCATCTGCATGGCACAGGCTGTTAATGAGCCTTTCTCCAATATCAATGCAGCACTTCTCCGTATAATCCAGCTTCTCTGGTGATTTGCTCAAAATATAGACTGAAAAAATATGAAAAGAGGATACAACCCCAATGCACAACTTTCCTGATTTGAAGCCATGTGACCTTCCCTTGTTCTGTTTGCACAATTGCCTCTTGAGCCATGTACAAGTTCCAAATGAGCACAATGAAGTGTTCAGAATTTCCATGCTTCTCAATCTGATCCACAGTTTATTGTGATCCTGATAGTTGAATATGCCTTTGCAGAGTCAATGAAATATCTTTTTAGTATTCCCTGCTTTGAAGCAAGATCCGTCTGTCATCAGCAATGAAATCCTTTGTTCCACATCCTCTTCTAAATCTACCCTGAACTTCTGGAAGTTCCCTGTCAATGTACTGCTGTATCATTACTTCATTTTCATTGTATGAATACACAGTATTTTATTTATCCATTCACATGTTGATATACATGTAGGTCATTTCATCTTTTGACTATTGTTGATATTGCTTTGTATTGCTGAATTCACCTGGGATTGTAACTATTAGGTCAGATGATAGTTGTATATTCAATTTTTTTGAGAAATCAAATTCTTTCCAACAGTGACTGCACCATTTCACATTCCCATCAACAATGCATGAGGGTTCCAATTTCTTCATAACATCATTAGCATTTATTGTTGATCAATTAAACTATCTTAGTGGAAGTGATGTGGTATCTCATTGTAATTTTGATTTGCATCTCATGAATGCTAATGATTTTAGCCTCCTTCAATGTGCTTGTTGGTTATTTGTTCATTTTATTTGGTGAAATGCTTGTCCAACTCTTTGCCCACATTTTGACTGAGTTTCTTTTGTTGTTATTTCTGTTGTGTTTTTAGAGTTCCTTATATATTCCATATATTAAACATGAATTTGATATGTAATACTTAAATTTTCTCCCAGCTCTATATTGTCTCTTCACTTTGTTGTATCAAATGTTTAATTTTTTATAAAGTCTAATTCATCAATATTATATTTTTTGCTGCTGCATCTAGAGTCAGAGCTAAGAAATAATTACATTCTAGGAAAACTAGAACTTTTACTATACTTTCTTAAAAGAGTCATATGGTTTTCATTCTTACATTTATTAATTGAAACATAATACTTTCCACCAAAATTAGTACCTTAAGACAAAGATTTATCATCTGGAAATGGCCAAGAATAAAAAATCCAGGTATATATTTGTAGGAATTTTTTTGTCTAGGTCTCTCACCAAATTGCAGTCAAGAGAATGGGCAGTCACCTTAAAGCTATGCTGGAGGAAATATGCTTCTAAGGTTAGTCGTGTGGCCGTTGACAGAGCTCAGAATGTTTGCATCTCACGGTGTGGGGCAGCTTACAGTTCTCATTAGACGCTGACTGGAGTTACTGGTTGTCCCTTGCATATGGAACTCAACGTGAGGTTGCTTGCAGTGCAATAGTTTATTTTCACCACAAGGAGGGTTCCAAGCGAAAGTGAGCAATAGGGAGCTAGAGCTTATTTGTAATAAAACCTCAGGATTGTCAGCTTTGCCAACTTCTGTTCATTATAAGTGAGTTATCACAAGGTTAAGCCCACCCTCCAGGCAAGGTGTTAGAGTTACATCCTATGAGGACCAGAAGACAGACCTTTGGGAGAAGTCGTAAAAAGGACATTTGGCGTAAATATTTGATCAGAGCAGAACAGAATTCATCATAATTTCAGGAAGATAATACTTTATAAACATTCTTGTAATACTCAGCCTAGAAATTTGTTTGAGGCACTTTTATTGAATAAAATGATACCTCAGACTTATAGTTATTTTTCTTTCAGTGACATAAACTGCATGGCCATCTCCTTCAAACTGTTAGTATGGTACAATGTAGCTATTCCATTATTCATTATGCTAACACTAGTTTGCATGTCATTGAACAAATTAATTTTTGATAAGTATACTTGATAAGTCTTGATAAGTATACTTTATCTTTCAAAACTTTATGTATCTATCTTTGTGTATCTTTATACATCTCTAAAGTCAATACAGCCAAGGTGCTGATCCATCTCATTGAGAGTCTTCCTCTTTTCTGCTGTCCCTCCACTTCACCAAACACGCTTTCTTTCTCTAGGGTCTGGTATCTCCTGAAGATAGATCAAAGTATGTCAGATGAAGTCTTGCCATCCGTGCCTCTAAGGAACACTCTGGTCTTTCTTCTTCCAACACAGATCGGCTTGCCCTTTCAGCAGTCCATGGCACTTTCAGTAATCTTCTCCTGCACCACAGTCTGAGTGTACCTATTAGTCTACTGTCTTTCCCATTCAATGCCCCACTTCCACATGTATATGATGCAATGTTGCACAATCAAGGACTCTTATTTAGCTAAAACTCTCTTCTCAGGGAAACAACCTGCAGTTAAATTAGCAGGCATTCTTTTTATATGCATCTCTTATTGACTTTGTAATAGGTTTCAATGATCAGCTACTCCAATCTTGTACATATATCCACAAATTTTGTGACCTTATACAGTTTTATTTTGTTCCGCAAATTATTGTTACTTCTATGAAATTAACCATATATATGCTGACAATGAATGGGCCAAAATTAAGCTTGGTAATGATGTAGATATCTTATCAAACTGGTGCTACATATTTTGCAAAATGTCCCTTCCAAAATGCGGCCACAGAGTTACTGTGTCAAGCAGGATGACTGGAAATTGGAGTTACATTGTAGGAATCTCCATTCCTATAAGCACACCTCTGGCTTTTGATCTTAAAAAAGCTAATTTAATAGGGTGTACTTTGGGGTTCTCCATGTGAATTAAGCTTAATAGCATTTCATTTCTACCTTCATTCAAATATTGAGAATCGATGAGTTAACATTTACTTTTTTGAACTCTTCAAAGCTATTACTAACATTTCCTATTTAGTCTCAGGTTCCTCCACACATTCTCAGAAGCAATTTTCTTATTCACGAAAAAGACACCTGAAAATAATGAAAATAATTCTTGGGAAAATAATGCAAAATAATTCTTGGGGAAAAGTTTGTGTGTGTGTGTGTGTGTGTGTGTGTGTGTGTGTATATATATATATATATATATATATATATATATATTTCTTTATAGCACTCTGGTGGTAGAGGGATTAGAAGTGTTAGGTGGTGCTCCACATGGTCAGCAGTTCAAAACCACCAGCAGCTCAGTGGGAGAAACACTGAGCTTTCTACTCCCCCAAGTGGTTATGGACTCAGAAACCCACAGGGGGTCGCTATGAGTCAGCACTGAGTTGATGGAGATATACATATCTATACATCCAAGTAAGGGTCCTGGGGGTGGGGGGTGTAGTGGTCTGCAACTGAGAACCACCAGTTGCGCCACAGGAGAACAAGTCCCAGTTGCTCCTGGGAACTCAGAGGAACAACCCTGTCCTCTGGGATTGCTATGAGTCAGCTTCGACTCCACGGCTATAAGTTATCTCTAAATGATTCCTTAGAGCCAAGAATGAACCCACTAGTAGATTTTTATTTTTAAAATATGACTGCTGTAGAGATGTGTATTTTAACCATAGTGAAGCTTGTCTTCAAATTCCAGGTTTCCTCCTGGTGTTCCTTAGGGCTTGAAGTCCTCCCTAATGATCCTCTCATTCTCCTGGGCTCTCCAGGAGATCTACGCAACCCTTTTGTCTCAGTGCCTGTGCTGTCATTGAGAAGACACTAGAGTGATGGAGACTGGTGGCAGGAACTGACTGCATATAAATGTGATGTGAAAGTAAATGCAGGTAACTTTGCTCTTCTCTCTCTCTCTCTCTCTCTCTCTCTCTCTCTCTGTCTCTGTCTCTGTCTCAGATCTCTGAATACTGGGCTGTCTTCTCAGATGTCCTAGGCAGACTCTTTTTCCTTAGTTATAGTCCCTAATAATATTTGTCATCACAAAACCCAGCTATAACTCTTGTTCCTCAGAAGATTCCTAATGATAAAGCATCTGATCTAGACAATTCTCTGTAATGTGGGTTCATTTGATGGCAACTGTCGAGAGAAGGATTGAAGCATGCTGTGCTCTGGAAGAGGAGTTTCTCTAGCCCCTCTAGTCCCAAATAGTTTTCCTTCTAGTCTCCTATTGAGCCTGTTTTTCAATCTTCTTTTACAAATCAAAGTCTCTTTCAAAACAAGCCAGCTGCCCTCAAGTTGATCCTGATTTATATTAATTCCATGTGTTACAGACTAGACTTTTTTTCTCCCAACAAGCCTCCAGGTGGGTTCAAAGCACCAAATTTAGGATTAGTATTTAAACATTTAAACTCTGTGCTCCCCAAGGACCCCTTATCAAATATAATAGAATCTAACTTATTATAAAGTAAGAATATGTCTCAAGTTAAATTGAACACACTGATACCACAACTGTTAACAATCATACTTCCTTGGATTATTAAAAGAAAATATTTTTTCTTTCTCTCTTTGGGGGTGCTTCTTGTTGTGTGGTTAGGTTTCATGTCATCAACTGTGACTCACCGTGACTCCATGCAAAGCAAAAGGAAACACTGCCTAGTCATTAGCCATCCTCATAACTGTCAATCCAATTTGTTGAATATCTTTTTTATTGCCTTCCTACTTTACCAAGTATAATGTCCTTTTCTTGGGATTGGTCAAAGTATATGGAATTAAGTGTCTCCATCATTGTTTCTGTTATTATCAAGTTCTGGCTGTATTTCCTTCAATAGATATTTGCTTATTATATGGCAGCGCACAGTACTTTGAACATTTTCACCAGCACCATAATCCCAATGTCTAGAATCACTTCCTAATTCAATGTCCTACTTTCATATGCATAAAAGGCAACTGTAAATACCATGGCTTGGGACAGGCACCCCTTAGTCCTCAATATGTTTCAGAGGTCTTTTATCCAGATTTCCCCAGTGAAGTATATCATTTTAGGAATTAGATATAAATGTGTGTTAATATAAATTTGAAGTTTAATTTTCCAAGTTATGTTGTCTACTAAAAGTTTTTAGGCAGCTGTTAAGAAGATAACTCAAAAACTCAGTGAAAGAAATCATTAAATAAATTAAAATGTCAATAGAAAACATTCATTTAATGAAAAATAAAGCAGCAAAGAAGGAACAGGAAAAAAGCAAGATGAGATAAACAATATATAAGATATGCCGTATGCTGTTAAACCTATTGCATCGATATCAACTCCTAGCAACCACACTGGCAGAGGAGAACCATCCCACACATTTTTCTTGACTATAAGTTTTAGGGAAGCGGAGAGCTACATTTTCCTTCCAGAAAGTTGCCAGGGGGTTCAGTTAGCAGACAATGCCTATCCAGTGAGGCACGTAGGTTCCTTCATAAGATAAATAGAAAACAAAGAGAACTATACCAAGAATTTAAAATATCTGTTACTTGTGCCCAATTTTTCCAAATGAAATATATCACATCAAAAATTAGATATACTATAAATATGCATTTTTAACTTTCTATTAAAGTTGATACTAGTTAGCACGGTGCTTATGCTCGTCGTTAATACTGAACACTATTTACAAGCAAATAATCAAAACATTACTCAAAATACTTGCAATGCATTTGATTAAAATAATACATAACACAGGGACACATTTATTCTAAAGACAGCCCCCAGAGCATAATAATTCCCACAGAATTCAAGGCAATATAAGCCAAAAAATTTACGCTTGTTGCTTGTCTGAAATTGTCAAAGTGTTACTGTTTCACTCATCTGTTCCTTGCACACTCTCATCTTCTGGCTTATGGTGGGCAGTCAATAAATAAGTTTTGGATAAATACTTGATGAACATCAATTTGTCATTGTGCCATATTTAGAAGCAGTCAAGCACATACTATCTACATAGCTGCACCTGGTGTGCTTCATGCTTCTGTTTCTCTAACTGGCTTGTCCTTTCACTTGTTGCTGTCTTTGTATCCTGTAGAAGCCACTCTGACCTTGTGACCTTAAGTGAGAGAATGACCCCACCAGGTTTCAGAAGCTATCATCTTTATGGGAGCAGATAGCGAGATAGGTTCTTGAACCATGGACTTTGTGATTTGCTAAATACTTACCCATTGATTCGCCTCACTGAAACTAGCCTTTAAGCTCTGTATATTCAAACAACTCAAATTTCCCTAATGGCTCAATGGCTGCTTGCATCTGTGGGAGACAATCTATGTAGCTCCAAATTTAAATTAACCACCTGCCTATTGTTGAGGACAGGAATGGTTCAGTGGCAGAATTCTCATCCTCACTGCAGAACACGCGGTTTCTATCCCCAGACTACGGATCTCGCGCACAGCCAGCCATTGCCTGTCAGTGGTATGATGTTGAATAGATTAGGAAGGAAAGTATGTCTGGCATTTTGCTTCCAATTGTTAGCCAATTATTGGCCAAGGAAAACTCTATGGATCACAATGGCCTGATCTTCAATTGATCATAGAATTGAAAGTGGGCTGGTGGACAGAATTTTGTTAGCGTGTGCATGGAGTCACCATCAATCAGGGGTCTGTCTACTCAATGACAGCTGATCATCATAATAATACAATTGCTCCATTATTAACTCCCTCTGTTCTTTGCTTCCTTTGGCTCACAGTATCCTCAAGTCTCTCTATCAGACAAACTAGAGGTTCTGCATGTGAAGTTCAAATATCTTAACCAACACTTATAATTTCCAGATCATGGGCTTTGATATACCATGGTCTCTGTTCCTCTTCAATCCTTGGCCCTTAGTTATGAAAAAAAAATGAACAAGAACTTTTAAAAGTCTAAGAAATCAGTAGAGGAAAACAAAAATAACACTCTAATTTATCTTAGTAGTCTAAAAATAAACAGAATGTTTAATTATAGTATCCATAAAGTTTATCAATGAACTCTTGTCCACTGATTGCACTCAGTGATGAGTAGCTGACAAGAGACTTGAAATTTCCCTCGGGGGAATAAAGAGGGTTCAGTTTGCTCAAAAAGAAGGGGATTTAGTATGGCATGGTGGCATATGCGCTTAAAATTGTAGGTTCTTTTGTGGCAACTAGGCAGTTCGCAGGAGTCTTGGTGCACAATGGGTTGCATGTCAGGCTGCTACCAGAAAAGATTAGTCGTTCAAGTCCACCAGTAGCTCTCTGGGAGAAAGACAAAACTGTCTACACCCATCAAGATGTACAGCTCTGGACACTCTTGCGGCATAGTTATACTCTGTCCTACAGAGCCATTCTGATTTGGATTGGACTCGGTGGCAATGGGGCACAAATATCCAAAGGCAATAGCCTTCTAGCAAGATTAACTTCACATTCATAGTAACTTTTATAAACAGCACCATGGTTCTTAATTAATTTGCAGGCTTATTTCTTAAAGTTCATAAAATCAGAAGTTAAGCATCCATCTACGCACATGTACATATAGGTGTAGACACATATTTTTCTAACAAGTGTATTAACTCATAGATCATAGTAGTAACATATTTATTAATATATTTTATGTGATAGGTAGATCAAGTACTTCAAAATCATTATCTCATTTAATCTCTGATTCTGATATCGGATTTTACTGAATGCATAGACAGACCCTGCTGAAAAGGATATCCTTTGGGAAAGGAGATCATGCTTATTAAAGTAGAGGGTCAGTAATAGGAAAAGACTCAAAAGGAGATGTATTGACACAGTCGCTTCCACAGCAGACTCAAACACCACAATAATGATATGAATGGCATCGGACCAGACAATATTTATTTCTGGGTGCACAGAGGCAGAGAATAATGACAAAACCAAACTTAGAGCCATCAAATCAAGGCCGACTCCTGGTGACTCTCTAGCACAGAGTGGAACTGTTCCATAGGGTTTCTGACATTATAAACATCATCATTAAACATGCGTGGCATTGGGCATAATCTGTGGTGCAAGACTTCTTTAAAATGTTGAAAAGTAAAGAAGCTACTTTGAGGACTAGGTATGCTTGAACCAACCCATGGTATTTGCAATGACCTCATATGTGTGTGAAAGTTGGATACTGAATAAAGAAAACCAAAGCAAAACTGATGCATTTGAACAGATGCATGATAGTGCTGGCAACGAATACTGATGTCACTATGGACTGGCAAAAGAACAAATAACTGTGTCTTGGAAGATGTGCAGACTGTTCCTTAGAATCAAAGATCATGTGACATTTCCTACATATTTGGGTCATGTTATAAGGAGAGACCAGTCCCTGGAAAAGGACATCATATTTGGTTACAGGGGTAGCAACAAAGATGATTCTTGACAAGATGGACTGACACAGTGGCTATGCCAATGGGTTCAAAAATAAGAACAATTGTAGGATGTTGTAGAACAGGGCAGTGTTTCATTACATTTTACATAAGGTTCCTATGAGTCGAAACACATCTATCAATGAATCAAAGGCATCTAACAACAAGAACAATCTTTGTAAATTTAGACTGCCACACCTCTTTCCTCTTGAGAGTGGCCGGTAGATTCAAACCATTGACTTTCGGGTTTGCATTTGAGTGCTTAACAACTGTGCCACTAGAGATCTTATTTTGTTGAAAGTTAAATAATTTCTGAAGCTAATGAGTTATGATTTTGAAGTGTCAAAGTAATATCTCTTGTATATCCAGATTTGTAGCATATTTCTATTTATATTGATGGCAAGTTTATACTTCACTGCTTGAATTATAATCTGGTTCATAACTCTTTATTTGGCTACTTCGTGGTCTTTAGTTAGAAGGCATTTTCTCAGAGGATTTCCATGACCCTCTTTTTTCAGACTTTGTTAGTATCCTTAATTACAATGCATTTTGATCCTCTGTATTTCCCCTCTGTGCCATTCATCAGATTTTTATTTAAATAATTGGCCATGTGAGTAAAACTTATGAATGCCCAAATCAGTGCAATGAGGAAAGCTAACAGAGTAGAAAATCAGGTATAAGAAAGTGCTAAGACTGGACCATGTCAACAGAGAAAAACCTTCATGACCTGTAAACCAAGGAAGACCCATTGAATTCACACTCTCATAGGTTTCACTGTAGTTGAATCCCTCTCCCTGAACCGATAACCTGTCTTTCAGACTGATAGGCCTGGGTCTGTATTCATTACTGCCCTTTCCCTAAACAGCTAGTATAATGATTTCAGAAAGCAGGCACTCAATACATATTGATGGAATAAATAAAATCAGGAGATGAAGGACTAAAAGTAAATTTGACCTGTTTGTGAAGTTATCCACATGAAATCATGTTTCAATGAAATCATTTAGGATAGTCAGAGGAAAACATCAAAAATAGATCGCAAACCATTCAACAACTACTGGGATGTCAATGAAAACCTAGCGATTTCCTTACAATAGGTGTTGAAATGAATGCCTTGCTACTGTAGATATTACATTTATCAAGTCTATAGGCTCTGGCTTCCCACACCCCTGTCACAGCCACCATCACCGTTAGCTCAGGGTGTTGAGAATTATAATCACCTAAAGGTAATAAAGGAGAGTCCTACAGTTGGCCTCATTCAATGGTAATTACCTTGGTTATTCGCACAGGAAAAAAAAGTCTGTCTTGACCGCCTGAGTGTAGCCTACACATACTAAATGATCATGTCTGTTTGGTTCACTGTTACATTCCCTGTAGCCAGCACAAAATATACATTAATATAAATGGGTTGAATTTGCAAATAAATTTACATATGTCAACAAAGCACGCTCAGTAAAATGCCAGGAACACTAGAGGAAGAGATAAAATAAGCTACTTAAGAAAGATACTTTAAGACCAAAGAAGAGTTAATAATGTATACTGACCACATTCGGCATTGCGAGTATTTTGAAGCAGAAGCAATTTTGTAACCATTTTCATATTTTTCTTGCCTGATAGTGCATATGAGACAAGGAGGAATATTCCTATTTTCTTCGGAGAGTTTCATTGGTACATAATTTACCTGTCATACTGTTGGGTAGCGAGAAGCAGGAACCAAGAGGCTGTCCCTCTCCGTGCCTGGCCGACTCCTACAGGAGGTTGCTGCGGAGAACCACGGAAGCCTCAGCCAGCCATAAAAGCTACTGGGCATGCGCCAATTCGAGTCTGAGCCAGGTAGGCGGTACACCTGGGTGGACCAAGCTAGGTCCAGGTGGGTTTAATTCAGCCAATGCAGCCAAAGGCCCCAAATACCAGGGAATAAGAGACTACCGGGCCCCTCTGATACATCTTACTACCTTGCCCTTCTGCTCTGCCTTGCCACGGTCTCCCTGGCCTCAGGTTCCACGTGTGCGCAGTCCCACGAGGTTGCCCCGTGTTCAGTGACTGTAAAGCCTGCAACTTCTTCCGTCCTTTCTAAAAACTCACTTGGATCACAAAGGCGTCAGCATGAATTCTTTCTCATGGGAAGCCAAGAAGGGAGGTATTCCCCACCCAAGAAACGAACAATACCATTTAATAGTTCAATCATTCAGTGCCATGGAGGGGCACTGTACAGCCAGCGCCCGGGCAGTCTTAGAGCACACCTCTTCTCCCCCCACCCCACCCCACGCCCGTGAAATCTCCTTGAAGAGGAGGTCAGCAATCACAATCAGTTCTAGTGCCCCCCCAACCACCACCACCTTCATTATTTACATACTCTGCATAGTTTTCATTTTACTGGTGATTGGCAGGTTTTCCAGACAGAATCCCTGTGGGTGTCAGATTTGAAAAATTCTTGGCCATAGATAATGACTTCCTTCCTATCTGTAAAACCTCAGTGTATATTTATATTTCCCTTACTCTTTTCTCTCCCTTGAGGTTCATTTTAGTCGCTCTTTCTGAAGCGCTTAGAGCAGCGGCTCTCAACCTGTGGGTCGCGACCCCTTTGGGGTTTGAACGACCCTTTCACAGGGATCACCCGATTCATAACAACAGCAAAATTACAGTGATGAAGTAGCAACGAAAATAATGTTATGGTTGGGGGTCACCACCACATGAGGAACTGCATTAAAGTGCCGCGGCCGTAGGAAGGTTGGGAACCACTGTCTTAGAGTGTCTCTAATAGGCTGGGTGAAAACTATGGTCATAGGTGTTAGCAAAATTAGATTTATCCCTCAATTTCCCCTACAGGACTTCTCTTCTTCAAAATCGTTTTTCTCAACACCTTAGGTTGTTAACATTTAAATAAACTCCACTACGATTTTGATGGTAGAATATATGGAAAGGGCATCATGCTTGTTCAAGTAGAAGGCAGCAGCAGAGAGGAAGACCTTCAGTAAGACAGATTGATACAGTGGCTGCAACAGAAAAGGTGGGGTTTGTATGCTTCAAAGCTAGAGGGAAGGGACTGCGTCATAGCAAATGCCTTTCCTGCCCCCAAAATGAATTTTAAAAGGAGTGGGGGGAAATTTTACATCCCAGATATTTCTGTCTGGCATGTATGTAGTTCATTTGTAATCTATTGTAAAAGTTACGGAAGGAAGGAGAGGAGGAAAGGATGGAACAAAGGACGGGAGAACCTGGCCAAGAAGTCCTCGGCGTTAGTACATAGGGTGAGATATATGTTTCTCTATCTTTCCTGAGGACAACTGAACAAAATAAAACCTGCTTTAATACCATGGTCATTGATTAGTGTAGCCTCATTATTTTCATGCCTTGAGAATAAAATGTGCTCTCAAGCTATCAAAATCTGTATTCTATAATTGAATACAGTCCAATATTTATTTTATAAGAGCAGTCTACCAAGATGTACAGTCTGACTTCTCCACTGTAAATGCCTTTTGACAACACCTCCTGTACAATGTCCACCCCATAGTAACTGTATGTGACATGTATAAGAAACAGCTGCTTCTTCCTTTATAAATCTTTCCTTCCCTTACCTGAAATGCTGAGTATGTTTGATAGCATAAATAAAACAAAGTGTTGCATATTTAACCATGTTATAGCAAGAAATTAATCTAATGTTCTAATAAAAGTGAGTTCTTCGCTCTTACATTAACCTATGTCTTCTCAAAATGTGGAAGAAAAGACCTGTTTCAGGATCACAGAGGCCTCTGATCTGGCAGACTCTGTTCCATCAACATTGAAACCTGCGTGCCTCATTGAGGAATGAAGACAGCAAACCGGGGTTCATATGCTGATGAAAAGCATTCTTAGCATCAAGTGTCGTGCTGAAGCATCAGCAAACCGTGAAAGTTACTCTAGCAGGTTCAATTCAAGAGTCAACCCTTGTAGGATTGCTTATCCAATTAATGAATAAAGAAGTGTAATGTTTTAATGAAAGTACACATCCTCATCATGAAAAGTAGATTATGTACCGTAAGGAAAAAGAATCATGTTTATAGAGACAAGCAATGGCAACATTACGCTTCCTTCACCAATTGAATGTAAGTCATTCCTTAAATCTCCAATATAGTATTTCCTCACCAGCAATTTCTCTAAAGAACATGGAGAAGTGAGCCATGTGCTACAGCAGTGTATAAAGATGGAAGAGTATATCTGGGTAAGTAAAAAGTATTGCTAAAAAACGTAGGAGCCTCTATTTAACACAACTGTACAAATGGGAAGCTATCGGTTTTCAACAGACATGTAGGTCTCTACACTGCGAAGGCGTGCCTTCTACCTCTCCAAATCCCCCTCCAGGAATTCTTTGCTCTTTGATTGACACCATGTCATACGACACTCAAATCTTCTTTTTAGATGTTCTTGGGACAATGAGAATTCTGGAGGGGAAGACCAGGACTCGAGGGTGCAGAGGGTAAGGTTTCCCAGTGAAATTCTCATAGAACAGCTTTTGCTACCTTTGAAGAATTCTGTTATGGTTGCAAAAAAAAAATGTAACTTTTTCTCATCAATACAGCTTTCAATTTTCTTAAAACGTCTTCCTAATAAGCCTCTCTGATTGTCTTTTCCAGGAAAAAAACAATCTATAAAGCTAAGCCTTATGGAATTCCCCAAATAGAAGCCATAAACTTCTGAAGCCACTGTTTTGATTGGACCTTTCATTTCAAGCGATCCTAAAGAAATTAAGAGAGGAAGTGCTTGCTATCATCAACTGATCACGGAGAGATTTTGAAATGTGTTTTGTCTGGAATAGCCCCTTGCATGTATAAGCTGGGACCTTACTAACAATACTCCTTTACTTACCCTTGCATGTGAAAACCCTGAGGTGCGAAAGGGCTTCTAGTCTTTCCCAGTCTACCTGATTTCTATGGGGTCATAGGATGAAGCGAGTGAGAAGAAATGAGTTGTCCAATTGTAGAATGTTTAGGAACTGACCTCTGGCTGCAGATCACTCTGAGCAGGAAGTGCTAAGTCACAGAGCTCTGACCATCACACACACAAAAGTAATGTTTGTTAAAGAGCATGCGGACATTTCTGTTATGGAACTGGGCATTCATTTGGGGGAACCACACATTTCATACCATCAAATAGCCACTCTCACAGCGGCATCATCAAAGCCCACTGGAAATCATCTCAGCTTCATAGCGATGAGCTCAGTCCGAGGTGGGGGAGGGGGGCGGGTTCTCACTCACCATGGCCCGCGTATAACAGAAGGAAACACTGCCTGGTCGTGTGTCACCAGCACAATCGTGGTCATGTTTGAGCCCTTGTTGAAGTCACTGTGTGCCCATCAATCTTGAGAGTTTTCTCTTTTGCTGCTTTTCTTCCACTTTACGAACCACAATGGCCTTTTCCAGGGACGAGTCCCTTCTGTTGATGCCCGAAGGAGGTGAGACAAAGCCTGGCATATTTGCTTCTGAGGACGAGGCGGTCCATTTTCTACGGCATTAGCCGCTGTACACCTTATGAATGGCAGAGGGGGAATGCATCTAAATGTCATGAAGATGTGTGCATGGTGTTCCTGCCAATGTCAAAGACAGACGCGGCTGTGAAACGGGGAGGATGTGAACTGAGAGAGCATTGGGATAAGATGAAAAAAAGTAATGAACTTGTCAAACAGTTCTTCTCTGTTATCATGACCGCGGCGGGTTCATGCATAATAAAACATCGCTCTCCAGGAATGCCAAGCATCAGTTTCCTAGCTTTTTGTTCTGATATGCGGTTCCGAGTGATGTGGGTAATTGTTGCACGTGGCAGGCGAGGAATATTTCACAACATTGCAATTCATATCCCTCTTAAATAAATAAGCTTACATATTCACAAGCATAAGGACAAATCACATACCAAGGCAGGTGAAGCATTACGCCACTTTTAGCCTTCAGTAACCGGACTCCTATTGGATGCTAAAATACATCACTCATACTGTAAGTTTCATTTCAAAATATTGAAACAATTATTTTATATAAGATGTAAAAATAAACCTTAAAAAGTTA
Organism: Tenrec ecaudatus; assembly: GCF_050624435.1. Classification (NCBI taxonomy): domain Eukaryota; kingdom Metazoa; phylum Chordata; class Mammalia; order Afrosoricida; family Tenrecidae; genus Tenrec; species Tenrec ecaudatus. The sequence goes on along the minus strand of NC_134538.1, from coordinate 145,008,975 downwards.
TTTTAGGACACTTCCAGATTTATAAGAAAAAAGGGAAAATACTACAGAATTCCTAATTGTCCTTATTAGCATCTTACCTTAGAATTGTGCCTTTCTCATAATGAATGAACCACTACGGACATGTTTTTATTAAGAAAAGTCCATGCTTTACTCAGATGCCCTTAGTTTTTATCAAATGTTGCCCTCCTCTCTGGTATTTGGATCCATAGAAAGGGTGAAGGGGAAGTCTGTTCCAGAATCCCATTCAAAGGTAGGTCATCTTTTGTAGCCCATGGTGTCCTTTTAGCTGTGATGAACTCTGGAAATTGTGTTTCATGACCTGGCAAGTTTTGAGGATTTAGGTCAAGCATATTGGAAACTTTCCCTAATTTATGTTTCGTTTCATGTTTCTCTCTTATGATCATACAGATGATGTTACAGGTTCTTGGAAGGAAGACCACATAGGTACAGTACCCTTCTTAGCTACCTGAGTTAGCACTTGTCATGTTTATCCATAAATTAAAAAAAAAAGAGTTACTTTTTTCTTTTCCTTCTCTATATTGTACTATTTGGAAGAAAGTCACGTTGCACACTGTACCCTTAAAGTCACTATGCACCCTGCACTATGCACACCATACTATGCACACCATACTATGCACACTGTACTATGCACACCATACTGTGCACACCATACTATGCACACTGTACTATGCACACCATACGACGCACCCAATACTGTACACACCATACTATGTACACTGTACTATGCACACCATACTGTGCACACCATACTATGCACACCGTACTATGCACACCATACGATGCACCCAATACTGTACACACCATACTATGTACACTGTACTATGCACACCATATGATGCACACAATACTATACACACCATACTATGCACACTGTACTATGCACACTGTACTATGCACACAATACTATGCACACCATACTATGCACACCATACTATGCACACCGTACTATGCGCACTGTACCTGAAAGACAGACATGGCTGTACTCTGACACTTTGAAGATGAAGGCTCAAGATAGACTATTTTGAATTCTTAGGTATAATTTTCCTATTCTATTTATTTATTATTCATTCACTATTTATATCAATATGTACTCATAGAAAGGGATTGTATACTATGGGCTTTAATGCTACTTTATTTTTTGTGTTCTCTTTTTTTAGGCTTTGGCTATTGAAAGCTCATGCACTTGGCACATGTGCTGCTTGGACATATTTCATTCACATAATTAATTTATTCTTTGAGGATATCATTAATTTCTGAATCTACAAGTTTCTTAATATTCATATTCTATATTTCCAATAGCAGTTCTAGAATGTCTACTTCTCCAAAGGGCCTTGGTAATTTTTATTTGACAATGGTATTAGAGATGGGGATCTGATTGTTAAGTGCACTTGTGTCTTTGAGATTTTGTGTTTTTTAAGGTTTCTTAATTGAACGATCATAGATGTCTAAAAACATACATTAACAAATAAACATCTATAAATATATATAGGTATTGATATGCATATTTCTACATATTACCATCTCATTATTAAGCTATACATGTGTTAACAGTAGACATCCATTCTAATTCATTTTCATTGTTGCCTCCTCACTTCTTTTTCTATTGTCTTCCTCTCCACCAATGAAAAATGTTGCTCTCATCTTCCATGTCCATGGTAATTTCTTAGAACCCACTTAAGATTTATATTGCCTTAATGCTAGAGAAATATAGAACTATAACTTTTACATGCAAATAGCTTTTCAAAAAGTCTGTTGAACTTAGCTTTTACAAAAAAATCTACATTTCAAAAGATGAAAATAACTATATAGGGGGTTTATTTTACTTTTATGGGGAAAAAAGGTGAAAGGTAACCCTCATATTTAGCATTTGTTTTGCAACAAAGCCATCAAAGAAGCAGTGAGAGTGAGCTCCTTCCCTAAAATCCCAGTCAGCCTCTCACCATCAAGCCTCTAGTTGGATTGTGTCTGTGAACCTAATAGATTATTATTGCTCGTTTAGGTTTTTTATGACATGTAGCATGACTGCTAATAAATATCTCTCATATTAATTAATGATGATTGCTTATTTTCGTTACACTATTTGAGTTAATAAAGATTGCATAGTTTTAGAAAGCAGGGGAAACCTGTAGCCCTGTCCCTTGTCCCCTACATGTTTTCAGGTATTACTCTTATACATATTATGAACGCTGGTAACCTAGTGGTTGGGCGGCTAACACCATGGTCAGCAGTTTGAAACCACAAGTCACTCGGAGGGATAAAATGAGACTTTCTACTTTGGTAAGTAGTTAACAGTCTGGGAAGCCAAAAAGGCCAGTTCTATGCTGCCTACAGGAACACTTAAAGTCAGGATGGAGTTGATGGCAGTGAGTTTGGTTTTTAGTTTTTATTACACTAAATGATGTATGTTGTTATAATTATTATTTTATATATTGGATATATGTTAAGAACTCTGAGATTTCATTAATTTTACTAATGTAATGGGATAATGAGAGTGCCAGAGGGGAAGGAGACAGAGGTGGAGAGCAATTTAATTGAAGAAATCATGACTGAAAACTTGCCCACTTGCAGAAAAATACTAAAATGTCTATCTAAGAAGCTAAAAAAACAAATCCATGTAAGTTTAATATGAAGAGATTCACACATCATAATACCAATGCAGAAAGCAAAGACAAGGGGACATTTCCAAAGCAGCAAGAGGACCAACTCATTGCCTACAAAGGAACAGTAATAAGATTAACAGGCAAATGATCTTCAACAACAATGTTGACTAGCAAGTGAGACAGAAAATTTAGAAGGTTCAAAGAAACCCCTTACAACCATACATCTTACATATAGCAACCTAACTGTGATAAAATAAGAGCAAAATAAAGACATCCCAGGTGTATAAGGACTTAAAATAGTAAAGACTGGAGGGCTTTCTTCAGGCTGACGCGTGCTGTCGGGTTCCTCCAGCTCCTACACCTCTGGCTTGCCCTGCATTCGAGAGGGCCACGTGGGCGTCTTCGGGATTACACTCTGATGCATGTAATCGGCTGGGGAGTGGGTCTCCTTGTACAGTTTTCATAGTAGTTATCTTGGCTATTACAAGATGCAGATATGACTTAAGATGGCTTACTAGGATGATCAGTACATCTCAAGTAAGTGTGGGCATGTTTCTTTTAGGATCCATTAGCCATCCTCCCTCTTCAATAGTATTTCATCAGAAATATCATTGTGCCATATTTTTTTCAATTTTTAAGTATCATTTATAAAACTCATGAAGAAAACATCTATTTGTGGGCCTTTATTGTACTCTGTCATTTGTCCCAGATTCTTCTGCTATATCCTTAAAGACTGAAAAGCTCCCCTGAGCAACCATAAAAGGGGGGCTGTCTGTTAGGCCAAACTGCCTATTTTCTTTTATTTTTTGGTCAGAGACTCCCATGGTTTCCTCTTACTTCTGCCACATATTTTCATTGGAGATAGCATTCCAAGTTAGTGATTTTTTTCTTTCCAGGACTTCAAGATTTCTATGCTTCTGAACTTCCTGGTTTCTATGGTGTATCTCTTCTCATTTGATTTGGTGTTCAGATATAAAGGGAGCTATATTTCTCTCTGAGTATATGCCAGACTTTTCTTATTTTTGGTTTTCAAAGGTTCAATTTTAATGTGCAATATTTGTTTCTCTAATTTTATTTAGCTCTGATGACATATTTATTTGATAACTTTTTCTAATTTTATGTTTTTCAAGAGAATTTGTTTTTGACTATTGACAGATTTTTTATGATCGCTAACTTAACACCTCATGAGGTAATTCCAATATCAAATTGATCTCAGTGTTGGTATCAGTTGATTGTTTTTCCTCATGAAAGTGGTGATTTTTCCCAGTTCTTAGTATGAGAGCGATTTTCAAATGCATTTTCTCAATTGTGTCTCCTGTTTTCTGAGACTCTGGATTCCAGTTATACCTTTTATTTTAGCAAGTGGTCACACTGATTCACTTTTGGATACAAGTTTCTAGTTTCATTGTTCAACTAGCTTAAAAAGTCTTTGCCCACTATTCTTCCCTCGTTAGTTTATCTAGTGCTTCTGAGGCTGCTCCTAGTCACTATTGGTGCTGCCAGAGAGGATGGATTAGCTTTGCCAAGTCACACGGTCTCTTACCCTGGGAGGAGTATGGACCCTTTCTCTAGCAGTGACCCCAGCCTCCTTGAGAGCTATGTTCAAGAAATGAACGTGTCTCAGGTGCTAGGTCAAAGAGTTCTAACGTCAGTTCAAGTTCGCTTGAACACTCTAATGTATATGGTATGATAAAGAAAAATAAAATATTGAGTCTATGAGGAAAAACAAGCCATTTGCTCTAGTTTGTTCTCTTTCCGGTTCTTTGCAGCTGCCTCGATATCGCTCTGGAACCCTGGTGCTGTAGTGGATATGTGTTGGGCTGTGATAAGCATGGTTGAGAGTTCAAAACCATTAGCAGCTCCTCGGGAGAAAGACTTTCTGCTCCCTTAAAGAATCACAGGGGGTTCGCTCTGAGTCAGCAATGACACTATTGCAGTGAGTTACCGCTGTCCCTTGGCAGAGGCAAGAGTCTCAAGCCCAGCAGGAAAGACCAACTCTTCACTCGACCACTTATTGATAGCAGAACACCTGAGTGATCTCTCTTGTGAGAGGTGCTCAGCTCACCTGATATTTTCAGAGAGACTCACTAAAATCCTGGGGAAGACTAAGCTTATGTGGGGTAGCCTTCCGTGATTAAACTGAGGGTCAAAAAGACCGGGGGCCGCTGGAGCCCTGGGTGGACACTGGCTGTACCTATGAACTCAAGCCTAAGAACAAGTGTGAGGCGGGCACCGGGCTGGGCCGTGTTCTGTTCTGCTGTGTCACGGTCACTGACACAATGGAAGCAACTGAATGGCCCCTAACCACAGCTGGAGGATATAAGATACTGGGTTTGGTGGTGCCTTCATTCCTCAAATGCCAGTGTTCTTTCTTCTCACCGTCTTCCAGAGTTCACCATGGTTAGCCCTTCCTTTCTTCCCAGGGTGGTCGGAGGGTGAGGGGAGTCACAAGGAGAAGTGCTCTCTGTCATTTTGTCTGAACTGGAAACGCCCAATGGGAAGTTTTCACACGATTTATTGACAGTCATTTCAAGAGACCTCACATTAATGATACTAAAAACTTTATAAAAATGAAGTTATATACTAGAATTTTCATAAAATTCCATTTCTTTATACTCGTGATGACATGGTTTGAATTTTATTTTTTAACTGAGAGACGTAGGAGCAGGAGTCCTATGTGACACATCATTGGAATATTTACTGTGAAAGCATGACCTCAGATGTGCTGACAGTGGTGAACTTTGAAGAAGTTAAAACATCATGTACCATTGTCCTTGTATTAACTTATAGGTTATATATTACAATAGAATATATCACATTTGAAACTTTGGGTAGTCTCTCACGGAATAGACACAGACTAGACAAGAAACTGCAGTTTCTAAGAGACAATTCCCTACCCACAGTGATCAAACCTCCACTTGGAGCCACGTCAGCCCCCTGGCGCAGTGGGGACACTGTGTTCTGCTGGCATTTCAGCGTGGTGCTTTTTAGTCAGTGAATGCTCAAAGCAGAAAACTAAGGATTCATGAGGCTGATGGTCTGTATCTCCTTTTCCCCAAATAGTAAAAACTTGAGATTCTATTTACCGAATACTTGGGAGAGTTAGGCTGAATGATTCGAGGCTTGGTTTTGCCCTTCAGGTGGGTGTTTGCTTAGGATGGGCAGGTCAGTCGTCTAATAGTTTCTCTACCAGTCACCGAGGAAAGCCCAAAATATATTTTTTGTCCACACTGGTTATGACTTGTCCCAACTGAATTGAGGGACAGGAAATTTGACTATCGTTAAGTTCATTCATTCATTGAGATAAGGAAAATATACACACATATGCTAAATCCCCATATTTAATTTATAATGTAGTTAATGCTCAATGAATCTCAGAAGAATCACATTATTCTTGACAGCTACAGATAAGACAAGTGAGTTATAGAGCCACACACCTCATCAATGGTAGGTCTGGTAGGTTTGAGTTCAGCTCTGAAGGAGTCTTAATTCACATATTCACAGGTCTATAAAGTGAAAGTGTTTGTTCACAGCAACTAGTGTGCGTATATAAACAAATCACTTGTTTTCCTTAAACAAGTCACTTGTTTAAGCACTTTATCCCTCAGATAGACTCCTAACTTAAAGCACTGATATTACTATAGTTCTTTATTGACTAAATTAGTATAACACAGAGAAATTTTTTTAACCCATTGAGATAGTTAAAGTCTATTGTGCCAACCTGGCCAATAAACACCTGTGGGGTTAACTGAAGGGAGGAGGGATAAATGGCTCAGTGAACCTCGTCTTTGTAGTTCTCGGATCTTTTGTTTTGTGCTGGTCGGACATGGGTGCAGCTACCTTAGCCAGTTCCCTGCTTCAGCTGGCAAGGCTCACTTCCTGCAAGACAGCCACAAGGAAAAGCCACATAGGCCTACCCCGATGCAGCCCTGGGTGCTGGAGCAGCTGTGTGGAGACCCCTGCCAGTGCTGTGATGCTTAGACTGATTCGGCTTTCTTCCTGCAGTCAGTATCATTGCATGTGTTTTGTGAGATAGAAGAGGACTTGTAAATTGGTGTTGGACAGATGGGTTAATGTTGGACTTATGAGCTTGGGCAGCACTGGGTTCAGATGTTTTCTTAGTGTACATTTACACTTTATATAAACCTGTCTCTTATACATATGAGTTCCCCTAGTTTACCAAGAATAACGCACCCGTTAAAACCAACACACCCACTGCAGTAGAATTAGAATTCATAAAAGTATTTTTAATTCAGTTGTTCCCCATAATCATTTAGGGGACATTCAAAATATTACCCTAGAAGACAATCATAAAATTATAATGTAAAATGATACCAGAAGGGTAGAGGGAAGAAGAGAAGAGGAAGGGAGAAAGGGGAAACTGATCACAATGATCAACACATAACTATACACCCCTCTACAGGGGGAAGAACAACAGGAAACATGGGGGGAGACAGCAGTTGGCATGAGAAATGAAAATAATAACAATGTACAATCTGTCAGGGAGCTATAAGGGTGGGGGAAAGAAGTGGGAGAAGAACTGGTACCAAGGGCTCAATAGAAAGTAAATGTCTAGAAAAGAATGAAGGCAACATATGTACAAGCATGCCTGACGCAATTGATGTATGGATTGTGATAAGAGCTGTACGAGCCCCCAATAAAATGATTTTTTAAAATAATAATAATTCACTACAAACTGCATTCCTTCTTAGTCTTATAAAGGATTGTGAAAAATTATTTTGTCAGTTGTGCTTAGAGAGTGAAATCTGATGTGCAGCATAATTGAACTACATAAATTCAATGTGGACTGCAACTTAAAAGACATTTGTTCTTCTTGTTGTACATTGGAAATGCCAAATATGAAATACAATATTACAACAAATATCATTTTTTTTAAAAAACTTCCTTTAATACAGTGGCATTTTATTAAGTCACTACTAAAATTCTGTACTTTGGAAAGCGCCTTCTGCTTATTAAGTTTGATATTGTTGTTTGGGATCGCTGCCTATTAAATTTCAGTACCATGAAAGGGATCCTTTTAAAAATAAACTGTAGAAAGTGGGTTCTGAGATTTACAGTATTATTTTTAGAGACACAAAGGGGAGGGCTAGACTAAAACTTCTCCCTTCTGGGACCTCGGTTGCCATGAATCAAATCCCAGTTCCAGCCAAATTTCTCCTAAATGCAGCAAAGACTTGGAGTGTCCTGCAGGATCTGCTCATATTTTTTATAATGGAGGCGAATTTTTAACTTCCAAAAAGAAATAAATCCTGTTCCAACACAAAATGTGCCCATAGTTCTTCCAGGAATAATGGTGTCTGGGGATAGATTAAAAATGAGTTACTTAGGCTCAAAAGTCAGATATGTGAGATTGTAAACTGCAGAATAATACTATGTACCTTCTGATATTTCAGTCACATCATGAAGGGATATTAGGGTTTATAGGAAATCAGGTTTGCCTATTAACTGATCTTGAATGATCAGGGTTTGTCAAACATAAGCACACGAGTTGTTATAAGTAGAGAAGGTAAAAGAAGACATAAAGTCAGATAAAGCCTTGAAGGTGTTATGCTATTGACTTAAGATCATAGAAGAGACTACAAGTCAAGAAATGAAGGCAACATTGAGGAACTGAACACAAGGCAAGGGGACTTGTGTTCCCCTGCTAGGTTCAGTCCAGGAAAACATATTTTGGACTTCTGACATCAAGAATTGTAGGATGTTTTTGTTTTTACCACTACTACATGCTAAGTTGTTATAGATTGACTAAAATAACCTTAAATATAAACAAAATTTAACTCTTAAGAGCTTTTTTTTCCAAACTATCATCTAACTTTCCACAAGAAAACATTTCATATAATGTGACATTTTATGACATTGTTTCATTTGGAATTAGAAGTATTAATTTCAGTTTCAATGGTGGATGCTTACAAAACATAAAGCAATCTAAAAAACCTCCACTGCAAACATTTCTGATGTGAGTAGAGAAGGTCATCTAGTGGATTTCTATTTAGATTCAAATTATGCTTCAGTATATTAAACTACAATACTCAAGAAAAATTTAGGCTCAGTAAATACTTTTATATTTCATATTACATGAGCAAAGTATTGCAATTAACTGACCAAAGTTCTTTTCTAAGTTAACACTAATAAACATTTCCACCTCAAAACCAAACCCCCCTGTCACTGAGATGATTCTAACTTATATTGTCCCTATAAGACAGAGTAGAACTCCATTATAGGGTTTTAAAGGCTGTAAATCTTCACAGAAGCAGAGTGCCACATCCTTTCCCATAGAGAGGCTGCTGTATTAAAACTGCTGACAGTGGGGTTAGCGGCTCAATGCTTAAGCCTGCCCCACCAGGCTTAAATGCTCTACCATACCTCAATTGTCCTGATCAATTAATACCATCTGCTGGTCTTAAACTCTATGAAATAAAAATCAACCCAATGATTTAAAAAATGATCAGTTTAAGTCTACTGAGAAAATATATCATCATTATTTCTTATTTGCAGCTCTGAAAGACATCTTTCATCATTTAACATCCTTTTTCATGCATGAATGACATATTCCATAAAATATCTAAAAATGCTTAACTTTTGAAAATTGTCTTAAGTGGACTAAGGATTTTGTCACTATTAAAATTACAATTACTTCACAATTTAAAAGCTTGCTGATACTTGCATATTACAAAGGAACACAGAGTATCTGAGACTCAAGTTTTATTCTGTATATGTCTACCTTGAATTAGTATATTAGAATCTTATTATATTTTCAAATGTTAAAGAGTAATCAGGATTAATTTACTAAATTTTGTGTTGAATTATAAAGGAGGAAAGGTACATTACAACACAGAACAACATTTTACTCCCCAAATCCTCATTTTTGTCTTATTCCTAACATTGCTTTTCAACCACCAAATCTTCCTGCTTAAATTTTTGCTCCATATTTTTGTTTCCAGTAGAGAAATTTAATTTTTAATATATATCACCCCACTCAGAGAGATACTTTTTCCTTGATAAATATTTTTATTTCCTTTCACATTAGTACACATTGAAATCAATCAGCTTTAAAGTTGTTAATATTTTTAAAATAAACAACTTCTACTATCTACAGAGAATCTACTAAATGCAAATCTAGAATTGAGGGATTGTGTACATATTAGAATGCAGGGAATATGGTGGGGAGGGGACTTCAAAAGATCATGGAAAATGAACTTAAAAGGGAATGACAGAACTTTTTGCAGCCCCCCTCGTATACCGGTGGCTCTGCCTGACAAGCTTGCCTTGCTACCTCAAGGCAGGCAGTTCCTATTTGCCAGTACTTTGCGGGAGAAAGTGTAGGGTTATCTACTCAGGGAATGGTTTACCGCTTTGGCAATCGCACAAGGGCTTGTTGCAAGCTCTCCAGCTGCTCTGAAAACCTGGCTTTCTACTCCTACAAAGACTTACAGTCTGGGAAACCCAGAGGGGCAGTTCTGCTCTGTCCCATAGGGTCAATGTGAGTCAGTAATTTGATGGCACTGAGTTACATTTGGGGTTTATATTTTGTTTGTTTGTTTTTTGAGTCCTGATGTCACAAATTTCTTTATCGAATCCAATTTCTTGTAGTGTGTGCCCAGCACATGAGGTCATATTGGGCATTATCTCACAGTTGCTAAGGGTTCGATGGCATTTTGAATGTCAATCAACAATATTGAGAGTCAGTATCCTCAGCTTTATAAGAAAAGGGATCACTTTCAGTCATCTCCAGGGGATATGGCTCCAACCAGTCACAATTTATGAAATGTGGAGTATTTGGCCTAATGCATATCCTGGAGGCATTTACCTTGATAATGACCATCATATTCAGATAAGCTTGACAGATTGAGGATTAGACAGAAAATGGGGAAATCTAAATTAAAGAAGGAATCCTGGAACTTCTGAGAGAAAGTTGCATGGAGTAAAGCATGAAAAAGATGAGGAGCAGACTATCCTGAGCAGAAGGCTCTACTGACAATTTGAGAGGTTGATAATGCCTGGTGCAGCCCCTTCGTACCTTATTAGAATGTCACTACATCCAGGAAAGAATAAACTTCAAAGAGCTATAAATGGATGCAGAAGCACCCCCCCCCAATGGGTCTTTCTTAGTGATTAGACACAAGAAAATGAAAATGCTCACCACTGGCCGGAGAGGGAGGGCAATAGAGAAGATCTGGAGGCAAATAGAGAAGAGAACCTGATAGTCACCACTGCGTTCTTCTGGAAAGACCGCAGAGGATTCTATGCTGACGAACATCAGAGGGAAAGGAAGGACTTTCACCAGTCTGACAGTTACCTCTGTGTGACGACCTGCATGCAGGCCCTCCTTGTTCATGAAGACAGTGCATGGCGTAGGTCAGAAGGAACAGAAGGTACCTACTGGAGTAAAGGATCGGTGGTGACCTAGCCTGTTCACTTTATTTTCTGAAAGACTTTAAAGAGAACTGACGACCTGTACTTCACACATACCAGCTTCTAAGCTGGTAATGGGACATTATGCCTAGGTAGGGTCTTAGCTAACTGTTGGTGATATTTCTTCATCCTGCTCAACAAGTTCAAACCCACTTGGCATTCTTGATCCTTTCTCTCCATATACAGAAATCCACCTACCAGGCTCCCAAATATGCCTGAAAACATCTGTACACTCAGAAAGCATGGCTTTAGTTTCTATTAACTACAAGAATAGCAATTTACAATGTAGACTGAAATTAGAGATGGATAACTAGGAAGTAAGGAAATTGAGTTTCTGGCGTGAGGTGAGACCGTGGATCTGACCCTTTGCAGTGATGGCTAACAATGAGCATGCTTTTCCTGAGGAGAGCCTGATATTGACGATGCCTTTCTGTTCAGTGCTAGCCAGGCCTCATATTAGCCTATGTGCGTTTCGTTACATGAAGATGCTCATCCACACTTTTCTAGCGACACTTAAGTGCAATCGCCAAGCCAATAATTTATAAGTTCGCATTGATTTGCAGAACTTTCTTCTCTAATACAGTTCCCAGCTGAAACCAATCAACATGAATAATTTCAAAAGACATTTCATTGATTGATATGATGTGAAGTGCAAGCCTTTTGCTATGTTTGAGAGAATCTCATTTACCTTTAGTTGTTGTCAACTGATTTTTGCTGAAAAACGTCGGCTTCTCTGTGGTTGCCGTAGTTGATAGAGGTAGGTCTCATTACGTAAAACTGAGTTTCCAGGCTCTATGAGATTGTGAAGAAGTAGGAAATAAAGGCTAAGTCCTATTATACTTTACTCTATTTTTGTACTATCTCTTCCTAGAAGCAAGTGATCACAAACAGAATTTATTCTTGTTAACTAAGGTAGCAGTTGAAGGTGTTCACAAATGCATAACGAGCTGAAAATAGACTATTTCTGTAAACAAACATACACACACCCATACACATATGAGCTTGGTTTTGGGGAGACAATATAATTCATTCTAGTTAGAATGTTTCTGTTTCTAAAAAGGAAAACCAAATCTAACCAACTTCAGTGTAAAGAAAGGTGGGACTGTATTTCCTTATGAAGACACAGCTTTTCTGCCCCAGGAAAGGAGGCAGAGTGTAGTCATAGCTCAGAGTAAGAATGTGGCAATCAGAGACTCTGTTGTCCTCTTTCGGTGGCTGCCTGCTTTCCCTAATCTCAGCCGGTGTTCTCTCAGCTCTTGTCTCTCCTTGTGACTTGCTTCTTGTTCCTACTTCTTATTAACTTCACTTTGCAGGTCATTTCGACTTGCTAAGGTCCTCACCTTGTTCCTACCTCTATTTCTTAAATCTTCCAAACTCAGCTTATTTTCCCTCAAACTCAGCTTCATATATTTTCTGCTTCAAAACCCTCAGAGAACCTAAACTTTCCTCTCAAAAAAATACGAGTTCCCAATCAAGCAACTAGGCCAAAGAAGATTATTTTTCTTAAGCCAGGTCACAGTGGATTCACTCTGGGGCAGATGTGCTTACCTGACCCAATCAGTTGAGGAACAAGAATACAATGACATGTGGATAAATGACCTGGAAAATCCGCAGCAAGGCTCAGAAACCTACCAGCAGGGCTCGAACTGGATCCCAAGACATAATATGCAGTAAAACCTGTAGAGGCCTTTCTGGTAGCTCATTTTCCTAACCATTGACAAGAAGATCAGGAGATGTCTTAGGTGATAAGGTAAGTCTGCTACATAAGACCTCTTTAGAGGATGAAGAGCAAGCATGTTACTTGGAGGACTAAGGTGTAACTGACCCACACCGTTATATCGTATGCATGTGAAAGTTGAATATGAATAAGGAAGACGGAAGGGGATCCATGCATGTGAATTGTGGTGCTGGCGAAGAATATTGAAAGCATCATGAACGATTAAAAGGACAAACTGATCTGTGTTGGAGGAAGTAAGGCCAGACTTCTCCTTGGAGGCAAGGACGATGGGATTATGTCTGTGTTACATACTATGGACATGTTGTGAGGCCATGGAGAAGGACATGTTGTTTGGTAAAGTGGAAGGGCTATGAAAAAGAGGACAGCCCTCCCCAAGACAGAGGGACCCAGTGGCTGCATGATCGAACTCATTGGGTTCAGGCATGGCACCAACTGCGAGGTTGGCACAGAACTGTACGCTTTCTTAGTGCTGTGAGTCAGAGTGTACTCAAGGGCACCTAACAAGAAGTTATTGAAACCATCTCTCATCCAGGGCAAATATTTTGGCAACTCATAAGATGTAAGAAGCCCAATAAACCACCATTTTAAAACTCCAGTGAATTCTAATTAAAACAGAAATCTGCTGGTGTTAATTTTTCTCGTGTTTGTGTCACATTTTAAATGCAGCTAAACCATATGTAACTTTTCAGAAACTATCTCGGCATCGTTATTGTTGTTGACTGCTGTGGAGCTGGTTCGGAGCCACAGGGGCTCGATGCAGAAAGGAATGAAACAGCGCCCCATCTTGTGAACCCCTCATAATTACTGGTATATTTGATCCCACTGTTGCAGCTGCTACTACATCAACTCTTTTTGACCAAATGAAGGTCCCAGTGCACCAGCAGGGTAGATTAAGCCCAGCTTGATATGAAGTTTAAAACAACAACACAGGAACCTCTATCAAGATGCTTTAAGCCCAGCTGAGAGGCGGGAATGAAGGAGAAAGGGTATCTGGAGCAGTCTAGGGAAGAGGTGATGGAGCAGTAGAGCTTGCTTGTGATCACTCTCCTGTCACATGGTAACTACTCACATGGTGAGTCCCAAGCCAGATGGACTCTTAGCTGCCTAGCTTTATTATTCATTGTCCAAAAATGAGCACAAAATCTATCCCTGGGAATATTTCGACACTTAGTCTTACTGTTATCCTCTTATGCAATCAAATGAGTTTCCTAAATACTCCTTGGAGGATCCACAATGAGAGGCTGCTTCAGTGAACCGATCCTGGGAATGAGAGAAAAGCAGGATCATCGCAGAAAATCAGAGCTGAACTGATCAGTCTTACTCAGTGCTGGATGGGGATTTCACCCTCCCAGTGAACTCCAGTCATCTTTTTTAGGAGTTACTACTCTTTAGGGAGGAGCTGGGAGTGGAGCATGGGAAAGGATAGAATGTGCCTCCCATCTAGTTCTCCCATATGTTTCCATCTTGGGTCTAATTTCCTCCCGTACCTCTCCCCATCTTCACATTCTTTAATCCATAGGGCTTACCAATTGCTCCTGCAGTCTACCTGAGATGAGACAGCCCAGCGATATATCAAGTAGGTAATATTTTCACCTTCTTGAAGCTGCTTCCTACTCTGAGCCTTATAACTTCATCGTGAACCTTCCTGGTCCTCGTCATGGGAGTTCGCCTTTCATCCCTCTGCCCCCAGATTCTAAAATGATTCCCTAGCAGAAAATATTCATTCTCTAGTCTAATTCCAGCATCAAATATACTCTGCCATGTGTTCCAAGGTGGCTCATGGGTATTATGCAGAAAAATCCAAATGCCAACAGAAAATTACTCCAAATAATTAAATGTCAGCACTATTAAAATATGTCAAATTTGAACAATATTTTCTCCCCATATTATCACATTCCAGCTAAAATTAAAGTCCATGAATCAGACTACTTGTTCTTTTAAGTTAAATTCTGAAGAAAAAAGACTTCGAAGGCTGAAGCTGTTAAATCTAATTGGAGTCCAAATACATACACACCTAAATTTTATAAATTCGTATTCTTACCCAGAATAGGCCCAAATATCAGTACTTATGCCCAAATATCAATGGGAGTTTCTCATCAATTGCAGTCTGGCTGCATTCCAGTGGAATTGAAATAGGCAATTCAGAACCCCAGAAAATAAATAATTTTAACAAAAATCTCTTAACCTTAGACCATAACTTGGATTAGCCCCAAACTTCAAACTTTTCACCTGGTATTCTAATACTCCAAGTAGTTTTGCCAGGAGATGATCAGTAAGAGGCAGGAGAAAGACCTTCAAAGAGATGGATTTGCTAGTTGGCTACAACAATGGGCTCAAACGTAGCAATGATTGTGCAGATAGTAAAAGACTGGATAACGTTTGCTGCATTAGACATAGTGTTAGTGTGAATGAGAACCAACTCAACAGTATCTAGACATGACAAAAGAGAGGCACACACGAGAGAGGCCTGAATTAGAAAGAACTGGGTGAAAACCAGCAACAACATGGAGATTTTAGGAAAACTTATTCCCTATTGCAATGGCATGCCAGAGAAAGTCTAACAAAATAAAGGTGTTCTCTTCAGACTTAGATATGGTTTAGGGGATAGCATTTTTTTAAGATTGAAACACTTTATCATGAAAAACTGTATCATTTAAAATGAAGGGAAAATGATGTTCCAGACAGATGATGTAGAGGTTTATAAATATTTATATGTAGAGGTTTAATAAATAAATATATATATATATATATATATATATATATATATATATATATATATATTCAGATAGGAAAGCATTAACTGTGGGTCACCAGACCTCTTTACAGAATTATACATATGCCATGTGTAATTTGGTGAACATTTAAAAATATGTGTCATATCAGCATGTAAAAATATAAATGTGTTTGCATATATACCTATATGAATACATGTTGGCACATAAGTAAAAACTGCGTGAATTTTATATACATCTTTAATGATAGTTTTAGGCCAAGATTGATAAAAGGGAAGGGAGATGTATCTTATAAATGTATAACTTTCTTACCGTGGAACGCTGTTATCATGTGGTTGATGTGAGGTGCCTTCCATTAGGGACAGACACAGAGAATCTATCCACAAGAGAACAAAACACTGCACAGTGCTGGGCCAAGAACACGATTGTAGAGCCCATTGATGCAGTCACAGTGTCAAACCATCTCTTTGAGGGCATCCTCCTCTCCCACTGTCCTTCCCCTCTACCGCTGTCCTTCCCCTCTCCCACTGTCCTTCCCCTCTACCACTGTCCTTCCCCTCTATCACTGTCCTTCCCCTCTATCACTGTCCTTCCCCTCTATCACTGTCCTTCCCCTCTACCACTGTCCTTCCCCTCTACCACTGTCCTTCCCCTCTATCACTGTCCTTCCCCTCTATCACTGTCTTTCCCCTCTACCACTGTCCTTCCCCTCTCCCACTGTCCTTCCACTCCACCACTGTCCTTCCCCTCTCCCACTGTCCTTCCACTCCACCACTGTCCTTCCCCTCTATCACTGTCCTTCCCCTCTACTGCTGTCCTTCCCCTCTACCACTGTCCTTCCACTCCACCACTGTCCTTCCACTCTCCCGCTATCCTTCCATTTTACCAAGTTTGATGTCCTCCAGGCTCTCTTCTCTCTTGACAACATGTCCAAAGTATTTAAGATGCAGTCTTGCCATCCTTTTCCCTAAGCAGCATTCTGATCTTACTTCTCCCAACACAGATCTTTCTGTCCTTTCAGCAGTCTGTGGTACTTTCAATATTCTCCAGCACCACAATTCACATGCATCGGGTCTTTTACAGTCTCACTTATTCATTTCAACTTTCACATGCATATCACACGTTGGAGAATCCCAGGTCATGCAACAGGCTCACCTTAGTCCTCAAACGAATATCTTTATTCTTCAAAACCCTAAAGAGCTCTTGTGCAGCAGATTTACCTACTGAAATGCATGCCTTGATCCCTGGACAGCTACTCTCAGGAGCATAGATTGTGGATACAAGGAAGACGAATCCTTGACCACGTCAACCTCTTTTCCATGTATCATGATGTTACACATTGGTCCAGTTGTGAGCATTTTTGTCTGACTTATATTGAGTTATAATCCATACTAAAGGCTACAATCCTTTATCTTCATCAGCAAGAGCTTCAGTTCCTTCCTCAGCAAACAAGGTTGCATCATCTGTATATTGCAGGTTGTTAATAAGCCTTCCTGATGCCACACTCTTCTTCATATAATCCAGCTTCTCAGTTGATTGGCTCAGGATGTAGACTAAGCAAATAGAGTGAGAAGAAACCATTCTGGCACACGCCTTTCCTGATTTTAAACCATGCAGTTCCTGATTTTAAGCCATGCAGTATTCCCAGGTTCTGTTCACACGACTGCCTCTTGGCCCATGGATAAGTTCTGAATGAGTGTAATGAGGTGTTCTGGAATTCCCATTCTTCTCAAGGTTATCATATGTATACATTAACAATATTCTAACATAATTGGAAATAGTATTTTGGCTCAAATCAGGAGGCATTTAAGACCCTTTTTATTATTCACCCTGAAATTCATAATGAATATTTGATATTTTTAAAAATATTAATGAGACTGAGATTAGCCCAGAGCTATGTGGAATCATAGATCAGCTCTGCTCAGTGAGATGGTAACTTCCTAAAAGGAAGAGTCATGACTTCTTTAATTTCCCTCTTTTTTTCCTTTCATGGAAACATGTATGTTCTGAATATGTTCACTGAGAATCAAAACTACGATTTGATGAAATGTACTACTTGAAAGTTTTTGCCTCAGATATTTTCCTAGAAATGTGGGTGGATTAATTTACAGCCTATGGTTCTTTCATAAAATCACCACTCATTTTAGCCAAATCAAAAATGAAATACTCTTCCAGTAAATTCTATAGACAACATCACATAGAATAATGGCCTTAAACAGCAAGGGTTGTAGGAATCTTTTGGCAAAAAGTCAAACACCTTTCCTTTTAAAATTGTTTTCCAATGACTGACTTATTTAGGCTTTATGACAAGCGGTAGGGTTCATTCAACCTTGAACACTTGGTACATTTTCAATTTATTTTAAAAGAAATCACTGGTAGACTGCCTACGTGGCTGGTGGATTCATGATTGGATGTGGGGGGATTTTATTCTCAAATTTGGGTAGATTGCTATATTGGTAGGTAATGAATTATGCAAATGAAAAAATTAAAAATTTCTCTATAGAACATGCATTTTTACCTCGCATTTTTCTTTGTGAATATTTAAACCAGCATATGATTTTATATTCCTTTAAATATAAAGGAAAGGTGATTCTAGCCTGGTTATAAGATAAAGAGGGAGCAATATGCTAGATCTTCCCGCAATTTTTAGAGGACAGACCATTTTGTTTTTGTCCTTCCAGTTTATTTTTAAAATTCGGGGTTCATTTCTTATGTACACAAAAAATTAATCCCTAATTCCACTGTATTCTTGGAAATTGAATGTTTTTATTATTTACTAATAGTTCTATAAATTAATACCTGTGAATAAGTACTACTTAAAATACAATCAGGTTCACCTTAATAAATCAAGCATATGGATATCTGAGTAGAATAAAGGCTATAGATTTATTCCACAAAAGGCTCTAGCGTTCTACTAATGGCCTGATCAGCATTATATCACCTTAATAGTAACTCATATCTGCAATCAAATTTATTTCATTTGTATTCATCACCCAAGACAGGAAGAAAAATCTAATCAGTGTTCTCCATCTAAAGTGGGAAAACATATGTGTATATGAACAAAATACTTATTTTATTGGTTGTCTTTAAACTAGTCTCAATTCATGTGAACTCTCTCATGGAACCTATTGTGTAAAATGCACCAATTTAATAGTACAATTCATTTCTATTGTTCAACAACTCAACATAGAAAGCGACCAATTTTGTGAACATCAATACTTTAATGCATTCAAAGATCAACTTTGTCTCCTATTAAAATACCAAATTTTAGGAATAATGCTTCAGTAAGGCAACTTTCCAATCCTCTGAAACTGTGTGCTTGCTAGATATATTAAATGGGACTGTATTTTCATTCAAAAAACAAAAAACTCCAGATGAACGAATGCAAGTAAAACTACATTTTTTTTAATTCGTTTCAAAATGAAGCACATCGCCTGCAATGATGGCTTGTTTGGAGAGAGTGAATGAGCTTTCCTTATCCCTGGGTCAGTAATACCAAAGGCTGCACTTTGTTTTTCATTTCCTTAATTTTTAGATATTGTATGTATAGCCACCGATCATCTGGAATACAGATTTTTACTTGGCATAGTCAAGTTTAGTTTTCAGCTACACTTGAGAGAGTTGCCTTTTGGTGTGATAACTGTGTTTTCAAACTTCTTGGATTTTATTGAAAAACTAATTTTGGACATTTCATGTTTAGTGACGCCTCTGTATATTATTTGTAGTCAGCTTCTTCTCAACATTTGTTTAATAGCCTTTTAGAGCAATGACTCCCTACTTATTGATACCAGAGAGGAATTTGAAACCCAGGTTTGCTATTACCTACAAATTTTATCTTACTTATACGTTTTAATGTAAACCTTAAACAAGATGTATCTTGCTTCTACTTCTTGAATTACAATATTAGCTAATCAGCATTACTTGTGGTCTAGAAATATAGTAATATTTATACACAAATGATGGGTATCAGAAGACAGTATTTCTAACACCTTTTTAACAAGTATGTATTTAGGAGAAGGAGTTGATATATTACAGTAAGTATTTTTGCAATGCATTACCAGACCGTCTCAAAGGACTTCCGCTACGATGGCGCCCAAGGACTCATAAATAAGGAAAGGCTATGAAGTCCCAGTTGGAGACCTGGAGTTAGCTATATCCTCATTAGCCATGGACTATACAAGCTCAATTTCAGGGAAGATTTCCTGAACATGACCCGGAGAGCCCTCACATTTTTTTCCAAAACCATTTTTGGGGGAGCTAATATAGATATCAGAGCATTCCACAGTTCAAACACATTAAGCAGTATTGTACAATTGCTACCACAATCAGTTTCAAAACATTATCTTCTTTCTTGAACCCCTTGATATCAGCTCGCCTTTGCTGCACTGTATAGGCACTATAACCCCAAGGAATCATTATCATACTTAATGTCTCTATAGGTTCATCAATTCTGGGCTTCACATACCAAAAAAACCAAAAACAAAACCAGAATAAAATTAATGAAAATGCAAGAGGGCTACCCACAATGACAAAATACATCAGAGATAAACCCCAATATGAAAGAAAACACACACACACATTTTGAAAACCAGATCAAGCCTAACATGTACTAAAAGGGGAATCAAGTGCAAGGTTTTAACCATTTCAAGTCAGGTTTGTCATTTTCATCTCCTGTAGTCATTTCCCCAATATGCTCTTCTTGTCTCCAATACTCTGGTAACTAGTTGATTCCCATTCCTCCATTATGGATAGTGGGAAGTCACCGGAGGATTGTTTCCTGGATAGATCTCAATAGATGCCGTGTATTGTTATAGCTAGGAGCACTGCTTCCAGTGACCCCCCCTCAAAGCTTGTTACTAAGTTCTCTTTTTTTTTTTTTTTTTTAGGGACCTGAGTAACTTTATTTTCTTTTTTTTTCTCTTTTCTTCTTTTACATTTTATTAGGGACTCATACAACTCTTACCACAATCCATACATATACATACATCAATTGTATAAAGCACATCCATACATTCTCTGCCCCAATCATTCTCAAGGCATTTGCTCTCCACTTAAGCCCCTTGCATCAGGTCCTCTTTTTTTTTCCCCCTCCCTCCCTATTTCCCCCTCCCTCATATGTCCTTGGTAATTTATACATCGTTGTTTTGTCAATTATGACAATAACCACCAGTCTTTTCCAGGAAATTGAAGAAATATTGAATAACAATTCACTTTGATATGAAATTTATCATTCAAATTGCTGTGGAATGCTGGATCCTGGACCTTCAGTGCACACAGCATGCTCCAGAAGATGCAGCAGTGAGCTCCGGTGATGCAGAAACTCCACTGGGTGAACTGGACCCTACCTCAGACACACTTGTGACCCTGGGACTTAAGATGGAACCAAGGTTGTTGGACTGCTGTTGGCGGACAAACATGGTCTCACTACATCAATGTTCTATATGCTGAATTAAGATAAATATTAGTCCACAAACCCATAACAGACATCCTCAGAGATGATTATTGTAAATTTTCCCTAACAATTAACCCCCATTGTTTGTGAAAATACTGTCCAACTACAAAAGGATGGGTTCTATACAAGTGAATAATTCAGGTACTATGATATGGTATTAGCCTACATTGGCCCAATATCCCTCTCTCGACAGGGATTTATAAAATTAGTACCAGGAAACCCAAATAAAGGCTGAGCATGATAGTGGGACAAGAGGAAAGTCAAAGGAAATAGAGGAAAGGGCTAGGAGGCAAAGGGCATTTATAGAGGTCTACATAAAAGCAGGTACATATGTAAATATATTTATATATGATGATGGGGAAATAGATCTATGTGCCTATATTTATAGGTTTAGTATTAAGGTAGAAGATGGACATTGGGCCTCCACTCAAGTACTGCCTCAATGCAAGAATACCTTCTTCTATTAAATTGGCATTATATGATGCACACCTTCCCTACACAATCACTGAAGACAAAGTGGGTGCAGAAGCAAACATGGTGAAGAAAGCTGATGGGTCCCAGCTATCAAAAGATATAGTGTCTGGAGTCTTAAAGGCTTGTAGGTAAATAAGCAGCCATCTAGCTCAGAAGCAACAAAGCCCACATAGAAGAAGCATACCAGCCTGTGTGATCACAAGGTGTTGAAGGGATCAGGTAACAGACATCAAAGAACAAAAAAACCCAAATCATTATGAATGAATCTTGAGGACCCAAGACCCATCTGTGGGCAACTGGACATTCCCTTATAGAAGGGCCGTGGGGAGGAGACGAGCCAGTCAAGGTGCAGTATAGCAACGATGAAACATACAACTTTCCTCTAGTTCCTAAATGCTTCCTCCCCTGCACTATCATAATCCAAATTCTACCTTACAAATCTGGCTAGACCAGAGTATGTACACTGATACAGATAGAAACTGGAAACACAAGGAATCCAGGACAGATGATACCTTCAGAACCAGTGGTGAGAGTGGCAACACCAGAAAGGTAGAGGGAGGATGAGGTGGAAAGGGAGAACCAATTACAAAGATCTACATATAACTTCCTCCCTGGGGGATGGACAACAGAAAAGTGGGTGAAGGGAGATGTTGGACAGTGTAAGATATGACAAAATAATAATAATTTATAAATTATCGAGGGTTCTTGAGGGAGGGAGGTGGGGGAAGGGAGGGGAAAAGTGAGGAGCTGATACCAAGGGCTCAAATAGAAAGCAAATGTTTTGAGAATGATGATGGCCACAAATGTAAAAATATGCTTGACACAAGGGTGTATGTATGGATTGGGATAAGAGTTGTATGAGCCCCCAATAAAATGATTTAATTAGTACCAGGGGCTAAACAAATACAATATTATTGGAAGATCATTATGTTCCAGTGGGGTGATCAATAAGACTCTATACCATAAATTAAGAAGGAGGTTTTGAAAGGGAGCCATGGTAGATAAAAATATATATAAGAAAATAAATAGACCCAGAAATGGGTTTGGACTCTTATTAAAACCTAGCTCCAACTTAAGAATGATTAGTTTTGACATCATGGCCCTATTCTATATTCACCCTCAGGGAAGGAACACAGAAGATACGGGTGCTATAGCAAAATGTGGTGAAAATTCAGATGGTGCCCGGTTATCAGATAAAATAGTGTCTGCGCTCTTCAAGGTTTTCTCAAAACACGCAGCCATCTAATGAGATGCCAACGAAGTCCACATGGATGAAGCACACCATCGTCATTTATCACAGGATTGTAAATCACGTAATCCGAAGTCAAAGGAGGAAATAGGATCCGCGACTATGCAAGAACTCCCTTTGCAGAAGGTTATGGAAGACAGGGGAAGCTCAAGGTACATTTGTGGGAACTACAGAGGAAAGAAACCTCTGCGGATCTCCCTCTATGCAGAGTAGAGGGAAAGGAGGAAAGCAGTTACGAAACACAGCGCATTGAAGAAATGAGTATAGAAGATCAAAATCTGTCTTGAATGGTTTAAATGTTGTCAGTTGATCCCCCCTCTGATGCAAAGCAGACCTGATCTGGTTTTCACCATTTTCTGTATATTTTGTTTGTTGATCTTGGGGTTTTTCTCTGATGGATTATGTCATTGGGGGTCTATTTTTTGGTCTATGAAAGCCAGGATTGATGACTTGATAGGGACAGCAAATAGAATGAGGGCTTCGGGGGGGGGGAGGGGGGAGGCGGCGTACAGTAGGAATAATGGTTTCTGTGGGAAGTGGGGGTGGGGATGTAAAAGGGAGACTGGTCCAGTGAGTATTGACTTATTGCATTGATCAGATGACAAAGAGAAATAATCAGAAGAACTGATGTCATGAACCTGCATCCCTAAAGCTTTCATAGGACAGAGAAACTCTCAAAGAGTGCCCACCATGTGGCACGAAAGGGAATGATTGCCCTGAGTTCCTGCAGCAAGAGACAGGAGGGTAAAGACTGCCCACCACCATCCTAGTGTCCTGGGGTCACAGGAGGTGTTGTGAAGGGAACATAGGAAAGCGTGGAGGGCTGTGACATACATGTGACACTTTCATATGGCCACATGGGACATACCCCAAGGGGGAGCGGTGCTCTATCAGCAGATGGGATCCTGATTTCATGCTATATCCAATGTCAGTGAAAATCACCCCAGTCTTTGTGTCAGCACCCAGATGGTACTCAGACTAGCAGCTTTCACAGCAGAGATGCTTTGCCAGGCAGCAGGAACAGTCTGCTTGCCAGAATGTCTCCCTGGACTTGAGGCCAAGCAACAAATGCTTTTAACGGAATGAATTTCCTGAAATTGGCAATCTGTTTGGCCCCAGACCAACAACGAACTGAACATTTAAAGCTGACTACATGGAGACTCAGGAGAGCTGATGTTACGAGAATGTGTGAGAATATGAATTGAGCCACTGAAGCATTCTCTTAAAACCCTAACAGGCGGCTGTGTGGTTGTGAAGGGATCCTTTGCTAATTGTGTTTCAAGTTGACTTGGTAGGTAAGTCGTTAAAGCTATACACGGTTCTCACTTAGCCTGGCTTTAGTTCAGGAAGGTTACAGTCTTAAAACAGTTACAGTCTCAGCAGCTCACAGGGGCCACGCGACTCCGTCCTATAGGGCGATATAAATTGGCATCAACTCCACGGCAGTGAGTTTGTTTTTGTTTGTTTAAGCTAGGGCTTAACAGTACTGCAGAAACTAAACTCACTCACCCACTGCCATGGCGTGCTTACGACTCTATAGGACAGAGTTGAACTGCCTATATGCATGGCCATGGCTGTACATTTTCACAGGAGCAGAAAGCCTCCGCTTTCTCTCACGAAGCTGCTGGTAGGTTTGAACTGCATAACTAGAAAGCCAACTCATAACCCACGATGCCACCAGTGCTTCTAAAACGATACTCAGTGCCCTTCAAAACTGTAATAAGAAAAATCATGCTAATGAAATAGTGGTGATGACTCCCATTGGACTATTTCCCTCTTGTGGAATCTGTAGAAAATGTAAGCAAATAAATTACAGCGATTATAAATTAAAAAATGCAAGAAGCTTTCAAGCCAGGGACCTTTCTTACTCAATGATTCTGAGCTCAAGCAGAAAGCAGAGCTGGGCTTGTCTGTCTAGGTTGTATACACTGGTAACTGATTCACCAGGAGATTTGCTTTGGAAAATATTTATATTAGTCAAGCTTATGTTCCTAAGTAATTACATAGTAGCTTATAATATTAAAAATCACATTCAGTGAACTCCAGCTGCAGTGACCCCAGAGTTGCAGTATGGTAACTGTTTATTTTGAGTACCAAACCATTTGAAGTAAATCTACAAGTCTTGAGCTAAAGGATCTAAAATCAAGTAGGAATAGGGAATGTCCAGGAAGGAGGAAATGAAAGACCAATTTGGCATTCCACACAGTGACTGAAAAACAGTAGAAATGTAAATAATAATAGTTCCTGATTATTCATTTATATGTCAGGATTATGTCTAAATGTCAGAAATACTGAGTTATAATTGGGGCTATCTAGTGTTAATAATTACTGTAAATATTAATGCATAAATATAATTGCATAAATTTTAAATACATATATGCTGGAAGAACCAATATGATGAGGCTTCAACAAATGTAAAGATATTGAATTACAAGATAATGTTTTTTGGTTTTGCCTCAAACTTCCTGAAGCCCCTTGTATGGTACATTACTATTATAATCTCTTTATTAACAAGGAGACACGGCAAAGTTTATTCTACTCCTTTGATAAAGCAATACAAAAAATGATATAATATCTACATTCCACTTTATGTGTGACTAACACAGAGGTTAAAAAACAAACAATTCCTAAGGTTGAAGATAGCAAAAAAATGTGTATCATTTAATTAAACATGCACCATCTTACACAATGTAGTTTATGTTTCTCCTGTTGTTTTCATCTGTTTTCAATATTTAAAATGAGAATTGTTCAATCAAATATTGGATGAAGACTTCTGGTTAAAAAAAAAATCAGAGGTTTTAGCAAAATGGTGCCTCAGTTCAAGTCTGAACAATCGCTGGAGATTGCCTCTGTTGAAGACATCTGTGCTCCCTGCTTTAATCGTCCTTCCCTCTCTTCTTATATTGTATTGTCTTACCAACCAAGATCCTTTAATCATTTCATTTTGTAAAACTAATGAGTAAATAAAGCTAATGTTTAATAAAAAGCTTGATTAAAATTAAGGGATGAATTCTAAGCTCTAAAATGAAGGAGGGGAAAGGAGAGCATTAATGGAGAGGGGCAATGGGTGAGAAAGAAGATGCTTTATTATTTTCTGCAAAGCGCAAGGCCTGGGTTCTAGGTGCTATTATAGCTCTTTAGCATAATAATGAGCTGATTAGGATAATTTTCCAACTTCTAATAACGCTTTGTTTTTCAAACTGAAGCAGACAACTAAGCCATCATTCTGAGATGGTTACCTAGATTGCAATCAGGTTGGAAGAATCACATCAAGCAAGCTGGGCCCAGCGCCACACCTTGGATGATCTCTCGCCTGCTTAAGCAAATAGAAACCAGGAGTCCGTTCTCCTGGTTACATAGAGGGAGCTGCATTTCTTCCAGAAAGCTTAAGAATATGTAAGATATGCAAGCATAAGGGGAAAAGGACTGCTACGTGGGCTCCTACATGCAAGAGTTCATTGCAAACAAAATGTGCTTAAGCATGTCTCTGCCCTCAGTGGATGCCTGCAAGGAAATTCTCTCAGTCATAGTGGTCTTGGTTTCATTAAGTTGCCTTCAAGAAAGAGAATACTTTATGTGCTGTGGGAAATAAAAACATTATGAGGTAAGAAGCAATGCCTTTTTTTACAAAATTCAATGGACCATCTACTCAGACCCCCAAAGCTTTGCAGCACGTTTGTTTACAGAAATGCTGCCCCACATAAAACAACAGCTTCAGGTAGGTCAAGAGTTTCAAAGAAGGTCAAAAAGAACCCAGAGATAGACCTTGAGAGAAGATTGCCTACCTTGACAAAGGATGGGACTGAGGCTGAAACCCAAAACTGATGGGAAAAGACTGGAGAATTGCCACTCGATGGAGTAGCTACTGAGGCTGGATGCTCACATGGTTGAACATTCAATTTTACATGAGCATCTTGGCCTCTGCATGTTTGGCCTTAATGCGTGTCAAGGGTGCTGTATGAAGATCTGCTAGGTCTAAGAGTTGATCCTTTCATCAGTCTTTTAAACAAATTCAATGCCAGGGAAGACAATTTTATGGAATAAGTGGTAACATAGAGGAAACTTGGATTCACCAGTAAGATCCAGAGAACAAGGTCCAAACTAATCAATGGGCTTTAAGGGAACACATTAAGCCAATATAATGCAAGATAGAGAGTCATCCCAGAAGATGACTGCTTAGGGACACTCACAAGGAATAAACCTAATAAGTTTTCAGAAAGGGCACCGTGCTTATTAGGAAGATGTTTTAAGAAAATTGGAAACTAAACCAAAGACAAAGAGGCCAGGATTGATGTGCTAATATATTATTTTCTTTATAAAAAATGCATTTCTCTATTCCTGGAGGAAAGCAAGAAAAGTCTGATGAGAATTTCATCAAGAAATCTTATTCCAGTCACCCTACAGCCTGATCTGGCCTTTTGAGACTTCTTTTTGTTCCCCAAACTCAAAGAACATCAAAAGGAAAGAGAACTAAAGTCCCTTAAGGATGCAAACCTTCTGTTTTGATGTGGTGCAAACCAAAGAGGGCTGGGTCATTCAGTGAAGGGCTAGTGCAATGGAAACCTCACTTTAGAAGTGGCTAGACCTAGATCAAGATTGTGTCAGAGACGATAATGACAGATTTTGAGTTTATTTTTCTAGAAAAGCTAAACATCACTTGCACACATTTCAAATAACATAAAATACAGGAAATTGAGTCAGAAAAACCCACAAGATACTGAATTTTCAAGGATCAAAGTGCATGTCCTTAGAATATCATGCTTTGGACAGTAAAGCGCCAGCAAGCCCCCAAAAGAAGACCTCAACAAGATGATGACAACAATGGATTCCAAGCACAGCAGTGGTTCTGAGGGCGGTGCAGGACGGCGGTGTTTCCTGCTACGGTGCACAGGTTCATGATACATTGGAATTGACTGGACATCATCCAACAACAGGAAGGATGTATGCCTTAAAGAGCTGATCATGCAGTCTTTGTTCAATTCTACAAGAGTGTTTCAAACCACTGTCTGGACACCTGAGGAAAATGCTGAGGGAGGATTCTGAAAATTGTTTGGTGTCTAACAATTAGGGATAGTGGAGACTTGTATGTCAAACCAAATTGAGTGGCAAATGAAAGCTACCGAGAGAAGAGGGAGTTAGACTCATCTGACTTCAGCATATGGGAGTGTATGGGAGAAAATGAAAGTGATGAATAGATCAGAGAGTTAAAGAATGTTATGAGACTTGAGAGCAAGTGGAGCCTTCAGGTCAATGGATGACAAATAGGGAGAGAGGGAGGGTGACAAAAGACAGATATTCTAGTCTGCATTATATATTTCAGATAAAGAAACGTTTCCAATCAATACGGAATAAAACAAATTATTGAAAATATGCTCATCACTATGGATTTAACCTTCTTCTTTATCTGTACTTTAATTGAACAATTGACTTTTTCATCTTAACAGGTGCAAGTTGATTGGAAAGCAGTTACATTTTCCCCCTGACAATGAGATTACAATCAAAATAGAGGGCTTAATAGATACACAGATAATGAAATGTGCAATAATTCAGGTTAGGACGCAGGGTACTGGTCAGAATAGAAATGCCACAGGCATTCTGATCACAGAGAACTTCCCAATGACGGTAGCAGTCAGAACACACAGAACACACTCTCTCTGTGAGCTAGAACATGAGGAAACACCTTATATGAACAATAATAAAATAATCTCTGCTTCAGTGTAGAGTTTCAGAATTGTTAGACCTTGACAAATTACTTAAGTCTTCTGACATCAGCTTTCTCCCTTATTTTTCTCTCCGTTGTTTTTGGTTGGCTTTTGTCTATATGTGCTTATCTTTTAATTAGTGCTTGTGAAGAGGTGTTGAATAACAATGTCTATACTATTGTGTGTTACCACATCCCCCACCCTTATTTTACTGTACAAGTTGAATTAGAGGCAAATATCTTTGAGAATGCTTTAGACCTTGGATGTCAAGAGCCCAGAGAAGCAAAATACCTCTTCTTGATAAAAGGTGACTCATTCAGGAACAGACAAAGGGAGAAAAGAAATCATGGCGATTTACTAATTTTAGTTTTGGCATGCTGGCCCCAAAGTAATCATTGATCTACTGATAAAGGGACAATGGTTGAGCACTTGACTGCTAGCCAAAAGGTCACCACACAAACCACTCAGTGACATCCTGGGAGAGAAACCTTGTCATCCATTCCCCAGAAGGGATTAAAGCCTGCCAACACCTCTGGGGGCCCTCCACTCCAGCCCCACGTGGGGTTGTGATGAGTCAGCAGCTCTCCATGGCAGGTGCCCACAGCAGCAAGTACTCAGTCAGTTCTTTCGTTGTATTCCCTTTTTTCTGTCACACAAGATCATACTCATTCTTCCCTTATTTTTGCAAGTTCAGTAGTGAAGCAAACAGTTTTATCTAATTTTATCATTTGTCCCTGATGTTTTCTGAGCAGCTTTTCTGACACTATTACTTATGACTTCTGGTCTCTTGCTTTCCTTTTTTTTCCCTTTTAACTGGAGTCTTGAGAATACTGGTGAATCTTATAAATATCAAAGAGACTATATGCAAACTCACATTCTTACTGTTTTCATTCTGAATGAAGCACAAAGAGCCTAAGGACACAAATAAGTGGAAGACATGGCAAACAGGAAGAAAAGATCTGATATTCAAGGCAAACAAAGTTTAATTTACATTAATTATACATCTCTGGCCTAAAGGATGTGAAATGTCATAGGGATGGTCTCATTTAGAGGGGACATTAAGCTTTAAAAAACACACAGGGCAATTGACACTGGAGAATACTTGATTTTATATGTATGTCTAATTATACTTTTACAGGATTCAAATGATTGTTTAATACTGTTCCTTATGCAACATCTCATATGAACTACTGGAGACCAAATGAGCAAGGATTGACATTTATTTTCACTTTATCACTATTATTATTGCTATCAGGAAACATTGGCTCATCACAGACTTTAGAGCACACAGGTTTAAGTACAGGCAGTGCCTGTTTCACCAACATCGGATTTCCAGACAACTTGTACTTGTCCTGTTGTGTTCTATAAATTTGAACTCACTTCGTAATGATTGCACCAAGTCCTCCGTATTGCACAGAACTGAACTACTTTATGGGCTTTGAAGGCTATAAATATTTATAATGTTAAATGTTTCTGCCATCACATGGCTGCTGAGTTAGAATTGCCAACGTTTAGGTTAGTGGGTGAGTGCTTTAATCACTGCACTACAGGTGCTGTACCAACCTCTGCTTGCAAGAGATTCATGGCCACAATCACCTACACTTGTTCTAAATGCACCTTCGAAATCATGGAAAAGCCTGTGAGCCTTCTCTTGCACTAAAATAAGGTTAAATATGAACGATACACACCTGTTTTCACATAGAGGTAAATTTAATTAAAAGACACGTGGCCAGTAGTAGCAACCTTGGTGAGAAAAGATCAAGATGTACATCGAGCTATCGACGGTGGATTACAAATGCTGTCGGGTGCATGGAGTTGTTTCCAGTCCACATGGATACGATGTACAAGCATGAAACACTGCCCAGTCCTACTCCATCCTTGGGTCAATCTATCACATTGAAGATCATCCCCCTTTTTTTAAAATTCTCTCCTTTTCCAAGTGTGATGTCCTTCTTCAGGGACTCTTCCCTTCGGATAATCCCTCCCCAAAAAGCACATAGGCAGGCTTCGCCATCCAAGCTTCTACGGAGCCTGTGAGACATGCTTCTTCTGACACCAATTGGCTCCTTCTCCTTTAAGTCCAAAGCCTAGTCCATATTCTTCCATTTCATTAATTCAAAGGCATCAATTCTTTGTTCTTCCTTTTATATTGTCTATCTTTCTCATGCATCAAAGGCAATTGAAAACCCCACGGGTTATGTCAGGTGCACCCCAGGCCTCAAAGTGGTCTCTTTGCTTTTTAACATGTTCAAGTGGGTGTTTGCAGATTTTCCCAATGCGATAAGTTATTTGATTCCTTCAATGGACATTGATTGTGCAACTGCATAAAATGAAACTCTTAGTAATTTTAATCTTTTATCTATTTATCTTGATGCTGTTTATTGGTCTAATGGCGAGGAAAAATGTATCGGGCTGTTCTGAGCTAATTAGCTCAGTTAATGATACCTAAATAACAAGGTAATTGCTTAGGCATTCTCAACAAAGTTTGAAAGCTCACAGTAAAAATTTAGAGTCAGGTTTGCATGCTTAGAATGCCTATGCATTTAATTATAGCTTTAGTGTTTAATGAAAACATTTCTGGAGATACCTGTTTCAAAATGTTGACCTATAGCGAAATATTCCCACATTGGTATATTTCTCACTGTGACAATTTGATCAGTGTAGAAAATTCAAGTGCCTACATTTGCTCGAACAAAGATTATTACAAAGATATAATAACAAAGATTATTATAATAGATTAGAACAATAGATTATTACAAAGATATAATAACAATCAGAGCAACAAATTAATTACATCCATGAGGCACTGTGCCAAGCACTAATTTACATAGTTTACAAGAATTCTGTCCGTTGATTTTGATAACTCTTAAGAGTTTAAATTTACAAATAGAAACCTATGACTCTCTCTCAGAAAACACTATCTTAGTTATATGAAAAATATAATAATTCTCTCATCACCAATTCTCTATAAGAAACCAGAAATCATAATGCAAATCAAGAGAGGCTCAAATAGGAAGACAGAATGAAAGTATGGCAAGATATTTATATCAAGAGAAACTCTCTAAACTTTATAGTTTATACAAATTAAATAGAAGGTAATTTTTAATTTAATTAAATTTTGAGTAAAATAAAGAGCTGCCTTGATTAGATCCAGAGGATGACATACAGCCGTAACGAGCAGAGTTCAAAATTCCGTGATTTAAGTGAACGAGAATTCTACTTTGTGCATCTTTTTTTGTCTCAAGATACACATGGGAAAAGTGAGGAGGTCAGGTTGGCAGAACAATTGTCTTGTTGTGTTTGTAATAGTTTTACTGAGATATATATATCATACAATTTAATGGTTCGATCTTACTGGAAAATTTGGGCAATCATCATCACAATCCATTTTAGAATATTTTCTTCTTTCTCATACTCATTATTATTAGCTCCTCATTGTACGACATCTCCTCTGCCATGCCCCCAAAACTATTATTCTAGTTACTGTCTTCATAGATTTACTTATTCTGGATTTCATATCAAGAAAAATGTACAAAACAAACCAACAAAAAACGAACAGCAATAACAAAATAAACTAGAGGAAAAACCTCAATCAAAAAGAAAGCAGAAAGTATTGAAATCCAGCACAAATTTACAATGGTCAAAAGGAAATTCAAATGATTAGCTGTTACATTCTAACCTAACCGCAGGAGGAACTATCTACCTTCTAAATCACTCCACGGATAGCAAGGCGGACCTGGTCTGTGAATGGAGGGAACCGCTCCAGGCTTAACCTGAGTGGCAAATGGAATCTACGCTTCCACTGTCATCCATCGCCCTCTGCCAACCAGGTGGCAGCACAGTTCTTGCTTTATCTCTTGTTTTAAAGAACTGTTGTGATCTTTAAACTGGAAAATGAGTTTCAAATTTTTATGTTTTGGAGAAGGAAGGAGAAATCCATGCCAGGCAACCAAACCCAATACTTTCTATTTGATTCCAAGTTATAACGACTTTAATAGACCTGGTAGATCTGCTCCATTGGTGTCCCCAGGCTGAAATCCTCAAGGAAGTAGATTGTCACATATGAGTCGCATAAAACAGCTGGTTGCTTCATACCATTGACCTTGTAGTTAGCAGCATGCTCTTAACCACTAATTGAAGATGCACTTAGATTGTTCTTTACCTGGAGTGTAGAAAAGAAATCTATACCAGTGATGATTTTCTAAGACAAATGACACTGACATTTCACATGTTACTTCTGCTCATGTTCCATTACTGAAGTTGTAGTCATGGTTATAAATAACAGAGACTTGGAAATCTTTTATTAGATGGTGATTCTTTTGACACTCAGTAATGATTTCCTAAATTAGCTCTGATGATGAAGTGTTCTTAACCACAAGTTTGATTTTCAAACCCGCCAGCCAATCTTTGGGAAAGAGATGAGACTGTGGGCTTCCATATAAAAATGTCTAGTCTCAAAAACACAAAGGGTAGTTCTACCCAGGATCATGGTGAGTAGCCGTGAACTTGATGGCATGGAGTCTGTTTGCGATCTGTTGACTGAGAGCAAACCCCACAAACATCTGAGAAGACACCATTCAATGTAGGGAAATCCACTGGGAATGTTCAGAGGTGGGAAAGAAGTTGGTGTTGAAGAAACAAGAGTCCTTGTGCTTGGAGCTGAGTAAGCAAAATAGTGAGAAGATACAAGGTTAGAACACTGAGAAGTTGGAGTGACCTATTGAAGTTGCTGAATGCAAGACTGTCTAGGAAAAAAGTAAGAATGAAAGGTTGGGAAAACAGAGCAGTCAGCCACAATCGCATTTTTGATTAGGCCAGTTTAATTTATCTAACTTTGAGAAAGTGGTAAGCATTTTCTTAAAGTAGGAAATGATCTGAGCTACCTAATGCTATTCCATTGTTGGAATTAAACAAGCTCACAGAATGTCAATATCAAATAAGGTGTGTCTAAACACAGGCAACATAAAATTGACTTAGATTTCCATTCATGGAATTGCCCTCAGTTCTGACAACAACCATTCTAGCTCAAACTGTTGCTTCTTTAATTATTATTAAAATTATTCCGAAATTATTTACCGAAGTTTAAATTCTACCAAAGGTTCTTTCTAACACTGTCTTACTCAGCTAACTAAGGCACCCCATATTTTCCCATGTATGCATTTTTCCTCCTTGCCATGATTAATAAATCCAAGGTGCTCCATGCCAATTGTGTTCCTGGCTAGAGATGTCTTTGGCTAAGGGCATTGACATGTATTTACGTGATATTCTATAGTTAATGCTTGGACTCAGAGATTTGACTGAAGCTCTGGCAATTTGGCAGATGAAAAAAAGTGTCACTGGTATATATTAAACAATAACAAAGAAAGAAAAAGAAATTGACTCGATGTATAGAATTGATTTCGAAAGCCAGGAACGCTGGAATAAAGTGATATATGAATATTGCACACCTATTCTATTGGTTTGAAATATCTTCCTTGATTTTTATATCACTAATATGCTGGTGATAAGCTTACTATTTCCCTTAAATAGTATTTTCTCAGTTTTTCCACCTAGGTTAGACATGCCAGAAGAAGGGACGGAACATAAATGAGCAACTTAAAAGTCTAAAGAAACGTGGGAGTATTAAACATAACGGGCATTAGTCAGGTATTCAGATATCAGAAAATGAGCAGCAAAGTAGCTTAGAAATCTTTAGCATGATGGCCATGAAAGAGGCAATTAATCTAGTATCTTATGTGTGCCAACAGCGGAATTTCAATAGAGCAATAGGCAGCAGCCCTGCTACCTACAGCAGAATTGCTTCAAGTTGTTGCCTTGTTATCATCTGGGAAAAGGGATAACTCACAGATATCCTACTCTGATGCCTAAGTCAAAGGTTAAAGTGCACTCTTTCTAGCTTTTGATTGGTTTCCTCTTCTACCCTCTCTTGTCTTGGGACCACAACGTGGCTTCTGAAAGGTTGGTGGCTGGAACCCACCCACCAGCTGTACCGGCAATCTCCTTCCATAAAGATGATAGCCAAGACAACACTATGGCATGTGTGGGAAACCTTTTGTCTGGCAACGGGCATTTGGATTCTTATAAAGCCATTTGAGGACCATAGGAAATGACCAGCTTACAAATTCGCTGCTATATTTGGCCAACCAGTTAATCAAGTCACCCCTCAAGCAATGGCTTCTCTTTGGTGAAGCCCCTGATGTTAGCTGGTCTTGGTGAGTTTGCAGGTCTTCTCCGGCCACTGGGCTGGAAGTTTCCCTGCTTCCTGGAGTTGATCTACTCTGTCTTATGGGATTTCTAGTTGGAACTGACTCAGTGGCACCCAGGGCCACAACACTTGAAACAACGGGCTTGAGTCAACACAACACACCAATCTCTCCCTAATTCTATTATTTCTGAAGGATAGAGAAAAGACTAGATAAGTTTGAAGGAGACTATACTTATTTTTAAATTATTTTCCCTAACCACACTCTAAGAGGACCATGGCCATTTACCCAGGGAAATCTGAACTTGGGAACATGAAATATGCCATGTTCGTAGAGGACATGGTATAGTGGATATTCTCTAAAACAATGTCCTGCATAAAATGAAAGTAGGAGCCTTCCGTTGGGTTCTTACAGAAATTAGGTGATAAATGGATATTTGTTCTGAGATTACATCCAGGTGAGACGAGAGGGATCATTTGTTGGGCGTTTTCCCACTAGTTTGTGATGATAAGTTAGAATCCCAGAATGCTCCAAAATTAGTAAAATCTCTTTTTGATGAGAGACAGACAGCCACTGCCTGAAATACACCAGTGCAAGCCCAGAGGGAAAAAAAGTTCTCCACTAAAATGACAAATCCCAAACTCTAATGAATGGCTACCATCTTAGCAATGTGAAACTACAGGAGAGGCTTCAGCAATACATGCGTGATGATTCCTGTTTGCCACCCGCTTCAATTTTCCAGATTGACCAATACAAAGACTCACATACTAAAGACAATGACAGGTTATTGTTAACTTGATTATGTGGTTAATCTAATTAAGGCTCATGCCCAAAGGTGAATGAATTTCTATCACAAATTCATAGACTCCAAGACTAGTTGGCGTACATCACTTTGTACCTACACAGTCTTCTTCATTCTCATTAACCATATCAAGGCATTAGTTTGTTCCCAATTATCAAACACATATCTAGAATTGTAGCCCCTTATCTGAGTGATAATTTCACTTTCTGGATTTACTGGACAATCTAGTTCAAAGGGCCTTTGACTCACCATTTGATTCACTGTTTGTCATCCAGCAGGTTCCTGAAATCCAAACTATCTGATTGACATGCAGAAAGTCTCCTGGTAAGTGCATTCAGGATCCGCAGCGATGAGAAAATGTGAAAACGAGATGGAGAAAAAGGGGTAGCTTAGTGATATGCAGGTGCAGGAAAGGCTTTGCTGCTGCAGATTTGTCCTGAATTAGAGCAAAGGTACTGGGCAGGCATGCTCTGAAATGAATCCATCCTGGAACACGGGCTTTTTTCCTGATTGATTAAGGAGACTCCTTTCTGCCTTGGGAAAGGAGGAGAGGCATCTGGGAGCTGTCAGATGTTGGCTGACCCAGCAACATGGGGAGTAGGTGCTTTAATTTTGAAGGCGATATTAGAAATATCGGACATACAATGTTATTATTGGTTCTACCATTGCTTAGAATTCATTGGTGTACATTCTAGGATCAGAATTGGGTAGGTCTCTTTTCACTACTTCAGCTGGTCACAAGGAATCCTCTTCATTGTCCTCCTCAATATCCATATCAAATTGTTATCACCCTCAAACTACACCTCTTGCATTTTGGCATCATGTGAGCCCTCATGCTTGAGACATATGAATGTAGGTTCTGTTCTATTCTCATGTGGTGACTGCATACAGTAATGTCCCTTTATTATATCTAAAAAATGGCCACCAAGAATAGGTGAATTCCACCTAGAGTACCCTCTGTGGAAATGGGAAAGGTGGGCATTGAATAAGAAAGACCAAAGAAGAGTCAATATGTTTGAATGATGGCGCTGGCAAGGAATATTGAAGGTGCCATCGGCTGCCAAAGGGACAAACAGATCTGTCTTGGAAGAAATCCAGCAGAAGGCTCCCTAGAGAGAAGAAGGGCAAGAATTCATCTCACATCCGTTGGCCATGCTGTAAAGAGAGACGAGTTCCTGGCGCAGGCCCTCATGCTTGGTAAAGGCCAGGAGCAGCAAAAAGAGGAAGGGCCTCGATGAGATGGACTGACAGAGTGGCTGCGACAATGGGCTCGGCATAAGAAGAATTTGGAAGACAGCACGCACGGGCACAGGGAGTGTTTCTTTCTGTCCTACTTCGAGTCCCTTGAGTCAGAACCAACACAATGGCTCCGAACAGCAACCATCCAGATGACGCGAGTGTCACACATGCATCTTCCCATTGGTTAAAGCCAGCCCTACAGTCAGTTCCCTGATGCTCAGGTCAAATATCCGTGGGAGGCTGGTGAGGCACTCCTTCTCTCGGTACAAACAATTATCTAAAATGGCAGGATAGACCTTCTTAGGGTGCAGTGAGATGGAAGGTCCCCAATTAAAAAAATTATTGTTTTTGTTTTATTTTGCCTTTTTCTTTTCTTACAAACACAACCTTTAAATTGGACAGCCCAGATTTACATATAGGAGTAGCACAAATTTCTCCAAGTTGGTCACTGAGAGTGCGAATCACTGTGATCACATCTATATCTCTCCCTTGGTTCTCAAATCCAGGTATTCCACTTGCAAGGTGCCACACCCCTGCAGAATAAACCAAAGAAAGTGATGACCAGTTATTGCAGGTGTAAGAACCATCATGGAGGATGGTTCTCTCATCACTGAGACACACTACCAAGCTGGTACCTTCAGAGGGCAATCCATGAGGCCAGCAAATCTAGCCATTTACGGGCACTACAGGATGGAAGAGAGGCAGCTGATCTCACAACCTTCTGCCCACATCTGCCTTTCCTTTCCTTGGATCATACTTAAACACCTAAAGAACCCAAGAGCGGTGGGTGTCAATGCATCTGCATTTCATTTACCAGACTTACTTTTGCAAAAGGCAGACGGATTACTGTACTTAAGTTAGATGGTAGTAGATTGCACGGAAACCATTGGGAGCCCAATTGCAGCTCTAGTGACAGAGGAACCGTGGCTGTGAGTGGAAGCCGATGTGAAGGCAGTGACAGGTGAGACATGGTCTGTGGTCACTGAGGTGGCAAAACAGTGTCCATTCATCCTCAGAAACTATTTTTCATTCACCGTAGGATAATGGAAACAGGATGCACTGCACTGGGTTTGTGTTAACCACCTTGTTCTTTACATAACCGAGCCAGAAAGAAGTGCGTCTCTTTGTCATGCTCCAGAAGGTTGCACTGGTGCACTGTGTCCTTTCATTGTCTCTTCATCAGTGAATCTTGTCCCTTTATTGATTTTGATATTCAAGTAGTGCTTCTTTGTCTGAAGCCCTGGTAGCATAGTGGTTATGCTGAGCCTGGCAGCCGGGAGAAAGAGAAAGCTTTCTACTCCTGCAAAGAGTTAAAATTTAAGAAATCCACAAAGCCAGTACTACCCTAGTCTATAGGGTGAATTGACTCAAAAATAAGTCAAAACTGACTCAGTGGCCGTGAGCTCAGAGTTTTTTGGTCTGCAGTTAGCATGGGATGTTATCATCCTCATTGTTATCAGAGACCCAGATTCTGTAATGAAGACTCCTATGACTCCCACACTTGTAACTTCTCACCACAAAAACCTTCATGTGAATATTTAAGCAACTTTATTGAAAATGTCCCCCAAACCAGAAACAATGTGAAGTTCTCAACTAGGGACTAGGCAACAAACCTACCATCCAGTAAAAAACTAAGAGCTGCTCAGATATAAAAGAGAATGGATGATTTCTCCAGGGACTGCTCCTTCCTGATCACATGTCCACAGTGTGTGAGACAGATTTTCCATCCTCGATTCTAAGGAGCATCTGACTATTTGATACACAGGAAAGCATGGTTGACTCAAAATACTTTAAGTGAAAAAAGACTCAGAAACTTTCACAGAGTGTGATTCCAGTGATAAAAGAAGAGGACAAAGGGAAAACCTCAGGGACAGACAACACACCAGTGGTTCTCAGGGATTGTGGGTACAAAAGAGAGCATTTCATGACACAGGGGCAAAATAAGGGAATTTTGTTGATATGTGGACACTATTCTGTAAAACAAAATCATAAATAAAGAGTTTTATTATATATAACCTTGAACTTGGTTCCCTAGTAATATCAACAGTAAAGAACTCCAACAGTTGGTTGTTTAAGTCAAACTCATGCACAAGTACCTGGCAAGAGAGGTCCAGAAATCTGCTTCCAAAGTCACAGACTTGTAAAACCTTTGGAGGGTCGTTCTATTTGCACATATGGAGTCACCATGAATAAAACAAAGAAAAAAGAAAACTCTAGAGAAACGCAGAACACCAGCAATTAGGAAATATTTTATAAGTTAATGGACATATAGATGCATTCTTCCTTGTAAAGAGATTAGTTTCCATCATTTGTGTAACAGCTCTTTCCCACAGTAATGATTCCTTCACCTATTTTAAATACATAGGATGGAGGGGTATTAATAATGTCAGCTTAGGGAAGGTCAACATCTCATTCTCTTTGCTGGTCAGCATTTTTGAAAACGGCGACTCATCAGTGTATAAAGCAAATTGCTCATCCTATTCTATCACAATCCTCCTTTAATGGCTTCTACTATTTTCTACAGGGCACTGTTACCTAAAATCTAAAAGATCACCATAAAATTTTGAAACTGGAGAAATCAAAGATGAAAATGATATTTTAGTTCAGTTTTTATGCCTTTATGCTCATGCTTTTTCTGAAACCTCTTTTTTAATTGTTTTATTGGGAGCTCGTACAATTCTTAACACAATCCATACATACATCCATTGTGTCAAGAACATATATACATTTGTTGCCATCATCATTTTCAAAACATTTGCCTTCTACTTGAGCCTTCTCCGCTGTCCCTCCCCCAAGGAGGAGGCTATACATAGATCATTGTATTCAGTTCCCCTTTCTACCCCACATTCTCTCCACCCTCCAGGCATCACCACTCTCACCATTAGTCCTGTAGGGGAAGGGGTCATCTGTCCTAGATTCCCTGTGTTTCCAGTTGCTATCTGTACCAATGTACATCCTCTGGTCTAGCCAGATTAGTAAGGTAGAATTGGGATCATGGTATTGGGTAGAGTGGGGGAAAATTTAAGAACTAGAGGATAGTTATATGTCTCATCGTTGCTACGCTGCACCTTGACTGGCTCAGCTCCTCCCCACAAGCTATCAGTAAGGGGGTGTCTGCTTGGCTACA
The DNA here is from genome assembly GCF_050624435.1 of Tenrec ecaudatus. NCBI lineage: Eukaryota > Metazoa > Chordata > Mammalia > Afrosoricida > Tenrecidae > Tenrec > Tenrec ecaudatus. The sequence continues at coordinate 144,969,203 of NC_134538.1, read as the reverse complement.
AATGGGCTTTGAGTCTCCACTCTGTACTCATGCACATTTACAATGATATGATTTTTTGTTCCTTGATGCTTGATACCTGGTCCCTTCAACAGCTCGTGGTCACACAGGCTGATGTGTTTCTTCCATGTGGGCTTTGTTGCTTCTGAACTAGATGGCCACTTGTTTATCTTTGAGCCTTTAAGACCCCAGATGCTATATATTTTGATAGCGGGGCACCATTAGCTTTCTTCACCACATTTGCTAACATACACGTTTGTCTTCAATGATCATATTAGGAAGGTGGGCACCCACTGATATGCTTTTTAGTTCTTTGATGTCTGATAACTGGTCCCTTCTAAACCTGATGGTCTGACAGATTGGTGTGCTTCCTCCATGTGGGCTTTGATGCTTCTCAGCTAAATGTTTGCTTGTTTATCTTCAAGACTTTAATACCCCAGATGCTATATCTTTTGATAGCTGGACACCGTCAGCTTTTTTCACCACATTTGCTTATGCACACATTTTTCTTCAGCAATCGTGTCAGGAAGGTGTGCAACGTGAAAATAATAGAACAATGTGTTCTTGCATTGAGTAAGTGCTTGAGTGGAGGCCCAATGTCCATCTGCTGCCTTAGTACTAAACCTGTAAATATATGCACATAGATCTGTTTCCTCACACTCATATAAATATATTTACATATGTACATCCCAGTCTTTAGACCTCTATAAATACCTTTTGTCACCTAGTTCTTTCCTCTATTTCCTTTTACTTTCCTTTTGTCTTACCATCATGCTCAGCCTTCATTTGGGTTTCAATAATTTCTCTAGGTTAACTTGTCCTTGCTGAATCTCTACCAGCCCTCTCACACTCTCCTTGCTACTGATTTTGGATCACTTATTACTCCTCTGTCCCTGGGTTGGTCAGCACCACCTCCTTACCCACTCCTCCCCTTCTCCTGTGTTCCCCCCAGAACCATTGGTCCCGTTTTTTTCTCCTTCAGACTATTCATCCAGTCTATCTTATCTAGATATATCTGTAGAGATAATAACATGCACCAAAAATCAAGTCATAGCAAGATAGGTGATGAGTGAGAACACAGTGATGACAACAAAAAAGGAAACCAATTACCCATAGAAGAATAAATTAATTAAAATTTAAAAAATTAAAAGAAAGAAAAACCTGTAAATAGATCAAGATCTGATTTTTTATCTCTAGGCATGTCCTTCAGTCAGGTCCAATGGGGTACCAGGCTTTGGCCCCAAAGTCTGTCCTTTGTACTCCCTCGGGGGCTTCCTGCTCTATGTTGCTCTGCCACATGCTTTTAGTGGTTTGCCTTTGTATTACAGGGTCAGTTTGGGCCAGTCCCGACCCTGAGTCTCCAATGGTGTCCCCCGTAGATTCCTGGGCCATCAAGGGACGGTATGTCTCATAGTGGGATCAGCCATATTGTCCACTCTGTCTATTGGCTGTTCAGAGCGGGGATATCATCCTCCAAGCCTGATGGGCCAGGATGTGCTCCACTCTCTCTTCCTCCCCCTTCATTTGCTCCCATGTACTCTGATCAGACATGCCCCTCTCCCCTAGCTGCAGCTTCAGCGCTTTCCTCTCAAGTAAATTCTTCTGGGGGAGGGGCAGTTGTCTCTGGAATCTCTTAATGCTTAGCCAATGTTCTACTTCTAATTAACTAACCATCTCTACTTGCTTTTATGGTGACTCTTTTTTTTCTTTTTCTAAATTAGCTTAATGTTTACAAGGGATTTTCTCCATTTCTATTTTTAATTTTGTCACTTTAACCATCGAGGCAGGGAGATGGTGGTCATTCTTTCCAAACCACTTCCATGGATCAGAACACTTGATCCCTGCCTGTCACTCCCTTCTGTTTCTCAGGTGTGAATACATGAAAATCAAGAGATTGTAAATAGAAAAGGACAAGAAAAAGGAACTAGAAAGAGAGTGCATGAGAAATTTCCATGGTGTTGTCCATGTGAAGTCACTAAGGAAGGAATCAGAGATTGATTCATCTCCCTTTGGTTCCCATTGCCTAAATTTCTGATCTTCCCAAGGACTTTAATAAGATGAACCCTTCTTAATATTCTCTAACCAATTCTTAGGAAGAAGCTTCTCTTCCAGAAATTAGTGCCACCCAAACCAGCTGCTTCTTTGAAAGGGAAAGCCATCGTGTAGTATACACTGTGTTTAGGAGGATCAATTGCAAACACTCATATACACAAGTGAGGATTGGATAATTTGAAGGATTCAAATTTTAAAACATAGCCATAAAGAATTTGTCCATCTGCCACCTTACTGACTTCTGGTAAGAGTTCCTGAGACAGGACTGTAAGCAGTGGTTTTCAGCTCCATCATCCCTCTGAGGCCACCTCAGCAAGTGCTTTCACCCACATGGTGATCTTGGAAGAATTTGTGTTTGAAACCGTAGAAGAAGTTGGAAAGAAAAAGGCTAAAACCCAATGCAATGTAGTCTACACAGATTATGAAATTAATACTGATTTAGATAATTATGATGAATCTAATTTTTATACAATATTATATTTTTCAATTTTGTTTATACTTGATGCAGAGGAGAACCTTGTAAACCAGACTGATGAATTAAATTACTGCCTTTTGATTTGAATATGACTGAGAGTCAGTAATATATTTAGTTGGTGGGATAATACTTATTGGAACCCATTTCTCATCTTGTGAGACCAGGGATTTTTTCATAATGCTTAACATAAAGCAGAAGTTCATTTTTCTACCCATATTTTGGTAGTTTTTCATTTCTTTATTTTTTCTAGAATATTACAGATGGTTTTAATAGCACCTATCTACAGATGTGAAGCCTGTGTATGGGGGATATCAGGGTCAAGGAAAGAATAGGTTACCTTCAATATTCTTTTCCAACCACCTCTGATATCAAAGGCCAAAGTATAATATCTGTATCTGGGAACAATCCAGTTAGCAATTTTCTCTAATATGGAAGGGGCATGAGACCAGAGAAAGAGACTGAGAGCTCCAGTCTTAGAATAAAGGAGTTGATAAGGTAAAGCCCATAAAAATCCGGAGAAGGACAAACTATGGTCTCCACGTCACCCAGTGAAAAGTGTGGGTTTATATGGCCTGAGTGATCAAAGGTGGCTTCATGCCAGACTAGAGCTCCAAAGTCTCTTAATTTATTAAACTTAAAGCCTCAGGCAGCACGTTGGCCCACCCATCAGCTTCTCTGACTGAGAAGCTATCTGCCAATTCATCACCGGCTGTACTCCCATATGTATCTGTCTACAATGATGGGGCAGATGTCCTGGGCATTGGCATTAGCCCATAAGATAGTCTTGTACAGCAGATCCAAACCCACTTTATCGGCATGCCTTCCTCTTTGACTAGTTTCCAACCACAGTGCTCCTTGTCTGGTGAATCGATGGGCAGCTTCCTCTTCTGGATGCACTGTTCTGACTTGTACTGTTGGTTTCCTAGCTTGCAAGCCCCTCTTCCTTTTTTTTGTTTTTTGAAGAGGAGGGGGAGCCGGTAAAACACACTCCTCTGTAGGTGGATGAGTAGGAGCATTTAGACAATCCTGTAGCAGAGGGCCATCTGCATCAGTTATATGAATTTGACGGCAATGAAACCAATGAAACCATAAATAGGCAAAACCATACTCAGATGCCAGACACCCTTACAAGTCCTTCATTCATGGCTTTAATAGGCATGTTAGGAGCGCTAGTGATGTAGTGGTTATGTGTTGGGCGGCTGACCACAAAGTCAGCAGTTCAAAATCACCAAGCAGCTCCACGTGAGAAAGAGGAGGCTTTCTAATCCAGTAAAGATTTACAGCCACAGAATCCCACAGGGGCGATTAGACTGTCAAATCAAGTCACCATGAGATAGAATTGATTCTATGGTAGTGTGTGAACCGGTAGGTTATGTCCCGACTGCTTTCACCACCCATCCCCACAGGGGAATTTTCCCACACAGGTTGTCAAGGTCAATCCCTTGTGAATATCCACCCCCAAGAATGCCAACTTCTGGTGGGAAGAAGAGGCATTTTGGAAACAGCTTAGGGTTCCCAAAGGGAAGGGTGCATTTTGATCAATCAGGGCTAGGCTGCTGATGTTTATCTTTGACCTTTCTATATGGGGCCTCTGGTCCTCTGCATGGCTCTGGCCTGAACCCACCCTCCTCCACACCCAGGGTCCCTCCCTATGGATCTATGGATTAGCTGGGTTCACCAAGGAGTGAGTGCTCCCTCTGAAGTTGGGGCAGTAGGACCCACGGGGTGAAGGTTTTGTCCTGCTTCACATTATTTCAGTTTGTTACCTGTGTGTTTTACTGCTTCCTCTAAAACCACCCATATCTCTTCTCAAGTTATTCTTAGTGGGGGGTTGGATTATCCTCATACATATATTTTTTTCTCTTGCTTCTCCCTGTTCCCACACCTTGAAGCCTGTTTCCGGTTCTTCTCACTCTCTCTCACCCAGGTCAGCTTGTCCAAGATGTGAGCTGGTGTCGCCACCTGTACTATCCTAGCTTTCATGATTGCAGCAGATCATCCACGCTCTGGTCTGGTCATGTGTGCACTTAAGCGGGTTTTTACTGACTTTGGTCCTGTGCATTGGCATGGTGCTTTTCTGGGAGTAAACTGAGAGGGAGAGGAGGAAGGAAGGGCAGTGGCTGGGGGGGCAGGCATCTGGGCTTCCTCAATCCCAATCTGCATTCCCTTTGTCACTTATTACCCCACAGCAGCCTCCTCCTCCACCTCCCTTTTTTAGGAAGGATCCCTAGGGGCTTTGTGAGCTATGCTCCAAGGCGCTGGCTGCAAGGTCAGTGGTCCAAACATACAAGTCACTTCGCCTGAGAAGATTGAGATGGTCGTCTTGCTTAAATATTTAAAGTTTTGGAAACCCACAAGGGCAGTTCTGCTCTATCCTATAGGGTCACTATGACTTGTAATTGACTCGGTGGCAGTCAGTTGGGAGGTTTTAGACATGTTCACTTTGTTCATGGAGGTAGCTATTCAGAAAACTCAGCTGTGGCCCCTCACTGGACTGTCACCACTTCCTTTCTAACTGTAGCTCCTCTGGCTGTCAGTTGCCAACGCAGCAACTCCTGTTCTGGACACCATCCCCGAGTCACCTCTGCTCCATACCTATGGAAGTACGCATTTTCACCAAACCACGCTGAAATGCGTGGTGCATCAGGGGTATTTTGGTATCCTCATGGCATTCTACAAGAATCTGAATTTCTGGTGGTAGATGCATAAGGGCTAGACTCCCCCCCGCAAAAAAAATCTCCTCTATAAGCCCTGTCTTTGGTTTTCTGGCTGGCTCAAAAATTGTATGAGCGCCCACCAATAATTGTAAATATGCATTCCATCAGAAGGGGAGATAAGACACCAAAGAAAGAGCCTGGCATCTCCACGCTTAATGTCACCCTTCATCCTTTTTTTTCTCTCTTTCTGTTAACAGAAGGTTGGAACCTGATGAGACAGTGTAATTTCTTAATATCACAAATCCCATATGCAAGGGCCTTAAGTACAATTCAAATTCTTCCACATAGATAATAATTGACTATATCGAAAGATGAAAATGTGTTTTAAAATATCAAATATAAAGCTTCAAAAATAATTAAACTGCGGAGTTACACACTGAACGGGACTTTAATGTGACAGCTTTATTTAGTGCCGTGAGTCTATAATCATGACTCTACTGAGTGTCCTCTGATATTCCAAATTGAATTGCAGTTTTAACTTCCAATGGGGAATGAAGTAAAATTTCACAAGAATGGGTTCCAACATGACTTTATAACTGAGCTCACCATAAAAGAATAAAAGCGTCTGGATTTTTTAAAGATACAGTATTGTTTTAAAACGTAAAAATTATAGATTCCCCGAAAGAATTATTTGTTGAAGTAATTGTTTCTCTGTGAGAATGTGTAAGTGCCCAGATTTATAAAGAGAAAACCACTGTGACAAATCAGTTTGGCTGTCAAGAGCGTGGTACTGAAGCCAATGGAGCGAGGTCTTCTCATGTCTCAATTACAACTCTGGAATTTAGGGTGTGGAGAATGCATGATGCAGTATCATTTTTCCCCAGCAAATGACCCTATTTGGGGTTGATGCAGTTTCTTGAGCAGGGAGAATGGACATGAAAGGCTAACACACACACTCTCACACACACACAGACAATACAGGACTGCAGCACAAAGTAGACACAGACAGAGACAGTACCAACTGCAGCCTTGCTTAACCGCAGTGCTTTATTTTTGAGTACTAAACACTGGCAGTGTTCTCAGACAAGTTTCTCTTCTCATGCTTAAATTTCTCATAGCCTTGAGAGTGAGTTCCATATCTCGGCCCATACTGTTTGTTTTGTTGTTGTTGTTGTTGTTTTACATAGTACCAGGGAAACACTTTTTGCACTTGCTTCCACAAATTCTTTAACATTTGCAATAAGGAAGCAGTTCATGAGAACCAACTAGGACAGACGTTTGCGTACTGTGCTAGACAGGTACATGACATGAGACACAGCTCTCCTTCATGGTTCCTTCAGGGGCAATATAGTTTGATATTGAAATCCTTTATTATTTAAACCTATCTGATTTGTCTCAAAGAGGCATAAAAAACAAATCAAATGTGTTGTCTTCGAGTTGATCCGGATTCATAGTGACCCTGTAGGACTGGGGCAGAATTTCCCTGGTGGGTTTCCAAGAGTCTAACTCTTTACAAGAAAGAAGAGTGATCCCCAAGGAGAACTTGACCATATGGAAAATAGTGGCTCTTTATATGATCAAGTTTAATATTAGGATATAACCCATTGTCATTAAGTCAATTCTGAGTCATAGTGGCCCTACAGAGCTGCTTTAAGTAGTTTATGAGACTGTAAACCTTTATAGAAAGAACCTCTTGCTCCTTATAAAGGACAAGTGGGTTTGAACTGCTACCTGGAAGTTATAGGGTGTGGATGTATTTTATTGGATCTATTTTTCTCGGATTGATTTTACTTGAAGATTCATTATCCTGGCACCCACAATCAATACTCATGGGAACATCATTCAGGAAATCAAACTACATCTTTTACCAGAAGAAACTTTAATTTTTAAAGAGTTCAAGAACAAAGATGTTACTCTGAGGACGAATGGGTGCCTGAACCCAGTCACAGAGCCATTTCAATGGACTCTTATACATGTGAAAATTAGACAATGAATAAGAGATATTAAAGAAGAACTGATGCATTTGAATTATATTGTCGATGAAGAATATTGAAAGTACCATGAACAGCCATAAGAACAAATAGATCTGTCAAGGACAGTGGTTCTCAACCTTCCTAATGCTGTGAACCTTTAACACAGTTCCTCATGTTGTGGTGATCCCCTCCCCAACCATAAATTATTTTCACTGCTACGTAATAACTGTAATTTTGCTACTGTCATGAATTGGGCAACTTTGGTGAAAGGGGCATTCAACCCCAAAGGGGTTGTGACCCACAGGTTGAGAACCGCTGGTCTAGGACAAAGTATGAGCAGAATGCTCCTTAAAGGGGAGAAGGGAGAGACTTCATCTCCTTTAATGTAGACATGCTCTCAGGAAAGACTCATGACATTGAGAAAAGATAACATACTTTGTAGAAGGTCAACAACAAAAAAGTAGATCCTTCATGAGCTGCTTATGAATCTTGTCTAGAACAAACAACTCTCCCTCCCCCCAAACACTAAGTGTTCCCATAAGAGCCTTAGGGCAAAATGAGGAGTGTTATTTTCTAAATGCAACATGGCAATGGGCATCTTTATGACCCTCATGGAGAATCACCCTGGAAAGACTGTACTCCCTCATCCTTCAAAGTTGTATCATTATTGTAACCAGTTGGCATCAACCAGTGTCAAGGTGATTCCAGTGCATGGTGCGTCCACAGTTGAAGGGCGCTTTAGAGGGTCTGATTTTGACGTCTGATCTGCCCGCCCCTTTGGAAGTAGATCACCTGACCTCTATTCCAAAGTACCGCTGCCTGAGCTCAAACTATTAGCCTTGTGATAAGCAATCTAGCAGCCGGTTTTCCCCCACAGAAGGACTCCACAGCAACACGACGAGGGGCAGCATGAACAGACCCCTGACTGGAGACTGTAATGGGTAGGGACTGTGTCAACCAGATACTGCACGGTAAGGTAGGGGTGAAACATCACCTATAATTTGGATAGCCGCCTGGTGACACCTTCTTGGTGTCACAAACGTGTTGTGTGTAAGAGAGAGACCTAGCAGAGTCTGATCCTGTTTGCCCCTTTGCCTTCTGCCAGCACTGGAACATGCTTCTGGTTCCTCAACCTGTCACCCAGGAGCCCTCAGCAGACCAGTGAGAAAGGATTCATTTGGTGGACTTGCAGACCTCTGCATCCTCCAGCCTGTGCCCCCTGCTTCATCCTCCTGCTTCCTGTTCATCAGCTAACTGGAGTCAGGAGAAGCCTAACTTGAAGCAGACCAGACGTACCAATTTCTATGACTGTGTGAGCCATTCCTTGATATAAATCTCTTTTTGTATACAGTACATACAAGCGTCACTGGTTTTACATCTCCAGAGAACCCAACCGCACACAGAGGGTAGTATGTTCTTTTGCTGTGTGCTTAGAGTAAGCCCACAATAATACTGGGGAAAGAGACCAGCCAGTCTGTATGTTCAGAATCTAATCTCTTTGGAACATCTTGGCAGGTTTTCCCAAGTGGCCAGCAAAGGACTAGGTGAATGACAAGTGTAAATCACCTTATAGTGGCCAGCAAAGGACTAGGTGAATGACAAGTGTAAATCACCTTATAGATGACCAGAATTACATTTGTAAGGGAATCTTAAGGAAAGACTAAAGGTTATTTGAACGTAATAGTTTGAGATTTGTCGATATTTCATTAATATCATTTGTTATAATTAGTCCTGCGAATTAAAGTCTAACTGCATGATCCTGACTATGGGCCGGTCATCTTTCTGAATCCTTTCTATGTAATATGTCCCTCAATTCTCAAACTGACTGTATTTTAGTAGATAGGATAACTATGTCCGAAGGTATTAACTTACCAGCATACATTTATTAAGGAGCAGAATCAGTGTTTGAAACCAGGAAATCAGATTCCAAAACCTCCACTCTTAAAATCACTACTGTAACATTGAATATTAACAGAAATGGAAACTCACTGAGGTCTAATGAGATATAGAGTATTTGAGTTTCAGCAGAACATCTCTTATTGACTTGAGCTTGCTTGAAAATTATCTAACTTATGAGACAAATTCTTGCATCTTTCCAACTAAAAGTTTAGTCATTTCTATCTCTGGAGCTTGAAAAACAAATCTCTCTCTCTCTCTTTTTGTGATAAATAATCACCTTGCTTTCAGCATCTAAAACTTATTACTAGAAACATACCTTCTGCCAGACAGACAAATGGTATTATTTCTTATCCCAATGCCTTAGGGTATGATAGGCATTTTGATTGTTATTATTTTTTATTGTGCTTATTTCTGGAATTTTCTGCTTCTTTGAGGTTACCATCTTTGTCATTAGCTAGAAGCTACAACATGAATTTTACATTCAATTCTCTGTGCCTCTGCCTTTGCATGCAGATATTCCATTGCTTTCAAATGATAATATAATCTGCTCACATTTTTATTGGAGGAGCTCAAGTATTAACACTTTGTTCTCTTTGAAGACGGTGAACTGGGTTACGTGTGGTAAACATTTCAGTGAGATTATTGTTTGGAGAGGAAATACTTTCAATTTTCATGAAAGGGACTTGACAATGCCTTTGTCAGATTAATGAGGCATAACTTTGTTTTTCATATCTGTATCTGCATACATGGGCACAGAGATTTGCTTTGATGCATGAATAAATTATTTTTAAGAATAGAACAGAGTTTCTAGAATTTGGGTTTATATTTTATAAGAGTATAAACATGCTTCGCTTATTCCAAATATTTGCTATTTTTAAGTAAAGATTTTAATCGTTTAAAGTAAATATTTGGATGCCAAATTTGCTTGATTTTCTCAATAGCTCTAAGAATTGATGGTCTGTGTGAATATACTGTGAAAAAGATCTAAAAGCAGCATAATGTCTAAAAAATAAACCTTGTTCCCCCCGCAAGTTTCCTTAAAGAAAATTGGTAGTTAATAAAAAGGTAAGGCGTAATCTTATATAGAGTAGGTATAACCAATTACTACCATAACAAAGAAAGTCCACTTAACCCATTGCCATCAACTCGATTTAAATCCCCATAGGGTTTCCAAAGTTGTGTAAGCATTTACAGAAGCAGACAGCCTCGTGTTTTTCTGACAGAGCAGATGGTGGAGTTGAACTGCTACCATTATAGTTAGCAGCCAAACTCTGAATCATGGCACTACCAGGACCTCTCAGAAATTCATTCTGCCAGATTTAAAGGAATCAAGAGGTCTAAGGGCATGATGGGTTACACATTGGGCAAATCACCACAAGGTCATCAGTTTGAAACCCCCAGCATCCTCTGCAGAAAAATCAGGATTTCTATTCCTGTGCAAAATAACAGTCTCAGAAACCCACAGGCACAGTTTCATTCTGTCCTGTAAGGTCATCGAGGACTGACTAGATGGCAGTTAGTGTGGTTTTCTTGGGGGTTTTAAAAGGAATAAGACTTAAAATCCTTAGTGTCTCTTCATTAGTAAGCTTGCTGAAATATTTTATTTTTAAATCACTGCTGGGGTAGTCCGGGTAGACTAGAGAAACAAATCCAAAGACAGTCATATGAGTACAAGAAGGAGCTTTACAAACAAGAGCAGTTGAATATTGAGAAAACATCCCAGCCCAGTCCAGGTCAAGTTCATAAATCCGATATTAGCTCATCTATCTAATACCAATATATAAAGTCATCTTCAGACCCACGGAACACATATAATGACACTGAAAGCAGGACGATCACAGACCAGTGGGTGCAAAGTCTTATGGATCCAGTGGTGTTAGAAGGTTCTCAGCACTGGCGGGTCTCCACGTGGCTCCTCCAGTTCCCAGGGCTCTGGGTCTATCATAGAGCCATGTGTCATGTGTCATAGAGCCATGTGTCATGTGTCTTGTCATGTGTCTTGTCATAGAGCATCTTTCAGGGAGGGAGCAGAGAAGGAGAGAAGTGTCTCCCTCCTCCAAGGGGGAAATACAGCAGTTCCCAGAATCCTCCGGAGAAGGCCATACCCACACAGAGGCCTCATTGGCTCTGACCCAATTGACAGACTAGACTCCACCTCTTCACTTCTCTCAATCCTTTTAAGTCCTCAAATGACAACGGATTATATAACTACCACACTGCTCTTTTGTAGGTATTTCAAATCTACCAATACATTGGCTCAGAAATCACGGGTCATTTTAGAAAGCAAAAAATCTTTTGAAAATGTCTATAAATATTTCCTCTCAAGTCTTGCATTCCAGAGGAAATTGACATTTCCCCCTGCTCTTCATAATTGGATGACAAGGGAGCATATAGCATCTATTCAGATGTCATCTCTTTAAAAATGCTTTCTAGAAAGGAGAAGCAGAAGCTGTCCTTTTGTTTATTTTCCCCATTGGCATTTCCTACACATTTGCCTTTCATCCACACAAACCACTTACAGTGGTATGGCGCTGTTGGGTAAGCGTTGGACAGCTCACGAGTGGCAAGGTTGGTGATTCTAACTGAATAGGCATGCTGTAGGAAAAAGACAAGGTGAGCCTGATCTTGTAAAAATGTATGCCTTGGAAGACCCATACAGCGTAGCTGTGAGTCATAATGAAGGAGCCCTGATGCTGTGGTTGGCTACGAATTGGACCACAATGCACCAGGTCAGCAGTTCAAAACCACCAGCCGGTCTGGGAGAAAGATGAGGTTTTCTCCTCTGATAAAGAGTTACACTCTTTCAGAAACCCATGGGGGCAGTTTTATTCTGTCCTATAAGGTTGCCATGAGTCAAACTCAATGGCAATGAGTTTGTTTTTGAATTTTGGAGTAAGAATGGAACTCAATGGCAGTGGGGTTTTCTTTAGACTTTGGGTAAAGACTGACTGCGCTTTGGACTAAACTTTGAATTTAGGACAAGGAGAAAATCGAGACAAGGGCCCTGCCTGAAGGCACAGAGGAAATAATTGTATTTTGAAGAATTAGCTGAGGATCTATGCAGACAAGAATCTACAGTGAAATGAGAGAACAGCAGGGCAAGTTTAGGTTTTTTGGGGTTTTTTTCTCCTAAATTAGGAGGAAGAAGCAGAGAAGGTCAGAGGCTAAAACAGTCTTGTTGGGCTGAGAGGGCGGAGGTGAGAGCTCAGAAGGGAGAATTAATGAAGTCATCCTGATTTTGAAAGGAGTTGGGCTCTCACAAAAACTTCTTTGAATCTACTCAGTCGATGAATTTTGATGGAGTTCACGCTGCACTGCTAGGGTGTACAGTGTCCTGGATGAAGCCACAATGTGTTATTTTGAAAGAGAATAAGTTATTATGAGGTCATAATTCATTGATGAACAATTTTGTGAAGGTACTGTGATGTTACTGGCTTTAAAAAGTCAGTATATGTGGATAGAGAAAAAGTACAATATAAATAACTAATGCAAGTTAGATGCAGTGTTTATACTTTTTAAACATTATTTTTCATCTAACGTTCCACTGGTTGTTTATCTAAAATTTAAACACGATGGATCTCCTGTATATTCAAAACCTGTATTGTTCTTGTGGAGATTACACACAGAAAAGCATCCACCATTGAAGAGTTTCAACACATACAGTGAGTGACACTGATGATGGTCTTTGAATTATGCAACTATTCTCACTGTCCTGTTCCCAGCGGTCCCTTCCTTATGGACATCAACTCACCTGCACCCTAAAGTTCTGGTCTAGCTTTGCTAGAAACTAACGTCAAGTTGATCCCATAGAGATAGGTCTTCAAAGAGCATAGTGCTCATCTTTTAATCACACAAACTAGTGTGCTTCGTCCATGTGAACCCACATGACTCCTCACTCAGATGGCAAGCCCTTAAGACCCCGGACATGATTCTGATTGATAGCTGTGCACCATCTGCTTTCTTCCCCACACTTTGCTCTAGCACCCTTATCTTCACTGATCATTTCATGGAGGTGACTATCAACTGGGGTCATGAGTAAGAACTGATGGTTCTTAAGTTGGGGCTAGGATTCAGTGTGAGCCCAAAGCCCATTCCTGTGCCTTTCTATTATTTATTTATGTTTTGTTTAATTAATCTAAGCCAATTCATATGTCATATCATCCCACAGTTCAATCATGTCAAACATAATTGTACCATTTCTTGTCTACATGTACGTGATTTCGAAAACATACTTTTGCTTCCTGGATTTCTTGACATCATCGCCCTTTCGCCTCCCCCACCCATCAACAACACCCTTCCCCTAAACCATGTCATACTTTCTCCCCGGTAGGTGCAACAATAATCCCTTTTTCAAAAATCCCTATTTAAGTCTTTGTTGTTGTTTTAGTCTCTTCAATTATTTTCTACCATGGACTACTTACATTTTTAATTAGAAGGATTCTTCTTCATTATCATTAATTTCTTTAAAGATATTTTTCAAGGTAGATTTGAGTATGTACAGTGTTGTCACAACTTTTGGTGTACATTATTCTTTGGTTTCTTTTCTGAAGTAGACAGACTTTAATCATGATGGAAACAAATTATGCATGGCTGAAAATAAGCCCTATTTTGCAATCTTCTCAAACTAATCTGCATTTTCTGACTTCCAAATGGTCAGGTGCATTCAATGGCTAAACAATCACATCTAGAGGTTATGTCATGACTCAGTATGGCTGTACTTCACTAGTGAACTTTTTTCTAAAAATCAGAGATCATTTGTGTGCCCCAAACCAAGTGATTCCTTGTCTCTTACATGAGCTCAATCATTTGTGGAAATGTGTGAGTGCTGTCTAAGTACGCATTTGGGACTGAGAAAAAGACATGCTCTCATGTCACATTATTACAAGAATATTTACAAAGAAATAACTATTGGAAATCAAATGGAATAGATGATTTCTAAAATTTATTTTCAAATTTTGATACAAAAGGTTAAGCACTTATTACTGAAAAAAAAAAACATTACCTAGCAGCACTGACTATGACTAACTGCAGTCACCACAGGAGAAATTAGAGCCTTCATATGGGTTATTTTTTCCTAAAGGTTGTTGCATTATAAATGAGCCTGCTGGCACTCAGTTTCAGACCAATAAGTCAGAGGTTCACAGCCACTCCATGGCAGAACAACATGGCAGTGGGTTTCAATAAAGAGGGCAGGAGGCTCGGTTGCATGATAACTTTTCTATTTAAAAAACATTCAATGTTTACTGAAAATCAAAAGAAAATGTGTGAATTTCTTAAACTGTCCATATTCTGTGCATTTTATTGAAAGAAGTTTGAAAATTATTTTTGTGGAGATCCAGTAACTGGCTATAGCTGAACATCTAATTTATAAGGAAACAAATTATGAAATTAAAGTTGACCACTATTCCCACAACTATACTTTTTTGATTAATATCTGACTTGACTTGCATTGTCTTTATTTATTCCTTGACTTTTATTTTCAGCCATTTTCAGCCTTAAAAGATGCTTCTAATTGCCAAGAGTCTGCAAAGTATGGTAATGAGACATGAAGTGTTTGCTGCCATATTGATCAGTGTCATTCTGTTGATGGCATTGCTCCAGACAGACCCATCTCCTTAGCATTATTGAGAACATGTTATGTGCTAAGCATTTTCCTAGAATCTGGAACTATGTCAGGACTAAGACTCACAATCCATAGTGTATATTTTCACAAAGAGATACTAATAATATTAAAAAAGAAAACACAATTATAACTCAGATAACTAGAAATGGTAAACGTATGTAGGAAGATGTGATTTAAAATGTATAGGTGCAGTGGCTACTAGGAATTGGGCTTTCAGGGAATATTTAAGGACGTTATATAAGCATCTTCAGATACCAAAATTTAGCTGTCATGCTAACATTTCTCTCTTGAATTAGTACTAATTGCATATGTATAGTGACTTTAGGTATAGAATCTTGGATTTTATCCAGCCAAGTTAATTTTGAAAAGAAAGTAGAGTGAGCACAGAAACGAAGTGTCTTGGTATCATAGGCTTACTAAATTAACTACCACTATAGTTGTCCTCCTTCCAGAATTCATGTTATTGGAGCAATTAATCCCATCTAAACATAAACTCACTGCCATTGAGTCAATTCCAATTCAAATATAGTCTATTATTAAAGCCATCCAGTAAGTTCCTCCTTATTCTAACTCTATGTACAACCAAACGAAACACTGCCCAGACCTGCATCAGCCTCCCAAGTGCTGCTGGATCTGAGCCCATTATGACAGCTAGTGTGTCAAATGAGATCGAGATAGATATCCCCCTTTTTTTTTACAGACCCTCTACCAAGCATGATGCTTTTTCCAGGATTTGGAAGCATATCCAAAGGATGTGAGACAAAATCTCCCAATCTAAGGAGTATCCAGGCTATATTTCTTCCAAGACAGTTTTATTCATTCTTCTGGAAGAACATGGCTTATTCAACATTTTCCTCCCAATCCTTAATTAAATGCATCAACACTAACTCATTGTCTTCTTCTGCCTTATTGATTAGCTCTAGCTTTCACATGCATATGAGAGGGGTTGAAACATTGTGGCTTAGGTCAAGAGTACCTTGGTCCTCAAGGTAACATCTTAATTTGGTGCAATTACTGTGTATCCCTTATGTCTTTTTTTTAAAGTTTCCTCTATTGTTCAATATTTTTGCTCACCCCTCCAAAATAAATCAATCCTAATGCTATGGAGTCAATTCTGATTCATAAACTCACTGCCATTAAGTCAATCTTGATTCATAGCAGCCCTATATGCTAGATTTCCAAAACTGTAAATCATTAAGGGAGCAAATAGTCTAATCTTTCTGCCGATGAATAATGGTGGGTTTTAACTTCCATCATTTTGGTTATTAACCTAAAGCTGAACTCAGTGACACCAGTGCTCAGAATTCCATATTATAACACGGGGCTTAAGATTTTTCTTCTCCAAACAAGGGAAACAGATGGTTCAAAAATTTCTGAGTTAGAATTAAAACACACACACACACACTGACTAGTGGATAAGGAAGTGAGAATAAACAAAGATGTGGCTAGCGGTATTCTAGTGCCAAGACATTGAAGATAAAACTTGGATACAGGTGAAAGAGTTTGACTTTATTCGAAGCGTATCAGTTCCATTATGTGTTCTAACCTATGAACCCATAGCCTCTCTTTACTATTTTAAACATCATTCTTGGTCCTTTACCTGGAAGTGTAGAGGCACACAAATATTTCACTGAAGTATTAGAGTGAAAAGTGAAGTGGAGTATACAGTGCCTCAGGTATCAGGAAGTGGTTGAGATTTGGTAACAATAGTGGAGAAGAATAGAACAAATTTGAAATGGATTTTGCTGGTTCTAAAAATCTAATGGTGGGTTGGCTATGTGAATGAAAGAGAGAAATTAATAACTATTTATTAATGACTCTAGTTCTTTAATTTCTTCTCTTAATTAAAATTGACTCTTTTTATATCCAATGGGGTATATGTCTCTCATAAGCAAATAGCTATGTAACTTGAAATCATTCACACATTTCCTTATAGAATTGAAATATTTTGCTTATGAGAAACAACTTTTCATTGAACATCCACTCTGTGTCAGAATTTTCATTACTTATGGAACTAAAAATGATGGCTAAGACATAATTCTCATCTACAAGAAATTCATGAAACGGAGAGCTACTAATATGGATAACAACTGGACTGTACGACACATCTTCTGAAAGAAGTATGCATAAGAACTTGCGGCTAGCCAGCATCATGACTGTACCTCTTTCTCATAGTTTTTCCTCAACAAATATAGTGGAAACCTTGTTAGAGTAAGCTGTGTTTCAGGAGCTCTTTGGTGCCTTCAGAGAACCACAAAAATACAAGGCACGTAATGGTAGTTCCAAATGCTGGCAGAAAAGTGAAGGTTCAGATCTGTGTGGTTTAATTAAGCAACTGAGTCTTTCTGAAGCAGTGCTCCTACTTACAAAGGAATAATCACCGCCTATGAAATAAAAATATGTGTTTTCTGTACGAGGTTGAAACAAGGCCTATTCATTGAAGTTAGACTATCCATATTGTGATTCAACACTTACTTCTGAATGAGCTAAAATCAGCATCAGAGCATCTAATAAACAAGGCAAGCATGTTCTTACTTGTGCTTACTTACTAATCTCTAATAGACAATTTCGCATTTTTGTTCACCACATCAAAGACTCTAGGTATGATTGGCAACTGTCTGTCTCCCAGCCTCTTCCGTCTGAACCCCCTCTTTGTAAATTACACTCCCTGACCGGGACTGAATTTCTAGGATGAGAGGTGACACGGGGACTTTCGTGTGTTAGCTTTCTAATCTGTAGTGATGAATTCCACGTGGCTTTCACCACCTGAGAAAGGGTTACCTCCCTGGCTCAAGGAAAACCGTTCAAAGCAGTGCCTCTGTTAACCCAAGGAGACCCGACTTCCCAGCCCAGCTGTCCTTCAACACAAGACTGCAGCCAAGTATGCAAATGATCTCTCTTTGGCTGAGGGGGACCATGTGATTGATCAGATTCCTTGGCCAACTGACAACTGCTAGGTTGGAAGATTCACTGATTTTTAATTTTATTTATTTATTTATTTTTGCTGGAAGGGACGATTAGACTATTCTTGTTTGTTTAAAAGTGGAGGGGGGGATAGATAGGCATACTGCATTTTAATGGTTAGCCTGTTTGCTGATTTTATTGAGAGAAAGGCCTAGAATTAAACAGCTCTGTTCTTCTTATTGCAGTCTGTGGAAATCATTACAATTGGCTACAGGGGACACAAGATAATTTGTCCATCCAAGGAAAGAAATTAGATATTTCAAAACAGAAATTGTATCGTTGCCATGTGCCAATCATGAAAAGAGTAGTCTGATATTGGATAGAAAAGTTTTCATTCTGAGCAAGAAAGTCACCAAGGGCCACATACCTCAATTAAGTTTTAAGTTTTCCTGACCGTCCCCCACTCAAATGAACAATTTTGTTAATTAGGATCCATTTGTCTTGCCCTTAATTTTGCTTTTATGTTTCTGCTTATGCCTTTCTCTTTATATCTTAACATTCAAACTTGCCCTGTCTGACTTTCCTATAAAAGACATTTACAAAATAGATACTCTTTGCAGGACTTTTAGACCCACTCAAATGCCTGAAGCACCAAACTCCATTTGGTGGACATATAATGGAATGCTTTCATTTCTAACCCGAAGTAGCTCAGGCAAAGATTTAAAATGCCAGGGGGATCAATCTGCTGTTGGGATGTGCTTCAAAAAGTGACCTATTTAGGAATTCCACACTTTTACACAAATAACACGCATGTTCTATGTTCGATTATCCACTCTGTCTTCTCCCAGGAGGTGTTCTCTTAAGCCCTACTGTGCCTTAAGAAACAAAAAACACTCTGCTGGAAAAAACCAAAACAAATGACAGGAAACAAAACAAAACAGGTATAACACATTTATTAAAACACATCCAAAGGGAAAACGAGGAGTTAGAAAACCAACATAAAAACTAACTTGTTGAGGAAAAACTAATTAAAAAAATACCACTGTCAAATAAATACAAATATTTTTCTTGAGCCAATCAAGATAAAGCAAAAGACCATTTTTTTGCATTTAATGCAACTCCGAGAATCAGCATGAAGCAGATTCTAGTCTCTATTTGAAAAATCAACCCTCTCATATTAAAGGTTACATTTCCTGGGTACGCTCTATGAATTTCTGTTTCTCAAATTGCCACAGTTCCTTTCTTAGACTAACAAGAAAGTGCCAAAAAAATGTCTGGGAGGCTACCATGATTTTAGAAAATGGAACTCCAAATATAAGAATAAAAGCACACCGCAGAACGTGGCACGCATACATTTTGAATCAGTGATGTTCCACTGGGTTTGAAACTGAAAGAAAATGTCCAAGTTCTTGGTTCTGTTTCAATTTGATATAAAAAAATCAAGTATTCCTCATCTTTTGTTTTGTTTATTTTGCCTCCCCCCATTTTAAAAAATAAGCTTCTTATTTATTTATTTTTAATTGGGAGTTAATACATATAACTCATCATTCCACACGTCGATCATGCCATGCAGTGACCACAATCAGTTCCCAACATCCCTTTCCTTCCTGTACTCCTTGGCATCGTCTCCCTTTTAGAACCCACTGCCACCACCACGTCTGTACCCCCACCCCAAACTCCCAAACCCTTATTCTACTTGCAGTCCCTATAAGCTCATCAATCCTGGGTTTCATGTACTCAAAAACAGAAAAACATGTACCACACTTCAAGAGGGTAACCCTCAATGACAGAACACATTGATAAACCCTAATCTGACCAAGCAAAAAACAAAACAAATATTTTGCATATGCCCCACCCTTCCTTTCTTCCTTCCTTCCTTCCTTCCTTCCTTCCTTCCTTCCTTCCTTCCTTCCTTCCTTCCATCTTCTTAACCAGGAAGGAGGCCTGCCAATCTACGTTTAAGACATCAGTTGCTAAGTTAGCTTGTTTAACAGTTTGCTGGTGGTTTTGAATTCATAGTCACTTGGCTTGTATACAGATTTACAGCCTTACAAACCCTGCAGAGAAGTCCTGTTTTGTCCTGTTGGGTCGTTATTAGTTGTAATGGACCGAACAGCAACACGGTTTTAAGATGATATGCTCTTGGTGCTGTGGAGGAAAACTGAACAAGCCATGGCCAAATGTCTGTCTCCCAGAGGCGAACAGCCTGCTATAAACTAAAGAACCAGGAACCAGATGGTATCTCTGATGAAGATAGGGCAATGAAGAAAGACATAGTAAAGGAAGAAAATAGAAAGTGCTGGATAGGAAAGCTTGCAGGGTTTTTTAAACTATACTGAATGAACTCTTTATTAAGAAGATTATAGTAGAGCAGACTTTAAAAGGTAAGGAATATGCAACAAGATTCTGTGCTGGAAGTTCCTTCCAGAAGGAAACAGCAAACCTTGGTGAAGTCAGAGGCTAGATGATGTGTTCACGAGAAAGAAAGAAAGTCAATGTTACTGGGATTGACTGAATTGGGAGACCAGAAGCAGATGATGCCCCACCACTAAAGGGTCAACAGGAACAAAAATTACAAGAATATGGAATGACATGATATGAAACTATGGACACATAGGTCAGTGTTATGACATTAGTGTTGTTGTTTTAGGTGCTGTTGAGTCTATGCGTCAAAATGAAAATGCTTAAATATGGCTCTTCTATGCGTCTCTTTCTAATCCACTAAATGATTAAGTGGAACCATTCAAATAGTGTGTGAAATAGTCAGACATAGAATAGGTCAGTTTGACCATTCTTCTGGGTATAGAGATCCATCTCAGAAGCAGAAAGATGGTCCCAATGACCATCAAGAAAGAAGATCCACCAATAGAGCCCTTATGAGATCCCTGCAGGAAGTGTCAGGAGCAGCAGGTACCACAGGACCAAGACCAGGAAAGAGCAGAGAGGAGCAAGACCAAGAACATGAGACAGAGCAGAGGGGCAGCAGCGAAAGGCTGAGAGGTCAGAGCCAGAGAGAGCATGGCCAAGACAACAGGTTGTGAACAAAATACCTAGTTCCTTAACATTTTTCACCTGTTTGTTTCTGTAATAAACCCCATAATCTTGAGTATTGTCCATGAGTTATTTGGGACCATTGAAATATATTTTGGAACCCAGTAGAAAAGGAGAAAGCCATGAGAGGTATGGCTGGTTTAATACTTCAACCTAAGCCTTTGTTGCTTGCCATCAGTGAATCCATTTGCATTATACATGTATCATTTGAAGTACAGGAAAAAGGAATATGATTGAAGAAGTCATTTCTCGTGTGTCGTTCTAGCATAGGATCTCCAGCTTCATGTCTTTCTCCATTGACATATTTTGCAACTGCTTATCCTTCATCTTTATCTTCAACTTTTCCATTCCAATCACCAATAATTATTAATGCATCTTAATTACATGTTTGATCAATTTCAGACTGAAGATTTTGACATGGTTAGGTGTGATTTAATTGGTTCCAACCCATATCAAACCCATATACAACAGCATGAAACACTACCTGGTCCTATGCTGACCGGGGACTGATCTTCTCTGATAACATGTCGAAAGTATGAGACAAAGTCTCGCCATTCCTGCATCTACAGAGCATTCTGGCTCTACTTCTTCCAAGACAAATTTGTTCTTCTGGCAGTCGACTGTACTTTTGATCTTCTCTGCCAACACTATCATTTTAATGTATAAGGATCTGTATCTTAGATATGAGTGAATACTTATAAAGTCCAGCCTTCTTTACTTATCATCCTGCTTTCAGGTACCTATGAGGAAATGTAAACACTATGGCTTAGGCCATGTGAACCTTAGTCCTGAAAGGGGTATTCTTGTTCTTCAAAAGGGTGGAGATGTCGTGTGCAGCAGATTTGACCGAGGCGATAACTCATTTGATTTCTTGACTGCTGTTTTCATGAGCACTGATTGATGGAGGATCCAACTAGTGAAATACTTGACAATTTCAAAGTTTTCCCCATTTTTCATAATGTTTTCAATTAGGTCAGTGGTGAACAATTTAGATTTCTTTACACTGAATTGTAATCCATACCAAATCCCTTATCTTCACCAGCAAGTGCTTCAAGTCCTCCTCATTTGCAGCAAGCAGGATTGTACTATCTTCTTATAGTAGGTTTCTAAAAACCCTTCTTTGATATCTTCATCACGAGCCTCAGTGGAAGATGCATGCATTTGAATAATGGTTGCATTCATTTGCATTCTTTGTAGGTGTGTAGTTATTATCTTATCACACAGCTTTGTACTTCAAGATCTTGAAAAAATATACTTTGATCAATGAATGTGATACCATTCCTCTTTGACATCCTGGCATGGTAAACCATTGTCTGATTCATGATGACCAATATCCGTCCATTTCAGTCTACTGATTCCTAGAATATAGATCATTATGTGGTTGTTTCTTTTTAATGGTTTCCAATTTTCCTAGATGAACACTTTGAACACTCGACATTTGTTTTTATTAAAGTAGGTTTGCAGCTGTTTCTTCTCATTTTGAATAGTGCCCCATCAGCATAAGATGGTCCCCAAAGGTGTACGCCAATCCTGCCATTAAGGTCTACCCTACTTGTCCCATGCATTCCTTCCCCAGCTATTATTTGGTTGCCTGCCAGCCTGAGATCTCACCTTACAACACTATATCACACAAGGTCCTACTGTGTGTAATAAGGGTTTCAGTGGCTAATCCTTCAGACAGGGGCACTTCTGCCTTCATAGTCCCCTACATTGAAACTTTTCCATCAAGGTTGACCTAGCTAATATTTGAAATATAGGTGGCATGTTTCCCAGCATCACATCAACACACAAGTTGCCACAAACTGATTGAAGAGTAGGGATTGGGCATTAGGCTATACTATTATGAGTTAAAATCCATTTAACATTTTTGATAAAAGGAGTTGATATTTTTGTGGATCATTCTGGTATCTATATTTAGAATAGTCTGTGAATCACAGGGCCAAACAATGGGTCAAATGATAAATAGTGTAGATTAAAGAGGAAGCAGTTGAGTAGGTGAAATTTTTTTTAATTCTGTTTATGTTTTGAAAGTATACTTATTCTGTGAAATCTTTCAAATATCTTACCTCTGAGAAAATGTAGGTGGATGTATATAAGGAGATTATAATAAAATCAATCTTTAACTTATTTGTTCAAAATGTATAAGCCTAATTTGTTATAGCAAATTGGCATAAAATACTCAAAGTTGCCAGTAGTATTCAAATCATTTATAAGAAGACAATGCAACGGATTGTAGCCAATTTAAGTGATACTCAATTTAATAAACACTATTAGTTAGACTTGAAGAATCATGCAGAGCCACATCAATCTTGGATTAGGAAGTCAAGGATAATACCTTCTCAAAACATGCCCCGAAAACCATGCCCCCTGGAAACAAGGGAGGCTTTCTACTCCCATAACGAGTTATAGTTTCAGAACCCACAGGGGCAGTGCTAGGTCTAGTGTCTCCATGAGTCGGAGTCGACTCACTAGCAGGGAATTTTGAGCTGTGAGAAACCACATCCGCAGCTGCTACCACACATAGCTTCACTGTAACTATGTGGACATCTAGAAATTCTCAGACAACTGCCACACAAGAAACCGATTGGTCTGCTATCGTGAGTGACAGATGATCCAGGCTTTGGGCACATAGCTTCTACCTCAGAGGTTCACTCCTGCCTCAAAATCTGAATCAAGGCTGCAGACCATGCACAGAATAGTCGCTTTAAGGAAGTCGGAGCTATAAAATGCTTCTCTTGCCATTTCTAGAAGAAGGAGCAGTATCACTGTAAATCAATCTGATTTCTGCGGCAACGTCGGAAGAAAGGTGCTCCATTGAACCCCTCTCACATCCTGTAAGACCAGAAGAGAAAGGACAGAACTGCTGTTGAATTAAGATGAACTAAGAAGGAACAAACTTATTTTCTTTATTTAGACCACCAAAATGTCCTAGGTTGTGGGTACAAAGGTATGTGTTGTATCATCAAACTAACATAATATCAGATAGAAGTAGGATTTTGCTGAAGACAACCCCAAAATGGTTACAACAGTACACCAACAGGGCACTATTAGGAATTCAAGCAGGATTCCAAAGAGGAGATGGAAAAAGGAATGTCACTGCTGATGTCAGATGGATCCTGTCTGAAAACAGAAGACCAGAATGATGTTCACTTGTGTCCTACTGGACATGCACAGGCATTTGACTGTGTGGATCATATCAAGCCCTGGATGACATTGCAAAGGGTGGGACTTCCAGAGCACTTCACAGACCTCATGAGCAACCTGTGTGTAACCTGCCCGTACACTGGAGTAGAATAAAGGTACACTGATGTTGACAAATCAGGCAAGACATGTGTCAGGGCTCCATCATTTCACCATCCTTACTCAATCTGTCTGCTCAGCAAGTATTTTGAGAAGCACCCACCAACAACATTATCAAACCCAACTTTACCATTTCTAAGCACTCACCGAAACCCACAAAAGCTTCTCCTTGTGCAATATTTTCCAGACCGTGCAGGGAGCTTTTTCAGACTATGGACTCAACTCCCTGCTCTTCGTTTCCACCAGCTGCTCTGCCGCCACGACCTTCTCTTTCCTCCAAGACAGAGTCTTGCACCCTCGCCCATGAAAGCTCTTATTTTCCCTCTGCGTCATCCATTTTCAGAAGGTCACCTGTGTCTCACGTGCTTTACATTTCAAATGGGGTGATATTTAATAACATCCTTTCTATAAACAAAGACGTTTCAATGAGATTGGTGAGATGAGCCTTGTGGTGTACATTCGGTTTCCTCCCAGGACACAAAGACATCTCATAGTTCGGTGGAAATGAACCCACGTTGAATTTCTCAGTCTAATTTGAAAGAAGTTACATTCTCTCACTCTAATCACAGGCAATGAACTTATGCAATTCCATATGAGATCTCCTACCTTATGAAAGGTTCCCTCCAGGGCCCCCTCAAAGCCTCCAAGCTGCCATCTATCTGCTGTCTCCTGCAGCCCCCACCCTCCTGCAGCCATGGTGGCATATGTCCACATCATAAGGATGGACACAGATAAGCCTTCACCAGTTGTCTCCTAAACTCCCATGTATATCAGTATAGTCAGTTCATCCTTTGAGAAAGAAAATTACCAGATGTGGTCTAATCTACATTCTGCCTCAACACACTTCCACTTACTCAAAGAGGTAATGCTATATTATGCTAATTGTTGTTACCCTGGACAGAAATACTATATACAAAGCCCACCATGTATTAATTCAAAAGTTGATAATATTTAATTGAAAGAATATGTATTGAGCCTCCCATGTACATCTAGCGCACATTTCTCTCAGACTTAAATATAAACTCTCCCCATTAATTTTCTATTGCATCATTTTCCTCATAAAATCCTTTTTCCTAGCTCATTTGCTTTCTGAAACTTACATAATTATAACTTAACTAATATTAACTAACTGAAAAATCTTTATTGATCATTTTCTATGTTTTAGACACTGGTAATTTTTCATTAAGAAAAAAAATATTAAACTCACTGCCATCCAGTTGATGATTAGTCAGAGCAGCCCTATGGGACAGAAAAAAATTGCCCTTGTGGATTTCTCAAATAATAGCTCTTTATGGGAGTAGAAAGTCTCCTCTTTCTTCCATTAAGAAAAGTGGAAATTAGTAATTAATTGTGGTAGAAGATAAAAGGAAAATTGTTTGCATTTAATGGTGAATTTAGATGAGAGAGAATTGTGGGATTTTTTAAATAAAAGAGAAATATAATAAGAAATATATTGGTTTCCATATCGACTCAAATAATGGAATGATGGTCAAAAGTTTTCATTCAGATTCTGCATTACGTTGGACTTTAATTTAAATTATTATCATTTAAGAAAGACTTAAATGTGGCTTAATCTATTTCTACTGGGGCAATGAGTTATTAATATGGCTCTTTTTGCAAAAATCTCTGTAACGCTAACCCAATAACCTTTTCCTGCATGGGTCTGGGCAAGAGAGTGGGGAAAGACACTGCTGTGATTCATTTGTGAGAAATTGTGAGCAGGAATCATTGAATGTTACCTTGCTGGGTATAAAATGAGCTTTCTGAGAAGCAGGAGCGGGGATGTTCACTACCAGCAAGAGTCAGGAGTGGAATGTATCTTCTGGACCCCAAGACCACTGTGCAGTAGATGTCCTTGATCCAGGAAACATCAGAGGAACAACCGCAGAAGCAGGAGCTAGTGTACAAGAGAGAGTGGTAGACTTCCCAGACCATAGAACAAGTAAAGTGAGTGCTTTGGGACTGGAGACTGACTTGTGCCTAGGGTACATCTGGGTGCTTAATTTGGGGACCACCTTGGCTTACTGACCAATGACGTTAGCGTGTCTTTGGGTTGAGGCTTACTAGAGTGGGGGTCTCTGGGTGTTTAATTTGCTTGACATAGGGGATAAAAGGGTCAACTCATCATTAATCAATACTGGAAATGTGATATAATTTTCTATCTGGTCTATTAAGATTTAGTTTGCAAAATCAAAATGTTGCAGCCCCCACCCCCTTGTGGTAAAAAAAAAATCCATTTAATTCAATCAGTGTAGAAGTTCTAAGCAAGTTTGGCCAAACAAAACCTCTTGGGAAAGCAGGTTCATAAGCAGTGGGACATGAGATCTTAGGGAATAACAGGTCCCTGCATGCCTCCTCTTCCCTGTGAACCAAACCTCTTTGGTCGCATTGCTAGAAGACCTTTGTTCATTGTAACAAACTTGCTAAAAATTCCTTCGAACTTGCCGCATTACTCAGGTTGATTTTCTTGATTGATTTTCACTGAATCACGGAAGCAGTTTTGAAGGTAACAAATCCCACTGTGTTAGACCGGGTTGACTAGAGAAACATCCTGGGACTCTCATATATGTGTAAGAGAGAGTGTTATGTCAAAGAGCAACTATATATTGAGAGAACATCACAGACAAGTCCAGATCAAGTCCATAAGTTTGATATTAACCCATAAGTCTGGTATTAGTCCATAAATTCTTCTTCAGACTCATGCAGGACATGCGATGATGGAGGATGCAGGAAGATCACAGGCCGGTGGGTGGAAAGTCTTGGGAATCCAATGGCAGTGGGTGGGTCCTGCAACTCTCTGACTGTGGCTCTTCAACAGGAAGATGAAGCAGAGAAAGGGACTCCTTGCAGGTCTCAGCAAGTCTCTGCTTGGTTTGTCAACAGGAAAACAAAGGCAGAGAAAGGGAGGAAGTTTCTAGAATCCACATGAGAAGGCCCTGCCCACAAAGAGGCATCATCACGCTGTGACCTGATTGACAATTAGACACCACCCTTTCACGCTTTATACCCTCAAGTTGACAGGAGATTATATAACTACCATGCCCACTATTTCCTTCTGCCAAACACTTGCAGAAATAAGAAGTTATCCGATCAACCTGGTTTCTATCTTTGGCTTAAGCAAAGACAGGCATTCCTGTCTGCTGGAAGCATGCTAACTCACCAAGCTTGAGCCGAATGCCTTCGGGTTGAGACTTACAGTGGAATGAATGGCTTGTCCTTTGGGGATTTATTAGCAACCCTGAAAGAATGCTGTAACATATCCTGAATAAACAACTGCATCTAGAGCAGTTCTCACCTGGATTGTAACATGTTAGCTACCATTATAAATCCCTTAGTATGAATATGGTCTGCAAGTTCTGTGTGGCCATCACAATGAATTATAGTACTTATTAATGAGAGTAGAAGCTTATGCTTTGTCAGCAGTTCGAAACCATCAGCTTCTCTAAGGTAAAAAGATGAGGCCTTAAATAAAGAGTAATTGTCCTGGAAAACCAAAGGGACAATCTCTCCTGTCCTGGAGACACACTGTAGGACAGAACTGACTCCATGGATGATGGTGAGTGATTAAGAAAAGTAGAGAATGTTTGTGACATGTAGATATAATTAGAGAAAACTTCATGATTTTATAGAACTTTGAAGAGCAATGTTTTTGTCTATGGTAGTTATATAATTGTCAATTTAAGGATTAAGCATATAGGGGTGGAGTCTAGCCTGTAAATCAGGTCATAGCCTATGAGGCTTCTGTGTGGGCATAGCCTTCCCCTAAGGATTCTGGGAATTCTGGTATTTCCTCCTTGGAGGTGGGAGACTCTCTGCTCACACTATGGGAGACATAGCAGCTGACAAGACACATGGACCCACCCTGATGCAGCCCTGGGTTCTGGAGAAACCATGCAGAGACCTCTGCCAGTGCTGAGATGTTTCCAATGCCACTGGATCCAAAGACTTTCTATCCCCTGGCCTGTGATCTTCTATATTTGGCTTCATTGCATGTGTTTTGTGAGTCTGAAGAGTACTTTATAGATTGCTATTGGACATATGGGCTAATATCGATTTATGGACTTGATCTGGATTGGGCTGGGATGTTTTCTCAATGATCAATTGCTCTTGGATATAAATCTCTTTCTTATGCACATATGTGTGTCCATGGATTTATTTCTCTCGTCTATGCAGACTAACACGTTTGTCTAAAATAATGCGATTTTTCTCTATTTCTACATTATTCTCAGTGATTGGATAATTTAACTGGGTAAAAAATCCTTATATTGTTGACAATACTGGTTGATATATTGTGCTATTCACCAGAGAAAAGCTAAGGGTTTCTGATATTTTTTTTCAAATACACTGTCTTGTTCATAAGCCCTGAAGATCCTAAGTGGAGTAGACTCCCCATTTGATGTGTTTCTAACATTTCCATGATTAATGCTGATCCATGCACCCACAGCTGAAGAAGTTCTGCTGAAGGCCTGGGGAACAGCCTGGGTCTTCTCTCTGTATATATAGTGTATGTATATTATCTTAATATATTAAACGACACAAAAAGAAAGAAACAGGAACACTCCATTACTTCCTTGAACTAGGAAGAGGAAGATTTCTAGAAATATTCTCAAAATGGACATTCAATGTTTACTTCATCACTGGCCTTCTAGCATAGATGTGTTGGCATCCTTTACTCTCCTTTTTTTTAATTTTATGATACTTGTAGTTGTTTGGTTTTGTTTTGTTTTTTTATGCCCTTCATTGTACCTGTGCTTGAAGACCACAGGCAAAGCCAAAGGAAGTAATCCATCTTAAGAAGGGCACAGTCTTCAAAGACAACTTGTCTCCTCGGAGCAGAAAAGCATCGAAGTGCTTTCTGATCTCTTTGTCCTTAGCTGTTTCCGCTATGAATTATACTTGAAAAGATCTCTCCACCCAAATAAAGTTCTAGCAGTTCTCTGATAAGAAGGCCTACTGCTCCTTAATTCACACAAGCGCTTATGACCAAGTACCTTCTTCCTATCACTTTTGTATTCTTGATTCAAATATGCATGCATCTGAGTTGTAATATATAAGGGTAAGTTGCAAAGTATTGCTACTTGGGTGCCAATTCATACAGGCTCAGGCTTATTCTAAGCACAGCATGGATACACGTGTCTCTGTGATCAGTGGATAGCTGCAGACCATTTCTTTTAGTAACACACTTATCTTAGTCCCATTAGGGAGCCTGGGGTGGGAAGCTGCTTTCAAGAGGATGTGTGAGACCAGTCCAATTCAAAGCAGAGAGATCACTTCAAAGTTATGGCAACTGTGAGTAGTTTTGATTTGTTTGCAGTTCCAAAGGGGTACTCTTGATAGTTTTTTCACCAAGAACACAGAGTGATCACTGGGGCTTATTATAAAGATGTTTTAAGAGCACTGAAAATTGCATGGGTGAGAAAAGGGTCAGGGAAACTGTGCCAAGGAAGTTTGTCTTGTTTCTCACAACAAGCACTTGCTCATGCTTTGAGGGTAATCTGTAGGGTAAAAATGCCCCCTGCATCAAACATACTTCATAGAAAACCCTTTATAAAGTCTTCAGTAGGACAAAGACAAATTATCTAGATGTGGAAGGCTGTAGCAATTGGGTTTTCTGTCCAGTGGCACTTGTGTTGGGTGCAGGCCAAGCTGTCAGTCAGGTCACAGGCTGATGAGGCCTCCTGGGAGGTGTGGCCTTTTTTTAAAGAGAGACACTGGAGACCCCTCCTCTCCCTCTGCTCCTTCACCTTGATGTTTGCTGGGACTGCTGGCAGGGGTGGACCCACGTGGGCTGCCTGATCTAGAGTGTTGTCTATGCCCTGCTGTGGCAGTTTCATAATCTGGTGTCAACTTGAGACCTAAGAGTGAAGGAGTGGAGTTTCGCCTGTGAGTCAGGTCTCAGCTTGATGACCTCATTTTGGAGGCACTACAAAGAAAAATAGTTCCCTGGAGTTGGGACACACAGACACTCCCTGCAAGACATTCCTGTTGACAAGACACATGGAGCTACGCTAGAACCCTGTGGCTAGAGGTGTCAGAACTGAGATGTTTCCCACTGCCACTAGATCCCCAAAACTTTCCACCCACTGGCCTTCGATCTTCCTGTATTTGGCATCAATGTAAGTGTGAGTCTGAAGAGGAATTCAGAGACTGGTATCAGACATATAGCATAATATCAGACTTATGGACTTGGACTGGGATATTTTCTTAATATACAATTACTCTTTATATAAAGATCTTTCTGTTACACATAGAAGTGTCCATGAATTTGTTTCTCTAATCTACCTGGACTAACATACCTGCCATGTTTCCACTGATCTTGGAGATACACAACATTACACCCACTGGCCTGTGAATTGCAGATAAGAAAAGCTTACAGGGTTGGTTTGGGGGCCCTCCAAATTTATTCATGACCATGTGACCCTGAAACCAAATTTCAATTAAGGATACTTCTGGGCAAGTTCAGGGCTGGCTAAGGGAACTACAGTCCGCTTTCAAAGCAAAGTTTCTGCATCGCCCACTAATCCTCAGCATATGCTCAGTGAAGTCTGAATTTGTGCCAACACTCAAAATGGAGTTAAGTCTCCCACTGTAAAGTTGTAGCATTCCCAAACCAAATCCTGAGCATTTAAGCTATAATACATCAGCAAGACCGGCTGTATAA
This sequence comes from Tenrec ecaudatus, assembly GCF_050624435.1. NCBI lineage: Eukaryota > Metazoa > Chordata > Mammalia > Afrosoricida > Tenrecidae > Tenrec > Tenrec ecaudatus. The sequence continues at coordinate 144,938,611 of NC_134538.1, read as the reverse complement.
TATTTTTTATAGATAAACCTTAATCTATCCAACCTACAGGACTGATCTTTCCCATTCACATTTCTTTCTGTTTCCTAAACTCAGAACATTTCAAAGCAACGTGATTTTAGTTCCTCGAGGATGCCAAAATGTTGTGTAAATTAAAGAGCATAGAATTCCTTGGGGATGGGGTGTATTTTTACTGAATTCCATGTGGTGAGAACTATTATCTCCACCAATGTGTGTTCTCTGCTCTAACCAGATTTATAAGGTAGAACTGGGTCATGGTAGTGGGTGGAGGAAGTATTCAGAAATGAGAGGAACGATGCATGATTCATTGGTGTTATACCACATCTTTGTTGAATCATCCCTTCTTAATAACTCTTCTGTGTGTGAATGGTGGGGGAGGGATACTCAGATGTCTACAAATGGGCATTGGGTCTCCACTCAACTCCCCCTCATTTGCTTTAATATAGTGGTTTGTTTCGGATCTTTTGTTAGCTGATACCTGACTCTGTTGATACCTCGTGATCACACTTCAGATGCTATATCTTTTTGTAGCCTGGCTCCATTCACTTTCTTCACCGCATTTGCTCATGCACCCATTTTGTCTTCAGCAATCCTGTCAGGAATGTGAGTATCAAAGAGTGACAGGTTATCAGAACAAAGTGTTCTTGTATTAATGGAGGCCTTGAGTAGAGGCCCAAAATCCATTTGCTATCTTAATACTTAATATACAAATATATGCCCATTGGCCTCTATCCCTTTCATTATAAATTAATATACTTACACATATACACGCCTATAGCTATACCTCTATAAATAGTTTTTGCCTTTTATTTACTTCCTCTATTTCCTTTCACCTTCCTCCTATCCCACTATCATGCTCACCCTCTATTTGGCTTTCAATAATTTCTCTCAGATACATTGCCTTTGATTAAACCCCACCAGATATTATATGCCACCCCCACCATCAATTTTAGATCCCTTCTTCCCTTATCTCGGAGAGTGTTGGCTCCTCACACCCCCTCCCTGCCCTGCCTCTCCCATGACTCCCCGGAACAGCCAGTCCTATTATTTTCTTTTCAGGGTTGTTTGTCCTGTCTATAGGTAGACATAGGGTAAAAGAATAGGAAAAACAAAAACAAACAAAAGCAAAAAACAAAGCATAATAGAACAAACAAACAAAACAAAACAGAGGGGAAAAGGGGAGTGAAAAAAAAACAATAGATAGTTCCAGATCTGTCTGTGGACCATTATGACCCTCAGGAGCAGTAGTGGTTGTATAGATATCATGAGTGTAGGGACATGGTCAGGGAGAGGGGAGGGTGAGTGAGGGGGCAGTTATCACAAGTTTGGATATATATCCACTCCCCAGAAGGGGACAAATAACATAAATGTGGGTGAAGGGTAACAATGGACAGTGTATTATACGAAATAATAATAAAAATATACAATTGATCAAGGATTCACAAGGGTAGGAGGGTTGGGGAGCAATGAGAAAAATAGGAGCTTTATACCAAGGGCTCAAGTAGAAAATGTTTTGGAAATGATGATGGCAACATATGCACAAATATTTTTGATTCAATTGATATATGGAATGTCAAGAGATATCACAGCCCCCAATAAAATGACTTAAAAATAATAATTCCATGGGGAAACATTAAAACCAATAGCAAACTCATTGTAATAAAGTTAAATCTGTCTAATAGGGATTCTATCAGACAGAGTAGAACTACATGCCCCTTTGGGTTTCTGAGACTGAGAGCTGAAATCTTCAGCTTTCTCAGAAGTATCCACTGGAAGAGTTGATTGCTAGCCTTGAATTCAGCAGCCCACTACATGAGAGAGAGAAAAGATTAAAAAATCAAAAACTCTGTCATAGAGTTGATTCTGACTCACAGTGATCCTATAAGACAGGGTAGAACTGTCCCGTGGGTTTCTGAGACTATCATTTTTTATAAGAGTAAAAAGCTTTGTCTTTCTCCTATGGACTGGCTTGGGGTTTAGAACTGCTGACCTTGTGATTAGTAGCCCAACTCTTAATGACTACACCTTCAGAATATAGACCTAGATGGATGATATTTCAATGAAAAGTGCTTCACATTTTTATTTAATAAAGTGTATTTAATATTATAAGATTTTTAGATTTCCTTCATATATAATTACATTTAAATATTATTTATTATATGTATAATAATTATTATTTATGTAGCTCTCTTTATACATGGACATGCATACAAATAGATTTTAAAAACCTCCTGCCATTGAGACCATTACAATAAAGACTAATTCTGTATAGGGTTTCTCACAGATCGTATATTTTCCCAATGGCGTGGCTAAGGAACTTGAACCTTCAGCTTGTAGTTAGCAGCCCAACACACAGTCACTAGGGATCCTATACAAATAGATATTGTTGTTGTTAAAGTGTTTTTGAGTTGGTTCTATTCATAGCTAACCAGAGAACAAAATATTACCCACCAAATTATTGTTACACACCCATACAATTATATCCATAGACATATTCTCATTATCTATCTATCTATCTATCTATCTATCTATCTATCTATCTATCTCTATCTCACACACACATCCATACAGAAATAACATATACACATAAACAAAGAAATCATAGTGCTTACACATAGGGTTATGATCCATGAGGTCAGTAGTTCGCAACCACCAGATGCTCTGCAGTAGAAAGATGAGGTTCTCTACTCCAGTAAACAGTTGCAATATTAGAATCCCACAGGGGCAGTTCTACTCTGTTCTATAGGGTCACCATGAGACAGTGTTGACGCAATGGCATTGAGTTCATAAACATATATTTTCTGTGTGTCCATATTGGTTACCATACCATAAATTTTGTTGTTGTTTTTTGTTGTCTTTGAGCAGACTGATCATGGTGCCCTTATGTGTATCAGAACAAAAGATCTTGTGCCATTGTCATGAAACAGAGTGTTTGAGTCCATCGTTGTGCCGATGGTGTTAATACAGCTCATTGAATATTTCCCTAATTTTCCTTAGCCTCTGCCAAGGGATGGGCTTTCCTAGCAATTCGTCTTTCCTAATGACATGCCCATAGTAAGCAAGCCAACATCTCATCATCCTCAGTTCAACAGAGCACTCTGCATGTCATTCTTCTACGAGTAGTGTGTTCAGCTTCTGGTAATCCATATTACACGCAATATTTTACAACAACACCACAGTTCAATTGAATAAATTCAGCTACTTTCTTCCTTTTTTACTAACCAGTTTCATATGCAGATGAGGCTATTGAAAAGGCTTTTAATTAGGTCAGATGCACCTTAGTCATCAAAGTGACATCTTTGCTTTTTAAAACTTTAAAAAATTAATTTTAATTGATATGTACCTCCTATACCACAAAATGCTTTCTGTCTGATAGCAAGTTATTTACATCTCTCACCTTTGAGGGTATTTACCAGAGACTTAATCCATATGTAGACTCTGAAAATGGATTTTTGGCTTCCACTGTCATCCATAGCCTTCTGCAAACCGGGTATTCATAATTTAAGCTCTGACACCATTCTGTCCTGCAGACTTTTAGGAGTTCTTTTGCAGCAGTCTTGCCCCTTGCAATCAATCCTTTGAACGCTTCACTGATGCTTCCATGGACATTTCTTGAAGATCAAAGTAGAATGAAATAGATGGCAACTTCAATGTTTCTCCTTCCATTTATCTTGATGTTGTTTATCAGTCCAGTTGCAAGGTTGTTTTTCATGCTTAGGCATAATCCTCACTGAAGGCCATAATCATAGGAGTGGCCAATTCACAGTTGCTAAAAATGCAGGAATGGGTAAGTGAACTGTTAAATTAACGTACGTGAAATTGATTTTCAAATACATAGAGGTGCACACACAATTCTTCCTGTATCTGATGTGTGCTCGGGGTGGGGGGGAATTTTACTCTCTGCCATTACAAGTTGAAATCGACTCAATGGCAAAGGGTATGGTGCTTGGTTTGGTCTTGGCTCAAGTTGCATTCTCTACATGAAATTGTTTCCCTTTTCATTTTTCTGTCCTTGTTGAAATTTTGGCTGCTAATCTCAAGGTCAGCAGTTTGAAACTGCTAGACACACTGTGATGGAAAGATGAGACTTTCTACTTCTGTGAAGAGTTAAGAGTTGGAAAACCCACTGGTGCAGTTGTACCCTGTCCTGTAGGGATGGTATGCATCAAAATTGACTTTAATGGTAGTGAGGCTTTTGGTGTGGTCCATAAATTTAATGCAAATGCTTTATTCTCAAAAAAGCTTAATTTAATATGTTAAGCCTAATTGATCATTTTCTAGCCTGTCTTTTCATGGTACTTATTAAAACTTATTAAATATAAGATTTATTAAGCCTGACTACTTATGACTTTTTCCTCATCACTAGATGAATTATGTTGTGTTCATTTTAGCAGACCAAAATGACATCTGGGTAGTAGATTTTAAAGGATATTTTATTTAATAGATCTAGGTTTAAATGTATGTAAACCTGAGCCTCCTCAAGTTTCACACCTGGGAATTATCAGTGCCTTTTTTAGATCCAAGATTGAAGGAAAGCTAGAAAGAACAGCCTCTCTGTCAGAAATGATCACAAAATTGGGTACTTGTTCAAAATACATGGAATAATTTTTAAAATCAGCTGTATCATTGAAAAATCTATTCAATTTACCATATCAAGTTTCTTAGCAAATAATATAGTATAACCTGAGGTTTTGTATATCAGGTGTTTGGAAATGCCCTGAGTTGTATTTGACACACCTAAGATCTCACAGTGACAGCTTCATTTTTTAATAGCTTAAAGGGGTCTTTGGGGGCAGGTTTTCCCAGTGCAATGCATCACTGAAATTCGTGACTAACAAAGACCAGGAAAGAATAGATGCATTTAAATTATGGCATTGGTCAAGACTATTGAATATACTATAGACTGCCAGAAAAATGAACAAGTCTGGGTTGGCAGATATACAGGCAGAATGCTCGTATGAAAAGATTTTGATACTGACACAGGATATGGCAGTTTTTGTTTTGTTTTTCAAATAGTCACAATGAATTGAAATGAGCTTGATGATACCTAACAATACCAGAAAATATTCAGTGACTTTTGGAAAACGAATTGCCAAACCTAGAAAAAGTGAAGAAATGAAGGGACAAAGGAAAGAAAGATCTATATGTTACTAGATATCAATTCTAAAAGAACAAAAGATCTATATGGGGAAAACTACAAAACACTATTACAAGAAACCAAGAGCAATCTCAACAAATGTAATATCCCATGCTCATGGATTGGAAGACTCAATATTATCAAGATTTCAGTTCTGCCAAAGTCGCTATATAAGCTTAATGCAATCCCAATACAATTACCTTCATCTTTCTTCAAAGAAATGGAAAAACTGATTGCCAACTTCATATGGAGAGGGAAGAAGCCCAGAATTAGCAGAGAACTCAAGAATGACACAGTGGGAGGGCTTGCTTTACCTGACTTTAGCACATACTTACAGCCACAGTTGTCAAAACCACATGGTTTTGGTACAATGACAGATACTCAGACCAATGGAAAAGAACTGAAAACCCAGAAATAAAATCATCAGCATACAGACAACTGATCTTTGATAGGGGCCCCAAAAATATCAAATGGGAAGCAGATGCCCTTTTTAACAAGTGGTGCTTCAAGTTAAACCCAAAACTATTAGGGCCATCAATGAGGGAATTGGGACCAACTTGAGAACTTTGGCACAGGGAATACATAAGCTATCAGAAATAGGGAAGGACACAAACACAGAGGAGGCACAAATTGACAAATGGGATATACTGAAGATAAAACACATGTGTACATCAAGAGAATTCACCAGATGAGTCATAAGAGAGTCCATGGACTGGGAAAACATCTTTAGCAATGACACATCAGACCAAGGTCTTATTACTAAAATGTTCAATACTCTGCTAGCTTTCAAAAACAAAAAAAAAACGAATTGCCCTCTGAGGAGGTGAGCAAAGGACCTGAACAGAAGTTTCACAGGGGCAGAAATCCGAATGGTCAACAAATATATGACAAAATGTTCCCGATCCTTAGCCATAAGAGAAATGAAAATTAAAACAACAATGAGGTACCACCTAACACCCTCAAATGTAGCCCAATTAAAAAAATCAGAAAGCAACAAGTGTTGGAGGGACTGTGGGGAGACAGGAACTCTCATCCACTGCTGCTGGACCTATAAGAATGTACAACCACTATGGAAATCAATTTGGCGATATCTAAAACAGATGGAAATCGAGTTACCATAATCCAGCAATCCCCTACTGGGCATATACCCATAAGAGGCAAGAAACAAACCAAGGCCAGACATCTGTGCTCCAATGTTCACTGTGGCACAGTTTACAATTGCAAGGATTTGGAAGCAACCCAAATTTCCATCAACTGACGATTGGATTTAAAAACTGTGGTTTATACATACAATGGAGTACTACGCATCACTAAAAAGCAGTGATGAATGTATGAAGCACATTGCTGCATGGGAAGAACTGGAGGAAATCAGGCTAAGCGAAGTAAGTCAGGCACAAAAGGACAAGTACAACATGAGTCCGCTGAGATAAGCATTGAAAAAAATGCAAAAGGGGCATAGGGAAAAAGCTACTGTATACAAACATTCTTGGGGTGAGGATCGTGTAGTATGGCAGGGACCAGATCAAATGCAGGGATGCACATGGTAGACAACTGGGGAAGAGGTGGTGAAAGGGAAAAAATGAAAATAAGGAAGAAATGGGCAGTGGGTGCACGGGGCGCTAACCCACCCAAGGGGAGGGTATTGTTTATATCTCCACAGGGAAAGATACCAGACTTCAACCTAGTGCCCCAAGGTGTGAATGCAACATTCTGGAGTGGAGTAGGGAACCAGTGGAGAAGTCTAGGAGACTGGTCCCTATCCCAAATACTAAGTGGATGCCTGCCCCTCCCCCCAGAAGAATTTATTTCAAAGGACGGAATTGAATCTGCAGCTCAGGGAGAGGGACATATCTGATCATAGCACACGGGAGCAAATGAAGGGGGAGGAGGAGAGAGTAGAGCACATCCTGGCCCACCAGGCCCTGAGGTCGATGACCTCAATTAGAGCAGCCAGTCCACAGAGAGGACCACATGGCCAGCCCCACTATGAGACATGACGCCCCTTGCTGACCCATGTCCCTGTGAAGGACAGCACCGGAGACACAGTGTGGGAATTGAGACAGATCTTATCCCACCACACCTAGGGAAAGGACTGGGGGAGTGCAGCAGAACAGTAAGGGAATGGAGCGGCAAGGTCCCCAGGGAATTCTGAAGGTGGACTTTGGAGGCAGGGTGTGTTACCCCAACAGACTGGACTGGCCTAAAGGCCTAAAGGCTAACAAACGATCCTTGAACTAACTACAAGCTTTTCTTTCTTGTGTTTTGTTTTGTTCTTTGTCAGTGGTTTGCTGTTTTGTTGTATATTGTTCCTTGGTTTTTCTGTCTTGTTTTTCTGCATGTTATTATCTCCGCAGGTCTGTCTAAATAAGATAGGCTGGATGAACAATCTAGAGGAGAAAACAACAGGACTGACAGTTCCAGGGAAACATTGGATAGGGAGACATGGGGGGGGGGGAAGGAAGTGGTGTTAACAAACCCAGGGGCAAGGGAACAGCAGTGATCCAAAGAGGTGGTGAGGAGGGTGTGGGAAGCCTGGTAGGGCATGGTCAAGGGTAATGTAACGAAGAAGAATTGCTGAAACCCAGGTGGGCACTGAGCATGATAGTGGGACAGGAGAAAGTCAAGGGAAATAGAGGAAAGAGCTGGCAGGCAAAGGGTATTTATAGAGGTCTAGAAAAAGGCATGTACATATGCAAATATATTTATATATGAGCATAGAGAAATAGATCTATGTGCCTATATTTATAGGTTTAGTATTAATGTAGCAGAAGGACATTGGGCCTCCACTCAAGTACTCCCTCAATCCAAGATTACTTTCTTCTATTAAATTGGCATTCTATGATGCTCACCTTCCCGACATAACTGCTGAAGACAAAAAGGGTGAACAAGCAAATGTGGTGAAGAAAGCTGATGGTACCTGGCTATCAAAAGATATAGCGTCTGGGGTCTTAACGGCTTGAGGGTAACCAAGCAGCCATCTAGCTCAGGAGCAACAAAGCCCATATGGAAGAACACACCAGCCTGTGTGATCATGAGGTGCCAAAGGGATCAGCTATCAGGCATCAAAGAACAAAAAATCATATCATTGGGTGCACAACTCCATGATACGATTGCTGAAGACAAATGGGTGTGTAAGTAAATGTGACAAAGAAAGCTGATGGTGTCGGCTATCAAATGTTATAGCGTCTGGGGTCTTAAAGGCTTGAAGGTAAACAAGTGGCTATCTAGCTGAAAAGCAGCAAAGTCCACATGGAAGAAGCACACCAACCTGTGCAATCATGAGGTGTCAAAGGGATCAGGTATCAGGCATCATCATAACAAAAAATCTTACCACAGTGAATCAAGGGGTGGAGTGCATAGTGGAGACCCAAAGCCCATTTGTAGACCAGTGGACATTCCCTTACAGAGGGTCTCAGAGAGGAGATGAGTCAGTCAGGGTGTGATGTAGCAATGATGAAACATACAACATTCCTCCAGTTCCTAAATGCTTACTCCTTCCCCACTATCATGATCCCAATTCTACCTTGCAAGTCTGGCTAGACCAGAGGATGTGCACAGGTATAGATAGGAACTGGAAACACAGGGTATCCAGGGCAGATGATCCCTCCAGGACCAGTGGTGTGAGTGGGGATACTGGGAGGATAGAGCAAGAATGGGTTGGAAAGAGGGAACTGATTACAAGGATCTACATGTGACCTCCTCCCTGCGGGACAGACAACAGAAAAGCAGGTGAAGGGAGACGTAGGACAGGGCAAGATATGACAAAATAATAATTTATAAATTATCAAGGGTTCATGAGGGAGGGAGGACTGGGGTGGGAGGGGAAAAATGAGGACCTGATGCCAGGGGCTTAAGTGGAGAGCAAATGTTTTCAGAATGATGAGGGCAGTGAATGTACACACATGCTTTACACAATTGATGTATGTATGGATTGTGATAAGAGTTGTATGAGCCCCTAATAAAATGATTTAAAAAAATAAAATACCATGGTTTGGGTAAGGCACACAGTAGTCTTCAAAGTAATATCTTTTTTTTCCCAACACTTTCCAGGGTTTTGGTGCAGAAGATGTATTTATTGCAATGCATCATTTGACCTCTTGACTGCTCTTCCCTTGAACATTGATTGTGGATACAAGGGAGGTGAAATTTTTGACTTCAATCCTTTCTCTTTTCACCACAATGTTACCTACTAGAAATGTAAATTCAAATGATAGCTAATTATAAATATAATTTGAACAGTCACGGCTACACAACTTTTTCATTGGTAATACTATGTCAGGTTTCAGTTAAAACACGCGGACAAAACGGGTTGACTGAGTTCTTGTGTTCCTTTGAGTTGATTCTGGTTCATAGTGATCTCATATAACTATCTTAGTTATATCTTGAGTCTTAGTTCTCTAGAGAAGCAAAACCAGAGGTGCTGGTTTGTTGGGCTGACTCACAGTTGTGGGGTCTGATGAACACAAGAACAACAGGAAGAGCTAGGTTGGCAGGTCAGCATTTTGGCTTCTGACCATTCCCAGGGATCAATAGGGCAGTTTACTCAAGTTCAAAGAACCAGATTATGATAGTTACATAATCTGTTGCCAATTTGGAACATTTAAGAGTGAAGGGGTTGAGGTTAGCCTGCCAATCAGACTGTGCCTTGATGACCTCATTTGGAGGCGCTAATGAGATAAATAGCTCACTGGAGGCACAACACAGGCACACTCTCTGCAAGACACCCCTGTTGAGAAGACACATGGAGCTATGCTAGAGTCCAAGGGCTGACGGAGCCACATGGAGGCCCCTGCTGGTGCCAAGATGCTTCCACTGCCTCTGAATCCGCAAGAATTTCCACCCACTGACCTGTGATCTTCCTGCATTTGGCATCAGTGCCTGTGTTTCATGAGTCTGAAGAGGAATTTATATATTGGTATTGGACATATGGGCTAATATCAGACTTTTGGACTTGTTCTGGACTGGATTGGGATGTTTTCTCAATATTCACTTGCTCTTGTATAGAAAGCTCTTTCTTATACACATTTAAGTGTCTATGAATTTGTGTTTCTAGTCAACCCAGACTAAGACAAAGAGGTTGACAAACCAGATGCAGGATGGAAATAGCAAAAACAAGCATGAGTTTTACCCCCCACAAAGTCAACTTATATTGAAAGCATGACACACCCTTGAGGAGACCTCACCATGGGGGATAACTAGTTTTGATCTTCCAAATCACTAAGAACCTTGAACAGCCAAGTTGACACAAACCCTTACCTATCACAATGACAGAGAAGAACTGCCCTATGTAGAGATCTTTTCTCTGATGGAGCCACCGAGAAGGAGGTGTTTGCATAGCTACCATGCCAAAGAACTAAAGTAGAACCTAGGAAATATTCTCACAACTTGGCCTTTTAAAAAAATCTATGTTAATTCTTACGTTAAATCATAACATTTAGCTGAGCTTTAATGCTCGAACTTAACATGAAACTCTAAAATGCATGCTTAATGGAAATGAAATTCTTAAATCATACCACTTTATGAGCCATGATTTAAAAGTTTCATTCCAATTAAGTATATGTATAAAGCTATAATTATGGCTAGTCTGCCTTTCTATTTATACTTTTACCCCTCCTGGAAAGGTTGAATGAGTTTATTGGATAATTCTGGGAGATGAAACCTAAACCTTGCAGTTTATTTATTTCTTTTGAATGCAATGTTTTGATGTCGGTGTTTAGTTACATGAAAGATAACATGGTTAATCTACCCTTTCTTGATGACGAATTTGGCCTGTACCTAAAAGGTGTCATAATTTTAGTGTTATAAATCTAACCAGTAGGTGCTATTTTTCTTTTCCCTGGGACTATGGCAAAGCAGTCTGAGAGTAACTGATGAGTTTCTATCACCATCTGCCAAGAGTAGAGGAACATTCCTCTGTGGCTCACGTTTTAATGGGAAAATGAACAGGTTTATGTACATCTCTGACTAACTGGGGGCTAAATACATCTCTTAAGAATATTTGCTTCCTTTTAGAGAGTGTTAATTTGGAGGCAATTACAGAAAGACAGGTGGAAAGCACAAGTAAAACCAGTTTTACTCCCTTAAATGATGCCTATAAACAATGGGAAATGACCTCGGATATCGCTGTAATCTTACAAGATGGGCTTTTCAGCAAGTCATTGCTGCTCTTTCCCCGTAGAGATGCCCTGAAGGAGGAAAGTGATGTTTTTACATGTTGCTAAACTATAAAACACAATGCGTTCTTGTTTATTGCTCTTAGGCACCTGCCAGTTTGGAATTCTTCTTTCCTTCTTATCCGGATTGTGGTCAGCAATTTACTTTTGATATATGTCGCTGGGTGCAATATATGTAGAGTCTCATGATTTAATGGTAGTGTATTTTAGAAAGTAAAACCATAATGTTGAAAGTTCAAAGAGTCCATATTATATTTCAAATTGAAATACATCTTTATCATATCATAAAAACAGATGCCCTTAGAATTTTAAATTATAATATATGTGCATATTTAAATTATTAAGTGTATGTAATAGAATTTTAACCCTCATTTTATAGTACAGGAAAACATATCTCATAAAACTAGGCAGTTAGAGAATCCTACGAAACCGAGCAATTAATACATCATAGGGTCACCAAGAGACAGCATTGACTCAACGGCTATGAGTTTGGTGAGCATTTTTGAGGATTCAAAGAATATACTGCTCACTCCATAAGAAAAGAGCTCAAACGTAAGAGCAGTTGAGGCAGAATCAACTCAATGGCAGTGAGTTCAGTTTGGGGCTTACTGCCAGTAAGCAAAGTCAAAACTGGCAGCATTCTACTAACTGAGATGCCTGATAGCTATATTTTTGCCAAGACAGATTTATTTGTTCTCCTAGAATATTTATCAACAATACCATAATTCAAATGCATCCCTCTTTTTACAGGCCTCCATATTCATTGACCAACTTTTATATGCATGCAAGACACTAGGAAGTCCCATGGTTCGGTTTTGATGGATCTAAGACCTAAAGGAGACATGTTTTCTCTTTAACACTAACCTCTATTATTATTAAAAAAATGTATTGGGGGGGTGGGTGGAAAGAAAAAAAAAATTTATTGGGCTATGCTTTACATATCATACCATTTAATCATTCAATTATATTAAGATTTGTGCAATCACAACCACAATCAATTTCAGAATAGTTTCTTCTTTTACTCAGTGTTGTTAGCTCCCCATTTTCCCCACACCCTGTGCCAGTCACTGACCTTATAGATTGATCTGTCCTGAGCTTGAAATCTTGAAATATAGAGAATCATAGGTAATAGAAACAGGAAACAAACAAAAAAGTCAACCCCCACAAGGAACCAAAAACCTCAACAAAAATGACTAGACACTGCTGGATAAGGAAACTCTGGTATATACACCCAAAGACATACTAGGCCGCCATAAAAACTATGTTGAAACCACCATTCATCTCGTGGCATGGAAGGAATTGGACACAACTATGCTGAGTGAAATTGGTCAATCACAGAAGGACAGGCATTGTATGAGTCCACTACTACAAGAATGAACGTCAAGGCAAAGACATCCTTCTGCTCTCAGGTCATGTACTCTTCTAACATGGCCTCCCTCGCATCAAAGTAGAGATCGCCCAGGAACCACTCAGCATTTCTTTTACAGGTACATCTTTAAAATCACTTCAACAGAAGAGACCTCCCCTCAGCTGGGCTCTGTTTTTCCAGATCAGGGACTAGGTAGAAGACTGTTCAGTTGCTGTGCTAAAGACACCTCTAACCCTCAGATGCTCCTACTAGAGGTGGAAGGGAAACTGACTGGAAACCCCAGTCTCGACTGGAGAAAAGGTCACGTCCAGCTTGGAGAAGGCAATCACACTGTTTTCTGTTGGTGGGTACACTGGGAAGAGCAACCTCCCATCAGGAAAAAAAAGGCTTCACAATACTTATATAGAACACAAGAGGAGAACACACCCTAATTCTACATTGTTTACCTTGTCCCTAGCCAACCCTCGGTGAACCGGGTCAAGGCCTATAGCTGACTGGGACTTCAGAGTCTGTCATGAAGAGGCACACAGCATTCTTCATAGGCCACATCAGGAGGAGCTCATGTGGAAAGCACAGTAAGTGAACTGGGCTTTATCTTTAACTCACCTGTAACAGGTTTAAGGATCAAACATACTCCCTTAGACTTAAGGCTGAAACACCCTCGTATTAGAGAAAGCGGATGACTGTTAGGGAATTGGGTTGCATCAGACTTAGGTTTGGATCGATTGCTTTGAGAGTATCTAGTGAATGGTGGCCCAAGACTACCATCTATTTACTATTTTAATATCCTCTTGCTTTCTTATGATACATATTAATATGGTAGATATGGCCTGACCCTGGAGAATGAGTGTCAATGAAACTTTCCCCCATCACCAACCCTCATTGCTTTCATAATTACTGCCCAGTCAATTAAGAGTTAGGATCTGGAACAGGTCTATGTTGTATAAGATCTTTGTCCAACCATGTTTTAAATTCTATACTATTGGCTAAATTAATGACACTCTCAATTGAATTCCCTTACGTCCCAAAAGGATGATTTATAAAGTTCTTTATGATAAAATATCCATAGTTTGTGATGACCCACATAGTGAAAGGCCCATGACTTGTGAATTAAACACATACACTAACAATCATACGGCATTCTCTGTTTTCAGCCAAGACCCGTCTGCTATCAGTTCCGCATACTCTCCGAATCAGGCTTGACTTTCTGGACAGCTCCTTATTGATGTACTTCTGAAACTGATTTGAATTATCTTCAGTAAAATTTTACTTTCGTGCAATATTAATAGGAGCCTTATAAGTTAAGGGGTGTTGACAATCCGAAGTCTTATCATCAAGATGACAGTATACAATATGATTTAAGAGTGATGAACATTCTGAATTATAGTATCAAATGTATATATATATATGTATATATATATATATTAGTGCTAGACCATGACACAGAAAACAGAATAACTGTTCTTCTTAGTTGTTTCATCTTCTCTCATGCTTCAACTCTGCTGCGTAGTCCTGTAATTCAGTAAACAGATTCTGTTTGTTTGTGTTGGTCATATGCTTCAGTTTTGCTTTTCTAGTTGTGGTCTGCGAGAGATAATCAATAAAACATTGGAATAGTATAGTCAGAAGCTGAAGTCAAAAACAGGGTTCTCAAAAGCATCCACAGAGATAACTTTCATTTCTATGATGTTTTTCTTAGATGCAGTCCAGTTAATGTTTAAACCATAGTGAATCTTTGACCCAATGTTGAACTGTTCTACAAGGTCTCGTAGCCAGCCGCCTTTATGAATAATCCCTGGCTGTGGCACTGGTTAAACAGTGGGTTGGTAAGCAAAAGTTGGTGGTTCGAACTTGCCAGCTACTCTTTGGGAAAAAGACAAGACCATTTGCTCCCACAAAGGTTTACAGTCTCAGAAACCTAAAAAGAAGCATTTTTTATCCTAAAGGACTTGTTTGACTTTACAGCAGTGGGTTTAGATTTGGGGGTTTTGTTGTTACTATTTTGTTATAAGATTTTGTTTTAAAACATATTTTGTTTTAAATTTGTTCGGGAACAAAACACAGGGTCTTTCTCCCATGGAGTGTTGATGGGTTACAACTGACAAGTCTTTACCCATTGCACTTCCATGACGTCTCTCCTTTCTATAAACTCATCATTAAATCTTCAGATAATACCTTGCAAGAGGACATATAGTTTTCGTTTTCTTCTCCGCCTTCTGTCAATCCTGACCCAGAGGGATCCTGTAGGGCAGGGTAGCACTGTCTCTGAGGGCTGCCAACACTGTAACTCATTATAGGAGTTCAAAGCTGACTGTAACCTACTGTGTCAACACGTCTCAACATGTAGTACAGTGAATACTAATTGTGCAAGAGACATAGTTTACTTGACCATATCAACTAAATATTTTTCATATACAGGTAACTATTTGAAAAGTGTAAATATTAACTTTTATACCAATCGTTTTTATTTTACCTAGAGCTTTTCTATCACACCTGAGAATCTGTGGAATATTACATTTATAAACCAATGCCTACACAATTGAGAGCGCAGTAATAATTTACAAATTTTGCTTGTATTACTCACTGCTCTCAACATTATAATTCTTCACTCTTGTTTATATAACATAGCAATTCATTCTAAATGTATAAACCCTAGATTCTTCCTGTTCAGATTTAGATTCTGGCTCCAGCACTTAACTTAGTAAAGTGCTTAAACTTTATGTATCTTAACTGTGGAACATTATTAATTACATCACAGGATTTTGGGGAGGTTTAATCTAGATGAAATACCATTGTCAACCTCAAGGAAAATCTTAGTGAACTTGAGACACTGTTATAGTTTTTATTTACAAAAATTATCTAACATTTTTAACCTCATGATTAAAATCTAACATTACACAACAGTATCCTGTTTCAAATTGAAAATACGCTTAGGTAGTTGAAGGATGCCCATTGTGTATATTAATTTGAGGACTACCCAAAGTCACACAACTCATGACCTCTTCCCAAATTTAAAGAATTAAAGAGCACACTGGGGGTTTTATACCGTGAAGTTCTGGTTCCAAACAATATGATTGTTTTAGCTCTAACTCAAGATCATTTTCTTTCAATGATATGAATTTGAGCTTCCTTTTGTTTACTTATCTTCCTTTTGTTTCACTCAAATATATTTGATATTATTTTAGACACTGAGGATATGAATATAAAAGATACTTCCTAGTCTGAAAGCACCTACAGATTAGAGAGAAGGCAGTAGTTAAAACAGTTTATAATGGCGTGTTAATTGAACGATGATAAGGGGCATCAATTCTTAATCATTGTATTACTAGCCTAAAGGTTACTGGTTCTAACGTCGGAGAGACATATTGGAACAAAAGTTTGGAAATATCTTTTTCTGAAAGTTTCGTGTTATGAAGCCTCCAGTCGGCTCTGATTCATGGTGGCCCCATCACAAGAGAGCAAAATGCCTGCGGGGCCTGCACCATCCTCACAGCTGTTATGTGTGAGCCCAGCTTTGATGCTACTGTGATAATAATACATGTTGTTGAGGGCTTTCCCCATTCTCATCGCCCCTCCACTTTGCCAAGATGATGTCCTTGTCCAGGGAGTAGTCCCTTCTAGACATGTCCAAAGCATATGGAACAAAGTCCCTCCATCCTTATCTCTTAGGAAAAGGTCATCCATTTGAAGCCACCAGTGATTCCATGGAAGTAAGATGAGGCTTTCTACTCACAGATAGATTTACAGTCTCAGAAATCCACAAGGTCAATTCTCCTCTGTCCTATCAGGTGGCTATGCATCACAATCAATTTGGTGCCAGGGAGGGAGACTGAAAAGTTAAGAGCCTTGGAACCCTCTGCTGCAACGGGATATCGATGTATCTTCTGGTACAGCGGCCTCAAACAAAATCAGAATGACTCCATTTGATAAGTGTGGTCGTTCCAGAACACCCTCCTGGGATGGGAATACACGGGGGTTAATACCCAACTAGAAATTGAACCATTCTCGTGGAAGGTAAGGACAGAGCGTGCACTGGGCCACAACCAAAGCTCTTCACTGGAAGAATCACAAACAACACAACACCACAGCCCACACTTAATCCTCACCCCTCCCCTGTCTCTACTAACCAAGATGTTTTGAATGTGTGTCACCGTCCTGGCAATAATTCAGCCACCTGCGTCGGGCTTCTGAATGGGCTCACTACACTGTTTCCAAGTTTCCCTTTATGAAATTTCAACCTTCAATTTTCCCCATTCTTGTTATCATTTTATTTTGTTCACATTGTCAAACTCAGCTCTGTTCCAATTTCACTGTGTCAGCCCGACCGACAAGTGCGTTTAAAGGCCCGTTCTGTACACACGGGGTATCCATGAGCTGGAATTTACTTAGTGGGAGGGTACCACCACAAGAAGATGCTCAGAGGGAAAGGAGCAATAATGGCAATGTTGTCTTGCTGTTTTCAATTCCAGATTTACCCTATCAGTGTTAGAAGAAATATGACCAGAGAAGAAGACCCACAAGCTAAGCTTGCGATTCAGAACAACAGAATGCTTGTTGCTTGTCGTCAGAAGGAGACAATTATGACATAGTCATTTCAGGAAAGAGAATGATGTGCCCCATCCAAGTGGATCTGCATTCTACAAGAATTGAAGGCCTCAGAAACAATAGATCTTGTTTCTTTATGTTTAGTAAAGCAGTTTTTAGGGATTCTTTTTAAAAGATTACCGATGATTTAGAAGGAGTGAAAGTGCTTGCCAGTAATCATTATTGGAAACAGTACTAAAATATGACTGGTAAGTCCAATGATTTAATGGATATGCTTATCATTCATCTTGCTCATTCAGATTACACTTGCAGGAGAAGAAAATATATTGGTATAATTTGATACAATGCTGTCATAAATAGTGATACAGAAAAATCGTACTTGAAAAATGGGTGAATTTAGGATTTCTAACCTAGACACCTGAAGTGACTGCTCTCTATTCCTTGCCTCTTCCACAGACCTTGGTTTCTGGCTTCTGAGGCCTTGACACTAATATTCCTGTTGTTTATGTCAAAGGTGAGGATATTGTAGCTCATGGATGGGATAGAGCCACAGAAGACGTGCTGGTACACATATCTTGTTTTATAGCCAACACTATTTTTTTCTTAATAGCCGTAGACTATCTCTGAGATTCCATGTGTTGTCAAAAAGTGAAAAATTGCTGTCTCTAAGGCATCCTTTAGGAAATCAGATCTATCTAGCTATTTATTTATTTGGTGGGGTATTTTATTGGGGGCTCTTACAGTTCTTATAATAATCCATACATCTATTATGCCAAGCACCTTTGTACATATGTTGTCATCATCCTTTACAAAACATGCTCTTTTTACTTGAGCCCTTGGTACCAGCTCCTCATATTTTCCCTCCCACCCCCACAATGCCAACCTCATGATCCCTTTGATAAAATATACATTTTTATTATTTTCATATCTTACACCATCCACTGTCCCCTTGACCCACGTTTCTGCTGTTCATCACTGGAGGGGGTTATATGCTGTCGATCATTGTGATTAGAGCCCCTCCCTCATGGTATCACAACTCCCACTACTGTTCCTGAGGGGCTTATATGTCCTGCATTTCATTTGTTGAGAGCTCCAACCTGTACCAGTGTAAATGCTCTGCTCTAGCTGGATTTTTAAATTAGAACTGGGGTCATAATAGTGGGGTGGAGGAAAAGCATTAAAGAACTAGAGGAATGTTGTTTGTTTCATAGGTGCTATACTCCCCCCTGGGGAGGTCACAGTGCGTTACTATAGACTTCACACCCAAATTGACTCAGAGGCACGGGCTCTCCGCCACCAGACATTGATTACAGCATGTCTATTATGTGCCCTACATCCATATTCATTAGACACTGTAGCTCAGAATTCAGAGACCTAGGTAGCCCAAAGCCATACCTGCCATTGAGGACTTGTAGCCTAGTGATTAAGAGTGGGGCTCTGATCGATCCTTAAGATCATCAGTTCAAAATCACTAACCTCTCTGTGGGATAAAGTCAGAGCATTCTACTACAGTAAAGAGTTACAGTCTTAGAAACTCACAGGGACAGTTCTATCTTGATCTGTATGGTACCTCTATGAGTTGGCATCTGCTTGATGGCAGTGTTTGATTGGTTACTTGTGTTTGAATATGAAATAATTTAGTGGCTTGGGTTTTTTAATCTTCCATTCCTGAATATCCACTGATATAAAATCTAAAAATGGTTCCTCTCTCTACATGAGGTTGCAATATGCCTAAAGGCATTCCTGTGGTTACTGAACAATGCATTGCTGAATGACAAGATTTCTACTAAAAGAAGACAAAAACAATTGCTATTGAGTAGATTCGCACGCAAGGCAAACCCTGTGCATCAGAGCCAAGCTGTAGTGCTAGGATTTTCAGTGGTCCATCTTCCCTTAAAAGCCACTAAAGCAAGAACAGCCTGGAATGTGCCCTGCTATATACTGCTAGCCATTAGCTGATTGGCATGCGCTTTCATAAATCGTCTCAGTAATACACCTCAAAAGTCTTAAAATCACCTATGTTTTGCTTTTCTTTTGAAACTCCAAGTTTCAGCACTTGGAGTTTAAAATAGGGAAACAGAAAGAAATACTGAAAAAGTCTAAATCCACAAATATACTCACTATATGATTTTCTGATATAATTAATATTAAATTATACATCTATTAGCATAAAATTCTAAATGATTTATGGTAAAAACAATTATTACAGGAGAGTGTATTACTGCTAACATGGCATTAGCAACTATTTTGTTCATTGCTTGGTGAAATGCAAAGAGTACTATGTGAAGTAAAAAGAATAATAATTTTAAAATCACTTAACAGTCTGATGGCAGTAAACATTTATGCATTGATAAATGCATTTATATTTCTACAAGAAGCAGCTTCAAAAGTTTTTAGAAAAAATGGAGTTAAAAGAAAATTAATGCAATTGATGCAACATCCAAAGCACTCACTCAACTACGCCAAGAATTTCAGAAGTTCCTTGGCCAACAAACTAAAAGAAATCCATATTTGTGCCCAAAGACAGTTGGCTAAACAGAATGTCTAAATTATCAAACAATATCACTAGTATCCCATTCAAATAAAATGTTGTTGAAAGTAATTCAAAACAATTACAAACAACAGCAAAAACTCCAAGCCTGATTCAGAAGACGACATGGAATTGCTGATGTCAACAATAATATTGCTTGGATTTTGTCTGAAAGCATAAAATACTAGAAAGTATTTGTCTGTGCTTTGTGGACTATGCAAAGGCTTTTGATTATGTGGATCATATTAAACAACAGATAGCACTTCAGAGAAGGGGAATTCCGGAACACTTAATTGGGCTCGCAGCCCAAGAGGTAGTAATTTAATCAGAACAAAGGGATAATACAGTGTTTAAAATCAAGAAAAGTAGGAATAAATAAGCAAGTAATTAAACGAACCAAAGAGAGAGAAAAACAGATATAAATATAAGCTAAATAAAAAATGGAAAAAGGAGAAAAAGAAAGAAATGGATGGCGTGCATCCCAGTTGTTTCTTTTCACTATACTCCCTCAATCTATATGCTGAGCAAATAATTCCAGAAGCTTAATTGTATAAAGAAGAATATAGCATCAGACTTGGAGGAAGGCTCATTAACAACCTGTTTTATGCAGATGATGCATGGTTACCCTACAGAACAGAGTAGAACTGCTCATGTGTGTGTGTCTCAGAGACAAACTCTTTATAGCGTAGAAAGTCTCATCTTGCTTCTGTAGAGCAACTGGCAGGGTAGAACAGCTGACCTTGTGGTTAGCAATCCAACATGTATAACATTCCATTGCTCTGCGTTGAAATCAACTCGATGACTGTGAATTTGGAGTTTGGTACATGCAGACGTCCCAACTGTGCTTGCTGAAAATGAAGAGGACATGGAATACCTACTGATGAAGTTGAAGGACTAGAGACTTCAGTATGGACTGCACCTTCATGTCTAGAAAACAAAAATCCTCACAAGTGAACCAATAGACAAAGTCAGAATAAAGGATGAAAAGATCAAAGTTATCAAAACTTTTATTTTACTTCGAGCCATAACCAACACACATGGAAGTGGCAGTCAAGAAATCACATAAAATATTACACTGCTGTCCCAGGTGTCCTTGAAGTGTTGAAAGTAAAGATGACAGGATCAAGGTGTGCCTGACCTGGACCGTGGTATTTTCAATCCCTTCACATAGTTGTGAAAGCTGGAAAATGAATAAAGAAGACAGGAGACGAATGGATTCTTTTGAATTACGCTGCTGGCAAAGAACATGAAAACTACAGACTGTCAGAAGAACAAACAAATGTGTCTTGGAAGAAGTACAACCAGAATGTTCCCTAGAAGTGAGGGTGGCGAGACTTTGCCTCATGTGCTTAGGACACGTTATCGGACAGACCAGTCCCTGGGAAAGGGTTTTATGCTTGGAAAAGTAGCAAGTCAGGGAAGAAGAGGAAAACCCTCAATAAAATGGACTGAGACAGTGGCTGTGATACCTGGGCTGAAGCATACCAACAATTGTAACAATGGTGTCGGCCAGTCTGTGCTTTGTTCTGTTGTAGACACACTTGGTATGAGCCCGAGCTGACTTAATGCCACCTAACAACAATATAAAAAATATATATGCATGTGTGTGTGCATTTTATGTATGTGATGCTTAGCTAAATATAATAGCCAAGGGGAAATTACCATTAGTTTTAATAACGGCACACATCAGAAATACATGAAAATATAAATTATATACTTTTAATTGGGATAATGTTGTGGATAAGTACATGCTAAGCATTTGTTAATATTTTATTAAAATAGAACCCTTTTGCAAAATCATAATGTGTTTAGGCTCCAATCAACACGTATATCTTTATTTAACATTTATAAGTAAATAGTTTATAGTATCACTGATTCTATGATTTAAGATGGCACCCGTTATTCAGAGGCATTTTGCATGGTCCGCAGTGCATGAGAGATAATCCAGCATGAAATAGAGTGCCGTAGTGTGCTTTACAGGAGATCAGCATCTTGGCAATAGTGCATCTTTCAAAGAATAACTCCGAAATACAGTAGAGGACCACATTATGGCATTTCCACCAATACAAGTGTAAATCAAATAATATGACAACAAAGTCCGTGGCACTGGGGAGAGAGGCGGTCTACAGGGATCGTTCTCGTGTCATGCAATACAAATCTGGCTCCCAAGCACCTGCTGCCACATGTCCTCTAGGGAGGCGTCTCGTGGAGTATAATTTTATCGCTCTTTCATCTACTATTGATGAGGGAACCCAGCACAGAACTTCATACTGAGAAACACGATTTGGGGTTGTGATAGTTTCTAAAATATCAGGGAGTCTCTAAACCACAAACACAATATTATTTTCCATTACCCCTTTTTTTGAGGGCCAGTTACTGTTTATATAGTTTACTTGTAATTGTTTAAATACAAGCTGGTATTATCAAGTTTAGAAAGTTCCATTGTAGACCCACCAAAAGTTTACAACTAAGTCATGAAACACTTAAAATTCTTGCCAGGGATAAATACATTCAGTCTGTGTACTGCAGCCATCTCAGACCAGGTTCCTGTTCTGATAAAATGCTGCTAATACAAAGACCACTTCTGCATTCCCTTATATTGGCATTTGCATATATAAATTGCCTCCTTATGCTCCTACAAATAGTCTACTTTCAGAATTTTTTAAGTCAAAATGTGTTTAAAAGCATAACTTATAACAAAAAAAATAAATGAAATGCCTGTGGCTAAAATGCAGTAAAGAAAAATCATAAACGTCTCTTCTGGAACGCTGTTTTACTTTTTCCATTTTTTTTAGTTTCATGATTTTCTTGCTCTAACCCAATGCAGTTAACTAAGATTAACTCAGGTGCCCAAAGCAAACAACAGGAAGAAAATATATAGTGTATATGTATATATATGTATGTGGTGTATATAATATATAGTATACATATATTTATAAATATATATATTTCCATAAAACATGTGGAAAGTATTACAGTTCCTTCTGGTGAATGATACTCAGTGAAAGGCTAGATCAGTGCAATTCCTATGCATCTCTTTGAGGAGGATAATTATACCGTGTGGCACTTTAAAATGTCATGCATGCTCCCACCTGCTCCAACTCTACCATCTCTAGTCATCCCGGTGTTAGCTCCTCTGTTTCCTCTCAGGCCTTCAGAATTTTCCTATCATGACACTCCTCTTCCTTCCTTTAGCCCATGGTTCAGTGTTACATACCCATGACAGTTCAACCCACTTCTTCGTGGAGACCCTAGGCAGTGACTGAAGCAGCTGGTGAGTAGATTAGGGTACAATAACCCCTTACTCAGGACTCAACTCGGACACAATACAAAGGAAGCTTCCTCCAGGGCATAGGCTACTTCCTGAACAAGTGGACACTTTGGGAATGCTTGCCTGTTTGTTTGTTTGTTTTTTTCTGGTCCAGATTGTACATCTGGCTTACAGACCTCTTGCTCTTCAGTTTTGAGCCAAAGCCCGCCATATTGCCTGCCAATCCCAGGATATATGAGTGGCCTGTCATCTGGCCCGCTCACCTTAGGATCGTTTGTCTCCCTAATCACAAGCCTGACCTACTGACTCTACCTTTAACCACCTCTTCTGCTACCAACCTCTGATTTTCCTACTGATGTTGGGTCCATCTGCTTGGCTGTTGTTAGGAGCTCTGGTGACACGGGGCATTATGCATGTGCCTACTAACTGTGAGTTTAGCTGAAACCACACGTGGCTCCAGCGAAGAAAGGGTACTTTTTGTTCCGGTAAAGACAGTTGCATAAATCCACAGGGACAGTTCAGGTTTACCCTATCCTATAAGGGACTATAAATTGGCATTGACGCTAAGTGAGTTTGAGTTTTGGCTAATCACACCAAATCCCATTATGAAATTGATTAGGCCATCTATGGGGGGTTTCTGGGTCCCCAGTGTCAAACCATGAAGAATCTTGGCCCGACAAAATTACACCAAAATATGACAATCACAATGTCCTTTTTCAGAACTGCCCTCTCCAGATGACACGTTCAAAGAGAGGAAGTGTGACCATCCTTGTACTAGGACACCTCTTCTGTCACTTCTTCCCAGACGGATTATTGCGAGGCGGCATGGAGTAGGTTCTGTTCCACAGCACACTTCAACACAACAGCACATTGCCTGGTTTCACCCTCACAATTGTTGCTTTGCTTGAGCCCATTGCTGCAGCTACTGTGTCAGTCCCTCTCCTTGAAGGCTTTCCTCGTTTCCACTTTCCCTCGACTTTACCAAGGATAATATCCATTTCCAGGGACTGGTCTCTCCAACATGTGGCAAACTATAAAGCAAAATCTTGCCATCCTTGCCTCTCAGGAGCAGTCGGGCCATATTTCTTCCAAGACAACGGTTCTCAACCTGTGGGTCACCACCCCTTTGGGGGTCAAATGACCCTTTCACAAGGGTTGCCTGACTCATAACAGTAGCTAAATTACAGTGATGAATTAGCAATGAAAATGATGTTATGGCTGGGGGGTCACCATAATATGAGGAACTGTGTGAAAGGGTCACGGCATCAGGAAGGTTGCTCACTGCTCCAAGACAAATTGTTTGCCCTTTTGACAGTTCATGGGACTTTCAGTATTCCTCCCAGCACTAAAATTCAAAATCACCAATTCTTCTTCAGTTTTCATATTCAAGACAGAATAAGTTGTTCTAAACATAAATAATGTATACTTAGTTTTCTAGTGTATTTACCAATATTATATTATAAATTAAGGGGAATGTTTGATTAATTTTTAAATAACTGTAAAAGTAACAAATTACAGTAGTATATATTTATGCTTCGATATGGCTGTAGGTTACAATTACAGCAGTGATATTTAAAATGATCACTAATTAAGGCATGCCTGCTATGCATAACTAGTGTGAAGTTTTTGCCACAGACAACTTCCAGGAAAGTTTGACGTCACTCAAATTGGTTCATATTTGTGTCAGGAGATGAATTCAATGATCATGTGCCTGGATGGCATGGCAATACCAATTTGCTGTGAATTTTTTCAAAGGCACCGACTCTGTTTCAGTACCTACCTCACTTTGTAATTGTAAAAACCATCTGTGGATTAGAGCAGGATACAGATTCTATTTTAAGAACTGGAGGTTCTTCCAAGTCTAAATACAGCAGATTCCATTGCTTAACCATTATATCACCAAAACTCCTCCTACACCTACACATGATATGGCTTCACATTCTCACAGGGTTCACAATACCCAGGATGTTATACAGATATATAACCCGTTGAATCTAATTTTGAAAATGTGTTTTTAGAAGATGATTCGGAACAACTGAACCACTAAATAAACTGAATGTCACAAGCAGATGATGACATAATTGTCATCATGACTTGGATCTCCAAAAACTTTAGGTGTCTCACAAGATAGCTCATTGAATTTGATTGTTGTTCCTTGTGTTTACTGTATGTGTTAGTCTGGGTAAACTAGAGAAACAAATTCATAGACAATTATATGTGTATGAGAGAATTTCATACAGAGAGCAATTGTACATTACGAAAATATCCCAACCCAGTCCAGTCTAAGCCCATAAGTCCAATATTAGCCTATATATCTGATACCGATCTATAAAGTCCTCTTCAGTCTCAGTAAACACATGCAATGATGCCAAATGCAGGACAATCATAAGCCAGTGGGTAGAAAGTCTTTGGATCCAGTGGCAGTGTAAGCATCTTGGTGCTGGCAGGGGTCTCCACATGGCTTCTCCAGCACCCAGGACTGCACCAGGCCCTTGTGGCTTCTCCTCAAGGATGTCTCACAGGGAGTCAGCCTTGCCAGTAGTCTCCAAGGGCGTGAGCTGAGAGAGAATGTCTGCCCCACCTCCAAGGAGGTCATCCAGGATTTCCCAGAATTCTCAGGAGAAGGCCATGTCCTCACAGAAGCCTCAGAGGCTATGGTCCAATTGACGGACTAGACTCCACCCCTCTACTCTTAATCTTCTCAAATCCCAAATTGACACCAGATTCTGTAACTACCGCAGTGTGTTAGGGAACAGCACATATATTGCACTTAGCTAAGGAGCACCCTAGGGGCAGGGCTTCCTTAATCAGGTGATAAGGAAATTCTCTCAAAGTTCAGTGTCACTCAATACTTACTTTCTCTGTCAGTTTCAGCATGCAGCTTTCCCTATATACAATATTTAATTGGCTTATGGAGATACACCCCCTCCCCCCAAAGGCAACAAAGCCAAACTCATTGCCATCTAGTCAATTCTGACTTATAGTGACCCTTTTTGGACAGGAGATAAATTACCCTGTGTGTTGCTGAGAGTATAATTCTCTATGGGAGTAGAATGCCCCATCTTTTTCTAAGAGAGTGGCTGGGGTTTTGAACTGCTGACCTTGAGATTAGCAGCCCACTCATAACCCACTCTACCATCAAGGCTCAATTTTTGAAATGTCAAAGAGCAAACTTGAACCAGATTCTAGTTTTGACTTCCTTTAAAAATATCATATCTTTTCATCTTATTTCTTGCTCCAAAATTCCAAAATCATTAGCCTATTAAAAACAAACTGATAAACTAAAAAACTAAGCTCAGAAATTGCCTGAAAAAAAAACACAAATAGCTATCCTAGCTTTGGAGCTGAGACAATAGAGGGTATGTCTGGGGGCTGTTTTTCTTTTGAGTTCAGGACAATTTTCATTTTAGTTCATTCTGGAGATACTGGCCCAAACCACATTTCATCACCAGGTACGAGCTATGAACGTGATTTCTGACAATGTGTCATTACTGGGATAATGAAAATTGACTATAATTAAAGAGTGTGGCATTTGTTAGAATTGAATTTTACTTTGATCATTTTGGAAACATAAAATACTAACAGAATTGTTCCATGGATGCTCTGCTTGCACCCTTCTATTATTTTTAAAGAAAGTGTCCTATAATTTCTGAATTTTTTGTTTATTATGTGTAAAATAATACCCAGCTTATAATGTTTCTGATAAATTATAAGTATAGACTAATATAGAAAGAAATATATTCATTCACATACACATTTTCTCCCTTTCTCTCTCCTACACACACACACACACACACACACACTGGGCCATCACACAAAATGATTGTTGCATCCTACAGAATATCTAGTATTGATCTCACAAAATATTTCAGATCTTAGGGATAAAAACTTGCACATGTAACATAATTATTATTCTAATAAGTTTATAATTGTACCTAAGCAGTCATTTAAATGAATGACTTTATACCTTCATGGATGAGTGGATATATTAATACCCTTAATCCTGCCAATATATTTATAATGATCATTGTATCATCCTCATCATTACTGGAGCTTAAGAGTGTCAATATCAATAAGTATGTATTAGGTTATAATACTCATTCTGCACCTGATTTTCACCACACACGTTTTTAATTTCTTAAAACACAGTAGCTATATACATAAACCTATGTTTACATTCATATATATGAGAGGGCTTCAAAATGTTCATGGAAAAGAATATTGAAAGATAATGGAATGTTTCCATAACCTTTGTGAAATATATGCATAAATATAGATACAAGAATTTCTACATGTACACATGTCCCTTCTATCATTAGGGTCACTCTGAGTCAGCATCATCTCTATGGCAATGAATTTTTTAAATTATTACTGGTTCAAAGTCTATGTTTGGTTCGTAGAAATATAAATATTTGTATCAATATTAATATAGACATATGGAGATCCACTGTCATAGTGTATTGCCCGTGATTTGCAGTGCTGGAAATGATATGGGGCCGTAGTTCTGTGCCATAGGGTTGCTGGGGATCAGGATGGACTTGACAGTAATAGGTTTTGTCTTTTGTTTTCACAAGAGCCTTTTCTACTCCACATTTTTCAGACAAGAAGTCTAAAAAGTTTACATACAAAGTCATTTAACTTACCCAAGTTCAGTACACAGGACTATGTGTCAAAGACAGGGTGCAAAACAAAGACTTTAACTAGGTCACTGCTTCTAATTACCAAACTCTCACCTCGTGCACTAAATCCATCCTTGTACTCTTTTGTCTTTAACTAAAGGATGGATTTAAAAGTTCAATTTCTTCATGATCAAGTTCCATATTTTTGGAGAAGCTTATAAAATAATGAATTCTTCCAGTTGGCTCTTAGAGGGCAAGAAGCTATGTAAGTAAACAAAGGTCTACTCCATCATAAAACTGTACGTGCCACATTAATGTTAAAAACGTAAAAGAAAGCATAAAATGAAAGGTATCTGGGAGGGTTTCTCCACTTATATAAATACGATAAATACTAGAGGCTGACCTGCGGTTTCACTGTGTTCCAGTGATAGAGTAGTGAAAAATAGAATGATTTTACTGTAAGAGAGCGCATGCTATCTTACAACAAGCTAAGCCAAACCCATGACCTTGGAGTTCATTTTGACACGTGGAGACCCGCGTGTTATGAAGCAAAACTGGTGCATAGGGTTTTCATAAGTGTGCTCATTACCGAAGTAGATATTCCACTTTCTTTCTGTGGCCTAAGCCGTCGGCGGAGTAAATGCACAAATCAGTGTCGACTCATTTAAACAAATAAATAATGTGCCAAATTATGGATGTAAGGAACAAGTTAAGTCATTTGGTCTGATTGGGAGTTGGATGTGGGAAAGCTATTTTGTATGAGAGCTAGTTACTTCATTCATTCATTCATTCATTCGTTCATTACGGGAGGTCCTCAGTGAAAACATCCATGAATGTGCGCAATAAGAGCAGAATGATGAAGGAACTGAGGAAGCACATGACATATGGTTTGGAGAACATCACGAGGCACGGGAGTCACATGGACGATGGCTCAGGCAGGAGAGATGTCCAGGGTGTGTTGCACAAGAAAAGACAGTAAAACATATGACACAAGAGCAAAAGTGGATGAATCTAGGGGAAAATGCAGACACAAGAACTTAGTAAGCCGTGAAGTGGTTCCCACCAGATGACATCCATTCTAGGACCTGTGGACTGCTGGGGACAGTTGAGTGGTTGCTGGAACACCACAGGTATGCCCTACCGCATAGGGCCAAGGATCTCTGGGTGTGATGGTGTACATGTGGCTGTGCATGTGGCTGAATGCTTAAATACATTTGTCAAAGCTCAATGAACCAGACATCCATATCTAGTAAATTTTGTTCATAAATTTACCTTCGGGAAGTTGATATTTTTTAATTGTCCTGGTGTCTCAGCTTTTTCTTCAGGAAAGGTCCATCTTTCTGCCTCTGCACCATTTTTAACAATGGCTAATAAGAAAGTCCAATAATTCTGCTTTACTCATTTTTCTAACTGGCCGAAAGGAGACACGGTGGTTTGGTGGAGAGTGTGTTGGGTTGCTAACTGCAAGGTCAGTGATTCAAACTCACAGGCTGCTCCTACTCTTAGCCCTCCTGCGGGATGGAGTAGAACTGCCCCTGCAGGAATTCTGGGCTATGAATCTTTATGGGAGCAGAACACCGCACAGTGGAAGGTGAGAGCAGTCTGGCTACAATACCTGTTCCATCATTAGTCATCAACACCCACCGATATTGCTGTCCTGGGTAACCAAGGTGAAACTCATCTCTCTCAGATAAATTTAAATTTTCAGGAGGAGAGAGAGAGAGTGAATTCTAAAGAGGAAAAAAAACTTCCTAGTGGGTGGGCAGGGAGAATCTTCTTTTTTTTTTTTTTTACAGTTAATCTCCTCTGTTTAAATGTAAAGAAAACATCTTGATTTGATTTTCCCCTATAGGTCACCCAATTCTCTATATTATCCCTTAGATTTTGAGTATAAAATCAATTTTAGCTAATGTATAAATGAGTTAGGTATTTTATGCCCAAACAGAGACGTTGGAGATCTAGTGTAAAATTGTTCCCTAATATTTTTGTTTAATAAAAAAAATCGCATCACTAATTGGCACCTTCTCTAAGGGACCTTGATGGGTTGCTAACTACAAGGTTAGCAGTTCAAAGTCCGACAATGACGCTATGAAGAAAGATGAGGGTTTTTGTTCCTGTAAAGATTTATAGGCTCAGAAGCCCCTAAGAGCAGTTCTACTCTATCCTAGAGTTAATATATCCCAGTTAGGTATAGTTCCAGCATTTATCTGACTTCTGTTTAATTTTTCAATATTGAATTTAAAATTAAATTGTTGGATTTTTCTCTTTAAAAAGAAAACCTACCATGCTTTTTATTGCATTTTAAAGAAATAGCTATTATCAAAGAATATTCTTTTTCTCAAAACTTTGAGTTTTCTAGGCTCTCCCTGAGAGGAGGTGTGTGTGTGTGTGTGTGTGTGTGTGTGTGTGTGTGTGTGTGCGCACGCGCTCGCATGCACATCAGTCATTTGAGAAGGCCAGCGATAAAGCAATACTGCGTGGGTTCACTTTTTTTTTTCCTTCAGGAAAAACACTGCGACATATCCTTTGGACATTCTGAATCCCTTTATTCCTTCATTCAGCAGACACTTCTTGGCATTTATTATCAGTTGTTCTACTATATCAACTATCTTTCTCATAATGGATGGGTGATTCCAATTTTCAAAAAAGAAAAATGAAAAAGCAGGAAAGCAATAAGCACCAAGAAACTTGCCTGGCTATGGAAGGGGAAGTTCACCGAAAAATAGGGCATGACAGAGCTCAAACAGTGGTCTGCGAGTTTTGCATATGAATGTCAGTGGAAGGGTGAAGATGCTCATATTTTCATCTAGTCTCTCCCCACCCTCCTCGTGGCACCCAGCTCTCTGTACTTCAGGAAGAGTGAGCTTGCTTCAGATGCTATGGGGCAGAATGCTCCCTCTTTCCTTCAGTCATTCCATTCCCTCTCCTGCTTAACGCCCATCACACACCTTGCATCTACCAACCTACAAGGCACCCCATCTAGAAGCTCTTCCATGCCCCCAAGTCTCCCAATGCTGTATGATTTTCTGTCACTGTTCATAAGAGTTCGTAATGACTTGCATAATTTTTATTTAATGTTTGTCTAGACTCCAGGAGCAATGCATATGCCATTCACTCTTATAATTCTACAAACCAGCTCATTTCTTGGAACATGCCAGAACATTCAAAATATGCTTTTGATCCTATATCCTGCCAATATGCAATGATAATTAAAACAATGCCAGAAAGGGGACCTGCTCAAAATGACAATTATTCGTGCTTTGCTGAAGTGATTCACATCTTTAATTTCTCTGTTATTCAGCAAAACAACATGGCACCAATACAATGCTCTGAGATTATTTTATGCAAATCATTTTTATTTCTTTCCATGTTGCCTGAAGACCTCAAGCCACCATCACTGCTCTAAAGGGATGTTTGAGGAAAGGGCACTAAAGAGATTTGCTAGAATATTCTGCATAGTATTTCACAGGAAATCCAGTGGAGTGGTGTAGGCGTTGTTGTTAGTTGTCATCAGTCTGTTAAGGTCACCGTGGTAGTTTGGGCTACACTATAAATTAAACTCAAGAATAAAGCACTATATTGTTGAAGGCTTGTTGTGGGGTTTTCCACTACACCAACTCACATGTTCATGCAGTTAGGTTGAAATTCTCTTAAAAAGAAATAGGAATAGAGTAATTTCCCAATGGCTTATTATAAATATTTAATTCTATAAACCATTTTATGAGAAGTAGTAAAAACTCATTCTTTAGAGCAACTGAATATAGCTGTATTTGAATATAATCTTCATCCTATAATATGAGCCAACCCATGTTTTAAATTCCAGTCTTCTCTTGTTGTTTCTAATGTAAAATATTCATGCTTTACCTCCATCTAAGCAACCACAAAATATGATCTGCAGAACATTCTGTCATGCAATTTTCAGAGTAAGTCACTGATAATGCATTGCATCATTTTAATCCAATTTACTTATTTATTTATTGAGAATATGCACCACAGAACATATATCATTTCAACAATTCCTATCTGTGCAATGAAGTGACAGACATTATAGTCTTGAAGTTATGCTACCATTGTACCCACGTTTTCCCCATTACTATCAGCTCAATGACCCTTGAATTCCCTATCAAGCCTTATCAGATGCTGGTATCGATTTGATTCTCTATAGGTAGATATAAAAAAGAGGTCTTACTAAGGTTTACAAAGGAAAATTGTTGACTTGATAAAAGTTGCGTGATAAAGGTGTTTGCATTAATGAGAGAGAGAGAGAGTATGTTAGTCCGGTTGACTAAAGAAACGGCTCCAGAGGCATTCATATATATGTGAGAGAGAACTTTATATCAAGACGTAATTGTCCATCAATAGAACTTCCCAGCCCAGTTTAGTTCAAGTCCATAAGTTTGATATTAGCCCATAAATCCGATATTAATGAGCCCATGAATTCCTCATGCAGTGATGCCGAATTCCGGAAGATTGCAGCCCAGTGGGTGGAAAGTGAACCCAGCTCCAGGGTTCTAGCGGCCATCAGCCTGTCTTCATGTGGCTTGTCAAAAGGAATGTCAAGCAGAGAGAGTGTGTGTCCCGCCTCTTCAGGAAAAAGAGGAAGTTCCCAGACTCCTTCTGGTGGGTGGGACTTTGTGACCTGATTGACAGGCTAGACTCCACCCTACATTCTATTTATCAAGTTGACATGAAATTAGGTAACTACAACAGAGAGAGAGAGAGAGAGAGAGAGAGAGAGAGAGAGAGAGAGAGAGAGAGAAGTTGTTAAATATTTTTTACGTATAACCAATCATCTCATGGGATTTAACTCCTTATTTGAGGGATTTAAGATCATAATTCCATAAGATATCCCAGTTAATTGGCCCAATATTGTGCTTAATACTTCATGGTGTACTTCATTGTGTAAAATTAGGATCTTAAAAGAAAAGTGGGTGAAGGGAGACGTCGGACAGGGCAAGATATGACAAAATAATAATTTATAAATTATCAAGGGCTAATGAGGGAGGGGGGAGCAGGATGGGAGGGAAAAATGAGCTGATGCCAGGGGCTTAGGTGGAGAGCAACTGTTTTGAGAATGATGAGGACAATGAATGTACAGATGTGCTTTACACAATGGATGTATGTATGGATTGTGATAAGAGTTGTATGAGCCCCTAATAAAACGATTAAAAAAAAGAAACAATAAAATCCAAATCTGATGAAAAAAAAAGTTTGCAAGTGACCAAAGTATAGCAATCAATCTCTAGACACTTGGAACGCAGAGAAGGCAAGTTAAGAGTAGGAGGAAGAAATACATTGTGTTCATGCTTCCATGAACAACTTGCCCATTTGCCATTAGACCAGAAAACTGGATGGTGCCGGAGACCATTACTCCCCATCTTGATCAGAGAGTCGAGATTCTATAGAATAATCCTGATCAAAGGGGGGAAGTAGTGATTTCTAATTCTTATGACTGTAGACTTTCTGAAGCCATAAAGCAGCGGTTCTTAACCTTCCTTATGGGATGGCCCTTTAATACAGTTCCTCATGTTGCAGTGACCCCAACCATAAAATTATTTTCATTGCTATTTAATAACTGTAATTTTGCTACTGTTATGAATTGAGCAACCCCTGTGAAAGGGTCACTTGACCCCCTAAGGGGGTTGCGACCCACAGGTTGAGAACCACTGCCATAAAGGCTAGAGGAACCCTTGAAACTACTGCCTCAAGGTAAATGCATGTTTTGAGATACACGGATAAATCAGAACACGTGCCTGTATGAAGGTGAGCCGCATTTAGTCTATTTGAAAATGTTAGCGATTTGAAAATGCAAATTCATTTGAAACTTTAAGTATATATACAAGTCCCCCAAATCAGAACTTTTCTAAGTAAGTATCCCAGATACAGTTCCTTCCTTGAATCTGTACTCCTGCCTATGACTGGAATAAATTTATTTAGAACCGATTATCATTCGGGAATGAAGTTCCTTTGTTTTTCCTGCCTCATGATTTATCCATCTGATTGTGAATCCTTGCGCATCATATGACCACGTGAGAATGGTCTCTCTCAAGCAGAAAATGATAGGACTATGGAATGTGTGGGTAATTGCATCCAGGAACAACTGTCTCTTTTTCCACAAGACCAGAGCTAACTGGTACCCACCTATCATTACTAAACATTTTTTTTAATCACAAGTGAAAAAAAAATGCAGAATAGAATTTCAAATTCTCAGAGACACCAGGTACTACTGGAGCCATGATGGTTTCATGAGCACCTGAAGTTTTAGCCTTGAGATAATGTTTAAACCTACAACTAAAAAAATATCTCCTGAGGCTGT
This sequence comes from Tenrec ecaudatus, assembly GCF_050624435.1. NCBI lineage: Eukaryota > Metazoa > Chordata > Mammalia > Afrosoricida > Tenrecidae > Tenrec > Tenrec ecaudatus. The sequence goes on along the minus strand of NC_134538.1, from coordinate 144,904,642 downwards.
CTTAAAACAAATTGGTAGTTTAACTTTACTCTTAAGATAAAGGGTGATGTTTGAACAGTATGCTCTTTAAGAACTACTTATTTGGGATCCAGTTGGCAACAGCAACGCAAATGATTAGAGAGGAAACTTAGGGTGTCAGTGAGTTTGTGGTACTGAAGTAGGAACAACTTCACATGGGATCAGTGTCACTAATTGACCATGTGGAACTGCTAAACTTCTGTGTATTTCGTTATGTGTACTCTCAACAATAATAGCGTAAATTAAATGTAGGGAAATGGGCATCAAATTTTTTCTCTCTATTCCAGGTAAAATAAAAGAATTAGAAATCATTTTCATAAACATATCTATATGTAGTCATCAAAGTATGTGTGTACATCAATCACTGCTTATTTAAAATTTTCACAAAGTTCCCTTCAAATCATTTTTTATAAATTTACATTCCCATGAAGATATAAGGATAAGACAAAAAGTATTGCTACAAAAATAATAGATGCCTTTATTAGATAGTTATATTAAAATGTGAGGAAACTGTCTCTTGACATATCCTCCTACAAGTTCTATAAGCTTCCGAAGGTGATGCTTTCCGCTCTTTAACCCTTTTCTGAAAAGGTCTCTAATCTTTGATTTACACTACATCAAAATGACAGTTTTGGCATTCTTCCAGGACACAAATCTTGCTTTTCAATGCTCTTTGACTTTAGAAAACAAGAATGGTGGAGAGGCAAACTCAAAACTACAGGGTGGATAGGAGAAGGTTTCCCTCATAGGACAGCCCCTGCTCCCCTCAAAGACTGAGCAGGTGCAGTGTTGTCATGGGGAAATAGTCTAACTGCCATTCTCCTGATGTTTTTTCTCACCAATGAAGTTTCCGATTGTCAAGATCCCCAAGAAGGGGAGATACCAACACTATATATTATATATATATATATATATATATATATATATATATATATATATATATATATATATATATATATATATTGGTTTACAGGGAAGTTTTTCAGGGTATGGAGAATATGTGATCAGTAATCAGTAGTGAGAGACATGCAGAATGTTTATAAATAAAATGCAGTTTCTTCTTTCTTTACAGTTAAATTTCTTTATAGTTTAAATCTACATCGTGAGCTGGCACATTCCTAAGATTGAAGAGAGATCTTGAGATTCCCCCAAAATTGCATACCAAGTTTTCAGATATTGTAATAAAAAATATTATGACCCAATAAAGGTCCCCAAATTGTCCTATGTCCTTCAAGAAAATCTTCAACATGGCACTTTGGAGTCCCCAAATACCAATCAGCTTAGTCTTCAGAATCACTCAACGAGCTGCACTACATGAGAAAGAACACAGCATCATGCTTGGAAGAAGATTTATTAACCACCTGTGCTTTGAAGGTATGACTTTGCTTACAAGAACGGGCAGAGGGGTTGCAGTCCTTGCTGATGAAAATGAAAGACTGTTACCTTTTGTAAGGATTGCAACTTCACCTAAAGAAAACCACTGGCCCAACAGACAACAGCGTGATAAGCAGGAAAAGATTGAAGTTGCAAAGGATCTCGTTTTACTTGGATCAACAATTGACATTCAGAAAAGCAACACTCGAGAAATCGAATGGTGTGCTCAAGACCTAGCTACAGCGCTAAAAAGCAAAGCAGTCACCTTGAAGACTAGGGTGTGCCTGACCCAAGCCATGGTGTTTCCGATGGCCTAAAATCATGTGAAAACTGGACAATGAATAAAAAGAATCACAGGAAAAAAAGATGTATTTGAGTTATCATGCGATCAAAGAATATATGGAAAATCCTGCAGACTTCTAGGGGATAAAGAAATCTGTATGGAAAGACACGCTGCCAAAATACTCATTAAAATTGAGGATAACAAGACTTCCCTTCCCATAATATGGACATGTCAAGATAGATCGATCCATGGAAAAGGCCATCAGGTTTTCAAAACTGAAGGTCAGCTAATAATAATAAATTAAAATAAGACCCTCAATAAGAAGGATTGGCAGAGTGGCTATAACAATGGGCTCAAAGGTAACAACAATTCTGAGTTTGGAGCACGATCAGGCTATGTTCCATTACGTTGTACAAAGATTTGCTGAGTCAAAACTGACTCAGCAGCACCTGGCAACACTAATAACCTTTGAACTGACCCCTCTGCTATGAATGTAGCTGCCCACTAGTTAGACAGTCCCCTAGGAAGTGATTGTTTTGGATTTTTATTTCTTAAAAGCTCACTGAAAGTCATATTACTAAGAGAACTCATGTTCTACGGTCCATTGATTACCAAGATACATTTTAACCTGCTTTGTTTATACTATACCACTGCATGTCACATAAACACAAACCTGAGTAACAATCCTTGTTTACTTACCTTTATATGTGACAATATTCATTTCTTTGGACCCTTATAAACCTGAATTGCATACCTTTCTGATAATTTGTGACATTACATTAATTAGAATAAAAATAGATTTTTGTATGGTGAGATGTAATTCATTAACATGGCACTCTGGCCATAATTCCTTAGGTGACATATTAGAATTCTGGACTCTCTGCCTGTGGCTATAATCCCATTTTGGAGGATGTTTTCTGCTATATTAATGGACAGGATTAAGGTGTAACCAAGTCAGACCTTTTGTTTCTGTCTGCTGAAAAACAGAAACCACACTTCCATCAAAGCCATTGATGTGTGTGTAGGGGCCATTTTGGACAGAGAGTCAAAGCCCAGGACCATTGGGAAAAAGATCTGTCTGAAGTTTTGGAGGCCAAAACCAGAGGTACCAGAGACTTTGGGACAGAGCAAAGAAGCCAGTCCAAATCTAGAGGACAAGGCAAGGAAATCTGATGGAACTGTGAGGCCCAGCAACGAGGCAGGTGGGCTTTCTGGTCCACAGATGACGAGCCAAGGGACTGCATGGCTGCGAAGCTGAGGCCAGAGAGACTTGGCTGCTGGCTGAGGATAGGTTTCGCTGTGGGCCAGTGATTATATCTGTACTCTTATTGAGCCTGACTTGTGTAAATCTATTAACTTCCCTAAAAGACACACACACAATTTTAAGTGTTATTTGTGAGTTCTGTGTGGCTATTGCAATGAGTTGTTAAGCACCATCAATGTATCCTGGCTGGTGTCAGAACAGCGCCAAATGCATAGAGCATGCAGTATGTTAATCTGGGTGCATTAGAGAAACAAATCCACAGGAAATCATACGTATATGAGAGAGTTTTATATAAAGGGTAAATGCACATCAAGAAAACATCCCAACCCAGTGCTGCCCAAGCCCACAAGTCCAACATTAGCCCATATGTCTGATATCAATCCACAAAGTCCCCCTCCATCTCACAAAACACACATAATGACGCCGACTGCAGGAGGAAAGCTAAATCAGTGAATGTGTAAGCATCTCAGCGCTGGCAGCGGTCTCCACACGGCTGCTCCAGCACCTATGACTGCATCGGGGTAGGTCCATGTGGCTTCTCCTCAGGGATGTCTTGCAGGAATTGAGTCTTGCCAGCTGAAGCAGGGAACTGGCTAAAGCAGCTGCACCCTGGCCCGACCATCAGAAAGCAAGAGACCTGAGAACTAGAAAGGCGAGGCTCACTGATCCATTTATCTCTCCACCCTTCAATTAATCCCACATGTATTTATCGGCCAGATTGGCACAATAAACTTTAGATATCTCATGGAGGTATGTATGACCCCTATCTCCTCACAACAGAGAAGCCAGACATAGCCCCCTAAAATGCCATGCTTTGCATAGGGCATTGATTATGTGTTAAAAGCTACACATGTGTGACATATAAATGTATATGTCTTTGTGTATAGGGAAGATAAACGAATGTTGTCATGTTTATTTGTTTCAAATATATTTTTGTGCCCCATGTTTACTATTATTTGAGTATATCTACAAACACCCATATGCATACGCTGTAGATGTATGTATTGTATGTAAAACAAAATCAAAAGTGGTTAACTAGTAGATTCTAACTCATGGTGACAACATATGTACATATATACATATGTGGCAGCATATACATAGACTTTTGAAATCATAAACAACCTTATAAATTTTACAATGAAGAGGAGGTTAGGAAGTGTATTTTTAATTTGTTTTTAATTTTTATTTATTTTATTTTGCAGCTTTTATAACAGTCCCTATATCCATTGTGTCAAGAACATTTTTGTAATTTACCCTAGAAGAGGTCATGGGTAGACCTGAGGAAATATTGTAGATGAAGAAATGGCTTGTTCAAGAACGTGGAAGCTTGGAAGATGTCAGTGTGGTTGAATTATCACAAGAATATGTAGATAATGTGAACAATCCTGCAGTATGAAACAAGCTTTTATTGCAAAGATACCAGTGGCCAGGTTAAGAAATTAGAACTTTAACCTCTAGTAGGTTGCCTTATTCAACGAATATGTTGTTTGTTAGCACTGGGTCATGACCACTGCATGCTAGACCTAAATGTTGATCAGTCCTACGCCATCTTCATGGTCTTAAGTGTATTTGAGTCTTTTGTGTAGTGGTGGTGTGTAGTGTCTTCTAGTCCATGGACTCATCTGCCAGCACTCTATGGGATCATATTTTGCTTTGATACATCGGATTTTCATTGACTAAATTTCAGAAGTATATATCCAGACTTTTCTTCTCAATCTGCCTTTATCTTGATGTTCTGCTGAAACCTGTCCACCATTGGTGACTCCACTAGTGTTGACATTTAAGTTGCCCATTTCCAGGATCATAACACCAAATCATCGCTATATGATAAACTGACAAACAGATCGTTGCTAAATCCTTTAATTTTGCCTCATCTGCTCTCACGCCTCAGTTAGTTCTCCGTTGAAGTAGCACCCTAACACTTCTTACAGCTGTGTTCAGTCAACATTTTGCTTTATCTAATGCTTTACTTCATTTCTGTTTTCAAATAGATCCCAGTTGGGGGCGCTGTTGGATAGGCATTGGCTTACTAGCCACAAGGTCAATGGGTTAAAATCTCCAGCTGCACCAAGGGCTGAGCCTATCCGCCCCATAAAGACGTACAGCCTCTGCAACTCTATCCATTAGAATTGACTTGATGGTAATAGGCCCAAAGATGGGCTTTCTTCAACTTTCTTAGTAGTTCTCAGCTGAGAAGCCCTGGTTTTGAGTAAGCTAGCACCTTTGATTGCAATTTCCCTAGTGTCAACAAAGCTCCCTCCCATTAATGACTTCTCTCCTCATAGTCCTTGTGAACAGATTCATCAGGAACCTTTGCAATTAATATGCTTATGCTAGTGTTACTGGTGCAATTGCAAATTTATAATTAACAATTCATAATATAATTAATACTAACATTTCAACCAAGTACCACAGCTGACAAATTTCTGATTAAATGAACGCACTAAATGTGCATTCAACAAACATTTATCTACAACTACTGTCTGCGACATGGTAATTAGATAAGGATTGTGAGACAATGACAAATCAATTCCAATGGCAACTGTGCAATCACTTGAAAAATTAAAAGAAAACTCACAAGTGGGTCATGTTATGCTAGCAATCATTTAAAATCGCGCAACTCTGATACACGAGTTATAAGTTGACACTGCACGAGATGTTTGTTGTATGCAATTATATATTAATAAAGTGATGGTTAGAGTTTTCCTGTAAATAGCAGATAATAAATTATATTCCGATTTGTAGACCATATGGTCTCTGTTGTAACAACTCAACTTTATTCTTATAATGTGAGCATCGCTGTGCTGCGGTTGATAATGTAAACCAGCAGGACAGAGTAGAATGACCCCCTGTGGTTTTAGAGGCTGGAATCACTACAGATAGTAGGTCTTCAGGTCTTTTCTTAAGCAGAGCAGCAGGGGTGGAGGGGGAATCCCAACCTCTTTTAGTTTAGCTGGTAGGCAGTGAGCCCCCAGAGCTCTTTAAAGCAGTCACAGGCAATATTTATTATAATTTGTGTGGCTGTGTTTCCTGTGTTCCAGTGAAACTGTACTTACATAAATGGCTATCTAACTAGATTTGACCTCTCAGATTATACTTCGGCAATTTTTTTTAATGGGCATACAATGATCCATGCTCTACCTTTATTATCTATTGGCGCAAAGTAACCTAGGGGGGGAAATGTTCTTTTTCAGAATCTCTTTCATAATGTAAGTTGAGGACATGCCAGATGTTAATTGTTTAGAGGTTAGTCATTCCTACTACAGCCACGTCTCAAAAAAAGGATAAATGTTTTAGAATCTTATGTCACCATGTATGAAACACATGCTCTAGGTCAGCCATTCTCAAACTGTGGGTCCTGACCCATAGGGGGTCGAACAACCCTTTCAGAGGGTCACCTGATTCATAACAGTAGCAAAATTACATTTATGAAGTAGCAACGAAAAAAATTTTATGGTTGGGGGGTCACCACAACATGAGGAACTGTATTCAAGGGTCACAGCATTAGGAAGGTTGAGAAGCACTGCTTTAGGAGATGATGTACCTAAACTCAGCAGGTCTGATGGCATGCTACTAGCTTCCTAAGTGCATGAATCTCTGGTCAAAAGACAACAGAGTAGGCTTCTAGCTCAAGTCCAAAGAACCAAAGTCCGATGATGATGATGACAGACCAGATGAAAAATCCAGATCAAGCAAAAGTAAGATAGCTCTCCCAGAACATCCATGTACATTGGAAGGAGACCACACACCCAAAATATTGTACCTGGCACAGGGTAAGATAAAATGAGGAAAGCCTTCAGTAAGATGGATTGGCACAGTGGCTGCAAAAATTGGCTCAAACATAAGAACACTATGTTAGTCCTAAGACTGGCACAGGACTAGGTAGTGCTAGATCCTTTGAGTTAGAAATACCTCAGTCCTTGGCTTTGCACAAGAAAGAATTCACACTGAAGCCTGGTCTTTGATCCAAGTGAGTTTTCTTTTTTAATAAAGGGTATTACAGCTTCAGGTATTACAGTAAACTGAACACAAGACAGACAGAGAGAGAGAGAGAGAGAGAGAGAGAGAGAGAGATTGAGAGAGAGAGAGGCTGTGGCACAGCTGTATGGACCGCAGCCCGGCCATGCTGAACTGTGTCTGAGCCACTGGGAGCAAGTAGGTGGTCGCAACGTTTCTGGCTTTTTCAGGGACCCCCTTGGGAGGCATGGTCTATGGCACTGTTTGACCCCATTGGCTGAATTAAATAAACCTGATCTAGGTGGGCCAATCCAGGTGTACCGCCCACCTAGGTGCATCGCCCGTTACGGGAGCTCGAATTCCTGAGCATGCCCTATGGACACCTTCGTCCCTGTTCTAACTACCTAACAGTGGTGTTTCAATCCGTGGTACATAGACTTATTATGAGCTGGAATTGGCTCAATGGCACCTAACAATAATAGCAACAGTGGACTGCCAAAAGAAAAACAAAATCTGTTTTGGAAGAAGTACCACCAGAGAGCTCCTTAGAAGCAAAGTGGCAAGACTTTGTCTCAAGTTCCCTGGACATGTTGTAAGGAGAAATCAGGCCCTGAAGAAGGACATCATGCTTGGTAAAATAGAGGGTCAGAGAAAACGAGAAGGTGCTTGATAAGACGGATTGTCTCACTGCCTGCAACAATAGGCTGGTACATGACATAACATGACATGACATAACACAACATAACACAACATAACAAACATAACATGACTTAACATAACAACAATTTTAAGGATGACAAAGACCAGGAATCTCTTTATTCTGTTTTACATCGGGATATATAACTTTGAACTGACATAAAGGTACCTACTTCTAGTCTCTTTCTAGTTAATTCCGACACAGGAAGCATTTCTATCTAATGATATTGTTACTATTAGGTGCCTTCAATAACTCCCTCAATTTCTGGACAATGTCCTTTCTTCAATACACAAGCACCCTATAGAGTGAGCACAGTCCCTTTAGAGAAGGGTAGAAAGACAATGGACTATAAACTGTTGGCTGACTCTCAGAATGTTGGCAGTGTCACAGGGTCTTTATTAAGGCACATAGTTTCACCATTTTTTAAGGAGTTATGGGCCCAAGAGCTGTGGATTTGATGAGGATTTGAATTTGATGCGAAATAAGTAATAACAAGCATCTTTGTTTACACAAATCCAGTGAGACATTAGAAGATGCCTAGCTATATCAATTCAGGGAAAATCAAGAAACTGCAATACAGTGAATTATTTAACGTGACTCTCCTAGCCACAGTTTCTATAGCCCCTGCCAACTAACCTTTATTTTCTGATGAATTTGGGTAAGAGATGTTTAGGGAAAATGCTGATAGGATTTAGTTGTGAGTGCTTGTTAACAAGATAAATTGTGATTGCATCTCTTGCTGGGTATAAAATGAGCCATTTCAAAAGCAAGAGGTAGATTTCATTATGAGCAAGAGCCGGGAGTGTGTCCTTGAGACCTGAAGATCTCTGTGCAGTAAACCACCTCGATCCAGGAAGACATGGTTGGCAAATTATGTCAGAGGACCAGCATCAGAACCCAGAGTCAGAGCATGAGACAGAGCAAGTAAAGCTGAGTGTTAGAGTAGGCAGGGAATGCAAAGTTAGCAATGCAAGTTAAGAAACCACTACACTTGCCTGGCCTACCACAGTTTATATGACAGTAATATATGGTTGTAGCGTCTCTGCTTCCAGGAATAATGCCCTCCATTCTCTTCTACCCTCTAAATACCAACTACAATTTTCATTTTCAATTGCGAACTATAAACCAACACCTCACAGAAAAAAAAAATTCCTGGAAACTAGTTCCCACTTTGGGCAGGGAGTTAGGGGATTGAAAAGATTAGTAGTAGGCCTGACACACAGTGCTTCCTTTCTAGATTAAAAGGTGGTCAAGTCACTTGATCAATTTTACAGAAACATTTCCTTGCTTTTGTTTCTGTGTTTCATATCTTATAAACTGAGGTTAAGCAATGCTATCAAGCATTAAATTGCACTTCTATTTTAGATGCCATTGACCCAAATCAGATTCTAAGTCTTATTAGTAAGTAAAAAAAAATGTTTCATTCTCTGTGGAGTTCAAATCTAATATAAAGAGCAAGTAGCAGGCTTCCAACAATCACCTTGATGAGGTCTCAATGAAATTGTCTTCCTACATCATTGAAGCACCTGACTTAAATAAGGTGACAAACATAGGTGATAGGTTCCAATGGGGACCTTTTATATGTCAAGGAAGTTGCTTAATTTACTGTCAATTTTTAACATTATTTTTTAATTTAATTAACATCATGTGAGAAATATTTTCATTCAGATTCAGTTGTTGATTATAACCACTTGGGTTTGTACTAAACCACAACATAAAGTTTTGGGGTGGCATTTTATTTTTATTTGTATTAAATAAAAATGGATCTTATATACAGAAAAACACAAAGCATTGTTTAGTGACTTTTAAATTAATATTCTGTGTTGTCAGTGAAAGTTTAAGCAGAAAATTATGTTCCTACTTAACAATTTATAGGGATATTGTTCAGTGACATTGCTTAAATTTTTCACAATGCATCAACATTCTCACCATTTTCATTCCATTCGTTTACTTTGCTGCACATTTACCCTCTTACTTTCTCATTTTTGTTCTAACAGTCTTTTCCCAACTAGGGATGCTAGAATGATCCAGGGGGACTGCAAAAGTAGATATCTATACTTCATCCAGCATTTTGGATTATAGTACCAAATTTTTAATTGCCACCGGGGTGCTGAGTAAACTTTTTTCCTATAAAGAGGATGGCAGGCCAAATATTTTGGAAAATCTATACTTAGGGTAAATAATTGTGTTTATGTAAGAAGTTCTGGTGACTCACTGGCTAAAAGTACTCAGGGCTTAACTCAAAAGTCGGAGGATCCAACTCACCAAATGCTCTGTAGAAAGTAGATATAGCAGCGGGCATACTTAGGGTTGCAGCCTTGGGAATTCTATATGGTGGTTCTACCTTGTCCTATTCTAGCAATATAGCTATAATTGTCTCCATGGCAAAAGGTTTGGTTTGGTTGGTATCATATAGCTAATCTTAATCATTCTTATATTCTAAAGAAAACAAGCTGAAGGAATAGCAATTAAGAAATTGTTATAAAAAACCTCCTAAACCTTATCATTAATTTGTGGATATAGAATAATATTTCATTAAGAAGCAATGTTAACATGTCTAAATGATCGGCTAGTTTTTTTGTTTTCATCCCATTATAATAACCACAACCCTCTTGTCCCATAACTACAATAAAATGACAAAGAGTCCATTTCACTTTACAGAAATATTCATAAACTAACTGTTCATCTTTTTTGCTATTTTCCTCACAGAAGATAAATGAACTAAAACCAAACAAATCTAGGCTTTTTACTGTCAGGAGTCATGAGCTCTCAGGATAGAAACCAAAGAAATGGAAGGTCCTAATCTGACATTAGGGACTTTGTATATTTTTATAGATACCTCCTTTGATGCCTCTCTTCTTCCATGGTTTGTCCTTTGTCTCCAAGGTTAGAGGCAGAACAAGAATATCAAGAAAACATATTGCCTAGATTCGCTGATACGTAATTAATTTTGAGGGTTGCTAAACCATATGTGACACCAGTGTTTACCATTGAAAAATGTTCATACTAATTGATTACGTATTTTTTTCTTGAGTACCTCATGTTCAGGGTAGTCTTTGAAATGCCAGATCACTAAATCCAAACTTAAACACTAGAGTCATTTGAAACCCACGAGTCACGGTGATGGAATCCAGCCTCACTCATGGCGACTCTGTAGGCCCAAGTAGAACTTTCCACTGAAGGTGTGCCAGACTATACCTCTCCAGAGGAGCACACAGACTTATTTTTCTCCTGTGGAATGACTGCTGGGCTTCAGTCACCATCCTTGTAATTAGCAGCTTTTATATTCCTTTATAATTGGGAGACTTTGTTCTCTAACGTAGTTTTAAAAATGTACCTCTACTTTTATAGTTAAGTATCAATGACAGGAAAATTAAAAGCAACTAATCACATTTAAAAAGGACTTTCACCAAACAATTAGATTTGGGGTCTTGTGTAGTAGAAATAAAGAAGCATTGGATATGTAATGACCTAGGCATTGAGCTCCTAACTTCAAGGCCAATGGTTAGAACTCAAGAGCTATTCCTTGGGATCAAGACGATGCTGCTTGCTCCCCGAAAGACTCAAAACCCGAAGAAGGGAACTCTACTCTGTTCCATAAGGCCACTCAGAGTCAGTGAACCAATTGGCATTGGGTTTAGTAGTTTATTTGATCTGCTTTGATGCTAGTACATATTGAGTTTTGCATATATGTGCATCTGGTTTATCTCATGTTTTGGTTGAAACTACTAAATGTTAAACAAACAAACAAAAACATGTCCAGAAGGATAGTGGAGGGTTAAAGAGCACAGGCTCTGGAGTCATACTATTGAAACTCAAAATTACCCCCAATAAGAATCTAGATTTGATAAATTATCCTTTGTGTCAGCTTGGCTGGGCCAGTGTTCTCAGGGGGTTGGCAATGAAGATGTAGTAACTGCCCATGGAGCTAGGTGGGTGTGGAGCAGACATGTGTCAGGCTGTTCACCACAAGGTCAGAAGTTTGAAATGACCAAGCACTCTGAAGGAGAAAGACAGGGTTTCCTCTTCCCTTAAGAGGTACAGCTGGGAACCTCATGGGGGCAGGTCTAGCCTGTCCCACAGGTTCACTATGAATCATAATGGACTCGATGGCAGTAGGTTTGATTTTGACCTTTTAACCCCTGCGATGATGTGATCTAACAAAATGTAATCTTCTCCATACTAGGATCTACTATAAGTAAGAAATCAGCTGTAGAAAGATTGTGGTAGGATCCAGCATGCTTACAGGGATCACAGACTTAAGCCAATCAATTGTAAGGTTTCCCTGGGGGTGTGGCCTGATGCTAATATAAGTGGATGTTGTGAAAACTTTACTTAATTTTGCTGAGTCTGAACCTCCTCTCTGGCTCATCCTCCAACTTCAGATTCTTTTAACTTCAGCCAGTGGCCTGATGTATTGCCTGCCAATCATGGAAGTCACCAGCAGCCTGCCATCATACCTGCTGACCTTGCTTTTCTTCGCTTTTGTAGCTACAAGTCTGTCATTTTTCTGCTGATAGCAGATTCATCAGCACTGCCATCTGCATGAGTCAGGGGAAGCCTCAGCCTCACACCTGACCCAAGGGCTTAGAAAATGCTTGGACGTGGAGGTTGTTCTCCAGTACATCTGTGTGAGCCATTTTCTTGACATAAATTGCTCTCTTCATAAACATAATAAGCTCCATTGGTTTTGCTACTCTATAGAACTCATCTACAACACTAGAGAGGTTACTCAATTTTGTGCATGTAAAAATGAGAGAAATAATAATACCAACCTCATAAATAAAACATACAAACATTTAAAGTTTTGCCCAGTACATGGTAAAGATGTAAAAAGAGTAATTATTATTACTTATTAAAATTTCAAATATATTTTGTCCAATTAAATAGAGAGATGAGAAATACATTTTCCTATCTCTCGCTCCCACAGAAGCAGACCCAATTTGTAATAGTTCCCGGAATGTGCCTCATTTTCGTATAACTAAAAAATTAAACTTCCTGTTAATGCCTTATCATAGGGAGATGTTTCTTCTTTTAAAATTATATTTTGTTTCTTTTGTCTTCTCTTTTTTTCCCTCTTACCCTCCTTTTTAAACCAGTTTTTATATCCAACTCTTTCAGGAAACTCTCAGGAAGTTTACATAATTATTTTTTATTTTTTTAACTTCTACCAGATATCTGCTTTCAGATCTTAGCTTCACTTTGAAATTCTAGGCACTGGCTATTGAAGTTTTTTCCATATTGATTTATTCACAGTGTAGACACAAGACACCAGCTCCTCACTGGGAGAAGACTGTGGGATAGTTCTAAACAGTACTGTAGCAAAAATAAAGGTAAAACCAAATTCTAAAATATCATACACCCCCTAAACACACAAGATGTGTATGTGTGTGTGCGTGTGTGTGTATCACGACTGAAAGCCCAGAGTTGATTTGCTTTCCCCACCCCATCCTAATTGTCTGTTTTGTTTGTTTGTTTGTTTTTTAGAGTAAACAATACTTAAACACGGCTGCCGTGTATGACTTGTGCAGAAGAAGCCTGCGGTCACATGGGAGAGAAAAGTCATTTCCTCATGAACATGGTGACAGGCTGAAGACTCCTTTATTCTACTTAAGTCTTTCTCAAAGATCATATGTATGGTTTGATGGATAATTTATGCCAGAAGATATCAATCTTGAAATTCAAACATTAATTTAGGACTTAGAATATAATAATAAGTACTCGTAAGCATTATCATTGTTGAATGCTATTGGTGGGTTTTGACTCATGAAAACCCCATGTGTGCAGAGTAGCACACAACTTGGCAGGGTTGACAAATAAAAGATGTTTAGAAAGCAGACAACCAAAGCTCTCATCAAAGGTATTTCTTGAGGGGTTGAAACCAACCATATTTTGACTCGCCATCAAGCAATTTACCATTTTCAGCAACCAGGAGTTTAAGCCTGCTAATTTATTGATCTATATCAAAGCATAGAAAAAAAACATGTTTACTTGTGTTTCTCTGTGTGGTTTATCCTCAACTTTTATAAATGACATCAACTATTTAAGCAATTGTTAGGTTTTGTATATTTGAATCTCATTTTAATTTGGATAATTTTTAACTAAGAGAATTATAGATCAAATAAATTAATTGCAGTGAAAAGTAAAAACACATTAAAATTGATAGCAAATATGTACCACTCGTCTATATTTTTCTAAGGAAGACCTGGTATATCATATTGTATGGTTCCAGGGTGATTTGATAACTATTTGTTAGTTTTTTTGCCTGCCTGGTTTTAGGTAAGGAGCCGTGGTGGCAGAGTGGTTTAGCGTTGGGCTGCTAACCATAAGGTCGGTTCAAAATCACCAGCTGCCATGGGGAGGAGGAGGAGGAGGAGGAGGCCCTCTAATCTAGTAAAGAGCTACAGCCTTGGAAACCCACAGGAGTAGTTATATCGTGTTCTATAGGGTCACAATGAGTCAGAATCAATTGAGGGCAGTGAATTTGATTTTGGCTTTTTGTTATGCCTATGATTTTTCTATACCTGCTTCAATGTATATTTATGTACTTGTGCTAGTCTGAGTAGACTAGAGAAACAAATTCATGAGCATGCTCAGATGTATAGGAAAGAGGTTTATATACGAGAACAGTTGAATATTGAGAAAACATCCCAGCCCAGTCCAGATCAAGTCCATAAGTATGATATTAGCCCATATGTCCATAAATCTATAAAGCCTTCTTCAAACTCATGAAACACATGCAATGACACCGAATGCAGGAGGGTCACAGACCAGTGTGTGGGGAGTCTTATGGATCCAGTGGTGGTATAAGCATCTCAGTGCTGGGAGGGGTCTCCATGTGGCTTCTCTGGCTGTCAGGCTCTGGCGTAGTTCCATGTGTCTTGTCAGTAGAGCATCTCTCAGGGAGTCAGTGTAGAGAGAGAGTGTCTCCACCTCCAAGGAGGAAACGCAGGAATTCCCAGTATCCCCAAGGGAAGGCCATGCCCACACAGAGGCTTCATTGGCTCTAACCAAATTGACAGACTAGACTCTACCCTTCACTCTTAATCCTCTCAACTCCCAAATTGACACCAGATTATGTAACTACCACTTGTTCCTTGAAATTTGGGTCAAGTTGTATTTCTTTGTTTATTAATTAATTTACTTTTAATTGTTTTATTATGCTTCCTCCTACTTTTCAAAATTACTTTCATCCCTCTCTTCCCAGAAACATCTATTTAGATTTTACGATATCTTTGTTCATTTAGTGTCACAGTAGAGACACTATAGCAAAGTGCTAACACAAGAGACTCATAATTCTTCTTTATAAAAAGGGCCATTTGTTTTCATTGCTTCCCCCTAAGACCAAAAACAATAATGAAGAGACAACCTAAAAAAAAATCAATTATTTGAAATATTTTGGTTTTAGTCAATTTGAAGGGCCTATTTCCTGAATCCCTTTGTACGAAATAAATTGTTTTTCATGACAAGATATACATTAACTTATCGAACTGTCTCCATAAGCCAAATGAAATAGTCATAAATGTGTTTTCCATCCAATTCCAATATAGATGTCCAGGACCACATTTACCCTATATGAGCAATAGAAGATCTATGTCATAATTACATGATTTTAAGAGAAAAAGGACTATGTTAACACCACTGATTCACTACAGCCACCTCTGAAATCTCCACTTTTTAAAAAAACATTTTATTAGGGGCTCATACAACTCTTATCACAATCCATACATAAATCAATTGTGTAAAGCACATCTGTACATTCATTGCCCTCAACCTTTTCAAAGCATTTGCTCTTCACTTAAGCCCTTGGCATCAGGTCCTCATTTCCCCCCTCCCTCTTTCCTTCCCCCTCCCTCATGAACCCTTGATAATTTATAAATTATTATTTTGTAATATCGTGCCTTGTCCAACGTCTCCTTCACCCCCTTTTCTGTTGTCCATCCCCCAGGGAGGAGGTCACATATAGATCCTTGTAATCGGTTCCCTCTTTCCAACCCACTCTCCCTCTACCCTCCCAGTATTGCCACTCACACCCCTGGTCCTGAAGGTATCATCCTTCATTCACTCTGGTAAGTTTTTTTGTTCTGGTGATGCCTTATGCCTGATCCCTTCGACACCTGGTGATCGCACAGACTGTTGTGCTTCTTCCATGTGGGCCTTGTGGCGTCTGAGCTAGATGGCCACTTGTTTACCTTCAAGCCTTTAAGACCTCAGATGCTATACCTTTTGATACCTGGGCACCATCAGCTTCCATCGCCACATTTGCTTATGCACCCATTTGTGCTCAACAATCTTAACATGGAGGTGTGCACCCAATGCTATGCTTTTTTTGTTCTTTGATGCATGATAACTGATCCCTTCAGAACCTCATGATCACACAGGCTGTCTTCTTCCATGTGGGCTTTGTTGCTTCTGAGCTAGATGGCCGCTTGTTTAACTTCAAGCTTTTAAGACCCCAGCAATTACACAGCAGATACAAAAGAGGGTGAGAAATAAGAGCATTTAATATTAACTTCAATATTAAAAATAAACTGAGAGCACAAATACAATAGCTAGCTTCTTCTCACTTTTCTGTTATAACATGATACTGTGTTTACTTGACATTATAGAGTGTAGAAGGGAGGTGAGAATTATATACACCTTATGCTTTAAAGAAAGCACTACAAAATTCAATGAAAAATGAGATTTGTGGCACCTTTATATGGAACCTGCCCTATTTGGATAATAAGCACAGGATATTGATTGATTGCTTTCCAAATTGTTTTAAAAAATTAAGTTTAATACATAGCATAGCAATAGTACATTTCAAAATTACTAGCACTATAAAAGTTAAACTAGTTATCCTAACTTCTTGAAAGAAGCATCTTGTCTTGAACTTTTTTTAACATTATGAATTATCTTTTGCATGATACTAGGCAAACTGTTGAACATTAAATCTCTATTAAGCAATTGTTTAAAATGAGATCAATCTGTATGGGCTTGAGACTTTTATGTGGCTTAACTTCAAGCAACTTTCTCCTTGTATATTCATAAACTCTTGAGTATGACTCATTAGTGAAAAGACACATTGATGGGTATTGGACACTAAACTTAGCAAAAATTAATTTCACAAAGATACAATAAAGAGACTGTGCATTACAATTTCACTGCAAAGAGATTTGAAATAAAAGAATACATAGGAAGCATAGATACAGTACAAATTTATAAGTATTTGCAGCAGAGATGCCCAAATCCTGATAATGAAAACAAATCCTATAGCTAGATATTCATGTCCTTTCAAAAATTGACAATCCGGCAATATATGTGTGAGAATAGGATACAGAAATTCATCATTAATTACAAAAAGTTGCTGATGAAAAAGTCAGCAAAAACATTTTAATCAAGGATCTAAATGGAAGAAAATATGGAACAAAACTTCAAACATATTCCATCTAGACTAATTGAATTCATTGATATGATGGAAATCCTAAATCTAATACAATAATGTGATATTTAAACCTTCATCCAACACTATACCATAAAGTCTTCCTTAAGTTACACAATTTAGTAAACTTTATGAAGTTATTTATCTTGGACATATAACTCTTATGAGCAAGTGTCTATATGTGTGTGTAGTAAACAAACAACAATTCATCCAAATCACAGATGAGATTTTTAGGGGTAGAGAGATAAAATTAATGGTGATGAAACAATAAGGGCAGAGATTGAATGGAAACAAAGCATGAACTATTTAAATCATGTTACTGATTTTTCCATGTGGAAAGTGTGAATGGATGTCTCATTTGAAGTATATTGCCACCACAATCAAACAAAATATTATTAACAAAGAGTCAATAAAATTTTATAAGACCAATAAAAAGATGGCATTTCATAATACAAGGCTGGTAAACGAAAGTTAAATGGACAAGAGAATTTCTTACAGATGGAACGCTATCAGGCATCCCTATCACCATCATCAAGAACATGATCACAGCAAAAATTCACTGAAAGCCATGAATCAGATGCTAGATTAAATACTTTAACCAACCCTAACACATAGTGATTCTCTACAAAATAAAGGTAAACAAACTAGACTGCAGCAGTTTAATCCTTACTAAGAAAGGAAATAATTTGCCATTGAGTCTCACGGGCCTAAGATTAAATTATTGCTCTCGTCTCATCCCTCAGTAGAAATCTTTAGATTAAAATAGCAACCTCTTACTTAATTTTGACTTCTATGAAATCAGTTATCAGTGATAAAACATCACACTCCTTATCTTATCTTTTGTATCATTGACAGTACTTTCCTAGTATAGTATCATTAATTCCTTACTAGTTGTCTTAGTCCGGGTAGACTAAAGTAACAAATTCATGGACATTCATATGTGTATAAGAAATACCTTTATGTACAAAAACAATTGAATATTGAGAACACATTTCAGCCCAGTCCAGATCAAGTCCATAAGTCAGATATTAGCCCATATGTCTAATACCAATTTATAAAGTCCTCTTCAGACTCACAAAACACATGCAATGATGGGGAATGCAGGAAGATCACAGGTCAATGGGTGGAAAATCTTGTGGATCCAGTGGAGTTGTAAGCATCTTAGTGTTGAGGGGTCTCCACGTGGCTTCTCCAGGTCCCAGGGTAAGGGCTCTATCAATGTAGCATCATGTATCTTGTTGGGAGGGCGTCTCTGAGGGAGTGAGTTAAGAAAGAGTGTGTCTCCCGCCTTCAAGGAGGAATACAGGAGTCCCGGAATCCTCAGGAGGTCATCCTCACACTGAGGTCTCTTTGGCTTTGACCCGATTGACAGACTAGACTCCATCCCTTCACTCTTAATCCTCTCAAGTCCCAAATTGACACCAGATTATGTAACCAACACCCTAGTGTAGTACTTTAAACACTTCAAAGAAAACTGTACTTTGACAATACTCTTTTAAACGTGTCTCTGTATTGAGTTACATCTCCTTGAACTTGATTTTTAAAATAGTTCTAAATTAAAATGTATGTACAAAAAAATGTACCTTCCTTTCTTATCTTCATTACTTTACCTCAAGTTCACATTAGCCATCTTTTCCACCAGGAGGGATCTACAAATCAGTCTTTATTGTTGCTCTTAGTCAGA
The DNA here is from genome assembly GCF_050624435.1 of Tenrec ecaudatus. NCBI lineage: Eukaryota > Metazoa > Chordata > Mammalia > Afrosoricida > Tenrecidae > Tenrec > Tenrec ecaudatus. The sequence continues at coordinate 144,885,941 of NC_134538.1, read as the reverse complement.
TGTCATCGCGTCAGTTCTGACTGACAGCAACCCCATGGACGACAAAACACTGTCCTGTTCTCACACTTGTTCTTATGTTTAAACCCATCAATGCAGCCACTGTGTCAATTCATCTTGTTGAATGTACCTTTAAATTTAATCTTATAAGGCACTAACTAGGTATAGAATATTGTTGTTGAGTTTTCTCTGTGGCATTTTCTAAACCTACTTGGCAGTATATGAAAAGTTGGGGGTATAGGATGACTTATATAACTAGCAAATCACAGTTTCTAAATGTCCATTTTAACAACTTAAGTCCAACACATCTGCAGTGATTAAAAAACAGAAAATAGATATTAATTTCTATGTGGTATTATATCCAAGTCTCAAAATTATGATTAACTATACAAAGGACTCTCCAATTTTACACAGGTACTTGTTCTAATAGAATGTCTTTCCTGTCAGTGAACACATAATTACTTCTGTAATGAAGGGGGTTAACTTTAAAGTACATGGAAATAAAAGGGATAAAAAGCATTCCAACTTTATATAAAGTTTGGAAAGGGACAAATAGATCCTAACAAGTGCTAAAACTGTCAGATATTTATAATAATAAAAAACTTAGGATATAACATTTAGACATATTTTGTTTTCATTTTAAACACCGACTACTATGTAATTCAGTAATTTGTTAACATTAGTGTTTCTTATCATCATTCCTCCTTTTTTAAGATATTAAAGATATTATATAAAGGAAAATAAATTTCTCTGGCCCATTTGCTATGGATTCTTTAATATTCTCCTTAGCAATATTTATGATAAAGGAAAAAAGAGATGACAAATCAGATCTCTCAGTGAAATTTCTCTTTATTAAACTTCTGACTTTTAACAAATTTTTTTCCATTCAATTTTTAAAGTATGTGGTAATTTTTCATTATAGAAGTCAGCCCTAAGTCCCCACCCCAAGCCAGTCCTGGGGCTTTGAGGCTCAGCTCAAGGGGAGTCCCTCTGGGACACGGGGGTACAGTGAATGGTGTGACCCTTTGCTGGGCATGCCTACACAGTAGGGTGTGCTGGGCCCCTCTATGGTTTCCCGTATGGGCGTCAATAAATTTCTTCCCTTTTGCTTAAAAAAAAAAGAAGTTGGTTCTTTATCACTGTAATGAATAGGAAATGGAAATATTTTAAAACTATCATCAAGGAATTGGTCTACAATTTGTACTTCTTTGGCAGGTTAGACTCTAGAGTTATTCTACCAAAATATATTCCAATCAGGAGATTTAGACACTCGACACTAACCCTGAGCCTACTAGCATCTGTATCCGTGGAAAGGAACCAAATTACATACATTCTGGCACCAGAGACTAGAATGGCTTGAAGTTGTAATAGAGACATTTTGTCTCTGGCCATCAGGGTTGCCACTATTTGGTGAGTTAAATTCTCTCTATCAAGCTGCTGATTGGACTAACTATTCCAGCCATGAAACAGATGAACTAGGTAGTACAGTTGAACTGGCTGGACTTACTGCACAAGATGAAGTCATTTAATTCATCTTCTATGATGAAAAATTCAGAAAGGCATAGAGTATCTTATATAGCCATAGATTCCAAGTTTATTCTTTAAACATATATATTACTATTTTGGAAGCATTAGACCTATGACGTTTTAGAAAAGGCTAGGAATGTCGCTTCTAAATTGTAGCACAGCATTTTAACAGCTTGAAAGAAAAGAGCAGTCATTCAGTTATAATGGTAAGTAGTTTTTATTTCTATTAAAATTATGTCAGATTCAAAATACTTGGGTAATCCTGGTGGATATTGTCAAGAACACTATGAAAGCTTACGTTCAGCTTTCCTGCAGATATTTTATTAAAATGAGGCTAATGGTACCATCCTTTCATGGTCTTTCTGTTGAACTTCCTCCATCACTACCGAAAATGCAAAGGCTTCTGATTGGGAGTAGAAACACAAACAGGAAGGGAACAGCACGGGAAGGTAGATTAGAGAACCGAATTCATGGAGATTCAGATGCATGGAAAAATTATAGGTTGCCATTTGCAATTGTGGGCTTATAGAGAAGAAAGTGCACTTAGTTTGTGGTACTTGCATTGATTTCTTATTTCTTACAATTTCCATCAACACAAAGAAAAATGATGTTTAATCATCTACTCATTAGTAGATCAAGTAAGCACCTTTTCAACTTAATCTACTTATTTTAACATTCTGTTCACCAAAATCCCCATGTTACATTGAGTCCATCGCTATTTATGATGATTATTCCATCTATGCATTCAGTGTTGAGCTCTTTTATTGATACTGTTCTCAAAGATGTGACTTGTAGTAAAGCTTTTTTCTTCTTTTCTTGCTTTTATCCTCTTTTCTTATCATTTTTCTTCATTTATTCCTCAATCTAAATGTTCTTCCTTTCTTATTGCTGCTTTAACACATTGCCATGGATGTAGTTGCTTAAACAATTTAAATGTGTTTTCCCACAGTGTGGAAGTTACATAATCTGGTGTCGATTTGAGAGGATTACAAGTGAAGGGGTGGAGCCTGGCCTGTCAATCAAGATATAACAAATGAAGCCTCTGTGTGGGCATGGCCTTCTCCTGAGAATTCTGGGAACACCTGTATTTTTCTCCTTAGAGGTAGGAGACATTCTTCTCTCTCTGCTCACTCCATTGGAGACGCTCTACTGACAAGATCCATGGTGCTACACCTGGGAGCTGGAAAAGCCACATGGAGCTACCCTGATGCAAATAGACCTCTGGAGTCAGAGAAGCCAGTTAGAGACCCCTGCCAATGCTGAGATGCTTAGAACGCTACTGGATCTAGAAGACTTCCAACCCACTGGCCTGTGACCATCCTGCATTCAGCATCAATGCATGTGTTTCACGAGTCTGAAGAGGATTTTATAGATTGGTATCCGACATGGGGGCTAATATTGGACTTACAGACTGATTTGGACTGGGCTGGGATGTTTTCTAAATATTCATTTGCTCTGTACATAAGCCTCTTTCTTATACACATATGAGTCTCCTTGAATTTGTTTCTCTAGTCTACCCAGACTAACACACACAGCACTGGAGCTTGAATATTTTGAAATTATGGTGCCTAGAAGGTTGGGCTCTTTCTCGGGACTCTAGAAGAAAATAGGTTTCTTCTCCTTTCCAACTTCTAGAGGCTCTGTAATTTGAGAAACTGGATGATATGAAGAAGAACGTCACATCAGGAATGAAGGAAAGCTTATTAATAACCTCCAATATGCAGATGACACATTTTCACTTAAGAGAAAGGAGGACTTGAAGGACCTGCTCAGGAAATTCAGACTGCAGCCTTCATTATGGATCGCAGATCAACAAAAATTCTCACAACTGGCCCAGCAGACACCATCATACTATACAGAGAAATAATTGAAGTTGTTGCTGATTTAATTTTTTTCTTGAATCCATAATCAATTATCATGGAAGCAGGCAGTAAATAACTCAAGTAATCATTGCATTAGACAAATATTCTATAGAAGATCTCTTTAAAATGCTGAGGAACAAGGTGTCACTTTGAAAATTAAGATGCTCCTGTCACAAATCATGGTATTTTTTTAATTTTAAGAAAACATTTTATTGGGGGCTCTTACAGCTCTTATAACAATCTATACATCATTTGTATCAAGCACATTTGTACATATGTTACCATCATCATTTTCAAAATATTTTCTCTCTGTTTGAACTTTTGGTATCAAAAGTTCCTCTGTTTTCCCTCCCTCCCATCCTCATAGACCCTTGATAAATTATAAATTATTATTTTCTTATCTTATACTGTTCATTCTCTCCCTTTGTCCTGTTACTATTGTTCGTCCCCCTGGGGAGAGGGTAGGGGGGGACAGGGATTATATGTCTGTCATTGTCAGAGTTGAATAAAAACTCAGTGTTTTGCTAATAGCGTGTACTATGCTTTCTTCTTACTGCTTGGTTTTTTTATCTGTGAAATATTGAAAAATCATTATTTCTTAAAATAGTAGTCATAAATATAAAAGGTTATATATTGAAACACAGAATACAGAATCTGACACCCATTAGCTAATGTCATTTACTATTACTACTCCCAGATGATCATTTAGTTTTTATATTACCATGGCTTGAGTTTTAAAACATTGATAATTTTGCAGAGTGAAAAATCGTAAGGTCTATGTGAGCTGATTTTGTGACAATGCAAGTAGCATCACATTTTAAGAATAAGATAGATGTGGACTGAAATTCCAGCTTCAAGATTTATCAAGCTTACAGCTGTGTGATTATTTAATATTTCATTTAATGCTCAGAATCTATTGTCACCATATAACTAAATAACATTAATGATAAAATTAATTAGCATCATATTTTCAATGAGTTATACATATAAGGTACCTGATATAATAGCAGGAACAGTCTCAATAAACATTAAAAACTCACTGTCATCAAATTTATTCCCAGAAGGCCTCAATAAGTATGATCATTTTGCTTACAAATTCTAACTGGATTCTCATTATTTCCTGCAAAATGTTATTTGTGGTAAAAGTTGTAATTGAAAAATAAAATATTTAAATATATAAAACTCTTGACATAGCAATGCTTGATCAAGAATTAAATAATAGGTTCAAGATAGCACATCACTAAATTATCATACATTAATCCACAAAAGTATTTTACAACCAAACATTATCACAAATGATCTTTTTGCATTGTTTATATATTTGTGCCTGCATTCACCTATTTGGTTATGATGGAAACAGTCATATTGGTCATTTTTGAGGGACACATTTGTTCCTTACAAGATACAAACTGAAATTTGTGTTATACCCAATTTTATTGAAATTTGAAGTCTTAGAACTTATTTATATACTTTAATTAATACTTGCTGACTGAATCAAAGAAAACCCTTGTTTAGAAAAATGTATACCACTTCCTGGCATCTGTTCTTGGCTCATTAGTCACTGAAGCTGTTCATTTACAGTAGAAGAAACAAGTATTATAAAGTCAATTGATAAACTTAACATTTCCACCAGCAGGAAGGTGCTGATTTTACAACTGCAATTGCACCTGAAAAACTTAAAGCATATATTCAGATAGATCATGATTTATATAAAGAGCCTGACTATTTCCAAACATTTCAGCTAGCATTTAGTGATCATTTTTGGTACTAATAATTTTATATAAGTATAAAATTTAATTTAAAGATTAAAAACTATATCTAAATTCTTTTAGTTTCCATTACTTTCTGGAAATGGTCCAGAAAAATCATCTGATGCTTAAAAGAGACAGGTAGGTAGGTAGGTAGGTAGGTAGGTAGGTAGGTAGGTAGGTAGGTAGGTAAGAAGGTAGATAGATGAGATAGATTAGATAGATAGATAGATATATACATACATACATATCAGCAACACACACATATATATATAGGAAGGAACTTTATATCAAGAAGTAACTTAAAATCGAGAAAGCATTCCAGCCCCGTTCAACCCAGTTCCATGGGTCCAATGCTAGTCAAAGCGCTCTTCAGACTCACTTAGCTGAAAGCCAGTGATACAGAAAGGGGCAGCAGAATGCAGGGAGATTTCAGGCTGCTGGGTGCAGAGTCACATGGACCCAAGATTGATGAAAACATGGCAGGACTCCCAGCATCAGCGACCCATGGGGAGCCACCCCTGAAGGTAGACAAAGTTCCAGCAAGAATAAAAGTGAAGGGCAAGAGACGAAGTAGTTCTCACATTCTCTCTCATAAAAGGCCACGCCCACAAGAAGGCACTGGTTAGATGCCATCCTACATTTTCATACAAAGTTAAATTGACATAAAATTCATGTACCACCGAAACTCAATATCATATATTTAGAAAGTGGTGGGAGCCGAGTCTTGGATTCGGTCCCCCAAATTATTATAGAATATATCTCCAATAGAATAAAATAAAGGTATTTATATTATCTCTCCCCAAGTATCACATATCTGTTTCTTCATTACTATGTTCCCTCACTATTGGGCCCATCTGCACCACCCAATCATTCCTGATCAGCTCTCTAACTCCTATTTGTCTGACCACCTACTGTCACTATATGCCTCTTCTGTCTTCCAGTAGAAAGGTGAGGTTTCTATGCTGGTGAAAATTTCAGATTTGGAAACTCAGAGAATCAATTCTATCCTCCTATAGAGTCACCAAGAGTTGGCCTTCGTTTGAAATGGGTACCATATGTGAGCTCTCATAGATCTCTTCTAGTTGGCCAAGTAGCTATCTTACAAATTTCCTGGCATAGATGAGGGACTGATTTCATTGCTTTATTAGCTTGTTGAAACATTTCAATTGGTATCTCCTCAATTCCTGGAACCTTGTTTCTGACTAATGTTTTCAGTGCAAATTGAACTTCTTCCTTCAGAACCATTTTTTTCTTGCTCCTATGCTATCACCTGAAATAGTTGAATGCAGATGTGTTAGTCAGAGTCGACTAGAGAAACAAACTCATAGACATTCATATGTGTAAAAGAAAGAGCTTTATATACAAGAGCAAATGAATATTGAAAAACATCCTAGTCCAGTGCAGATCAAGTCCATAATTCCGATATCAGCCCATATGTCCAATACCAGTCTATAAAGTCCTCTTGAGAGTCATGAAACACATGCAATGGAACTGAGTGCAGGAAGATCAGAGGTCAGTAGATGGAAAATCATGTGAGTCTAGAGGCAGCAGAAGCATCTCAACGCTTTCAGGAGTCTCCACATACCTCCTCCAAATCTTAGAGCTCTAGCGTAGATTCATGGGTCTTGTCAGTCTCGCATGGAGGGTCCCATCTCCAGTGAGGTACTGATCCCCTTAGCACCTCTAAATGAGGTCATCAAACTGCAATCTAATTGACAGGCTAAACTCCACCCCTTCACTCTTAAACCCCTGAAATTGACAACAGATTATGTAACTACCATAGATAACCCCTTGTCAATTTGACACTTTACACAGCATGGTAAAGCCATACATAATTTTCAAAATATATAATAACAGAATCATATCTGTACCAAACAGGATAAAACTAAAATGCATAAAAGTCAATATGTGCCACCCTCATTTAAACATAACATTCTATAAATGAATAAAACAAAAAATATCCTATGCCTAAAAATTACAGTTAAGTAACACCTACACCTTAATCCTATAATCCTATGAATATATCCCTCTACCTTTGAAAGTTGGTCAGCCACCCACTTCAAAACCTTATTCGCTCAATTTTGGGAATCCAATCTATATTCTGCCCACTTACAACAACCCAGAGCTCTGAGGAGACAATTATGTTTTTTGACATGAAGAATCTTCATTCCAGTTGGAACCTTTTGAAGTCTACATCCATAAGCAAAGTCAAATCAGGACAGGCCATCCATGAAGTCAGCAATAATATACACCAGTTCACAGACTCAAAAATATCTTCATCTGGTCAGCTTCTAGTCAACTCAATGTGGGCTGCCTCACTTGGCCTCACCAGGGTTGGTTGCCTTGCCTTTACACCATGGCCCCATCACAAATTCTCAACAACACTAGCTCCCTTGGGTTAGGTCATGAACTTCAGACCAGTCAGCCCACTCTTGTCTTCTCCTCTTGTCCCTGTAAACAAGATCCGTGGGTGTCAGTGGCCAGACTCAACTCATCTCTTTATTGGTGCATTTCTCCCACTTCCACTCAACAAGTGAATCCAGGTGGTCACCTAGCAAGCATTTCAGCCTGCTCACAGACTCCTTTTAACATTGAGTCCTAGTGAGGTATCTTCATCATGGTTCCAGATTTTCTTCCAGGCTTCTGACAAAAAACACTAGTTCAAGATTCAAAAAGCCAAAGTTTCTTTTTCTTTAATCTGTCAGCAGCTCCCTAGGCAAGTTTTTGGAATGTAAATGTCCTGAGTACTCCAAAGCACTGGGCGGGGCTTATCATTTCAGAGCCTTCTTTGCTGGCTGTCCTAAACCCATTTAAAGATCAAATTTTAATGGCTCAAGGCAAGTGGACTTACAAGTTCTCTATTTTCATACTTCCCAATCATTATTTCTATCAATCATTATATCAACGATATAAGCAGAAGAAATCAGTAAAAACAAAATAGAATCAGACACTAATCTCAATTCTTAAACCAGTCAAATTCCAGCCTTATCTATTTTATCTTAATTCTTATCTGAACTATTCTATTATTATTTTCTCCAAGCAGGAAATACTGGAATTCCCAGAACTCTCAGGAGAAGGCCATGCCTACACAGAGGCCACCTCATTGGCTATGATCCAATTAACAGACTAGACCCCACCCCTTCACTCTGAATCTTTCCAAGTCCCAAATCGACACCAGATTATGTAACTATCACCAATGCCATGCCATTCCTCTGGATTGTTTTATTCCCAGCATAGTAAATCATATGATTTTCTGATTCAAAGTGGCCAATACCAGGACATTTCACCTCACTATTGCCCAAGATATTGATCTTTATGCATTCCATTTCTTTTTTGGAAACTGCCAATTTTCCTAGATTCATACTTCAAACATTTCAGGTTCCAATCCTCAGCAGAGTTTTGCACCTGCTTTTCCTTACTTGGAGACATACCCCATCAGTCAGGGAAGATCCTTAAGACTCCATCCCAGAGGCTTTACAGATTCACTTCACCATTGTCAATTCTACTCCTAGAAACCAGCTCCTCTTCAGTCACATTTCGAGTGACTTCTGACCTGAGGGATACATCCTCTGGCACATTGCCCCACAGTGTTTTTCTTCCATTCATTAGGCATTCCATAACTGACAATGTTTTGAAGCTATGCATAATGTTTTCAAGGCTCCTTCTTCCAAAGTGGGGAGCTGAGACTCCTTTGTGATCTGTTCATAGTCTGCAGGCTCTGCTAAAATCTGTCCACTTTGGGTGACTCTGCTGGCATTTAAAATATGAGTGACACAGCGTCTAGCGTCACAGCAACATGCAAGCCACCAACCCCATAGCACAGAGTTGAATTGTCCCTTTGGGGCAACTTCCAAGGCTTATAAATCTTTAGGGAAGCAGAAAACCTCATCTATCTCTCCCAGAGTAATTGATGGAATAAAACTGATCTTCGCGTTAGTAACCCAATTCATAACCCAGTCACCAGCAGGACTCCTAGTTAGCCACAATACTCATTTTAATACTTCTAATAACAGCCACTGATGCTAACTTCATTTAGCTACATGCCTTACATTATAAGTACATATTTCAGAAAGTGTAGAATTAAGGAATGGAGCCCTCATGATGTGGTGGTTCCAAATTGGGGTACAAAGCATATGGTTACCTTGGGAAACCACCAACAGCTCCATGGGCAAAAGACTGGGCTTTCGGATCCTGTAAACAATTACAGTCTGAGAAACCCACAGGGACTGCCAGAGTCAGCATTGACTTGCTGGCAGTGAGTTCAGTTTAGTTTGGAAGACATCGTGGTTAAGCATTGGAGTAGTTCCTGAAAAGTAGGTAGTTGGAACCCATCAGCCACTCTGTAGTGAAAAACGAGACACTTTGCTTGCATACTAACAATGAGGTAGTTTGCTTGCATACTAATTTACAGTCATGCCTTGGAAGCCCCATAAAGTAGTTCTGCTTTGTCCTACATTGTTGCTATACTTCAGAATCAACTCCATGGCAGTAAATTTGGAGTTTGTGAGTAGAATCAAGGAGATTCCTAAAACAAAATCGATCAATTTCCCAGGAATCTAAGATTTAAAAAAAATTCCTAGAATTGATCTTAAAAGCTATTGAAAATATGTTAAGTACAATTTGTATCTATCGACCCTGTCATAATGGCATGTTTCAAATGGAATGTTTCTAACATGAAGAAGTTATAGAGATCACTATAGTTTGTTGATTTAAAAAAATTTTCACCAGAATCAGAGTAATGAAATGCAATTTATAATATCAGATACTAAGAGATATTAAGAAAACAAAAAGATGAGTTTATTTTACAGCAGAAAAATTGGGTTAAAAGTATATCTTCTTTTACCTACGGCAGAAGTATTGGCACAAATAACGTATTTCTGCTTCTTTCCTATTACACAACCTCCAATGTATTTTCATAGGGATTGTGCTAGACATGGGTCTTTAGAGCAACAAATACAGGATACTTAAGATTATATCTATATAAAAGGATAGATTTATTTAGCAAGAAAGAATATAACATTAATTAGTTCACACAAAAGTACAGAGGGCTCATTTCAACTCATTTTCATGAACTAGTGAATATACTGAAGGCCTTTCAACTCATGCTAGCTTCTGGTCCAAAGTCAAGGAAGTAGACAATGGAATCTGTCCTCAGGCAAGACAAGTAGAGTCACCTGAGGTAGTGCCAAGTTGAGGAAACAACATTCAGTGAAGCAGGCCCTGATGGATTGTCAAGCTCTAGGGATGCATGGTAAGGCAACAAAATCCATGGGTTGGCTTGGCCTAGAAGCAGTTCTGCACATGGTTGAGGCAAAGAACTAGCTAAAACAGGAGAACCTGGTCCTAACACCAGGGAGGACAAGTGAAAGGAGGTCTGCCTAGGAAAACATTTATCTCTCACCCTCCAATCAAGGTGTGACCTAATTAAACTTCATCTACATATTCCTAAGGAAGCCTAGTTAGCACAATAAATGCTATGTTGATATTTTTGTAACAGCATCTACACTAGAAAAACATGTCTCAAGATGTGTGGGCACAGTGGACAAATCATATATGATGTTTGCTTAATAATACAGTAATTTTGGATAAATCTAAAATTATTTAATATGTTGTTATGTTGTTGTTAGTTGCCAACAGTTCTGACTCAAAGTAACCCTGAGCACAACAAAAGGAAACACTTCCCAGTCTTTCTTCATCCTCACATTTTTTCCTATGCCTGAGCCCATTGTTATGGCCACTATGCCCATCCATATGTCAGTTTAATGGAGGGCCATCCTCTTTTTCACTGTCCCTTCACTTTACCGAGCCTGATGCCCTTCTCCAGGGACTGGCCTCTCCCTCCTGACTATATGTCCTAAGTATGAAAGATGAATGTTTGCCACCTTTTCCTCTAAGGAGAGTTCTGGCCCTACTAATTCCAATACAGATGTTTGTCCATTTAGCAGTCCATGAACTCATGCAATATAGACAATATTTATTTTAAAATACATTTACTTAAGTAAGTTCTAGAAAGACTATCAACTTCACAAAATATCACCAAAGAGTTAGTGATAAACCTGGGTCTGAAAAAAGACAAATCATATAAATATAAAGACACGATTCTAAGGGAATAGATTTGGAATATATAGCAACATGTACTTTGTAAATTATGCATATTTTTAAAATGCTGAACTGGTTGGGGTTTTCTCTCAGATTTAATTATATTGACTTAGCTTCCAGTAAAGTAGGCTCCCAGAATGACTGACAACATCAAGCCAATTATTTTTATTTTGTCTTATAAAAATGAAATTAGATTCTTTAAAACAGATAGACTTTATAAATCAGAATGGACTGGGATATGTTCAGTTGTTTAAAAAGAACAAGGCAAAACAAAAACACCTCATAGTTTCACTACATTTAAACCACAAATGTTTATTTTTTTACACAGTTTTGTCTGTACTTCTGTCCGTCAGAAGTCCATTGGATGTTCTGTTTCACCATCCTCACATCTGATAGTCACAAAGTAGAAAGTAGGAAGGAATTTCCATTCCAGAAGGAAGAGACCACATGGGGAACTATAGCCTGGATTCTTAAAGCTTTTTCACCTGGAAGTGACTCAGGTCACTGGCATTCATATTTTCTTGCAAAATCAAGCATCATTTCCATCTTCAACTTCAAAATAAAGAGCAAGTACAATCTTGCAAACCACGGATATTTTAAAGAAAATATCAAAGTCTATCACAATGTGCACTTTGGATCACCAATTAGTATATGGAGTTTATGCCACTGAAGTTGTACTAATTTCCTTTAGGTGCCTTCCAGTCAATTTCAATTTGTATATACAACAGAATGAAACTCTTCCTTGTCCTGCACTGCCCACACTATCATTACTAAATGGTGTAAATGGTGAGAAAGGAGAGGCCGTACCTGACATCCTATGGCTTTCCTGCTGCCATGAAGCATGGGTCAGGCATGCCTTCACCCTCCACCCTTCTTTACAGTCTTCTGACACTACCCATTCTTCCCATGGCAATCTATTTCTATGCTAGGTATGATAAATTATTGCAATGGCATACAGAATTCACAGACAATACGTAACAATTAAGGGACTTTATTAGGGACATTGAAATGTTACCACAAGTCAGAATCAGTAACAGTACACAAAAGCATCTCTTTTTAGCCAGAAGCCAAATCTCTCTCTGGTTCTCAACCTCTGAATCACATGGTTCCTTAGTCTTTGAGTCCATGATCCAGGAAGCCCAACTGTTGCTCTGTCTTACAGTCCAATAGTCCCAGGGTACAACAGGAAGACAAACCCCATAATCTCAGCATGTCTCCTCAGAATTTCCATGGCCTAACCTCTGGTGCCTTGTCTAGTCTACAACTCAAAATGATAATATAATTATTATTCAGATTTACCCACCAATCACCAATGCCGATGATGAAGAGCTTAAATACATCTAATAACATCTTCATTCTGAGATTGGTCAAACATGAAATAAGGATGCTTTTAGAAGTATGGATGATTGGAAAATGAACATTGAAGAGAATCAGCTATTGATTGGAAGTTTGACCATGGAAACACCAACAATATTATGTTTTGTCAGAGATCATATGATTCAGTTTTGCAAGACATACAATTTGTTCACTGTAATACCCTTTTCAACAGAGTACATTGTGACTATACACAAAGAGGCACCAGATGGAATATGCAGCAATCAGATTGAGTACATTTGTGGAAAGAGGCCATGGAGATATTTTAAATTATTAGTTATTATAAAGTCAGGGGTCAGTTGTGGAACAGGTCATCATTTGCTCATAGACAAGGAAATTGAAGGTGATGAAAAGGGGGACCAATTACAGGGATCAACATATAACCTCCTCCCTGGGGAACGGACAACAGAAAAGTGGGTGAAGGGAGACGTCAGACAGTATAAGATATGGCAAAATAATAATAATTTATAAGTTATCAAGGGTTCATGAGGGAGGGGGGAGACAGGAGGGAGAGGGAAAATGAGGAGCTAATGCCAGGGGCTTATGTGGAGAGCAAATGTTCTGAGAATGATGAGGGTAACAAATGTACAAATGTGCTTGACACGATGGGTGTATGAATGGATAGTGATAAAAGTTGTATGAGTCCCCAATAAAATTGTTAAAAAAATAAAATCAAAACAAGTCAACAAAACCTAAAACATGATATTTAGATCATTATATCTGAATTTAGAAACCATCTCAAAGAATAGATTGGACACACGGTGATGGAAGACCAGATGAGTTGTAGAATGACATCATAAATGAAGAAAACAAATTCCCTCAAGGAACTCACTGCCATTGTGTTGATCCTGGCATAGGCAACCCTTCTGAATGGCGGAGAACTGCCTGTGGGTTTCTGAGACTATAACTCTGTTACGTGAATAGAATTTAAAGAGACAAGAAAGACCGCAGTTGAGATAACCTTGTTCTCAGATCACGAGCACTGTAAAGTTGATTATGGAAGATATAGTTAGGTTAAAATACAAAATGTAAGACCCATATTTTGATCTCCCTTTCGACCTGTTTTAAAGTTCTTTCAGTTTTTAATATTTTCTACTTTCTTTTCAAATGAGGTTTTTCTATGTTGTGTCATTGTCATTGTTGGTTTGCTTTCTTCCTGTTTGTGTTGTGTATGATTTCTCTATGTGAAATCCAGAACAGGTAGACCTATAGAGATGGTAACTAAATTAATAATTGCATAGGAGCATGGTAGGGAGGATGGGGAAAATAGGAAGCTAACAGCAATTAGCCCAAGAAGAAAAATTTCTGCAATTAGTTTAGTGAAGATCGCACACATTTTTATAATATGATCAAATTATTAAATTCACATTCATTGATCATATTAAAGTAACATGTGAAGTATACCCAATAAAACTATTTTAAAAGGCAGTAAAGGAAGTAAAGAACAAATGTGGATGTCAAAAGAGAGCGTGAAACTTGCTCATGAACTAAAAATAGCTATATCAGAAGGGGAGATGATGAAGTCAAGGAGCTGAACATGACATTTCAAAGAGCAGCTCCGGAAGACAGGGTAAAATATTCCACAGGTACACTGAAAGGGGAGAGCTGGTCAGCATTTCTCCAGCTGAAGTAACTGAAGAAAACAATGGAAACCTGGGGTGGAAGGATTCTATAGGCAAGCTATTGAACTACAAAGGGATCATCAATAGAAAACGGATTGAATACACAGAACAACTATATCAAAAATAATTGATCAATAATCAACCATTTCATGAGGGGGTATATGATCAAGAACAAATGGTATTAAAGAAAGAAGTTCAAGCTGCAATGGAGGCACTGGAAAATAATAAAGTTCCAGTTATCAAGGTTTCCTGGTGACACAGTGGCTGCATGTTGTTAATGCAAAGTCAGCAGTGTGAAACCACCAGCTGTTCCATCGGAGCAAGGCAAGGCTTTCTACTCCGGCAAAGAGTTAAGTCTTAGAAACCCACAGCGACAGTTCTATCCTGTCCTATAGGGTTTGCTAGCAGTCAGGATTGACTCAATGGCAATGAGAGAAGGAGAGTCAATGGAGTAGAAAGTTAAATATTTCAACAAACTCATGTAATGCGAAGGGTGCTCACTCTTCATTATTAAGAGATTTGAAAGTCTGCTGCCTGGTCAACTGATGGGAAGAGATTTACATTTATGTTCATTCCCCAGAAAAGTGATCCTAAAGAATACGAAGTGAGCAAAATGGAAATCACAGAGGAATGGATGACGAAGCTGTGGTGAATACATGCTCTGGACTAGTGTGCACCAAGACAAACAATGACAACTACTAAGCACGTCATGAACTGGACAACACCAGAGAGCATTATGTTTAGCAAACTCAGTCTTACAATAAGTATGTAATAACACCATGGCTGTAAAGAAAAAGAAATGTGATGGTTTATACACAATAGGCAAAACTTTGATGTGGCTGAGGAGGCCAGGGATGGGAGAGGAACCGGAAAAGGAGAAGAGGAGGTTATTGAGGAGGGAGGGAAGAAGGAAGGAGGAAGGAGGAAACGAAGCTCGCATTCGGAGGGTTGCTCTTGTTGATTTCATTTCTTGGGATAGTTTGTGTAAACATATATAGTATGCTCCTTTAAAATCAAACCAAAGAAACAGAAATTCCTCCAGATGCCTTATCTCTCCAACCTAGAGAGTTTGAGGAGCTTTTAAAAAAGAGGAGGAAAAGTAAAATTGAGATGGACTTGGAGTCTGCATGAAAATCAAGTTAGTCTCAAACAAGAAATAAAAGAGAATATGACAATTATGAAACAATATCATTAAAACCACATGCAAGTCTGATTTTGCTGAAGATAATTTAAAAATTATTGCAATGGTAGATCGACAGAGAACTACCAGAAATTCAAGGCTGATTCAGAGAACATGGAAAGAGAACTGCTCATGTCAAATGATTCTTGGCTTAAAGGTGAGAGCACTAGGAAGCTATTTATCTGTATATGATTGACCCTACAGAAGCATTTTCCTATGTGTCCCATGAAAACATCAGGGACGGCACTGGGAAGAATGGGAATTCCAGAACCCTCCCGTTTATATGCGACTATTACAGGGGAAGAGGCAGTTGTTTAAACAGGACAAGGGGATACTGTGGTTTGGAAATCAGGAAAGATGTGAGTCCAGGTTGGTTTCACTCTACATCTTCAATCTGTATGCTTAGTAAATCATCTGAGAAGCTGGACTAAATGAAGGAAAACACAGCATCAGGACTGGTAGAAAACTTATTAACAGCATGTGACATGCAGGTGACATAACCATCATCAACTCCATGTCACATGATCTGTAGAGGTTATGAGGAGGGACCAGTCACTGGAGAAGGACATCGTGCTTGGTCAGAAGAGGATCAGGGGGAGAGAGGAATAACTCCAGGAAATGGGTCACCACGGTGGCTTCCACAATGAACTCAGGCAAAAGAAACATTGTGAGGATACCACCGAACTAGGTCATGTTTCATTTTGCGTGGGAACTGATTTGACAGCATCTACCAAGAACAATGTTTAACTTTATATATTATTATTTTCTAAAAGTTTATTTTAAATAGGTATAACTGATATATTCAATATACTAATATGTGAAATGATCTTAAATATTTTACTGAGTTTGAAATTTTTTACTTTTGTTTGCTTTGTTCTTCAGAAGCATCTGCTTCTTCCAAACTGACAAATTTCTAATTTAGTGAGTGCTTTCTACTCCCTTTCTTTTCCACCTGAAGGATTAAGTAAGTTCTCATTTCATCTGCTCCTTGTACACATCTCCAGATTTAGCCAACCATACACATACTCCTAACACTAAGCTTCCAAATTCTTCCCCTCATGTTGTCAGTTCATTTAATATTGACAAGCCTTCCAAATGATCGACTGACCACTACATAAGAGAGATTGAATTTTTTCCAACCTACAATAATTGTTCCCTTGCTACCTACCAATCAAACCCTTAGATGATGTCATGGCAAGATGCACTTATTCATCAGCTAGGAGCCCAGGTGAAGATGTAGAACAATCACTTTTTAGTCTTAATAAATTAAAATGATGAAGGTCACATCTCCCTGCATACTCCTCTCTACAGATCAGCTGGGGGATCTGCTCTGAACTGATCTCATTCTAGGATTCAGATCGACAAAAATATCATTTCTTGAGATACTGCTGGTCACAGTGGCAGGGAATGCGGTGCATCACATGCTGGTTCCAAAGCTTCAGCCCTCAAATGATCGAGTTACCTCTGCTCACACTTCACTGTCCAAAGAATTTCATATGGCAACTCTCGATTGAAAGGGGGTCAGAAAGAGAACTAGACATAGCTGATGGATGACCCATACATCAATTGTACCAAAGTTGTGATGCACAGATGTTTAGTTTTCCAGTTGAAAAAATGAGAAGTTGACTTTCTAAGAGAATCTTCACACATAATTTATCACTGCATACACCGCGTATTTCCGGCATTTCAGTCTACAATGCTCTCAAAAACAGAGCGCAGCAACCGTTTCACTGCACTGTAAGACGCAGAATTTTAATGATAAATCCATTATTCTATCCACGCATGAATTCCTTTTACATTACAGCTAGTCCCATATCCCAAGAATTTTAGAGGAAGCCATTAAAACATCATTTTTATGCATTACAATATTTATATAGAAAGACACTGTTTATCACACAATATTGTTAATGCCTCGGAAAATGAGAGTGCATGCTACCGTTTTACTTCATTTGTTTATGTCTGTGTGGAAAGCATCTTGGAGATCATTCTCCTACAAAAATTAGTTGCAGAATAACAATCTCATAGATGAAAGCCATGTTGAGGAGACTCCTTTTCAGAAAAGTTACAAGGAGTACATTCAGGGAATGCTTATTTTGTACCATCTCTTGTAATGCCAGCACCCTAGTACATTGGAGTCCCTGCTGATGCAAACAAGGAAGCCCATGGCTGCCAGCAAGAAGCCACCACAGGTGCCTTGGGTGAAGAACGGCCTGACCCCTTGCTTCTGGAAGGTTGACAGCCTTGAAAACCTGGGAGGTGCAATTCTATGTCGTCCCACATATGGGTTTCATGAGTCGGGATTAAGCAGACAGCATCTAGAGGTGTAGTATTATCTCCAGAGAATTCCCAAAGTGTCCCAAGCCACAGTGGCCTGGCCATGCCTAGACACAGATCGGGATGAAGAGTTCTCATTTTGATAGCGTGCACCCTGGTGGGTGCTTGGATGCCAGGAGAAGCCTTACTATGGGAACATATCAATTTGATAATTTTCAGATTATGATCACTGTGATTTAACTATGGCACTGTATCACTCAATAAGCATTGGGCATTTTAAGAAAATGATAAAGAAAGGAAATAAAGTAATTAAATCACAGAAAAGAGGAAGAGTCTGTCATGAATAATTTACCTACTGCATTCATTTCAGTGGCCAATTTTATAGCATCTTTCCAACCATTTTACAGGCTTTCTAGTAGGAAGGATAACTCACCATTTTGTCAACAACAAGCTCCCGGAACCAAAAAGGAAACAAATTCTATCAGCAGCAAAAAGCCTGAGATCACCACACAGAGTGCAAGACTTATTAAAAATCCATGATTCTGCAAAGCTTGTGGGAGACCGAGCGGGTAATAAATGGCCTAATGACGAGAGCCTACAGTGAGTGATGACTGTCGTAATGATGCCGTGGTGACCCTCTAATAAATGCTTAATTGGTTTCTTGGCAGGATAACCCCTCAGAAGGCCTAAGGTGATATGGTCAAAGCAATAGGAACAAAAAATTGCTTTTTAATAGCTATGTAATGAAGCTTGTAGGAATTTAAAACATTGAAATAAACTCAGCATTTCTCTTGTATTTTCCTAACCTGAATTCCAAAACTACAGTAACCACGGTTCTTTAAAATCATATCATTTACATTAAAATGCATATATGTTTTTACTTTAACACTTCACATTTCTAAAATGTGTGAATTACTGTAAATTAAGATATAAGCTTGAATATACCTTAATTTAGATAAACTTAAAATGAATTTTACTAAATTAACAATTTTTGACAATTGACTTTAGGTACAACATTTACATTTTTCTGTACCTATATTCATTCTCTTCTATTTTATTATGCACAGAATCATGTCATACCAAAGTACCTGTTGAAATCTGAAAGCCAGGACCTGTGAATAATAACCTGTTTAGCCTAGGAGTCCCTTTTATTAAGGAAAAGTTAATAAGATAACCTCACACCAATGCAGCTGGGTCCCAAACTTAATGATTTCTGAGGGATGAAATAAAAAACAAAGAACAAATTCAGAAATACACAGAGAGAAGGAACCATGTGAAAACAAGCATACAAGGAATGTATCTCTAAGCCCAGCAATCTCCAAGATTGTTAACCCTACTGAAAGCAGTAAGCACCACTCACCTCTCACTTGGTCACACTGTGGTGGCTTTGTGGAAGCTTTGCCACCTGTATTTGAAGTACCAGCTTATTCACCCAACATGGTAGGCTTCAGGATTGCTTCTAGACTCATACGGACTAAGAAGAAGAAACAGGTAGATCACTTACACAAAGATAGCCACTGAAAACCTTATGAAGCACACAGAGCATTGATCTAATGTCATACAGGGTGATGAGCCCTTCGGGTTGGGAGCACACTTGATCTTCGATATGGAGACAGTAAAAGAAGTGCTCATCTAAAAGAACTGACCAGAAATCTTCAAAGGACAGCTCAATGAGGCAAAGTCAATTATTTTAATAATGTGTGCAAAGATCTGGAGTTAGAAAAACAAAAGGGATAAACACACTCAGCATTTCTAAAGCTGAAAGAATAGAAAAACAAAAATTAAGTCTGAAGTTGAAATGTTCATGAATTCTCTGGGAAACAGAATCGATGACTCGTGGAAGCAATCCATGCTCAAGAAGAAGAAATCCATGCTGAAGAAGCAGCAATCAAGTGATCAAATGATTTGCTTTATTGGGTAAATCTGCTGCACAAGACCACTATAAAGTTGTGATAAGCAAGGATGTTTCTTAAGGACTAAGGTGCACCTGAACCAAGCCATGGAATTTTCAATGACCTTATATGTATGTGAAAGTTAGATGTTGAACAAAGAAGGCCAAAGAAGAACTGATGCATTTGAAATATGATGCTGGCAAAGCATTTGAAAAGACCATGGATTGCCACCTCCCCCCCCCACACCCCGCCTCAAAAAAACCCAACACATCTGTCTTGAAGTTCAGCTAGAATGATCCTTAGAAGCAAGAATGGAGAGATTTTGTTGCACGTACTTTTGACATGTCAGGAGAGAACTGTCCTGGAGAATGACATATGCTTGTTAAAGTAGCACAGCAGTGAAACAGAAGACCTTTGCCACGATGGATTGACACAGTGACTGCTTGGATGGGCTAAAATATAAACAGAACTGTGAGATGACACAGGACCAGGCAGTATCCCATTCAGTTGTGCTTAGAGTTACTATGAGTTGGAATGGGTTCAACTGCATCTGACAATAACAATGGGAAAAATATTGAATGATGCTGGAAGCAACAAAAGAATATGGAAAGAATATACAGTCATTGTACTAAAAACAGTGGCAGATATTTAAACATTTCATCTGTTCAAAATGTATGATATTGAAGGACAAAGTTCAAGATGTCCTGAAGGCATTCACAAAAAAACAAACACATAGACGTCTCCATGAATTATCAGAATACCAATTGAAAAGTTTCAACAAATTGATAGAGAGCTGGATTCTCACTCTTCTATGTCAAGAATTTGGAAGACAGTTTCCTGGTCAACTGTCTAGAAGACATCCATAACATTTCTCATTCCAAAGAAGAGTAATGCAACAGATTATGGAAATTATCAAACAACAGTATGATCACATGCAAGTACAATATTGCTCAAGGTAATTAAAATACAGTGGCAGCAATGTGTTTCCCAAATATTCCCACTAAGTTACGTGACGGACTTGGAATGAGGGATATTATTGCTGATATTAGATGGACCTTGTCTGAAAGAGGAGAACAGGAAAGGCACTTAGTCATTTTTAATTAACCACGTAATGGCATTGACTTATATGGATCACAATCTATTAATAGGTCATAGGAAGAATGGGAATCCCAGAACACTTGACTCAGGTATGGTCCTTAAAATTCCCCCCTACGTACATGTAAACTGCTCAGTGATAAAGGAAGGCTAGAAAAAAAAGATGATACATTTGAATTATAGTATTGGAAAAGAATATTAAATATATCACAAATTGGCAAAAAATTAACAGAAAAAATACGTCTTAGAAGAGATATGACTAGAATGTTCCTTAGAATAAAAAAATGCTGAGACATGTTATCAGGAGGGACCAGTCCCAGGAGAAGGGCATCATGCTTGGGAAAGTTGCACTCCAGCAGAAAAGAGAGAGGCCCTCCATACGAGGATGGCTACAGCAAGGGACCCACATAAGGCACCATTCTTAAGGGTCTCAGGGCTAGGCCACCTTTTCTTCTCCTTTACATACTGTAATTAGAGGTCAGAATGGACTAAGAACACTAAGAACACTGACAGCTGAAATAAGGACTTCTCCCTACGCATGGCAGTTTAAATTTACCCAGCCACGCTGTGGAAGAAGAGCCCATAAAGAGGACATTCTGGAAAACTGCGGAGTGGAGCGGGAGTCCAAATGGAATCCAGGGTGCCTGACAACAATATAGAACCCTAAATGGTGAACAAAGTAATTCCTGTCCAGTTAAACCGCTCATGGATGTTTTATGTTGCAGTGCAGCATAGGAAAACTAAGACATATCTGATTATACTTTGCCAGGCTTTTTCTAACTAGAATACATTTTCAAAGAATGACAATGCATAAGAAAAGACAACTCTTCCATTTTTAAAATACTTGACTAAGGAAGATAACATTGAGAAGTAATCTATACCATTGTATACTGTTGCTACTGCTCTAGGATTTGACTTAGATTCACTTTTACTTATTTTTAAAAAATATTTTCTTATATTCATTATTTTATCAAAAAGGTAATGCCCAAAACATTTGAATTAAACTTGATGTGCATGTTGGAAAAGTCAGTGCTAACAGAACTTTTTTCAACGTGAAACATTACCTTTTCTCCAGTGTCCATGGAGTGTCCTATGAGAGGCTGGGTTACGTTTCCAGAGGATCTCTCCACGGATCACCTTCATAACCACCCCTGTGCCATCCTGACCACTCCGTTTGACCAGCATTGCAAATCCTTGACACTGGGGCCATTCCAAGTTAAGATTTTTACTCTCTGTCTCATACATCTATTCATATATATTCACATTCACTTTAGAAAGGAATTTGTTGGTCTGAGAGCTCATTAATCCCTCTCTGTCATCAGTTTCTCTTTCTTCCAATTTTTATTGTCAAAGTTCACCCACACCATTAACCCTAAATCTGACACCTGGGCTTTCACTCAGGCCTACAATATTCTCCTTTTCAAGAAAATATTCAGTTAGAGTTCAGAAAAATCCAGCAAATTTGACTAGTAACCATATTGATTGAACAGATGAAACTAAAACAGAAAAGATTGTAAACATAATGACTTCAGACACCTATGATCAGAAGAAAAAGAGGGAGAAGGTTCCCCCATCGCCTACATTTCCAGGGGAGAATATGAAAATTAGAAAATTCACTCACTTTGACTTAGAGAGTCCAGGGATAAAGGTGGGAAACTCATTGATTTTGCTGATGCTGTATGGTTATATGTTGGGCAGCAACCTGCATGGCTGGCAGTTCAAAACCACAGCAGCTCCTCAGAAGAAAGACTGGACTTTCTACTCCTGTAATCAGATACAATCTGTGAAACTCAAAGGGACCACTATGAGTCAGCATTGACTTGATGGCAATGAGTTTTTGTTTTGTTTTTATTTCGGGGTGTGTGCGTGTGAGGGGGCGTGTTATGCTATACTAGGGATATGTATGAAATAAAAGAAAGAACAGGATTAAAATAATTTTAAGGCAATTTAAAAGTTAATCAATGATAGAAAAATTATATAACCCTTGACAGGAGATTATTTCAATTTTAGCTGAATCAATGGCACATTCCCGAGATTCATGTTGAGGTTGTGCAATTGAATCAGTTCTAACACATAGCAACTCCATGGACAGCAGAAGAAAGTAGTGTCCCGCCCTTCACCATGTGCTTCAGTGTTGTGAAGTTGGAGCCCATTGTGGCAATCCATTTCATCGAAGGTCTTCTTTTTCCTTGGCTCGGCGCTTTATCAAACAAGGTGTCCTTCTGCGGGGATTGGTCCCACTATATAACATGCCCCAAACTCATGAGATGCATTCTTTCTTTTTTTTAATCATTTGATTGGGGGCTGATACAACTCTTATCACAATGCATACATACATCCATCATGTCAAGCACATTGTTGCCATCATCATTCTCAAAACATTTGCTTTCTACTCCAGCCCTTGGTATCAGCTCCTTGTTTTTCCCTCTATGACCCTGCCCCACCCTCTCTCACGAACCCTTGATAATTTATAAATTATTATTTTGTCATAACTTGCACTATCCGATGTCTCCCTTCACCCACTTTTCTGTTGTCCATCCCCCAGGGAGGAGGTTATATATAGAACCATGTAATCAATCCCCCCATCCAACTCACCTTCCTTCAACCCACCCAGTATCGGCAATCTCACCACTCCTCCTGAAGGGATCATCTATCCTGGACTCCCTTTGTTTCCAGTTCCTATATATACCAGTGTACATGCTCTCGTCTAGCTGGATTTGTAAGGTAGAATTGGGGATCATGATAGTGGGAGAAGGAAGCATTTAAGAGCTAGAGGAACGTTGTATGTTTCATCGTAGCTACACTGCACCCTGACTAGCTCATCTCCTCCCTGTGACCCTTCTTTAAGGGGATGCCCAGGTGCCTACAGATGGGCTTTGGGTCTCCACTCTGAACTCCCTCTCATTCACAATGCTATTAATTTTTTTCTTTGATGCCTGATACCTGATATCATCGACACCTCATGATCACACAGGCTGGTGTGCTTCTTCCATGTGGGCTTTGTTGCATTGTTAACATGATTTCTTCCAAAAACACTTCTTCCAAGGCATATTCATTCTCCCGACGGTCCAAGATAATTTCAATACTCTTCTCCAAACACTCTAATTCAAATATATCAATTATTCTTGCCTTCCTCGTTGATTGTCCAGTGTTCAAATGCATATGAGATGATTGAAAAATACCACAGCTTAGATCACGTGAGCCGTAATCCTCAGCGGTGTCTTGTTCTTTCAGCATGACAGTGAGCTCATGCAGCACATTTGCCCAATGCAGTGCGTCATTTGGGGTCTTCGCAGCTGCTTCCATGAAAGAAAAGCCTTGTCAACGTCAGTCTATTTTCCGTTTCTCCTGATATTATTTATTGGTCGAAGGTTTTCAGATTTTGTTTTCTGTACGTTGAATTGCAATCCATGCGCAAGGCTGTGGCCTTTGATTTTCATGGAGAGTTCAAGTATCCGTCACTTCCAGCAAGCAAGGATGAGTAGCCTGCTTATGGCAGGTTGAGGAACCTTTCTGCAGTCCTCAGGTCTAGATGATTGATCGGTATGCAATTCATTTTTAATGATCTTCAATATTCCTAGATTTATCCTTTGACATGACATATTCTGATTATTAAGCACATTTCGGCTTCCTTTTTTTTTTTTTCATTTAGAGTTGTGTCCCAACAATTTTGCTCCACCCTTCCTCAGGGTTGAAACCACTTACTGTGCGTTTTGCTGCTAACCGCAATATTCAAAGTCCAAGGCCACCCAGGGGTGCCTGGGACAATAGGTCAGACCACCTACTTCTGAAAAACCAGCAAGTGAGAAACCAATGGAGCCAGGGTTCTACTGGGACATAAATATCAAAGTCTGCTCAGGGTTCTACTTTGCAAGTATCAAAGTCTGCTCAGCAACTACAAGTTTGGGTTTGGGTTTATAGTTTTTAATACATAAGCTTCCTGTTTTAATTTTAGATTTATCAAAGACCTGCAAATGTAGTATAGATTCTCAGCATATCCTGCACTCCTTTATCTCTAATAATAGTATTTAAATAACATTTATCCTTATAGTGAACTATATCAAACCCTGGTGGCACAATGGTTAAGAAGTTGGCTACAAACCCACCTATGGGTCAAGCAAAAGCTCCTTGGAAACCTGAAAAGACAGATCTACTTTTTCCTATAGGATTCTGAATCTGAATCTAATTGCCTGGATGGCACACAACATCATGGTACACATATTTTGAAATTAGCACCATATATGCAAGCAAAACATAGAGTCGAGAAGAGCTTATAACTATTGGCAGACTGAGTGAGAATTCAGAGGGCCTGCCTGCCAGCTTTAAAAATGAGTCTGCTAAACAAAGGAACAGATTATATGAGTGAAATTTCATTAACAAGAAAGAGAATTTTAGGATCTTTTAAGGCTATCAGCAGTGTATACAAAGTTATTTAGAAACTAGGAACCACTTCTGCATCTCATTTACCTAACTGATGAGAGATAAATGAGCTAAGCTTTTAAAGCACAGTCTCAAAGTCTTTTTTTTTTGGTACATAGTCAAGTTTTACGAAAAGGCAAGAAAATCATTAGCTTTCTGCTACTGCGGTGCCAGGAGCAGTCACTAACCTTTCCTACCATAAATTGTTTCAGAATCAGTAATGGGACAAGTATAAATCGGGATTCTCATCACTGATTTAGTACACTTTCATAAATCTAAACCAAAAACCCTGAAAATGTAAGTACTTCATTATGTGTAAACAGGATAATATCCATTAAGATTGTCATTAAATCTCACTGTGATAGTCTGACTATAACTCACACTTCGTCATAGGAGGTCCTTTATATGAAGTAGGCCAACATATAAATATTCTGTAGATTGCCTTAAAAATCAGTGGACGTTTTCATTTACAGAGAACATCCCCATCTCGGGGGCAACATTGCAATCGGACATCAGACTCCGGCCAAGCCAAGAATTTCGCTTGCTGACACAAAAGCTGGCGCTTGCCCGCCCATGTTTAACCTGCAGTGAAAGGAATTTTAACGGGAAACCGTGAGCATCCATCCTAATATTGAGAGTCATCTAAATCATCCCCGTGCTGCTCCTTCTGCGAGAAATGGGTGACATTAGCATGACACAATATCATCATTTGCGGGGACTATCAATCCGGATCTTAACTTTGGGAAGCCTTCTAATAGCCAAGGAATCCCCACACTGACAAGGTGTCGTATCTCTGTCCATTGTTTTCAGCTTTCTTACTAAATGGGCACAGGTGCTATGCATACACCCACGCATAGGTGCACTTCCACACCCACAAACTGTGTGCCATGGTGGGTTACGTTCAGGGCTGCTAATCGAAAGTCAGCAGTTTAAAACCACCAGCTGATCTGTGGGAGAAAGATGAGGCTTTCTACGCCCACAAAGGGTTAGTTTTATGAACCCATAAGGAGCAAGGCTACCCTCTCATATGGGCACCATGCATCAGAATGGACTTGATGGCAGTGAGTTGGTTTCAAGGATTATTCTTCCAAAATTGACTCTTCCAAATTATGGTCCACAACATAAACCTCCCTCAACTTATGTCTTATTAAATTCCTTTCAATATCTTGCCCTGTGTAGGGATAAAGAGTTATATTCTTCTTAAGAGTTAAACAAGGGCATTTGATGCATGATTCTATTATTAATCATAATGGGGTTTTTTCTAATACATTAGATTTTCTCTTTTAACTACATACGTTACTCTTATAAAATATACTCACCCCACTGCACTTATTATTGTCCCTGGAATCTTTTTTAAAATGTCTTTTCTAGGTAGATAACCATTTTGTGTGCAAACAATAAGATCTGTTTCCTCTACTTTCCAATCCATGTGCTTCCTACATTGTTTGGTTCTTTTCTGTATTGCAGCGGCTGAGGCCTAGAGCACAATGTTGAATGAAAGTGATAATGGGGTCATCTCCCTCTCTTCCATGTCTGGGAGAGAAGGGATGATGGGAAGGGAAGTTTTTGTCAAATAATAAAGCAAATACAGGCTTTGATAGGGAGAAGCTTTATTCCGCGAAGAATAGGGTGGCAAAGATCGAAAAGGGTCTGCTCTGATAAGAGAAGCATCCATTGCAATAGGCGATAGGAAAAACTCTTTGGCGATAAGCACCTCACCAGTTCCCCTGGGAGGTTTCCTCTTATTGAGACCAGAGCAAACAGGCCACAGAATTAAGAGAACGGCCAGAGTGAAGAATTGAAAGTGACAATATTGAACCCGGTGATTGGGGAAAACAGGGATGGTTAAAGAAAGTCCTGCACCTCTGCCTCTGGAAAACGTCTGTTGCAAGAATCATCCTTCCCATATGACTTACAAAAGATTTCTGGAAGCGTCTGGTCTACCTGTGTCATGCCATAGACGCAGACTCTCCAAATTCCCATCCGTTGCTGTATACATGAGTAGCTGAACTGCCGGTCTTCACTGATGAATCACAAACAAAATGCCTACTATTAGCCATGTTTTAGATCAATTTCCTTCTTTCCCCTAAGTGTCTGGATTTTTGCTCCGCACTCAGCCTGATTCAATTTACAACCATCTTCCAGAACTCTCTAGGAGTATAGATAGATAAGCATCAGAATAAACCATATGTACTATATCATATATACTGTACACCTGATTATGAAGAAATTACATATATATTTTAAGGGTACAAAGTAATTAAATTGAATTAAATTAAGTGAAAAAAGGGTTTTCATTATTTTGAAGAGTACATTCTCACAGATCGGAAGGAGCTATTACCTCCAGAATCAGTGGTTCTCAACCTGCTTGATGCCGCCACCCTTTCAGACAGTTCCTCATGTTGTGGTGACTCCCCAACAATAAAGTTATTTTCATTGCTACTTCATCACTGTCATTTTGATACTGTTATGAATCAGGTGACCCCTGTGAAAGGGTCGTTCGACCCCAAAAGGGGTCGTGACCCACAGGTTGAGAACAGCTGTCCAGAATGCCTGAAGAGCATGGAGGCTTAAAGCTTTCCATCCTTTCTACCTTCCCTCCAGGACTGGTTCCCTCCCACCTCCTCTTAGCGCTCATTTGAATGTTGGAGGGTATTTAGTGGGTGTGTTTACGTGTGCATGTGGCGTATGATGTAACTAGTTCTCACTGTGCCTGTCTCTAGTGCTGCATTCTATAGCTTGCCTGATCTCTTAGGAAATCCAATTTTCTTTCTAGACTTTTGCTTTTCCTTGCTGATTGTGGGCCCTTTTGGAGATCAACTGCTTTCCCCCTACCCAATCTACCTATCATATCTAGGATAAAAATGATCAGGAATCCCCTTGGGACCCCAGGAGAGACATGCATAATTCTAAGGCTGCTCTATAGTAAGTCTATTTTCTAAGACTCATTTTGGACCTGGTTTCAGAGCAAGGTGTATATTAAAAGAAGCAAAGCCTTTCCAAACCCCCCAAATCAACTACCATCTAGTCAGTTCTGACTCTGAGCTACTGTATGATAAAGCCCTGAAGCAAATAAGATCACAGTCTTCCCTGAACTTGTTTACCAAGTGATTTTCTCTGTGTACAGTTGAGAGTTACAGAAATGATAGGCTTTCTTCTGGATACAGAAATTACTTTTGATCTCAAGTGAAGTTTGGGTCTCAGATCCCAGCCAAAGTATCAACTCCTCCTGGGAGATTTAAATTAATGTGGGGAGTCTTTTACTCAGTGTTGGAGTCAGCAAAAGTCATTCATTCTATCTATGGAAATAATCACTGATTTTCTTGTTTGTTGTTATTGTTTTAAAGTAAATATCATTGCTGGTGTTAAATGTTAAACTACCCATGAAATTTTGGGAAAACTCACTTACCATGATGTCTTGTTCTGACAAGAATTATAAATTTGGTATGTTCATATTATATTTAGAATTTCTGCAACAATGTTCATACAAAAGATTATTTGTTATTAATTGGGAATAGATGTTGTCAAGTGCATATAAACTCATGAGAAACCATGTGTGTTTGAGTAGTATTACATGTAATAGGGTTTTATTGGCAGTGTTTTTCCCAAGTTGATTCCTAAGGCTTTATTCTAAATTGACTCTGGGTCAATCCAAGTCATCAGCCTTTTGGCTAGTACCAAGCTTTCTGTTTGTGTCACTCAGCATAATACTAGGTAAGTGCCTCATTTTAATCATTAATATTATGTTGGACTCAAAAAAAGAGTTATTTTCTTATCATTCTGGAGATTTTGTTTATGAGTGGTGTACTTTCTGACAAGACGTGTCAATGTTTTATTTTTAGCAATCTTCATAGTATATAGCATATGATTCTAGATGTTTTTTCTTCTTCTGCAGGCTTTTGTCTATATGGAAGCAATTTTATTATCTTGTTAAGGAAGTAACTAGGAGTGTCTTTGATGAACTATGCTGTAAATCTATGTTCAGCTTTGTAAGAAACTACCAAACAGCCTCCTCCAGGGAGAGGCTATATCGTCTTCATTTTCACCAGAAATAAATGCTTTCTACAATTCCTGGTCTGCCAGCAGCATTGGTAGTTGCTGTTTGGAGGAGGAGGACAAAGGAGTTAGTCATTTTAATAGGTTTGCAGTGATAACTCATTTATATTTTGCAATTGACAGATGCCAGTAAAATTTTGCGGAAGATCATCCAACCATAGTTGGGGCAGCACATTCCCAGGCAGCTACCGGAGGTTCAGGCCAGAGTCAGAAGAGGACATGGAACTAGGGATACCACTGCTGACGTCAGATTGATCTTGGCTCAAAGCAGAGAATATCAAAGAGATGCTCCCTTGAGTTTTATTGACTATGCAGACACTCAACTGTGTGGGTCATAATACACAATGGATATCCTTGAGAATGTTGGGAAGCCACGAATACTTCATTGTACTCTTGTTCAATCTATAAGTTCAATCTATATGCTGGACAAGGAATCAGAGAAGTTGGATTACATGAAGTATGCAGCACCAGAATCAGAGGAAGACTTGCTGATCACCTGCCATAACCTTGCTTGCTAAGTGTGAGGGGGACTTGATGCTCTTGCTGAAGAAGGTCAAAGACTGCAGCCTTCATTATGAATTTAGATTCAAGGTCAAGAAGACCAAGAGCCTCACAACTAGATTAACAAGTCACTTCATAATAAATGGAGAAAATATGGACGTTTCGAGGAATTTTCCTTGTGTGGCTTCAAAATCAATACTATGGAAGCAGCAGTTAAGAGATCAAATGATGCATTGCATTTCATAAATCTGCTGCACGAGACTTGTTTAAAGTGTCCAGAACCACCGGTGTTTATGGTATTCTTTGAAGGTTAAGGTATGTAGGTGTGCCTGGCCCAATCCGGGGTATTTTTATCGCCCCATATATGTGAAAGTTGGGCATTGAATAAGAAAGGCTGAAGAAGAATTGATGTGTTTTAATTATGGTTTGGCCAAGAATTTTATAAGTACCATGGGCTGCCAAAAGAACAGACAAACCTGTCTTGGAAAAAGTACAACCAGAATGCTCCTTAGAGGCAAGGACAATGAGACTTCATCTTAGTACTTTAAAAATAGTGTCAGCAGAGACCAATCCTGGATAAGGGCATCATGCTGTAAAGCAGCAAAAAAGAGAAAAAAAAACCCATCAAATAAAATTGACTGACCCAGCAGGATCAAATATAAGACAATAGTGAGGATGGCACAAGACCAGGCAGCGCGTTATTCTGTGGTGTTGTAGGTGGCTATGCGCTGGAACGGACCCAGAGGCACCTAACAAGGACAATGAGAAAGTGCTGCCACCTTTTTTTTTTTAAGTTTTATTTCCATCTGTACATCTTCTTTGTGATGTGCTTATTCAGAATTGTTTGCCTATTTTTAAATGGTGTTCTTTTCTTACTGAGTTTTTTTAAGAATTCTTTTGGTCGTTTGAATGCACTTTATTATGTAAGTGTTTGGGAAATATTCTCTTCCAGTCTGTAGCTTGTGTTTTTGTTGTGAGTCAAAACCACTCTTAAAGTTTGGTGAACTGTGTTTTTGGCAAAGTTGGACCTTTGTATTTTTAATTAGTCCAACTTAAAATTGTATAAATTCAATTAACATTTTCTTTCATGAATTGTGCCTGTGGTATTCTTTCTAAGAGTTATTACCAAATTCAAAGTCACCTAACTTTTCTCCTACATCTCTGTTGCCCCTAGTAAGGGTTTCTACACCACAGCAGCAGATTCAATTCACTAAGTTCAAATAAGAGAGAGAAACGGAAGTTTATTAGAAGGTGACATCAGTGGTGAGAGTACAGAAATACAGGCTGTCTTGATGGAGTCCCCCTGGTGCACATAATACATAGGGACTCTATGCTTATTTCTCTGAAATTCACCCCCGGAGGAGGGGAGCAAGAGCTTCCACAGATGCTTTCCTTTGACCCACATTTTATGGTAAGCATGAGATGCAATTATTCGCCATGCTCAAGCCGGCAGAGCAACATGCTTGTTTGTCTTAGGATAGCCTGAGATGACTGTGTTGACTAGTCAGAAAGTTGGAGTTCATTTTCAGCCAATAATCCACAGGTGAGGCCAAGCAAAGAGGTCTCTTATTTATCTAGATTTTGCATCCAATCTGGTGGCCTTTCAGGAATACAGAAAGTTATAAAAATCTCAAAGACACTGAAGTGGGGGCCAAGGAGAGCATGACTTGAGTTAGGTTAACTACAGTAATTTAGGTTGCATTTTCTATGGGAAGTTCTATAGTTTTGAATACTCTGTTTAGGTCTATGATCCACTCTGAGTTGCTTTTTGTGAAAGGTATTTTTAGATGATTGTTTGAGTTCTCTCCCTCTGACTCCGACTCTGCGTATAATCATCCAATTGTTCCAGCATCAATTGTTTAGTAGACATCCTTTCTTCACTGAATTGTCTTTCTTCTCTTACCATTATTTCTATGCACTTAATTTCTTTTTCCCAGTCTTATTTAATTTGGGGAAGTTTCAATGGATACATCTTTAAGGTCACTGTTTTTCCCCCTGACTTTGTCACATCTATTGATGAATCACTTAAAGATGTTTCTATTTCTGTTGGAATATATTTTTTATTTCCAATGTTTCCTTTCTTACTTGTTTCCAGATGGACCTTGTAAACACTTACATCTGAATGCTAAATGCAAAATTATTTTTGAAACTTTAAGGAATTTGAAATAATTATGATCAACATGATAAGAACCATAATAGAAAAGAAATAGACATTTCCATCCTTTCTGATAATTCCAATATCTATCATATCTGAAAACATATTTTACCTCAACACATACACATACATACACATATACATATATACATCCACAAGTAATTTAGGTTCTTAAAACATTGTTCAACTTCTGTTTCAGAAAAGTTAATCTCTAAAATGACTCTATATAGAAATACTTTTCCAGACTTGGGGCTTGTGTTTTGCCTAGTCTATGTTTCTGGTGAGTCTAAAAGTGACTGATTTTCAGTATTTTAGTTTTTTTTCCTTTTTAAAAAATCATTTTATTGGGGGCTCATACAACTCTTATCACAATCCATATATACATCCATTGTATCAAGCACATTTGTACATTAGTTGTCATCATCATTCTCCAAAATTTTCTTTCTACTTGAACCCTTGGTATCAGCTCTTCATTTTCCCCACCCCCTCTCTCTCATGAATCCTTGATAATTTATAAATTATTATTATTTTGTCATATTTTATACTCTCCAAAGTCTTCCTTCACCCGCTTTTTTATTGTCCATCCCCCAGGGAGGGGATTATACGTAGATCCTTGTAATTGGTTCCCCCTTTCTAACCCACCTTCCCTCCACCCTCCCAGTATCTCTACTCTCAACACTGGCCTTGAAGGGTTCAACTGTCCTGGATTCCCTGTGTTTCCAGTTTCTATTTGTACCAGTGCACATCCTCTAGTCTATCCGGATTTGTAAGGTAGAATTGGGATCATGATAGTGGTGGGGAGGAAGCATTAAAGAACTAGTGGAAAGTTGTAAGTTTCATCATTGCACACTACACTCTGACTGGCTCGTCTCCTCCTCATGACCCTTCCATAAGGGGATGTCCAGTTGCCTACTGAGGGGCTTTGGGCCCCACTACACACTCCCCCTTATTCACAATGATATGATTTTTTGTTTTTTGATGCCTGATACCTGGTCCCATTGACACCTGGTGATCACACAGGCTGGTGTGCTTCTTCCATGTGGGCTTTGTTGCTTCTGAGCTAGATGGCTGCTTGCTTATCTTCAAGCCTTTAAGACCCCAGGTGCTATCTCTTTTGATAGCCGGGCACCATCAGCTTTCTTCACCACACTTGCTTATGCACCCATTTGTCCTCAGCAATCTTTAGTTTTTTTCTTATTGTAAGAGTGCGAATGATTATTACCAAATTCTTTATATGTCGAACTTTACATGTTGAAGATTTTATTGGAAAAATTCTTAAAACAAAAATCGTATGACAAATATTGGTAGATCTGTGAATGTTTAAAAAATGGAACCACACTTATCAGAAGACTGTTAAAAGGTATTGTGGTATAGTGAATTACTTGACATGGTCTTATTAGCCATCATTATAACTCCCACCAAACAGCTGAATGGGAAAATATAGATTGAATGTATTTTTTTTCCTGATGGGTCTGCACAAGAGAAGGTGGGGAAGATACTGATAAGATTATATGTAAGATTATATGATTCAATTATGAGTGTTTGTTAACTGGGCTCATTGTGATGGTAAAGACTTGGAGTAAAGGGAACCTATCACGATGATTGATGTATTGACCCCTCCCAGGGGGACAGACAACAGAAAAGTGGGTGAAGGGAGACTGTGGTCGGTATAAGATGTGAAAAAAATGATAAATTATCAAGGGTTCGTGGGGGAAGGAGGGAGGGTGGGAGAGGTTGGGGAAAATGAGGAGCTGATACCAGACTCAAGTGGAAAGAAATGTTTTGAGAAAGATGATGGAAATATGTATACAGATGTGCTTGACACAATGGATATATGTATGGATTGTGATAAGACCTGTAAGAACCCCCAATACATTTTTTTAAAACAAAGAAGTTTGGAGGGTCAAGGGATGCCTGACCCCTTCCTTCCTCATGAGACTCAGCCTCGGGCTGTTATTGAGCTCGATGCTCCTTTCTGATTGTGAAGTCAGAGGAGATCAGACCCTGACTCCAGGCCATTCTTACATGTATACTTGTCAAGGTTTAAATCCATCTGTACAGAGGAGGCAGCTTGATAACTGGCACCTTTAGCTATATCTAAATGACTGGCACATAAAAAGAACTCAATACATTTTATGGTTAATTTTATTAGTTTGAATTATTAACAAAAATTTGAGAAGGAACTTAACTTAGCCATATGTGAAAGAGGTAATTCAGTGAGAGGAAAGAAGGTTTTAATTTAGTATTTCCCAAATACCTATGAGGGATCGATTGGACTCGTACTTGCACATTAAACTCATACCCTATTTCCACTCAAAATAGAAATGTGCTGAATACCATTAAATCTTCCTGAAAATGAAGCCCAAGGGAACACAAGGCAGAATTATAGAACTCTCATTTGTATGGCACTTTGAGTTTTACAACTTTTTTGTGTATTATTTATCATTATTAAAAGGAGTCCTGCTGACACAGTGGGTTAGGCATTGGGCTGTAAACTGCAAGGTTGATGGCTCCAACCCACCCCGACTCTTCAGGAGAAGATGAGACTCTCTGTCCAATAGATTTACAGCCTCAGAAACCTTAAGGGGCAGTTCCACTCGGTTCTAGAGAGTCAGTGTGCGCAAGAATGGACTTGATGGCAGTGGCTGGCTGGTGGTGTCTCACTGTTAACTATATGATAAGACATCATTTCTACTTTTCCAAAATACATTTTAAAGTTCATTGACAGCCCCCATATCAAATGTTTAGAGCATGGTGGAAAAAAGAGGAGATTTTGGGACCTTGTTGCTCAAAGCTTATCACTTAAACTTTCACTTTAAAGAATGGAAATGGTCTCCTAATGCAGGTGTGTGTATTTTGTTACCTCTGTCTCTCATAGCAGCCCCTCTAAAGACAGTGATTCAGTTACAGTTGTCCAAGCTTCTTGGGCATGTAAGGCCCCATACATGCTAATAAATCAATTCTGTATCTAACTCAACAGCTAGCTGATTGGTAAGGTAGTGAAAGTGTTTCCTAATTGCTTTCCACAATTCAGTCTTATAAACATATTCTTTCACTGCTCCGTGTCATGATGAATCTTCCAACTCCCAGCTTCTAAATTTGAAAAGAGAGTTTAGAGGTCAGAGCATAAACCGGTCCTGTTCCCAGGCACATCGCTGTTGACTTGCCTGCCAGTTGGGGAGAAGGCTGAACAGAAGCACTGTTCTTAATGCTCTGAAATTTGACATCAAGTGGAAGTTGTCCTGTCAGAAAGCATCCTAGAGAATACTCTCATTTTCTAAAAGTGATTTTTCTTTTCTCTTGTCTCCTGATATGTTATTTGGCAAACTGCTGACATGATAACCTAATGCTCTTATATCCTTTGCAGATAAGCAGTGTTTTTTAAAAAATAAATGAATGCCTTTCTTCCCAAGACAACACATCAGTGGAATATTTAACTAAATTTTATCATAACTAAGACATTCCCTATTTTTTTCAAGATGAATCTGTGTATCCAAATATAAATTACAAAAGTATGACTTTCTTAAATCAAGGTAATGTCACATAGTCGTTTGGAATCTATGATTTATTTTTCTACTGAGAATTTCTCTATTTAATCATCTCTGTCTATAAAAATGAGGCAATCCCCTTACCATGGCCATCACATTCCAGGGCAATGCACTATGAAATGTGCGGAACCCTGAGGCCTATGCTGAACCCTGAGGCCAATGGAGATCAAGCTGTTTTAATGGTATTGATAATTCTTAAAATGGACTAAAAGATCTCAAGTAATGCCATTCAGAATACAAATTAAAACTATGCAATTAAAAAGAAACAAGTCTAATGTTGGTTATTTAAGTCAAAAGGAAAAATATAATTTTGGTTTCAGAGTAATATTTTAAGGTCAGTGACTGGGAATTAGATTTTATTTTTTGCATTTCATTCTTTCATCTTGTTATAAGACTTGGTTGTATTTGTTTGTATCACTGAATACATTTTAGATGATGACCATCTATTTGTGTGGCTGAGAACTATTGTCCTCTGAAGCTAATAATCAATTTTTATTTACTATATTTCCTCCTATTTCTTCCCAGCTTTAAATACTTAAAGTCTGTTGCCAAAGTTATTTTTATTTGCCTTTTCTTGCTACAGATTCCTTCTTTTATAGTTATCATTATGCCTCCAAATCCTCTTCCAACCCATGCACATCTCTGCTTTGCCAGGATTCATTCTTTATTCTTTCTTTTAAACGGACTTACTTTGTTAAGAAACTTCTTTGCAGCGCAGCAAGGCATTTGTTCAAAGGAACCATATAATTTGTAATGCCCTCCATACATATTAAGCATTGAAGTATTTAAGAATACTGTTGTACACAAGATAATCTATGGGTGTGTAATTTAAAGCTTTACATTAACTGATTACAGAAGTATTTTGGCTGTCGCCGTCCCTAGTGGATTACTGTTCCCAAACCAGGCTATGATGCACCTGGTCAGCAATTTGCAAGCACCAGGACTTCCAGGGGAAACAGTCTAGGCTTTCTACTGCCTTAAAGAGTTAGTCTCAGAAACTCACATGAAGTCTCTATGGGTCCGCGTTGACGCAATGGCAGCAAGCTAGCAAGAGATGGCTTTCATCAGAAAAGACTATCCCTTTAAGATTTGGGGAACCAAAGAATGACTCTGCCTCCAAATACTTCTTATATCAAAAATGTGTCTGTTCCCATGTACTGATTATCATTGTACTCTAGATATGTCAATTTATGAATTACATGAATTGGCATGGATTACAACTCCAGGTAAAAAGACCCAAATTCTCTCAATTCGAGCAAGAGGTAACATCATGATCAGTAGAGAAAAGATTGAATTGTCAAAGATTTCATCTTGCCTGGATCTACAATCAATGCTTTCAGAAGCAGCAGCCAAGAGATCACATGATGCATGGAACTGAGAGGTGGGCACAGAAATAATGTACAGTAGTGAAAAGAGAAAATCAACATTATCATATGATAAAATAGTCAATTATATAGAAAGCCATCACTGCATTTAAAAATCACAAGTGAATTTGTTATCTTATTAAGATTAGAACTCGGAATAAAGTAAAATCAATAACAAAGTGGGTGAAACTTTGAATTAGCATTTTGTGCATTTTTAAAAGTATTTTTTAAAGAATTAAATATCCTTTATTTGAACATGACATAATCCTGTATATAGAAAACCATAAAGATTCAATTAAATTGTTGGAACTAATTGAAAATTTTGGTAGTGTAGCAGGCTATAAGATGAACATACTGAAATCAGTTGGATTCTTTTTGTTTTAGATTTTCTTTTTTTAATCATTTTATTAGGGACTCATACAACTCATCACAATCCATACATATATCAATTGTGTAAAGCACATTTGTACATTCATTGCCCTCATTATTCTCAAAAAATTTGTTCTCCACTTAAGCCCCTGGCATCAGCTCCTCATTTCCCCCTCCCTCATTGCTCCCCCTCCCTCGTGAACCCTTGATAATTTATAAATTATTATTTTGTCATATCTTGCCATCCATCACCCCAGGAAGAAGCTTACATGTAGATCCTTGTAATTGGTTCAAAATTATTTTTTTAACAAAATTTGGCTATAGAAAGGGAAAAACATTGGGACCAACAGTTCCGGGAGGAAGTGGGATGGGGGGAGGTGGTGAATAAGGAAGTGGTGCTAACAAACCCAGGGACAAGGGAACAACAAGTGATCCAAATTGGTGGTGAGGTGGGTGTGGCAGGCCTGGTAGGGCATGACCAAGGGTAATGTAACGGGATGGAGCATGATAGTGGGACAGGAGGAAAGTCAAGGGAAATAGAGGAAAGAGCTGGGAAGCAAAGGGAATTTATAGAGGTCTAGACAAAGACATATACATATTCAAATACATAGATGAAAATGGGGAAATAGATCTATTTGCCTATATTTATAGGTTTAGTATTAAGGTGGCAGAAGGACATTGGACCTCTACTCAAGGACTCCCTCAATGCAAGAATACTTTCTTCTATTAAATTGGTATTCTGTGATGCTCACTCTCCTGACCCAACCGCTAAAGACAAAGCAGGTGAATAAGCAAATGTGGTGAAGAAAGCTGATGGCGCCCGGCTAACAAAAGATATAGCATCTGGGGTTTTAAAGGCTTGAAGGTAAATAAATGGCCATCTAGCTCAGAATCAACAAAGCTCACACAGAAGAAGCACACCAGCCAGTGTGATCATGAGGTGTCAAAGGGATCAGGTATAAGGCATCATCAGAACAAAAAAAAATCTTACCATAGTGAATGAAGTGGGAAGTGCAGAGTGGAGACCCAAAGCCCATTTGTCGGCCACTGGAGATCCCCTCACAGAGGGACCTAGGGGAGGAGATGAATCAGTCAGGGAGCGATGTAGCACCGATGAAGAATACAGCTTTCCTCTAGTTCTTAAATTCTTTCTCCCTCCCCCGCCCCCCCCCCACCCCTCACCCACTGTCATGATCCGAATTCTACCTTGCAAGTCTGGCTAGACCAAAGGATGTACACTGGTGCAGATAGGAGCTGGAGGCACAGGGAATTCAGGGCGGATGATCCCTTCAGGACCAGGGGTGTGAGTGGCGATACTGGGAGGGTAGAGGGAGAGTGGGTTGGAAAGAGGGAACCAATTACAGGCATCTTCATGTGACCTCCTCCCTGGGGGAAGGACAACAGAAAAGGGAGTGAAGGGAGATGTTGGACTGGGCAGGATGTGACAAAATAATAATTTATAAATTATCAAGAGCTCATGAGGGAGGGGGGAGGGGAGAGGGAGAGGGTAAAAACGAGGATCTGATGTCAAGGGTTTAAGTGGAGAGCAAATGCTTTGAGAATGATTAGGGCAATGAATGTACATGGGATGCTTTACACAATTAATGTATGTATGAATTGTGATAAGAGTTGTATGAGCCCCTAATAAAATGTTTAAACATTTTTAATTTAAAAAAAGAAAGGGAAACAAAAATAACTGATGGTGATTACAAGGAAGGCAACATTGATACATTGTGTGTTTGGAGAACCTGTCTGAAAATTGAAGTTTAAAAAGAGTTAAAAACAAGTGGAAGAGGTAAACTTTAGAAACAGAAGTACTGATTCTTCCTTTGAAAGAAGAGGGGTGGGTAGTGAGAAACCTTGCTGCAGAAGTCAAATGGACTCTAAAGAATTTGACAGTACTATTCCTATGAAAGAGGATAAGAAAGTTTAAGAGAATATTATTTTATCACTAGATGACATTATCTTCAATTTAAGCAAAGACCAAGTCCCATGTGTTCAGTCCAATATGAAATTAGATGCAAATACAATTTGGCAACTAAAAGCAATGAAAAAATGACTATTAATGGTTTGTCTTAAATAATATCAAGGAGTGAGAAACATCTTTTTCTGAAAAAAATGTTCAAAATTGCATGCATCTGTCATTCTCAATACCCTTCCACTGGAAGACATGAAATACTCTCAATACCTTTCTCCCTTATTCTAACTCTAAACCTAAGATTCTCTTCTTATTAGGGTGCTGTTCCAATAGTCTCACAATTAGATACGACTGTCTGATGTTGCTTGATTTTAATGTCACTTTCTCTTTCTACTTGTTTCCCTGAAGTCCTGATGCTGTATTTGAGATTACTGTTATTCATATCTTAAGTTTGTATCACAAAAGGCTAGGAACATATTTAATGGAAACCAGGATTAAAATGGTGGTGCTATAAACCAAGACACGTGGACAAAAAATAGACTGAAATAGAAAACGAACAGATTCTCTCTTGGGGCCTCCATAAGGAGCACAATTCTGCCAACACTGATTTTATTTCCTGAGACTCACTATATATTTCTCACCTCCAGGTCTATAAGAAAATGGATTTTCATTGTTGTCCATCACAAATGTGTGCTAGTTTGTGATAGAAGCCACAGAGAACTACTTTATGAAAACACACAGCAATGGAAGGAGACGCATTTTTGAGCAGATGTAAACAAAGGGCACAAAACTAATGGGATTGGTTTCTTTTTTTAAGACAAAATTGTTTTTGTTTCATTTTCCAACTGTTGATTCCCCATCAATTAGCTATATATATTAGGAGTTAAATAATATTTGGAGGACTATAAAAGTCTAAAAATTACCTCCCAAATCAAAGGGCAGCCCTCTCTGTTGTATGGAAAACGTATGCAAACTTTTAAAGACATGGTAGTGACTCATCCACTCACATAAGTGGACTCCCTTTGGCTCTGTCTTGCTGAGGTCTGTTGAGGTGGTATCAATGTGACACAGTCAAACTGCTCCATAGAACTCTCCAATCTTTATACTCTAAACCCCAGGAGAGTTTGAATGATCAACCCTTTTGATTAGCATCGGAACACTTAAGGAAGTACTACAAGGACTTGCCCTCTTAAAATCCTGTTCATGCAAACAGAATCTTGAAGGTGACTGAAGGAAAGTGTTGGAAACAGGGTGTTGAGAAATACAAATGAACAACAAAAAAATGGAGCAAAACACTGCTCATAGGGCAGAAATCCAAGTCATGGTTCTGAAATCCGCAGACGAAGGAGAAGACTCAGCATCTGTCATTAGTCACACTTGCAGAAGTGGCTCCAGCCAGTATATGGAAGTCATTAGGGAAAACTGAGCACTGGATGTCACTGGGGCAAAAGGAGCCTGGGTTGCAGGAAAAGGTTCTTGAAGACACAGAGAGCAAAGGTCATCTAGAGAAGGGTACCTTCAGAGGACTCCAATATTGAAAGGCCCGTGTGAGGGCAAATGTTTCCAGATCGGTCATCCCAATTGACTTGATGATGCCATAAAGCCAATGGTTAATAACAATAGCCATTGCTACGGGTTAACAACGGTTTCACTTAATCCAGTCACCAAGGATAGCTTATTCTTTTCCATTATTACATATATATATATATGTATGTTATATATGTGTATGATATATATGTGAATATATATATATATATATATATATGGAAATCTACCATACACCTAAATGCTTTTGTCTTCTCTCTGGATCTGGAAAAAATATCATTATCTATCTATCATTGGCACATAACTCACAAATTAGGTTTCCCCTTTCCATATTTTTCCATGAGCGTTTAGGCTCATCTTTCAAAAATGTCAAATACATTGTTATATTTCTATGCAGAAAGCAGTTAAATGGCTTCTTCTTGCCCCCTAGTAAAAACTCCTCAAGGAAGACTCCTTCTTCTGGACTTCTGTCTACATCTCCAGCCACCAAAGTGACCTAATGCATTGTGTCAGTCAAGATCGCCATTCTCTCAGGGGGTTGCACATATATTACTTCCCTTGTTTAGGAATTCCCTTTCTCTGCAAGTCCCCAACTTCCAAACTCATCATTCTAGTGTGGACTAGCATGGAAACACTTCAAGCTCCATCTGAGAAATACCTTCCCCTCTAAGATCTCCTCTTATCCCCCACTGGATATGGAGTGGTTGTGTCCCCTGCTGTTCACCAAGAACACAGTGCTGACTCTCCCTGATGCTGTGCTGGCTTTGTCCACTTTTGAGAATTATGGGAAAATGCAAGCACTACGATTCCTTTGTAGGAAAGCAATGATTTTTTTTTGCTCAAATGTGTGTGTCAAAGAAATTAATAAACTGAGCAGGGTGATTTTTCAAGGAATTGGAACCACTACTAGCCTGGTCTGCATCCTTCTAAAAGAGAAATTTATTTTATTTTTTAGACCAAGAAGAGGAATAAACGAAGAGAGCAAAAGAGAAGAGGGGTATTAGTCAGACTGCACCGACTTCCAAAAGGTGACTGATTTGTGCACCACATACACCAGTGTCTCGAGTAGGCACACCTACAGGCAAGCAATGGTCCTACTGTCTCCTTGTACTTTGATATCTATACATGTTTTGTATTTCTAACATCAATAGTTAAATTTTTTTAAATTCTTGATTCATTAATTCATTTTTTCATTCATTCAGCAAACTTATTTTGTCTATCAACGAAGTGCTGATGGTTTTCCCAACACTAGGGATAAAAAGTGAGCAAGATAGATGTGGTTCCTGCTCTCCAGGATTCGGAAACCTTGTAGAAAGTGTTGAAATACTGGCTGAAAATAAGCACGTCTGTGTCAGATAGTGAGAAGTAATAAGCTACCAGAGGAAATGTCTGGGGAAGGTCATTGGCAGTGACTAGAAGACAATGTCCACGTGAAGGTCTAGAGAAGGTGTGACAAGCAAAGAGAACAGCAAATGCAAAGTCCTGAAAGTGGAAATGACTTTGAACGATACAGATATAAAGTACAAGTCATTGTGGCTGAATTGTGGTGAGTGAGTGAGGCAGATGTTTAAGGTAGGAACTATAGTTACACAGAGACCAGATAATTTAGGACCATAGGGGCCAGGAAGAATAATTTGCATTTTTATTCTCCATGTACTGACAGTAATTCTATTATAAGTATTTCCTAATTTCACTAAATATCCTTCTAAAATACCATTTTAATGACTTCACATTACTCTATCATATGGATGTACTAAGGATCAATTAATCATCCCCTTATTATTGGACAGTTAGGTTCTAAGACTTGGACAAAATCCAATTTGAATCAATTAGTGAAAACGAATGGATCTATATATTTAATTCTTCAATCAAATGCCAGGCAGTGGCAATTAAAATTCACTAAATGAGATATATAACACAAAAGGTATAATAAGGTAATAAATGTGCCTTATTTTCCAAATATAACTATTTTGACACATGTGAAAACAGTGGATGCTGAAATTAATATCATGGCATGTTTTCAACTACCTATAGAGAGTTATTACAAATCTAATAAGTGAACATGCTGGTATAAATAATCTATCTTAATTTTAAGTAAGTTTCATTTGAAATATAATATTCATTTCATAGACTAAATTCAAGAGGTCAAAATAAATATAGCTTATATATCGTGAGGGTAAATCAAACAATAATGCTACAAAATACTACTACTACTATCTATATATTTGAATTGTGAATAATGAAAGTACCATGGACTGCCAAAAGGACAAACCAATATGTCTTGGAAGAAGCAGGGCCAGAGTACTCCTTGGAGGCAAGGATGGCAAGATTTCATTGTACATATATTACACATATTGTCAGGAGAGGTCAGTCCCTGGAGAAGGATGTGATGCTCGGTCAAGTAGAAAGGCAGTAAAAACAAGGAAGGCCACTGACAAGAGGGACTGACACAGTGGCTACATCTATGGGCTTAGGCATGGGGACAATTGTCAGGATGGTGCAAGACTACACAGTGCTTTGTTTTGTTGTCCATGGGGTCACTATAGGTCCGAACTGACTCCACAACTCTGACAACAACTACAACTACTACTAAGTCAATTCCAACTCACAGCCACCCTATAAGTTAAAGTAGAACAACCCCTGGGGCTTTCTGAAATCTGTGGGATTAGAAAGCCTTACCTTTTACCTGTGGAGCAGGTGATGGTTTCGAGTGACTGATCTTGAGGTTGGCAGCCCAACGCATAAGCCACTATACCAAGCTATTGTTTCTCCATATATCTTCCCTCTTGGTGTATACATTTCTGAAGATGTTATTTCCATTTCTCCAATCCTTACGTGAAAAATTTCTGCACTATTGATTTATCATCAAAATAGCATTCTAGGCATTCTCCAGGGATCTAAGTCATGTTCCTCTTAAATATTCTTAAATTTGGGGGACCCCCCGCACAAGAAATCTGAAGGATTAAGAACAACATTGTAGGGTGGATGAGGTTTAAAAAAATAAAGGAAAAAGAATGAGCAGGTGCATGGTTGTGATGAAAACAAACGAACAAAACCTTGGCATGCCTCTCCTCGCCTTTTTCTCTGAGCAATTTCAGGCCTTCCTTAAAAGTCGGGATC
Source organism: Tenrec ecaudatus (assembly GCF_050624435.1). Classification (NCBI taxonomy): domain Eukaryota; kingdom Metazoa; phylum Chordata; class Mammalia; order Afrosoricida; family Tenrecidae; genus Tenrec; species Tenrec ecaudatus. The sequence continues at coordinate 144,842,273 of NC_134538.1, read as the reverse complement.
CCTCTCAAACAATGGTTTGCACTGGACAGCATTCTTGTAGACTTGTTCAAAACTTCAGTGACTTGGGAAGAGGTCCACTGGAGTTTGTTTTTGTTGTTGTTTTTAATTGGCATCAGCCTTGACCTCAACAATGTTGCCCCCATGGCACAAAAATTATCCTTTAAAAACAAACAAACAAACAGAAACCCTAACAGAGCTAGGAGAAGTTTGTTACTCAGATAATTTGTCTGCAGGTATTCACTAATCACAGAGTCCCAATTAAACACTGATGGCAATAGACCCACCTCTGTGTGAACAAGAGGTCTGGTAGCAATCTTATTTTAATTACCCTCATATTTTAAAGAACAATAGAGAGGGGTTTTACATCTACAGTGGGGCCATAATTTTAAAGGGCAGGTAGCTGCATGGTTGAGGAGAAAGCAATCCCATCTTACCTACTATATCTGGACCTCTGAGTTTTAAATTATCATCTGCAATACCTGCCTATTCCACTATCTTCCTTCACTGGGTTGCTTGCATCAATGAGTTAATATATATAATTCCATCAATACCTTCATAGTTGAGCAAAACCTATGAGCCACTTCCCAAATGATTGATCTAAGCTGTATCAGATTATTAGTTCCCAATTTACTCTGTATGTGAGTTAGGATTAATCGCACTTATGACCATCTGTTTGTTTATTATTTGGAGTTTTCTTGTGTTTCTTATTGTTCATAAGGTGTACTGCAAACACTGGTAAAATATCTATATCGGTAAGTTTATATATAAAGTTTCCAGTCCCAAAGAAAAAGTCAAAATGTATAAAGATACTGGTAGTAAAATGCAATGATAATTCAAAAAAAAGTTATTCAACTTTTGTCAGAATCATCTTATGATGGAGCTGTAGAATGGAATGCCACCATAGCCAGGTACTACTGCTGACAGCACAAGATTGTGACACAAACCAATTTCATTAATATACAATCAATTCAGAACTGGAAGCTATACCTTAGGTCAAAGGCAAGAATCTCATGATGGGACCGATGGAATAGAGAAAAGAAAGGTCCTAGATTTTCTTAAAAGGTGTCATCCTCTAAGCCAGCAGTTCTTAACCTTTGGGGGTTAAACAACCCTTTCACCGGGGCCACCCAATTCATAACAGCAGCAAAGGATTACGGAGTTAGGAAGGTTGAGAAACACTCGGCTAAGCCCTATACAAATTGGTAAGTGGCGCTGGGTGGGCTATCATGTTAGCTCTGTAGAAATGCCACCGATTATGAGAAGAACCAAGCTCCATCTGGTCACGGCTGGCACACCATTCCTGAAGCAATGCACTTTATTCATGGAGGGTATCAGGCTGTGGACAAGTGGGATGGGACTATTTAGCAGCCACTCACACCTGTATCAACAGTGCTTGGTCCTTACCTCACCTCCCCTTTTCCAAATCCCATGGCAAAAACTCTTTATCTTAGATAGGGTTCTCTAGAGAAACAAAACCAGGTCACTTATGATTTTATATATATTTATACAGATATATAGATAACATAAGAAATAGATAATTAATCTATAGAGCAGTACAAATGGCTCAGTGCAACTCACTTCTGTGAGACACTGGCAGTCCTTCAAGTCTTGAGCGCTTCCGGTAAATCCTCTGTAGAGCAATTCAAGTTATCTGACCACAGGCAGCAAACAGCACGGCAGGTCACCAACAGTCAGCCAGCTGACAGAGTCCGACAGTCCCCAGCTCGAGCGATGTATGCTCCAGTAGCGTGGCCAAGCAGGTCTTGAAGGAACCTCAACCACAGCAACACAGTCCACAGGTTAGGTGTTCCACAGGCAGTGTAGCTCGCAAATTGAGGAAGAGAAGAAACTAAGGCAGCCACACGCTGGTTCAATAATCAAAGACCAAGAGACAAGAAAGGTGAGGTTCACCGAGCCATTGATCTCTCCACCCTTCATGTGTTCATTGGCCAGGTTGGCACAATAAACCTATCACACCATTTAAGGAAATTATCCTACTTAGACCTCGATTCAATACTGAGCCAAAGACTTCCCATAGACGTCTGTCTTCTTAGTTGTTTGCCAGCTTTTGTATTTGCTTGTGTCTTTTTAACCTGACATTTTGTCAGACCCGGAAGCAATCAGTGTCTTTTCTTCCATCTCTACACTCACCAGAGATCTCTTCTAAATTCCCTTCCAGAAACCAATTTTCATTCCCACTTCCTGAAGTGTCTGGTCAGCTGCTTTGGGTTTTTTTTTTCTTTCAAATTTCAGACATTCCATTAGATTCAAATCTCAATTTTTTGGGTCATGCAATCTTAATAACATTGTTGGAGTTATATAACTTTCTTCACACTCTTCTTACACTCAATATGCATAGCATTTTCTTTAAATGTCAGTTCTCCCCCTACCATGTTTTCTAATATCCTTGAAGGTCTGCACCCATCAGCAGCAGAGGGCTGCCTATGTATCTCTCCATGTGTGAATCTGTTCTTGGAGTGTAAACATTTAAAGAATTATGTGTTTTGTAAAGAGAGATGCTTTTCTTTGTAGTTATCCGGAGGGTTGCAATGATAAAAATATGCACATATTTTTGGTGTGAGATATCTCTCTGCGCAGCCATATGAGAGACACACCTAAATGGAAAGGACACTAGACAGCAATGTGGGGAGGAACATATAACTTAGCATTGAATACGGCAGGGAGAGCAGTAAGAGAACCAGTGTCCTATGATTCCGGGTCTCCACTTGCCGCCTGCTTGGTAACCTCAAAGGGTCTCCTAAGTCTTCAATATTCTCATCCATAAACAAATCACGCATATGATTAGTTCAGGATTAAATGTCTGCCACAGTGCAGGGTATCAATGTATGTAATCAATAAACACATGGTTCCTTCCCCTACCGCAGACAGCAAGTGTTGCTTTTTAAGACCGCTAATACATAGTGATCAATTTTTGTATAGCAATTTTTAGTGAGTACTTAATATATGGGAAGGCATTGTCTTTGTACTTTAACTCTTTTCTATCATGTAATGTCAGTAATAATCCATGAGATAGGTAGCTCTGTGGTTTTTAACTTGACAAATGAGGAAACTGAGGCAAAGAGACTAACTGTTAGAGTCACAGAGCTCCTAAGGAATTATATATTGCGTTCTAACAGTCTGGCTCCAGTGTCCATAACTCTTCTTACTTGATCTGTTATGATATCACTTATAAAATAGTTAGACTAGAGATGGTGAGGTAGGCTCCAGACACTAAGCTTTCCTGCGTACCAAGTTTTTATTGGTTAGGAGGGAACAGAAGGATCTTTTCCTATAGAATAGTGAGTAGTGATAAGATTATGACGCAAAAGAATCAGTACTGTTTGGAGAAAGGGCTAGCGTTCACCATAAAATTATTTTCATTGTTACTTCATAACTGTAATTTTCTATTGTTATGAATCATCATGTAAATATCTGATATGCAGGATGGATTTTCTTTGCTACACATTGAGCATAATTAAAGCATATTGGCTAATAAACAATATGTAATTATATATCGTGAAATATTTCTTTCTAATTACAAATAAATGAAATGTTGTCTTGAAGCATGGTGTAGCATGGGTAACAGTCTTCACGCCAGGTACTCATATGTGGGTGTATGTGCATGTGGGCAGACCCATCTGGAGACAGATAGAGGAGCAGTGTCTTGGTTCCTAAGACCATCAGAAATACATGTTTTCCAATGGCCTAAGGCCACCACTGTGAAAGGGTCTTTTGACCCCCAAAGGGGTCACGACCCACAGGTTAAGAACCACTGGCCTAGACAATAAGCCAACTAGACTCAAAACCAAAACCAAACTCACTGCCAATGAGTCGATTCCAACTCATAGTGAAACTATAGAACAGAGAAGAACTGCTACCGTGGATTGTAGATTTCCCAGCTTGCAATTCTGTTTGGGAGTAAAAAGCGTGTCTCCCTCCCTTGGAGCAGCGGGTGGTTTCACAAGGCTGACCTTGTGGTTCACTGCCCAGCATGTAATCACTGTGTCTCCAGGGTTCCAAGAGGTTCTCTATTTTCCCAGCTAGAGATGGATTCAAGAGGAGGTTCCACAGGATTAGTGGCCCCAGCTTCTTGCCGATATATGTCCTATACCTTCCCATGGTACATCTTCCCCAGCTGTCCCCTGGTGTCTGGAGTTTGGTAGCTGCAATTCCCTGAAACTTCTCTCACCAAATGGCACCTCTTAGTAGCCAAAAGGAGCCTTGGTGTGGCTGTCTGGTAAGCTAGCAGTGAGCTGCTGCTAGCCTCAAGGTCCATCCTTCACACTCACCTGCTTCTTAGGAGAAAGGGGAGGCTCTCTGCTCCTATAGAGATTCACCGTCCCAGACATCCCAAACAGATTCACCATCCCAGACATCCCAAACAGGTTTCCTATGACTTGGAACTGACTTGGTGACAGTGAGTTGGTTTGTCTGGTTTGGGGTATTAAGAAAGTCCACAGCCCCAAGTCCATTCTGACTCACAGCCGCCCTCTGGGGCATTCTGAGATTATGTCTTCACTGTGGTCGAGAACTTTATTTTTCTCCCTCACACTTCTTCCTTTTATTTTTGAATTTTATTGGGGGCTCTTGCAGTTCTCAAAGAATCCATGTATCAATTTGTGCATATACAACCAGCATCGTTTTCTGAACATTTGCTTTCTATTTGAGCCTTTGGTATCAGCTCCTCTTTCTCCTGCCCTCCCTCCCTCCCTCCCTCATGACTCCTTGATAAATAAATTAGTATTACTTTCATATCTTACACCAACCACTGTCTCCCTTCCCCCATGGTTTCTGTTGTTTGTTCCCCCGGGAGTGGGCTGGGCTGTGGTGTGGTTATGTGTTGATTGCTGAGATCAGTTCCCCCTTCCAGCCCTTTCCTTCACACTTTCCCCCTACCCTCCTGGTATCGCTACTCCCATTTCTGCTTCTGGATTCCATGTGTTCTGAGAACCTTATCTCTTTCATGTACCTGTGTACATGCTTCAGCCTAGCTCACAGTGAAAGGCAGGACTGGGGTTATGATAGCGGGGCGGGGCGAGGGGGGAGGCTGAGGAAATCTCAAGGAACCAGAGGAATATTGTGTGTTTCATTGCTGCTATACTGCACTCTGTTTACCTCACCCCTTCCTTGTGACCCTTCTGTGAAGGCATGTCCCATTGTCTACAGATGGGTTTAGGTCTCTGTTCCAACTTCCCTCATTCTCAACAATATGGTTTTTGTTTGTTGCTTTGCTTGGAGTCTTTTGATGCCTGTTACCCGATCCCTTCAACACCTGATGACACACAGGCTGGTGTGCTTCTTCCATGTGGGCTTGTTGCTTCTCTGCTAGATGGCTGCTTGTTTAACTTCAAGCCTTTAAGACTCCAGACTATATCTTTTGATAGCTGGGCACCATCTGCTTTGTTTGGCCACATTTGCTTAAGCACAAATTTTGTCTTCAGTGATCATGCTTCCTAATGTTGTTGGTGTTATGTACCATGGGGTCAGGTCTGACTCATAGGGGTGCTTTGTCCAACAGAACGAAACGCTACCCCGTGCCTTCCTCACAATTGTTTTTATGTTTGAAATCACCATTGCAGCCACTAGGCAATCAATATTTGTCTATGATCTTTCTCTTTTTCGCTCTCCTCTACTTTACCAAGCATAATGAACTTTTCCTGGGACTGCCTATCCTGAAAAATTACCTAAAGTATGTGACACAAATCTTGCCATCCTTGCTTCTAAGGAGCATTCTGTCTGTACATCTTCCAAGACAGATTTGTTTGTGTTTTGGCAGTCCATGGTACCTTCTTCACCAGCACCACAACTGTGATGGTTAAAGTTCAGGTCCACTACACATACCTGGTCAGGTCCCATAGCCTAAGGCTGCCTCCTGGGACATTCTGTATATTAAGGAGACTTTGAGGGGAGCCCAGCTCTCCTTTGTCCTTTCGCCTTCTGCCGGATCTGGATCCTGCATCTACTCATTGATCTCCTCTTGTGTTACCTGCCAATCCTAGGAGCTGTCAGCAGATTGTCCACCTTGGATTTATTCTCCGACCTGAGGTTCTTTTACATCTGTATCGACCAGTCTAGGGCCAAATTGCTTCTGATTGTCAGTTTCTGCAGCTACAAGATTCTGAGAAATCGTCAGCTTACATTTGACTTATGGATTTGAACTGGACTATGCTTGTATCTTTCTACTACTGTGTAAAACATTTCTTAATATCAATCTCTCTCTCTCTTACACACACACACACACACACACACACACACACACACACCACTAGTTTTGCTTCACCAGAGAACCCAATCGGAAACAACCATTCAAATTCATCAATTCTTTTTCCCCTTTTCTGTCAATTTTTGGCTTGCATGTTGCTGCGATACTGGAAGCTGTCTCATATGTATTTCAAATGCCAGCAATGGTACCCAGAGTGAACAAGTTTCGGCAGAACTTCTAGACTAAGAACAAACTGCTAAGAAGAAAGAGGCTGTCAATTCTGGGGAATTAGCCCTTGCAAACCTTATGAATAGCATCTCAACAGAGACTGCTAGTGATAGACCAATGCTTATGTACCCCTAAGACATTCTCTTCCTCAAATTTATCAAGATTGATTCACAGGTAGAAGGGTATTTCCTCTGCTACTAGAATGGACTTCTTACTTGTGAGACAATAGGAAACTCCAAGCTGTCTACATTCGCTGCTTTACTGACTCTGAACACAAAGGTTATTCCTTATACCATGCTGTGTGACATTGTGGGATTTGTCCCGGCCCCCAAAGCACTCAATAAGCATCATATAATCAACGACATTAGAGAGCAACAGAATGAGTAGCTGAAATGGAATGTTTGGAGAATTTATACTAGTAAGTTGATGATGATTGATGATATCTCACTTTTGTCCATCATTTTACAGAGATAAAAGAATTTTTTTCATCTAACACCACATTTATCCTCAAGAAAAAAGAAATGAAAACCATCCACATAGGACAGCTGACAGAACTTGGACAATGAGAAATAAAAACTTTTACAGGGTTGAGTATTAGTAGATCCAAGAATGAGTATTATCGCTCAAGCCTTCTTTGTTTTATACCATGGTGCCTGAGAAATACCAGGTCCTTAATTAAAAACTATTATCTCAAAATGGCAATTTAGAGATTGTTCCCAGACCGGTGGTAATCTCGTACATAATGAATGATAATGCTGGCTAACTATGACCAAGGTACTTATAAATTATACCGAGTCAAGGCAGCCTGGCAGCTTATACTCAGCATGTTTTCTCTGATCAGGGAGCAAGTATGCAGGGTCAGCTGAACTAAGAAATCTTTCTCCAAAACTGTATATGGATACTGTTAGAATAATTCTACAGTAAGCATTCTTCTACTTTCCTAGAAAACTGACTACTACCCTCTATTTACCAAGATGAAGTGTTCATCTTCTAATTAGGTTAAAGGAACAAAAATAATCAATTTTTATACACCCCACCCCCTAAAAAATTGTTTCCCAATGCTTTACTTTTTTTGTAATGGTGACCTTCTTGTCTTTAAGTAGACACTTCTGGAGGGGATATATAGGCTCAACCACACTTCAAATTTTGAGTAAAATAGACATTGAGTACTCAATTCGAGCACGAGGTAAGGTCAACAGTGTACAATAACCTTATGTTGACTTAAGTCTTTGATAGCGCTCTTGACTCATTTAAGTCATTTGTTTTGCCATGGGATATTTTATCAGCATTGAAACTAGCCAAAAATTCCTAAAATAACAACAAAAAACCCTACTCTGAGCAGTATTTATCCCTTGCATACTCTCGTAGGTCGTTAAGGAAGACACCTGTCTTTTTAAGAATTTGTCAAGAGGGATTCAGTATTATATCACTTAACGGTTAAGCTTTCACTACACACAAATAATCTTAATAAATAACATCTTCTTGTTTTCTTTTCTTTATTGGATTTGAAGAGATTAATACTTTTTCATAGAAATAACTAGTTAAGGAAAAAGAAACTTGTACCTGTAGAGTATATTAAGTTTTCCTTTGAAATTTCACAAAATGGTATTTTCTGTCTTAAGCAAAGTTTTTATTATATAGTGGTGTACATGAACACACAAAGCCAAAAATGCTCTATTTAGTAACATATTATTCTTTGCTCACTTGTTTTATAAATAATATTAATATTTCAATTTTTATGAAGTAGTTTGTGTTCGGGCACATGAGTACTGGTAATTAATTTGAATATCATTAGACAAATATTCTCTATCTCTTTGGATTCTATTTATGACCCATCCACATATTTTTTGAAATAAATTTTCTGAATCCCAGATTGACCATTTCAGTGCTTTAAAACTGCAATGAATATAAATATAAAGAAATTTATATAAACAAACCAAGAAATACTTACAATTGGGCCAATAGACTTACATCATGGTAAGCAAAGGAAAGATAGAATACATCGAGAATTTCATTTTACAGAGTCTACAAGTAATGCTCCTGGAAGTAGCAGTCAAGAAGTCAAAGGATTGCCTTTCGCGAATCTATTTGCCAAGGACATTTTTAAAGTGCTAAAGAGTAGACATAGCACAGTGAGGACTAACATTCGCCTGACTTGTGTCAAGGTCATTTCAATAACCTTATATGCATGTGAAAGCAGGACAATGAATGAAAAAGATTAAAGAATAAAATGCATTTAAATTTTTATGCTGGCAAATACTGAAATTACTTTGGATTTCCAGAACAAAAACTCCAACTTTGAAAAAGAACAGGCAGAATGCTCCTTCGAAATGACGAGTGCAGGACTTCCTCTGTCATACTTTGGACATTTTATCTAAAGGACTATTCCCTGGCAGGAGACAGCGTGGTTGGTAAAGTGGAGGGTCAGGGGAAAAGATGGCCATCCTCCAAAAAATGGATTGACAATGCCCTCAAGCATCACATAAGAAGGTTCAGGGCGAACCAATGGTTTGTTCTGTAGTACACGGGCGCACTGTCGTTACTGGAACCAGCAACACCTAACAACAACACAAAAATCACTTCAAAATTTTTATTGAATTCTTAATTTTCCTAAATATTTTTCCTGTGTGGTATATATCCTGGAAGCCTTCAAAATTCTGACATTCTGGTATTTTAAAGGTCGTTTATTAAAAATTTGGCAGTTCATGAATTATCGAGAAAGTCTATAAAAGTTGGTTTCTAGTATTGTTTCCCACCTGGTTTTTTAATGTCATAAACTTCAAGATTGGTATATACAAAATGTTTCTTAGAAAGAACATAAGTGAGAAGCTAATAATTATCAAACCCTTTTATCTCTATAGAATATAGTTCACTCCTTATTGCTTTCAAAGTGAAGATCACTAACCATCACATATCAGATGCAAATGATATTATACTCAGTTGATCATGACTCAAATCACTGGTGGGTAAATAAAAATAGCTGATTGCTCGGCACTCAATTTAATTTTTCACATAAGAGATTTTTGTTTTTAGGAAAGGTTCTTGTTTGTGGTTGGGTTGGGTTTTTTGTTTTTGATGTTTTAAAAGATTTCTAGTTATGTGCTGTGGTTTGGGGTCTTTTTGAATTGACTTAACTGGGGATGTCACCTGAGTTTCATATTTTATCACCTCCCAACCAACAGGTAAATTGCTAAAATTTTCCCACTGCTGCTTAATTCCTTTAACCTCTGTTAAATGCAAATTCCCCTGGCAGAATAAAAAGTTAAAGAATTTCCATGAAAATAAGAGAGAAATGTAACTCAAGGAATAAAATAAAGATAAAGTGGAGAGAGACATCATTCAATATACTTCACTTTTTGGAAAATAGGCTTCCTTCATTCCACTTGGTTCCCAAGGGACTTTAGTAATACAACAACAAGTGATCCAAAATCAATGGCAAGGAGGGTGTAAGAGGCCTGATAGGGCTTGATCAAGGGCAATGAATTACTGAAACACAAATGAAGGCTGAGCATGATAGTGGGACAAGACGAAAGTAAAAGGAAATAGAAGAAAGAGCTAGGAGGCAAAGGGCATTTATAGAGGTCTAAATACAGCCAAGTAGATATATAAATATATTTATATATGAGGATGGGGAGATATATCGATGTGCATATATTTTTTAGTATTAAGGTATTAAGGTAGCAGATGGACATTGGGCCTCTACTCAAGTACTCCCTCGACGCAAGAATACTTTTTCTAAAACTGGCATTCCATGTGCTCACCTTTCCAAAATAATCATTGAAGACAAACTGGATACATAGCAAATGTGGTGAAGAAAGCTGATGGTGCCCAGATATAAAAGGATATAGCATCTGGGGTCTTAAAGACTTGAAGATAAACAAGTGGCCATCTAGCTCAGAAGCAACAAAGCCCACATGGAAGAAGCACACCAGCCTCTGTGATCATGAGGTGTCGATGAGATAAGGTATCAGGCATCAAAGAACAAAAAAGCATATCATTGTGAATGAGGGGGAGGATGGGGTGGAGACCCAAATCTCATCTATAGGCAACTGTACATACCCTTACAGAAGGGTCTGAGGGAGATGAGCCAGTCAGGGTGCAGTATAGCAACAACAAAACATACAACTTTACGCTAGTTCTTTAATGCTCTTCCCCACCACTATCATGATCCCAATTCTACCTTACAAATCTGGCTAGCGCAGAGGATGTACACCGGTACAGATAAGTGTACATTCCCTGGACACACAGGGAATCCAGGAGAGATAAACTCCTTAGGACAAATAATGAGAGTAGCGATATTAGGAGGGTAAGGGGAATGTGGAGTAGAAAGAGGGAACCATTCACAAGGTTCTACATATAACCCCATCCCTGAGGGATGGACAACAGAAAAGTGGATGAAGGGAGATATCAGACAGTGTAAGACAGGACAAAATAACAATAATTTATAAATTATCAAGGGTTCATGAGGGAAGGGGGAAAATGAGGAACTGATACAAAAGGCTGAAGTAGAAAGCAAATATTTTGAAAAAGATGATGGCAACAAATGTACAAATGTGCTTGACACAATGGATGGATGTATGGATTGTGATAAGCATTGTACGAGCCCCCAATAAAAATGATTTTTAAAAGAAAAAAATATCTGTATGATGTGGTTCAACAAGATCATGGAAATTTCACATCATCTTTTAATTAAGTTTCTCCACAAACTTTGATCCCCACAGATGTCATACAGAAGAGTATCAAAACCCAAAAGAGCACGTATTTCAGAATATCAAAAACTTGTACCTTCTAAAACCGGAGGTAAGAATAAATGCAAATTGGCTGATATCAACTTAATGTTGGAAACCTAAGCATACATATACATACTCAGAATAACCTAGAAACTCCTTCAAAAATTTTACCAATATAAAATGCAATGTGTTTCATATCTATATCCCTGTCTTGACATCAGTTACTTTAGAAGAAGCATATCAAAAAATGAAGGGTTGGGGGAAAATGCATGTATTCTATTATCCAATGGAGAAAAATAATTCTGTGTCTTTTGCTCATATATTTGATTGCATCAGTCTCTGATAAGGTGCCAGCACCGGAAGAGCATTTTATGGGCTAAGTCGTAGGTACTCTCCATTCCTTCCTCACCAAGAGGCATCATAATTTGTGTGGAGGCACAATACTCCAGTGGTAGTGTATATAGATCATGATGAAGAAAACACAATATTTTATATTTCTTAAAATGTTAAATATATATATGTCTTTAACCCAATAATTCTATTCCTAGGTATTTATCAAAGAGAAATGATAACACATATTCACAAAATATTGTGAATGTTCATAAAATTTTATTCATAATAATCAAAATTAGAATACCTCACATATCCAGATAAAGAAAAATATCATACATCCTTGTTATAGGATACTGCTCTGCTTAATAGGATAAATGTATTGGATATCAATACATTTAACCATGAGGATGAGTCTCCAAAGCATTATGCTGAGTAAAAACAACCACACACTCTGGACTAAAACTGTGTTGTGACATAATTCTCATCAATGACACATAAGCAGAAATATCCTGGGTCCCTGAGAAGAGCTTTTGTTTCCATATTAAAAGAACTAATTCCAGAAAAGGGAAAGGCACAGCCATCATCTATTGGATGGCTATTGTTAGGACCTGTCAAGTCATCAATTCTGATTCATAGCAACAAACAAAAACATACTGTTGAGAATGAGAGGGGTTAGAGCAGGGACCCAAAGCCCAGCTGTAGACAATGGAACAAACTCCCCACAAAGAGCCACAGGGAAGGGAGGAGCCAACCAGGGTGCTGTAAAGAATAGATGAAACACACACTATTCATCTGGTTCCTTGAGGCTTCCTCACCCTCCCACTCTCATGACCCCAGTGCTGCTTCTCTATTCAGGCTAGACCAGAGCAGGTACACAGGTACAGATAAGAGATGGGGGTTCACAACACGCGGAATCCAGGAACAGGTGTGGGAATAGCAATACCAGAAGAGTAGGGGGACAAGGGGGAGAGGGAGGAAAAAAGGGGGTACTAATCACAGTGATCAACATATAACCATACACTCCTCTCCAGGGGAAGTACAGCAGAAAACATGGGGGAAGGAAGGCAGCAGTCAGCATGAGATGTGAAAATAATAATAATCATCTATCAGGGGATTATGAGGGTGTGGGAGTGGGAGGGAGGGAAAAAAAGAGGAGCTGATACCTAGGGCTCAATAGACAGTCAATATCTAGAAAAGAATGAAGACAACATATATACAAACATGCCTGGTACAATCAATGTATGGGTTGTAACAAGAGTTGTAAGAGTCCCCAACATAATTATATTTTAATTAAAAATATGAAAATAATAATTTATAAATTATCAAGGGGCCGTCAGGGTAGGTGGAGGGAGGAAGGAAAAAAGAGGACCTGATACCAAGAGCTCAATAGAAAGTAAATGTCTAGAAAAGAATGATGGCAACATATATACAAATATGCTTGATATAATTGATTTGTAGATCGTTATGAGTTGTAAGAGTCTCCAATAAACTGACCTTTTAATTAAAAAAAAGAATTATTCTAAAAATAAGAATCTGAGAATTCTCACTATTCTCAATGTTACCCATAGTTTGTTATGATCCAATGAGTCCAAAGCTTTCGAATAGTCAATAAAACACAAGTAAAAGCAAACATCTTTCTGATATCTTTTGTTTTCAACCAAGATGCATCTGATGCCATTGATGCTGTCCCTTGTGTCATGTCCTGATTTAAAGTCAGCTTGAATCTCTGGCAGCTCCCTGTGAACATCCTACTAAAACTACTGTTGAATAAGCTCCAGCAAAATTGTAACTGCATGTGAGATTAATATTGTTCAGCCATTTCTGTATCTGTTGGGTCACCTTTCTTTGGAATGGGTGTATTTACGACTCTCTTTCAGTTAGCTAGCCAGCTATTGCGCTCCCAAGTTTCTTGTTATACCTGAGTGAGTGCTCCACTCCATTAGCTTCTAGAAGTGATGTTTTTCTCTGAGGCCTTCAGTGTGACTTGGACTTCAAGACCATTGATTCCTGGTCATATGCTAACCCCTAAATTGGTGAATGTAGAACAATTGTGGGGGGTAAAGTGACTGCAATTCTTCCATATTCCTTTCTATACTTCTAGAATTTTTCAATATTTTGCTCTCAGAATTTTTCAATATTGCAATTTGATGCTTGAAATTTGTCTTCAGTTCTTTCCCTTTAAGATATGCCCAGCATATTATTTGTTTGGGGAACTGAATCGGGTCTTTCCACATTCATTGTAATACTTCGCTTTGTTTTCTCTGCTGTCCTTTGAGATGTTATATTCAGATATTTCAGTTTATCATCTTCCATTGGCCTTAGCTGCTCTGTGCGGAAGAGCATGTCTCAGAATCTTTTCTGATAGTCACTTTGACCCTCTCCGCCTTCCTTATCTTTTAATTACCTTTTGCTCTCTGCATGTTTGAGGTTCTGGATGTCATCCGACAAGTCTTCTGCGGCTGGTGTCCAAAGCCTCAAACTACTCTTGGAAAGTTCTGTACAGCTAAGTGGAAGATGCTGAAGGTCATGTCACTGAAGGAATGGATCCCCGAGCCCTTCTTCCACGGAGCTACTGGCGGGTCCAAACAGTGACCTTTCGATTATCAGCGGCGCATATAACCGTTGTGCCGGTGAGGACAAATTCGCACTACACCAAAGAATTTTTCTCTAAGGAATGTCAAATGGGTACTTAGCTTCATTGGTGATGAAATTTCAGAGACAAAACTCCATCACTCGGCATTAGTCTTAAATTTGGATGCAATGCCTTTCCTCGTGACTCTCTGTGCTATCCTATCAGGATTTCAAAAGTACATTAGAGGATAATTCATTTACATGCAAGAATAGTACCTGCAGCTGTCCTCGCAAAATATAAGTCCTGTACATTTCAATTTAATGGAGAAATGTGGGCTGTTCTTCATCCTTAATTCTTTTCCTAGATTTTCTGTACTTTGTAAATAACAGAGGACCTTCTGGCTTCTGAACACTGTGTGACTTGTATTGACTTTGTAAGACTGAGCAGAAATATCTCTTCAGGTTTCAGAGACTTTAAAATGAAATATTTACAGAATAGACAGCATCGTCTTTCTCCACGCAGGATGAGTGGGTTTAAATCCCTAAATTTTCCATTAGCAGCTCAGGGAATAGCCCATTACATCACCAGTCCTCCTTGGGAGTTAGATAAAGGTACCTAAATGCCAGAAGGAATAATCCTATATTCATTCAACAATATTATACATATATATGTGTGTATATATATAGTCTTAAAATGTTTTAGGAACATGGGCACTATTTATTATGAAAATATAATTATTTTAATAATAGAGTAGACTATAATAAAAGAGACAAGTGTCCTCTTCTAGGTTCCACTCTATTGAAAAGCTGCAAAAGCAGAGGCTTTGTAAAGGAATGTTGTAACTACAGATGACATTTGAAATACTAACGGTAGTCGAGGAAATGTTCAAGGAAAAGATTCAAAAGTTAAAAGATATTCTTTTGTGTAAAAGCAATATGAAATTTAATGAGGTAAGGAGCATTTGGGGGCATTATCTCTTAAAACATTCTATTTGTTAAATGGACAGAATTTAGATTCACAGATACTATTTCAAATGAGATTAAGAAAATATGCCTCACTTATAAAACTAATTGACTTTTGAAAAACACATGAAGATCAGTGTCTAGATATAATGATTAATTCGCTGGTGATAACTGATAAAAAGCACAGAGGGGAAAATTGTTATAACTCTCTATCATGATAATAATGTATGATCACTACATATCCCTAGAATACAGATCAGGGAGTAGAATGGAGCACTCATTTACTTTGTATAAAATAGTGATTTATTCTGACAGGGAAGCATAAAATGAAATTAGACTTATGTGGGCAGTGTTAAGAGGCTAAACTGGTCAAGATATGATTGTAAATTTAATTAATACAGGTTTATAAAATAAACTTTATTTATTACTTGAGTATTTTCCATGAGCAAGATGCTTTTCAAATTATGAATGGTTTTTGTTCTGAAAGGTATTAGGTGTAGAAAATAATATTTATGGATAACTCAAAGCAAATAAGAAAACTACATAAGCAAATAAAAAACTACCTGTATTTTCTACAATGATCATAAGGCATAGTGGTTATTAATAATATCATTTGGAAGAAAAAAAACCTGGATCTTAAAGGGTTTAGCTGTTTTCAAAAATCACTCTGCTCTTTATTAATTACCAAGAGTAAATTACATCAAACGATAGACTCAGAAAGACTGAATGTTAACAATCATAATTTACTTGCAATTTAGCCTAAATGGACGTTGGGTCTGTGTGCTCTCAGATACATTTTTGTTCCTTTCTCGTAATGCGCTGGGAAACTGGTCAGCAGGTATTACCAATCTGTATTTTCAAGGTGTCCTTTAGAGCTGCCTTCCCGCTGGGTGCTACCGATGGAGGATGGAAGAGTAGAAGGAAAGCACAAAGAAGGCATCTCTTTGATTGTTTTGTTTTTTATTAAAAGATCATTTTATTGGAAGCTCTAACAGCTTTATAACAATCCAGACATCAATAGTATCAAGCGTATTTGTACACATGTTGCCATCATTACTTTCTTAACATTTACTATCTAGTGAACCCTTGATATCAGCTCTCTTTTTCCCTCCCTCCCTCCCCTTTGTGACCCCTTTATAAATGATACATTATTATCATTTTCATATCTTATACCGACTGCTGTCTCTCTTCCCCCATGGTTTTGGTTTTTGTTGTTCATCCCCCTGTGTGGGGTGTGCCTGTGTGGTTATGTGTCAGTCATTGTGATCAGTTCCCTCTTCCTACCCTCCTTTCCCCACCTTCCCCCTATGCTCTGGTTTCACTATTTCCATTCCTGTTCTTGGATTCTGTATGCCATGAGCTCTTATCTGCACCTGTGCACATGCTCTGGTCTAGCCTACATTGAAAGGCAGGACTGGGGTCATAATAGTGAAGGATGAGGAAGCCTCAATGAACCAGAGGAATATTGTGTGTTTTAACTTTGCCT
This sequence comes from Tenrec ecaudatus, assembly GCF_050624435.1. Taxonomy (NCBI): domain Eukaryota; kingdom Metazoa; phylum Chordata; class Mammalia; order Afrosoricida; family Tenrecidae; genus Tenrec; species Tenrec ecaudatus. The sequence continues at coordinate 144,825,760 of NC_134538.1, read as the reverse complement.
AGGCACCTCATCATTGTCATCGTCATTCTCTAAGTCATCTTCCTCCTCATCACCACCATCTTCGTTGGACACTAGTTGCATCTCCTTCAATTTACCACCTTCCAGTCACATGACTCTGATAACATTGCCACATCCTTTGGCCCTGATATCTAGAGATGATAGCAACATTCTGGCTCGCCCATCTGTGATTGCCTCAGTATGGTCTGCACTTGTTTTTCAGCTTGCATATCGCTTGTGTAAAAGGATACATATATTAAATCCCTCAACTACTTCTTCTTTATTAGACTCTGAGGACAAAAACATGGCACCATGAAAATGTTTTATATATGAGGTGCCATATATTCCTTCCAATGGCCAAAAGATAAGAGATATTAGTGGTATCATTTGGAAGATGAGGAAATTGAATCTTAAAATGGTTTGGTCATTTTCAAAAGGCTATATAATTCTAAGGGGCTGAGCCAGAATTCCAATGCAAGCAACCTGACTACAGAGTTAATTCTCTTAACTCCGAGAAAACCAATCAACATACCAAATAAACATCACTGCCACTGAGTCGATGCCAACTCACAGCCACCCCATAGGACAGGGTGGGACTACTCCTGTGAGTTTACAGAACTGTAACTCTTTACTGGAAATAAAATGCTCTGGGTTTTTTTTTTTCTATGAGTGGCTGACTATCCAAGCCTGGATCATTCATACAAAATTATTTGGGGCGGGGGGAGTTTCACAATCCATATATACATCCATTGTGTCAAGCACATTTGTACGTTCGTTGCCCTCATCATTCTCAAAACATTTGCTCTCCACTTGAGTCCCTGGCATCAACTCCTCATTTCCCCCCTCCTTCCCCACTCCTCCCTCCCTCATGAACCCTTGACAATTTGTAAATTATTATTATGTCATGTCTTACACTGTCAGACTTCTCCCTTCACCCACTTTTCTGTTGTGCATCCCCCAGGGATGGGGGTATATGTAGATCCTTATAATTGGCTCCCCCTTTCCACCCCACCTTCCCTCCACCCTGTTGGTATCATCACTCTCACCACTGGGCCTGAAGGGATCATCTTCCCTGGATTCCCTGTGTTTCCATTTCCTATCTGTACCAGTGTACATCTGCTGGTCTAGCCAGATATTTAGGGTAGAACTGGGATCATGATACTGGAGGGGGGAGCATTTAAGAACTAGAGGAAAGTTGTATGTTTCCTCATTGCTACACTGCACCCTAACTGGCTCGTCTCCTCCCTGCGACCCTTCCATAAAGTGTTTACAGATGGGCTTTGGGTCCCCATTCTGCACTCCCCCCTTCACAATGATATGATTTTTTGTTCTTTGATGCCTGATAGCTGAACCTTCGGCACCTTGTGCATGATCACACAGACTGGTATGCTTGTTCCATGTGGGCTTTGTTGCTTCTGAGCTAGATGGCTGTTTGTTTACCTTCAAGCCTTTAAGACCCCAGATGCTATATCTTTTGATAGCCGGGCACCATCATCTTTCTTCACTGCATTTACTTATGCACCCGTTTTGACTACATTGATCATGTTGGGAAGGTGAGTATCAAAGACTGACAGGTTGTTAGAACAAAGTATTCTTGCATTGAGGGAGTACTTGAGTGGAGTCCCAATGTCCATCTGCTACCTTAATATTAAACCTATACATATATGCATATAGATGTATTTCCCCATCCTCATATATAAATATTGTTACATATGTACATGCCTTTATTTAGACCTCCGTAAATGCCCTTTGCCTCCTAGTTCTTTCCTCTATTTTCTTTAACTTTGCTCTTGTTCCACTATCATGTTCAGCCTTCATTTGGGTTTCAGTAATTTCTCTCGGTTACATGTTTGAACCCTTTGATACAGCCACTGTGTCACTTCGTCTTGTTGAGAGTCTACACTACTTTAGCAAACATGACTTCCTTTCCTAGGGACTGGTCTCTACTGACAAATATTTTAAAAACATATATGACAGAGTCTTGTCCTCATAGTTTCTAAGGCTCATTCTGATTATACTTCTTCAAAGACAGATCTGTTTATCATGGTCAGGGTGCCTTCAATAGTTTTTGCCATACTCTTAGAGAATATAAAATCAGGAGTGAAAGCATAATGCAAATGCACCACAGTTAACAATTAATTTTATGTTACAAATAAAGATTCCTGCAAAAAACTGCCTTTACAAATTTAGACTCAGACAAATTCTACACCACAAAGTGTGGATACAAACTCATAAATGACTAATATATGGGTGGCCATCATGGAATATGGAAGTACAAATGACCCTCATCATGTGATCCCTCCCACACTCCTCACATGATCACTATATGTAATTTCTGAGAAGCAGGAAAATACTAGGAAATTTATCAAGTTCCTTTGCCTCTCCAATAAAATACTTTGATGAGAAATCCTCCCTTTAAGTAGTAGTTAAAATAAGTTATACATGCCTAGTGAATGAATTTTCTTTGAACCTAGTGTTAATTGTGTGCCTACTGATGAACAGCTATGGTGTCCAGGTGACACAGTGTTTGACTGACTGATAATGTCAAAGTCAGCAGTTTGAACTCACCAGTCACTCCACAAGGGAAAGATGCTATAGTCTGCTTCTGTAACGATTTGTAGCTTTGGAAACTATGAATATTTCTGCTGACAGAAGCCCCTTTTTATAAGAAAGAAGGGGTTTGGGAGAGGTATGGACTGACCAGGCAGGGGTCTCTCACGGTCATTAGTAGGAGTCTGAAGGGGAGAGAATAGTGGCAGTGAGATACCATTGTGAGGTCAACCAGAATATAGGAAAGATGTGAATTATCAGATTAATATAGACTATTTATGCATGAGCAGTATGTATTATGGAACAAACTCAATGTAGTTATTAACTAAATTGCCTTTTGAAATATGTAAAGAACATATTTTGAAAGTAATCATAGTGAAAATATGAGTCATTTAAAAAGAAGCAACAATTAGCTTGGCTGTTTTCAGCACCAACAATGGAGATCAAAATCAATGGGACCAGAGCTATGTTAGACAAAAACAGTACACTGTCACCTAGAACAGTCGTCTGCAGAATTACCATCCCAGAGCAAGAATGTTATATTCGTTCAAACACTCCAAAATGTTACCACTTTGGCATACTTTCTGAAAGAAACACAAAGAATATACATCAATAAAGAGTAAATTGAATTTGGGAAAAATAGTAGGATACAGGAAGAGGTTGCATGGTCTGAAATAAAATGGCCTAATGGTTGGTAAAGTAAATTGATTGCAGAGAATTAAAGGATAGTGACTATAAAGTGAAAACAGTAATGTTTGTTTGTTGCAAGCTGACTAGGATTTTTTTGTTGTTGCAGTAAATGGGGTTGCTAAATGTAACAAGCAATTTCATGAAAAGTTAATTTTTATTACGTTTTAAAATTGTTCTCTCTGAAGATTCTTTTCAAAATTAAAATCATATTTTTAAAATTGAGTCTATCTACCTATCTATAGCCAAATATATCAATGCTTACTTTAAGCCTTTGCAGTGATTATATAAACATTTTTAAACAATTTAAAATTTTGTTTGGCATATATTCACTTTAAAAAGTTATTTTTAACTGTGGTCTTATTAAGGTAGATGATATTAGAAATTGTTGAAAAATTCAATTGAAGTATCACTATATTTGTATAATGGAAAAAATATTGCTAGATAATGAAGTGCCATGCAAGTTCAGAAGAAGTTCTACTAAACAAAATATATTGCCAATATTCCATTTCTGCCTCAGAATATATATTGATCAGAATATAGATCTTCAATCAATATTTTTACAAGATTAAACTCAAGATATAAATTTTTCCTAACCATGATTTTTTTTTATATTTCATTTTCAAGTGCATCATTGAATATGCACACTGAAGCTAAAATGCCATGACACAGAATATCAATCCATCCAGTTAAAAATAGAGCTATTCAAGATCTCACAAACTTATTCCAAAGAATAGCTACAGATTTTTAAATGTAAAATTGTAGATCATTTGAATTCACATCATTTAAGTTGCCTGCTTCTTCTTGTACACTTACAGGAATCAATGTTAGTGTCTTCTTCTTTATAAACTCTGTTTTTAATTTCTACAATTTACTGAACTCATCTAATCAGATTTCCACCAATTCATTCTTTGATTAAAGATGGCATTTACTTTTAGCATAATGCAATACAAATGTACTTAGTACATTTCCAAACAATGTCAATAGTATTTCACTGCACTTAAGTTGATTTACAAAGTAATTATATAGCTCAAACATTTCCATAACACAATCTATGACAGAATTCAAATAAAGAAGTCAGGCACAGTTCTCTGAGTGTGATTTCAACAGTGCTTTTCAAATAACATTGTAAAGTTCATTTGTTCTAAATATATGTGTGCAAATTCTCTTTCATTTAGAAAACTTGTTTGAGAATAATTACAACTAAAGTTTTGTTCAAAACAAGTTCCTAGCGCATTTCTGTTTCATAGAGTTGTTAATTTAGGGTAAATTTCGTTTCTCTCAAAGAGCTTTGCGCCACTAAAATTTGTTAAACTAATTTTGTCTTCAGTTTGAAAGTTAATTAAGATCACGGTGGCACATAGCAGCTGAATGCTTCTTAAAAGCTCTGAGAGGTTGTATTCAGGTAATGAATGAAAGACGAAAGAAAGGAGCCCTTTCTGGCACTAATAAAAATAGCAAGACATATGGATTAATTCAATGCTTTCTGAGGTTGATCTTAAGTTCATGGAACCAACCACTTGTATCTAACACAACATTCTTCATAGTTTATCATAAAACCAGGTCTCAATCATCACTCCATACTAGCATATCACTTTAATTAATGGAAAGTCCAGTTTCACAGAATGCACCTTCTGTTGCTTCAGGAGTATCTTCCTAAAAGGACAAAATGTTTGACGTAGACGATGAGACCGGGGTCAAAATTAGAAATAAAAATATTTTAGTTTTACCTTGTACATTCTGCTTTATGCAAGTGAAAATATTTTAAATTAGTGAAGTTACACACCTATTTTAATTTACATTACTTCATCAAGGCTGTGATTTTAATTCATTAAAGCAATTAATTGTTCATACTTTCTCTGAAAATGAAAAATCTACGATACATACTGAGGGACTATCTGCCAGAACCAGAACTCTTTCAGGCAAACCAGGATGAGCAGTCACCCAAATAAAACTGTAAGTCTGACTCTGATGTCCTGGGCAGTATTTGGAATGATATGCTACAAAAATATGAATTTTAATCTTGCCCAGTGTAGTCTGCATGATGAGCTTCATCTGAGCAGTTTAGAATCATTTACGTGGAGCTTCCAAGAGGCTTTGACCAGCCCTCCCAAACACAAAAACACAACTACGGCTCCAAGTTGTACATTCAAAAATGACATTTTGGACCCTATCTTCCAATTAAATAAGCTCTATGATGAAATATTTTAAATCTAAATGTTTCATAATATTTCACCGTCTGCCTCTCCTGCTAAAATAGAGGCACTGTCATTTTTCTCATTTGCTTATTGTTGTGTGAAAGCCAGTGCACACACACTTTGAACACAGGAATTTCAACTTGGCATTGTCAGGTGCCATTCAGTCATTACAGACCATAGCGACCGTATGTAAAGACACCGCCCAGCCCCGCGCCAGCCTGCCGTCTTCCCAACTGTTCCCATGCTTGCGCTCATACGGCGGCCTCCGTGTCACTCCGCCTCCTTGAGGGCCTTGCTCTTTGCCGCTGACCCTTAACTTGACCAAGTACAATACAATGTAGGTCATCTTCAAAGCACGTATGGCGTCTTGCAATACAAAGAAGTTTCCTTCTTAAGCTCTGCTTGCTATTACCAGCATTCAGGGAAAAAATGTGTAATGACAACAGTTAAAGGAGCATCTTTTACAGTAAGAAAACGTACTAAGGCCCATGACCAGCAGGCAAAATTTACAGAGCCCCAGGATCACACACCTCTCTAGAGAATGGTATGCAAAAATCAAACCATGGGCCTGCCAACGTATTGGCTTCCCTCCATGATGAATCTCTTTTATATATGACAAGCTTGAGAGAAAGAGGGGAAAAAAAGCTTTGTCATTGAAGGAATTAAAAAACGACTGAATTGGGAGGTCATCTATTTACAGAAGGGTCTATCAAAATTAACTTTTCAACATCTAGAGACTTTGCGTTTCAGAGAATCCTTTATATTTGATAAAGGATGCCCTAAGTCTTTTGGAAAGATAAATCTGGTTGGATAGGAATCCCAGGTATCAATCACCTGATACACAGGCATCACAGAATGAGTATTCAGGGTCATTTCCAGCAAGTCTACTTGTGGACTTTGAGGAAAGTTACTATTTTACAGCTTAGAAATCCATTTAGTTCCAGGGGGCTAAACTCAAGGTATAGGGGGTGGTGTGCTCCTTTCTGGGGCCTCTAAAGGAGAATCGGTTTCCATGCATGTCACAGCTTCTAAAGTCATCCTCGGAGCCTGGTGGTGTAGTAGTTGGCTTGTTGAACTGCTAACCATTGGGTCAGCATTGCAAAATGACCAGCCACTCCCTGGGAGAATGAGGATGTTCTCTACTCGCACGAAGAGTTACTGTCTAAGACACACAGGATGTAATTCCATTTTGCCTGGCAGCATCACCATGATTCAGCATCAGTTGTATGGCCATGCATTTATTTGGTCTGAAGTAGCCTGCTATCCTTGGATCCTGGCATCCTTTTATTAGAAAACCAACCATCTAATCACTCCCTACGTCTTGCAACATCAAGACATCTACTTCTTTGTTTCTCCTATCTCCCTTTTTCCCTTTGACCCTTGTCAAAACATTGGACCAATTCAAAGTAATCTCCCCATCTTACTGTACCTTATTGCATCACTTCTGCAAAGTGAAGTAGAGTTACCATGTAAGGTAATGTTTCAACAGAGTTTGGGGATTACACATCTTTGGGTGGTTATTTTCTGTCTACCTCTCACCCAGTACCCTGGAGCCAATACTGACTCATAGCCACCATATACAGGATTTCAAAAAAAAACTATAAACTTTATAGGAGCAAGTAGCCTCCTCTCTCGCCCACAGAGATACTTGTGGGTTTGAATTGTCAACATTGTAGTTAGCAAACTAATGCTGCGTCCTCTGCCCAATATAGTGATCCTCTTACCCATATTGAAAATGCTATCATATTTCACAATTTCCTGTTCATCGACAGGAATGATTGAGATTTTCACAGTATTGAGAAAAGATTTACTTGCCAGTTGACTGACTAATGTAAACGGTCATTGGGCTGAAGAAACAGATGCCATTCTTGTAGGGTTGTTATCTTTGCCCTTACGTAGACACAGAATGATTTTATCTTAAAGATACTATACCTATCAAGTGAATTTTATCATTTTGTTTTTCTAAACAAGCGAGTGCTTTATAAATCATATGCATCTGTCATTGTATTTGTTGCTGTGCTAAGAACAAATGTTTAGAGTTCAAAGTGATGTATTCTCTCTTTTTAATAATTTACTGCTGCCTGGTATTTTTCTCACCTTGCAGCAGAAATTTAGAGGTTTCTATGCTCCTCGATGAGCTATTATAAATCCAATGTGATTTACTACATGAAAAAAGATAGCATCTGTTTTCTGAGAATTCACAGAGTTCATTATTCACATCAAGTGAATGCTATTTGACCATGTGAGATCTAATAAAAGTCAATGCCAATTTTGTTCAAATCCCCTTCTGCCACATCTACACATGGGTCATTACACACCTTCAGCCGATTTTGTGTGCTGGACATTGGCCTCAGACCTGGCTCATCTAAGTCAATTTGTAATGTGCGTCATTTAGTTACATATTTCCATTGCTCATGCTTCATAATGTTATTGAAGCATCTAGTTATTCCACAAACATAGATAGAAAACACGTCTCTACTCAAGCTGGGAATTATCGATTTTATATTGTTGTTGTCAACTGCTTCCTGCCTTTGAGTGGCCCTTTGCTTATGTTATGGATTCAAATCAACTCGCAAAAATCACTGACACAGCTAATTTGGGAGTGTCGCAATAAGAACCTCCACTACAATCGGCAAAACTCTGTGGCAGCAGCATCATGAATGGGAGCCTTCTGATCTGAGATACCTGTTCGGGTATACGTCATTACAGAAGAAGCGTAGAATGAGATTATTTGGACATTTCAGTAATTAAATTCTCTGTTTGGGGTCTAGATGGATGTAACATTCCTAATTCCATTCTCGAATAATGAGTTGATAAGAAAGTTGTGTTCAAGTATCTGAAAGGGATCCTCCAGGAGAGCTCAGGAAAAAAAAAAAGAACTTCTTTCAGTTACTGTTCTTTCCAAGGTGATTATTCAAGGCTTGTCAATAGGATTGTTGTTGCTAGTTGACATCTACTCTTTTCCTACCCATCATGGCTTGATGCACAACAAAATGAAACACTGTTTCCGCCTCACCATTGTTCCTATGCTGGAAGGCATTGTTGAAGCCACAATATCAGTCCATCTCCTTAATGGACTTCCTCATTTTTCTTTCCTTTCCTAGGGAAACATGGTACCCTTCTCCATGGCCTGGTTCTAACAACATGTAACTCTGTAACATAAAGTGTTGCCATGGACCCTCTAAGGAGCGCTCTGACCCTATTTCTAACAAGAAAAAGCTGCTTAGATTCTTCTTCAGTCTTCAGTATCCAATGTCCAACTTTCACATGCATATAAAGCAATTGAAAATCCCACATCTTGGGTCAAGTGCACCTCAGTCATCAGAGTAACATCCTTGCTTTTGGATACAGGTCTTGTGCAGCAGGTTTACCCAATGCAAAAAGTCTTTTGATCTGCTACTGTGAGCATTGACTGTGGATGCAAGCAAGACAAAATCCTTGACAATGTCAACTTTTCTCCATGTGTCATGATGCTACCTATTTGTACAGTTATGATGATTTGGGTCTTTTTAATATTGAGTTGTAATCCATACTGAAGGTTGCAATATTTGATCTTTATCATCAATTTTTTCAATTCCTCCTCAATGTCAGCAAGCATGGTTGGGTAATCGTCATATTGCCAGTTGTAAATAAGCTTTCCTCCAATACTGAGACCACGTCCTTCATGTTCTTCAGCTCGTAAGCCAGCTTCTCTGATGATTGGCTCAGCCTACAGAGTAACCAGTATGGTGAGAGGAAAGAACCCTGATTCACACCTTTCTTGATTTTTCAGCCATGAAGTATTCCTGCGTTCTGTTTGTACAACTGCCTCTTGATTCATGTACAAGTTCCACATGAACACAATGAAGTGTTCTGGAATTCCCATTTGTTGCAATGCATGCATTTGAATCCTTGTCTTTGTCAATAAAATACAAGTAAACATCTTTGAAGTGTCTTCTATTTTCAGACATGATCCATCTGACATCAGCAAAGCCAAATGGTAAATTACTATTTCTAGAAGGAATTCTGTTCTATCTTGGTCAGGTTTCATTAACAAGTACAATGTGTTATAGGTGATATTGGACCTGACAGTGAATTAAAGCTAGTCAAGATCCATTACTTAAAAGATAGACCAAGAATTGTTGGGTCTGGGGAGATCCTGAAAGAAGTTCACGGCACTCTGAGGATCCTGAGAGTAGAGCATGCTCAAACATTAACCCAAGAAGAGACTCCATTTTCCATTGATACTGTGATACCATGTAGTATATAAAGTAGTCACTGGCATGGTGGAAGGAGCCCTGGTGGCTTAGTGGTTGTGTGTTGGGCTGCTAATCAAAAGATCAGCAGTTCAAAACCACTAGTCTCTCTGAAGGGTAAAAGACCAGGCTTTCTAGTCCCAAAAAGAGTTTAGTCTTAGAGACCCAGAAGAGCAGTTCTATTCCATTCTTTAAAGTCACTATGAGTCAGAATCAATTCAATGGCAGTAAGTTAGTACCATGAAAGCTGGCCAGAAGACTAAGCCCAAGACTACATCTTTCAATTCAGCCAGCTCCTTGGTAAAGGAGCTTTCAGGGGGAAATTATCTGAGTAAGTAAAAACAAAAGTGCCTTATTTGATTACTTGAAGACCATGCATGTGAAGGGGAATAAGAGAAATAAAAGTATTCACACATATCTTATGTCAATCACATTTGAAGAGGAAACTAGAAAAGATCAATCAAACTGAAACAAAATGAAGGTGAAAACATGTACTTAATTTCACTGAGAAGAAATAGTAAGCGGCCATGTTTACCAACATGCCAATTATGCAATCTTACATAGGTTAATTTTTTCAGACAAAGGTATTGGGGGTTGAAAACTGCCAGTCACTCCTGAGTTGTGAGCCATCTTCAATCCAGCTCTGACTCATGGCAACTCTGTTCTAAACCATTTCCACAGTCTTTGATATGAATGCCTTCCAACCACGGATCACTTTTCCAACACTATGTGTAATCCATAGGTCTTATTTTGGCTCACTTTAGGAAGTAGATTCCTAGGCCTTTCTTCTTGGTCTGTGTTTGTCTGAAAGTTTTATGAACACCTGACAAATATCGATAAACCTGCTTTCATAGAATTACCATTGGTCTCAGTTCTAGTATCATAGTGATACATAAGCCACTGCAGTTTAACAAACTAAGTGGCTACTCTCTAAACTATGAGAAAGAAAACCAATGCTGGGGTTTTGATCAGAGTTATCCTCTTACTCTCAACATCAGGATACCTTTCCAGTTAGGGATTTACTCACCAGTGGGTTTTACCCTACTTCCTCTTTTTTACAAGTTGTTCCTGCATTATATTCTGCTCATCACTGGCCTTACTCTTGATTTCTATCTTCTGATTTATCATTTACTTCTTATCTTCTCCATCTGGACAGGTGAAGTTCACTTAGGCTGAGGACCCCGCCACTATTTTGTTCTTGGTACCAGCAGCCTCTGCAAATACCTCTTGATGTCTCATGTTTTCATTCCTTCCCATGATGCTTCTCCATAAGCATATCTCAGTGCATGCTATGCTTCTTAAAAGGAAGGTTATGGACTTCGATTTCAGATTAAGAAAAGGTATATTTAGACCAATTGTCTTCACAAAATTGTTTTCCCAAATACATATCTAAACTCCATATTGTTAATTGAATAAAGGCATTCAACTACATTGATGGACGGGCATTTCAGTTGTTTCCATCTTTTTGCTATTCTCAATGTGGCTTTGATGTGCATGCTGCTGCTGTTCGGTGCTACCTCATTAGGCCCGACTCAAATAAATCCTGTGTGTCATTAAAGGAAAGACTGCCAGGACCTGCACCATCGTCACAATCGTGATATTAAACCATTCTGTGTCATTCATCTCGCTGAGTCTTCTTTTTTGCTGCCCTTCAACTTTACCAAGGATGATGTCCTTTATCAGGAACTGGTCTCTCCTGATAACATGCCCAAAGTATGTGAAATGAAGTTTTGACATCCTCGCATCCAAGGGATTTTACTTCTTTCAAGACAAATGTGCAGGAGTGTGCATACATTTATTCATGTCATGACTCTACTGCTCCGGGATATATACCTAGTAGCTGGATTGCTGGTCTTAAGGCAGGTCTATCTTTAGCTTTCTCTAAGGCAATGACATCCCGTTTTTCACAGTGATGGCATCATGGTGCACTCCCATCCACCATGCATGAAGGTTCCAGCCTTTCCACACGCTCACCAGAATTTGTGTTGTCTATTGTTTTGAACTGTACAATGAATCCTGGGTGAGATGACATCTCCTTGTTTTGATTGGCCTCTCTCCAGTGGCTAATGATCACAAGTATTTATTCACCTGCATTTGTTAGTTGCCTGGGTGTCTTTGGTGAAGTGTTTAATAATGCACTGTGTTAGTTCTTCAAAACTCTGGCGCTTTCCTTCCCCAACCCTGATTTCTTAACTGAATCTCTTAGGTCTGTTGACTCATATTGAAGTAAATTTCATGAGAGGAAAGGGAGTCTAAGAAGCCATTTCATAAAATGAAGAATAAGGATTTGATTTTATATGCATAGATAAATAACTCTGTATTAAATAATTAATGATAGCCATGAGGCCAATAAACATTTGCTGAAAACAGCAGATGTCAAGCTATGTTACTCATCATTAAGGCACAATTAATTATGTGTAAATCAGAAAATAGATTTTGAGGGTCACTTTCTGTGCTAAATAACTATCCCCCCCCCCAACCTAAACTTGTGTCATATTCACAGGAGGTACAAAGTACCAATAATACCATTCTAGTATATAATATAGGCATTTGGGGAATTTATACAACTGTAAATATATTTCAAATTATGTAGAAATGTCTTCTTATGATTGATGCTTCTAAAAACCTTTAATTCACACAAGGTAATTCCAAGTCCATTGAGCAAAATTTTCAAATTTTCTTTAAAAACTATAGCACCAATTAAATTAGAGACTGTGCAGAGATTTCTTATGTTAGGTGAACCTTCCTGAAATCACTAGTAGACACAAAATAAAGCTATGTCTAGTGAGTTAAAAAACCCTGGTGGCCTAATGGGTTACACTTTAGGCTGTTAACCCCAAGGTTAGCAGTTCAAGTCCACCAGGCTTTCTGCTCCTATAAAGATTTACAGCATAGGAACCCCAGAGAGCAGTTCTGCTCTGCCCTGTCAGGTCACTATGAGTCAAAATCAACTCAATGGCAGTAGATTTCAGTTTAGTGAGTGAAAAGATTTTTTTTTATCTTTACAAACTTCTGGTTTTCCTGTGGTGATTAACTAATTTGATTTTCTTCTCTAGGCCTTTAAAAAATAATGTTACCAATATCATATGCATGGCTCATCTCCACTTTTAATGGTCAAATTCCCAGGAGAGTTATGAGGCTCTGTGAATTCATTCTAGTTATTTTAAATAAAGGTTACAAAATTACGCTTTCAGAAAATAAGTCTAGATGTGATTTGGGAACGCTGCTATGAAATTTGAACAGAGATATAACTAGGATCACTGAGAGATGCCACAATTTAGCTATGCACTTACATAGAGGACTACGGACTTACACAAGCTTTATGTGCTCAAAATAGTGATTAATTTTTTAACTTGGCATCATCTCAATATATGCAAATTGTTACAATGTTCCATTATATTTTTCAAGAGTGTTTGATATATAGTTCCACCCACTTCCGGTTCTGAATTTTGGTGACCCCCATTTTTTGCAAAGTAGAACTCTACTCCATAGGGGGCCTCAAGATTGTGACCTTATGAAGCAAATCACTGGTTCATAGTTACCCCAAACCAAACCCAATGCCTTTAAGTTAATTCTGACTCATATTTACCCTAGAGGGCAAGTTATAACTTCTGCGCAGGGGTTCTGAAAGTGTTAAGCTTTTCAGGAGCAGACAGCCTCCTTTCTCTCTTGGAGTGGCTAGTGGATTTGAACCTCAGACTTTGTGGTTAGCCAACTAACGTTTAACCTACTGCATCTCCAGAGCTCCTTGGGTTAATAAATAGAGGATAATTAAATATTATAGGAATGTTTGTCTCTTAAAATTCAAATTACCTCTTTGTGGGTGCTCCTGACTCAGAATATAGAATGCCCCCAAAAAGAATAGGAAATGGCAGCCTAGTTCTTCTTATATATTTTTTAATCATTCTATTGGGGGCTCTTCCAGCTCTTATCAAAACGCATCCATGCATTCATCCATTGTGTTAAGCACATTTGTACATATGTTAGAGCATCATTTTCAAAATATTTTCTTTCTACTTGAGCCCTTGGTATCAGTTCATTTCCCCCCTCCCTCCCTCATGAACTCTTGGTAATTTATAATTTTTTTTCATGTCTTATACCGACCACTGTCTCCCTTCACCACTTTTCTGTTGTCTGTCCCCCTGAGAGGGATTTATAGATAGATCATTGTGATCAGTTCCTCCTTTCTCCCCCACCTTCCCTTTACCCTCCTGAAATCAATACTCTCATTATTGGTCCTGGGAGAGGGGGTATCTTTCCTGGAATCCCTGAATTGGGGTCATGAAGTGGGGGGGGGAGGAAGAATTAAAGAACTAGAGGAAAGTTCTATGTTTCGTTGGTGCAACACTGCACCCTGACTGGCTTGTCTCCCTTGTGACCCTTCTGTGAAGGGATGTCCAATTGACTACAGATGGGCTTTGGGTTTCCACTCTGCCCCCCCCCCCTCATTCACATCAATATGTTTGTTTTTTTGTTGTTGTTGCTGTTCTGGGTCTTTTGATGCCTGATACCTGATCCCTTTGACACCTCATGTTCACAGAGGCTGGTCTGCTTCTTTCATGTGAACTTTGTTGCCTCTCAGCTATCTTCAATCCATTAAGACCCTAGACACTATGTCTTTTGATAGCTGGGAACCATCAGCTTTCTTTACCACATTTCCTTATGCACCATTTTGTCTTCAGCAATCATATCAGAGAAGGTGAGTATCACAGAATGTCGGGCTATTAGAACAAAGTGTTCTTGCATTGGGGGAGTATTTCAGTAGAGGGCCAATGTCTGTCTACTGCCTTAATACTTAACATGTAACTATATGCACATAGATATATTTCCATATCATTATATATAAACATATTTATATATGTACACCTCTATAAATATCCTTTGCCTCCTTGTTCTTTCTTCTATTTCCTTTTACTTTCCTCTTGTCCCATTATCATGTTTGACCTTCATTTGGGTTTCAGTAATGCCTCTCTGCTACATTGCCCTGGATCAAGCCCCACTAGGCATCCTTCACCTTCCTCGCCATCTATTTTAGATCACTTTTTGTTCCCTTGTCCCTGGCTTGGTTGACACCCCACTTCCTTTCCCACACCTCTTCTCACCCATGTATCCCCAGAACCATTGGTCCCATTGTTTTCTCCTCCAGATTATGCCGCCTATCTTATCTAGATAGACATGCAGAGACAATAAAAAGCACAAAAACAAGACAAAGCAAACAATAAAAACAAACCACCAACAACAAAAAGGAAAGCCTATAAATAGTTACAGGTCTGTTTGTTGACCTTAATGAGTGTTTCTAGTTGAGTGATGAAATGCCACGTCCTGGCCCCAAAGTCTTTTGGTATTCCTGGGGTACTTCATCGCTTTGCTCCCCTTGCTGCTCTGTTGTATACCCTTAGTGTTTCGCCCTGGTGTGGTGGGGTCAGATGGGGCACAATTCCCATACTGTGTCTCCAGTGCTGTCCCCCCATAGAGACAGGGGTCAACACAATGAGAAATGTCTTGTCTCATAGAGGAGGCAGCCCTATGGACCTCTCTGTATATTGGCTGCTCCTAGCCAGGAGTATCTTCCTATGAGCTTCCTGAGCCAGGATGTGTTTCACTCTCTCCCCTTCCTTCTTCCTTTGCTCCAGTGTGGTCTGATCAGACACACCCCTCTCCCTGAGCTGTAGCTTCAGTGTGGCCTCTGAAGTGCATTCCTGGGGCTGGGGGGTAGCAGGGGAATGGGAGGGGAGTCCATGTAGGTGGGATTGACTGCACAGACCTCTTGATTGGTTTCCTCTTTCATATCTTGAGGGCAAAGAGACAGGAATTGTGCATTTAGGTGGATACGTTTTAACACCTAATTAAATGAGGTACACAGCAAGAATTTTCATATCCCAAGATAGGTAACTGAGAGAAAAACAAAAAGATTTTTATTTCATGTCATAGTGAACTTAGAAGCGGTAACTATGGCAAACAGGCAAAGCTTGACTACCTCACACAGTGTTGAATTTTTTTAGAGAATTGTCTTGCATCACAGTCTTAACTGTCCACTTTATTCCTCAATCATCACAATAAGCCTATGACTTACAAATCAGATTCCATAAATGAGACAAAGGAACTTACAGAGGTAACATATACTTTTAAAGATTACAAACTAAATCAGAGTAAATCTGAGACTCCAAGTAAGAAAATTACAACACAGTCTGCATGTTTAAACAATGTGCTTTCTAGCTGGTAAACTGTGGATTACTTGTACCTCTGCACTGGTGAGACCTTGAGTAAAGATAAAGGCATATTAAATATCTTCCAAATTAAACAAGTCCCTAGATTTAGAATCTCTAAAATTGAAACTGTCATTAAATCATCGTGTTTTCATGTGCCCATCATATGTAGTCATCTTTTAAAAGTTACATTTAGGCCTTTTGCTTCTTACTCATGACATTCCTTAATTATATAAAATGGCATAACACACAATAAAATAACAAGGAAGCAGGCTTCACCTATGATCACATTTCACTGAAATAATTGAAGGCTGAGGTTTTTAATATTTATAGTCTTGTATCATTTTCCATAAATTGCATTTCGGGTTGTCATTTTCACCAAAGGAAATTCTTTAAAAGATTAGCTATCAAAGTAAAATTAAAAATAGATTTATATCTTTTGTTATTTTTTTCTTGGAATTTAAGAAAATGGGTTAATTCTTTTAAAGTTCTAAAGGAAAAGTTGGATATCATTAATACTTAATAAATATCAGATTAACCAATTAAATTAGCTTGATCTCTGCCATATTGTTGCCAGAAATCAACGGTTTGAGGTTTCCTGTTTCAGCCAAAGCGAGAGACCAGATTGACTCAAGAAACTGTAAGTTTATTTCTGCAAGCACCAGGCAAAAGGAAACAGTGTGGTTTGCTACCTTCAAATTGCTTCAAAAAAAAATCAAGAAAATGCTATACCTTAAACTATGTGGGTAGTGGGGAGAAAATTTTACAATAGAAGTAGGGTTTTTTTTCCCACCAGAAGTGATTAGCAGGTTTGGCAATAATCATGGGAAATAACCTATACCTACATTTCTCTAGGACCACCATCCCCAGAAGCCTCGTGTGCCTGAATCCTTGCTCATCTAAATTAGGAGACTTTGCTATGCCTGTCCTCAACAGACCACTGTCCTGAGATGCCTCACTGGGGAATGCTGCCTACTTGGTGACTTACTGTAAAGGCTTTGCTTGCCTCCTCCCTGGGTTAGAACAGCCCCTACGGATTAAGCTTCAAAAGAATTTGTACTGCAGTGGAGGAGGCTATTGGATTTTTAACAGTGTTAGCTCTTTATATTTCTAGTATTTTGATTAACAGTGGGCTAATACTTACAACCCCTCTGTCACTATTTCTGTCCCACGATGTGAAATCAATATATGATCTATGCTTTCATTGAAAGCATTTTGGTCTTTATTATTATAAATCATTTCATTGGGGGTTCTTACAGCTGTTATAACAATCTATACATCAGTTGTATCAGGAACATATATATATATATATATATTGCCATCATCATTTTCAAAACATTTTTTTGAACTAGAGCCCTTGGTCTCAGCTCCTCTTTTTGCCCTCCCTCCCCCATTCTCCCACACTGATGACCCCTTGATAAATTATAAATCATTATTATTTTCATGCCTTATACTGCCCGCTGTCTCTCTTCACCCAGGCGATATCTGTCAGGTTTTTCCCATGCAAAATATCCGAGTTTTCCTTGTCTTTCCATTTTGAAATTTTAAAATCCCATTATCCAAATAACTAAGCTATTGGACACATTCAATTGAGGGAATCCAGTGACTTCTGAAGTTACCCACCATTAAATCTTTATTTTATTTTACTTATTTGTTTAGTGCTTACTTCTCCAATGCCTTGAGAGAATCAGGAGTTGGTAGCAGATGCATGAGTGATGAACCTTAAAGTTGACAGCAGCTCTACCTTCATGCTCGGTCCAAAGAAGTCGTGTAGCATAAGAGTTCTTTACTTCACGCTGCCTGTCAGAAGCAGTCTTCTCTTACACAGTCTCATTCATCTTTGCTTCTTACAGTCCAGCTCCTGCCTTTCCTACCTCCCCGTGGAGTCTTTATTAACTCTGACGCTAAATGAGATCTTCAGCCAACAGATGTCAGTTGCATTTTACCTGAATTAAGCTTTCTTCTAGTTTCCCCCGGGACTAATCTGTTTAGTGGTCATATGCTTGTTTGTCCTAACAAGTGGTGGCTAAAAGGTTCAGCATGCAGGCTCAGCTGAGTAGTCTGCCAAATGCCTGTGTAGCCACAGAGGGCTGTCACTGAGTGATCTAGAGCCCGAGAAAGGCAGAAGAGATGCCCATTACTCTCTCCCTTCCTACTGTGATACTCTTGAATGACTCACTTATGATGATACTGAAATCATCTTTTCTTCTCGAGTTTTCCATTGTTTTTTCCTTTCTGTGTTTGTTCCTTTGTCTCTTGTTGCCCAAATATTCTCAGGTTTCCCTTGGTCCTCTTGGCTGAAAAAGCTCCCATCCTGCTTTGAGAATAGAACACATCCTTAAATACTCAGCTCTCTTGTTTTGAATGATGACTAAATCAATTTGAATAATCAAATGTTTTCACTGATATTGGTCATCATTTAAAAATACATATATAGCTCTTGTCATTTGGTAAATCTTTTCGTTTCCAGCAGGCATAAACCACATGTGAGATGATCTTACTTGCAAAGGAAATGAATGCCTTCTTATGAGACTCAGATACCATCCGTGACACTTTCAGTCCCAGGAGATTTACCATCTCACCCAGGGAAGCATGCCCTTAATTCCCTCCCCTGCAGTGTTTCAGATGATGTTCTATTTGGGCGGAAACAGAAAGGAAAATCTAAGACAACAACAACCTACAGATGCCTGCACCACATACAAATTCCTTTGTTTTCAGTGTTCAAAATCCACTTTCGCAGTCTTAAAAAAATTGCCTTGGTTTCACAATGGCATATTCCATTGAAACTGCTCACCGTCTTTAGAGGGATTTAGAAATATGTGCATATAATTATTTTTCTTTTCTTTTTAATCATTATATTGAGGGCTCTTACGGCTCTTATAACATTCCAAACGTCAATTGTATCAAGCATATTTGTACATAAGTAACCATCATCATTTTCTAAACATTTACTTTCCATTTCAGCCTTTAGCATCAGCTCCTCTTTTGTTGCCTCCCCTGCCCCTCCCACCCTCATGACCTTTGATAAACAATAATTTTTTTTTCATACGCTATACCAACTACTGTTTCCCTTCAACCACATTTCTGTTGTTCATCCCGGGAGGGGGTGGGGGTGGGTATGCATCAATCATTGTAATCAGTTTCCCCTTCCTCCCCTTAACCCCCACCTGCCCCCTACCCTCCTGGTATTGTTACTCCCATTACTGTTCCTGAGGATTTTGTCTGATCTGGATTCCACGCTAATAACTTTGTTATTAGCTACCTTACAATTGGTTATATGTTGGCTGTGTGTTAGGTAGGCAGGGCTGACTAGAGAAACAAATCCAGTGACCCTCATATAGTAGAAGAAAGAGATTTAGATCAAGAAGTAATAGTATATCGAGCTAGCATCCCAGCCCAATCCAGATCAAGTCCATAAATTCAAGACTAGTCCATAAATCTCCTTCAGACTCACAGAAAGCAGGATGATGCAGAATCCGAAAGATCAATGGAAGGTGGGTGCAGAGTTGTGTGGATCCCGTGGCGGTGGCTGCATCACAGGGCTCAGCTTGGCTTGTTGACAAGAAGGTGAAGGCGGGTGTGTGTGGGAGGGGCGAGCTGTTACCAGGAGTCTCCTCTTGAGAAGGCCACACCGACAAGGATGTAGCATCAGGATGTGACCTGATTGACAGACCAGACTCTGCCCCTACACTTCCATAGATCAAGTAGACATGAAATTATGTTAACAACCTGAGGCTGTGTTCTGAATGGTCAGCAGTTTGAAATCATCAGCCGATCCACAGAGAAAGGAACTTTTTACTCCCATAAAGAGCTAGAGTCTCAGAAACTCACAAGGTCAGTTAGATCGTGTTCTATAGGGCCTCTGTGAGTCAGCATCACTGCCATGGCAATGAGTTTGGTTTGGGACCTTACCATTATGAGTAGAAAACTAAAAGATGATTTAACATTTTTGAAAAGGACCATGTTTGCATTTAGAGAGAAACTTAAGAACCATACCTATGCGGATTCTCTCCGCCTGTTTAGAACTTTGTTGACAGTCCCTACGTATGCTGGCAGCTCCCTGGTGCTAAATAAGGCTGGGTTTAACAATGTGAAGAATCGAGTTTCACACATTGCTAAGTATGAAAATGGTATTCCGTAAATGGACTGCACTGCTGGTGTATGTTTCCTGAATGAAAGAGTGAATGATTGATGATGAAATGGACCAACAATTTGAAAGTAAGTGTGTATAATAGAGAGACTTGGAGCATGCCTGTGTTTCCCACCAATGCGTAGCTGCCTGGGGATAATACAGAAATTGCCTTTTGCTTGATAGTATAAATTTTAAATCAATCTCTTTCATTTAATCAGAAGACTGGCCTGGCTCTTGCCATAGCCTTTATGTTTGTTATTAACTTGACTCACAGAGTTTATGATTTATTTATTTTTTAATAACCAACTTACAGGGCATATACTTATGGATCAGCTATGATTTAGGTGTCAGATTTTCAGCCAGTATTCTATACAGGATTACATGCCCCATAGAAATGTTATATCATTTTCAAATGATCATACAAGCTAGGTAGAACCATTAGACATCTTCAGAAAATATCAAACACATTTTTTAAAGCTGTGATAATAGGTACACTTATGCAGAAAAAAAGGAGAAAGCTGTGCTTTCTACTCCTGTAAATAGTCCTGGAAACACACAGGGGCAGTTCTGCCCTGCCCTAGCATGTCACTGTGAGTTGGCATCGACTCGATGGCAGTGAGTTTGGTTTGGGTTTTTATTCAGAAAACATAGCAAACATTAAACAAAAGAGAGACAATAACGAGAATAAGCATTCCTAGGGGGTACTACGGGGGATGGAGGAGTAAGGAGGAGTTGATATCAAGGAGTTCAAAAAGAAAGAAAATATTTTGAAACTGATTTTTGGTAGCGATTGTACAGCACTGCTTCATGTAACTCAATTATAGGATGGTATGATGTACGGATTAGCTCCTAATAAAATGTTTTGGGAAAAAATAAAAGATAAGTAATTCCTCCAACAGAGAAGTTAATGCTTTGTCAACCTATCTCAAGCCACTTTCCTGAATAGGGATGCTTTTCCTTTCCTTGGTTCGGCTTCCTTAGCACATGCAGGGTCGGAGTTTTCTTCCACAAGCCTTGATCAACAGGGATCACGGAGAAGTTCAGGACTGACTCCTGACATACCCTCACATCTAACCATTCCCCTCTCGGTTTGCCTACTTCTCTCAGTTTGGGAGTCATTCAAGATGTTATTCTTCATTCCACAGATGCCAATTCCATGAATGCTCTCTGTCTGCTTCTCTACCATTCCCTGGACCCCGTACCCATTTCGCAACACCTAAACCTTTAATTTGGTTTTTAGAGTTTACTATAGCCTCGTACTTTTCTCTGACTAGTATTCTCTTCACTCCTGGTCTGACTTAATTTTGGTTTTCCAGCAGCTGATTCACTTTTTCATCAATTCTAGCAACTGAGCTGTAGCCCTGCTGGCTCTGTTGGTCAGGCTTTGGGTGAGTAGTTCGAACCTCCTAGCCTCCCCAAAGGGGAAAGATGAGGCTGTTTTCATAAGATTTATAGCCTCAGAAATCCCAAGGAGAAATTCTGTTTTATCCTACAAGGCCACTGTGAGTAGGAATCAATCTGATAGCAGTCTGGATTTTTGCATTGTTTGTTTGTGTCACATCACAAGAACTTGGAAATAAGTTAGGTATTCTTATTCTAATTGCACTTTTAACATATTTTCTTCCATTCCTCTTTAAAGATCTTTAACCTAAAAGACTCAAGCCATTTCTTCTCATTCTTTAAAAAACTGTCCGTCACTGTTCCCCAAACCATGATATCATTTATTATAATGTCAAATCTACAAAGATAAATTTACCTATATTTTGCCTTTTAATTTGTCAGATAATCTTGTCCTTCAACATACCACATCTATTCTCCCCCATATCTATACTCTAGTCCTATTATTACTGCAAACCAGTGGATTATTTAATATGGTCCTTCTTGCCATCTCCTTTGTGATGTCTACGAAAGAACCATCATTTTCCTGATGGGTGTAGGTAAGAAAGTGGGTGAAGAGATTTATTGGACTATATGTTTCCATTGTGAGTTATTATTCACAGGGTTAATGGTGTGTGCCACCCTACTGAGCATAAAGCTAGTCACCATAAAAATAGGAAGAGTGATCTCACTACCAGCAAGAAGTAGGGATTTTGTGGATCTTTTGCACACCAAGGTCCCTGTGCATTGAAACTCTTTGACACAAGAAACAGCTGTAACACCAGAGAAGCAGCAGAGGAGGGGCAGCCGCAGCAGAACCAGGAGTCAGGGCTCCCTGTGGAGCAGTGGACATCCCCAACCAGAAAGCAAGTAAAGCTAAGGGCTCTGGGGCAGAAGCCTGGCCTTTGGAGTGTCCTGTCTCTGGACACTTAATTGGGAGAGCTGGGTTTCCTGGTGCTGAGAACCTTCAAAGGTAGGCTTACAATGGAATGGCATGCCTTTGGGGCATTTATTGGCAGCTTTAAAATAGCTTTGTAACATGGCCTGATCAGGTTGATTAGCAAGCTGTGGTATGCAAATGACACAGCCTTCCTTCCTGAAAGTGAGGACTTGAAAGCACTTGCTAATGAAGATCAAAAATTGCCCCTCACAGTATGGATTGCAACTCAATATAAAGAAAAACTAAATCCTCACCAATGTATAACTTCATTATAGATAGAGAAAAGACTGAAGTTGTCAATAATTGTATTTTGCTTGAATCCATAATCAGTGCCCAGGAAATCAACTGTCAAGAAATCAAACAATTGTTGCATTTGGATAAACCTGCTGCGTAATACTATAAAGTGTTGAAAAGCTGGGGTGTTACTTTGATGACTACGGTGCACTTGACCCAAGCCATGGTATTTTCAATCTTGCAAAAGTTGGACACTGAACAAAGAAGACCAAAGGTGAATTTAGGCATTTGGATTATGTTGCTATGGAAGAATATTGAAAATACTATGGACTACCAGAAGAGCAAACAAATCTGCCTTGGAAGTAGTACAACCGGAATGCTCCTTAGAAGCAAGGATGGCAAGACTGCATCTCATCTACTTGTGTCATATTATCAGGATGGAACAGTCCCTCATAAGGGATGCCATGCTTGGTAGAGTGGCAGAGCAGTGGAAAAGAGGACGACCCTCAATGATACGGATGGACATAGTGGCTGCAACAATAGGCCCAAACATGACCATTGTGAGGATGGCACAGGGCAAAGCAGCATTTTTTTTTCTGTTGTACGCAGTGCTGCTATGAGTAAGAACCACCTTGATGACACCCAGCAACAGGGCCGACCCTTCTCCTCCAGTACTGTGTTACTATGCGACACTGCTCCCCCTTGGTCCCCTTTCCTCTCCAATTTCTCTGTTCCATATCTAAGTTAATTATTTTTTTTCTTAATTTCTCTTGAAACAATTATTACATTTACTTCGTCCTTGCTAATAAAATAAAAGCAATTTATTCTTGATAAATAATAGTTAGATAGATAGAGCCTGAATTAAGTAATAGGATATATATGCATACTCTGGTTTTCAAGACTATTTTAAGAATGGAATTGACTTCCAAGACAGTACAATTACCTGGTTTACCTCTCAATTTACTAATCATTCTCATTGTTATTGCTGGTTTCTCTCTTCTTAATTTCTAATAAAAGCAGTGTCAAATTGTCCAACAAATAACATAAATGAATGTTTACTTTTACTTATTTACTAATCGGTAGTGAACAATTTCACGTTTTTACACCACGTCCAAGATTCTGCTTCTAGGTATGACTGCCTCAATCTCTTTTCCGAACCCACTGTCGCTTCCCATAGAACTTAAGCCTCTTTTCAATTGCACAACCCTTGACAAAGACAATGTACCCAGAAAGTATGATAAACACCGACTTACTTGTGCCTACAAATCTGTTATGAACAGTTTAACATGTTTATTATCTGCATTGAAGATGCCTTGAAACCCATGAGAAATTGTTCACTGCAGATTAGCAAGTAAGCACAAATTCTTACCTTGTTAAAGGCGACTTGGTGATGTAGTGAGAATTCCATGTTGGGCAGCTAACCACAAGGTCAGTAGTTTGAGCTCACCAGCTACTGTACAGAAAGAAAGAAAAAATTAGATTTATGCTCCAATCAGCCTTGGAAACCCAAAGGGGGCAATTCTACTCTATCCTATAACATCGCTGTGAGTCAGAATGAACTTGATGGCTGTGAGTTGGAAGGTTTTGGGGTTTTTTTTCAATACCGTGCTTATTGGTAAATCCCCCACTGGTTAACAGAATGTGGCAGCCTAGTTTGTATTTAGTAGACAAGGCCCATAGCAGAGACTTGGAGATACCGACATTTTCAGCAACCTTCCTGCCTTCCAAATTAATGCTCCTCCTTCCATAACCTGGGAAGCAGTTACTTAGCCTAAGACTACATTTACCTAACTCTGCACCCTTTATGTAGCCTTGAACTAGTTCTGTCCGCTCCAATTTGAACAGCAATGATGTGTGTCATTTCTGACCTGAGAATGTAAAAAGCAATGTGCTTTCTCTATGGTTTCTCTCCCCTTCTGCAACGAGAGAACTACAGACAAGATAAGCACTTAACAACATAATTACAATTGACTCCCAATCCCACAGTAAGGTGCAATGCCTCTCCCATTTTGATCCCCTCTCCCAATACATTTATCTCTTCCTCATTACAGTTATCAGTCTAGTAGGATTAAAAAAAAAGAAAAGAAACACCATTGTTTCTGAATCTCTACAGAAAGGAGAATCCTCAATTAACCAGGAAACTAAATAATATTAAGTTCAATTGTTTCTGAGCCTTTATATAATTTAGGGCTCATTTAGGGAGAAAGACTGGGTTGTCTACTCCCATAAAGAGTTATATTCTTGGAAACTCACAAGGGCAGTTCCACCCTATCCTACAGAGTAACTATGGGTCAGAATCAACTCAATGGCAGTGAGCTGGGATCTGGTTACTATAGAAGTTATCCATGCTCTATCCAATTCCAAACCCTAACCACATGTCACCTGACAAAACTCTGGTCAAGCTTAGCAATCAGGAAGCAGTTATATGCAAAGTTTTCAATCGCTCTTTTTATTACCCAACTCTTAAACATGAATCAATAGTAAATATCATCAAATATAATAAACGTATAGAAAACCAGGCAAAAGGAATAAAAGATGATTATTCACACCAAGAAAATAAAAAAGATTCATACAAAAGAGGCAAGGTAATCAGAACACACATATATTACTATATTGATGTGAACAATAGTTATAAAATCATAACAATACAAGCATTGAACACTGGTTTGAAAAAGAATGTTAACACTGCCTTATTAGGAGGTGGTGCAAGAGACGGGTAATGGAGAAGGGCTGGGATATAAGACAAAGAGTTCCTATCTTCCACTTACAAGTGTCTGTACTGTTTACAATAGTAAGATCAGGAGGCAGCAGTGTAAGCATCATCTGAATGGGTGTGGAGGCAAATACAAGAAGATGAAGTTCAGGGTTGGCAATGTTTGCCTCTGCTGTGAAGAGGCGGCACAGGAGCAGTGTAGTTCTGGGTCTGAGTCTATATGGTGTTTTAACCCTTTAAACGGTGCACATGTATAAATGAGACCACAGCCATGCAGAACAAATCTACAGGACAGAATAAAAATGCCCCAAAGGATTTCTAAGGTAATAAGTCTTCGTGGAAACACTGCACTATCTTCTTCCTGTGGGACAGCTGATGGGTTTGAACCACTGATCTTTCAGTTAGCAATCCAATGCTTAATCTACTGTGCCAATAGGGCTCTTACGTATAAGTGAAAGAAAATGAAATTATTTTTGTAAATGGGAGAATAATTTTCTTTCCTTACTCCATCTAGTAACATTATATTTATTTGGATTATTTAGTTATCTACAGTTCTGTATCCTTTTGCCATCCCACTCTACCTATAACTAAATTTCATCAGGTTGCTCACTCAGAAATGGAAATCTACATTTCATTAGAATATTATTTGTTAAATTTGTCTATAAGTCGTCACAGTGAAGACAGGGATGTCAATGAGGAGCCTTCATTTAACCCACTGCAAGTGTTGGTGTTCTATTTCATAAGTCACCTCTAAATCCACTTGATTTTCTTGTTAAATTACTGAAAGTTTCAATTAAGGCGATGGATTTTGTTAATAAACTTGACTCTTAGGAGAACTAGGAGGAGACAAGAAATCAAACAAGAATAAAATATAAAACCACAAACAATGTGCCTTGACTACCTTGATGTCATATATGCATACCAATAGTTTATGGACTCCTATAAACTAATATCAAAGATAGGGACCCAAATCGAAAACTATATAATAGTTACTCTGTGGTGGCTGGTTTGTCCATGTACGCTTTGTCTGAGTTGGCCTCAGCTAACGGAAACCACGGGCATAATGAAACAAAAAGCTACTCAAATCAAACAACCAAACTGAGTGCCATGAACTCAACTCTGGCTCATAGTGAGCCTGCTGGACGGAGGAGAGCTGCCCCTGTGAGTTCCCAACACGGTAACCCTTCATGAGAGTAGAAAGTCCTCTCTGACTAGCTCGGAGCTGAGTGGTGGTTTAGAACTGCTGACCTTGCAGTTAGCAGCCCAACTCGTAACAACCAAGGTGTTGGGGCTCTGGCTACTAGGGATGGCATTAACAGCAAGGGCTGGTCTGGATTGTACCATTATCATGTAATGAATTATCCTTCGATGCTTTTCCAGAAATAGATCACCAGTTACTTCCTCATCTGGATGTTCCCCTGAAATGGATCCGACATCATAAATGGTAGGAAACACCTGTAACACACTAGAAGGATCTTTCCCTGAAAGTCATCACTCAAGGTGTTATATAATATAAACCTCTTCCATGTGTAAATGACCCAAGTTACATGACAGGAATATTTAAGGAAATTTAA
Source organism: Tenrec ecaudatus (assembly GCF_050624435.1). NCBI lineage: Eukaryota > Metazoa > Chordata > Mammalia > Afrosoricida > Tenrecidae > Tenrec > Tenrec ecaudatus. The sequence continues at coordinate 144,798,917 of NC_134538.1, read as the reverse complement.
GGAAAAGATGAGTGTCGTAGTTTTCAAGTATTGCTATGGCAGAAGTACCACAGTTACATGATTTCACAAAGAGAAATTAATTCCTCACTGATTCAAAGGCTAGAATCCAAGTTCTGGGTATCAACTCTAGGGGGAGACCTGTTGTCTCTGCCATTTTGGAGGAAAGGATCCTGTCCCTTCAGCTTCTTTCCTAGTTCCTGGGAAATCGCCATGTAGTATAGTGTCAGTTTGCCCCCACCTCTGTTTCTTCACTCACTAGTTTAGTTTATATTTCAAATAGAATAAGTCTAGATACATCTAATACCAATACAACATCATTAACATAAGACATGTTTTTGTTAGATTATAAAAATAGACATGGGCATTTTGGGGGGCCTATTTCCATCCATAACATTCCATTCTTTAGCATTCCTAAATCCATGTCCTTCCCTCATGCCAGAAGTCCTGATGGTATAATCGGTTAAGCACTGGAATGTTGACCAAAAAGTCAGTGCTTAAGACCCACCACTCTGGAGAAGAAAAATAAGGCTGTCTAATCCTTTAAAGGATTACAGTCTTGGGAACACTATGAAGCAATTGTACTCTGTCCAAATGGTTGCCATACAAGGAATTGCTTTGAGAGCAGTGGGTTTGAGTCAGCATTCTAAGGCACACGCCTTTCATTTGCATAAATGAATTTTCCAAATCTTTGTCTGTTTTCACAATTCATTGATTATTTTATTTAGTTAGCATTTTATTGTGAATTGTGTGCCGGTTTATGGAACCGATCCGTTTTCTAGTCAACAATTTCCATATTTTCCCCATGCCAATCGATTACAATCCATACAAGGAAACACCGTGCAGGTCACTTCTTCCCTGTGCTTTCTGCCTCCAGATCTTCTTTTTTAACCCTTCTGAACTCTGTCCTTGGATCAATACTGACCTTTCGGTCTCAAATGGTTGATTATTCTTACACACCTACTATTTTTCGACTGAAAATTAAGCCAAGGAAAAGAGTTCAGTTCTCGTTATAAAGAACAATGATCCAGAGTCTCAGGGCCTCCAGTAAATTTGTAACTGACTAACACACCTGTTTTGTTGTTGTTGTTTGTTTGTTTGTTTAGGATTTTGAGTTTTCTTCCACATTTTTCTTCATTTTCGACAGGATTTTCTAATGTGATTCCCTCTCAAAGAACTTGGCAATTTTACCTCGGCCCCATCTTATAGTTCTTGGCTCCAGATCATACAGACTGATGTTCTTGCGGTCTACGAATCAGTTGGTCTAACGGTTTCCATGGCTCTTTAATTTCATCACTCTTTGCTCCTCCAGACAGGGAGAGACCAAAAGTTACACCTTAGATACCTCTCAAATTCTTTGAAGACCCTAGTCTCTAATCAACAAAGTAGGATGCAGAACATTGTCTTTGGGTATTATGTTATGTCAACTGGCCTACCTATTGTATTCCCTGAGGCCTTTGTCCTGAAATCTCAGGTCCAGTGACTTATTCTCTCAAGGAAAATGGTTGTATCTAAGAAATGTTTCTAATTTTGCATCCACATGATCTACCAGATTCATGTATGTAGTTGAAGCATAGGTAAATATCTGTACCTAGACGTCACGATTTTTGCAGGATTGTGCTGATCGCAGTACAATTGCCCTCTGTTGCCTTAAACCTTTACACTCCTGCCCATGTCTTCCATTGACATTATTTTCTTCGGATCACCCACTTAGTGTATGTTGCCTTCTCCTTTGGTCACGTTTACCCATGTCTACCAGCTGGCCATTGACGTCCCTTCCCTCCCCACCCACCTCGGGTAACCATCAATATTTTTTTTAGTGTGAAAACTTTCCCTTGACATTTTATAATAGTGGTCTCATACATGATTCGTTCTTCTGTGATTGATAACTTTCCCTTTCTCTTGTTATTTGTTAGTGAAAGGAAGGTTTACAGAGCTGATCATCGATTTTTACATTCAACAGTTGAGACGATGCATATTGTTTCAACTCATCCATTGCCATCCTCGCCGTGGACCATTTCGGACCCAACTTCCTCCCCATATTTCCTGTTTCCACTGCTCCTTCCCCAATGCTCTGTCTTTGAGTGAAGGCTTCTCTTTTCATGAGACGTGGTTGCTTATGTGACATAGAGGCCAATTCAGTTCCAGATCTTGAGAGTAACTAGAGACCACAGTTCAGGATTTCATTTTAAGTCCATCTTTTGCGTCTCACATTTTACTATCAAAAGCAAGGAGAAACCATGCCGCAAAGTTAAGAGTTTGTCTAGAAATCTCTTCAGCTAGATCTACACATTCATTTCCTATAAGCTCTGCCTTCCACTAAATATACATCAAAATAATTAGAAGTACTGTATCACCCTTCCTCCACTGACCAATCACATGTTCATAATTGTATTTAAGCCTCACTAGAAGTATATTTGAAGCCCTGGTGGTATAGTGGTAACTCTGTGATCCACATGGTCAACAGTTTGAAACCACCAGCTGCTCCACGTGAGAAAAACTGGGTTTTTTCTCAGAAACCCACAGTGGGTCACTATGAGTCAGCATTAACTCAATGGCAAGGAGACCTCTCTTTGGTTTCTTGCTTCATCTGTTTCATACAGCAAAAGAGACTGATTCAAAATACCCTAAGGCTGCCTCCTTAAGGAATGAAGGAAACTCCTCCTCAAATGGTATTATGACTGTAGACATGGGGATTTATAGCTCATGTGTTGGGGCACACAGTTCCATCCAGTGAAGCAGAAGACCTCGATCCTAAAACAGCTCGAGTTCAAACCAAAGTTTAATTTTGAGTCAGGGAAATCAGCATTACAACTGATGGATTTGTGAGAAAGATGCCCCCCAATTTATTTTCTAATCCTAGTGAGCCCTTTCTATACATGACAATATCTTTCTTTACTAAAATTTCAGCAATAGACAATAGGTTTCTGCAAGTGCAGAACACAAATTTCCAAAAGATTTAGTGACACGAGGGGTGGATGTGATGTTTCATTATTGTGACCACTGTCATAGATAATGAAAGAGAACATTATTGTTCCACCTGGGTTTGACCTCAGAGACTAGACCCAGATATAGTGCAAGGACAGAAGGCAAGCAAGTAATTCACCTTACCCCTGCATTTCTACAGACTGCAGCTTCAAAAACAAAGTCCTCCCATGTAGTAAGTATATTTTGTCACTTTACATAATAATATAGCTTGCAGTAGACTTCTGTTTTGTAAATTACCTGGAGATCACAAATTGCTCTTACAATGATCTGATTTTCTCTCTACCTGAGACAGTGTCTCTTAATCTGTAAGGCTGATCATCCTGGGAGACTTCAATCTTTTCACGGGGACGTGAAACCAATTCAAAGAGAAGGGAGAACTCCCCTGCTCATCCATTATCTTCCCTAAAAGCCAGCCAGCAAGAACATTTAATTAGGACTCTTTGGGGCACATTTGGTTTCTGTTGGAGGCAATGTATCCTTTCTTCACAGGACGTCAACAAAAGATGATTGATGCTATACACATTCCTGTTTTGAGAAGTAAAACAAGCAATGGAACCGGTCATCAGGTTTATAAATGTCTTCTATTTAAATAGAAAGAGTTTAAAAATTTCAAAAAGTCAGGATTCACTTCCTGTTTTAACCTGTCCTTTTGAGGAGCCCGGCAGCACAATAGGTTGGTGGTTTTAACTCACCAGCTACTGTAAAAATGACATCCTATGAAACCATAGGGCAGTTTCATTCTGTTCTTTGGGTACTGTGAGTCAGAATCTACTGAACAGTGCATTGGCTTGATAAGTCATTATACATCCATTTGATATGCAATCATGTCCCCTTGGAAATTATAAGTATTAAACCATTGCAGAATGTTTTCGATGCCAACCATTTTGGATGAGGTTACAGAACAGTTCTTTGTGGCCCACAGATTGGTCCCTGATGAGGCTGGGTGCAGCGTCAGAAGTAAGGAGGACAAAGTGGATGTTCTGCAGGGTCACTCTCAATACAAGTGAAACATGCTCACAGCTCAATACTTGACCCATTCCTCAGCACAGGCACAATTCACTTTTATCTACAAGTGAAATATGCATAAGAATAATATACATATCATGTCTTATCTCTGTTTAATTAGCTACAAGTCTAGCTTTTATGTTATGCTAGGCATTATTATATTTTCAGTTTAATAAGTCATCTGTTGATACTACTCAATTCTATATTTTGTGCAAATAAGAATATAACCATTGTTGACATTTTAATATACTCCCTACTGATATCTGATAATTGTTTTCTGAAAGGAGATTAATTATCTCTACTATTCATAATCTTAATTTTTATGAATGTTCGTATGTCCTTATTTCAATTCAAAAGCATATCACCAAGTGATCCTATTAAAGGCATTAATGACTTAACCCAATTATCTCATCTGGTTTTCAAAGATGTGTTAACTGAAAAGACCATAAATTAGAAGATAGGAGAAGGCTGCATACGTTATGGATCAGTGTAAGTAATGTATTCATTCCTTTAGATAACTACAGGGATTAGAGAAGCCAAAATGGTAACAGATTGAATTGCCAGGGTTTACTGAACAAACAAAAATGCCTTTACAGACCAGACACAGCGTATGAATGAGTGCACGGGACAAGTTTGAGTCAACCAAGTGGCAATCGGTGAGATCCACGAGAAGCCAGTGTGAGTGGTGATTCAGCGGAATTCTCAGCCACCATGTGTGAGACCAGGGGGTCTTGGTGAATCTCTTGTGGAAGCACTGAATTGCTAACCACGGGGTCAACGGTTCAAACTCAAAAGGCACTCTGCAGGAGAAAGATGAAACTGTCTGCTTCTATAAAGATAAACCCTACATAGGGTCACCATTAGTTAGGATCAACATGATGGCAGTGGCCTTTGAGTGGTGTGAAAGACCAGGTTTGATTTCAGCCCACGCACCTCAAGGAGGAGTACCATCAACTACAGGTATCACCTATCTGTCAGTGGGAACATGTATGTTGTTTTGATACTGAACATGCATGATTTGAGTTTATCGACTAAGATGGACTAGGAAAACAATCTGGTGAAGTTCTGCTTCCAACACGTCAGTGAATGTAAACCCTCCAGAACCCAAGGGGTTGATGTCGCTGGGTTCCAGGTTGCCACGAGTCGGCGGCCAGCCAGACAGTAAGTAAGCAGACAACCAGTGAGATAGCAAACAGATGAATATCTACTTAAGGAGCAGGCTGGTGGTGCAGAAGTTAAGTGTTGGCTACTAACTGAGAGGTCAATGGGTTGAATCCACTAGTCACTCCATGGAGAAAGAAGGAGTCATCTTCAGCAAACAAGACAGCCTTTGGGGGTGTTCTAGACTGTCCTATGAGTTTGAATAAACTCAATAGAAGCAGGTTTGTTTTTTAGTTGATAGCTAGTCAAAGCTTCCCTGCTAAGCAGCCAAGATCAATTTAAAGAACTATCAGTCAAAATTCCTATGCTCTAATAATCAATACTTATTTAAACACTTGTGGAACATCCCTATAGGTATCAACCTGTAACCCTCGCACACTGTACTATGATGTCCTTATTCTGCTTGAGGAGGATTTCAGACCTTATTGTATATAATTACAATGCTGTCCTAGAAAAATATGTTAAAATTCCAAGCATTAGAATTTTTACAGCATGCCTGTGGCTGTGCATTTGTACAAGCTCTCCCTTAGAACAACGTATACTCAATAAAGTGTGTTTATTAACGTATCTGCTCTATAACTGTACATATACGCTCAATAACTATCACATACCAGACACTCTTTTGTTCCATATATTTTTCCTCCTCACTGTGGAGCCTGTAAGACTTAGTTTCTCTACACTTTTTCTCTGACGGCACGTCATCTGTGTGCAACGTGCTAGGATGACTCACTGCCTACGCATGTCATTCATTTGATTTTCGCTATTAAAAGGCAATGGTATAAACTATTCCTCACCCAGAAGACACAGCCAAGGCTTGAAATACTAGCTGAGAAATATTTCATAAGAAAATTTACAGACTGTTTGGAAATTAGATCAACAAAAATGTCTCCATAAATAGAAGCCAGAGGGTGGTGAGTGTGCCTGCTAAAACTGACAAATAGCTTCTGAGTTCCCACTTTGACACCGGGGCATGTTGAACCTGGATTCTCAGAATATTCCGCCCATTTAACAAATATTTTTTTTCTATGAGAATTGATTAGCGGGTGTTTTCGGTGATAACTGTATATATGTGCCTTGGTATGGAACAGACCTGTTACAAATTCCATTCACTTCTGGACTTCTGAAATCCTCTGGACCTGGGTTTGCTCATCTGGCACATGAGAAAAAGACTTCCCTCTGGAAAGCGTTGTTTTGAGGAACTAAAATAAGTACGGAATCCAATACCTAGGTCCATTCCTACACCTCTATATGCACCCCTGATCTAGCTAAGGCTTTGTAGGCAGCAACAGCAAACATATACATATCCGGAACAGCTATCTAGCCTATGGCAGTCAGGACAAACCACCAGCCTTCCAAGGATGGAAGGGCACTGCCACAGTCAGTTAACCACCAAATGGGTAGTTTCCCTAAGAAATAGTGCCCTCTTCGGGCTTCAATGCTAGCCACTATTGCTATGGATTTGGATGTTAAAAGACGTTTATCCTTCATATGTGAAAGCACATTCTTTAGTCTTATAGATGGCCTCTATCTCTGCCCCCGAGGACACTCCACTTGCACCCTTTGTGATCGGTCTGAGACAGCCGATGGCGAGGGCTGAGTCATTTCTCTACTTGCGTGCTCCGTGCCTCTTCTGTGGTGGATGCTTATTGATGGGTGTCACTGTGTGCGGCGAAACACTTCTCATGCTGATCCCACTCAAGCATTCATCTGCATCACTTGTCTGCAGCCTACAATTCCTATTGTCTAGTCCTTCCCTTTCCAATCATGGACTAGATGACCAACTCACTGGGCACAGGCCAGGGGTGTATATTCTCCTTTCCATTGTCTCTCGGATCCAACCCTGAAATTGACTGTTGTGAAGCTGCCATCAGTTTCTGGCTTGCTCCCACATAAAAGGAGTTCATCCATTCATAAGCCCCGTTCAGTCTTTCCCTTCCTATTTCATCTATTCCTGCATTACCCAATCACCATCACCCCTCGTACAGAAATAGAGGCAGGTGGGCGATGTGATTAATAAAGAACATATGGAAGCCCGAGGGTCTGAGTTACCTGTTCAATCAGTGTACTCGCGCCCTCGGATCCGGCTCAGATTCGATCCCAAGAATAGCCCGCCCATTTTACAGAAAACTGTTTACAGATGTGTCTGACATTGTAACAGCAAATCGGACGGAATCCAGCTCCCAATAGACACAAGATCACATTTTCCATCTCTCCCAAGACCATATCACACACCAAGATCTGTTTGCTAATTATCTAGGGTTGTGGTAATAGAAATATCACAAGTACACTAATTTGTTTCAACAAACAGAACACTTTTTGCTCACAGTTTAGGAGACGCAGACATGCAAAGTCAAGACACTGGCCCTAGGAGAAGCCCTGCCTGTTGGAGCTGGGAGGAGTTTCTTGTATACATTTCAGCTTCTCTGCCTAGGTTTCTGGGTAATCATATGGCATGCATCTTCTGTTTGATTTATGCTTCCTTTCTTAAGTTGTTTTTCATATTTAAAAAGATTAATTTTAGATATCCTATACACCTATACTATCTCATAAAATGGGAAAGAAAATTCATTCTTAAATGAGATTATAGGCACAATTTTAGGGATCTAGACTTGCAGTACACATTTGGGGATGAAGACGCAATTGACTTCATAACATCCACATTTAAGTCCTTCAAAATCCATGCCCTTCCCATATGCCAACACATTCATCCCCTTGCATCATCCTAAAAGGCTTAAATAAACACCAAATCCCAAACCTCATCTTCTGAATTCTCTAAAGCAAATATGAGTTTGACTGTAGACACACTCTATCTATCTTGGGCAAAAATTCCTTTTCATCTGTGAACCTATAAAATCTAAAATATAAGTAATCCTTGTCCAAAGTAGAATGCTGAACAGGGAGATGGCAGATTTTTCCATCATAACTTAGATAAATTGGAGGGAAAGAGAGGATAGTAGACACGAACTAGTCTACAACCCAGCATGATCAATAACATTAGCTCTCACAGCAGGCAAATAATCATTTTGTTCCTGTGGGATCCCCATTTATGCTTGCTGCCTGGCCTAGATTGATTTAAGAAATGCCCTACACTAACATTACCTCATTAACATAGAGATACACCAAATTGGATTATAACCACAGGTATGGAGGATACAATTTACAACACAAATTTTGGGGGGACAAAATTTGATCTATAAAAGCTGTATTTGAAAGCCTATGAAATGACCTACTGAAATTGGATAGGTTTACTGATAAATCCTAGAAGTCTTTCTTGTCATTTTCCTATTGCTGCTTGCTATGTGCATCATAGAACATTTGTTCTCACTGGTGTAGTTATTACACATTTGGCAGCTAACTGCAAGGTCAGCAGTTCAAAACCACCAGCTGCTTCTCTAGAGAAAGACAGTGCTTTCTATCCGGCCCAAATTACAGTCTTGGAAATCCACAGAGGCAGTTCAACTCTGTCCTGCAGGGTCTCTGTGAGAAGGTATCGACTCGATGGCATTGAGAGCACCTCCATCCATCCCTTGATGTCCGAATGTACTACAACCCAAGACAGGACAGATGCATCGTTATTGGGATTTCCTGCAGCGAATGTTCTCACTGGGTATTCCTCAACGCTGGAAATCTTCCATGTCTGAGGTTTTCTAAGTATGGAATGTTTTTCTTCCAGAACCCCAAGAAATCCTAATCCTGCTCCTTGTCCTTCATAACAAGGAATATAAGAGACAGCACAGCAAATTCTTGGCTTCCAATATTTCAGGCACCATTATGCTCATTGATGTAAGCAAGACTAGCTTGGCGACCCTGTCTCTTACAACTGGTGTTGTTGGTAGGTGACATTGAGTAGATTCCAAGTCATAGCAGCCCCAGATACAAGGGAGGAGGGGGGAGCCACTGACTAATTCTGCATGATCCTCCCAATTGCTGTTATATTTGAGCCCATTGTTGAAGTCACTGTGTCTATCTTGCTAAGTCTCTTCTGTTCCACTACTCCTCTAATGTACCAAGCTGATGTCCTTTTCCAAAGGCAGGTCTCTCCTGAGAGCATGGCCAAAGGGCATGAGGCAGAGACTTGTCCTTGTTGCTTCTAAAGAGAATTCTGGCTATCCTTCTTCCCAGTTAGATTAGTGCTTTTTTTTTTTTTCATGCTTTCTGGTACTTTCGATATTCTTTGCCAGCACCATGATTCCAATTAATCCAATATTTGTTGCTCTTCCTTACTAGATGTTCAGCTTTAAAATGCTGATGAAGTGATTTACAATACTATGACTTGGGTCAGGTGCACCTTGGTTCTCAAAGTAACACGTTAAAGAAGTCTAGGGCAGCACATTTACTCAATGCCACGTGTTCTTTGTCCTCTTGATTTCTGCTTTCATGAGCACTGATTTTGGAGCCAGGCAAAATGATTCTTCACAACGTCAATCTTTTCACCATTAATCATGATGTTACCTTTCTGTCAAGTTATGAGGATTTTGCTTTCTTTCCCTTAAGTTGTAATGTATATCGAAAGCTTCGATCCTTGATCATCAATAAATTTTCCAAGTCCTCCTCACTTTCAGGAAGCAAGGTTGTATCATCTGCTTATCTAAGATTGTTAACAGGCCTTCCTCTGAACCTGATGTCTCATAATTCTTCATATAGTCCAGCTTCTCTAATGATTTTCTAAATATAAAAATTGAATATATATGGTGAAAGGATATAACCCTGACACATATTCTCCTAAATTTAAGCCTCATAATATTCTCCTGTTCTGTCCTTCCAATTGATTCTTGATCCATGTACAAGTTCTCATGAGAATAATGAAGTGTTCTGGAATTACCATTGTTCAAGGATATCCATAATTTGCTGTGATTCACACAGTTGAATGCTTTTGCATAGCCAATTAAACACAAGTCATATCTTTCTGCTCGATTCTGCTTTCTGTGAAGGTCCTTCTCATTGCTCTTGTCAGCAATGATATCCTTTGTTCCACTCTTCTTAATTTTGTACTGCTTGATGTATTTAATACACTCTTAAAGTAGTTAATGTACTACTGCAAACTTTCTTCAATCAGCTTCAGCGAAATTTTACTTAAATATGACATCAAGGATATTGTTCTATAACGTGTGTATTCTGTTGGGTCAATTTTCTTTAGAATGTGGACAAATATAGAGATTGCCCATACAGTGGGCCATCTGGTTGACTGTCTCTCAAATGTTTGGGCATAGGTGTTCCATCAATTTTAGGAGCTTGGTTTTTGGATAATGCTTTCAGTACAATCTTCCTTTAGTACCATTGTTTCTTGGTTACATGCTACCTCTTGAAATGGTTGAATGTCGATTAATATTGTTATTTTATTGTTTATGTAAGGTTTATCCTCCACTTTGAGTTAATATTTTGTTATGGGATGAGGTTAATGTCCACTTTAATCAATTTATATATAAACATCCAATTTTTCCCAGTTCTTTTGTAGATAAGATTTCTCTTGCCACAATGAACTGTCTTGACACACTTGTAAGAAATTGAGCATAATTGTAAGGGTTTAGTTTTGAACTTTCAAGTCTGTTCCATGCCAAATATCAATATGTCTAATTTATGTCAGCATCACACTCTCTTGATGACTATAGTGTTGTGGTAAGTTTTGATACTTGGAAATGTAAATCTTCTGGCTCTAATATTCTTTCCCCAAATTGTTTGCCTGTTTGAATTCTACTGAGTTACTTTGAAAACTACCCTCCACATCTTCAATCTCAAACCAATGTAAAACCAGTGCTCCAAAACCTCACACCACCAAGTCAGTTCTGACTCATAGTAACACGACAGGCCAGAGTAGAACTGCCCTTTTAGATTCCTAAGACTACAAATCCTCATGGAATAGAAAGCCTCATCTTTCTCCTGTATAACCTATATTAGTACATGTTAAATCCTCCTTTTAATAAAGCAAACCCATTAGATAAATGAAATGAAGGACATCTTCAAGTTGAGGAATAGCGCTTGACCTTTTTATTGAATAGGTAAATGAAACATTTAAAACTATAATTGAATTAAATTAAATTTGATCTTGAATTATGAAGAAAAGAATTTGACATTTTTAATTTGACTAAATTGAACAGCTTTAAATCTATTTAGGATTAGCAATAACCATATACTATGCAAATAATAGATCTGCTGCTTCTCTGATTAGACCTTCCATCTTCCATTTATAATAATCATATATCCTTTCCTTTCATTCAGCTCTCTGTATCTGGATGAATAAAATGATTATGTAGCTAATATAATACTCAAATAATTCAGTCACATGAAAGGGTACATAATAATTCTTCTTATTGATTGAACTTTCCAAAAGTAGATGCAAATTACTGCTTTAAGCACAGGAAACTTCATAAAATTTGAGCATTTTTCAAAGTTTAGAGCGGTAGGCACTAAAGTTTGAACAAAACCAAAACACGAATCCACTGCCATTAGTCAATTCTGAGGCAGGCCAACTCCATCTAGGGTTTCGAAGACGGTCCATCCTGTATGAAGCAGACAGCATCATCTTCACCTGCAGAGCAGCAGGTGGGTTTGAACTGCTGGCTTCATGGTGAGCAGCAGATGAAATCGCCCGTGCCATCAGAGCGCCTGAAGTTTCCATCAGACTTCAGAATCTATAACCGTGTGATTATACTGCAGCCTTCAACAAGATCACTCACTGACAGCAATCCATCCGCAAAGCCTAATGCGTAGCCTCCCTGCGGGGCACAGAATCACCTCCTTGGAGTTTCTGAGGCTGTAAAGCCCCGTTTTTTGTTCACCCCGAGTGACTGGTAGGCTCAAAGTGCTGACCTTGTAGTTAGCAGCCCAATACTTAAGCCACTGTGCCATCGGGGTCCCTGGAACAGGCTGAATAAATTGCATTTTATCCATTTTTCTTCATAATAAGTGTGAATGCTAGGTGCATGGAGTCAGTTCCAATTCACAGGGACAGAAAGAATCGTGGCCGGATCCTGCGCCACTGTCCGCAGCCTTATGCTGGAGACCATTGCTGCGCCCCTGTGGGAACCAATTTCTTTGAAGGGGCTTCTTCTTCCTCTGCTTTTTCTCTTTCTGCTTCTCTTCCTCCTCCTCCTTCTTTTTGCTAAGTCTCCACTTCATCGAGGAGGAAGAACTTCTCCAAAGGCTTGTCACTCCTAATAACAAGTCCAAAATAACTGACACCAAGTCTGACCTCTCTCCTATCTAAGGGGCCTTCTGGCTATCCTTCTCCCAAGATAGATCTGGGTTTTTTTTCCTGGTAGTCCATGATAATATCAATATTGTTCACTAATAATAATTAAAAGGCATAAATTCACCCCCAGTGTTCCTTATTCATTTTCAACTTTCACATGCACGCGAGGCAATTAAAAATATTAGGCACCTTGCCGTAGTCAAAGTGACACCTTTATTCTATAAGTTTATAGCAGTCTCGTGCAGCAGATTTAGCCAATGCAATACTTTGATTTATTGACTGTTGCTTCCATGAGCATTGATTGTGGATCCAACTAAAATACAATCCTAGCTTGTGAATCCAGGCAAGATGAAATCTCTGACAAGTTTGATATCTCCTCCATTTATTGGGGTGCTGCCACTAGATGCAGTTTGAAGGATTTTTGTTTTCTTGGTATTAAGTTGTGATCCATCTTGAGCGCGCAGGTCTTGATCTTCATCAGCAAACTCAAGTCCTCCTCACTTTCAACAAGCAAGGTTGTGTCTTCTGCATATTACAGTTTATAAGTGGGCCTTCCTCCCTTCCTGATGCTGCCATCTTTCTCATTAAGTCCAGCTTCTCTGATGCTGTGCAAGCATACAAAATGAGTAAGTATGGTGACAGGACACAACCCTGCCCACATCCTCCCTGATTTTAAATCAGGCTGGATTCCCCTGCTCTGTTCCAAGGACTGCCTTTGGTCTATGTAGTGGTTTCGAATGAGCACAACAAAGTGTTCTGGAATTCTTACTTGTCTCAGAGCTACCCATCGTTGGTTACGATCTGCCCATTCTGATTATTAACCGTCTCCTTTTTTTTTAACTTGAATGACTGCTTCTTGCTCTGTGTACAATGTCTGCATGAGTATAATTGAGTTGAATGGAATTCCCCTTGGTCACAATGTTAGCCAGTATCCGTTATAAGCCACACAGTTGAATGTCTCTGCACAGTCAATAAAACATAGTAAAATTTCGGGTATTCTCTACTGTCAGGAAGATCTATCAGAAAATCAGCAATGATATCCCTCATTTCATATCTTCTTTGGAATCTACCTTGCATTTACGGCAGCTCGCCAGGAGTCTACTCCTGCAACCATTTTAGAATTTTCTTTGGTCAAATTTTACTTGCATGAGATACTGAACATATTTTTCCCATTTTGACGGGTCACTTTTTTTTTGTTTTTTGGACTAGCCGTTTGAGTCGGGATGGGACTACGAGAGACCAATGGAGCCATCTGCTTCCCAAGAGATGTGCAGCCACAGCCACCCCACACAGGGCTGCTTGGGCTGGAACTCGGGTCAACAGCCTCGGGTTCCCTTTCTTATAGTCTCAACATCATGTTGAGCTCAGTGTTTCTCAAATATAGCCATTTTCTATCCACATCTACCCCAAAATATCTTTTTTGCACTACTTTTGTTTTCAGTCTGACTTGATTTTTCATTTCAAGATAGCGATTTACAAATAATTCTGAATTTATGTGGCAGCACTTGAGCAGAGTAGAATCCCAGGACAAGGCAGTAGTTTCGATACTTCAATAAAAGGCCCCACCAATAAACTAAAATGAAAGGAGCCCCTCAAAACTGATGGAAACGACTTTCATTGTTGCATTTTACCCCTGCTAATGCATACGCATAAAACCGGAACTTCCATTGAAACCTAACTTGATTTACAAATTAGGCGCAAATAAGTTTTAGCAGGGTTAAATTTCAAATTAGTGCTCTATTTATTAAGTACATGCCTTACACTCTCTTGATTTTTTTTGCTCACACTGTTGTTTTAATCTTTCTCTTCTCTGACTCCAGGTCTCACCTCACCACAGGCCCTTAAACTACAAGACTTGCCTTTTATAAGTTTCCAGGATGCCCTCTGGCTTTCCTGTCTCCATGATTCATCATTTACCCAATTTCCACATAAACTCTAGTTCTATGGTCTTCTCCTCAATGAGAGATAATTAATGTATATGTGGGGGCTTTAAAAAATTCATGAAGAATTCCACTATCATTAATTCCATTTCCCCACAAACTTTTGGACTCTCTCTTGTATCTATCTGGTATCAACCAGATCACAAATAAAATCTGCAAATATAGACACTGAATTAACAAAAGCAACTTCGTATAATAACTCATCTATAAGATCTCCCTAATTGCTTAATGAATATCTTTTCGGCTGATCTATAAATTATAAGAAAAATGTCAAAAGCATCATAGAGAACTGAAGATCCACAAAAATACAAACACAAACCTTAATGTATCTATTAAGTCTTTAATGGACCCAATGAATTTAGGGCAAGGACATTGAAATTTTAAGACTCATATTGAGGCAAATATGTTGACAAATGGATATATACTTGCTTTGATCTTGGATGTCTTCCCACCAGTTTGTATTCACACGTGTACAACGGGAAAACTGTTTATCTTACTTAGCAAGTTTATTCATGACTAAACCCCATTCTTGCTAAAGCTTTACTTGGCTACCTGTGCATCCAGCTCCCCTTGGCTCTCCTGGGCCCTTGGAGCATTCTTTCACATGTGAAGTGGGTTCTTCCCTCCCATTCACTTCCTGCTAGTCTTTTTCTTTCCTGCCAAAATTACTTTCCAGCAGTCAAGTACCTACTGTCCAACAAATCCGGATTTTGAGAAGGTCATTCCATTTTTGCTTTAGAAGGGCAGTGGGGCAGGGAGGGCAAGGGCCTTAAAGTAAAAACAGAAAGAAAGGTGAATACCCTGTGGTCTGATTTTGAGTTGAAGCTACCCACGACCTCGTTGCTACTAGGTTACTCACAATTCTTATTACATCCTCATAGTATGAACTTGAAGGGTACATTCATAACATAGATCATGCATCTGGATATATAATAATTTTAAGAATCATGCTACTTTGTCATTTGGTAGACATCTTAAATCTTCTAAATTCCTAGATTGGCTTCTATATATTAAATGAAACTCAGACAGCCTTCAAAAGTTTAACCTCCTCCACTTTAGTTGCCTTTCCAACCGCCTCCCACACATCTAATACTGTGACATGGTGCACACTGTATTAATTTTCTAAGGCTGACTTTGAAGAACAGAAATGTATTGCTTCAAAATTTCTAAAGCTGATAGGTTCACAGGTGTCAGCAGGCTCATGGAAGGCCCTTTCTTCTCACTCTGAGAGCTTCTGGTCATCCCACGTATTCTTGGGCTTGCAGCGGTAGCACGATTTTCTCAGACGGACAGCTTCACTCTATCTCTTTGTATCACATCTCTTTTCAGAGCGGACTAAGACTCATCTTACTCTGGTAGGTCACCTATGGTTAACCGATGATATCTTTAAATCCCTATTTCCAAGTAAGGTGCACAGATATCAAAGGATTGAACTTTATCTCCCGAGCAACATTATCAACCCATGACATCTATATCACAGCTATTGTGTATAGGGAGGTAAACTTTACTTCTTGTTTATAGCCTTTAAACTTTTAGAGAGTGGCATTAGATATTAAAGTGGCAGTGACTCAATGTGCACACTAGGAAAACAAGTGCTTTGAAAGTAGGAATATTTTCCTTCATTTGTCTTTTACTTTTATGAAAATGGCAATCAGTAAGCACTCTAATCACTCATATTTACTCCTTCCAATATCGCATTTAGTTATATAGTTAAACCACACTGAGACAATTGAAGGTGGTTGGAAGCAATATCCAAAATGGGTTTTGATTAAAAGATGAGCTCAATCTCTAAAGGGCGAGCGCCAGCATTTCTGAATTATCATACTGCAAGTCTATCCCATTTGCCTCAAGGAAGGGGAGTTTGTAGAGCTGTTTCAACTGTGAGAGTTGCATTTTGAGCAGAATGATAGATGTTCTTAGGGAGTGGCCAATCACAAAAAGTCATCTGTTGATGTCGTGTGTACATATGGAAATATACACATAAGCTCGAGGGTAGAACCATGGTCATATTCCTTTCTCAGTGGAATGATTCTGGGAAATGAAATCTGAGGGTAAATTGGCTTCTTAGCAGGCCAATACATAAAGATTAAGTTTATCATAATTAGGCTTCTAATGATCATTTCATCTCGCAAGTGTATTGAACCATCCTTCATGTCAGTTAAACAGCTGATCTCACGGGCGTTTTCTTTATGAATTAAATAACCAGCTTGATTACCTGCTCTGGGCTTAACAGGAATTAACAAGGTGCCAAAAATAACCTGAGAAGTTTACCTAGGTGTCCTTTGAAAGTTGCTTTCAAAATTCAGAAAAGGCATCTATTCAAAAGTGAGGCATCCTTGGGAAAATGGAAAGGGGAACTATTGTAAAATAGAAGTTTAGATTTTTAAAACAATCAAGTACAAACTAAAAAGGAAGGCCATGGAGTTTGAACACTAGAGAAAAAATATCTTCATACCATCTATTGTGAACATGCTTCCAAAATGTATGAAAAAAATAGGGAAACTCTTATCTCTGAAGGCTTAGACAGAAACTCAAAATTTCCTTTATTTCTATGGCATTTGGAGACTGACCACTTTCCACATGGGGGTTCCATGCCTCAGGAATAAGCCGCCTTTGGTTTAGGTATCAAACAGGGAACATAACTTGTCCTAAGGCACATCTAACCACAGCACATAAAGCGACTAAGTGATGGAAGTCCATTTCTTTAATCCCTTCCTCAACCGGGCAACTATGTGTTCTTTTCAATAGCTGTTTCCAAAAGATTTCAGCAATCACATGGATTCTTGGCTTCCATTTTTCATACGTAAATCCATATTGTATCACTAACTCAGCTGGAGCTTCAAGGCTTATCAGAAATACAAACTGCAAAGTCTCAAGTCGCAGATGTGAGTTGCATACTTATCATAGTTGTGGAAAGCAAAGAAAGCTTCGTCTAGCTTCCTAAGAGCAATCATGAAGTAAATTTCAGAATAAAGAGTTATTTTCAAATCACAGTTTGGTACATTGTAAAGTTCTCTGGGGTTGAGACATGTAGTTTAAGATAAGTAGTAAGTTTTTTTGTTTTTTTTTAACACAAGGAAATTGTTCACTTAATTGCAGGAATCAGAGTTGTTATTTTTGTTGTTGTTTTTTAGTATGCTTTCTTGGGTCTTGGTTCTTTGAGAAAACAGAATGACACGGTTCTAGGCATCGATCATCTGAATTTCTTCTTTGACGGAAAAAATTCTCCCTTTAGTTTTAAAACTGATTTAAAGATAGATTGCTATGAAATGCACTAATCTTAGTTTTAAAAATCTATCTAATTCAAAGCAAAAAAAAATATATTAAGAGGCTCTCTTCACTGAAGAGAAGTGGATGTCATGAAGCCAGTCACCTTTTATTTTATTTTAGAGTTGGGGATCAAATGCTTCCTGATATAAAGGAGAAGCTTTGTCAACTTTAGTCAGTTTGTTCCACAGCTTAAGGGCAGCCAGGGACATCAATAAGAATCCATGGAATGTAGAAGCAAAGCGAAACCGTTTGGTTTTTCAGAGCCCATTAGATCAAAGCTTCATAATGAGGTTTCATAGGTTTAATCGGCTCCGGTTGATTATGGTGTGAGGCCTGCTGTAAAATACAATCACGAGTCCTCTGATTTCAAAATTACCCAGTAAAGGGCAGGGGCAGCTGAACAGAAAGCAAGTCCAAGGCTTTCTAAGCTTGGGTACCTGTGTGACCGGACAACTCACATTGCATCAAGTCTGACTTTTTAAACGTGAAATTCCTCGGGTAGTGAATGACCTGCAGCTTTTCTCACGCCTTCAAAGAAACAGGGATGTTCCCTGAACTCTCCCGAGTCGTGCACCTTCTCCTATTCCACTGTGGTCGTTGACACCCATATGAACTTCATAGCAGAATGATTACTAGAAGCCAGACCTCTCGCTTCTGAGATGCTGTGAATATTGGTTTTTATCTTGTTATATGTTAGCTATTTTTAATACATATTCATTGGTTTATAGTTGGGGACTGTATACATTTCCATGTTCTCTTAAAACAAAAGCAAACGGCTCTATCCTAAATGTTTTCACTTTGGAATGGTGTCAGTTTCATCTCACATAAGTAGTTCTTCCAATTCAACAGATTCATGGAAAATATTCTTTACTAGTTTAACTAAATGATGATTTTGGTTTAATGGAGACTTCAGGGGATACATTCATTAAAGGTTGAGAGATTAGCTCTGGGAAGATTGTGCTCTAGACAGGCCACAACCCAGCTCCTCTACAACAAATACCAGAGAAAACCAATGCAACAGTGCTGGAAGAAAGTCCTGGAACATGTGCTTCATGAGACAGGGTGAAGAAGTAAGTAGAATATGGACATAGAGATAGCTAAAGTAAAAGGCATGCCCATTTATAAATGAGAACAAATACAAAGCAAAAGGAAAGAAAAGATTACATGGTTACAATAGGTCTAGACAGAGAGGAAGTCAAGATAGACTGAAATGACTGCTTAAAACTTAAGGAGAAAATAGTAAGTTACAGTGTAATCACAAATAAAATTAATCAACATTTCACGAAAACAATTAGACAAAAAATACTTCCAAATTTGTTCTATGAAGGGAGCATAATCGTCATACCTGAGACTGGTAAAGGTAATACTATAAAAAGAACAGTATAGACTAAATTATTCATGAACATAGATGCAAATCTCTCAACAAAATCCTAGCTGATAGAGTACAATATAGCAAAACTAATATTAATGCACTATGACAAAGAGTTATTCATACCATATATGCAAGGATGATACAACATTAGAATCCAGGCAACCGACCACTTCTGTATTAAAAAGCGAAATAACTACATGAGGTCAATTGATCACACCCCCCCACAAAAAGGCATTTGACAAAATCCAACACTCATTTCTGATACAATGCTTAATAAACTATGAACAATATGTACTGTCCAGATTTTACATATATATGGCAAAATAAAATAGCAAGACTTGATTCAGAAGCAGATCTGCCCAATGCAATATGCTATTTTATTTCTTGACTGCTGATTCCATGACCATTGATTGTAGATACAAGTAAATTAAAATCCCTACGAATTTCAATCTTTTCTCCATTTATTATTATTTGCCTATGGATCCGGTGGTGAGGATTCTGGTTTCTTTACATCCACCTCTAATCAAGACAGAAGGCTGCAGTCCTTGATTTTATCGGCAAGTGGATCAAGTTTGCCTCTCTTTCAACAAGCAAGGTGGTGTCATCTGCATGTCATAGATAGTGAAAAACCTTCCTCCAATCATGATGCCACATTCTACACAGAGTCTGGTTTCTCAGATCATTTTGCTCAAAATACAGATTGAATAAGAATGGTGAAACGATGTAACCTTAATACATACCCTCCTGAATTTGTGCCAAACAGTATTCCTTGCTCTGTTCAAATGACTGCCTCTTGTCCCATATGTAAGTCATGTACCAGCACAAGGAGGTGCTTTGGAATTCCTGTTCTACCCTATGCTATCCATAGGTAACCGTGACCCAAACAGCTTAATGTCTTTGTATTGTCCATAAAACACAAGTAAGCATCGTTCTGGCATCCTCTGCTTTTAGCCAAGGTCTACTTGACAGAAGCTATACTATCCCTGGTGCATGACTTCTTCTGAATCCAGATTTCATTTCTGGCAGTTCCCTGCAAACGTGCTGTGACCATTTTTGAATGATTCTCAGCACAATTTTACTTCCATGTGATATTAATAATACTGTCCTATAAATCCACATTCTTTGGGGCCTCCTTTCTTTGAATGGGTCTAAATATCTACCTCTTCCAGTCAGAGCTGGTGGCTCTCTCAAATGTCTTGGCTTAGACAAGTGAGTTCTGCCAGAGCTTTATCAACTTGTTGAAAGATTTCAATTGGTATCCTGTCAAGTCCTGGAGCCTCGTTTTTGCTAAGTGCAGATTAGACTTCTTCCTTGAGTACCAGTGTTTCCTGCTACCTCTTGAAATGGTTAAAACATGTCTACTAATTATTGTTGGTAGACCAACTGTCTATAGGATTCCTCAATATTTCAACTTCAGCTCACGGATCTTGGGTCCAGAGACCATGCTCTTTTCGTGGCTCTTGCAGGTGATGAGATTTCTGCTCCTTGAAGAGTTCATTTTATGCACAGCAGGATGCTATTCCAGGGGATCTTGTTTGCAATCACTCACAGGTGAATCCTCTAAGTATCTTCCCTCCCCTTCTGAACAGTCCCAGGCAGGGACAGGCTTTGCAGAGATGTTAGCTGGAAGAGCCACATTAAATACTTCACTGCTTCTGCACTAGCTTTGGTGGCTGGTGTATAAATTTGAATAATAATTGTATTAACTCACCCTCCTTGTAGGCATGCAGATATCACCCTTTCACAGACAGCATTGGACGTCTTGAAATTTTCCCTTCTAGAGTGCAAGCAACTCCATTTCTTGTGACTGTGTCATCATCGGAATACTGCACCATGTGGTTATTTGATTCAAAACCACCAACAGCAGTCCATTCCAACCTAGGATAAAAATATTTATGTGTTTCATTCATTTATGATTATTTTCAATTTTCTTAAAAAGTGCATAATTCATCCATTTCACTTTCTCATTATTATTAGGTGTTTGCAGCTGTTTCGTCTCATTTTGAGTTTTTCCCCGTCCGCAGGTGAAGTTTCTGAGAAATTTAGACCAACTTCGCTTTGAAAAGGCAGTTGTACGTCAGTCATTTTGAGGGTCTTTCAATCTGTGGAGCTCATCTTTCAGCACGACTATCACTGACAATGCTTTGCTGCCATTCACAAGTCTTTCCGTGGATGAACTCTCAAAAGTGGTCATACTATCTCTTTTTCCTAAGGGAACCCTTATTATTGACCTTAATATTGAGGTTCAAATAAGTTAGATGTAAAATGTGTTAAAATGTGTGTGATACACAGCACAGCACACAAATATGTAAATTTTTTATTACGGTAGACAAAGTTGACTTCTGAAAAATATTTTCCAGAACATTACTTTACACTCACATGGAACCTTTACATGGATCAACAGGCAGCTGTGTCACTAGAACAAGGGATACTGCAGGGTTTAAAATCAGGACAGGTGTGCATCATGGTTATATCATCTCACCATAGTTATTCAATCTGTATGCTGTGCAAATCACCAGAGAATTGGAATGCTATGAAGAAGAAGACATACTATATATACTCATGTACAAGCCGAGTTTTTCAGCACATTTTTAATGCAGTTTTGTGGTAAAATTGGGTGCCTCAGCTGATATTCGAGTCGGCATCTCCTCGAGTATATACGGTATTAACAATCTGCAATATGCAAAGGACAGAACCTTACTGACTGAAAGTGAGGAGGCCTGGAAGCACTTGCTGATGAAGGTCAACGACTGTAGCTTTCAGTGTGGATGACAACTCAATGTGTAGAAAACCAAAATCCTCACAAGTGGACAAATTATCAACATCAGGATAAACAGAGAAAAGATTGAAGAGGTCCTGAATTTCATCTTGCTTGGATCCACAACCAGAGCCTTTGGAAGCAATAGCCAAGAGATCAAAAGACTCATTGTGTTAGGGAAATCTGCTGTGCAAGACCTCTCTAAAGTGCAGAAGAGCAAAGCTGGTCCTCTGAGAATTGAGGCACGCCTGACCCACGCCATGAGATTTCAAACTGCCTCACGTGGATGTGCAAGCTGGACACTGAATAAGGAGGACAGAGGAGAATCGACGCATTTGAATTGTGGCACTGGAGAAGGCTGCTGTCAGTGCCACGGACTGACAAAGGAAAAACAAATCTGTCTCGGAGGAGGTGCAGCTACAGTGACTCTTACAGACAACTATGGGGAGACTTTATCTCACAGACGCTGGACATGGTGTTAGGAGAAAACAGACGTCAAGGTCCTCATGCTAGCTAAAGTGAGGGTGGCGGTGTAAAGGAAGCAGACCCTCAATGAACTGCACTGTCACATTGACTACAGCAGTGAATGCAGACATCCGAGCCATTACGGGGATGGTGCAGGATCCGACTGCATTCCTTCCTTTGTCCGTAGGCTCACTGTGCATCAGAACTGATTCAAACACACCCAACAACAACAGCGTTAATCGAATTGTGGAGGATGAACTAAATATAGCGGTAAATACATATCGAAAAGCCTTTAAAATGTGCATCCAATGTTCATATATTTGACTTTAGACACCATAAAAGGAAGCTGATGCAGCAGTGGAATAAAAGCATCCCTGCCTTTTAGCTCTATCTCTATTTCTATCTATATCTATCACCAGTGTTTAACTCAGGAAAGGCCTGGTAATGCTGCAATAAGTTAACATTATAGATAGCAATAAGAAATATTTGCTTAATCCTGAGCATTGTTCATGATGTTCGGTACATTTGAATCAGGGTTGTGGCCATTGTGCAGTGTTTTCCAGTCTAGAGAAGTCATCATGAGGCATTGCTTAGTAGGCTGGCTTAATTTGGAAGTGCCACTGAAACCTGCCCTCTACCGTGACCCTGCTGGTAGTGAACTATACAGAGCGTAGCTTGTCATGGCAAAACAGAAACCATCACAGTACAAATTCTACATGTTGCCAAGCAATTCTTTAAAAAAAAAAGAAAGAAAGAAATTGTCCTTCAACTATGCACTCCAACTAATGAGTTTTCCATAATCTACAGTGGTGACACCAGGCAGGGGGGCAAGAGTAGGAACAATTAGCCCAGAGACAGAGGTAAAAGTGGTTCCCTTGTGGACCAGAATGGGACCAGAATTCAGAGAAACTCCTGGAGTCACGCCTTCTCTGTGTTAATGAAACTTTTAAACTGTTTACAGAGTTAATTTCCTCTGAGATAGAGACCCGGCAGCACTTTTGAACTACATTACCTAGAAAGCCTTGTAGCCACTACCAGGAGGTAGAAATGCAACCTCCTTGGACTGAAATTCCCAGAATTCCTAACATCCCTTCTAATTTTACAAGCTGGAAAATGCAAATGAAAATATGAAATTATTTGGTGAGCACTATATCCACTGAGTTTCATAGTCTTAATTTCTCAGCAAATGAAATGGATTGTATAATATGTCCTTTCAGAAAGATATATTATAAACCATTGTGTATTTCTGGACCTTCAGAAATGGTGATGCAGTTTGTACTTAGAAATAAAACTTTTCTCTCTGCCAAGTTGAGACCCTTCTCTACAGCTTATGAACATGCGGGATTTTAGTTTCATAAGCACAGTGATTTACTGTCATTCGTATCACATTAGGGAAATATGTAGAGAATGGAAGGACAGTTGTGTTGTTTTCAGTGCAACTTAGAGAAAGAGCTTGAAAGGAATTTCCATAAGAATTTAAATACTGTATAATTTAATATTATGCAGCCCTCAAGCTTACAATCTATTTTATGTGTATGGATCTTAAGAGAAAATGATCAAAGGCTGGCTAACATGCACAGTGAACAGAGCTCTCGGAAAATCCATGAATAAAATTCAAAGACGATTTCTCCTTTGAAAGTCAAAAACGCCTAGCTTCATGACGATGCTGAATGGACAAGTGATAGCATCAGAGAGTGTTCACTTAGCCTAAGGACCGACTGCAAGAATGCAGCAAGAAAATAATAATCGCCGTCGTCGTAAATATTTACATACTTTTTGTTTTTGCTGATATAAACAAATTTATATGCAACTTAAGATGGCATAGATTTTCAAGGAAATACTTAAGTTTTTAAGACATATGACATTGAAAGTACAATTAAGCAATCCATAAATTAATTAGCCTACATCTCTTGCTTGCTGCAGAAGCCAGCTTATAAATACAGTTTGCCACTAGGCATGGCGTGTGTGTTTATATCAAAGAGCTTACTTTCAGGGTACTTTCATGCTCAGAAAAAATGAAAAAGATTCATCAGTAATTTTGCTTTGCTACGCTACATGTGTCTGGCCGACAAAAGAAAGTGGCTTTAATTTTAGGATGTTTTAGGCAATGCTATCAGGCCAGTGGACTTCTAGAACAAACAGCTCTGTCTTGGAAGAAATACAGTTCGGATACTCCTGAAAGTGAGGATGTACCTTGCCTAGAGCATTTTATCCACAGGTACCAGACCTCGGAAAAGAACTTCATTCTCAGTAAAGTAGAGGGGCCTCAGAGGAGATGAAATGACACTGCGGCCATACCAATGGACTCAGAGGCACAGTTGAGAGGATGGCGTCGGACCTGGCTGTGTTTCCGTCTGCTGCACATACAGTAGCTATGAGCCAGAGGTAACTAGAATGCACCTAATCATAACAACAATCGAGCCCCTTCAGGAGCCCTTGAAGAGCTGTCCGTCAGGCCTCTGGTTCAAACCTGCCAGCGGCTTGAAGGGGGAAACATGAGGCTGTCTGCTCCCACAAAGAATTAATGCAGCAGAGACCCTATATAGGGCCACTGGGAGTCAGAATCCACAGATGGCAGTGAGTATCAGGTCCTTAAAAATGACATTAGTTTGACAATACACATCTCTCTATCACAGATAACAGTGTCCTCTTTTGTTTGTTTAATTGTTTTACTGACTCAAATTGAGTATTCATTATGAGTACAGATCTAAATTTTTTTGGTAAAATGTATGCTTAGAGACGGAGGGGGGGGAGCTCCTTTAGAAACCCTATGTTTTATTTTTTAAGTATCACTACTGTGTGTTTTACTAGCAATTTGAACAATGGAAACAATCATTGTCTCTGATAAAGGGAATTATATGTAATTTAAGGTTAAAAACTAAAGTGAGCCTGTAAAATGAATTGAATGTCATCTCTGTAGATTTACAGAAAATTACTGCTTATAATGAAATTGGTCACTATTGACACTAATTTGGTGGGTAGAGTGAAAGCTTAACATTGTGATAGAACTTTTACAGAAAAAAATGCAGTGGGAGGGTGGTCGGAGTAATTTCACATCAGAGTATGCTATCAAAAACGCACGAAGAAGAAAAAATATTTGCACTTTTGATGTAAATCCTATTTGGAATTTAGAATAAATAATTAATTAACAAAGTTCTTTTTAAAAACCTGCCAGGAGAGCATGAGACAAACTGCTGTCCACTGTGAATTGGAAAGAAGAAAACAAATGGAGAGGCCACGGGGGCTCGTTACTAGCTTTGGTTTGACTCTGAAAGGCTGTATCCAAACCAGAGCTTTCCATCAAATTCAGTCAGACATTCCACCTAAGAGGGTTTGGGGCATGGAAGGAAGCAAGTACTTGGGAGACCTGAGCGAATAGAGTTCTAATCCACACCCTACTTCCCTATAGCTGCTTCCTGCTGGACCAGGAAAACAGCCCACTTGGAATTGTATTGGGCAGAAACCGCAGCCAGGCTCCTTCAGGTTCTATGTCAAAGAGCGTTCGTATTCCTAGTCTCCTGGTTCTTTGAATTGCTATTCAGTATGATCAAAACAGTACACTTGATCTAGTGACAACAGAACCGCTTCCCTTTCCAGGAAGGTAGTGAGGAGGGTAGCTTCAGGATCGCTCCAAAGGAAAATCCGTAAATGAAAAGATGCCTGGTTTCATTATGCACCACACCAAGAGACCAGTATTCTAGCTTGCCACACTTGATCAGGTTTATGAAATCCTGTTTGAAATAAACAATACAGGGACATTTTAAACCACTGAGGACCCCCGGTTTCACAGGCTGTAGACTGGGGCTGCTAACTGGAAGGTGATCTGTTCAAGCCCATCCGTTGCTCCACTGGAGACAGATGCAACAGTCACTGTGAGTGGTTAACAATGGTCAAATCATTTCATCTTGTGTCCTCATGATACCTCCTCCTCCTCCTCCTCCTCTTTCTTCTTCTTTTACAAATTATATATATATATAATATTTTAAAAATCATTTTATTGGGGAGCTCTTAAAGCTCTTATAACATTCCAAACATCAGTTGCATCAAGCATATTTGTATATATGTTGCCACCATCATTTCCAAACATTTTCTTCCTACTTGAACCTTTGGTATCAACTCGCCTTTTACCCCTCCCTCCACCACCCTCCAACCTTGTGAATTCTTGATCAGTTATGTATTGTTATTATTATTATTTTGAATCTTACACTGTCCATTGTTTCCCTTCACCCACACTTCTGTTATCCATCCCCCTCAGGGGGTGGGGGGGAGCTATATATCCAACCTTGGGATGGGTTCCCTCTTTTTCCCCTTGCCCCTTTTCCAACCATCCTCTTACCTTCATGATATCACTGCTCCCACTACTGTTCCCGAGGGGGTTATTTGTCCAGAGATTTTATCTGTACTAATGTGTATTCTCTGGTCTAGCCAGATTTATAGGGTAGAATTGGGTCATAGTAGGGGGCAGGAAGCATTCAGGGACTAGAGGAATGATGTGTGATTCATTGGTGCTATACTGCACCTTGGTTGAATCATCCCTTCCTCATAACCCTTCTGTGGGGGATATCCAATTGTCTACACATGGGTTTTAGGTCTCCACTCCAAACACCCTTGTTCACATCTATATAGTTGTTTGTTTTGGATCTTTTGAGACCTGATACCTGATCACATCAATACCTCATTATCACACAGGCTAGAGTGCTTCTTTCTTGTGGCTTATTTGCTTCCCTGCTAGATAGGCACTTGTTTAACTTCAAGCCTTTGAGACGCCAGACACTATATCTTTTGATAGCCAGACACCATCCACTCTTTCACCACATTGCTTAAGCACCTAATTTTGTTTTCAGTGATCCTGTCAGGAAGGTATCAAAGAGTGGCATGTTATCAGAACAAATTGTTCTTGTATTAACGGAGGCCTTGAGTAGAGGCTCAAAATCCATCTGCTATCTTAATACTTAACATATAAATACATTGGCCTCTATCTCTTTCATTATAAATTATTTACATTTATACATGCCTATAATTGTATCTCTCTACATAGCTTTTGCCTCCTATTTATTTCTGCTTTTCCTTTCACCTTCCTCCTATCCCACTTTCATGCTCACACTCTATTTGGCTGTCAGTAATTCCTCTCAGATACATTGCACTTGATTAAACCCCACCAATTTTAGATCTCTTGTTGTTCCCTTATCCCTGTTTGTTGTCTCCCCACTGCCTCTCCCCCAGCCCACCTTTCCCATCTTTTATATAAATAGACATAGAGTGAAAGAACTACAAAAACAAAGAAACAGAAAATAAAACAAAAAATGAGGTAAAAACAATCAATAGTTCCAGGTCTGTCAGAAACAAACAAAAAACCACTTTGATTTAGTCTAAATTATAATTTGGATTTACACCTATCTTATAGGGTCTATGTGAAGTATGATCCACACCATGGTGACAAGGGGTGTTTGATTAGTTAAGCATCCAGCTGCTAACTCAAAGTTCACTACTCCAAACCTACCATCAGCTTTTCAGGCAAAAAGACCTGAAAATTGATTCCTATACAAGTTACAGTTCAGGAAACCCTATGGAATAATTCTATTTTGTCCTACTGGATTGCTATGGATGGACTCAAAAGCACTGAATAACAATTTATCCATTACTTCCTGTCTCTCATTTCTTTTTTTCCCTTTCTTTTTTAAATAAATAATTTAATGGCGGGGGGGTGTCTTACAGCCCTTATAACAACCCATATGTCAATTATATTAAGTACATAAGTTGTCATCATCATTTCCAAACATTTTCTTTGTATTTGTGCCCCTGGTATCAGCTTCACTTTTATGACACCCCCTCCCCCATCCTCCCATGAACCCTTGATAATTTATACATTTTCATTTTCATATTTGACGCCATCCTGTCTCCCTTCACCCATGCTTCTGTTGTTTGTTCCCTGGGGATCGGGGGTGGCTGTGAGGGTGGGGAGGGTTGTACGGCAATCATTACAATCAGTTTCTTCTTTCTCCCCATTTTCCCCCTCCCTTCCCTTCCCTTCATGGTATCGCTACTTTCAATATTGATCCTGAGGGGGTTATCTGTGTTGGATTCTGTGTGTCGAGAGGTATTATCTGTAGCAGTATACATGCTCTGGTACAACCAGATTTGTAAGAAAGATCTGGGGTGATTATAGATGATAGTGGGGAGGGGAGCATTAAAGAATCAAAGGAAAGTTGTGTGTTTTGTTGGTGCTATACTACACCTTGGCTGGCTCGTCCTTCCTTATGACCTTTCTGTGAAGGGATGTCCAATTGTTTACAGATGGGCTTTGGGTTTCCATTCCAATGTCCCTCGTTCACATCAACATTGTTTGTTTTGGGTCTTCTGATACCTGATACCTGATCCCATCGACACCTTGTGATCACATGTGTTGGTGTGTTTCTTCCATGTGGGCTTTGTTACTTCCCTGCTAGATGACTGCATGTTTAATCTCAAGCCTGTAAGACTCCCAGATTCCATATCTTATAATAGCCAAGCACCATCAGCTTTCTTCGCCACATTATCTTATGCACCCATTTTGTCCTCAGTGATGATGTTGGGAAGATGAGAATCACAGGATAGCAAGTTATTAGAACAAAGTGTTCTTGCATTGAGGGAGGACTTGAGTAGGGGCCCAATGATAATCTGCTACCTTAATACTTAACATATATAAATATATATGTGTGTGTGTGTACATAGACCTCTATCCCTATTGCTAAATATAAATATATTTACATATGTATGTACCTATTTTAATACCTCTCTAAATGTCTTTTGTCTCCTAATACTTCCCCCTATTTCCTTTTACTTTCCTCCTGTCCTACTATCATGTTCAACCATCATTTGGCTCTCTGTACTTCCTTTGGGCTACACTGCACTTGGTCAAATCCCACCAGGCATTCTGTGCTCTCCTCACCATTGATTTTAGATCTCTTGTTGTTCCTTTGTCCCTCGGTTTGTGGGTTCCCCTCTCCCTTTCCCCCACCTCCTCCTCTCCCCAGTGCCCCTCAGAACTGTCAGTCCCATTATTTTCCCCTGGGGACTGCTTATTCTTCCTATCTTATATAGAGAGACATTTAAAAAAAACCCTATGAATAATTCCAGGTCTGTCTCCTGACCCTTAAAAGATTTCCGATTGGGTCTTCTCAAGGATAGCTCTATGGAAATTTTCAGCCACATCCCTAATTGTAAATTTGGTATCCAGATCATTTCAGGAGTTCAACACTGTGTCCTTTTAACCATCCTGGGGAGTAAGTTAGAGAAAGGAGTTGCCATGATGGGACACTGGCAGATGGCAAGTGCATGAGGCTGCAGAAAGTCTTCAAGATTGGACAACTTCCCTAGGTCTGGAGTGCGTAAGACATCCAAGAGGATTCAAAAGGATACACAAGGGCTAATGTGTGTTGGTTTTGCTTGTTTGCTTCAGTTGAAGCCAGAGCAGACTCATGGAGTGTAGCGTGTGAGAAGGGAACATCAAGGTGAAGTGCAGTACTGTTCCCTAAATTCCACTCAAGGACTTGGCCCCCAGCTTTTCTGTCCTTTTTTCATACATGTAAGGCAGTGGTAGAGATTTGGAGAACACTCCAAAATGCACTTCTTTTGGAGAACACTTGCAGTGACTTGATTAGACATTCACTGATAATAATCCTATTAAGAAACTAAGTGCAAAACATAGATTTTTGATCTCTGACCTGCTATGGGTTATATTATAGTTGAATTTCTCCCTCTCAGTTCTTAAAATATTCTTAGCTTAAGGACATCTACTTAAATACATGTTGGGAATGATAAATTAAAGATGAATTGCATCACATTCATAATAAAAATTACAATCTTTCTTGGAATACTATACTATCTGTGATAGGATATTATGTATATTCCTACAAGAAAGTGAATGAATACAACTATTATTCAAGTGAGAGGGTGGGGGAGGGAGGTCAGAAAGAGGAGTTGATACCAAGGGTTCAAATCTGCACACCAACTCATAAAGCTAGAAGTGAAGAAATTGAAGTCGATCAGTTTATTCAGCCTAAAATTGATCAGACATAATCAAGATGTATTGGTAATTATTGGTAATTGTAATGCAAACATCTGAAACAAATAGGAAGGATCACTATTTGAAAAATATTGCCTGGATGATAGAAATGAATGTGGAGATGGCACGATAGAATTTTATAAGCCCAGTAACCTCTGTACTACAAATACCTGTTTTCACCAGCATGAATGGTGTCTCTACAAGTAGACTTCCCAGGCAAAAAAACACAGGAATCAAATTGACTCCTTTTGTGAGAAGGGATGATGGAGATATTCAATATCATTAGGTCTGATTTCAACTATGGAAATGGCCTATAATTGCTCATAGGTAACTTGAAGAAAATTAAAACAAATCTTTAAGGGCCAAAGTTTGACCTTGAGAATATCTCATCTGAATTTAGAGAACACCTCAAGAACAGATTTGGCACAATGAACATTCATAAGGAATTCCTTAAAAGTACTTCAAGAATATCATTTAGGAGGAAAGTAAAAAGTCAATAAAAATATAGGGAAGAAAGGAAAGACCAAAGTGTATGTCAAAGGAGACTCTGAGACTGGCTCTAGAAAGCAGAGTAATTAAAGCAAATGGAATAATGATGAAATAAGAAGACCGAGCAAAAATCCAAAAGGGCACCTTGAGAAGACAGAAAATTAAAATGAAATCCACAAAGACCTATAGTTAAAAAGCCAAGGACCTGTAAATAGAAAACCCAAAAGGAAAAACAAGAAGCTCAGCACATCTCAAGCTGAAAGAAAAGAAAATATTCAAGCCTTGAGTTGTAATATTGAAGGATGCTATGGACAAATATTGAGCCCTGCAGGAAGTATCAAAAGAAGATGGAAGGAATAGAAAGAGTCATTGTAGCCTACATTATTGATCCACATTCAACCATTTCAAGAAGTAGCATGTGTTAAAAAACCTATGGTACTGAAGAGGAAAGTCCAAGATGCATTTAAGGCATTAGCCTAAAATAATGTATGGGGTTTTTTTTGGAGTTAATAATCTTTTTTTAAAACATTTTATTAGGGGCTCATACAACTCATCACAATCCATACATATACATACATCAATTGTATAAAGCACATCTATACATTCTTTGCTCTAATCATTTTCAAAGCATTTGCTCTCCACTTAAGCCCTTTGCATCAGGTCCTCTTTTTACATGTAGATCCTTGTAATCGGTTCCCCCTTTCCAACCCACTCACCCTCTACTCTCCCAGTATCGCCCTTCACAGCCCCGGTCCTGAAGGTATCATCTACCCTGGATTCCCTGTGCCTCAAGCTCCTATATGCACCCGTGTACAACCTCTGCTCTATCCAGTCTTTCAAGGTAGAATTCGCATCATGGGGGGAGTTTAGGGGGAGGAAGCATCCAGAATCTGGGGAAAAGCTGTATTCTTCATTGGTGCTCTATCATAAGGGGATCTCCAGTGGCTGACAAATGGGCTTTGGGTCTCCACTCTGCACTTTCCCCTTCATTCACTATGGTATTATTTTTTTTTTGGATGATGCCTTATACCTGATCCCTTTGGCACCTCGTGATTGCACAGGCTGGTGTGCTTCTTCCATGTGGGCTTTGTTGCTTCTGAGCTAGATGACCGCTTGTTCACCTTCAAGGCTTTAAGACCCCAGACACTATCTGTTTTGATAGCCGGGCACCATCAGCTTCCTTCGCCACACTTGCTTATGCACCCGTTTGTCCTCGGCGATCGTATTATGGAGGTGTGCACCCAATGATATGATTTTTTTGTTCTTTGATACCTGATAATTGATCCCTTGGGACCACTCGATCACACAGGCTGGTGTGTTCTTCCATGTGGGCTTTGTTGCTTCTGAGCTAGATGGCCGCTTGTTTATCTTCAAGCCTTTAAGACCCCAGATGCTATCTCTTTTGATAGCCGGGCGCCATCAGCTTTCTTCACCACATTTACTTGTTCACCTGCTTTGGCTTCAGCAGTTGTGTCGGGAGGGTGAGCATCATAGAATGCCAATTTAATAGAAGAAAGTATTCATGCATTGAGGGAGTGCTTGAGTAGAGGACCAATGTCCTTCTGCCACCATAATATTAAACCTATAAATATAAACACATAGATCTATTTCCCCCTCCTCATATATATATATTTGCATGCACATGTCTTTGTCTAGACCTCTATAAATGCCCTTTGTCTCCTAGCTCTTTCCTCTATTTCCCTTGACTTTCCTCCTGTCCCACTATCATGTTCCGTCCTCACCTGGGTTACAGCTATAACTCTTCATTACATAACCTTACCCTTGATCATCCCCTACCAGGCCTGCCACTCCTCCCTCACCACCAATTTGGGTCCCATGTTGTTCCCTTGTCCCTGGGTTTGTTAACACCACTTCCTTATTCCCCCACCTCCCCCATCCCAAGTCCCTCCGAACTGTCAGTCCCATTGTCTTTTCTACATGTAGTTCATCCAGCCTGTCTTATTTAGACAGACCTGTGGAGATAATAACATGCACAAAAACAAGACAGAGGAAAACAAAGCAACAGTATACAACCAGACAACAAAACAACAACAACAAACCACTGACAAAGAACAAAACAAAACACATCAAGAAAGAAAAGCTTGTTGTTAATTCAAGGATCATTTGTTGACCTTTAGGAGTGTTTTCCAGTCCAGTCTGTTGGGATAACACGCCCTGGCTCCAAAGTCCACTTTCAACATTCCCTGGGGACCTTGCCGCCCCATTCCCTTGCTGTTCTGCTGTACTCCCCCAGTGCTTTGCCTCGGTGTGGTGGGATCAGGTCAGGTGCAATTCGCACAGTGTCTCCAGTGCTGTCCCCTGTAGCGCCATTGGTTACTGAGTGGCATCATGTCTCATAGTGGTGCCAGCCATGTTGTCCTCTCTGTGGACTGGCTGCTCTACTCAGGAACATCATCCTCATGGCCTGGTGGGCCAGGCTGTGCTCCACTCTCTCCTCCTCCCCCTTCATCTGCTCCCGTGTGCTCTGATCAGATATGTCCCTGTCCCAGAGCTGCAGAATCAATGTTGTCCTTTGAAACAAATTCTTTTCAGGGGAGTAAAATAATGTTTTATAAGCTGATACAGCACGGGAGCCCTCATTAGTGTATGCCAAGAAATATGGAGGATAGGTACCTGTCAAACAGACTAGAAGAGAGTCATCTTTTTCCAAAAAAAAAAAAAGAAAAGAAAAGGTGTCTCAATATAACGTTGACACTTTCAAACAGTTAGCATTAATATATGCACATAAAGTTTATTGAAGATATTTCAACAATGGTTACAGCAATACATCAACACAGAGCAACCAAAAACTAAATCTGGATTCAGCAAAGGCTGAGGATCAAGGGGCATCATTGCTGCTGTCAGATAGATCTTGGCTGAAAGGAACATATCAAAAGGAAATGTACTTGTGTCTCTGGAGCCCTGCAAAGGCGATTAATGGTGTGGACCTTAGAAAACGATGGCTACCCGTCAAAATAATGGGAACTTTAGACCACTTCACTGTGCTCATGCAGAGCCTGTACATGGATCAAGACACAATCATTAGAACAGGAAAAGGAAATGTTTCTAGGTTTCGAATTGGGAAAGATGTGAGTCAGGGTTGTATTCTCTCACCCACCTTATTACATCTGTATGCTGAGCAAATAATCCAAGAAGATGTTTTTTTTTTTGTAGAAGAATGGAGCATTAACATTGGAGGAAGGCATAACAACCCTCGACATAAAGATGGCACACCTCAACTTGATGAAAGGGAGGGGGACTGGAGGAAGCCCTTCCTTGGGAAATTAAAGAAATGAGTTACAATTCAATTGAAAAAAATCTCACAACTGCACCAATAGACAAGTGATAATGGATAAAGATTGGAGTGGTCAAGGTTTGCATTTTCCATGGATCTGTAGTCAATACTTATGGAAGCAACACTCAAGAAGGAGTCAAATAATGTATTATATTGGACAATCTAGCTTCAGAAAACCTCTTATGTTAGACAGGGTTCCCTAGAGAAATGAAACCAGGACACTTATTTTAAATATAATAAGAGAATACATTTATACAGCAAGAAGGAATATAACAGCTAATTAGTCCACACAGCAGTGCAGAGAGTTCAGTTCAACTCACTTCCATGGACCAGTGAATATACTGGAAGTCCTTAAAGTCTCATGGTCTAGGAAGCAAAACAGCAAAGTCCTCCCTGGGACAAGGCAAGCAGTCTACCCACAGGCAGCAGGCAGCCAGGTGGGTCACCAACAGCCAGTAGCTCGGGAGCTTAGTGAAGCAGGTCCAGATGGGATATTGAACACAAGTAATGCAAGGCGACTGAATCCACCAGCCTCAATCTCAAGTGATGTATTCACCAGCAGCATGGTGAAGCATGTCTCGAAAGAGCCTCAAACTCTAGTGACATGATCCATGGGTTGGCCTGCCCCAAAGATAGCGTAGCTCACAGGCTGAGGTAGAGGACTAACTGCAGCAGCAGCATGAACGCTCCAGCACACTCAGATCACCAGAGAGCAAGAGAGAGGGGGGTAGGCCTTGCAGAGCCATTCATCTTTGCCCTCCAATCAAATTGTGACCTGATCAATCACAAATGTTCCTATTGGCCAGTCTGGCACAATAAACCTACCTATCACACCTTTTTCCGTTGTTAACAGCAAAGATGTCACTTGGAGTACTAAGGTGAACCTGATATAAGCCATAGTCTTTTCAATTGCCTCACATGTATATGAAAGCTGAGCAATGAACAAGGAAGGTGCAGAAAAATTGATGTATTTAAATGAAGGTGTGGATGTAACTGATGTATTTAAATGAAGGTGTGGGTAAAAAATATCAAAAGTAGCATGGATGACCAAATGAACAAATAAAACTGTCCTGGAAAAAGTACGACCAGAATTCTCCTTAGAAGTGAGGATGACTACACTTCCTCTCATATAATTTGAACACATGCTCAACACGTGTATCAGAAAGACCAGGCCCTATGAAAGGACAACATGTTTGTCAAAGGAGAACACGAGCAAGATCCTGAAGACCCTGGGCAAGATGGATTGACACCGAGTCTCTAACTATGGGCTTAAACCTAACAATTGTGAGAAAAGCGCAGCACTGGGCAGTGTTTCATTCTGTTATACAGAGTGCTATAAGTGAATGTAAACGGAATGTCGCCTAGCACCAACGACTTAAAAGCAAAATACCGCCGCAGAAGCCTTAACATAAGAAGTGCCATCCATGCACGAAATACCTTATACCTTCTGTCACCAGACATCCCCATATGCTTCTAGAAGTCAACCTTTTTGCTTTCGTTTTAGTAGGATTTCAGAAATTGCATCTGAAACTTTATTAGTTATCATTATATATTTGATTTGTAAATTATTTGGTTTTAGAACTTTTTCAAACAAGCATTTCTATTCTATAACTCATCAATCAATCTTAATAACACACTTTCAAAAGTCTCTTTAAAAAAGTACAGCTAAAGTAATCTTTAAAAGGAAAAAAACAAACAGAATTAAGCCAGAGGGGCAAACAATCTTTTCCCCACAAATTTCACAGCAGCAAAAAATCAGAAAGCTTCAGAACTTCTAAGAAATCTATAAGTAGAAATGAATTATAATTAGATATATTAAGAAATGAAGAGGTTATTATAAAAGACAAAGGGGCACCTAGCATGGGAATTGAACTTAGTAGTTTATCTCAAGTAGAAAATATAAATGTACTGAAAGTGTGTATTACTAGTTTGAGGAACAAAGCACAGAGTTTCAGAAGCATGAAGTTAAGGAATTAGTCTGGTTATGGTCGATATGTTGAGTGCCCCTTGTGTGGCTCTATTGCACTGGTCATTATAGCAGACTTGCTGATGTTGACCTTACATTTTGTTTGTTTCTCCAACTCTGCACTTCGGAGCCCTAACGCTTGATTCTCCTTCCATGCTACCCTGAGATCAGATAAAATACCACACAGATAGGCCAAGATCAGGAGATGTCGCTGTCATCCCATTCATCCAAAAGTCAAGGAACCCAAGACCAAAAGACAGTTTTCCCACAGTGAAAAAATCAGAGAAAAGCTCATTGGATAATTATCACAATTTCTATATGCCTTCTTAGTTCTTATTTTCAAAACAAAACATACCTTCCTTAGATTCTGTTAAGCTTTTAAAGTTACACCATGAGTACTGCGATTAAACCACACAAATCTATTAGAAGGAAATTAGACTGCTCTTGCTTCTTACTTATTCAACTAGTTCAAAAGCTTCTGAGCGTTAGAGATCTACTACAATAATTGGTACAAAACCAAAGAACTTAGCCTAGTTTTATGCAACTAAAGGTCATCAGTAAAACGTAATAAAGGAAGTAGAAAGACCTTATGCAATTTTAAGTGGGTCTCACTTTATTACAATTATCCAGCCCTTGCCCACTCTTTTTCCCCATGAATCTTACTCTTTAAAGTATCTGACATGAATTGGTAGTTAAAAGGAGCTTCATTCCCTTCAGGAAAAGAAAAAAATAATGCCTTCGGGCACATCCATTGGTGGTGCTATTCCTTAGACTGAAAGGTTTTAAGATCTTGAGGTTTGGAAAATCAGTATGGTTTCAAGGCAAATAAAAACTTAAATAGCTTTAACCTTTTTTAATATTAGTGTTTTTGTATTGTAAACCTCTCTGGTCAATAGAGGTAAAGAAGAAGATATATAGAATATGGTTAAATCTTTAAAAATATGAATGCTATAACTCTGGTGAAATGTAGCTTTGCTTATTATCAAACTACACATCTATATTTTGTATCTAAAAATGTATTCAGGAATTTACTTAATTTATAGATGTCATTAAATAATTAACTTTTTCACATATATTGTATTAGGCCGTGATGACTAGAGAAACAAATCCAGTGACACACATGTATGTAAGAGAGAGCTGTATATTAAGACATCACTATGCATCCATAAAACATCCCTGTCCAGTCCAGATCAAGTCTTGAAGTCCAGTGCTAGTCCACAAATCCCTCTTCAGACTCATGCAGCCATAGTAATGATGCAAAATGCAGGAAGATCACAAACTGGTGGGTGCAAAGCCTTGTGCATCCAGTGTTGGTGAAAGCATCTCCAGCCCTTGCAGATCTTGACATGGCTCTAGTTCAGAGGTTCTCAGCCTGTGTGTCGCGACCCCTTTGGGGGTCATATGACCCTTTCACAGGGGTCATCCAATTCATAACAGTACCAAAATTGCAGTTAAGCAGTAACAAAAATAATTTTATGGTTGGGGGATCACCAGAACATGAGGAACTCATTATAGAACATGAGGAACCCCTATTAAAGGGTCCTAGCCTTAGGAAGGCTGAGAACAACTGCTCTAGTTGGTTTGTCAACAGGAATATGAAGGCAGAGAGAGAGGAAGTTCTCAGAATCCTCAATGATAACACCACACCTACAAGTAGGCATCATCAGGCTGTAACCTAATTGGCAGGCTAGATCCCACCTCTTAATACCCTGAAGCTGACATGAGATTATGCAACTACCACATATATGTATAAACATATTTTATACATAAATGGGGATCTTGTTTACTTTTTAAATTTTTTTTGCTATACCTACTGATATCCAAGTGAAAGAAAGATGAGACACTCTGCTCCCATAGAGATGTATAGACCTAGAGACTCAAAGGACCAGTTCAGCCATCTCCTGTGGTCACTATCCATGCTGTTTTCAGTAGCTAATCCCCCAAAGGTGCTGGTCTATTTCCTCTTTACAGCCTGTTCCTAGTCCGAAAGCTCTGCTGAAACCTGTACATTCTGGGCGAACCACCTGGTATTTGAAATAACACTGACATGACTTCCAGCATCGTAGCAGCACACAAACCCTATCAGCACGACAGATTGCCAGAAGACTGTGTACATTTGAATCATGGTGCTAGCAAAGAATATTGAAATTACCATGGACTGCCCCCCCCCACCAAAAAAAATCAAACTGTCATGGAATAAGCACAGCCGGACTGTTCCTTAGAGACAAGGATGGCAATATTTTGTCGCACTTACTTTGGATTTGTCGGGAGAGACCCGTCCCTGGAGAAGGACATCGTGCTTGATAAAGTAGAATAGCAACAGTGAGGAAATCCCTCAACAAGATGGATTGACACTGGCTGCATCCCTGGGCTCAAACACAAGAACAATTGTGATGATGGCACAGGACCGGCCGTGGTTTCTTTCTGGTGTATATGGTCTCCCTATGAGTTGGAACCAAACTCGACGGCACTTAACCACAACATTGGGTCTCTCTGAGTTTGCGATTTTGACACTGAGTACAAGGAGTTTCTGAGAAATGCATATGGTTAAGCACTGGCCTACAAATGGAAAGATCAATGGCCTGAGTCTAAGGCAAGGGAAGATAGGCCTGGACACTGACTTCTGAACATCACAACCATTGAAAAGTCTATCAAGATTCTGAGGCACATGGGACTTGGAATTAACTAGAGGGCATCGAGTTGGTTGATAGTGTTATATGGTATACACAGCCCATGCTCAGTAAATGCCTATTCAATGATTTTACTATATATACTTCAATCCCAAATCCAGCCTATCGTGAAACTCTGCACAGAGAATAAGTGGCTTAGTAGAGTATGCACTGGCTGCTACCTGGAAGACCAGCCCCTTGGAACCACCAGCTGTTTGGTGGAGAAGCATGAGACTTACTACTCCCATAAAAGTGTAGTCTCAAAAGTCCACAAAAATATTTCCACCCTGCTCAACAGGTAATTACAAGTCAGAATTGACGCAATAGCAGTGAATTTTGTTTGGGTTTTAGTCCTCCTGGACCGGTTCACTAAAAGTTAAACACTCATCTCTTGCTCTCAAGGGAAAAAATGAACAGTCAAAACAGAAATACTCTATTCCTACTTTATAGAAAATTAGATGAAATATCACCTTATTGAATGATAGTCATTAATGATGGTCAATCTTATGATACCAATCTACTATTAAGGAGTAAGGAGAACCCTTTGCTAGTAAGCAGAAGCATTTGCTTTATAAGAAAGTGCTTCAAACAGTCCAGGGAAAAATGAAATGAAAAGATAATAGAATTTTTTCAAAAACATTTTGAAGCCACTTCATGCAAGTCTCTGGTGAGACTAGTTTTAATAATCTCCTCCATAATTCTAATGTTTGATAGCTATTGATACATTCATTTCTAATTGTACTATCACCTAATTTGTGACTGGAGAAGAAAAAAATAATTGACTTCCCAAGAATTATTTAAAATATTACCATTCAAAATTTAATTTCTTTTAGAAGACTTTTGAAAGGTCACTAATTCATAATGTTAGGAATTTAGAAGGTTTTGTTTATTTAGTTAGTTTAGTTTTATGTGGTTAGTATTAATAATTGAAAATTGCCTAATATATATAAATACATGTAATTTAAAATTTTAAATAGATAAATAACATTGGAACAGGCTCAATTGAGTCATCCTGATGGTGAATCAACTCAGATTAGACATATTTCTTCTAGTGATAATTACAAATTTTAGAAATTGCTTAGAAATATTTTGTGATTAACAAACTGTAGTTCTTATTAGTATGTTTAAAATCAAAAGCCCTATTAATTATGAATAACATACCTACACTTTTACAATCTTGAAATATTGGATATTAAACATTAATAAATAAATCAAACTAAAAACAAATGATTCTGCAATGCATTATTACTCTTAAAAATACCAAAGTAAAAGTATAACAAGGCATGTTTTTGTTCTTATTTGAACCTGTACTCATTTTTAGGGACAAGGAAATATCTGCAGGGTGAATCCGTCTTTCTTCAGGGTATAAATTCCAAATCATGATTCTCTGTGCCTTGATTAGTTAATATAAATGTGCTATGTGTCCTAGAGGTTTTCAGATATAGTGTTTCCTTCATCTGATTAAAAAAAAATCTTTCTTAAGAAATAAATGGGTTACCCCCCCCCAAAAAAAAAACCTTTCTTAAAAAATAAATGAGTTCTCCAAAGGCAAGCAAGTGCCACTGCCATCTAGCCCATCCCGATGCATCGCGACTCTAAAACAAAATAGAACTGCCTCCTAGGAGCTGTGATGCTGTACCTTTCACAGCAGCAGACTGCCTCCTCTGTCTCCTGCTGATGCGTTTGTAGTTGGCAGTCCAATACCTCGTCTATGGTGCCAAGACTCTTTCCAGTTAAATTTGAATCACCACACGTTTTTGTTACTATCAGCCAACTCAGGTTTAGTTGCTAAGCTAATGATGGAAAACAAAAATAGTATACAGTAAGACCATGTTTTCTTGAGATTATTTAAACCAAAAACAGCATCAGAGGTAACACAGAGTTAAATGTAGGCAATCTGGGAAAACCATTGACCATAAAATGATCAATTCTACGCGTCTTGGGTCTTCTTTCCATTTCTCATGTTTAAAATCACTCTCAAGAAGAAAAAGGTGTCGCTAATATTTATTATCCTCATGCTTGGAAGGTAACAAAATATAAAGACAAAGAGGCCATAGATTTTAGGATGACACTGATGTGTACAGTAATCATCCTGTGCGGATCTGGGATATAAAGCAGTCTACCTCTAGTAGAGCATTTGGCAGTGTTCGATTAAATTCCTAAGAATACCCTCCTTTTATTGCTGCTGTATTTGTTAAAATTCAGATAGTCCATTTATTTTTATTAACATATTTCTGTGTAACAGAAAGCTGTTTTCAACTAACTATGTTGGTTTCTGAAATCGTTTAGGTTCTCGGTGAAGACTCGAAGGCCTAACTGCCTACATTACAAAGCCGTTACACCATCCTGTATGTTTAACAAGGACACAGAACTGGAATACCAATGATGCAGGAAATCGGTGCTGAGGTCTGTTAAGGAAACCAGTGTCGCAACTTCCCCACAAAGCATTTCTCGGAGCCATACTATCTGTCTTAGTAGCAAATGTTTCTTGCCCCTTATTGGTATTTACAGTAATATGCATTGGATTCTCGAATTCCATTTTGTTTTCCCGAGTACAGGTGATTAGGTAAATCAAGCACTAAGATGACATATGGCCAGTCATGAATGAAAATAACAAAATCAGAGACAGCCACGCTTTGTAACAACTTAAAAGCCGCCTTCTATGCAGTGATTTTCCTTGCTTATATTTTCATGACCTCCGTCCACTCCTGTTTTCTTTAGGACTTCATTATGTTCCTGGGGAGACTATTTCACACTCTATTAGTTACAGTCAATTTTATCACATTACTTGACGCATAAACGCCCACAGTTCTTTGCAACTCTGGAAAGTCTTTCTTCTTGGTATTTAATAACTTGTAGCCCAGCACTGCAGATTAGAGTGGGTGGGTAATATTAACCCTTCTGGCACTGTGGTCTTACGTGGGGGAGGACTTTGTCAATTTGAAGTTGTGTTCTATTCAAGATAGAGCACACATTTTTATGTATTTAAAAAAAATTCAAAAAGTAGCAATAAGGCAAATAGCAAGAATCATACCTCTTATTAATATTATACAAAGCAAAGTCCACTCCAGGTATTTCTAGAAGAATGTGCTCAGTTTATCTCCTTATTTATATTCACTCTCAAGAGACCAACTGCTACTAAGATAATTCTGATTCAGAGTGACCGTACGGAACAGTAGAGCTGCCCATCCGCACAGTGAATTCCTGAGACTGTAAATATTTGTGGGAATGGATAGCTTCAGCCCTCTACCAAGGAGTGACCGATGATCTTGAAATTAGCAGTCCAATGTGCAACCCGCTTTGCCAAAGACCCCAAATTTGCTTAATTGAATATTTTTAGCCAAAAATTGCAAATTATTTATGACTAACAGAACCAAAAAAACAAAGACCATTGCCCTACGATTAATTTTGATTCATAGTAACCGTAGGTAGGGTTTCCTAGATTGTAAAGCTTTAAGGGGAAGACAATTTCACCTT
This sequence comes from Tenrec ecaudatus, assembly GCF_050624435.1. NCBI lineage: Eukaryota > Metazoa > Chordata > Mammalia > Afrosoricida > Tenrecidae > Tenrec > Tenrec ecaudatus. Next base: position 144,756,832 of record NC_134538.1, on the reverse strand, counting down.
TATCCGACATTGGGGTTCGCAACTCAGTAGCTCAGCAGTGCAACACCTACCTCACCAGACTCTAGTAGATCAGAGAACCATAAATCGAAAGATTTGGACATTAAATAAATTTATTTTTAACTTATAAATCATACCTAATTTTCTTTGATAAATTGACTGTCAATGCTTTGAATTCTCAAAGCTTTTATGTGATCTTGCTGGTCCCTTCATTAATTAATGTGTTAAATAAAATCTTTGACACATATTTGTTTTATGTTTGGCTGAGAGTCATAAATCCACTCTTAGAGAAAATAGCATCTTAATCTATGTAGTGAATAAATTCCTCTAAATAATATGAGTACTAAGTTAAAGACACCCAGATTCTTTCTAACAAAATCACACTGATTAGCCTGTAGTTTTAATGGTACACTGAGCATAACCTGATTATGACTTCAAATACTCGTTTATGTCTTAATCTCCTCTTTAGTTATTGACCTTTGTGAACTCTTCAATTGACAATACAAATTAGATGAAAAACACATTATTTCTCAAAACTGGTATAATCGTAACAATATTAAGTGTATTAAAATTCCAAAGACTTCCACAAAACATAACACTAGAGGTTTCAAAACCCCCATTGAAAAATTCCATTGTTTATTTCTATCTTTCTATGAACTTTGTGAAACTTCCTTGTACATATTTTATTTCAATATGTAAACTAGATCCTAAATGAAGCCAAATTCAATGCCATCGAATCGATGCCAACTCAGAGTGACTGTTTAAGACAAGAACTACCTCTAAGACTCTCAGACTGCAACTGTTCTTGGGAGTAGAAAGCCCAGTCTTTCTCCCGCAGAGGGACTGGTGGTTTCCAACTGCAGACCTTGAGGTTCACAGCCCAACTCTTAACCCTTTCGCCACCCGAGCTCCTCTAGACTCCATCTGTCATCAAGTTGATTCTGAATCATGGTATGCTGATAGATTGTCAAAGTAGAAATGTGATAAGGTTCTCAATGACCGATTTTTTGGAATAGATCACCAGGCTTTTATTCTAAGGCATCTGTGCATAGACTCAAACCTCAGCCTTTCAGTTAGCATCCAAATACATTCACCAGTTGGATCACCAAATTCTCCAGTGATGATGTTTTTAATGATATTTTCTTTATTTATCCCAAAATTTGTCTGGACTTTGGTCATTAGTGTTGAAGGTGTCAAATCTAGTTTTGGAAGGGTCTCTGAATTGAGGTAGTACTTTGTCTGGACTTGTTTTATGTTCAAAATTGCACTTTGACCATCTGAACTTGTTTTAACTTTTTCACCTACAACCTGAATCCAGGTAAGAGCAATTGATGGTCTGTCCCATCATCAACCCATGATCTTCTGCTGACATATTATTGAGCTTATCCATGGTCTCTTTATACAGATTTAGTCAACTTGATTTCTGTGTATTCCATCTGGCAAGGTCAAGGTGTACCATCACCATCTATATTGGAAAAAATATTTGGGTTAAAAGGTTTATGGTCTTGCAAAATGTCTTTTGCAGTTTCTGTTACCAAAGCCCTATTTTCAAGCTATGAATCTTTATTCCTTTCTTGTAATTTTTTCATCCCAATCCCTAGAAATCAGTGAATCTTTATTACAAGTTTGATCAATATCAAACTACAAGAGTTGGTAAACATCTTAAATTTCTTTATCTTTGGCATTATTGGTCGGTGTAGAAATTTGAAAAGTCGTATTAACTGGTTTTCCTGGTAGGAAGATGGGCATTATCCTGTTCCTGACAGTGTTGCTTCCGGAGAGATCTGCAGGTGTCCTTTGTGGAGATGACTGTGCTGCCATTCCTCTGTACTTTGTCGCTCCTCCCACAGTAGATGGACAGTCCCATGATTGTCCAGTTCAAGATGACCTACGCAGTCCAGCTCACAATCACCAGAGATATTTATCTCCAAGCAGTTCCTTTCTGACAACGTCAAAATCTTCTAGATTCATGTTTTATATATTCTGAATTCTGCTAATTAGTAATTGCGATTTGCAGCTGGTTTCTTGTTTCAAATGTTGAGTCTGATCACATTAATAAAAATGAAGGTTCTGAATACTTTACTCCATACATGTCAATGTGGACAGCTATTTTGAGGGGCAGCTCTACCCCGGTCCATGTTGCAGGTTTTCCAACCTGAGTAACTTACCTTCCAGCACTTTATCAGACAACATGTCACTGTTACTCATGTGTGTTTTACCGACCAAGTTTTTAGAAGTAGATCAACAGTCCTTATTGAATCTCAAGCTGTAAGACTAAAGGGCCTTCTGGACAAAACTTTGTACTACAAAGACAGTGTCAAAGGAAGATGAAAGCAATAAACAGAATCATTGTAACCCCCAAATTGGTTGCATTCAACCATTTGAGGGATAACATATAATTAATAATGTGTGGTACTGGAGGTGGAGGTTCAAGTTGCACTGAAGGAATTGGCAAAATAAAAAAATTAAAAGTCTAGGAATTGATGGGGTGCCCACTGAAATGTTTCAACAAAGGCTAGGAATCTGACAGTATTTCCTGTCTGTGCCAAGGAATGCAAGGAATGTGGTCACAGCTCCCTCACCAGCCCACAGGCTGAGGTTCATATCCATGTCAATTTCAAAGACAGGCACTCCACCAGAAATTATTTAACTCGATCAATCATAATACATGCAAGCAAAATTTTGCTGATGATAATTAGGAATTGTAGCAGCACACTATGGACAGTGAACTATTCAAGGCCATATTCAGAAGAGGGTAAATAAAATAGCTGATTTCCTATGGATATTGAGTGAAAACAGAGAATACCAGAGAGTTATTTAGTTGTATTTTATTGGCTACGTAGAGGTATTTGGTTATGTGGATCATACCAAATGATAAATGCTCCAAGAAAAGTAGGAATTCCAGACCCCTTGCATGTGCTCATGTGAAGACTGTACACAGAATGTGAGAGAGTCATTTGAAAATAGCAAAGGGATACTGTGTTTTAAATTAAGAATGGGTGCATTGGGGTTGTATTTTTTACCACAGTAAATCAATCTATATGTCAAGCAGGTAATCTGAGAAGCTGGACAACAGGAAGATAGTGTGGCATTACGATTAGATGAAGACTGAGGTAACAACCTAATACCTGCAGATCATCTGAGCTTGCTTGTTCATAGTGCAAAGGACTAGAAATATATCTTAATGAATATATAACACTGCAACTTTAAGTATGGATGACACATAAATGTATTTTTAAAACCACAACTGGAGTAATAAATGGCACCGTGACAAACAAATAAAAGATTGATGTCAATTATTCAATTTTGCTTGGAAGGATGATTAATACCCATGGAATGGTAATCAAGAAATCACATGACTTAATTACCTTGGGACAACCTGCCACAGAACCTCTCTTTAGTGTTTTGAAAAGCAAAGATGTCATTTTGAGGATTAAATTGTGTCTGGCCCAACCCGTGGTATTTTCAATCACTTCATACTTATGAAAAGATCGACAAAGACTAAAGAAGGCCAAATAAGAATTGATATATTTGAGTTATAATGATGTAGGCAAAATATATATATATAGTTTGTGTTGGGAAAACAAAGCCAGAATACTTCTCAGGAGCAAGGATGGTGAGACTTTGCTTCTTATACTTTGGCGAAGGACATCATGCTTGGTAAAGTAGAGGGTCAAAAGAAGAAGAAGAGTAAGCCCCTTAACAAGATGGATATAATGATTGTAACAATAGGCTAAACCCTAGAACAATTGCAAGAATGACGCAGGATTAGGGAGTATTTTCTTCTGTGTCTGCAGAGTCTCTGTTGGTGAGAATGGACTCAATGGAACCAAAAACAACAAGAAACCATGTCCAAGTTATCGCAGTTGAATCCTTCCATACCTGCCGATCAAGAATCCAAGATGGTATAGAAGTATATTTGTAGAAAAATTCTAATAGATGCTTGTGAAAAATAAATCAGTGCCCATTATTTTTAAATATGTCTAAGTATATGCTAAATATTTCAACTAATTGTATAAAATATAGGGATGTTTTTAGAAAATTAAATTTTATTTATTTTTAAAATTTAGAATCATTTACATTTTAGAGGATGTAATTTTTGCAAGACTATATGAAAACACTAATATAAACATTAAAAAAGCTTTATGTACTTTATTTTCTGTGATTTTTTGTATCCATATCATCTGCCATTTCAGAAGCTATAATCTGAGCTTTCATGGAGCGCATACTAAATGTGCTGTAATAATTGTTTCAAGGTTCTGTCAGATATCACTGTGCTTACTAAATCATGCTTCACCGATGTTATGATTTGCAGTAATAAAGTTATATTATGTTAATTTTTGAAACATTGCAGCATATGGTACCAGATGCCAAAGGCATACTAATTAATAAGGAAATTAGCACATAGGTGCTAGATCACCGTAATGTGATCAGCCAAGACTTACAGTGTAACACCGAAAGCAGCTGCAAGTCTTACGGTGAAGGTGACACAAAACTTAACATTGGTGAGTAAGCGCTCTGTACAAGCAAAATGTGCCTTGTCTTTGAGCAATGAGAATATAGAAAGTGTGCTATTCATCCAGTTACTCTCCCTCTCTGTTCAGAGAGAGGCATACTTAGAAACAGCAGCTTTCTACCTGCTTTGATCAAACCTCTTAATCAAACATAATTTAGACATTCCATTTGATCCTCTCAAAAGTAAGAACAGGCTTCAGAGTAGAGTCCCAGGGGTGAACATACCCCAGTGCGGTGTTCTTGCCTTCAGTCTCTTAAGAGAGGGGTAGAAACTGCTCTTGATAGCCAAGGACCACCCAATGGGAGGCTTTCCTGTCTCTTTCAAGTTGTCTCCTTAGCTCACAGGTTTACAGCTTCCGAACTCACACATGTAAAATAGAAGTGGTGTCATGATATTTCTGTCTTTACTACATTATGGCAAACAACTTTGCTGTATCTAAGTGAAAACAAGTGTTCTGGAACCAGATATTTCAAGGGGAAAAATCCACTTCCACTACTTATGAGCTCCGGTAACTTGAGAAAGTTACCTAAGCTCAATTAATTCCAGACCTTTCATCTGTAATGGGAATTATGACAGCACCCACCTCTGAGGGTTTGGGGGAGAATTAACTGATATACACCCCGTGAGATACTACATGGCTGCCACATAGCACATACTCCAAAGCTATTACCAATCATTATAGTTGTTCTCCCAGCAGCTCAGTGAAGTGGTTATTATGTTTAGTCATTACAAACGTAGAATCATGAACAACAAAAGGTTAAATGGCTTTCCAAATTTGATGGAACTGATAAGGTTCAGAATCCAGTACTCTGAACTCCAAACCCAAAGTGCCCCTCACTGCCCCCACTGCTCTGTACGTGATTCTGGCTAGTTGCTGTCTGATGAGCTCTCATGAGCTCCACCTCATGCCAGCCTTGTGTGCAGTGAACAAAGGTTACTCTGTCTTCTTATCATCCCTATGTTCAAGCCAGTGGTCGTGGCTATTCACATAAATGGTCAATTCACTTAGGTATTTTCTTTTGTTGTTTTGACTCTTTAACTTACCAAACATTATATATTCCTTTTTAGCTATTGGTCTTACCTAATGGTATGTGCTCTAGTGGGTTATGCGATGAACTCTAACCACAAGGTGAGCAGTTTGAAACCCTCAGCCAATATGAGGAAGAACGATGAGGCTTTCTACTGTCATAGAGATTCACAGACTCAGAATCCCACATGAACTACTGTATCTTATAGAGTTGCTATTGGTCAGAATTGAGTCTGTGGCAGTGAGTTTCTTGTTTGTTTGTTTTAATGAGTGATATGTCCAAAGTAAGCTAGGATCAGTTTCAATATCCTGATGTCTAAGGAACCTTTTGATTGCACAAAAATTTATTTCTAAATTGATTTGTTCATCATTTTGATAAAGATTAAGACAAATGAGTTGAGTTTATTGGATATCATATGCCACATTAAGGAATGGCTCAAATTAAACTAGAAAAACCTCAGTAGACATAAAATTTCACTCTACTCAAGTATAAGATCATACAATTTGACCCTCAGTACCACTGATGATATTAGTTGGACGATTGCTGCTTGAAAGTTAGGGGACGCAGCATCAGTGATCATTCTTCCTTGTGGTCAATGTTCAAATGTTCCTCTAACCCTTGGGGAAATAGAGTAAGCAAGTTTATAATAAATGTGCAGTATTGTAAAATGCAAACTATTACAAACAAAAACGCAGCCTACAGTCTGTATTTTCACGTAGCCTTCTTAAGTTTATTAGACAAACTCTTTTCTGTTGGAAAACACAACACTTGCCTGTCCTGAAATCTGGAATGAAAAAAGACGTTGCAAGAAACCGTGCATCCCTTTATGAGTTTGACTTGGAAGGTAACCCACAACTGCCATGCTTCCCCGGCTGCCAACCCCAACGCTCACTGAGCGCACTCTCTTTCTTTCCTCGTAGAGATCTGAAAGCAAAACCTGAAGGGGAAAAAAACAAAATACCTTCATGGGAATATTGAAATCCCCGAAGCTGCCCAAAAGCGGAGGGGGAAAATGTCCTTGGGAAAAATTGGTGGCTGCTAAATTCAGAAGAATCTGAGAAATATCTTGCAAGTGGAAAGACTGAAGCCTACATGCCTAGAGCAAATGGAATGTTAAAGTATGTTTAATATACAAATCTAAAAGCATGACCACTAATAGAAATAGAGCCATGTCATCCTTGTTAAAAACATGAAAATCATTAGCAGATTTCATTGACTTCCCAATGACCCTACAAAGAGTAGTTTGAACCTTAAGAAGCAAATCTAATTTTGAACAGGCATTACCACTGATAAAGCGAACTCTTCTGAATGTGTTTTATTAATCCTTCGAGTGCACAGAAATCTGTCCACTGCTATCTACTCTGTCTGCACCTTATTCTCACATATTTTGTGTAAAACCTAATACATTTATTATATAAAACATTTCAAATGTCAACAAACCCAGAAACTCGCTAGTGTGAATTAGTGAAAAAACCTAAATTAAGTCTTTTCAGAATGAAAGCTTAATACTTTATAGTAAAGGGAAAAAAATAACTGCAAACTATGACAACCACAAAATCCACAAATGCACAACTGTGTCTGGATGTTCTGTGAGGCCAGATCTTCAGAAGCAGCTATTTCTGATTCTGGTTTCCTTAACTAAAAGGAAGTAATATGTGACTGCTGGCAGACCGGCATGTACTATCTAACTACTGCATGGCAAACTCTGTGTATGCAAAAGAACCTGAGATCTGTTATTTTCAGCTACATTGTCACCCCAAATCATTTAAACCATCCATATCAAAAAGTCCTTTTTAAAAATGTTATCTTCTTCTTTGAGGTCTTTCCTAGTAGCTCCTGAGCATCTGAGTTTCAGGATAAGACTTCGTAATTAGTATCAGAGAGGGGGAAGCAGACTTAAGTAGGGCAAGTCATCCCTTTGATATCTATAGTTTCATATGCTGATTGCTCCTTTTACAGTAGACTTACTGCGTCCAACTCTAAAGGCATTTTCTTCATTAAGAGACAGAGAACCTGGCACTAGAGGTAATTCACACTTTTATTCAATATCTAAGAACACATCTGGAAAACAATTAAGGATACACAAATCTCCTACTCTCCATTGTCCTTCCTTGAAGTCCTGACTTCTCCATAGCACAAAAGCCAAACAAAAGTCAGGAAGGCCAATTACAACCAACAAAACGTACTTAGTGGTTTCAAATTACAGTGTATCTTTTCACTTTATTTCATGCTAACATTTTCATCTCAATAACCCAGTCACGAAACCTTAAATACTACATGGTGCTTTAAAAATTAGCACAGCTGCCAGTGCGAATCAGCCTAACATTTCCAAGCCTGAGCCTGCGTTCATAGACTTCAGAGACAGGAGAGAAGTGGGGGGAATTATTTCACTTAAAAGGCAAGAAAAACCAACTCCATTAAACAAGGTTTATAAAGAGATGTGACATTTCCATGGTGGAAGTTCTTTTCTTGATTTCCAGAAGTAACACAAATGAGGGTCACAAACAGCACGCGCTTTTGCAGAAACACTGGAAGGAAAGGTTAGCGCTTGCATAAAATAGTTCAGATCATTCTTTGTCCAACAGAGGAAAATGTTTCAAACAGGGTTTTCTTTGTCATCTGTCTCAACTGGGTTTCTTCGCTGTGCATTTCTTATGAATCTTTGCTGAAAGCAGAGAGTACCAGAAGTGTGTTTATCTGTGTTTTATTGACTGCACAGTCATGGGGCAGAGCATAACAAATTATAGGTAACATGGCTAAGAATGTTTTAAAATGTGTATCAGCATTGTATCCTTTTCACTATATTTATCCAATCTGTATGCTGAGCTAATCACCCGAGAAACTGGAGTACATCAAGAAGAACTCAGCATGAGGATTGGAGGAAGATATATTAACAACCTGTGATGTGTAGATCACACAATATTTTTGTCTGCTGAGCAGCAAGAGGGCCTGAATCACTTAGGATGAAAGCCAAAATCTTGAGTATATATTACATGACACTGTAAGCAAATCCAAACTCATTGTTATCGAGCTGATGCTGACTCATAGCAACCCCACAGGACGGGCTAGAAGTGACCCTGCCCCCTCTGGATTTCTAAACTTGTCATTCTTCACAGCAGTAGGAATCCTAGCAGGCCGGATTCATTTGAACTGCTGTCCTATGCTGGTGGGCTTCTACTCCAATGAAAAGAAAGCAAACATCCTTACAACCGAACCAGTCAGCGGCAGCATAAGTAAGATCAATGAAATTATGAAGGATTGTTTTATTTAGATCCACAATCAACACCTATGAGATCAGGAGTCAAGAAAAAATGACACAGATCGTTGGGAAAATAGGATGCAAAAGATTATAAAACTTGAAGTGCTAAAAAGGAAAGAGACCACTTTGAGGTTAAGGTTCACCTGACCCCACCGTGGTTTTTTATTAATCACCTCATACGCCTGTGAAAGCTGGGAAACGTGTAGAGGAGACCGGGATGAACGGATACTGTTGAATTATGGTGTTGGTGAGAGATATTGAAACTCCCACAGACAGCTCAAAGAACCAAAACAAACTCTATCTATCAGCCAGTATATTCCTTAGAAGAGATTATTGACTCACATACTTCGGACATGTGATCAGGAGAGAACAGTGCCTAAAGCATGACAGTGCACTTGGTAAAATAGAGGGTCACTGAAAAAAGCAAGAACCCCCGTGAAATGAACTGACCCAATGCGTGCAAGGAGGCACTCAAAATATAGGGTCAGGATGGCCCACACATGTGCGGTGTTCTACCTTACGTGGGGTCGCAATGAGTCAGAACTAGCATGAAGGCCCGGAGCAGCAACAACAATATGGCCTTGTCAACTACAGTTTACTTTAAACAAGAAAGAGAATATCGCTGACAAACATCCAATCAGATTAGCAAACATAATATTGACGCAAGTTATTGGTGCATTGTAAGAAAAAGCTTGGAAATGCTGTTGCATTTAGGGATCAAACTATGAGCAGGTTTTGTTCATTTCCTTATGATGTATATCAATTACATTAAAAAGAAAAATATCTCAGAGATTTCAGCAACCTATAATAGTTGGGGTTCTTATTTGAGTTTTCCCATAAAGGTCTAGAAAATAAGATGAGGAGAAATATAATGTCCCTATTATCTCTCAGCAGAGCATGGATTCTTTTAATAAATAATAAATACTGATTGACCATATTTAATGATAGCATAGAAAAACTGGAATTAAAAATTAAAGGCATCCTTTGTATGAGCTAGATAACAGTACTCCATTTCTGTAGGACTTCAAATTTCCCCAAACATATCCTCACCTATGATTACATCATATCATCAAGACAAACCTGTAAGGGTAACAGAAAGAACTCTCATCTCTGTCATTCAGATGTGGAGACTGAAGCTCCCCATCACTTGATATGGTCACATAATTTCATGTCAACTGAAGATCTATAAAAGTGTAGGGGTGGTATTCAGCCTGTCCATCAGGTTATAGCCTGATGACGATTCCTTGTGGGCATAGCCTTCTCATAAGGAGTCTAGCGAACCTCCCCTCCCCCGTCTCTCTCTCTCTCTCTCTCTCTCTCTCTCTCTCTCTCTCTCTCTCTCTCTCTCTCTCTTTCTCTCTCTCTCTCTCTCTGCCTTTACCTTCTTGCTGGTGAGCCAGTCTGATAACCGCCAGAGCCACCACCATTGGATCCACACAACTTTGCACACACTGACCTGTGATGTTCCTGCATTCTGCATCCCTGCATGTGGCTGCATGAGTCTGAAGAGGGATTTATGGACTGATACTAGACTTAGGAACTGGAGTTGGATTGGGCTGGGATGTTTTCCTGATATAGAGCTTTTTTTATATAAAGCTTTCTTACACACATACGAGAGTCACTGAATTTGTTTCTCTTGTCAGCCCAGCTTGACCCACTTGCTGATGTTCCCCAACAATCATCTTGTTAAAAGGTAGCTTCAGTTGACCTTCCACAATGTCGCTAACTCACGTATGTAATCACTATGAGCCGTGCCCATGGAGAAGCAGACTTTCAAGACGCAGTAAGGGTCTATGCCCCTTTGCCGATCTGAACATCTAAATGACATCTGCTGCCTTTGGCGTCTTTAGATTATTATATATAATCCCCCTTTTTCTTTTTTCTGAAAGTGTCGTGAGAGCGAGCTAAATAAGATCATCCATTCTTCCTTGTATTTGCTTTACACAGCATTTTATGGGTTTAGAGAATGAAGAAGTGTTCTGCAGCTGAATTGCTTGGCAGACTGAAGGGTGGCAATGGAGGAAATGGCCTAATCAGAGGAACAGGGGCTCACAGGCTTCACACTAAAGCTTTAATGGCAGGTCTCGCTGGGGTCACTGCTCTGATTACAGACTGTTTTCCTAATCCCATTACTCTGCTTACCTTGATTTTGGAATAAGTGAAATTGAGGATCATGTTGTAATGAATTCTTTTGTTAGCTTTCTATCCTTCCAGCTGCCCAGGTTTGCAATGCCTGTAATATGCTAAAAAAAAAATCTGTGCTTTACCTCTATGCTAAAAAAATCTGTTGGTAACATAAGAATGTCAAGCTGTGTCACCCACCCCATGCGTATAAGCATCAGCTTCTCATGGAAGTGTCATAATATATTTTCATGAATATAGTTATCAAATCACACCAGTGTCAGAAGCACATAAATGAAAGTAACAAAATCCCTCTGCTTATGTATTGTTTTCATTGGCATGGCATTAATAAAAGTGAAGACTCTAGAAAGATGATCTGTAATAAAAGGTTAGGTTAGATGCAGTGGCTGAGAAGTGACATGAATATCATTGCTGTTTGTTGCTTCGGGAGGTGTGAAGGTTCGTGGTAAAAAGCAGGCATAAGACAGTTGTCTGAGTTCAGTCACACAGTGAGAAAGATGAGAATCTTCTTCTTCTTGTAAAGGCTTGGCATTAGAAGTCTAACAGCTCCAAGTAAATAACTACACATAACAGAGTGTACAATATCCTGTAACGGTAGCAAACTGATCAACCTTGGAAATATTACCATGAGCCATAAAGATAAATGAGCAATATAATGAACTCAGTCAGTTATGGGAATAAAAGAAATCTTAAAATTAATGCAGATGCCAATGTTTTGCACATAGTTTCCATTTGTTGTATTTTATTTACCTTTTTTCCCCCAAATGTTTTTCGTTTACAATGAAAATGTTGCAAGATGGATTTTGCTGGCTATTGCATGTACTGGAAAGGTCCAGGTCTTGTGTGATACAGTAGGTGATATTGCACCATTTCCTAGATCAGAACATCAGTACTGACTTTCCAGGTTCCACCAAGGACTCCCATTAAGCTTTCCATTTTTACCCTATTTCTCTTGTTCGTCCTCATTACCAAAAGTATAATTACCATCAGTCACCATCTGTTCAATTACTACCTCTGTTCATTCGATCAGAAGTGACCCAGCAGCCCTAAATTAATTTCTTCAAAGTGATGATTAGCTAGTTCTTTAAACAATTCTTCTTTAATGTAGCAATAAGAGAAGGCTAGAGCTGACACTTCACTGTATCTAAGACATTGCTTGCCCTTTGAGGTTAGTGGTTTTCAATTTGAATTAGGCCCTGAAAATATATAATAACTCATTTATAGGAACGTACACTTTTATAATACCAACGTACATGGACATTAACAATGCACCCGGCTTTTCCACCCTATTTTGTGTCTGTTAAGTTAAACGGGCTATCTCCAGGTTAAAGAGTAAAAGATATAATTAATGCTTTGATAGGTTTCATTGAAATACTTTGACGTACTTTCTAGAAATTTAAGCTGTGAAAGAGTCTACTTTCTGGTATGCTTCCCAAGTCAGATGGTGTTTTATTATTTGCTTTTATCAAACATGCAAGATATAACTACCATATATTCTCAAATATAAGCTGACCCGAGTATAAGCCGAGGTACCTAATTATTACCTGGGAAACCAGAAAACCTGATTGACTCAAGTATAAGCCTAGGGTGGGAAATGTAGGATGTGAATTAACACAGAGACCAGAGGGGAGAGATGGAGTGCAGCCACAGATACATCCTTACCAGTTCCGCTGCTGGCATAAGTGAATCACTATGGGTGCTTCTGCGAATTGGAGCTGTCCACGTCATAGGACGGCTCTGATTGGTTAGATGTGAGTAAACAAACATTCAAAGTCCTGCAGTGTCCGTGGGACTTTGAATGAACAGTGGAGGAATGGCAATCACCCGCGAGATGTTACACCTCGCTGGGGTACCACTGACCTGTGTATAAGCTGAACCCGTTTTCAGCACATTTTTTGTGCTGAAGAACTCGGCATATACATGAGTATATACAGTAAGTTATCAGCTAATAAAGCATGAAAAATACTGATGGTAGATCACAGTGAATTTTAGTTTAAAATGCGGTGAGACTTAAAGAAAATGCACTTCTTAAGTTATCCTACACGCCACTCATTGTGTCTGAGGCCGACACTAAGACAGTGTCAAGAGAGTCATGACTTCCCTTTCATGGAAACAACATCCTTACAGAAAGGACACATATGAAACAAGGATTGACGTGTGTTGAGCTCCACAGCAGGAAATAGAAAGAGATTTAAAAGCAGGAAGCCAAGGTGAATAATAGCCTGGGCAGTGTGATCAAACAACCATGTCACAGTTTCTATTTTTTTGAATAAAGGGTAGTGATGCATATATGATAACCCACATATATGCATACTTTAAAAATGTATATAAATGCATAATGAAATGAAAATTTAAATAGTAAGCACATATATGTGTGTTGTGACACTTGATGCTGAAAAAAATTGAAGCAAAATATTGAATACTATTAGTGTGGAAAATCATGTATTTTCCTTCAGGAAAATAAAAGTTTAAGTCAAATACATTGAAAACCAACCTCTTTGTATAAAAAAATCCACTAGAATCTGAGTGATGACCTACAGTTTATAACCTTTATCTCCCAAAGAAGGATGTACCTGCATTTTTCAATGTGTACAGAATAGCACTTGTATGAATTTGCAATAATGAAGTGTGCCAAGCTTGCCTTTACTTCTGTAAACTCCCGTCTCCTCCAGTCGCTATTTCACATCTTCTATCCAAGCTCAAAAGTAGAAAGCTCATGGTCATTCCTGCTTATTGTTTTGCTCGCTATCTGAGATCGCGTTGTTGTGCTTAGGTGCTGTTGAGTTGAGTCGGTTTCAACCCTTCGTGATCCCGTGTACAACAGAACAAAGCACTGACCGGGTCTGTGCCAGCCCCACGCCTGTTCTCATGTGCGAGTCCATCACTACAGGCAGTGAATTGATCGGTCTTCAGTGTATCGATCGGTCTTCAGTGTGTCAATCAGACTTCAGTGGGTCCATTGGTCTTGTTGAAAGGTTTCCTCTTTTTTCACTGCCCCACTACTTTAGCAAGCACCATGTCTTTCTTTAGGGACTTTTTTTTTATCTGACATGTCGAAAATATGTGAGATGAAGTCTCACCATATCTGTGACTGCATCTATCTTCTTTTGAGCTTTTAATCTATTTTTAATCATCATTTTTATTGGGGACTCTTACAGTTCTTAGAATATTCCAGAAGTCAATTGTATTGAGCATATCGTAATGTCGTCATGAAAAATAAGATAATACCATCTAACTCACAGGGTGGTTTTGAGCCTTAAAGATGTTACCTGAGGTGAACATACCCTGCACATGAACCAGTTGCTCTTGAATTGACTCCACCTCCTGGCACCTTTGGGTGTATCAGAGGAGAACAGTGCTTCGTAGAGTTTGGAAGGGCTACTTTTTGCTGAAGTAGCTCTCCAGGCCTTTCTTCTCAAGTGCTCCTGGGTTTATTAAAACCTCCCATCTTTTCTTAGCAGCTGAGCGCATTCGCCATTCGTACCGTCCAGGGACTTCCTCCATTGTAGAGTTGTCATCAAATGCTCGCGATGGAGCCCTAGGTGTGCAGTGGGTTAAGGGTTGGGCTGCTGGCCCAAAGGCGGGAGGTTCAAACCCATCAGCTGCTCCACAGTCTGCTTCGGTGAGGATTTTAAGCTTCCAAAATTCTATGGGGCAAATCTACCATGCCCAATAGGGTTCTGTGAGTCAGAGCCCACTCCATAGCAATGGGTGGACACATGTGAGACTCCATACCATTTAGGGTTCTTTTAAATATAATAGTCCAGTGGTTCTCCACCTTCCTAATCCTTGACCCTTGAATATACTTCCTCATGTTGGGGTGGCCCCAAGCCATAACATTATTTTCATTGCTACTTCATAACTATAGTTTTGCTATTGTTATGAATCGTGTAAATATCTGATATGCAGGATGTATTTTCATTGTTACAAATTGAACATAATTAAAGCATAGTGATTGATCACAAAATAATATGTAATTATATTGTGAAATATTTATTTCTAATGATAAATAAATGAAATTTTGTCTTGAAGCATGGTGTAGCATGGGTAACAGTCCTCAGGCTGGGTACTCATATGTGGGTGTCTCTGCATGTGCGCAGACTCACCTGGAAACTTATAGAGAAGCAGTGTCTCAGTTTCTAAGATTATGGGAAATATGTGTTTTCTAATGGTTTTAGGTGAACCCTGTGAAAGGGTTATTGAACCCCTAAAGGGATCGTGACCCACTGGATGAGAACTGCTGTAAGTGATCTGACTCCTTGAACCTAAGTCAGTATATTTTGACACTTTAATCCTGAGTCCAAGAGTAGAATTAAAATCCATCCTATGTGTTTAAAAGGTGTCAAAGACCAATGTCTACATGGGAGAAGATTTCGATAAGGAGAAGAAGGTCTTACTTAACTAGAGCTTCTAAACTCAAAAAATAAAGCTGATGGTTTACTCTCTTTCTTTGGGTGGTCATGTGAGATTCTGAGAGAGCTGTTCGTGTTGCTTTCCTGACAGGCGAAACACACACCCTGATGTAGTCTCAGAACAGAGAGTGGAAAGGTTCCACACATTTGGTTTTAGTAACATTGACCCATTTCCCACCATTTTGCTTCATTTCCTGAAGGCCTTAAACAGTTGAGGGAGTTTTATTTTCTTGCCCGCTTCATTGGTTATTCCTGATCACCTGAAATAGCTCCGGGAGAGAAAAACAAATTGGCAAAAAGACCTTATTTCTGGTTGTATACTTTCCTTCTCACTAAAATGAAACCTATTGCTCAAGTCACAGGGATAGCACAAATACAGAAACCTAATTTCCTGAGGTCACTCAAAGCAGCAGCTAATTTATTTTCAGACCTGTGGAGGTAAACAAATGAGTTGACCAGAAACAGAAAGTGGACCTCAAAAATGGCAGCATGTTTGATCTGGGGGGAAATTTTATATATATATCCCCTTCTATGCGTACAATCACTCAGAGAACAGAATCAGTAGGATAATTTAAATCAGGGTCCAAAACAGAGTAGCAGCTGCATTAAGAAGTGAAGTTATTCGTGAAACAGTAAGGTGGTTTGGATTTATGGAGAAATAACTGGAGGATGAAGATATTATTCTTTCTGCAGTATCAGCTGGAGCCCATCTGTGCACTGCTTTGGGGTGATGTCTTAATTCTCCACCTTATTATCTAAAGCCCTCAGCAAAGGTCATCAAGCAAACAAAGCCATTTGTTAGAAACCAAGATTAGGGAAAATCAGCATGAGTCACAACAATGTTCCCTCCTGGTCCAGAAGAGCAGAGTGTGGAAATTCTCCTACAAATTATTGTGTGTTAAAGCCTTAAAGTCATATTCTCCCAGAAAAGTGCTTTTACTTCCTTTGCCCAATCTGTATTAAGCTTTTTCATCTCTTACTGTATATTTCATTTTCAAAGGGAAAAGGCCCCCAAACAGAAATGACAATGTGATAAACATCTATTTTTATATAATAAAAGAGAAACGCATTCAGGTTTGTTTTTCATTTTCCAACCATTATTCCTTTTTCTGTAAATATTGGATAAAAATCACATAAAGGAGCAGCCTCAGAAAGAGAAGCTTTCATTGTGGGGCACACAGATGCCTCAGTAAACAGAATGCCTTTGTTGGGAGTGATTTAAAACTGTTTCATGCACAATTCAAGAATCAGTCTCCCGAGGAGAACACAAGGCTCCCATGGCTCTTAGAGAGCATTCCCTTTGGGGTCTATTGACAAATGGTCTCTGCCAGGTAAGGAGCTATGAGATAAACTTCTCTAAGATTTCTAGAGGCAGAAATCCAATGACAGCACCACCTAAATGCAAGAGAGGGTACACAAAAGAAAGGGGCTTGTGTTTGCCTGCAGGAGAGTGAGCTCTTGGTGAATACCCCTGCAACAATACTTGAGATCCTATGATAGGAGCAAATAACCAGATTTTACAGGAAATTTAAGAAATTGGAGTAGTTACGCTTTCGAGGTCTTAAAAGATTGTGAGCATGCATGTAAGGTACAGCTATTGGTTTCTCTGCCCACATCTCTAGAAAACATAGAACAAAGCTCAAAATAATCAAAAACACCAGGCTTACTGGTCTACTAGAGACTGGCAGAAGACTACGAGGGTCTTGAGGCACTCTTCAAGTCTGGGACTGAACTTCCCCTCCCTCGATGGCTCAATGAGAAACAAAGAAGACAGAAGAAAACTAGAGACACAAGGAAATAATTCATCCACAAAACTAACAGGCCCTGTGAATCCTAGTCTCCATGACCCTAAAACCAGAATAAAACACACTGCACCTAAAGATCACAGTTTACCCACAGCTGTCTGCTCTGAAAGGGATCAAGTAGAAAGACCCAAGTAGAGTAGGAAGAAATATAAACCGAAATTCAAAATAATAAAAAACTACCAGACTTACTGATCTGATAGAGACTGGTGGAAACCCCAATACTATGGTCCTTGGACACTCTTCAAGTCTCAGACTGAGTCTCCCACATGACTCAACTTTTAGCAAAAGGATAGCCCGGCTTGTAGATAAACACATCCATTAGAACAGTCAACAATATGAGACTAAAGGGTCATCATTTTTCCAGGGATAAGGCTTAGAAAATAGAAAGAGATACTAGAAAAGGACAAATGGAGATGGCAAATACAGAGAAGATGATGTAGGAAAAGTGCAGTTACATTCTGGAGGTTATAATTAATGTCACAAAGCAAAATGTGCATGAATTGATGAGTGAAAAATCAAGTGGCTATGTCAATGTAAACTTTCACCCAGATCACAACAAAAGATTAAGCAGAAAGAAAAGGGGGGGGAGGACGAGATGCCTGAAAATGGAATTCATAGAAGAAACATGCAAATATTCAAAATCCATGTGAGATAATTACATTTGTTTATTCATTTCATTTTTTGCTCACTCCCTCATAAATTCACGGAGTAGAAGATGCATGTGCAGCATTATCCTAGAAGCTGGGGTACATCAAGGAAGAAGGCAGGAATAGATTGAGTCCACCTATAGCCTACATATTCTTAGAAGGAAAAGGCAAAGAAATACAACACAATAACAAGATAAAATAGTTGTAAAATATGTTTAAAAAAGATGGAAAGAAGGAACAAAAGATACTGAGAGCATTCCTGAAAAGGAAAAATCGTAGTTAAAATATTCATTACACCAAGAAGCATGAAATAGGAAAATGGTGAGGTGTGAGAATTGTAGGCAGAAGAAAAAGAGTCAAGTGGAGGTGGAACATGGAGAATAAAGAAGACTGGGTAGGAGATGCAGTAGGACATAGTCAGTCAGGAACTTGAAATTCATGAGGAAAATACATTTTATATGCAGTGGCACATAGTCGTGGAATAATGTGCAGCAAAGTGGCATGGTTGGATTTATGACTTGAAAGACGTAGTCTAGCTAGGAAACGGAAATTGGATTCTAGCCAAACAAAGAAATGAGAGTAGTTGGAAGGAATTGCGCCAACCCAGTAAATAAATGATGGTGACTGTGATAGAGTGTTAAGGAGTCCTGGTGACACCATGCATTAAGCACTATGCTGCAACCACATGGCTGGAAATTCAAACCTACGACCTCTCCCTATTCAGAGCAAAGGGAACATTCACAGTCAAGACTCTAGAGAATATGTCCAGATTGCTCAACAGGGTCAGTAAGTGTCAGAATTGACTCAAAGGAAGTAGGTGTGCTTTTGTTGATTTTTTTTTTTTTTTTTTGCCAAGAATGTTAGCAGTAACGGCAGTCACAGAGTGACAGTTTCTGCAGACTTGGGCATGGAGTCACTGAGGTGTGGAAGACAGGAGCTCAATCAGAAGTGAGTCTTAGTTTTCAGTTCAACCGGTTGGTGGGAAAATCTAGAAAGAAAAATATTGCCTTGGAGATAGAGATAAGGGATTTTCCTTGTCAATAGTAACTTTGAGATGTCTAAGAATTATCCAAGGAGTGATAATGGTACAAGGTTGATGCTTCAAACTCATCCAGGGACACCGCAGAAGAAAAATGTGACATCGGCTCTCAAGCTAGAAAACCCTGTGGAGCAATTCTCCTCTGTCACATAAGGTCATGAGTCAAAATCAACTCAATGTCACTGAACAACAATGATCTAATGGTGTCATGAAAGTCAAGAGAAAAATACTCAAGAAACAGAGAGGGAGTAATAGGACAGAATAAGAAAAAAATTAAGATGGATGAGGACAGAATGGCAATAGTGTCAGTGGTGACTTTGACAGAAACCATATCAGTGGATTGTTATGGTGGTAATAGTTTGTGTGTGTGTGTGTGCGTGTGTGTGGGCGGGGGGGGGGTGGGGCGCGCACAGTGGTATGTTTGGGAAATGCTCTGGTAACAGATAAAACCCTAAATATCACTGACTTAACCCAGCTCTCATTCATCTTGTCCCATGCCATTTTATACAAATGGCCAGGAAAGTTGTTACATTAGAGGAATAGGGAAGGATTGTACCAAATATTTTGGGGGGCCTGAATTGGAAAGTGTTGACAGATTTTCCACTCTGAGGAAAATGGTGTGAGGGCCATATCCCACCTATTCTACATTCATTAAGGGGAGGAGGATCCAAATCTACACCAGAGAGAGCACACAGAATTCTCCTGTCCTCCACCCCTCAGCCATGTGGCCCCTTGGACAGTACACTGCTCAGAGAAGTGTCACAAAGCTCCTTCATGATGGTAAATTCCCAAAGGGCTTCCGATTCTGCAAAACAGCTTACAATCCCCAAGCATTAAGATTTATTCATGCCACGGAGCAGAAGGCTATCTCCCTGTCCCTCCCACAGTCTTGGTGCTTCAGGCTTTGCTTCTCTGCTGCTTCTACCACTGCAGACAAGTATGCTGCCCCAGTTTCACTGGGGGCTCTTCTTCCTGGATGTCCAGGTGCTTCCCCAGTACCTGCTTCTGAATGGGGGGCTTTGATACCAAATGGAATGGCAGAACTGACCAAGCCTTTTCTCTTATCTCTGCTTCGGTACATCATAGTCATTTTCAACATCTAGAACAAATAATAGGCCAACCCATATTTCTCCAGAAGGGATATTCCTCCCACTGCATTTTTAACTAATAGTGGAACCTTCACATGAGCAACTATTTAATTAACATATTAAAATTGACACTAGGTTTGCACTCTTGCTCTTATGTGAGTTTCCAGATTGAGGTTGAGGTTACATTTGTTCACAGCTGCCAGAATGTGTATCACAAAGTATCTCTAGCATATAAAAATAATCATTGTGTTAACAAATGAATGATGAATGAATTTATCGGTGGCCTAGAAAGGACGCACTGATAGTATTTAGATTTGGCTCTGGTGTATATCATTTAATGTAAATGAGGGCTGTTTTGAGCAAAAGTAATTAAATGTATGATTTATTAGTCCAGCATACACTTCTGAACACATGCTATGACAAGTGAGTGGGAACATTTTAATTCCTTGCGTTAGCATAGCCACAAACTTCAATTGTGTCTTCTAAAGCACAGCACATGCTTCAAGGGTTTCACCCTTAATTCCTTTGAGACAGAATCAACAAAACCAAAAAAGAAAAAGTACAAACCAAACCTGGAAAACGACATATGTATTTCAATGCAACATGGCATAAAGATATACTTGGGACACTTCTTTCATCTGCATCGTCTATTTTAACACTGTTTGTTGAAAGCGTGGCCAAGCCTAGTAGGTACTGTGATGACTGGTCATGTATGCCATCAGCAGATGGCAGCCCTGAGATCCTGGGACAATTGAACACGAGGAGCAAGAATACAATCGTAAAATTGGCCCACAGTTTGAACAATGGGCACGATACACTCGAAAGTCCTGCAGGCTGACAAACTACCAAGACTCCTTTCCCTGTAAGTATGCAAATATAACTGCTTATTTTATTAGCTTCTTCAATTCCACTATCTCAATAGTATGTGGAAGCAACCCTACGAACAGTGTGGCCATCTCACTTACAAAAACCAAGGTACCAAAATGCGTTATGTGTTGGTTGATTTATGTATTTGAATGGACAGGATCCAGGCCTCAAACACATTTTTTTTCATTGTTACAGCAGGGACTAACTGGGTAACACCTCATAGTCTCACCATGGTCCCTGTGAGGCACTGTACCCGGCAGTCTCTGTTAAAGGTAAAAAACACCCCATGATGGCCCTTCATCTCACATGAACACTTGTATAATGGTTTTCAGTGGGGATTGCTTATAAATATCTGAAGATGGATATTGCCCTTGGCCATCCCTGTGAAGAAGTAGAGGGGGAGTGGAATCCAGAGCCAGGACATTTGTAGGGCAATAGGAAGCTGAATTATTGCAATGATATTACCCCGTGAGCAAACCAAGCCATCAGGCTATATAAGTTGTCACAAAATGTACTGATGCATCCCGTTCCACTCAGGTGAGATCGGATGAAGGGCAGAAAGAAGGAGTCTGAGTCATAAAATCTTCGCTGCCTCAAGGTAATAGTAACTTATTTCTCCATATTGATAGGTCACTAATGGTAACTGGTCCAGAAGAAATTGGGGCTTTGAAATGCCCTTGGCTTCTTGGCGAACAGAAAGAAATCACAGTTCATTGCAGTTATAGACAAGAGTTGCTGAAGGAGGGAAGAGGTCACAATCAACCACAAAAACTCCACCTGCCCTCCTTAGGATACAATAATAATAATCCCACAATTAATTATTTGAAAGCATCCCCTTTTTAATAGCTTTACAGAATAGATATTTAGCATCATCATTTCCCCCATCTTACGATCTTTTTGAAAATTTTGAAAGATGTAGCTTACATTGTCAAGTTAGTGGAACTACATTAAGCAAATAACATAATGAACAGATGTTCAAGATCAGAAACTACTGCACCTAACACACGTGTGTGTTACTTTCCCGGTGGAACTGCTCCTGTTTTAGGGAATTTAGGGAATCAGTAAGTCCCAGAAAGGAACCTACGTATACTATTCAGATGCACAAAGGACTAAAACTGCTATTTTGGTGTCTGGGATGCCGGGGTCATGAACAGAGTATTGCAATGAATCGCCCAGCTCCTTGGCTGATTCTCCTGGCCTGATTAGACGGCTTTGTGAGGCGAAGCTGAGATACCGGCAATCACTCCAGGTCCGCCCTCAGCTCTGTACCGCAGAACAGCACACACACACAGCCTCCTGTTCTTAATTCGCACACGCTAACTCAACGCCTGAGCTGGCGCTCCTGCCTCACCATTGTTCTCATACAAAACGGCATACTCGGACTCGTGGCGCCGCCAGTTGGTTGAGGGCAGGTTACAGGACAGGAGCAGAGACCTTGCTGCTGTGCTGCCCATGCTGGCTGGCCTGTGTGAGTTCCCTACATCGTACAGAATCTTAGTGTCAGGGGTACATGGACATGAAGAAAGCAGGTCAAACTCCCAAGCTTTGCTTCTGCGCCAACCAGCACCGCAGGGAAGCAGTACAAGACGATGCGGTGACTCTGAGATTCCTCCAAACATAAATCCACTTATCTGTTATTCTGCTGAAGTGCTTTTAAAAGTGCTCACCCCAGACGTCACCTCTGTGGAGGAATCACGGACATGCGCTCGCTGGAGAACAGCCACCGTGCCTATTTCCAGAACTTTTACGATGACACCTTTCTTTAAAAATCACACCTATCGTGCCACCTCATTCTCTCTCTTGAACGGTATGCCCGGATGAACACAGTGTGCTCCTTTAGCGATCCATTTGGGACATTAACATGGAGACTGGAAATTGACAGACACAGGATTCAGAGATGGGTTTCCATTTTGTGCGCTGCATGCTTACAAGTATGCGTGAGGCTCGGCTTATAGCTGATGCCAGACTCCCTCTGACTGATTGACACTAGAATTAATTACTGGACTGCATGTGTCAAGTGGCCACATTGCTCATATATTTACACAAACAAACCATCCTCCCAGCTTTTGAGGTTGGGTAAATTGATGGCTTCATTATAACTCACTCACTCTGTTGGGTAATCTGCTAGTTGAATTCCTGAAAAGTTCTATTCAAATCAAATTCTGGTCAATTGTATTATCTTAAACATAATAGAAAAATAATTTATTTGAAAGCAACCCCTCCTTAATAGCTTTACAGAATAAATATTCGTCATCATTGGGACCCCCCCCCCTCATCTTTATGATCTTTTATATTTGTTAGAAAGATATAACTTATATGATCAAGATCTTTGAACTTCATTAAGAAAATAATATAATAAAATGAAATCCAGGGTTGGAAATAAATGCATGCCTTTCCTACTGCACAGCAGCAGAGGTATTTAAATCAGAATCTTTTCCCCAAAGTGTGATTTCATTTGGACCGGGCTCTTACCCCTTTCTGTCTCAAACTGTGCTTCGGATGTTCAGATTGATGAGGGCCTTGCTTTGCATTCACGAGGTAGTAAACACTTTTAGTACATGTTTAACTGAAACGATTGGCACCCATCTATGAGTTTCCTGCCTTCCACTTAGCAGCCCCATCTTACAGCGCACTTCCGTAAATCCTCCTCCTTCCGGAATGGGTACTTCCCTGCAGAGACTTGCCTGAAATCCAGATGCAAGTAGATCAGAACGCTCTAGCTTTGTGAACAATACAACAGCCTAAAAACCGTCAGCTGCTGAGTTGAAACTAATTCTCTCCTTGGTCACAAGAAATAAAAAGCAAAACCTGTTCATTAGCACCTTTGTAGGTGATGTTTTAAGCTTTTAAACATGAACCAACCACGTTTTATACTTTTATTCACAAAGGGAGAAAGAAAAACAGTGGTTATTTTTTTTGAGAGATTACCTCATTTTTAGGATTCAAATACTTCTGAGACCAGTACTTTTATGGCTCAAAATTGCTAATGTTAACAAAGTTAAATGAATATTATTGCCCCTGAATACCCGAGAAATTATATGTTTGTTATGTGCTAATGATTGAATCATGATTGGGTATTATGATTTCACATCGGAGGAGAACCAAAATTTACAAGCGCTTTATAAATGAGAGGCTCTGGTAGAAAAGAATGATCTTCCAAGAAAAAATTATCTTATAGGTTAAAATAGTCCTTGGTTTAGGGAATCAATTCTTTTTGTAATCATTTTATTGGTGGCTCATACAATTCTTATCACAATCCATATATACATCCATTGTGTCAAGCACCTTTGCACATTTGTTGCCATCATCATTCTCAAAACACTTGCCTTCCACTTGAGCCCTTGATATCAGCTCCTCCTTTTCCCCCTCCCTCTCATCTCTCCCCTCCCTCCTGAACCCTACATAATTCATAATTTATTATTATTTTGTTATATGTTGCACCATCTGAGGTCTGCCCTCACGTCCTTCTCTGTTATCCACCCCCCAGGGAGGAGGCTATACATAGATTCTTGTAATTGGTTCCCCCTTTCTACCCCACATTCCCTCCACCCTCCAGGCATCAGTACTCTCACCATTGGTCCTGAAGGAGACATCTGTCCTGGATTCCCTGTGTTTCCAGTTGCTATCTGTACCAATGTACATCCTCTGGTCTAGACAGACTTGTAAGGTAGAATTGGGATCATAGTCGGCGGCGGGGTGGGGGGGCGAGTAACCATTTAAGAATTAGAGGAAAGTTACGTGCTTCATCGCTGCCACCCTGCACCCTGATTGGCTCATCTCCTCCCCACAACCCTTCAGTAAGGGGTGTCCAGTTGCCTACCGATGGGCTTTGATTTCCCACTCTGCACTCACCCTCATAGATAATGATATGACTTTTTGTTCTTTGATACCTGATACCTGATCCCTTCAACACCTTGTGGTCACACAGGTTGGTGTACTTCTTCCATGTGGTCATTGTTGTTTCTGAGCTAGATGGCCGCTTGTTTATATTCAAGCCTTTAAGACCCCAGACACTATGTCTTTTGATAGCTGGGCACCATCAGCTTTCTTCATCACATTTGCTTAGGCACACGTTTGTCTTGAGTGATCATATTGGGAAGGCGGGAACCCACTGATATGATTTTTTGTTCTTTGATGTCTGATACCTGGCCCCTTCTACACCTCATGGTCACACAGGCTGGTGTGTTTCTTCCATGTGGGCTTTGATGCTTCTGAGCTAGATAGCTGCTTGTTTATCTGCAAGCCTTTAAGACCCCAGACACTATATCTTTTGATAGCTAAGCACCATCAGCTTTCTTCGCCACATTTGCCTAGGCACACATTTGTCTTCAGCTATTGTGTCGGGAAGGTGTGCATTATGGAATGCCAATTTAATTGAACAACATGTTCTTGCATTGAGTAAGTACTTGAGTGGAGGTCCAATGTCCATCTGCTGCCTTAATACTAAACCTATACCTATATGCACATAGATCTATTTCCCCACTATCTTATATAAATATATTTACATATGTATGTGCCTGTATTTAGACCTCTATAAATACCCTTTGTCACCTAGTTCTTTCCTCTATTTCCTTTTACTTTCCTCTTGTCCCACTATCATGCTCAGCCTTCATTTGAGTTTCAGTAATTTCTGTCAGTTACATTGCCCTTGATGAATCCCTACCAGGCCTCTCACACCTTCCTTGCCACTAATTTTGGATCACTTGTTGCTCCCCTGTCCCTGGGTTGGTCAAACCCACCTCCTTACACCCGCCTCCCCCTCTCGCATGTCCCCCAGAACCATTGGTCCCGTTGTTTTCTCCTCCAGACTGTTCATGCAGCCTATCTTATATAGATAGACCTGTAGAGTTAATAATATGCACCCCAAAAGCAAGGCATAGCAAGACAGGTAATGAATGAGAACACAGCAATGGCAGCAAAAAAGAAAATCATTGACCCATAAAAGAATAAATTAATTAAAAGGGGAAAAAAGAAAAAAATTAAAAAGAAAGAAAAACCTGTAAATAGATCAAGATCTGATTTTAACTCTAGGCATGTTCTCCAATAAAGTCAGATGGGGTGCCATGCTCTGGCCCCAGAGTCTGTCCTTTATACTCCCTCGGAAGCTCCCTGCTCTGCTCCCCATGTTGCTCTGCAGCATGCCTTTAGTGTTTTGCCTCGGTGTTTCAGGGTCAGTTCAGACCAGTCCCAACACTGAGTCTCCAGTGTTGTCCCTCATATGGCCCTGGGTCAGTGAGGGACGGCATGTCTCATAGTGGGATCAGCCATATGGTCCACTCTGTGCATTGGCTGTCTGGAGCGGGGATATCATCCTCCAGGCCTGGTGAGCCAGGATGCACTCCACTCTCTTCCTTCCCATTCATTTGCTCCCGTGTTCTCTGATCGGACATGTCCCTCTCCCCTAGCTGCAGCTTCAGTGTAGTCCTCTATAGTAAATTCTTCTGGGGGGAGGGGCAGTTCTCTCTTCTAAGCACTTCCACAGTGATGGGTGGTAAATTATATGGCCCAAGCATATTGCAGGGTAGAGAGGCTAGAGGTTCTCATGTTCTAAAATCCTTTTCAAAACAAAAATGTCCATAGATAATGAGAGGTCCTCTCAACTAACTCTGGTTTGGGTTAGTTGGCTGTTTCTTGGTTGCATTTCATGTGGTGTTCAGAGGAAAGCATTCAGTACATCTAAATCAGATCCTACAGCAATATTGTGTTTTATAAGAATTCTAAGGAATGAATTAAGATATAATCACAAAGAAACTTTCAAAGTCCTGGGCAAAAAAAAAAAAGTCATCTTCCATTTGTCCTGGATGCTGTTTTTCCAAGAATATGATCCTTGCTCTCAGTCACAGGCCTGAATATTGTTCATAATTCCCTTTTCATTGGATGTTCTAAGACATGGTTAAGTTTACATCAGTGACAAAGACAAAAGCATATTGTGGGTTCTATTGTTTGCAACAGATTATTCAGTGAAACTTTCCCACACCAATCAAATTTTATACCATCTTAAACCTTAAAATCCTTTCTTGGTAGCCTCACTTTCAATGCAGCACAAGACTTCTCTATTTCTGAAATGGCAGCTTTGGAAAATAATTAGTATTAAATTAGGCTAAATTGTTGAAATCTATATATTTAAAGAATATAAAAATATTGTTTACCTTCCTGCACATCTGTCTTCTTTTTAAATTGTGAATGTAACAAATACAGCAAGAGAAAAGTGTAAACAAAAGCGACTCCCCTGAAAGTATCACTTTTATTCTATCTTTGAGGGAGCTGCTTATGACTGACTCATATTCTTCATTAGAAAACACAATTTATCTTTGGAAATAAAGGTCAACTGAGTTATTTAGATAGCTGAGAGATAGTTCAAATGCAGACTTTGTGCTTGAACACGCAGCTGTCTTTGGTTGGTAGATCTTAGTTGTCCAGCGCTGCAAGGCCAGGCAAACTCACTGCCATGGAGTGAATTCTTACTCAGAGCTCACTGTAAGGCAGAATAGACCCAGAAAGACTACCAGTGGGATTGCTTTAGTGAGCAGAAATGTATTCTCCCACATTTCAGGAAGCTAGAAGTCCAAAATTAGTGCAAAGCTCTAGGGAAAGGCATCTCTCTGTGCTGACTCAGGGCAAGAGCGGGGGAGGTTCTTGTCTCCATTGGCATTATCTTTCCCTCTGTCTAGGGATCCTTATTCTCGGCACAAGGATCATGGGCCCAAAGAACACCCTCTCTCCCGCCTCCCTTTTTGATGGCAGTGAGCCTCTCTCCTTACTGATAACTCTTCTCTCTCTTTAACTCTTCAAAGATAGTAACTATGACTCCATTCTGATAGCTTCTCTCTCTCTCTTGAGCTCTCCAAAGATAAAAACTCTGATTCAGATAAGGGCATGCCTCTGGGAGGCAGTAAAGGCTGTGATTTGACTCAGGTGATGCTGAAAGGGTGCGACTCCAGAGATTTGAGGATTTACAGCACATGAAATGGAGGGTAATTACATAAGTCATTAAATAGGGAATAATTCCATATTATTACAAAACTGCCGAACTGCATTACTACTAGCTGTCAGACCAAGTAGAGTCATGGTCCAAACAAACTGACGCATATCAGTTTAGGAAGTGTGGGGACTAGGGGATGGGTAGGACATAATTTAAATCCATGATCGCATATTTCTCTAATAATCTATACTTCATAATTTATGATTTAATTTTTGCAGTCTTTTGCTAATGAGATGATACAAAATTGGCATTTATTGCGCATATCTGTCTTTTCATATATGAGCTGTTTTACAAATAGCCAAGTAGTAGGAGGAGGTTTATCTTTATAAAATAGCACACTAATAATTTATGAATTAATAAGGATACATAAGGGAGTGAAGGTTGGGGAGGGGGGAAATGAGCTGATACCTAGAATTCAAGTAGAAAGAAACTGTTTTGAAAATGCTAATGGCAACATAGGTACAAATGTGCTTGATACAATGGATGGATATATGGATTGTGATAGGAGCTGCAAGAGACCGCAATTAAATGATTTTTTAAAATAGCACACTAGTAATAAATACCTTTAGTTAAGTAAATGTCACGGATGCAGATATCTATACCTACTAATAACACAAAATGTAAGACAACGAAAGATGTTTGACTCCCGAAAACAAAAAATATACCTATAATCTTTTTTTTTCAGGGGAGAGTATGAACGCAGTCCCCCACTACCACAAATTATGCAGTCCAGTTTCCCACATTTGGGAAAATCGCAGGGGTCAGCACATCTGGAGTGCAATGGATAAGCCTCGCCCTGGGAAAACCAGCTTCCTGATTATGGTATCTCCCCTGCCAGGTAAGTATATATTAATTAATCTTATAAATAAATTTAGCTTAAGTAGAATCAACTTGCTAGCACTACTTTCTATTTCAAAGGATGGAGAAGCAGGATATACAATACCATGGGAATGAAACAGCTCAAATTGCATTATGGAAAACTTCACAGTCCTGATTAGATATCCCATGAAGATTGATTCCCACACCTATCTCTCTTACGGACTTATCTGCTTTTTCTGTCTCATCTGCTTCTCTCACCTGGCTTCTTCTCATGTGAAGCGCGAATAAGCAGCTAACATTCTTGGGGATCACAGTTGCTTTGTTGTCAAATCTATGTCACCACAACCTCCGTGTCAGAACTCTGGAATCGCTGAATCTAAGCTGCGTGTTTGTGTGCATTACATAGCGCTCCCTTCGATGTCTCCTTTGAGATTGTAATTTGCCAGGGAGAAGCGCTCAGACAAACTCAGAAGGCAGGAAGCACATTGAGGCCCCCAGAGGAAGAAAGATTCAGACTGGAACGCTGGTCTGCCACTTTGCTGAAGAGACTGAAGTCACTGATTGAATTCCCCAGAGTTTCCTAGAATCTCCGTTACTTCTAGATGAGCTAGCTGCAATATCATAGTGGAAAATTGTGTGTGTGTGTGTGTGTTATTGTTTTTCTCACATCTTCCCTCCTTCAGCTCTGCCAGCCAATGAAAACACCCAATTATGTTATCAAATCCTTACTAGCAGAATCCCTAGTATGAATTCTGTGATTGATTATTTTGCTTTGTTTTGCTTTACTAAACCCTAGTTGTTAAAACATCCCTTTGGCTCCACAATCAAAACAAAATAAAACTAAATCCTTTCCTCCTGGTTCTAGTTTTAAAATCTTGGAACAGCTGGAGATAAACATCTATCCTTGCACTAAGCTCTAGAAGGAAAATAATGGGCCACTATGATTAACTCAGTCTAACTATTCAACACCAAGATAAAATATATCATGATAATTGGAGAGAAGATTGACGTTGTCAAAGATTCCATTGATACTCATGGAAACAGCAGTCAAGAGATCTAACAATGCATTGCACTGGGCAAATCTGCTGCACACGAGCTCTTTAAAGTGCCGAAGACAAAAAAGCCAGTGACATACAAAATTTTAAAGAGAGAAAAAAAAGATGTTGCTGCTGTCGATGCCATGTTCTTATGTGCCACTTGGGTGCTAACAAATCCATCTGCATTTGTATGCACATATTACTATATCTGCAGGTCCACCTAGATAAGATAGGCTCGATAAACAATGAGAGAAGAAAATAACGGGACCAACGGTCCCAGAGGGACATGAGAGGGTGGGAGGTAGGGGAAGGGAGGAGGTGTTGGCTAACACAGGGACAAGGAGAAAATGAGTGGTTCAAAACCAGTGCCAGGGAAGGGATGGGAGGACTGGTAGGGAGTGACCAAGGACAAGGTAACTGAGAAGAATTACTGAAACCAGAATGAAGGCTGACATGGTAGTGGGACAGGAGGAAAGTGCAAGGAAATAGAGGAAAGGAGTGGGAAGCAAAGGGCATACATAGAAGCCTAAATACAAACATGTACTTATGTAAATATATTTATGATTATGGGGGAAATAGACCTATATGCATATATTTATAGGTTCAGTAGTAGGGTAGCAGGTGGACATTGGGCCTCCTTGAGCACACTCCCTCAATACAATAGCACCTTGCTCAGCTAAACGATCATTCCATGATACCCACCCTCCCAACATGATCACTGAAGACAGATGTGTTCATAAGCAAACATGGTGAAGAAAGCTGATGGTGCCCAGCTATCAAAAAGATGTAGCATCTGGGGTCTTAAAGGCTTGAAGACAAACAAGTGGCCATCTAGCTTGGAAGCAACGAAGCCCACAGAGAAGAAGTACACAGCCTAAGTGAATACAAAGTGTTGATCAGACCAGGTAGCAGACTCCAAAGAACAAAAACCATCTTTGTGTGATCACCTTCCTCGCGTAAACACTGAAGACAAAAGTATGCATAAGTAAGTGTGGTGAAAAAGGCTGATGGGGCCCAGCTATTGAGAGATATAGCATCTGGGAACTTAAAGGCTTGAAAGTAAACAAGGGGCCATCTAGCCCCAAAGCAACAAAGCCCACATGGAAGCAGCACAACAACATGTGTGATCCTGAAGGGCCGAGGGGACCAGGTTTCAAACAACAAAGGCAGGGGGGGAAATCACATCGCCGTGAATGAGGGGAGTGCGTGATGGGGACCCAATGCCCATCTGTAGACAGCTGGACATCCCTTGCAGAGGGGTATTGGGGAGGAGATGAGTCACTCAGTGTTCAGTATATCAACAATGAAACTCAAAACCTTCCTCTAGTTCTTGAATGCTTCCTCCCCGCCAATTATCATGATCCCAATTCTTCCTTGTGGACCTGATCAGACCATAGGATGCACAGTGGTGCAGTAGGTATCTGGAAACACAGGGAATTTAGGATGGATGAACCCCTCAGGACCAGTGGTGAGAGTGGCGACACCGGGAGGGCAGGGGGTGTAAAAGGGGGAACCGATCTTGGGGATCTATGTGTAACCTTCTCTCTGGGGGATGGGCAACAGGAAGGTGGGTGAGGGGAGATGCCGGGCAGTGTAAGATAATATAAAATAATAATATATAAGTTATTAAGGGTTCATGAGGGAGAGGGGAGGGATAAAAGGAAAATGAGCTGATTCCAGGAACGCAAGTGGAAGGCGAATTTTGAGAATGATGAAGGCAACGAATGTATAGGGGTGCTTTACTCAATTGATGTATGTATGAATTGTGATAAGAGTTGTATGAGCCCCAATAAAACGATTTATTTAAAAAAAGAACTGTAAGAGCCCCTAATAAAAGGATCTTTAGAAAAATAAATTCTATCATACTTGAATAACAACAACAAAAAATAAGGTGCTGAAGAGCAAGGATGTGACTTGAAGAAATGTACCCAACTCATGGTCTTTTCAATAGCATCATGTGTATGTTAGAGTTGCCCTTGAGTAAAGAAGACGGAAGAAGAACCAACACACTTGAATTATGGGGCCGGCAAAGAAGATTGAACATGCCACAGACCGCCAAAAGAGCAGACAAGTCCGTCTTGCAAGCAGAGCCACTAGAATCCTCCTTAGAGCCAAGGAGAGCTGGGCCAGGATGTTTTCTTAATATGCCATTACTCTTGAAAGAAAACTATCATATACATAAAGAATCAAGGATAGCTAGATTTCACCTCACATACTTAGAACAGGTTAAATTAGTTCCTGAAAAAAAAAAACACCATATGCTTAGTATAGTCGAAGGGCAGAAAAATGAGGCAGATCCTCAAGGATATGGACGGACACAGTGACTGCAACAGTGGGCTCAGACATAACAATGGTGAGGATGCCCGGGACTGAGCAGTGGTTCGTTCTCTTAAGCACAGGTCACTAGGAGTCACCCATTCAAGGCACTGCGCAACCACTGTTCAACCCGGAGCTGGAATTTGATGACTAGGTACAGTGGAGGCCACACTTAGGAGAAGACGTAGTGGAGAGAAATGTGAGTAAGCCCTTGAAAGTGAAGTAGATATCTCAGAAAAAGAGAAGAACTACAGTGGAACCCAGGACCTTGACTCTAATCCATTCTAGAAGACGCGTCGAGATGCGATGCAGTCAAGTTACAAATCAATTTTTGCCATAAGAAATAACTGAAAACAGATTAATCTGTTCTCAACCAACGAGTTTTTACCCTAACCTTGCCTTGTTATACAAAACATTACACAGAAACTTGAAAATAAATGAATTCAGTTAAATAATGTAATTTATATAAGAAGTACAATATTTAAAAATTTTTGAACCACTACCGTACGGCCCATACCTTGAGACTGATGAGAATCTGGATCTGTGGACACGGACGTGGAGAGGAGGTTGGAGAGAGTCATTGTTTGGAAGGGGAATCCCCTGCTTCTCAGGAGGGTTTCCCCCCCCCCCCTTTGCCTTTTTTCACTAGGACCAGGCTGGCTTTCTCTTTAAAAAATCTGTCCAACGTGGTCTGCTGTTGATGTTTTCTTGGCGTTTTGGTAACTGTTTTCTAAAACTAATTACTGTACTTTTAATCAACAATATCGATAACAAAGTTAACCGGTTCCTCATCACGATGATTCTTTTAAAAAAAAACACTTTCTTAGACCCATGTTTTTAATGTAAAAACAGTACAAAAAGCCACAAAAACTAAGAAAGACTATAGCAAAATGCTTGGAACACAGCCGCAAAAGGTTTCCACAATGCGTACTAACAAGGCCGACTAAGGCCGAGTGACCCAAGCACTAACTGCTTTTGTTTACAAGAATCACGTGCGTAGGGTCGGATTCCGATTTTTTTTTTTAAGTTCGAAGCAAATTTTCCCCACATTTTGCTTGGAATCCTCATTATGTTGAGTACTGATTGGTCGAGTGCGGGATTCTACTGTATTGGGCAGAACTACACAGATTGCCACTGTCTGTCTTATCATTACGTTTCCCGTCCTACCCCACAGCCCCTGCTTAGAAATGGCTGCCCTGCGGACAGGTGAGATTGGATGTGGTGGGATTTTTCCCTAAGGTCGGAAGTGGAGAAGAGGGTCTAACCAAGAGTCATAGAATAAGGAGAAAAGTGTGGGACAGATTCTACCAAGACAAAGGGAAGCGTTAAATGAAAAAGTCAATCAAGAAGAAAATGGAAGCAATCCAGGCCATCCAAATGAAAAATAACATCATAATCCATGATAAGCATTTATCCTGTATTACGCATTTATTCCCATACCTTTATTGTTCTTTCTTTTTCATATGACTTCCTACCAAAATTCAAGTACCACGAGACAAAGAATGTGATCATTTTGTTCACAAATTTATTCTTCTTCCTGCATTAGACACAAGTAGGTGTTCCATGAATACATAATAAACTACTGAACTATTGGTCTAAGTGGAGTTGGAGCAAGAGCATTTGTGGGAATTCCACTGAGCCCTTGCTGTTGTCTGGTGTAACCTGAAGACCAAGAGGGGCAGATATTAGCTTGAAGGGTAGAGAGAGCTTTTTCCCTTCATTTGTCTGTGTTTGCTGTACTTGTTGTCAGGTGTCGTGGCATGGAATGGGTTCCAACATACAACATGTATGTTCTGAGCCTCACTCACAATTGTTCTTCACTCTGAACCCGTTGCTGCAGCCACAGTGTCAATCCATCGGGCTGAGGGTCTTCCTCTTTTCTGCTACCCCACTAACTTACCAAACATGCTACCCTTTTGCCAGTCCTGCTAATATGCCCAAAGTAGATGAAATGAAACCGCGCCATCCTTGTTTTTAAGAAGCATGCTGGCTGTACTTCTTCCAACTTAGATTGGTTTCTTTGGTCGGTCGATGGTACTTTCAATATTCTTTGTCAGCACCGTCAGTCAACTGCATCGATCCTTCTTCAGACTTGTTTCCTCTAGGTCCAACTTTCACAGGCATGCGAGCTGAGTGAAAGCCTGTGAGTGGCTAGGACCAGGTGTACCTAGTCCTCATCCTGCTATCCAACAGTTGAAAGGGTCTTGTGCCACAGATTTCCTAATACACTGCATCTGTTGACCTCTTGACTGCTGCTTCCACGACCATTGGTGGATTGTGGTTCCAAGCAGGATGACATCCTTGACAACGTCAGTCTTCTCTGTTTATCATGATGTCGTGAGGATTTTAGTCTTCTTCATATTGCATTGTGATCTCTACTGAAGGCTGTAATCCCTGAGCTTCATCTGCAAGTGCTTTAAAGTCCTCTTCACCTGCCTTCTTCCTATCTTGATGCTGCAGTCTTCTTCATACGATCCACTTTTCTGCATATTTGGTCAACAGATAGATGAAATACATATGGTTATAGTATACATCCCCGATGCACATTTTTGCGGGGAGGGGGATTTAAGCCTTGCAGTACTCCCTTGTTAAAGTCACACAACTGCCTCGATCCATGTAGTTTCTGCATGAGAGTGCTCAGAGGTGCTTAAAATACAAACACAAATAATCAGATACTGACGGT
This sequence comes from Tenrec ecaudatus, assembly GCF_050624435.1. Classification (NCBI taxonomy): domain Eukaryota; kingdom Metazoa; phylum Chordata; class Mammalia; order Afrosoricida; family Tenrecidae; genus Tenrec; species Tenrec ecaudatus. Next base: position 144,722,195 of record NC_134538.1, on the reverse strand, counting down.
CCCGGAGAGGTGCCAATGATTAGCACACTGGGCTGCTAAGAAGAAGGTGAAGGTTTGAGTCCACCCTAGAGCACCTCAGAAAGCAAAGACAAGGTGATCAAATGACTCCTAACAAACCAGCTACTGGGAACACTGGAGGGGAGAGCTACACTCGGCCACATGCAGAGTGACTAGGAAACCAGAATCAAGTGAACAGCATGTGGTGTTTGTGTCTTTGGTTCTCAAAGAGCAGACAGCCTAGTGGGACTGACACACACCGACAGAAACCATCACGGAGTGAGAACAGGATGACAAGAGAGGTATAAACATTAGCACAAGCAGCACCTTGCACCAGAAGAGAGGCGATTCCATTGTGGGGGGAGGTGGGAGTGGAGAAAAGGCAGTAAAACTAAGATGTTATGATGGACAGATTCACTCCACAAATTTTGTCCAACATGCATAATGTTAGTAGAGTGTTACTTATTCCACCCATCTCCAAATGTTCCTTTTTCTTGTTAGGCATCATTGAGTTGGTTCTGAGCCGAGTGGCCCTGTGCACAACAGAAGGAAACACTGCCTGCTCCTAGCCATCCACACAGCCGTTCCCAGTCTTGAACCCATTGTCGCAGCCATTGTGTCAAGCCATATTATTGAGGGCTTTCCTCTTTTTCACTGCGCCTGTACTTTACCAAACATGATGTCCTTCTCCAGGGATTGGTCTCTCCTGACAACGTGTCTGAAGTATCCAAGACAAAGTCTGTAAGTCTTACCATCTTGCCTCTAGGGAACACTCTGGCCATACTAATTTTTGTTAGTCATTTATGTGCTGGTCTTATCATAACTCACAAGGTGACTATTATAAGTGCATCAATGGTTGCATTTCTGAACTGTGTGCTTTTATTATTTTTCCCACTCTGTGTAATATTTTTTCTAATAGAGGGGTGGGGAAATATGTATTCTAAATAATGATTTGAAGTCTTAAAAAATGGGTTTGGGGCTCAATTGAATTGCCTGAGGAACATTTCTTCATGTTTACAGTTACAAAACATGATATTTTCACATAGCAACTCAAGAAAATGTTAATTTATCACTAAAGAGAGCTGAGGAAAATGTGTAAAATAAGAGATCATTCCTTAAGAGCTCATGGTCAGATGTCTGCCTATGATTTTTTATTTCTTTTTAGAATCAATAGTTGGTTCTGCTCTGTTGAAGTTTTCCTTTGGGTATCCGTGAAAAATGCAAGAACAAAACCTTAACAAGAAAATAGTTCAGCTATTTGATTTGCCTTTTTTTTTTGACCTATTTGATGTCCAGACAGATTCGGAGGAGCTTATGTGATTAGGCATTTTACAACCATACCCTCTCCCTCTCGCTTCTTCCTCCTACGCTCACATCCCTCCTCCACCATTTACACAGCTATGACATTTTAATAGTAAAATTAATTGAATTACTGATACACACTGAATAGTGAAAACTGGCACCCAGATATGTAACTCGTTCCAACACTGCAAACATACGAAATGATTCTTCAATGGTCTCATAAAGATGATTTTCAGTCCTTAAGCACTTAGTTATGCTCATTTTGGGGCAGTTTTTATTCCACATCATTTCTTGTCAATATTTGTTCTTGAAAGTTTCCTTTTTTTAAAAAAATGCCATGGACTCTATTTATTTCCTTTAAAGAGACCAATTGTTGAGTGTTTCCCGCTGACTTATTTTACATATTCTTTATTTTAAGGACAACAACTTCTTTAAAACTTGTTTTCGCATTTGAATAGTAAAACTATCATCAGGAAGAGAATGCTGCTCAGTGCATGCGCCCCCTTGGCTATGCCACACTCTCCGAATGCCTTAAGGTTTTCCCAGCAGAAATGTATAACACATTGAAAGAAGCCATCAGGATGTGTAGAAATACAGAAAGGAACAGAGGCCAAAACCATTTTGTGTGCATCATCAGCACTTGTCATCTTTACAAGTATTATCACCGAAATTTAAATAAGTTCAAGGAAAGCAAATCCTGAGAGATCTCGTGGGAGGTTGTTTGTGCCTCACTAGGTGAATGCAATAAATACAAAGTTGCTAAAGGTGCTTGGGGAAAGGATGAGCAAAAAGTCACACTGAGAAGAGAAAGACAGGATTGATTAGGTACATTTTTAATCTCTTCTCTTCTGCGCTCTAGCAATTCTGCACCTAATACTTTCCAGAAACAGAGCACAGTAACAGTGCCCCTTAAAATTCACCCCTGGTTTGGTCCATTTTTTAGGGAAAGCAGAGAAGAGACAGGCAAAAATGAAAATAACACCTCCTAGGGTGGACAGACGGGGTAATGATTTGGATGCACTTTACATGCACTTAAAAGAAGTTTTTTATGCTGTGTTATTAATTTACTCTGGTGATTAGCCAGCGTAAATACTTTTAAAAATCCACGAAGACCACAGAATTGAAGAGTTTCTGAATCACCAATGTACCCAATGATAAAATTCAACTGAGATGTGCATTGTGCGATTGGTTGTTACAGCATTACAACCTTGGACTTAGGCATGGCCTAGTCCGTTGCTTGTTGCTTCCAGACAAGGAAAGCCTCTGTAAGAATGTGTACAGCCGGTGTCTTCACCAGGCAGATGACCACCGCTAGGCTGTACATACCTAGTTGGCGATGCTCATGAATGAAAGGAAGGGGAGGATTCCGGGCTCCCTTATTCACGCAAACCTCTTATGCTTGCCCAGTAGCGATACAGATTGTGGCTACATAGACTCATTCTCTGGCCTCATCCTTTCGTCTACCTTTGTCCCTATAATTTTACCTCCATCCTCAATAAGGATTTATAATTCCACCTCTGATTTAGAATTCTTCCACCCGAAGGTAATCTGCTTATTTGGGCTCATATGTGTACAGATGTGGAATCGAGGGAGAAAATTTCACAGAACTGTATCCTGCAAAGCCCAACGTGAATGAGTCTTCTTACCTCTTTTCTTCTGTGACAAGATAGTCTGTTTCTTGGGTGCCTAAGTGTTATAACAAGTTTCGTTTGTTACAGTCCACTTTTAAAGCAATGTTTCCCATCACAATGAATGGAATGCTTACATAATACAGATTGCCCACACATTTGGCTTTATCCATTGACAGTTCGTAACCTGTCCATCCTTTTATTGCCTTAAGGACTTAAAAACTGCTTTTATTGGGAGCTCTTACATCTCTTATCACAATCCATAAATTCATCCAGTGTGTCCAGCACATTGGCACATATGCCGCCATCATCATTTTCAAAGCATTCTCTTCCTATTTGAGACCCTGATATCAACTCCCCATTTCTCCCCGTCCCTCCCCCAAGAACCTTTGATAAGTTATAAATTATTATTTTCATATCTCATGTCATCCTCCATTGCCCCTCACCGACTTTTCCATTATTCGTCCCCCTGGGAGGGGGTTCTAGTTGATCCTTGTGTGGGAGGAGGTTATAGGTTGATCCTTGTGATAAATTCCTCCTTTTCCCTCCCCCCGCAATCTCCCCTAATCCTCCTGGTATCTCTACTCTCATTGTTGGCCCTGAGGGGTTTATCTATCCTGGATTCCAGAGAAATACTACATTTTTGTTACTGTGTGTAAATGACTTAAATATGATTGTTAGGATATATATTGTCCATTTATAGGATATATTTGAGATATTTTACACAGTAACCTCTAAAAATTAATCCATTTGTACAGATAAGAACTCCATTTAAATCAAGCAGAAAAATTTGGTGTGAATTATGTTTCAATCATCATGTTCTTGATAGTTACATGCACTCATGGTGAAGTTGTAATTTCCTTCTTAGACGTGTGTTTACATGAAAGTGTTGATAAAAAGGACTGCGTTAATTTTTTTTGTATGAACAGGTTCGCTTTTGCTGTGGTAGCTACATGAGGATTGATTTCTGAATTCCTGTCAAGAGACCACCTTCACAGATATAGTCAACCAACAAACTCACTGCCATCGAGTCAATGCTGACACATAACCATCTATAGTGGGTTTCTGAGCCAGTAACTGATTATGAGCACATAAAGCCCAGTCTTTCTCCCACAGAGTTGCTGGTGGTTTTGAACTGCAGACCATGCAGATTGCTGCCCAATGTGTAACCACTACACCACCAGGGCTAGAGGACATCAAGATGTTCTTGGAAAGTTTTCATTCACTTTTAATTCCATATTTCCACAAACTTTTAGAAGACCTCTCAAATCTTAAGGGTCTACCCAGACCTAATGTAAGTACAGCAGATTCTCTTTCCATCCCTACTTTCTGTTATCTTCTTCTATTTTACTTTTATAACCATGAGCCTTCTTCCTATTGACTCCCCATCTCCAGACTCAATAGTTGTGTTTTCTCTGTCCAAGTTGCCCAGATGACAGTGTAAGACCTATGATATAATTACCATGACATCTTTTCAGTGCTAACCATTCCCTTACAAGGACACTTTTACTATTTGTATGTCTCATGGAAAAGCTGTTTTTTTATCAGGTGCAAGATGATAATGTATTGTACAATATCAATTATCCATACTTGTGACAGCTATAAGAAATAAGTGAACATCTTTGTGCCAGTAGCAAGTGAGCCTTGCTCATTTTCTGGCCAGAAAACTTTCTTTGAGAACTACGTTATAGAAGAGTGGCCATTGATTAACGACTTGCAATAATCTTCCATTGCCTCTGGCAGCACGTAAGAATCAAGGAGAGAATGGATTCTTTAAATATAGGACTCATTTAGAAAGTAAGGAAGTGGTGTGAAATATAGAATAAAACCCTTTTACCTTTAATGACATTTTCTTGCTGATAGGGGCAGGAAATTGTTATGGGAATAAATGATATTTTCTGTCATTTGGGGACTTAAAATCACACGGCATAAGTCTAAAGATAAGTGCAGCAGAATTTTCTCATTGAAAGCCACTGAGAATTCACTGTGTATATTTTAATCAAAAATGAATATTAAAACATTACTGGGGAGTTTGGGGAGAAGACAAAATTTTAACCAAGAGGAAGAATATTCTCGGTCTAAAAGGGAGGGTCACACACTCTGCCTGGTCCACCTAAGATGCCCAGTCCCTGTCCTGGCAGCTCACCAAAACATCCCAAGGCACTTTCTAAACATGGAAACTAGAAAATGTCTTTCTTTGTACAAAGAAGTGAGTTTTCGCTGACGATCAAAGGGTTTCCTGGCTACTTTATTGATGCATTAAACATTAAGTTTAGGATGTGGCTTGAAGTTAATGCTTGACTGAAAGGCTGACAGAAAAGTAACATTATGATTTGATGTAAGGTTGAGAAGAAAAAACTTGGAGTTGACTCTATAAATTTAGAAATAATGTGATTCCTATAATTCTGACGTTGGGAAGCAAGTCACGTCCATCAGATTTCCTTGTTACTATTCAATCTCAAGATTTTAACCCAGGCCAATGTGATTCTCAGAAATTAACTGCCTTTTATTGGAATCAAAGTTCGGGAATTAGTATTTCCTTTATGAGATCACAACCTCTACATTTACTCTAAAAGTTAGACAATTAGTATTTAAATATAAGGATGGGGAAACAAAGCTGCCGAATCTATTGCTTGATTTAATGTTCTGGCTTCTGGCCAACCTTTCCCCATCACCATTGACAAGACCACGACTACCTATGGGTCTTCCTCTTCACTCACTGTCAAAGTCAACAATAGCAAAACTCAAGGAGGGAAACATACAAGTCTTTCTAGACAGGAGGATAACGCTTTTAAATGTTTATGGATAAAGTTTTGTCCTCCTCATATAAATATAAGAAAGTACTTGACACTAATTTATGCAGTTTTCTACACTATCATACATAGTAGGCTATAAAAATACTTTACTCTTCATAAGCTACTCTTTTTTTTAAATTGCTCTGTTCACTCTTTTCATAACAGAACTGACTTACACTTGATTGCTTTCCCCTAAGAGTCCAAGTATGAGAGGGCTTTGAAAAGTTCATGTCAAAATGAAATTAAAATATAACGGAACTTTTCCATGACCTTTTTGAAGCCCCCTCACCTTGTCATATAATGATTAGGCACTTGGGACGTTGGCTTGAGAACTCTACACTAGTGACACAGGACAAAATGGCCATGTCCACCAGCCCTGTTTTTGCAGAGCATCTCTGAAAGATGTTGGGAGAGTAAGAGCGATAAATAAAGCAGACAATTTTCCTTTGATGACTGACTTTTCAGCTGCTTTCACTGAAAGGTTACCACTTGAGTTACCTCTGGCTTCTAGGGCTGCAGGGATGTTTCACCCTGAGTGGGAAAGCAGCTCCTGGTGATGAATAACAATCACAATCTAAGATCCCCAAAGTAGGAACTTCTGTGGAAGCAGCATCTCCACTGCTGTAGCCTTCCCTGAAAATCAGAACAGAAGGTTAGTTCTGAACCAACTGAAAGTGTTCCTAAATTATTTCTTAAAGGAGCTAAAAATTGCTCTTCTCCTGAAGGTGTTCCTATGAGACATCCATGAAATGCCAGCTCAGGCTACTCCCACTTAGCTTAGTCTGGCTACGGTGGTATTTTACCTTTATGACTTTACCTGGGAAGAAAAATCCAACCTTGCCTTCCGTTAACATATTAATCATGTGGAAATATACTCCTGTCATCTTTTCTGCTCAGCAGTTCAAGATGAAGATGTTCTTTTAATGAGTCAGTGTTGACCAGCTAGCCTCTTGGCAAGTTGGAGCCAACAGTCACGGAAGGAAGCTTTTCAAATGGGATGTGGTAAACCTGTCCTAATGACAACATTGGGAGGAACCAAGCATCAGTAACAAAGTGCACCCGTTATGAGGTTATAATTTACTACCTGAATGGTTAGTATTCACTCGCCAGAAAGAAAGTAACTTGTAGATTTAGATGTCTGCATAGAGAGCCATGGTGCAATGGGAAGAGAAACAGATTTAAGCTCAAAAGTTTCAGTTTAAATCTAGTTCTGCCATTATTTGGACCTTGGCCAAGGTATTGAATAAGTTATAATTTTTATTATTAGCATTCCTTTTTAAAATATGTTTTGTATTTTTTGAGAATTTAATGAAGTAATTTTTTGAGAAAACATTTTGAAAAAGATTAATCAATGTGCAGTTGCAAATATTATTTAAGTTAGTGAATATAAATAATTATGGGCTGGAAATAAAATCATAAATCATAATAATATCAATGTGTCCTGAGACAGCTGAAGCTCATGGTAATGTAGAAAAGGTTTTCTGTTGTCTACATCCAGAATGTCTGCTAACACTAAACATTTCCGGTGATTTCATAATGACAGTTCAGCGTAACTGATGTATGACACGAAGGAGTAGGGCACTGACCCAAAACATAAGAGCAGTTTCCAATTCAGTCGTGAAAGCCCAAGGCAAACTGCCCTGATGGGAGCCACAAGAAAACTCAGGAGAGTGAACAAGACAACCCAGTCATGAGGTGTGGGTAAGGCTTTTATTGATGATTCCCTTCTGTTTGGAAAAGAGCAAGTCATGAGAGAACAAGAGAATGGCTAAATCAATCGTTTTTGAGAGATATCTTTAAGTTTAAGTAATAATTATCACAACATAAATACTTCTTTTAACACTTTTATGCAGTTTTCTTGTATGCACTGTGGTTTCACATGTGTAATAATTTGTTCAATGGTTCATTCCCAAATATGTGTTCCACAGAACAAATGTGTATTCTGTATAGATCCTTGCCTTAAAAAACTCATAATATAAATTTAAGGAAACTTCTATTTTGTCTATTTGTAAACTACAAAGTAAAAAAAAAGAGCATTTGATGGAGTTTGGATTTTACATACCCAAGGTGAGAATTAAATTTTATATAAACCTATAATATTTTATCTGAAAAAAACATTATCTGAGGACATTAATTGAGCATTCACTGATTATACATTCTTAGAGATACACCAATGAGAAAAAATGGGACCCATTAGAACCACAAGAAGTAACTACCTAAATCAGAGCATGAAAGGCCTCAGTGTGGGACAGAAACTGACCCCGATTCATCCATTTCGTGCAAAGGATCACGTAGCTGGCTGCTCTCAGCAAAAGGAGCCCTGGCAGTGAAAACGGTTCAAACATTCACCTCCGCCCCAAAAGCTGGCCGTTGGAACCCATGTGGCCGACCCAGCCATCTGCTTCCATAAAGAGGGCAGTGAAGAGAATGCTATGGGGCAGTCTTACTCTGTCACATGTATGGACCATGAGTTGGTACCCCACTGATGGCACCGCAGAGTGCCCAAGCTGGCCATAAGAAAAGGAATTGTCCACACCGGCACACCCGAGATAGAGGTTTTACTGGGAATCCTAAATTAAATCCTGTTGGGAATAAGTAAAGGCTCTGCCACTGATAAGAACTGCCCATGTTTGCCTCATTAAAAAAAAAATCAACAATGTACTTCTATCATCCTCTCTTCAAACGCCGACCTCACACTTTGCCCTGATGTCCTGTGAACACCTCCAAAGTATGCGCCTTGATCACATGTTTCTCACGTAGCATTTGCAAATCTGCATGGATTCTCCGGTACTCTGCCTGTATTACTGTCCAGCGAGTGGTTCTATGTTCGGCTGGCCATCTAATGAGAAAACGACCCTCTTTAGCCCCTCCCCCTCACTGTCTTACATGCTTCAATTTTCTTTCTCCCAAAAGCACATTCAATAAACTTCCTTGAGTAGTTCCATCTTAACATCTACTTGTTGAGAACAAGATCTAAAATAGAGTAAATTGGTAAATAATAGTTAATCATTGGTTGAAGAATATTTAATTATTGATACTCAATTTGGCAAAGAAAGACAACATTCCAGCCTAGCTAGGAAGGACACGTGTAGGAAAATGATAGCAAGCTGATATAGTGGTTGGGATACAGTTGAGGAAAACTGAGAAAGTAAGCCTAGGAAGTTTGATATTGTGAATTTGAGAAAGACTGGCAAATGAATTCATTCTTGATGAGCAACTTCTGAATGAGTACAAGGTCATAAAGAATGAACGAGCAGAAAAGATTAAGATGAGCATATTGTCAAGAAAAGAGTTCCAATGAAATTTTAAAATGGGAGAATCTGAAATTTCTGTTTATGAAACCCATCCAGTGCCTAGCACACGAGGCGAAATTATTCACAGCAAGGCATGTTATTATAAAGGTTCAAGAGAGAAACGACATCTGGGTCGTTAACAGCCACACTAGCTGCAGGACAAAGGATCATGCTAACAATTGCCAAGAGAAGCGATTTTCAGCTGAAAATTCTGTGCTGAACAACACTGTCAATCTAGCATGGGATCGAATATATTCATTTTAAAATATACAATTTCCTTAAAAATATAAAAGTAGCTCCCTTCTACCATTCCTTGGGAAACTCTTCAAGGATGTGGTTCAACATAATAAAGATGTAAATCCAAAAAGGATTCAGAATGTCAAGAAATAATGCCACACGGGACAGAAGCAAAGCGAGTCCCAGGATGAGTGAGGGGCACTTCCAGGTGACAGTGAAGAGGAAGCTTGCGGAACATCACTCACCTTGTAGCAGGAAAGTTTCAGACTTGGAAAGACACACTCCAAGAATACAACCTGAAAGTCTGTTCATAAGTACAAGTGTTTTACATCACTGGGAAGAATTTAGAGCAGACTGAATGGTAGGTATTTTTAAAGTATAGAAAGAAAAGATAGAGAGAAACCATTATTAAACACAAGGGAAACTAAAAGCTACACAAAACTGTTACCATTTTAAGCGATGCGGCCTACTCTACATTCACAAAATTCCACTGACACTTTGTGATACTGTTGTCTCTCTTGTTAGAGACCATCAAGTCATTTCTGACTTGTGACTCTCACAAACATTGCTGTGTTTGAGCCCAGGGTGGAGGTCATTGTGTCAACCATCTCCTGGAGAGTCTACCTCTTTTCCATTACCCCATTCACTTTATCAAGCATGGTGGCTTTTTTCTAGGAACTGGTCTCTCCTCATCCTCATGCCCCGAGTGTGTGAGATAAAGACTCACCATCCTAGCATCTAGGAGCATTCTAGTTGTAAATCTTCCAAGACTGAATTGTTCTTCCAGCAGAGCATGTTATTTTCAATATAAACCAACACCAATAATTAAAATGCATTCATTCTTTTGAAATCTCTCTTATTGTCAATTTTCACTCATATGATGCAATTGAAAATATTATTACCTTATCAGCTCACCTTATTCTTCAAGATGCCATCCTCATTTTTCAACATTTATCAAATTTGCATATCAAATTTACCAACTACAATATATCCTATAATTTCTTAATTTCTGCTTCTCTGAGCTTACAAAATGACTGGAGAATCAAATAAAATGAAATCCTTGGCAACCTCAATTTTTTCCATTTTTTATCATGAAGTTGTATATTGGCCCAGTTGGGAGGATTGTGGTTTTCGTCATGTTGAGTTGTAATCCATGAGTGTTATCGTCCTTGATCTGCATCAGCAGATGCTTCAAGTCCTCTTCATTTTCAGCAAGCAAAGTTGTGTCATCTGCATATCACAAATTGTTAATAAGATTTCCTCTGATTATAATGCAACATCCTTCCTCATATAAAGCAAATGCTTTATTTGCTGGGCGCACATATTGAATAAATATGGTGTAAAAATATAAGCCCTGACACACACCTCCGCTGCCTTGAAGCCATGTGCTGTATTCCCTTGTTCCATTCCAATGACCGCCCCTTTGGTCCACATATAGGTTCAGAATGAACACAATGATATGCTCCAGAATATCCATTCTTCTTAATGTTACTCCTCGTTTGTCATGACCAACATGGTAAAATACTGCTGCATAGTTGATAACAAGTAGACACTTTTCTGGTATTCTTGGCTTTCATCCAAGATCCAATTATCATCAGGACCTGGCATCCCTTGGTCCATGTCTTCTTCAGAATCTTGGATTTCTGGTAGCTCCAGTCCCACCGATGCGACCATAACTCAATAATCTTCGGCAAAAAATTATGTACATAATAGCAATGATATTGTTGGGCAAATGTGACATCCTGTTGGGTCACCTTTCTTAGAAATAGTACACATAGGGATCTCTTATCGTCCGTTGCCAGATATCTTGTCTTCTAGACTTGTTGGCACAGATGAGTGAGTGCTTCCAGTGCTTCATCAGCTTGTTGAAACCTTTCCATCGGTACTCCATCAATCCCCGAAGCCTTTTTAATCATGTACAGCTCAGTGTAGCTTGGACTTCTTCCTTGAACACCATTGGTTCTTAATCATATGCTTTCTCTTGAAATAGTTGCATGTTGGCTAGTTCTTTTTGGTACAGTGACTCTGTGTATTCCTTCCATTGTCTTTTGATGCTCTCTGCAACATTCAATATTTTCCCCACAGAATCTTTCAGTATTTCAAATCTGGTCTTACGTATGTTCTTCAGATCTTTCCGTTTGAGCCAAGCCCCGCGTGTTCGCCACTTTGGCTTTCTAATTGCACGTTTGTTCACATTTCATTATACTTTGATTGACCATTGCAATCTTCTAGTCACCTCTTTCACTTTATTATTTCTTCCATTTCCTTTAGCTATTCTGTGCTCAAGATCAAGATTCAACCTTTCTTCTGACATCAATTTTGATCATTTCTTTCTTTCGTGTGTTTTTTAAGACCTTTTGCTTTCATCCAGTATGATGTACTTGGCGTTATTTCACAAACTCGCTGGGTCAAATTTGTTCTTGAAATATTGGTGAAATTTTGTGGGGCACACTCAATGCTGCATTTTGCCTTTTGTGAACTTGTTTTTCTTTTAGTTCAATTTCTTTTTCTTGAATTTCCATATGAGCAACTGATCCATAGTCAATCTTTGACCTCATTTTGGCTGATACTGAGTTTCTCTATCTTCTCTTCCCATAGATGTAGTCAATCTGATTTTATGTGTTCTAACTGGAGAATGCCAAGGGTACAGCCATCATTTATGTAACTGAAAAATGGCATTTAGGATGAAGAAGTCATTGGTCTTAAAAAATCCTGACATGAGATTGCTAGTTTCATTTCTCTCATCAGGAGCATATACTCCAACTACTGTTCCTTCCTCTTTGTAGTCAACATCCCCACTGCAGATAATTATCAGTCAATCTTGATTGCATGTTTGATCAATTTCAGACTGAAGAAATTCGTAGAAGTCTCAGATTTCTTTATCACTAGGTTTAGTGATTGTTCTGTAAATTTGAATAATATTTATATTAATGTTCAGGCATATGGATATTGTCTTATTGAAATAGCATCATACTTCAAGATCTTGACTTGATGATGAATGTGACTCTATTCATTTTGAATTTGTTATTTGTGGTTTAGTAAACCATAGGATTGCAAGATTCAAAATGGGTAATACAAGTTCATTTCAACTCACTAATGCCTAGGACATCAATCCTTAGGCCTTCTTTTTCCTTTTTGATAACTTCCAGATTTCCTAGATTCATACCTTCCATGTTCTGATTATTAATGTATGTTTAGTTTTTATTCTCATTTGAGACATGTCTCATTAGCAAAGGAGGGTCCTGATAGCTTTACTCAATCCACATCCTCCTGATTGATGCTATGTCAAGGACACAGTAATTCCTCAGGTGTATTTTGAGTGTGGGTCATCCTCAGGGATTCATCTCCCAGCCGTATAAGTAACTCTGTTTGCTGCTACTCATACCATCTTCAAAGGCCATTCCCCCAGAAGTGGACAGCCTATTACTTCATAATAGTATATTATTTGTCTGAAATCTCTGCTGAAACCTACTCACCTGGGTGATCTGGGGGCCAGGATGGTTGTTTTGTTTTTAAATGAATAAGTACTTTAGGACCAGCATTGTTTGTCAGCCAGGCATTTGCTTGGTATGTAAGGTTAAACGTTTCCTTTTCTTCTTAAAATATGTATTTTATATTTGCCATCCCCCTCATCACACACATACACAATATTTAAGTTTTTTGATGTTCGGGTATTTCCCTTCGGTGGAGCATGAGTTTCTTTTCGTGGTCTCTGATGATTTTTAAACCCCGTTTGCATTGCTACCTGTTTTCTGGGCAGCCTCTTTAACTTGGGGGGCCTGTGGTACTGCTACAGCTTCATCAACTTTAGAGCACAGAGACTCTGGACACTCTAGCATATGAAGAAATTCAAATTTGTCTATCTCCAGCAGCATGAGAGAGATTTTACCAGCAAGACTCGGGTGCATGGCTTGAATAAGAGAAAGACATGCTCACACGACATTTGCTTTTGTTCTTGAGGAGGTGCAGATGCTAACACAGAAGTAGTCTAGAGTTCCTGACCTTGTAGGTGACCAACTGGTTGCTGCCTGGTGAGCTGTGGCTGTGCATTGAGATGCGGGTAAGGATTGTGAACTCCTGCAGTGTATTTATACTGGGGAACAAAACAAACCAAGAAAACGGTTAAAAATAGTAAAATATCAAAACTAATGTTTTCTAGACCCTGGGAAAAAGAATTTTCAGCAAAATACACAATTAAAGCATCCTTTTCTTTAATTTTGTAATTCTTTACCGTGGAGCAGCTCAGAATGTCACATCTGTTTTAGAGGACAGACTTGATAACTGAGCAAGGAAATGTAACTTGGATTATAAAATTCTTGCTTTAAGATAAAATTCCTTAGGAGATGAGCCAATCTGGATGCAGGGTAGTAGTGATGAAACATACAACTTTCCTCTAGTTCTTAAATGCTTCCTCCCCTCACTATCATGATCCCAATTCCACCTTACAAATCTGACTAAACCAGAGGATGTACACTGGTGCAGATAGGAGCTGGAAACACAGAGAATCCAGGACAGATGACCCCTTCTGGACCAGTGGTGAGAGTGGCGATACCAAAAAGGGGAAATCAATTATAAGGATCTACATATAACCTCCTCCCTGGGGGATGGACAACAAAAAAGTGGGTAAAGGGAGACATCAGACAGTGTAAGATATGACAAAATAATAATAATGTATAAGTTGTCAAGGGTTCATGAGGGAGGGGGAGTGGGGAGGAAGGGGGAAAATGAGGAGCTGATACCAAAAGCTCAAGTAGAAAGTAAATGTTTCGAGAATGATGATGGCAACAAATGTACAAATGTGCTTGACACGATGGATGGATTTATGGATTGTGATGAGTTGTACAAGCCCCCAATAAAATGATTTAATAAAAAAGAAAAGAGAAAAAGTCCTTGAACCGTGAAAATAAGTAAATAAATTAAATGTAATACTGGTGATATATGTTCCAGCCTCACAGCAACACAAAAGTCACTAGTTTAACAAACTGACAGATAAGGGACTCTGTAATGTAGGTTAGGTTTTGTGTCAACATTGCTGAACCAGGATTCTTAATGGTTTGGCAATTAAAATCTAGTACTCTTCATAAAGTGACCTAATACAATATAATCATCAACTCCGTAATTGGGTCTGCTAATGAGCAACTAATAAATTGTTAGAAGACTATAGGGGTATGCAATATCTTACTCAGTTCACAGACCCTGATGCAAACAATTGAAGGTACATTTACTCAGGGAGTATGACATTTTGGGAAAGCTTGATTTTTTTTTTTTTTTTGGATCTCAATCCTGCATCTAGGTTATAAATCTCCAGTTTATTGGACTTGAGCCAATGACCTCCCATATTGCCTGGCAATCCTGGGAGCTCTCAGTGATTGGAACTGCTTACCTTAGATTAATTTGCCTTTTCAGCCACAATCCTGCTCTGCTGGTCTTGCATTCAGTTGCCTCTGCAGCCACCAGCCTGTTATCTTCCTACTGGTCTTGGTTCCATTAGCCCCAAGGCTGACACACATATTTGGACCTTGCCTGGACCTACCTGTTTCTACAACTGTATAAGCTATTTTATTGTATAAAATTATAATATATTATATGTAAAATTTATGGAATAATATATAAAACATATAATATATAAAGTATGTAACAACTATATAACACATAATATGTTATTATCATGTGCTTTTGAATACTTTTATAAGCTTCACCAGTTTTGCTTCTCTAGAGAAACTAGCCTAAGACACTGTACTTTCCTGACTGCACCTTTGCTTTTATGGATTTCACAAATGAACAAAAGAGGAAGAAGAAGAAGAAAAAGAATATAAACAAATATTAGAACCCCAAATGGCATTGTACCCTTTGCTAGACTTTGCCTCTAGGATTAACGAACACAAAGCCACTCTTTCTTCACTGGAGCTCTAATGAACAGCATTTATCTCACTTGGGTATTATATATCAATATCAAAATTGTCTCTTCTGCTTTGGTTATCACACAATGAGTGTTTTTTAAAAGCATAAAAAATTGTTAGCCATGATGTACTTAAATTTCAATGTATTCTTTAGAACTTACCCTTTACTAAGACTAACTGATCTTCATACTTTTCATAAAGTTGTTTTCTCTTTTTTGACCTATTTCATAAAAGTTCCCATAAAATGAGATCAATTTAATGCTATAAGTGTTATTATAATGTACTTTTGAATAAAATATAGAAAGGCAAATTATGTTTATATCCATGGGAATTAAAAATAGACATTTGCAGTGTAGGTGTACATAGTTGAGTATAACAGGTGAAACTGCTGGATTCTACAAACTGAGGCTGAAAATGCTGAGAGCTGGTGAAAAATATTACAACAAGCATCTAATAAGGCAAAGAAGTCAGGGGAGAACACTGTACAACAGAAAGTTTATTTCTGTGCAAAATGACCTACTTCGTATAAAATAAAATTTAGTTACTGCAACAGAGGAGTGTCAAGCAATAGGAAATATCTATTTGGCTAATAGAAACTTGAGCTTTACCAGATGATTTATTATTAGAGAAGAGATAGTGCAGGTTGTTTAGGTTGTTAGGTCCCTCGGAGTCCATTCCGACCCTTACTGATCTTTTGTACAACAGAATGAAACGGTGTCAAGCTCTGCAGCATCCTCACAAGCGGTGCCTGATTTGAGCTCATTGTTGCAGCCTCTGTGTTCATCTGTCTCATCAAGAGTCTTCCTCTTTCCCACTGACCGTCTGCTTTCATGTCCTTCTCAGGGACTGGCTCCTCCTAACAACATATCCAAAGTAGGTCAGACAAAGTCTCACATTCCTTGCTCCCCAAGAGCATTCTGGTTGTACTTCTTCCGAGACAGAATTTGCTTGTTTTTCCAGAATCCATGGTATTTTCCATATTCTTTGCCAACATCCTATTTCACTATACCTCTTTGATTTGTTTATTTATTGCTCAACTTTCACATATAACTATTGTTCTTGTTAGATGTCATCCAGCCGTGTGCTGACTCCTAGCGATCCTCTATAAAACAGAAGGGACTATCGTCCAGTCCTGGACCATCCTCACAATCACTCTGATGCAGGAGCCCATTGTCACAGCCATGGTGGCCATGTGTCTAATGGAGGTCTTCCTCGTGTTCGCTGCTCCCCTGCTGCGATAGTTTATTGTGCCAGCCTGGCCGATAAACACAAGTAGGATTAACTGAAGGGCAGAGGGATAAATGGCTCTGTGAGCCTCGCCTTGCTTGTTCTGTGCCTCAATTTAAAGGGGTACACTACCTGTGGGATGCCTAGCCTGTGGACTGTGTCGCTGTAAGTTGAGGTTCCTTTAATCCCACATGATTGGAATATTCATCTCTGGAGCTGGGGACCGACAGTTGGTGACCTGCCTTGCTGTTTGCTGCCTGGGAATATATAGCCCAGCTCTCTCTACAGAAAGGGACTGGCAACTGGTGGCTTTCAAGCCTTAAAGGACTGCTAGTGTCACACTGCTTTATAATTTAACTGTTAATTTCTTGTATTATCTATCTGTATATAATTTAACGGTTCATTTCTTATATTATATAACTATCTTTATAAATATATTTATATATAATTACTAGCAATCTGGTTTTGTCTCTCTAGAGAACCCTGTCCAATACACCTGCTTTACCACGCACAATGCCCTTGTCCAGGAACTGGTTTCTCCTGACAAGTGACCAAAGTACATGACAAGATAAAGACTTGACTTCCTTGCTTTTAAAGAGCATTCTGGTTGTCCATCTTCCAAGACAGACTTCACCAGCACCAATTCAACTCAAATGCATCAATGTTTTGTTGGTCCTCCTTATTTAATACCAACCTTTCTCATATATATGATGTGATTGAAAATTTCGTGTATTGAAAATATCATGGCTTGGATCAGGCACATTTTAGTCCTCAAAGTAAGCTCCTTCCTTATCAACACGTTAAAGATGTCTTATGCAGCAGATTTAGCCAGTGCAATGCATTCTTTGATTTCTTGATTGCTACTTCCATGCACACTAATGGTGGATGCAAGCAAGATGAAGTCCTTCACAACTTCAGTCTGCTCTTCGCGTCTCATGATGTTATCTATTCATCTAGTTGTGAAGATTTTAGTTTGCTTTACATTGAGTTGTAATCCATACTGGAGGCTGCAACCTCGTTATTCTTCAGAAAGTACCCCAAGTTCTCCTCACTTTCAGGAAGCAAGTTGTCCCACCTGCATATCTTGGGTTGTTAAAAAGCCTCCCATCCTGGTGGCATACTTCTTTATATAATCAAGTGTCTCTGATGATATTCTCCATATATACATTGAATAAATATGATGAGAGGATATTATTCTCTTGCACATTCTGTTGCGTCACCTTTCTTTGTAGTGGGTACAAATATGGATTTCTCCCAGTCAAAATGACCAGGAGACTTCCTTCCAGATTTCTTGGAATAGATGAATGAGTGCTTCCAGTGCTTCATTAGCTTTTTGAAACACTTCAATTGGAGTCCAGTCATTTATTAGATCCTTGGTTTCGACTGCTGCTCTCAGTGCAGCTTGAAATTCTTTCTTCAGTACCATTGGTTCTTGATCATGAGCTACCTCTTGAAATAGTGGAATGTGGACTACTCACCTGTACCCAAGTTGCCTGAAAATATCACAGTCCTCAAATGCATCTTTCCAAAATTCCCATTCTTTGTAGTGTTATCCATAATTTATTATGACCTGTGCAGTTGCAAGTCTTCGTGCAGTTCATAGAACACAAGTAAACGTTTTTCTTCTTGTATTCTCTAACTTCACCAAGTTCTACCTGACGTCAGCACGGATGTCACTTATTCCACATCCTCTTCGGCATCTGGCCGGAACGTGTGGCAGTTCAATGTACAACTGTAGCCATTTTCACATTATGCTTAAAGGTATTTGATACTTAATTTCCATTATTAAAAAAACCTTCATCACTTGTTCTGTTGATTTCATTACAAACGTCTACTGACTGCTTGCATTGAAATATTAACCAGAGGGCTGAAGTATTTATATTACTCCTGGTCATCAGAAGGTATCTGTTTTCATGCTTATGGCTTCTTCACAAGCTCTTGTCATTGTCAGGCTCACTGTGTGGCATCACCAGAGGAAGACTACTCAATAAGAAAGGTGAAGGCAGGCTTACTTGCACTTATAAATCTGCAGTGAACAATTTCAAATAGTTTCATCACATCAAAGATTCTCCTCCTAGGCATCCTTGCCAATCTGTTTCTCTCCCAACCCCATAGCAGCTTCCTACAGAATCTAAGTCTATTTTCAAAAGTATGACTCCCTGAGAGGGTAGAGTCCCCAGTCAGTAAGGTGCGCAAAGGTTGACTTGTGCTTATTTACTCATCTGAAGCAAACAGTGAAATGTAATTGTTTTGTGGGGAAGACACCTCTGGCTACTCTTGAGTTCCAAATCCTAACGACTCATCAGTCAAGACCCTGGAATTACCGGTTTCTCCACAAAATCACTTCTGATTTCTGCCCTGCAAGGCATGCATCCCACAGCATTTGCAGTACGTTCTATCACGCCAGAAGTATTGAAGTTACTTCTGTATCAGATTCCCTCATCCAGGGAGTGCTACCTATCTGTTCATTTAAACAACGGTAGTTATTAGTAATAATACATCAGTGTCTCTTTCAATGTATTGCCTATAATAAAGCATTTTCTCATAAAACCCCAGCTAATTTAATTGAACCCAACTGCTTTAAATCCCTACCTCCAACTGAGGTCACACAAATACCACAACCATTCATGCTGTAAACTGCTCAGAATACAGAATGCAGTCGTGGGAGGGACATGACTGGTAACATGCCTACATGCAATCGATACATTGACATCAGAGGCTCACTGGAGACCATCTTCTCTCAGACCTACGAAATCCTCATCCCCAAGCAATTCATTATAACATTTCAAAAAATATAATATAGGTTTGCCCAACAAAATGGTTAGGGACTTCAATTTCCTTTTACTTTTTAAAGACAAGCAAGTGAGCTAGAGAGAATGATTCAAATTCTAAAATCATCCATGTTGTATTTGTCACGGTTTCATATTAAATCTCCAATCCATCTTGAACTGATTTTAGTTTTATGCATGCCGTATTAAGCAGGAATCATGGTTTTGATAGATTTGTGTGTTTCTATGTGGACATTGAACTTGCCCAACCCTATGGGATGGAGAGAATATTCTTTTCCCTGTGTTCTGTTCTATCAGCTTGATCATTATTCAGGAGACTATGTATGTGTCATTTTGAAGAAGACATTAAAAAATCCATGGGAATAGGATTAAAAGATTAAAAAATAAAGCAAAATTTCCAAGGGTTTGTTGAAGTCACTTTATGGCTATTCTGCTCCTTTGCACTGATTTCTTTCATGTTACTACTTCAGCCTGAGCCACTTAATTAATTCATTAATTTCACAACTGCTAGAAGATTCTGTTGCTATGTTCTTGTTCTGGATCAACTTGGTTTTTCATTGTCTTTGCTGATCCAAAAGAAAATTATATGTAACTTGTCAATTTTCACCAAAAGAACTATACTAATTTTCATTGAAATTTTGAGAAATCTCTTGGAAAAAATTGGCTACTTTGAAATATTAATTCTTCCATTATATTGAGAATTGATATATCATCCATAATCAAATGACATTAAAGTGCTACCATGTAGACATGGATGGTGGCTGATGCCTCCTCCTCCCTGCTGCCTTGTACTGTGCTTGCCTCTAAGTGGAGGATTTGAAAACATACTCACTGTTCTAATGTTTTCAGGATCTGGGACAGCCGTGTGACACAATTCTGGCTGATGGAAAATAACAGGAAGACTGAAAGTCTTCTACATCCTTTCTATAAGGAAGGACATACAACTGTGGCTTTTTCTTTTAGGTCTGAATTAAGCAAAAATTTCTACAATGGGCTAGATAGAGATATTTAGTCAGAGGCTAAGATTTGCACTATGAATTTTCAGGAAGAAATGCACTTTTCTTGAGAGACATGGAACATTAATTCATAATTTGTAATTATTTGTGAAAGACAGATATGCTCTAATGTGTGGCTCTAGCCCACAGTTTGATTCCTCTGGCCCTTTCAAAATTGTGATTGCAATCCAGACAAAAATCTTAGTATGACGCCTTAGTTGTTTCACTGCAAGTAGAAAAACAAAGAGCTAATAAAAAGTTAGAAATATCTCATAATCAGCTAATTATTATGCTAAAGAGCGATAATCACACCTAATGCCCAAGCTCAGCACACTACATAAAATAATAAAGCATTTTCTTTCTTTTTTTTAGCCCCTCTCAGCCATTTCCCCTTCTTCACTAATGCCCTTCTTTTTCTTCAAAACTTTTAGAGCTTCAGATTCATCTCTTAATATTAATTGAGCTTTTGATTAAACATTAGATTTATTTACTTACTGGATTTCCAAATTCAAATGATTAAAGGGACTAGGTAGGTAATACAATATAAATTAAAATTAAAAAGAGGAGCTGTAATAAAAAAGAAAGCACATATCCCATTCCTGACTCAACCACTAGTGAATTCTGCTATCATTTTACTACAAGTTCTCATGTGTGTGTGTGTGAAGTCACATTTCAATATGTAAGTGAACTACTACAATTTCAGTTGTTGGCAATGAATTCAGATTAATCTATTTTGTGCAAGGTAATGCTTGTGGAAGTAAATGACATCCTTCTCTGCTATATTCAGCCTGATAGTCTTCTGTTTTATTTTAACTTCAGCTCTATGCAGGCAGAAAGTAGAATGCACACAATGATACTATTTTATGTCTCATCTTTTTTATCATTCTTTTAAAGAAGTAGACAACAGCTGTAGTTCCTCCTGCTCATTCTGAACACTTTCATTTGAATTTGTCACATTGGTTTGCAACTGGAAGGGCTTTGGCCCCTGGGGATATTTTATATTGCCACAGCAGAGGTAGAAGGTGCTATGCACCTACTGGGCAGTAGGTCAGGCCTCTGCTAAGGGTCCTGCAGTACACAAGACAACTCTCCAATACACACTTTTCTGGCCTTACATATTATTGGTGCATAGATGGAGCGACTTAGTTATCAAGAGCCCCGAGTGTTTAATGCATTCTAAAATTCTTGTAAAAGGTGCATATATGAGACACTGGATTGAAAAAAACATCATCAGAATTTGTGAGGGGACATAAGAGGTTTGGGGTGGAAGAGAAATGATGCCCATGTGTTGGAATTTTTAATTTTATTCCTTGTCTCAGTTAGTGAAAAACAATCTGCATTGGAGTTCCTAATTTAACTTCCAAGATTGTTCTCATTACCTTCTCAGACTTGAAATATTGGAAGAGGGAGAAGAGCCAACAATAATGGAAAACCAGCCCATTCTCTTTTTCTCTGCTTTAGACCAAATGTTTTAGAGTCGATGATTCTTCCAGCGTATGTGCATTTTGAACTCAGATTATTCTATCTAGATGTCAAGATTCGCTATAATCATTAATACTGGATAGCCCCAAGGAAAACCCAGAATTTCTGACATTTATGAATACTAACATGTAATAAAGGCTCAGGAACTGCTATTACATGCATTACTACTGCTTTTCGGGGACTGTGGAAATGGAAAGTCACTCTTTCTCTTCCTTCCTTTTAGGCAGCCTGCTCTTTTATTTATTTTCTGGTCCTTTTGCTCATGAGTTGGCCATTTTACTCAAATGGCTTAGGACTCAGAAATAAACAGTCACTATACTGAGAGTGTTGTGTCCTTACAAGTGGAGAAGTTCATTGGATGATTTTTTTTTTTTATGTTCACTCTCAGTCCCTCCATTGAGTCTATTCCAACTCATCGTGACCCCATAGGAACGCATAGAACTGTGCCCTGTGAGTTTCGGAGGCTGCAACTCTTTATGAGACTTCCATTTTTTTGTTTTGTTTTGTTTTGTTTTGATTTTTATGTTATAAACTACTCTATAATTACTTGGGAACTTAAGCTTTACTAATAAAAATATTTCCAAAAGCAAATCTCCTGATGAAATAGCTATCTGCATACTTAACCAAGATGCATAAGTCCAGCACTGCTCGCTGCTTGAACTCTCTGCTCAGGAATCATTTAGTGAGAAAGGTCCCCAGCATGCAAAGCTGTTTGCATTTTCTACTTCATAATTGCTGTAATTTATTTGCTTACATTTTCTACAGATACCACAAGTGGGAAATAGACTAACATCAGTCATCACTACTATGTTATTAGGATATGTTATTTACATTGCAAATTTAAGGGCAACTGGGTATGGTTAGAACACAGAGCATGGACAGCTATGTAAATTTACCCCTCATTTTGAAATGATTGCTCCAATCGATACTAGGAACAAATTTCTCATCATGGTCACATTCTTTTGTTGTACATACAGTTTTTAAATCAATGAAAAAGATATGAGACGTTTCTTGAAATAAAGTAAGGTTAACTAAGTGTATGTACCTGTTCCATCTTACCCACAAATTCAACTTAAGAACAAACTCACAAATAAATCTCATTCAAAATGCAGGAACTGAGTTTACTTTTTAAGGTTTTAAGAGACGACTGGAGGGAGTCAGAGGTTCCTAACCCTGCCAAGCTTCACACTCATTTAATCTCAGATAATCCTCAGCTTGAAAGGTTTAGCTCATTGTTAATATGACCAATACAGTTAAAATTAACTGATCCTTTTAAAAGCAAAGTTGGAGGAATTTTAACATGATTTAAATATCTATTATTCCCTAGATATGCTTTTGACAGTTTTTTTTCTTTGACTTAAACTTTGGGAGACCATTCTGCTAAGCAGAACCCACCCACCCCTCTCCCCAGTTATTTGGTAAGGCATTTCTTTTGTATCTCACTGGTCTGGGTACCATTAGGTGCTGATGTGATTTGGCTGATTTTCATTGGATATGGGTAAATGTCAGGGCTCTGGGCTTCTGATGGAGAACCAGAATCTTGGAATATGTCACATGTGCTGACGATGGTCAGGTCTTTCTTATATTCCAACAATAATACCACCTTTTGTCTAAACCACCTAAGGACACCAGTGATTATGCTAGGCATCCTTCCTTAAATACCCTTTGTTCCTGGTACTCAAGGAGATCATCTTACCTCTTCAGTAGGCTTTGTGCTACATAGCAGGCAATCCTTCAAGAATGGTTCCATCTCTCACAACCACCACTTGCCTGTCAGTTTGTCATTATGAAGTGACCTGTGTGTTGCTATAATGCCAGACGCTATGTCACTGGCATTTCAAATGCTACCAGGGCCACCCAAAGTAAACAGGTTTCAGCAGATTTTCAGACTAAGAAGAGAAAACAAAGAAGGAATCAGCTAGCATTGCTGAAAATCATTGTTTTTTGAAAATTGAATTTTCTTTCAATTCAATTAAAAAATCATTTTATTGGTACTTTGTTCTATTAAATTGGCATTCCATGATTCATTACTGCCTGACACGATCACTGAAGACAAATGTGTACATAAGCAAATGTGGTGAAGAAAGCTGATGGTGCCCGGCTATCAAAAGATACAGTGTTTGGGGTCTTAAAGGACTTGTAGATAAACAAGCAGCCATCTAGCTCAGAAGCATCAAAGCCCACATGGGAGAAAATCTTATGCATCATTTTGAAACCTAGTCAAATACCGAAGGCCTAATAAATGGAAGCAGAACATTGTAAGAGATCGTGCCAGAGGATGGGCTCCTGGGTTTAGGGGCCAAGAAATATGTGACTGAGGGCGAACTGCTTCCTCAGAGTGGAATTGACCACAGTGATGTGAATGGAGTAAATCCTGTGGGAGTGGAGCTTTAGTGATCTTCATTTGCAGATGGAGAAAAAGCTACCAAATCTGCTAATAATGGGAACTTGGATTGTGCAAAGTATGAATCTAGAAAAACAAGAAGTTATCAAAAATAAAGATTAATATAGTAGGCATTCGTGAGTTGAAATGGACTGGTATTGGCCATTTTGAAACAGAAAGTTTTCTGATTTATCAGACCAGAAATCATACAATCAAAAGGAATAGTGCTGTATTCATTGTCAAAAAGGACACTTCAAAGTCAGTCTTGAAGCACAGTCTGTGATGGGATTATATCTATCCACCTTCAAGAAAATTCAACCAATCAATACAACTATTACTCAAATCTATGCACCAAGCACAAAGGCTAATGATAAAGAAATTGAAAAAATGTTACCAATGACCAGTCAGAAATTGATCAAACATGCAATCAAGATGAATTGATAATTATCGGTGATTGGAATGTCAAATTTGGAAACAGAAGAAGGAATGGTAATTGGAAAATGTGGAATGGTGATAGACATTAAGCTGGAGGTCATAGACAATTTTGCAAGAGTAAAGACTTGGTTGTAGTATATATCTTTACGAACAACACAAAAGGCAGTTGTACACGTGGACTTCTCCAAATGCAATACACAGAAATCTATGGGAAGAGGCTTAATAATAGCAGCTAATGGCAGGCCGGGGGGGGGGGGGGGGGCTGTGGAAAGTCCATTATATGTAAGTTCAGGTTGAAATTGAAGAAAATTGAAACTAGTCCATAAGAGCAAAAATATGACTTGGATTCTATCCCACCTGAATTTTGAAAATAGTTCTGATGCATTGGACTCGAATGAGAGATTTGGTGAGCTGGGGGAGGACATCAAGACCATCAAGAAAGCTAACGGGCATTAAAAAGACAGGAACAAAAGAATCAAAATAAATACCGAAGAGACTCTGTAACGTGCTCTTTGCATAGAGTTGCTAAAGCAAATGGAAGAAATGGTGAAGTCAAATAGCTGGGTGGAAAATTTCAAAGGGCAGCTAGAGGAGACAAAGCCAAAGTCAAATATTATAATGAAATGTACAAGACCTAGAATTAGAAAGCCCAAAAGGAAGAATACACTGAACATGTTTTAAGCTAGAAGAACTCAAGAAAGAATTCAAGTCTCAAATTGCAAATAAGAACATAAAAGAAGGAATAATAAAAACTAACTTTTCTTTACTGAGAAAAGTCATTATAATATGGAAAATAAATCTTATCATATATTAGAAATGATAAACTATATTTTGACATAAAAACATGTCCAAATACATACTAGAGAGTCTCCCAATCTGTGCTTTAAAGGGGCGGTGTGGCTGTACTGCCTCCCAAGACAGAGTTGTTTGTTCCACAGCAGTCCATGGTACATTCAACATTCTTCAGTAATACCATAATTTAAGTGAATGAATTCTGCAATCTTCCTTATTTATTGCTCAGCGTTCATACACATATGAGGTGATGGGAGATACCATGGCTTCGATCAGGTGGAATTAAGTCCTCAAAGTGACAGCTTTGCTCTTTAATACTTTAAGGAAACGCTGTACAGGTGTTGTACCCTGTGCAGTATGTCACTTGATTTCTTGACTGCTGCCTACATGAGCACTGATTGCATCCTGACCTGGGGACAAAGTAGATCATTATTGAAACAATTCATAAAATTGGCATATATGTTGCAGCATACTCAAAAGCCTTTTTCCAATGTCGACTTTAATAAATACGTGGATGAAAACACTCTGACGATCAGAAATACACTGAAATATAGAGGAATAGAAAAGGACTATATCCTCATCACTCTCTGAAAAGTTAAACAAATAACTTGCAGTGTGTATGAAAAGAGAAAGTGATGCAGTGAAATTTTAAAAATGTTAACAATGTGTGAGAGTACCTAAATAGTATATAAGAGTTCCTAGTGTTCAAATTTTCTATAAATTTAAAATTTAGCAAACTGAAAAAGTTCTAAAATTAACATGTTTTACTCCATAAAATTAGAAGACATCCAAATTTATGGTTGGTTCATAACGTTGTCTTGTCGGTCAAGGAATATTTTACTAAGGAAATAAAAAAATTTACCCATGAATGAAACCACTGTTAGGTTAACATTTTTATTGCAGTATGTATCATACCATTTACTCTTAATAACTATTAGAAATTACGTAGAAGCTTAATATTAGGTCATCTTCCATAAAAGAAGAAACATACACTTTTCTGACGTCTGAGTCCTGAGACTCACTAGCAAAAGTGGAAAAGTTAGACAAAGATACATAACCAGTGACCTTACATGTCTCAGATATCATGATAAAGGCAATAGAAATCCATTGAAGTATTTTATGCAGGCATTATCAGGTTTAAATGGGCATTTCATAAAATTACTATATAGATTGAAAGATTAAAATTCAGTATCAGCAGAAGCAATTAAGACTGGGTTGCCATAATCTGGGAGAGAGAGAAAGGGCCTCGGGTTCACAAAGAACCCATCTGTAGGCTAAATGTATCTGAGGGGCATCAGTGAGGAAAAACTGAAAATATTCTGTCATTGACTCATGTGGTGGTCAGAGGTAGCGAGAAGTTAAGCATACATTTCATGCGATGAGAATACAAAAGTAAAAGTAGACATAGCGAAGAAGATGATGTGTTTCCTTGTTGATTTATAGAATGTTATTTCTCTGTTCAACAGTCAAGTTGAAATGGCCAGCCAGCCTCTGAAGATCAAGATCTGCCCTACAGGTGCAGACATCAGCATATAGATCACCCCTTCACTGGCTGAGAAGTGTTGAACCGAAGACTCTATGTATAGAATATTTGGAGCCTAAACAAAATCCATTAATAAGTGTCAGATAGCGGCATGGTCTTCTATTAAGACTATGATTTTAATAGAGAAATAAACAATTGTGGTATTTAATAACACACCGATAAATATATTCTTTGGTACTTTCCTAACTTCAACCAAATTTCATTTTCCTGAATGTTAATAGTAATCATTGATAAATGAGAAATATCTCTCTGGGCCAATTTCCAAGGGGCGATACCATAATTCTTCAAATGATATCAAATTTCTCCGCATGATCTGTGCTATCAGCATGTGAAATAAGGAGGTATCTGCAAAAAGCAGAGTTCTTCAGAGTTTCACTTGGCTGTTTTGAACCTTTCCCAAAAAGCAGATGAAAATGAATCTAACCCTAATACAATTGAGTTTTTTTATGGTGTTTTAAGAGTCTGGTCAGAATTGTATACATGCTCAACACATGAGTTCCCTAAGGATTCAGCAAAGTCTTTCTGATAAGAAATAACGGATAAGACTTCAGGTTTAAAGGGGTAAAGAAAGAAATGAAATGATAGACCTATCCTACTACTAGAGTACAAGTTATGAGAGTGTGTGAGTGTGTGTGCACGAGCATGGTTAGGGTCTACTCGTGGGGACTTGTGAGGAAATGGCATTAAACAAAACTGTGCTAACAGACCTGTGCCTAGTCACTAACTAATAGGATCAAAGAAGAACTCTCTAAATCGTGCCATACGAGTTATACTGACCTTGCACATGTGATTTTTCTGAAGCTTTGGCCGGCCATAATCTATTCTTTTTCTGTTAGGCACAGTGACTTTTATGCCATTCAGAGCAATTATAACAATTCTAATGACATGAATCATAACACATGAAACTTAATATGATGAAAAATCATTGTCTTTGAAAGCATACTCTTTAGCTACTTTTTCACATAATAATCATGGTGAATATACCATCCTATTTCCTGACAATGTGAATATATTGTAAATTTACTTAAATACATTTCCATGATATCTTTTAAATAATATGCCATCCAACTATGGTTGATGGGTTAGTTAGATTTACAAAGTCTAGATGTAGCTTATTATCCTGAAAATATTGACAACCAAGGTCAGGTAGATTACTTAAGGTAAATAAAATGTCACTTTATTAAAAGGAACTGAACATTTTCCAAGAAACAACGGTTCCAAGGAGAGTAATCTAAGATTTCCTCGTTGACATTTAAACAATGCCTTCCCACACGACAAGAGTTGAGAAAATAATCGATTACACCATATGTTCTTCTCTAGTTCATGCCCTCAAAGTCCTAGAGGATGAGTATACTTTTATAAATCTAAACAAATTAAATAAATGTTCTCACTTGTAACTCTGCTACCTTTTATCAAAAAAATGAATTACTGGCAAGGGAGCCACGGAGTTAAGAGACCCTGTAAACAAAAGAACAGAAGGCTGTCTAGATCTTCACACCAAATTAACAGAATGGAAAACAAGCCACAACAGATTAACAGTTTAGCCAAGCAGACAGTTAAATTACTGAGTTCTGTCAGGATGGCAAGCATAGAAAATATATATTAACTACCACAAAAAATCGCTAGGATATTTCAGAAAATTGGGGGCACATTTAAGAACTGTATGTATATGTGTGGATTGTGATAAGAGTTGTATGAGCCCCTAATAATGTAAAAAAAAGAAAAGAAAAAAAAAGAAAATGATTAGGGCAAAGAATGTACAGATGTGCTTTATACAATTGATGTATGTATATGTATGGATTGTGATAAGAGTTGTATGAGCCCCTAACAAAATGTTTTTTTTTTTTTTTAAACATTTTATTAGGGGCTCATACAACACTTATCACAATCCATACATAGACATACATCAATTGTATAAAGCACATCTGTACATATTTTGCCCTAATCATTTTCTTTTTTTTTCTTTTTTTTTTTCTTCTTTTACATTTTATTAGGGACTCCAACAACTCTTACCACAATCCATACATATACATACATCAATTGTACAAAGCACACCCATACACTCCCTGTCCCAATCACTCTCAAGGCATTTGCTCTTCACCTAAGCCCCTTGCATCAGGTCCTCCTTTTTTTCCCCCCCTCCCTCCCTTTTCCCCCCTCCCTCATATGCCCTTGGTAATTTATACCTCGTTATTTTGTCATATCTTGCCCTATTCGGGGTCTCCCTTCCCCCCTTCTCTGCTGTCCCTCTCCCAGGGAAGAGGTCACATGTGGCTCCTTGTAATCAGTTTCCCCTTTCCAACCCACTCACCCTCCACTCTCCCAGCATCGTCCCTCACTCCCTTGGTCCTGGAGGTATCATCCACCCTGGATTCCCTGTATCTCCAACCCTCCTATGTACCAGTGTACAGCCTCTGTCCTATCCAGCCCTGCAAGGTAGAATTCGGATCATGGTAGTTGGGGGGAGGAAGCATCCAGGATCTGGGGGAAAGCTGTGTTCTTCATCGATACTACCTCACACCCTAATTAACCCATCTCCTCTCCTAAGCCCCTCTATGAGGGGATCTCCATTGGCTGACACTTGGGCCTTGGGTCTCCACTCTGCACTTCCCCCTTCATTTAATATAATATATATATACACATACATATATACATATACACATAAATACACATACATACACACACTTATATCTTTTTTTTTTTTTGCATGATGCCTTATATCTGGTCCCTTGGGCACCTCGTGATCGCACTGGCCGGTGTGCTTCTTCCATGTGGGCTTATTTGTTTCTGAGCGAGATGGCCGCTTGTTCACCTTCAAGCCTTTAAGACCCCAGACACTATCTCTTTTGATAGCCGGGCACCATCAGCTTTCTTCACCACATTTGCTTATGCACCCATTTGTCTTCAGCGATCCTATCATGGAGGTGTGCAGTCAATGATATGATTTTTTGTTCTTTGATGCCTGGTAACTGATCCCTTTGGGACCACTCGATCACACAGGCTGGTGTGTTCTTCCATGTGGACTTTGTTGCTTCTGAGCTAGATGGCCGCTTGTTTATCTTCAAGCCTTTAAGACCCCAGTCACTATCTCTTTTGATAGCCGGGCACCATCAGCTTTCTTCACCACATTTACTTGTTCACCCATGTTGGCGCCAGCTGTTGTGTCGGGAGAGTGAGCATCATAGAGTTCCAATTTAATAAAAGTTTTTTAAAAAAGAATCTTGAGGCTGCCGGGCCAGGCCTCCTCCCTAGACCGGGACTCACGGTGCGGGCCGCGGCGGCCCATCTGCGGTCCCCATGGGAACCGGCCTGGGCGGGGCGCCGGGCACCGCAGCCCTCGCGGCGGGAAGGGCCCAACTGGCAGCGCTCTGGCCGGGGCGAGGCGGCCTTCTGGATGGGAAGACGCCTGGGCCGGGTGCCCCGCTTGCACCGTTGGCGATGGCCCGCGCACCGCCCTTGCTACCCTTGCAGCTTCTGATCAGTGACGACATAGCATCCAGTGGTGGACGAATAAACGAATGCATGACTGGCAGGAAGGGAAAGCTGCAGAATGGAAGAGGAGGCGCGATAGTTTTTCTGTTTCATTTCATTATTTTTGTGGAGCTTTTTTCCCGGTACATGAAATTCAGCAAAACCTGTGCCGGCCATTCATCTCCAAGCCCATCCCGGGGCAGATGAAGCGCGCCCACTGGAGGCCATCATGCTTGTCCCCTCTGGTGTTGCCTTTGTCCCCCAGCTTCTTCCAAGGAAAAGATCTCTCCCAGCTGCTTTGCTCCGGTCACCAACTGATGACCACACACATCACAACCACGACTCTGAAAGTCTAATTGAAAAAGTGTTTTCCAAATCCAAACCTCCGGCAGCTTTCAAGAAAAACATGCCTACCAACACTGACGCAGCAAGCCAGGAAACTCTATGGCGACAATAACTGACGAAGGCTCCTTGGGGTTATGGTATGACGGGGAGATTATGGGGATGGAGAGCTAGTAGCAATGAGTACAAGAAAGAAGGAAATGTTCTAAAATTGATTGTGGTGATGGTCATACAACTCTTTTTGATAGGACTGAACTACTGAATTGTAGGGTGTATGGATTATGTCAATAAAACTTTTTAAAAAGCAAAAAAAAAAAAAAAGAATCTTGAATATTCCTCTCCAATCTTATTTCAACTTCTGCTGGGCTCCCAAACATGAAGGCTCAAGTGTGAACATCTTGTTCCTGTGGGAAGATACACGGGCATGTGTGTTACAGCCCTGGCTGTGTGTCCCACATGCCTGGATTCATGACCAGTCTCCTCCCAATCCCCATCAACAGGTTTTATACATTTGTTTTCTGTTCTTTTTTATTGTTTTGTTGTTTAAAATTTTTTATCATGGGTACAGTAAATCAAAATTTCAAATTCACATGCTATCAGAAATCAGTACAGTTATTGAACATGGATTTTTAAAATTTTATTTATTGAGATTTTTCTCTTTCTACCACCAAGATTTCTGAAAACTTCCTGTAGATAGTGGACTCTAATACTCAGAAGAACTCTGCTTCATCAACTGAGTCCAATATATTTCATCGATCCAATTATGCTCTTTTCTTACTTGAATCCCATACAGTTACATCAAGTGATTTATTTCTTGCCAACCACTACAAATTAGTTAAGTAGGCCATCTCTTCTAAGATGTGGTAGTTACATAATCTGGTGTCAACCTGAGACTTAAGAGTGAAGGAGTGGAGTTTAGCCTGTCAATCAGGTCGCAGCTCGATGACCTCATTTAGAGCTGCTAAGGAGATAAATAGTTCACTGGAGGTGGGACACAGGCTCACTCCTTGTTGACATCCCTGTTGACAAGACATATGAGTTATACTAGAGTCCTTGACCTGAAGGAGCCACATGGAGACCCACGACAGTGCTGAGATATTTACACCACCACTGGATCCACAAGACTTTCCACCCACTAGCCTGGGATCACCCTCCATTCGGCATCATTGAATGGTTTCATGAGTCTGGAGAGAACTTTATAGATTGGTGTTGGGCATATGGGCTAATATCAAACATGGTTTGATCTGGACTGGGCTGGGATGTTTTTTCAATATTCAATTGCTCTTGTATATAAAGGTCTTTCTTATACACATATGAGTGTGTATGAATTTGCTTCTCTAATCAACCTAGATTTACTTCACATACTAAATGTTCACAGTTTTCACCCAACTTACTTCACAACCCAAAAGTAACAACTTAGGACAGAAACAAGAATCCTAATGTGTAGCTGAATTGAAAATTGTTGGTATCTGAAAAAAATGACTTAGGTCAGCATCTGATTTCCTCTGACTTCACAAGTGGGAATGAGGAGAATGACCACCAGCATCAGTCCTTGAACCAATTCCTATGCACCACAGATCAGACACTCTCCCACTCTCTTTCCTTTTCCACACATTCAGATGCCAACCATCCCTCCACGGTACTCACCACCTCTCTGCTGATGAAGCTTCTCCACCAGATCTCCAATTTCTAGCCCTCTGTCCCCTGAATAAATGAAGCTCAGTGCAGGGATCCCAGAGGCCAAATGGCAAGGAGCAACCTGGCTCTCCTCTGCCAGTGGCTATGAGATTCCCGGATTCCTTACTCAGAGGTGGCTCACCTCACACCCCGGCAGGTGGCAAAACCAAAAAAGCCCCCCCCACACACACACACTACGCATCCTATTGGCATGCCCCCCTGCCACCCACTCCCACCCCTAGTCAGTTGGTGGGAGTCACAAAGACTAGTCAGAAATGCGGTATACCCCAATACAATCCATGATACCACAGGACTTAACAGGTCTACTGAATTCATTTAAATCACACACAGGTATCTTGAACAGAAAATTTAAAAATTCCAAGCTCACAAAGGCTCATAAAC
Source organism: Tenrec ecaudatus (assembly GCF_050624435.1). Taxonomy (NCBI): domain Eukaryota; kingdom Metazoa; phylum Chordata; class Mammalia; order Afrosoricida; family Tenrecidae; genus Tenrec; species Tenrec ecaudatus. The sequence continues at coordinate 144,689,505 of NC_134538.1, read as the reverse complement.
AAAGAGCAAATTAAAGATTCAAGACACTCCCAACCACCATTTTTGAGCTCATTAAAGTTTCAGTAATTCAATTCATTCAGCAAATTTCTAACGCAGCTATTGTGCCAAACATGTGGACTAGATGCTCTCATGCATGACTATAATCCTCAATGTTCTCCTTTGAAAGCACTTTCTACAAAGAAGTGACGTCTGATGCTGATCCTGCTACATAGACGAGGCCATTTGAGGGGAGAGATATAAGAACAAGAAACCAAATCCTCTCACCTCTCTATGAATTCATAAAGTATTTTTCTTTTCCTTTTTTAGAAGAATTACAATATTCAGGCCATCGGCATGAATGTGGAAGAATTATAACCCAATCTTTTTAGAATCCTCTCCATGCACTCTCCCTATTCTATTTTCCTGTATTATCTTCCCTCACTGCCTTGCCCTGACACTCCAGATAGTTTAGTGAAGCTTGCTCAACTGTGGGCTATAATTGCTGACAAGGCAGATGGCTTCTGCTCTCTGAAGCCCAAACCATCCTGGAATTTCTTTCGTCTCCTGTAACTGAGGCATCAGTCTGGACGAGAAGAACAGAACATGGCAAGGGGTTGTTAACCTTGCTAGTCGAAAGAGCCTACTGTCTTTGTCTTTACTTCTAGCCACGAGCACGTCACAGGTGTTCTGAAGCACACCAGCACTATTAATGAGCTCCCAGAATGAGGAGATTTTGTTCTCATTCCTCAGAGTCTCGGGGCAGCAGGGTAAGCGATGGGTGAAAGCTCACTGGCTGGAACCCAATAGATGTTCCATCAGAGAACGACGAGGCGGCTGTATTCCATAGAGATTTACATCGCCAGAAACCCTAGGGAACAAACACCGCCATGCTGTCCTACCGTGTCCTGGTGAGGTGAACCAAGGTGACAGAAGTGGTTTTTGTTGTTGTTGCTGTTTCTAGGTTATTCCTCTTAGCAACTGGTCATGGCCTAGTGTATGCTTACAGTCAGTAGCATTTAAAATGTATTCTATATTTTTATAAATGCCTTACTTTTCTAAATGTTTGAAACCACTATTAGACACAACTGTGTTTCTAGGGTCAATTGAATTTTTATTTAGTATGAAGAGGAACCAAAGCAAATAAAACTCACACCCATGGACTTGATTCCAATGCACAGCAACTCTGTAGGACAAGGTAGAACTGGCCCTGTGTGTTTCTGAGACTGTAACTGTCTGTGGAAGTAGAAAGCCCCATCCTCCTCCCACGGAGCGACTGCTGACCTTGCAATCACTATACCACCAGCGGTTCATGGAGAGGGAAGAGGTTAAAAAAATTTTTTTAACTCATTCTAATAGACTTCATGCTCTTCAAAGCACTATTTTTGTGGCATAAACTTCATTCTCTGTAATCTTCAGGACTTTATTTAGTAATTCTAAATCTAGGAATTAACACTTAGTTCCATTCTTTTAAGTGGCAATTAACATTGCCAACTGAATAGGGAAAATCTTTGAAGACCAATTAACCCAGATCAACGACTATGTTATAGTTTCATCTTACTATCTGTATACAGAGTCCTCACGAAGAATTAAGGATAATTGCAAGGAACTGAAGTATTTTCAAATGAGCTACTGCAAAATAAAAATAAATATATGAGTGGGCTGTATTCATGATAGGAGATAGAGAACTCAGATGGTCTATATCAGAATCTTTTTCAGGTCAACTCTACTAATGCTCTGAAAAGACAAACAAATGATTTTCTTGATGCTGTTAGCAGGAAACTGAATATTTAAGCTAATTGCTTGACAATAAATTTGAAGAGTCATTGTGGTCCTTATTATAAAATCCTTAATTCTCTGTATTATTTTATTAGCGGCCTTGCCAATTTTTAATTTCACTAAATAGCCAGCCACTCAGATAAATGGAATTCGAAAGTTTATGATCTTCTTCTTCAATAGCAACAGAATAACTTGTTCTTAAAACTAGTTAGAAAGGTTGCTGAATCTTGCCTTGTGATCTAAGAATGGACATTGCATGATTTTGATTAATTTTTAAAACAGCACCAGTCAATGCTTATTTCAATGGATGTACAATGCCTTAAGAGTTAAGGGCCCTACTGGCACAGTGGGTAAGTGCTCAGTCGTGTATCAAGTGGTAGGAGGTTTCAACCCACTAGCCACTAAGCAGGACAAAGAGAAAGTAGTCTGCTTCTATGAAGCTTGCAGCCTTAGAAACCTCAGGGTCCTGTGCTTCTCTGTCCTGTAGGGTTCGCTTCGATGGCAGTGAGTTTGACTATAAGTTTTTAATAACAACAAAAATTTATCGTAGTGATGCTGACTCTAAGGGACTCCATGTGTGTCGGGGTAGAACTGTGCTCTACGAGGTTTGCAATGCCTGCTTGTTTGACAAGCAGATCACCAGAACTTTCTCCAGAGATGCCTCTGGGAAGACGCCAAGCCTTTTAGTTAGATACACTAGATGCACTTAGAAGCATTCATTGTTTGCACCACTGGGGACTCTGCGGTGCCTTCAGTGTGTCAGATGTCCACAGACGCATTTACTTCTAGTCCAATGTCAAAAAGTATGTGTTTGGAACTTCTCTACCTGTGAAAACGTGTTTATTATTTACCTATTTGTTCAAATTTAACAGTGAGTTTTCAAGAAAAAAATAGCCTAACTTCCCTGATGCATTTCCAATGGAAACTCTTTTTTACTTCTATTTTAATAGCTTCAATTTTTTTATAAAAGACTATTTTATCTAGGATTTTATGTCATTTAGCACAATTAGATGCATGGTCATTTAATTATGGTCAGTTAACCAGGGACAATGAGACGATTCCAGAATTTATCAAAGCCCTCTCAAATAACGTTATTTCTTTTTACTTCGCTGATGATAAGGAAGTTCAAGAGTTAATGTATGCTCATTTGGTTTCCCTATTTAAAAACTCTTGGTCCAAAGCATAATCTAAATCAGCTATATTTTCAAATAAATATATGCATGGCTCTCAAATCTATTTGGAAATGCATTAATAGCAAGGCACATCAATAGGGCTTCGTGGCTTTGCATATGTTACATTTATCTTGATACTGTCTTAACTGTCCACTGCAAAATCAATGATGCTGAATAGCATCCTCCGAGGTAGCGCTGCCTCTGACTGCCTTCCGGTCTCCCATTCTGACTCACAGCGTCCTCTTGGAAATAACAAATCTGTGCTGAAAATGCACACAGCCCGCCAGATCAAACTGGAGCTCATTTCAAAGCCTAGCACATCTCTAGCTTAGCCATAGTCATAACCTGGCCAACACCACCGGCTGTTGTTCCGTTGTTGATGACACTTCCCTTGTGAAATGGCAGATCTGGCTGCATGTCATAGCACAAGGACGGCTGGCATTGTTCTGCAAAGTATAACAATTGGAATATTTTAACAGCGTAAGCAGAGTTGTTACATAACAACTCTGCGATTTATTTGTTACAGATTAAATATTTCCGTTCAGTTTTAGGTCTGTTGATTGATGATTATACTTCTGTAAACATTCGCCTATCTCCAAGTGGATAAGGTAATCCTGATAAAATCATCTCTCCCAAACCCCAAACTCATCCAGTTTAAAGCTCTGTGTAGCTTTAAGACTAGATAGAAATCTAACTGCGAGTAAGGAAATTGATTTTTCAGAGATTGATGGGAGACTTGGGAGTTTAGCTGAGACGTCCTCAGAGGCATGATTTTAAGATTCTCTTGGTAGCCCTTTCCTTCCTGGTGATATGTTTTGTGTTCGCTCTCAAGAATCCCCATCCTCACATTATGACTAGATGCTAGGTGCTCACACTGACATAGTGACACTCATTCAGATGAAATGATGCCTAGCAACATATGGAGAGATGGATTTGAAAACAGTACAACGAGGGGCCACACAAAAGAAGGGGTGAACTGTCATAACCATTCAAAGGAACAAATAAAAGATATATTTGGTAACATCTTTAAAGTGTGTAGCTCTTATCACTCATAAACTTTGAAGACTATAATCTAACCCTCAGTGATAATCACTAAAGTCACTTTGATGTATAACTTTTCTTAAAGTATGTACACATGCATTTGTATGCTATACAAAAGCACAGCTCTATTTATGACAAAATATTGTGATTATTTCTCCATGATGTTAACTGTTCCATGTTATGGAGTCACGCCCACACAGACCACTGACCCACAAGCAGCTGCAAAGTAACAAAGCAAAACTTTATTACAGAAAGACAAAAAGACAAAAGACAAATCCGGATTTGGGCTACAGCATGGCCACACAGGGTCCAAAGCTGAAGCGTTGGGCCAAATTTTTCTTTCCCTTTTATACACTTAAAACCAGCAAGGTGAGGGGGGTAGAGCAAGGAATGGGAAAGGGTGTTTACACAAGATAACAGGGATGCAGGTAGTTCTGCAAGTCCTGCTCAGCTTATCTTGGACCAGATGATCTTGCAAAACTTCTTGCTTACATTTACAAGCGAATATAAGCAAGGTCACAGTTACTTGCTTTTCTAAAATAACATACCTCTCTTAGAATAGGGGATGGCACTTAAGCTTTTTAAAATGGAGTAACTTAAGACAAATTATTTTATTCTATTAAGGCTTAACATTCCAACATGCAGGTATTAATGGTTGTTCGGTGAATTGGTGAGCAGCATTAATTTAGCCATCTCAAACTGTGATATAGTTGAACAATTTACCCAACTTTTTTGATTGCTAACAATTCTTTGATATATACGTTTAGTCATACATATTTGGAAACACCTTCAATTACTTTGATAGGACAAATTACTATGTAACTTGTTAGTCCAATGGAAATAGGCATTTGAAGTTTTTAATATACATCATTGAATTAAATATGCACAAATGTATTTGCTACTAACACCACTGGTGGTAAAAGAAAGGGCATGATTCTCTGCATGTGTATTTGTTGTTGTTGTGAAGTGACATCCAGTCAGTTCCAACTCAGAGCGAACCATGCACAATAGAACAAAGCACCGCCCAGTCCTGCACCCTGCACACGTCATTCTTTCGATTGAGTCCACTGTTGAAGTTACTGTCAAACCATCTCATTTAGGGATTTCCTCTTTGTCACTGCCCCTCCTTTTTCCCAAGCATGATGTCCTCCGGGGCTAATCTCTCTTGACAAGATGTCCAAAAGATGGGAGTCTTTGTCTCACCACCCTTGCCCTACTTCTCCCAAGATAGATCTGCTTGTTCTTCTGGGAGACCATGGTACTTTCAATATTCTTTTCCAAAACCGTAGATCAAATGCATTGATTTTTCTTCAGTCTTTCTTATTCAATGTCCAAGTTTCACACTCATATGAAGTTTTTGAAAACATGCATGCTTAGCAGTACTGAATATAAAAAGTTTCAAGTTGTCAATTTTACTCAGTAAAAGTAGTTATCGCATTCTAACCTATAGTTCTCTGTCTGTTTATGAGACTGAACATTTTTCATGTATAATGATTATTTGAATAGCTCCTTCGACATCTCACTTATTTCCTCTGATACTTAGATTTCTAATTAAGCCGACTTAGGTTCTGCCCAATAAGAATGGGGAAGAAATCCCACTGACAAGACTGAAATCAGATGGAAATCAATTAAGCGTGAGTCATTCTAAGAAGTCAGTGAAGAATGGAGACTTGCTCATGTCAACATAGTACAGAACCAACTAGCATCATTCTGCACAGTCTTTAAAGCGAAGTCCTAACTACCCACTGAGAACTCTAGATGCTTACCTTTAACACCATCAACCTACTACCTTTCTAGTTGACTCACCTGGAACCACTGGCCGATTTCTTCCTAACCATACTTTCTGATATCCACTTTCCAAATGCTACCTGGACGACCTGGATTTTGTTACTTTTCAACATTTTAAGGAGATAGTGTGTAGCAGATTTACCCAATGCAATCAGTTTCTTGATCTCTTGACTTCTGCATCCATGAGCTCCAGTTAATCTGACCTGTAGTGTCCACCTAAATCCCCTTCCCTGGTATATTGAGTAGCCGTCAATACCCTATACATCTTAACAGAATTATGTGCCAAGCCCTTCTTCCATGGCTGTGGGAAACAAAGATTTCTCCCAAGTTGTCTCCCCCAAATGTATGCCAAACTTAGCTGCTTGGTGGTACACATGGTGAATGACTATACACTTGGAGATCAACAGAAGTAGGTCAGGGTTATCAGCCATCTAGAGCAAGCAGTCACCACTGTTTATCCCACAAGCAGGACCCACTCCCTTCTGATAAGGATAGTAGTTGACTGTTTCCTTGTAGGCGACCCCAGGGAGGCAGCCCACCGAAGGATGACCAAGGTTAGGCCGCCTTCATGAATCTAGGGTCCGCCCTTCTTGTCACACGCATACCCCTAGTCCCTCCACTTCCTATCATGAGTATACCCCTAGTTCATCCTCTTTCTGTTACACCAATGCCCACTGTATATCTCCCTCCTATGTATGCCAATTGTACTCTCCCTTCCTGTGACATGTAGTTACCTGTAATCACACCCCCTAAGTAGGCACAACAATGAACATCATCCTCCACCCTCCTGCCTTGGTTAGCAGTGAACTTCATCCTCGACCCTCCTTCCAGGTCTCTGGCCCATCTCACCTCAGCCCACACTGTGCATGGACCTGGCTGGTAAGATCATGGCCATCCAGGAGGTGAGCAAACTACTACGACATGCGTCTGACTTCTTTATTTGACTCCCCCCTATAGCTCATGCTCTCAATGACTTTACTGTAATCTTTATATATCTTAACCGTACAATTGCGCTTACTGAACCCGTGATTAGTTGTGGGGGGCTTGCCTTATTCCCCCACACATTGCTCTCCTCCAATTTTACCCCCTTGTCACCCAAAAAACAATTTGATTAAAGGAGATTTGTCCATCAGCATTCCCAAAGATTTTTAGTAATCTGAGAGACAATTCCAGAAGAAGAGGAGTAATTAATGGTAAAAGTACTTAAAAGGTTAAAATGAAAAAAACTGGGGATATTTATCTTGAAATATTAACTAGGATTATTAAAGATGGAAGAGACAATAAAGACTGGGAAATCTGTTTGAAAGTTAATGCTGAATTCCAAAAGAAAGATGATGAAAGTTGGAGGCAAGGTTGTGGGAGATGTACTGGAGAAAGAAGGAAATCTAAAGATGTCATATATCAATTTACAAATGTGATGACTGAATCTGTGGTGAGGGGTGGGCGTGAGGGTTGAGAGTAAAAGAGAAGAGAAACCAAGAATATAGCTGAGATTCTTTGAAAGGGACCTTGATTATGGTACTCGTTCATCTTTATCCTATCAGTGTTTCCATCTACATAGTTCACATCCATCCAAGGCCATTATTTTTAATTCTATGTGGTTATTTGGTATTAGAAAATATTCCAGGATCTCAATGATTCAGTTGATATTGGGCATCGGAACATGTAGGCAAACTAGAAAAAGAATAAGAACGTGTTAGAATTTCTAGGATGACAATCATTTCACTCTTCTAATTAGGAATACAGCCTAGGGTGGCTTATTTTAAATGGACCCCATTTATTATTGTATACCCTTAAATGAATCCTGCTTCTGCCTTGACATTTAAGAAAGAAGCTGGATGGAAACTTAGTTTATTTGCTCATTCTGCGAGGGGGCATGCTGCCGACCAGAGTGCAGGCTCTGTGAGGGTATGTTGTTCCGCTTCACTGCTGCTGGAAAGGGATCTTTGGAGACATCTTCGAGCTTAACTACTACAATGGTTAAATATAAACTATCCATTTTTCAAAAGCCCTGCTTCTTGCATTTATTTATACTTTATGCAAAGTACAGACATCACCCTGGGCTAGTGCTTATTTATTTACTCCTTAGTGTTGGCCAAGTCATTCAAGAGGCAATAAATAGGAATCAATGAAAAAGGTAAGAAAGTGGTGTTGTTTTTGATAGGTGCCATTAAGTCAGTTCTGACTCATAGTGATCACATATAAAACAGAACTCAACACTCTCTGGTCCACCATCCTCTTCACAATCATTGCTATGTTTGAAACAATTGTTGCAGCCGCAGTGCCAGTTCATTTCATTGCTATCCTTCCTCTTTATTGCTGATCTTCTATTTTACCAAGCATGATGTCCTTCCCCAGCGGCTGGTCCCTCCTGATCAAATGTCCAATGAACAAATCTCCCCAATTTCACTTCTAAGCGGCACTCTCTCCTTCTTCCAAGATGGAATTGTTAGTTCTCCCGGTAGATTCAATTATTCTTCACAGTCATTACAACTCAAATATACAAGTTCCTTTTTGTCTTTCTTACTCATTGTACAGTTTTCACATGCATGTGATGGGATCGAAAATATCATCACATGAGGGAGTCACATCTTTGTCCTCAAAGTGGCATCTTTGCAGGAAATTATCCCAATAAAATACATAACTTGATTAGTTAACTACAGTGTTCATTACACTTTCAATAGAATACAACCATGAAAATATCGTAATACTGTTTATTGGTTGAAATAAAAGGATTTTTGTTTTCTTTTTGTCAAGACATAATCCACATTGAAGGCTGTTTTGTTTGGTTGGTTGGTTGGTTTTGTTTGGTTTTATCTTTAGCAATAAGTGCTTCAAGCACTCCTCAATTCCAGCCAACAAGGTTGTGTCATTTGCATATGCAGATTGTTAATATGTCTCTCTAAGCCTGATACAAAGTTCTTTTCTATATAGGCCAATTTCTTGAATTATTTGTTCAGCATACAGATTATACAAGTATCCTCTTGTTCAAATGGCTGCCTCTTGGTCTGTGTCCAGGTTCCACATGATCACAATTAAGTATCCTGCAATTCCCATTCTTTGCAAAGTTACCCATAATTTTTTATGGCCTTCACAATCAAATGACTTTGCATCGTCAATAAAACACAGAGAACTATCTTTCTGCAATTCTCTTCTTTCATTCTAGAGCCATCTGACATGTGTACTGCAGTCCTCATTTCACCACCTCTTCTGAATCGGCCTTTGTCCCCGGCAGTTTCCAGTTGATGTATGGCTGCTTCCATTGTTGAATTGTCTTAGCAAAATTTACTTGGATGTGAGATCAATGATATTGTTCAATAATGTACATATTATGTTGGATGATTTTTCCTTCCAATGGACATGGATGTGGATCTCTTTCAGTTAGTAGCAGTCTTCCAAATATCTTGGTTTAAACCAAGTGAGTGCTTCCAGCATTGCACCCTTTGGTTGAAAGATCTGTTGGTATTCCATCAATTCCTAGAGTCTGGCTTTTCATGAATGCCTTCAGTGGGGTTAGGCATTTTCTGTTATAATCTGTCCTTGATCATATGCTACCTCTCAAAATAGTGGAACATCAGTAAATTCTTTTGGGTAGTATTTCTCCCTGTGTATTTCTGTGTATTTCTCCCTGATTCTTTTGGTGCTTCGTGCATCATTTTGCCATAGAATTCTGCAATGTTGTAATTCAAGGCTTGAATCTATTTCTCTAGTAGTTCTATCTTGAGAAATACGAAGTGTGTTCTTCACTTTTTGTTTTGAACTCCAGCTCTTTGCCCATGTCATTAGAATACTTTAGTTTCTCTTCTCTAGCTACCCTTTGAAATGTACTCTTCACTTCTTTGACTTCATAATATTTTCCAATTACTTTAGCTACTACACATTCAATAGTAAATTTCACAGTATTTTAGGTTTTGTCTGTCTTTCATGTCTTTGTAATAACCTTTTGATTTCTTTGTATATCATGTCCCTGAAGTCATGCCCCAATTCATCTGGCCTTCAGTCATTGGTATTTAATGTATCAAATCTCTTCTTGAAGTGGTCTCTACATTCAGGTGGGATATACTCACAGAAATATTTAGGTTCTCTTGTCTTAGTTTTGACTTTCCTCAACTTCAACCTGAACTTGTATATGAACAATTGATTGTTACAGAATTCACTTATTTAGCTGTTCTAACTGATGGTATGGTCTTTCTCCACTTTCCTTTACACAGCTATAATCTATCATATTCCTGTGCCATCAACCCAGCCAGACTCATATGTACAGTTACCATTTAGATATTTCTAATGAATATCCTTTGGTATTGCAAAATTCTGTCATAGATCAATGGCATCATTTCTATTACTACCATATTTTCCAACAACGGGTCTTTCTTCTTTGTTTCCAACTTTCTCATTCCAATCACTAGTAATTATCAACGCATCCTTATTGCATAGCTGATCAATTTCAGACTGAAGAAGGTTATAAAAAACTTCAGTTGTTTCTTCTTGGACATCAGTAGTTGGTGTGTAAATTTGAATGAATGAATAATAGTCCCATCTACTAGTTACCTTGTGGGTGTTTGGAAATTATCCCCTCACTTAAAGCATTTCAAGTTATATATTGAAATTATGTTTTACAATTAATTCCTCTCCAATTTTTCCTTCTTGGTATTTTAAATCGGGAATTTTCTGATTCAAAAAGGTCTATTTAGATCTAATTATGTTCATTATCGCCTAGGATATTGATCTTTGTACATCCCAATTTATTTTATTTGACAACTTCTAATTCCTAGATTCATACTTCATGAATTTCATGTTCTAATTATTAATGGAGGTTTTCAACTGTTTCATCTCATTTTTAGTCTTGACACATCTACATATGTCAGTCCCCAAAGCTTTGGCATCATCCACTTCACTGTTATGGACCCTGTATGGGGCACCACCTCTTTTTTGGTGCATTTGAAGTCCCTTCCAGTCTAAGAGGCTGTTCCTCTAGTGTTCTATCCACTTCCAACACAAAGGGCTCATATTGCAGCACTACGTAGCATGCTCTGCTGTTATCCAGAAGGTTCTCCCTGGCCAATGGTTTTAGAAGTGTATTACCTATTCTCTCCAGTCTGTCTCAGGATGGAAGCTCTGATGAGACGTGTGCACCACACGTGGCCCTGTCCTTACTGTAAATAGGTACAGCAAAGCTCTCAACATCACACCGCCTGTCGGACTCTACAGTACAGAAAACTGACGGGAAATGGTAGAGGGAGGCGGCATTGTGTAGTAAGTTCTCTAGTTCAGCAAACCTGGATCCCCATCTTTGTGCTCTATGAATAAATTACTTACATCTCTAAGACTCAATGTCCTCTGAATAATAATAATAATAATAACAATATCTACTTTAAAGGGTTGTTGCAAAATTCAAGTAACAAAGGTTATGTAAAGGGTAGTACTTGATATATTTTGTCCCATTATAATCGCTATCAGGCTAAAAACCATGAACACTCTCAACTAATGATCACAAAAATTCTCAAAACCAGATTTCTCTCTGTATTCATTTCCTATGGGTAATATAGCAAATAACCACCAGGTCGGGAGTTAAAAAACAAAAACCACACATAGAAAAATTGATTTTCCCACAGCTCTGGAAGCCACGGTTTAAGATATCAGCTGGTTGTACGCTCTATGAAGACTATAGGGGACATCTGCCCTTGGCTTCTCCAGCCTCTGATGGCTGCTGGCCTTCTGTGGTCATGGCCACATCTCACTTTTCCCCACCTTCATACTACTTTTTCTGTGTGGGTCACAAAACTGCCATAATTCTCTTTTATAAGGATACATGTCAAAGGACTTAAGAACCACTTGGATAATCCAGGATAAACTCTCCTCTCAAGCTATTTAACTTAATCACTTGACCCTCTAATGGAAGCAAATCATAAAAGCTAGGGATCAGAAACTAGATATTTCACTTTGGGAACCATTATCCAGTATCTTTGTGAGAATGTCTTTTTTTTAACTTCCTATTACCTCCTTTCTTCACTCTTTCCTATAGCCATGCCATTTGTTTATCCTCCAAGATGTAAAGATTTTGGCCACAGCAATGAAGCAAAAATGACAAAGTGTCAGGTGTTAATTCTAAGTTTCAAAAACCTGGAATACTTTGTCGGGTGTTTTCCTGGAGAAAGAACCAATCCATGATTATCTGATAGAGAATAAGAGGCCATGTACCGGAGATGAGATGGCCCAGCAGAGAGAGCCTGGATAAGCCAAACCCCTGATGTCCTAAAGCTGACCCCAGACAGATGATCAGCCCAGCCCAGCCTAGGTCAGCACAAGAATCAAACCACAAACTTGGAAGCAAGAAGAATACATTTATTATTGTATGTCCCTGAGGACTTGGGGTACTGCTTTATTGTTTTTATTCTGATTTGTTCCTAACAGAATTATTGTTCCAATAGATAACTGGTCATGTTCTCTATACAAAAGAGATATTGTACAGAAGATTGAGTAGACAGTAAACTATAAAAATAAAGCAAAAATCAAGACATGAAAATTATAAAAGTTACCATTTGGATATTTACAAAGTGACAGATAATATGCTATATTACATATATATGTATAGTGTATACATATTGGTGGTGGTGGTGGAGGTGGAGGTGGAGGTGGTGGAGGTGGAGGTAGAGGTGGAGGTGGAGGTGGAGGTGGAGGTGGAGGTGGAGGTGGAGGTGGTGGTGGTGGTGGTGGTGATGGAGGTAGAGCTGGAGGTGGAGGTGGAGGTAGAGCTGGAGGTGGAGGTGGTGGAGGTGGAGGTGGAGGTGGAGGAGGTGGTGGTGGTGGTGATGGAGGTGGAGCTGGAGGTGGAGGTGGAAGTGGAGGTGGAGGTGGTGGTGGTGGTGGTGATGGAGGTGGAGCTAGAGGTGGAGATGGAGGTAGAGCTGGAGGTGGAGGTGGTGGAGGTGGAGGTGGAGGTGGAGGTGGAAGTGGAGCTGGAGGTGGAGGTAGAGCTGGAGGTGGAGGAGGTGGAGGTGGAGCTGGAGGTGGAGGTGGTGGAGGTGGAGGTAGAGGTAGAGGTGGAGGTGGAGGTGGAGGTGGAGGTGGTGATGGAGGTGGAGGTGGAGGTGGAGGTGGAGGTGGAGGTGGTGGTGGTGATGGAGGTGGAGCTGGAGGTGGAGGTGGAGGTGGAGGTGGAGGTGGAGGTGGAGGTGGAGATGGTGGTGGAGGTGTAGGTGGAGGTATAGGTGGAGGTGGAGGTGGTGGTGGTGGTGGCGATGGAGGTGGAGCTAGAGGTGGAGATGGAGATAGAGCTGGAGGTGGAGGTGGTGGAGGTGGAGGTGGAGGTGGTGGTGGTGGTGGTGGTGGTGATGGAGGTGGTGATGGAGGTGGAGGTGGAGGTGGTGGTGTGGTGTTAGGTGTCATTGAATCAGTTGTGACTCATAGTGACCATAAGCACCACAGAAAGAAACACCGCACAATCCTGTGCCATGCTCACAACTGTGCCTATGTGTGAGTCCATTGATGCAGCTGTGTCAAGTGTCAATCCATCTTGTCTAGGGCCTTCCTCTTCTTTGCTGCCCCTCCACTTTACCAAGCATGATGCCCTTCTCCAAGGACTAGTCTCTCTTGATAAGATGTCCAAAGTACATGAGCTAAGACTCTCCACCATTGCCCCTCAGGAGCATGCTGGCTGTGCTGCTTGTAAGACAGATGTTTGCTCTTTTGACTGTCCATGATTTTTCAACATCACCATGGTTAACAGGCATTGATTTTCCTTTGTTCTTCAGGTGCATATAATCTTATTTCATTCTTAAGAAAAATCTTTTGAAGCAACTCATCCAAGAACACTTGGATTAAATGAAGAAATATGTGCAATTAATCCAATGCCTTATATATGTGTACTTTATATATATGTACTGATTGGACTCTAAAACCACAATTTGTAACTGATCTGTAACATTGAATTCCAGCAGAAATGTAATTCAAAATACCTGCCTGTTTGTTGAGCATAACTTGATTCTTATATAATTTCTTCGACAATTTAGGGATGTTGCTTCCAGAATACTCACTGTTATCAAGCCAATGCTGCCCCATAGTTACACCCTGTGGGTTTCTAAGACTGTTTATGGTAGTGGAGAGCCCAGTCTTTCTCCCAAGATGCTCCTGGTACTTTTGAACTGCTGACCATGTGGATCATAGTCCAACACATAACCATCACACCATCAGGGCTTCCTACGTTCTAGAAGAGTTATGAATTATTTCCCCAAGCTATCTTTGTTTACACTTATTAGGAAACCAGGAGCCCCAAGCCACAATAATAGATGCAAATTAAAACAGAACATTTTCTCATGCGGGTATGTCCTTTGTCTATGGCCAAGGCTGTAAGACATCCTAAAGGAATTCGAAAGCAGGCAGATGTCCCAGGACAATTGTGAGCTAAGTGATTCAATCAGTAGCTTTACAGAGAATGAGATAAATCAGTTGCAGGAGCACTTAATCTTCTGCCGTCAGAGCCCGGAGAGGTCAACTTTTCCAAAGGTCTAAATAATTGAGTTTTGTACAAATTATCCAAACAACACAAATGATGCCCAAAAAAAACGGAAAAAAGAAGGATGAACTCATTTTGGGGAAAAGATTAGCTCAGAGTTTGATGAGGATTGAGATATCACTCTGCAACATTCCTGGGAGAATTATGCTGGCCATTTTAAGAAACGTTGTCATCAACTTGACTGAATTAAATGTCCTCATGCTGTTTACGCCCCAGAAGAAGCAAGAGTCTGCCTCGCTACCGTCCAAGCTGCCAGTCATGCAGCGCTGAGCATGAACCCCGCATGAGTCACTTTTCTATCAGCTCTAATCTATTTTCACAGTGACAAACGAATCACAGAGATCAATCTCGACGCTGACTCTGAAAAATCTTCTGTGGGAATTTTATCAAGAGGATGGAGACAGGCAGCCTAAAATGTCACATGAGGAGACAGGCAGGGTGGGAGCGTAAATGGTACTAGATGCCGGGGCAGATTACTCCTATGCAAGGTAAACACGTGCTCCCTTGTGCTTCCTTACTAATGTGTAGTGAACAGTTTCACATGTGAGTTCTTTCCAAAAGCTACGTGAGCCGGCTCATCACACATATGTAAGGAAACACAAGTAAGATCAAGGAATCCATGCTTCCCTTACTCACTGGCTACTCCATCCCTGTCATGGATTGTAATTTGAGAAGATCCCTTGACTCTGTAGAAAGGGCCAGTGGGGTCAGGGGAGACAGTCAAACCTAGAAATGGAGTCTTGGATGTGGTGAAAAAGTAAGATAGTTCACTATAGATTAATAAGTAAGCAGGAGTAAGCTTGTGCTCACCTTGCTTACAGGATCACCTAAGTGTGGCCAAGTGCATTGAATGGGCTTCTGAGAGCCAGCTGGCATGGTGGAGAGCGCTCATGGATCTGAGTCCATCTGAGGTTACACGGCCTACGAGGTGAGAGGGTGAATTGCTAGATTGCTACACTACTTAGTAATTTCCTCATTGGTCAAATGGGAAAGACAATACTAGCTCCATCGTAAGACTGTTCTAGGTTTCCCTGAGGTACAAAAGGCTAATACACTCAGCTGCTAACTGAAAGGTCGGCTGGTTGAGTCCAGCCAGAGACTTCTTTAGAAAGAAAGACAGCCACGAGTCAAAAGTAACACCCCAAAAACTGGTAGGGGAGGAGATTGTTCTAGGTACTAAGCATCACATTTAGACTTTTATTTTTTACATTCTCATAGAAGTATTCATCAGAAATCAAGCCGGCAGAATCATGTCATAATAATATACACGATATGGCTCAGTACCATATACAACTATGTATATGCATATGTGTAGATGGCTACATGCACATAGATAGATACATATATTTGTAACAGATAACAATTAAATGTATACATATTTTAATAATAAAATATAGGCATATATTTGCAATAGATTAATGCATAGACATTTTCTGCTATTTGTGAAACACAGACATATTCTGCTATTTGTGAAAGCATATGTTAAATCCACCCTCCTAAATAAAGGACATTATTTTAATCGTTTCATTAGGGGCTCATACAACTTATCACAGTCCATACATACATCAATTGTACATTCATTTCCCTCATCATTCTCAAGACATTTGCTCTCTACTTAAGCCCCCAGCATCAGGGCCTCACTTTTCCCCTCCCTCCCCGCTCCCCCCTCCCTCATGAACCCTTGATAATTTATAAATTATTATTTTGTCATATCTTGCCCTGTCCAATGTCTCTGTTGTCCGTCCCCCAGGGAGGAGGTCACATGTAGATCCTTGTAATTGGTTCCCTCTTTCCAACACACCCTCCCTCTACCCTCCCAGTATCACCACACACACCACTGGTCCTGAAGGGATCATTCGCCCTGAATTCCCTGTTTTCAGTTCCTATCTGTACCAGTGTCCATCCTCTGGTCTAGCCAGACTTGCAAGATAGAATTCAGATCATGATAGTGGAGGGGGGAGAAGCATTTAGGAACTGTTTTTGTTTAAGGCATTGCCTCTTCTATTTCTTCTTACAATTTTTTCATCAATGATTCTGATGATTCTCTCCATAGAGAAGGGACTCGGTAGCTGTAGATAAACATGAACTGTAGATAGCCATTAGCTGTAGCTAACCAACCACTGAGCTTTGTATTATAAAGAGGAAGATGCTGATCATCTAGGTATCCTTGAGTACTTTTAGGGCACTGAAGGGTTCTGAACCACAGATGAAACCAAATAAAACATGTATTGACATCCTTTCTGCTCATTAATAGAGTTTTATGTTCTCGCATAACTCCTTCCCCACTAGAGTTTGAGCCAGTGCCTCACGGTCAATATCAGGCCCCACGGTCTGTTTTCCACTCATGAGTCAGAATGAGCGGGGCCATCCAGGATACCTCCATGGAACGGAGCCTGAACACTCTGGTCTGTCTGCTTATTAGACATAATTACTGTCAGGTTCAGAAAGCTCTTAATGGTTGCTGAGATCCCGTTGTTACTCATTAGAAAACTCCAGAGCCGGGAGCAATACGAAAGGAAACAAGTTTATTAAGGCTGATTTTGTATGCTGAGCAAATGCCCTGTGATGAGCACGTGCTGTTGTATTTCAGTTTATGCTCAATTAGCTGCCTTTGAAACGTACCAATGTCTACTGGTGTTGGATGAAACCGTGGTTCTTGTCATGCTTTCTGTGCCTCCGAAAGCCTGACTGTGGTTGGTTCTAAGCAAAGTAAAATGTAGATATGACTCGAGCTGAGTTTTCATGATGCTAGTGCAATTATAGTAAAATGTAACTGATTATAAATATTGAAAGTAACTCTTTCTGATTAGTCTCGGGAAATGAACACAATTTGGTCTTGGCATTGATTTATTTCATTCTTTTGTGTGAACATCACATGTCAAATAATCCCACATGTGCTGCAGAACTTTAGGTAACAAAACAATACTAATCAGTAGCTTTGAGTACCCAAGTTTGTTATTTTGTTTTTGTTTTTTTAAAAAAAGGAAATAGATAAATAAGGGACAATTACAGTCAATAAATTATTTTTAAATCATTTAAAACATAAAAGCACACTTTTAAAATAACAGGCTTTTTATATAGGCAATAAGTAGAGTAAGTTTACCATTACAGACGTACTTGTCTGTCAAGCTCTAGGAATATTTTTTAATTAATTTGAGCACTTTGAAAATACCAGTTTTTCCTAAAATACAGAGATCTTAGTTTATTAATAGAGCACCATCTTCTGGCAAATACTAAGAAAGGCAGATGGTTATGTACCCCCAAAAAGTATTGAAATCATTTAAAGAATTTAATGAAAAATTGATCCTTTGTAACAGATGTCTAGAATTGCATTCTACAGGGTTTTCTTAACATTTTTGTGCTATATTAATTTGCTACTTGTTAACCTTAACTTCTAACCTTTTTGAGGGAGTAAAAGTCAATGTCAGATTGCTATAACTTGGCTTAAATTCAATTAAACCTAAGAGAGAGAGAGAGAGAGAGACAGAGAGACAGAGAGTGTGTGTATGTGTGTGTGTGGGGGGGTATGTGTGTGTGTGTGTGTGTGTGTGTGTGTGTGTAACATATAAATACAAGGGAAACAATAGGCATGCAGTCGGGTAATCATAACTTTCTTGATGAACAAAGAACATTTTCCCTTGTACATTAGATATCAAGAGGGCATTCTATAAATAAGACACATAATACTGGAGTCACCCTATGTTTAAAAGAACACAATGGTAGTACAACCAAAAGATTGCTTTCCTAAACATACCTTCGCCCACTGCATTCGACTTGACTCCACCTCATTCATAGTCAGAATGCACAGGCCCGGAGACTATAAATCTGTACAGGAGCGGACAGCTTCATCCCAGCAGGGGCGTTTACATTGACAATCTGACACCTGAACTGAGTGCCACCAAGGCTCCTTAGGCATACCTTACCAATAGTTAAATATAAACAAAAGGCTAGAAAAGAGTCTTCTACATGTATACAGCAGAAAAAATCATGATGTCGTATCAATGACATGCTCTAACCTACTTAATATGTTAATAGTTAAAGCCAACCCATAAGAAAAAGGGAACTGCAAAAGACAAATAAGCAAATGATATTAATAAAAATATATAACTGAAGAAATAAAAATTGAACAAAGAAGAAATATAACCTAAATAACTAAGCAAAAAAAGAGAAAAGCTTTCAACCTCACATACAAATGGAACTGCAAACTGAAACAAAAAATTCCCGCTAGGTCTGAGATACAATTGAGAAAGAAAAAAAAAAGGGGAATTCATTTATGGTAGGCATGTAAGTTGTTACAGTGTTTCTAAGGAGCTATTTGGTAAAATAAAATTTTAAAACCATTTTAATATAAATAATATATCATTAGGAAGTTCAGAATGTGAGAAATGTGACAAAACATAAAGACCTAGCCTATTTATTTTTCAGTTTGGTTTGTGCTTTACATAGATGATCAGTGACAAATAGATTTTAAAAGGAGCTTAAAACTGGATTTTAGTACTTTGACATTCCAGCACAAAGACTTTTAGGTTGATTTTGACTTTGTAAGGTAGGGGACTAAGATCTTAGTGGAAACATGGCAGTACCAAGGATAATTGTCCATCCTTTGGACATACTCTCAAGGGAGACTGCAGGACCTCACCCTTGGTCAAGTGGAGGGCCATGGAAACGGAGGAAGATTCTCACGGAGATGGACGGACACAGAGACTGCAGCAATGGGCTCAAGCACAGGAATAATTGTGACCATGGGACAGGACAGGGCAGTGTTCTGTTCTGTGTGGCAGAGTCAAGGTTGGTCAGAACTGACTTAAAGGCACCAAAAACAAGGGTACTTGTAGACGTGTTGCTAAGATGGTACATTTTCCTGGATTTCAGAATTATTTTAAGCTCTGAAATGTTGCCTTTATTCAAGAATATATACTTAGTTGTATGAAAACAAATCATAATAGCCTTTGATGCTGAATGAAAAATTAACTTGAAATGTAAAGATCCAGGATAAGATTTGGGAGAGGTTGCCAAATTATTTGTCTTAATATCTTCCATCTTCCTCCCATTGCCATTTAATAGAGGCACTTGGGTGGGGGAGTTCAGAAGAGTCACAATCTCTCTCTCTCTCTCTCTCTCTCTCTCTCTCTCTCTCTCTCTCTCTCTCTCACGCACACACACACACACACACAATCGGTAGAGGTTAATACAGCAGCAATTTACAGGATCGATAAGAGAAGTATAACTAGAGAACTGGAAGCTGGTTAGAATATTTGTACTTCTGGCATATGGTAAAGAAAAAATATCCCAGGATACTACCAGTGAGGACTAAAAAATAAATAAGTACCTACAAATGTTGTAAGATGAGTAAATATCTACATCGTGTTGCTAGGTGCCCATCAAATCAGTTCTGACTCTCAGTGACCCTGTGAACAACAGAACAATACGCAGCCTCACAATTGTTCTCATGTTTGAATCCATTGTTGCAGCCGCGATGTTAATCTATCTTGTTGGGGGCCTTCCTATTTTTGGCGTCCCCTCTACGTTTACCTAGTAAGGTGTCCTTCTCCAGGGACTAGATTTTCTTGCCAACATGACCAAAGTGTGTTAGACAACGCCTCACCATCCTTGCCTTTAAGGAGCATGCTCACCATTTAAATCAGGGGTTCTCAACCCGTGGGTCACGACCCTTTAGCAAAATTACCATTATGAAATAGCAACAAAAATAATTTTATGGTTGGGTAGGGGTCGCCACACATGAGGTGTATTAAAGGGTCATGGCATTAGGAAGGCTGAGAACCACTGATTTAAATAAGTGTCTAACTCAAATTTTAATACTCTTGGAATTTGTGCGATGTAATCAAGATTGGATTCATGCCTTCATGAACAAGACCAGCCTGAGCTCACTGGTATATGTCTTAGTGTTCTCCATGTGTGCTTATTAATGGACACACAGGAGAGAATGATGCTGATGGGTAAGTAAACTGAGCTATGAAACATAGCAGTGTTGGTTCCATTACACTCCCATTTTTGCAAGGTTGGAGGAACCATTATGCAATGGAAATTATTTCTTCCCTTCAGCCTCTAAAATCAGCCCTTTTCTCTTTAGGATGTAAAATTTGGAGAAAATTGATTATGAGAGCTAGGCTAAAAGTTGAGCTATTGGGAACAATTCTGGTGCTATGGCTGAACAAAAATAAAAACAAGTTGACCCTCGAAGAAGGGACTAGAAAAGATATTTTCCCAAATCAAAGAACGCTGTGGTGCAGTGCTGATGCATTGTGCTGCTATCAGCAAACTCAGCAGTTTGAAACCACCAGCCTCTCTTCAGAAGAAAGATAAGACTTTCTGCTTTGTAAAAAGTTACACTCTAGGAAACGCAGAGGGGAAGCTTTACTCTGTGATGTAAGCTCACTGGGAGTTGAAGTTTATTCAATGGCAGTGAGTTAAAGGCTTTCGGGGGTTGTTTGTTTGTTTTGAGAAAACCTACAATGTGAAAGAATAAAATAATCTCAAAATATAAGATCGAGGTGAAACACCATTGAATCATGGATTGGTAAAATTTCAACACAAAGGAATAATAAATTCTGGGACAGACGAGCACTCAAACAGATTGATTTACCAGGTAAAAACATGTCCATGCTGTAACCAGTCTACTGCACAACTGAATGTGGTTGCTGCTATTATTGTAGCATTTCAAATGAAGTGATATGGAGCCCGCATGACTGGCTATCGATTAATTGAAAAGCAAGTAACCCTTTGTACCCAATTTTGTAGACGAGCATTGTTAGAGACGAAATATAAAAGTGTGTAAGTAAGTGCAAATTTGAAGGGAAAATAGGTTCAGGAACCGGGAGTGAATTTTACAAGTTTGTGCAGTAGAAGCGGGACCTTTTGAGCGAGCATTTAGAAATCATTGTGGACCTTGTAACACCTCCCTCTGCTCTCCAGAAACACATTTCCAATATCAACGCTGTTCACATGTAACAGACAGTTATCAGGAACGCATACTGTGCCAACCATACCCTAATTTGGTTGACTTTCCTAATAAGGCATGTCTGCGCATAACCAAACACAGGAAAGAAAGGTTCCTTTTTCTAGCTCATTGTGTCTCTTCCTCTTAGGGACCTAGGAATATATTGTCGTGCTCGCCACAGAATCCACATCTTGAGACTCTATTATAAATAAAGCTTTAGTCCAAGCTCCTTCTGTTAGTTCCAGTAATAAATCCCCTTGGATCGGATCAAAGACACACGCACTGTTTCCTGAATTCAGCACTTTCCACGGCAGCACTCTGAGGCACCAGCTTTATATCATCAGTGCGAAATCCAAGGCCCTCAAAATTTTATTCCAATGAAAATCCCAAGAATTATCTTTACTATCTCCATGTAATGTTCCACATACTTCAGGGTAGCTATTGTATAATTGCATCCTACTGCCTCCTGAGATCCACGTACCACATGATAACTGCCAACCAACTTGAATTCACAGCCAAATTCTAATTCTTTACTTCTCAGGGAGCTTGGAAATATCCTCATTTTAAAATCTGCTACATAATAGCAAGTTCTGTACCACTTTTCTCTAATGTCAATATAATGTTGCCAAGCGTGAATGTTGACATTTAATTATGGATGTTAAGTTCTGTCTCCCATTTCAGGTGTATGTCAGATATCACTACCTTCACGGTTTCATAAATGACCGCTTCCCTTCCTCAATTCAATGTGGTATGAATTATAAGATGATAAATATGAAGCTAGACCACTCTTCATTGGTTGCACACTTATACACTCTTTTTTTTCTTTCTTTCTTTTTTTTTTTTTTTGCATTCCAGAAGGTTCCGGATCACAGAAAATTCCCAAATACTCCATTCATCATTATAATCTCAGGCCCTCAAAGGTGTGATTTCAATAGTCAAAGGTGAAATGGAGCATAACAGATCATAACTTCTTACTAATTCATGATTTCAATTGTTAGGCCTAGTAACTGCGGGCATTTTTCAAAATGACAATAGCAGTGGCCTAATTTTAGGAGAAGTGCAGTCTAACTTACAGTGAAGCATCTATATCTGTGTGACTTTAGCCAAATAGAAAAAATGTGGAAAGGTGTGCTGGTGATAACAGGCATGTTTAAGGGTATTTTTGAGTAACAATTATATGTTTGTCTTCAGGAACTGAAACTAAAACGAGAGAGACTTCATTTTAGCATTCTTTGACCATTTAGGTCCTGTGCTGAAGGTTGTATCAAAAGTTAAAATTTGGTAATCAATTGTGTCTTAAACTCTAACCTTAGTGCTCAGCTGCCGTAAGCGCTTTACAGCTTCTCTGGAGAGTTATTGTTCACGGAATTCATGGCGTGAAATCACATGATAGCTAAGGTATGTGTACAACCCTCTGTAATAAACGCCTCCAGACAATGTACATAGCTAGCACACATGTACAGAGAACTCTAGCGTGGTTATAGAACTCGATTGAGGGCCGAGATAGACAAACAAATGCAGGCCACTTTCAAGAGAGAGAGAGAATTGAGAGCCCCTAAATCAAGTTTCTCCTGCTTTTTACCAACCATACCATTTACTACGCAGTAGGCTATTCAATGTTTTACAAATATATGTATCACACATTGATGACTTGCACTGCCAAGTCATTAGTCCTAACTCTTTTATTGCCGTTTTAGCTCCGCTGATTAATTGCATGTTCTGACAGTTTCTGTGAAATGTGTGGTGTACCAAATAATAATTATTGACTATTCAACCAGCAGCAGTGGGAAGCACAGCCAAAAGGAAATGAGTCCCAGATGATCCATCAATGGAGGCTATTTAGACTTTAATAATTTTATGTTAATTTTTGCTCCAGCAATTATTAGGGAATTTTGCCTTAAAAATTATAACTTCTATTGATAGCCTTAAGTATTCTCAGTGATCCATTTTAAATATATATAGATATATCTTCTCTATTGATTATTTTCATATGGTTATCTTATCAGTGGAATACATTGTAAGGCTGTTATTTTTTCAGAGGGATTTTCTATGTACCGAGTGCGGCATGCCTCAGAAGGGGCTTTGCTTTATCATGGGTTGAAGTTTTAGTTCCTTAGTCATGAATTTCTTTCTTCATAGTATCCCATTTGATTCCCTACTCTTGGATTTTTATTTGGGTATGGCATATATGCAGAGAGAGTCTCCGAGTGGACAGACATCAAAACCAAACTGTAACCCATAATTGTCATCCCAGCAACTTCTGTCTTCACTGATTTATTCCAACCCCATTGCAATTCAATCACAAGAGACACTCCAGTGGTTACACTTGAAACACAACACAATTGGGTTTTTACCTATGGCTGTTCAGTGAAATTGCAAATACAATTCATGAAGCTTTTATATACACTCTAGCTCCTTAACTCAGTCATGCAGAGAACCCAAAGGCATCTGACCTGCTAAGTTGCCTGAAAATATGGAACTGTCTTTCTGAATAGGTTTTTCTCTGAAACAGCTCAAGTATGGCTTTAGGTTTATTGTAGATTTCACTTGGAGGCAGTCGAGAAAAATAACATGCTTCACAGACTATCCCTGTTAATCTAATGATACTTTGGGAATAAATATAGTGTACATTTATGAAGGGCTTATTAAATGAAATTGTGTTTGCATATTCAACTAGCACTTCTGAGATATACAGGTGCCGCTAGAACCCCAAACTCTACATTGTTATATTTTAAAAATATACTTAAAGGGAAAAAATTATGGCATGAGGAACATTTCCCCAACTTGGGAGGAGAGAAAATATTCTGAGTATGATGAAGGTAAGGAATGTACAAATGTGCCTTATACAATTGATGTGTGTACGGATTGTGATAAGAGTTCTATGAGCCCCTAATAAAATATATTTTTTAAAAAAGAATGTTTCCCCAAATCAGTTTATTTACTTAGGAAATATTAAAACAGAGTCCCTGGTATATTGTTGCTGGATACTGCCAAGTTGGCTCGGACTCAGCAACCCTAAGAACAGTAGAAGGAAACACTGCTCGACCCCGAGCCATCGGAGCAAGGGGTCTTGTGTTTGAGCCCATAGATGCAGCCCCTGTGTCAGTCCATCTTGTTGAGGGCCTTCCTCTTTTCACCGCTTCTCTACTTTACCAACAGTGATGTCCTGCGCCAGAGACTGGTCTCTCTTGACAATATGTCCAAAATACATGAGAGAAAATTTCACCATCCTTGCCTCTAAGAACCATTCTGGCTGTACTTCTTCCGAGAAAAATTTTTTTGTTCTCCTGGCAGTCCTTAGTACTTTCAATATTCTTTGCCAGTACTACATATCAGTTACCTCCATTCTTCCTGGTCCAATACTCAATGTCCAGCATTTGTATGCATATGAGGTAAGGGAAATACCAGGGCTCAGATCAGGTGCACCTAGTCCTCATTGCTTTTAAGCACTTTAAGGAAGCCTGTGCAGCTTGTTTACCCAAAGCAATGCGCTTTTGATCTCTTGTTTGCTGCCTTCATGAGCACTGATTATGGACTGAAGCAAGACTAAATCCTTGGCAACATTTCCCTTCTCCGTTGATAGTTCTGTTATCGATTGGCCCCTAGTGAACAGCCCTAGTGGCATAGTGGCATGTGTTGGGCTGTGGTCCACAACACCAGCAGGGCAAAACTGCCTGGTGCTTCTCGGGGAAAAGGCAAGGCTTTCTACTCCCATAAGAAGTTACTGTCTTGGATTCCCACAGGAGCAGGTCTACTTACCCTGTGTTATAGAATCGGTAGGAGTCAACATTGACTCAGTAGCCATGTTATTTTTTGGTTTTACATTGAGTTGTAATCCAAACTGGAAGCTGCAGTCCTTGATATTTATCAGCAAGTGCTGTGAGTCATCCTCGCTTTTATCAAGCAAGGATGTGTCATCTGCATAATTGAGCATAGTAATAAGCCTTCCTGCAAGCCTGATGCCGCTTTCTTCTTCCTATGCTCCAACTTTCTGATTCTTTTCTAACCTACAGATTGCATAAATAGAGTGAGAAAATACAACCTTGATGGACACCTTTCCTGATTTTTAAATATTTAGTATTACTTTGTTCTGTTTGGAAAACTGCTTCCTGATCCATGGACGAGTTCTACATGAGCACAATGAAGGGTTCTAGAATTCTCATTCTTCACAAGGCTATCCGTGGTTGGTTATGATGCGCACAGTCACATGCCTTTGTTTCGTCAATAAAACACAAGTAAACAACTTTCTGGCATTGTCTGTTTTCAGTCAGAATCCAACTGGCATCAACGATTACATTTCTTGTTTCAAATCCTCTTTTGACTCCAGCCCAAACCTCTAGCAACTCCCTATCAATACACTGCTGCAACCATGACTGGATGATCTCACATGCAAAATTTGACTTACATGTGATATCTATTATATTATTTTATAATGTACACATTTCATTGAGTCACCTTCCTTTGGAATGGGTACAAATATCGATCTCATCTAGTAAGTTGACCAAGTGATTGTCATCCGAATGGCCTGGAAAATCTATAGAGACCGTAACTAGGTTAATCGTTTCTCAGAGTTATGGCAGGGGAGGTTGGGAGAAATGAGAGGCTGATCATAATGAATACAAGAATGAGGAAAATGTTCTAAAATTGATTGTGATCATGATTGTGCAACTTTTAAAAGTGTGTTTAATCTAGTCAATAAAACTATTTTTTAAATTAAAAAATATGCCTGGAATAGATAAGTGATCTATGAAGTGCTTCTTCAGTTTGTGGAAACATTTCCATTGGTATCCTATCACTTCCTGGAGGCTTGTCTTCATCTACTGCTTTCAGTGCAGTCTGAACTTCTGTCAGCACCATTGTTTCTTGCTCATATGCTCCCTCCTGAAGTGGTGGCCTGTCGATGGGTTCTTTTGGGCACAGTGGCTCTGTACATCCTTTCCATCTTCTGCTGATGCTTCCTGCATCCTTCAACAACTGGGCCATTGAATATTTTGAGATTGCAGCCCAACACTAGAATTTTTTTCTTGGCTTCTTTAAGTGTAAGATATGCTGAGCATAGTCTTCCTTTTTAGTTTTCAAACAAAGTTTTTGCGCATTTTATTATAATATTTGGCTTTGTCTTCTGGAGCTGCCCTTTGAAATTGTTTGTTCAGCTCTTTGCCTTCATCATTTCTTCCTTTTGCCCTAAAAGATTAAGGTAAATCAGGTACCAGGATGAAGGGACAGATCAAACTAGATGCTAAGAACAGTGGTTACGTAGGTTTAGAAGAAATAATATAATAATATGTAAAATGTTACCTGGAAGACATTTCACTGACCATATACACTCAAGTATAAGCTGAGTTTTTCAGCACATTTTCTAATGCAGTTTTTGTGGTAAAATTAGGTGCCTCGGCTGATATTTGGGTCTGCTTCTACTCAAGTATATATGGTAAGATTATTTTAATTTCCTTCTGTTAGCTATATGGAGCGGTAGTCTGGATGACCTTTATGGCAACAGAGGTACATGAATTAAATGCTGCAAAATGTGCATGAGCAAATGGGAGCGAGATGCAACCACACCACTCTCTCTTCCCTTACAGATGGAGCTAAACCCGTTGAAGTGTGTCTGTACAACAGGACAGAAAAGTGGGGGTGGTGGCAGGAATAGAAAAGGAGAATTAGGGAATGGATGATCTCTAATCCTGTGTCTTCAACTGTAAAGGAAAGACGACATTTCTGCATGATTTCTCAGATCCATATATGTATCGAAACCTATTGAAGAAAAAATAAAGTGCTCTTATATCTCTGAGCATCCACTTTACTGAGATGCAGTCATACAATGGAGAAAAACGCTCAGAAGCAGACCATAAAATCTGTCTCCTTGATTTGTGGTCACATCTCATTATAAGAAAGAGTGCCTTAGCTCTGCGTCTCACAGATGTAATCCTTTTATACCATTTAATATAAACCGTTTCATCATCTGCTAGCTCCTTCCCTGGATTCGTGAGAATAGTTTTTATCTTCCTGATTATCTGAAAGTTGAGCTGGAAAATCAGAGTCCAGATCTTTCTTAGCATTTAGAGCAGTGGTTCTCAACTCTCCCAACGCTGTGACCCTTTCATACCGTTCCTCATGTTGGGGTGACCTCCAACCATAAACTGATTTCCGTTGCTACTTCATCACTGTAATGTTGCTACTGTTATGAATCGGTGACCCCTGTGAAAGGGTCGTTCAACCCCCAAAGGGGTTGTGACCCACAGGTTGAGAACCACTGCCATAACCCTTCCTTGTTAATACTTAGCATAGAGGTGCATGTCCAGGCTTCCATGGAATCTGTGCATATTGGTCTTCTCACCAAGTTACTGGACTGATTCCACACAAGTTTGAAAATGAAAGCACTAAAACAGTGGTGTATGGTAAGGTCTTTGAAATGCTTCAGTAACAATTAATGTGGCAATAATAACTTAATTTTGTTGGAATCACAGGTAAATATTAGTAAATACTAATGAGTGTGGATCCTCTGCTATCTGGGGAATAGAAAAGCATGTGTTAACACAAAATAGAGGTTTTTTTGAAACCTGAGTACCTTTCCCCAACTCTAATGAGCCCCAGCCCAGTGGGATTCATAGTGTCAACATAGGGGTCAGGAAGAAGAGGCATACAAATTCAGATTGCAACCACCTAATATATTTGAATTTCCTCCTCACTCACCCTCCTATGAAATTAAATCAGAATCTCTAGGAAGGGAGTAGAGCACATGTTTTAAGAAAACTCTACATGTTCACTTTTATTTTACCAATGTTTTAATCTCTTTCTCTTCTAAATGAAAAATTGTCAGTGCATGGGCAGAATATTTTAAAATACACAGATGCTGCAAATAAAATATCTCCTGTCTGTTCAACAGAAACATAAGGCCACTGAAATATATTAATTTGTCAGTATACATGCAAATGTGGCTAAGCAAAAATTTGGCAGAAGAATAAACATATTTTCACAAAGAAAACACAACACTGTAAAATATAAACACAATTAAATGAACCAAATTATAACCCATCATTAGATAAAAGAGGCGTGCCTTTGACTATGTCTGCACATGAGTATACAGTCAATTTTCTGGATTATTAGACAAACTAGGCATAATGCTTTTGGATGATTAACTATGTATATTAGAATCCAATTATTTAGCCCACATTTCCTGACTGTCATATTTCATGCACAATGATGAACACTGGGATTATAAAAATGAAAAGATAGATGATCCAAGCACTCAAGGTCCTGACTTCCTAAGTCACCGCTACACTGCATGGATTTAGGTTTGGGGTCAAATTGCCATATCTGTAAGAAGATATGGATGGGATCCAACTTATCAGTCAGCCTAAGGATATCTCCCTAGAGTTATAGCCTGTTTAAAGGAGACTCATGAAGAACTAGTTTCTCTCATACTATTTGATCTTCTCTTTCTTGCTGCCTTGGAACCCGTGCCTCACTTTTGAGGACAGTGTCCTGCGTGGGACACTCGGAGCTGTGAGTGCCCTGCCAAGTTCCTGCTGAACATGGGTTCACACAACTCTGCACCCACTTCCACTTGCTATAGTTTCTCTGAAAAGCATACCAGGTTTTTATATTTGCAGGAGCTATGAGATAGCTTCATTTTACATATGAGGAAACTGAGATTAGATAGACTAGATATTTGGGCCATAATCACATAGCTAAAGAGTACAAAAGTTAAGAAGGGTGAAAATTAATCAGATATCACCATACAAAATATCCAAGGATAAAATATATGAAATTAAGTCAAAGAGCATTGTTACTAATTCAAACATGCACTAGTGTATTCCAAACAAAATATGTTTTTGCACATCTTTAATCAGTAGATCGCTGAGAACACCTTCTTTCAGCAAGACACTGCCTTTGTCTTAGGTAGGCACCTTACCTTACCTACCTTCTTAGGTGGGTACCTTACCTTTAGAATGTAAGTACCTTCTAAAACAACATCTGATCAAAGCAGTGGCCCTAGGTCAGTTCATTTCAAGGCAGAGGGGTCAGTTCAGAGGGCAACCAGGTTTTTTTGATCATCAAAAGGATGATCTTGACAGATATTTTCCAAGGACACGGAACAATCTCATAAAAATTATTATGAATAAATTTTAAGAAAATTGATTATTTCACTGGTGAGAAAAAAATTCAGGAAAGTTGCATAAGGGAATTTTCCCCACCATCACGACAACGCTCCACCTTCATCTTCACAGGTTACAAAAGCTATCTTATGAAAATGTTACTGGGCACTTTTATCCGACTCACCCTAGGGCCCCCATCTTGAACCTTCAGATGTCTTTTTGTTCCTAAGACTAACAGAAGATTTACACAATTTACAATCACACCATTTACACAAATCACACTATTTTTACACAGTTTTTTGTGTGTGTAAAAATCAAATTACACAATTGGATTTCTCTGAGGATGCCCAAACTGCCATTTTTTTTATGGTATAAATTGAGGTGCTTAAGACTCCTCAAAGAGTGGTTAGTAAGCATATGAATCTAGATAAAAGATATGTTGAGAGAGAATGGTTAGATACTTTTATAAGACTTTTTTTACATACCCTCATATATCTGCCATTACCTGCAATAGTGAATATAATCTACCCTCACCTGTTTGGGTTTCGTTTTGTTTTGTTTGTTGTTTTTTTTACTGATTCTTGAATTAATATTTCCAAGAGCTATCTGTTCAAGTCTCCGATGGCTCCTATGCTAATTAATATCTTTGATAAAATTTACATGTGATGTCAATATTCAAGGAGTCAATCAGTTATGGGCACACACAAACATACACATACCACCTTATATTGGGCATGATCTGCAAACCTCAAGTGTATTTTGATTTTTGTAAACCCTTTATTGGGTTTTAGTTCTTATACTTTTGTAAATAAATATTCACATTTTATAATTCCATGTGATTGGATAGTTTTATATATCATCCTACTTCATGTTATGATATAGAAAGGAAGATGACTTCAAATTAGCAAGGAATTTACAAATAGAAAAAAAATTCAAAGAGAGAACCTTTCTACTTACTGTTTTCCTTTTACTAGTTCATAATAGAGAATACTGCCTAAAGTTATCTCAAGAAATATGTTTTAATAGAGACAAATCAATTGGAATCTCTGAAATTCATATTTCTGATGTGCTTTGATGATTGAAAGTTCTGATGAGTGCTTTTGCGTGAACAATTTTCTTAACATATCATGTCTATTTTTGAAGAAGCAGCAAGACAGCAAAGTAATTCTTGATATTATTTCCTGTTAGAATTTTCCAAATTTTGCCCAGAATGAGGTTTTATTGTACGCTCACCAAGCCCCATGGCTTCTGATCTACTTTCTCCATATTTATATTCTCATTGGGGAGTTCTTACTGTTTCCCAAAATACATCACTAACAGTTGTCAGCTGGCAGTTAGGTTAGTTATGCACCTGAAGCTACTGTATTTGATTCAACTTAGCAATTAATACCACATTACATTGACAAGTTTAATCAAATATATTTATTCAATGTAAATCCTAATCAATCCATTATTACATAAGTGAACTTTTCATTTTAAAGAGGCAAAGTCAACTGTATTACATATTAAATGATTATCCTTCTTTCCCTTTTACAGAAAATTATTTTATAAAGTCAAATGTACAATGACACAACTGTTAGATCTTCTTCTACCTTATGAAAAAGGGTCTTTTTTAAGAGTAATAACAACAAACATTTCTTTAAAATTAAGTGTTAATCAATGAATTCTGGTAGTGTACTGGTTAGCAGTAGGCTGTTAACTGAAAGATCTGCAGTTCAAATCCACTATCAGGAGAGATTTGCTTCTATAAATCTGACTATGATTGAAAGTCATTTGGGGGACAGTTTTACTATGTCCTACAGGTACACTAGGAGTTGATGCAACAATGATGTGCAACTTATATGCTAATCACATTATATACCTTACATGTTTCCAGATTTAGATTCTCTGTACTCAGTGGATAGGTGGACCATTCTCTTGAGGAGTTCACCTCCCTTGTTCCTCAGTGCTGACCTTGAAACACTGTAATGGAGGCTTTCAAAACAAGGTAAAGCATTGACTCTAATCCACACATCAACTTTACAAAGGAATAAACAGAAAACCCTGCCCCATCTTGTTCACAGTAGCGGGTTTGTGTCTTATTAGTTTCTCTTCATTGAAGGAAAGATATCACTGAAGCCAGTTATCAGAGAAAGAACAATTTTCAATCTTATACAAATAGGAACTTGGAAAGTTTGAGGATATTTACCCACTTTAAGATTCAATGCTGGGGGACTTCAGGTAAGATGGCAACTGAGTAACACACACAGAGGGACTCCACAGAAATCAGCTCAGGCGACTCACTGAGTGGGAAATTCCACACTGCTGGGTCACAGGGGAGCATCATAACAATAAGTAGGCACAGATCCACTGGGTTTTGAGGAACTGTGGGCTTTGGGCGTACCACTGTAGAGGCCAGCTAAGGCTTAACCTTAGCCTTGCTAGCCTTGGCCAGAGTTGAGCTCCTTCGGCCAGTACAAGGGCTTTATCTCAACACAGCCACAGATTGCCGCACCTCAGGGCAGGGTTTAAACACCCCTAGACCACAGTCAGGTGATTGGTGTTCAGCTATATCATTACTTTTGTTTATCTCTCTTCTCTCTTTCCCCTCACAGTCTCAGGGGCTCAGTATATTTTGCTTTTATATTTTCTCCTCTTTCCTCTCACATGCCACTTCCAGCCTCCAGGCCACTCCCCTTCACCTAGGAAATTATGCTTGCCTTCTACCCAGTTTGGGGAGCTCTGTCCTCTGCAGAATAACATTGGGGAAATTTTGCCCACCTTCTGCCTCAGGGAACTCCCCCATACATTCCAAGGCACTCTAAGCAGCTAGTGGAAATCCCTCCCACCCACTCTCTGTGGAATAACAAGTAGCAGCTGGGAAAATCCAGTCCATCTTCTGCTGTGGGGAAATTAATGCCTACCCTCCAAGGCCTGCTAAGCAGCTGGGGGAAGTCCAATGGGAAAGGCAGTAAACTAAGATCATCAGAGAAGCTGAAGAGAATCTGAGATTCATCTCTGATGCTATGAAGAGGAACAACATTAGAATAATTGGTCTACCTAAACAAGACACAATGAATAAGTCAACTGGAAAAATATTAAAGGAATTCTTAGAGAAAACATGCCCCAGCTTAATGAATGAAAACCAGGCAACCATTCAAGAGGCCAAAAGAACACCAGTTAGAATAAATCCCAAGAAGATGTCACCAAGGTATATAATAGTTAAACTATCCATTTTGAGGAAAAGGAAAAAATCATGAGAGCTGCTAGTGGGGAAAAAAGCAGTAACCTATAAAGGAACTCAAATAAGAATATGCTCAGATCTATCAGCAGACACTGTAAAGAAGAGGAGAGGGGGAGTAGCATATTCAAAAAGGTGCAGGAAAATAACGGAAACTGAAGAAAACTATCCAGGCAAACTATCTATCAAGATAGATACAGAAGTAAGAGTCTTCCCAGACAAGGAAAAACTCAAAGAATACATTAAAAGAAACACAGACCTACAAAATTTCTTTGCTGAACCAGTATGGACAGAAGAACAGCACCCACTGAGCACAAATGAAGACCCCACATAGAACAATCCCACCCAAAGTGCAACAGCCCCAAAGATAGCATTGGCTCAAAGGTGGAATGAAGGCAAGAATGAAATAAATACACAAACATGCACGTGCATACATGTGAATGTACATGCACAACACACTGATAAGAAAGGGAGGTAGATGACACCTCAGTGTGCACAGATGGATGTAATAACTCTGAATATAAATGGACTGAACTCGGGCATTAAAAGGCAGAGGCTAGCCAACTGATTTAGAAAACACAATCCATCAATCTGCTGCCTATAGGAGACACTTCTCAAGATTACAGACAAAAATAGGCTGAGAATCAAAGACTGGAGAAAAATGCAAATGACAATTCATAAAAGCAGGAGTTGCAATCCTAATCGTAGACAAAATTGACCTCAAGGTACAAACTATAACAAGTGATAAGGAGGATCACTATATAATGCTCAAGAGAAAAGAGACCAAGAACCAGTGAACATAATAAATATATATGCACAGAAAGAGAGACCTGTAAAATTCATAAATCAAACTCTCCAAAAGATGAAAAAAGAATTTATAGCCTCAACAAATATAGTAGGTGACTTTAATACACCACTCTCTGAGAAAGACAGATATCAGGGGAAAGAAGCTTAACAAGGAGGCTACAGATCTAAACATTACAATTAGATGACTTGACCTGATAGATTTATTCATAATGCTCCATCCAAATTTAAAAATTCACATTCTTTTCAAGTTCACATGGTACATACTCGAAAATAGACCACATATTGGGACGCAAGTCAAATCTGTGTAGTCAAATACAGAGAGATCATAGAGCTTTCTCTCTCCAACCACTATGCTATAAGGCTGAAAGATCAACAAAAGGACAATTAAGAAAACAAGAGTAAACAATTGGAGGATGAATAGCTCTATTACAAAAGGAGTGGGTTCTGGCCCAGATCAGAGATGAAATTAGGAAGTGTCTAGAAAGCAACAAGAATGAGAATACGACGTACCAAAAACTGGGACACAGCAAAGGCAGTTATCAGAGGAAGTTTGATAGCAACTCGTGCACACAAGAAAAAGGAAGACAGACTTGTTATTGAAATGCTGACACAAAATTTACAGGAATTAGAGCAGAATCAACAGGAAAATTCTATTAATAGAAAAAGAAAATAAATAATAAAAATCAGGACTGAGATTCATGAGCTGGAAAACAAGAAAACTATGGGAAAAATTAATGCACCTAAAAGTTGGTTCTTTGAAAGGATAAACAGAATCGATAGACCATTGGCAAACCTAACCAAAGAAAGGAAGGAACAAATTTCAATAGCAAGGATGAGGGATGAATCGGGGGCATTACAACAGACCCTAATAAAATCAAAAGGATAATCATACAGTACCACAAGGGCTTGTATTCCAATGAATTCAACAGCTTGGAAGACATGGACAAATTCTTGGGAAAACAATCCCTCCCTAGACTATCTCAGATATATATCAAAAATCTCAACAGACCCATAGCGATAGAAGAAATAGACACGGTTATCAAGTAATTACAAAAAAAAGAGAAATCCCTTGGACCAGATGACTTCTCAGGAGAATTCTACTAAGCATTCAGGGAAGAACTGACACCAACCCTACACAAACTCTTCCAAACCATAGAAAAAAACCATCAAATCCAGAGCTCTTTTTATGAAGCTAGTATAACTCTAATACCTAAACCTGGTAAGGATCCCACAAGAATCGAGAACTACAGACAAACATCCCTAATGACCATCCATGCAAAAATCCTTAACAAAATACTGGTCAATAGAATACAAAAGTATATAAAACAAATAATTCACCATGACCAAGTGGTATTCATACCAGGCATTCAGGGATGGTTCAACATACAAAAGACCATTAGTATACTTTGCCACATTGACATGAAAAACTATAAGAACCATATAATAATATTGACACATGCAGGAAAAGCACTCAACAACATCCAACACCAATTCCAGTTTAAGACACTCAAGAATATAGGAATGGAAGGAAAATCCCTCAAGATAATACAAGCTATATATGAATAACCAACAGACAACGTGGTAGTCAGTGGAGAAAAGATGAACACAATCCCCTTGAAAAAGGGGACCAGACAAGGATGCCCCTTGTCTTCACTCTTATTTAACATTGTACTGGAGGTCTTAGCTAACAACATACAACAAAAAAAAGATATCAAAGATATTCACCTAGGGAAGGAAGAGGTGAAATGATCATTATTCACAGATGATATGCTTTTATATATGGAAAATCCCAAAAGCTCAACAAGCGAATTACTGGAATCAATAGAGGAGTTTGGCAGAGTGACAGGATAAAAGAGCAACAGACAGAAGTCTATCGCCCTGTCAAACACATCGGACAAGACCACAGAAGAGGGGATCAAAAGGCAGTACCCTTAGCCAAGCACAAATTGAAATATCTAGGGATATACATGACTAAAATACCAAAAAAATTGTGTGAGGAAAATTACAGAACACTATTACAAGACCTCCAAAAATGGAAGAATATCCCATGCTTGTGAATCAGAAGACTCAATATAATAAAAATGTTAGTCCTGTCCAAGGTACTATATAAGTTGAATGCTATCACAATACCATAATCTTTCTTAAAAGAGTTAGAAAAACTGATTATCAAATTCATATAGAGAGGGAAGAAGCCCAGAATTAGCAGAGAACTCCTCCAGAAGAAGGACACAGTGGGGGGGGGCTTGCTTTATCTGTCTTTAGCATCTATTATACAGACACAGTCGTCAAAACAGTATGGTATTGATATAATGACAGATACTCAGACCAATGGAAAAGAACTGAAACCCCAGAAATAAAATCATCAGAATACAGACAAGTGATCTTTGATAAGAGCCCCAAAAATATCAAATGGGAAGCTGATGCCCTGTTCAACAAGTGGTGCTGGAAAAAATGGCTATCTACCTGCAGAAAAATGAAGCAAGACCTTTACCTCACCCCATACACAAGAATAAACTCAAGGTGGATCATCAACTTTGAGGTAGAACCCTAAACTTTTAGGGCCATCAATGAGGGAATCAGGACAAACCTGAGAACTTTGGCAAAGGAAATACATAGGCTATCAGAAATAGGGAAAGACACAAATACAGATGAGGCACTCAGTAATCGACAAATGGGATATACTGAAGATAAAACACCTGTGTACATTGAAAGAATTCACCAAGAGAGTAATAAGAGAGCCCTCAGACTGGGGAAACATCTTTAGCAATGACACATCAGACAGAGGCCCTATTACTAAAATCTACAGTACTTTGCTAACTTAGAAAGAGAAAAAAACTAATTGCCGACTGATGAGGTTGGCAAAGGACCTGATCAGAAGTTTCACAGGGGCAGAAGTCAGAATGACCAACAAACATATGAGAAAATGTTCCCAATCACTTGTCATAAGAGAAATACAGATTAAAACAAATATGTGATACCACCTAACACCCCCAAAGATAGCCCAATTCAAAAAATCAGAAAGTAAGTGTTAGAGGGGCTATGGTAAGATAGGAACTCTCATCCAATGCTGGTGGACCTGTAGATATATACAGCCTTTATGGAAATAATTTGGTGATATCTAAAACAGATGAAAATCTAGCTACCATACGACACAGCAATCCCACTACTGGGCACATACCCAGAAGAGGCAAGAAACAAACCACAGCCAGACATCTGTGCTCCAATATTCATCGCAGCATAGTTCACAATTACAAGAAGTGAGAAAAAACACAAATTTCCATTAACAGATGAATAGATTTAAAAACTGTGGTACATACATACAATGGAGTACTACACATCCCTAAAAAGCAGTGATGAATGCATGAAGCACATTGCCACATGGGAAGAAGTGGAGAAAATTATGCTGTGAAGTAAGCCAAGCACAAAAGGACAAGTACAACATGAGTCCATTGAGGTAAACTTAAAAATGCAAAAAGGGCATAGTGGAAAGCTACTATATACATACATTCCTGGGGTGAGGTCCAGGTACTATGGCAGGGGTCAACCCAATCCAGGGACACATATGGAAGCCAGCTAAAAAAGAGGGGAAAGGAGAAAATAAAAGACATGGGTAGTGGGGGAACAGGGCACTAACCCACTCAAGGGGAGGGTGTTGTTTATATCTCCACGTGGAAAGGGATCAGACTTCAACCCAGTGCACTAAGACATGAATGCACAATACTGGCACGAACTAGAAAACCAATAGAGAGGTCGCAGGGCCAGCTTTAATGTAAATCATTACATTAAACAAGGATTCAACTAGTTTATTTAACCTTACTCTGATAAACTAGAGATACTGATCACATTTTAAAACACTGTGTCCTCAAGGTTACACATATCAGTAAGGTTTCTAGACTCACAAATTTAAACCAGATTTTCAAATAAGGATGCTGCTGAGTAAAGCACTAGATTGCTAATCACAAGGTCAGTGGTTCAAATTTACCAGCCACTCCTCTGGAGGCTGAGAAGGCTGACTGATCTATAAGAATTTAAAACCTCATTGCTGTTAGGTACCATCTAGTCAGTTCTGACTCAGTGACACTACGTTCACAGGAAGAAAACACTTCCCAGTCCTGAGGCGTCCCAACAATTGTTCTTAACTTTGAGCCTATCCTCTCAGTCACTGCATAACTTCACCTTATTGAAGGCCTTCCATTTTTCTCGGAAAAATATAATACTGTTTTGTTGTGCCATTCGTTTGTCGTTGTGCAGCGGATTCACTCAAACCAAATCTTCTTTTGACCCC
Source organism: Tenrec ecaudatus (assembly GCF_050624435.1). Lineage (NCBI taxonomy): Eukaryota > Metazoa > Chordata > Mammalia > Afrosoricida > Tenrecidae > Tenrec > Tenrec ecaudatus. Next base: position 144,651,868 of record NC_134538.1, on the reverse strand, counting down.
TTGACTGCTTGCTGCTTCACCATGAGCATTTTGGAAGCAAGTAAGATAGATCCTTGACAACTTTCATCTCTTCTCCACTTATTGTGAAGTTACACATTGGTCCAGTTGTGAGGATTTGGATTTTCTTTACATTGAATTGTAATCCATACTGAAATCCTTGATCTTCATCAGCCAGTGTTTCAAGTCCTTCTCATTTTCAGCAAACAATGTGTGTCATCTGTATATTTCAAATTATGAATAAGCCTTTCTCCGATCTTGATTCCATATTCTTCATGTAATATAACTTTTCTGATGATTTGCTCAGCATACAGATTGAATAAGCATGAGGAGAGGATACATTTTTGATGCACACACTTTCTGATTTTAAACCAAAAAGTATTCCCTTGTTCTGTCTGTACATTGTGACCACAATGAAGTATTCTTGAATTCCCATTCTTCTCAAAGCTATCCATAGTTTATTGTGATCCATGAAGTTGACTGCCTGACAGTAGTCAAAGAAACACAAGTGAACACTTTTCTGGTATTCTCTACTTTGACCCAAGGTACATTTGACTTCAGGCATGATAATCCTTGTTCCGCATCCTCCTCTGTGTCCAACGGAATTTCTGGTAGCTCCCTGTCAATGTACTGTTGCAACTGGTATTGGATATTCTTTAGAAAAGTTAGACTTCCATGTGCTATTAGTGATGTAATTTTACAATTTGAACATTTGTTTGAATCATTTTTCTTTGAAGATCACAGATATAGATCTCTTCCAATGAGCTGACCAAGAAGCTCTCTTCCAAATTTCCTGGCGGAGACAAGTAAGTGCTTCCAGAGCTTCATCAGCTTGTTGAAACATTTCGATTGCTATTCCATCAACTCCTTGAGTGCTGTTTGGGGCTGCCTTCATACAGCTTGATATTCTTCCTTCAGTACCATTGGTTCTTGCTCATATGCAACCTCTGGAAATTATTGCACGTTAACTAGTCTATTTTGATATAGTGACTATATATTCCTTCCATCTATTTGGATGCTTCCTCCATCATTCAATATTTTACTTATAAAAATTTCAATATTTCAATTCAAGACAAGTTTTTTCTTGAGATCTTTTAGTTTAAGATGTGCTCGTCATGTTCTTCCTTCCTGTTTTTCTAATCCTAGATCTTTGAACACTTCATTATAATAATTTACTTTGAAAGGAAAAAAATAATCATTTACTTTGTTTCCTAATGCTGTCCTTCAAATTTTTCTGTTCAGTTCTTTGACCTTGGCATCACTTCTATTTGCCTTAGTAACTATTTGACTAAACGATCTTTTCTTTCCTACTTGTCTTTTAATGACATTTGGCTCTCTTTATGTCTGATGTTTCTGATGCCATCTCACAATTCATTAGGTCTCTATCATTAGAGTTCAATGTGTCAAATCTGTTCTTGAGATGATCTCAAAATTTAGGTGGGATATGCTCAAGGTTATATTTTGACTCTAGTAGTGCACTTGTTTTCATTTTCTTATCTTACACACGAGAAACCGATGGTCTCTTCCACATTCAAGGCCTAGCTTAGTTTCAGCTGCTGCTATTAAACTTCTCCATCATCTCTTCCAACAGATGCAGTCCATTTGATTTCTGTGTATTCCATTTGGAGAAGTCCATGTGCGTAATCCCTGTTTGTGTTGTTGAAAAAAATGTATTTGTGATAAAGAAGTTGTTGGTCTTTTTCTCCAGCTTTGTTTCTATCACCAACACCATATTTTCCAATACTCCTTCCAACTTTTGCACACCAACTGTCAAAAATAATCAATACATCATGATTGTATATTAGGTCATTTTCATACTGAAGATGTAGAATTCTTCAATTTCTGCATCACTAGCTTTTGGGGTTGGTATATAAATTTGAATATTTGTATTGATTGGACTTCCTTGTATGCAGATAGATATTATCCTATCACAAACAGCATTTTACTTCAAGATAAATCTTGGAATTTCCTTTTTGACAATGAATGCTACACCATTCCTCTTGAATCTGACATTCTCAGTCAAGTAAACCTAGGATTTTATGATTCAGAATAGCCAGTACCAGTTCATTTCAGCTCACTAACGCCTACAATATCCATCTTTACATGTTCCATTTCATTTTTTTGCAACTTCAAATTTCTAGATTCATTCCTCATACATGCCAAGTTTTTATAATTAACTGATAACTGTAGCGACTTCTTTCTATTTTGATTAGTTACCCATGATCAAATGAAAGTCCCAGAGGTTTCACTCCAAAAAGGCTTTACTTCATCTGCATCCATATCGTTGACTCAACTTTGAGAAGGCAGTCATATTTTGAGTGCCTTCTGATCTTAAGGCTCATCTTCTGGCTCTATCTCTGACAATGTTCTGTTTCTAATCATGATGTTTTACAGTGTTTTAATACTGTGTCTATGGTTTTCACTGGCTAATTTCTCTGAAATGGGCAGCTTATTCCTTCAATGTAAACTGTTCATAGCTGGAAGCTCAACTAAAACCTGTTCACTTTTAGTAACCTTTCTGTACTTGAAACACCAGTGACATAGCTTCCAGTGTCACAGTAACACAAGTCACCACAGTTCAACAAACTGAAAGACACGTGGAAACTCTACTCAGAATTCCTATGTCTCAGAATCAACTCAATAGCAGAGGGTTTGGTTTGGTTTAATTCATATTACTCAACTTCACTTTAAAAATATCTGTACTTTTGGCCTATACACATACCCCAAATTGAAAAATCTTTGTAATAATGAAACTGAATAAGAAGAGGAAAAACTACCATAATATGGACTCGAATGAAAGTATAATAAAGCAAATTTTACTGACTTCTTATCTAAGGTCTTACTTAGCAGGCCACAGACACAGAAAAATGACCATTTTATTTAAAAAATATATAATCATAGAAATTATAATAATAAAAGCCTGGTATTTGAGGTATAAAAATTACAATATGTGAAGTTTTCCATAAAATTTCATATACATGTAAATCACTTAGCCTTCAGAACAATACTTTGCAGTACCCGTTAATGTCTTCACATTAAATATGTAAAATTTAAGGTTCTAAACGTTTAAGATATTTACATAATAATGAACCATAAGGAAAAAACCTGTGCAGGACTTCAAACTCAACTTTTTAAATATTTCTGAATAATATCATTTCTAACATAGCAAGTTTACTCACTCTAGCCATCTCCATTTATACTTACACATTCACAGCCATGGCACTGTGTTTCACTATCTGAGAATAATTATAAAGGAAATTAGAAACTCTGAAGTTTATCATAATGACTACAAAAACTACCAGAGGAAAGGAGACAAAGGTTGGCTGGAGAATCACCATTTATGACTTTAATTCTCTGAACTGTGATTCTATTCTGTGAAATATGAATAATAACACATTTGGACAAAATAATTTTGTTACAGAGGTACTTGAGGAAAAATATCTAGGACAACAGCTGGCACAGAATAGGCACTTAGTAGATATTCACTAATATTTATTTAGCGTTAACTTAAGGATCACTGATTTGCAGCGGTTAAGCACTCGATGATGTTTTATAATTGACAGCTTGAACTCATCTGCTTCTCTGACCAAGAGGGTGCAGCAATCCACTGCTGCAAACATCACAGCCTTGTCTATCTAACTAACGGGAAAGTTCTACTCTGCCCTATAAGGTCGCCATGAATCAGAATTGCTTCCATGACAATAGGTTTAGTGGTTCTTACATTAAGATGCATTTTGTTCTAAGAAAAGCTAACTTAAGAGCTGATGTTATTTTAAACTTGATCGTAGTTTTGATTGAGTAAGGCAACTCCAAAGTTCAATTTTTGGGTATTGTGCATTTATTTGCTCCATGAATCTAAAATAGCTCATGAATTTATCAAAGTCTTTTTCCTTTAAGCAATAATAACTTCTCAAAGAGACTGTGGTCATGAATTGCCTGTAATATATTCAGTGGAGCTGGAATTAAAAAATATGCATGAGTCTCCTCAAGCTCACTGTCAATTAGAAAGCTATCTGAAAGCAAAAGATCTCACACATTCTCTGTGGAAATCAAACACAAATCTTGAGAGACTTATTTTGTTGTTTTGGTTTGTAATCTTTATTAAGAACTAGGAAATAGCTGATTTATAAACTCTTAAAGACCTTGACAATTGGTGCCAGTTATAAGTTAAAATGATAATTAGCTAGATATAACTACAGACTAATTAAAAGAAAATATTATTTTAGTTCAAAGAATATTAAGAGTGAAAATATTTATGCAACAGTGAATCACACAGAAAGCTAAATTGTCTTCTAACAAGAACCAAGAAAAAAGCTTTATATAAACTATCTAATTAAGTAGCGTATGGACGTACAAAGAAGACAAGAAGTACTTACTAATGAGGTTCAAGGACTATAGCCTTCTATACAGATTAAACTTCAATATAAAGAAAACAGAAATCCTCAACTTGGGCCAAGAAGCAGTAGATTGAACCAATAGACTGTAGGTTGGAACAATAGATGATCAATAAGCAGGAAAAAGATGGAGAGCCTCAAGGAATTAATTTCACTTGGCTCTACTGTCAACATGCCAACAAAGTAGCTGTCAGGAAATTATTCCATTGGACAAATTTGTTTCAAAAATATCCTTTAAAATGTTAAACAACAAAAATGCCACTTTGAAGAATAAGGTGGGACTGACCTAAGCGATGGTATCTCAATTACTGCAGATAACAGATGCAAACTAGAAAATCAATAAAGAAAACCAAAAATGAAATGATTTATTTGCATTATGTTATTGGCAAAGAATATAAATACACTACTGGCTTCCAGAAGCATGAATGAATATGTGTGGGAAGAAGTAAAGCCAGAATATTCCTTAAAATCAATCATGGCAAGACTTCATCTCACATATTTTAGACTTGCCATCAGGAGGGTCCAGTCCTTGAAGGCATGTACCATGCTTGGTAGAGAGTCTGTCAGCAGAGGACGGTTCTCAATGAGATGGACTGATACAGAGACTGCAATAATGAGTTTAAGTACAGGATGGTAAAGGAGCAGGTAATGTGTCATTCTGTTGTCCACAGGGTCAATATGACTCGAGTCCAACTAGATGACTTCTGATAATAACATATTCATATCTATATGTGGTCTGATATATATTTTTCAAGATTGTGTGTGTGTTTGTATTGGTCTGCTACACCTTTGAACAGTGAAGGAGTATACAATATGCAAGCAAGTTTTTGTTTTATTTTATTTTGTTTTGCTTCCTGTTGACCTGTGGATACAAATACAGGCTTAAATTTTGTTTTAATTTTTATACTCCTACATAAATTGTTCATCTTTCTTTTCTTTCTATAGATTCCATTTATTTTTCTTATTTTTCAACTCCATAACCTACAGTGGCCTTTTCCTCTACTCATTATTATGACATTGTACCTCCTGAGTTTTACTTTTAAAGCCTCCTTTCATTTTCTTCCATGTGACCCATAACCTAACAAAATATAAAATTAGGATCTGTGACAAAGCAGTGTATGTGCCCTGACAATTGACTCAATAGATGATCCTGAGGAGAATAATTATGTTGTAGGAAGATGTGAACCAAAAGGTCAGCAGTTTGAATCCACCGGCATCTCCACAGACGAAATATGAGTTCTGTTTTCCATAAAGATTTACTTTGTCAAAAACCACCAGGAGCAGTTTCACTTTGTCCTATAGATATATGCATAGAAGTGACTATGGGAAAGCATTGACTCAATGCCAGCAGGTTCAAATTATTTTTATTGAGAGACAAATAAGTGGAGCAAAACACTGATGGAGGGAAAAGGGGAGTATCCAAATTTCCAAAGTTCTAAGGTGTTCAAACTAATTCTAAATGATTTCTCAGAGGAAGCAAGAAAATCAATTCAAACTCATCTTTCTAAATGCACCCATAAAGTTAGTTTCTGAAAGCAAGACAAAATATAGGACTATGATATGCATGGTGTGCAAATTACATGCCAATAAACTGTTGGGGGGGAAATACAGGTGTAGAGAAAATACAACAGGAATGTACACTGTCACCATCTGTATTCAACTTTAAATGCAGTCTTTTGGTCGGTGCAATAAGGCAGCAAAAATGAAATATAATGCTCAGTTAAAATACCTCATTTATATTTGGCTTTCTATATGAGGGTATTGCTCAAAAACATAGAAATCTATATTAAATAAAAATAGAGAAATGTAAAGCCATTGTTTCTCGATATATCCTCCATGTTCTTTTACAAATGTCAGCAGGTAGGATTTCCATCTTTCAAAGCCTTCCTAAATAAGTCTGTGTTATTTATACCTCATCAGCACAGCAATTTTAGGATTCTTCGGTGACCCAAATCATGTCTTATTCAAGGTTCAAGTTTAAGGAATAAGAACACCAACAAAAAGTCTGAAGGGACAATATCATATCTGTGGGATGGGTGGGTGTAGGTTTCCCAAAGAAATTCTCACAAGACTGTCATTGATATTCTCAAAGAATAAGCAGGTGCAGTGCCATAATGATGTGTGGGGGGGGGGGGGGAGGAGGGGGGAGTCCTCGGCTACTTTATTGGCTTTTTTTCTCACTAATCTGGTCTTCAATTTTCTTATAATTTCATAATAAGCCCCTATGCTCTAACTGTGTCCTTTAATCTATAACAATTGCCCCTTGGGAATCTCAAAATCAATTGAACAGGAATTCCAGCACACTTCACTGCACTAATGCATAACGTGTACTGGATCAAGAGGCAGCTCTGTGATCAGAACCAGGGAATACTTCATGGTTTTAAGCCAGGAAAAGTTTGCGTCAGGGTTGTATCTTCTCACCGTGCTTACTCAATACGTATGCTATCAAATCATCAGAGAAACTGGCTAATGGGCAAAAGAATGCATCAGGATTGGAAGACGCGGTATTAACTACCTGCAATATGCAGCTAGCACAACCACACTTGCTAAAAGCATGAAATATGCAAAGCACATGCTGATGAAGATCAAGGATAGCAGCCTCCAGAATGGATTACAACTCAATACAAAGAGACCCAAATCCTCACAACTAGACCAATATGTAACATCATGATACAGAGAGAAAAGGTTGAAGTTATTAAGGATTTTGTCTTGCATGGATCCACAATCAATGATCACTTAAGCAGCTGTCAAGAGATCAAAAGATACCATAGATACTCGTGGATAGCCGAGTTTTTCAGCACGTTTTTTACGTTGTAAAAGCCTCCCCTCGGCTTCTACTCAGTGAGGCTCCTGCTTACCTGTTCTCCAGTACAGTGCCGGTGTTCTCCGGTCTCTGGTCTCTCCTGCTCTTCTGCGGGCGCCTGCAGCCTCTGTGGGTGGTCCAACTGATATCCTCCTCTTCTTTTCTCCTGCACACCCGCCGGCAGCCTCTGTGTTGCCCACTTCTGTGTGCTGGCACCTGGGGCATACCGCATCCTTGTCACATGAATGTCCGATGCGGCTGCTCTTCTACTCTTCTCCAGGCTGTGACCAATGACATAGCCTTTACAGTCTCACCCCTGCTTGGTCACGCCCCTTGCTCCACCCAATTATTGTTGAATACAAGTACCAGAATATCTCTGCTCTTGGATATACAGTACGTTTATTTATAGTACTTAGTCTGCTGTAATTTATTTTTTATTTTCTTATTAACCCCTATCCGGGCCCAGTGTTGAATATGCTTGCACAGAGCAGCCTATGTTAGAGCCCATAAAACACACAGTTTATTGTGTATGCACTGTGTTACTGCATGTGTTGCTTTAGCACCTCCCATACATATGCGGTAATGCTGTGTGTGCAGTAAACAGTGAATGCGCAGCATGGCATGTGTATTATGCACCCTAACACAGGCTGACCTATGCAAAGAGTCATGGCATCTCATTCTGGAATATCATCAGCCTGCATTAGGCTTCAAAATATACACACTGTATTGTGTACAAGCAGTAAGTCTGTGTATGTAGCAATGCAGCTCATACAGTACCACAGCATGTATAATATTTAACACCAGCTGCTCTATGCAAACATAGTCATGTCATCACATTCTGGAATATTATCATATATTATCAAACTCTCCAAACTCTGAATTGCTGTCAGCTTCTTTGGTGATCTAGAATGTTTTGTGTCTCTTGGTTTCTTTGAGCACGATTCTTTTGGGGGGGGGGGGCGGTATCTGTTTTCTGTGAAGTCTATCTGTTGTGTTGCATTCTATTGCCAATTGATTTTACTTGCTTAAATGCTTATATACACCACCATTTTTATGGTAAATTTACCTCTTTTAAGAACTATAACTAGGGCTTATTTTTGGAATAGGGCTTACGGTATATTTTGGGAATTCAATCGCTATGGTACAGCCTACTTTTTCAGTCTTTTTTTACATCCTGTTAGAAATGGATCCCAATACTTCTAATCCTGTACCAGAATAAACAGCAACAGAAACACACACACACACACACACACACACACACACACACGTCATACGAAGCTGGTTTCAAACTTAAGGTTGTGTCAAGAGCAGAAGAAAGCAATAACAGTATTGCAAGTAGGGAATTTTGTGTTGCCAAAAAACAAGTGAGGGGGTGGCAGAAAATGAGAGCTGACCTGGAAAAGATTCCAAAGGCAAAAAAAAGTTCGACAAGGTTTAACGACTTTGTATGAGGGTCTAGAGACCGAATTGCATAAATGGATTATGGAGTGTCGTCAGCATGGTTACTGCATTAACACACATGGAAATTCACTGACATGCCCTTGAAATGGCTAAAGATAACAAGGTAAAAGGCACCAGGTATTGAAAATTTTGTTGCGTCAACAGGATGGTGCACCTGCTTCATGAATAAGTTTGCCCTATGTTTGCAGCAAAGAACAAAGATTTCACAGAAGCTGCCAAAAGACCTTAATGAAAAAGTGATGTCATTCCATTCATTCATTATAAAACAAAGAAGGATACATAACTATGACCTGGGAGATATTGGGAATATGAAGGAAATACCTATGACCTTTGATCTTCCAAGCAACAGAACTGTGGCAAGTTTGGGAGACAAAACTATTTTACTCAGAACCGCAAGAAATGAATAAAAAACATTTCAGTCATTCTGTCATATTCGGCTAGTGGACCTAAGCTGCAGCCTGTCATTTTTAAAAGAAAGACCGTCTTGCCTAAAAAAGGTCAAATTCCCACCACAAATTATAATACACACATATATTAAAGGCTGGCTCGATGAAGATGAGACCAAAAAAAGTGGCTTGAAGAAATTTGGAATGAACGATCAGGAACAACCTTAAAGAAAAAAACATCATTACTAGTTTGGGATATGTTCAGCACCCATATGCCTGATGACATTAAAAAAAAATTGGCAAAGTCTTCTCATTGGTTACTTTGGCTGTTATTCCAGTGGGCTTACACCTGTATTGTAGCCCCTAGATGTGTGTTCAAATAAACCTTTCAAAGATCGGGTGCAAAAGATGTGGCATGGATGGGTATCATCTGGTCAAGCCCGCCTGACAAAAGTTGAAAATCTGATGAAGTCTGACATAGAATTGATAGCAAAGTGGGTTGGTGATGCATGGGGCAAGATTCCAGAGGACATGGTGCTATGCCCCTTCAAGAAATATGGCATCAGTAATATTATGGATGGCAGTGAGGACAGCGCTGTGTATGAGAAGGACAGCAGTGATGATGAAGACTGTGAACTCAGTGATGAGGACAATGTCTATGCTGATAACCTCACACCAGCAAAGGTGAAGCTCTGAACATACAGATGATGACAAGGAATCCTGATTTGAAGGATTTTAACTCTTGTGTTTTAGCTTGGTTGCTGATTCAGCTAAGGATTTTCTACTTTTAAAGTTATTGTTGATACCATATTGTTTTGGTTGACCCTCTTTTCCAGTTACAGAGCTAGCTTACTGTTTTTCTTTGAAATATTCAAAAATATTTAACCTATTGAAGCTTCGATTAATGTAATTTTATTGGTATCTATTTTTATTTTGAAATTTACCAGTAGCATTTCCCACCCTAGACTTATACTCAAGTCAATAAGCTTTCCCAGTTTTTGATGGTAAAATTAGGTGCCCCAGCTTATATTTGGGTTGACTTATACTCGAGTATATACAGTAAATTGAATGAGGTAAATCTGCTGCACAAGACCTCATCAGAGTATAGAAAAGCAAGGATGTTACCTTGAGGACAAAGCTATGCCTGACTGAAGCCATGGTATTTTCAATTGCCTCACATGTGAGTGAAAGTTGGACATTGAAATAAGGAAGCCAGAAGAAGAATTGATGCATTTGAATTGTAGTGCTGCAGAATGGTCAAAGTACTATTAACTGCTAAAAAGGACAAAATGATCTGTCTTGGGAGAAGTACGGCCAAACTTAGAGGCAAGGATGGAGAGACTTTGTCTTATATTATTTGAACATGCTGAAAGGAGACACCGGTCCCTGGAAAAGGACACTATGTTTGGTAAAGTCCAGGAAAAGCAAAGAAGAAAAAGGCCCTCAAGGAGATGGACGGATGCTCTGCCTGCAACAATGGGTTCAGGCCCAGGCACCACTGGGAGGAGGACACAGGTCAGGACAGTGCTTCATTCTGACGTGCACGGGGTCACCATGGGGCAGAACCAACCCAATGGCACTTAACAGCAGCGTGATCTTTTGAGCTGACTTCTCTTTTAATTGAATTGACCCCCTCAGATGCTACTGTTTTGATTTAGCCTTGTTCTCTGGCTCATAAGCATATATGTAAATCCAAGACTCATCCCCATTTATGATTTGTTTCATACAATCATCTTCATTAGCTTTGATCTTGCTTCAAAGAGTGATGAGGAAAGCCGCTCTCTGAGCTATCTGATCTTCACACAATTCTTTTTTGTTGTTGTTCTTAAGAATTACTAATAGGAGGCTGCTTCCAGAGGCAGGAAGGGGGAGACAAGGAAAAAAAAAGAATTAATAGAAGCTGTAAGAAAAAAGGCAGACTAGCACCATTGTAGATTTTTTCATAGAGAAAATAATGTTAATAATAATGACTTCTTCCATCATTCTTACTATGGAAGATAGAAAGTAGATGATAGATAAATGATAGATAGCTAATCACCAAGATAATGAGATACATAAACATAATTTTTTCTCAGAAACTCTAAGAAATTGGCTCCATTTATCATCATAAACTTTCAGAGGATGAAACTCAACCAGAGATCTGAAATAACATTCCCAAGGTCATACAACTAGTAAGCAATAGAACCAGGATTTGAACTCAGATGGTCAAGTTCAAAAGTCTTGTAAGTACCACACTACAGAATATAAACAGAAAGGGTTGTGGTGGAGTAGAGAGCCAGGAAATCAGAAGGTTGGTAAGAGAAAGAAAATGAGAGAAAGAAGCCCATCAGAGAAAATTACTTCACCTGCAATAATGGAATCTGTGAAAGGACATATGGGAGAAATAGCTTTGAATGTTTACCAGGTTTAGGACAGACGGCTAACTTGATAGCATCAGGCAAATAGGCTTGGAGCCTTATTGTTGTTTCCTTATTCTCTTCCCCAGTGGGGCCGTAGAGATCTAGAAGACATTTGTCAGCAAGACAGGGGCAAGAAAAGGAAAGTTCTCCCATCCCAGTTGCCAAGGAGCTGCAGTGATGAACGCAGATGGAAGCTGTAACTATCACAGGAACTGGACATCATAAGAACTAAATAAAAACCGTACAGGGCCCCTTAGAATGGTGTCAGGAATTTACATTGCCTGTGAATGAACCAAGACATCCGTAAACTGTGGGAATGTTCTTCTTCAGACTCATGAAAAACTACCTTTGTTGATGAGGTTGACAAAGAGCAGTGGTCAAAACAACAATGATGATGATGATGATGGTTTCTGTTTATACTTCAGGAAACATGTGTTTGCTCTGTCATTTCTGGAAAGGTTAGAATTTCGACTACACTGTAATCTTTGTTTGACCAAAGACAGCAAATCATATCCTCCAAACTTCCAGAGCGTATGGTAACGTGATTTTCGCTTTTTAAAAATTTCAAATCACAAAAATAAAAACAGAAATTATAGTGCATATAAATGGGAGATGGTTGACCCTTTGACAAAAATATTTTTTCAACTTTAAATGAGTTCACGCCAGAATGTTTTTAATTAACAGGATTTGATGATATTAAAAATATCATTTATATAGCACATTCAAGAACTTGTTGATGGCATACATATAAATATATATGTGTTTATTTCTAATGAATTATACAACCTACATCATTTTGAAGAACATAGACTAGAAATGTATAAAGATATTATATAACTCTTGGAAACATCAACTATTTTTATACTAAATAACTATTATTAATTTATGGTCTGCTGGTTTTTAAGTTATTTTGATGTTATAAAAAACATATTTCCATAATGATTGAATTGTTTTATGGGAGTTTAAAATACTTTGAAAATATCCTGTGAATAAAGTACAATTATTGCCACCATTTAATAGGGCAGTTTATGTTCTCCTTAAATTATTCAACATTTTCTGCTAGCTTGCCTATGCTGCTGTTATTTCATTTTTCTGCTGCTCCTATTAAGCTATAAGCTCAAGGGACTGTGTCTCTTTCACGCAGCCGCATGACTCCTAACACCAGCAGTGTCTGGCCCAGGGTGAGAAATTAGTGATTAGATGTCTGAGGAATGAAGAGATGAGTGAGATTCTGTGACTTTCAGGAGATTCTCCAGGCAGATGGGACTAGATCGGGGGCCCCAAACATTTGAGATGGAATAGCCCATCCTGTCCCTCGCAACAATTTAAAAATTATTCAACAGCCATGCATACATTTTACAAACAGATGAAATCACCATTACCTCAATAATAGCCTTTAGATTTTTTCAATTTTACTTCAGGGCCACATGCATGTCCTGAAAGAGCTGCTGTGACGGGCCACATCTTGCTGATCATGGACAAGATCATGGACAAATTTTCTAATTCCAAGTCCTGACTTGTTCCCACTATCTCTTCTTGTTATAAAGACGGTGGAAATTTTTTTTGCAGCCTTTTCATATTTAGAGAAAAGGGAAAGCAGAGAAAGAAGGGAAGAGGAGCAGAGAGAGATTAATTTACTGGAAGCAATTAAACCATCCCATTAGAGATCACTGCCCAGTCCAAACTCTGTAGGTCTCGTCATGAAGCGCAGACCTTAGACCAGGAGAGGGTAGGGACTCCAGGACAGGAAGCAAACATTTGTCAAGTGAATAATTTGGGGTAATTGGAAGTGGTGTCACTCCTAATCCTTACTCCTTCATTCTTGAGCCAGTGAATCCTGGTGTGGGGGGAAACCAAGAACCAAACTCGCTGCCATCCAGCCAAGGCTTTCTTAGTGAGCCCTTGTGGATAAGCCCAGTCTCTCCCAGGGAGAAGCTGGGGGTTTCACAGCCCAAAACATCACTACTGCCCCACAGGGGCTCCTAGTGAGGGAGAAAGGACGGCATGTATTGGACATTGAGTTAGATATGCATGTGAGTAGGAAACTTTTGTATATTTTTCTTTGATTCTGATGATAAAATATTAGCCCTTTCGTTTGATTCATCCATAATATTTTTTTTAATTTTAACAGAACTATGTCTTAAAAAATGGTTCACCCCATATTTACTAGATTGTTCTCATATTCTGCCTTCATTCTATGGGTTCACACTATCGGCCATTCATTACACTCTATAAATCGCTGATCTCTGAGATTTACTGCATGTCCCGAGTTCCAAAAAGAGCCAAGTGTGTACAGTTGGAAGAACAAGGATTTTAAATAAATGAGAGGAGACCCTGGGTCTGTCATTCTCTTGATTTCCGAACGGTGTGTTTCTTGCCAAACCAATTAAGTAAACAAGCTGTGATTTCAAAACTAAAAATAAAAACATGCCTTTAGAGTTGCCCAAATATGCTTTTCCTTTTCACACAGGAAAGGGAATACTCTGAGGATTAGACTAAAGAAGCATTTGAATTGTAGCACAAATATGATAGGTTAGTTAATGTTTGTGTGCCTTCTCTGAACACAGACACAAGCCAGCCTGAACGCTGTCCAGCAGCTGACAACCTGGACATTTGTCATGTGGATGCCATAATAGCTCCACTGAGCTGGCAGTCAGAGCTACATTCATCAGGCAAAAATAAGGATGGAGGGGTGCTGTCATTTCTTATAAAAATTATCACTGAAGAGGACAAATACTGAGGTAATTAATAAAGGTGTCTTAAAGAGATAAAAACTGTAACAAGGGAAAAAAATAAAGTTTTATTGTCAGAGTAAGTTTTTTTGTTTTGTTTTTAATCATTTTATTGGGGGCTCATAAAACTCTAACCACAATCCCATACATACATCAATTGTATAAAGTATATTGTTACCCTCAGCATTCTCCAAGCATTTGCTTTCCATGTAAGTCCTTAGCATCAGCTCCTCATTTTTACAGCTCTCTCCCCACTGTCCCTCCCTCATGAACCCTGTTTAGTACTTGGATGGGAGGCTATTGGTTATTTATTTATTTTAAAATCCTTTTATTAGTGGCTGATACAACTCTTATCACAATCCATACGTACACCAATTGTGTAAAGCACATTTGTACATTCATTGCCCTCATCATTCTCAAAACATTTGCTCTCCACTTAACCCCCTGGCGTCAAGTCCTCATTTTTCCCCTCCCTCCCTGCTCCCCCCTCCCTCAGGAACCCTTGATAATTTAAAAATTATTTTTTCATATTTTTCCCTGTCTGATGTCTCCCTTCACCCACTTTTCTGTTGTCCATCCCCCAGGGAGGAGGTCACACGTAGATCCTTGTAATCAGTTCCCCCTTGCCAACCCACCCTCCCTCTACCCTCCCAGTATCACCACTCACACCACTGGTCCTAAAGGGATCATCCACCCTGGATTCCCTGTGTTTCCAGTTCCTAGCTGTACCAGTGTACACCCACTGGTCTAGCAAGGCTTACCAGGTAGAATTGGGATCGTGATAGGGGGTGTGGGGGAGAGGAAGCATCTAAGAACTAGAGGAAAGTTGTATTTTTCATCGTTGCTACATCGCACCCTGACTGGCTCTTCACCTCCCAGATACTCTTCTATAAGGGGATGTCCAGTGGCCTGTGGATGGGCTTTGGGTATCCACTCTGCACTCCCCCTCTCATTGACTATGATAAGATTTTTTTTGTTCTGATGATGCCCAATACCTGATACCTCCAACACCTCATGATCACACAGGCTGGTGTGTTTCTTCCATGTGGGCTTTGTTGCTTCTGAGCTAGATGGCTGCTTGTTTACCTTCAAGCCTTTAAGACCCCAGATGTTATATCTTTTGATAGCCAGGCACCATCGGCTTTCTTTGGCACATTTGTTTACGTACCCATTTGTCTTCAGCAATCATATCATGGAGGTGAGCACACAATGATATGATATTTTGTTCTTCGATGTCTGATAACTGATCCCTTCAGCACCTCGTGATCACACAGGCTGGTGTGCTTCTTTCATGTGGGCTTTTTTGCTTCTGAGCTAGATGTCCACTTGTTTATCTTCAAGCTTTTAAGACACCAGATGCTATATCTTTTGATAGCTGGGCACCATCAGCTTTCTTCACCACATTTGCTTATTTACCCACTTTGTCTTCAGCAGTTGTGTCAGGAAGGTGAGCATCATAGAATGCCAATTTAATAGAAGAAAGTATTCTTTCATTGAGGGGGTACTTGAATGGAGATCCAATGTCCCTCTGCTACCTTAATACTAAACTTATAAATATATGCCCATAGATATATTTCCCCATCCTCATATATAAATACATTTGCATATGTACATATCTAGATCTCTATAAATGTCCTTTGCCTCACAGCTCTTTCCTCTATTTCCTTTGACTTTCCTCCTGTCCTACTATCATGCTCAATCCCCACCAGGGTTTCAGCAATTCCTCTTGGTTACATTATGCTTGATCATGCCCTACCCGACCTCCCATACCCTCCTCACCACTGATTTGGATCACTTGTTGTTCTTGGGTTTGTTAACACCACTACCTTTTCCCCCACCTACCCCTCTCCCATGTCCCCCCCGGAACTGTCGGTTCCATTGTTTTCTCCTCAAGATTGTTCATCCAGACTATCATATAGACAGACCTGTGGAGATAATGACATGAACAAAAACAAGACAGAATAAAACCAAGCAAAAATATACAACAAAACAACAACAACAAAATCAATGACAAAAAAAAAACCAAGAAAGAAAAAGTTGTAGTTAGTTCAAGGATTGTTTGTTGGCCTTTAGGAGTGTTTTCCAGTCCAGTCTGGTGGGGCATCATGCCCTGGCTCCAAAGTCCTCCTTCATCATTCCCTGGGGGACCTCACCGCCCCATTCCCTTGCTGTTCTGTTGCACCCCCTTAGTGTTTTGCCTCGGTGTGGCGGGATCAGATTAAGTGGAATTCCAACACTGTGCTTCCAGTGTTGTCTCCTGTAGGTCGATGGGTCAGTGAGGGGCGTCATGGGCAGACTAAGTTGTTAAATGTGCAATAATTTACCTTAGAAATCCCTGAATGAGGAATGAAACTACTGCTTTCAAAGGAATCGTCTCAGTGGCTCTCCATAGCTGCTTTCGCTTCAGTCTACAGATAATTTATACCTTAAAGCTTGATGGAGGTGAGCCTGAGCAGACAAGACTACTTTCAGAATCCTTTTGGGAAGATGATGGACATTGGAATAGTAGCCAAGACTTAGAACAGAAACATTAACCAACCAGGACTTCTTGGGGAAAGACTTTTCCAAATCCTAATAGGGCTGTCAGCAAAAGGATTCTACATTCCCTGAAATCTGCTTACTTCAAATACCAACAATTTCTTCTAGCACTTTTGTCTCAGAAAATGTTTTTTGAAAGTATTTTCGCTTTCTTCCTGTTTCTGTAGATAGCTCCAAAAGGGCCTAATCAACTCTTTTCAACACCCAAATTGTGCTTCTAGAATTAGTCATCCGATATTTTCACATTGCTCATGGATCCACATTGAGGAAAACAGCAAGGAAATTAATTCAGCTTCCAATACGATGGCTTGCTTTTTGCTCTCTTGCCTCCATACATTGCCATGACCCATGACTTCATCTTAGAACACTCCTCCTTGGAGTTGAATCCCAGTATATAAACATTCCCTCCTCCAGGATTCTTTTCTCTTCCATTGATGTGAAAACTTCCAGAATAATCTTTCACCCTCGCCAGCATTCAGGGAGATATTAAAGTGGAAGAACAAACCAACTTGGTGCTGTTGAGTCAACTCATGCAACCCCGTGTGCTGCAGAGTGCAACAGCACTCCATGAGTGTTTACATGACTATGATCTTTTAGAAGCAGACCACCAGGACTTTCTTCCAAGGTGCCTCTGGGTAGGGGCAAAGGGGCAAACTTTTAGTTGGTAATCAAGTGCTTAAACTTTGTGTCACCCAGTGGTTCAAGGACACATTCCAAATCCCCTGCCATCAAGTTGATTCTGACTTATAGGAGAGAGTAGAGATGCTCCATAGGGTCCTTGAGACTATAAATCTTTATAGGAGCAGACAGCCTTATCTGTCTTCCAGAGACTGGCTGGTGGGTTTGAACTGCCAACTTTGTGTTAACAGTCTAACTCATATCTTGGCGCACACCACCAGGACTCCTTGAAGGCACATTAAAAGAATCTAAATGTCAAGTGGTCAAAATATATGCTTCCATAACCCCACCTCTGTTTGTCTGGGTGGACTAGAGAAACAAATTCTTTATATCAAAGAGCAATTGTATGTTGAGAAAATATCACAGCCCAGTCAAGCTCAAGTCCATAAGTCCAATATTAGCCCACATGTCTGATACCAATCTATGAATTCCTCTTCAGACTCACACACACATCACATGTAATGATACCAAAGGCAAGAAGATCACAGACCAGTGGATGGGAAGTCTTGTGGATCCAGTGGCAGTGGAGACATCACAAAGCTGGCAGGGGTCTCTACATGGCTCCTCCAGCTCCAGGGCTCTAGTGTAGCTCCAAGTGTCATATCAGGAGGAATATTTCACAGGGAGTAAGTGTATCTGGCCTCCGATGAGTATTTATCTCCATAATGCCTCCAAATGTAGTCATCAAGCTGTGACCTGATTGACAGGTTAAACTCTACCCTTTTACTCTTAATAGTCTCAAATTGATACCAGATTATGTAACTACCACAACACTAAAATAAAAACCTCATTGCCATCAAGTCAATCCCAAATTACATCAAACCTGTAAGATAGAAGGGAATGACCTCCTAGGATTTCTAAGACTGTAATGTTTATAGAATTAAACTGTCAATTCCTTTTCCTGATGGAGCTGCTGGTAGGTGCAAACTTACCACCTGTAGTTGAGTAGCTAAGCACTACACAATCAGAGCTTCTTTGGCTCCATAGCATGCTCCATTTCTGCTATTTTAGCACTTGACATACTCTACATTGAATTCATGTATTTACACTTTTTCTTAACTAATCATCCAAGCTCTCTGGAAGCAGAAAACCAAACTTTATGCTTCATTGTTATACCTCCACAATACAGTGCAGGTTCTGGCTCTTGTGAACTAAATCAAAAAATCATTTAAAAGGTCAGGTTTACTCATCAATTAGAGGCTGGTGGAACCCCTGAGGCTATGATCCTTAATCAAAATTCAGGTCTGGAAATGAAATCCCCTCATTTTTTACCAAGCAATAGACAAGCCCAGCCTTTACTACAGAACAGGTCAGAAGACTGAGGAATGGAAACGGAGGAAGTGAGCTAAGTGTCGTTACACTGTGGGGACTGTCATCACCGTTGTGAAAAAAACGTGTGTATGAATTGGTGAACAGAAAAGGAATCTGTTCTGTAAACCTTCAATTAATTCACAATAACAATGGGGTGTTTTGACAAAAAGAATGAGATACAAAGAAATAGATCCTAACCCTTGGCAGTGCACCAAATTTATGGTCAATACCATGATTTTACAATGACATCTCTCATGCTTAAGATTAAAATCTTGATTGGCCCTTAGATTAAAATCATTTCAGTGATTTTTCCAAGGAAACCAGAGGAAAACCAAACCGCTTACCCTGCTCACACAGCTCTGACGGAGAAGGTGTCTGCCGTTTTCATCTCACCTCTCACAGCACTTTCTCTGGTTAACTTCCAGGCAGCCAAGCCCATCTCAAGCCTCTTATTTGAAGTTTTTCACACCTGGCTCCCTCTCCTTTTTCAAGTCTCTGCTCAAAGGTCTCCAAAGAGGGGTCTTTTTCTGAATACTTTGCCTAAAACAGTCATCACCCAACCACTCACCTCTCAATTAACCTTCTCTACTTATTCCACTCACTCAGCTGCTAATGCAAGGTCAGCAGTTCAGATCCACCAGCTGTTCCTTGGGAGAAAGATGAGGTTTTCGACTCCCATGAAAAAGCTGCAGTCGCAAAACCCTGCAAAGGCAATTCTACCCAGTTCTAGGGTTGTAATTGACGCAATGACAACGAGTTTGGTTTGGTTTTGGAATCATATTATACCAAATATCACTATTTTAATGTTCTTATCTTAATTATGAGGTATATGCCTATTGTTTGTATCCCACACCCCACTTCTCATGAGAATATAAACTATGCAGACACAAGGGCTGTGTCTTTTTTTACCATAGTATTCCCAGTGTATAGAACTCACAGGACTTCTCCCCTTTCTATAGAGCCATACTCTCCGTAGTTCTGACCAGTTTAAGATAAAGAATGCTAATGTGATCGTGAATAATAATAGTTTGATTATTTAATATCTCGGAGTTAAATTAAGCAAATAAATGGTCTTCAATCAAAATGAATACCTATAGCAATGACAAGTGATTATTGATGCTGGTAGATAATTCATCTTGGAAATGAAATCTTATCTTGTACTTAACATAACACCATCTAGGAGGTTGTTGTTGTTAGATCCCGTTGAGTAGGCCCATCGCCTTTGGAAACCACATCAGTGTCTCAAACATCATACAAGGAGGATGAGCAGTTGGAGCACTCACGTAAAATGACTCCACTAAATTATAATAATCCTTTTAACACCCTCTGAGTCTTCCATATTCTCTTTGAAGTAACTCACTGCCATGCCGAACAATAACAAGGTAGAGTCAGTTCTGTCTCATAGCTACCCTACATGACAAAGTGAAACTGCACTGTTGATCTTCTGAAAAGGCAAATCCGTATGACAAAGGCTGCCACATCTTTCTCCTTCGGAGCTGCTGGTCAGTACAAACCATCAACCTTTCACAGATGAGCCCCTACGCATGATACCACTGGGATTCCTTTATAAGGAAGCAGGCACTCTAAGAACCTAATGCTTAAATCAAGCCTCGTTACTGGGAACACCAGTCAAACAAGAAGGCTATTGGTCCATTCCTTTCATCTCGTGCAGTCTCTAGAACCAAATCAAAAGACTTTCACTGGCTATGATTTTTCCCCCTGTTTAGGTAGACATGTTGATATCAGTTGAAAATTAAATGAGCACATTGGGACCACTAAGTAACTGTCTATAGCTTTGCTAGATTTTCTTCCAAGGAAATTCCAAGGAGCAGAATAAAACTTAAGCATGACTTTTGTAGGAAGGACATCCCAAGCCCAGTGGTCTCATGACCTGTTTTGAGTTCTAACTTTATTTTGCTACTCACACCTGCTCCAGTGCAGTGCATTACGTATCCATGAGTCCACATTGTCCCCAGGGCCCCATGTGCCCCTGCATAGCATCAGCTCCAAAAAGACTGAGATGTAACAGCATATTTAATTTTTAAACCCTTCCTAGAGTATCCTGATGATCCAATTTAAAAGCCACAGATTATATTTTTTAAAGTTTATATTGGAACCTAGATGCCTCATTTACTCTTACTCCATTTGTATTTTCTCCAAACTAAAGAAGATGCAATGTATAGAATTTTTTCTAAGACAAGATGAATTAATCTTTCAGTTTCCCTGATATGCTTCCACTAGAAAAAGAAAATGGCGTGTAATTCAATAAAGAAATCCTCCGTAAAGTGCTATACAATGTCAAACACCTGGTTCTTGTAAATTAGGACAGTTTCCCAGGGACGTGCCCGACAGATGCCACTTTCATGTAGTGACTCTTCAAGATGGGTGCATTAGTCTCCCGTAAAGCAGCCTGAAATATATAAAACTGAACCATGGCTGCCACAATGCACTCATGCAAAACATTCCTGCTCAATCACCCGGGATCTGCTGGGGAACAGAATCAGAGCCAAGGTGCCGCTTGCCCTCCTCTCCTTCATGTGCACCCAATGCTATCATAATAATAGTGGCAATAATGACAACTAAAATTACCGAGTCCCTCACTGTGTACACACTGTGTTCCCGATCATGCTTGTGTATTAGTCTCTTTGATCCTAATTCAATTAGCCCCACTTTCGAGCAAAGGATCTAGGATGTGGTAAGTGATGGAGTCACGATTCAATCCACCTGTCCTAACACAGTCATGACTAAAACCTTCCTTGGAGTGATAACACATACCTGGCTGTTTGCCACCAGCATTTCAAATGCCAGCAGGATCACCTCAGGTGGAGAGGTTTCCGAAGAGCCGCCAGACCAAGACAGCAGAGAGGAAAGACCTGGTTATTGTCTGCTTTTAAAAATGAGTCAAGGAAAATCTTAAGGATCACAACAGATATTATTTGACTTACATGATTATTTGAACCAGGCATCACAAGGAATCCGTCAGTAGAGGAGGATATATCGTTGATGAAATAGAGAACCCGCAAGGGCGTGGGACACTCTCGGTGAGATGGTTTGATGGTACAGTTGTGGCAACAGGGGTCTGAACATGCTGGTGATTGTGAGGATGACATGGGGCCAGGGACTATTCCACTGCGTTGTACATAAGTCACCACGATTAGGAGTTGAGGCAATGACAGCTTTCCATCTACCACAGAGGGAGGGGACTAGAGACAGAACAATGTGGACAAGCTGGCAAAATCCAAAATCAGCATATTGATTGGTAATGACGATAAATTTGACTTCAAAGCATAGTATTCTCCCCACCCAATACCAATCCAGAAAGCAGATAAATATGTAAATATTCATAGAGGAAAGTGAAAAAAATGCCATGTTTAATAATCACATTCATGCTCCAGTATTTTTTACTTAGAGAATGTTAAGCTAAAATGTGTTTTGTTTTCTTTGTTTGCAGGTGAAGAGATATTGTTTGTTTTGGTGTCTACATCTTATTCAATTTTGTCAGGTGGATAAAAATGTTTTTAGTGCTTAATCATCAAAAAGTAATAGAATTCGACTGAAGGAACAGAGGTGATTGGCTGGGATTAATTGATAAGTCAATGTCTGGATCCCCTTCAAGGGGGCAAAAATAAATCAATGCAAGTCTTGCTCTCCCTCATACCATTCATATCATCATAAGGATCCCAATAAAAGGATATTTCTCTCATTACAAAGGTTAGCTTTTTTCCCCATAATTAGCAAAGCAAAAGTTACCCTACAACTAGTAGTAAAAGTGTCAGTGCAGATCTTCTGACCAGAGTTTTGTACTGTGAATTATTGGTGAAAAGATTTCCCAAATGCATTAACTCATCTTTCCAAATACAGCATCTTCATGTATCACCACTTTTCCTTGCTTCAGTTCTTGTCCTGCCTTTTGAATGAGAATTTTTCTTTTTAAGTTTCCACAGCAAATGCTTTTGTTAACACTATAAATTCCATTGAAACATTATCTCTAATGAAGATACCCTTATTTTGTGTTCAATGTTACATGCACATCTTTTCTCCTACTAACAATAAAGATTTTAAATAAATTATTCTAAACCAAGCCAAATTCATTGGGGGCTTCTAAGTAGTTGTAAATAGTTTGAGTTTGACTACGAACCAAACTACTGGTGTTTTGAATCCATCTATTGGTTTCGTGGGGAAAAGATCTAAGAGATCTACTTCTGTGAGATGGGTCCTTGAAAACCCTACTGAGCAGTTCCCCTTTAAAATGTGTGAGGGAGCCATCTGCTGGAGACTGATTCCAAAGCCACACGTTTGACTAGGAGAGTGGGGATTCAATATATTTCAAGTATAGTGTAAAATGTTTAATCGCTTTTCAGCTACCGTACAACTCTCCCTCGTGCAATGCCATACAGTGGGTCAAAGCAGTTGAAAGCATGCAGCTGAAAGACAATAGACTCTACTTGTGTAATTGCTGGAAGGGTGCTCTTAATTTCACAAGCCCCTTTACCTCCCACTTGTTTTCCAGACCACAGAGATGGTGGGAAGGAAAGTGTGGAACCATTTGGCCCAGCTATTAAGTGCTTTAAGAGCTCTGAAGTCATAATGGTTGTGGTCGTTACATAATCTGGTGTCAGCTTGAGACTATTAAGAGTGAGGGAGTAGGGTTTAGCCTGTCAATCAGGTCGCAGCTTGATGACCTCATTTGGAGGTGTTCCAGAGTTAAATAGCTTACTGGAGGCCAGCCCCACACTCTCTGCTTCATTTTCCTGTTGACAAGACACATGGAGCTACACTGACACAGCCAGAGCTCTGGAGCTGGAGGAGCCACCTGGAGATCCACACCGGCACTGAGATGCTTCCACTGCCACTGGATCCACAATACTTTCCACCCAGTGGCCTGTGATCTTCCATTGCTTGTGTTGTGAGAGTCTGAAGAGGAATTTATAGACTGGTATCAGACATATGAGCTAATATCAGATTTATGGACTTGATCTGGACTGGGCTGTGATGTTTTCTTAATATAAGATTACTCTTTAATATAAAGCTCTCTCATATACCTATGAGTGTCTATGAACTTGTGTCTCTAGTCCACTCAGACTAACACAACGGTAAAGCATTTAGCTGCTAACCGAAAGTATAGGGGTTCAAACCCACCATCCATAAAGATTCACAGCTTTGGAAACCCTGGGGTGCTGTGTAACCTTTTCTGTAAGGTTTCTATGAATCTGACTCAACTCAACAGCAGTGCGTTTGGTTTATGATTTATCCGGTCTTTAGAAATCGATGCCTGTGTTTCAGTCAAGTAACCTAAGATGAAGTTTTATCGTAAATGCAAGCCCTACCTGAGTCAGCGCTACCTGAATCTAAGAGTGGGAGGTGCAGTGGAGGATGATCAGGACAAGATGTATGTGGAATCCAAAAATCTCCCAGACGATGTATGCACTATTTCAAATGCTATACCAGTCACTTTCTAATAATTTCTGGTAGAAAAAAGAGGAAGTATATCTTTTTCCTTCAAGCAACTTGACAAAATCGTATCTCTCTCTCTAAGCAGAGATGTCAGCTGTGTCAGAAGCACCACTTAAAAGAAGTACACAAAAAGCAATGCACACAGAGATGGCCCATCTGAACCAATAGGCCGGACACTTCACTGTGTGACTAAATGACTATGATGAACTTTCTATATTAATCAAATTACATAACAAATGGCCCAATGTTGACTATGTGTCAGATAGAGATTGACACTGGCGATCACTGCTAGGGAATTTTTAATGAGGAGACCTAATTAAGATTTTCAGAAATACAAGTCCTTAATTCTGAGAAAAATCACTGCCAAACTAATTTCAGTCTATGCTAATTAGGAAAGGTCTGGAATGCAGAATATCTGGCCTATGCTAATGAGTGGCATCACAGAACATTGCCCAGCTAGCATGCCACGGGGACGCTGATCTTATGACAGAGGCTTTTGCAGATTTGGAAGGGACAGGATTTTAAAAGATACCTGGTAGACCTTCTTAAGGACAAAGTTCTTCCCTAAACATTGGGACATCGGAGAACTCCAAGACCACTAGAGAGGAGGACGCCTTACATTCTGTAGCTGTTCTTCTAATTCCTGATTATCTCAATCTAATTGGTCAATTTCATCTCTCTGAAGCTTTTATATATTGTTCATTTTTTGCCCTCTGGAACTATCAGGTGAGATCTAACGTCTCTCATTTCTCTTTTCCATGGCTCTGGGAAGTGTTTTCTTTCCAAATACAGGATCCCTTGTTGTGACTGTTGGTCCTCACCGCACCCACGGTTAGCTCTACCACCATCCTGGCCAGCTTCTCCTAAAAGGCATCTAGTTGTTGTCCTTCTCAAAATGTGGTGCCTCTCGTGCTACCTAAGTTGTGTGTCATATTCTAAGACGACTGCTTCCCATTCTCTGGATGCTAAATTGTACAGTTGCTACCCAAGTTTACATTAACAGGTTGGCACTTGAAACACACCGTTGGCTGATTTAGCACTTGTAATCAACTAAAACACCTGTCTTTTCCAAGAGCAGATTTTGAGCCAGGTTTCTCTATATTTTGTGCTTAACCAGATAAGTTTCCATTTAAATAAAATGCATTTCCTATTCATTAAACAAATTATCCATGTCCACTCTAGAAAACTGAGGAAATACAAGGTAAAAATGCATAAAAATTCATACAAATTTTATGTTTGTGAGCCTGCCAAGCATGTGAAGTGGAGCCGCATTTATGTTATGGTAAATAAGTCTTCAATTTCTGGCTCTGTGCACACATGCAAGGGCACCTCAAAAAGTCTTCCTACAAAATTATAGAAACCAAGTTAAAACTTTATTGGAAAAATAGAAAAATATTTTAAAGTATAGTTATGGCTACTTAGAAAAAAATACATTGGTCACATGCATTTTGTATTTAACCTAGATTGGCTGTTTAAATGGTTCAGTATTATAGGAAAGGCTTCAAAAACAATTCCAGGTATTTATTTCTGAATCTTTACACAATTATTTTCTTAGGATATATGGTGAAAACAGTGATTGCTGAGTCAAAGTGTATGTACAATCTGAAGGCTTTTGATAGATGTTGGAAAATTGGCCTTCGGAAATATGGCCATCAGAACTTTAGATCTGAACCTGTGGATTACAAATAAATTTAAAGAAAATAAACGTTCTCGGAACTGGACAATAGATAGCATCATGACAAACATAGGAAAGATTGAAGTTTTCAAGGATTTCATTTTGCGTGGACCCACCTTCAATGCTCCCTAGAGCATCAGCCGAAACTAAACAATGTATTCCACGGGGCAAAGCTGCTGCCCATGGCATCTTTAAAATGGAGGGCAACTGGGTCATTTTGAAGACTAAGGTGTGCCTGGCACAATCCATGGCACTTCAGTCACTTCCTACACTTGTGAAAGTTGGACAAGAATAAGGAAGATCACAGATGAAATTGTACATTTGAGTTACGGTGTTGGCAAGGATGACCAAAAGGGTCATGGCCTACCAGAAGAACCAAGCCCTCTGTCTTGGAAACAGTGCAGGCAGAACACTCCTGAGAAGCCAGGAGGTAAGACTAAATCTCATATATTTTGACAGGCTATCAGGAAAGAACAGTCCTGAACAAAAGGACAGCGTTCTGGGTGAATTAGATTAGGTAAAAATGAAAAGTAAGACCTTCAGGAACATTGACTGGCATAAGGTCTGCAACAATGGGCTCAAAACAGCAATACTCGTGAGGATGACATTGGCGGTGTTCATAGTGTTGTGTACAGGGTTGCTATGAGCAGAACCTCCTGGATAGCGCCTAACAGCAGCATATAGATGAGATAAAATTCTTCACTGTGTAGTTTTCTTTGCCCATATTTTTTCAACTCCCAGTTTATTAACCTTAAATTCCTTTTTAACTCTCTCTAATGAGAGGCCACTCGCCTGTCATAGAATCCTCCTTTTTGTAAGTGCTCAGGTCAGTGGCTTTTAATATTTTCACAAAGTAGTGCCACCATTATCACTGTTTACTTCCAGAACATTCTCATCACCTCCCCTGCCCTGAAAGAAAATACTATTATCACTAATGTTTCTTTTTCTCAGCCCCAGCAACCAATTGTACAGGGAAGAAGGAAGACTGTAGAATGGGCGCATTTGAATTGAGGGCTGGAGAAGAATGTTGAAAGCGCCCTGGACTGCTAATGGTCACACCAATCTGTCTTGGAGGAAGTCAGGCCAGAGTGCTCCTAGAGGCAAGGACAGAGAGACTGTGCCTCACATGCTTTGAACATACTCTCAAGAGAGAACAGTCCCTGGAGAAGCACATAATGCTTGGTAAAGTGGAGGGGCGGTGGAAAGAGAAATGCCCCCAACAAGATGGATGGACACAGTGGCTGCACCAAGGGGCTCAAGCACACGAACAATTGTGAGGAAGGCAGAGGACCCTGCGGTGTTTCCTTCTGTTGTACACAGGCTTGCTATGGGTTAGAGCTGCCTCAATGGCCCCTAACAACAACAATAACAATATTTAATTTACTCAGCCTTAGCAACACCTACCCTATTTTATATCTCTACATATTTACCTATTCAGGACATTTCTTTTTTTTCCCTTTTTAAAAAAAACATTTTATTAGGGACTCATACAACTCTTATCACAATCCATACATACATCAATTGTATAAAACACATCAGTACATGCTTTGCCCTAATCATTTTCTTTTTTTTTTATCAATGAACTTATACAAGAATTACCCAAAAAACTCACTGGAATTGGGCTGGGCAGAGTGGAGATTTTGTAGTGCCCTCGGTTAGCATCCAGCAACTCGTTCTGAGTTAGTGCAGCCAGTGGTGTAGCCTGGGAAGGTTCTCTTTGGTCACTGAATTTTTTTTCATAAATGCAGTTTCACTCAAACTTCGTTTGCTGTGATGATTGATTTAAGAGAACTGGGTAAGGCTGTGAAATTTTGATTCCTGGTAAGGAAAAAAATGAGGCAGAAACTCTTGTGAGGTTGAACACAGCTTATAAGGACAGCATTAGGGGGGAAACTCATCTATAAGTGTTTTTCTCATTTCAAAAGAGGTGAACTGTCGATTGATGACCAACCTCATTCTGGATATTGGTCAACTTCGTGAACACACAAAAGTCAACTCTGGGGGCATTTGGAGTTTGTTCCATCATGAGGTAGTTAGTTTATTGTGCCAATGTGGCTGAAAAACACAGGTGGGGTTAATTGAAGGGTGGAGGGATAAATGGCTACGTGAATCTCACCTTTGAAGTTCTTGGGTATCTTGCTTTGTGATGACTGGACCAGGGTGCATCCGCCTTAGCTGGTTCCTGGCTTCAGCTGGCAAGGCTCACTTCCTGCAAGACATTCCCAAGGAGAAGCTGCATGGACCAAACCTGATTCGTCCCTGGGTGCTGGAGCAGCCATGTGGAGACTCCTTCCAGCACTGAGATGCTTACACGCTCACTGATTCGGCTTTCCTCCTGCAGTCAGCGTCATTGCATGTGTTTTGTGAGATGGAGAAGGACTTTGTGGATTGGTGTCGAATATATGGCTTAATGTTGGATTTGTAGGCTTGGGCAGCACTGGGTTTAGATGTTTCTTGATGTGCACTTACCCTTATTATAAAACTCTCTCTTATACATATGAGTTTCTGTGGATTTGTTTCTCTAAAGTACCCAGACTAACACACCCCAGGTAACATTGCTAATCAAGCTTTCTATATATAGATTCTGAAAAGATTGCTTAACAGTGTGCAACCAAAAAGGCCTGATTTGTGGCAGATGGGGGACTGGCTTTGCCACTACGACAACGCACCTGCTCACACAGCCATCTCAGTACGCCAGTTTGGGGCAAAAATTAGCAGGCTGCTCTTGCCCCAGGCACCTGAACTCACTGTTTCTGCAAACGAAGAGGAACATGAAGGGACAGCGATTTGACAACGTAGGAGAAAGAAGTAAAGAAAAAACTGAGGAAGATGAGTTTGAAAAATGTTTCCAAGAATGGAATAGCAAATTTGACAAATGTTTTAAGTGTAATGGAAAGTATTTTGAAGATAAGGTTGCTTGGTAAAAAAAAATTTTAAATACATAGTTTTGAGAAAAACTTCTGGGTTTTTCTGGTACCCTGTCATTTAATAAATGACTTTTGTGCTAGGTATCTTTTATCTTACATGAAGTTGTAGTATGTATCAGTAGTTCATTATCATGTACTGCCAAAACATCCCATTATATGAGAATATCAAATTTATTTATCCATTTCCCCAGTTAATGAGTACTTGATTTGCTTCCATTTGGTACTGTTACAACTAATTATACTGTAGCATGTATGGACAAATTTTTATAAAAACATGTTTCCAATTCTCTTGAGTATATACATAAATATCTTAATTTTTAAATAATTTTCTGCATCTGTCAAAATAATTTAAATACACACTGTAATTCTTATGCTTCAATTTCCAATATTGAAGTCTTCTTCCATCCCTTATGTAAACTTTAATTAGTTCTGTTATATGTGATTTTAGTGTTTGGATATGCTCAATTTATGGCCATTTCATGTAGAAAAGAAACCTTTGTTTTCATAAGCTAGATGTATTATCAGGGATCCCTGGTGGGGTGGTGGTTACATGTTGGGTTGAGTCTATGCCACTACTTTTGATAGCCATTGATTTTGCATTGCAAGCTGAATGTCGGTCCATTTTCTAAGTTTCTCTCTCTATCTCAAGTCACTAGGACATACGTGGTAATTATTCATCAATATCTGTCTTGGAGGATTTTGTTGTTGTGTAACAAACTAAAATTCAGTCATCTTTACACTCATCCTGTTGGACTCTTCCTATTGTGTCTTCAAGTGTAGAATCAAAGATCTTGTTCGATGATTCATTAAAACGAGGATTCCAGTCACACCCTGTCATAGACTGCACTTGGGTTTTGGAAAGTCGTCCTATACTCATTCATAACTGATCCATATCCCCATTCTTAGTATGAGTAAGCTGTGATTATCCTTTCCATAGCTCAAGCTATGCTCCTTTGCTTTATTAATTACCAACCAACTGGCTCAAAGTTTTCAGGACAAAGTTTACCTAAATCCCCCCTACATATTTTTAATGTTTTCCCTAATATATATTCTGCAACTTTCTCTTTTCCATAATGTGTCCTGAATCACAGATAATGAAGCTATGGTTAAATCAACACTCTGGTGTCTTATTTCTAAGCATGGTAGCCAGACTGGAGAAATGAAAGGAGAAATGACAATGTAATGCATAATATGTCAGTCTATTACTGTTTCTTGAGATAATTTAGGGAACTACTTTGCATTTCGAACATTTTCAGTCAATAATAACATTTAACATGTTTTCCTCAAACATTTGATAGCTGTGTATTATTATTAAAGATAAAAAAGTGATAGACTAATAATATAACACTTGAAGGAGGGATGCCACAAGTATCTATTTGGGGATTTCTAATTAAGCTGGCCATAAATAGAATCATAAACATCCCGAAATCTTGTTTCAGGCATGTACATGCAAATCTGCAAATATGTAAACAAGGACACCTTTACATGAGGTGAGCCTAATGAATGTTTAATAAATTCTTCAGTGACATAGCCTTTCAGAGACAGTGCTTCCACCGATTTTTAAATGCTTAGATGCAGAACACATTTTCAATTACTGATTTTAATTTTTGTCTTTGATCATTTAATTAATATGTAATAAAGGGAGGACTAAAAGCAATCTACTGTAAAAATGAACAATACTATTCATACTATAAAGGAAGAGCATTCAGCAAATTAGTAAAGACCACTATTGTCATTTTCAATACAAACTTTATTTATTGAGCTATTTTAAGATAATTCTAAGCTTTATGAGAGTCAAAGGCTTTCATCTTCTATTATTGAATATGATGGATAGGAGCTGCTACAAAACCAAAGAAAAGGGAAATTCTTAAAGCACTTAATTCCACACTGTGTGCATGACCTTTTATGCTTTGCATTGTACAATGTTTTATTCATAGAACAGTGACAACTATGTGACATACAGCCTCATACATAGTGGATCAAAGCATTGAACTGGGAGATGGGAGATTTTCATTCTTATTGTGGCTCTGTGACTCTGTTACACTGGATAATGTATTGAAGTATTCATCCGTTCACTCACTCAACCAAAGTTTAGGAAAGTCCTGCCTTCTGCTCCATGCTCTCCTAGGTCTTTGGATATATTCAAACTAAGCCCATTGACATCGAGCCATCTTACTAACTGTGACGCTATCTGTGCTTTTGAGGCTGTAGAGCTTTGCAGGAGATGATAGCCTCATCTTTCACTCATGGAATAGCCGGTGGGTTTGAACCATGGACCTTGAGGTTAGCTGATCCAAGAGCATCATCTGGGTCCCAAAAAGGGCATAGCAGTTAGCAAAAAGGGACAACTACCTTTACATTCCAGTAATCTAACATATTTACATCACTTAATTTCTAGTCACAGTACCTAATTAATTTGACTCCAGTGTTCTCATGAAAAGATTGAATTGGATCTTCATCAGTAAAACATATGCTTTAAGTCATTTTTTCAGTGATGATTGTAGGTGGTTCTGAGTTTGGCAAGATGTTGTGAGATACCTTATGTGGCCATGACCAAGATTTCCTTGAACCAATTGGCATTTTTGCTGTATAATTTGTTAACTGCCGCCATGACACTACCTGTACAACAGAGGTGTCAACCTTGTTAACATGACTTCTGTAAATCCTACACCTAAATCAGAGCACCCCAACCACAGAATGGTGACAGGTCTGAGGAGACACTGATTCCCTCCAGCTTCTGGGTGGTCTCCTGGGGGATAGGAGGCACCTGGCTTATGATTTCTCTCTTTCTTTCTTTATTCCTTTCTTTCTTTGTTGTGATTTCTAACAGCCAACAAGCTGATCTGTTCTTTTCCATGTGCCTTATGCAGACTATCATTTTCTAGATATGCCATAAAGTGAAAAGAAATTGGGAAGTATTTCTGTAACCAATGGAATTCTAAACGTTAAATACTACTCAAGTACTTCTACATTGTGTGGTAGTGAGATGATTTTAGGTCAACTTGAAGATGTAGGAAAGTGTAGAGGTGGAATCAACCTGTTAATCAGGTGTTGGCCTGGTAATGCCTGCTTGGGGCGTGGCCTTCTTATAATGGGTAACCGGAACCTCCCTCTCTTTCTGCTTCTTCACGTTCCTGCTTGCTGGAACTTTCCTTGACCTTGGTAACTTCCAGCACCCTTCTATGTTCCCACCAACCATGGACCCACACAACTGTACCCACCAGTCTGTGATCTTCCTGCATTCTTCATCATTGCCAGTGGCTTCATATGCCTGAAGAGGGACTGGTATTGAACTTGTGGGCTTGGGTTAGACTGGGATGCCTTCTTCACATGTAATAATTTCTTGACATCAAGTGCTCTCTGATACATAGGTGAATATCACTGGATTTATTTCTCTAGTCAATCTAACACATATTGTAAATAACGAAATGAATAAAAAAGCAGGAAAATTAGTAAAAGGATGTGATCTGGTTTTACATGGTCTTGTAGAATAAGGAGCCATTGTAGCCTATCGGGATACACGTTGGATAGTAACCATAATGCCAACAACTCAAAACCACTAGCTTCTCCACGGAAGAAAGATGAACCTTGTTGTTCCCATAAAGATGTACAGTCTCAGAAGTCCATAGGAACAGTTTCACTCTGTCTCAAAAGGATTCCTATGAGTTAGAATCAACTCGAGGAGTAGGTTTGGTTGGTTTGGGTTCCTATGCCAAAATGAATTTAATATGACTCTGCCTTTGATGGTCAATAGGGGGCAGAGTAGACTCATATCAGAGTTTATTTTCTAAGTTTTGTTTACATCACTCAAACTCATTTTATATTCACAAACTTGGAATAAAAGATCTTAGACTTTTTCAGAGTGCATAAAACTGTACAAGAAAAAAACTACAAGAATTGGCATAAAGATGAAATTAGAAAGTACCTTTTCAATAGGCTCAAGGAACTTCATTTGAGTCACGTTCTTATAACCAAAGTTACTTAATATATTTAAAACCCCACCCCCGTGCCCTTACTACATGCAATTAGCCTAAGTTACCTTACTTAATGCCGCCTCTAGAGATTTTCGTTTGTTCTTTTACAGGGAAACCTGTTGGCATAGTGGTTACACATTGGGCTGGTCAGCAATTTGAAACCACCAGCTGCTCCTAAAGCGAAAGACAGGGCCAAGAGTTACAGTACAGCGGAAGACACCCATCAGGG
Organism: Tenrec ecaudatus; assembly: GCF_050624435.1. Taxonomy (NCBI): domain Eukaryota; kingdom Metazoa; phylum Chordata; class Mammalia; order Afrosoricida; family Tenrecidae; genus Tenrec; species Tenrec ecaudatus. The sequence goes on along the minus strand of NC_134538.1, from coordinate 144,618,910 downwards.
CAGTTCTAATCTATCCTGCAGATGCACTATGAGTTGACATTGAGCCATTGACAATGACATGGTTTTTCATTTCATTTTTAATATAAAACTTTTACGCTCAAAGGCATACAGAGTGGGTGCAGATTGGAGAATTGCTGACACTGAGGTTCTCCTCTTATTTGTCTGTTGGGAGCAAAGGATCTGGTGAAATCAACAGGGACATTCTCAGACTAAGGTTTAGAAGACCCTTCATGTGTTGTCTCCTTGTCTAGGGTCACTAACTGTTTCCCAGGATACTCTGCAAACTGAGCTAATTGTAAAATATCTGCACATGGCGACCAACAGTGCTGATTCCAAAATAAAAGGTATGTCTTTTCTCCGTAATCAGATCTCAAATAGGAAATTGTTGTTGTCTCCTCCCTACAGTCACCTTCTAACACATTCTTCTTTCATCTTCTTCAATTTGAGGTACCGAATTGATTCTGTTGCTCCAGGGTAAAACCTTGACTCATGGCAATATTTTCTTCTCTTTTACTCCATCTGTTTAGAAGTATCACTCTCTGAATGGGCACACATTGTAGCTGTTGCTGTTGGCCACTGTCCAAGCCGTTCTGACTCACAGCAACCTTAAAAAAAAAAAACAGAACAAAGCACTGCTTAGGTCTGCGGCATCCTCACCATTGTGATTATGTTAAAGGAGCATGCATATACTGTAGATTTTTAAAGTCCAGAAAACACTCACATATATTACCAAATCTAAATTTTTCTCATGGCAGCCATGGAACCTTAAATGATCGATATATTTAAAGCTTCTTTCCTCTTAATTAAACATAATTAATATAGGAAGTCCTGCTAATCCTACCACTGCTCAAGTCTCTCAAATCTGTCTACCTCCCCACTCACGTGACCACAACTTAGTTTCATTTTCGTGTCCATTATCTTCCATGCACAGATAATTTTTTCTGTGTACAAGGTGCTTGAAAGAAGGTATATGCATTGTGAAAATTATTTTAAGATAATTTGTATGTTATTCTCACGGGTTTTTCTTTAAATACCAATAGTACTAGTGATTGAATAATATCCTTATTCTTTGATATGGACATAAAGGTCTCCTTGAGATGTTCTTAGCATTGAATTCAGCTGCATCTCCTACATCAATCATTTATATCAATCAATTCTTAACTTTCCCTCAGAAACTCATACATTGCTACTGATACATTTGAACATAAACTTATTGTTTCTAGAACATTTTACCTCTCTGCTTGTCACATCCTTTCATGACATTTCTCTGATTTCCACAAAGTTACTTAATCACTTCATCCAAGCTTTATTCTTGCCACACTTGGAACAGGGAGCAGCAGATGTAATATGTCTATCTTATCCACTGAACTGGGATATCTTTGAGTTTTGAAATTGTGGATTATTCTTATTCAACCTACATAAGTCCCATTGTATAGTGGATACTCCATAAATATGTTTAAATAAAAAGAAAAATCCTTTCTATGAAGGTTTTTATAAGATGCACTTACGCTCTGCAAGTCAAATTATGGTTGAGGATCTGTGTAAGATTACATGCTGTCAACTTGATGGAAAAAATATTTTCAACTCCGTAAAATGTTAATAATATATTAAGTCAGTGTTCTGGAGGAAAGCTGTGTAGTTACAATGTCAAACTTCCAATTTCCTTTCCCTTCCCAACAATGGCAGGGCAGCAGCATTGCACTAGGTACCGATATTTAAAGATCAGTAAAAACAAATCCCCGCAGCTTTCAGTTCAAATGTGTCCAGTTATTCATGAAGCTACCCAAACTGTATTCATATGTCAATGAAAATAGGAGAATGATTTACTTCTGTCAGTATCAGAAATTATTCTGATTAATGAAAGTCAATATCCATTTTTAGAAGGAAATGAACCTAAAATGACAAATGCTTAAGGTTTTAGTGAACTTCATACTTTGCTTTGTGAAGCAGCTCAGAAGAACCAGGTGCTCAGGATAAAGAGGGGTGTCTGCCAGGTGTTTGTTTTTGCTTTTCCTTTCTGCCTACTGATTATTCTGAGCTGACTCTCACAAGTCAGCTAGTCAACACACCTCAATATGCCTTCAGCCATCTCCCTTCCTTCCTCCATCCCCTCCTCATGTGCTCCCAGGAAGAATGTTCAGTCAGGTTTCCCATACAATACCCATAGAAACAGCTGTTAAATGAAACTTTATGATCAGCAAAACAATGTGTATGGGGCTTGCCCTTGGCTCCCATAGCTATAAAGGCTTAATTTTGTAAATGTCAACCAATGTGCATTTTCTTGTAAATTCCTGAATATTCCATATCGCTCTGTGAAAATTTCCTTTCTCTACAGAACTTTGTGAACCCTTACGAAGTCCTGACCAATCTTGGATGGTTTTATTCCTTCTATAAACTCCTTCCTTCCATTTTTAACAGAAGCTCCAGTGTGTTTTTCCATAGCTTTGGCTTCACAAAATAGGATTAGCCTCTTTTGTGAAATAACCTAGCTTCAAGATTCAGAGGAAAATCATATTAGACCTAAGATTCTCTACTGACCCAAGTAGGCAAACTGCTCCTGGCAATGGTAGCGTATATCATGTTCTTTAAAAGTCAAATTCAATGTAAAGAGAACCTTTAATTCTCAATATTTCCAAGGCAGGAAGACGTCAATATTTCTCCTGATCTGACTAACAGGGATCCTATGCCAATTTCTGAATTAGCTACTGTAGCTACAAGAGTTAATGAGTTGCAAGAGTGAGGCCACCCTTTCTTCGACCGGCTTGGAAAGTGGTAGTAATCCACTTCCTGCTTCATGCTTCTTGAGGGTAAAGTTTTTCACATCGTTAGCTCAGTGGTTGTGAAGGGTCATTTACTGGAGCCTCATAAATAGATGTAGGGCTTCCACTGTAAGGCGTGTTGTTTTTATTAAGTCAGTTCCAACTGACAGAGACCCTATGTACAACAGAAAGAAGCCCTGCCTGGTCCTCCAGCACCCTAACAACTGTTGCTATGGTTGAGCCCATTGTTGCAGCCACCATTCAATCCATCTTGTCAAAAGTTTGCCTCTTTTGTGCTGCTCCCCTACTTTATGAAGGATTATTTCCTTTTCCAAGAATGAATCGGTCCTGATACTGTGACCAAGCAGGAGACCAAGTCTCACATCTTTTCTTCTAAGGCATATTTTGGCTATATATCTTACAAGATAGATTGGCTTGTTCTTTTTTTTAAAATCATTTCATTGGGGGTTCTTACAGCTCTTATCACAATCCATACATACATCCATTGTGTCAAACATATTTGTATATATATTGCCATCATCATTCTCAAAATGTTTTCTTTCTACTTGAGCCCTTGGTATCAGCTCCTCATTCCCCTCTCCCCTTCCCTCCCTCCCTTCCTCATGAACCTTTGATAATTTATCTTTTTTTTTTCATGTCTTACACCAACCACCATATCCCTTCACCCACTTTTCTGTTGTCTGCCCCCCTGGGATGGAGTTATATGTTGATCATTGTGGTTGGTTTCCCCTTTCTCCCCCTACCTTCCCCTTACCCTCCTGGTATCTCCACTCTCATTATTGGCCCTGAGGGGGTTATCTGTCCTGAATTCCCTGTGCTGCAAGCTCTTATCTGGAGCAGTGTGCATGCTCTGGTCTAACCAGATTTGTAAGGTAGAATGGAGGTCATGATAGTGGGGGATGAGGGGGGCATTAGAGACCTAGAGGAAAGTTGAATGTTTCATCGGTGCTATACTGCACCCTGACGGACTTACCTCTTCCTTGTGACAGTTTCGTAAGGGGATGTCCAATTATCTACAGATGGACTTTGTGTCTCCACTCTGCACACCCCCTCATTCACATTGATATGATTTTTTGTTCTATGTCTTTGATGCCTGATACCTGATCCCCTCGACACCTCATGATTACACGGGCTGGTGTGCTTCTATTGGCTTGTCTTCTACAACCCATTATACATATTTCAATATTCTTCCCCAATGTTGTAATTTGAATGCTTCAATTTTTCTGTGGCCTTCCTCATTCACTGTTCAACTTCCACTTGGATATGAGCTAAAGGAATATGCTACAGTGAGTCAATATCTATCTTCTCTTCATTTATCCTGATGTTCTCCAGTGGTTCAGTTGGGAAGAGTTGGGTTTTCTTTACATTGAGTTGTAATCCACACTCAAGAAGGCAGTCTTTGATCTTCACCAGCAAGTGCTTCACGTCCTTCTCACTCTCAGCAAGCAAGTTGTGTCATCTGCACGTCACAGGGTGTTAATAAGCCTTCCTCCGATTCGGATGCAACATTCATCTTCATAAAGCCTAATTTCTCAGATTTTTTTCTCAGCATCCAGACTGAAGAAGTGTGGTGAAGGAATACAGCCCTGCTACATACCTTTACCAACTTTAAACCACTCAGTATTCCCTTGTTCTGTTTACATGACTGTCTCTGGACCACATACAGGTTCAGCAGAAGCACAGTGAAGTGTTCTGGAACTCCCCTTTGGAGCAATGTTATCCACAACTTGTTACATTCTACATAATCAACTGCCTTTGCAGTGTCAATAAAACACAAGTAAACATCTTTCTTGTTTTCTCTGTTTTCAGCCAAGGCACAGCTGCCATCAGCAATGCTATCCCTTGCTTGAGGGTCTCTTGTGACTCTAGCTGGAGTTTCTGGTAGTTCTCTGTCAATGAACTGCTACATTGTTGAATGGTTTTCAGCAAAACTTTACTTGTACATGCTACTAATGTGATTATTCTACAATTCCCAAGTTTTCTTGGGTCAGCTTTCTTAGGGACAGATACAGTATGGTTTTCTTCCATTTCTTTGGCCACGTAGCTCTCTTCCAAATCTCTGGACATGGACCAATGCATGTTTCCAGCGCTCCATCAGTTTGTTGAAACATTTCAGTTGGCATTCTGTCAATTCCTGGAACCTTATTTTTTTGCTAATGCCTATAAACTATTGCCTTCCCCAAACTTACTGATCAGAATTTATGCTCTCAAATACCACACATGTGAATTTTATTTCGGTACCAGTTTCTTAGGTAGCACAAATAGGTAGCAACCCTAATTCATAGGGTTGCTATGAGTTAGAATTAGCACAAGGGCAACAGGCTTGGTTTGTTTGTTGGGGTGGGGGGCGTTGTTCATGAAAACAGGTGTGAACAGATCTCATGAAGTATTTTTGGACAATTCTAGGAATCACAAATACATGTTGAGATACATAGCAATTGAGAATGCTTCTAAAAATTTTCATATGCTTATAAACCCCCAGAATAGCATATTTCTGGGGCAGGGGGGAAAGTACAGATTTCATTGAATTAGTTTGAGAATGGGCTTACATTCTTCATTGTTAAGAAGCATCGGGTAATGGGCACCAGTTCATGGATCACTCTTGGAGTGACAAAATCGAAACAATAAGGCTACAATTAAATGATTCCTATAAATAAAATTTAGAAGCAGGAAAGAATGTATGGTTGGTGTCCTCTGGATGCATTTTTGTTGTTTCTGTCTTGTCATTCACTTGGCTACTTTTGTTCTAAGACTCTTGTCAAGCTTTAAAATAGAATGTCTGCAGAAGGGATTGCAGTTTTCTGCTTCCTCACTTGTGTAGAGCTAATGAGAGCATTCCCACAACCAATCTGTGTTTCCTGGACTGCTCTAGACATAGTCCCTGCTGCCAGGAATATGGCACCGGTTGACTTCTTCCAGGTTCTATTACATCCATCATCCACTGAGGGCAGGAATAACTTGTCTACTCAAATTAGCTGAAGAGTGATAAGGCGAGGTACAACTTCCAGTCAACACGTTCTACTTCACTCCAGTACTTAAAAAATAGAAGAGACAAAAAATAAAATAAACATTTGGAGTGATGACAAATGAATACAGAAACAGCAATTATAGAAAGCTGAAGGAATAGCTCATTGATGTCTAGTTGACTTAGAATCCTGGTGACTCTATAGGACTGGGTAGAACTGTCCCCCAGGTTAGGTTTCCACACTGCCACATCTTCCCCCACCACACTACTGACCTTTCAGTTGGCAGCTGAGCTCTCAGTCCCTTGGACAGCAAGGTCCCTTGAGAAAATAGCAGTGTTAAAAGAATAAATGAAATAAAAAGATTTCCAAATGATTGAAGTGCTGGCAAATAAAGGAACAATGGTTAAAATCAAAGAATTAGAAACTTGAAGGATAAAAAAATGAGGGGGGGCGTGAAAAGGAACACATAAAATGCAATAGTTACTTTTGAAACAAAACCAATCAGAAATGACACTGAGAATTTACCAAATGCTACATCTAATTTGATGTCATAAAAATTATGAAAACATGGAGGGTGATATAATCCTTATGCAATACAATAAATACATGCAAAATAGCAAACTACTGGGATGAAGTATGCATAGGATGATAACCAACAAACCCACCATAGCTGCTACTGACAGTGAAAAAGGGAAATAGAATCAGAGGAGGTCTGCAGGAAGCTTCCACAGAATCAGCTACATTTTATGGCAATAATCTAACAATTGCAAATATAGTCCAGGTAGAGCTGACTCCTGGGTGTTTGGGTAGAAATTATATTTTCTGTATATTTAAAATATATAATAATGGCATTTTAAAATAAAAGCTACTTCAGGTTGAAAACAACAACAAAAAGCCGCATCCATAGTGCCTTTCCCCAGTATCTGCTTTACACAGAAGTCGATGTAAATCACACCAGAGGAGGGATTTAGAGAGATTGCATGCTGATAAAGGAAGGAATAATTCAAAAGTATATAATAGTCATAAATGCGATACAGTTTACAATTTAGCTTCAAACACACAAATTTAAAAAAAATTGATAGCATTGGAGGCAGAAATTGAATTGAACACACTACTCAGAAGGGTCAGAAAATCAGGTGAGCAAAAGCAAATGAGGATGCAGGTAGCCTGCATTGTACAACTAACAAAATATTGTGATTAACGTACAGACATTTACAAAGTAAAGCAGAATTCATGTTTTCGTATATATGGGCTACTTACCAAAATTGATCCTGCGTTTGATCTGAAGAAAAGCCACAATCCAAATGGCTAATGAAGATGAAAAGATATTTGGCCACTTCAAAATTTCACAAAAGGCACAAAGATGGCAAAAATGCAAACTGGAGCAACAGTGTCATACAGTTCTTTTAAAATGAAAATGTTCGATATTATCAAAAACTACGAAGACACTCTCAACCACTGCAGATACAAATACAAAGTTACAATGTATATAGACAACGTGTACTGAAACTAGAGCATACATAATTTATAATTGATCATCTAAGCTTATAGGTATCTACAGTGACAAAAGACTTGTGTATCTGCTTAATGATACTTTTTTTAACCATTTAACACATAAAAAAGCAATGTTACTGAAATTTTATTGGTAGATAAATGACAAATAAAATATGGTAAAGGCAGCACTCAAGAATGTTAGATATATACAACATGGAAGTAACTCAAATATATATTGAGACAAACAATATATCAAATTATATCATCTAAATCTGTTTATGCTAAACATGCACAAATTAAATAATTCTATATCTCTTCTCTGGTATGCCATTTCAGACAGAATACCAATAGTGAGAACATCTGAGCAGGAGGTAGATGCTCAAGTGGATTATAACCATGTTCTGTTGTTCTAAATGTTCTTCAAGAAGCCTGAGTGGAGCCATTGGTAAATGCTTGGCTATTTACCAAGTAGTCAGTGGTTTAAACCCACTAGCCCCTCTGGGGGAGAAAAACTTGGCATTCTATTTCCATAAAGATTACAGTCATGGAAACTGTGGGGCAATTCTGTCCAGTCCTAAGGCTATGAGTCAGAATCAACTTGAAGACAATGAGTTTTTATAAATATTCTTTCATAAAGAACTGAAATGATTCTAACCAGGTATTTAGAGCTAACTTACAGTTATATCAACTATGAGACAAATGAAATTAAATGACACCACAAAGAGCAATAAAAGATTCTAATTTTATTTGTTACAGTCAGCTGATCCAATTCTTTCAACAAAGCAATGAAACCAAATGAAAGGAAGATAAAGGAGGAAGAGAAAGAGAGGAAGAAGAAGAAAAGGGGGAGGAAGAAGGGAGGAGGAGGGCCTGACAGTAGGAAGAAAGGCTGATTTTAAGGTTTAGACTTCTTAAGATACACCAATTTAACATATGACGTAATATACCAAGTACTTCAACAAAACAGGAAAATTTGGAGACCTGGCTTGATGCCAGTTTGGAAAAGTGACATTAAAATGTCACAGTGGCTGGAACTAAACTATTTTTTAAACAATTTATTGGGGCTCATACAATTCTTATCACAGTTCATACATATACATACATCAATTGTATAAAGCACATCCGTACAGTCTTTGCCCTAATCATTTTTTTCTCCTCTTTTCTTTTTTTACATTTTATTAGGGACTCATACAAATCTTATCATCATCCATACATATACATACATCAATTGTATAAAGCACATCCATACATTCCCTGCCCCAATCATTCTCAAGGCATTTGCTCTACACTTAAGCCCCTTGCATCAGGTCCTCTTTTTTTTCCCCTCCCTCCCCCTTCCCCCCTCCCTCATGTGCCCTTGGTAATTTATACATTGTTATTTTGTCATATCTTGCCCTATCCGGAGTCTCCCTTCCCCCCTTCTCTGCTGTCCCTCTCCCAGGGAAGAGGTCACATGTGGATCCTTGTAATCAGTTCCCCCTTTCCAACCCACTCACCCTCCACTCTCCCAGCATCGTCCCTCACACCCTTGGTCCTGAAGGTATCATCCACCCTGGATTCCCTGTACCTCCAGCCCTCATATGTACCAGTGTACAGCCTCTGTCCTATCCAGCCCTGCAAGGTAGAATTCGGATCATGGTAGTTGGGGGGAGGAAGCATCCAGGATCTGGGGGAAAGCTGTGGAACTAAACTATTTTTAAAGTCCCTCCCAGCTCAGTTATCCTGCGCTTCTCCATGACTACACCAACTGTGGGACTATGCAAATATTTGACCCACAGCTGGCACTCCATCAGAGAGATTCCTGGAATGAAGAATGCTTCAAGCTCAGTGCATTTCAGTAAAAAGTATGCTGATCACGACTCTCCTGAACTGCTTAGTAAAGCTCAACAGCTTCTGATAAGTCTGGTAGGATGTTGAAAACATCAGCAAGGTGGAGGTACTACTGGGTTCCAATACTAAACTGCAACATAATGAATGGTACACCTAATAAAGGGTGAGAAGGCACTTGCTTTTCTAGCCATAGGACTAGTAAAAAAATGTAGTTTAGGGATAGAAATAAGACCATGGCATTATGTTATGCGTACAATCCAATCTTTGGACAAAATTTTAGAAGACACTGAATTAAGACACTCTTAGATGAGAAAGTAGCTTGGCGGAACCTAAAAATTTGCTAAATCTTCGGGAAGAGTAAATATAGAATTATAAAATTAAAAGTCAATATCTCAACACCTGTGACCACAGAAAGTTCCTTGCTCTGTGTAGCTCTCAAACGTGCTTTGATGGGAGCTGGAGCGGCTCTTGGCACGTGAGTCTCCGTTATAAATCGCTTGGCCAGCATGATCTCACTCGCGCAAAAACCCAGAGAAGCCCCTCACTACAGTCAGTGACATTTGGTTAACAAGTCTAGATGAGCAAGCCAAAAACTATGCATAATCAAGTTTAAATGTTATCGATATGGTAGGAAACAATTTGAAAAGGCTTCTTTGTGGTGTAATAGTATTGTTAAGTACTTAGCCACATGCTTTGAGCACTTTCTCAAATTATTACTTAAAAATGTGATTTTGGCAGTTATGAATACATAATATTCATACATTTAAAATGTACTTTTAAATTAAACTACACGTTAGCAAATCTTATTTATTACCTCTAGTTTCACATTCTCTATATACTCATGTGAAAAAGGGCAAGATGATTAAGTTATTTTGTTAAAACATTGTTTGTAAAGAAAGTGTGATTAAATATTCATAATTATCTAGTGGGAAATATATGCAGCTTGTGTAACATACTGAACACAGTAGAATAAAATGCCTAACTCAGAGCATAAAAAATAAAGATGGAGGGGGGAAAGATAGAGTAAATAAATTTGCATACCTGATTTAATATTCAAATACCGCATTCCCAGAGCCTCTTCTCTGTTGAATATGTAGCATTTGTAAAAAAGGCTGTAACTCATTATGACAAATTTTATTGTTACATAGTCACGAATGTGAAATTGATCGAGTTGTATGCCCCTTATATAATATTAGCTATAGTCTAGGACTCGTTTCCCCCATGGGACTAGTTCCTCTTTAGTCACTCCTAAAATTCTGTATTATCGTGTCCCTTTACTAAGCATAGGGGGACTTTTCCATGAATTCTCTCTAGAGGCGAGCTCTGTTTTTCAAGTACCTGCATCTAATTCAGAGAACATTAATTCCTTGCACAGGCTCTTAATGAGGACATTCCTATGAAATATCCATCTACCTTGCAGATATTAGCCCAAGCAGGAAGTAATAAAAATAGTGTTGGCAGAGAACTTATAGCCAAAACATTTTTATATGAAAGAAGATCCTTGCTGTGATGTCTGAGTGAGTTGGCAGAGTAGTTTTCCACGTTATGTCTCTCTACATCAGGGAATAAAGATGATCTATCAACATGCAGGGTAATATCAATAGCATTGAGATAAGACTTACAACATACATTTATGTAAAGGGCAAGGATATACTGCTGAATATGATAAAATACATTTAGAATAAGAAATTATTAAAATATGAATTATCTTCTTGAGCTCCTTAGGTTAGACATATAAATGTTAAATAGTATGATTTTTGTTATATGGGGGAAGTGCCTTTTGTAGTATTCCCCAGGTGAACAACATTGGCCTGGGCTTCTGAGTACATCCTATGGACCCAGGCCAGGTGCTGAGGTGCGCTGGGACATTGAATCTTGAATCTTCAAGGTGCACAATTTCCTCCAGAGGCAGCATCAGTGAGATCCTATGCAGGTACTCCACCAGGTGAACTGGGACTTATGTTGGAAAATACAAATTGTCTGGGGAAGCAAAAGACTGCAGTACCAAATATGGTGAACTGTTGGTAGGTGGACAAATGAGGTCTGTCTACATCAATGCCCTCATCTAACTAAATGAGAAAAGTCATGTAATGTGAACACGGTCCAGCTTGTAGTACATGCTCAAAAATGGTAACTCAGTAGGAGGAAGTTAATGAAGTTACCTCAAAAAGTCTTCACAAACATAAATTTCATACTCCTTCACCCAGCAATTTTGACTTGGCAAAGCTTTTCCAAAGGAAACAATAATTAGATCTGTGAGCCAGGGTTTACATATATACTGACATTCATGAAAGTTAGTTAGAGCTCTGAGCTAGATGGCTGCTTTTTTTACCTTCAAGCTTAAGACCCCAGATGCTAACTCTTTTGATAGCCGGGCACCATCAGCTTTCTTCACCACATTTGCTTATGCACCCATTTGCCTTCAGCGATTGGGTCAGGAAGGTGAGCATCATGGAAGCAACAAAGCCCACATAGAAGAGGCACACCAGCCTATGTGATCACGAGGTGCCTAAGGTATCAGGTGGCAGGCATCAAAGAACAAAAATCATATCATTGTATACGATGGGGAGTGCAGAGTGGGGACCCAAAGCCCATCTGTAGACAACTGGACATCCCCTTACTGAAGGGTTGTGGGGAGAAGACGAGCCAGTCAGGGTGCAGAATAGCAACAATTAAACATACAACGTTCCTCTAATTCTTAAATGCTTCCTCCCCCTACTATCATGGTCCCAATTCTACCTTACAAATCTGGCTAGAACAGAGGATGTACACTGGTACAGATAGGAACTGGAAACACAGGGAATCTAGGACAGATGAAGTGGCGAGAGTGGTGATACCAAGAGGGTGGAGGGAAGGTGCGGTAGAAAGGGGAAATCGATTACAGGGATCTACATGTAACCTCCTCCGTGGGGGATGGACAACAGAAAAGTGGGTGAAGGTAGACATTGGAGAGTGTAAGATATGACAACAAAATAATAATTTATAAATTATCAAGGCTTCATGAGGGAGGGGAGCGTAGGGAAGGATGGGCAAAATAAGGAACTGATACCAAAGGCTCAAGTAGAAAACAAATATTTTGAGAATGATGATGGCAACAAATGTACAAATATGCGTGACACAATGGATGTATGTATGGATTGTGATAAGAGTTATACAAGCTCCCAACAAAGTGAATTTTTAAAATTATGAGCAAAAAGTTAGTTAGAAAGGTAAAATTGCTATACACTGAAATATTAATAAAAAGGGAAACTAATCAATTATGATTTATCTATAAAATGAAACATGATGAAATAATTATAAAGAATGCTATACAGTAATAATAGTTCTTTATAACAACATTTTAAGTGGCAAAATGTGAATGGAAGGAATTATTTTGTTTTCTTTTACATATATTTATTTTTATACTAGGGGGCTGTTAAAAGTTGACAGAAAAATTCCATTGTCTTTTAATTCCATTATTCAGTGAATACCTTGAAGGCCCCTCCTGATGTGTGTATACATGTATACACAAAATGAGAAGGCTTTTCTAAAATTCCTGGGGAAATAGAATTATTTGGAATAAAATACAATTTTATTGGAATAGTAAGAAAAAATTGATGTATTGCATTGCACAAATCTGCTACAAAGAAAGATCTCTTTAAAACACAAAGATGTCACTTTGAAGCCTAAGGTAAGCTGACCCAAGCCATCCTCTTGTCAATGATCTCATGTGACTGTGAAGGCAAGGGGAATAAGATCAAAGAAGAAGCGATGCCTTCAGGGAAGGTGCTGGCAAAGAACATGAACTACATCGTGGACTGAGAGCAAACAAACAAACAACCCGATGTTGGAAGCAGCACGTTTGGAGTGCTCCTTGCAAGGGAAGCCACTCAGGCAGTCACATCCTTGGGAAATGTGAACAGGAGGGACCAGTCCTTGGCAAGGGAGAGGGTGTGCACACGAGAAGAAGTCCCTCAATAAGCGAGGTGCAAACAACAGTGGCAATAACTGTGGCCATTCCTGAAGCCACACTTGATCTAGACATAACTCGGGGTCTGCAAGCAGTTTGGAACATTAGCTCACTTCCAGAATCAAATGGTCAAGGGGGGCAGGCAGGCAGGTCGAGGAAGTGTCTAAGGAGAGGCTGGCATGCAAGTATGAGGAGGTCCCCCAACAGGTACACAGCCCTATCAGAGGGAGGAGGGGTAGGGTGGGAAAAACCATGCAGGAAAGGGTAAAGGGAGAAAAACTATCTGGGGGGGGGGGGGACATAAATGCTTATCTGCTGGTAGAAAGAGAGGGAAGGCTGCCTTCCAGTTGTGGGGAAGAATGACTAAAATATTTTGGGGGATACTTTGTGGGGGTTGCCTTTGGTGGTATACACTGGATGGACAACATCGGTCCTGGCTTCTGAATGCATACTGGGGACCCAGTCTGAATGCCGCAGTGTACTGCAACACTGAATCCTGGCTCTTCAAGGTGCACACCTTACTCCAGAGGCTGTGTCAGTAACATCCTATGCGGGAACTCCACTGGGCGGACTGGACTCACCTCAGACACACCTGTAAGTGGAGGACTTAAGTAGGAAAATACAAGGTGTCTGAAGAAGCAAAAGACTATGGTACCAAACATGGTGAACTGTTGGTAGGTGGACAAAAAGGTCTTCTATATCAATGTCCTTATCAATATGCTCTATTGAGATATGTATTATTCCAGCAAACCTGTCACAGTTACAGTTTTATATGGTTTGTGTACAGAGGTGGTAGGTTACTGGGGGTTACGTTCTTGAAGTGATGGTGGATGTTTTTCAGCAAGTGAAACCCAGGATGGATGAGTCTGCATGGGTAGTAAGTAGAACAAGGGTTTCAGTGGGGGAGGAACAGGAATGAGAAGTGTAAAAGGAACACAATGTCAAGGGGTGCAGGAAGAAAGAGCATGTTTGGAAACTGATTATGGAAGCAGGTGTACAATTCTGCTTGGTGTGATTGAACTATGGAATGACATGGCATTTGTGTTATTCCCAATTAATAATAAATTACCAGAACAACAAAAGCATAGATTCAGGAATGGGTTTGGGGCTTACACTAAACCTGGCTCCAACTTATGAACAGTGAGTTCTTACATCAAGGCCCTGCTCGATACTCACTCTTGGGAAAGGAACATAGAAGAGACTGATGCTACAGCAAAATGTGGTGAATAAATTACATGGTGCTTGGCTTTCAGATAAAATAACACTGGGAGTCTCAAAGGCTTGTCTCCAAACAAACAGCTGTCTGTGTCCACGTGGGAGCACACCACCATCAGGCACTGACGGATTCTGAATAATATACTCTGAAGTCAAAAGAGAAATTAGTATCAGAGCGTAAATGTGAGTAGTTGATTTGCAGAAGGCTATGGATGAGAGTGGAGGCCCAAGATTCCTTTGTGGACCCTCATAGGAAATAAGCCTCCAGTGAATCCCTCTATCCTCACCTGAGGGGTGGGAGGAAAGTGGTTACTAAACAGAGTGTATTGGAGAAGTGAATACCAAAGATCAAAGGCATCAATCTGACGTGAACAGTTTAAACTCGGTCTGCATAGCCTGTCTAGGATGTATGCTGCACCTGGTCTCCTTTCCAAATTTTTCTGTAGGTTTCTTTTGCACTGTGTTGTTCAGTTTTTGTTTGTTCATATTAGAGTATATCTCAGAGGTGTTATGTCTTTGGAGCTCATCCTCTTGAAGTTGTGTCATATTTTTTTCCATTTTTCAGTTTATGTAACCTATATAGACAGCAAGTAGAATTAGGGTTATGGGAGAAGGAAGGGGGCACATTGGGGAGGGGAGAGGAGAATGACATCAAGGAGTCCATGTAGAAAAAGAACAATGGAATTATATATGTATTAAATTCCAATTGATACTTTTTTAACTTAAAACACTTTTTAAAAGAGAGGTTGTACACTGGTGCATATGGGAGCTGGAGGCACAGGGAATCCAGGGTGGATGATACCTTCAGGACCAGGGATGTGAGGAGCGATACTGGGAGAGTAGAGGGTGAGTGGGTTGGAAAGGGGGAACCGATTACAAGGATCTACATGTGACCTCCTCCCTGGGAGACGGACAGTAGAGAAGGGGGGGAAGGGAGACTCCGGATAGGGCAAGATATGACAAAATAACAATCTATAAATTATCAAGGGCTCATGAGGGAGGAGGGAGCGGGGACAGAGGGGGAAAAAAAGAGGACCTGATGCAAAGGGCTTAAGTGGAGAGCAAATGCTTTGAAAATGATTAGGGAAAGAATGTACGGATATGCTTTATACAATTGATGTATGTATATGTATGCATTGTGATAAGAGTTGTCTCAGCCCCTAATAAAATGTTAAAAAAATAAAAAGCACGTTGTATCTAAAAAAAAAAAAAGGAGATGATCTTGAATGTCGGCATGGCATAGGTCCAGGCAATGTTCCATTCATTATGTCTTACGTATGAACTAGAACCAGCTCAGTGGTCCCTAACAACAACAGTACCAACAAATATTATTTCCTATTTTCAGTTTAGATACAGATACCCTATATCAATTCTGTACCTAAAAGTGAACAACGTTATCCAATTTTTATTTGTCTCTTGTTTCATTGTTATCATCTTTGACATATTTGAAGTCTTCTACAAAATATATGTTCATTTTTAATGTTAATATTGATTGTAAAACTTACTAAAAGATACCGTTTATAGGCAATTTAAATCTATGGAACGTATTGAACGAGAGCACTGATTTGATTTGACTTGAAATTATGATACTGAAAGATCTTAAAATAATAAATCAGAGATAGAGTTAACAATGAAATGAGCATTCAATTCTGATTTTTGGGAATCCATCAGGACAATTTTGAGCAATTTCTTAAGCCACAATGTATCTGGGATTAATAGGAAGGGATCTTCACCTGGTGTGAAACACTAGTTTACAAAACCAAGCAGGCACTTTGATAAACCCCTTATGCGATTGTCCCCAGGGTCCCTGGGTGACACGGAAGATAGCAGGGGGTGGGAGGAGAAGATGAGGCTGTGATGGTCAGCACGTAGTTTAAATTGTTGAGTACATAGTCCATGATCTGAAATGTAAACCCCACCGAATTCACAATTTTTCAAAATTGGTGAGTGAGAGAAAGATTTATCAGCAAGTAGAGCCAGAGACCACTGAAGAGCAATGTCCAGTCCCATAAAGATTTCCCAGAACAGAAGAGATAATAAGGACCTACACAGACAGATAGCTTGCCCTGAACTTGAACCTCTCGCCCTCTAAACTGTGAAGAAATAAATGTATTCATTAAAACCAAGGGGAGAAAAATCCACAATAAGGTAGCACAGTCCTCCTCCCACATCTTGAACAACTGAAGGGAGATGCTAACAGAAAGATGCTCGTGATGGTACGAGACTCCAAACAGCAGATGGCTCAGGTGATCCTCAGCAGGTACTAGTTTACATATTTGACCTTCACCTCCCCCCCTTCCCCTAGCATGGCCATGTGCTCTATTCCAGATGCCATCTGATCTGTTGAAGAGCAGACTGAGTAAAAAGTCCTAGGTTTGGTTTCTGATAAGGGCCCAGTGCTAAGTTGATGCTCTTTCTGAACCAAGTCACTAAACTTTATGACTGTCCCTTATTCTCAACCAGAATTCCTGGTCTTAATATTCATTCAGAGATAAAAGAGAACTAAATAGAAAAAGGTTGATTGTGAGGACTTGAAGTTTACTATCGCTCATTGATATTTCAAGAGCCCCAATTGGCGAGAAAGGTGATTTTTTAAAAAAAAACGCTTTCAGGAAATTCTAATTCTGTCTCTCTCCCTAATTGTAGTGACACATATAACATCATTCATCCTCCGTTTTCCCATGTGCACAATTGTCTTTAACATCTCGATCAAATGTAATATCCTTTGGTTCCGAGCTATGAAGAAAAGGAATCTGCTGACTTCCTTTTTCCAGGAAAAAAAAATCTATCCCCAAATCAAAATTTATTGTCACATGTTAAAGGTATTATGCACTAGAACAGTACTGAAACACAATTATATATAATGGAATGAAAAAAAATAAAGTTGCCATTAAGTTGATTCCAACTCACAGAGATCATAGATGACAAAGTAGAACTACCCTGAGCCCCAGGCTGTATCCTGATGGAAACACACTGCCACCTATTTCTCCAATTGTGGGTTTAAACATTTACCATCTGCCCACCACATTTAACCACAGAGCCACCAGTACTCTGTGTAAGGCAATAGTATGGCCCACCCCTTGACCAAACCAAATTCAAACTCACTACCATCTAATTGATGGCGACTCAGAGATGTGTATTGTTTTTTTTTTCTTGTATGTAAGGGTTTCCTATTCTGAATTTTGAAAAGGTGGACTAATAATAACATATGTAAGAACCACTGCAGAGTAGTTTAAAACATCTTTTATGAAAAACCACTGGTTTTAAAACATATATTTGCTGCTATTATTTTATAACCTCTGGAATCTTGTGTCATAAAAAAAGAAAGTATGGGGGAAATGATCTATAGCAGCTAGTAGAATTATCTGGACATTTGGTAATGTCATAAAATGTTTTAAAATCTGTGCCATTATGTAAACTTATTTTTTAGTAAGTACATGGTTTAATACAATGATACCCATGTATATTGAAAGACTGATGGAGTATCTGATGTATAGACAGCACTGTAACATGCATTAAAGTCTTTAAATAACAGTAGATAAGATTTTTCAGAGACACATTATTGTAAGCTCAGTTTCTTTCTATTGCTCTTTTATCTTCATGCTTGGCTGATATTTGTGTGGGTAACAGCATCTGCTTGTCCTTTGGGAAATGTGGAAAAAATAAACAGAGAAATATTTTATCCAAGGGCCAATGGAACTGGATTAGTAAAACTAGAGATTTCAGAGCACCTTACAAACCAACTTATTTCTATCCTGGGATGTGGGGGGAATAAAGGAAATCATTTTCAAATACCACACAGAAAAATCATTTTGAGGCTGAATTATGTCAGCACCTAAAAGGATCATAACTTTCATGTTGAATTCTCATAGATTTTAGAAAGAAGCTGACAATGAATCATACTCAAGAGGTAACAGAACCCTTTGCCATAGATTTTTATTTGCTGATGAAAATACATTGGCAACCCAGAGAGAAAACAGTAATGAGAACTCAAAATCTGAGCTACTTATCAAGTTTGCTAGCAAGTACAATGCAATACAATGAAAAGGACAAGAAAAGAAATGCCACCAAATCATGTGAGCAATCTATTTTTTTAATAGTTGCTTCAAATCTAAAGAAAATTAAGATCTCCCATGTTACTGAGCCTTAAATATTTTCTGAAGAACTAAGTGTATCATCTCTTTGGAAATATACTCCCTAGACACCTCTCAGATTTTAGTTTGGTTGTCTTTATAATTGACATGAAGTGTTGAGACATTTTTCAATGGGCATGAAAAACTCAATCTTATGTAAATAAGTTCAATATGGTTGAACATTAGTGTAATCAAAGAAAACCAATCTGAGTATTATAGAAATGTAAACTGCTTGCCAGTGGATCTCTTAAAAAGCTGCTGTTGTTAGATACCATCAAAATTCTTTAGATTCATACTTCATCCATTCCACATTCTAATTAATAATGGATATCTGTGTCCGTTCTTCACCTTTGACGTTGTGACCGCCCAGCATATGAGAGTTCTGAAAGCATGCCTTCCTCTAGGCCATTGTGTCCAACCCTACCTTGAGAAGGCAACTCTTGCTCAGACATATGTTCAGCTCTTATCAACCTGAGAAGCTTATCGTCTGGCAGGATATCTGAGAATAGTCCAGTGATATTCATAAGGTTTTTCTATGACTAATCACTCAGAAATGGACCACCTATTCTTTCTCCAGAGGCTGTTCTGTGTCTAGTCGCTCTGCTGAAATCTGGTTCCTTAAGTGAGCCTGCAGGTGTTTGAAATGCTGGTGACATAGCCTCCAGCATCACAGCATGCAGCAAACCACATGGTACAACAAATTGACAGATTAGAATGGAATCAATACTTCAATTATTTCATTAAAGCTTGCAAATAAATGCCCAGTGGTCACCAACCATTCATTACAGACCATCAAGGGTCCCCGTTTGCCCATTCCTACTCTTCATTTGCATTTCATGCTTTCTCATTTGGTCATTTGGTTATTGATTCTTCCTGGTGTTAAATTAATCATTCTAGGTAGTAAATGTTTAAAACATACTTCTGAGATACAAAGGCTTTCAACAGAATTATTTACAATAATTATCATTAATAATAACTAGGATTTCTATGGAATTCTGTATTGAAATTATTTTCATATTGATCACTTTTATCCAATGTCCCTAGGTTGATATGCTTGTGAATTTAAGTAAAATTATTTCTGTGCTAATGAGGATTGAGTTGTGTTCAGATGTATTGACAAATACTGTCACTTTTCATGCACGTTCAAAAGTGAAAAATGATTAAATCATATATATATATATCCATAGTCATACAAACAAGAAAACCAAAGTAAATAAATATGTAAGAACAAAATTGTGTTAGAGAAATTTCATGAAAGAAAATATGAAGGTGTGTGAGAGAAAAATAAGTCAATTTTTGCCTTTAGAGATAGTTTATATTTTATTTCTATCTCCAAAACCAGACATTATATGGAACATTTCATTTTGGTAGACTGAACATTAAAGAAAAAAAGGCAAAGTGTGACAAATATTCTCACAAGAGTGAAGAACTCTTTAGTGTGGATCTGTCCAAAAAATCATGGATTTTAAAGCTGAGGAAGAGCAGGTTTAGAATAGGTTTAGGTATTTGTCAAATAAATATCTTGCCATTAGCTATTGGGGGGAGCTTTATTCTAAAGATTACATTTCATATGTCTGTGTCCTTTTAATGATAGTTGGGAATGCCAAAAGGGATTTTTAGTGGCTAGATGAGAGAATATAGATAGTTAGAACCCAAACTTACTACCATCAAGTCAATTAAAGCTCAAAGTGATCTTACAGGATGGCATTGACATATTCCAAAGTTTCCCAGGAGGCAAATCTTTTTTTAATAATTTTATTTGGGGCTCATACAACTCTTATCACAATCCCTCCATCCATCCATTGTGTCAAGCACATTTGTACATTTGTTGCCATCATCATTCTCAAAACATTTGCTTTCTTCATGAGCCCTAGGCATCAGCTCCTCATTTTTCCCCTCTCTTCCCTCTATCCCTTCTCTCATGAACCCTTAATAATTTATAAATGATTATTATTTTGTCATATCTTACCCACTCCCTTCACCCACTGTTCTGTTGCCATGAGTCAAATCTTTATGGAAACAGACTAACACATCTTTCTCCTAAGCAGCTCCTAGTGCGTTCCAGACAGCAAGCTGAGCATTTAACCACTGCACCTAAAGTGCTCCTTTAAAGTAGAGGAGTTTTATTAATAATTTGTTAACAAAAACTAATTAATTATAATTAATATCTCTTATCAAGGAGTTCACTCAGTGCCATAAAGTCAATTCTGACTCATATTGACCCTGTAGGGCAGAGACGGACTACCCCTGGGGACTCTTGATGGGAGTAGAAAGCCTTATCTTTCTTCCATAGAGCAGCTCATGGGTTTGAACTGCTGACCTTGTGGTTTGCCACCGAATGCGCAACTCACTGTACAACCAGGACTGCTGAGGGGGGCACTTGAAGCACTTGCTGATAAAGATCAAGGATTTCCAGTCCTCAGTATGGATTACCAATCAATGTAAAGAAAACCAAAATTCTCACAAATGGACCAATAAATAGCATCATGAAAAATGGAGAAAAGATTGAAGTTGTGATGGATTTTGTCTTGCTTGGATCCACAATGAATGCCCATAGATGCATTGCTATGGGTAAATCTTCACAAGGCTTATGTAAAGTGGTGAAAGGCAAGGATGTTATTTTGAGGACTAAGGTGCACCTGACCCAAACTGTGGTAGTTTCAATTGCTTAAGATGCATGCAAAAGTTAGACATTGAATAAGGAACACTGCTGAAGGAGCAATGTATTTGAATTGTGGTACCAGAAAAGAATATTGAAAGTGCTATGTATTACCAAGACAATAAATAAATTTATCTTGGAAGAAGTACAGCTACCATGGTCATTAGAGGCAAGCACAGCAAGACTTTGTCTCAAGTGCTTTGGAAACATTCTCAGTCCAGGCCAGGTCTCTGGAAAAGGGCATCGCACTTGGCAAAGTAGAAAGGTAGCAAAGACAATGAGGAAGGCGTTCAACCAGATGGATTTACACAGTGACTGAAACAATGACTTCAAACTAAGAGCAATTGTAAGGAGGGCACAGGACTGGGCAGAGTTTAATTCGGTTGTACACGGGGTCACTACGAGTTGGAACCGGCTTGATGGCCCCTAACAGTACAACAACGTTAGAAATTCAGACTGTAACTGTTCGCTGCTGTATAGATGCCAGTCTTGGAAAATCTGAGGCAGTTCTACTCTGCCCCACATGGTTGATATAAGTCATTATTGATTAGGTTTGTTTTGTGACTTAATGTTTGCTATTTGGCTGATAATTGATCATTTGTAAGATATAAATCTTATTTCATTGAAATGATTCTGGGAACCATTGTAATGATGCTCAAGCATGTTCATCTACTCACAAAACTATATGAGAGGTGATCTTTAGTGATTAAATGTTTTCTTTTATTATAAGAAAAAAAAGTCAATGAGTAAATTCATTATAATAGAATTGTTTGTGGATGGTACCATCATTATATAGAGGAAGAAGTTATGAAAGTATTCAGTAAATACTTTGCAGAGACACTTCTTAAAGTAGATCTGAAACTCATTGATGCATTCATCAAAATTATTAATAAGCATGTTCAAAAATAAATAAATAACTGCAGGCTGTGCCAAGTGCTATTACAGAAGTAAGCAGGTGATGTGAGGGAGAACAGAAGGGGGTTCAGAAAGGATGGGCATTTCAGAGAAAGGAATTTGTTGTAAGCCGTATAGCTCCCTTCTACAACATACTTTGGGCTCTGCACAAAAGTGTCTCCAACGCCCTCTTTTTGAATGGTTATTGGCTGGAAGAACATATCCTAGCCATTATATCCACCAAACTCGAATTTGCCTCTGGCCTTTCTAACCTTCCACCTGCCATTCCACCCTGGATTTGACTTGTCCTATTTGTTGTTTGACACCATTTTTCCGGTGAGTGACTCTTCTTTGGTTGTCTTA
This sequence comes from Tenrec ecaudatus, assembly GCF_050624435.1. NCBI lineage: Eukaryota > Metazoa > Chordata > Mammalia > Afrosoricida > Tenrecidae > Tenrec > Tenrec ecaudatus. The sequence continues at coordinate 144,596,627 of NC_134538.1, read as the reverse complement.
TGCTTCCGCTGACCAGAGATAAAGCCAGTCAGGCAAGAAGGGGCCATAATAATTCTGAATTGAAAGTGAGGGGGCATAAGGGATTTTCAATGGGCTGCTTACCTGAAGATTGGTAGTTCGAACCCGCCCTATGACTACAGGCTAAACAGAGACAGCTGTATTCTTTCCTGTATGAGGTCACCATGGGTTGGAATCAACTTGACAGCAATCCGTGTTTGTTTTATCCTACCAGAAGCCCAAATCCTCAGTCATTTCCAGAGGAACCAGTCCGGGAGCAGGACCTATTGCATAGAGTCAAGAATGGAGTTGAGTGATGAAGTGATGGAAGAAATAAGATCAGAGCAACGAAAGAAGGTCGTCGGGGTGTGTGGCTATTCCTGGGGATAAACCAAGCAAATGGCCGCCTCAATGAATACAAATACAGGGTGGGTCAGTCTCAGATAAAGACTGAGGGGTTGAACACCCATCTCTACCAGCCACCATTGTTCCAAACATGGGAACCAGCTCCTGGATTGGCTTTATGTGAATGGTAGAAGTGAAGAACCCATGGTTCTTGCCATGCCAAGCCCTATTTAAGTCACGTTCCATGGCTTGATGACCTGTCCCTAGGAGGTAAGAGTACCCATGGTACATATGAGCTTAGCCTCCTGTTATTGCACAAACCCACTTTAGTGCCAAGACCTGAAGAGAGCTTTCCACACTAACCCCAATCAGGACATACTTCACTCAAACCAAAGCAAACTTCCTGCCACTGAGTCCACTCTGATTCATAGCCACCTTCTGAGACAGGGTCTGTGTGCGCCTTTGAGTTTCTAAGGCTCATCTTCCTCCTTCCAAGTGGTTGGTGGTTTCAAACTGCTGACGTTGTGGCTAGCAGCTCAATCTGTGGGCCATCACACCACCAGGGCTCCTTTTGACTTTGTTTCAATTCTATTGATAGCAGTTGCTTTGTTAGACTACTTTAGCAAGCTATACCAACGATCCTAAAATAATTATTTTTGGGTATCTTGAACTGCTTTACACCAGCCTTATAACAAGAGAAAAACAGACGGCACTACGAAAGCAAGCACAAAGTCACTAATATTTGTGGTACCTTTGAGCCCTCTTCCCTGTTAGCGTCTTAATTCATTTCCTTCACATGCTTTCAGAAAGAATCTGAAGTGCCTGCTGGAAATGACATCTCTTGGTTTGGTACCCAATTATCCCTTCATCTCTTTGTAGTGTGACACTAATGAATCCAACAGTATCATCCAACTGTCAACTAATCATAATTCAATTAATTTCATCTCCACCTAACTCGGATCCATACAAATGAGCAAGAGGGTTGTTCTTTCTTTTTGTCAATAATTTGTCATATGCACAGGAACACGGGAGGAATGTGCACTTCTTAGAACAATTAACCAGAGGAGATAAAAAAGGCAGCACCTGCCCAGAAAGAAAGCTCAGAGACGGGCAAGTAAAAGGCAATAAGGAGCCGTGGAAATGGGCAACACCGGGAGGAAGTGAGAAGAGTGATGTCACAAGGTGAGGAAGCAGTCAGGGACCAAACACAGTCTGCATGAACTGTTCAATGGAAAACCAAGTGCTCCCTAAACTTTCCCCCAAATTACAATCAGAAGTTAGCAATAATTGTTACACTGATGGTTCTATGTTCAAGTGTAGCATTTATTACCCAGAAAGATTAAAAAAATTATGTACACAAACACACACACTATGTGCTGATGCATTTTAAGCACACAAAAAAGTATTCACTTTATTAGCAAATCATCTAATAAGTGAAGAATCTTTATTATTTTATGAAGACTGTATGTCTCTTTGGAGCTATTTCATTTTCACTTTCTATATGAAAGAATGCAATTTAGCTAGATCAGGATTTCTTTCAGACAAACACCAAATTGTTTTTAAGTTATAACTGCACTGGACATTTTGCATTATAATTGTTTCCCCTGAATACTTGTTTATATGACACTAAACATTATGTGCAACTAAGTAATTTATAACATGACAGTTTATGGTCCAATTAAGTTTTGAAAGTGTGTGTTCTTTTAAAAATAATAGAAACAGGCATGGTAGAAACATTTTGTACTGAGGAGTTATGTGTGGGATGTATTTAAGAATGTACAAACTTATTCCTATGGATGCAATTTTACTTCTAAGTGCTGGTAAAATTATTAAGAATCTATATAGATCAAGTACTCCCTCAATGCAAGAATACTTTCTTCTATTAAAATGGGATTCTATGATGTTCACCCTCCCGACACGACCTCTGAAGACAAAGCAGATGAATAAGCAAATGTGGTGAAGAGAGAAAGCTGATGGTGCCCTGCTATCAAAGGATATAGCATCTGGGGTCTTAAAGGCTTGAAGATAAACAATTAGCCATCTAGCTCAGAAGCAACAAAGCCCACATGGAAGAACATACCAGCCTGTGTGATCACAAAGTTCCAAAGGGATCAGTTATCAGGCATCAAAGAAAACAAATCATATCATTGGGTGCACACCTCCATGATATGATCACTGAGGGCAAACGGGTACATAAGCAAATGTGGCGAAGAAAGTTGATGGTGCCTTGCTATCAAAAGAGATAGCATCTGGGATCTTAAAGGCTTGAAAGTAAAGAAGCGGCCATCTAGCTCAGAAGCAGCAAAGCTCACATGAAGAAGCACACCAGCCTGTGCGATCACGAGGTGCCAAAGGGATCAGGTATCAGGCATCATCAGAACAAAAAAAATCTTACCATAGTGAATGAAGGGGGAAGTGCAGAGTGGAGACCCAAAGCCCATTCCTCAGCCACTGGAGATCCCCTTGCAGAGGGTCTAGAGGAGGAGATGAGTCAGCGGGGGTGTGATGTAGCGCTGATGAAAAATACAGCTTTCCTTAGTTCCTAAATGCTTCCTCTCCCTCCTCCCCCCTCTATCATGATCCGAATTCTACCTTGCAAGTCTGGATAGAGCAGAGGACTCACACTGGTGCAGATAGGAGCTGGAGGCACAGGGAATCCAGGGCAGATGATACCTTCAGCACCAGGGGTATGAGTGGCGATACTGGGAGGGTAGAGGGAGAGTGGGTTGGAAAGAGGGAACTGATTACAAGGATCTACATGTGACCTCCTCCCTGGGGGATGGACAACAAAAAATGGGGTGAAGGGAGACGTCAGACAGGGCAAGATATGACAAAATAATAATTTATAAACTATCAAGGGTTCATGAGGGAGAGGGAAGTGGGGAGGGAGGGGGGAAAAAGGAGGACCTGATACAAAGGGCTTAAGTGGAGAGCAAATGCTTTGAAAATGATGAGGACAATGAATGTACAGATGTGCTTTACACAATTGAAGTATGTATGGATTGTGATGAGTTGTATGAGCCCCTAACGAAATGTTTTTAAAAAAGAATCTATGTAGAACAGAGATTCATGTTTGAAAATACTAAGAAAATTTTCCACGGTTTGAAATGAATTTCCTCCCAAATGTATCTTAGCTTCTGAAAGCAACTGGAGAAAGACAGTTGTGAAGAAAATAAGCCAACTTGCTATCTTTTCAGATGATTTTTTTTTAACCTAGTTGAAATCAGGCTTTGCTTTTCACCCAAACACTACTTTCTTTGTGACTGGAGAAGTTCTGACTCTTGAATGACATAAAACTTTATGGAGTTGAATTTCATGGGAAGTGACTTTTAGAAGATATCAAATTGATCAGATTTTAAGATATGAACTCTGGTTTAAGCTAGCTCTCCAGGCCTGAGAGGCAGGCCTTCATGACTCAACAAGAGTGTCACCAAAGCGTGTGGGCCTGGCAGAATGGGCAGAGTAGGAAATGAGGAACTGTCAGGATGCTTGGAGAGAGGAGCTTGTTAACTCTGAATAGAGCACTTCCAATCTGTTCTACATCTTTACTTTTAAAGTTAATGCTGAACATTTGCAATGTTTAACAAGGTTTCTATTTCTTAGCATTCACTAGTAAATAAATACCTATTCTCATAAGAAAAACTCTAGCCCATAAGTAAAAACTCTAGCCAAAATATAAGTACATTATCATCTCCTAAAAGAATTGCTTTAAAAAATAGGTGATAGAATTTTAGGTTTTAGTAAATTACCCTTTCTTATTCTAATATGATCTCATTACAATAAGGGACGGGAGAAGAATTAGATTAGAACTCTAAGTAGGAAGGGAAAAGCTGGTCCAAGGTGAATATTATTGATACAAGTAAGGAAAATAACAGTAGTAAAATCCACAGTTCATGGCAGCATTGTTCATACTAGTAAGGGGCAGGAAATAATGGAAATAACTCAACTGTTCAACAACAAGTCCTATCGTAGGGACAGCAGGGTATCATTATTTATACATATGAACATGCGATTCATTAGAAAAATGTCCACCATATATTAAGTGAAACAAATCAGTTTCTAAAAGAGACATCTATAGGTGTATTTTGGGGATACATTTTAAGTACATTGTGTAGGCGCCACGGAAATGTCCCAACTTAACCCTGGGAGTGTGGGCACAGACAGCCTGCAGCTGTGAAGTCTTTCATGGTCCTCACATACCAGCTTTGCTGTACTTTCCATTTATGAATTCAAATTGGATGTGCTACAGTCTTCAATCCTCTCCCTCATTAATTCCTTTATATGTGTAAGAGAATCATACAATATTTAGGGAAACCTTACACAACCTCCCGCTAATCCACTTCACTTGGCAAGTGTTCATTGACCTTCTATTCACTCATGCGTGACAACGTCCATTTAAACTTGCGTTTCCTAGGGACCTTTCCCTCTCCCTCAAACGATGTCATGTTTCTCCTTCTCCCTAAATCTGCCATACCTCATTTATTTAACTCCGTTTATGAAACCTTGGCAGAGTTAGTACCTTTAATTCAGTTTAGTTTATTTTGCTTTGTTTTTCAAAATCAAAACACCTTTAAAGGGAGGAATTACTCCTTACATACAATTTATGAAATCTCTGTTGCTCCTACCATAGAAGTATGTCAAGTGTAGGACGGAAAGTATTTGTTGACTAAAATGTAATCCACTCAATGATACAAATGTGATGTGAAGACTAATTGCAATTATGGTGAGCAAAGTAAACACAATAATCAATTCCCTTTCAAATGTGTAATATTCTCAGAATTTGAGAATTTTTCCTTGATGAAGAATAAAAACAGGGGAAGGCAGTACAACCTTGTCCTAGCAGGGATGTACTTTCCTAGGGTCAGACTCAGTAATTCTAACCACTTTTAATATGAGGGAGCTGCAAAAGTTTGTGGAGGAATTCAATAAAAAGATAAAAATATAAACTTTATTTCTCAACAAAAGCTTCATCAAGCTCAAGACATTTTTGTGAGCAATGATACCTGCCATTTCATTGATTCCTAAAGACCTGCGGGTACTTGGTGCTTTAGCATGTCAGTGCCTTCTTTTTCACATTAACCAGTGAATAAAAGTGGGTGCCCTTTATGTGAAAGTCAGAAGGAGACAAACCAAGACTGTAAGGTGTATGCCTAATAATTTTCCATCAAAAATTTAGGAATGGGTATTGATCAAATGCAATGTACAAAAAGGAATTACTGAGAGCCGCATGGAGGGTGAACATGACCGTGGGACAGGAAGAAGGTGAAAAGAATTAGAGGAGAGAACTAGGAGACAAAAGATATTTATAGAGGTATAGCTATAGGCATGTATATATGTAAATATGTTAACTTCTAATGAAAGGGATAGAGGCCAATGTACATATATTTATATGCTAAGTATTAAGATTGCAGACGGACTTTGAGCCTCTACTCAAGGCTAGACAAGAACTTTGTCCTAACAACCTGGCCCTGGTTGATACTCCTTTTCCTAAGACAGTTGCTAAACCCAAAGAGGGTGCATAAGCAAATGCAGTGAAGAAAGCAGATGGTGCCCAGATCTCAAAAGATACAGCATCTGGGGTTTTGAAGGCTTCAAGTAAACAAGTGGCCATCTAGCAAGGAAGCAAATAGGCCTACATGGAAGAAGCACACCAGCCTGTGTGATCATTAGGTACCGATGAGATCAGGTATCAGGTATCAAAATATCCCAAACAAACAATGGTATCAAAGCTAACAAGAGGTGTTGGAGTGGAGAACTAAAGCGCATCTGTAGACAACTGAACATCCTCCCACAGAAGGGTTATAAGGAAGGGACAATTCAACCAGGGTGCAGTATAGCACTGACGGAACACACATCATTCATTCCTCTAGTTCCTAAATGCTCCCCTCCCTCCCACTACCATGACCTAGTTCTACCTTACAAATCCAGATCAGCCAGAGTACAAAACTTGGTACAGATAAGAGCTCTCGACACATGGAATTAAGGACAGATAGAACCCTCAGGAACAGTAGGGGGCGTAGCAATATCATGAGGGTAAGGGACAATGGGAACTGGGGAGTAGGGGAGGGCAACCCATCACAAGGTTGGATATATAGCCCACCACCCAGAGGGGTGAATAAAAGAAATGTGATGAATGGAAACAATAGACAGTGTAAGACATGAAATAATTATAATATATAATTGATCAAGGATTCATGAGGGTGGGAGGGTGGGGGAGGGAGGGGAACAAAGAAGAGCTGAAACCAAGAGCTGAAGTAGAAAGAAAATGTTTTGAAAATGTTGTTGGCAATATATGTATAAGTTAATTTATAATGAAAGGGATAGAGGCCAATACAATTGAATGATGGATTGTTATAAGATTTGTATGAGCCTCCAATAAAATGATTAATAAAACAAAACAAAAAAAACTAGGAATATTAAGGGATGAGTCAACCAGGGCACAGTATAGCACCAATGAAACCCACAATATTCCTTGAAGCTTCCTCACCCCCCACTATCATGGCCCCAGTCCTGCCTTTCACTGAGGGCTAGACCAGAGCATGTACACTGGTGCAGGTAAGAGTCACGACACATGGAATCTAGGTCAGATAAACCCATCAGGAACAGAAATGGGAGCAGCAATACCAGGAGGGTAGGAGGAAGGTGGAAAGAGAAGGGGAGGAAGGGGGAGCTGATTGCAATGATGGGCACATAACCCTCCCCATGCCCGAGGGGAACAAATCATAGAAACAATGGAGAAGGAAGACAGTGGTCTGTGAAAGTTATGAAAATAATCATAATTCATAATTTATCAATGGGTCATGAGGGGGGAGGGAGGGTAAAAAGAGGAACTGATACCAAGGTCTCAAATAGAAAGTAAAACATTTAGAAAATAATGATGGCCACATACTGTAAGTACAAATATGCTTGATACAATTGATGTTTGGATGGTTATAAGAGCTGCAAGATCCCCCAATAAAATGATACCCCCCAAATAAAAACTGTAGTAAAACTTCCCTTGTCTGATAAGAGGCATGAGAAGATGCATTGTCTGGTGCAGAATGACTCCCTGAAGAAGCTTTCCCAGTCACTTCTCTGCTAAATCTTTAACTTTCTCAAAGAATGCTCTCATACTAAGCAGATGGTACTGTTTGTTGACCTTCAACAAAGTCAACAAACAAATGCCTTGAGCATCCAGAGCAAAAGAAACAAACAAAACGTTGCCGTAACCTTTGCTCTTGGCTCATCCATTTTAGCTTTGGCTGGACCATGTCCACCTCTTGGTAGCATTTGTTCTGATGGTTCTTTGTCTTCAGGATCACACAGGTAAAGCCATGTCTCATCTCCCATTAAAATTATACCAAGAAATGGTTCGGAATCTGGACATAATGTGTTTTAAAAACACCGGAAGCTCTGCTGTTGTCTACAGGTGATCTAAGCGGAAGAGTTTGGGCCCCTTGAGTGGAAAGTTTAGTCCACTTCAATTTTTCAATCAGAGTTGTGTACATTTCAATGTCTATGATGTTGGCTATTTTTTTTTGCTATTCATCATTGCCCTCTTGAACAAGATTTGATGTTTCCTTGCATGATGTGGATGGTCTGCTACCGTGGGCTTCATTTTCAATATTATCTCCTCCCTTCTTAAAAGGGGTTATCCATTTGTAAACTGCTGATTTCTCTGGACCATTATTCATAGGTGCTTTCCATGAACGCCCACTAAACTTGATGTTTGTTCTGGCTTCCGTTTTAGCGGTGCATGTGACCCTGTCAGGTGCTCTTTTCAAATGTGTGTCCTCTATCCTACTAGCTCACACTAAATCCTGGTCAGACACGTTATAACAGGTTAGCATGAGTTTATTTTAGAGCCAAAGAAAGCCATGCTTAGTGTTTTCAAAACACAAGTTTTCTACGAACATAGTAAGTGGTAGTGTGTTTGGGTTTAATCCCTTTCTTCAGTACATTTTAACTTTCAGTGCTTTTTGAGGGTCAAGCAGAAAATAGTATTTAGGAAAAGTTGAGAAAGTAAAAGCTATTATGTGTGATTGTCTCTTTGGACAGTGAGCAAAAAAGACACCCGAGGAGCCATAATGAGGGAAGCGGATACACATCCAGTTGTAGTAGGTGGGCTCTTAACCACGGGGATCACAGATAAAAGAGAGAGCGCAGAGCAGGAGGTCCAGGATTCGAGTAAATAATCAGCAACTAGAGTGATCTAAAGAAACAGAAGTAACAGTGGGAAATGATTTGGTCAAATAATTGATGAATCAGAAGTTTTCATCCATGGATGGAGCCAGGGTAAGGTTCCATGGGAACAGACATAGCAGCGAGTGAAGGAGGAATGAAGAGTAATCTTGAGGATGCTGCTGGTTTCTCCCCGCTCCCTGGCGTCCTTCACTCCTGTCTCTCGCAGATGAGTTCTGATCTGAGTAACACCTGCCTGGATGCCTATAGATGTTCGAATCAAAAACAAATAGCTGGCTGCTGGAAGACTGCAAAGTAGATGCAAACACCATTTTCTGGCAGATATCCATCTTATATTGATCATGTAAGCCATCTCTCCATGAAATATTAACATTGCCTGGCTTAGTTAGAAGATGAGAACTGCTGAGAGCCTCTGATAGCTTGGAGTTCCTATTGCCTGATAACATAAATGTAATACTTTTGTTTGAAACCCCTAAACAAGAGAGATCTTTTTTTTCCTTTTTGCTACATAGAAAAATTCAGAATGTTACCTTGAAGTGACTGTATAGTAAAGAAAGCTTTCTCATTTTAATCTGGTACCTGAAATTATCTATGCTGCTGTTTTGTTAGGTACCATAGAGTCTGCGCTGACATCCAGCAGCCCTATGTACAAAAGAACGGAGCACGGCACGGCCCTGCGCCATCCTTGCAATTGGTCCTAAGCCCGAGCCCATTGATGCAACCACTGCGTTGGTCTATCTTGTTGAGAGCCTTCCTCTGTTTTGTCGACCCTCCACATTTATAAACACGAGGTCCTTCTCTAGTGACTGACTGGTCTCCCTGACACTCTGCCCAAAGTATGTCAGATGAAGTCTGGCCATCCTTGCCTCTAAGGAGCACTCTGGCAGTACTTCTTCCAACGCAAATCGGTTTGGCCTTTTAGCAGTCCCTTGTTCTTCAATATTTGTCACCAGTCCACGGTTCAAATGCATCGATTCTTCTCTGGTCATCTTTATTCAATGTCCAACTTTCACGCGCACAGGATGCAATGGAGAACACCATGGCTTGGGTCAAGGCGCACCTGAGTCCACAAAGTAAAACCCTTGCTCTTCAATCCTCTGAAGAGGTCTTGGGGAGCAGATTTACCTAATACGACCCATCTTCTCATCCTTTATCTGCTGCATCCATGAACATGGATTGTGGATACAAGCAAGACAAAATCACTGACAATTTCAAACTTTTCTCCATTTATCTTGATGTTACCTATTGATCTAATTGTGAGGGTTTGAATCTTCTTAACACTGAGTTGTAATCCATCCTGAAGGATGCAATCCTTGATTTTCACCAGCAATGCTCCAATTGCGTCTCACTTTCAGCAAGCAAGGCTGCGTCCTCTGCATACCACAGCAGGTTCTTAATAAGCCTTCCTCCAATCCTGATGCCACATTCTTCTTCATATAATCCAACTTCTCTGATTATTTGTTCAGCATACCAATTGAATAAGTATGGTAAGAGGATACAACCCTGTCACACACATTTCTTGATTTAAAATCATGCATGATTCCCATGTTCTTTTGTACAAATGCCTCTTGATCCATGTACAAATTCTGCAGGAGCACAATAAAGTAACCTGGAATTCCCATTCTTCTTAAGTTTATCTATTGTTTGGAATGATCCACATGGTTGAATGCCTTGGCATAGTCAATAAAACACAAATAAACATCTTTCTGGTAGTCTCTGCTTTGAGCCAAGACCCATCTGACATCAGTCATGATAATCCTTGTTCCACATCCTCTTCTGAATCTGGCCTGAGCCTCTGACAGATCCTTGTCAGTATATTATTGCAACCATTGTTGAGTGATATTCAGTAAAATTTTGCTGGAATATGATATCAGTTATTGTTCTATAACTGGAGAATTCTGTTAGGTCACCCTTCCTTGGAATGGGCACAAATAGAGATTCTTCCACTCAGTTGGCCATGTAGCTGTCTGCCAAATTTCCTTCCATTGATGAATGACTATTTCCATTGTTTCATCAGCTTATTGAAACATTCCAATTGATACTCCATCAATTCCTGGAGCCTTATTTTTGACTAAGGTTTTCAATGCGACTTGAACTTCTTCCTTCAGTAACTTTGGTTGTTGCTCGTATGCTACCTCATGAAATGGTGGAATGATGACTTTGGGGGATTGACTGTGTATTCTTTGCATTTTATTTCGATGTTTCCTGCATCATTCAATATTTTGCTCGAGGAATTTTTTAATATTGCAGTTCTAGGTTTGAATTTTTCTTGCGTTCTTTTAGTTTTATATATGCCTAACGTGTTCTTCCCTTTTGGCTTTCTAATTCTATGTCTTCGTACTTTTCATTATAATATTTGGCTTTTGTCTTCTCAAGCTGTCTTTTCAAATTTTCTATTCAACTCTTTGATTTTATCCTTTCTTCCATTTGCTTTAGCTACTCTACATTAGCAGCAAATTTCAGAGTCTATTCTGACATCCACTTTGATGCTTTCTTTCTTTCCTGTATTTTTAATAAATGATGTTCTTGATGTCCTCCCACAGCTCACAAGGCCTTCAGTCATTAGTATTCAATGCATCAAATCTGTTCTTGCGGTGCTCTTGACATTCAGGTGGGATAGACTCTAGGTCATATTTAGGCTCTTCTGGATTTATTTCATTTTTCTTCACCTTTGTCTGGAACTTACAGGTGAGCAATTGATGGTCTGTTCCACACCAACTCTTAGCTAGGTTTTAGCTGCTGCTATTGAGCTTCTTCAGTGTCTCTTCCCACAGCTGTAGTCAATTTGAGTTCTGTGAATGCTGCCTGGAGAAATACATGAGATAGTTTCCTTTTGTGTTATTGAAAACAGGTTATTTGCTATAAACAAGTCGTTGGTTTTGAAAAATTCTATCATGCAATCTCTAGCTTAATTTCTATCAACATATTTATATTTTTAAACTACTGTTCCTTCCTCTTTGTTTCCAACTTTTGTATTTGAATCACCAATAATTATCACTTATTGGTTGTATATTTGATCACTTTCCAACTGAAGTCATTGATAGAATTCTTCAAAATGTTCATCACTTGGTTTTGTGGTTGGTGAATTGATTGGTACATAAACTTGAATAATAGTTGTGTTAATTGGATTTCCTTGAAGATGGGTAGATATAATCCTACAACAAACAGTGTTGCACTTCATGGTTGATCTTGTAATGTCCTTTTCCATCATGAATGCTAGGCCATTCCTCTTGATTGTGTTATTTCTGGCACAGCAAATGCTATCATCAAAATGGTCAATACCATTTCAGTTCACTAATGCCAAAGTTATGGAACTTCATGGGTTCTACTTCATTTTTACCACCTCCAATTTTCATGAATTTATACTTCACACATTCCAACTAATGATCATTCAATTTTTGCAGCTGTTTCGCCGTATTTTGAGTCATGTACCTTCAGCAAATCCTGAAGGCTCCACCCCCATAGGCTTTATCTAAATTAAGCTACCAAAATCAACTCCACTTTGAGAAATTATGTGTGTGTGAACTCATACATATGATTTATGTATATATCATATGCAACATACAATATTGTATATATACATATATGTGTGAGAGAGAACACCAAAGTACAACTTTTAGTATATCCTACCTGAATTTAGAAACAATCTCAAGAATAAATTTAATTCATTGAGCACGAATGACTCAACACTAGTAGAGTGGAGGGATGGCATCAAGAGCATTCCACATGAAGAAGGCCAATTGCCATGCTATCCCTTTCCTCACTTGAGCACGGATGAGCATGGATGTGGATCTCAAAGATCTGCATTTGAACTATAGATTCACCAATGACCCTGTTTTATAAGATCTGTAAATATTAAGTAGGTCCTGTAACCAAGAGGGTCATTTGGTTTGCTTTTATGTAAAATGAAACAACATCTATGAATTATTTCATACTACACTTAAACAGTTTATACATACTGCCTAAGGGGCAAGCGATGAGGGAGATGCCAAATTCAAATCTATGTTGTGGAACCCATTTATTAAGGTTTGAATGGGTCAAATGAAAGACAGGAAAAAAGATTATACCAAAATTGATATCAGAAGAGACTCATAAATTTTCTCTTAAATATACAGTAGCTAATGTAAGTGGGAGAAATAATGATGCATATAAAAATTGTAAAATAATATCATTAAGATCAAATTCAAGTAAAATTTTTCTAAAGAACATTTAAGTAGTTGCAGCAGTACCTTGACAAGGAGGCACCGGAAATTCAAGGCGGAATTAGAAGAGTAATGGGGAATGAAAGCTATCATTACTGATGTCAGGTGAATCTTGACTGAAAGCAAAGAAAATGTACTTGTGTTTGATTGACTATCCAAATGGATTTCACTGTGTGGATTATAACAAACAATAAATAACATTTGGAAGAACGGAAATTCCAGAACACTTAATTGTGCTCATGAAATAATTGTACATAGACCAAGAAAGAGTTTAAACAGAACAAGAGGCTACTGGATTGTTTAAAATAAGAATAGGTGTACATCCAGGTTGTATCTTTTCACCATGCTTATTCAATCAGTATGCTGAGGCAATAACTCAAGCACCCAGACTACATGAAGGAAAACATCAGGACTGGAGGGAGACTCATCAGCAACTTCTAGATGACAAACCTTGTTGGCTGAAAGGAAAAGGCGCTTGCAGATAATGATCAGAAGACTACATACTATCAGTCTAAATTTCAATTAAATGTACAGGAAACAAAAATCCTCACACCTGGACCTATAAGCAGCATCATGATGCACAGAGAAATGATTGAAGTTGTCAATGATTTTTTTTACTTGGATCCATAACCAATTCCAATGGAAACATCAGTCAGAAGAGAAAATGATACCTGATCCAAAACAAGCCATAGCATTTCCAACTGTCTTATATACACATAGCGTTTATGGCCAAAATATCAGCAGTTCAAGCCTCCTCCCTCCCCTCACCCCCATCCCTCAGTGGGGAGAGATAAGGTTGTCAGTTCCCAGAAAGCTTTAAAGCCTTGGAAACCCTCTATGGGCTCACTAAGAATCAGAATGGGCTCAATGGCAGTGGTTTTGGTATAACATATACGTGAAATCTAAACAATTAATAAAGAAGAATTGATTTGTTTGAATTACGGTGATCATGAAAATACTGAATATACAATGAACTGCCAGAACAGTGAACAAATCTGTCTTGGAAGAAGAGCATCACCCCAGAATATTTTTAGAATACAAGAAGGAAAGACTGTCTCACACACTTTGGGCATGTTTCAGGAGGGATTGGTCCCTAGAGAAAGACATCATATTTGGAAAAGTAGATTGGAAGCCAAAACAGAAGAATACCGCGAACGAGATGGATTAAAAAGAGGAAGATCATCAGTGAGGAGGATGGGCAGAGTAGCTGCGATGATGTGCTCAGTCATAACAAGGATAATGAGCATGGTACAGAGCCAGGCAATGTTTTGTTCTGTTTGTTTTTTATGTTTAAATCCATTTTTATTGGGGCTCATACAATTCTTATCTCAATCCATACATACATCAGTTGAGTAAAGCACCCTTATACATTCGTTGCCCTCATCATTCTCAAAATTCGCCTTCCACTTGGGTTCCTGGAATCAGCTCGCTTTCCTTTTTTCCCTTCCCCGCCCTCCCCGCTCCACCTCCCTCATGAACCCTTAATAATTTATAAATTATTATTTTATCTTATCTCACACTGCCCGACGTCTCCCTTCACCCACTTTCCTGTTGCCCATGCCCCAGAGAGGAGGTTATATGTAGATCCCCGAGATCGGTTACCCCTTTCTACACCCCTTCCCTCTTGGTATCGCCACTCTCACCCTTGGTCCTGAGGAGTTCATCTGTCCTAGACTCCCTGTGTTTCCAGATCCCAACTGTACCTCTGTGCATCCTCTGGTCTAACCAGGTTTGCAATGTAGAATTGGGATCATTATAGTTGGAGGGGAGGAAGCATTTAATAACTAGAACCCTGAGTGACTCATCTCCCCACTACCCCTCTGCAAGGGATGTACAGTTGTCTACAGATGGGCATTTGTTCCCCCTCATGCACTCCCCTCATTCACGATGATATGATTTTTTCCCTGCCTTTGTTGCTTGAAACCTGGTCCCCCTTGGCTCTTCATTATCACACATATTGGTGTGCTGTTTCCATGTGAGTTTTGTTGCTTCTGGGTTAGATGAACACTTGTTTACTTTCAAGCCTTTAAGTCCCAGACACTATATCTCTCAATAGCCAGGTATTTATGATTATGGGGGGAATAGACCTAGGTGCATATATTTATAGGTTCAGTAGTAGGGTAGCAGGGGGACATTTGTTCTGTTTTACATGGAGTTGCTGTGCATCAGAACTGAGGCGTCGAGGTGCCTAGCAACCACAATTACTTGTGTTGGTCACTGTCTACATCTCATGCTTCCAACTTTAATTTTCAGCACTCAGAGAGTCTGATATTGTAGAGGCTATTATAATCTCACATGAGATGGAAATATGTAGTGCTATTGGGAACACATTCAAATTATGGGATACTGTGTTTAAGTACCAGGAAATAAAGTTCATTAGATAACTAAAACAAAATCCAAGGATAGTTCTGACCTAGAGAATACTCAGATACTCGAATCGCAATGTTTACATGTGGCAAAAAAAAAATCTCAGCAGATAAGTAAGTTAGTTCCCCTCTATACATAAAAAGGGAAGTCAAGATCTGCAAAGACCCTCTGAAGAATTTGTGTGCTTTTGACGAAGGATACTTAAATGGAAAGTTTAACGTTTTAGGTGGATTCTATTCTTGATATTGATTTATTTAGTCATCTTTCAAATATCAGTAGGATGCCCTTATATTTGGGGGCACTCTATGGTTGGAAAGAAGCCAAAGAAAACAGTGGACTATAATGAAAGGCACAATGTGAGGTGTAGATTTAGGATTTAACCAAGACATGTACACAAGAAAGCATAATTCTCAGGAAATCAGAGCACATTTCTTGCAAGAGATTGATGTTGAACATTTGAACTGAGCTTGAAAGTAAGGGAGGGTCATCAGAAGCCTGCAGGAAGTAAATGCAGAGACTCGTTTCCATGTGGCTTGAGCGCCAGCTCCACGAGGTCGCGATCACAGAGTATAAATTGCCAAAGCTCAAGTAGCTGAAGATCTTCCTTCGGAAACGTCAGGTCATAATAAAGCATATACATGCGATAGAGTGGGAATTCTGAAAAACTCTGTTTTTCATTCAAATTGATGGGAAATACAAAAATATCCAGGTGAGCTGAGCAGACACTGAATCTACTCTCCACGTGTTTCTTGGTCTCTCCATAAAATGGCAGATGGTAGATTTTAACCTGCTTTCAAATAATTAATTTTCTTTCCCTAGTTCCTGAACGTTTGTCTCTTCAGATTGTGACTTTTGATATTTGAAGACACCTGGTCAAGCCATACATTTCTATTTATCCATTGTCAATAATTTGTTTGAAATCATGTTGAAAACAAGCTTGACTTGCGGTGAATTTTGACACGAGTGTCACTGCTGTTCTGACGACATTAATTAAATGCCTCAAAACCTATTTGCTTCAACCTCATTTCTAGAATGAGTCTGCTGAGATCTTTCATCTACCATCAAACCAGGATGTAGGAATAAGATAAAGGAACTGACGTGTATCCCTTCGAGCAATTCTATCCAACATTTCCTTCTCCCAAAGAATTCTGACAGCTTGTCAAACTTTTCCTGTAAAGCACCATTCCATGACTACCTTCATCAAACTACCTGTCGGTTTGTACTCATTCAGGCTTGAAATAGCATCAGTGTTTCGCCAATACTTTCTAGTGTTGGAAGAATTGCCCAGCTATACACATCGCCAAGAATAATGTAATCTAGTGAACCACGCAGCAGATAGAAAGGGTAAAGTTTGGGTTATCTACTATTTCTTAGATTTGTCATGTTAGAGCATTTGCCTTCACGTCTAGCTGTATTAAGGAATCCTAGTGATGCAGCAGTTAAGCACTGGGTTGCCTACTGGAAAGTTGCCCCAGTCACTCTGAGCACTGGGTTGCCTACTGGAAAGCTGCCCCAGTCACTCTGGGGCTGAAGATGTGGCAGCGTGCAAAGCCACGCTACAGACCTGGAAACCTTGTACAACAATATTACTCTCTTCTTAGTTAGAGCTCTATAAGTTGGAATCAACTAGATAGCAATATATTCGGTATATATTATTTGGTACATAAATATATATATAATAATTCAAGCTTTAAAATGGTAGACTTTTGTTAACAGTAAAAATGAAGGACTGAAAAAAAAGTTGTCAACATGTTTTTCCATCATAGGTATTAACAATTGGTCTTTTGTCTAAGCCTATATTTAATATAATTTTCAATAAAATGCATAATAAGCATATGTTTAAATTTCTTAAGAAAAATGATTATCCTCTTGGGCAATAAACTATACCATTTGGCCAAGAAGTGGGGGGTTTCTTAGAATACAGGACTTTCAATAATAAAACCATCAAAGTACAAGGCAAACCAGGAAAGCTGATCTTCCAAGACTATGTAACAGGACCGTTGTCTTTTTATTTCTTCTTTTAAAAAAATCATATACTCATTGACAACATTTCTAGAATTTTATAAGCATGTCTCTCCAAGGTATAACTAAAGCAAGAATGGTAACTCGTTTTTATTTGTGAGGTTGACATTTTTATGTTTTATTTTCATCCCAAGATGATGATGATGATTTATTTATAGTCACTGTAAGGGTACATGACACTTAGCAAACACATAAAAGGCAAAGCTCCTGCAAGGTTTCCCATCTAATTCAATAGACAATGTGCCATATAAGAGCTCAAGCGCTAAGAAAGAAGTAGAAAAGGATTGGGGGGGAAAAATCAATGCTGGAAGTTTAGTGAAAGAAATGTGTTCTAAGCATTCAAGGAGAGATGTCAAGCTATAAAAGGGACTTTGTTCAAGAAGGAGTCATCTAGTTTTCAGTGTATTGAGGGTTATGCATGTATTCATAATAGGAAAATGAATTTCTTTGTTTTTTCCTTGATGAAACTTCCTGGTAATTCAAAAATCATTTTTCAATGACTCTCTTTAACCTTAATAATATTTTCTGCCTTAAACTCTGCTTTCTCTGAATTATATAGCTACAATAATTTCCGGTGGTTAATGTTTGCCAAGCACTTCATTTTTCTTACCCTTATTTTGGAATTTGTCTTATCACCATGTTTGGATGTCCCTTTAAAAACAGCATATTCCTAGAAATAGGGAAACAATCCTTGAATCGCTGACTTTTCCTATTCAAGCTTTCAGTAAACTGTAATTCTTTGAAGTTTATTGCTTTGTGTCATTCTTCATTTTAATAGGTTTTTTATCTCTTCTTTCCTCTATGTGGACTGTCTATGCCAACGTCCTCCTACAAATTACTAGAAATCATGCATTACTTTTCTACTTTTATCAGTGCCCTTTAACATAACCAGCAAAAGTCTAAAGTCAAACAATATTTCTTTATTCTTTTTTATCTTGTAAGAAAATAATAACTTTGATCATACATTTCATATAATGTATGCCTAATATTTTATATAAGCCATGTTTTAACCTTCATAATTAGTCATATTTTACACTGATTTTAAAGTTAGATTCATAACATTACTAAAATCAATCTTAGCATGAATTTTCAAATCCTGATTCTTTATTCTAGGTGTAATGGTTTTCTTTTTTCCCCAAAATCATTTTATTGGGGGCTCATACAACTCTTATCACAATCCATACATGCATGCATTGTGTCAAGTACATTTGTTGCCATCATCATTCTCAAACATTTGATTTGTGCTTGAGCCCTTGGTATCAGCTCTTCATTTTTCCCCTCCCACTCCCTCCCTCCCTTCCTCATGAACCCTTGATAGTTTATACAAGATTATTAAGTGTAATGGTTTATTTCTAATGGACATTCTTGAGTGCTAGTTTTGGAGATGGAAGACTTGAAAGTGGTGTTTGTTTATTTGTTTGTTTGTTTTTTACACCCTCTTACCTTGTTTTTTTTTTTTTTTGGTTGTCTTTTATTCTGACTTTTGAAGAACTATTTAGCAAGGACTAGAGTCATAGAATAATAGTTATAATCTTTTCAAAAATTAAATACTTTGTATTTTCTTACTTTAGGCCTTGTTATTTTATAATCTATGATTCAATCTGATCAATCTTTCTTTCTCTCTCTCTCTCTCTTCTCCTGGTTTTTAAGATTTTTCTTGTTGACGTTGGATTCAATAATTTCTATTAGATGGAATTTATATTTATTTTTATTTATCCTTTTTGGACATTACTTTGTCTCTCGGCAATGAAGATTCTAATTTTTCCTCAATCTGAAGGAAACCTTTAAACCATTATCTTTTCAAATAAATTGGAAGTATCCTTAATATGGAACATGTTTTACCCAAAATACAAACTTTAAAGTATATGAAATAATTTCTGCATAGTAAAGATAAGAAAGTTTTATGGTCTGTATCCATGTCTACCTATTTCGGTAAAGCTCAATGTCTAAACTAAACAAACATATGGTTATTTAATATAAACATATTCTGAAGAGATACTTTCAAAACCATGTGACAGAAAATGCCTGCAGAGTACATAAAATCACAGTCAAATATCAAAAAAAGAAACAAATATAAAAAATCAGAAGCAACTGTAACAATCTGAAACACAAAATAAATAGAACAATCTGAAAAGTAAAATAGGCATATTTAATAGCTGATAGCTATAAAGGAGGGAATAGAAGCCAGGACCGAGGGAAAGTCACGATGACAGAGAACAGACGAACCTGAAAAACAGTTGCTAAAACACTTAGAAATTACAAATACACATATATGAGTCTCAAAACAAAGATCAGTAAGCAGCAGATTAGATATATCTGTCAACACAACGGTCAGCCTATTGGCTAGTAAATTTTACCAGAAAGTAACCCAGAGAAAGAGAAAGATTATTCCTCTGAAGCGAAAACTAGACACATACAAGAGAAATTTAAGTCTAGATATTAAAATGAATTATAGAAGTAGAAGAGGGCAGGGACAATATTTGGAGTGAAGAGTTACAAAGAAAATTTCTTAGCAAGATTAGCAACTGATATCAAACCACTGTCATCGAGTCAATTCCAGCTCACAATAGCCCTGTAGGCAGAGTCGAACTGCCCTTTCGCGTTTCTGAGACTAAATCGTTACAGGCACTGAAACTTGCCTCTTACCCCCTGTGAGCAGCTGACCAGTTTGAATCACAGAACTGATGGTAAGTAGCTCAATATGTAATCCAATATTCCACCAGCTCTTTAACAGTGGATAGAGTGCTCTTTGATGAGTCCTGGGGGCACTGGGAATAAGCACTGCACTGTTAACCACAAGTCAGCAGTTCAAACCCAGAAACCACTCCAAAGAAACAAGATGAGGTCCTCTGCCCTCATAAAGATTTATAGTCTCACCAGGTCTCAAACAACAAAGGTGGGGTGATGGTGAGAATCACATCACTGTGAATGAGGGGGGAGTGCATGATGGAGAACCAATGCCCATCTGTAGACAGCTGGACATCCCTTCCAGAGGGGTAGTGGGGAGGAGATGAGTCACTCAAGGTTCAGTGTAGCAACAGTGAAACTAAAAACCTTCCTCTAGTTCCTGAACGCTTCCTCCCCTCCCAATTATCATGACCCCAATTCTACCTTGCGGACCTGATTATACCAGAGGATGTACAGCGGTGCAGTAGGGATCTGGAAACACAGGGAATCTAGGACAGACGAACCCCTCAACACCAGCGGTGGGAGTGGTGACACCAGGAGGGAAGGGGGTGTAGAAAGGGAGAACCGATCTCGGAGATCTATGTGTAACCTTCTCCCTAGGAGATGGGCAAGGGGGAGGCGGGTGAGGGGAGATGCCAGGGAGTGTAAGATAAGATATAATAATTATTTATAAACTATCAAGGTACCAGGGGGGAGCGGGAAGGGAGGGGGAGGGGAAAAAAAAGGAAACCGAGCTGATTCCAGGAACCCAAGTGGAAGGTGAATTATGAGAATGACAAGTGCAACGAATGTATAAGGGTGCTTTGCTCAATTGATGTATGCATAGATTGTGATAAGAGCTTTATGGGCCCCAATAAAAAGATTTAACAAAAAAACTTTTAAAAAAAAAGATTTATAGTCTCGAAATCCCTAAATAGGGTTGCAATGTGGAGGAATGGACTCAATCACAATTGATTATATATATTTGTTTGGGATACACATCCTTAGCATTGTTTTGCTGTGTTCAATTTTGCAATTGATGTTCACTTCATTTTCTCATAAGTTAATTGTTGCAAATCATTTGTGCTGGTTGTTGTTAGGTTCCTTCAAGTTAATTCCAACTCATACTGAGCCTGTGTACAGCAGGACAGCAACTATCCAGCCAGCTTCAGCCTACAGTCGTTCGTTATGTTTAAACCAGTTGCTGCAACCCCTGTATCAGTCAATCTCTTGGATGGGCTTACTTGTTCTTTTCGAGGACGGGTCCCCTGGATAGCATGGCCAACGTACTCCCATCCTCACTGCTAAAGAACATAATGGCTGTATTTCTTCCAAGACAAATTTGTTTGTCTGTTTGCTGTCTTTCATGTCAGGATTTGTTTCATTAAGATAAAGGAGAAAGGCTTAACTGTGCAGGTCTCATATTTGAGAGATGAAAATTCTCAGTGCAAAGCAAAATTTCTCTCCTACCCCAGTAGAGTTTGAAAGTGGCCATTCAATTTTCTTGTTATCAAGAATTTAAAAGTGGCCAAAGAATACATTTGTATTAATTGTTAATAAATTTTCAGAAGTAAAACAATGATGTCCAACTATAAAGACAATGTTGAATTTCTGTTATCCCTAATATTTAAAGTTATAAAGCCAATCTCCATGGGGGGTGATCGTTGATCTAGCAGTTTTGGAGATCTATTTGTACTTAGAGAAGCATTTTGAAGCTCAGTCTGCGATAATAGCTGACAATGGGCAATCATGTCATTCCACTCTAATTTTTAACAATCTGTTTTTCAGATGACTTTCCTTACATTCCACTTCATCTTTGTTGGTTAACAATGGGCGGAGAAAAGCAGACCTTTCTCAACACAGATTCTTCCATGTTTTGCACAATCTAAATTTCTAGTCACCGAAGAACTTAATAGCCTGCCTCTGGTTGCAGAGATAACCCTCAAGCTATAAATCAATGCACCCGTTTCTGTTACACTGCAGGGAAGCCAGACAGACTGGGACAATTTAACACCAAGAGAGGTGTGAATTCCCTTTATTTATCTTAATAAAGTGTTAACTTCCACTATTGAAATGCAGACAATTTTATTGGCAACCAAAAATGCTCAGCCACACTTATGGAAACTTAATTAAATCACCTTTCCTTCCTTAGTGTCTTTCATATGCCCTGCTATTTGCTATATAAACAACAGGTTCCTGAGGAGTAATGAAAATAATCTACATATATATATTTCTGAATGTAAAGAAACCTTACTATGCTGCCAAACATTTAACAATAATAACACTAAATTTGTTGTTCATGTAATAAAACTGTGAACTTTATTGCAGACTTAAATATTGGCATATATCAGTAAATGATATTGGTTGTTAAGCGTGCTGAATAAAGAGTAAGGATTTCTGAGTTCAAATTTTGTAGCTACCTTTTGCTATTTAACACTAATCCTGGGCTAGTTTGAGAACCACTCTGCGACTCTGTTGTTGTTAGGTACAGTGTTAGTCTGGGTACTTTAGAGAAACAAATCCACAGAAACACATGTATAAGAGAGAGTTTTATATAAAGGTTAAGTGCACATCAAGAAAACATCCCAGCCCAGTGCTGCCCAAGGCCGCAAATCCAACATTAACCCATATGTCCGACATCAATCCACAAAGTCCTCCTCCATCTCACAAACATACGCAAGGATGCCGACTGCAGGAGGAAACCCGAATCAGTGAACATGTAAGTATTTCAGTGTTGGCAGGGGTCTCCACACGGCTGTTACAGCACCCAGGGCTGCATCAGGGTAGTGCCATGCGGCTTCTCCTTGGGGATGTCCTGCAGGAAGTGAGCCTTGCCAGCTGAAGCAGGGAACTGGCTAAGGCAGCTGCACCCTGGTCCGACCATCAGAAAGCAAGAGACCCGAGACCTGGAAAGGTGAGGCTCACCAAGCCATTTATCCCTCTGTCCTTCAATTAACCCCACATGTGCTTATTGGCCAGGTTGGCACAATAAACTAACTACCTCAGGTGCCACCCAGTTGGCTCCCACTCCTGGTGACCCTAGGCACAGCAAGCAGCATGACTCAGTCTAGTTGTCTGTGAAATGGACGTCAACCCCCCATCTAACAGTTTATGTGATTGCGGTGGCTTATGTGCTGGTACTGCTGGAAGTTATGCCACTTCTATTTCAGATACCAGAGAGGTCACTGGGGGTGAACGGGCTTCTGCAGAACTTCCAGACTAAGAACAGACGAGGAAAGGGGGATTGATAGTCCACTTTAAAGGGGATTAGCCACTAAATGCCTTATGACTAGCAGTAGAACATTGTCTGATACGATGCCAGGTGAGCCCCTCCGTTTGGAAGACACTCCAAATAAGACTGAGGCAGAGCTGCCTTCTCCAAGTGGAGTGGATCTTAATGACATGAATGGTGCAGAGCATTCCAGATTTTCATTTGCGGATGACACATGACTCAAAAGGAGAAGAAAAAGCTGCAAACATGCATTAAAAACCAGGATGTGGGATGTATGAAATATGAATCTAGGAAAATTGGAACTTGTCAAAAATTAAATGTTACATCAGCTATTGATATGACAGGCATGCCTGAGCTAAAATGGACCGGTATTGGCCATTCTAATATGGTTTACGGTGCCAGTAATGACAAATTCAAGGGCAATGGTAACACAGCCATGGTCACAAAGAACATTAAGATCTATCTTGAAATACAGCACTGTCTATGAAAGGATAATATGTGTACACATACAAGGAAGTGCAAATAACACAACTATTATTCAAATATATGCACCAATCACTGAAGCCAGATTCTAACAACTCGATGAATTTTTATATTCATCAAACATATTAAGGTTCATTTATAATTACAAGTGATTGTAGTGTGAAAGCTGGAAAGAAGAAATAGTAGTTGAAAAGCATGGCCTTAGTGATAGGAACAGCACAAGAAATGTCATGATAAAATTTTGCAAGGCCAATGAACTCTTCACGGAAAATACCTTATACTTGTGTTTCATTGACTATGCAAAGGCGTTTCTCTGTGTGGACCATAACAAACTATGGACAACCTTGACAAGAATGGAAATCCCAAAACACTTCATTGTGCTCATATGGAAACGGCACATGGATCAAGAAGCAGCTGTGCAAGCAAACCAAAGGAAGGCTGCATGGTTTAAAATCAAGAAAGGTGTGCATCAGAGTTGTATCCTCGCATCATACTCTGTCAATTTATATTTTGAGCAAACAATTCTAAAACCTTG
Source organism: Tenrec ecaudatus (assembly GCF_050624435.1). Lineage (NCBI taxonomy): Eukaryota > Metazoa > Chordata > Mammalia > Afrosoricida > Tenrecidae > Tenrec > Tenrec ecaudatus. The sequence continues at coordinate 144,572,596 of NC_134538.1, read as the reverse complement.
ACTATGCCTGATCTGATGCCACCACACCGCGGCAAAACACTCAGGGTGTGCACCAAAACAGCAAAGGGAGAAGAGCAAGAAAGTCCCAAGGGAACACCAAAATTAGACTTTTGGCCCAGGGCATGGCACTCCATCAGACTCAATGGAGAACAGTCCTAAAGGTCAACAAACAGACCTTGAACTATTTACAGGCATTTCTCTCTTTTTTTGTCCCATTGGTTTGTTGTTGTCGTTTTGTTTTGTTGCTTTTTTTTCTCTGTCATGATTGGTGCATATTATTATCTCAGCAGATTTATCAAGATAAGATAGGCAGGATAAATAATCTGGAGGAGAAACAATGGGACCGAGGATTCCAGGGGGTACTTGGAAGAGGGGGAGTTTGGGGAAAGGAAGTGGGTGTTAACAAACCCAAGGACAAAGGAACAACAAATGAGCCAAAGTCGATGGCAAGGACTTGATCACTGGCAATGAAACCGAGAGGAATTATGGAATGAAGGCTGAGCATGATAGTAGGACAAGAGGAAAATAAAAAGAAATAGGGGAAAGAACTAGGAGGCAAAGGGCATTTATAGAGGTCTAATTACAGGCATGTAATTACATATGTAATACGTGTAAATACATTTATATATGATGATGGGGAAATAGATATATGTGCATATATTTATAGGTTTAGTGTTAATGTAGCAGTTGGACACTGGGCCTCCACTCAAGTATTCCCTCAATGCAAGAACACTTTTTTCTATTAAACTGGCATTCCATGATGTTCACCTTCCCCGACATGATCGCTGAAGACAAAGCAGATGTGTAAGCAAATGTGGTGAAGAAAGCTGATGGTCCCGGCTATCAAAAGGTACAGCATCTTGGGTCTTAAAGGCTTGAAGGTAAACAAGCAGTCATCTAGCTCAGAAGCAACAAAGCCCACTTGGAAGAAGCATACCTGCTTTTGTGATCACGAGGTGTCAATGGGATCAGGTATCAGGCACCCAAGAACAAAAAAAATCAGCTCCTTGTGAATGAAGGGAAGTGTGCAGTGGGGACCCAAAACCAAAACCCATCTAGGCAACTGGACATCCCCTTACAGAAGAGTCGCGTAGAAGAGATGAGCCAGTAAGGGTGCAGTATAGCAACGATGAAACACATAACTTTCCTCTAGTTCTTTAATGCTTCCTCCCCTCCCCCACCCCCCACTATCACGATTCCAATTCTACCTCACAAAACTGGCTAGACCAGAGGATGTACACTGGTACAGATCGGAACTGGAAACACAGGGAATCCCTGGAAACACAAGGAAACACTGGTACAGATCGGAACTGGAAACACAGGGATCGGAACTGGAAACACTGGAAACACAAGACAGATGAAACCCTCAGGACCAGTGGTGAGAGTGGTGATACCGGGAGGGTGGAGCGAAGGTGGGAAAAAAGAAGGAACCAATTACAAAGATCTACATATAACCTCCTCCCTTGGGGACAGACAACAGAAAAGTGGGTGAAGGGAGACATCCGACTGTGTAAGACATTACAAAATAATAATAATTTACAAATTGTCAAGCGTTCATGAGGCGAGAGCAGGGTGGGAATGAGGAGCTGGTACCAAGGGCTCAAGTAGAAAGCAAATGTTCTGAGAATGATGATGGCAACAAACGCACAAATGTGCTAGACAAAATGGATGGATGAATTGTGGTCAGAGTTGTATGAGCCCCCAATAAAGTGGTTTTTAAAAGAAAGAAAGAAACTGGACTATATGGAGGAAAATGTGGCATCAGAATTAGAGGGAGAGTCGTCAACAACGTGCATTCTGCAGATGGCACAACCTTGCTTGCTAAAAAGTGAGAAAGACTTGAGGCCTTACTGATCTATTTGAATGGATTGCACATAATGCATTAGAGGGGGAAAAACACTTTGCAATGGACTCGTTTACAAAGTCATGATAAAAGGAGAAACGATTGGACTTGTCAGGGACTTAATTCTATTTGTATCTGTGATTAATGTCCACGGAAGCAGCCATCAATAAATCCCACATATGGCAACAGGTGAATCTGCTTCAAAAGACTTCTTTAAAGTGTTTAAAAGCAATCTTGCCTCAAACAATGGCATTTTCAATCTCCTTAGAGGCATATCAAAGTAAATGGAAAATGAATAAGGAAGACCAGGAAAAAACGGATGCATTGGAATGAGGTTTGGGCAAAGAAGAAAGGGAAGAATGGGAAAAGCATACTGGCACCTGGGCAGAACCATCTCCAGATGATCCAAAACACAGCCAGGAGTGTAGTTTAAGGTGAGCACATGGGAGAGCTGCAGTGAGGTTGGGTAAAGGTGGAACAATTGAGAGAAAACATGGCAGTTCAATCTAAACACATATAAAGGTCTATGGTAGGGATTTTTAATATCCTAAGTCCTATAAAGTCCTAAAAAGGAATGAGAACTTTTTGCCTGTTACTTTTTATAAACAGACAACACTGCAGAGTTTAAACACTCGTGATGGTAACAATTGCTTCTTCTTTCTCCTTGGCATAGCCTCTGACAGATTCCTCAAGCTCCGTGCTCCAGGCCTTCTTCCTGCATCTGTCTTACTCCTTGGAGAAGTCCTCTTCTGCGTTGTCTGCACTTCCCAAACTCTCGAGCATCTCATCTTGCTCTCTCTCCTCCTTCATGATTCTCTTTTGTCTTTCACTCCCTAAACTAGAAAAGTCCCATTTTCTCTACATGCCATATTTTTACACAAATAGCACGCAACTTCTACATTTGTCAACCACTTCCTCCCCACAGGAGGTACTTTTGTAAACAACACTTTGTCAACTTTTTCACCCAGTTTGCTGTAAAAGAGAATAATAATAATAATAGCATAGAATGTTTACAAAAATACCTCCAGAATACTGGGGAGAACAGTTGGCAAACAAACTAAAAGTATGTCTATTTGCATTTTAAAATATGCTATACAGTGTGGGGGGAGCTAGATACCAAGGTCTCAAATAGAAAGTAAATATTTAGAAAATGGTCATGGCAACATATGTACAAATATGATTGACGTTTGGATTGCTATAAGAGCTGTAAGAGCCCCCAATAAAATAATCTTTAAATATATATGTGTGTGTATATGTGTATATATGTATTATACATGCATGTGTGTACGGTAGTCTATATGGATACAAGAAGACTTCTTCAAGTTCTTGGTATGTGGGTGAGGGGATAGAGGAAGGAAGTAGAACTCTCTAAGGAATTTTCCCATGAATTTTCCCATGCAAATTTTGAAGCCCTTTTATACATATCTTAACTATGCTCTCAAGTGGAACTACACATAAACTCTCTCATTCTACCCATGGATCTTCATTTCTTTTTCGCTGGCTGCCACAATTATTTTCTTAGCCCTGTCTCTTGATGTAATCATCCACAGCTTGAATTTCTGTTTCCACTCAAGTTGTTCAGAGACCAATTTCTGGTAAAGGAAGGCAGGAGCACCTAGGAGAGCAAAAAGAAAAGCTTTGAGAGAGTCACTGTCACGTGTGGTCAGAGGTAAGGTGCAGCAAAGAACCTAAGCCCTGTTGCGGCTGACGTCATTCCAATTCATGGCAACCCCATGGCTGTCAGAATCAGATTTTGCTCCTCTTCATAGCATTTTTCTTGGCTGATTCATTAGCAGATCACCGGGCCTTTCTTCTGAGGTGCCTCAATGTAAACTCAACGTAAACTCAAACCTCCAACCTTTCTATTGGCACCATCCAGAGTTGGGAGGCTAAGGGAGAAATCCAGACCATTTGTTTTTAACTGTTTGTATATGAGTAATATTATCAAGGTAAATTCTTCCTTGAGAACTCTCATGGCCATCAGGTTGATTCTAACCCATAACTACCCTCTAGGACAGAGTAGAACTCTCTCTATGGATTTCTGAGATGGAAATCCCTAGACAATCTCATCTTTCTCCTGAGGAGTGACTGGTGGTTTGGAACTACTGATCATGCAGTTAGCAGCCCCATGCGTAACACACTCAACCAACAGGAATCCTTGACAAGTCACTGTATTTGTGTGTGTGCGTGTGGTGGTTGCTGATGCTGTTGTTGTCATTTTTAGTCACCATGGAGTTGCTTCTCACTCATGGGGACCTTATGGACAACAGAAGGAAACGTGGACAGGTCCTATGCCATCTGCACAATCTTTGCTATGTTTGAGATAATTGCTGCAATCACCAAGTCATTCCATCTCACCAAGGATCTTCCTCTTTTTCTTCGAGCCTCCACTTCCCCAAACATGATATCTATATCCCTCTTGGTAGTAAGGCCTCTGATGTGATGAAGTCTTGATACCCTTGCTTCTAAGGATGGGCTTATGTACTTCTTCCAAGACAGATGTGTTCGTCCTTCTGTCAGACCATGGTCTATTCAATATTCTTCCCCAACACCAGAATGCAAATGTGTCAATCATTCTTCAGTCTACCGGCTTCATTGTTCAGATTTCACTTGTATGGGAAGTGATTGTAAACACCATGGCTTATAGCAGGTGCACCTTAGTCCTCAAAGCGACATCTTTTCTCTTTAACACTTTAGAGAAGTCTGTTGCAGCAGATTTGGCCAACGAAATACATCATTTGCTTTGTGACCGTTTCCATGGGTGTTGATTGTGGATGCAAATAAAATGGATTCTTGACAACTTCAATAGTTTCTCTCTTTATCATGATGTTCGGTGTTGATCCAGTTGTGAGGACGTTTTCATTTACATCGCCTTGCAAATCATCCTGGAAGTCCTTGGTTGTTGGATGTGGATCTATGTAAAATGATATCCTTGACAACTCCAGTATTATCTTCTATTTTTTCATGATGTTGCTCAATGTTCCAGGGGTGAGGATTTGGGGTGTCTTTAGGTTGAAGTGTCATCCATACTGGAGGCGACAAACTTTCCATTGTCCTTAGTAAACCCTTCAAGACCTCTTCACTTTCAACAAGCAAGGTTGTGTTATCTGCATTTCACAAATAAACGAGTCTTCCTCCAATCTGGATAACATATTCTTCTTCATATACTCTATTGTCTTAAATGATTTACTTAGTCTACAAATTGAGTAAACTTGGGGGTACTATATAACCCTGATGTAGACCATTGCCAATCCCAAACCACACAGTCTCTCCTTGTTCTGTTCTAATGACTGCTGCCTCTTGGTGAATATACAGGTTCCACGTGAGCACAATTAAGCTTTCTGTAATTCTCATTCTTCACAATGTTATGAATAATTTGTTATTATCTACACAGTGCAATGCCTTTACACAGTCAATAAAATACATATAATCATCCTGATATACTCTGCTTTCTGCCAAGATCCAGCTGATATTAGCCATTGTTATAACTATATATATTGCCCTTGTAAGTATTAAAATAAGGGATTATTGTGTGCATATTATTTCATTAAACATCATAGAAATATTTATCATTTATATTTAATGTCATCAAGCAAGTAACTAAGGAACACCAACCTAGTTGCTGTGGAGTCTATTCTGACCACTGGATCCTTGTGGACTGCAGAGTAGAATTGAGGAACACGAGTGCTTCGCTGCTGTGATCTTTCAGAGCAGATTTTCAGGCTCTCCCCAGGTGGATTTGAACCACTATCCTTTTTGTTTGTGTTTGTACCCGTGTACTTAGCCTTTTGTGCCACCTAGAGACTCTCTGATGAAAGAACAGGTCAATAAAAGTATACCTACAAACTTGAGAAATGGGGGTGGGTGGGGTGGTACCTATATGTGCCCACTGATCAGGCAAGTAATTAATTGACAAGCTAAATTTTATTTGTCTTTCTTTATTCATTCCTTCATTTTGCACAGAGAAGACTTGATGGCAGCCTTCGCACCCGCACAAGCATTTCCTGGAATATGTGCTAAGAAAAGAACCCAAAGTCAAACAAACATGAGCAGCCTTGCATTTGCCTTCCTGGGCTGGAGACTACAAAGGCACCTTCTCATGTTAAACTTTTAACTTCCACCACCTGATCTGCTATGATGGCCTAGGAGTCTCTCGACCAATGTTTTCCACCTGCTGAATGAAAAGCCGACCAGCAGCGCTTTGCCAGCCTTGCTTTCTCACTGCGTTCTCGTCTTCTCATTTAAGTACTTTAGAGAAAAATGTTTCCATCCTCACCTGTCCTCGTCACTTTTCTTTTGTTAATCATTTTATTAGGGGCTTGTACAACTCTTATCACAATCCATCCATTCACTGTGTCAAGCACATTTATACATTTGTTGCCATCATCATCCTCAAAACATTTGCTTTCTATTTGAGCCTTTGTTATTAGCTCCTCATTTTCCCCTCCCTCCCTGTTCCTCCTTCCCTCATGGACCCTTGAAAATTTATAAATTATTATTATTTTGTCATGTCTTACACAGCTCGATGTCTCCCTTCACCCATGTTTCTGTTGTCTATCCCCCAGGGAGGAGGTTATATGTAGATCCTTGTAATGGGTTCCCGCTTTCTACCCCACCGTCCCTCCACCTTCCATGTATCACCACTCTCACCACTGGTCCTGAGGGGATCATCAGTCTTGGATTCCCTGTGTTTCCAGTTCCTATCTGTACCAGTGTGCATCCTCTGGTCTAGCTGGATTTGTAAAGTAGAATTGGGATCATGATAGTGGGGGAAGGAAGCCTTTAAGAACTAGAGGAAAGTTATATGTTTCATCATTGCTAAACTGAACACTGACTAGCTCATATTCCCACCCACTACCCTTCTGTAAGGGGGTGTCCAGTTGCCTACAGATGGGTTTTGGGTCCCCAGTCCACACTCCCCTTCATTCACAATATATGATTTTTTTTTGTTCTTTGATGCCTGATACCTGATCCCATCAACACCTCGTGATCACACAAGCTGGTATGCTTCTTCCATGTGGGCTTTGTTGCTTCTGAGCTAGATGGCTGCTTGTTTACCTTCAAGCCTTTAAGACCCCAGATGCTATATCTTTTGATAGCTAGGCGCCATCATCTTTCTTCACCACATTTGCTTATGCACCCGCTTTGTCTTCAGAGATTGTTTGGAAAGGTGAGCATCATGGAATGACAGTTTAATAGATTAAAGTGTTCTTGAATTGAGGGAGCACTTGAGTGGAGGCCCAATGTCCATCTGCTACCTTAATACTAAATCTATACATATATGTACACAGATTTCCCCATCCTCATATATAAATACATTTACATATGTATATGCCTGTATTTAGGCCTCTAGAAATGCCCTGTGTCTCCTAACTCTTTCCTCTATTTCCTTTGACTTCCCTCTTGTTCCACTATCATACTCAGCTTTCATTTGCGTTTCAGTAATTCCTCTCAGTTACATTACCCTTGATCACACCCTACCAGGCCTCCTACACCCTCCTCATCACCGATTTGGATCACTTGTTGCTCCCTTGTTCCTGGGTTGTTAACACCACTTCCTTTCTCTCCCCTCGCCCTCCCCCACCCCCCCCCCCCCCGACTCCCATGTTCTCCTGGAACAGGAACCCTAGTCCCTGTTGTTTTCTCCTCCAAATTGTTTATCCAGCGTTTTTCACCTTTACAAAATAATGGTTGGTCACTTGTTTTTATATTAGCCACGAGGGGGCGCTGCAGGATCAGTGGTGGAATCATTTCCCCCCCTCCCCCCACCTCCGCAGGTGGCCCAGGTTCAGCCTAGGAGCTTCAGCTGTGCACTAGCGGTTTGTCCTCAGAAGGCTGCAGGCTGTGATGCAGTGGTCAGCTGCAAACTGGAAGGTGAGTGGTTTGAACCCACTCTGCAGGAGGGTGTGATAGGCGGCTTTGGTAAAGATTCTTCTCAAGCACTGCCATGGGGTGAATTTGGACTCACAGCAACCTTGTAGGACAGAGTAGATCAACCCCTGTGGGTTTCCAAGACTAACTCTTTACCAGAATAGAAAGCCTCATCTTTCTTCTGAAGTTAACTGCTGACCTTGTGGTTAACAGCCCAACACGTAACCCTACACCACCATCCTTGAATAGCCAAGGTTGTAGGAATATCCCTATAAGGGCCTAGGAGGTCTGGGGGAGTCAGGATCAATTAAAGTCCACACAACATGGGCCTGAACATTTTTTGCAGGAGAAACTGGATGAAGATCATTTTTTTAATTATTTATTTTTACGAATTTCACTGACAAATCCCGTATCACCATCTCGATAGTTCAATCACATTCATAAGCGTGGCAATCTACTTCTATAAATCAGCCTATGCAAACTCTCGATGACAATGTGGCACCCACAACCCATCCTGAGGATGGCTACACAAGGTGTCCCACTTTGTTCCTTTGTGGGTTGGATCGCCACGTCTTGGGGCTGGGTGGGGGTGGGAGTAAATGCGGTCAAGGGCTTGTAAAGCTTTTTACTGTATGATCCTGAATGCCCAAACAGAGACCACAAGAGCTATAGAATGAATGAATCCATTCTGAATATTACAATTTCTCAATGTAAAGTGCTCTTCTGTGTCTGCTAATTTCTCCCTAGGAGTGGCTGGTGGTTTTGAACCACTCATCATGCTGTCCAGTGTGTAAGTACTCTCTTTCTTCTATACCCAATTCAGGTAGCTTAACATCGTTTCTAATGTTTCATTGTGCTAACGATTATCTTTACTCCGTAGATTCATATGCCACTATTAATTGTTTTCATGAACTTTAAGTCGCCTATGAAACTTCTCTACCACAATTACGGATGATGGAATCAGGATGTTCACAAAACCTGCTGTCTTTTCTCCCTCTATCAGCCAACAGCTGATATTCATATTTTTCAATATTTTACAAACTGCTTGGTAACCACCCTATCCAGAAGTGTTAAAATTCTTATTTTTACATTTAAAAGTTTTAGAATAAACCACATCCTCTTCATTCATTTCTAGATTGGTTGGAATGCATCCTCCAGCAGTTTTTTCCTAGAATGTTTATGGGAAATACAGCTAGTTTTCAGATTATGAACATCTGATTTACAAACCAAACACACACACACACACACACATTTTATTAAAATTCAAGGTACGTGCAATGGTTTTTAATAACAAATGGACTCACAGTCCCAAATAACTTGCTACTCCATGGGGTCAAGGTGGCATCAGGAAGCCTTCCTTAATTATCCCACACCCTTGACCTTGATGTTCAGAAAAATAGTTAATATTTTTCATTGACTGGGAGCAACCACTTTGTTCTGACAAATTAGCTGATGCTATGTTGGTACATGTGATCTCTCCCAGCCTGCTCTTTTGCACTGGCTCAATGCACTTCACATTCTTTATTAATCTGCATTTAGGCCTGAGATGCCTCATCTCATCAAACATACAAATTTGACTTCCAGTTCTCATTTTCCTTGGCACTTACAATGCCAACACTGAGCACACTGGGCACAGAGCAGGACGGCTGCTGTTCTCATTCAGCCTTTATCCTTCGTCCATGTCAATGTACAGAGCACATACTTTATTCTTGTTCTACTTCTAGTTCTTTTACATCGATGGAAGGTTCCTGTACTAGTTCTGATATTTCTGTAACATCTTAGCACACTTGGGAGAATGTTAATTATATTCATTTTAAAACCATGTCCCCCTCCCTCCCCACTCTTACTATCTGGAGATTAATTTCTTGTCTGAACTGGGTTTGCTGACATTTAATAAACAATTCTCCCCATAACGTTGGTGATCCCATCTTAGTTCCCCACATTTTTGTTTGATGTTGTTAATGGTCTGACTGTGGGTAATGTTCTGGTATCCGAATGGGGCTCGGGAGATTGCGGCAGCAAAATGCTAGTGGATTGCCCCAGGGATTGCTCTCTGAAAATGTCTGGCGTTGGTGATTCAGGTACTGACCCTCATCACTCTACTCTGAGGCAAATGCAGCTGCTGCCCACGAAAGAAAAGGACTTGGTCCAGCAGTTCTGCATGCATCCACCTCATCATTAATTCCCGGGGCCTGCCCGACCCATTGTAGATGATGGCTTGGAGCATGATACATTCTTTGATACCATTCCACGTCTACCACAAACTCCTCTTCTCTGTGTCTTTTGGACTGTGGTTTAGATCAATCCTTTACTCTGCTTTCTGTGGGTAATGAAGTCTACAACATATCTGGTTAGTTCTACTTTTCTAGCACCACTTTGAATGTCTTCTTTTGTTTGTCAGTTTGTCCTGCTGTGGTGTCTTGGTGTGTTGCTGGGATCTGTACCACAGGCATTTCAAAAACTGTCAGGGACACTCAAGTAGGGGAGGTTTCAGCAAAGCTTCCAAACTATGACAGACTGGGCAGGTGGACCTGGAGATCTATGTCTATATGCCTATATCTGAAAATGGACCAGAGAGCATTTTCTGAATAGCGGTGGAGATTTTGCTTGAAAACGAGTCCCACCACTTGGGAAGGCACTGAAAATGAGACTTGGAAAGAGCCACCTGAGCAATGTAGACAGAGTCATGCTTTCACAATCTCCATGTGCTGATGTGTCACGACGGAGTATTTGAAGATAGTGCTGCGAGCATTCGTTAATAATAGGAATGTGAAATGTACAAAGTGTGAAAATTGGATAGATGAATGGAGAGAGACAATAAAGAGAATAAGCATTCCTTGGGGGAAGGTTGGGGAAGGTGAGGAGAGGATGAGGGAGAGGTGATATCAAGGAGTTCAAGAGGGAAGAAGATGTTTTGAAGCTGGGTTGGGTAGCAATCGGACAATGCCACATGATGTGATTAAGATGTGGTATGATGGTATGATGTCTGGGTTGGCTTCTAATAAAAATGGTTTGGGAAAACAATGAATCAGAATGCATAAGAGAAATAACCTAGGTATTAGTGAGGTGAAATGAAATAGCATTCGCTATGTTGAATCAAACAAACATTGCTGTTCTTGTTAGGTGCCATCAAGTCGGTCTGACTCAGTGATCCTACACACAACAGCACAAAACCCTGCCTGGGACTGCACCCTCCTCACCATCGTCCTTACGTTTGCACCCATTGCTGCAGGCACTGGGTCAGTCCATCTGTCCAGGGCCTTGCCTCTTTCTTGCATAACTAAGTAGGATGTCCTTCTCTGGGATTGGTCGCTCTTGATAACATGTCCAAGCTATGTGTCACTAAGTCTCACTATATTTGCCTCTAAGAAGCACTTGTCTGGACTTCTTCCAAGACAGATCTATTTGTTCTCTTTCCAGAGAGGAAGAAATGGAATATTTGTATCAACTTCTGCAACTGAAGTTGATCAAACATGCAATCAAGATGCAATGTAACTATAAGTGATCAAAATGCAAAAGTTGAGAATGAAGGTGGGGGAGATCCATAGCTGGAAAATATAGCCTTAATGATCGAACAGAATTTTGCAAGTAATAGATTTCATACTGACCTGCTAATCACAAGTTTAATGGTTCAAATCCACTAGTTTCTAACTGACAAATCGACTGTTCATACTTAGCCAGCAGTTCCTCTGAAGACCCAGTGATCTGTTTCATTAAAAGTACAGCCAAGGAAACACTGTGTGTCAGTTCTCCTCTGTAACACGTGAAGTTGCTATGAGTCAAAATGTTCTTGCTAGCACCGAACACCAAAGCAGACATTGACTTACTGAGGTTGTGAAATGCATGGAAATGAAGGAGACTTTTGGGGAAAAAAGACAAGTGAGTTTACGTTCAGGTTGAAAACAGGTATAATTAAGGAAGAAGATGGGTCTGTCTACTCCTGTAAGGATTTAAAGTCTTAGAAAACCAACGGGGGCTGTTTTCTCAGTCTTACAGAGGTGCTGTAAGGAGGCATCAAATGAATGGCAGGACTTGGTTCTGGGAAGGAAACTCTGTACACACAGGATGGACCACACAAGATTTAAGCAGACATTTAATTCAATATCCTCCTTCAGAACAAGGCCCAGAGCCGTGGGATAGATCGTTCATTGCTCATGTGAAAATTCAAGTTGAAGCTGAAGAAAGTAAAACAAGTCCACAAGAGCAAAAATACAGCCTGAGTTCATCCCACCGGAACTTCCGGACCATCTCATGAATACATCTGAATCATTGACACTCCTGACTGAAGACCAGATGAGTTCTGGAATGACATAAAGGATGTTTTACATGGAAAGAGCAAAAGATCACTAGAAATATAGAAAGGAAAGAAAAGATCAAAATGGATGTCAGCTAAGACTCTCAAACTGATCCATGAGCATTGATTAGCTGGGCAGGGGGCCGGTGGGGGGGGGGGGAGCAAATGGCGTAAAATGATGAAATAGAAGATTGGAACCTCTTTCCAAGGGTGACTTATAGATACAAAGTAATGAAATGAAGTGTGCAAAGTTTCATTAATTAGAAATTCAGAAGGGAATAGTAAGATTTACACTTGTCAAATTGAAACAACTCAGGGGTGGGGGGGGGTTGGAAATCCAATCCTCAAGTTGCAACATTAAAGGATTCTCGAGAGCACTCCTGGGGGGAGCACTCCCTGGAGGCATAGGATGCCACTCACAGAGCTGTTAACCACAACATCTGGACCCATCAGTTGCTGCCAGGGAGAAAGACTTGGTTGTCTGCACCTGTAAAGACTTAAAGCCTCTGCCTGTCACCAAACCACATCTTGTGGGGAGTTCTCTGCTACACAATTAAGGTGGGATGTATCCTTTAGAAGATGTAACCTTCCAGAGAGTGTGACTTAGGTCACTATCCTTGTTTTCCTTGGGGGTATGGTCTGCTGAAAGAAAAAAACCATACCTCCATCAAAGCCATTCCCTTGTGCCTCTCAGACAGAGAGAAATCCTAGGACCCTTGGGGAAAAAATAGAACATTCCAGATCTCTGTTAAAGTGACAGATACCGATCCTAAAGGCAGCAGAGACTGAGGTATGGAGCCTAGGGGATAGATTCAAGGAGCTGGGCTCAGACCAGAACCAAAGGCAAGGAATCTGTGAAAAGGAACAGAGGTTTGAAGGGAGGGAGAGACCAAGAGGCCGTGTGGCTGGGAGGCTGCGGAGAAGAAAGAGACAGAACTGCTGGCAGAGGAGAGGTGCTTCTGTGGATCAATGGCTGCGTGCTTACAGTTTTCTGATCCCGATTGTGGTCACCTGTGAACTCCCCTGACAAACCCAATAAACCCCCTTAATTGTGAATCGTGTCTGTGGGTGCAGTGTGGCCTTTGCAGTGAACTCCCCAGCCCTGCAAAGATGTGCAGTGGTGTGGGAGGAACGGCAGGTCAGAATGGGTAAAGGAGGTTGGAGGGTGAGCCCTGACTCATGGCCATAGGGAAGCCAGAGGAGCTCCCATAGGACCGAGGCCATTTCCCATATAGATTTAGGGCTGAAGAAGCTCCTCACGGCCAGCAGAGTAGGGATAAGGGATGTTCTGATTCATTTACACATCAAAACAGGATGATTCATGGTACAGGGAACTGAAGAGTGTAGGGAGATTTTTTTTTTCTTAACTATCTAGTTCAACAGGGAGACTTTTCCATTTAAATGCCATTTGAGGTGGTTTTGTGGACTTTCATCATTTAGCAGTGTCCGTGAGTTTCCCCTAGGAGGTGCAGGCAGGACGGCAAAGGCAGCGCATTCATGAACCCACACGGAAATGGGCAGCTTTGCATTCTAGCTGAAATCTCCAATGCATTTTTGTTTGTTTTTTTGTGCTTGCCTTCATATTTTAAAATGGATGATATGTTAAGGGTAACCCTAATAACCTTATATTTGGCATTATCTGAATGTATTCAAATTATGTACTTATCACTGGAATATGTTTAACTCTTCTCTCAAGGTAAATGAGGATCCACAAAGACCTCACTGTCCTCAAGTCAATGCTGACTCCTAGTGACACTCCCTTCCCATGAGTTTCCGAGACTAATTCTGAAAAGAGTAGAAATCACAGTCTTTCTTCTAAGGAGCTGGTCATGGTTTCAAACCACCAACCATTTGGATTACAGGCTGACGTGTAACCCACTCCACCACCAAGGCTCCTGCAGAGAGTTGACGGTGATCCTAGATAGGGTTTCCAAAGTTGTCAATCTTTGGGGGCAAAGAAAGCCCTATCTTTCTCTCACAAAGAGGCCAAAGGGTTTGAACTGCCACCAGAGCTCCTTAGAAACATGATCATCATTAGCTGTGATTGTGCTTAGTCATTAGCTGTGATTGTGCTTAGTCATTAGCTGTGACTCAATGGTTTACAATTTGATTTGGGGGAAAGCTGGCCATTGTGTCACCTCTAGAGATCACCACATATAAATTTCAGAGTGTTGTAAGATTTCATCTTTTGGTAAGATTTCATCTTTTTGTAAATAGTTCATGACTTGGGCTTGTATCGGCTTGGGAATTTAGTGTTATGCTAAACTGGGAAATAGAGGGCTCTATTTACCAATGGGCACCTGAGAAATCCAAGTTAGATGAGCAATCTATCACCATCCTGCGAGTGTCCTTGGTCACAGTGACATCTTGGTCACTGTTTCTACCCCAGCACTTAAAAAAAAAAGTTTGAATGAGGTTGGCTTTGCCTGAAGGCACTCCTTGTCAGGACTTATTTTGTTTTATAATTCGGGAATTCCCTAAAGCTCCAATCTCTCCCACCTTATTCTGGGAAAGCAATAGCTACAACCTTGTCTTCACAAAGGAGATCCATTTCCAGAGGATGTGTCAGGCATTTTCTCTTGGCGGCTCCAGACCCACATCCCATTGTTCCTGACTTGCCCCTGTCCAGAAGAGGCTGACTTGTATAAATCATAAGGCAGGTCCTCTGGCTATTGGTTGGCATTGGCCATGGTAGAAGACCTGAAGGAATATGTCTCCATGGGCTGCCCTCACTTGGGTGGAGTGTATTCTTACACTAAAGACCTGAGTCCTTTCAAGTCTGTATGACTCTTTTCCTGGGATCCATGCACTGTTCCATCCCTTTCCTATTGGTCCACAGACTTCCTAAATCAGATCAAAGGATGACCCTGAGCCTCACAAAGGAAAGATCAGTGCCACTTGAAGAAAACAGAACAGCTGGTGGTTAGCAGCTGAGTGCTTAACTACTGCACCACCAGGCTCACAGTAATTTTAAAACACTCATGGCCATCAAGTTGATTCTGATTCCTAGTGACCCCGGTTGCATAGATGCTGCTGACTGCAAGGTCAGTAGTTCTAGGCCACCAGCCTTTCCTAAGGAGAAAGAGGAGGCTTTCAGGCTTTCTACTCCCATAAACAATTACAGTTTCAGAAACCCACGGGGGCAGAACTCCTTGGTCATATCGGGTGAGTAGAAGTAGCTTTCATGTGGGGTTCAAATAGTGGAGCCAAGGTCAGTTTAGGGCTCATGGGCAGGAAGAACCTATATTAGTTATATTATTGCAAGTGAAAGAAGGTCTAGTGGAATCATCATAAGCAAAATTTAATTCATTTGTATAACTAAAAAAATCTAAGGGGAGATGATCAGATCAGGCCAAATGAGGAGGTCAAACACCACCATGGGGACATTTATGTGTATCTACAAATAGGTTCTAGGTCCCCCACCCATCTGCACCTTCACTGTTTCTTAGCTCTGTTGTTAATTTCATTCTCAGCCAGCTGGAGGAGGCTCCCAGCAGGTCTGAATTTAGACCTAAACAAGATATTTTTATGCCTAGCAAGCCCAATAGAAATAGAACTTCTGCCTTCCAGCCATGACAGCAAAAAAAATATCTGTAGGCTCATTAATGGGAAAAGCTTGTGTTGTGTGATTCTCCCCAAACATCAGTGTGACTGGTGCCCTAACTTTACTAACTGCCCTGGGTTATATCCAGGCATTGCCTATGATCCTATTAATGGTGGGGGCCAGAGGGACAGTAAGATTGCCAACCACAGCAACATTTACTCAATCCATCAATGAATAGCTAGCGAACGCTTACTCCGGGAGGACACTGTGTTATGTGATAGTGTTTGCTTTAATGAAGCTTACTTTCTGGTCAGGAAGGCAGACAATAGAAAGAAAAAAACTAGCAATATATGGTGGCCTTGTAACAAGTGCTTTAAATAAATACAAGAAAGAAGCAGAAGGGTTGCTTAGCAAAGGCTTGCTACCAAGATGCCTTTGCAGCAGAGAGTGAGTTAGGTGGGTATCTGAATTACCTCTGGAAGCATCTTTAGGCAGTTTCAAGAACAAATGCAGAGTTAGGACCATTTAGCAAAAAGAATGAGGGGCACGCTGGAATTTATGGAAGGGAGCAAGGAAGAGACCTGATACATTTCTTCATAAGTATGATGGGAAATGATTGAAAGATTTCCTATCTGTGTGTATTGGTGGGATGGAGATGTATTATCTGGTTATACTTTAAATGGGTTTCTCTTGTTCCTCGGAGAAGAATTAGACATTAAGATGCTCTGAATATAACTTGGGAAAGCATTTCAGAATGTTGTTGGTTTGGTCCCAGTGAGTGAGAGTTGATTTGAAGGAGACGGTGAGAAGTGCCTGGGTTGAGGGCAGGCCAGGGTCCGCAGGCAGTGAAAGTAGGACTTGCTTCCACATTGCTATGAAGTGTTAGACAAATGAAGGAAGTTTTCTAACTGCAAGCTCAGTGGCTCGAACTTACCAGCTAGCCCATGAAAGCAAGATGCCACTGTCTTCTTCCATGAAGATTTAGTCTCAGAGACCCAAAAAGAGCAGGTCTATTTGTCCTAAAGGATCATTATCAGTCAGAATCAACTAGATTACAGGAAGTTTGGTTTGCTTTTTGGTTGACTGATTGGTTGGTTTTAAGGTTAGCCTGAACAATTACATGACAGAGGCCCATTGATTGATAATGGGAGAAATCAAGGAAGAGCAAGCTGTTGGGTTCATAAAATCTCTCTTTCTCTTTTGGACCTGTTACAATTTGAGAATTGACATAAAAAAGCATGAGTTAAGGAGCATTGCTTTGAAATCATAGAGCCCTTTACTCAACAAACGTATTGAACTGGGAGGCTATTGCTTCTTGCCATAACCTCCCTCTAGGTCTACACTCCTGAAGGAGACAGTTCAGTCTAACCAAGTGGTTCTCCACCTTCCTAATGCTGTGAGCCTTTAGTACAATTCCTCATGTTGTGGTGACACCTCAACCATAAAATTATTTTTGTTGCTAATCTATTACTGTAATTTTGCTGTTATGAATTGAATGACCCCTATAAAAGACTCAGTCGCCCCCCCAAGGGGTCGTGACCCACAGGTTGAGAACCGCTGCTCTAGCACTTCCTCCAAAGAAATCTGTGTTCTTCAATTTATACTATGTTAAAATAAATGTTGGCATCCTCGAGGAACTGAAATCATGTTCCTTTCATTTATTCATTGAGATTTGGGAAAAGGCGTCGGAAGGTGCAAAAGCATGGCTGTCAGGTGGAGCAGTGACGGGTTCTCTGTGAAGTTCGCCTAAAAGCCTTTGCTACCCTCAAAGAATGAACAGGTGCAGAGCCATGATGGGGCATTATCCTTAGTACAACTTTTCTGGCCTCTTTCTCACTAATGCAGATTTCATTTTCCTTAAATATCCTCAAAATAACCCCCCATGGCCATCCTGTGTCCTCTGAGAAAATATGTTAAAGCTACCCTTTTGGAGCCCCAAATAACAGTTGCCATAACTTTCTCAGGTAAATTACTGACCCAGCACATCCTCTTGGAAGACACCGTTCTGATTGGACGTTGCTCTTTGCATCATTCTAGTGAACCCAAGACTCATCCCTGGTTACAATTCATTACAGAAAACCATTTGTATGGGCTTTAATCTTGTTTAAAAGACTGATGGAGAGCTACACTCTCTGAGTTAGCTGATCTTCCTACAGTGCTTTTGAATCAGAAAGCTTCCTGGGGCTAAGACATTCCTGGGACCAAGACATTGAAAATATTTTATCGTAGGAGATCCCAACTTCAGGAGCTATTGCATTAATGGTGATTATATACTGTCTTCGGCCAGTTTCTGGACTGTAGACACAGTTTCTTCATTTATGGAAACTTCTTCATTCCTTTGGCTCATCTCTGAGATCTTGCAAATCTTCCTTGAAACATTTGATCCATCTAAAAACTATAGTCTGGTATGGGACAGCATTCCCATAAATGTTTTGCAAAGCTTCAATGATATTTGGGAATAGGGGTCATTTGAATTTTGAGAATACTTTATAAAACCTTAAACTCAAATTCCCTCCCTTGGGCCCCCTGGCCCACCCAGTATCCTTTTTTTAAGCCACCATAAGAAGACTATGGTAAGTGTACTACTGAGAGAAACGAGGACTCGTCCACAACTCTTCACTGATTGCGGATACAGGTTTAAATGCACTTTGTTGACAAAACTCATGGATGTCTGAACTGGAACCCAAGTATCAATATTTCTTTAATTAACTCTCCTATGCCAGACATCTTAGTAGAGACATAGTTGGAATTACATGTCCGTACTTTATGGGAAATATTAATTTTTAAATGTCTAGACCTAAAGACAGAAATTTTAAAACCATCAGCATGTAACTGGGGAATGGTTCACTAATGGAATATCAAAGTAGTATTGGATGGTGGATGGACAAGAAATTAAGTACAAATCACATAGGCTACTTCCCATACCACCACCACCCTTTATTCTCCTATCTAGTGTTATATTTTAATAAGTGTGTGAAGATTGTTAATGATGTGGGGTGGCTGATGCCTATGAACTTTCTGGTGCTCTCCTGGGAGAAGGATGATTTTTAATGCTCTTAACAGAAAACTGAAAGCTTAAAATTGATTAAGCAAAAGGAAATGTGCTGTTGCATTTAACTAAATCCAGAGAGATATATAGTTTTAGGTTTAGTTGATGCAAAATGTTAGTATAGTGTTAGGCAGGGCTGTCAAATCTAGTGACATTCATATATTTACCAAAAAAAAATGTTACATCAAGAAGTAATTTTATATCAGGAAGGTGTTCCAGCCCAGTGCAACTTAAGTCTGTGGTTCTGATGCTAACCAGAGCCCTCTTCAGATTCACATAGCTGCGGGCTAATGGCACAATAAGGTGAGGTGAAGCAGGAAGCAGGGATGCCACAGGCCAGTGGAAACAGAGTCTTCTAGACTCAAGGTCACTGAGAGCATGGCAGGGTTCTGACCCTGGGTTGATGGCCCACATGGGGCCACTCCTGGAGGCAGCCACAGAATTCATGCATGGAGGAAGGGAGAAAGAGAAAAAGAAAGAGAGAGAGAGAGAGAGAGAGAGAGAGAGAGAGAGAGAGAGAGAGAGAGAGAGAGAGATTGATTCCCAGCATCTCTCGCGTATCAAGGCCACCCCCCTAAGGAAGCACCATCAGGCTGTGACCTGGTTGATAGTTTGGACTCCACCCCTACACTTTTATCTGGGTACAAGTTGACATAAAATCTAACCACCACAAGCACAAACATCAAAGCCACAATGCTTGAGGGTATATTATTGTTGTTTTAAAATCGGACATTCTGTCCCTGTAACCACTGGACTAGTTTTATCTTAAGTGGTGTTCCTTTATTTCAGGGGCTGGCTTCCAGGAATAACTGGGCTACCTGTACCTTTATCTGCTACCAGGAACCAGGGGAATTCACTTCCCACCATGTTTCCAAAGAGAGAAAATGTTCTCTCACATGTCTCCTCAGCCAGGAAATATCTCCTCATGTCTCTGTAGCCCACTGGTCACGTGCTCTTTTCTGAACCAGTAACCATGGCCCAAAGGATAGGGCTTTTCTGACAAAGTAACAAATGATTTGATATAAATGATATCTTGCAGGACTAAGAAGAAAAGAGGAATTTCTCCTTTAAGGAAAAAAAAAACATGAGAGAGGATATTGACTCAGAATTAATATTCTAGTATTTGGAGGTGTTGCTATGAATAGAATTAGTGGATTCCTTGAAAAAGGTGGAAAACTCCTGAAGCCAAAGAAATAACCAGAAAATAAAGTCATGTCTATTGAGTCTATTCTGAGTCATAGTGACCCTATATGGCAGTGGAGAGATGCTCTTTTGGGTTTGTGAAGCTGTAAATATTTACAGGGGCAGAAAGCCCCATCTTTTCCCTGAGGGGTGATGGGGGTTTAAACTGCTGACCTGTGGTTAGCAGCCTCCCAAGTCAACCAGTATGCCATCAGGATTCTTTGAAAACTTTATTGGGCCTCATACAACTCTTAGCACAATCTATACATACTTCAATTGTGTAAAGCACATTTGTACATTCATTGCCCTCAAAATTCTCAAAACATTTGCTCTCCACTTAAGGCCCTGGCATCAGCTCATTTTCCCCTTCCCTCCCCTTTCCCCCCTCCCTCATGAGCCCTTGATAATTTATAAATTACTATTTTGTCATATCTTACCCTGTCCGACATCTCCCTTCACCCACATTTCTGTTGTCCATCCCCCAGGGAAAAGGTCACATGTAGATCCTTGGAATCAGTTCCACCTTTCCAACACACCCTCCCTCTCCCCTCCCAGTATCACCACTCACACTAGTGGTCCTGAAGGGATCATTGTCCTGGATTCCCTGTGTTTCCAGTTCCTATCTGTACCAGTGTACATCCTCTGGTCTAGCCAGATTTGCAAGGTAGAATTGGGATCATGATAGTTGGGGGAAGCCGGGGGAGAAAGCATTTAGGAACTAGAGGAAAGTTGTGTTTCATCGTTGCTACATTGCACCCTAACTGGCTCATCTCCTCCCTAAGACCCTTAGGTCTCCTCTCCGCACTCCCTCCCTCATTCACTATGATAAGATTTTTTGTTCTGAGGATGCCTGATATCTGATCCCTTTGACACCTTGTGATTGCACAGGCTGGTATGCTTCTTCCATGTGGGCTTTGTAGCTTACTTTTAATGCTTAAGCATTCGTGATAACCCTAAGGGTATCCAGTCTCTATTGTCCCTCTCCTTTCAGATACTTAAGAGCCCTGGTAGTGCAATGGTTAACGGTTGGACTGTGACCCGCATGGTTGTCAGTTTGGAACCACCAGCAGCTCTGAGAGAGAAAGGCTGGGCTTTCTACTCCTGAAAACAGTGACAGTTTCAGACACCCACAGAGGGTCACTATGAATCAGTATTGACTTGATGGCAGTGATGTTTTTTTCTTCAGTTTAATAAAATCATAGATTACTAAGCAGACATACTTCTAGACTGGACCCATCTAAACTATGTTAATAAGAAAATAAGTTGGAATTGCAAGTATTTATTTGTTTATATTTATCTAGCTGTTCTATTCATATGGACATTCCAGACCCTGATGCCAAGCTCTGGGTTGAGTGTACCCTATCTTGAAGGTGTTTTTTTTTAAAAAAAAACAAATGATTATATGGTAATCATTTTTATTATGCTCTAAACATATAAAAGATATCCTGGAGCCATTTTGTTGTTTTTTGTTTTCTAAATTATTGAGGACTAGATAACAAGTAGGGACAACCCAAATGCTATTGTCTTTTTCCATTAATACAGTAGCTATAATCCTATTATCTTACAATAAATGGTCTTTAATGAGTAAGCTGTAAGAGAATGATAAGCTAACATCTAGCAATAGAAAGTCTTGTTGCTATTACACACAGCTGCAATAGAAATAAAATGCCTTCAGTTTTCATCAAGGGAATTCTATAATATCAACTATCCCATTAACCATGAAAAGGTATAAACATAATGAGTAGATGCAAATTCTATATAAACTAACAGAGGAAAGTTCTGAAAAAGTTACAAATACCTTTTAGAACTTAAAATGCATTTTGAACTCAATGCAAATGGTCCCAAATTATTCTAAATAACTATAATAGACTTAAAAACATGCAAACTCTTGTTCATTTTTCATATTATTCCAAATTATACATTACAAAGTTCCTAGAAATGTGTATATATTTTTGATCACTCACAAGAACAGAGGGAGGGGGAAAGATGAAGGAGTCAAATTTATAAATTGCCACCTTTGGGAGCTGGAATATCTTTTTTTTTTCTCAAAGCAAACAACTATGAGCACATTTATTTTTAAAGTCTAAGATTATATAGAATATGTAACCCATATGTGGGCCTTGTTGCAGGATTGTTCAGGACCTAAACTCATGATTTAAAACATGCAGATGAGAAGGCCTTCTGCTGAACTTCTGGCATAAACTTCTATGGAACTAGAAGATTAATCAACCTACCCTCCAAATCTGTTCACCTGCACAGATCATTTCCCTAACCTTCGTTCTTCTGTGCATGCCACCCCAGTTATACCCATTATCACCCTGAGCACAAAGCAAACCTCTCCTTGGTTTCTCACGCATTTCACTCAGCTTGAAGCATTTCACAAACTTCTTGTTGGGTGCTAGCAAGTCGATCGTAACTCATAACAACTCCATGTTCCACAGAGGAGAACTGCCTATGGGGTTTCCTTGGCTGTGAATTTTAGGGAAGTGGATGCCTAGCAGTTTCTCTGCAGGAGTTCCTGAGTGTTCTTAAACAGTCTACTTTTTCAATTAGCAGCTAAGGACTTAAACATTATATCCTCGGGACAAAGATATTAAAATCAAACCCACTGTCCTCAGGTCAATCACAACTTATAATGTCCCTATGTAAAGTTTTCAAGACTGTACATCCTTATGTTTTCAAGACTGTGTAAATTATTAGGGAATGACAGTCTTATCTTTCTCCCTTGGGATGGCTGGTGAGTTTGAACTATTAACCTTTTGGTTAGTAATCCAATGGCCTAACCCACCACCACGGCTCCATTGTGGGATCAATCTCACTGCCACTGAGTGGATATTGACTCATAACCTACAGGACAGGCTAGAACTGCTCCTGTGAGATTCAGAGACTGTAATTCTTTATGGGAGTAGAAAGCAGGCAGAGTGGCTGGTGCTTTCAAACTGCTTACCTTGAGTACAGACCATGTAGCCACTATGCCACCAGGGCTCAAGAAGATTGCAAGTAGGAATAGTGTAATTAATATGCAAATAATGCAAAGAAAATGGATTTGAAGAACTGGATTTTCTGCTAATTCAACTGAAAATTTCAACATAAAACTCATTGCCATTAACTCAATTCTGACTCACATCATAGGACAGAACAGACCTGCCCTTGTAGATTTCCAAGGCTGTAGTTCTGCAGGGGAGCAGAAAAGGTTCATCTTTCTCCCTTAGAATATCTGGTGGGTGCCAACTTTTGACTTTGTAGTCAGCAGCCCCACCATGCCACCAAGGCTTCTTAGGAAAAAATAGTAATCAAAGCATAATATGAAATTGTTGGACTTTCAGGAAGATGGAGACTGAGTACTGCCAGGTAACAGGAGGAGCATTATAAAGATAAGTAGACCCAGATCCATGAGGTTTTGAGGAGCTGGGGCTTTGTTTGGGATTACCACAGTGGAGGCCAGCTAGGGTTTGGCCTTAGCCCCACCACTGTCTCAGCTGGAGCTGGGATCATTTGGAGGGGGCTTAATCTCAACACAGCCACAGCGTGCCAAGTCCTCAGGGCAGGGTTTAAATCCCTTCAGCCCCACAGTCAAGGATCAAGGCTCAGCTATATTGTTACTTTTGTTTCCCTCTCTTTTCTCTGTCCCCCAACAGTCTCAGCACAGTTTGTTTGGGGTTTTTTTTTCCTTCTTATTTTTTATTTTTCTCTCTCCTTTTCTCTCACACACTTTTGGCCTCCAGACCACACCCCTTAGCCAAGGGCATTATGCCTGCCCTCCACCCAGCTGGGAGAGCTGCACACTCTGCAGTGTAACCCGAGGCTTGGAAAGCCGGCCCAACCTCAACCAGTGGATATCCCACCCACCTTCTTTGGGAGGAATTTCTGCCCACCCACCCTATGCAGTGCTTAACACGTGGCCATCTGCAGTGCTTAGCATGGAAATCCTGCCCACCATCTACGGGGGGAAATCCTGCCTGTGTAGCTGGGGGAGCTCCTACCCGTCCTCTGTGGTCCCACATGACAGAGGGATCTTCCTCCTGCCTGCCATAGTGCCTCAGAGAGCCTAAGGTAGCTCGAAAAACACTCACCAATGCTCCATACTGCTGCGGGAACCTCTGCCCAACCTCCACAGTGATCTACCTTTCCAGGGAAATTACATCCACCATTTGCTGTGCTCTACACCAAAGTGGGCAACCCACCAGCCTTCTATGGCACTCCCATTGAAGCAGGCACCCCACAACCCTCTGCGGTGCCCCAAGCTGCTGTGAGCCACACCATCACAGCTTCTTGTGAGATCACCCAATACTGCACCATCTTTGCGGGTACAAAACCATCCAACCAGTGTCCCCTGAGAGGACCATCCAACTTTCCCTCCAAATAACAGAATACTGATTGACTAGGATATGAGTGAAGCCATAAGAGGGTAAAGTAGAAGGCAAATTCTATAGGCAGTTAGAAGAAGTATTCCTACAAGTCTTCCAGAGAAAGTCAGTGTTCTTCGACTCCCAGGAAAACAGTACGTGGCTCCTTTAAAACAACACAACACAAACAGCAATCAGACCCCAAAACTTCAACAACAAAAAAACACCAGGAGAAACAAAAGGCAATGGAAGATGATGTCCCGGACCTAATGACATACATAGAAAAAGAAAACATATATTTGCCAAAGAAAGAAAATTTCAAAATGCTACTTGGAACATAGAGAAAGAAGACATTGATCCGCCACAGAAAGAAATCATGAGGGCAACTAGGGAAAAACAAGCAAGACCATATAAAGGTTCCCAAATAAGAATATGCTCAGGCCTCTCAGCACACACTATGAGGAAGAGGAGAGAGTGGAGTAATATATCCCAAAAATTGAAGGAAAATAATGCAAACCCAAGAATACTCAATCCAGTCAAATTATCTATTAAGATAGATGGAGAAGTAAGAGTCTTCCCAGACAAAGAAAAACTCAAAGAGTACATTAAAAGAAACCCAGCCCTACAAAAGGTCTTTGGCAACCCCGTATGGGCAGAAGAATAGCACTCACCCAGCACAAATAAGAGACTGCCACATAGAACAACCCCATCCAGATGGTAACAATGAGGAAACGGCCCCCAAGGTAGCATTTGCTCACGGGTGGAAAGAAGTCAAGAATGAAACACACACACACACACACACACACACACCACACCACACCACACCACACCACACTGAAAAGAAAGGAAGTAGGAAAAGACCCAACACAACAGGTATAAGATGAAATCACGGAGTCCACAGATGGAGGTAATACCCCTGAATATCAATGGACTGAACTCAGGCATTAAAAGATGTTCCTTGTCCCCACTCTTATTTAACATCATACAGGAGGGTTTAGCTAACAGCATACAGCAAAGAAAAGACATCAAAGGTATTCACCTGAGGAAGGAAGAGGTGAAACTATCGTTAGTCACAGATGATATGATTTTATATATGGAAAAGCCCCAAAGCTTCACAAAGGGAGTTCTGGAAGCAATAGAGGAATATGGCAGAGTGGCAGGATACAAGATCAACAAACAAGTCCATCCGACTGCTATACACATTGGATAAGACAAAAGAAGAGGACATCACAAAGATGGTACCATTTACAATACCCAAGCACACATTTAAATATCTAAGGATATACCTGACTAAAAGAACAAAATATTTATGGGGAAAACCACTAAAAACTATTACAAGAAACCAAGAGTGACCTCAACAAATGGAAGAATAACCCATGCTCATGGATTGGAAGACTCAATATAGTAAAGATGTCAGTTTTCCCCAAGGCAATATAAAAAGTTAATGCAATCCCAATACAATTACCTTCATCCTTCTTCAAAGAATTGGAAAAACTGATTACCAACTTCATATGGAGAGAGAAGAAGCCCAGAATTAGCAGAGAACTCCTCAAGAAGAAGGACAGACTGGGAGGGCATGCTTTACCTCAGTTTAGCACATATTATACAGCCATAGTGGTCAAAACCACCAAGGAGATACTCAGACCAATGGAAAAGAACTGAAACCCCAGAAATAAAATCATCAGCATGCAGACAACTGATCTTTGATAAGGGCCCAAAAATATCAAATGGGAAGTAGATTCCCTCTTCAACAGTGGTGCTGGAAAAAAAGGATATCTATCTGCATAAAAATGAAGGAAGACCTTACCTCACTCCATGCACAAGGATAAACTCAACGTGGATCACAGACCTCAAGGTAAAACCCCAAACTATTAGGGCCATCAGTGAGGGAATTGGGGCAAACCAGAGAACTTTGGTGTAGGGAAAACATAGGCTATCAGAAAAAGGGACGGACACAAATACAGATGAGTTACAAACTGACAAGTGAGATATACTGTAGATAAAATAACTATGTGCATAGAGAGGATTCACGAAGATAGTAATAAGAAAGCCCACAGACTGGGGATACATCTTTATCAATGACACATCAGAAAAACGTCTTATTACTAAAATCTATAATACTCGGCTAGATTCCAAAAAGAAAAAAAACCCAACTAATTGCCCACTGAGGAGATGGGCAAAGTACCTGAACAGATGTTTCACAGGGAAGAAATCTAAAAGGCCAATAAACATATGAGAAAATGTTCCCGATCATTATCTATAAGAGAAATGAAAATTAAAACAACAATAAGATTCCACACTACACCTTCAAAGATAGCCCAATTCAAAAAATCAGAAAGTAACAAGTGTTGGAAGGGCAGTGGTAAGACAGGACCTTTCATCCACTGCTGGTGAACCTTTAGGTATATATAGCCACTATGGAAATCGATTTGGTGATATCTAAAACAGATGGAAATTGAGCTACCATATGACCCAGCAATCTCTCTAATGGGCATATACCCAGAAGAGGCAAGAAACAAACCACAACCAGACATCTGTGCTCCAGTGTTCATGGTGGTACAGTTCACAATTGTAAGGAGTTGGAAACAACCCAAATTTCCATCGACAGATGAGTGGGTTAAGACACTGTGGTACATGCATGCAATGGAGAACTATGCATTCCTAAAAAGCAGTGATGAACCCATGAAGCACATTTCCACATGGGAATAACTAGAGGAAATCATGCTAAGCGAAGTAAGTCAGGCACAAAAGGACAAGTACAACATGAGTCCGTTGAGGTAAGCTGGGAAAAAATGCAAAAGGGACATAGGGAAAAAGCTACTATATACAACATTCCTGGGGTGAGGTCCAGGTAGTATGGCAGGGGAAAGACCAAATCCAGGGGTACATATGGTAGACAACTAAAAAGGAGGAGGGAAAAAGAAAAAAAAGACATGGATATTAAGGGAACAGGGCACTAACCTCCCCAAGGGGAGAGTATTGTTTATATCTCCACAGGGAAAGGGGACCGGACTTCAACCTGGTGCTCCAATACATGAATACCACATACCAGCATGAAGCAGGGAACCAATAGAGAGGTCTGCTGGGCTGATCCCAATCCCAAATAGGTTGATAGCTCCCCGCTCCCTGCAGAAGAATTTACTTCAAAGGACAGCCCTGAAGCTACAGCTCAAGTAGAGAGACATGTCTGATCAGAGTACACAGGAGCAAATAAAGGGAGGAAGAGAGAGTGGAGCACATCTTTGCCCACCAAGCTTCGAGGATGATATCCCTGCTCAAAGCAGCCAATACACAGAAAGGACCATATGGCCGGCCCCACTATGAGACACGACATCCTTCATTGACCCATAGTCCTACAGGGGGCAACACTGGAGACACAGTGCGGAAATTGCACCCAATCTGACTCCACCACACGGAGGCAAAACACTAAGGGCGTGTGACAAAAGAGCAAGGGAAGCAGAGCAAGTAACTCCCTAGGGAATACCAAAAGTAGATTTTGGGCTCAGGGCGTGGCACCCATCAGATTCCAACAGAAAATATTCCTAAAGGTCAACAAATAGACCTTGAACTATTTATAGGCTTTTCTCTTGTCATTGTTTGCTGTTGTTGTTTTGTTTTCATTTGTTACTTTGTTTTGCTCTGTCTTGTTTTGTGTGCAAATTATTATCTCTGAAGGTCTATCGAGATAAGATAGGTGGGGTAAACAACCTGGAGGAGAAAATAATAAGATGGACCATTAGGGGGGACATGGGAGAGGGGGAGTTGGGAGAAAGGAAGTGGGTGTTAACAAACCCAGGGACAAGGGAAAAACAAATTATCCAAAATCCATGGTGAGGAGGGTGTAGGAGGCCTGGTAGGGCTTGATCAAGGGCAATGTCGCTAAGAGGAATTACTGAAACCCAAATGAAGGCTGAGCATGATAGTGGGGCAAGAGGAAAGTAAAAGGAAATAGAGGAAGGCACTAGGAGGCAAAGGGGATGTATAGAGGTCTAAATACAGGCTTGTATATATGTAAACATATTTATATGATGACAGGGAAATAGATCTATGTGCATATATTTATAGGTTTAGCATTAAGGTAGCAGATGGACATTGGGTTTTACTCAAGTACTTATCTCAATGCAAGAGCACTTTGTTCTATTAAACTGGCATTCCATGATGCTCACCTTCCCGACATGATCGCTGAAGACAAAGTGGTGTATAAGCAAATATGATGATGAAAGCTGATGGTGCTCGGCTATCAAACGATATAGCGTCTGGGGTCTTAAAAGTTTGAAGATAAACACGCTGCCATCTAGCTGAGAAGTAACAAAGCTCACATGGAAGAGGCACACCAGCCTGTGTGATCACGAGGTTTCAGTGGGATCAGGTATCAGGCATCAGAGAACAAAAAATCATCTCCCTGTGAATGAGGGGGAGTGTGGAGTGGGGACCCAAAGCCCATCTGTAGGCAACTAGACATCCCCTAACAGAAGGGTCGTGGGGAGGAGACGAGTCAGTCAGGGTGCAGTATAGCAGTGATGAAATATACAACTTTACTCTAGTTCTTTAATGCCACCCCCCACTATCATGATCCCAATTCTACCTTACAAATCCAGCTAGATCAGAGGATGTACACTGGTACAGATAAGAACTTGAACACAGGTAATCCAGGACAGATAAACACCTCAGGGCCAATAATAAGAGTTGTGATACCAGGAGAGTAAGGGAAAGGTGGGGTAAATGGGGGAACCGATTACAAGGATTTACATATAACCTCCTCTCTAGGGGGTGGACAACAGAAAAGTGGGTGAAAGGAGACGTTGACCAGTGTAAGACAGGAAAAAATAATAATAATTTATAAATTATCAAGGGTTTGTGAGGAAGGGGAGGCAGGGAGGGAGGGGAAAATGAGGAGCTGATACTAAGGGCTCAAGTAGAAAGAAAATCTTTGGAGAATGATGATGGCAACAAATGTACAAATATGCTTGACACAATGGATGTACGTACATATGGATGGATGGATTGTGATGAGTTGTACAAGCCCCCAGTAAAATGACTTAACAAAGAAAAAAAAGTGTTAATGAGAGGAAAACAAAAAATCAGAAATTATTGATTCATTTTCTTGGTTTTGGTTGTTTACTTATAATAACTATGTACTAAATCCTTATATTTAATTATAAAATGTTCCCTTATCTTTTGGTGCTTGTTTATTAGTTAATAGCATACTTTAACTTGCCTTACAATTTAACACTTTTACATTGCTAGTTTTATATCAAAGTACATTGCAATATCCTTTCAAAAATTGTAACTAGAGCAGTAATTGTTAGGCTTTGAGGCGCTTTTCTAGTCTGCTTCAAGAGGCATAGAAAAAGAGTAATGGAATGTTTTGGCATTAATAAGACTACAATGCCTTACCCAGTTGATTCAATCTCTTTGTTCACTTTCTTATTATCTTAAATTGTACTGTATATCCATGCTCAATTTTCCTGATTTGTGGAACAAGCTAATTGCTAATGCGTGGGCAGGTAGGATAGGCCCCGAAGCTGGATGGATCCCCAACTCTACCCCTAACTGGGAGATTGTGAAGAAGAAACAAGATTGGGAATTATTGGATATGTTGGAAGGATTGGGGTCCTAGAGAAATGGAGACAGACCAACCACCACAATTTTTTTAAAGCAGTCATGTCTGCATTTGTTAAGCTTCATTGCATAAGCATACTGTAGAATTTGGGCATTTATAGAAGAAAAATGGAAGGGCGAGCATTTAAACAGGCTCAGGAGATAAAGGTTAAGAGAAAAACTAGGAATATGTGCTTGCAAAATGAAAATGCTCTCTAAAATGGGTACATTTGAAAAGGATTCCATAACAGTAGAAAAGACATAATCTTTGTTATTTGGCAGGCGTTACAGAAAGTATAAGGGGTTATACAGAAATTATAAGTTAAAGAGAAAGTATAAGGGGTTTTGGAGCGTGGGGATAAAGATTGGAAGGTAGAGGGAGGAAAAGGAAAACAATTTTCAGCGGTTAGAAACCATCAACCTCTGTGTTCTCCAGAGACAGGGCTTTCTACTCCATCAAGGGTTGCAGACACAGAAACTCACAGGGGGAAGTTCTACCTTCTCCTGTAGGGTCTCTATAACATGGCACAGCCTCAGTGGCAGTTTGTTCTTTTCATTCTGCAAATATTCAGCACCTACAATGAGCTAACTGAGCCCTGACTACACAGGCCAAGTAAACCTTCTCAGGCTAGTGGAAGATGCGTTCAAATGCTCTTGGAAGGAACCACCCGAGAGGGAGAATTGAAAATCTGTTGAATGGATATATATGTATATGTATATATGTGTGTGTGTGTGTATATATATATATATGGGAGGGGGTATATATATATATATATGGGAGGGGGTAAGAGATTAGACTTTACTTAGCATGGCTAACACAGCAAATGCACAGCTACCAGGGACACATTGAACGTTTGCAAATGGATGGTGTAATTGAATGCTAGGGGTGAGGGAGGATAAAAAGAATGGGGTAACCCTGAATGCTTCCTACTGAGGGAATAAACATAACTGTTAAAACTCAGCATAACTGTCTCTTCCATAAACGTGTACCACTATCAGATATTTGGGTTTATTAGTCTTGGAAATGGTCTTTTTTCCCTTTGTTTCATTTTCTTATTATGATTTGACACTGAAGTAAAGCGGTAGGAAGCATAAATCAGACATTCGCAGTGATGTCACAATTAAGAACCTTATCAATTACACAGTACTATCACAGCCCTATATAGACCCATGAAAAGGTTAATCAATTCCATTTGAAAACAGTATTTCTCTGGGATGGAATTATACCAGCGTCTTAAAGCTGTTATGAAAGTCGTCATATAAAAGTGTTATTAACATTGTAAAACCTGGGGATGAAAGCGGTACTTTGGGGGTGGGGCGAGAACTGAAGGATGGATAAACGAACAGTCTCCTCCAAGGGCGCTTCCGGTCTCAAGGGTCGAACCCCGCCGGGGTTCGGGGAAGCTTTTCATCGGTTCTGGGAGTTAGGAATGGCACAGGAAATCCCGGTCCGCCGAGAAGCACCTCCCTCCCGAGCCGGGCGGGATGACAGAGGCGGGGCGAGGCAAGAATACTGGGCGCTCGCGACCAGACTGGGCGGGGCCTGCCGCGGCGGTCGGAGGACGCATGCGTGGGAGCCGGGCCGCCAGCGTGCGTGTGACGTCACGCGCGCGCCAACCTAAACGCTTCCGGGTTTCTAAGCGCGGGAATTCGCGTGCAAGGGGCTTCGGAGTTGCTTGCATGGATGTTCAGGTGAGCTGAGCTTAGATTACAGAGAAATTCATTTAGTTCAGACAAAAAGTACACGGAGTCGGTGTAGGAACCCTCCTCACGAGGCTTTATCGTGAGCTTGCTGTGTACGTTAGCTTCTTGTTTGGTATTTTAGGAGGCGCTGACGTGAGCACGCCCTTTGTCGTCACGGGAGATGTGCACATATCACTTGAAATCTTCACCACCTAGAGAGGTTGAAGAAATAAGGTTGGAGTGCGTCGTACGAGCTACATCAGCTTGTTCGTTATTTCTTTTAGTCAGAGGAGTGACGGGAGTCTCTAGTGACAAGCTTCTGGTGCCGAACCCGGGGACACACTATAACAGCTGCCCAGCGAATTGAAAAAAACGAAAAGCACCGTTCAAATTCTCCCCAGCCAGCTTTCGTTTTCACATTTTGGAGCACGGTGGTAAAGCCATGTTCTAGTGACATTTTTCTGACATCTTCAAACTTGATTGTAGTTCTTTTTTTAAAAATAAAAACATTTTATTAGGGGCTCATACAACTCTTATCACAAACTTGATTGTAGTTCTAATGTAAATATTAAAGCTATATAGAAAAGGGTTGCTTTCGACGTCTTGGGAGCATTCCCGTATCAATCCATGTAAATATAAAATTATTCACAACCCTCCCCAACACGGTGATAGTTTACTTATAGGACAGCCAAAGAAAGTTGCTTTGTGTAAATGACCATATATTGATGGAAACACTGGTCTTTGTGTCTTAAGCAGCAAGTGCCCCGCTCCTGTAATTGAAACTCATCCGGATCACACAGTGAAGCAGAAGTGCTATGCCCCTTGAATTAATAAAGGAAGTCAACGGGGTACCAGATATCCAGCTGCTAAGTAAACTGCAAAAAGTAGATTTCCGATCCCTACAATCTGGTTGTGATTATAGCAAGAAGTATATCCAGGTAAGCATGTCCATGATTCTTACTTTTGTTTTTTTTAACTTTTAAGATGAATGATACTCTTTATGATGAATTTGATTTTATCTTGTTAAAGTGGGGACTGTTTTGGGAATGGCTTTGCTTGCATCATAACATTTGGGGCTGAAGCTGTTGATGTAGTATGAATCATTCAGCATTCAGTTAGCAAACATAGGTGAGATCTCCTCCCTCACCAACAATTGTGAATTGGTCAAGGTTTCCAGAGCAAATCGGTTTCCATTTCACAGTTCATACACATTGTTTCATGTCATGTCATGGATTGCTAGCACCACAGTGAAACATCCCTTATCCCCCCTTCCTCCTGGTGTTTCCTTTTCCTCTTTTCCTAACCCTTTTGAACTCTGACCATAGGCAAATGCTGCCCTTTTGACCTCAAGTGGTTGATTATTCCAAAGTGTGCATGTCTCACTAGTGTTTTTGTTCCCCTTATGTTGTTGTTAGCTGCTGTAAAGTGGGTTCTGAATCATAGCAGCCCTGTGTGCAATAGAATGAAACACGGCCTGGTACCATGCCCTCCTCACAATCGTTAATGTTTGAGCTTTGTTGCAACCATTACGTCAGTCTCACTCATTGAGGCTTCGTGTTTTTTGCTGACCCTCTGCCGACATGGTGTCCTTTACAGGAACTGGTTCCCTTTATACACTTGTGTACTGTTTGGTGCTCTGTAAGGTTTTCAGAACCTATTATCTCCGAAGAGGACTGCCTATTCCTTCTGTGTAGTCTGTAAACTCTGCTGACACCCATTGACTTGGGGGATCCTAGGGAGAGACCAGTTCCTGGAAAAGTCACTGCTTGGCAAAGTAAAGGATCCGCAACAAAGAAGGACCCTTGACCAGATGAATGGCCACAGTGGGATCAAAACAATTGTGAGGATGGCTCAGGACAAGGAAGTATTTCCTTCTCTTGTGTACGTAGGGTTTTGAATTTTGCGCTGCGTTTTTCTCTTACTCTATCTAGGACCTCCTAATGTGATCCATTTGAGAGCAGTTGGTTTTGGTAGCTAGGCACCATCTGGTTCTTCTGCTCTCAGAGTCTTGGAGACTGGTGTTTGCATGGTCCCTTAGTCCATTGGACTAATTGCCCATAAATTGAATTTGTATGTGTTACACTGAAATAAGTGTTTGAAGTATTCATCAGAGATGAATTAATGTAGTCCCTGAACACAAAGTGATCACGTTCTTGAAGGGTTCGACAGATTGCTTCAGCTCTAATTCTAATTGATACAGGCAGTATTAACACTGTGATATGTGAACATTTAGGAAAGAACTCAGTTCTCAAAGGTCAGGAAAGTTGAGCAGCAACTTAAACTAAGAAGGGATTGTATCTTCCTTTTGAGTAAGAGTAGGCCTTTTAAACATATTATTGGTAAGTTACCTGTAAACTGTTGGGCCCTTCCCAGAATTTAAGCAAGAGGAAGACATGATTCACACCAAAATCAAAATTGGTCTGCCTCCTGGATGACGAGTATTGATGAGGGCAAGGCTAGAGGAAGCATACACAGTTTCGAGTCAGTTGCAATGAACTGCATGAAAGTTGATGCTAGTCTGAACTGGTAACAGCATGATGGGAAGGAAACATTAAAGCTAATAATGTAATAGTGATAATAGTCCAAACTAACACATATTGAACTCTTTCCATGTGTGAAGTCGTATTTTAAGTGCTTGGACTGTTAACCCCAAGGTTGGTGGTTCAAACCTACCAGCCACTGTAGGGGAGGAATACTAGGCTGTCTGTTCCTATAAAGATTTACAAAGTCTTGAAAACCCTCTATAGGGTTGCTCTGAGGTGAATCTTTACAGAGGATGAGGATATGGAGTAAGGCTAAGAGATTACGAACTCTCATAGCTAAGTAGTAGAGCTGGGGTTCGAATCTAGATGACCTGTTCCAGAGGTAAGAAGATAAAGTGAGAATCAACACGTCTTGGAGAACAATTAGGTATGAAGAGCAAAGACACTATCAGGCTTCTAATTAAAAAAAAGGAGCTGATACCAAGAGCACAAGTAGAAAGAAAATGCTTTGAAAATGAAGATGGCAACATATGCACAAATGTGATTGGTACAATTGGTGTATGGATTGGTATAAGAGCCCTCAATAAAAGGATTTTTTTAAAACAAATAAATAAAATGA
Organism: Tenrec ecaudatus; assembly: GCF_050624435.1. Lineage (NCBI taxonomy): Eukaryota > Metazoa > Chordata > Mammalia > Afrosoricida > Tenrecidae > Tenrec > Tenrec ecaudatus. The sequence continues at coordinate 144,538,081 of NC_134538.1, read as the reverse complement.
AGTGGTCAGACAATTTCCATGGATCTAATTCCTGGTCATCTTGAAGAAGACAGTAAGCGATGCCCATTCAGGGAGAAATAGAAGGACTCAGTATTAGACAATGCCATGAGCTATGATAAAAATTGGCTAGCAAAGTGCTGTAGTTTTCCACCAGATGATTAGGGTCAGGCTCATTGTGGGGTTGGCTTCCCTCTGACCCCTATCCTAGGGTTCGTTGATAGAGGAATTCTGATCTACACTTATAAACTTCCAAGTTTCTGTTGTAGGCAAGAGGCTTTGAGGCAAAGGGGCTTGGGGGCTGTGATCAGAACAAGGAGGAAAGATTCTCTGACAAGGAGAAAGGGCTGGAAAAGAGATTCCCCATTCCTAGCCTTTTAGAGAATTTTCTGAGCCCAAGGCCTCAGCTTAGGCCACCTGGAAGGGAATTTTAAGGGCAGACCTTCCAGCTGACATGCTTGAGGGGTGTTTGGTGCTATTCAAATGAGCCTTGGTGGCATAGTAGTTATGTGTTGGGCTGTGATCTGAAAAGGTCAGCAGTTTGAAACCACAAACAGTTCCTTGGGAGAATGGGTGCTGTGCTATTGTGAACAGTTACAGTCTGGGAAACCCACAGGAAGGTCGTTATGAGTCAGCATTGACTTAATGGCTGTGAGTTTGGTTTTGAGTTTTGGTAGTATTCGAATGATAATATCCAATGGGCAAATGAATTTAGGAGTCTGGATTTCAAAAGGTCTATTCCTCCAGGAGATTTGGGCTAAATGATAGAGTGTTATTGAAAGAAGTTCTATGAATAGACAGTGACATGGCTTAGGAAGAAGTAGAGGAAATTGGGAAAGAATAGGGCTTTGAGTACCTGGATTAAAGTTTGAAGGCATGACTAATGCCAACTCATAGATTGCCATCTGCTAGGCACTTTCGTGTGTGTGTGTGTGTGTGTGTGTGTGTGTGTGTGTGTGTGTAAAATCCTCAGAAGAACCCTATAAAGCCAAACCACGTTCTTTGCTGTCAAGTCAATTGTGACTTACTGTGACCTTCGAGGACAGACTAGAACTGCCCCATAGCGTTTCTGAGGCTGACGTTGCAGTTAGCGGGTCTATCTACACCTCCAGGGGTTCTTGACCTTATCTGTCAGCACTGTTTATGTTGCGGAAAAAATATTTGCAAAGAATAAGTCATTGGTCTTGAAAAATTCTATCAAGTGATGTCTGGCATCATTTCTACCATGAATACTCTATGTTCCAACCAACTCTTCTTTGTTTCCAACTTTCACATTCAAATCACCAATAATTACTAATGAACCTTGATTATATGTTGCATCAATTTTAATACAAGTTGGTAGAAATCTTCAGTTTTTTTCATCTTTGGTTATAGTGGTGAATGTGTAAATATGATTTGGTACCAAAGACCTCTTTAAAGTGTTACACAGCAAGGATTTCACTTTGAGGACTCAACCCATGGTCTTTTCAGTCACTGTGCATGCACACAAAAACTAAGCAGTGAATAAAGAAAAAGAATTGATGCTATTGAATTATGGTTGAATATGCCATGGACTGCCAGAGGAGTGAACAAATTTGTTTTGGGAGACGTAGAGCCAGAATACTCCTTATAAGGAAGGATTCTAAGACTTTATTTCATGTAGTTTAAGTCCTCTGATCAGGGGAGACAAGGCCTTGGAAGAGAACATCTTGTTTTGGTACAGCAGAGGATCATCAAAAACCAGGAGGACCCGTAACAACATCAATTGACACAGTGGCTACAACAATGGACTCAAACACAGCACTACTTGTGAGGATGTGCTTCCTCCATGTGGGCTTGTTTCTTCTCTGCTAGATGGCTGCTTGTTTAACGTCATGCCTTTAAGACCAGATGCTATATCTTATAACAGCCGGTCAGCCTCAGCTTTCTTTACCACTTTACTTACGTACCCATTTTGTCTTCAGCGATTGTGCCGAGAGGGTGAGCATCACAGAATGTCAGGTTGTTAGAACAAAGTGTTCTTGCATTGAGGGAGGACTTGAACAGAGGCCCAAAGTCCCTCCACTTCCTTAATGTTGTACCTTATAAATATATGTACACAGGCTAATACCTCTATTTTTATGAATTAATGTAATTGTATTTATGTAATTGTATTTATGAATTAATTGTAATTGTAATTACATATGTACTTATTTATACCTCTATCCATAGCTTTGCTTCCTATTTCTTTCCTCTGTTTCCGTTTACCTTCTTCCTGCCCCACCATCATGCTCACCCTTCTGCCTTTTAGTAATTCCTCTCAGCTAGATTGCTGTTGCTCCAACACCACCAGGATCTCTATGTCCTCCTCCTTATTGATTTTAATTCCCTAGTTGTTCCCTTGTCTATGGCGTTGTTTGCTCACCACTCCCTTCTCACTGCCTCCTCCCCACAAGTCCCTCCAGAACTGTTGGCTCTGTTGCTTTCTCCTCAGGCTTGCTTCCTGTGCCTATCTTATATAGGTAGGCAAACCAACAATAACAGAGACAAAACAAAAGATTGAATAAAAAGAAGGGGGGAACTGATCGCAATGATCAACACAAAACCCTGCCCCGGGGGTTGAGCAACAGAAACCATGGGTGAAGGGAGACAGGGTTGGTGTAAGATATGAAAATAACAATAATTTATAATTAATCAAGGTGTCATGAGGTGGGAGGGAGGGAAAAAAGAGGAGCTGATACCAAGGCCTGAAATAGAAAGTAAATGTTTAGAAAATAATGATGGCAACATACGTACAAATGTGCTTGATTCAATTGGTGTATGGATTGTTATAAGAGCTGTAAGAGCCCCCAGTAAAGTGATCTTTTAATAACAAATAAATAAATTAATTATTGTGAGGATGACTTAGGGCTGGGCACTGTTTCATTATATTGTTCCTTGGGTCATCATGAACAACAATAACATATTAGTGTAACATTTTCTTTTTGCTTTTTATTAGGACAGTAGACCCTTGAACTCTGTGGGGCTTGAGGTGCCTTCCTCACATACTAGTGTAATTTACAGTTGGCCCAGGAGCACCAGGGATTTTTTTTCCCTGTTACTATGACAGTAAGCCCAAGTGTTGCCAAGAATGCTCACCAGAGATGATTCGTGCCACATGGTGTTTTAAACTCTACTTGTAACATTTGAGCTCACCATCATGGCATAGGAGACAGACAGTCCATGGATAGGTGGTACTGTGTTTATTATAGTAAACTTTTTTACTATAAGTGAGCATGGTTCATATCCAGTAGGATTAAAACTAAGCAATATCTTTTAGTCATGTCTCATTCACAATTCTTATTTTAAATATTAACTAAATATATTCTTTCTGTTCCTTTACATAATGAATCATCTTTTAAAAATTTTTGAACTCTTACATATACTTACATACCGTCTTAGTTACCTAGTGCTGCTGTAACAGAAATACCACAACTAGATGGACTGAACCAACATAAATTTGCTTTCTTACAGATTAGGAAACTAGAAGTGTGGATTTCAGCGCTAGCTCCAGGTGATGCAACTTAGCTAGGGAAACACCCTTTCTCAGGTGACAGCCCCACATCCCTCCTGGGGAATGATTACTTCATCACCTAACTGCCAAAGTGGTGGCTATCATGGGTCAACCTAACTGACACAAATTCTGGGGGACACCATTCAATCTATGACAGGTGCTCTATTTTAACAAAAGATCTGTCTTATTTATGTTTCTCTATTAATGCATTTTAATTTTGAAGGTTGATCTAGAATTTATAATGGTAACTTTTTAAGTAGGCTACTGTTCATTCTAATGCTTACTTGCTTTTTATTATTTGATGAAAGTAATTTCTATAAAGTGAAACAATATTTTTATGATTCTTACTTTTAGTGTGCCATTCAACAAGTTTTGACATATGTCAAACATGCAGGGATTCTGGTGGCATAGTAGTTACAAGTTGGGCTGCTGATCACAAGGTCAGCAGTTTGAAACCCCACAGGAGAAAGGTGGGGTTTTCTACTCCCATAAAGAGATACAGCCTCAGAAAACCACAGGGGCAGTTCAAGCCTGTCCTGTAGGCTTGCTATGAGTCAGCATCGACTGAAAGGCAGTGAGTTTGTTTTTTTATGAACATGTGCACCAGCAACTATAATCAAACTATAGAATAGCCCTAGACTAGTGGTTCTCAACCTTCCTAAATGCTGTGACCCTTTCATGTGGTGGTGAACCCCCAACCATAAAATAATTTTTGTTGCTACTTCATGACTGTAATTTTGCTACTGTTATGAATTGGGCCACCCCTGTGAAAGGGCCGTTTGACCCCCCGCCCCAAAGGGAGTCACAACCCACAGGTTGAGAACCGCTGCCCTAGACTTAGACTGTTCCACTCCCCTTAAATTCCTAGTGGCAGGCAGTGACTTAATCCTTTTGTACCCATACTTTAGGTATTCAAGAAAGCTGTGCTAATGATTACGTCATACAGTATACAGCATTCTAAGCATGGCTCTCTGCCTAAACTGAGTGCACTTGAGGTCACTTTAGGCTGCTGTGTTCCTTCATGGAGCATTCCTGTTTGTTTGTGACTTCAGTGCCGGGGAGGATGTAACAGCACGCTCATCCCTTCACCAGTGTTGGGATAATTGTCTTTCTTGCCAGTTATGTGATGATAAGCAAGATATAACACTCATGTATAGGCTTTTATGTGAACAAATATTTTCATTTCAGTGGGGGGAAATGTTATTTGGCCACTATTTCTTAAATAGCAGTTCATAATGCAGCTCCAAGTTTGGCCTGGCTGATTTCAGTAGCTTAAGCTGGCAAAAAGACAAGCCGCACAAATGGATTTAGGTAGCCTTTTTTTAATAGTGCAGGAGGCAACATGAGCTTCATGCTTGCCTGCCTCCTAGTTGCTTCCCCAAGGCCCTTGGGAATGGGCCCAAGTGGATACAGGCCACAAAAAGATTAGTGTTACAGCTGAGGCACATTCAGCTTAGCTAACCACCGATATCTGTCCATCCTGGTTATTTGGTGTAGCTATAACAAATCTGTCAAGGGATGGCTTTTACAAACAGAAGTTCTTTTCACAGTTTGGACACTCGGTGGGGATCCAGTGGGGCATCTTCTCAATTTGTTCTGCTAGGTTTGGGACTTGGCTTGGTGTAGAACTAATGAAATTATGTATATCAATTCTTGCCACTTCCCCATCCCCTCTTTCTTTCTCTGGCTTGGTTCTGGCAGTTTTTTTCCATGCTACTCCATCAGTATTCTAAATAATCTGACCCCCAGCCTTGCTCCATCTGTGCTGGGCAGTGCTTAACCAGGCGGTGGTCAGTAGGATACAAGTGGCAGTATTGATATCAGCTGTGGGCCTCCCCCCAGGAATTCTGGATGCCCATTAACCACCAGGCTCTGCCTCGAAATGCCACCAGGTGACATTCCCCTCCGATTTCTGCTCTGCTCTTTCCTGTCTTGCCCCAAAGGGATAATCCAGATAATCTGCGCAGACTTTACCTTGGCCTGCAAGCAGGAAATCTGGTAAATTCTGTTACTACTTATAACTCTGGCTTGTGTGTACAGGCTGACCTGAATGCCTTCAGTGCTGAGATCGTGACATTGATTAAAGGCAGGGGCAGAATTCATTACTGTTTCTGAACGAAACAACTCCCATAGGAGCTAAATCTGAGGAATGATCTATTCTACATTTTTTTAAATAACTCCCTGAATGTTTTTTTATAACTATTGCATGCAAAGCATTGCTTCTGTGTTTCATTTCTGCCTTTCACAAAGGAATACAGTTCTGATGACATGCGAGGGGCCCCTAGTAACAGACTAACACTGTTGGAGACCTCTTTAGGAAGGACGTGGTCAGTCAGGCAACATAGGTTGACTGCATTTCTATTGTGCTCCTTAATGCTGGTCAGACTTAGCCCCACTCCCTCTAATCTCACCCCCCATGTCAGTCCTGGTTATTTAAGCCAGTCCTGGTTTTCGGTGAACTATGCCTTAGACTGCTACTACAAGGTCTGCAGTTTGAACCCACCAGCTGCTCTGTGGGAGAAAGATGAGGCTTTCTGTCCTCCTAAGAAAGCCCAGCACAGTTCAACTCTGCCCTTTAGTGTTGCTAGGAGTTGGAATTGACTTGGTGGGTTTTGGGGCCACTGTCCGACCCTGGCTTTTCCAGCTTGTTCAGTTTACAAGGTGTGAAGGACCTTGGGAGGAAGTCTACATACAGGGAGCAGGAGGCAGACCGGTCTGCTTGCTGCCTCAGCCCGGGAATGGCGGGCTCACTTTCAAAGCAGCCTTTGTGAGAGCAGCACCAGGACTCTTCCTTTGGGAAGAGAGGAAGGACCCTGGAGTAATTCCAGAAGACAGCAATGGACCCAGGGGTGGAGAGTTCCACCCCTAGGTTTTGGGGTTCCTTCCTCAAGTGGCAGGGTCCTCCCCCTAAGCACCTTGAGTTTTTGTTCTACCTCCACCGGCAGAAAATCAGTGTCACCTTTCAGTGTTATGTTTCCCACTCTTCTCTTGCTCACACCTGTCTTCCACTGGGATCAAGTGCAACAGGTATGGCGGCATTTACTTCAGGTTGAACTTGATTAAAGCAGGAATTGAATTTGTTGTGGCTCTCTTGAATATCTTCCTGTCTTCAACATTGAGTTGATCTTCGTGGTTCCGTGTGCCCTCCGTTTGGTGATGGTGGCGGTGGCGGCGGTGGTTGTGGCTGAAAGCCTTCGGTCTCGTGTAGGACAGGGAGGACTGAAGTAGATGGATTTGTTCCTGGAGGAGTGCAGGCTTTCTCTAGGTCTTCTTGTGGTGCTTCGAGTTAATCTAGCCAGTCCTTGAGTTGGGTTTGGAGTTAGGTAGGGCTGTGGCACAGTAACAAAGCATTCGACTGTTAACCAAAAGTTGGAATATTAATGTGGGACCTATGTACTCTAGGACCTATTTATAGGCTTTCTAAATAAATTAGTGTTCTATGTGAAAGTTTTCAGAGCTCCCAATAATATATTCACTCATGTAAAAATTATCCAGATTAAACCTTTCATTTTATGTGAGACTGATTAAATGGCCTTTTCAAAGCTGACAGCAGGTTAGTTGCAGAAGTAAATCCAAAATGTACTCGTGTTTTAGTCTGTCTCTTTACCTATTATGTCCAAATTTAGATGATCATATTTTACTTGTTCAAGTTTCTTACTAGATTTTCATTTCCGTGTAGGGACAAACTCTTTAGTAGATGACAACATTACACATTAAAGTGAGACTAGGAAAAGTTGATCTAGTTCACCTTCATCTGTGATAGTTCTTAACTAATAGGATTGTTTGAGAAATTAAGTTATGAGTCTAAATTAAAATATCTTTAGGCTGATTTTTTTTTAGAAAAACGAATTCAGTACTATCTAAGTCAGTACTATTTCATCTTAAAAATTGCTGAATACAGTCCTTTTCCTTGAACTAGGAAACTGAATTGCCTGAAAGTAGTCTAAATTTTCCTATTATCTTGGCATCTTAACAGACTCTTTTGGCTTTTCTATGTAACTCTTTTTCTCTCATTTCAGGGAAAACTTTCACTTATCTCTCCTTTAACTTATCGGGAAAATGGAACAGCTATTTTGAGAATTGGACTGCAAGGTACATACGAGCAACTGTATTTCTGCCTAGCTTTTTGCCTGTGATTTATAAATGACAACTCATGTAAATGAGGGGCATCAAGAATTCGTAGATAATGAAATTAGAAATATATTCCTTTCCTCATGTATACATGTTCATACATATTTAATAAACAACATACTAGTACTCTTTATAGACTTAAAATAGTATCTATTAAATATGTATGTATATGTATGTGTGAGTATATATAAGGGGACTGAGCCCTGGTGTTACTATCAGTGAGAATTGAACTGGTGATTCAGACCACCAGCTGCTCCTCAGAGAAAGATGAGGCTATCTGTGCCCATAAAGATTTGCAGCCAATGGCGTTATGTAGGTTGCTATGATGTAAAGACAACTCCCTGGATTGGCAAAATAATAGCGACAGTAAGCTCCAATTTATCGCCAATTATGAAGATGGTGTAGGACTGGGCAGTGTTTTTTGTTCTGTTGTATGTAGTTTCGAGAGTTAGAACCAACTGAACAGCACCTACTGACAGAAACAAAACTCTAGGTCAGTGGTTCTCAACCTGTGGGTCGTGACCTTTGCACAGGAGTCACCGGATTCATAACAGTAGCAAAATGACAGTTATGAAGTAGCAACGAAAATAATGTTATGGTGGGGGGGGGGTCACCACAACATGAGGAACTCCATAAAAGGGGGACATGAGGAAGGTTGAGAACCATTGCTGTAGGTGCTAGGGGCACAGCAATAACTGAAGTGAAGTCCTTTCTTACATGGAGCTTCCATCTTGGGGAACAAAGAAATTATATAAGTAATTACATAAAATGACTGGGCAGAAATAAGTATGACAATTAGTAAAGGAAGCCAAGGCAATAGAGAGTAAACCGGTTCTCATCAAGTTGACTCCGACTCAGATCACCTCCTGTGTTGCAGAATAGAAGTGCATTCCCTGGGTTTTCAGTGTTGGGGTCTTCGGGTGGTAGATTGCCTGCCCTTTCTTTCTAGATAGCTCTGAGTGGATTCGAGCTGCCAGGTTCTCAGTTGGTAGTGCCACCTAGGGTGTTGGTCGGGAGTAAAGGTATTACAGATAATTCGTTCTCTGAGTAGATCCGAGTGTAACTGCATTTACCCTGGTGACGCTATTAGGGAAGCGCTGGACGCTGACCAGAGGTAGGTGATTCACAGCACCAGCCTTTCTGAAGGAGAAAGGCGAGGCTGTGTGCTCTCGGGATGTTCAGCCTCGGGGCCCCATCTAGGGGCTCTCTGAGTTAGAGTCTACTTACTGGTAGTGGTTGTAGGTATTTTCAGGTCAAACATCGAGTTACTCAGAGAGAGGATCTTTGTTTTCTTTATTACAGTTTGTTTGAAAGTTTTCAAAGCACATTTGTTTTCTATTTAATAATTCATATGAGGGGGCTTCAGAAAGCTTGTGATCAAGTTGATTGAGAGATAATACACTTTTTCAACCATTTTTCTGAAGCCCTGTCGTACACAACACTTGGCCGTGTGACATGGATTGCAGGCCTCGCATTGTAACCAGTCTGCCTAATTCCTTCCTGTGCTTTCTGTTTCCATTCTTCATCCTTTTCTGTCTCTTGCTGTATTTTAAGCCTTGTTCATTGACAGATGCTACCATATTAGTCTCCTGTGGTTGAATTGCTACTTGCATAACTGTGCATCTTTATAGAAACCAATCTTTTTCTTGCCAAGTGGCTTGTGGTTTTGAACCTCTGGCCTTACTGTTTGCACCCCAATGCTTAACCTCCTGCACCACTGTGTTAGGTTGGATTTTCTAGCGACACTTGTGTGTGTTTAGGGAAGAACTTTATATCAAGAAATAATCTACATCAAGAAGGCATCCCACCCTGTATCAACTTAAGTCCATGGATCTGATGGCAGCTGGATTCCTCTTCCGTCTCACAGCTGCAGGCTGATGGTGCCGAAAGGTGAAGAAGGATGCAGGAAGATGACAGGTCACTGGGTACAGAGTCCTGTGGGCAGTCCATGTAGGGCTGCTCCTGGAGACAGGCAGAGTCCCAGAGAGCAGGAAGGTAAAGGGCTGGGGAATGTTTCTCTTATAAAAGGGCTACACTTCTCCGGCGGCATCCTCAAGCTAAGCTCAAAGGTTGGACTTCGCCCCCGCCACACACACGCACAAGTGTAAATTGACATAAAATATAATTCCCACAACCACTGGTATAAATCCCTATTTAATCTATTGTTTCTTTAAAAAGGTCTTATAGCTTTCATTGTATTGATTTGTATATACTTTTAAGAAGCCTTGGTGGAGTAGTGGTTACAAGTTGGGCAAGGATGCGCACATCCAGCATTTAGAAAGCAGCTGCAGGGCCGCTGGAGGATGTCTGGTCTTCCTACTCTGGACAGTTACAGTGTTGGAAACCACAGGGGTGCTGTGAGACCGCATTGCTCCGGGGCAGTGGGGTTTTGTTTGGGCTTGCTAATTCATTCCACAGTGTTTTGTGCTCGTTGTTTCAAGGGCTAATACTTGTTTCATTTCTAATTCCCAGTTGTTTGTTGCTAGAACATAGAAATACAATTGAATTTTATGTGTTGAACTTGTGTCCTATGTCGTTGCTAAATTTTCTTATTGGTTCTTGCACTTTTCATAAATTACTTAAAATTTCTGCACGGACCACACCACCATCTATGGCCGTTTGCTTCACTTTTTCCGATTTCTAAGTCTTTCATCTCTTCATCTTTAATAACTACATGCGATAGAACCTGAATTACTGTGTTGAATCTTACTTTGCATGACTGCCATTTGAGGGATGCATGTGATCATTGCGTAATCATTTGTAGTTTTTGTTTTGTAAATTTAGATTTTTAAACTGACTTTATATTTCCTTGTAATAGTGGACGTGCTTTAGTGCTGGATTCTAGATTTCAAATTATATTTTTTCTATTGGTGATTGTTAGTGCAGGTTCTTTGTCATCTAATGTTGTCATGAAGACTTTATAGGGACAAATGATGTCCTTTTCTCGTGTCATCTTAGTAAAGAACCAGTGTCATGTTACAGACCCAGCTATCTGTAAGTGTAACAACAAAAATGACTGGAGGAATCAGGAGTGAAGCATATAGGGTAACTGTAAATTACAAAAATGAGAGTTTCATAAAAATGAATTACTTTAGGGGTGTTCTTTTATGTACTTCTAAATTGGATTTATTTTTTGATAAACATAGAAAAATAAACAGTAGGTGATGATCATTATGTGACATGAGAAATTTGTGTAATACTCTTGTTGAAAGTTGTTGCCCACAGGGAAGCCAGGGCGAATGATCCCCTCAGGCCCAGTGGTGCGAGGGCGATCCTGGGAGGACACAGGGAGGGTGGGTTAGAAGGGAAACAATTTCAAGGATCTGCATGTGACCTCCTCCCTGGGGGACAGACAACAGAAAAGTGGGGGAAGGGAGACGTGGGACAGAGCAGGATATGACAAAATAATAATTTATAAATTATCAAGGGTTCTTGAGGGAGGGGAAAAAATGAGGACCTGATGCCAGGGGCTTGGGTAGAGGGCAAAAGTTTTGAGAATGATGAGGGCAATGAATGCACAAATGTGCTTTACACAATTGATGTATGTATGGATTTTGATAGGAGTTGTATGAGCCCCTAATAAAATGATTTTTAAAAAAAGAGGAGCTGATACCAAGGGCTCAAGTAGGAAGCAAATGTTTTGAGAATGATGATGGCAACAAATGTACAAATATGCTTGATACATGGATGTATATATAGATTGTGATAAGAGTTGTACGAGCCCCCAATAAAATGATTTTTAAAAAAGAGGAGCTGATACCAAGGGCTCAAATGGAATGGAATGATGGCAACATGTGTACAAATATGCTTGATACAATTGATGTTTGATTGTTATAAGAGCTATAAGAGCCCCCAATAAAATGATTTAAAAAAAAAAAAGAAAGTTGTTACCATGTTGGTCTGTACCATTTTGGTCTGAATGGTTAGCAGTCTGTACATTATTTTGACAATGCTTTAAAGTATTATAGTAAGTGAAAAGTGAATGGTAAATGTTTTGTGATCTTTCCTTATAGTTAAATTTTAAAGAAGCTATCGTTTTATAATACAGATGTCGGCAAACGTGTGTATTAACTCACTGCGTACTAAAAAGTGCTTGTTTTCTCTGCTTTCCTTTCTAGAAGAAGAACATTCAAGTTCAGAGATCAGCACCATCATTGTGCTGTTTTTTGGAAAGCTAGCAAAGGATTGTGCAGACGTTTTGTATAAAGGGGTAAAATATTAATTATTGTTTATGAAGTCGATTTAGAGTTCTGTTGATGACGATGATTCCCTATACACTTGTAGGGATGTTAAAGTGGTCATTATAAAGCAATATTGTTAAAATTACATCAGTTTTAAGAGGTCATGAAAATGGAATCATTAGTATAAAAAGGAATCTCCTTTTGTTTTGCTTCATTTTTGATACTCTATAGAAGTTCTTACCACCGTGTCATAGAATATGAGCGTCCTCTTGGATCGTACATCTCTGTAGCCGAACTGTCCACTCTGACTTTTTGTTAGCATGTACGTGTCCTGAATGCCTGCTGTCCAGCTTGGTATCTACTCATCCTGGGTCCCAGCAGAGTAGTAAGTTCGGTATGAGGGTGCTAACCACAGGCTAGCAGTGTGAAGCTACCAGCCTTCCTGTTCCTAGAAAGATTTATAGCCTCGGGAACCTGCTGAGGCAGTTCTACTCTGCTGTGTGGAGGGGGTGTGTGCGTGTGTGTGCGTGGGTCTTCATACTTTCAGAGTAGCTAGTGTCTCAGAGCAACGGATTTTCAATTGTATTTCATTTTCATTTAAACCAAGTCCATAGTGTACTGAGCATTCCATCTCTAGGTGTTAGCCAATTTGGTGTATGACCGTGAAGATTCTTTCTGTGTGTGCATTAAGGTACTTTTTTTAAAAGACTCATATGGCACCTTTGGCATTAACTGGAGATCCTGCAGATGGTTGCAACAGTAGATTTTGTAGTAACTAATATTAACATATTTTTCATATTTTGTTGAGTCAGCAGAAATTCTCCAAGTAAGTTATTGAAAGTTAGATCTTCAAAACCAATGCTGCTGCAGAAACATTAGCTATTTGGCTTCACTTCCTTTTGATTTATGTGTGTATCCAACAAGTAAATGACATAAAGAAAACAAAAATCTGCTTTTCGCAAAATCACACAGTCAAATGAGATTGTTCTGTGTTTCTCGTTCCATGTGCACTCATTGGGCCTGGGTAAACATTTATTAAGAACTGACATTTTCCTAGACTCGGGGCTAGGCTCTGGAGAAACCAGAATGAGCAAGACACAGTGCTTGGCCTTACGGAGCTTGCCATCTCTAGTCTAGTGGGAAATTACGTAATAGGGGAACTGTAATGGAGTTATAATAGCAGCATCAATAAACTGTGAATCTGCCCGGAGTATTTCGGAAGTATAACACACTGTAGACAACTGTGTTTTTCAGTTCTAAAAGTTATTATGGAAAATTTCAACCATATGTAGAAACCCTGAGAAATGTAGAATAGATCTCCATAGATCTGGTTTTTACATTTATCAATATAGACTGGTCTCCGTGAGTCACCTCTGATTCCTGTCAGTCCCACGTATGTCAGACTAGCACTCTGCTCTGTAGGGTTTACCTTGGCTGAGTTTGGAGAAGTAGATCACCAGACCTTTCTTCCAGGTAGATTTCAACTTCCAATTTTTTGGTAGCTGCTAAGCATGTTAACTACTTCCCAGGGATCCCTATCAGTATTTAAGTTATCCACATATAGGCTTGTTTATATTATTATTTTTTTATATCTGTTTCATCATTTACTTGCCTTCCTGCCACCAATGATTTGGAGTCAAATGCTGGGAATTATATGGTTTAAAAATATGGAAAGTTTACTATGTGAAAGATTCTTCAATTATACATCCATGTATATGGGTCTACATATTCATAAATCCCACAGTGCTGTTTATACTATCTAATATTGATACCATTTTTTTAAATATGTGAAATAGCTAGTGGATTCAAAGGAGCCCTGGTTGTATAGTGGGTAATTGGTTAGCTACTAACCCAAAGGTTGGGGATCCGAACCCATCAGCTGCCCTGTGGGAGAAAGAGGTGGCATCCAGCAGTCTCCTTCCACAAAAATTTACAGCATTGGAAACTCTGTGGCACAGTTCCACTGTCTTCCCAGGTGACTAGAGGCAAAATTGCAGAGATGCTGTATGTCAGAATCCACTCAATAACAGTGGTTTTAGTATAGCATGTGCGAAATGTTCATTTGACGTTCTGAAATACATTATGTGGGAAATTGAAACCAGCCACTTTGAGGAGAAAAAGTCAGATTGGTATATCCTAAAATATATTTACTTCCCTAAAGATACATGTTTTCTAAAGCATTAATTTTGTTTCTTAAATTACATTAAAGAAACCTGGCAGATTGCTGATGGAGTAAGAAATGCAAATTATAGTGAAATGTTTACTTAAAAGTTAAATTACAAGGGCTCAAGTAGAAAAAATGTTTTGAAAATAATAATTTGTACATTGAACATGTGTGCAAATGTGCTTGATACAATTGATGTATGGGTTATTATAAGAGCTGTGCGGGCCCCCAATAAGATGATCTTTAAACAACAAAAAAAGTTAAATTGCAGAATCTCTTCTGTTGTTCTTGCTTGTTGTGTTCACATAATCACAGGCACAAGGATGGTGCAGTGATGTATTGAACCTCGTTTTCTCAGATCAGATATTTATAGTTCTCAAAGTCTTTTAGCAAATCAAGCTTGAACCCTGTCACAGACCTTTTACATTTCTTCTCTCAGTTTACCCACTTCTAAAGGTCAATAGAAACCCAAATCTGTTGGCCATGGAGGCAATTTCAACTTGTAGCGACCCTCTAGGACAGAGTAGAACTACTCGAAGGTTTCCCCAGACGATGGCTCTTTGTGGAAGGAGGTAGCCTCTTCTCCCTAAAGAGTGGCTGGTGGGCGCAGACTGCGGACTTTTCGTTTAGCAGCTAAGCATGTTAACACTGTGCCTGCCAGGGCTCCGGACAAACAGTGCTCTGAAGAAACAAAGGTGGTGGAAGAGAGAGCGCACGTGAGAATGAAAAGAGGAGGGAGGCTAACATGGTAAAGACAGACTGAAGGGATGACATGGAACAGTGAGTGGAACTGATCAAGTGACCTTTTAGATGCTGGAGTAAGAGTAGCAAAAAGCAGCAAGCTACAGGCACAGCTAGGGGACCAGCGTGCCTAACTCCTGCGGAGATGACACTAGCCGGGGGATGGTTGTGGCAAGTAGGGGTGAGAACAGTCTGCTTTTTGGATTCTCCAAATGAGAGTCTCCTCTGTGCATTTGCTAGCTGGAGAGCCCTTGTAGCCCACTGTTGGATGCTGACCCCAGGTCAGCTCAGTGCTTCAAGACTGCCTGATGTAGGTTGGAATGGACTTGATGGCAGTGGGTTTTATAAGTTTATATAAATGTGTACATCTTTTCTTTTAATCATTCTTCAAGATATCTGTGAATGAGAAGAACTACTTTTGAAGAGTAGAACTTTGATTATATATTAGTATATCACTGAATTAATTATAAAGTAATTAACTATGGACCTCATTGTACATAAATATGAGGGATTTTCCAGAATTTATGTGGAAAATGCATAATACAGAAAAGTATATGCATGAATGTCAATTTTGAGAGCTATCAAATTATTAGTTGGGCTGTTAACTGCAAGGTCAACAGTTCAAAATCACTAGCTGCTTCAAGCAAGAAAGAAGAGGCTTTCTACTCCGGTCAGAAGTTCCAGTCTCAGACACTCAGAAGCAGTCTGGCCTGTTGTCTGGGGCCACGAGGAGTCAGAGCCCCGTGAGGGCAGGGGGTTGTGAGACTGACAGTGGCTGAGCAGGATCTGCTCCGAGACACTGAGAGGAGAAACAACAGCATGGAACGAGCCCCGAGTAGAGTAACGTGAATTCTGTTATAGTTGAAGCAAGAACAAACAAACGTCACACAGATGGTGTAGCCCAGGTGAAAAAAGAGTGATTAATGTCTCATGAAATGCTTGTGGGCCAAGGCCCCAAAGAAATCAGCAGTTTACAAACGGCTTGGCTAAGGTTCATTTGAAGAAAAAGAAAATCAAGCAGTATGGAAGGGTGTGATCTGAAAAGTAAAGGGCACCCTCTGAATCTTTCCTCCCAGCCCCGTTTTCACATGAAATACTGCTGTTTTCTGTTGTTGTTTAATGTCCTTCCAGCTTATGTCTGTGTATGTGTTCGTTATGTACATGTGTGTAGGCTCTATAGGACACAGTGCATAGGCATGTGTAGGTTTATATGTGTACTCTGTGTATACGCAAAGTATATAGTATGTGTAGATGTCATATTCTGGGGGTTTTCTCCCACATGACCTCATACTAGCTGTCAGTTTTTGTAAGGTACTTTAATTTCACTTGTGAAATATATTTTTAACATATTAGAGGAAAGGTTTAAAAATAAATACATACTATTGAATACTATAAATTTATTTGCTTATAGTTTAGATTTTCATCTCCAGCTTTCTTTTAAGATTTTCATATTTATTGGAAACGAGAAATAGTATAAAAGGTTTTTAAGAAATAATTAGCCAGACATGTACAAAACATGTGCTCACGTTAGGTACTAGCATTTCACCTGGCATATGAAAGACATTTTTCTGCTATTGAAATAAATTTTAAATAGGTACTCATTAAAACACAATAGAGTTCTACCAGCTAATTAGTACTTGTTGGATAATGAGGATCTTAATGATAAGGCAGTGTTGTCTCTTTTAAAAATATAATAGAAAACTGAGGACACAATTTATTTTAAATTCTTTCTGGGTTTAAAATCCACCAATTTTGATCATTTAAAGCTTTTATTAGGCTCTTTCTTTTAAAGTTTCTATAGCATCAGGTTTAAAGATTGTAACCCAAAGGGATAGCATTTTACTTAAATTGAACCATTTAGACATTGCAGTATAACAAACAAACATCTTTCTTCATGGTCACCTGTGTACTTATCATTAGCTCAGTATTTGAGCATACTGGTAAAAAGGATTTTAAGACACTAAGGTGAATTATAACAAAATTTTTATTGTACTCTGTTAGTCTGATATATTTTACATGTAAACATGCTCCAGTTGAACCTCCCACTATTGGAGGAATTTTATCATTTTCATCTTTCATTTAAACTGCTTTAACATTTATTGTGTAAATATAAAATATGAGTATTCTTCCAAAGACTTTAGAAATTAAAATATTATATTTGTCATAAAACTCAAAATTACATTTCTTTGTATATTTTCCCCACTTTGATTAACTGTGAACGAGTAGAATAGAGCAGAGCTTGGATTTTAGATGTTGGAAGCTCTAGAATATTATCTTGGCCTATAACTAATTAGCTATGTTGGGCCGTAGACCTTTCATTTATCTTCTCTGATCCTTTTTTTCTTATCTGAAAACATGAAAGTATTACTTGATCTCTAAGGTACTACTCAGTTCTGAAATACTAAGTTTCAGTAAACTAAATTTTGTAGCAATTTATAGTTCATTGACAATTTCATGAAAATTATGAAAGAGAGCATTCCAGAGCAGTTAATTATGCTCATATGAAACTATACATACATCACCAGGCAGTCAGTCCAGCAGAATGAGGGGAACTGCATGGTTTAAAATCAGGAAAAATGTGCATCAGTGTTACATCTTTCACCAGGCTTGCTCAATCTGTATAAGGCACAAATAATCCAAGAAACTGGACTATTTGAAGAACAAGGCATCAGGATATAGGACGACTCATTAGCAATCTGAGGTATGGAGAAAGTAACTTAGTCGAATGACTAAACCTTGCTTGCTGAAAGTGAAGAGAGCGTAAACCACTTACTAATGTCAAAGACTACTTACTGCCTTCAGAGTGGGTAAACCTCAATCTAAAGAAAACAAAGATCCTCACAATTGAACCAAGAAGCAACATCATGATAAACAGAGAAAAGACTGACGTTGTCAAGGGTCTCATTTTACTGAAATCAACAGTGTTCATGGGAGGAACCGTCAAAAACCGTATATATTGTACGCATCTGCCAAGAAAGGCCTCTTTAAAGTGTTAAAAAACACCAAAAAAACAGAATCTCATTTGGAGGACTGAGGTTTCCCTTACACAACCCATGGGTTCTCAACGGGTTCATTTGCATGTGAAAGCTGGACAATGAGTAAGGACCACTGCAGAGGAATTGACACATTTGGATTACGGTGTTGGTGGACAATATTGAATGTACATCATGGACTGCCAGACAAATGAGCTGATCTGTGTTGGAAGCAGTACAATCAGAATGCTTTATAGATGAAGATGGCTAGACTTTGTTTCACATACTTTGGACATATTATCAGGAGAGTCTGTCCTTGGAGAAATACAGCATGCTGAGTAAAGTCGATGGCCAGTTAAAAGACAAACCAATCCTTAAACACCTTTAAAGAGATGGATTGGCACAATGGCTCAGACGCAACCATTGCTGTGACGGCCCAGGACCAGGCAGTCTTTCATTCCTGTTGTACATAAGGTTGTTATAAATTGAAACTGAGTCCATGGCCTCTAACAACAGCCCTGACATTGACCTAAGAAACTTGTTCATTTAGTTGTCTTCTTACTTGTTGAATTCATTTTCTGGGTTCTCTGCCAAGAACTGTCAGATCCACTGCTGCATCTTCAACTCTCCAGGAGTCAGAAGAAAACAGATTAGGCAGGAAAGTCACAAAGTGTAGGCCTCGTGAAGGAGGCTGGACATGGGCTCATGTAGTGACTTACCCGTAGAAGAATTTACATTTGTTCGGTTAACATTCCATTCAAATAGATTTATGTCCATGGTTTTATATGATCCACTTGATGCAGATTACCCTTCAAATACATTTATTTTATAATAATTAAGACACATTTTCTGTCAATCATTAGGCCATATCCTGAATGTACAGGTTTCATCCTGTAGCTTCTCATTTTTAACAGTATTTTGAAATATGATAGCATCGTAAATACAGTCAGATAGGTCAGTTGTTCATGATTCTGTGCCCCTTCTGGTTATTGAGTACAGCAATGTGAGGAATTTTGATAGGCGGTATTAAAAGCTAAGAAATCAATGTACTTGTCTTATGACTTACCTTTGGTTTTTCTGGTATTTGACTTATTTCAGCAGAGATTGTGATCTTTATTATGAAATATTAACATCTAGAAGCGGTGTTTGTTAATATGCCATAAGTTATATATATCTGGTTTTGTACTTTTACATTTTAAGTCAATTGCTGGTATTTTTAACGAGCATGTTTTTATGTCAGGAAGATCTGCATTTAATTCATTTGTTTCAGCTGAGATTCCTTTGCAGTAGAATTTTGTTGAACAGCAAATTGCAAAATGAAAATGGCTCCCTCTTGGTAGGGCACTACTACAGGGTGGTACTGACAAAATATGGAAATGGCCCATTTACTGATATTTGAGCATTCAAGTTACTTGAAAGATTTTGCCTGTATAACTTCTTGCACACGAGTTGATAAAGCCTTATCAATTTCGGTAGTAGGTGTTCTTCCCAGACTGCTCCTGTAATGCTTTCATTCATGAGCAACTTGAGATAAACACCTACTCTGGTACGTCGAATGAATACACTCTCAGCACTGAACCATGTGATTCCTTTTCCTGTGTGAACAGTTTCGGCTGCTTGTGTGCTCTTTTACATGAGCTTAAAAATTAGAACTGTGCATATTAAATCTCATTGTCAAGTTACTAGTGATTGGCTATACAAACTTATGCTGCCTGTATTTCTTTATCCTCCATGTATTTGAAGTACTGTACATACTCGTGTATAAGCCAAGTTTTTCAGCACATATTTAATGCAGTTTTTGTGGTAAAATTAGGTGCCTCGGCTGATATTCGGCTCGGTTTGTACTTGAGTATATATGGTAGTTTCAATGCCAGTTTAATTTATAAGTTCATGTGAAAATATCTTAAAGAATAATTTCCCTCATGTTTAAATCTTTATTTCAATTATCATCATTATGAATTTATTTAATGGGTATCTGTTGATTACTGACTGCACCAAAGCATCTGCCCATCCCTCTTACAGGGTACACAGGGATGGTCTGCCATAGACCTCACTACGTGGTAGCATTTGTAAACGAGACTTCTAACCATGTGGGGGCCAGATATGTGCAAATGGGGATGCTCTTTCTCTGTAGCGACCTGAGATTGAGTGGCAGTATAGGAGCCCTGGTGGTGTCGTGATTACATGTTGGGCTGCAATCTGCAAGTTGGGCCTTTCTACTCCGGCGAAGAGTTACATGACAGTCTCAGAAACTCACTGGGGCAGTTCTACTCTGGCCTAGAGAATCGCTATGACTCAGTGGCAGAGATTTTGTTTTGGTTTGAGTGACAGTATATGTATTTTTGGATATAAAAGTGTAGTTGGGGTGAGGTCCTGGAGCGCCTTTAATGCAATTTGCATATGTACCTGTGGATCCAAATCTAGCGGTCTAGCATGTCTAGAAAGCATTGCATTTTGTGGGGAGTATTGGGGTGGGGGGTGAGGTAGTGATTTATTCCAGAAGCCATCGAACAATGTTTATTCCTTCTAAGCGGTTTAAAACGTGTTAGTGACATGTGAGATCTTCTGTGAGAAGAAAACATTTCTCCCATCTAATTGTGAAGACTTATGGTTATTTGCTGTCCCAACACTGACACGGTTATGTTTATGTTTGCAGACTCTCCTGATTGGAGACGGGGGAATCTTAGAATTGGGCATGCTTAAATAAGTTAAGGCCAGATAATTTAGAAAGGTAATAAAGATGCTTCCTTTGATTCACCCATGTCAAATCCTGTCTATACAAATCAGAATAAGCATGACCGACCCCTGCTTATTGGTTCTGAATTGAGAATTCTGGGAGTGGACACCAGGCCCTGGCTTCTGCAAAGCATAAAATGGTGATATAGAAGACTTCCGTGTGATAGACAATTCAGGGTCCTTAGAATTAGAAGAGTGAGATAATTTGTGTGTGTGTGTCAGCAAGAGAAAACGTTTTGCACTTTTAAGCTTCTTTACCCGGAAAATAAGAAAAAAGAGGTATAACTAAAGAATGAGGGGGAAAAACTCTACCTTAGACTCAGTTTAGACATGGAGTCACTACCACATGGAGAACTGTGTCCTGTTACTTTAAAAATCTTTGTTAAAAGGCATGTTTTATTCCATTAATACATAATGGGAATTTCTCAAGTTTCTCATCCCACGCATGTATGTGCACATGCATTAGTTTTAGTTCAGTGTGAAACCTTTGCATTAGTGGCATTTCCTTCTCAGCGTGGAGGCTTACTTTCTCATTTCAGTTACATTCTTCATCCTGTTGGGTCACATGCCATCTCTCCATTGTGCGTGTTCATATTAAATTATTTGCATAAATTGGGATTTTTTAATTGCACCATTTGTTTACATTGATTGATTTGTGAAGCTTCACAATTCTAAATGAGTTCAACCTTCCACGTGATTTTGTGTTTCCCTGGTCCTTGCGTTGGTACAAGAACCCAGCTATCATCCTTACCTGCAGAGTGGGTGATAGTCTGTGTGTGACATGCCGAGCACAGCAAATGAGGTTAGGCTTATCCATTGTCCTTTTATTGAAGCAAGTTTTATTTTAAAATAATAATGCAACTAATGGTTTTATATGGCTTACTCTGAATTGTAGATGTTTGGTGTTTGATTAAAATTTAATTTTTTGCCTCTGTAGGACACCATTGCAGTGGCTAGATTTATTTTCTCTGCATCTGCAAACAGAGATGGTGAAAACTGCTTTGTTCTGAAAGCTTTTGAAAGCTTCAAATCGACTGTATATGTAAGTGGGCAATATTTAGTCTCAAACCATACTTTGGTTTTCATGAACTAATGTGATGGCATAGATAAAGGATTTCTCTGCTCGGAGGGAAAAAAAGAAAGAAATAGTATTGGTACAGAGACCCTACCAATTCTGGCTGAATTAGCTTATTTTAATATTTTCCTGTGAAATAGAAGCCTTTAGTAAACAAAAAATATTAAAATGTGAAGTTGATTTTTCTCCACATATCTATAAAGGCTATGTTTTCATCTCTCCAATTCTTTCTTGAAGAATTATGCACTTTCCAATTTATACCATATTGAACGGTGGTTTTGGCCTTTTTAAGGGACTCATATTGTGTTTATTTATTTTGTAGAATCAAGCAACTTTAAAACATTTTTTTGTACAGTGTCATAGACACTTCTTCCTCATATCATACAGTTCAGTAGTTCAGTCATATCAAGAAGAGTTATATAATCATTACCACAATTAATTTTAGAACATTTTCTCATATTACTGTAATTATTTTTAACTGTGGCAAAAATATGCACAACAAAACATTCTCCAATGGACTGAGTAATATTTACTAAATATGTTTAAAAAAGAGAAACTTTTTTTTTTGCTTCATGTTTAGATTGATGCCACAGAATAAAGGGATAAACTGCAAGTCATGCTGGACCTTATCCTATTGTTTGTAATTATATCCTTGGCATTTTTTGATAGAATACTGAAGTCTATCTTAAAGTGATATTTAAGATAAATCTGATTTCCTCTTATTCACTGTGAAAATGATCATCCTCTTCTCACTCCCATCATAACCCCCCCACCACCTCTTCCCACACATGCACACACGATCACCACCACCTCCACCCACACATGCACACACGGTCAGGGTAGAGGGAGACCAGTCATGGGCTTGCAGGACCACAACTGCTTCCTTTTTGTACTATGGACTAGTGCACTGTATAAGCTAGGACTAGCCCTATGCTGGACATTGCAATTAATGAACTAGAACTATAGACTTGTTGGTATTAGACTGATCATTACTACAATTTTGTTTTCCTTGTTCTTTTTGAAAAAGTCTACAATTCTCTGCAAAAAGAGAAAATTATTTATCAACTCTAATTTTCTCATTTTATTTGGACTGATACTAGTTTGTTTTATAGTCAATTCTGAGAACATTGAAATACTTCAAATTTAGTCTTCAAGAATATCAAGTTTGAGCATACACCTTTCCATTTGCCCCTAAAGCTTTAATATTTTTAGTGTCTGTAGCTTAGAAACATTTGTTTATGTCACTCTTAATTTGTAAAGCAGAACATTAAGCCATTTTAATAAATTTCAATCTTAAGCAGGTAAATTTGTAGTTACCACAACTGAAAGCCTTTAATCATAATGGAGTGTTTATATAAAACTGAGTCTTTCTTTTTTCTCTCAGGTTTATGTTAAGTCTATGAGAAATTTTTTGGCAGAATCAATGTCTTTGGTAAGATTACATTTATTTTTTAATATTTAAAATGAATACACAAACATATATACACTGTGCGTATGTAAACACATCAAAAGGTATCGCTACTTGGATTTCAGTTTATACATGCAAACATGGGAAGGCACATCTCTGCGATCAGTGAATAGCTGGAGATAAGTTCTCTCTATAATATGACTCTCTTAGTCATGTGAAGATGTCTTCAAAAAATATCCAGGACCGAATGGCATTTGGTTCTTTTTGTTCATAGGGTCACTGTGAATTGGAACTGACTCAACAGTACTTAACAACAGCATAGTGGATTGTGAAATAGTCTAAGTATAATGAGAAAACATGATCTCTGCTTTTTGATGTCTGGTACTGTTACATGGACACTCTATATTTATTTAAGAATTAATACCTGGTTATTCTGTTTGGAATGTCTAATAATATTTTATATAAAATACGTACCAAGGAAAAAAGAAACTTAAAAAATGTTTTGTTTTAAACTGAAGGCAAGTTCATATCTTTTATTTTTCATCAGTTTATTTAAACAGATTTTTATTTGCTGAATTGCGATTTGATAGACCTCATTACTTTAAGTAAAAGCATTTATTAGCAATTCACTGTGTTCACTTTTTAATAATTTTACCATTATAAATTTTTTTCACAGCAATAGGAAGTTTCCATGTGTACACGTGGGCTACTTTGAATTGCGTGAAACTATAAAGAAAGTAATATGTTGAAGCATTTGGTGTTCAGTGCCAGCAGCTTTCACTTTCTATTCACCAGTGACTAGGGGGAACACAGATGTTAAATTCTGAATAATAATATAATTAAACATTTATGTAGGAAAACCATACCAGAGAATGCATTGATGTACTTTAAAAACACAACAACAAAACATTGTCAATATTTCCATGAATTAGTACTTTCTCAAAATTATTTATCAGCTACAAACATATAATGCATCCATGAACCTGTTACAGTAAATCTTGAACATAACAAAATGCTTTTTTTGTCTCACAAAGATCAGATATTCTAAACTAGTACAATCTCAGGGATGCATTTATTGGACTTTATTTTTTCAATTGTAAAATGCCCATTGTGTAGTTTCACATTTCCCATTAGGCAGGGATCGTATGTCAGGAAAAACTAATTTTTCATGTTGAGATTCTGGTGTTTTGCTTGGCATGGGTGCGGAGAGTTACTACATGAGGTTGATGTATTCCTAAACATTTAGCATTAAGTAGTAAGCCTGTTTTTGGAGTAGAGTTGTTTTCAGAAATTAGGAAACACAGCCTTTGTTCTGCAGTGAGGACAAACGAAAGCAAGCTGTGGGCAATCAACTGAGCTTGTGTCCCTCCGAGACTGAAACACACTGGAGTAGTGGAGTTGCTGGCACTTTGATCTGATCTCAGGGCCAGTGTCAGTTATCCCCTCTCTCCTCCCATCACAAATCAGAAAAGGTGTGCGCCAGGCCTGAGTCTTTCCTTTACCATACTCACTCCAGGTTGGGAAGAAGACATGTCTGCAACCTGTGAAAATTGTTGGAAATTTAATTGTATAGCTTTCTACTTTTTTAATTGAAGGTTCAATATAACCTGCATTATAGGTCAATTCTGCTTTTGTGGCTGGTAAACAAGTTACTCCATTTTTCAAACATTTTTAAGGGAATCAAGTGTCAAAAAGTGGGTTTTGATAGTAAGTTTTACAGTGTTTCTCTTTTCAGGCCTTTGTTTCTTGACCTGTAAAAGGATAACATCATTATATGTATATGTTCATTTAACACATTTAATTGTAACACGATTCTAAGGTGTAAGTATTCAATATCCATGGGTTCACTATCTTGTCTTTCTCTAGGTTCCAGCAACAAAATATACATACACACCCCTGAATCAACTTAAGGATGGCACAGTTGTCAATGTGTATGGCATTGTGAAGTTCTTTAAGCCCCCGTATCTAAGCAAAGGAACTGGTAGGTATTAAAATGGTGGATTTTTCTTTTAACGTTATTGTGAATCAGGTGAAGGTTTCCTGGGCATGTCAGTTTCACATTCAATAATGCAGACACGTTTTGCATCATTGATTGCAATCCCCACTTTGGAACAGCACTTACTCCATTTCCTCCCTGTGTTTCCTATTTTCCTTCTTTCCTAAGCCTTCAGATTTGCCCCTGGGTAAATGCTGCATTTGATTTCAAATGTGTGATTATTCTGAGGTGTGTACCTGCTTGGTGTAATTTCCCCCTTACCATCTGTCTACTATTTGACCCCAAAATTGAGCCACAGAAGTGAATTCAGATTTGAAGGGTGACTAAAGTCCTTAGTCTCAGGAATTCCATGTGCCTGCTTTCTGTTTTGTTTTATTTTGTTTTCTGAGTGTGGGTGTTGTTCCATATTGTTCTGCCACCACTCAATCCAGCCATGTAATGTAGGTAGTGACACTGGGCACCATCTCTTCTTCACCAATCATGGAGACTGATGTCTACATGAGTTTATTGCACTCATTGTTACCAAGTGTCTTTCCATTTTCTTCACTTTTTCCTCTGGACAGAGAGACCAGTCGCTGTACTGCAGATGACTGCTCATGAGTTTTGTTTCATGAACACCACCCTCACTGTGCTACAAGTCTTAATTGGAAGCTAAATTCTGTTTTATAATTGCCATAAAACAATGATGTGTTTGTCATTTTTTGTTTACAAAATACACATCTATTGTTATGTCTTGGTATTTTATACTTTTACCTTGATTTTGTGTATATACACACTTAAAGCTTATTTATTCTTAAAGGCAAATTTTAAAAGTACAGGCCATTGATTATTATAAGATAATAAAAACGGTTTAACAGATAAGCACGCCAAAGCATGCATCCAAAAATACCACAAACTTCAGTTTACTGAATAAAATGAGCAAACAACAAACTTTCATCTTTGTTTAATTCAGCTAAATTTAGAAAGTCCTTATTATTACATCTCATCTAATTTAAAATACACTTGCTTGCAAGATGTACCATTATCTTATTTTTCATTAAGAAATGAAAAACTTTCAGTAAAGCTTGTTTCTGTGTCAGTAGTAAGACTTTCTGAAGTGGTATGAAAGTGGATGGATTCATGTTCCTGATGAGCTCTATTTGTGTACTGCGTGCCTCAAGAGCTGTGATTCATCCTGGGCACACAGATGTTCCCATTGAGTGTGGATTATAAAATCACTTATACAGGTGTATGTACAAAGATACATATGCATTTCATTTGCTAGAGGTGTACTCATTATTGGAGTAGAGAGGGGAAAGAAAGCCTCGTGTTTAAGTGGACAAAATATTCCGTTTCATATGTAGCTTATTCATGCCACTGAAACCGTTGTAGTTGATTCGTTAGCATATATGAGGTTAAGTCAAGAACTATGGCCACAAACTATAAAAATATTTATTTTTAAAATATCCAAATGTGAAGTATTGCTTCCTGACGTACTACCCAGCTAGGTCTGTACTTGTCTGAAAACGGTGTTTCAAGTCTAACCTTCCCTGAGAAATCCGTGTTCTTTGGTTTACACCATGTCAGAACCACAGCTTTGGCATCCTCGGGGGGGCTCAAGCCAGGTTCCTTTTCAATGTTCCTTGATTTGGGGGAACAAAAAAGAAGTCTCAAGGGGAACGACAAGAGTTGTAGGACGGACAGAGTAAGATTTCCCAATGAAGTTTTCCTATGACAGCTCTTGCTCCACCCTCCCAGAAGGAGCAGATTCATTATTGTCACAGGAGAAACATGTCAGTACATCTTTCCTGGCTTTTCTTCAAGCTTCCTGATTAGCCTTCTTGATCATCCTGAGTCCTTTGAGAAAAAAAAATCTATCCAGCTTGCCCCATGGGAATCCCACAAGATGGTCACCATCATCTTCGGGGTTGACCTTTCCCCTTGACTTGAGCTGGCCACGCAGTTTCCTTCAAAAGTCACTAGTTTATTGGACTTCTTCTGTTATCCACTGTCTGTCGTTTTGCACTGATCACAGAGCCGTGCTGAAGCCTCTTTGGTTTGGAATGAGCCCGTGCATGTAAGAGCTGCAACCCTGGCAGTGTCACTCTTTGCATGGGTCTTGTACACATTTTTCAAGCGGACCATGAATGTGACAGTATAGAAAAAAGTGATAGTCATTCTGTAAACAGTGATAACTAGCTATTAATTTTAAGTTGTTATTAGAGAATCTAATCATGTTTTCCTCTGATAACAGAACTAAGTCATGCATAGAAATGGAAAACTATGGGAAGGTGTAAAACTTCCTGTATGTGCATATATCTCCTGTCTCGATCAGATATGTTCGGTGGGATCCTGACTGAGTAAGGAATTCATGACTAGTAATGATACATCTGTTATTGCACAGATAACATTTCTATTTCTTTTGAGATACCAAATTAAAATGAACATCATCAATTTTATCTGAACATAGTTATTGAAACTCTAAAATACGTCTGAAGACGTAGCAAGGTGTCTTTGCTACTAGCAAGACTTCACGTTTTAAATCTATGCACCTCACAGCCTCAGTCACACTCACTTCGAATCCGTTGCTAGCCACTTTTTATTTCCGTTGAAAGAACACATCCTTCGAGGGGAGGAAGTGCTGCAGAAGAGCCCAGTAGCCTGAATCCTGTGTTCAGAGACTGCTCCTTTCATTAGTATTACCCCAGGGTGGTATCAAAATAGACACACAGGGGCGATTCACAGCTGTGACTTCTTCATATGGCACAAAGCAGCATCTATTTACAAACACAGCACACCGAAATCTAAATAACATCCAGGTGTACATAACTGATTGTGTGGATGGAAATTACCCTTTTGTAACTCAAGTCGGGTGGAGGGAAGAATTTATCTGTTAGATATGTACTGCCAGCTGGAATTTTTCATTAGATTTTATTTGGTGTAGTAGAGGCAAATTTTTGCAATTTAGAATTTTTATTCTTTGACTAAAACATGTTTTGTAGACTTTCCTTTCATCCTAAGTAATAATGGCTTCATGTGATGTGTATCACACTGCTATTTTGTTTTGTTTCCAAAATGCCTTTTTCAGCAAATGCTTTGTTTCTCAAGTTCAATATTCATTCTTCTGGGAACTGCAGCTTTTAATCTTTTAGAAATCTACAAGCCTTCTTGTTAAAAGGACAGTTTTCTATTCAGTTGTGATAACATTCATCATAAACTGAAAAAGAACTATTCAAAAATTGTGGAAATAACACGTCAAAAGATCATTGTATCATCAAAACTTCTTTTGATAATACTCATAGACTATCTATGATAGTGTCTCTTTCATTCAGGAAGACGATATCTTTGACTCCTCTGTAGAAGTTTTGGGATTTTGTAGAAGGGGTTTTCTCTGGAAGTTTCACACTCACTTGATTGAAGAGCGAGCCATCCAGAGTTAGATATCCCATCTTGTGCTGCTGACACAGATTGCTGTGCATATTTTCCTAGGTCATACATGTAGTGAGTTTCATTTTAGATGTGTTTCATATTTTAAGAATGACCGACTCATTTTTACTCAAGATATTTTTCCTCAGGGTTCCCATTGGCAAGTCTTGCTAAAAAAAAAAAAAATCAGCATAGACATCACAGAGGCGATCCGTCCCCTGTTAGTAATGTGTGGTTTATGCTTACTTGAGTGCCATCATCACGCCCGCTCCGCTCACGGAGAGAAAAGGGAGCCTTGTTAATGCTGATGCCCGTGGTAGTTGGGCCCAGAGGAAGGAAGAACACTGCCAGTTATTGTATCTTCATCGTTTATAGTTCACTTCTCATTTTGCTCTTTCTCTAACTTTAAGGCTTTTTTTTTTGAGTCTCTGAACTCTTGAAATCTCTCTACCTGGTAAAGCGGCACATGACCGTTGACTCTCTGTCCCAGAAATGTTTTAGAATGTGTTAGAATATGACACCATGGTGTTTCAACAGTTACCAGCCAACTGAAATACATACAACAGCTGGGAGGACAACAGGTATGATAGAAGAAAAGGTAAAACCCTTCACCTTTAGCGTTTATGAGGCACGCTGGTGGCATACTGGTTATGCATTGGGCTGCAACCGTAAGGTCGGTAATTTGAAATGACCAGGCACTCTGAGCAAGACAGATGAGGCTTTCTACTCCTGTAAAGAGTTACAATATTGGTAACCGACAGGGATAGTTCTGCCTTATCCTATAGAGTCGCTATGAGTCAGAATTGACCGTGACAGTGGATTTGAGTTTTGAACACTTTTATGAATTGAGAGAAAAAAAATCACTAAATCTCAAACAGGAAAATATGAAAAAAAAAGTGTTATTGATTTTCCTGATGTGGGAAGTAGGGAGGAGGGAGTCAAGTATAGAATTAGAGAGAGCTCTTTTTTAAAAAAATCATTTTATTGGGGGCTTGTAGAACTCTTATCACAATACACACACATCCATTTTGTCAAGTACTTTTGTACATTTTTTTCCTTCACCATTCTCAAAACATTTGCTTTCTACTTGAGCACCTGGTATTCGCTACTCATTTTCCCCCCTCCCTCTTCGCTCCTACCTCCCCATGAACCCTTGACAATTTATAAATTATTATTTTGTCATGTCTTATACCCTCCGACATCTCCCTTCACCCACTTCTCCACTGTCCATTTTTCCCTCACCTTCCATCCACCCTCCCGGTATCACGACTCTCACCACTGGTCCTGAGAGTTTCATCTGTCCTGGATTCCTTGTGTTTCCAGTTCCTAGCTGTACCAGTGTACATCCTTCTGTCCAGCTGGATTTGTAAGGTAGAATAGGGACCATGATAGTGGTGGGGAGATAGCATTTGAGAACTAGAGGAAAGTTGTATGCACTGCACCCTGACTAGCTTGTTACCTCTCTGTGCCCCTTCTGCAAGGGGATGTCCAATTTCCCACAAATGGGTCCTGGGTCCCCACTCTGCACTCCTCCTCATTCACAATGGTATAATTTTTTTTGGTCTTTGATGCCTGATACCTGATCCCTTCAATGCCTCGTGATCTCACAGGCTGGTGTGCTTCTTCCATGTGTGCGTTGCTGTTGCTCACTTAGATGGGCGCTTGTTTATCTTCAAGCCTTTAAGACCCCAGACTCTATATCTTTTGGTAGCCGGGCACCATCAGCTTTCTTCACCACATTTGCTTATGCACCCATTGTATTCAGCGATCGTGCCAGGAAGGTGAGCATCACAGACTGCTGAATTGTTAGAAAAAAGTGCTCTTGTGTTGAGGAAGTAATTGAGTCCCAAGGGCCCACTGTCCATCTGTTTCCTTAATACTAAACCTATAAATATATGCACATAGATCTATTTCACCATCGTCGTATATAAATATATTCGCATCCTAGTTCTTTCCTCTATTTCTTTTTACTTTTCTCTTGTCCCACTATCATGTTCGGCCTTCATTTGTGTTTCAGGAATTCCTCTCAGTTACATCGTCCTTGATCCAGCCCTGCCAGACCTCCTACACCCTCCTTGCCACTGATTTTGGATCACTTGTTTCCTTGTCCCTGGGTTTATTAACACTCACTTCCTCCTCCCTTCCCCTCTCCCATGTCCCCCCATAACTGTCATCCCATTGTTCTCTCTTCCAACTTATTTATCCCGCCTATCCCTTCCAGATAGACATGCAGTGACAACAATATACACCAACACAAGACCAAGCACAACGAAGCAACTATAGAAAATAAAACAGTAGCTACAACAATAACAACAGAAGGCAGTAACAAAAAGGCAACAGCAGTAAACCCTATAAATAGTTCAAGGTCTATCTGTTGTCTTTTATGAGTGCTTTCCTGTTGAGTCTGATGGGGTGCCATGCCCTGGCCCCACATCTATCCCTGGGGACTTTGTTGCTCTGCTGCTGCATGCCCCCAGTGTCTGACTTCAGCATAGTGGACTCGGGCGTGCACAGTTCCTGCCATGTGTCTCTAGTGTTGTCCTCTGTGGTGCTATGGGTCAGCGAGGAATGTTGTGTTTCGTGGTGGGGCCGGCCCTGTGATTGTCTCTGTGCATCGGCTGCTCTGAGCAGAAATATTGTCTTCAGGGCTTGGTGGGCCAGGATGTGCTTCACTCCTTTATTCCCTTCCCTCTTGTTGGCTCCTGTGTGCTCTGATCAGACAAGTCCCTCTCCTTGAGCTGTAGCTTCAGTGCTGTCCTCTGAAGTGAATTCTTCTGAGGGTGGGATACTGCTGTCCACTTAGTTGGTAATGGGGCCGGCCCCTCGGGCCTGTAGAGAGAGCTTTTGGAAATGAAGCTGGTTCTCAAAGATTTTGGTAACTTGAAAATAATTTCATGACACAAAACAGTCCTAGAATCCATTTAACCTGAGAAGTGATGTAACAAAGCAGTCATTCCACTGACAGCCGTTTAAGACATTTTCTGTAATTACTCTGAACAAGTAATCTTTTAAAATGGATGATCCACTATATGACAGTTTTATCGTGAAAACAAAATTGCCGATTGCATATACAACCAAGACCATCTGAACAAGTCTGTTTACCACAGATAGAAACCATGAATTAAATGCAGGATTTTTATTTTAGTCTAGAATGTAAACAAATATATGCCACAAAAGTATCTTGGTTCTTTATTA
Organism: Tenrec ecaudatus; assembly: GCF_050624435.1. Classification (NCBI taxonomy): domain Eukaryota; kingdom Metazoa; phylum Chordata; class Mammalia; order Afrosoricida; family Tenrecidae; genus Tenrec; species Tenrec ecaudatus. Next base: position 144,506,569 of record NC_134538.1, on the reverse strand, counting down.
ATGATCCCTGAAAAAGACTGATATCAACGCACAAAATTATGCACCAGTGTATCACTGACATTTTGTCATTTAAAATTATCCGTAATTCAACCTCTGCAGTTGGCTTTTGAAACTGAAAAGTTCATGTTTTCCAGATAAAAGTCTGGTGACTTTTGTTTCCGTTTCCAAAGTCTGGGATATTGGTCTCTCCTTTCTCATCTATCAAATTCTAATTTCTCCTTGACAGTTTTGCTCAAATGCTCTGTCTCTTAGACACTTTTCCCCTGTTGGCCTTCATCTCTTTTTTCTCACTCCAACGCTCGATGCTTGTTCCCTAGTTGCAGGATGTAACTGCCTTTTTCATAGCAAGTTGATGGCAGTTAGGTCTTTATTACTCATAAATGCTCTTCAGGCCTGTGATTTTATCACCGTGGACATCTGAGACCTGCACAGTGCTTCAGAAGGCTAGTGATCTTTCAGAATGAATACATTTTTAAATGAAGTCTTTTTTGGTTTGTTTTAAATGAATAATCTCCTGCATGCTTCAAGAAAGGAAGAGAAAATGATACTGATTTTTATGGCTCACTGAAACCCAGGAATAAACTTAGGTAGCCCAGAGGTAGTACACTGAATTAGCAAGCTGAGAATTTGCTAGTCATAGAAATCATCCTGAGAGGTGCAGGGTCCTGGAGAAAGCCCGATGGAGGCATCCAGCATCAATGCAGTCACTGCTGCTGAGGAGAAACAGCAGGCAGACGGTGTGGCCAGTCTCCGTTTTGCCTTATTACTCGTGTTTGTTTTTTCAGGAGTAGAAAATCTCCAACTCTGTCTAAAGAGAGGAGAAGCAAAACTGAGTAAGAACTTGGTAGTCGTTTGGCAGTACAATTGTAGAGAAGAAGAGACAGGCATAAAGAACATCATTATGTTACTGTGTGGTCTGGTCATTTTTTAAAACAAGTGAATTTTGAGAAGGAAGAAAAATGGGTGTGTTTGAATGATAAGATAAGTGAAACGTGCTCTTGGATTTACCTGCCCTCTAAAGCTAGTGTAAGGAGCCCTGGTGGTGCACAAGGTTAAGTGTTGGACTGTTAAGCAGGAGGGTGGTAAGTCACTCCCCAGGAGAAAGACCTGAGGCTCTGACTCTCTGTGGATTCCAGTCCGGACACATGGCGAGGCAGGTCAGCGTGTCACCTGGCTCTCTGGGATTCAGCCTTCACTTGGCGACACCCAACAACAGCGACAACATCAGGGTAGTGTGCAATTAGTTTAAGTTTGCAAAATTATTGCGGTTTTTTTAACAGCATTGACAAGTGCTAAGATTTAGGGTAAGTAAAAAAAAAGCATATTAAAATCATAGACACCTTTAATATCAAAATGTGAAACGATTGTTTCTTGACATATCCTCTATCTAGGTCTGTACTCTTCTGAAGGTTGTGTTTCTTTTTTAAAAAAATTTTATTAAACGATTATTTTATTGGGGGCTCTTACAGCTTGTATAACAATCCACACATCTATCGTATCAAACACATTTGTGCAAGTATTGCCATTATAATTTTCTAAACATTTACTTTCTATTTGAGCCCTTGATATCAGCTCCTCTTTTTTTTATCCTTACCCCCCCCCTCGTGACCACTTGATAAATTATAAATTATTATTATTTTAATATTTATACCTGCTGTCTCCCTTCCCCCATGGCTTCTGTTATTCATCACCAGGGTGGGGCCTAGGGGATGGGGATTGCAATCAGTTCCCCACCTTCCTTCTACCCTCCTGGGATTGCTACTTCCATTCCTCCAAACAACAACAAAAAAATTTTGGCACACTGCCATCCAATCAATTCTGACTCATGATAACCCTATAGGGCAGGGCAGAGCTACAGTTCCAAGATGGTGTGCAGGATTCGAAAGCCCTGCCCTTTTTCTTGAGGTGGGCCTGGTAGGTTAGAACTGCAAACCTTTCTAATCACAGCCCGGTGTGTAACCACTACACGACCAGGGCTCTCTCTTTACCCTTTGGGAGTCTGCAAAACAGTTATCATACGCTTCTAAGCTTGGATTCATCTCTGAGGTCTTCCTGGTTTTCCTTCAAACTTGATCCATTTAACCAATATTCAAGGAGCAGCATTCCTGTGAACTTGTTACAAAGCTTCAAAGACTTGGGTAGATGTCCACCTGAGTTTCATTAACAATTTGGTATTAACCTTGACTTCTACTACATCATTTTTTCCTATGGCACAAGAATTCTCCATTTTTACAAGGCCCCTTGTTGAGACTAATTGTCTTACTGACAAAGTTTTTCTTCAGCCATCCACTGGTCTCAGAGAGACGTTTAAATATGCTTTGTAATAAGCCCAGGCAGGTATGAGCTGGGATTCTCGTCGTAACATTTTTGACTTACCTTCAGAGCTAATGCAAGCAAAAGAAGCTCTGTTGATTATACTATTAATTGTCCTTTTCCACAATAGATTTGATCTGTGGATGATGTAACCACAACTTTTAAACTATAAAAGATTCTAATGAGTCATAAAGAAAGCATCTCTCACTTAGGGATTAATTTCACTTCCATTTAAAACATCTCTAGGTCGTAATTTTTTTAAGGTGTCAAGAACAAAAAGTTTAAAACATAACAAAAGTTCACTGGATTTTGAATCTAAGTAGCAACCTTCCTCTACAGTCTTTAATTAGAATCAGAAATAAGAATGGCTTTTATCTTTGGGTAGTGAAATGTGTAAGAAACTAAGTCCTGAAATCTGTTGTTTCTATGTGATCATTCTATGTACTACTTGAAAATATTCAATATATGTTTTGAAAATCATTTAAATCATTTGCTTTTCTCTTTTAAAGAATATTTCTAATGGGATTTATAAGACTACAAAGTAGCAAGTGAGAGTTTTGAAACAGATATTACCCTTCTGTTTTGTGAAAGGTTCTTTCTGGTAGTCTTTATGGGCATGACCATCTAAATAACAATAAAATACTATTAAGCACGTCCTTTGTTTGTAGTGGTTACAAGCTGGCCTGCAGTCTGCAAGGTCAAGGGTCAGGACTTTTGCTACTCCCCTAAACAATTGCAATGTGGGAAGCAGGCAGTTCTACCCTGTTCTTTAGGGTCCCTGTGAGTCGACCTTGACTCGGTGGCAGGGAGTGTGGTTTGGTCTGCCTGCTGTTAGTTCCAGCCATTGAGTTCACAGCCCCACGCAGGCCCCCAGGCCTCCACAGGCACTGCTGACTGTAGTGACCACAGTGTGAATCTTGACTCCTACTCAGGAGGCCCACTCTCACGAGTCTTTTTAGAACTGTTCAGACTTTGATCAGTCACCTTAATTGAGGTGTTTTCTTAGGGTAGAAACCTCGGTGGTAAGCATACCAGTAACTTCCCCTTTCAAATACTTGCCATCAGTGGAACCCAATAATACAGGGAGTCCCTGACTTAGGACAGGATTCTACTCCTGTGACTCTGTGTCAGTTCTGATGTAAGTTTAATGCCTCACTTAAAAAAAAATTTATTACTGTTTTCTTTTATTATCAGTGTCTTAAATTCAGTCTTCATTGGAGAGTTGGCATTAGAATGGTAATGTTAGTATTTATGTAATGTACGCATGTATGCACTGTTTCGTATGGCACGTATTATTAGCGATGGCCGAAATGAAAAGGTACGTGGAAGTGTGGTTCATGATAACTTTAATAGGTGACATCAGGAACTTCCTGGGCAATGTAACTTAATAATATGTTTTACTACATTTAAGAAGCCATCACCTACTTTCAGGTCATGGCAACATGTGTCTTACTCTCTACATAGGGGTCACCAGTTGGTCCCAATCCAGCCTTTTCCCACTGATTTACAGAGCCACCACCCGAAGGATGCATCGGGTCTCTGAGTGCCCACTCCCACTCCCTGCCCTAATTACTCGAGCATGTCACACGTTGTGCTCTTTTGTAGCACAAGCCCTTCTCCTTCCAGGGTTGTGTGACCTGATCCCTGACACTTGTGCTCGCTTTCAGATGTTGACTTTCCGAGATTGGGGTGGGGTGGGGGGGGGGTACGGTATTCAGATTAGGATAAAATTCAATTTATACATTCGTATGGGAGACTTGATATCTCTGCACCATTTAGTTTTTAAAATCCACCTTCATGGGATTTATCACTACTTATTTAGGTTACCTTCAATTTATCTCCAATTTATTTATAACTTTGTGTGCAGAAATCTTGCACATACTTGATTATATTTTTTCCTCTTTGAGCCTTACAGATATAAATCTCCTAAAATGTCTAATTTCTCCAACTCAGTAACTTTATACTCTTGCAACCTCCATGTAAGTATTTAGATTTCCGCTGTAGAGAACGTGGCAGAGAAACTTAAAAGGCCAGGATCCCAGAGTAACCCCTTAGCAGCTGTTCCCTGTGGGCCCAACCATTGTTTTTCTAACAATGCGTTGCTCTTGGTTTAGGTGCTTTGCTCAATTCTCTGCTAGAGGAAGAGTCCAGGCATCCTCAGACTTCTACTTTCTCATATTTTTGTCTAGCTTGAACAGAAAAATGGATCTTAGAATCTTTTGACAAGACCATTTGCATGTACTTCTCCCAGACAGTCTGGGGAGCAGGCCCAACATATTTGAATTTCATGCGTAGCTGTCAAATTATAATCCTGTTAACAAACAAACACACAGTTTAGTGCTGTGGAGTCGGTGCCGACTCACAGTGACACCTTTTGTGTTTCCGAGACTAAGTAACTGCTGACCTTTCAGGTCACAGTCCAAAACTTTGAGTAGTCAACCATATAGGTGTACTGTCCATGAGTGCCCACCCTCTACATGCGCCTCCAGAATCTTTGTGAACGCTACAGTATGATGAGTTCTGACTTGTAGCATAACATTTATGTCCTCTTCTCTCTCTCAGGGGGAATTTTACTCCCTCTTAGGAGCATCATAAAGGGAGTGCTCTTTCTTATGTATCCTACAGTAAGGTTTCTTGTAAACAAAGTACAATTGTAGCATACGTTGCTACCATAATTTACTTTCATAGCTCTTACTTTATTTCTGTAATAAACTTAGAGAAGTGGTGCAGAAAGGTAGATTTCTTTAAAAGCAGCAGTGTGGTAGCAATTTTCAAAGGGGGGTTTGTGGATGAGGTGATTAATGCACACGTGTGTCTTTGATTAAAGGCCTCGCTGAGATGAACGTGCAGCTTTCCTAAAGCGCCAAGGCAATTTGCACTGAATCATACTGAGTAAATTAGGTGAATTACTCAAGATCGAAGAATAGAGAGCTCAATGTTTCATTTATTATCTCTTCCAGATTCGTATCAAGTGTTGAACTAGCACCGCAGTGTTAAAGGTGTTACAGTAAATAGTTCAGCTATGAAGTATGATTAAAGCAGTAGTCAGTGCTCTGTCAACCATTAGATATTCATTTCTGAAGACTCTAGGCTAGTTACATAAAGTAAGAATACGGATTTGAGTTTTCATATTACCATCCCAGGCCCCTAGAGTCCTTGCTGACACTGGTGGCAGGAAGACTATTGAATTACCTTTAACTGTGTAACTGTTGTTAAAATATGAAATTGTTGGTTCTCTGAACCCTTTTAAGTTTGTTTGTTCTTTCCTTCATTCAGAAATAAGTGAAGGATAGGCATGGGGCCTCTTATGTTTACTGTGGTGTTAGTCATGGTTGAGGGATTGTTGTGTCGATTTTTTTCTTGGTAGATTTCGTTTAACATGTCACTTCTTTGGAATATTCCCCCTCCCCCGCCCCCATGTAGCAGTTTCCCTTATTAGTGCTTGTTAAAATGAGTAGGTTCTTTTCCACTCATGTTACAAATAAAATTCTGGTTGAGAGAACCCAAAAGCCATTTAATACATCACATTGATTGCTATAAACCTTTGTTGTTCTTGGGAGCAGATTATGGCACAGTTCTTTTTCAAACCACTTATTGTTTTACACTATTTGTTTCTATTTTATATTCTTTCATAGTGTGCTTACTTTATAACTTCTAAATGGTATTTTAGTTTGAAACTCCTCATTATTTTGTAGATAACCAAAGGAGATTCTGAGGACAAACTAACATATACTTATACCATTCAGGAGAGATGGCAGTTAGATGATATTCTGAGGAATGCTGCGGCTCTCAGTCCATTTAAGTGTGCAGCTCGGTAACTGAGTATAATTGAAATACTAAGCTTAATATGCTAGCAAAAACACTTCAGATCAAAGGCGGCATTACATGTATTTCTTAATGCCAAGTGTGCATTTTTCCAGGTGAAGAAAGTGTCTCATTATGTGACCTGTGTTTAACTATGTATACAGGTAAGGTACATACTTATATATTAGCATGTGTGTGACTCATTTTCCTAGATACTGTGTCACTAGTTGCTCCTTGCTTACAGTGGTCAATGTTTCAGGAATGCTATTCTAATTACGGTTGGCAATTTGAACAGAAGATAACGCCAAGGAAAACAATTCATGCTTTTAGCGGCAGTTCTGAGAGCTCCAGAAGCATAGAAATAGAGCAACAGGCCTGGAAACGGATGTACAGGAGGAGGCTTTTGTCGTTTTTATTGTATCTTTGGAGTGTTTCGTTCTGCAAACAATTTATGGTCTCTTCCCTCAGTCCCTGGCCCAGGTGTTTATAGCATATCGCTTAGTTACTTGAATAAAGTGAAAACAGTTTCATTCATTGATTTGTCGTCTTGAGCTTTGGGGTGAATGCATTCAAAATACTTGTTGGAAGTATTAACACAAAATATAATGGACGTGGATTTCCTTTGACATTTGAGTTTACTGTGTGAGTTATTATCAGGAAAAGGTGTTCCCAAACAGTGTGCGTTGATTACAGTGCGCAGCTTTGTGAACAATTGACGTGAGGAGATTGTCTCTTTACTTTCTTTACACAATTTCCTTTATAATAAAATCCCAGCTCCCCTCTCACTTACCTTCCCTCCCCAGAGGGGTTGATAACTTTGGTGTTACAAGAGAAAAGAGAAACCCAGCTCCTCAGACGGCAAACTCGCCGCTTTTGAATACATTCCAACTCTTAGCAACTCGAGTATAACTTCCCCTCGGTGTTTCTGAGACTTTAAATCTTTACACGAATAGGTAGCCTCATGTTTCTACTGCTGAGAAGCTAGTGAATTCGAACAGCTGACCTTGTAGTTAGTAGTATAATAACCCACTGTGCCATGAGAGCTCAGTTGAAAGTAAATTGTGTCTTGTTAGGTTGCTGCTCTGGTTTGGTTCTGACAAAAGAACAAACCACTTCCCCGCCCCGCCCCATGCCATCCCCACGGTTATGTTGGCGCTAATTGTTGCAACCACTGTATCAGTCCAGCTCCTTGAGTGTCTTGCACTTATTTACTAATCCTCTTTTTAAAAAAAAAAAACTTTATTGGGGGCTTATACAATTCTTATCACAATCCATGCATACATTCATTGTGTCAAGCACATGTGTACATTTGTTGCCCTAATTATTCTCAAAACATTTGCTTTCTACTTGAGCCCTTGGTATCAGCTCCTCATTTTCCCCTCCCTATAACCCCTCCTTTCATGAACCCTTGATAATTTGTAAATTGTTTTTATTTTGTCATGTCTTACACTTATATCTCCCTTCACCCACTTTTCTGTTGTTCGTCCCCCAGGGAGGGGGTTATATGTAGATCCTTGTAATTGGTTCACCCTTCTACCCCACCTTCCTTCCACCCTTGGTTATTGCCACTCACACCACTGGTCTTGAAGGGATCATCTGTCCTGGATTCCCTGTGTTTCCAGTTCCTATCTGTACCAGTGTACATCCTCTGGTCTTGCCAGATTTGTAAGGTAGAATTGGGATCATGATAGTTGGGGGGAGGAAGCATTTAAGAACTAGAGGAAAGTTGTATGTTTCATCGTTGCTACATTGCACCCTGACTGGCTCGTCTCCTCCCCGAGACTTTTCTGTAAGGGGATGTCCAGTTGCCTACAGATGGGCTTTGGGTCCCCACTTCACACTCCCCCTCATTCACAATATATGATTTTTTGTTCTTTGATTCCTGCTGCCTGATCGCTTTGTCACCTTGTGATCACAGAGGCTGGTGTGCTTCTTCCACGTGGGCTTTGTTGCTTCTGAGCTAGATGGCTGCTTGTTAACCTTCAAGCCTTTAAGACCCCAGATGCTATATCTTTTGATAACCGGGCACCATCACCTTTCTTCGCCACATTTTCTTATGCACCAACTTTGTCTTCGGCGACCATGTTAGGAAGGTGATCATCATGGAATACCAGTTTAATAGAACAAAGTGTTCTTGCATTAAGGGAGTACTTGAGTAGAAACCCAATGTCCATCTGCTTCCTTAATACTAAGCCTATAAATATATGTGCATAGATCTGTTTCCCTGTTATCATATATAAACATATTTACATATGTACATGCCTGTATTTAGACATCTATAAATGCCTTTTGTCTCCTAGTTCTTTCCTCTATTTCCTTTTACTCTCCTCTTGTCCCACACTCATGCTCAGCCTTCATTTGGGTTTCAGTAATTCTCCTAGGTTACATTGCCCTTGATAAGCCCTACCAGGCCTCTTACACCCTTCTCATCACTGATTTTGGATCACTTGTTCCTTTGTCCCTGGGTTTGTTAACACCACTTCCTTTCCCCCACCTCCCTTTCTCCCATGCCCTCCTGGTTCCATTGTTTTCTCCTCCAGATTGTTTATCCAGCCTATCTTATTTAAAGATAGACCTGCAGAGATAATAATATGCACAAAAACAAGACAGAGCATAACAAAGCAAGAAAAGAAAACAAAAAACCAATGACACACAAAAAAAGAGAAAGCCTGTAAATAGTTCAAAGTCTGTTTGTTGGTCTTTAGGAGTTAGAGTCTGATGGGGCACCAAGCCCTGGCCCCCCCCAAAGTCCATTTTTGGTATTCCCTGCGGACTTCCTTGCTCTGTTCTCCTTGCTGTTCTGTTGCACGCCCTTAGTGTTTTGCCTCAGTGTGGTGGGGTCAGGTCGTGTGCAATTCCCATACTGTGTCTCCAGTGTTGTCCCCTGTAGGGCTATGGGTCAGTGAGGGATGTTGTGTCTCATAGTGGGGCAGGCCATATGGTCCTTTCTGTGCATTGGCTGCTCTGAGCAGGGATATCATCCTTTAGGTTTGGTTGGCCAGGATGTGCTCCACTCTCTTCCCCCCACCCCCTTCATTTGCTCCTGTGTGCTCTGACCCTCTTATTTACTAATCATGATGTCCTTTTTCAGGGTCTGATATCTCCTGATGACATGTTCAATGTTTTACCATCCTTGCTTCTAAAGAAGACCATTCTGGTGTACTTCTTCCAAGACAAATTTGTTTGTTCTTCTGAAAGAATACTTTCAATATTCTCTGCCAGCACTGCAATTCAAATGCATTGATTCCTCTTCTGTCTTCCTTTTTCACCGTCCAATTTCACGATTGTGAGCAATGGGAAATTGCATGTCTTGTGTTGGCCTTACCGTAGCTCAAAGGGGCTTCCTTTCTCCTCAGCACTTTAAAGGCATTTTGTGCAACACGTTTGCCCAATTACGGATGTTGTTTGATTTCTTAACTGCTACTTCCATGAATGTTGGGGTTCTAAGCAAAATGAAATTCTATCTGTTCTCTGTCATGATAGTGTCTATTAGTCCAGTTGTGAGAGTTTTGTTTTCTTTCCATTGAATTGCACCTGGTACTGAAGGCTGCAGTCTGTGTTCTTCATTAGCAATTAGTTGAAATCCTCCTTGCTTTCTGTAAACAAGGTTGTGTCATCTGCATATTTCAGGTTGTTAATGCTTCTGTTGTTTGTTTTATTGCATTTTTGGAAGTACCAGCAAAGAAAAAGGAGAGAAAGACCTGAATCTTATGAATACTTCACCGGTTGCCAGTATGTGGAGTGGTAGAGATACGAGAACTGTGGAAGAGAATGTGTCAAGACAACGGGAACTTTAATCTTGAATAGCCGTTTCCCACCATATAAGTGTTAAGTTTTATAGGACAAGGTTTCAAAGAGTTCGTGTAAAAATGCAATTGAAAGATACTGGCATTTTCCCCAAAATTTAAAAAAGTCCCTTTGTGTGGTACAAGGAGCGCCAGTGGTTCAGTGGGCTGGGGTGCAGGCTGCTAGCAAAGCCAGCAGTTCAGAATCACCAGCCCGCTGGGGGTAAATATGTGGATTTCTTCTCTGGTAAGGAGTTAGATTATAAATTATATAATCCAAAGCTGAATGAGGGAATAGGATCAGAGCTAAAATTGTCTGATTCTGATGTGCAGAAAGCTTTGGATGACAGTGGTAGCCTGTCAGGGGAAACCAGTCCCTAACACACCATTTCAGGTCCAGTAGGCACAATTGTACAGTGATAATAAGTAAAGGTCATAGTAAAATTATAGAGAGCATGAGAGATAGAAGGAAGTATTGAAATAAATGGAGTCAGACACAAGTCATGGTAGCATGCTCACCTCAGCCCTGCTTGGTGGTCCACGTGGAGGGAGAGAGAGAGTTTTATGCTAGCCCAGGCTTTTTATATTCTCCGGGGACATGCAAGCCCCCTAATTACAGGTGAGGACAAACATCACAGGAAGGGCTTGTGCTATAGGTAATGAGAGGGGGTGGTCTAGGGACATACATGCAATAGGGAGAGGAGGGATTGGGGGCATACATGTGACAAGATGGTCGGATCCTAGATTTAGGATGATAACTTTGAATGTCACAGAGCCAGTTTGGCCTGTTTCCTGGCTCAACTGATGGAGAGACCATTATTGGTAGGGTATGAACACTTGGTCGCAGGCCTCAGGGAGAAAAAGTTTATTGTCCCCCACAGCAGGGAGCAAGGCCTACCCTGTAGTCTGGTGACTAACTGCCCTAGGGAGGATGTCTGTAAGCATCTGACCTCCCCCCACAGTAGCCCAAAATACGTTTGCGAGATCTACACAGGAAATAAGCCTACTGTGATTTCCCCCTAGCCATAACTGAGGGATGGGAACACCAAGCAGAGCATTGGAGAGATGACAGTAGTAGATTGAAATGACTAACCTGACTTGAACAGTTAAAACCTTGTCACTTGATCATCTGCCCTCTGATATACTTTTAGCTTCATCTGGTTTTCAATATTTTCTGTGGTTTATTATTTTGTTATATTGCGGTTTATTTCTAATGCACTTTGTCATTATGGGTAGCCTTCTAGAATCTTCGTTACGTGCTTTTCTAGTTTTCAGTTATATGACACCCAGCATTGATGAGCCTATGGAGACAACAGAAAGAATAAGGGTGCCCGGGGATACAGCGGGGGGTGGGGTGGGGAAGGGGCGGGAGCTGGTATCAATTGGTTCAAAACTGAAGAAAGTACTTTGAAACTGAGGTAGAAATTGTACAATACTGTTTGATGTGATTGAACTATGCGATGCTATGATGGCTGGATTAGCTCCTAATAAAATCGTTTGGGGCAGGGCCAAAAGAAGCACAGAGCCAGTTTTCAGTTGACAGGCTCTGGGAGTTGGAATTGACTCCATGGCAGGGACTTTGCTTTTTAGGAGTAATAACAGTGCTATGTTACTAAAGAATACAATGTGAGGTGAATGACACTGATATTTTTTTACATCTCTGTAGTGTCTGGAGCAATAGATGGCGGCAAGCTCTCTCGTCAGCTCTTAAGCCACCACGGCAAGTTGTATAGGTTGACGTATATAAAGTATACAGACATCTGGCTCACACAGATATTTAATTGGAATAGGAGAAATTGCTTCCATAGTCTTTTCAGATGATTAAGTATATTTTGTATAATCTTTGATACAGCACCGAAATCCAGCAAGCCCATTGCCATCAAGTCTGTTCTGGCTCCTAGTAACTCAGAGGACACAGTTGTGGGGTTCCCAAGGTTGTAAATCACAGTTAAGGTTCATTGTGCCAACCTGGCCGATTAACACGCGTGGGGTTAATAGAAGGGCAGAGGGGTAAATGGCTTGGTGAGCCTCGCCTTCTTAGTTCTTGGGTCTCTTGCTCTCTGATGGTCGGACCAGGATGCAGCTGCCTTAGCCAGTTCCCTGCTTCACCTAGCAAGGCTCACTTCCTGTGCGAGACGTCCCTGAGGAGAAGTCACATGGACCTAACTTGATGCCTGGGTGGTGGTGAAGACTCATGGAGACCCCTGCCAATGCTGAGATACTTACACTGCCACTGCATTCAAAGACTTTCTGCCCACCGGCCTGTGATCCTCCTGCATTCCGCGTCATTGTGTGTGTGTGTGTGTTGTGAGTTTGAGGAGGACTTTGTAAATCATTGTTGGGCATATGGGCTAAGTCAGACTTTTGGACTGGATTGGGTTGGGATGCTTTCTGAATGTATACTTACCCTATATATAAAACTTGTATACATATATGAGTTTCTGTGGACTTGTTTCTCTAGTTTACCTAGATTAACACATTATAGTACAAGGAGTGGGGTCCAAACCCAACTTTCCTGGAATCTCTGGTGGATTTGAACTGCTGGCCTTTGCTTAGCAACTGAAATAGGGCTCCTAACACCGCATGTGTGAGTTTCTGAAAGGTTGGCTGCAGTAATAAATCTGAAACGTGAACAATGCACTAGTACATACTGTATTGAATTAAAGTCCTTAGATCCATCTTGCACTTTGAGTAATTTTCCTCTGGAAAAACACTGATTTTCCTGAGTTATACAGGTCATTTAAATGCTGACACATTTTATCATGCACTACAAAAAATAACATTAGCAAAAATTCACATCTGTTAATGTCACTCAGCGCTCTCAAGAGAAAAGCCTAAGTGGTGGGAAGCTGTCGGGCTGTCATGGCACACAGAGGGTTTCCAAAGCTTGAAAGCTTGGATTTGACCTCTGCCCCTCCAAAACTTGCTGCTAGTTTTCTCTGAACTATTAATTCAGTTTCCTTGGAAAAGGCCCTGCGGTCAGGGATGGGGTAATGTGAGATACTCAGATGCTGTGCCTGGTGGCAGACGGCTGATCTTGGCAGTATTTGTTCTGTGTGTGCACGTGTATTGGCCCATTTTTTACTCCCATCCTTGCTTTCAGGGGCTCTAGCCTTCGTGAAAGCCACCGTAGAGCATCTTGTGCTCTGTTCCTTCACCCTTTTCTCTCCTGTCCTCCTGAAATAGATCTCTCCCTCCTCCTCTTTCTGTTTGTTCTTTTCCGCCTCCATACCATAGGTGCCCTGGGATCCCGGGCAGATGTGCAGAGGATGCTAGTCGTTAAAGGAATTGTTTGCATAGTAACCCAAGTATCATTATAAAGGTCTTTACCGGTTTAAATGTTATATCTTAGTGTAGAAACCTTTTGTAGATAATGAGCAAGAGTTTGCATTTTTTTTCATTTGAGCTTTTTGCTATGGCATAGTTTTCTTTGAATTTTTATTTGTATTTCACATATACTGTAAAATCCTACATTTTTATTATCCATTTTTATGGGATCTCTGTGCAGTATAGCAGTTCCTGGGTGAAACCAACAGTGGCGTACAAGCTGTTAACCGAAATAGTCGTTCAAATCCATCCAGAGTTTCCTTGGAAGAAAGGCGTAGAGATCTGCCTTTCTCAATGGTCCTCATCTTCAAGACCCCTGGAGCCCAGTTCTGCACCGCAGCACGCAGACTTGCTGTGGATTGACATGGACTCTATAGCACCACATTTGGTTTTCTGATGGCATATCAGAATGGCGGCAAATGTCTCTTGTACTTGAGACATGTTGTCAAGCAGGACCTGTCCCTAGCGAAGGCCATCATGCTTGGCAAACCGGAAGGTCAGCAATGAAAGACGTTCCTCAAGGAGATGAATTGGCACGGTTGCTACGACACTGGGCTGAAGCATGGGAGCTATTGTGAGGTTGGGGTAAGACCAGCCGCCTTGTTTTTTGTCTGCAGGGTTGCTAAACGTTGGAGCTGACTCACATAGCAGGAACAATTTTTGTTTGGTTGGTTCTAAGCCTCAAGCAAGTATCAGCCTCTCAGGCGAAACACGTTCTGTAGGATATTTATGAAAGGAATCCTAGTGGCACAGTGTTAGACACCTGGTTGATAACTGAACAGTTGTCAGAGGATATTTATAATGTTTTTCTCACCTTTCTAAATTTTGAGAGGGACATTTGCAAAATAACTTAGCAGTGTATATTTTAAGAGCCAAGGAGATGACTATGTTTTGATCCTCTTGGAAGAGTTAATTGAAGGAAGAATCAAGGTGCTTCTTTTGAATTCAACATAATCATATTTTATCAAATGCTTTGAAATGCTAAATCAGGTAATCCTAACTTCAAAATATTTTTGTGTCTTCCAGATTATTGCTCAGTGGTAACAATTGTGGACCAGACAAATATAAAATTAACTTGCATGCTTTTTAGTGGAAATTATGAAGCCCTTCCAATAATTTATAAAAATGGAGATATCGTTCGCTTCCACAGGCTAAAGGTATAATTCATACTGTCTAAAATTTGTATTTTGAAGAGAGCTCTTTGTTCATAAAATCTTGTTAGCACTAATTATATGGTTGCTTTGTTAGAACATGACATCAAATGTTTCAGGAGGGTTCAGAAAAAAAATGTAACTAGTAGACTAAATAATTTATAGTGGGAAACCTAGTAATTTGACCAAACTGCCTGTCAAACCTCAACCCAAAATTAAACTCACAGCCATCAAGTCAATTCCAACTCATCAGACAGAGTAGGCCTGTTTAAAGGACTCCCAAGACTGTGCTCCTATACAGAGGGAGCCGCGGTGTGTTTATCCCATAGCGTGGCTGCTCACCTCTGAACTGCCGCTCCCTCAGGACGGGGTAGCAGCCAACATTTCCCTCACTGGGCCACCAGCGCTCCTCCTAAGAAAATATTAATTGTTATGATTCAGGCTTCATTTTTCTACTTCCTTCCAAGTATAGATTGATGCTTTAAAATATTTTCCAGATTAAGCTTGAATAAAAAAATCCTAAGGATGACCAAATGTAGAAGAATGGAGATCACCATCTTTCCTCTTTGATCTATTAGTTCAAGCAATGTGAAAATATTGAGACATACTCGATTTTGACCTGACCTAAAATCTAAAACTTGCTATAAGGAATGTAAGAATGCACCTTTACTAACTAGTTAACGTTTGGCTCTGGTATTGCTTTACTTCGCTTTTTGTTGTTGTTGTTCAGGAATAGAAAAACAACATGAGGGCCATCTGGCCTCCTCTGGCTCCCATGCTGATTGCCACAGGCAGAGGTTAGCTATGAGGTCACCTTCCTTCCATCAGTCACCACCCCCCAGCACTCTCTACGTTTCAGCTGGGTTCTATAATTCCTTGCAATTGCCACACATAACTTACAGATGATGCTCACAATTATGGGGTTTATTAGGGAAGTAAAACCAGCAAACCCAGCTCCTCCAATTAAATGCCTTGAAACACCCCACTCCATAAGCCAGCCGCTTGCCCAAAAGCACTCAGCTCTACTTGCTCTGTGGGCTGAGAAGTCCACTTCGCTGGCTGCTGGTTCTGCTGGTTCTTGTCCTCTCGTGTCACAGCTGTCTCCTGGATCAAGTAGGTTCCGTGTGCAGGAAGCTCTGGGTCCAAAAGACATGCTCTCCTGACTTCTCTCTCTCTGCTGATGAGATTTGCCCCCTTCTTGCTTCTGAAATGGCCCATATTATACCTGGCAGGATGGTAATCACAATTAACCCTGTTAATCACTCACAGCAGAACCATATGCAAGAGTATCTTTCTCCACCTTCTTAACTAGTCCGTCAGGAATACAAAGCTTGCTTGCTGGGTGTAACAAAGACGAGGGCAAATTCACCGCAACTTTTATTAAACTTGATGGAAATCACTGCCTATGACAGCTTTTAAACATGTTGATACTTTCCAGCCCTTAAAGTAAACATTTCTCTCTCGTTTTGTCTTCTTGTTTACATGAAGACTTGTGTTCTCTTTGCTGCCCTTTTTATCCATGATGCTTCTGATGACGTGTGCCCCTCGTGGGCTATGTGCTGCTCTGCAAGCCAATGGCACGAGAGTTCCAGAAAGTTCCAGAGGGGCATTGCTCCTCTTACCTGTTCGTCCTGTTTCCTCTGAGCAGAAGGACAGCCGGACAACCATGGAAAGATGAAAAGAGAAAGAGAACTAATGATCTCATTGCAGCTTACCCAAACTTTCAAAAGTTGCCTACTTTCTTTCACGCTGACATTTTCTATTGGAGTCATATTCATACAATATACATTGCCATCCTTATATATTTTATTACTGTTCTTGTTTAATTGAAATTAAATATTCGTGCAAAAATTGTACTCATTCAGCTTGCTGATCATATTCCTTGTAATTGCTGGATCGTATTCCATTGTGTCAGTGCACCAGAATTTATTTATTGTATTGCTGTTGGGCATGTGGCAGTTTCTAGTCTGTTGTTACAAAGTGGCATCCAACAAGCTGTGACTTGTAATGACCCTGTGCAATGCAAGCAGAACAAAACCGTTTCTGGTCTTGGATCTCTCAAGTTATGTTCTGTTTGAGTCCGTCCTTGTGTCACTCTGTCAGTCCATCTCTTTGAAAGTCCTCCTCTGTTTTGGGTGATTCTTCACGAAGCATAGTCTCTTTCTCCAGGAACTAGTCTTTCCTGATAGCATGCATAAAATATGCCAGACGAAGTCTTATCATGTCTGAGCATCTTGCTGTGTTCTTCCAATACCTCATTCATCTTCTGGAGGTCCATGAAATATTTCGTTTTATTCACCAACACCCTAACTCACAGATATCAATTCTTCTTTGGCCTTCCTTGTTTATTTTTTCAGCCTCAGCTTGCACATGAGACAATAGAAAATACTGTGGCTTCGATCAGGTGCCTCTTCCTCCTCAAAGTGACATCTTTGCTATTTAACGTTTTTTCACTGCTGCCATCTGCATTGATTGTGGATTAAAAGAAAATGAAAAATTCTTGGCAACTTCAATTATTTCTCTGCATGTTTCTTATTGATCCAGTGTGAAGATTTTTCCTTTTTGTATGTTGATGTCTAATCCATATTGAACATTCTGATTTGATCTTTATCAGTAATTGCTTCAAGTTCTCTTCACTTTCAGCAAGCAATTTCTTACCTGCAGGTGACGCATTGCTAATGAGCCTTCCTGCAGTCCTGAAACAGTCTTCTTCATATGGCCCAGTGTCTCAGATTATTTTGCTCAGTTTAAGATTGAATAACTGTTGTAAAAGGTCACCACCCTGACATACCGTTCCTGAATCTAAAACACACCATATTTACTTGTTTAATTTCAAAGGCATCCTCTGCATCTATGTCCATTTCCCACCTGAGCACAATGAAGTGTTTTTGAACTATGGAACCCACTCTATGATTTGTTATGATCCACACAGTCGGATACATTTGTATAGTCAGTAAAACACAGGTAAACAATTGTTTGTATTTTCTGCTTTTAACCAAGATCCATCTAACATCAGCCACGAGATTTGCCCTTCGGAATGATCTGGTTTGAATTTCAGGCGGTTTCTGGTTGCAGTGCAGTCAATTATGTATGGCTCTGCCAGCCTTCGTTATTCTCTGTGACTCCCCCAAATGACTTCTTCCTAATGGGGCTGGATAAGAAGTGTAGGCGTGTACTGATTGTATTATATCACTCAGCTGTGAGATACTGCCATTCTGCTGGGTATAAAGTAAACCTCTCAGAAGCAGGGGATAGGAGAATGGAGAGCATCTTTTGGATTCTGCATCTGGTATGCCTCTCTGCCTGACCTCTAAGGGAGCCCAGATGGCGTAGTGGTTATGCATCAGGTAGCTAACTGTAAGGCCAACAGTTAGAAACCACCAACTACCTCAAGGGAGACAGATGGGGCTTTCTACTCCCATAAAGATTATACCTTACAGTGATAAGTGAAATGTGAAAATTAGGGTTGATAAGATCAATGAATCTTATCAATGAATACACGACCTAGCTTGTTTAAAAAAATAATGAGAAGTGTAGTATTTTTCTGTGTACTTGTTCCAATAACATTTTATAATGTCATATGCTAAGTCAGCGGTTCTCAACCTGTGGGTCACGACCCCTTATGTTCAATTTGTAACAGTGAAAAATATATCTTGCTTATCAGGTATTTACAACTCACAATTTAGCAAAATTACAGTTAAGAAGTAGCAAGGAAAATAATTTTGTGGTTGGGGGTCACCAGAACATGAGGAACTGTATTACAGGGTCGCGGCATTAGGAAGATTGAGAACCACTGTGCTAAGTGAAAGACGTACTCTTTTAATCTTTTGGAAAATTTTTTCTTGCATTTTATTCCGTTCTTGGGTTTGGCATCAGTAAACTGCTTTGCTTTTGGGGTGTTTCCCACTGCTTTCCTTAGATCCAGGTGTATAAGAATGAGGCGCAGGGCATCACCAGCTCCGGCTTTGCATCCTTGACGTTTGAGGGGACTTTGGGTGCTCCTATTATACCTCGTACTTCAAGCAAGTATTTCAACTTCACCACCGAGGACCACAAGATGGTCGAAGCCTTACGTGTTTGGGCATCTAATCACCTCCCACCTTCTTCATCGCTACTGCAATTGTGCGATGTGCAACCAATGCAGTATTTTGACTTGACTTGTCAGCTTTTGGGGAAAGCAGAAGTGGATGGAACATCGTTTCTTCTGAAGGTAGGTAGAGATATATGTTGAACTTGCAAGTTGAAAGCATCAACTATGCATCTGCAAAGAGATAATACTTTAGGATTTGAATAAATAAGTGTGCTTTATTTTAAGGACTTAATATTTAGCTTACAATTTTCGTGAGCCTGGGCAAACCTACAGCTCTAATTTTGCACTTTTTCCACCACTCTCCTTCTGGAAGAGTGTGAGTTCAGTAGTATAAGGATAGGGTGGCTTATGCTTTGCCTGTTTGTGTTTTTCCTCATTTGATGCTAAGGAAAGACGCCCACTGCTGCTGCGTAGTGTTGACATTCCGAGGGCTTCCTCCTGCCTCCCTCGGGGAGCCCTGCCCGCCTTCACATTCAATCTCTTCTTGTTCTTTTTATGTTTTTAAATCAGCAGGATAAAGAAGGTAAAGTAAGACCTGCCTTGTTTTTTTATTCCAACCCCACTTTAGCTCATCAGTTGCTTCTGGAAGAGACAGTTGTCAGGTATCACCCTCTTTTGCCCATGCTAGGAGGATGCATTTGAGCAAACACTGCTTTTAATCCTGCTCCCTGAGACGCTGGAGGCACAGGGCAAGAAAGAAGAGTGGTAGTCTCTTTACCTCTTGCCCTTCTTAAATAACAATGGGATCTTCGAAGAAAAGATGGAATGTTGAAGTTGGAAACATCACATTTCTATGTAATGCATAATATAAAATAACTTAAGTAAATCAAGTATGAAAAAATGGGAGCTAAAGCAATATAAAATCATCCACAGTTAAAAAGACTTTGAAAAAAAGAGGACCTGATGCAAGGGGCTTAAGTGGAGAGCAAATGCCTTGAGAATGATTAGGGCAGGGAATGTGTGGATGTGCTTTATACAATTGATGTATGTATATGTATGGATTGTGGTAAGAGTTGTTGGAGTCCCTAATAAAATGTAAAAGAAGAAAAGAGAAAAAAAATGATTAGGGCAAAGACTGTACAGATGTGCTTTATACAATTGATGTATGTATATGTATGAACTGTGAAAAGAATTGTATCAGCCCCAATAAATTGTTAAAAAAAATAAATAAATGCAAAAAAGCTACATCAAAAAAAAGACTTTGAGCTTCCAATGAACATGCTCTGCCCAGTGCGATGTACCGAATAAATGAACATGCGCGCCTGCAGCGAGCGCACTGGAGAATGACAGTGAGAAGGCCCCTCTTGAGCAGCAGCATGTATTTTCTTATATAAATTTCGTTGGGAAATTCTTTAATTTTGAGTTCACATCTACCACTTTTACTGGACGTGAATGCATGCACTTTCTCTCAAAAGCTACACAACATATACCTTCATCCCTGTCTTACAGGTAACCTTCTCAGATCAGTGAAATCTGTTCTCATGTCACTGTTACTTTAAATATAAAATGTTGAAATGAATGTAAAAATTAAACTAGGAGAGCTTCTTAAAGGGTAGTGAGGGAGTGGGTGAAGGGTAAGCTATTGAGGGGCTTTGATTAATAGTTTAAGCTGTTGAATACAAAATCAATGATCTGAAATGTAAACACCCACCTCATTTACAATGAAAATGTATTACATAATTGCTGCAGATAATTTGCATATAATTAATTACCTGTATATTACAGTCGCACACTTTTTTATTTTTTATTTATTTATTTTTTAAATTTTAACAATTTATTGGGGCTCATACAATTCTTATCACAGTTCATACATATACATACATCAATTGTATAAAGCACATCTGTACAGTCTTTGCCCTAATCATTTTTTCTCCTCTTTTCTTTTTTTACATTTTATTAGGGACCCATACAACTCTTATCACCATCCATACATATACATACATCAATTGTATAAAGCACATCCATACATTCCCTGCCCCAATCATTCTCAAGGCATTTGCTCTCCACTTAAGCCCCTTACATCAGGTACTTTTTTTATTTTTTAGCAACAGTAGTTTTTAAAAATGACCCTTAAACTTTTTTCTGTCCCCATGCGGCAGGTATGGGATGGCACCCGGACACCATTTCCATCTTGGAGGGTCTTAATCCGTGACCTTCTTCTAGAAGGGGATCTAAGTCACCTCCGGCGCCTCCACAATCTGGTGGTCGACATTTTGGTCTATGACAACCATGTCCGAGTGGCAAAATCTCTGAAGGTGATAATGAGTAGCAAGTATATTTACTATTTCTTACCAATGTGAGGATTAATTGAATTGCATGATATTCATAGTCTGGAAATCTACTTCAAAGAGGTTTTTCTCTATTCTCTACCCTATAAAATGTGTGTATTAAAAGATAATTTAATTCTTAATGGATTGAACAACTTGAGTTAAAGAACAATTCCTGAATGTCTTAATTCATGCACAGTTTTACAGACATAAAAATAGTAAACATTTTCTCATATACATTGTCTTAAAACAACAAAGGTTATAGAAATAGTGTAAATGTATACGTTAAGCTCTGCTAGTTGGTTTGATAGAGTTTGACCACTGACTGTTCTCAGGAGTGTTAAGAAATTGTTACACCATCTCTGATGTTTATTTTAAATTGGGTGTGTTTATGAAGTGTGTAGTTTATAGAATTTGCTCACTGTTTTTGAGAGATTTTTACATGAAAGCTTGTTGTTTAGATATACTATTTTTTCCTAGTAATAGCTGAAAGCTTAGTGAGTATTTTCTTCTTCATGAGTTGTATCTTTTATTTGTAAGTATACTTTCTAGAAAGTAGTGGCACCATAAATTAATAATAATAATGAGTACCATTTTTTTAAGAATTTCATATTTATGCGGCACTATTCTGTGCAATACAGAGCCCTGGTGGGGCTAAGGGTTAGACGTTTAGCTATCCAAACCCACTGTGGTAGAAAATGAGGCTTCCTGCTCCCATAAAGATATATTGTCTGGGAAACACCATCCACGAGGACGTGAATTGGAAAGGAGCCCTGGTCACGTAGTGAGTGGGTTGGTTACACGTTGAGCTGCCAACTCCAAGGTCCGCAGCTTGAAACCACTAGGCACTCTGGGAGAAAGACAAGGCTTTTGACTCTCGGGGACAGTTTGACCCAGGATTGCTAGGGCTTGGAGCGGACGCAGTGTCAGTGAGCATTCGAGCTGCTCTTGGGGAGAAGGACTTCTCCCTTAAGGACTTGCAGCCTTACAAACCGAGAGAGGCGGTTCTGCTCGTGATGCGAATCCACTCCATTGCAGAGGGTTTTGTTGCTCTGTAGGAGTTGGAGTCACTGCTGTGGTGGAGTTGATTTGGGGAGGTATTTTCTGCAACAAGTGCTATCATTGTCCCCACTTTTCAAGTGAGAAAGCAGAGACACTTAGAAAAATAAGCAAATTGCCAAGATTGTATAGCTAGTAAAACGAGGGCAGTGTTTGAATCTACAGTTTGTTTTTAGGGCGAGACCTCTTTCGCACTAAAAGGAATAGTTTTCTCTATTGAAATGTCTCGTCTCTCTGACTGTGTGAGGAAGTTAGGAGGGCGCAGCAGTGGTTCACCGAAACTTTTTACATGTGAATTGTTCTGCCCATCTTCCCTTTGTTGCTGCCTCTGAGAAGGACGGGTTCCCAGTGCTCATTGTGCTACAAAGAAGGCCATGCAATTTAAATCAATAAGTTAGGCTAAAGCCAGAGCCAAGAAGTAGTCCCAGCCCCCTGCTGTCCGTTATAACACACACTCGTTCATAGACTGATGTGTCAAAGAAAGTCGATTATGGAAAACATATCCTGATGCTTTTCCTCCTAAAATGCTGTATCAATGTTGATTTGTTCATTTTTAAACTAAGACTGATACAGTTCATGCTGGTTTTTTTCCAGTTAGAGATCTTACCTGAATTTACATATTAGATTCACCTCAGTTACACGACCTTCACACTGACTTCCACAGTTCATTGCTTTCTTTTGTCCATGGTGTCCCCATAGCCTTTTCTATTCCTGCTCTGTTCCCACGTTCCCTGTCCATGTTCTGCCGAGCCTCAAGCGCAGTGCTTTGTACAGAATAGGGGAGTCGGTTATCTCTGCCGCAGAAGGATCAGTAAGTCCTGTGCACTTTCCCTGGTGTTTCGGCTCTCTGGTAGGCCCTTTGTGTCCTGTCCACTAGAGGGTGAAATGCACACACATAAATAAAATGTGTGGTCTTTGATTCTCCAGAAATAGCATCCATCATGGCATTACCAGGGGGCTTCAAAAGTTCATGGGAGATGGAATGAAAAGCTAATGAAAAATTGTCAGGAACTTCTTGAAGCCCTTACCTCTGTCTGCAATACAGTGTAAAAATGACAAGGATTTTAATTTTTAAATATGTAAGCAAGTATAGCTTTAACTCTTACTTAATGTCTGATGACATCACATATATTTGTTTTCAGAGTCAGATGTCACTGTTGGAAATGAAAGTTCATCAGTACTGTAGGCAATTGCTTAAAAGTGCATTTTGTACCAAACTATGTGGTGCTAGTTCAACAGAATTTTGTATTGTATCAGATCTGGGGGGAAAAGTAGGGGAGTTATGCCAATTATAAAGTTGAATACAATGTATGTCATTGAAACCTTTTATGCCTAAATCACCCTTAACATTTTCTTATCCAGCTTTAAAAATAGCATGCTATTTACTAAATATTTTACATAGCCACATATACAGACATACTTCAAACCTTTTGTCAATACTCAAAAGCCATGCTTTAAAGTACCCGGTGTTATCCTGACACAATTAAAATAATTATGGGAGACACATGGTCATATTATGTTTGGGATGTCACTGGCCCAAAAGCTGTAGTTTGATTTACTACTCTGAAACATACACAGGAAGTTACAAATAGCGAACCACGGAAGGTGGTCTTGTTAGTGTCTATGGAGTACTTTTGAGTATTTCCTAAAGGGATAGTGGTTTCTTAATTGTTAGATTTGGTTTTTATTTATATGCTTTTTGGGACATGTGTGTGTGTGTACTGAAACCATATTTAAAGTTGTTTATGGTTATCACTCCCTCATTCCCTCCTTGGAATCTGATGACTGCCAACAAGTAGTGTCTGTTATTCTGATTTATTTTTGTTATGTATTGAGCCACATTTGAAGGGAAAAAATGCAATGCTGCCTCCAGAAGGAAGTTCTAGAAATAACAATTTGTTGTCTTTTCTCTGCAGTTGCTTTAAAGAAATAAATCCTGCCTTGACTTCTAATTTTATTTTGAAATGCAGTCATCTAAATTTAACATTTCCAAATGTTTTTGCTATATTTATTTCATATATATATATATATATATATATTTGCTTTACAAAGCAGATCAGTTTTTCACTTTAGCTATTGGGACTTGATTGTTTCATCTCATCGACTGCAGTCCCCACAATGAAACCTGCCTTACCCCACTTCCTTCCTGAGTGTTGGTTCCATCTCTTCTTCCTTTCTCACCCTCTGAACGGTGTCCTTGGGTAACTGCTCCTCTGGGTATTTTAATAGAGGTGGATATAAGAAATCTTCTCTGTTTCTCAGCCTCTCTTTATCCCAGGTGTGGGCATGTACACCCATGTTTACTATGCTGTTAGTTGTTTTTTTCATACACCCAAAAAGTGTGTGTAGTATATTTGTCACTCAGTAATTTCCCTTTCCCTCTGACGTTTTAATGATTATCCACCTTGATGCATGTGTCTTTGAATTAACATCATTTTAATTATTTTTATTTACACATACTATTTGAAAAGGAAAGCCTCCTTAATTCTTCAGCATTTACTTAATTGTTTTTATATGACTATTAAAAGCAACTTCCAAATTCCATAAAAGAGCCTGGGATTTTGAGCCAATTAAATGTAAAGATTAATTCTGGGGATATTATTTTTGTATAATATTACATATTTAAATATAAAATAAATTATTTTTAATGTAGTTACTGTCTTCAACTTGGGGGCTTCTCTCAGTCTTTGCTGATTATATAATTATACTGTATGCATATACTAAGTGTATTTTTTAAAGAAATCTCTAATAAGCATATAAAAAGTCAGAGAAAAATAAGTAGAAATGGGAATTTTCGTTACTTTAATCCATGACCCTGCTTTGTAAATTGTGAGGAAAATGAGGTTTGTCCTCGCCTCCTTGCTTCTTGGGTCTTCCTCCTGTGCTGGCCTCTCCCTGGCTGTTCAGATGTGATGTCCTGAGTGCAAGGTCACAGCACGTGCAGAATGCTCTCCCCTCTGTGCACAGCTCCATCATTGCAGGAAGATAATACCTTGGGGGATTAAGGACTAGTATCTAGGAGTGAGACTCTTACTCCCCCATGTGTCTCCTCTACTAGGTCTAGAAGGTAATAAAAAATATAATTTAAGAGAAACGACAAAAAGCAGAAGTAGAAGGTTGCTTTATGCCATTGTCTCCCCTCTTCTTTTCTCTAGCACACAGCCTCCCACTGTTACCCTGTCCTGAGTCCTAGCGAAGGGAGGGAGCGATGCTGCCGCAGTCATCCAGCCCCCAGCAGTTGTTTATGCCAGTAACGTTCCTAACTGGTGACGCATTGATCAGGGTTTCTCCCTATAAATACATTCTCAACATGTGACTTAGCCTACCTGGCTCCTTTTGGGTAAATAGCGACTCTTTAAAATAACATTCCACATTTTCCTCATTGGAAGAGTTTTACAGTAGAAGAAAGTCTCTATAATGTTGGTTTTTTTTTTGTAGGACTTTTGGCAAATCATCACAGGTTGGCTATAGAATATTTGTACTGTGTGACGAAAATAGAATGATTACAGAATCTAGTCAGTGAAATCAGGTCATGTAGGCTGATCAAGTCAGGCTGACGGAGTAAATCTTTCATTGGTTTCCCTGTGGTGCTGCAGACACACGCGCTTCCCTTCATGAGGGTTTTCCTCGCATCGGTGGTGTGGGATAGACAGGTGCTTGTTACTTTGAAGTACATCTAGTACATGAAACAAACCCATTTCCAGTGTGCCCCTACTGAGGGTGTTTAGGGATTATACTTACCTAAACCTTAAATTAGTTCAAATGAGTGAAACCTTAAGCAAATAGAGGGTGTAAGTCCTATGTAGGTGACTGTTTATAAGCCATTTATCTTTGCTAAACTGCAATATTTCTTTTTCACATTTTATAATGTCACAAATGGAACTAAGTCTTACAGTGGAAAAGATTTAGATAAAACCAAAAAACTAAACTCCGTGCCATTGAAGTCCATTGCTGGCGAGCTTATAGGACAGGGTAGAAGTGCCTCTGTACATTTCCAAGAACAAATAACATACTGGACTCGAACCACTGACCTGGCAGTTAGCAGCTCACTGCGTAACCCACTTTGACTCCAGGGAACTTGGACAGGGAGGGATTTTGTGTTCATGGGCTGATACTCAGTTTTTGAACATTGGTGTGATGTACTCTGTAGTCTTTGTTCTTTATAATGCGTCCATGTGCCTGCCTAACAGTTGTGAAATATTTTTAATTTCAGGAAATAATGTTTTTTCCCCCATTTTAAAGATAATTATCTCTCTTTAGATTGGAAGCTACCTTAGGATTTATAGCCTTCATACCAAACTTCAATCAGTGAATTCAGAGACTCAGTCAACATTATTAGCCCTGGAGTTTCACCTCCATGGAGGTACCAGCTATGGTCGGGGAATCAGAGTCTTGCCGGAAAGTAACTCGGATGTGGAGCAACTGAAAAAGTAAGCAGGTTGTCTACCAGTGGAGAGAATGTCAATGGGGTATTTATGATGCTGTGTGATTCAAGACTGTAGTGTTCCTCTTGGGAGGTTGTGGGGGTGATGGGGTGTGTGATAGTTCTTTGTACTTGATCCTTATACCTTTCAGGGTTGTTATCTCTAATTTTTAATAGATGGTCCAGATCAAACAGAAACTAAGTAATTTTTGGTTCTGATAGTAAGTAGCAGAGCCAAGTCAATGCTTCACAAGGTAGGTGATACTGCCTAGTGGGAGAGTGATAGATTTTAATACTGAGTAGTTTGGTTTTTTGGGTTGTTTTCTTTTTCCCCTGAGAAGGAGGTGGTAGGTCAAATAAGTTTCGGTCTAAGTTATCCAGGAAACGTGTTTTGAAAACTGGATACATATGTAGAATTCCCAAAATACTTCTTCCTTATTCCCATAACAGTCTCCAAATTTCCCAAAGTGCCTGCTTCAGAATACACAGGTAACAAATGTTTTAGAGTATCACATTTTTCAGATTTTCTGATATATCCAGCAAGTCAAATCATCTTCCAAACCCTGCTGTATATACAGTCTTGTTTCTGAAGTTTTCCTAGCGGGAAATGTGTGCAGAAACGTTTTCACCAGTAAAAAATAAATCTTATGTATCTGTAAAGGAATATAGAAAATATATTATTGACTAAATTAAAAAAAAGGAGCCAAAGTGGCTCAGTAGGTCAAGCATTAGACTGCTAAACACAAGTTTGGCAGTTCAGACCTACCAGCTGCTCCACAAGAGACAGATGAGGCCATCTGTTCCTGTTAAGATGTAGAAGGGGCACCCAAATAAATAAATAATGTGTGTTTTTTTTCTTCAAAGCTATATATTTAATTTTTTTACAAAACAGCCTTATCACCTTCAAAGTACTCTCCATTATACTTAATACATTTGTCAAATCTGAGATTCCATTCTTGGAAACATTTTTCAAACTCATCTGTTTGGATGGTGACAACGCCTCCCTTGTTTTTTCTTCACCTCTGCTATGTCATCAAATCACTGTTCTTTCATGTCCCTCTGCATTCACAGAAACAAAAAAGAAGTCTCACAGAGCAAGATCAGGGGAGTTAGGTGCATGGGCAAGAGAGGCAGGCTGTTTTGGTTTATTTTTTTGCTAAAAACTGGGGCGCAGAGATGGCTGCTTGAGCAGGTCAGTTGTCGTGGTGGCAAAGCCAGTCCCCGTCTACCACAAAGCAGGCCTTTGTGTTGCACACTGTTAGGCAATCTTTTCGGAGCTTCTAAAGAGAAAGCTTGACCAACACTGTGACCTGGCGGAGTGAAATGTGAGTGCACAACAAATCAACATTTTCATCCATTTGGGAAGTTGACAGATGTCCACAACAAGGTGTGTCATCAATTGACATTTCACTGTTTTTGAAATGAGAAAACCTCGTACACTTGAGTTTTTCCCATAGCGCTTTCCTTCTAAGCAATGTTCAATCACAACAGTTTCTGCAGCATTTTCCAAAACAGGCAACAAAATTTCATAGTCACATGCTGTTCTCATACAAAAACAACAACAACAAAAAACGAGGTTCAAGCGAAACTTCTCTTAGGAAAAAATTTACTGTGACCAGAGAGAACCTTCCCAGGCGATGCCACTGGGTGCACTAACTCAGAGTGAGCTGCTGGATGCTTGCCTAGTGGGAAAAAACATGTACTACGAAACTCCACTCCACCCAGCGCAATTCCAGTTTGGGGGTTTCCCCTTGCTTAGTCTCTGAAGCCTCTGAGAGCTGCTCTACTCTACCCTGTCCGATTACTGTGAGTCAGTGGAAATGGGGTGGATTTTTCTTTACCGATGGTTGTGTTAATTGAAGTGAATTATTGTTTCAATATACTGAGAATATAATTTTTGCACCAACTTAAATAATCTTTCATTTAAACACTCATCAATTTCACTGATTCACATCTCACATTTGCATATGTAGCAGAACACTACTTCCTTGACTCTGTAGTGAGATTGCTCTGACTGGATGCCATCCATTAACAATCTTCAGCTTGCTCTTGTTGAAAGCTTGTATCTTTCCACTGCCTATTGTGGTGTAGTTGACCGTGGTCTACTGCTAACTGAAGCTGTAGTTCCAACCCACCGAGCAGCTTCCAACGACAAATACCTGGAAGCCTGCTTCTATACGGAGGGGCTGCAGGCTAGAATATCCAGTTAGACGGTTCTACTCTAGAATATCCAGTGAGACAGTTCTACTCTATCGCATGAACTTCTTATGAGTCCAGATCAACTCGACCCAACAATGAATCCATTCACTAGTTTCTTGCTAGACTCAATGTTGTGAAAGTTATAGACCTTGAAAGAAATGAAGAGGACAGGCACCAAAATTGTGTACACAATCCCAGTGAGTCTTTTTGTTCTGTGGGTGGAAGTAAACTACATTAACTTTGTGTTGCGGATCATTTAAAACTGTATTCTTTTACTTCTAGGACTTTAGAATCTGTAGATTTGACGGCCGTTCAACGAACCGATGGTGTCGGTGTATCCCAGTGTGAGGACAGCATTCAAACCATGTCAAGTAAGAACAGTTTAAGCTGGTGTTATCAACACTGGCATAATCCTCTTATTATTATTATTTTAATAGCCTGTGTCGAACTTCGGTGTATTCCCAGTAAAGTCCCCCGTAGCTTTCCACACCGGTCTGGCTTATCCATAGTTCTCTTTGTTACCCTCACTCCTACACTCCACCCTGTGTCTCCCTGACTGCCTCCCTTTTGCGTTGACCTTCGTCTTGCTGCATCGATGGCCGCTACTTTACCCTTGCTTCTCCCTTGCCCTGTAACCATCGAGGAAACTGGGGGAAACTTTTTCTGCCCTTTTGACAATAGGGGTCACATACACAGATTATCCTTTTGTGATGCAGGAGTGTCACCCAGTCGACTGAAACCAAACCCAGCTCTTCTTCTTTGTATGTTTGCGTAAGTGACATGGAGGCCAGAGCTGACTTCTGCCCCTTATTGCCATGAGGCAAGAGTCGGCCGTGCCTCCAGCTTCCTTTTCTTGTTCTGACGCCAGCCGTTCCTCAGACACTCTACTTTCCTGTTGGGTTAGATGGCTCATTGCAGTGGCCCCACAGGACTCCAAGGCCCAACTCAAACTGATGGGGTTCACTGGGGAAGTTAACAGGGTGTGGCAAGCAGGATCAGGAAACAGTAAGGAAATGGTCACTGGCCCATAGCAGAGCCTTGTCTCGGTCAGCAGCCACATTTCTTTCTGGTCCTCAGGCTCTGCCTCTGTTAGCTTCTGCCTCTGTTAGCCAGAAAGCTCACCTGCTGCTCTGCTTCACAGTATCGTTCTCCCTCCTGCTTCTCTGCTCTGTCTCATGGGCTCCTTTCCACCACTTCTATCTCCACCTGGCTCCTTTGCTCTGCCCTATTGTCTCTGTACTGAAGCCTCTGCTGCTTGTGCTCTTGACCTCCATCCCTCAGACAGATCTCTAGCACGCTCCATGGGGGGTTCTTCTTCCGATAGTCCAACGACTCCCAGTGTGTTCCTGCTTCTGCGATGGTAGATGGTTTTTATTCAGGAGAAGAACATACGCCCAAGGAAACAAACGATGGTAACTTGGTTCACACCTTCTACTAAGGTAGATGCTTAATCCTCCTTAATTCTGTCCATTAATGTAGCGAGAACTCCATCCAAAAGAGCATTATAACCACAGGCATGGGAGCTAGAATTTATAATACATCACAGAGTTTCTGGGATTTTCATTGGAATAGAATTGAATCTGCTGGTCAGCTTGGGGGAGAATTGATTCTTTAGCAATGGTCAGGGTTCCAGTTTATGAAGATGGCATATTTCACCATTTATTGATATTTTTCTTTAACTTACCTCAGCAGTGTTTTATAGTTTTCACTGCCACACTGAATTTTTTTAAAGATCATTTTACTGGGGACTCTTACAACTCTTTTTTTTTTTTTATAAGATTTTATTAGGGACTCATACAACTCTTATCACAATCCATACACATATATATATCAATTGTATAAAGCACATCTGTACATTCTTTGCCCTAATCATTTTCAAAGCATTTGCTCTCCACTTAAGCCCTTTGCATCAAGTCCTCTCTTTGCCCCTCCCTCCCCTCTTCCTCCTCCCTCATGAGCCCTTGGTAATTTCACACTGAATTTTTAATACAGTTAGAAATTATACGTGTAATGCTTTTTCCCTTTTCCTTCCCGTAGGCTCTGGGTCCGTATCACTCTATGAGGTAGAAAGATGTCAGCAGCTGTCTGCTACAAGTAAGGCCGCCTCGAACGTGGAACATGACCATGTTCTTACCGTCGTCAGCAAGTCCATCCCTGTCTAATCAGGAGACCAACACATGCCCCGAGTTTGCGTTTATTCCTCTTCCTTGTCCATTACTGGCATAAATTGGAACTCCTAAAAATATGATAAACATAAAATTTAGTCTTTACACGAAATATATGTTTTAAGTAACTCAGAGATTGTAAAAGGTACCATAGTTTTTAGTAGATAGTGCAATGGGCTTAGTTTTAGGTTGTGGATGTAAAATATTTTCTATTACATTAATTTTATTCAATTTACCCTGTACATGAAGCGTAATATCAGGGTAAGAAACTCCTTACTATGGGTTCCAAAGCTGTAATTTAATGTTGGCAGTGAAGGATCTTTCTCAGATGCTTTCCATCTTTTGGCCTGTAGTACACAAGGTTAACAGTTCAAAAGCGCCTGCCACTCTTTGGGAGAAAGACCTGGATTTCCACTCCCATGCACAGTTTCAGTCTCAGAAATTCAGGGGCACTTCTGCCCTGTTTTATGGAGTTGCTATGAATCAGGATTGACTTGCTTGCAGTGTTATTTCAGCTATGATAAAATGTTTTTAGATGATGTGTCAAACATGAGTTAGTAATACATTGTTGTTTAAACATGAAAGGAAACATAGATAGATAATAAAGGGAATCAAGAAGGAAGCTTAGCGACCCTGTTGGCAGAGTGGGTTGAGCACCAGGTTACTAAGCCACAAGATCCGTGGTTCAAGCCTACCAGCTGCTCCTTGGAAGAAAGATGTTGTCTTTTTAAAGGTTTACAACCTGAGCAGTCCTCTCCAGGGTCACTGTGAGTCAGAAGAAAAGAGAGCCGTGGCTCGCTGCTCTTGGAAAGAGGACAGCCTTGGGAACCCAGTGCAGCAGTTCTACTCTGTCCTCTAGGGTTGCTGTGGGTCGGAATCACCTTGAGAGTGGTGGGACTTTTTTTCTCGATGGATGTAAGTCAGTATTGATTGCATCGATAAAAACAAGCTTGTTTGTGTCAACAGAATTGGAATTTCCAGTATGTACTTGTTTTAAAGATTGATACAGATAAGATAAACACAAATAAGTTTGTGTTTGTGACTATATCTACACACATATATATTTATATATATACACAAGATGAATCCGTGTCTGTATGCTGACATAAACGTGTGTGTGTGTGTATTCTGGCAATAGCCAGTAAGGATTGTTGAAACAATGGCTTCCTAGTATAGCGAACACACCCAGGACACAGATCGTCATTTCTGAATAGCACAGTCCCTAAATCAAGCCTGAAATCAAACTCTGAGAAGAAGCCGAGTTCAGAGTTGGGACCAGGGATTTACTGGGTGAATATGGAAAGGAAGGAAGTACTCAATTAATGAAGGAACATGTTAGATCATACCAGTTTGGAAGGAGTCCCACTTGCCAAATCTGGGACAATTTGAGCATCAAAATTAATAATAATGGATCAAAATTCATGGTGTAAAGTAGGAATCCATTCACCCTTAATAAGAAAATTAATAATTTACAAATAATAGATACATGATGCTGAATGCTCTTCTTTCTAATGGAATAACAGCTAATTGTTGAAAAGGAATAATGAAATTAAGAGTAGTCATTATTTTGCAAACATAATAGTACTCTCTGATTCAATTGAGAATCATCAGTGGGTCCTGACTTAGTGGGAGAACTCGTGAGGAAAAACGGGATATGGACATTGTTCCAACCGCCTGCTGACTGGCTCCTGGGAAGGGAAAGTACGTGTTCAGTGTGAAGCCTGGTGGATTCCAGCAGCATCAGCTCTTCAGAGTGACCATCACCAGTGACCTGTGCTGCTTGAAGGCATGCCCTGTGCTGGACACCGTCATTTACGTAGCACTCCTGTCAGGCATCACAGGACCAGATTTTGAGGAAGAGCAGACACACTCAAATTAAGGTTCACAACACAAAGCAAATGGCCTTGCCTCCTCAGTTGTGCCACTCTCATGAACGGTAAGAACAGAGGAGCTGTTCCACAGTAAAGGAGTCCAAAGACACACATGGCGTTAGTGTCTCTGGGGGCTCTTCTAAATGCACTGTGTCACCTGGGATCGGATCTTGGAGCTGAAAATCAAGTGGTAAATAAAAACATTTTGGGGGCAGTGAGAGAAATCAGAACAGTATCTGTTGAATAAATGGTTGTATTCCATCAGTGTTAAAGTTCTAATGTTTAAAATTGCATTCAGTTGGGACAGTGAGTTTTCTTGCTTTTGTGAAATGCACACAGAAGTTTTTAGGGAAAAGAGGCATGTTGTCTGGAAATTCTTGAGGGATTCCGTCATCGTGTGTACGTACATAAGCACAGGAATTGAGATGAAGACGGGTCAGATGTATCAAAATCTGAACAACTGGCCAGTCTCGGTAAAGGGCCTACAGGAGGCCATTGTAACATTCCTGGGTATTTTTCTTTAAGGTTGAAAATATAGTACAATACAGGATACAGTGTCTTAGCATGAGTTTCCAGCAGTTACGACTTCCACTTGTTTTGCAATAAGCTGACCCAGTCGCCAGGCTGTGGTCTTTTATTTTAAAAAGAGAAAGAAAATTGCTGTGGACTCTTAGCTATTCACTCTTTTAACAGAAAATGTATCCAGCAAGGGTTGTAGCTGGGTGAGAGCTAGTTATAGAAAGGAATCGTCCCGATCACTTAAGATTCATAAGGTGTAGGCAGGAGTTTCATTTTCTGAAACAGGAAGGTGCTAAACGGAATAGCTAGCATGCTGAGTAAGGATTCTTGCTCTGCGTTTGTGTCATTAAGACATTTTGTACTTGGCCCAGTAAAAGCTGACCAGAATTTTCCCAAGCCTTTTCAAAAGTAGCTGAAAAGGAACTACTTTCCAAAAGAAGCTCCCCATTACACTTATTTACCAGGCAGCTGTCCCTATGCTATTGTCTGGTTTATTTCCCATTGTGACTAATCTTCCTCTGTCCCATTCACCACTACGATGACAATGAATTTGAACATTTATTTCCCTCCTACTGGGAAAGCACCGGCTACTTGCCCGACACTACTTGCGAGTGAATATTGTAGTGACACAACCCTGGCCTTCTAGTTAATGCACTTTAAGTGAATTAAATTCTATTGAATACCTTTGGTTCGTATGTTTGCAAATTCCTCTGACTATATGAAAACTCTCCACAGTCCTCACAGATCATCAGTACCTGGAGAAAACCCCACTGTGCGCCGTTTTGAAACAAAAGGCCCCTCAGCAGTATCGTATCCGAGCGAAACTGAGGTCGTACAAGCCTCAGAGACTCTTCCAGGCGGTGAAACTCTTTTGTCCTCAATGCCACGCACTGTAAGTCTTTCCTGTAATAGAGCAACCGTACTTATTCGTGTGTGTGTGTGTGTGTGTGTGTGTGGTGTTGAGTTGATTCAGACACATAGCCATCCTATTTGATTGAGGAGAACTGCCCCTGAGCTTCCTGGGCTATCATCGTGTGGGAGCTCATCTCTAGGTGTTTTCTTCTGTGGGACCCACTGCTGGGTTCAAACAACAGGCTTGGTTAGCTGCCGAATGCTCACCCGTTGCCTCATCTGCACTCCTCATGTACATGCCAGCCCTTAAAGGACTTAAAGTCAGTTCTGGAAATGGAGACATGGTGGGTTTTGTGTATTATGGCTCATAAGAATGATAAAATGTCTTAATGGGAAATGTGCATTCTGAGAGAGTAGATCGTTTGATTTATCTTAGAAATGCTAAGTGAAAAGGAGTATTACATTCACATCTGAAATTCATCCTAGTGGCTGATGCATGCAAATGAAAAAGGGGAAATGTGGAAGTATTTGAGAAAACGCTCTTCTATCACACAAACAAAAAATCTTCTCAGCTGTAAGCCTTTATAGCAAAATTCCCCAGATAGAAGGAGTTGTGTCCTGGGAAGTTTCTAACCAGGTGGTACCGGAAGGCCTGGTTGGCAATCTTTCTCTGTGGCTTAACTGCCATCGTGTAAGTTTCATCCCACGGCTCACTGGAAACAGAATTTCTCAGCACCTTCAAGGTACTCATTCCAAACAGCAATTGCTATATAAAGTACAGGTAAAAGTGTGTAGAATTTCTTCCAAACATAGGCACTTTTGTTTTAGAAAAGTAATTGAAGTACATTTCCAATAACCACATATATGAGGGAGTACCCCCAAAACTAGAATTGCCTGGGTGGGGTGGAGCTTTCGTAGTACACATTTTCCCCACGAGACAAGCATCCAGCAACTCACTCAGAATTGATGCACTCAGTGGCATCGCCTAGGAAGGTTCTCTCTGGTCACAGTGAATTTTTTCATAAAAGCAGTTGTCTTCAAGCCTCATTTTTTGTGATAGACAATTTAAGAGAACAGCATGCAGCTGTAAAATTTGTTTCCTGCTTGGGGCAAAAATGCTGCAGAAACTGTTGTGATGTTGAACACAGTTTACAAGGACTGTGCTATGGGAAAAACTCAAGTGTATGAGTGGGGTTTTCTCATTTCAAAAACGATGAAACATCGATTGATGACAAACATCATCTGGACATCTGTCAACTTACCAAACGGATGAAAATGTCAGCTCGTAGGGCACTGGAGGTCATTCAGCCAGGTCAGGCTGTTCATCAAACTTTCTATTCAGAGATTCTGAAAAGATTGCATAGCAGTGTGTGACAAAAAGGCCTGATTGTGGCAGCGGGGCACTGGTTTTGCCACCATGAAAATTCACCTGCTCACGCAGCCTTCTCAGTGTGTCAGCTTTCGGCATAAAACAACTTGCGTCTCCTGTCCCATGCACTCTAGTCCCCTGACCTCGCTCCATACAGCTTCTTTTTGTTTCTGTGCATGAAGAGCGATGTGAGAGGACAGTGATTTGATGATGTAGAAGAGGTGAAGAAAAAATGAGGGAGGAGCTGGCAGCCATTATCCAGATGCGTTTGAAAATGTTTCCAAGAATGGAATCGCAGATAGAACAAATGTATTTAGTGTAATGGAGAAAGAATGCTTTGAAAGTGATAAGGTTGTTTTTATAAAAAACTTTAAATACATAGCTGTGAAAAAATTCTGTTTTTTGGGGTTCCCCCTCATATTCCAAATATGATTCACTATGGAACTAAATGTACAAATTAATATATTTTTGCGTATATATGTTATGTGTGCATGCCTGTTTGTATATATATCTGTATATGCTAATAGATTGTTCTCCAAAGTGTAAATGATACATTGTTACATTTTGATAATCAAATTTCATTTAATAAAATATGAAAGGCCTGTTTTTTACTTCCATTTGAAATGTTAGTTAGAATTAAAATATACCATTCTTGAGTTATTATCCAAGTTTTGCTTGTTGAATTGTCTGTGATCATTTCATTAAAGCAAATAAATATTTCATTTCTGAGGGGTGAAGGAATGTTTTAAGGTTACACAATGGTGACAGAAACAGGACAAAGATGTAGGCCTCTTTTGATCTAGATAATACTGAATCTGGATACCAGGCTTGCTGTGTCATACTTTATACACGGGACTTTTAAATAAAAGTATTACTTCATATTAAAGGGAGTTGTAATGAATATTGATTTGTAAACTAAGTGCCTTGTGGATTTGAGATTACTGCCGCAGTGTTGTGCATACATTTAACTGGAAGCCACAGAAATGTAATGCTGATGTAGATATACTTGTTCACAAAATATAATCTTTTTTTTCTATTGGGAAATAATTATTTAACCTATGAATTGAACATTTTCATAACTAACCAAAAAAAATGGCTGGCTGTCGAATGTTGCTAGATGATTTGTTCGATCGAATTCTTTAGTTACCATGGGTGTTTTCTATTATTGTCGATACTCTTAGGCAAGAAGTTCCACACGACACTGATTTGGACATAATTTTGCAAGAGAGCACAACTAAAACCCCAGAGACCAAACTGCAAAATACATCATTATATGATTCCCACACGTGGACCATCGAAGAGCAAGGAGAACGAAAAGTGGCCATTCATTTTGTGAAAAATGACGGTATCCTCCTACCTTCAAATGAGTGCCTCATTTTGATAGAAGGTAAGACTTTTTTATTAGAATATTATTGTATTTGACTACAATACTGTATTTTCATAAGCTTTCAGTATTTGCAAAATATACTTTATAGGCAGCCTGATTGCATTCCAAGTCAAAATAGTTTTAGATTTCGTAGAAAGGAATATATTGTACTTCTATCAAAAATTCTTTTAAAAATTGCATTATCTTTTCATTTCACTTTTCCACAAACTTTTTTGAAAAGCTCGTGTGTGTGTGTGTGTGTGTGTGTGTGTGTGTGTGTGTGTGTGTGTAACAGAGATCTGGCATGCATGTAATCCTGTCAGAATCACAATAATGGTAAATTGAGTACTAATAAAGAGGCCGTTTTGCTTGTGCAAAGTTGCTCTTAACTTGGCCTCTGGATGTCACTGTTGTTTCATTAAAAGCAGAATAAAAGCCTCCGCTGCTGGTATCTAAATCAAAGCAGAGATGTGGAAACAAGTAAAGATGACAAGTTTTAAGAGCCTTTGCTTATTTTTGCATTTGCTTCCCATTTTTGTCTAAGATTTATCCAGTGTATATTCTATATGCATTTTATTTGACTTTTATACCAAATTGTGAACTTTCATTATTTGTATTTTGTTTTCTTCCCTCAAAGCCATTCAGGAAAAAAGTGATAAAGCTGCCATTTAAATTAGATAAACATTTGACTTCAGTTTATAAACATACCAAGATGTGCTTATTGAAATGAAGTCTGGCCTTTTTATCGCTGCCATACTTCTATTTCTAAAAGTAATCACTCTCTCAGTTTAGAAAGCAGTGTCTTCATGAGGGCACATGCATGTGAGCACTGGTATCGTTTTGAAGAACGCAGCTCATTTTTAATGCGGTTCCACTGTACCAGAAGCTACTCTCATTAGTCTTAATTCACTTAATCCTCCCACATCCCCATGCGCTACTTTTCATCGGTAAGCAAGTTGAGGCAGAGAGAGATTAAATATTGTGCCCAGTGGAGGTAATCAGTGGTCGTCTGACTTACCTCCTCCTGTGTGACATAGCAAGTGATTCGGGATGCTGTTACTCCTCTTCATGGAGAGGAAATGTTGCCGTTAGCTAAAATTTGTCCAGTAGCTGTCTAATAAAGCTTATCCCTGTGGACGTCTGTTTTAGCCTCATCTGCGCTTACCTGTTTCTCTTCCCGCAACGGTAGATATTAGCATAATTTGAAGCATGGCTGCTTTGTGGGTGGAATTTCGTTTCTTAGTCCATTGGCAACATTTTTACTTTTACCATGAGATGGATGTAAATGGGAAAAGTCAGAGACCCCCAAATGGAGTGAGACTATTTGTGTTTCCTAAAATGAAAACTTTGTCCTGTTATGTTCTCCGAGAAGAGCTGCCCTAACACCAACTAAGAGGATGCCAGGTTTGCCGTAGGGCTCTGCCCTGCTGTCCTGCCTTTTAGAGAGCTCTTGTATTAAAGTCAAGCTGCCCTGAAGGAAGCTTAAATAAAGAAAATCCTCCTTAGCACCAATGCTTGTCTTTAATTGCCACTCATCCCATAAGCTTCGATCCAGCCTATTATTCTTTGTTCCCATCCTCCCCTCCAGCCATAGCAATCCGAGACAGTGCCCTCGTCCCTGGTGGCTTCTCTGCGCCCTTTTGTCATGCCATTGCTCTCGTCTCCGGAACATTTCCTCCACTGTTTCACCTAAAGAAAACCCATTAATTACCTTTATTCATCAATTCAATTCGTACTGAATAATTAGTAAACATATACGTGTGTAATCACTTTTTGAATTCATAAAGCAGATTTCAGTGAATGTTACTCTGTGCTGTTATTACACACTGTATATACTTCCAACAGAGCACTCTCTTCTTCTACACAA
The DNA here is from genome assembly GCF_050624435.1 of Tenrec ecaudatus. Lineage (NCBI taxonomy): Eukaryota > Metazoa > Chordata > Mammalia > Afrosoricida > Tenrecidae > Tenrec > Tenrec ecaudatus. The sequence goes on along the minus strand of NC_134538.1, from coordinate 144,468,142 downwards.
GGTCTATTTGTCTTTTTACAGTTTGTGTACTTATTAGACTCTGAGCTTCCGAAGGATAGGGTTATGTTTATTCTAGCCTCTGTACCTTCAATTCATAATACAGTACATCTGTAATAAAACCCAGATTTATAGCACTTTAACTTACATCAACGGTTAATGGAAGTCGATAGAAGTATATGTAGACCCCCTGTTGGTGTAGTGGTCACTTGGCTGCTATCCGCATGGTCCGCAGTATGGAACCACCAGCAGCGACTCAGGAGCAAGACTGGCCTTTAGACTCGTGTGACAGTTGCTGTGTTAGAAACCCACAGGGGTCGCCAGGAGTCAACATTGAAGCAATGGAAATGAGTTTTGGAAGTTTAAAAGTTACATTCTAATGTAAATTTTTTACATTTTATCATATTTCTGAATACCATAAGCTGAGCTAGAGGTTCACTGATGAGAATGCTTAGTCCATTTACCGTAATTAAGGATATAGTAAATTTGCATCGCCCACTTTACTATTTCCTTTCTACATATCTTTCTGTTCCAGTTCTCCTTCTCTGTTACTTTTTAGGTGTTAAGTAGATGTTTTACTAGTATAGCATTTTAATTTCCCTCACGTTTTATCTGGTCTTGTTTAAAGTTATTTTCTTAGTCATTGTCCTGTGAATGATAACTAATTTCTTATGAGTAATCTCACTCAAGTTAGTGTATAATATCTTTGCTCTGATAAACCTTAATTCCTTTGTGCTATTGTCATTCTGGTTACTTCTTTATTTAAGTCCATCCACACAGCTTCCTAATCTGCTTTTTATACTTTTCTTTCAAATTAAAATGGTGAGAATCTTATCATTCTTTGACTATCCACTTTCTCCGTATTTGTTATTAGAAGTAAAATGTTGCTGGCATAAAAGGGAAATCTTTATCAACTCAAGAACATTGTTAGAATTTCACAAGATTTCTATTTTCCTGAAGTCTAGATAGTTTGTTTTTTTTTCTTTGCAGTGTTAAAGTCAATCCATTTAATCAGTGTGCACAATCCTAAATTTGCAAAGGATTCTTTTTTGAAATCTCTGTATTCATGGCGTTCACGGCTTTTTCCGGGAAACCTTTTGGGCTTTTACTGTTGCTCATGTATAACTTAAGAGGCACGCCGTGTTGCTTGCGTCTGTGCTGCTGCAAGGATGAGTTTGTTGTCTTTTAACAGGAGGTGTGCTCAGTGAAATCTGCAAACTCTCCAGCAAGTTTCATAGTGTCATTCCTGTGCGATCGGGCAAGGACGACCTGGAACTCCTTGACCTCTCAGCACCATTTCTTATACAAAGGCAAACACGACATTTTGGGTATGTTATAAAACACTAGGAATTTTTGGAATTAAAAACTGTGGACAATTTTTTGTTATTCTACTAGTTGGTATATGTTTAGTATCTACTGACTGAATGCCACTGTGTAGCAGTGAATTACTTGATATCGCTCTTCTGTCCTTAGTCTTTGTAACCCCACCAAATGGCAGGTAGAGTCATGCAGATGAAGTATATGGCAATCTACTGAGGGATTGGTCAGTTTACCATCTCACTGGGTTCAAAGTGAGCCATCTTAGAAACAGGAATGGGGGACTCTCACTGCCACCAAGAATGACTTGGCACAAATGGAGCTTGTCTTTTGGACGCCAAGTTCAAGTGCCTTAACCTCCTCCATCAAGGAGACAGAGCTTATAAAAATGTAGGAGCCCGTAGGTCAGCTTGGAGCATTGTTGTTTGAAAGACTGAACGTGCTGAGGAAAAACAGCAGATGGCTTGAGAATACAGAGAGAAAACGGAGTCCGATGCTAAGGCTGTCTGCAATGGTGTACTGTCTCTTTCTGGAAAAGTTCTTGATTCCCAATGCCTCACAGGCAGAGAGAAAGTCTTCTAGAAAATGAAGAGGTTACTCCCTGGATCAGTCTGGATTGACAGGAGAAACAAATTCAGAGACACTTCTGTAGAAGAAAGAGTTGTGTATAAAAGAGCAATTGTATATTGAGAAAACATCCCAGCCCAGTCCAGATCAAGTCCATAAGTCCAAATTAACCCGTGTGTCTGATACCAATCTATGAATTCCTCTTCAGAATCACCCAACACATGGAATGATGCTGAATACAGGAAGATCACAGACCAGTGGGTGCCAAGTCTCGTGGATCCAGTGGCAATGGAAACATCTCAGCGCTGGCAGGGGTCTCCATGTGGCTCTTGTAGCTCCAGGGCTCTAGCGTAGCTCCATGTGTCTTGTCAGCAGGAATGTCTCACAGGGAGGGAACTATTTATCTCCTTAGTACCTCCAAGTGAGGTCATCAAGCCTGACTGACAGGCTAAACTCCACCCCTCACTCTTAATAGTCTCAAATTGACAACAGATTATGTAACTACTACACTACTTTTACTTGGCTGAGGGTGCTGCTGGTCATGACAAGAAAAGAATTGTGGATCAGTCACAACAAGCATACCAAGAAACCTTTGAAATCAGCAAAGAGGAAATGCAACCAACACATCTTATCAGATTGGATCTGGCCCTTAACTTCTCTGTGTTCTATGAGATTCTGAACTCCCCGGAGAAAGCATGCTTTCGATAAACTTGCTACATTAAGTGAAGAGCCATACACACTCATAATGAAGTTACTGAGACAGCTCGACGTTGTGGACATCAGATACCCAATGAGATGGAGCTGAAGCAGAAGGAGGGGTAAATTAACCAGCCTTCAGCTTTGGTCTTCCTTATTCTAAAACTTCCACAGTGGACCATTTGTCATCCATTCTGGCCCACAGATAGTCTTTTGTTTACATTTTAGGACAGGTTTCTGTTACTTCTGTTTTAATTTCTGTATTTCCCATGCGGTTTTAATGTTTACTATGAGGGAAGTAGAGCCAATTAACCTGCTTTCATCTAAAGATGGCCATTATGGGGATGTGAAATTTTTATACAAGTTATAAGGGTTTGGCCTAGTACTTTTGGTACATTGGGGCTTCACTAGGGCCAGAGTTAAAACTGCTTCCATGTCTAAGCAAAGTAAAGTTCCTGTATATGGGTTTGGGGGATAAAAGGGATCATTGGTTCCAGTCACAGATGTAGTCATTGTGGTACGTTAAGGTTTGGAGCACTTCACAAGGCTGTGGAAGACACTCTCAATCTGCACACCTCTGCCTGCTGCTGCACAAGTGTTCCTTGAGACAAAGTCGTGGCCCAGTTTCCACTGGAGAGGGCCAGAAAATGGTGCACACACCGTTATTTGAACCCTAACCTGCTGTTTGCTGTCATTGTTTTTGCTACACTCATTTGTATTTAAATATTTTAGGCAACCTAAGAACACATGTACAAGTAAAGATGTAGTGAAAGAGTTGCTTGGTATCCATTACATCATGTGTATCTGGTGTAGCAGTAAAACAACCCATGTATTTAATAACTGTTTTTAGGGGGTTTTTTTTGCTTTTGTGATTGAGAGAAAAATATGACACTTGCCTAACATGCATGTGCTGTAAAAATAGTTAACAAGGAAATAACTTGAGATGACAGCTCGCTTTATTTAATGCCTCATGAAATTGTCATTAACAATCGAAGTATAATTATTAAGAACGTGTATTAAGCTGATATAAGTGGAATGAAAGTTTTATCAATGGGTGAATTAAAAGCTCACTGCCATCGGTTCACTTCCAACTCATAGTGGCCATATAATTAAACTCAATGCCAATTTTGACACATGCAACCCCATAGGACAGAATAGAACCAAAAGTCTCATCTTTCTCTTGTGGAGTGGCTGATGTTTTTGAGCTGCTGACATGGTTAGCATCCAGCATGTTAAATGACCATATGAAGGAGCAGACAGCCTCGGCTCCCCTACCCACCTGCTGTGACTGGTGGATTGAAAGCACCCACCACACTCCCCAGGAACCCTCAGTGTAGTGTTTATTGATTGGTATTTAATACGTATGCCCTCTAATTCCGTGCTTCACTCACGTCAAGTTCCACGACAGTCAGTTTCCAGACACTCTCTCCCTTTTACTCACCTCCACCACTGTACCCCTGCTGCCCCTATACGTGCATCAGTCCTGCATTTCACATACCAAAAAGTGGAAAAGCATATGACACAACTTCAAGAGGGTGGCCTTCACTGACATGACACCTCGGAGACGCCCCCTAATGTGAACAAACGGAATCCTGCTTTCGTTTTGCTTGAGGGTTTTTTGTGTTTTACTTTGTCATTGCTGTTGGTCCCTTTATTTTGTCATTGCTTTGTATTTCTGTATAAAGACTCAAGGGTGGGTAAATCTATAGAGACAGTTAATGGATTGTAGTGTATGGGGCATCGAAGGGGAAGTAGGGGGAGTAACGGGGAGTCAACAGCTGAGTACAAGAAAGGAGAGAATGACCTTTGTTCTACAGTTGGTTGTGGTGGTGATTGTGCGCCTCTTCTTGATGTGTTTGAATTGTATGATGTGTCAACTATTACTCAATAACATAGTTTACAAAATAGATTACTTTTAATAAATTCTTGGTTTTTTTCCCTTTTATTAATTATAGATGTAAACAGTGTTCCAGTTTGAGACCAATACAGTGTTTAAATTCCTTGGCTGATAAAACATCATGGATTCCTTCTTCTGTAGCAGAAGGTAAGCAAAATATTATATCCTACAATTTTAACTGAAAAGGGGCTTCAAAAAATTTCATGAAAATTTCCCCTACCTTAGAATTCCAGTTTTGCACAAACTCCTTGGAGTCCTTTCATATTCATGAGTATAGTAAGCCCAAGAAAAGGATGAGCTAGAGCTAAACTTACCTGAATTAAAATCATCCGCAGTGATTGTAATAAAACTAGAGCAAATGTTTAAAATGCAAGCAAATTTACTTTTAAACATGTGCCAGTCTTGTCGATCATAACCCTTTGGTTCATATCCAATCATTTGTTTTAGCATTAGTCATACCTACAGATCCTTAAAAATCTGAATGCAGGAAGATCACAGGCCAGTGGGTGCAAAGTCTTGTGGATCCAGTGGCAGTATAAGCACCTCAGCTGACAGGGGTCTCCACGTTCTCCTCCAGTTGCCAGGTCACAGGGTCTATCAGAGTAGTGCCATGTGCCTTTGTCAGTAGACTGTCTTTCAGAGGAATCTTAGAGAGAGTGTTTTTCCGCCTCCGTGGAGGAAATACAGGAATTCCCAGAATCCTCGGGGGAAGGCCATGCCCACACAGAGGCCTCATTGGCTATGACCTGCTTGACAGACTAGACTCCACCCCTTCACTCTGAATCCTCAAACTGACACCAGATTATGTAACCACCACACATGGTTTGATCTTTCTCTCCTTCCCTAGTACTAGGTATCGTACCTCTCCAATATGTGTACGTTATGACCTTTACGCTCGACGATGGAACAGGAGTTCTGGAGGCTTATCTTATGGATTCTGTAAGTGTCAGGGTGGAGATTATCAGTTGACAATAAGATACTATCTCTTAAACATTCATACCTTGGTACTGGTTGGTAAGCGTTGGGCTGTTAACCACAAGGTTGGCTATTCAAACCCCGCAGCCCCTCCATGAGAGTAAATTGAAGCTCTTGGAGCTTCCAAATATTTGTAGCCCCTGGAAATCCTTTTATAGGCCTGCTCGGAGCCAGAATCGTCACTGTTGCAGCAGGTTTTAGTTGTTCACACCCAGATTGTAGCAAAGAGTCCTCGTAGCGCATTGAGTTCAGCGTTAGGCTCTAATCACATGTTTTGCAAGTTCATTGGTTCAGATCCACTACGTAGATGATCCGTGGGGAAAGATGATCCTGTAAAGATTTATAGTTTGGGGAACACAAAGGAGCATTTCTGTCTTTGAGGAGCTCTAAGAGTCAGAATGGACTTGATGGCAGTGAGTTTGGGCTTGGTTTATATTATTCCTGAAAGGATTTCAACTTAAACCGAACCAAACCAGCCTCACTGCCATCATGTCAATTCTAGCACCCCTATAGGACAGAGTAGAGCTATAGGACACAGCACCCCTATAGGACAGAGTAGAGCTGCCCCTGTCGAGTTATCAAGATGATAACTCTTTCTGGGATTAGAAAGCCCCATCTTTCTCCCAAGGAGCAGCTTGTGGTTTTGAACCACTGACATAGTGGTTAGCAGCCCACTGCGTCACCAGGGCTCCTACGGTACTTAAAAGAGTAATTAAGTAAGATTGCATCTCTCTCTTCTGGTTTGACATTTTAAATCTTAAAATTAAATATTTACAACTTGAAGAATAGATATTTAAGAAGAGTCAACGTCCATGCCAGGCAGAAGTTCTGTTCCAGGGACCAGCAGGGAGAGGCATGGCCTTAACACATAAACATTGTGTATAGCATTTCTTTTTTCTTTTCAATTATATTTCATATTAGAGGGAAGTGTTTGTTTTAATAGGGAGGCCCCTTCCTAGAGTGCTGCGTTAATAGTTAGTCTACAAGACTCCCCTCTGACACATTAGCCCAGACAAGAGCATCTTTTAGTGCTCAGGGAATGTGGCCTACAAGAGATGCTCACCAAGCCTTGGGGTCCAGAGTTTGCATTAGTCGTCGTTGAATTGCCCAGAGGCCTGATCTCAGCCTCCATTGCTTCGGGGGTCAGGCTGAATCACAGTGTTAGGCTCTCAGGTGTAACCAAAGTCTCTGGGAAAGACTTAGGACACAAGACAAAGACCAGACCTCTTTGGGGCAGTGTTGGCAGTGTTCCTGACTCCATCTTCTCAATATGGTTAAGACAAGAGTGTTACTCCTGCCTCTCCAACTATTTATCCAATTATTAAATAAATATTCAGTGAACAAACTACTGTGTTCCAGGTGCTACTGTACATCATGGGGATACAGCAATGAGCAAAGCAAGCAAAATTTCTTCTGTGCTGAAGCTCTTAATCTAATAGAGTATATAAAATATTAAATAAATGCATACTGTACATTATGTTCTTTAAAATTATTACTTTTTTACAAGCATAGAGACTTGTCAAGCTCACTGGTTTTTATTGTTATTTTTATCATTAAGCCAGAGAAATTTAATTTTAATTTACCTCAATGCTACTTGTAGTTAAACTAGTAAATCGTAATTCATAATTATCTCACCGCTCTAAGTTTATGAATTTTATAATCTTGATAGAGTAAAATAATTAGAGTATAGTAATTAGAGAATATTGAAATGCTATTTAAATTATAACATTAAAGTAACATTATTTCCATTTTCTCTCTCTGTCATTTGCATAATTTTATTGTTATAGGACAAATTCTTCCAGATTCCAGCATCAGAAATCCTAATCAATGATGACCATCAAAGAAATATGGATCTGATCATGGATATGTTATGTCCTCCAGGAATAAAAATTGGTATGTTATGGTACTTTAATTCTCTTGTGTTTTCCTTACATAGCACTAGCATATATGAAAGCATTGTCAGAAAGTGCTGTATGTGCTCATGTATAAGACAAGTTTTTCCAGCACATTTTTATTGCAGTTTTGTGGTAAAATTAGGTGCCTTGACTGATATTTGGGCAGGCTTATACTCGAGTATATATGGTACATAGAAAAATGGAATTAAAAGATAATGGCATTTTTTCCACAAATATTTTTAAGCCCTCTCATATCTAATCTTTAGACTTTTAAAAATATGAATATTTAAAGGGAAAGATGAATGAATTGCTAAATAGAGATAACTGTATACGTATTTAAATATTGAGAAGTATAACAGCAAGCAGTTTATATCACAAGTTCACTGAACACTTTGTTTATGCATATAGATGTTTTCATTGAATAACTTCAGTGCTGACTCATAGCAACTGTATAGTTTATAGAAACTGGCAAGCAACATTTTCTATAAACTCCATTTAGCCAATTTAATTCAATGATGAATTTCCTTTCATATTAACAATTTTCAAATTTTGCATGTTTTTATTTACTAATTATTTTAGTCTGCTTTAGTTTTCTGTATAATGTAAGCAGTTGACTTGTCAACCATATAGGCCTACTCCTTGCTTTTTGTCTTGGTTCAGTTCCAAAAACCTGGTCGTTATACAAAATTGACCTTGTCCAAGAGTGGAGGCCATTGCCCTGTCTTTAGTGCAGGTGTTCCCACCGCTAGCACTCACCCCTCATTTCCGATACTCAGGGCGCATTCCCACCACCAGAGAGCCTGCCACCTCCTGATGCCCACCATTACCTGGCCCGGCTCCAGGCCTCCCCGTGGACCCTAGCACCTCTTCTCTGCACCTCCCACTGGGCTAGCCCAGCAGTGCCTCTAGCAGGCAGCTCCAGGCCTGCAGACAGGGGAGACCTAACCACCCAGGCCCAGGACGCTGTCGAGCTGGCAAAGCTACCTCTTAGAAAGAGTTGTCCAAGCCCCCAACAGCTCCTGGGACCTGGCCGCCCCTTCCTCCTGTGCCAACTGCCTGGCCTCGCTCCTCCACCTAACCCTACTCCGGATGGCAGCCTGGGTGCTGCTCTTCTGCTCATGAGCCTCGCCTTCTTCCTCGTCCCTTCCCTTCTTCCTTTGGCTCCTTGTTAATGTGAAAAAGAGTGGAAGAGTAGATATTATTACTATTATCACAAATGCAAAATATCGGTAAAGGAGATAGTTAATAAGCAAGAAGTAGGTATGTCTGCAGGTGAAATTATACTAGTTATATGTACTTTTATAAATTTCCTCTGAGGTCAGTATTTATTTCTATTTAACTTGAAATTACAGATCTAAATTATAATAAAATGAGTTGAATCTTTAAACAACTTTTCATCATTAAAGAATTTCAGCAGTTCAGATTTAGTGAATGTTGGTTTAACCTTTACAGGTTATGTGTGTTTATTCTGTATAATCTGTACAGGTTCTGTACATTCTATTAGGCGTTATTCTGTCTCTTGGTCAATTTTTATAGTAATAAAAAAGTGGGAGCTTTTGTTTATAGCAAAGCTTACAGTGTGCACCTTTATTTGTTGTCCGTTTTAATTTTGTTGGCTGTTTTGCTGAGAGAAAAAAAATACTAGTGAGTAAAATACTAGTGAGTAAAATACGTGAGGTAATTATTTTTTTAACATTTTACAAGGGCTCATACGGCTCTTGTAACAATCCACACATCATTTGTATTAAGCATATTTGTACATATGTTGCCATCATTATTTTCTAAACATTTATTTTCTCGTGAGCCCTTGATGTCAGCTCTTCTTCCTCCTCGTTTCCCCCCACCTTCATTGCCCCTTGATAAATTATACATTGTTATTTTCATATCTTACACCAGCTACTGTCTCCCATCCCCCACAGTTTCTGTTGTTCATTTCTCCCTTGCTGGGGAGGAGTGTGGTTATGTGTCGATCATTGAGATTGGTTCCTCCTTCCTTCCCTCCTCACCCCACCTTCTCCCTACCGTCCTGGTATCGCTATTCCCATTCCTGTTCCCGGATTCCGTGTGTCGTGAGCTCTGATGTCTTACCTGTATCTGTGTACATGCTGCCATCTAGTCCAGTGAGAAGAGCAGTATCCAAAGAGATAATGGGGGGTGAGGAAGCCTCAAGGAACCAGAGACATATTGTGTGTTTCATCGGTGCTTGACTCATCCCTTCCCTGAGACCCCCTCTGTTTGTCTGTTCTGGCTCTTCTGATGCTTGTTATCCAGTCCCAGTGAAACCTCACGATTTCACAGGCTGGTGTGCTTCTTCCTTGTTGCTTGTTTAACTTCCAGCTTTTAAGGCCCCAGACGTAATATATATATTTTTAAATCATTTTATTGGGGCTCGTACAATTCTTATCACAATCCATCCATCCATCCATTGTGTCAAGCACATTTGTACATCTGTTGCCATCATCATTCTCAAAACATTTGCCTTCTACTTGAGCCCTTAATATCAGCTACTCATTTTCCCCCTCCCTCCTCACCCCCCTCCCTCATGAACCATTCATAGTTCATAAATTATTATTATTTTGTCATATGTTACACTCAGACGTCGTAATTTTTGAAAGCAGGTCACCATCAGCTTTCCTCACCACATTTGCTTACACACCCATTTTGTCTTCTGCAATTGTGCTGGGAGGGTGAGCATCGCAGAATGCCGGATTATTAGAACAAAGTGTTCTTGCATTGAGGGAGGGCATGATCAGAGACCCGACGTTCATCCACAACCTCAATGTATTGCCATATAAATATATGTACATGGACCAATAACCTCTATTTTTATGAATTAATGTATTGACAATATGTACACACCTATGCTTATACCTATATCCGTATCTTTGCTTCTAGATCTTTCGGCCTCTCAGTAGTTCCTCTCAGCTAGATTGATGCTGCGCCACACCCCCAGAATCTCTACATCCTTGTTGTTGATTTTAATTCCCTAGTAGTTCCCTATCTATGGAGTTGTTTGCACACCGCTCCCTTCCCCAGTGGGGTGATTTTTAAAATTTAATTTCCTATTGCTGAACATTTTTATTTATTTTAAGGTTTTCAGTATTATGAAGGTTTCTTTTTAATTCCCTTTATTTTGAAATCAAAACATCCTTTTGAATATAAAATATATACTTTGGCCTCCTAGTGGAATTTTAATGCAAGCGTTCAGATTATTACTTTTCAAGGACATTATGTATTTTTATAGCCCACCAGCAGTGTAAGAGAGCTAGTTGGTATCACTCTTGCTACTATTAAAGACTTCAGTGGATGCCTCTCAGACCACCAGAACTTGCAACATGAGCAGCTCTTCTAGAAGTTAGAGTAGATTGACTAGGGTCGTAACCAAAGCTCAGAGATGAGACCCACTTCCATTGTTCCCTGAGCTCAGAACCTTGTGCCTGGCAGCATTTCATCCGAATAAGTTTAAGGGCTTGACCTCATTTGAAATTCTTTTTCAATTTCTGTCCAGTTAATTAGAGAAAGACCAGGGATAGTCAATAGTCAGTGATGTTTAATTGTTAACAAAGGACTAAGAGTTGAGCATCAGATAACCTAAGACCTTTGCTGCTGAATAGTTTGAAAACTCCAGATTTAAGCTCTTAGCTATTGACGAGGGGAAAAACTCACATTGAATGTTTTGAATCCAGTGTTTGTGCATTCAGAAGTGGATTGATGTTGCATTTCCTAAGGGTGTTTTACTGTGCAGCCGCGATTGAATCCATTTTCATTTTTCTAGCTAAGTTGTGAGCTTGGATACAGATATCCGAGGCACGTGTTTCATCTCAGTTAAATAACCTTTCTTTGTGCTTTATAGATGCGTATCCATGGCTGGAATGCCTCATCAAGTCATATAATGTCACAAATGGAGAAGAAAAGAAAGTTTGCTATCAGATTTTTGATACAATGGTTGCCGAAGATGTGATCTGATATTGTCACCAGACTCTGCATACTGTAAGATATTGTTATTTTAGGAAACATGACTATAGTCTATTTGATTGTTATAAAACACAAGACTTACCTTTATAATTGACTTTTGAAATACCATCTACCTTTCCACTTTGACAATGATGGTGTTACCTTAGCCCCCGCCTGTTTCTATGTTCAGCACACCCAGCCTGCGGGGGTCTCTGTGAGGACTGTGCGTTCGTTTACACTCTGTACTCCTTTTGCCATGCAAATGTTCGTTCACTAAAATCTTGCTCATTAAAAATTGGTTTTCAAAATGAGTTTTCTGTCCTTCAGCCAGTGCCCCTTTGCTGTCCCCTCACCCGACTGTGGGCTTCATGTCCTGCCGGCACGTTCATTTCTGCCATGTTGTAGATTTTACCAGGGCCAGGCCAGTAGAAAATGCCCGTACTTTAAATCTCTTAGCTTTTACCTGAGTGCAAAGTAAATAGCCACTGGTTGTGTGGTTTTGCTTCACTTTACTCTGGTTTGTTTTGTGCAGAGAAATCTGTTTAAATAAGCACTCTTTACAGCAGTGGTCCTTAAATGAGCTACAGTAAACTGAAGTGAGTGATTCACGTCAAGTGACAGCGGTGGAACTGCTTGTTTGGGTGCCCCGATGGGCCATTTGAGGATTGCCTTCTTCTCTCTGCTCTGTTAGCACGTAGTCCCTACCACCCAAAGTGCTCAGGTGTAGCAGGTTCGTGACACAAATCGTGCTACCTTTTTACTCTAAATGCCTTATATAAAACATCCCCATCATAGGCTTAATAGACAAATGAATTGATAATTCAGTATAATAATTTACTTGTTACCAGTGTTTTTCAAGACTCATCACGACTATTCACCTTTTTGTAAACATTTCATTATATTTGTGTACTGTGGTTGTGTGTGTGTGTGTGTGTGTGTGTGTGTGTGCGTGCGTGTAGAGAGAGAGAAGAGAGAGATGAAGGTCTACTAGTTCAATATTAGGAATAAAGAAGTGCATATGTCTCAGTCATTTGATTTTTTTCTGACCCAGGTTGAACATAGATGCTCTGGGAGGCCGAGAATCTGGGCAGGTTTATGTGTGCAGCCCTGTGTGCTAAGCCCTTCACAACAGACCCTTTTCCTGATCAGGAAGTGGAGGCTTGGACAGCCGCCTTGACTCAATCACACCCTAGACCTGTTCTTGGCTCGTGCATCTCTGCCAGAGCCTACACTCTCTGCCTCTCATGGAGCTGCCTGAAAACGAGCCCTGCCGCAAGCCCCTGGGCTAGCATTGAGAGCCAGTTAGACTGCAGGCCGGGGGGTCTGCTGTCTAGCAGGTTAGAAGCCGAGGTGCACCAGGCCCCAGGCACCTGAGGTAACTCCAAGCCGACAAAGGAGAGCCCCTAGCGTCTTCATGAAGATATATAGTTTTTCTTTTTTAATAAATCCCCCCAGATTGTCTTCAGTTGTTTTGGTTTCCGTCCCCGTCAGGTGTGCACCCCACACTCAGCCTTCACCGTGGTGGTGCTGTTGGGTAAGCGACCGACTGCCGCACAGTTGACGGTTAAAACCCATCAGCTCCTCCGAAAGAGAAAGAGGAGGCCGTCTTCTCAGGAAGCCTACATAGGGTTGCTGTGGGTCAGAGAGGAGTCATGGGCCATCGGTTTGGACCTGTGAGTCGTGAGCAGAGGAGAGTGCAAAACAAGGTGGCAGTTCCTGTGCCCCTCGTTCCTGTGTTTGGCCGCCTGATACCTACGGTAGCTCGGCTGTACCACTGTAGACGCTCCTGTTTCTGAGACCTTAAGCTCAGAGGCTGATGTGCTGGATCATTCCGATCAAAGCGCCCATCATTAGCTGCTACCTGCTGGTGTCTGGCCATGTTTTCTGCTAGTTGGTTTATCCCCCTGCAGCTACAGTCTCCAAACAAATGCAGAAAGCTGTGTTGAGTGCAGGAAGATGAAATTAATAGTATCAAGGTAGAGAAATGTTTCTGGCTTTCTGACAGGACATGGGTCTCCCAGGCTGGAGACGCAGGCGGTGTGGGAAAGGGAGTGAGCAGGGCTGCCCCCGGCACCTGCAGAGCCAACCCAATGGTTCTGCTCATAGCAAACATGGGCCAACTGCTGACACGAAGTTTCCATGGAACTCTGAGACCTATGGTCATGCCATCTCTCCCAGTTTTGCAGCAGGTTAGCCATTATGTCTTATTTTCCCATAAACTCTTTTATTCTTTGGATGTTGTTTTCTGTGTTTTTCCCTGTGTTTTCGTAGACTTATTCTAGATCCAGTTCTGCCAATGCAGGTGATATGGGCATTTCTCTTAACCACTTCTGTTAGCACTGAAAATCCTGACAGATTTGTTCTTTTCAGATTTAAAATTATTAAAAGTTAAGGAAGTTAGACTATGTGCACCCTTCTCTCTCTATGGTTTCAAAAGTGATGGTTGTTTTAGATCATTGTTCCCCAAAGTCAGCAGCAATACTATCCGTGTGTGTGTGTGTGTGCATGCGTGTGTATATGCATGTGTGTGTGTGTGTGTTGGGGGAAGGGGGGCACTGCTGCAAAATCAGATACCTACTCTTTATGCTGGATTGATTATAAGCTATTTTACAAAACATTTTAATTGACAGGGAGTGTGTGTGTGTTTCAGGGAGGGAAGCTGTGGTGGTGTAGTGGGTACGCATTGGGCTGCTAACTACAGGGTCAGCGGTTTGAAACCACCAGCCTCTCCACAGGAGAAAGATGGGGCTTTCAACTCGTAGAAGTTATCATCAGAAACTCTAGGGACAGATCATGCTGTTCTGTGGTGTCTCTAAGAATCAGAATTGACAATGGTTCTAACCTACCCTGCAGGGTCACTATGAGTCTGTATTTTTTTGGTTTTGGAGTGTGCTGGGTATTTTTTTCTGAAAAGGGAACTGGGTTTTGGAGGCTTTAGGATAAAGTGTGTGTGTGTGTGTGTGTGTGTGTGTGTGTGTGTGTACACACACGTACTGGGGCTCTTAAGTACTGCCCTGCACTGTTAAGTATGTGGAAGAGAATACATGTCTTGGGAAATCTGAGGCAGCCCATGACTATTACCTACATGTGACCCTGGAGAAGGCACTGTCCCAGGTTTGCTCTGTGACCATGGTCAGTTACAGTGCTTGCTTTGAAGGAACTATGCAAGCCAAGATGCACTGCACTGTACCCTCTCGTTGTGCCTCTGGCCTGGCTGCCCGCGGCACTGCTGCGAGTAAGGGCAAATGGACAGATGATGGGCTCAAGGAAACTCTGTGTGTGTGTGTGTGTGTGTGTGTGTGTGTGTGTGTGTGTGTGTGTGTGTGTTAGGAAACGGTCTCCGCACCACTGGCTGCGCTGAGCTCCTTGCAGACACAGGAGCAGACTGTCCCCTGAACTGCCCACTCACCAGCTCGCGCTGGCGCAGTTTCCTTGCAGGAGGCAAACAGAAATTGGCCGCTCCGTGCGACTCCACCTGGCCATTCTCTGGACCTTGCCATGCTTTCCTTGGAGTAGGAAAGGATGTGACATTCTTCTGATTATGTTCAGTGTTCTTTTAAATGTCAACTTTCTTAGATTTCATTAAGTTGTGTTTTTAACCCACCTTTTTTATTTTTAATAAAAGTGATGTGGTAAGATTTTTGAAGCCGCAGAGAACATCCAGCATTGAGCTATCTCGCTCTTTCCTTAACCAGCTTGATAACTGAGTTTCCTGACATTTTCCCTGAGAGCATGTGCCTTTCATAACATCGTACTAAAAAATTTTTAAGTTCTGCACCTTTCGTCACTTTATATAACACATTTGTTTTTTGTTTTTCGTGTTAAAAGAGGTAAAGGGAGAAGGTCCTTGTTTCTAGGTGGTGTGTATTTCTGATTATTTCACTATTTCTGCAGTGGTTTTTTTCTGTGCTTGGATGTTCTGTTCCTTGGTGAGCCCATTTTAAATTTATTTGCATAGAAGAATGCATCCATGTTTTGTTGAATTTATTCCTTTTTTTTTAATTCCTTTAGTCTATACGGGGATTGGGAGGGTGCTTTGAAAATTCCAGTACCTTTTAATTCCAAACATTTTTCAATCCACTTCATAAATTTTCTGGGTGTCATTTCCCCTTTAAATAAATCTGGAGACACTGGGACCTGATGTCACCTTATCTCCTGGAGGCTTTCAAGGGATCAGATTCTTGGAGGCTTGCCCAGATGTCTAGAAGTCTGGAGGTGAATGTACAGATGAAGACTGCCTGCATCGCTGTCTTGAGATAGTCCATCATGCTGGGAAGCAGTCATGGGGAAGTGTATCATGTTAATGTATGTATGAGAACAGAACGTCTGTCTGTGAGGCCTTGCGCTCTGGGATGTGGACTGTCAGAAGGGAAGCCTACGGGGATGCACACTGAAGTCCTGAAGCATCACTGTGAGTAAATAAAGTGTCTTCCTGTGCTGGCCCCTCAGGCTGTCTGCATGGCATCAGCCATCATAGGAAAAGGGCCCTCGTTAGCTAGTACAATATGGGCATGCATCGCCTCCCGAGTAGGAATTAACCTGTGCGCTCAGGCACCCCAGGCTGTGTCTTCTGTCGGGAAGCAGGAAGCGCATCAGTAGTGCTGGGCATTCATTTTCCCTGCACTATTGTGATGTGAGCTGTTAGGAAATTCAAGCTGGGTTAGGCCTTCAAAGTGATTCTCATCTTACAGGGAGATAAGTCTCTCTCCCTTTCAGGACACAATGGTGGGTTGAGAAGTGTTAGGTGTCCGTTACAGTGAGGGTTAAGGACCAGGCACCAGTATATGGCTGAGCTCTCCCTCAGCTGCGCCACTGCCCGAGTGGCCAGAGATTCTTCTACTTTTAGATCAGTAATGCCTCCGTGCCTCATTTTCCCCCTCAGTGAAATCTAGGTTTTGTGTGTGTGTGTGTGTGTCTGTGTCTGTGTGTGTGTTTGCCCTTACTCTCTGCCTCGGGTTTGCTTTGCAGGGTATACTAGCGGCATTCGCCAGAACACCTTGTCTACAACCTCCAAATAAAGAGATTTATCACTTGTGGGAAAAGTTTCTTGTATTTGATCAGATTAGTCAACAATATCTTAAAAGACTCGTTGCACATCTTTGTTAAAAACCTTAACCTTCCTGTTGTGGCTTAATAAAATACCTCAGCAAATAATGCTGCAGATTCTAAGCAGGTGCCTTTTTGTGTACAACCCTGAGGCTGTGGCATGGGCCTCCCTTTTTTTTTTTCTGTACCTTCAGAATGACTTTTCCCTTCTTTGAAATATGAACTCCTATTAAAAAGAAAGAAATATGAACTCCAACAGATAAAGCAACTTAGAACACGTTGTCTCCATACAGCACATATAACTAACTGCTCAGCAGACTGTAGTCCTCCATCAGAGGGCAAAATCCTCTTAGAATTGAAAATATCCAGTCAGATTTAGCTACCTACAAATTGACGTTTCTGTCATAACAGGATGTTCACTTAGTAATACAACTAAATTATTGTAGCTCTATAGAAATATAATATTAAAATAATTACCCTGTGGCATCAGGTGAAAATTTAGCATGCAGTAGGTAAGTCTGATTGGATAGACAATGGTTTCCTTTGGTTGGAAAGACAATCCTAGGTGCTTATGCCCTCCTGGCCAAAGTTCTAGAGTAATGCGCTTTGATTTTAGAAAAGATAAATATTTCCACATAGCGATTAAAACTTAAGTGGAGGTTTAAGATAAAAAATGCAAAGTACAATGTAGGTATTTCAAAGTCAGCTCATCGCACTTACACTCAGAAGTTACACATCCTTTTTCTGCGTCCCAAAGGATTTGACATAGCTAAGAATGAAAGATGGGACAAAGACACCGTTAGGGGAGGGTAAGAAAGCAAGAGCCGGACATGGGGGCCATTAAAACCCTAACCTTGGAGATCCTCAGGTTCTGAGCAAAGCTGAGTGCACTTCAACGTGAAAACACACAGGTTGCAAGCTTTTGTTTCATAAAAGCTGCATCATATTAGAAATACAAACCTTTTTCATCTATAAGTAATAGCTTTTTTTGGTGAAGCACAGAGAGCAACATAGTTTGTGCAGATATTTTTAAATAGCCCCCAATAGGAGGAGATAACTGAAGAAGAAGTAGACAGACCAGTCCTTTTCCATCGGCTCTACCAGTCGGCCATTTGAGGCACTTTGGTGTTCATCTTGGTGATTTTTTTTTCTGATTTATTAGTGCTTCCCCAAACTTTGGAAATACACAAATACTTGACTCCACAATACATTTTAAGTCAAATATTTCATTCTAATATTAAAATAGAAGCTTCAAAATGTTCATGGGAAAATTCCGTTCTACTTGCATTCTATTTTTCCATGAAATTTGAAGTCCCCTTCTGTATATGCCCTTTTTAATACAGATGTCACTGAGGAAATCTTACTACTGGTCCAGCCTGGCAGCCTTGCAGGGTAGCACAGTCTTCCACAGAAGGATTTTTCAAGCTTTCATAAATTTGGAGTGGTTTCCTGGACCCAGAAATCTGCAATTAAAAATAAAACTTGGGTGATTTTGATGTAGCTGGAACAAGCATTTTGTGGATTTGAAGGTCGGTAGGCCTCCATAAAGATTTCCCCAGCTTAAAACCTAAAGCACTATTTTATAAACGATTTAAAGCATTGGGTCTATATCTGGTTGCCTCAAATGTGTGTCAGCGTTCGAGTTGAAGCGCTTGGATCCAGAGAGTGGCTTTCACCCTGGCCGCAGCTACCTAAAGAGATAAAGGCAGAAGAATCACATCCTTGGCCCCGGATCCCACCTCTGGCTGCACTTCTCATTAGCTGTTTGACCTCAGACAAGTCTCTCACCTTTCTTTGAAAGCTGGACAGGATAGCGGTGGCTGTCAATTTTTGCATGGAGCAGCCAGTCTCATCTTCCCATGGAGGGGCGGGTAGATGTGAACTGCTGACCTTGCAGTCGGCAGTCCCTGTTTACCGGGACTCCTCAGAGTGCACTCAACTCTAATCACGTCCGTTCTGATCCATAGCAGGCGAAATGAGAAAACGAAGTGCTCCGGATCTAGTGCCTGGGTTGTTTCCATAATGGATCCGAGAGTACTCCCAGTCTCTGATGCAAGACACTCATCATGCTCCTTGTTCCTCTCAGAACGATTTAAGTGTAGTTTATCTCTCTTCTGCTTCCTTAACAAGCCCTGCTGCAACCGAAGGCAATGGCGACAGCTGGGGTCTTTCCAGACCCCATCTAGTGACACACATTGCATGACCCGCTGACCAAAGAACCCCCGGGGGTGTTTTTCAAGGATGATTATATAGTTTCAAGCCCTATTTTCTCTATATTTTACTGAGAAAAAATACAAAGAAAGTAAGAGAATAAATAAAGCACTAGGTCTAGGCTATCGGAACTCTTTATTATCTTAAGGGGAGCAGAGAATCTGAAGACTAAGAATGAAAAAAAATCTGGCTAGAACACTAAAAGCAAAGGATCGATTTGGTGGGTGTTTTGCAGTGTAGTCGCTGTCTAAAGTCTCCTCTTCGTTTCTTCATTTGATTCACTTAGAACTGACACACAACAGAGCCATGGATTTTCCCACTGTCGTTACCTTTCAACGACAAAACAAACTCGCTGCCCTTGAGTTGATGCCCATTTGAAGGCGGCCCTTAGTTGTCTTCCAGAGCATCCACAGACATTGTTTTTCTTAGTGTTTTGTAGGCTCCAATACTGGAATTAGTTTATATTACTCAATGTACCTGTCTCTCTGTTATAACAGATGTAAATAAAGCATAATGATGTAATACACTGCCATTGTTGAGTCCCTACGGTCTTAGTTAAATCGAAATGCAAATCAAAGTGTTTTTATGCTGAAAATTTGGGTGAGATCTTTTCATGCTTTTTTTATGGTTCCACGGACCATAACTGACACCTATTTGAAAACAGTGAGCTTCCAATATTGAATTTGCAAAATTACTTTCTACCTTGAGACCACGGAAGGGCTTACGACACATCAGTAAGTTAGCTCCCTCCGGAAATAAGATTAGGTTCTTGTAGATAGGACACATACTTAGGAACTTAGACTGAACTAAAACTTGGTTTCAAATATTCCTCAGTCTGTAGCATTGCACTTGGTTTTGATAAGACAGCGATAAAGCCAACCTCTACACTGGCCAATAATACCACGTGAACGCCCTCTTCACTGAAGAGGTTAAACCATGGGGCACGGATGAAACACCTTCCCTTGGAACTTGGGGCAGCCAGTGGTGGTCTCATGGTGTGACTTCTCCAGCTCTGCCTCTGGAAAATTAACCACTCCCTCATGCTGGCCTGAGTCAAGTTCTCTACCAAACAACACCTAGTGAGCAGTTGACGCCTGCTTGGGAGAGCTTCAGTTCTTTGCATACAACACAAACTGACCGGAGACAAGCAGCACTGTGTGCTGTTAGAAGGAGCCCTGCTGGTGCAATGGTTTTAAGCACTTGGTTCTAATCCATCCTCAGCTCCGTGGGAGACAGATGGGGCATCCTGCTTCTGTAAAGGTCACAGCCTTGAATATTCTATGGTGTAGTTCTCTGCCCTGTAGAGTCACTGTGAATCACAAGGTTCTGCGGTTAGCAAGTCTTTCTGCAGGACATGTTCTTGGAAGCTGAGAACTAGCTGTGTGGAGTTAGTTGCATACCAACATGCGAGGCCTGCACTTCACCATTCCAGGGGCTTATTCTACAATAGTGGAGGCCGAACTGGACAATGCAACTGCTCACCCCAAAAACTTGAGTCCCAGCCCCAGCCTTCACCCTACCTCACTTGAGCTTGAGCAAGTGACTTCTTTGGATTCTCACCTAAAAACAGACCGTTGTTTCCAACTTTTCACCATCCACATTTCTACTTGTTCATGAGATTTTACTTAATGTCCTGAGAATGTGTTTTCATTATAATTTGTTAAAAACATAGCTAACAATAAATGCTTTGTGTCTGCCTGATATAATTTGTGCTATGAATTTGCCTAGTTCACCTAATCTTAAGCAAACAGGAATTGATACAGATTTTCATAGCTAAATATCCAACTTTTTAAACTGTTGGAAGCATTGAAAGTGGCTTAAGAACCCCACATTCTATCCATTGCACCTCAAAAGCCCACCAGTAGTTTAGAGACGTAGATTATGTCAATGAAACTAATATCTCTGACTCCTTCCAGTCCTGAGGTTTCTATGATTTTATGATTCTGAGTTTCAGTTCTGCCCTGTAACATCGTCTATATTAAAAGGTTCAATTTTATGAGTATTCTCAAGGGGAAAAGTGATGATAAAAAGACAACACTATCTGTAGTATGAGGTTTCAGTCACCTGTTCAGGACAAACCCTCAGCTTAAATGAAAAGTACAAAGAAACCAACGAATATTAGCAGCGTCCAGAACCTTGACTAAACTTGCCCTTTCTTGCTCTTCCTTTCCTGGTTGGGATCCTCTTTGCCCAAAATGATACTTCTTCTTTAACAGAAGCTTTCCACATCCATCTTGGTTTCGGTTGTCCATGTCCAAGGTCATTTCAATAGGAAAATGAATTGCTTTAGCTCCTTCAACGGAATGGAGCTAATTTAAATGGTTTCTATTGTTTTGTTTTCACTGTTAACTTGAATCTTTAGCAAGTAGAGCTCATTTTCTAACAACCCCGAATGTAACCATTAATATTCTTTAAGTTTCTGACAGTTCATTTAGGATATAGGTGATATTTTTTAATGGAAAATTACAGGCCTGAAGAAATAAATAACGTACCCTTGAATAAGCCTTCAAAATTTCTAAAGCACTTAACATCTGCAGGGTTGATATTATTAATCTGCCCCACATTCCCTATGTCCTGTTTCCCCACCCAGGAACAACTGAGAGTTGGGAGACAGGCTACCATTTAAAAGAGTTTTCCTAGTTCATTCTTAAAACAGTCACTCGACGCTCTTCCCCCAGAAGCCCCAAACTGACCAGTAATCACTATAAATTGTGTTATTATCTAAAATAGTCTTGAAATGAGGTCTCATTCCACAAATAGTTACTGAGCAAGCCTCATTATGTGGAAAGAACTATGGAAGTTACAGTGATCAGGCATGCCAAATTCCTTTCCTAGGAATAATTGGTAAATAGACACTTCAAATCGAAAGTACAAAGGATGATGGGAGAGTGGAAATTTTGGATGGAGACCAACAGCCTACAATACTCGATATACAATCGGCCTTTGTAAAGTACCTTTAAAGCTGTGCAGCACAAGAAATTGTACGTTGAAAGTCATCAATAATGACGATGGCATGCGTCACATATTTAATCTATATTGGAGTCCCTCCCACGCCTACGGCCATCAAGTCCACTGCAACTCATAGCAACCCTACATTGTCGTTGTCAGCCACCCTTGAGTTGGTCCCAATTGGTAGTGACCCTATGAAGAACATGAAACAACTGGTCCTGTGCCGCCCTCCCAATTATTCTTACGGTTGAGCCCTTTGTTGTAGTCACTGTGTTAATCCATCTCATCTAGGGCTTTCCCCTCTTCCCCTTTCCCTGTACCAAATGTGGTGCCCTCTTCCGTCAGCCCTGTAGGTGGTTCCAGGTATTTGCACTTGGCGACTAACCTAAAGGTTGGCAGTTCAGATTCAATTAGTGATACCTTAGAAGAATGGCTTCATGACGTGTTTTCCTTAAGACAGCAGCCAAGAAAAACCCTATAGAGTAGTTCTCTATAGGTGCCCAGGGTTGTCCTGAGTCAAGGTTGATTTAATAGGAATGGGCTTGGTTTGGGTTTATGTGCCTGATAATTCTTTAACAGCTTCCTATTACATTTAGTCCTTGTTGTACCTCTAGGAGGTGTAAGCATATTGTTCCGTGTAAATCAATTTCCCAGGTTTCCCCTTAGTAAATTACAGAGCTGTTTTGCTAGTTCCACATCCCTTGCCTTAATCCTCTACGCTGTGCTGCCTTAATCTTTATGATTTCACTGTCATCTTTCAGAGCAAGGAGTTTGAACTTGTGCTCACTTCTGTCACTAGTTTTCAATGGATGGCAAGGCTATGAAATAGTTTTGATTTTAAAAAATATAGAATGCTGAGTATGTAAACAAGGCATTAAAAATTAAATGTCAGTATGAATATTCCTGTTTTAATTACCTTTTTCAATCCTCTGTGAAGGATAAAATAGTACATCTTTATAGTTCTAATGCTGGCAAACATTTGTTTATAAAAAGGGCAACGGATGAGACTTTCACTACTCTGAAAGTGCATACAAAATTCAAATTGAATGTGAGAAAATAGGTAGAATAAAACAAAATCATAATATAGACCAGGCGTATGGAGGGTCTATAGACTCTGATAGAGACCACTGGAACCCCTGCGTCTCTGGCCCTTAGATACTCCTCAAGCCCTGAACTGAATGTATCCCCATGGTTCAACACAAGACAAGCCCATAAGAACAGTGGCACCATGGAGGTACACACGTCTTAGACCAGTCAGCCACATGAGACCAAAGGGCATGAATCAAGCTCAGGAGGCTAGAGGCTGTTAGAAATAAGGAGGAAAGGAAACAGTAAACACAGGGAGGAACTGCGGAGAGTGCTGTTCCGTTGACGTTGCAATCAATGTCACGAAACAAAATCAGTATGAATTGTGGAATGGAAACCCAATTTGCTCAGTAAACCCTCACCTAGTTACAATAAAAAGCAAATATATATCTTTTAGACTCAGCAGTTATGGTAAATAAGAATAGTTAACCCAAATTTTAAGCAGACCTTGTAGCCCTGTTGGATAAGCATTGGACACATAACCTGAAGGTGAGTGGTTCAAACCCATTATCTGCTGCACAGGAGAAAGAGGAAGCCATCTGCTTCTATAGAGGCAGTGGATTTTAGAAATGATATATAGGATCTCTAGCAGTCAGAATCCATGCTGTGGTAGTAGTGTTTTTGTTTTGTTTGTCTTGTTTCATATTCACTAGAATTTTATAATGCTTGCCCATGACACTCATTTTCCACTTTTAAACTGTGATTACATACACATAATAAAGCTTACTATTTTAACCATTTTCAAATGTACCACTTAGTGGTATTCAGCACATTCACAATTTATGGAGCCGTGCCAACTACCTCCTTTCTGAACGTGTCAGCACACCAAAGGAAAGCCCGGTACCCCTCCATCAGTCTCTCCCCATCCCCTTATGAGTGTGGATGTGCTTGTTCTTGTAAATGCATCTCATGGAAACGGAGCCCTGCAGACTGAGCCCCTCTGTGGATGGCTCCTTCCACTTTGCATAATCTTTGCAGTGATCTTCCCTGCTGTACCCTATGTCAGTCAATGCTCCCTTCCTTTTTATGACTTGATATTCCATTGGGAACCACCAGACTGCATTCCATAGCAACCATATCACTTCCTATGTAAGCAATGTATGAGAGTTCTAATATCTCCCTATCTTCAGCAATACGTGTTTGATTTTCTCTCACTCTCTCTCACCCTTCCTTTCCTCCAAGCTTCGGTGCCCTTTATTACAGCCGTCTCAGTCGAAGTGAAGTGGTATCTCCTTTTGATTTTCATCTGCAGTTTGCAAACGTCTCCAGAATGCTGAGCATCTGCTCAGGTGCTTGTTGGCCATTTCTATTCTTTAGAGAAATGTCTATTCAAGTTCTACTGTCCATCTTGAAATTAGGCTGTTTGCCCTTTGCTGTTGAGTTGCAAGAGTTTCTTTAAATACCGTGAATACTATCACTAGACTTTCAAGCTCAACGATTTGGGCACATATCTGATAAAAGTCTAGTAATAAGTGATTTGAAAATACCAGTATTTTGTCTCATTCTGTGATTGTCTTTCGACTTTTTTTGATAGTATCCTTTGATGTGCAAAATGATTTCATTTTTACAAAACCCAAATTATTTATCCTTTTAAAAGTTCTCTTTCATCTGTCTTTTTTACCTTTCAATTTCTATCAACCAAAATGGTGATTAAATTCTTGACCATCCCCCACAAAAGTGCAACCCCCCACCAAAAATATGCAGCCTTCGAAAATCATGGTTTTGAGAGGTTTATTTTAGAAGGTAAGCGTAAACCTACATTTACTGTCAATGCAAAGGAAAAGTGGAGATTGCAGGCTGGCCCCATTTCAATGTGTGTTATTATGCATTTATTCAGTGAGCAAGTGTCATCCAGCCTTTACTTGCTCAGAGCGTTGTGATGAGAAGTGGGAATGCGGCCATGAACAAGAAGTCCCTTTCCTCCCAGAGCCGTCCACAGACTCCAAAGGCCAACAGTAATTCCCTAGAATCTTGTGTCTCTTAGGTTCTTTGTGCAAGCCTGTACTTTCCAGACCCTACAAGAGCCATCTATACGTTCATAGAGAACAAACACAATTTTGTCACATGCCATTTATTTTGTGCATGGATGACGGAATCTACCAGAATGAAAAATTTTTTTCTTTCTGTTTTTTTGCAACAATCTGTTTTACTATATCCTTTAGGATAGTCTCCCCGCCCCCCGCCCCCATCCTCCGCCCCTGCATGCTGTTATTCTCCAGGTGGAGAAAGGAAACTAAGAAAGAGAGCATACTGATTTCTGGTATTTCCATTTTGCAATTAAGAAAGACAATCTTTTTTAAAAAGTAACTCAGTGTACCCTAGCAATGATGCCTTTGCGATTAAGAATGCGTATGGAAAAAAGACTTAATTTAATCTTGACTCAGTCAAGTAGAATATCACGTACGACCTATCATTTTAATTATGCTAAAAATTTCCATTTAAACATGTCACAAAATAGTTTGAGCGTCCATTTATAATTATTACTTGAAAACCTTACTGCATTTTGTTTTTGGGGTTCTGCTGGCTTCCTGGAAGTAATGCATAATTCAAGAAGGCCACTGCTCACTTTAAGCAACTTCACATAAAATAAATCTGCATTTTTCATAAACTTCACATTAAACCAAATTAATTATGGAGACTGTTGTTGGTGATGCAGAGGGCAGGTTGTGTTGGGATTTTTGTGTGCGTTGAAGTGACTACGAAGAGCAGGCAGAGACCTTTTATGGTATTTATTTCACTTTCAAATTCAGCAGGACATGAATGATCAAATTTTCCTTTAATGGATATCAAAATTATGCTAAGGAGAAAAATAACATATGATTGAATCAATGAAATTCAAACTTCTAGTAGGCCACTTGAGACTCATCAAAGTGAGGCAATTCATATATGTCATTGTCTTCACTTTAAGGACTTTGGATTTGATGGGCAGACACTAAGGAGCCTCGGTGGTGCAATGGTGAACACGAGCTGCTAACCTCCCAACTGCACAGGAGAGTAGCGAACTGGTCATCTGCTTCCGTGAAGATCACAGCTTCGGGAAGCCTCTCGGACAGTTCTACTCTGTCCCATGGCACAGCTGTGCTTCCGCGTCAACTCCATGACATGCAATCGGCAGACAAGAATCCATTTGGAAAGACCATTTCTTAAATATTCAGGTTTTCTCTCAACTTCTCTGTGTGAGCAGATGTGAGTGGTATACTTTGGATTTGTGTTTTCTTCCAACACAAATTCGGTGGAAATCTTCTAAAAGATAAAGAGGATTCATGTGGGGCTTCTGAAAGCTGAAGAAATTTAGATGTATGTTACCAAGACGTGCTTTGGGCTTCAACAGCCTGACCCACTGCCTTTGAATGAGACACACAGCATTCTCCTCTCAAGTGTGAGGAGGAATGTCAGAATACGAACTCGTTCTAGTGTGTGCCCACAACCCAGACTTGCTGAGATTGCTATTCCTGTTGAGCCCAGAGAAACCCGAGTGAAGGGATGAGACGAAAAGTTCCCAGAATTAGTCTTGCATGAAATCCCAGCCAGATTGTCCTTGTTCTTTCCCTTGCTTATACTGGAATGACAAATAGGTAGCGAGGGGAAAGGTGTGTGTATTGGAAAGCCAATATTTGGCCTAAAATTGAACCCCAGTAATGATTTCTGATGAGGTGAGGTGATCCTCCAGATACTATAGATTCAGTCTCTCCATTGAGATCTTCATGGACAGAAATTGCCGAAGCGTGCACACGGTCTGTTTGTTCACACAGGTCACTTAGGGAGATCTTAGAGCCCTGGTGGCCTACAAGCCTCGAGGTCAGTAGTTCAAACCCATGGGCCACTCCAAAGGAGAAAGATGAGGCTTTCTTCTGTAAAGATTTACAGCCTCAGAAACCCAGTGGACAGTCCTACCCTATGAGTTCGAATCAGTTAGATGAGAGCAGGTTTGCTCTTTTATTCATTCTACATATATCTATTGAATATCAACTATGTCACGATGATAATTCCTAATCTATGACTATGAATATAAAAGACGTTTTAAACAACTCTTGTGAGAATGTGTAAGATTCTGCATGTGAATGAAAATATCCACTAGGCCAGAGCTGTTCTTATAAGTGGATTAAGTCCCGTGGACCTAGATACTTCCTTGGTTCTGGCATTAACTGATCTGCTGCAAACGACTCTATTACCCAGGATACATTTTGTCAAGCTCAGGTAGAAAAATAATAGTTGTCATTATTTGAAGCACCATTAACCATCTATCATCTCTTTTGAACTTTTATAAGAATTAGCGAGAATGGTTTTGGGAAAGTTTCTTGGCTTTTGTGAATTATCAGGATATTTACTGTTGGTAAAATTAGCATAAAATCTTTTTTCATAAAGATCAGCAAAAAGCTCATCTGAAGATTTTAGAAATCTCCATTTTTTGATCAAAGGCAGATAGACTTGGCCTTTACATTTCCTGCACAATTTAAATGGAAATAGTCTGAAGATTGCTTACAAGTTTGTCCTAAATACCAGATTCTTCTTGTCTCTTATGGTACAGCAAAGGAGGAAAGTGGGAAAAAAAAGTTATAGATGTTGTACCTTTTCATAGGAAAATAATAATTATGTTAAGAGGCTTGCTTTATTAAATACAGACTTTAATGGTATTTCAAATAAACTGAAGCAGAGAGGTTCCGATTTAGTTAGAGTTGTTTGCTAGCACTTCATTTACTCTTATATATGCATGTTTCTTATCTTGCATATTTGAAAAGACATCTCTCCAATCCCTTAATGTATTTATTTTGAAGCCCTAGTGGCTATGTGGTAATGTCAGGTTCTTCCATGACCCTTTCTCAGACATGAATGATTATTTTATTACAATGAATCAAATTAAGATTCAGTGTGAAAAATTATATTTGTATAATCTTGTCTAATCCTCCGTCAGTCTCCAGGTGTGAAATTTCTCTGATCTTTGTCCCTGAAGTATGTTTGTAACTGAAAGAAATTTTAGTAGACAAATCAATTTGAAACATGTATATTTGCTTTCTTGTGTTTATTGTAAAAGAGAGAACAATGTGTGCAGTACAAAGGAGTGACCTCCACTTTTCTTATTATCTCACAAGAGATACAATAGAGAAATTGATATTTTTGAATGTTTGGCATGTCAAATGATTTTGAAATGTCTCCGTGTCCAGCCTGTGTGGTCACAAGGTGTCCATGGGATCAGGTATCAGGCATCACAAGAGCCAAAACAAATAATCATATCGATGCAAATGAGGGGGGTCAAAGTGGAGACCCAAAGTCCATCTGTAGACAATTGGACATCCCCTCACAGAAGCATCCCAAGGAATGGATGAGTATGCCAGGGTGCAGTATAGCACCAATGAACACACAATTGTCCTCTCATTCTTTAATACTTCCTCCCCCCACTATCATGACCCCAGTTCTACCTTACAAATCCGGCTACACTCGAGCATGTACAGTGGTATAGATAAGCGCTCTCAACACAGAGAACCCAGGACAGATAAACCCATCTGGAGCAGTAATGGGAGTATTGATACCAGGACGGTAGGGGAAAAGTGGTAGGGAAAGGGGGAGAAAGGGAGATTTGATCACAACGATCAATGTATATAACACACACACCCCAGTCTGTGGTGGGGTGAACAACAGAAATATGGGTGAGGGAAGACAGTGGATGGTGCAAGGTATGAAAATAATAATAATTTATCAAGGGTTCACAAAGGTGGGAGGGTGGGAGAGGAGGGAAAAAGAGTTGATACCAAGTAGAAAGAATGCTTTGAACATGATGATGACAACATATGCATAAATGTGACTGATACAATTGATGTATGGATTGTTATAATAGCTGTAAGAGACCCAATAAAAGAAGAAGAAAAAGATATGTCTCCATGCAGTAAATAGCATGGGGTTGGCATATCTGACCTCTTATGGCTTCTCTATTGCCACAAGACAGGGGTAAGACATGCCTTCACCCATCATCCTTTACAGTACCCTGACACCAACTATTCCTCCCATGGCACTCTGCTTCTATACTGGATTTCGTAATCCATTGCTCAGCATACAGACTGAATAAGTATGGTGAGAGGATACAACCCTGACACTCACTTTTCCTGATTTTAAACCATGCAGTCAGTGTTCCTTTGTTCTGTTTCCACAACTGCCTCTTGATCCAGGCACAAATTCCACATTAGCATATGGAAGTGTTCTGGAATTCCTATTCTTAGGGCTCTCCATACCTTGTTATAATCCACACAGTTGAAAACCTGTCAATCGGGAATTATGGCTAGAAGAGCCATATTAATGGACTATATCTCACTTGGTCTTGTCAAAGCATTAGTAATATATAGTTTGTTCATTGTCTCTCAACATTGAGTATATGTAGTTGGTTAAGGAGATTTAAGAAAAAAGTGTAACTATCAGAGTTTTTTGTTTCTTTTAAATAAGTCTCACTCCACCACAAGGTTGACATTTGCTCCAAATATATTTGTAATTATCATGGACTATGCCCACTTTTCTACCAAGTCTTTTCTAGTATTAAGAAGTTAACAACTGTCTCCCATCAATGGATGGGTAAGTGTGATTTATGTGTAAGTAGAGAACAGAAATTGATTGGCCAGGATGGGCTAGAAGAGACTGCTAACTCACTTGACATTCATTTGCACCTTAGAGACTGTAGCTATGGAGTATTCCCCGCTCCAGACTCATATCGGGGTATATTGCTGACAGGTAGAGATTTCTCATTTTCCATTCATGCTCAGCGTGGCTCTGGTTTTTGCCCAGATGTTATACAAGCAAAAGTGCTGGGTCTGATTCCCAATCATGTCCTTAAAACTAAGCTGGTTATCTTCCATACTCATTCCTTTTTCCCTCAAGCTAGACCCTGAAATCAGAAGAGATCCAGTTTCAACCAAACAAATTAAGAAAACATTATAGAAGATAAACTACATATTTTCTTCTGTTTTGCTGGTATTTTCAAGGGAAATGATCCATTAACAAATCTTGCCAGGAATGCTTTTTTAGAAAGCTTTTATGAGTATGAGAAGAACTTTCTTATGCTGATCTTATCATTTTAGAAAATACATTCTTTGAAGTTGATAGAAAAACTTTTAGAATTAATTTCTTTGAAATTTTGTAATTTGACACATCGGTTAAATAGCACTAGATATGATAACACTGTGATATGAATTTTTAAATTATTATTCCTGAGACAATGTTTCAGGAGTATGCAGTAAAAGAATTATGAAATATGTGGCCAAACACAAATACTATCTCTTTCATACCAATACTCAACATTATAACTAACTGAGACTTATAGAAAGAACTCTTGTTATATTTAAGCTAAATGGAAAAATACATACTGATTCTAGAGCTACTTAAAATTCTTGTGGATATGGCCAATGCCTAATGCGACTTCAAATACAGGAAAATAAAATTCAAAACAATATATATTTGCAAAAAAATGGTGTTAGAAAATCGATGCATTGAAAAATGTTCTTATATACTAATGAGACTGGATAATATTTTGAAATTATAATTTGTATTTTTTCTCCCTACACTTTTGTCTTTTCTTTTTCCCTTATATCAAAAGTTAAGTAGGGTCCAGATTTGCCTTTAAGTTCACCAAGGATGTATTGGCTGGGCAAAAATCAAGATTATCTTGTGGTATGTTCTGGCATGATTGTCCAGTGATCGATACTGAGGAGAATTTAGAGTACATATGAGATGCATAATGGGGTCCGTAGGGTATGAGTAGAGGCAGAAGAAATAAGTTATAAGGACTCAGGAGATCTATGTAAAGCTAGTAAATGATGCATACATATATAGGCATATATCTACACACACACACACATATGCATGTACAGTTGTATATCTGTAACCCAATCCAAGCTTACAGCTACCAGGTCAGTTCTGACTCATATCAACCCTATAAAACACAGTAGACGTGCCTCTGTGGGCTCCTGAGAAGCAAAGAGCCTCCTCTGCCTTCAGTGCAGCTGCTGCCTGGTAGCTTCTAACTGCTGGCCTTGCTTTCCCAGCCCATCGTGTAACCCACTAGGCTACCAGAGCTCTTTATATATATACACATGTTGAGAGCGATATACATTAGTAGATACATAGACAGAAATGTATAGGATATAGATAAGGAAGAGAAAGAAAAAGAATCTGAGGCTCAAATATAAGGAATCTAGGGACCCTGTGTTTTGATTGAACCCTTGAAGATCAGGGCCCCGGAGTAGGATTTTTGAGTCCCATCGTGTTATAAGAACAAACAAGTCCAGCCAGAATACTCCTTAGAAACAAAGATGGTGAGACTTCATATCACATACTTTGTACATGTTACCAGGAGAGACCCTGGAGCAGGGACGTCATGCTTGGGAATGTAGAAGTGCAAGCAAAAAGGAGGAGGACTCTTGGTGAGATGGATGAATACAGTGGCTGCAGCAATGGACTCAAACATAACAACAATTTTACGGGGGTTGATGGGGGCTGGAACTGGCTCGCCAGCACCTATCACTAAACACAATAATTGATACCCCGAGATAGCAAACCAATATGGTGTTTAAAGACACTGATGACATGGAATTGGGATTAGCATGAGAAAATTATTCTTCCATGTTACCAATGAGTTCTGAAAATACCAAGCTTTATACTTCATCTGGAAGTCTATCTGACCAAATGTCCCACTGCAACATCAATTGGCACCTTGCCTTTCATTGCAAATTGTGAGAACCTGTATACTCCAAATGTAACCCAGGAAGATTGTAAGAACACTGCCCTCTCCCACAGCCTAGGTGTTCCATCCCTCTTTCCAAAGTCCAAAACAAACCCAATGTCAGTATGCCACTTACGTTCATTTGTGTCATGATTTGACATTTCTAATTAGCAATATATTCAACTAAAAATCATGACCTCATAATGAGGGTGTGAGTGCAGTTATTTTGAAATATTGTTCTTTTATCACACGCTGGCAAAAACATACATTGGAAAGTAAGGTGAATGCATCCCTTTCTTAAGAAAAGTGATTGAGATGACCCCAGAGAGTATATAGGCAGCCTAGTTCCTATAGCCAAGGAGACAGTTTTCCCTTGCATTTTACATAGACTTGTCTCACAACACAGCCACGGGAAATAAATGCTTCCTGGGGCACTGCCAGCAGGGTCATCCAAAGTTAGTTGGGAGAAGTAATGGGGAAAGTGAATACACTAACTTTTCTGGACATGCTAAGTAAAGCACACTCATCTGTCTCACTCCTCTGGCCCTTGTTCTCCGGGCACAAACACCATGAATGTTAAATTCAGCTGAACATTAAATTCAGAAGGACCCCTGGTGATTCAATGGCTCAAAGATTGGAGGTTCGAGTCTACTTAGTGGCTCTCCAGGAGAATGGCCAGATGATTTCCCTGTAAAGGTTACAACTGGTAGTTCCAGAAATATGCCACTGAGTAACACACACCACAGAGACCCCGCAGAAACCAGCACAGGAGAGCCAGGGAGAGGGAAAATCCACTCTTCCAGGCCACAGGAGGTGCATCATTAAGACAAGTAGACACAGCTCCATTAGGTTTTGAAGAGCTGTGGACTTTTGGATTACCACTGCAGAGGCCAGCTGGGACTTAGCCTTAGTCCTACCACAGTCTTGGCCAGCCCTGGGCTACTTGGCCAGCCCAATGACTTTACACTAACATAACCCCAGCTTGCTGCCGCCTTTGGGCAGAGTTTAAACTCTTCCAGCCCCACAGTCAGGCAATTGGGGGTTTCTTTTTTCTCTCTTTTCTCTTTCCCGCCACAGTCTCGGCGGGTTCAGTAGGGAAAAACAAGCAGTCACCTCTAACGGCATCCAAATAAGGATATGTTCAGACCAATCAGCAGACACTATGACGAAGAGGAGAATAACATATTCCAAACGTTGAAGGAAAAGAACGGAAACCCAAGTCAGGCTACTGTTTATTTTCTTCTCTGTTCAATTATAAAAGGTGCTCTGTGAGCCACTCAGCATCCTTCTCAAATCCTTCTCCTGGCCATGCCTCGGTGCTCTTGGAAGAATAAGTTCTTGACATATCTTGACAGACTTCCATGGCTTAGGGAATGCCCTCTGTTCCTGCTAGCCCTGTAACTTTCATCATCCACTCAAACTCAGTCCCTTCACATCAACTCCAAATCAAAGCAACCATGCAAGACAGGGTAGAATGGCCCCCTGAGGATTTTTGAGGCTATACTATTTATGGAAGTGGAAAACCTCATCCTTCTCCTGTAGAGCAGTTGGTAGATTTTAACTGCTGATGTTGTAGTTAGCAGTTGAACATGTAGCATCAACTCTCAGAAAGCCCCCATATCTCATCTCTGTGTTGATTTGTATCTGCTTCACAAAGAAATCAGAGCATTCAAATATGTATAATACACATGCTTTAAAGCACAGTTTGATGTTCAAGCAGATTTCCACATGCTATCTCCACACCCAGCACATGGACATAATAGCACTGCAATGTGTTTCATGATTTAAAATCATGAGATATTCTTTATTTCATTCTTATTAAAATATCACTTTATTGGGGGATCTTATAGCTTTTATAACAATCCATACATCAATTGTATCAAGCATATTTGTACATATGTTTTCATCATTAAGTTTTAGACATTTAAATTCTATTGAACCCTTGGTATCAGCTCCTCTCCCCATTCCACTCCTACCCTTGTGACCCATTGATAAATTATAAATTATTTTTATTTGCATATCTTACACAGACCTCTGTCTCCCGTCCGCCATGGTTTCTGTTGTCTGTCCGCCTGAAGGGAGTGTGTGTGGTTATGTGTCAATCATTGTGATCAGTTTCCCCTTCCTCTCCTCCTCCACCCACTTCCCTCTTCCTTTTCAGCAGGTCTTCTGAAGAATCTTTCTACTCGTTTACTCAGTGTAATGGGAGGTGACCTCCAGGGACTCACATAGCAGTTAATGTCAGATCTCTCATGGGGAGCAAGGCTTCTAATCAGAAAGTGAGCAGGACCCTCATTTGAATGAACCATGGGATGTTTCCCAGAACGTTCATGATCATCCAAGTAAAAAACCTGAGGTCACAAACACTCATATTGAGAAAGATGACCATGGGGAGACTGAGGAGAAATGTTTCAAGAAGGCACCTGCCTGAATATGAAGCTACGAAGAGAGAGGGTTTTCACCTCTGTTCAGAAACTCAGAACTCACCGCTGTCAAGTCAATTCTGACTCACGATGACCCTACAGGACAGAGTAGGACTGCCCCTCTCAGTTTCCAATACTAAATAGGAAGGTTCATCTTTCTCCTGTGGAGTGGCTGGTGGATTTGAACTGTTGACCTTGTGGTTAGGAGCCCCAGAGTGTAACTCACCAGGACTCCTTGTTGAAAACCAGAAGTTGTAAATTTGGTAACTTAATATCTATGATGTATGGACCTGGAGGGCAAGGAGGTGGAGAATGAGAAACCTTAGCAGTTTTGTTTTTTTTATGACTAAGAAAGCTGTTCTTCAGTTAGCATGTCCTGAGAAAAGTAACTTCTTCGTTTTCCCAGTGGGCAAATGACGATGCTGTACTATAGTGTCGCTTCCAGTCAGAACCAACTCAATGGTAGTGAGTTCAAGTTTCACTTTCTCGGGCCTTAAGGCCTAGCCTCAGGAGTTAGACAGAATTATTCCTATGGCGTGTTAGTCCTTAAAACAAGTCACACAACTGGTGTCACATAACTGGCCCAGACACGGGCAGGGAGTCCAAACTCACTTCTTGCTTGGAGGAATCCAGAGAACTTTCAGCTGTGCTTAATCCACCAGAACCCGAATTCAAATGAATTTTAATAGATCTGTAGGTTTACACTGTACTTACATTCTCATGGTTTTAGTAAATGTAATGTGGTTCTCCTTGTTGTTTTTTAAATTGAGCTAAGACATAAAACAACTGAAAGAAGAGGGCCATATTAAATTACACAGTTAAGTTGATAATTAAACTTAAGGAGAACAAACTTCAGGATAACTGAACTGTGGAATGATAGACTACCTGTATTAAATCCCAATAAAATGGTTTTGAATAAAAGAAAAACAGTTTGGAAGAGTGATTGATATAGCTTGCTTTCAGCAAATATCTCAGGGTTTTTTGATGTGTATATATGTGTGTGCATTTATATAATACAGATTTATACATATACATCTATATATTTGTGTGTGTGTGTTGTCCAGTGGTGCCATTAAGTCAGCTCCAACTCATGGTGACCCTGTGCACAACAGAAGGAAACTTTGCCTTGTCCTGCACCATCCTGACCAT
This sequence comes from Tenrec ecaudatus, assembly GCF_050624435.1. Classification (NCBI taxonomy): domain Eukaryota; kingdom Metazoa; phylum Chordata; class Mammalia; order Afrosoricida; family Tenrecidae; genus Tenrec; species Tenrec ecaudatus. The sequence continues at coordinate 144,433,279 of NC_134538.1, read as the reverse complement.
TGTTTTCATGTGTTGACCCATTGTTACAGCCCAGGGTCTGCTTATTTCTACTTAACAACACTTCTGGATTCATTGTCCAACGTCCACATTCTTCTTAGGTCATTGAAAAGATCATAGCTTGGGTCAGGCTCACCTTAGTCCTTAAAGTGATATCTTGGCTCTTTATTTAAAAAATCATTTTATTGGAGGCTTGTGTAGCTCTTATCACAATTCATATATACATTCATTGTGTCAAGCACATTTTTACACTTGTCGCCATCATCATTCTCAAAACATTTTCTTTCTATTTGAACTCTTGGTATTAGCTCATTTCCCCCCTCCCTCCCTTACCCTTCCTCCCCCATGAACCCTGATATTTTATTCATTTGTGACATCTTTGCTCTTTAACATTTCAAATAGGTTTTGTGCAGATTTGCCCAATGCAATATGTCATATGATTTCATAACTGCTGTTTTCATGAACATTGGTTGTGGATCCAAGTAAAACGAAATTAAATGAGTGACAACTCCATCTTTTCTCCATCATAATGTTGTCTATCAGTCCAGTTGGGATTTTTTTTTTCACATCGAGTTGCATCCCTACTGAAGCCTGCAGGTCTGATCTTCATCAGCAAGTGCTTTGAGTCCTCCTCACTGTCATGATATGAACATTGCATGTTGCTAATATGCCACCCTCCGATCCCGAGGCCATATTCCTATTCCTGTCATTCACGTTCTCTTATTATTTGCACAGCATACAGATCAAATAAATAGGAGAATGCATTCAACTTTGACACCCACTTTGCCTGATTTTAAACTATCAGCATTCTCTTACCTTGCTCAGAAAACTGCCTACTAGTCTATGTAGCGTCTCACCTGAGCAGAATTAAGTGCACTAGAACTCTAGTCTGTCACCGTACCATCCACAATTTCTACGTGTATACATAGCTGTGTGTTTACAATGAATTCTTCCCCACACTGAACACTTAAAGCACAATTCTTGACCCGAACAGAAAACTCCCTCTCATCAAAATGATTTGGGCTCATAGTGACCCTAATGGGGATTCCAAGACTGTTATTCTTTACAGGAGCACACAGGCTCATCTTTCTCCTGTGGAGCATTTGATGGGTTTGAACCACTAACCTTGTAGCTAGCAGCCCAATCCTAATCCACAGTGCCATCAGATCTCCTGATAGTTCTTGATAAAACAACTGAAATCATCAGGTCCTGTAGGAACAAGGAAGAGGGGTGACACAAGAATAAAGCAGGGATAGAGTCTAAAAATACATTCAAGTATCTGTAATGCAGAAATTATTTTAATTTTTAAGTTAAACATTTAAAGACTGCTCCTTATAATCAATATTTCAATTTAAGTTTTTTTAAATTTATCTAAATGATTTTGTTTTATTCATTTATTTTGTTTTGTTTTTCCTTCATTTTATTGAGAGCTTGTACAGTTATCATAACATTCCACAGTTCAATCACGTCAAGTGGTATTATACAATTGCTGCCATAATCAGTTTCAAAACATTTATTAATCAGAAACATAGATAAGGCAGTATGAAGTTTTCTTGCCTTCTTCATTTTCCAGCAGTAGACTTAAAATGGTCTCTAAGCCTTTTCACCTTTCCCCCTCCCAAATTTTAACATAACGTTTGGGATTTCAGTTAATTTGAAAGTTATTAAAGAGGGTGAGATAAAGGCCAAGAAGTAGGACTTCAATGGAAAGCTAATACTTAACAAACTCAACAGAAGAAAGGACACAGTTGACTAGCTCAATCATTGCCTAACATTTCATGGCTTTTTAAACTTTGATGCTGCACGTACATGTACAAAACAAAATGAGGAAATATATTCCTCGTGTCTCAGAATACTTGGGAGCAGGATATATGAATTTATATGTTATAACCTCCTCCTTCAGTTGTGGTAATCAGTCATGTTTTGAAACTGCGATGGTAGGGCTTACCGACTTCCCCCTGGTTCCGACAGAGTGCCCAGGGCTAGCATCTCCTACACACCCCTCAGAAGTGAGAGCACCGGGAAGCTGGAGCTTGTCAGCTGGAGGAGGCTAGATGGCCGAATTGGCGGCAAAACTGTCATCCCGATGACAAACCTACCGCTGGAGAGTAAATTTCGACTCGTTGTGAACCCAGTAGGGAGAACTGCCCCATAGGTTTCCAAGACTATGAATCTTTACAGACACCAACTGCCACAGTGTTCAGACCAGTGACTTCAAACCACTGACCATTCAGTAGCAGTCCCAAGCTTTAGCCATGACAGTTGTGAAAGATTTGGAGATTTGAACAGCATTTTATTTCCACCTTTATTTCTTACATACTTCTTGTTAACTTCTTTCTTCCCTCCATGTGTCTAATTGGGTTAGGCATTTGATGGACAGAGAATGATCATTTTCATTGGGAAAGGAGACTTGCACTGTCTTCTGTTCACAGTTGTGGCAGGCAAAGCTTGGCATGGAGATTTGAAGGAGACAACTTTGCGGTTTATACTATGGGTACAGAAAGTCAAACCTGTATGAGAGATGGAGGATATGTCAGAAATCCTAGGGAATCCAGGGGAGAGGTGTGACATAAAACTGCTGCTTATGCCGGAGGATGTCACCTTCCATTACACTGAGTGAACAAGTAGAAGGAAGCCCTTCAGAATATCTGCTAATTTGAAACCATGAAAACATGTTGCAGTGATGAGGTATATGGGCTAGGAGCGGAGATAGCGGGAGAAGTCTCCGTGTGGATATTGCAACTGTGTTGTTGAAGTTGCATGTTATAAATATTTGAATGTCTTTGGGTTCTTTGTGAAGCAGACAGAAGTCAACTCAGAGAGATGAGATATGAGGAATTTGTGAGAGCTGATTGATGTGCAACGGCTAATGCAAGACCAGCAGTTCAAATCCACCAGCTGCTCTGCAGGAGAAAGATGTGGTTTTCTACTTCCATCAGCAGTTATAGTCTCAAAAATCCTCAGGGGCGGTTCGACCCTGTCCTGTAGGGCTGTTATGACGTGGAAGGGACTTGATGGCAGTGAGTTGCATCTGGATGGTGAAAGTTATGGGGATGATTGGAGCAGAGATCTTTCTGTGAGATACCGGCGTCAGCTAGGAGATGTGAACAACCGATTCTTCCATGAGCATGGAGGCATGACCAGGAGAAGACTGGTCTTGTTTGAGAGGGATGCTGAGTGGCGCACAGAATAGCTTTTATATTACAATAGAGAAGGAAGTAAATACTACTCATTAAAGACTGAGATGTTCTGCTCTGAAATATATAAGTTGAATGGATTTTTCATGATTAAATAAAGTTTCCCTCTTGTATTATAAAATCAGAGCAGTGTGCTGCCAACCTAACAGGAAAGCAAACGACACATTTCAAACTTGTCTGTCGCTCAATGTGTGTTCCTTTCTAGTCTTTGGAAAAGAAAGAACTATCAAGACAAATGAAACTAGAGTGGAAAACAAACTTACAAAGGGAAGCTGATTAAGAAGGAGGCCCTGCTTATCTCTGTGGGCACAAGGAGTAGCAGGAAGGAGGGGATGAGAATTATAAGGATGAGAAAGTGAAGTGGCAGGAGAAAAAAAAGAAGAAAGAAAATGAGTAATGTCGAACAACGTAAGGGGACAGCTAAACTGGAAGAAAGACACCGCAAAGGTGTTTGAAAGACCGACATGTTCCCTGAAGGAAAAACGAAAAGGAAGTGTATGGAAAGGAGGAGCGGAAACCACAGGGAGGGAAAGGGCTGCAAGGAGAGTCAGAGCTGGAACTCCTGAGAGCAGAAGGAAGTGCCCTCCTTAGCTGCAAGCATGAAGAGGCCCACCCCCAGCAGAGCATGGTGCCCAGTCTTCGGGCACTTGTGGGGATTATCCACAGGAAACTAAAGGATGCTGTGCTTTCTTAGTACCATACAAAATGGATGGGAAATGATGTGGACACTTCCCTGAAGTGAGCAAAATGATCTGTATTATGGTTAACATCTACCTAGAATGTGTCACATTTTATATGATTTGACCTCCTTTAAAAACATTTTACAAATTTAACACAGCTTTCCAAATACCATGAGATTTGATTGACTAATTACCTAAAGGAAATAAAAACAGTCTCCCCACTCTTTCATAGACCCCAAGGATCCCTGGTGCCAATGTTGTGTAAGGGTTAGACCATTAAGCACAGGTCGGCAATTCAAACACATCAGTTGCTCTGTGGGAGAACGAGGAAGCTGTCTGCTCCCAAAGCCTGGAAACCCTGTGAGGGGCTGATGGGAGTCTGAGTGGCAGTGGATTTGTTATAGATTTCCCCGCATAGATTGAATAGTTGTGAACCCCTTATGTTTAGCTTCCTGTATCTAAGAGAAGAGAGTCACCTCGCGTCCATTCATTCTCAAGGTGACTCTGCGTGGCACTGTGGAACTGCTTCTTAGGGGGTTCTTGTATTCGTTATGTCATGGAAACAGATCAACAGGCCTTCTTTCCCAGTGGTGCTTAGTAAAACTCACTGTCATGTTTAATGCCCGTTAGCTGAGTAAGGGAATATAAACATGCCTGGGTCACTTAAAAGCACATCACTGTCCATTCTGACTCATGGGGGAAAGTCAGATCATAGGCTTTACAGGACAGGGTAAAATTTCCCCATAGGATTTTCCAGGCTGTCGATCTTTTAGAAGCAGATTGCTACAGTTTTCTCCTTTGGAGTAATGGGTGGGCTTCAACTGCCCAACTTTTGACTAGCTGGGGGCTGCTTAGTCACTATACCAACAGGGTTCCTTCTTGTACCACGGAGGGACCTTAGTCCCCAAACCAAAATTTTGTTTTCCCGTGCTGTTGAGTCAATTCTGACTATGTGCTCTGTACAACTGTAGTCCGATTTTGTGAAAATATCATTACAAACCAGACAAGGCAACGTTAGCTTGCTCCAGCTGAAGGCAAATTAAATGTTCCATCCATAATTTGATACTTGCCATGATAAGGTGCTATGCAGGCTCTCTTCACTCCAACTTCACTTCCACACACAGCGCATTAACTACTTGTCGACCCAGGAAATGGCAAAGGATTGTGGGAGGAAGCCTTCTGGTCAGTAAATTCTTTAGTCCAAAGCATCCAGTGTAGTGGTTTCAATGGAGCCCGACCTGGGCATCACACAGAGCTCCACTTGTCCCCGGAAGTGTGTGTTCATGCAAGTAATTTCATTCCCTTGACTTTGCTTGCCTCAAATTTTCTTACAATCCTAAGGTTCTGAGAGAACAGTGGACACAACGCAATTAAGCACAGTTTCTGGAACATAATAGTAGCCAGCATCTAGGGAACATTAGTAAGTGTTAATTGCTGTTAATTTGGGGATCTTTCATATGAGTGATGGGAATTAAATAGAAGCATAGGTGAGTGATGTGACTGGAAATTGCTTTAATTACTTTTTGGTTTATTATTTCATCTCCTTTCTTTAAAAAAACAAACAAAACCTCTTTAATTTTAATCAAGGAGTCCTGTTGGCATAGTGGGTGATGCTGGGCTGCTAACTGCAGGGTCAGCGATCTGAGAAAGAAAGAAGAGGCTGTCTGCTCCCAGAAAGAGTCACGGTCTCAGGACCCCTCGGGTGTGGCTCTCCTCTGTCCTAAAGGGTCATTAGGGGACAGTCAGATCCGTGGGAAGCTCCTGAATAAAGCTGCACTTTTCTGAATGATAGTCATAACCTGTGGCACATATTAACATATGTATAATGAGAGAATAAGACATTCATCTCAGAGTGGTCCCTAAAAAGATAACTCAAATTTGAAGGCACGTCCACAGACTACTTAGCAGAATGAAAACTATAACAGCATGGTTTCTGTGCAGTTTGGAGCACAAGAGTGTTTTCTTATTTCCAGAATTTTGAGTATTTACATTTCATATTTAGCCTGTTATCCTCACGTAGAAAATAGCTGGCAAGTACTAATTAGAATTCCCTTGACCTTTGGTATTTCTCTACGTCAGGTAGAACTAACTGCCTGTGATCTCTGTCATCTTCATTACAAGGCTAAAGACTTAAATTTTCATATGTGACATTTGCACATCTTCCAAAATATCAGCCAACATAATTATGTTAGACAGGGTTCTCTAGAGAAACAAAACCAGGACACTAATAATTTTATATGTTTTTATACAGATAGATAGATATATACCATAAGAAATAAACAGTTAATTAAATTATAAAGCAGTCCAAGTGGCTCAGTGTAACTCATTCCCGTGCTACAGTTGTGAGACACTGGCAGTCCTTCAAGTCTTGAGGGCCACCAGGCAGTCCTCTGTCGAGCAATTCATGCTATCCTGCCACAGGCAGCAAACAGCAAGGCAGGCCACCAATAGACAGCCAGATGACAGGGTCCGACAGTCCCCAGATCAAGAGATGTATGTTCCCATAGTGTGGCAAAGCAGGACTTGAAGGAACCTCAAGTTACAGCGACACAGTCCACGGGTTAGGTGTCTCACAGGTAGTGTAGCTTGTAAACTGAGGCACAGAACAAGCAAGGCAACTGCACACTGGTTCGATTATCAAAGAGCAAGAGACAAGAAAGGCGACACTTGCTGAGCCATTTATCTCACCTGTGAGATAAATTAATCCCACCTGTGTTCATTGGCCAGGTTGGCACAATAAACCTACCTATCACAATAATCGTGTCATTTGCATGTTGATTAACTACCATGATTTCCTATGTAGCAATTTTAGATCATAAATGAACATGAATCACAACAGAAACAAGCAAATAAACAAACAAGGTTAGTCCCAAAGTTTCAGATGAAATAATTATTGTTTTCCTAAGAAAGTCTACAGTGATGATGGAAAATTATGTTTTGACTAACGCATCCACTCTTAGGATCAATGTTGTAATTAGATAGTTGTTTATAGGACAAAAGCAACAGCTCAGATTTACAACTGGAGGACTACAAGTACAGAGAAAAACCTAGTCAAAAGGAAGTGTAGATAATGCTGTGAAATTAAAGTTTGGCTGCTGGAGGCCCTTAATGGGCCCAGTGGGGCAGCCACAAACAGTGGCGTTCATTACCTTTGGTAAAGCAGGAAGCTACCTCTTTCCATAGTATTCTGGGAGAATAAATAAACAAACAGACATGAAAAGCCGGCAGGAAACATCCCACGGATTCATGCAAATCATGGTGCTGTGCTGTTTTTAGAGACTGGTGACCACAAGGAGACCTTTAACAGCTGGGCGTCTGGATGACTCTCCTCAATTTTGTGGGGGTTCCCGAGATTCCCAGTGATTCTGGAGGAATGCATACAGTTACAGAGTTCCCTCGGAACTAGAAAGAAAAAATCTTCACCCTACTGTATCACCAGTTGGAGTCCAGCAGATGCATAGCGACCCAATATGCGCAGGACTCTCTCCAGAGGGGCAACTGGTGGGTTCAACCTGCCAGCCCTTCAGGGATCTTTAGGCCAACTTTTACTCCTGGATGAAGTCTGGGGATACAGAGGATAACACAACTCAGATGTGTACAGTCAGCCAGCTCGTATACACATGCAGGTCATAATAGCAGAACATTTTCAGAGGGATGTATACCTATATATATAGGTAGGCTTGAATATATAATATTCCAATGCTGCACTTTGAATAATCTTATCAGAGATATATATCTATAGATAGTCATACATATGGCAATGTTCTGCTGTTATGAATAGCATATAGATATGGATAGAATGTATACCCCTACTGCCATAGAGTCCATTCTGACTAATTGCAGCCCTAAAGGTCCCAAGACTGTAAAACTTTTGGGGAGCCCATAGCTCTATCTTCCTCCTGCAGACCTGTTGGTACGTTTGAGCCACCGACCTTGGGGTTAGCTGCCCAATGTCCAGTGCTCACCAGACTGTGCCAACAGGGTTCCTTATCTTACACATGGTATAAACAAGTTGTAGATGTCCTTCAGAAGAAAAAGGAGCTCTGGTCGAGGTAGCAGCCCCCTATGCACCCCACTATGTCAACTTGATGGTACCTAAAAACAACATGCCCCCAGGGCTTCTTGTACTTGAGATTCATCACATGTAAATACTTCATAGCAATATTGAGACTAGTGTTCAAACAAGCAACAGGATGCAGTAGACTAAGTTAGCACATACAATCAGTCACACATAATTTCAGGGGACATAAAGCAAAATGGAATCCAGAGTCATTTTGCTGCCATATTGATATTTAGTTGTTGTTCAACTATTTAGCTATCGAGGTAGTTTGGTGCTAAAAAGAAAAGACAAGAGTGAGGTTACTTGGGCGTTAGGTCTGCCGCTAAGTCTGTGTATCAGTGAAAGTTTACTTCCTATCTGAATCTCAGGCTGAAACATTGTCATAGGTATAAGATTGGGCCTTGTGGTAGTACATAATCTGTTGTCAATTTGAGGCATTAGAATGAAGAGGCGGAGTTTAGCCTGTCAATCAGATCGCAGCTTGATGACCTCATTTGGAGGCGCTAAGGAGATAAATAACTTTTTGGAGGTAGACTCCCTGGGAGACATTGCTGCTGATAAGACACATGGACATAGGCTGATGGCAGCCAGAGCCTCGGAGCTGGAGAAGCCATGTGGAGACCCCTGCCAGCGCTGAGATGCTTACAACACCACTGGACCCACAAGACTTCCCACCCCCTGGCTTGTGAAATTCCTGCATTAAGCGTCATTGCATGTGTTTCAAAAGTCTGAAGAAGACTTTATAGATTGGTATTGGACATGTGGGCTAATATTGGACTTATGGATGTGATTAGGACTGAGCTGGGATGTTTTCTTAATGTACAATTACTCTTTATATAAAGCTCCTTCTTATGCACATGTGAGCCTCCCTGGATTTGTTTCTCTAGTCTACCCAGACGAACACAGGCCTATTAGATGCAAAAACTATTGGGATACTAAAAAGTGCTTACATTTCTATATATTTATTAGAAAATTAAAAACATATAGTATGTACATCTGCACATACTATATATATACTTAAAGGAACTGATGTCTATGTGTTAAAGACATAGGATATATAAGGAAAGCTATTTCTCTATTATGAATGAACCACTCCTTCTGGGCTCTGGTAACTTCTACTTCCCATTACCCTTCAGCTTGTTCCTTATATTTCCCTTCCGTTCCCTTATACTTCAGCAACACCTAACCTACACCAATCTAACCCCATATTCAGTAAATAAACTCTCCTCCTTGGATTTTTCATCTTTGATAGTGGCATGTTTCCTTTGTTCACTGATTTACTAAACAACTTCAGTGTCCCCTAGACTATACGGATATGGGTAGTGTAAAAAGTCACAACCTCTGACTTTATGATTATAATTTAGTGACCAAAATTAACTGGGTTTATTTCTATATATCACACTTCAGTTTTGTTAACAGCTGTTTTCTGTCCATAGTCAACTTTCTAGTACATATTCTGCTGAAGGCCATGAAGGAACAGCAGGTGCAGGTGATTCTAGATGGGAACACACTAATTGGCTGCCAGGAAGTTCCCCCCGACTATAGGCAAAGACTTGGAGACTGGTGTCATTCCAAGATCTAAATTACCAGACTTGGCTGGTCATTGAAATCACCTGGAGATCTAGTGGCACTATGGATCCCTGGCTCCTCCCCCTAGAGATTTGGATCCATTGGCTTGCAAATGGAGCCCAGGAATCAGTAGTTCTACAGGCTCTCCAGATAACAATCAGTCAAATTTCCAAAGTTAGATTCTGAAGCCTCTCCCAGATTAGCCCATACACAAGTGCGTGCTCATCCTCCGGTGCATCTGAGAGACCACCTCTTAGAGGTGGATGCTGTGGTTTGACTTCGTCACTGTTCTACATAGATGATAATCTAACATGACACTTGTTTCTTTGCAGAAGGTTCATGTGATTCAGAGTGTGGACACCCCATCAACATCATTATCAGAGGAAACACAATCACGTGAATCAACATTTAGCTTCTCTAAAGTCTTAGGTTCTTTGTCTATGCCGCGGCTTTAAAATCATCGTAACGATGACCTTCAGGATGGTTCCATCAAGACTGCCTTTCAAGGTTGCTTGTGATTGTTATTGTTTATTAGCTCATACGTGTCTTTTAATACTCATAACATTAAAGTCCTTCCTTCACGTTCTTAATCGTATCTAGTGGCAGAAAATACTTGCTCCGATTTGGAGGAAAAATATAATCTGAGAATTTAGCCTGGCTGTTGACTTTCTTCCTCTTCTTCCTCCTCCTCTTTCTTGACTTCTGAAGAGACAATTATATTTTTCGACATGAAGAATCTTTATTACAGTTGGAACCTTATGAAATCCACCTCCACAAGCCAAGTTAAATCAGGACAGGCCATCCATATAGCCTGCAGTAATATGCACCAGTTCACAGGCTGAGAAATCTTCTCTTCATCTGTTTGGGTTCTGGTCAATTCAATGTGGGCTGCCTCACTTAACCTCGCCAGTGTGTCCACTGGTTGCCTTGCCTTTAGACCATGGACCTATCACATATTCTCAACAGCTCTAGCCCCCTTGGGATAGGTCATGAGCTTCAGACCAGTCAACCTGCTCTCATCTTCTCTTCTAGTTCCAGTAAACCAGGTCCCCTTCACTTTTAATCCTCTCAAATTGACAACAGATTATGAAATTACCACACTTCCTGCACCATCCAATAATCTTTCAAAATGTCAATGTCAGCCTTGCATTACTTGTTTATTTCAGTTAAGCTGAACTCGGCTTCAGGTATGCTGAGCATATTCTTGCCTTTTGGTTTTCTAATTCTAATGTGCTTGGTGCAAATGTCCTTGCACATGTCTCGGTCATATTTGGCTTTGTCTTCTTGAGTTGCCCTTTGATATTTTTATTCAGCTCGCTGACTTCATCCTTTCTTTCATCCGTTTTCTTTAGCTACTCTTCGATTAATAGCAAGTTTCAGAGTCTCTGCTGGCATTCACTTTGATCTTTTCTTTCTTTCCAGTCGTTTTAGTAGCCTTTGCTTCTTCGTGAATGATGGTTTTGATGTCCTCCACAGGCCATCAGGTTTCAATGTGTCAAATCTGTTTCTCGATGTTCTCAAAATTATGGTGAGATAGACCCAAGGTCTTATTTTGGTTCCTGTGGATTGTTTTTATTTTCTTCAGTTCACATATGAGCAATTGATGGTACGTTCTTCAGCCAATTCCTGGCCTGGTTTTAGCTGATATTGAGTTTCTCCATCGTCTCTTTCAAGGTGTACACAATTTGATTTCTGTGGATTATGCCTAGAGAAATCCATGTGTGTCGTCTCCTTTTGTGTTGCTGAAAAAAGTATTGGCTATGAGCAAGTTGTTGGTTTTGCAAAATTTTATTAAGTAATCTCTCACTTCAATGGAGTGTGCCAGCAAGGAGTGGGGAGCCAGTGGAAGGGCCTGAGGGCTTGGTCCCCATACCAGCTACATGGACAACTTCTCCTCCCCCGAGTATAATTTACTTTACAGGACAACACAGAAGCTGCAGCTAGGGGAGAGGGGCATGTCTGATCAGAGCACATGGCAGCAAATGAAGGGGGAGGAAGAGAGAGTAGAACACATCCTGGCCCACCAGGTCTGGAGGATGATATCCCTGCTCTGACCAGCCAATGCTCAGAGTGGACCATATGGCTGATCCCACTATGCAACACACTATCCCTCATTGGTGCAGGGCCCTATGGGGGACAGCACTGGAGACTCAGTGTCTGGACTTGCCTGGACTGACCCCGTGACACTGAGGCAAACCACTCAAGGTGTACAGCAGAGCAACCATGGGAGCAGAGCTGGGAGTTCCCAAGGGAGGATAAAGGATAGACTCTGGGGCTAGAGTGTAGCACCCCATTGGACCTGACTGGAGGACATGCCTAGAGTTCAAAAATCAGACTTTAATCTATTTACAGGTTTTTTTTTTCTTTTTGAATTTTTTGGTCTTTTTTTTTATTCTTTTATGGATCATTGGTTTTCATTTTTGTTGTCATCACTGTGTTCTCATTCATCACCTGTCTTGCTATGCCTTGATTTTTGATGCATATTATTATCTCTACAGAGCTATCTAGATAAGATAGGTTGAATGAATGGTCTGGAGGAGAAAACAACGGGACCAATAGTTTCAGGAACATGGGAGAGGGAGAGGTGGAGGGAAGGAGGTGGTGCTGACCAACCCAGGGACAGAGGAGTAACAAGTGATCCAAAATTAGTGACAAGGAGGGTGTGAGAGGCCTGGTAGGGATTCAGCAAGGGCAATGTAACTGAGAGAAATTGCTGAAACCCAAATGAAGGCTAAGCATGATAGTGGGACAAAAGGGAAGTAAAAGGAAACAGAGGAAAGAGCTAGGTGACAAAGGGTATTTATAGAGGTCTAAATACAGGTATGTACATATATAAATATATTCATATAGCATGGTGGGGAAATAGATCTACATGCATATATTTATAGGTTTAGTATTAAGGAAGCAGATGGACATTGGGGCTCCACTCAAGTACTTACTCAATGCAAGAACACTTTGTTCTATTAAATTGGCATTCCATGATGCACACCTTCCCAACACAATTGCTGAAGACAAATGTGTGCATAAGTAAATGTGGTAAAGAAAGCTGGTGGTTCCTGGCTATCAAAAGATATAGTGGCTGGAGTATTAAAGGCTTGCAGGTAAACAAGCAACCATCTAGCTGAGAAGCATCAAAGCCCCCATGGAAGAAGCACACCAGCCTGTGTGACCACGAGGTGTAGAAGGGACCAGTTATCAGACATCTAAGAACAAAAAATCATATCAGTGGATGCACACCTTCCTGATATAATCACTGAAGACACATGTGTGCATAAGCAAATGTGGTGAAGAAAGCTGATGGTGCCTGACTATCAAAAGACATAGCATCTGGGGGTCTTAAAGGCTTGAAGATAAACAAACAGCCATCTAGCTCAGAAGCAACAAAGAAAGCCCACATGGAAGAAGCACACCAGCCTGTGTCACCATGAGCTGTTGAAGGGATCAGGTATCAAGCATCAAAGGACAAAAAATCATATCATTGTAAATGAGGGTGAGTGCAGAGTGGAGACTCAAAGCCCATTGTTAAGCAACTGGACACCCCCTTACTGCAGGGTTGTGGGGAGGAGATGACCCAGTCAGGGTGCAGGGTAGCAATGATGAAACATATAACTTTCCTCTAGTTCTTAAATTCTTCCTCCCCTGCCCCCCACTACCATGATCCCAATTCTACCTTACAAATCTGACTAGACCAGAGGATGTACTTAGGTACAAATAGCAACTGGAAACAGGGAATCCAGGACACATGTGGTGAGAGTGGCAATGCCTGAAGGGTGGAGGGAATATGGGGTTGAAAAGGAGAACCAATTACAATAATCCTCTTTAGGACCAGTGGTGGGAGTGGCAATGCCTGGAGGGGAGAGGGAAGGTGGGGTGGAAAAGGGGAACCAATTACAATAATCTACGTATAGCCTCCTCCCTGGGGGATGGACAGCAGAGTAGTGGGCAGGGGGAGATGTCAGACAGTGTAATATATGACAAAATAATAATAATTTATAAATTATCAAGGGCTCATGAGGGAGCAAGAGATGGGGGGAAAGGGAGCTTATACGAAAGGATCAAGTGGAGAGAAAATGCTTTGAAAACGATGATGGCAACATATGTACAAATGTGCTTGACACAATGGATGCATGTATGGATTGTGATAAGACTTGTATGAGCCCCCAATAAAATGATTTAAAAAATAAAGTAATCTCTCACATCATTTCTATCACCAAGTTCATATTTTTCAGATATTGTTCCTTTCTCTTTGTTTCTAACTTTTGCATTCCATTCACCCATAACCATTAATGCATCTTGATTGTGGGTTGGATCAGTTCCTGACTGAAGCCATTGAAAGCAGTCTTCAACTTCCTCATCACTAGTTTTTGTGGTTGGTGCATACATTGGAATAATAGTTATATTGATTGGATTTCCTGGAAGGCACATAGATATAATCTGATCACAGATAGCATTGTATTTCCTGATGGATTTAGCAAGATCCTTTCTGAAAATCGAGTTATTCCTGACATGGCAATTCATATGATTTTCTAATTCAAAATGGCCAATACTAGTCTATTTCAGCTCACGAATGTCTAGGGTAGGGATCTTCGTGCAATCCATTTTATTTTTGATCACTTCCAATTTTCCTAAATTCAATCATGAGAAGGTTTTTGCAGCTGTTTCTCTGTGAGTAGTTCCCCATCGCAAATGAAGACCCCACAGGCTCCACCCCCACTGGCTTTACTGGATCACATCACCATGGTCGACTCCCCTCCCCCCAAAATCATCTCCTCTTCAGTCACGTTTCAAGTTCTCTCAGAAGTCAGGGGACCATCCGCCAGCAGTATCTCCAACAGTGTTCTGTTTCCTTTGCTTAGGCTTTCAGTATTTGAAAATGCTTAGAGCTCGGAGTAAGGTTTTCAGCGGCTTCTTCCAAAGCTGGGAGGCGAGTCCTTCATTGTCTGGTCTCCGTCTGGAAGCTCCACTGAAACCTGTTCCCTGTGGGTGACCCTGCTGGCGTTTGAAATCCCAGTGACAGAGTTTCCAGCAGCGCAGCAACCCGCAGATGCGACACACTGACAGAGGAGTGGTGGGACACAGTGGTAGCTCTTGGGTTTGTGGGCGTGCTCCGGACCTCAATGTCTTCACCCCTAAAGCCACTTCTCGGTACAGCTGGTGGGTCCGAACCACGAGTCTATTGAGCTTCACCATGGCATCGTCACATCATGCATGGGCAGTCATGAGATCCACACACAAGGTTTGAATCGCAAAGGACAGAGACAGGAAGGACAAAGGGAATAGTTCCACAAAGGGAGGGTCACACACGAAGGACTCAGGGACACGTGTGCTTCTCCTATGTCCCCAGCATTTCAATGGAACCGCCTGCATGGACTAAGGGCTGGGCCGTTGGTGTTTTTCAGGGACGGGATGAGGTGCAGGAGGAGGGGTGGGGTGGGGCGGTAAATGCCCTACTGGTATCAGCAGACGCTTCCAGAGACTGGCTACTAGCCTGCATCCTCACTGGGTGCCAATAACTAGTGTAAAACAAAATTAGCACCTTCCTGAGTGTTCCATGCAGGCAGGAGGAAGCCAGGCTGTATTTCTCCAGTTAAGGCTTCAGCAGGCCTGAGACTATAGGACGTTAGGGTGGGGGTGGGGGAGTAGATATAGGGTGGGCGTGGGGGTCGGGACGGGGTGCCTGGCTCACAAAGGTGGAAATACAGAAATGATTAAAGCACCTGACACGGAACAGAGAGGCAGCCAGGTGAAAACTGGAGGTTTGTGCCCTGTACTCGAATCATAGAGTGTGTAATGGTAGAGATGTATTAATATATTACTGGATTGCCCTGAAAATATCATATTCTAAGAGCGGGGTTCTCTTTATTGCTAAAGCCATTCAGTATGAGCAAGCTATTCCTATGATGGTTCCGTGTTAGCCTGTGTATTATTACTATATTCAGTTTGTTGTTCACGTTTTTCAAATCCCCAACATCTCATGCATGTATCATATTCTAAATTCCCTGAAAGGACACATCAATTTGCCCTTTCATGTGGATATAGAATAGTTTTTTTTCCAATGTTTTGCTCAGGAAAAAGAGCTTCCAAAAGTTCACGGAACATTTGTATCATCTTCTGATTCCATCTTCTCTCAAACTTTTGAAAACCCCTCATCTCTGCTGTTTCAAAGCGTGATTATTCAGCTAGGTTCTTAGTTTTAGTGTAATGAGGCCTTAGTTCCCCTTTTCTTCCTAGTGCAATATTGAATTACACTGTTTCAGAAAGCAAATCATCTGCTTAAAAAAAGAATAGCCTACATTTTAAACAACCATTTACATTACATGAAAATATGCAACCTGTGAATACATGTTTTTAGGTAGTTTTAATATTTTCTTCTGTATGATGCTATATTATGCCTCCCACAACCTAGAGATAAAGCACTTTACTTATAATATTCCAATTGCTCTTACAAGATGTAGAAACCATTAGCACAAACAGCTGCCTGGGTAGATCTGAGAGGTGATTAAATATACAAACAAACCTGATCATGTTATAAACAGTATGACACCCCTGCCAACTGGGCTCTCTCTCTCTCTCTCTCTCTCTCTCTCTCTCTCTCTCTCTCTCTCTCACACACACACACACACACACACACACACACACACACACGAGATCCTTCATTGATATTATGTTTCTAAAGACCAGACAGGTCCACACACCTGGCTCCTCCATCTCTGTCCAGCCCCGTTGTTTGCCCTAGCACTTAAGCACTGTGTGCTTTAGCCATTGTCACCTCCAGGACCCTCCTCCCACCTTAGACCAGAGATGGCTCCTCTACCTTTAATATCCTTTCCTCTCCTTGTTGAAGTTATTCTCTAAGGTTTCTTTAAATCTTCTTTAGAGACTCCATCTTTATTGATCCAACCAAACTCACTGGCATGAGTCAATGCTGACTCCACTGTGGTTTCCCGAGACCTGTGCCTGTTTGTGGGAGTAGAAAGCCCAGTCATTTTCCAGAGGAGCTGCTGATGGGTTTGAACCACCCACGATGCAGGTTGCAGCCCAACGCATAACCACTGCACCAACAGAGCACAGTGCATTAGCACACACGTATCCTGATTGTAGACGGTAAACATCAAAGAGCTCTTAGTCATTCAATGTGTCCCCCACTGTCATATTCAATAGTTTTCAAACAATTAAGTAGTCAGCTACTCAAGAAAGACTAGTGGTTGGAGGCCCAGAAGAAGTGCCTCAAAGGAAGGGTCTCCCAATCTGCTCAGGAAAGCGCACAATCATTAAAACCCAACGAAGCCGGTGCGGGTCTGTAGCTCTAGCTCAACCTGGCGCTGGAAAGGACTCAACAGCTACTGTGCTGTGTGTGTGCTCCTGTGTGTGTGCCCGTGTGGATGTGAGTGAAGCCTCCATTGCTGAGACTGCCTCCCCATCCGCATCAAACAGTGGGGTTTATGACAGTAGGCCCTGGCCGGTTTTTGCTCACTGCAGTCGCCATGCCTGGGCACAGTGGTTTGGAGTAAACTAGGAACGCAATAAAAATGTGTAGAAAGAGTATAAAATGGGTGTGAGCAGTGAGGCTAATCATGTCCACTTGGCTGCATTCCAAGTTCATCTATTTATCCCATGAAAAGATCAGAAGACATAAATAGTTGGTTTAATTTATGTTTAGAATATGGAAATCCAGATGATTTCAATTAATAGAAGACTATTTGTTTCTGCCCTGGCTTTTGGTTCCTTGGGGGCACCTACTAATTTGCCAAATGCCTTTGATGGAGCTGTTTGCATTTCCTGTGATTTCTATTTGTCTTCTTGACATCCTGGGGAGCCGCCTGAGGTCACACTCAGGGAAGGCAGGGCGGTTGTTAGAGAAAATCCTCCACTCCAAAGGCTGCTAGCTCTCCTGCAGGGAAGACTCAGGAGCAAACGTGGTCATTAGCAGCCATGCGCTGCAGAAGTCATGCAGTGAGAACACATGCCAGGAGCTGTTTCAATGTACAGATTTCAATGGGAACCCAGGAAGAGTTGTCAGGAGATTCAGTGTAGACTACAGCAACCCCCTTTGATTTCATTCTTGAAAACTTCCTTCCTTCCTTCCCTCTCTCTCTCCTTCCCTCCTCCACTCCTGCTTTCCCTCCTTTCTTTCCATTTTCTCTTCCTGGTGGGGGTGGGGAGCCTTTATTGCAGAATCATTTTAGCTATACCACAAAATCTCAGTTTATTTCTTGATTTCAAATCATCTCATCAAATTGTCCATTTCCAGATATCAAACCATCAGATGACACACCTCCCTGAAATCTTGGACAACATACACATCTGCCTACTTATATCTCTTCTTTTCATACTCACTCAAGGACACAATATCATGTATTAGCTTACACATAACAGATAGTATTTACTGAATTAATGAGCATGTACAATAATTAATTATGTATCTATTCCTCTCCTGCTGAAAAAGTCTGGAAAATAGCACTTCATTTAATTTTGTCAAAACTTGCTGAGGTGTGTGTCTTTTTATTCTAAAACTATAAACTAGAGCAATAATTCTATGGTTTTCATGAAGCCCCAAAGTTGGGTGAATGATCAGATATGGCCCAGAAATGAATTCCCTATAAAAACAGCAGGAAGTGGATGATCGTCATTAAAAAAACATGCTTGTGAATGAATACTCTTGAAGTCACCGTGCTCAGGCTGCTCTTTTTCAGACCATGATAATTCAGGGGTAGCTATCTGTTCTTTAAGGTATGCTGGTGGTGCACTGGTTAAGGGATCAGCTGCTAATCAAAAGGCCCGCAGTTAGAAATCCACAGCTACTCTGCAGGAGAAAGATGTGGCAATCTGCTTCCACAGGGTGACAACCTTAGAAACCCCAGGAGGCTGTTCTGTTCTGTCCTACAGGGTGTCTGTGAGTCAGAATTGACTCCTCAGCCATTGGTAGGCTTTGTTTATAAATAGAAAAAAATGGGGGGGAGGCAAAAGAAAGTTTTGATATTCAATAGAAATGAAAATTAACACTACCCAGGAAGCATCACCTGCAAAGTCACTATAGATATTTCCAATCATTCCTCCAATTACTCTATATTCATAGTATTCTATTATGCATAGACTTTAGTTTTAAACCACAGCTGTGAAGGTTAAAATTCCGTGTCATCTTGACTGAGATTTTCAACAGTTTGGTTGTTAGACCTAGAAATTCCTAGGTCTCAGTCAGTCAACTTGACTTTTGATTTTCAATAGTTTGGTTGTTAGACCTAGAAATCTCCTTCCAATTTAAGTGGACAGTGTGGAAAAACTTGTCTGATTTTGCTGGGCCTGGCTCCTACAGCTGGCTTATCAACCCAGTTCTTTCTACTTGAGCCAGCAGCCTGTTGTCTGACCAGATGATCTGAGAGATATCAGCAGTCTACCATCTTATCTGCGGAGACCTTGGATTCATTGACCTGTGCAGCCAGAAGCCTGCAGCCTTACCTGCCTATCTTTGGCATATCAACCTCTGCAGCCACACAAATCAGTGTTCAGCCTGACATCATACTCCAGGACTTGCAACTTGCCTGCCTCTACATCTGAATGAGCCATTTCTTTAATATAAATAAGCCACTCTATCTATTTACAGATATAAATGTCACTGGTTTTGCTATTCTAGAGAATCCATCCATAGACAACAGTTCATATTTCTTCTTAAATCTGAAGTTTCGTGTTTCTATAAAACAAAGCTGTTTTACTGTCGTGTCATTATTCCAGTTGTAATTAATGTTAGTACTGATGTGAGGTCTCTCTCTAGGGTGTCTAGGTTTCGTTTTCTGTTATGAGTCCTCGGTATAAAAGGGAAGTTTCCTCAAAAAATACAAAGAAAATAAATCACTAAACTGAAAATGATTTATGTATTTATTTTGTCTTGAAATGCTACAGACCTGAAGCGGTTGTCTCGGTTATTTGAAATGAAAAATCATGGAAACAGAAATATTATGACGATTCCCAAATTATTCAGCCAGGTAGTCTGCAGGAATCAGAGTAAGAACCCAGGGCTTTTCTCAGTCTTGTATCATTTATGAATGATTGATTAACCAGAACCATCTTGAAGGCAGTGACACGGTTTTGGGTTTGGAAATTAAAGTATAATTGTTTATAATTTAAATAAATCCTATATTCGGATGCTCTGAGGTTATATTTTCCTCTCTGATATATTGTCCTCTGTTAAAACAGCATGTTTCTAATACACCTATGCATATGATAGTCCCTTGAAAAGTTCATGGAAGAATTCCATTACTTTTTGAAGTCCCCCCCACACACACGCACACGTATTTTACCTTTAATTGTTTAAATTTCTAACACTATCTCTACAAGTAGTTAAAGAAAAACAATAAACAAACACTAAGATCAAATAAAATAAAACACTGAATTGTTTGTTTCAAAGTGTCACCTGGAGTAAAAAGGAGTTCAGAACATGCTCTATCTAACAAACCATGCTCTGTGTGATTCTAACCCCATAGTCCTATAATTAAGCTTGAAGTCCGATTGTAGATTTTAAGTCATTTTAAATTAAGGACTGCCCTGCCTCAGCTGGTTCTGTCAGGCACCCAGCAGGCTGCCACATTAATAGGGTGCACAAGGGGTACATATGGGTTCAACTTCTACAATATTTCTCTTTCTTTAATGGAACCTTCAAGAATTTCTTAAATATTGAGTTTGCTCACGTTCCCTTCATCTCAAAATTGGAGCAAAGACAGGTTTCTTCCACCCACCTCCAATAAAAACCGTCTCCCATTCATTTTCTGTGTCCCCCTAAAGAGCACCCTGGGGAACAAAGAGGCACACACAAGTCAGTGCTCCCACCAATCCACACAAGGGCTCTGTGCTTACAGGCGATTTCTGATCACTTGGTGGGCGAGGTTGTGAAAGAGATGTAACTTCCTGTTCTGTCTTACTGTCCCCTTTTTATTGGTCTACAGGGGAACTCTTTCTATGTCTAAAAATCTCCATGGGTAGATGTGACATAGCCTTGTTTATTGCATAAGTATAGGGGGAAATTGTCTACAGTAGAACCCCGGTTCTCGACTGCATCAGGACTCGACATAATCAGATTTAGACATGAAATGTCAGAAAATTTTCTATCGGAGCTCAGACAAAACATCAGAATCTGACCTGAGGCACGTGAGTTTTGTAAACAAAAGCAGTTTATGTTTCTGTCACTCGGCGTTAGTTGACGTTGTTAGTACATGTTGTTTAAACCTTCTGTGGCTGTGTACCAAACATTTTGCTGTAATTTTCTTAGTTTTTGTGGATTTTTGTACTGTTTTTAGGTTAAAAACATGGGTCCTAAGAATGAGCTTTTTGAAAAGAATCATAAGGAACTGGTTAACTGTGTTATTGATATTGTTGATGATAATTTAGAAAACCGTTTTAGAAAACACCAACAGCGGACCACATTAGACTGTTTTTGTTTGTTTGTTTTTAAAGAGAAAACCAGCCAGGGCCTAGTGAAAAAAGGCAAAGAATGGGGGAAAACTCCTGAAAAGCAGCTACCAGTTGATTTTATGGAAGGGGATTCCCTTTCCAAACAATAACTCTCTCTGCATACTGCCTCTCCATATCTGTGTCCAAAAATCTGGATCCTCATCAATCTCAAGGTAAGGGCCATACTGTAGTTGTTAAAAAAAAACTTTTTTAATGTTGTGTTACTTATTTAAATTATATTATTTAACTCTGAACTTATTTACTTTGAAATTTCTTTGTAATGTTTTGTATAAAAAGGCAAGGTTAGGGTCAAAACTTGGTGGTGAAGAAGACGTTAATCTGTTTTCAATTATTTCTTATGGGAAAAATTGATTTGGAACTCGACTGCATCACCCTTCTATGCTCCTTCTAAAATGGATTAGCATCGAGGTCCAGGGTTCTACTGTATTTAAAAGGGTATAAATGTCCATCTGCTAATCAACTGAAAGATCGGTTCCACTCCACCTATTTATACATTATAAACATATAAACAATTTAGCATTGATAACTCAGTCAATGGACGAGAGAACTCAATGGTGAATGAATTTATATAGAGACTCAAAATGGATTTAGGGATTCCAATGGAAGCTGTAGCCTTCTGGACATATAATTCTTAGAAAGTAAGATCTAATACAGTTTAAAAACTGAAATAGTTTTCTAACAGTTTTGTGATATAATTCACACACCATACAATTCAATAGTTCAGTCACATTAAGAAGAGTTGTACAATCATCACCACAACAAGTTTCAGAATCCTTTCTTCTTTCTTGTACTCATCAATATTAGCTGCCTGCTTCCCCCCAACCTCCCCTACCATTCCCCTAAGGAACCATTAATCTGGTTCCTGTCTCTACAGATTTACAATTCCTGGATTTCGTATACAGAAAAACATTAAACAAAGCAAAATGAACAACAATGACTATGTAAGATACGGTAAAGCCTCAATAAACAAGCAGAATATAATAGAAAATATGTGTTAGTCTGGGTAGGCTAGAGAAACAAATCCATACATACGTGTATAAGAAAGAGGTTTATATACAAGAGCCGTTGAATATTGAGAAAAACATCCCAGCCAAGTCCAGATCAAGTCCATAAGTCTGATTTTAGCTCATATGTCCAAAGCAATCCATAAAGTCCTCTTCAGACTCAGACTAACACATGCAATGGTGCTGAATGCAGGAGGATCGCAGGCCAGTGGGTGGGAAGTCTTGTGGACCCAGTGGCGTTGTAAGCATGTCAGTGCTGGCAGGTATCTCCATGTGGCTTCATCAGCTCAGGGCACAAGGGTAGTTACATGTGTCTTGTCAGCTGCAATGTTTCCCAGGGAGTGAGCCAGTGTCCCAACTCAAGTGAGCTATTTATCTCCTTAGTGCCTGCAAATGAGATCATCAAGCTACCACTTGACTGACAGGCTAAACTTCACCCCTTCATTCTTAATCCACTCAAATTGACAACAGATTATGTAACTACCACACCTTGCTATCAGACAGAGAGCATTGTACAGTTGATTATGGAAGATATAGTAAGGCTAAATTGCAATGTCTTATTATTTGTTCTCTCTTTTGGCCCATTTTGAAGTAGTTTCAGTTGGAAAAAAAAGTAGAGGGAAACACATGTAGATTGAGCTTCTGGTGAATCCCCTCTGACCACAGACCAGGGATGTGAATAGTCTTGCTTCCATGCAGAATGCTGAAAAGTGGATTATTGCAGAGGCAGTTAGGTTAAAAAGTAAAACCTTACCTAAACATTCTGTACAAAACTGCTGTTCTTGCAAGTTCTGCTATTTTCAGTTTACTAAGTTGTTGTTTTAACTTTTTGTTGTGAATGAAATGGAAGTTCGGAGCAAATCAATTTTCCATTCAAAATTCATGCACAATTTGTTGCATGCCATTGATTGCAGTCTTCACAATGGAACATCACTTGTTCTACTTTCTCCCTGTATTACCTATTTCCATTCCTCTCTCTTTCCTAAACCTTCTGGATGTTGTTTGGGTGTTAAATGCTGTCTTTCTGATGGCGAATGAATGGTTATTCTGAGGTGTGTGTACCTGGCTGGTGTTATCATTCCCCTTTGAGGCCTATTGCTTGTCTTAAAATTGAGCCTTGGAGGTGCGTTCATTTCCAGACTGAAGGGTAACTTAGGGGCACATCTCAGGGGTTCTCCAGTTTTCTATTCCACCCCTAAGTCGGGTCTTTTTGTGTGTAGTGTTGAGTTTTGGTTCACATTTTTCTCCCACTCTATCAAGGACCTTCTAATATGATCCTGCTCAGAGCAGTCGGTACTGGTACCCAGGCATCCTCTAGTTCTTCAGGTCTTAGGGTCATGCCATCTGGCATTGGTGTGGTCCACTGGGTTAATTGCTTCCATGAAAGCACGTATTATGCTTTGCAGTGATGATATTTATCAGTAAGATGAAAAGTTCTAAATATAAAAGAAAGCATTTAAACTTTGTATAACATTTGGCATTCATTGCCTTGACTCTAGAGGTTGTTAAGATGATTGAAGATATAATGTGTGTAAAATCAAAAGAATGTCATGACATAAGGTGTTCAGAAAGTATCTGTAATTTAATTGATTAAATTACATTTCAGTTGAACATCAGTGAGGAGATTAAAATACAGCCTTTTTTAAAAATCACTTCCACTACTTCCTCTCCACCCCAAATACATACCCTTTTCCTGAAGCATACCCATACCCACACAGTAATTGTCCCAGTATTGGCTCCCTCAAATTGACCAAAGTTTGGCCAAGTAGTCCCATCTCTGGGATGTTTCCAACTGGGAAATGAACCACATTCTCCAGCTAGAAACACAGAAAGAGGATATGTAAGAGTAGCTTCTTTCTGGGTACTTTGGGCAAATTTGAGAGCTGTTGTGGTAGCCGTGATTCAATTGAGGCCACAGGGTCAAAGAAAACTGTACTGTAGCTAGGGGTCACATGAAAGAGTGTTGCAGAGAGAAACCTGGCAGAGCTTTCCAGCAAGCTTAGAGAGCAAGTCAGTTTCCCAGTCAGCCATTCATGAAAAATTTGCTGCATGCCGTTGATTACAATCTTCACAACGAAACATCACTTCTTCCATTTTCTCCCTGTTTTTCCTATTTGCATTCCTCTTTCAGGCATGCTGCGCTGCTGAGATCCATCTGCCTCCCGTGGCCTTGGAGTCCATACGATGCCTTTCCACTTTGACTTAGGTTCAGCTGTGATATTATTCTTTGTAATCAAATCTATCACGATGAATACCAATGCCTGATCATGCCCTTCTCTGTTTATCTTTTAAGTATCTTCATAAGGAAAAGGGTGGCGTGTATGAATATATACGCAGTTTGGTGCGTCTGGAAATGAAAAGGGACATTTTCCCATTCCTTACAGAGAAAAACCACGATTCTGAAAAAGCAACTTTGGACGTCTGGGGCCTTGGAAGGGGTTGCCAATAAAATCCAAACCAAGCTCAATGCCATCGAGTTGATGCTGACTCACAGTGACCCTGAAGGACAGGGTAGAACTGCCCTTGTGAGTTTCTGAGACTTTTCATGGGAGTCGAAAACTCCCTTACAGATCACGAGCCCCCCTCCCGTGTGATCACACCTCAGTGTGAACCTGAAAACGTAAATACTAGAAGACTAGTAGATTCCCTCACTGACTGTCATCGATTCCGACCCTAGCAATCCCGTGGGACAGGCTAGCACTGCCCCTGAGGGTTCCTGGAACTGTCATTCTCTACAGGACGAGAATGGGTCATCCTTCTCCCGCAAATGCTATTTTCACACTGCTGAGCTCGTGGTGAACAGTACAACATGTAACCACTGCGCCACCAGGGCTCCTGTCTTAGTCGGATAGACTAGAGAAACAAATCCAGGGATACTCATAAATAAATGTACAGGAAAGAGCTTTATATGGAAGAGCAATTGTATATTAAGAACACATCCCAGTCCAGTCTAGATCAACCCCATAAGTCCAATATTAGCCCACATGTCTCATATTAGTCCATAAATTCATCTTTAGACTCATGCAGCACATGCATTGATGCTAAATGCAGGAAGATCACAGGATGGTGGGTGGATCTGATGCTGGTGGAAGCATCTCAGTGATGGTGTGGGTCTCCACTAGGCTCCTGCAGCTCCAGGGCTTTGGCTGCCATCAGCATGGCTTCTGTGGCTTGTCAACAGGAAAGTGAAGCAGGGAGGAAGAGAGAATGGTTCGCCTCTTTGGATGGCAGAATCAAGAGAGAGGAAGTTCCCAGAATCCTCATGAGAAAGCCATGCCCCCTAGGAGGGATTATCAGGCTGTGACCTAATTGACAGGCTAGACTCCACCCCTTCATTCTTTTTACAGGTTGACACGAAATTGTGTAATTTCCACAGCTCCTGCGGTAGTGCGAATGGTGAAGGCACTCGGCTGCTCCCTCAAGAGTTGGAGGGAAGAGTCTACCTTCAAAACTCAAAACCTCACTGCCAATGAGTCAATGCCGACTCACACAGACATTTGTAAGAGAGCAGAACTGCCCCTGTGGGTTTCCAAAACTGTAACTGCTTATGGGAATAGAAAACCTCTTCTTTCTCCCAAAGAGCAGTTGGTGGTTTCAACCTGCTGACCTTGTCTTTAGGAGCCCAGTGAATAATCACCACACCAGGGAGCCTCAAAAACAAACAAAAAGCTGGAGGATCAGTCTTTAAAAACTCAGTTATCAAAAACCCCATGGAGCATACAAGTTAGAAATGACTGGATACCAACTGGTTTTAGAGGATTAGTCTTTTTTTGATAATAAACTGTTTATTTCCTTGGCAGTACTATAGGATTACTGCTGTATGGTATCAGCTATTTAGGGATCTTTTTTCTTCTACACTATTTTACTTTAAAAAATCATTTTATTTGAAGCTCATACAACTCATCACAATCCATACACCCATCCATTGTGCCAAGCACATATGTAGTACATTTGTTGCCATCATCATTCTCAAAACATTTCCTTTCTACTTGAGCCCTGGGTAATAGCTCCTCATTTTTTCCCTCCCTTCCCACTACCCTCTCCCTCATGAACCCTTGATAATTTATAAATTATTATTATTTTGTCATATCTTACACTGTCCGAGGTCTCCCTTCACCCACTTTTCTGTTGCACATCCCCCAAGGAGGAGGTTACATGTAGATCCTCATAATCAGTTCCCCCTTTCCAACCTACCCTCCCAGTATCGCCACTCACACCACTGGTCCTGAGGGGTTCATCTGTCCTGGATTCCCTGTATTTCCAATTCCTGGCTGTATCAATGTACATCCTCTGGTCTAGCCAGATTTGTAAGGTAGAATTGGGGTCGTGATAATGGGGGGTGGGGAGGAAGCATTTAGGAACTAGAGGAAAGTTGTATGTTTCATCGTTGCTATACTGCACCCTGACTGGTTCCTCTCCTCCCAACAACCCTTCTGTACGGGGATGTCCAGTTGCCTACAGATGGGTCTTGGGTCTCCAATCTGAATTCCCCCTCATTCACAATGATTTGATTTTTTGTTCTTTGATGCCCGATACCTGATCCCTTCGACACCTTGTGATCACACAGGCTGGTGTGCTTCTTCCATGTGGGCTTTGTTGCTTCTCAGCTAGATGGCCGCTTGTTTACCACTATTTGACATTTTAATAAACAGTTTTATTGGGACATGATCCAAATAGATAGTTCAATCATACCAAGACGAGTTAGACAACCATTACCACAATCATTTTCTCCTTTTTTATGCTGTTTTTACTCGCTCCTCATTTTATTCCTACCCCCAATCCCCACCACACCCCGTAACCATTAATCCACTTTCTGTCTCTATCACTTCACCTATCCTGGGTTTCTTAACTACCCGAATTTGATTACCTTGGGCCAAATTTTAAAGTTACAGTAATTTGACCATTCTAACTTTTTACACATCATCAGATCAGCTAACTGTGGTGAAACTACGCAGCCCTTGCCTCTCCGCTTCCTGGGTGAGTTAAAAATAAATGTAAGCTCTATCTCCATCCCACCACAGGTACAATTTGTGTTTGCTTTATTTATGCCAAGTCCACTGAGAAGCCGTTAGAAAATTTAAGCAAACAGATCACAGTGATTATGCAGGCGGGGTGTTTGTTGTCCAGTCTGCAGGGTAGATTTATGGCTTTTACAAAGCAATCCTTGCTTGGCACCATTTATATTTCAACTACTAAAGCCAAGAAAATAATGGTTACGCGTGCCAAGATTCAGGGTCTAGATGTGGCCACCCAATTGAGTTCCTTGCTGGAACTACATTTTAATATGTTGCTGAGAGCCAAATCAATGATGTAGTCTCTTTTAAAGTTCTCTATCAAAACTTTTTGATTTTCACATACACATGCGTGCTCTTCTTTATGACTTTGTGTAGACAAATAACATGCCAGTCAAAATACCAAAAGCATGCACTTACTGGATTTTCTCTTTTAAGCAAAGCGTAATGTTTCTGAAATTTTATGACTGCTGCTTTTGTACTTATGAATTATCTAAGATTAATACTACGTGGTTTTCTGCTCCCAGAACAATTTATGGTCTCAGAAAAGCTATCTTCCAACTCAAGAGCTGGAGTCAACAATGATTGCAGTGGATTTGGTTTGGTTTGTGTTTCAATACTACACAGAAAACTGTTTTTCAAAAAAATTACCTGATCAGAGATAGAGCAATAGAAGATAATGAGGACATATATTTTGGAGAGCCTTGGTGGGAATTTTATTGATGTAAAGTGTCATGGACCCAAAGACTAGAAGAAGGGCTTGAAATATGTATTAGTATATTTACAATATCACCTTTTCTTTGAATAATGGTTGAAGTATTCAGATTACCATAATTAAATAATTTAAAGCTAATGCAATGCAATTGCGAAGGAGATTACATTATTTGTGACATCCTGAGGTGCTCTGGTGCCTGCTATGTAATTATTGGCTCAGTGAAAGCCAAGTATCAAAAGTGTCTGCGCTCTTCAATGGATTTTCATCCAAAGGCCGTCCTGCCCTCCACAGAGCATTTTACCTTCCTGCAGAGCTGCAATAGATTGAGAAAGCTTGGTTGTGTGTGTGCTGAGTTTTCCACACTGCTACTTTGGGTTGACTTTCATGTTCTTTCCAAACCGAAAAAAAACAAAACCAAACCTGATAATATAACCAAACCTACAGTCTTGGAAGAAGTATGACCATCCTTAGAGGCAAGGATGTCTTTCCTACTTTGGACATGACGTCAGTAGAAACCAGTTCTTGGGGAAGGACATCAAGCTTGGTAAAGTAGCGGGGCCACAAAAGAGAGGAAGGCCCTCCACAAGATGGACGGACACAGTGGCTGCAGCCATGCGCTCAAGCATCGGGACGATTGTGAGGATGGTGCAGGATCAGGAAGTGGTTCCTTCTGCATAGGTCGCTCTGGGTGGGAACCAAATTGATGACCCTGAAGAACAACAGCTACCGTCAAGTTCATCCTGACTCCTAGTGACCCGCTACAGGATTTCTGAGACTAAATCTTTATGGGCACAGCCAGCCTCGTGTTGTTTTTTTTTCCCTGCAGAGTGGTCAGTTGATGGGTTTGAACGGCTAACCTTGCAGTTAGCAGCCCAACACCTAACATCGTGCCCCAGGGCTCTGTGTACAACATACAATATCGTGTAGTGCTTTTTCAAGGAGGTCTATGAATGTTTTTTCATGTAGGCAAACAGCTACTTTTTTCCTCCCCTGGCATAAGTAAAGGAGTAGTTAGTTTAAATGATTGTTGTTGTATTTAAGATTTTTAATATTTTATTTTTATATTACTATTTGTTAAAATAGAGATAACCGTACTGGAAATGTAGCCTCATAAGTGCTATTCTTTTGCCCTTAGTAACTATAATTAGGTTTTCATATGTTGCAAAAGAGAGGAAATGGACTCAGTTTGTCAATATTCAATTCACTGCTATCGAATCGACTTCCACACGTAGGGACCCTCTCGGACAGGGCGGAACTGCCCCTGGAGGTTTCTGACACTATGAATCTTTATCGGAGCCGAAAGGGCTCATCTGTTCTCCTATGGCGCTCCTTGTGGGTTTGAAACTCTGACCTTGTGGCTAGCACCCCAAAATAAAATCTGCTATGCCAACAGAGCTCTATAAGTCATTAATAGAAGTTTCCAAACTGACATCTAGTAATTCAGCATCAGAGAGATTTGTCTTCACCAAGGACACATTTTGAGCCTCAAAGAATAATCTACTGATTGTATGTTAATTTTTTCCTTGTGTGAGGGGTTTTTTTTTAATTCTTTGAAGGCAAAAGGAAGGAACAATTATTGAGGAAGTGACTTGATAGCTGGGTAAAATTCTGTTCAATGATGTATCTAGAAACTCAAAACCGTCATTTCTCTTATGCTATAATGTGTCTGATTTCAGCCCACTAAACAGGAAATGAAGTGTAATACATTGTATATATCGAGACAGGTAATAATTTACGTGCTCTCTTTTGTATAAAAAAAGTCAATAGTATGTATTAAAACCCTGTGGAATGCTGATGCAGAACAAATTCATGCTCACATCACATCAGTTCTTGTAGTGATAAATGGTCTCCGATGTAAACCAGTCAGTGATTAGCTAGCAGCTTCTCTGATCTCCATTTCTATAAAGTTGAAATGACAGAAATAGATGTGATTATTCCCTTTAAAATTACAGTCACAGTAAGTGTAGGAAAAAGACCCAAAATGTATTTGTTTCTCTTTTGACTGAACAGTTAAAGTTTTCTTTTAAATAAAACCTGTAGTTCAGATATGACTTTTATTTATTGTGGGGTATCTGGTCTGGATGGTGTTGAAATGTTCATAACAACAAATCATTGAACTACTGAAAAGTGGAGGCAATCACAAATCCTTCACACTTTATGTTATCTATTCATAGTCTCATAATCATCGTGGCAGCTTTGATAAGCAGAACTGAGAGCCGGTATTCGTGATTTGTTTTACAGCATCTCCAATAGGATCAATAATTGACTTACTCTCACTGTCCAGCACAGCAGCTGGCGTTCGCTGTGGTTTTATTCATTGACAGAATAAGTCTTTCCTCTGGGACCGGAAGAATGGCAGTGGTCCAAGAAAAATGTCATTGTTGTTGAGGTTTAAGGCCAGGGCCACCGTGAACAAGGAGGTCTCATCTCAGACCATCCTTACCAGTGCCCGCTTCAAAACTTTCCCAACCACTCTTCAAGCCGGATACCTGATTTCCACTGCCAGTCATTTTGAGAGTGATGCCCAACTCATGCCAAGAAAATGTGCTGAGTGGGGATGGTGTTTCTGGGAAGGAGGTAAAAGGACTTCTTTTTGTACCACTTGGGTTCCATTCTGGGTAGGGCTGGAAATCAGGGACACTCGTATGTGGTCCGGAGTAATATGGATTTAATCACGGTTTACAAACATAGCCGGAGCTTCAAGCTGATGAAAAGAGAGGAGAGGTGAGGACAGGGCGTGGGGGCCACATCTGACCTCCTCTGCCTATACACGGGGCAAAGGAGAATCCAACTGGAGCCCACGGCCAATTGCCAGGAGGAAGAATTCAGACTTGCTTCCACCCTCCATCCTTCTTTTACCCCAGCGTGACACTAACCGTTCTCCTAAGACACGCTGCTTTCCTGCTGTGTTTAACAATCTTTTGCAATGGCTACACAGAACTCACGGACGAAACTCAGGTTTATTGGGCTTTATTAGGGACGTTACTTTAGGAATACATTCTTTTGTTCACAGTCGTGTTTCTTCTCAGTCAGCAGGCACTCTCCACCACGTGCTGTGACGCCTTGGCCTCCGCCTTGTTCTGGGTGCCGGACAGCCTACTGCTGTGCCATCCTGTCCCACTAGTCTCAACCTCCGATGCCTCTGCTGTCTTCGTCACTTCAGGCAGGGGTCACTCACAAGCGCTGCGGTGGCTCTTCTTTCTCCGTGGTCCTGGTGATAGCTCTCTTCCTGCTTCTGAGATGGTTTCTCCCATACCCAGAGGAATGGCAAAACAGACCAATCCCCAAGTGGGGTCGTCAGATGATTTTATATCAACTAGACCCCTGGCGAGCAGTGGAGTCAGCCTGTCAATCAGGTCACAGCCTGAAGCTGTCTTCTTGGGGGTGTGGTCTTTTATAAAGGGGTCTTGGGAGCTTCCCCCTCCCTGTGCACTGGCAGCTGCCGGATCCCATCACCTGTCCTTGGATCTTGGAGCCAGTGGTCTTCCTTCACTCTGCATCATTGCATGTGGCTGCAGGCGTCTGAAGAGGGACTGAAGGATTAGTATTGGATGTATAGACTTGAGTTGAACTGGGCTGGGATGCTTTGATGATATGTAATTATATCTGAATATGAAAATCTTTCTTGTACATATATGAGTGTCACTGGAGGTGTTTCTCTGGTCACCCGGCCCCACACACTGAGGTAGTGTCCTCCACATCTAGTTTGCACGGTCCCACCTGATCACATTGAGGGGCCCTGGTGGTGTTGCGCTTATGCATTTGGCTGTGATCTACATGAATGGCAGTTCGAAATCACTGACTAGGTTTTCTACCCCCACATACAGTGACTCAGGAACCCTCAGGGCATTGCTGTGAGCCAGCATCGATTTGATGGCAGTGAGTTTGGTTCTGGAGTACCCGGTGACTGGGTGGGAGCTACAGAGGAAATCGTAGAGAGCCACCGTTAAGCAATTTCCCTTACCCACGAAAGGGAACCTTGGATATTATTTCGACAATTTATTTTTCCACAGCGAATTCAAATGGCTTCCTTCTGATTGTCTTAAAGCCATTGTGAATAAGAGGCAGGTTTATTTATTGTGAATAAGAGGCAGGTTTACAGAGCTTACATTGAAAGGTCTAGCCGTATTCTGATCCCACCATCGTGGCAGTGCCCTCAATGTAGCGCCACCCCCCTTTCCCTCTCAGCATTTCCTGTGTCCACTCCTCTTCCTTTGCTAACCATCTGTCAGAGACACATCAGCAAATATCAAATCTACCCATATTATTAAAGAAACATCATTAAAATGAAAGTCTCCTCCCATCCCTCTAGCCCTTGAGGTGACTAATACTCTGAACTTGATATATTTCCTTTCCATTAACATATATATATTTAATTCTGGTAACACATCACTCATAATTAATTATACATTGTTCTGTGTGTTTTAAAGTGACCCAAGTGATAGCATATTATAGTTGACATTGAATCTTACTGCCCTCCACTTACACTTTATGTTCTCGTGATTCATCCTGGTTGATCTATGTAAGTCTAGTTTGCTCTGCTCTTATTTATCATTGCACTATTTTCCCCATTCTAATCCTGATTGATATTGGGATAATTTCTATTACTTTGCTTGTGCACACATGCAAGAGCTCCTTTAGGGTTTATGCCTAGCAGCTTGTTTCAAGGTTATGTGACATAAGCTTTATTTTAGGTATCGAGCTATTGTTCTTACCTTAACCAGCAGGGCATGAGGGTTTTCATTTCTTCTTAGCCTCACAAACAGTTAAGGAGGATCAGTTGTTGCTGCCGGTCTAATGGAGGTGAGCCGACAGTCCATTGTTTTAGTTTGATTCTTGGTGATATTGAGCATATTTTCACATTTTGGTTGGTCATTTGCCTCCCTCTCTTGTGAAATGCCAGGTTTCGTCCTTTGTCCATCTCCCCACCCTCACCCACATCCCCATCCATTTGCAGTCTGCGGTGTGTGTGTGTGTGTGTGTGTGTGTGTGTGTGTGTGTATGGGGAGGGGGGCATTAGTAGACATTAGATACCACTCCATTTGGCTGTGCTACAGGACAAAAAGACTAGTCCCCAGACCTCTGGGGAATGTGCTTCATTTGATAGAACGGTATAAACTGGCTCCTAGGCGATCTGCTTCTCTCAGTCCCAGAACAAAGCCGCTCTCAGTGTGTTCCGAAACAGAGCACTGCTTGGGGACTCGTGACTTGTCAAAGCCTCCTCAGAATTTTAACGAATAGAAATGATATGATTTAGTGACAATTAATTATATAACAGCAACCCACCTATGAGCAAACAACAAGTCACAGCCACGTGCTTCCCCATACACATGCACTATTTACTATTTTGTAGAGCAACCAGAAGAGACTACACAGTGAGCATTGAGCTGCGATCCCCAGAGTGGGCAGCTTCAAAGTCCCAGCCACTTCTCGGCAGAAAGACTGGGCTTTCTACCTTACTACTCCCACTAAGAGTCACAGTCTCAGAAGCTCTTGGGCCCTGTAATGTCGCTCTGAGTCAAAATCGACTCCATCCACGACAATGAGCCCTTTAGGAGAGCGTTGTGCTAAGGAGCTCTGGTGGTGGAGTCGTTTATGTGTTGGGACCAGCAAAGTCAGCAGTTTGAGCCCACCAGCTACTCAAGCAGGAGAAAGAGAAGGCTTTCGGTCCTATGAAGATTGACAACTGCGGAAAGCCAGCGGCAGTTCCGTTCTGTCCCACAGGGTTTGCTATGGCTCAGAATCCACCCTTTGGCAGTGCTTTTGGTTTGAGAGGGAGTGATGCGCACCACCGGGCAGTGTTCCAGCTCAGCTGTCCATCAACAGGGTCACTGGGCGTGGGAACCACCCTGAGGACACTGAGCAGCAGGTCACCGTCGATCTCATGGCGCTTTCAGTTCCACTGGCCGCTTCCATTCTGTGGTTTGACTTGAACCTCCCTAATGGTGACCTTTTTGGGTGCCGATTTTTAAAACATTGAGTCCTTCCTATTGATCATTTTGTGTATTTTATACGTTTGTTCGAGTCTCACTTAGGAACCTGGGTTTCCTTTTCAGATCATGACTTTTTTTTCTTCCTGTTCCAATCTCCAAGTTTGAAATACTTACAGATTTTTTTTTCATTTTTGTTTTTGACTATTTACAAGTGAGGTCTTTAAATTTGTCAAGTACTTTTACAAGAGGGAGTTTCAAAATGTTCATGGAAAATGGTATGAATAGATAGTGGAATCTCCCAAGAAATATTTTGAAGCCCCTCTGAGATAGCATGAAGCAGAAAATGGAACTCACTGTTCGCAAGTTGCTACTCAGAGTGGGAGCAGCCCTAGAGGACAGAGGCAATTGTCCCTTAGAGCGTCCGAGCTGTAAGTCTCTCCAGAAGCAGACTGATACATATTTTCCAGCAGAGGGTTGGATGGCTTTCAACCCTCATCTTTCAGTTAGCTGCAAGTGCTTAACTGCTGAATGGCTATGGCATCTCTATAGACAGTATGAAGAAAGACATATTTTTTCCAGGTAATTGACAATTTTCCAATACCATTTATTGAGTAATACAACTATTCCCACCAATTATAATGACAGTTCTCTTATGATATCAAGCCCCTAATATTGAGGCATGCATTATTGCTTCTTATTACATTCAATTTGTCTTTGGGGGCCATTCCCTCTATCAATACTTTTATAATGTAGCTAGATATCTATTTTCTTACTACCTAATAAGGGCATCTGATAACTGAAACATGAACAAAAATTCTGTTAGAGTTTGTGAGAGGAGCCCTGGTGGCACAGGGCTCTAACCCTGTGGGCTGCTAACCACGAGGTCGGCAGTTTGAAACCACCAGCCGCTCCATGAAAGATGGGGCTTTCTATTCCCATAAAGAGTCACAGTCTGAAACTTTCAGGGGCAGCTGTACCCTATCTTACAGGGATACTAGGAGCCCACATCGACTCGATGGCATTGAGGTTCGTTTTGGTTTGGGGTTAGATTTGTATATAGACTTATCTCACCTACAAATAATGCTGATTTTATTTAGTTACAACACATTTATTTATTTTTGTCTTATTCCATTGGTCAGGATGTTAAATACAATGTTGATTACTGAAGAGGTCACTGTGTTCTCTTCTGGTTTAAAAGAGCGCATCTTTTAGAGCAGTGGATCTCAACCTTCCTAATGCCAGGACCCTTTCATACAGTTCCTCGTGTTGTGGTGACCGCCAACTATAACATTATTTTCGTTGCTACTTCATAACTGTAATTTTGCTACTGTTATGAGTCAGGTGGCCCCTGTGAAAGGTAGTTCGACCCCCCAAAGGGGTCGCAACCCACAGGTTGAGAACTGCTGTTTTAGATATATCTGTTGACATAAATATTTCCCACATTCTATTCGTTCTCATTTGCATTAAGGAAGCTTCTTCTCTGTGTATTTCTGGGTTGTTAGTGGTTTCAGTTATGAATAATGATTGCATTTAACCCGATTCTTCTTCTTTTTTAAAAACCGATTGTTCTATTGAGATAACATATATTTGTCCTTAAACATTTCAATTACATAAATAACCCAAATAGATCCTTTATAAAAAACAAACAAGATGTACTAAACTCAATTTTTCATATTAAAAAAATTCAGACTACTGCATATACATTTGTAAATGCTCAAAAATCACCTTATTGGAAAGGCTCTGGCTGACCTTTTATAGGTGAGCATTCTTCAGCCGTCACTCGTCTGTTCTTCTTGTGATGGCACTTCTCATTAGTGGACATCCTCTGCAGTGATTTAGTCACGTGCTTCCTGTTTTGCCCAGGAGAAAATAAAAGCCCTGAGAGTAGAGTTTTATCTGTTCCCTGCTGTACTCTTAGTACCTTGAACAAAATATTTACTGAGCGAATAAATGCGTTTGAGGGGATGGATTCGTGTACTTGAATGACTAAATTAATCTTGGAATGATTTAGAGTTATTAGCATGTAATTGTTTGCCTGTGTTTCTGCCTGGTTTTGCTGTCAAGGTTATGCCAATGAATTGGCAGCTTTGTAACATTTCCTGTAAGCAACAACAACAAAAAGCAAACTCCCTGCCATCGAGTCAATGTCCAATCACAGCAGTGACCATATAGGATAGGGTCCAACTGCCCCTGTGAATTTCTGAGACTGTAACTCTTTTAAGGGAAGAGAGAGCCTGGTGTGTCTCCCTTTCCCAAAGGAGGCTTGTGGTTTCAAACTGCTGACCTTGTAGCTAGCAGCCCAGTGCTGCTAAGCACTGTGTCACTCTAAGTACCCGTTTATTCAGAGCAGTCCCTGGAGAGTACAAATGTTTAGCTAAGTACTTATCTACGAACCGAAATCTGGCTGTTTGAAGGCTCAGAAGAAAGGCCTGGCTATCGACTTCCACAAGGTCCCAGCCTCAATAACTCTGTGTGCTTGGTTCTACACTGAAACACCCAGGGGCACCGTGAGGCGGTTAGATGGTGACTGACTTGGCTTAAAGGCATTGCTGTGGAACAGTTCATAGAAGTGGGCATTTATTTCGAGGCTTTGTTAGACCTTGGTGCTTTTTTGTGGGTAGATGTTGATGAATGATTTCATTTCTTTGATGCTATTTGGTCTACTTAAGTCTCTCTTCTCCCCCCTTCCCCCCCGGAGCTATTTTTGGTAGTACATATTTTCCTGGAAATTGTTCCATTGTCTACATTTTCAGATTGTAACTCTTTCCAAGAGTAGAAGTCCTCCTCTTTCTCAGGTGGAGCAACAAGTGGTTTCAAACTGCTGACCTTGCAGTTTGCAGCCCAACGCATAACCATTACACCCCCAGGGCTCTAGTGGACATCTGGAAAGACCATTCTTCTACCCACTGCCATGGGCATAATATTTTTAAATTATATTTTCTTCTTTCTAGATATGCTGCCTTTTGTTTTTTTTAAATCATTTTATTAGGGGCTCATACAACTCATATTACAATCCATACATACATCAATTGTGTAAAGCACATTGGTACATTCATTGCCCTCATCATTCTCAAAACATTTGCTCTCCACCCAAGCCCCTGGCATTTGCTCCTAATTTTCCCCCTCCCTTCCCACTTCCGCTCCCCCATAATTTACAAATAACAAGTTACAAATTATTATTTTGTGCCTTTTGGTTCTAAAATGTATTTGTTTCATCGTTTATTATTTTCTTTTAGTCAATTTGTCTGAAATGTGTATAGGTATTAACCAGAAACTCGTGTCTGT
This sequence comes from Tenrec ecaudatus, assembly GCF_050624435.1. Classification (NCBI taxonomy): domain Eukaryota; kingdom Metazoa; phylum Chordata; class Mammalia; order Afrosoricida; family Tenrecidae; genus Tenrec; species Tenrec ecaudatus. The sequence continues at coordinate 144,396,364 of NC_134538.1, read as the reverse complement.
AGCAGAGGGGTCGAGTCTGATACACAGCCTGGAAGGAAAAGCAGCCACTCGCTGGGACTTCTGTTCAAGTTCATTTCTCCTCCACTTTCTACTCGGAGCTCTGCTGACGCTACAGTGCAGCACTGGTGCTGCGAAACCCGAAAGGTCAATGGAGAAAGGAGGTTGTCTGCTCCCCAGAATCCTACAGAGCAGTTCTGTAATAATAATACAAGGAGTTGCTATGAGTCACTCTGAGTCGATTTCCACACAAAGGGTTTGCCCTGGATTCAGCAGCGCCAGTGACGCTGTGGGAATTGTTGGATTACTGCCTGCAAGGTGGTAGGTTCAAAGCCACCAGCTGCTGGACTTGTAAAGCTAAGGTAGTCTGCCCCAGGAAATACTGATCGTATCAGAAACTCCACACAGGCTCACTAGAAGTCGCCCTTGACTCCCCAGGAGCAGTGGGTTTGGGTTTTATTAACCTAAGGGATGGTGGTCTGAACAGAAAGGCCTGGTGATCCAGGGTAAACATTACACCCCTAGACCCCAGGGAGCAGTTCTGTTCAGTTCCACACGGGGTCACCGTAAGTCAGAATCACCGGAAAGTAAATAGGTGTAGTGTTTGGGGTGATGTCTCACTATTTCATCAGACAAAACGACTCCCTACTGCCCCGGCTTGTTCTAAATTAGCTCTATCGGTGGTACATCTGCACGTTCACTCTCAGCCCTGCTCCGCCTGCAGGAAAGGCGGTCTCCACGGTGAGCACCTGGGTCGGTCTCCTGGATGCTCCTCTCTAAACTCCTGGGAAACACCGAAGCGCGTGAACCCCTCTCCCGACTGCTCCCTCGGGGAGACGTGGGCATGCGCAGCGGCCGCGCGCTCGGCCACCGCGCGGGGTGCTCCCCGCTCCCGGACTCCGGGCTCCGGGACCGGTCGGGCGAGTTCCCACCGCTGGGAATGAACCTGTCCCGCCCCATCCGCAGCCTCAGCCGCGCAGACTCGGCGCCGCCGCCCGGCTCTCGACCGCTCCCAGCGCCGCCGCTACAAAGGGCGTGAATGGAGCGGTGGGGCGCTTAGCGCGGCGTAAACCAGCCGGGGATCCCGCCTTCCCACCAACCAGCGTCTCTCCGAGGAGGCGGGGCGGCCGAGCCCTCGGGGTCGCGGGCGCGCGCGGCGACCGGGCGGCGGGGACAGGCCGGCCACCGCCCCCTCGCCGGCCATGCACCGCCTCGCCCGCGGCGGCTCCAGGCACCGCGCGCCCCGCCCGCCCTGCACCCGCGGTCGCCGCCACCCGCTCCCGCCAGCCCCGGCCAACCAGGCGCAGCGCCCGGCCGGCTGCGCGCGCTCCTTCCCCGCGGGGAGCCGCCGCCCGGGCCGCCCCGTGGTCCACTTGGAGCCGGCACCGAGGCAACTTTGACAGCGGCCGCGGGTCCCCAGTCGCGCTGCCCGGCGGCAGCAGTGGCCTCGCGGGTCTCCGGGGCGCATCCGCGCGGCGCCTGGCTCTTTGCAACCTGTTTCCAGCGCGCGGGGGGCGGACGGGTGGCTGCCCGCGGTCTGGGGACGGGGGACGCGGTTTTCCTTTCCCCGGGAGACCTCGGCGCGCCCTGGAGAAAGCCGCCTGGAAGGATGTAAATAGCTGCGCGACTGTTACCAAGAAGGCGACCGTCTCCGCGCGAGTAGGAGCGAGGGGCTGCGTCCCGGCGCTTCGTCCATTCACAGTCAGGTGTGAGTTGCAACTTTCCAAGGTCAGCCCTCCGGAGCGGCCGCTTCCTCTTCGGACCTTTGGGGGTACCGCGCGTTCAGGCTGGATCTGGCGAAGGGCATGGCTCACGAGGAAGAACTGTAGGGAGGTGGCGACCTCAAGATCCGTCCGGTCACCTCCTCATAGCCTCTCCCCCTTCCCCCGCCCGCCACCACCCCCGCGCGGGGGTGCAGAGTGACATGCGTCTCCCGCGCACCAGGAACTTGGGCTCCGGGTGTTGATCCTGAGCGGCCACCGCGCTGCCCGGGGCGCCCTAGCCGAGCCATGCGGGTCCTGGGCGCGCCTCTCGCCGGCGCCGCGCGGCTGCTGCTCCTACTGCTACTCGAGGTCTCCACGGCCGCTGCCCTGGGGGCCGCTCCCGAGCCGCCGAGGGAAACTTGTGTCGGGGAGTCCCCCGCTCTGACCCAGCGCCGCCGCAGGGACCTTTGGGGGACTGGGGATTCTGGCAAAGACGGTCTGCGAGCCCGTGCGCCCCGGCGGGAGGAGGAGCTGGTGGCGGCTGTGCGCGCGGTCCCCTCCAGGGACCTGTCGGCAGCCCCAGGCGGTGACCCAGGTGCGGCTCGAGGGGCGGAAGCGGAGCCAGCGACCACCGGGCCCGCGGGATCCCTGGCCAGGTGGCCGGGCGTTCGGAGGACCTGGAAGGGGGGCCAGGGCCAGGAAGCCCCTGGCGCGTTGGGCATGGGGCACCTCGTGCGCTCCCCGAAGACCCTAGAGAAGGAAGGGAAGGGTGTCTGGGGCGCTGGCTTTTCGGGGCACAGGCCAGAGCAGAGGGTGCGGAGCGAACTCTTTCACCGGCCGAAGAGAGCCGGGAATCTCCAGGGCTCGCACCGGGAACCGCCACCCAAATCTGCGAGTGGACCCGCGGGGCAAGAAGGGCGGATTTTGGCACCTCCCGGTAGGGCGCTGGCCCAGAATGGATCTTCGGGTGAAGGGGTCCTGGACAGTGGCGGGCCCCGCCGGGGGAACAGCACCAGCCGGCGTGTGCGACTCAAGAACCCCTTCTACCCGCTGACCCAGGAGTCCTATGGCGCCTATGCGGTCATGTGCCTGTCAGTGGTGATCTTTGGGACCGGCATCATTGGCAACCTGGCGGTGATGTGCATCGTGTGTCACAACTACTACATGAGGAGCATCTCCAACTCCCTCTTGGCCAACCTGGCCTTCTGGGACTTCCTCATCATCTTCTTCTGCCTGCCGCTCGTCATCTTCCACGAACTGACCAAGAAGTGGCTGTTAGAGGACTTCTCCTGCAAGATCGTGCCATATATTGAGGTATGCCTTCGGGAGGGGTGGGGGGTGTCTCCCAGCTCCATCCAGGCGGTCACGGGTTTGGGTTATGATGAAACTTCTACTGGGCGCAGTGGCTTCCCTGAGCCCCTTCCCTTTTTCTCTGGGTCCCGCCTCCATTTCTCTATCCAACCATGGATGCCTGAGAGACAGGAAGCTTTCCTCACCACCTACAAACTTATCTTCTACCCCCCCCCCCCCCCCGCTCTTGGGGGGCGGGGCGGGTGAGCCTCCATAACACGTGGGATTGTTTGGATGCTAACGTGTGACTCTCAGAACGTGGAGTTATAGATACACCGTACAATCTAATGAGCCACTGGCAAGCAAACAAACGACCATCAGTCCATTCTACTCTTACCGACCCTGGAGGGCAGAGTCGGGAGTCTGTGGGTTTGCTCAACTCTCTTTCTTTAGGGAAGAAAGCCTCATCTGTCTCCCACCAAGTGGATGGTGGGTTCGAACTGCTGGCCTTATTAACCCCTTTCCCCCCAAAAGCATAACTTTGTTTCCACTACCACGCTGGTTATGGGTACTCTAGAGTTAACTAATGGGTAGAGTTCAATGCTATTCTTATTAGAGTCCAGCAAGGAAAGCATAACAAAGCAAAGTAACTTTAGCATCTAACTCTTAGATACCGAGTGTGCTCCAAGATGATTCGGCCCCACCCCCACCTCCACAAGCTCTTTCTTGAATTAAGCAAATATGGAGATGCAGGTTTCACTTTGTCCCTTTACTTTCTTAAACGCCGAAGTTCGAGTGATATTTTATTCACTTTCTTACAAAGAAACCTGCATTCCTTTGTCTGTTGGCCTCAAGCTGTAGGACTAACCTCCCACATGAGTTCAAGTGCCTTTGGCTGTGTTCCATGCTGCTCCAGCTAACGTCCCAAGTCATTTCTTGTTTCTCGTTCTCTCTCTCTCCTCCATTTCTCAACCGTTTTTATTTATTTTTGCATGGTTGAAATTCAAGCTCAAATAAGACTTGGTGCATGAAGATACAACAGGTTTGACATCCAGGATGTATATTCTCCCTATTTAACATTTGTTCAAGGGAAGGAGGAGCTCTGGCAGGGCAGTGGTTAGATGTTTGGCTGCCTTCAGCATGGTTGCAATTCAAAGCCACCAGCAGCTCCTCAGGAGAAAGAACCCGGAGGGGGTCGATGAGTCAGCATGGGCTCTCTGGCAGTGTTTGAGTTTTTGAATAGGTGGGGAGGATTGGTTGTCTTTGGTACTGACTCAACACTCAGCAGTTTCTTAAGAAATGTGAGATGTGACAGGGTCCTAAACTTTACTCTAAGTAAAATCCTACCGTTCAGTGTGACAGCTAGTGCCGAACGATTACTGTGGTGGTTGGAATTTGCTCTTTAAAAGGCCTCTCTTTAAACATCAGCTCTTGGAAGGATCCCAAATACTTCACTGCCAGTTGTGTTTCCAGCCAGCTGGCCCCGGGTTTTCTCCATTCAGATTGTCCATGTCATTTATGGAAGCAGAAGAAGGGAAACTGTAAATATTCAGAGCCCCTGATCCTGTCTGGCACCAGGGCCAGTGACACCATGCTCAACATTGTTCAGGGTCTAAAGCTAGGGGATAAGTAAATAGAAAACACTACTAATTTAGGAGGGCCCAGGCGGGAGAGAGTAAATAAGCCCCTCTGTAGTCCTGACAAGGATCAGATGCAGTAGCATTCCAGGCCTGCAAATCAGCTGTCGCTACTTTACCAGGGCCCAGGCTTGCTCCCGTTGCCAAGCAGGAAGTAGCTCTGAAACATCTAATATATTTGGTAGGCAGTTCATTTTTGAATTGCAGTGGAGATGGTTGGATTTATGTTAGAAACTCTGTGTCTGTTGACCAGTTGCCTTTTCAAGGTCAATGCCATCTAAGAGCGCTCTGTTTGTTTGAATAGTGCAGAAGAAAGAGACTCTTGCAAGAGAGAGACAGCAAGTGAAAACTCTGAAGTGAGCAGGAGAGGTACCCCAGTAAAAGAGCTATGCATTGGTTGTGGGGACTGGAAATAGACCGGATATTAGAAACTGCTATACAGTGGAGTGAGAAAAGTTAAAGGATAGGAAAAAAGAAACTGGGAATAATAATTTTTTTAAAGTTCAAATTCCTTGAACGATTGCAAGCAGAGAAAGATCACACTCAATTTCAGAAAATATGAAACCTTTGGATAATTTAATGAACTAGTAACTTTGAGTGAGGGTATTTATTGTTTGTGTTCTAGTTTTATTTCTAACTTTATAAAAACATAAGTACTTCTTCTCATTTGTATTTTACCTTTTTTAACCGATTTTCTACCTGAAAAAATATTTTCATTATTTATTGTTGTTAAGCTCATTCTTCACTGTGTGCTTTTATTTAACTGTCCTGCATCTTTACTGACTTCTTTATTTTTCAGTTATTGGTACCAGATTTTATTTTTCTTGGAGAAGCAAAGCTTTGGGAGAAAACATTCACTATTCTATCATTTTGAAAGATTAGATTGCCGTCTACATTTCCACTATTAAAAGAATGATGGCAATCTAAAGCTGCCATATTTCTTTCATTTTTTTTTTAGGGAGCCAGATTCCTTTATTATTTAAAATTCCTGACCAGATTCCCAGGGCTCATTCTAGTACCCTTCCTGGGCTTCAACCACTTCGCATGTCTCACACAGGTGAGAGGGACCAAGGGGCTGCTCTGTCCACCCCATCTGGTCACTCAACCCTGCTGGGACCCTTCCCTGGCCTGTCTGCGCATCCTTTTGACACTGTCCACTGCTGGGGTCCCTCGGCCTGTCCCGGCAGCAAGGCACCCCGTTTGGCATCCATGAAGCCCCTCCAGTTGTCACTCCAGGAGAGCAGCTGTCTCCTTGTAGGGGGCAGGGCAGGTGCTGGTTGTGGTAGCAGGTGAACAAGATGTGCTCCCAGCTTGGGTCTCCTCTTGGCCTTGAATCATGTCCTTGTCACCGATGAGCAGGTCCCCCAAGACCATAGTCTTGTCCCTCATCAGGATAATGCGTTCCACAAACTGGGGTCCCAGGTGCTTCTCCACCCAGCGGTACTTCTCAGCCACACCGTGCTAGTATTTCAACAGGGGGCTGGTCCAGATGAAGACCTGGTTATTCTCCATGGAGTTCATCCTGCACGTCGCTTCCAGGCCCCGGGGGATGGACTCTAAGTTCAGGAAAAAGCCCAGGGCCTCGTATACACTGACTACCTTGTCCGCCAGGTCGGGCTGCAGGAGGCGGTACTGCTCCCTGGCCACAAAGCCCCGGCGCTCCTCCAGCTGCACTTATGGCTCTGAGGGGAAACGGCTGTGGAAACCCCACAGGAGGCCGCCCTCAAAGTCTGCCAGCGCGCCGTCCATGTCCGCCAGCACCAGCACGGCGCGCCATCACCTCAGGAGTCGAGCTGCCATATTTCTATAGCCTTATCTAACCCTTAGGGGCCCTGGTAGAATAGCAGTTATGCATTGGGCTGCTAACTGCAAAGTCAAGAGTTCAGAAACCACCAGCTAATCCTTGGAAGAAAAATGGGGCTTTCTGTACTTGTAAAGAGTTACAACCTTAGAGACTGATGGTGGCAGTTCTACCCTGTCCTACAAGATCATGATGAGATTTGTTTGAGCCCCTTGCCGTGACTATTGTGTGAATCCATCTCACACAATAGTCATTTCTTTCCATTTCGCCAATTCTCTACTTTACCAAACTAGGCGTTTTTTCTGGCTATCAGTCTTTCATGATGACATATTCAATGTAAGCGAGATGAAGTTTTGTCATCTACCTTCCTAAGGAGCAGTAGTTGCCTTGTTCTGTTAGACTAGTCATTGGATGCTGGCCGGGTGGAACTCTTTGGTCAAGAACATAAGAAGGGTATCGCTGGGAACTGCCAATGACTAACAGGCCCAGCAGCTGGGGAGTGGGTGCTTCATTACTGATTGCTGAAGGACTTTGAGGGTCTTGAGGCATCTGGGTGGGGAGCCACAGTGACCACACAGTAACTTTAGAATAATATTGTTGAATTAATGTAAGACCGCATTAACCGTAGGCAGTATTTGTTGTAAATAAATATCCTTAATTGAATTTAGAGGACTTTGTAATTTAAAAAAAATTCATTTTATTGGGACCTCTTACAGCTCTTATCACCATACATACACACATCCATTGGGTCAAGCACATTCGTACCTATGTTACCATCCATTTTCTTTGTGCTTGAGCCCTTGATATCAACTCTTCATTTTCCCCTCCCTCGATGAATCCTTGATAATGTATAACACCCCTCCCCCAGGTTTTACATCAACACTGTCTCCCTTCACCCACTTTTCTGTTGTGCATCCTCCTAGGAAGGGGTTATATGTATCTCTATTGTTATTTTGGGGCCCGAAGGGTTTATCTGTCCTGGATTCCCTGTGTTTCCAGCTCTTATTTGTACCCATGTACCTGCTCTGGTCCAGTCAGTTTTGTAAGGTAGAATTGAGGTCATGATGGTAGGAGGGAGGAAGCATTAAAGAACTACTGTATCCTGGCTGACTCATCTCTTCCTTGTGACCCTTCTGTAAGGGAATGGCCAATGTTTACAGATGTGCTTTTGATCTGCACTCCGTGGCCCTCCCCCAATTCTCTTCAGCAATGGTGTCAGGCAGGTGACCATCACAGAATGTCAGCTTATTAGAACAAAGTGTTCTTGCATTGAGGGAATACTTGAGACAAGGCCAAATGTCCATCTGCTACCTTAAATTCTTAGCATATAGATATAAGTATATAGATCTATTTCCCTATCATTATATAAAAATATATTTACATATGTACATGCCTGTATTTAGACCTCTATAAGTGTCCTTTGCCTCCTAGTTCTTTCATCTATTTCCTTTTACTTTCCTCTTGTCCCACTATCATGTTTGGCCTTCATTCTGGTTTCAGTAATTCCTCTCGGTTACATTACCCTTGATTAAGTCCCATCAGGCATCCTACGCCCTTCTCTCCATTGATTTTAGATCACTTGATGTTCCCTTGTCCCTGGCTTTGTTGACACCCCCCTTCTTTTCTCCCGCCTCCCCTTCTCTCATCCCCATCTCCCACCTCGAACCATCGGTCCCATTGTTTTCTTCTCTGGAGTGTTTATCTGGCTTATCTTATCTAGATAGACATGCAGAGACAATAATAAGCACAAACATGAGACAAAGCCAGACAAAATAACAAAGGAAGATAAAACAATGACAAAAAAGGAAAAGCCTATAAATAGTTTCAGGTCCATTTGTTGACCTTAAGGGGTGTTTTCTAGTCAAGTCTAATGGGGTGCCACGCTCTGGCCCTAAAGTCTATTTTTGTATTCCCTGGGGACTTCCTTGCTTTGCTCCCCTTGCTGCTCTGTTGCACGCCCTTAGTGTTTTCCCTATGTGTGTAGTCCCCTGCAGCTCTATGGTTCAGTGTCTCATGGTGGGGCTGGCCCTATGGTCCTTTCTGTGCATTGGGTGCTCTGAGCAGGAATATCATCCTCAAGGCTTAGTGGGCCAGAATGTGTTCCACTCACTCTCCTTCCCTCTTTGCTCCTGTGTACTCTGATCAGATGTGTCCCTCTCCCTGAGATGTAACTTCTCTTGTCTTCTGAAGTAAATTCTTTTCAGCAGTGTGTGTGTGTGTGGGGTGGTGGTGGTGGTTGTGGTGAGTCCACGTAGCCAGGATTGGGGCTAGGCCCACAGACATCTCTATTGGTTCCCTGCTACATGCTGGTATGTTGTATTCATGTGTTAGCTCATCAGGTTGAAGCCTGGCCTTTCTCTTACTCTCCTGTGGAGATATACACAATACCCTCCCCTTGGGTGGGTTAGTGCCCTGTTCCTCCCTACCCATGTCTTTTTTGTTTTTCCTCTCTTTTTCTTTTCCCCTCCTATTTAGTTGGCTTCCATAAGTATCCCTGGACTGGGTTTGGCCCCTGCCATAGTACCTGGACCTCACCCCAGGAACGGATGTATATAGTAGCTTTTCCCCTATGCCCCATTTTTTTAAGCTTACCTCAGTGGACTCATGTTGTACTTGTCTTTTTGTGCTTGACTTGCTGCGCTTAGCATGATTTCCTCCATTTCTTGCCATGTGGCAATGTGCTTCATGCATTCTTCACTGCTTTTTAGGGATGCGTAGTACTCCTTCGTATGTACGTATCACAGTTTTTTGATCCATTCATCTGTTGATGGAAATTTGGGTTGTTTCCAACTCCTTGCAATTGTGAACTGTGCTGTGATGAACATCGGAGCACAGGTGTCTGGCCCTGGTTTGTTTCTTGCCTCTTCTGGGTAGATGCCTGGTAGGGGGGTTGCAGGGTCGTATCACTTTGTAATTTTAAGAAAAGAAAATGACCTATCCAAGTCGATTTGATCATAAAAATGTATTTGGAATATTAAAAACTTTAGTTACCTCTGATTATTACAATTTTTATAAAGTTAATGAGCTCCAAATTAAAGTGCTGGCTGAAAGTATGAGGATTTGAAGTGCTTGGTGATTAAGAGCAAGGATTATTATGGATTATGGCTCAATGTCAAGAAAACCTAAATCCTCACAACTGGATCAATAGATAACATCATGTAAGTGGAGAAGAGATTGAAGTTGGCAAAGATTGTATCCTGCTTTAAATCCACAATCAATGCTCATGGAAGCGGCAGTCAAGTAATCAAAGGATGCATTGCATTTGGTAAATCTGCTGCACAAGACCTCTTTAAAGTTCTGAAAAGAAAGGATGTTACTTTGAGGACAAAGGTGGGCCAAAGGTGGGCTTACCTATGAAATTACCCAAGTTGCGGTATTTTTGATGATTCACATGCATGTGAAAGTTGGACACTGAATAAGGAAAACTGAAGAAGAATATACTTGAATTTTGGTGCCGGCAAAGAATATTTAAAGGACATGAACTGCCACCAGAACAAATAAACCTGTCTTGGAAGAAGCCAAAACAATCTTGAGAAGCAAGGATGATGAGACTCTGTCTCCTGTTTTGGGCATGTTCTCAGGAGAGGCTGGTTCCTGGAGACGGACACCAGGCTGGGAGGGTAGAAAGAACTGGAAAAAGGAAAGCCCCTCAAGGAGGTGGACGGGCACCGTGGCAGGGAAGAGGGACTCAAGCACAACAATGGTTGTAAGGCGAGCACAGGAGTGGGCAGTGTTTTGTTCTGTTTTGGGTAGACTTGCAGTGAGTGGGAACTAACTTAAGAACATCTAATAATAACCAATTACAGCGGAAGCAGGCGCCTCTGAGAAGAGACGTGGTTATTGCTAAGAGAATCCTCTCAGTGGCATTGAGTTTGGTTTGAAGACCGTGATGACCGCTGACCCCAAATCTTCACTTTGAACCATCCCAGCCACGCCACAAAGAAAGGCGTGCCAGTCAGTGTACGTGAAGACTGCTAGCCTTGGGACCCCAGTGGGGGCCGTCCTCTCTCCTGAAGGGTTACCATGGGTCCGAATCTGTTCAATGGCAATGCTTTGAGGAGCAACCCCAACTTCAAATGATCTGAGACAAACATCTATGAGACAAAGTTATATCCAAAATGTTTTGATTTTCTTTCTGTTCCTTGGTATCTTAAAGGAAAAAAAGGGGGGGGGGACTTTCTATAAAAACTGAGCTTAGAGGAGGGAGGGAGCGCAGCATGACTTCCTACCCCCAACTACCATGATCCGAATTCTACCTTGCAAGTCTGGATAGAGCAGAGGTTGTACACTGGTGCATATGGGAGCTGGAGGCACAGGGAATCCAGGGTGGACGATACCTTCAGGACCAGGGGTGTGAGGGGCGATGCTGGGAGAGTGGAGGGTGAGTGGGTTAGAAAGGGGAACCGATTACAAGGATCCACATGTGACCTCCTCCCTGGGAGATGGACGGCAGAGAAGGAGGGGAAGGGAGACTCCGGATAGGGCAAGATATGACAAAATTACAATCTATAAATAACAATCTATAAATTATCAAGGGCTCATGAAGGAGGGGGGAGCGGGGAGGGAGGGAAAAAAAAGAGGACCTGATGCAAAGGGCTTAAGTGGAGAGCAAATGCTTTGAAAATGATTAGGGCAAAGAATGTACGGATGTGCTTTATACAATTGATGTATGTATATGTATGGATTATGATAAGAGTTGTATGAGCCCCTAATAAAATGTAAAAAAAATACACAAAAAAAGAAAAGAAAAGGACAATACTAATGTGAAGGTAATTCTAGGATATTTATAAGGGGAATCACATGCGTTCTCAAATGAATTACATCAATAAATGCCTATTGAATTAATTAAAAAGACTGAGCATGAAAGATAATAATCCCAATAACCATTATTTGTTGTATAATCAGATTTATGATATTTATGATGTTTTATCTTCTCATAAATTGACAGTAAGTTCCATAGTTTGTAGCTCACTACATTTTTAAACATTGTAATAATCTGAGACTATACTTTTGAATACTCTACATAAATGGTTTTATAATCAAATAAACTTGTAGAGGTTACCTTTTTTTTCTCTTAAAATTGCAAAAGGTTTCAGATTGGAGGAGGATATTACAATTATACTATTTAGACTTTCTCCCCAATTCCCAACTCCCTCAAATATTTTTCCTTTAAGGTTCAAGACTTTGAAAATATAGTTAGAATTTTATCTTCTTTTATATTATCTAGATTTTTCCATGCTAGCTTTTCCCTTTCTTTTAGTTATTTGCTGGTTGTTCTTCCCCAGTATTTCTCCACAAATTTCCTTACTGATTTATATTGCATGGTGAACCATTTTTCCCACTCATCTATTTAACGACCCCAAAGTTCTTCTTTCGTAATTTTTCCTCGTTATTTTACATTGCTTAACTCTAACTTGCTATTGATCTTTACAATGTTAACTTCCTCATCTTTTTTATCTTCCTTGCAGTTATTTACTATCTGTGTTCTTTTCCCTATAATTACAGTACCACCATAATCTGAGAGGGTAGTAGAATTCGGAGGAGTTCAGGTTTGGGTCCCAAACTAGAGTTTCCTAAGCACGAGCTATAGACTGTAGAATTTGCATTCAGCATTTAAAAATTTTAATTTTTTTAATTTAAAATTTTAATTTCTTGAGAAGCACACCCAAATTCTAGGATCACTACCCTGAAAGAGCGTTTCATGATGTTTACTATTCCTATGAGGTGGAAGGGCCCCTAGTGGCGCAGTGGCTTGAATTCATCAGCCACCGTGCAGGGGAACGCGAAGGCTGTCTGATCCCATGGAGATCTGTAGTCTTGGAAACCCGGGAGCCATTCTACTCCTTCTCAGAGGGTTGCACCGAGGGAGAAAGAGTGTGACGGAAGTGAGCGTTATGAGTGAGAAGGTGCTGGGAGTCGCATTGATAGCTGTTCTTTTTAAAGCCCAGGATTATGGTGTCATTGTAGCTTAGTAACAAGGTTTGTGAGGCCCAAGGGAAGATGGAATGATAGGACAAAGGGGATAGGAGAGAAGGGAATCTGGATGGATAGTGGCCATTCTATTGGGCAAATCAACTTAATCTTGTTTATCAAATAGTCACCAGACAAAACTATACTCAATGCATAGATGGAGATTAGCGAGAGGGAAAAATGTAGGTGTCCAAGTGTGTATGTGCGTGCGCAAGAACCTGTCTGTGGATCTGGATGTGGATCGTGACAGGACTAGCGCAGAGGAAAGCTCTTCCCCCTCATTTCCTTCAGGATCTCACAAATGACTAATGACAAACCGTGACAACTCTGCTCATTACTCGGTGTAAGCCCGTCAGACCCGCCGTGTCAGCTCAACCAGCTGGTCTGCGACTGTTTCTCTCTCTCTCTGAAGTAATTCGTGGTTTGGAAGACCTGGTGTCTTCTTCAGAACGCATGTCCTCAAGTAGAAGGCTTGAAGTAATTGTTAAATAATCTAGTATCAAACTAGATTTGTTTCATGGGGATACATGTATGTGGCATGGGGTGGGGGTGGTAAGTAAAGGGGATGCTTCACGCCTGTCCACATATGTCTTGAATCTCACCTGATGAGAAAGACCAGCTTCTCCCATGGCTTTCGTAAGGCTGGCTTTGAGCTACAGGAAATAATTGGCTCTTGTTGCCATAGGTTGTTGTCAGCACTGGCAGGTAAGCAGGGACTGATAAGTCCGTACAGGTGTTTGATTCTTCATAGCATTCCTTGGCACCGCTGGCTACATTCACGTAATAGAACCTTGCACATGGTGCATGGTAAATTACTTGAGTGGTGGCTGAGCTATTAGGCATTCTGATGGGCTTTTAAGTGGAAACACACAGTTTTATGAGCAATTTGAAAGTTCCTAATGATATTCTTGGGGAAAATGGTACCAATGTATGAGAAGGGCGCTTAACAAATATTTTATGTCTTTTCCGTTAATGTCTTTGTAACCATTTTCTGCACCCCCACCTAAATGAAAACAGTCAGCTCATGGCTCTGGCAGAAAAAGAGAAAAAAAGACTTGTAGAGTATGCTTTTATTTATAACCCAATTCATGGAAGATTATACGGTGAAGCCTACTGAGTTAGGTGGGGGTTCCAGTTATGCCATGAGAGTTTTAGGACATCAGAGTATGACACTCAAATAGCTCCCTTAACTATTGGCTGCAATAATAATAATAAATAATATCCTTTTCTTAAATAAGATAAGATCAACTAAGTAAAAGGGGAAAACAGAGTTTCTTTGCTTCCATGCTAGAAATATCATCTACCTTTTAGCTTTTAAGGATGATATATGAAGCAGTAGTGCCCAGTGGCTGGTTGAGGGACAATAGAACACTTCATTCCTTTTCCATGCATGTCACCATTCATTCCTCTATTTGCCATCCATTCATTCATCAAACATCTATTGGGTTTTTCCTCTATTCCGGGCACTGTGTTAGGCAAGGGCAGCACTAGCAATGGGGAGGAAAGACAAGGAGAAAGTTTCCAAAGATGAGTAATACAGATGACTTCCTGCTATTACTGTTATGAAAAAAAGAAGTAAAAATGATAAATACTTTAAAGAGGTTTACAGGAAGTGTCTTACAAATACAGGAGTGGCCCTGGGATGATGACTCAGGCCATAGTCATACAAGATTATGACCCAAGATGAGATATTCAAGTGAAAATTGTACTTCTTCCAATTCTTTTTTCAATTATATTCTTATAATTAATCTTCTTAAATACAGAGCCAAGATGCATGGTGAAAATATCCAACTAGGAAAATAATTGAATTCTTGATGTCTTGTTTCTTCCGTCTGTCCTGGGCAAGGAGGCTTACCTTGATAATTGACTAGATATTTGGGGAGTCTAAAGGGTTCCAAGAGTTTTCTTTTTAAAAGTAAGGAATGTAAACTCGTATCTAGTACCATTATCTCTGCTTTGGAACTATTTGTTATAAGTGAAAACATAGTATATTGTATTTACATTGAGTTGGAAACCAAAAACCAAATCCGAACCTACTGCCATTGAGTAGATTCCAACTCAGTGACCTTATATAGGGTTTCCCTGACTACATCTTTAAGGTGTCACATATTTCCTCCATACACACAAACACTGACTTTGCAGTTAGCAGTCAAACATTTACTGACATCACAACCACAATTCCTTGAATTCGAAGCAAACTCACTGCCATGACTTGATTTATAGTAATAGAGACTCCTTAGGACAGACTAGAACTGTAACTGCGGGTTGTGGAAACTTAAAACCTTTATGAGATAAAACAGCTTGATTGTCCTCCTTAAGAGAGGCTGGTGGTTCCAAACTGCTTAACTTGAAGTTAGCAACCCAATTTGTAAACCACGACACCACCAGGCCTCCTGGTGGAAACATGAGTCAAGAAACTAAAAGATGTCATACATTGGGTACCGCTTCTGCATAAGACCTATTTAAAGGATTCATGGACAAAGATGTCATTTTGAGAACGAAGGGGCACCTGACCCAAGTCATGGTATTTTCAATTGACTTGATGGCAGTGAGTTTGGGGTTGGATTTTCATATGCTTTTGAAAACTGGACTATTAATAAGAAAGAACTGAAAAGAACAGATATGGTTGAATTATGGTATTGGTGAAGAATATTGAAAGTACCATGGACTGCCATCAGAACATACATTGATCTTGGAATGGGACAGCCACAATGCACCTTAGAATCTAGGATGGCAAGAATTTACCTCAAATCCATTGGACATGTGATTAGAAGGGATCAGTGCCAGGAGAAGACCATCATACTTGGGAATGATATGGACTGACCCAGTGACAGGGGGCTCAAGCAATTGTGAGGATGGCCCAGGATCAGGCAATGTTTCCTTCTGTTGTGTCTTGTGGTTGCCATGCATCAAATCCAACTCGATGTTACCCAACAACAGCCAAGATGTGAAGGGAGTATCTGGGGTTGGAGTGGTAAATATGCTCAGCGGCTAACTAAAACTTTGAAGGTTCAACACCATGCCGAGTCTCCTAGGAAGGAAATGAGGATCCGTTTCTGAGAGTTCAGCTGCTGAGCTCCTATGGACAGATATGGGTCATCAGGAGTCAGAATCAAATCAGTGACCACTAACAAGGATGTTAAAAATATCAAATACATTTTTTAATTTAAAATAATTGTTTATATAAAACATAAGTATCGTATCCCAATGTTCTTCCCCCAAATCTTGAGAAGTGCATGGAAAACTTTCATTACCTTTTAATTCCATTTCTCACCAACCTTTTGAGGTCTCATTGTATAACTGACTTTGACCTTACCCAACCTGGAGGGAAGACTGGTGGGGAGATTCTTTAGATTCTATTATTAGCACAGGGGGAAAGATAAAGCATGGAGAATGGATTTCCCCAGAATTAGATCCCTTTCTGAAGCCCATGCTCAGAGTAAGGACATATCCTGCGTCCAGAGGCAGTGCATTTTTAATGTGGTTCTTTTAGCCAAAGTTGTCCATTTCCACCAATTGACCTTTTCCTGCATAGGTCTGGTAAGAAGGTGGGTGAAGATATTAGTAAGATTGACTTGTGAGTAATTGTAAATAAGATTTACAGGAATGCCATCCTGCTCTTCGTATCAAATGAACCCTCTGAGAAGCAGGAGTAGGGATCTAATTACCAGCAAGATCCCACAGTGGAGCATCTGCTCTGGACTCTGACATCCCCACACACTGACCCTCCTAGATACAGAAGACTGCTGAGACGCCTGGGGAGCAGCCGTAGCATCGGGAACCAGAGCATGTAACAGAGTGGTGGACTTCCCAGCCCATGGAACAAGTGAGCTGCACTGAACTCCGGAAGCTGTTTTTGTTGAGCTATGGAGTTGAGATGAATACCTTTGACTTGAAGCTCACGGTAGAGTGGTATGCTCTTTGGGCATTTATTAGAAACCCTGAAATAATTAGGTAACATGTCCTGATGAATAACTGCTTCCTGAGAATTTCCCATTGCATTACAGCCTGTTAACTTCCTTAATAAACCCTCTGGTCATGAGTTGTATGTAGCCATTGCAGCAGATATGAGAACCTAGAGATAAAAGTAGAGAATACGAGTTAAGACAAAACACTGGGATCCTGTTGTTTCCCCCGTCTACCAACCAATCTGGTTATATCAATAAAACTTCAACAGAGGAAAGGATGCAAATCTAGTAGCTAAAGTGAAATCATTCTGAGCTCACGAGTCTACCCATGAATGGAGACTTCTTTTCTCTTTCTGCTGACGAGCCTTACATTTTATGTATGTGCATGTTTGCTTTACAGATTCTGTTTCATTGATTATTGAGCTTCATACCTTTGGGCTTTTATGAATAGTGTTGCAGTGAATATTGGTGTGAAAATTTCTGTTTGAGTCTCTAATTTCAAGATTTTGGGGGTGTATAAGTATATCTACAGGGAGAATTATTAGTCAGAGTTTCTCCACTTATAGTCTTTTGGGGGGTTTCCCACACTGTTCCCCAAATGGTAAAATAAGCTGTACCGTTTTGCATTTGCACCAGGAATGGAATGGATAGGAGGTTTAATTTTCCCACATTCTGGCCCACATTTGTTATTTTCAGCATTTTTAATCTTAGCCATCCTAACGGAAGTAAGATAGAGTCTCGTGGCTTTGGTTTTCATCTCTGATTAATCATGACTGAGCATCTCCTCGCGGGTTTGGTGGCCTTTTTAATGTCCTTTTTGGTGAAGTGTCTCTTGAAGTCTTTTGCCCATTTAAAGACTGAATTATTTGTCTTTTTGTCAAGTTGCCAATGCTTTATGAATATTTTGATTCTTAAATTTTTATCATATATACGATGTTTCTGAAGAGATTATTTCAGTCACTAGCTTATCTTTTCACTTTCTTGATAAGCCACGCCTAACTCTTAAATGTGCCTAATTAAAACAGCGTTCTTTCTGCCAGATGAGATGATCACATAAAATTTCATGTTGAATTGGATTGCTGGAGCCCCAACTGTACAATCAATCCTTCTATTTGGAAAATGGGGATAGATACGTTTTATAGATCACATGCTATCATTTCAGTGTCCCTAACAGTCTTGAAACAGACTGTTTTCTTTGTATGAATTTGTGGTAGTTCCCCAGTGTATCTGTCAGCACGGTTGAATGGCTCATAGCACTAATGAGGCCAAGGCCATTGGTTTGATCTCCGCGTGGAATGAGTCATGTTCATCAGGTCTGTGACTACCCAGGGCTACTGTTTTTAGCACAACAGTCTCCTCCCCATGACTCCTCACTAGCAGGGCATTTCCTCCTAGATTTTCTGTCTTTGCTTCAGCTCAAATCCCCTCTGCACAGCAGCGTTTACCTGAGATGTGAGATTTGGAGACTTTTGTCTTTTATAACAGGGTCGAGGGAAGAACAAGTCTGTCCTGAATCAACTACCAATGGTGCAACTTCAGAAAGAACAGAGACAGTTTTACCTCGAAATGTGCTTTCTCAATGTCATTCAAATCAGAACGACCCACCGCAAATGGTTGCAGTCAACTCTCGTTTGGGTCATAATTTGGTTCCACCATTGTACTCATCAATATCATTAGTCACAATGGAAAAGAGATGAAAACGCATAACTTTGCTTGGGAAATTCACCAGAACCTCATTGTGAACAACGTTAATTCTTGTTTTCACCTTGAGAAGATTTAGAGCATCGTCATCATACTGAACAGAGAAAACTGGACTTTGGGGGGTTACATTGCATTTAAAAATGAGTTGCTAATGATTGAGAATAAATATTGAATATGTAAATTTCTTAAGACCAGTTAATTCCAATAAACAGCTTATCTCTTAGAAAAAGGATGCGAATCTTGCTTCATTTGCATTTTTATACTAGGGAGGGCTTGACAGATTTATAATTAAGTTATAATGCGTTAGACAAGTTGTTAAGTGATTTTTTTTTAGAACCAAAAGAATGTACTGTGTTACAGAAGTCATAATTGATAGAAAGTTTTAATTCAAGGTGGGACTGGGAAGAAAGAAATGATTTATAGAGGCAAGACAGGTTTGAGCACGATGTGATGGCTTTTAAATAGTCTTAATTGTTTTTAAAATAAGTAGGAGCATGTTACTAAGATTAAGCTAGAAGCAGCAGTTCTCAACCTGTGGGTTGCAACCCCTTTGGGGATCAAACGACCCTTTCACAGGGGTCGCCCGATTCATAACAGTAGCGAAATTACAGTGATGAAGTAGCAAGGAAATACTTTTACGGTTGGGGGGTGGGCGTTCACCACAACGTGAGGAACTATATGAAAGGGCACTGAGCTAGAGGAAGGCAAAAATGGGTCTATGTCCTCAAAATCTTTTTACCCCTCCATGAAATTGGGACTCGGGTATGGACGAAGTACACAAAAACATTCAGGCCAACTACTATGGGATCACTTCTAACTCACAGCAAGGTTATAGGACGGGTAGAACTGCTTCTTGGGTTTCCAAGACTGAATACCTCTTTGTGAGAACAGCCAGCCTCGTCTTTCCCCTGCCGCTCACCATGGAACCTGCACTACCTCCAGGCTTCCTTGGGTGAACGAGGCTCGATGTCATGGAAATCACTGAGTTTGCTGATGGCAAAGGTGTGAGAGTGTCCCGTTCAACTTGACACCCAAGCAGGTAAGACAGTTCTCCATGGCTTTGGAGGCAGGACTAGGCAGCGCTCAGTTTCTTCCCAGGGACGGGAGTGTGCTTATAGGGGAGCGGTCCAGCTCTGATAGGCACTCCCTTTCCGTTTGGAAACACCAGTCCAAGTGCGGGTCTGCCCTCCAGCGTGATGCGCATGCCCTCTGAGAGGGCGACCTGTGGATAAAGGTTAGCTCCCTGACAGCAGTCCGATCAACTGCAGCGCTGATGAACTTGGCCTCCTCACTAGTGCTCAGAGTGCCCTTGTTGCCCTGCAGTGCTAACAGAATAAGGGTTATGGAAAATGCAAGAGGCAGCGAACGTTATACAAACCCAGCCATTTAGAGTTCCAAAGGAAACTCTACCCGGTGCTCATCCTGTTTGGTTTTTCCCCCCTTGACTGATTGCTAGGCCTGTAACCACTGACTTATCATAGATTAGCATTCATGGCCCAGATGAATGGGCTTCGTCAACAATAATGCCCTTGTTTGGAGGCTTACTTGTATATCAAGGACAGAACAGAAGTGGAAGTCTTTAACTTTTTTTGGGTTAAAATCTAAGTTAGGTTAGAGTGTGGTTTCCATGACTTTGCATGGAAATTTCCCTATTTTATAAAAACAAGTGTAGTCTAATAGTGTCACTCTGCTTCAATAGGCAGATTAAATTTCACATGAACACATTTTGCTTGGAAGTAAGTTAGTCTCTACTACTCCACCCCCCACCATTGATGACCATGATATTGCTGTCTTAATCAGAAATTTATTAGAACATATTACCATATACTTAATGGAATTAATTATATGCATTATATGATTTGGGCTATCTGTTTCACATCTGGCTTACTTCTTTGCTTGCTTGTTTGCAATGAGCTTTGGAAAAATGGGTGAATGCTAAGACTGGATGTAAGCCATCAGTTTTTAATGGAATAAAAACAAAATAGGCACTGGGTGTTTTTTCTCCATATCATCTGCATACCACTCCATGTTTTTCATTGGAAAGCACAATGAATATGGTGACCCAGATTTCCTCATGGTTTGATACTTGTATCAAGATCGAAACTTGAACAGTGAGGACCCTGGAAACCAGTTGTACTTGGATTGATACAGTATCCTTTCCTCCCTGATTATTTATTGTCTTGTCTTAATGACCTCTTTGTTGTGATTGTTATACTTCTAACAGAAATCTAAGAAAGCATTGCCCTGAAATTGGCTGGTGATGGGAATATATTTGTTTTCTGATTGTAGGACAAGCCAGACCATTTCGTGTGGAGTCTTTTTTAAGAGTCATTAATGCCAAATGCCTTGCTGGCTCTTGGTATGAAACGGCTCTTTGAAAATGCTCAATCCAATTGTTGAGCAGGGATTTGGGATCCATTGGTGTAAGTTTAGCAAAAGGACAAAACATTGGGATGCTGGTTGGCTGTCCTCTGGGGTCAGGGCCTGGAGAAGGAAGAGCACCATTTCTGGCTCCATTTGGGTAGCTCTATGCTTACACACTGGGCTGCTAACCGGGCCAGCTGTTTGAAACCACCAGCCACTAATTGGGATAAAGATGGGGCTTGCTACTCCTGGAAAAAGTTACAGTCTCAGAAACTCACAGGGGCAGTTCTACCCTGTTCTATAGGGTGGCTTTTGTGAAAAGCAAACTTCTTACAACTTTCTGAGGGTTTCTGCAAGTGTCCAGAATAACGCCGAGATAAAAATCCTTCATGGTCTCCAAATTCCATGCACCTGGGCACCAGCTTAATGTTCCACAGATTGACATGCACGCTTCCTTGGAAAATACTAATCGCTGCTATCTTGGGGTGCTAACAGACAATTGAGTGGGCCTTGACTCTATGGCAGTGAGTTTTATTTTAAAAAAATTATTACTCGCCCTGTTGGTTGGTTCTGCAGCAAGACTCAGAAGCTAAATTTAGGAGCATTTTACCAAAACTCCCATTATTCATATTTGTGCATTCTGGATTTTTGGTTTCTGTTGTGTTTTTCCTTTCTCAGAGCCTACAATAAAGGCAGAAGCTCACTTTACAGTGCTCCTATGGACTCTCTGAGAAAACGGAGGCAAGGAGAAAATAAAGTCACTTAGGGTATCAGTTATCACTCAAAATACCCAGACCACGACATGGAGTCGATTGCAATTTGACTATCATTAAGAATAAGCCTTTGAGAATTGCTTCAAAGTACAGCCTAGTGTGAGTTAGTACAACATTTCTAATATAGAATATAGTGAGATGTGAGTCCTTAGGATTTATTGTAGGTATGTTATGAATCCCCAGATTGCCGACATTGCCTACATTTGATCTTTAAATTTCATTATAGTTTAACATACACTTTAAGTAATTCTATTAAATTTACACAATCCTATGAATGAATAAAATAATATCTAAAGCTGATAGAATTCTTGGCCGTTCTTTCCCCCAGTAAAGGTAACTTTTAATGATTTTCTGAGGGTGACTGAAAGTGTCCACCGTAACAAGGAACACATTGAAATAGACAAGAATCCTGGGCAACCTCAGGGGTGTTTGCCTCGCACAGATTGAAATGGCAGCCCCCACTGTAAAATATTAATCACTGCTCTCCTGGGCTGCTAACCGGGAGTTGTCACTGCCAATCCTATCCCAAGGTTATCTTCTTCCAATAGGCCAAAGAGGACATAGTTGATTTGCAGTGAATTGGCTCATATCCCTTGAAATACTCCTACATCAGGGGAGGTTTGATAATTTAGCCAGCATGTAAATCTAGTTCGATGTCTGTAGCAATTTTCCTAAGAGAAATGTTCAAAGTATGTTTGCTTTCCTGACAATCTCAGGAATCGGCGGTTCTCCGCAGTGGTGGTCAAGCCTACAAGCATGGATTTCAGATCAAGGAGAGTCACAGCAAGCAGGCCTGAAATGGGGCATAGTCAGTCTGTCTGCTAGATTGTAGTGAGTCCTTCCATGTGCCAACTAACTCCTGGGCGGGCTACATGGAAGCCGAGGAGGGGGGGATGTCGTGAAACTTTTGGATAAAACCCACATGAAGTCATCATGATTGCCAGCACCCAGGGCACAGCATAGAGAAGCCCACCGATATCTCTCTGTCATTCTCTCACTTTTCCCTTAGCAAAAGTTAACCATGCGGTGTTCATAGATGGTTGACAGTTCAAACTCTTCCAGCAGAAAGAAAATCCAATGGGGCAGTTCTACTCTGCCACAGAGAGTCATTATGAGTTGGAATGTAGTCGAGGGCACACACACAATACATAGGTGTGTGTACACACGTAGGAGTCCTGGTAGTGTAGTGATTATACGTTCGGTTGCTAACCACAAGGTCAGCAGTTTGAAACCACCACCTGCACCACAGGAAGAAGATGAGGCTTTCTAATCTCGTAACAAGTTGCAGGTTCAGAAACCCACAGGGGGAGTTCTAGCTTGTCCTGGATGATCACTCTGAGTCAGAGAATCCACTCTGTGTCAGTGGGTTTGGTTTTTCTGTGTTTTGTTTTTTGAGTACACACATCCATGTCTACGCCTTTATGAACTCTCTGTACTTGTATCTGTCTATACTAAAATCCAAACCTCAAATTCACTGCCATCAAGTCAATTCTCACTCATAATGACCCTATAGGATAGCTTAGATAGAACTGCTCTTTTTTTTTCCTTTTTTTTTCAGCTCCCGCTCCCTCCTACCTCTCCGTGACCAGCTCCGAAGCCGGTCGATAGAACTGCTCTTATGAGAGACTATAATTCTTTATGGTAGTAAAAAGCCTCATCTTTCTCCTTTGGAACAGTTGATGGTTTTGGACTGCTGACCTTGTAGTTAGCAGATAGTATATGTTCTCTCTCTATCCAGACACACATACATGTATATGTCATAGGTCCCACATAGTACAAATAATTAAGCATAAAATTCTTCAATGCAGTTTTCATAGCTTTTTGTCCATCAATGCAGTTTTACATTTTCTTAAGCCTTCTTCAAAGGAAAAGGCATCAGAAATGTTGAAGATTTTAGGAACCTGATTGTGGTAGCAATTTTATAATATTGCTTCATGCGATTGAACTATGGAATAGTACGATATATGTATTAGCTCCCAATTAAAAAAATTGTAACATTTTAAAAAAACAGCTCATGGAAAAAATTGAATGAAAAGATAGTGGAATTTTTCTACAAGCTTTTTCAAGCCCTTCATAAAAACCCCGTATGATCCTATGTCCTTTGAGAAAATCTATCCCCAAACAGTTGGCCTAAGTTTCTGAGCTGATCTCTCTGCCTTGAATTGAAGTGGCCCATGTGATCTCCTTAGAAACCACTGTTTTGATTGGACCTTTTGAAGGTACCCTAATGAATCTACGAGTATATTAATCAGAGAACTTTTCTGGCAGCATCAACTGATCACAGAGACATGATTAAATACATTTTGTTTGGAATAAGCCCATGCAGGTATGAGTGGAAATCCTAGGTGACAGTACATGTTTACTTACCCTGACTGTGTGTGTGTGTGTGTGTGTGTGTGTGTGTGTGCGCATGCGTGCTAATTCCATACTTCCAACCACTGACAACATTAAGCCATAGTGATACTGTGATAGAAAGAGAATAAAGGTGATAGGCTAGATTAACCTTTGACTCCACACTTGGAACTGGATCTGTGGCTTCCTTGTGGGCCACTCGAGCCCCAATGGCCTATGCCTGTCCTGTGCCCTGCTGTTCCTTGGGTGCCTGCAATTGCCTGAAGCTGCTCTGGACATTGCCTGGGAAAGAGCTGTAGGGACATCATTGCTGTTCCATTGGGATCCTGAGCAAAGCAGCACATAAGTGCTTGAAAGAAAGATGCTGATGTTATTTTCTGCCTTAGCCTCTGCATTTTGATGCCAGCCCCCTGCAGTGCTCAACAGGCCTTCCATATCTTATTTTCTCCAATCGTTTAAACTGTCTGCGCCCAGCTTTCCTTTGGTTTTGAAATTCCTCAAAATTAATAGTCTTGTCTATTAAAACTGTTTACAGTTCTGCTTTTGTTGCTGTTAATTATTCCTCCCATTGCAGCTTAATTAATAAGAGATCGCATCGTGCTCTTTCCATCTCTCAGGACAGTGCGTCAAAGAACTACCCGTCTGAGCCACAGCTTAACAGCCCTGTCCCCAGAGCATGCTTCACAGTGCTATTGAATTTTAGCAATCAGATATGGTCATTAAATGCAGAGGATCCAGCATTCACGATATACTTTATAATTGCATATAATTGCACCATTCATCTTGGTGGAATTTTAATGGGCTGTACTTAAACATGTGTATTTAAAAATTGTGATGGAAATCTTTTTGTCTTGCCCCAACATTTAGGAACTTTAATTACATGGATAGATTTCGTATTTGGGTAAGCAGAAATTAGGCCAGCATTCCCATTATTCTGATGACTCTTGTCAACTTAATTCTGAGGAGTGCAGCTAATCATTTATGAAGGATTGCATTTTGGGCTGCTAACCCCAAGGTCCGCAGTTCAAACCCACCAGCCACTCTGCAGGAGAAAGGTGAGGCTGCTGCTCCTGGGAAGATTCACAGCCTTGGAGACCCATAGAGGCAGTTCTACTCTGTGCTGTAATGTCTCTATGAGTCAGAAAGGACTCAAAATGGCAGCGAGTTTGGGTTAGACTTAATTTTAGAAAGCACCAAACAGGCATGTGTATATTTGTTGGTCTTCTGAACCATATAATCTGGTGCGTATGAGAATTTGCAGCACTGTGTCCAAAGCACTGACTGTAAACCGTGGCAGCAGATGGATTGGGCAGTGTTAGGGCTGGGATTAGGCTGCAGTATGAACTTGAGAGGTTCCCTCAGCCCTCAATCCATTATTTCTCTGAAGAATCCAAACCTAAGCCTGTTGGGTCCATTCCCACTCTCGGTGGTCCCTCTTGCTACTAAGCTCCACAGCATTTTCCTCCCGGTACTCTTTGCAGAAGCCAATTGCCAGCCACGGCTGAGTCATTGAACCGACAATCTTTCCATGAGTGGGCGAAACAGCCGTTTGCTCCAGTGAGTACTAGTTCAAGAGGGATCCAATGCCATTGCCATTGAGTCAATTCTCACTCCTAGTGGTCATAGGACAGAGCAGAACTGCCTCATAGGATTTTAAAGGCTCCAAGCATTAGAAAATATATTAGGAAGGTTATTGAATATACTATGGACCACCAAAGGTACCCTGGTGGCTTAGTGGTTATGCGTTGGACTGTGATTCACAAGGTCAGCAGTTCTAAACCACCAGCTCCTTTACAGGACAAAGACTGGGATTTCTACACCCATTAACTGTTATAGTCTCGACAACGTACCCTGCTCTATAGGGTCACAGTGAATTGGCATCGAGTCCATGGCAGTGAGTTTGGATTTTTGATTTATGGACTACCAGAATAATGAACAAATCCATATCAGAAGATGTCAAGCCAACATGCTGCTTCAGTGCTCGGATATATTTACTTTGGATATGTTATGAGGACAGACCCGTTCCTGGAAAAGGACATCGTGCCTGGTAAAGTCGAGGGGCAGTGAAAAGAGGATGATGGTCAACAAGATGGATTGACAATGGCTTTAACCAACACGTCAGACATAGCAACATTTGTGAGGCTAGCTCAGTACGGAGCACCGGTTTTTTCCTGTTGGCACGGGTTGGTTATGAATTGGAATGGATACAAAGGTTCCGAAAAGTAGCCATTTTTATGGCGGCAGACTACCACTTCATTCTTCCATTGAGCATCTGATGGGTTCGAACTGCCAAACCTACAGAGTGCTTTCCCACTGTGCCACTAGGGCTCCTTCAAGAGGGACAGATTCCAAGTATTAGAACATCAAGTTCATGAGCGGTTCTAGCTGAAGCTTTTAGATGACCATGGAGATGGGACCAAACCAAAAATGTGGTGTAAAAGAATTCTGGAGCAGGAAGTTAGAGCACATGTTCAACTTGTTGAAATTTTAACCTGGCTTTGTTATTTTGTGAGAAGAAATACACAGCACCTAAAAAAAATGCTCTCAGGTTTCGTCTTTGAAAGCAACGAAGGGCTTCTAATTAGGAGTGGATTTGCAGCACGTGCTAGGTCAGCTCAGTAGCTGGCAAGCGAGCACTCCTGCCGAAAGTGTATCCGCCCCCATTCATGTGTCCTTACCCCTCGCAACGTGCTTTGTCGTCGACTTGATGTTACGCAGGCAAATGCTAGTGGTAATTGGTCCAGATCTTCAATCTCACGAGGTCAAGTGAGGGAGAGTAGTAAGAAAGGTGATGCTCTTGCTTGTGCACGGGGTGCTCTTTGTAAGGAACCACAGAAAACTGTTGAGTCCATAGATGTTCCTGTCTTCTGGAAAAATTCCCATCTTCAGAGTCTCTGCTGGTGAGCTTTCCTTTTAATAGAGATGCTCTTGACCATTTCAAAAGAATGCACAGCATAAAATGATTGCAGCTCTGTGTTGCAGACGGACTTAGGATGTACAAAACAAGGAAGAACACACGGAGATTTGCTCAGTGACAGCTGCACGGAAGGCCTTGCTGAGGCTGGACATGTCTGAGGGAGAACTTTTGGTTTTCTTTTGTTCATCTCAAAAAATGAATCCAATTATTTCAAAAATACATAAAGTTGACAAAGGAGCGGTAGACCAAAACTTGAAGACCCACAGTGGTTTTTACCCCCTGATGTTTGACATAGACCTCCAGACAATGGTGAGACTTTTTCGGATTTCCATCCCCTGATCTTAATTTTAAAAAATTAAATCATGACAGCTGCACAATGTGGACTTCAATTTTAGAATCATGTTGCGTCTCCACCATAGATGCAGAACTAGTTTCTGTCCATGAATTCCATGAATTTGGAAGGTAATTTTAACAGGTGAAGGTAGAAATGGCTTTCTTGGAACATCCACGTGAATATTGCTTATACAGATTCTTGTGGGAGACTTTCCAAAGACGTTTTAGGGCAGCAAATGTGTTTTTTATGCACAATCAAACCCCTTTCATTTGCACTGCTTGAGACTTTTACGAGTGATAGTTTCTTTTAATTTTTGCTTCTCACGCGATTAAGCCCTCATTAGACCTCATCGCTAGACTGTCTAAACCAGTGGTTCTCAACCTGCGGGTTGCGACCCCCTTGGGGGTTGAATGACCCTTTCACAGGGGTTGCCTGATTCAGAACAATAGCAAAATGACAGTTATGAAGTAGCAATGAAAATTATGTTATGGTTGGGGGTCACCAGCACATGAGGAACTGTATGAAAGGATCACGGCATTAGGAATGTTGAGAACCACTGATCTAACCTAACATTCCTGAGAGTAGCCATGCCTGGGTACCATGTCCTTACTTTCCGTATGAGCACTGGGAGGCACATTCGGACATGAGTGTTGAAGAAGAGATGATTTAATTTTGGAGCTCGCGTAGCATCTATGTGTGAAGCAAACTGCCATATTACAGGGAGCGTGACAGCTTGAAGGCCCCAGATGAACAGCTAATAGTTTGGGTGTTAAAATTGTTGTGACAAATGGTCTTCCTTCTGTCTACACAATGCCTTTGAAACCACGATCTATGAAAATCATAATTGATTTTCCTTCTTTACCCCCTTACCCTGGCATGACCTTGCTGCCCTATTCCTAGACATTCACACCAGGAGAAGTGACTGGTCTTGGAGCATGCCATCCTCGACATTCACACCCTAGACATTCACACCAGGAGAAGTGACTGGTCTTGGAGCATGCCACCCACCGAGGGAACTTCTCTTCCAGTTTCAGGAGCATCGTATGAGGGGACATCAAAAAGTATTGTTAGAAAATCATAGAAATCTCTCTGCAAATAAATTATCAAAATGTAAACCTGCTGTTTACTGACTAAGCCTCCATCGAGGTCTATATATTTCTGAAGGTGGGGTTTCCATTTCCTCTAACCTCTCCCCCAAAGCGTTCTGCACGCTGCATCGTAGCCCTTGAGGGACGCACGTCTGTGTTCCTTTGGAATGTTGTCTGAGTTTGGGAACAGAAACAACACAAGTCTGAAAGGGCCAGGTCAAATCTGTAGAGGAAGGTTTTCCCGTGAAGTTCTCACAGGACAGCTCTTGGTCCCTTCCAAGAATGAGTTGGTGCATTATTGTAATGGGAAAAGAAAAATTTTCAGCACCATTTTCCTGACTGTTTCTAATCAATACAATTTTCAATTTTCCTCAAATGTCTTTCAAGTAAGTCTATGTGTATCTTGTGTTGCTCAAGGAAATCTATCAAGATTACTCCTTTGGAATTCCAAGACCAGTCACTATAACCATTTGAGCAGGTAGGAGCTCTCTGCCTTGAATTGAGCTGGCACAGCAGGTCCTCTCAGAAGTCGTTTTGATTGGATCATTTTTTTGGTAGTAACCCTAACAACTGATACAATTGTATTAGTGAAAAAACTTGTCGGCAGCCGCCCACCGGCTGGGGGGACAGGTTTTGTTCGAATTAAAGCCATGCACGTAGATCTGGAACCTTACTAACAATCCTTTTGGACTCACACTCATGTAATCTGTCCTTTGTCATTTAAAAAATACACAAATTGTGAATGTATTTACATTATTCTACATTTGCTACACAGTTATTTCATGATACATGTATTTATTCTGTGTCTGCTTCTATAACTTGCTTCCTTTGGCACATCAACTCTTAGTAGCTTGCAGTTTGGGGGGGGTTGTCTTGCTGTTGTTTTGTTTTTCATAAGAAGAAATTTATTATCTCAAAGGTTAGAAGGTTGGAATTCAGGGAGCTGGAAATACCCTTGCCTTATTTTAATATCTGGGGTATCCTTTTGAGATCTGTACGTGTCTTGTCATAAATATTCCACTGGCTCTAGGGATTCCTTGGATCCAAATGATGAGGCTACTTCTGGTGGTCAAGTCCATCCTGTGGTTTGTTGTCTTTTGCATATTATAATTTTGATCGTGAATTCATGCTCCCTTAAATGTTATCAGTGGGATTTCTCTGATCCCCCATTTGTAAATACATTCTTCTAGAGACAATTTGTGTTTGCTTCTACCAGGTGCTTGGCATAACTTTAATTTCATTTTGGGGTTTTCTAAGCCTTCCGTATAGTATGAATTCTGTCCCCGATACCTTATAAATTCAGAATCTTGGTTAATAGTTGCTCTTTTGTTGTTTTTGTTTATCTTCCAAATTCATTCAATTCAGGCCCAACTCTATAACAGAGGCAACTCTGTCTCATCTGTCTCTACTCTTTTCCTCTATGCGCTTAAAGATGTCACTGTTTAGGAAGTTGTGAACCCATGAGGGGCATCTTTGGCCAACTCCTCTCCTGTGCTGGTGATAGTTTTGACCCCCATCTCTACATACCTGGTCACTTAGTCTTTCCTTCCAACTAAAACTAACTTGAATTCCTCACTAGAATTAACAGGTGTCGTTCAGGAAAACACACAGGACCGAGCTAGGTCACTGGCTTTTAAAATATTGCTTTCTCAATGACATTGCTCTCCAGAGAATTTCCCTTCCTTGTTTTCCATAAGCATATGCCTTTGGAAATAATGTTCAATGATTTTATTCAGCATCTAACAGACATCGAAGGAGCTATCGTCATCTAGTCTCTTGGTACCATTGAGTTCTTGGTCCTGCTGTGTATCAGTCAGAACTAGAACTGACTCTTGCACCAGAAAACAGGACCATCCTTGTCATGAATGAAGATGGAATTCACTTAACGCACCTTCCCCCTTGTCTAGCTCTCCAGGTGGCTGCCACTTTCAGGGTGTCTGAAATTGCTGGGATCTCTGAGATCTCCTCTGAAAAGCAGTGATGGTCACTCCGGATTCTTTCAGCTCTAACCTTGTTGAACTCCTAGGCCACTGTTTTCTCCCACAGTGCATCCGCTTACAGCGGTGGTGAACATGGCTAATGCCTGAAAGGTTGGAGGTTTGAATCCACACAGATGTGCCTTGGGGGAAAGACAGTGATTTACCCAGGCAGTTCCTGGGTTATAAACGTTAACTTGGGCACAACCCGTTGTTAGAACCAAGCCCCTTAAATCTTTTGAACAATCCAAGGTGCAAGCAATGATGCATAATAACAAAGCGGGGAAGGTGGGGTATTATGTGCCAGGCACCAGGACATTTGTATTAGTGTATCATTATGTTACAGATATGTCAGTGTATCTAGAAGCGTTTTTCATAGCTTTTACACCTACTCAGGCAAACCATCTACAAAGACAACCGTTTGATTCACGAATGTGAGTTACCAACATCACCGTACCCAACTCTTCTGCCTGACGCACCAATTTGACACAAAGGTAGATTTAGGAACAGGGCGAGTTTATAATCCAGGGGTTGTAGGTACTTCCAAAAACAAAACCCCAAAAACTCCCAGCCACCGATGGCACCGTGAGGCCCAGTTCGTTCTGACCCACAGGGGTTGACCGTGGATAGGGGGCTTTATGCTGCCTGTCGCGGAAGCAGCTGAAGTCGCTCGCTCAGTTTCCCAAGTCTGGTTCCAGGAAACGGTCCTCTTTCTGGGTGCACGGTTGGACCCCTCTGGACTTATTTCCTGGTGGTTCGCTCTTGCACGGAGCGCCCGGAATCAACGTGTTCTCTGTTCCTCCCACAGGTCACGTCTCTGGGAGTCACCACGTTCACCCTGTGCGCTCTCTGCATAGACCGTTTCCGTGCCGCCACGAACGTCCAGATGTACTACGAGATGATCGAAAACTGTTCGTCCACCGCCGCCAAGCTGGCCGTCATCTGGGTGGGCGCGCTCCTGCTCGCCCTCCCGGAGGTGCTTCTGCGCCAGTTGAGCCAGGAGGACTTGGGGCCCGGCCGCGCGCCCGCCCAGCGGTGCGTGATCAAGGTCTCCCCGGAGTTGCCGGACACCATCTACGTCCTCGCGCTCACCTACGACAGCGCGCGACTCTGGTGGTACTTCGGCTGCTACTTCTGCTTACCCACGCTCTTCACCATCACCTGCTCGCTGGTGACGGCGCGGAAAATCCGCCAAGCGGAGAAGGCCTGCACGCGAGGGAACAAGCGGCAGATTCAGCTGGAGAGCCAGATGAATTGCACGGTGGTGGCGCTGACCATTCTGTACGGCTTCTGCATCATTCCTGAGAACATCTGCAACATCGTCACCGCCTACATGGCCACGGGCGTCTCGCAGCAGACGATGGACCTGCTGAGTATCATCAGCCAGTTTCTTTTGTTCTTTAAGTCGTGCGTCACGCCGGTCCTCCTCTTCTGTCTTTGCAAGCCCTTCAGCCGGGCCTTCAGGGAGTGCTGCTGCTGCTGTTGCGAGGAGTGCCTCCCGAAGTCCTCCACGGCCACCAGTGACGACAATGACAACGAGTACACCACGGAGCTCGAACTCTCGCCCTTCAGCACCATACGCCGAGAGATGTCCACCTTTGCATCGGTCGGTACTCACTGCTGAAGGCCCTGCGGCCGGGTCCCTGAGACGCGATGCTGTTTGCTTTCCATGTCCTGGGAACATTTTTACGGCCTGTCTTTTCCTTTCCTTGCCAGGAAAGATGCAGAAAAGAAAAACAACATTAACTCTGGTCGCACCGGTTTTGCAAATTAATCTTTGTGCTTTAAAAAAATTGTTCATATGGAGTTATTTTATGAAGAGCAAGGAGGCCAGTAGATTTAGGTCTTTTTATCCGGACGTGGTGCTAATATTTTATTTTAGAAAAGTTACTGCACCTTAACTTAATTCATTGCTAGTTTTCTTGGTTTCTTTGGACAGTGTGGTCACTGTACATTGATTGGAGCCGTGTGATTTTATGTTTGAGGTGTGATTCCATATTGTACGTGGTACGGTGAGCTCATCTGTAGTTAGAAGCCTTCACAAAGTAGCACCCAAATAAATGACACTTTATTCTTTAATGCCATTGTCAATCTCCTTTTAACCCCAGATACAATAAATGTTTTAACTGCCTTAAAGACACAGTTACGGTCTATGCACAAGTTAAACTTGGCCTTATAGTTCTGTAATTACATTTTCTTTGGGGCAGGCATTGGCTATGTTTTACAGAAGTTGACCCTTCTAGAACTCTTTTATATGCATGACTCATCCAGCTACATTGTATGTTAAAGCAAAACTGTATTTTTAATACTCAGATACTATGGATGTAAATTACTTCCAAATATTTATAAAATACAAATAAATGACAGAGTTCCCCTAAAACCAAACCCATTGCTATCTAGTTGATTCTGACTCACAGCGACCCCACAGGGCGAGGACACAGGTGTTCCCAGATGGTAATCGTTACAGAATCAGATGGCCACCTCGTTTTTCCTCAAAGTGCTATTCGCGCCGCAGACGTCTAGGTTAGCAGCCGAGCTCCTTAACCACAGCGTCACCACGACCCTTTAAAAAGCAGAGAAGGAAGAAAGTATCCTTTTTTGCCTATCAGTCACTTGTGTCCTAGCACAGAGAGCCTCAGGTTTTCCCAAGAGGAAACAGAACAATGGGTACAGGGTACAGAACAATGAATGGTCATATGATCGCCTATGAATGCTGGTCATATGATCGCCTATGAATGCTGTCCTTAGAAGTACTGAGAGCCTTTGGGGAAGCCATTTGATTTTTAATGTTTCTCCTTTTAAAACTTGAATGTGATTAAATCTTTATGGCTTTGTTTCTGTAAGCAGAATAAAAATATAGTAGGGAAATTATATCTTGGTTGACCAGTCACCAGTTGCCCTGTGGTTAATTCTGACTCATGGCCATCCTCATGTCTCCTAGAAGTGCACTCCATGATGCTTTCAAAGCTGTGGCCTTTCAAGAGCAGATTCAAAACGAAACAGATCAAGAAAAAGAGAACCCACTATCCTTGTGTGGTTTCCGGCTCATTGAAAAACAGATTGCCAGAATTTTCCCACGAGTTGCCTCCAGCTGGGTTTGACCTACTAACCTTACAGCTAGTGATCTAGCACTCTATGGTTACGAGACCCAGGGATTCCTACAAGCCTTGGTTAGAACACTCAAGTAGTTAAATACAAGCTGGAATTTGACATGTCAAAAACTGTCAATAAACGAACTAACCCCTTCTCTTGGAATGGTTTAAATCTCCTGTGTTACTTCTTAAGGAGTTCAAGTTGCAGCAAGTGTGTTGGAGACCTGCATGGGCATGTGTATAAGTCAGGTGTCAGAGGCAGTAGCCTAGTGACACGGTGCTATTGAAAGGCTACTGAAGAATCCGTGTGGCTGGTGATGTCTCGGTCTTCAGCATACCTGTGCCATGCAGCAGCCCACTCTTCTCAGGGGAACTGCCCTCTGTCTTCTGTTGTCATTTTCTGCACTCGACAGCATAAACGAGCCAGTGCCTTCTTCCTTCCAGATTATAAAATGATGTTATTTAAAACCACTGAAATTCAGTGCTTGAAAAATTTAAACCTACTTGACCCAAACTGCTGTTTTTTCCTGATGAATCCCAGACTAACTAAGTGACAGTGTGCAGGCCATTTCTCTTAAAAGAGATTTCCCCCAAGCTCTCTGTTCTAAGGAATGTATTTGAGTGAGATTGAAAACAAGGCATGTCTGTCTTCTCCCAATGCCTCTAATGAGTTCTGGGAAACATCTCAAGAGGAGGGCTTGGCTGAGTTTTGGAAGCTGAGCAGATCGACTGATATGATTCCAAAATATCTCTAACTATAAACCAAACCAAAGTCATTGTTGACGCCAACTCATAGCAACTCTATAAGGACAGGGTAGAATGTCCCTTTGCGTTTCTCAGACTGTAATTCTTCATGGGAGTAGGAAGACTCAACTTTCTCCCTCGGCTGTTGGTTTTGAACTGTTGGCCTTGTAGTTAGCAGCGGACATGTAACCACTACACCAACAGGGCACCTTCTCTATCATGATAGTCATCTTTATAAATAAAGAAACACTGAGTATACGGTGTATAAATGGTTGTATACTATTACCCGTAGCTTGTAGGGTGAATAAAGCTTAATTGTAGACTTGATAAAGTTAGACAGGAGTAAGACTTACCCAAACACCTATACTATACACTGGGATATTTCACAAGGGTCCTATGTTCTAAGGCATTTCAGGGAAGTGAAACAGATCAGATTGGAGACCTTGAAATCCTGCATGAGAGAACAGTGGTTATTAGGACGTCAGGAGGCGTAACGTTGATGATGGTGTGAGGAGTAGACACTTCCGACGGAAAGAGCTGATGAAACAAAGGAAGAGGGGAACCCATCATGGGGAACCATTGGAGAATCCACGGGGAGTCCATTCGGGTCCTGGGCTGTGTACTTATAGAAGCCTTTGCGTGTGTTAGGTGCCTCCGAGTTGGTTCTGACCATAGTTTCTGGACTTTTGGGGTCAGGAAATAGGGACTTGTTTGGACGGTTTTTGAGCCTCGAGGAGCATGATAACATTTTGACAGCAGATTAAGCAGACTAGAGCAGCCAGTAGAAAGTGAAAACCCAACAAGAAGCTCTTATTATAAGGGTGATTCTCTTTCATCCTTTCAGTAATTGAAACAAGCACCTTCTTACTGAACTCTCCCTCCGTGAAAGGAGAATCTGAAAGCTTAAAGTCTTGCTGAGTATAAATGATTTTGGAAGTCTTCTTCCAGGACAAGCAATCTCTGCAACTTACTTATTTTTGTATAAATGCTCTTGTTCCACTCATTTTCGGTCCTGATCCTGCCCAGTATCTCCCTCCTCATTTAAGAAGATTAAATCCAGTAAAATGAAGGTTGATAAGAAAACTCTGGGGACATTGTTTGTGTTACTTAACCAGAACATTTTTGTGGTTTCAGCACACACACACACACACACACACACACACACACACACTCCCACTGCCATTGGGTCAATTCTGATTCACAGAAACCTTTTAGAATATAGAAATGGCCCCGTGGGCCACCAAAATGTACATTTTTGTGGGCACAGTTAGGCTCATTTTTTCCAGCTGGGTTCAGGGCAGTCATTGGAAAACTTTTCAAAATGTGTTCATCTCTATATACCTGGATAGTTTGATAACTCACAATTTTGAAGCCTCTTTAAAATTGACTTCAACCATCAGCTTATCTAATTCAAATAAAAAAACCCTCAAAATACTAATACTACTAATAATAAACAACCAGCTCAAACTCACAGTCATCAAGGAGAGCTTGACCCAGAGCAGCCCTATAGGGCAGGGCAGAACTTCCCTTAAGGATTTCTGAGATCACAAGTGTTCACAGGAGTAGAAAGACTTCTCTTTCTCCCTTGGAGTTGCTAGTGGCTTCAAACCTTTGACCTTGTGATTAGCAACCTGAGACGTAACCCACTATGCAACCAATGAACATTCATTAAATTTCTTTGTGCATATTGCCAGGCTGGGTAGTTATGATACGTAATTGAGCAAGTCGGAACCTTAAGAGTCCTGCACTGAGTCGCATTGCTGTGTAAGGCAGATACATAAGCAAAAAGTATGCAGTGTGCACAGAGAAGATGCAAGTGATAAGGTGATTGGGATGGAGGGAAGGGTTTCCGTTTGGGAGGAAGGAGGCAAGGATGAAGGCTGGCCTGTGGGGTGCCCATGGTCCCAATTTCTAATTGTACTAGATGATCTACAGGTTACCTCAGAATTTATGCTTATTCTAGAGAAATGCTGATATTTATTTTCTTGGAACAGATTCTTAATTATTCTTTTTCCTCATTAGGGTTTTCTCATAAAAGTGAAATTAGGAAAAAAAGAAAAAAGAAAGAAAAGCCCACATTACCAATTGGGGTGAAATTGGTTTCAATGTATTCCATGCAAGAGAATCGATGAATGTTGAAAGCAGCACATTGGTACATTGGTTAAGGCATAGCTTTTTCTTTATTATATATCTCAGGTCACGCATTCAACAAACATTTACCTAGTGTTGCTATACATCAGGCACGGTTCCAGTGCTTGTAAGATAGCTGTGAACAGAACCTTCCGGAATTCCTGCCTGCATAAAATAATTATGTTGAATACATAGTAGGTTTCATAATGAAAAGTAACACGGAGAAAATTACTCAAACGTTTACCAGAGTTATGAAGAGGTGACCAGACAAGTCGCGTGGCTCTCTGGGGGCAGAAGGGCGACAGCCTGGAGGAAGGAGCCTGCCTGACTGGTTTCTAGGAACTGAAGGGGCAGCGGGATTGGAAACATTGAGGGAGGGGAAGAGAAATAAGAGGAGATAAACTAGAAAGGGGACAGCTAATGTAGAGTCTTAAAAGCTATTAGAAAACTTTGTGTTTTAAGATACCAATGGGTGGCTGGGTTAGAGGATGACATGAATTTCCATAACAATTCTTTAAAAATAATATGTAGAAATATAGACTTACTATACAGTCAGATTTACTCCTTTTATCAGATGGCCCTGAGCACATATGGTCATGTAAGTAGCATGACAAGCAAGGTCTCAAACAGTTCTATAAACAAAAACAATCCCCCACCCCCAAGCTCACTGCCAATCATATCGACCATATTGGACAAGGTAGAACGGCCCCTGTGACTTTCTAGGACTGGAATTCTTTACAGGAGTAGAAAGCCCCATCTTTCTCCCACAGAGGGGCTGGTGGTTTCAAACTGCTGATCTTGCAGTAAGCAGCCCAGCCCACAACCACTCCACCAGGTAATTCCTCTTTTCCCCTGGTAAACAGCTCCTCTCCCATTCCTGGTCCCCCTGATCTGTTTGCTGTCCTTCTAATTTTGCTTTTGCCAGGCTGCCATATCAATGGGAATCATCCTATTTGAGTGACCTTTTTCACTAAACATAATCCATTGGATATTGACCCATTCTGTTGTGTGTATCCATGGCCTATTCCTTTCTTGCAGGGGAATAGTCCACGGTATAAATGTCCACAATATATTTACCCATCTTCCAGTTGAGGAGCATTTGTATTGTTTCCCGTTTGGGGTGCTTTTGAGTAAAGCATTCATGCACAGATTTCTATGTGAACATGAGTTTTCATCTCTCGTGGGTAAATAGCTCCCGGTGGGAATTATGAAGCATATGGTAAGTGCGTGTCCAACTTTATAAGAATTTTCCAGACTGTTTTTTCAAGTTGCTGTACAATTTTGTATTCCCGTGCCCCCCTCCCCTCCCCGGCAATGTGTGAGAGCTCTGCGTTCTCTTCATTTTCAAGATTACTCCGTATTTTCAGCTTTTCTTTTTCTTTCTGTTTTAAATATCTTTTTAGCATTTCTTACAGGTATGTCACATTGAGGACTAAGATGGGTCTATCCCAAACGGTGACATTTCCCATAGCTTCATGTGCCACGAGGAGGTGCCAGCGAATACGGAAGACGGGAGAAGGACGGACGCATTTGAATTAAGATGCTGGCAAAGAATATTGAATATCCCATGGACTGCCAGAGGAAAACCAAACCTGTCTGGAAAGAAGTGCTGCCAAGCTGCAGCTTACAAGCATGGATGGCAAGATTTCTTCTCGTGCCTGTGGAATGTTTTCAGGAAGGATCAGCGCCCGGAGAAGGACCCTCTGCTTGGTAAAGTAAAGCATCAGCACTAAAGGGCCGAGCTTCACTGAGATGGACTGACACAGTGTCTGGAGCGATGAGGTCAAGTCGAAAGCACTTGTGGTCCTGGGATGGTGTTTTGGTCTGGGGGCTGCGGGATCGCTGTGCGTTAGAACTGACTTGACACACCTAACAACAACCCAACAGGTGTGTTCAGGTTTTTGTGGTCCTTGCGTCTTTTGCGTTTTTCTGATCAGTTTTATTAAACACAGGTCAGTTTTCTGATCAGTTTTATTATTTTAAACTTTGAGAACCCGTGACTTTTGTTCATAGAAGAAAGCTGTCCACAACAGATGGTGGTTGTACGTCATGATTTGTGTCATTTAAGTTGCTAATTTGTACACCTGGAAAACATCAAATCTCATGTATCTATATTTACATGTATGTATATGACAATTATAAAAATGTTAATAGAAGAAGCATTGGAAGACAAACAAACATGCACAGGATGTTTCCTGTTCACCTGAAACCCTCAGTCACTCAGCTTCCGCACAGGCTTTCCTTTCCTGCCGCATTTCCCTCATGACTTGAGAACAAGCTGCAGAGATTATTGACAGGTCAATAATAAATATTTCAGCATGGATCACCCGAGACAAGATAATATTCCAATGCAATGTCAGTGTTATCTGAGCTAGCAAACATAAAAATGTTACGTTTCCTCCTATACATTTCATTTTCACATTCCCCAACTTATCACCAATGACATCTTTTATAGAATTCCTTGACCCCTCCCCCCAGCTATTTTTTCTCTACTCAAATTTAGTGACGTCCTTTCTTTAGTGTAGTGGGACTGCTCTCCTGCTCCCCCCACCCCTTATTTCCATCAGTGGGCATTGGCATTGCATAGGGCAGGAGGGCGTGTGAGCAACTCTAGACCAAAGTGCCATTGATTCGCTCTATTGTCACCCGATGTTCAACCATTTTTCATGTACAAAGACTTCCTTTAGATGGGTGTGTGCCTTTAGTCCATGCCCAGAGTGCTGATCTGTTAGTTTTATGCTGATTCTGACATATATAATTGTGCTATATCGTGCTTGGTAAAACAGTGTTTCATTTTGTTGGCTATGGGGTTACTAGGCGATGGACTGACTCAATGCACCTGACAACATTACCCATAACTGTGTCGTGCAGTGATGGTTTGCCGATCTCATCTCTCTGTCATAGCTGAAGTCCTGCTTCAGTCGATGTATTTCATGGATATACATATGGATATGGATCTGAGATGTAGCTCAATCGAGATCCAGGTATATAAATAGAGATTATAGATATGCAAGTATTTATTAGTTGCACTAGCATTAGTTTAGTAGTTGCATTAGAGACTACACCATACATCCTTAACTGCTTAGCATGAATAGGGACCATTTCGTGTAAAATGTAGAACATTTTCAGTCACAGAGGTCTATTTACTGTCTGGTACCACTATCTGTCCTGTGCGTTACGTTTAACGTGCGATATAAACCACTTGGAGAGAAGTCTTTGTGCCACAGTCGTTAAGTGTTCCGTGTGTCGCAGACACTCCTGCATTTCTCACCCGCTGCAGAGAGGAGGCAGTCTGCTTTCATATGGAGTCACAACGTTGGGAACTTCGTGGGCAGTTCCACTCTGTCCTCCAGGGTCTCTGTGCATCGGAATCCATTTCACAGCCGTGGGTGTGGTTTGGCCTGTTTATTTATTTTTGTACAAACCACTCTCTATTTAAATGCGTGAGTTAAGATCAAAGACAACTTTCCAAAGATGACTTTAAATTTCCTATATCTGTTTAATATGATTGCTTACCACACACGTGATACATATAAACCAAATGCAGACCCACTACCTTTAAGTTGACATGGACACATGGCCCCCTGAGGCAGAGTAAAATTGCCCACTAGGGTTTCTGCGACTATACCTTTAAGGGACCAGGCAGCTTCATCTTTCTCCTATGGAGCTCTTTGTGGATTTGAACCACCAACCTTGAGGTTAGCAGTCCAACACATAAACCGTTATATATGTCCCCCGGCCTCCTTGTGATACATACATGTTAAAATTTGTGTATGTTTATGTATACATGTACACAGGTGTGTAGATGATAAATGTGTGCATTTTCCTATTTCATTCCTCACTGCAGATGCATGTTACTATTTTGTATCTCCTAAAATTTCTCTTTAGCTTGAACAACTTCTTTGAACATTTCTGACGGAGCAAGACTGCTGGCAATGAGTCTTCATGTTCTTCAATGTGAACATGCCTTTGTGTTCCACGTCACTTTTGAAGGATATTTTCGGTGGGTGTGTAATTCTGGATTGACAATCGTTTTTCTTTTGGACTTTGGAAATATGATTCTCTCTATTGTTTCTGAGGAGAAGTTAGCAGTCACTGGGGTCATTGTTCCCGTGTGTGGAGGATCATTTATCTCACGCTGCTTTCGGCTTTTGTGTTTTCTCTCTCCTGGCAGCAACTGCCTGTGTGTTTGGGCTGAGTGGGGGTGGGGGTGGTCTTTCTCTCAGTAACCGGGAATCTTTTAACTATGCCTTTTTGAATGTACATTTTGACATCACCTCCAGTCTCCCTCCCGCTCCTTCTGGATTTCCTAGTGTACACAGGCCAAGCGTTTTTCTTTCCCGAAAGCTCCCTTTCCTCCCTCAACTTTTCCCTTCGCTGCTTAGTTTGTATCATTTCTATTGCTCTCGTTCAAAATCACGACTTCTCTTTCCCTCACCAATCTGCTATAAATGATCATGTGTTTTGTCTTTCCTCATATGTACTTTTCTTTCCTGGGATTTCTAGTTTTAAAAAATCCCATTTGTCACTGAAATGTCCTCCTTTTTGCTGCATTTTCAGCAGATTTGCCGTTATGCTTTGAACGGAACTCGAACGCCC
This sequence comes from Tenrec ecaudatus, assembly GCF_050624435.1. Classification (NCBI taxonomy): domain Eukaryota; kingdom Metazoa; phylum Chordata; class Mammalia; order Afrosoricida; family Tenrecidae; genus Tenrec; species Tenrec ecaudatus. The sequence continues at coordinate 144,355,988 of NC_134538.1, read as the reverse complement.
ACTGTTGTCCAGTTCACTCTAACTCACGGCCACCTTAGCAAAGTAGAACCGCTCTGCCGGGTCCCGAGAGTGTAAATCTTTGAAAGTGGAAAGCGTCATCTTCCTGCTGTGGAGTAACTGGTGAATTTGAACCGCTGGATTGTGGTTGGCAGGCAAATGCTTAGCTCATAGCACTCCCAGGGCTGGTTATAACTGGAACCCCCCAAATGTACTGCCATCGAATAGGTCCTACTCATAGCAAACACTCAGTGAAGATGTCATCGGTACCAGAAAAGTTCAGGATGGACGTTGAGAGTTCATACTCAGGGAGCTGGTCTAGTGGTGGGGTCAAAGGAAGTTCCCGTGAAGATGGGTGAGAAGTGACTTGGAGAGGGAAGAAGAGCAGCCCAGGTGGATGGAAGCACGTGGAAGAGACCTTGGGAGGAGACGGAATGGAGTTAACGGTGAGATCCCAAAGAAGCCAAATAAGACTGACATGCAAAAACCAGGAAAGCAGGGCGTAACCTGAGATCAGACTTTGTATGAAACAAATTGCCGTTCATTCACAATAGAGTTCTGGTATGTGGAGGTAGAATAGCTTCACTTTATCAATGTTTGGTCCTCCGTCATTTGAGGGAGATCACCCATCATTGGTGTGAGAATACTGATGCTCTACATGCTTGAATGTCACAGCCTCACCATTCTCAATCCAGGTTTTTCATCATATTAGCTAAAATTACGCTTTGCATATTCCTGCCCCAAAGACCGAAGGACAGTAACTCATTGATTGTCCACGACCGTCCTAGTTTAAGTAGGAGGTCGGTTTTACATTTTTACCATCATAGTTAAGAGGACTTTGATTTCTAGAACTCTAGTGCTAAATCAATTTTCATCGTATTTTGTAGCTTTCTGGAGGATTGTAAGTCATTGGGGTTCAAGGGATAAGAATATATTTTTAAGTAAGGCCAATGATCCTTCTCTCAAACTAGTAATATTTTAAATCACTCATCTGGGCTTTTCAATGACAATCTCATTTCCTGTTAGTCCAATTGTCATTTTTACAAACTGAATTCAGCATTTTTTTCTTGAAGTTTAAGAGATAAATTATTCACATGTAGCAAATTCTATTAGATCCGCAGGAAGCTTCAGAGTGGAATGCCTTGCTATACAGGCAGGCATGTGATTGATTGATTTTAGTTTTTATAAATTCATAAGTAGATGTCTACACATTTAACATTTTCTAGCTAGCTCCATCTTATTTTCTTGACTTTAAAACAAAAGGGCTAAGGAAATCATATTCCCTTTGTGTGCATGTGCGCTGGTAGTAAGATCTGTAAGGATTTATTTTCCTCTAATCAAATGAAACACTTGGAACTCGGTAGAGTTTGAAATTTAGTCTCAGACAGTCTTTGAAAGTTTAACTGAATTTTAGCCTTCCAGAAGAAGAGAGAGGAAGTCTAAGTAAATTGTTGCTTTTGAGAGTAAGAGAAGAGAATAAGAGAGAGAGTCCAGAAATCACTGTAGAAATTGCGCTGTCTGTAAGCAAAGTTTTCAAACCATTTCATAAAAATGACAAAATGATCTATTTTTCTCACACCTTCTTCTCTCACTAAAACAAGTCCTACCAAGCCCACTGCAACTGAGTGGATTCTAACTCTGATCCACCCTCTCTAGGGTTTCCAAAGCTGTAAATCAAGAGGGGAACCAGGTGCCTTCTCTTGCTCCTGAATCACAGCTGTTGGGTTCGAACCCTCAGCCTTGCACATCAGCACTCCCACATTTACCTGGAAGTGCCACCAGGGCTTCACAGGCTCATCTAGATGGTTCTTTGTAATTGGGCTTACCAAGTGGTCTCCAACCATCAGTACATTCAAGGCAATGGAGTTCAACCTTGAAGAGTGTTGGTAATGAAGTTACCATTATAGGTCATTGTATCCATAACAGCCCCAAGCAGAGTAGAATAGTATTTTTTTTTGCTATCATGACTATATCATGATCAATATTAAGCATGTTAACGATAAATTTCCTACAGAGGCAATGATATGTTATCCGTGTGGATTCAAACTGTGAACCTTTTCTTTCACACTCGAGCACTTAAACATTTGTGCCAGCAGTTGTTCTAAAGGCTCATCCTTAGGTTTTTCAAAAATGGTCTCTGTCTCGTTTCCATCATACTGACACTTGAAGTATAAAGTTGAGGTAGAAGGACAGTTTATGAAGACAGCAGTGCGCTTCTGTGACTTATCAGTGTGTGGACAGGAGTGACAGGAGGAATCTCATTCCAGGCCCTCTGAGCCCCCTTGCTTCTCTTCGCTGCACTGGGCCAAGGTGCTCTTGGACCACATAGTTCAGTGAGTGTGCAGACTTTTGTGAAGTTTTAATCTTGCTCCTGGGAAGAACCCTTCTTGCTGCTCTCTGCTGGGCTGAGCCCTGGTAACTTGGCTCTGGCGCAACCTTCTCTCCTGATTCATTCTCATTTGCATCCCAAATTGATTGAACAAACCCCACATTAGCAGGTCGGCATTATTCTACAGGCACAATACCGTGATTGTTTAGAGAAGTGTGTCTTCAAAGTCCACCGGGGTGTCAGATAGTAAATGGTGCTTTTGTTGGCTTCTGGGGGTGGGGTAGGGGGAGGATTATTTTTCTTTGTCTTGCTGATGTTGAGATTCTTGGAGAGAAATTTAACTTTTCTCCCCTTCACATTTTGGCAGGGGATGAAAAAATCTCAATAATGTTTCTTTAAAAGGGTTCATTGACTTCCAAAGAAATTTGTTTCTGAATTAACTTTTATCTCCTGAAAACCTTTGGGCAGGACAAGCCTGGCATTTCTACGGCACATTTGTAACAATTAGAAAGTTCACTGGCTGGGACTGCTCTTTGGATGCTGTCATGCCAATGATTGTCTGATTGTTTACGCCCCACTAATAAAGGATTTTAGCTGAAGAGTCTTTGTCTTGGGCAAGCTCAAGAGACCAGCTGCATCTGCCCTCGGAATAAATGCCTTTGTGTAAGTGGCCAGGCTGGCTCTGATATTTGATCAGCCCTATTTACATCCCACCCTCTTTCTACATCAGCGCAGTCTGTGGATAATGCTGGGCTTTGTGACTTTCTTGAGAAAGTACATGGATGTGCAGAGGTTCCCCCACACTGTCACCTGGGGATTATGGAGTCTTGTGGAGAACAGCTTTGGCATGATTAGACACCCAAAATGATTGATCTCCTTCAAACTGGGTTCGGCTCTTGGCTTTATGTCCAGGGACTCAGTCCTTGTCACCCAACAGGTGGTTTTGAAGGACCAAATTAACCAGAAATTGCCTACAGATGCAGATACTATATCATCAGGCTTCAGTCACTGAAAAAGGAGAGAAAATATGTATAATTTTGAAGAGTAACTCCTACAAGACCAGCTTCACACACACACACACACACACACACACACACACACACACTGCTGTAAGACAATGATGCAACAGTGGAAACTTAAATAGAAGATACCGTTTCCTGATACAGCAACAGGATATGCACTTCAAAATCCAATATCTTTCTGTTTAAAATGATGACCTCAGAGACTGGTATTTTCATGTAACCCATCTTTGCTTTATGAAGCAGGAGGAGCAGTGTTTCATATGAGCAGTCCCGCTGGGATCCAGGACGAGAGCATGCTTTGACCTTTCCAAGCTTGTATTGTGTCTGACCCACCTCAGTCCAGGAGCTACAGGCCAGTGAAATCAAGTCATTACAATGAGATAAAACACCCTCTTCTTGCCCTTTTACTCCACATTTCTAAATGTCTCTAGCCAGGGGGCGGGGGCGGGGGGGGGGAGTGGTGTCTGAGCACAGAAGATTGGTGACCACTAAGATCTATTCTTTTTTTTTTTAATCACTTTATTGGGGGTTTGTACAACACTTATCACAATCCACACATGCATCCATTGTGTGTCAAGCACATTTGTACATTTGTTGCCATCATCATTCTCAAAACATTTGCTTTCTACTTGAGCCCTTGGTATCAGCTCCTCATTTTCCCCCCTCCATCTCTGCTGCCCCCTCCCTCATGGACCCTTGATAATATACAAGTTATTATTTTTTTGTCATATCTTAAACTGTCCGACATCTCCCTTCACCCACTTTTCTGTTGTCCATTCCCCAGGGAGGAGGTTATATGTAGATCCTTGTAATCGGTTCCCTCTTTCTCCTCCACCTTCCCTCCACCCTCCTGGTATCACCTCTCTCACCACTGGTCCTGAAGGAGTTCATCTGTCCTGGATTCCCTGTTTTCCGGTTCCTATCTGTACCTTAGTGTACACACTAAGACCTATTCTGTTGAGTGAATATTTTGAAAAATGAACTGGCAGAACTGTGAGGCATAGTTTACCGTGTTTTGAGTTAGAATATGAAAAGTGAATGTATTCAGCCCTAAGATCATATTATATTGTTAGCAGGTGCCTTTGAGTTGGTTCTGATGCATGGAGACCCCATGTCACTGATTCGAACTAGCTCCTGGGGTTGTCTTGGTTGTAATTGTTACAGTAGCAGACCACTGGATCCTTCTCCCATCCAGTCACAGAATGAGTTTGAACTTGGGACCTATTGGTTAGTAGACCAACACCTAACCTTTGTGCCCCCTTAAAATTATATTAGATATGTGTGCAGTGAACTTCTTAAGTAAGTCTTTGCTAAACTGTTCCATTTTTAGAAGACTTTAGGTGATACTTTTTGTTTGAGCTTTAAAGATTATCTTGGTAATTATTTCAGGGTGCTGGAAGGTCTTGAGCCCATGAAAATGTCAAATTCTCCTCTGCATTCTCCCATTTTGATCAGGATTCTTCTATGACTCTTAAATAAAAATATTCAATTATAGTAATCAGACAACATGCATTGTGGGTCTCAGAGCATAGGAGACCATTGCTCACTGAGACACATAGCTGCATAGTCCTTGTCTCCTCCTCTTTCTTACTCTCCTTCCTCTGCTGCTCCCAGAGAATAGAGACCAATTCTTGTGTTTTCGGTGACTGCATGTAAACTTTGAAAACCGCATGTCTTAAAATAAACGAGAAGATAGAACTGAAGTACTAAACAAGTTCTGAGGTCAATTAATTGACTGGGATGTTCCATGAGACCATGCTCTAGAACCTCTAAATCAAGGAATCAAATCCCATGAGGTGTTTGGTTCTACATAAGCAGTCCCAGCAGGAACACTTTTTAAAAATTATTGTTTTAGATAATAGTTACCACACAATTTTTTTCCAATTCAACATTTTATAGATGAGATAGTTAACATTCATTGTGCCAACATGGCCAATGAACACATGTGGGATTAATTGAAGGGTGGAGAGCTAAATGGCTCCGCGAGCCTCGCCTCTCTTGTCTCTTGCTCTTTGATCATCGGACCAGTGTGCAGCTACCTTGCTTGTTCTGTGCCTCAATTTGCAAGCTACACTACCTGTGGGACACCTAACCCGTGGACTGTAACTTGAGGCTCCTTCAAGACCTGCTTCGCCACACCATTGGAATTTACATCTCTTGAGCTGGGGACTGTTGGGCCCTGTCATCTGAAGGACTGTTAGTGACCTGCCTTGCTGTTTTCTGTCTGTACCCGGATAGCCTGAATTGCTCTACAGAGGACTACCTGGCGGCCCTCAAGACTTGAAAGACTGCCAGTGTCTCACAACTGTCTCATGGGAGTGAGTTACACTGAGCCATTTGTACTGCTTTATAATTTAATTAACTGTTTATTTCTTATGTTATCTATCTATCTATATAAATATATATACATTTATTAGCATTCTGGTTTTGTTTCTCTAGAGAACCCTGTCTAACATAATAGGTATACAATGTGTTAGTAATTTTAATAATCAAGGCACTCTGATGGGCTAGGCATTGGGTTACTTGCTACAGAGCAGGTCATTCAAAACCACCAGTCACTCAATGGTAGAAAGAAGAGGGCCTCTGCTCTCATAACGATGTATAGTCTCGGAAACTCTCTATCAGGTCACCATGATTTGGAGCCAACTCAATGCCAGTGGTTTGGAGTTTGCTAACCACAATAATCAGCCACGCAGCCCTACGCTTCATCAATGAGAGCCTTTTTCACTGTTCACTATGTTCCACGCTCCCTCTTCTGGCTGAAGAACATTGCAGGTGGGTACTGTATTTGGGTTAATTATTCTGTTGTTGATCCGCATTTACACCGTTTCTACCATTTAGCCATTATGCTGCAATGAACATTGACGTACAAGTCTGCGTCTCTGCTTCTAAAAATTGGGTATATACCAAGGAGTGGAATTACTGGGTCCAAAGCTAGTCTGACATTCCTTTATTTTGAGGACCTACTGCACAGTTTTTATTACTGCAAAGATTTTTTTAAATTTAATTTTTTACAACCGTATATACGCTTGTAAAAATAGCACAGGGGCACCATCTCACATGCTCTAACTTTATAAAGTAGAAAGAAACTCATCAGTCCGAGGCTGATTCGTCTGAGGCAGGGATCAGGCATGGCTTTATCTCATTTCCTCCTTTGCCAATTCTGAGAATCCTTTCCAGGCCACTCTCTTTTCTTCTGGGCTTGATAACCTACTGCAACTACACCCAGAACTCACAGACGATACTCATTTAGGGAAATTGACAGGCTACAATTCAGGATCAGAAATACTCAGAACACAATTCTTCGCCAGGACAGCCTCTTCCCAGCAGTGCCACAAGCACAAAGGGCTTTACCTACTAAGCGTGTGTGGTGGTTTCACTGATCGATGAAAGTTGTTTCTATTCAATTGGTTCCACTTCCCTAGGAAAATAGATTTTATTTCACTTTTGAGATCGACATTAATTGGAGGGGGCTGGTGAGCACAGGAAAATAGCAAACCCATGGCCATTGGGTTGATGCTGACTCATAATAACCCTATAGGACAGGGTCGAACTGCCCCCAGGAGTTTCCCAGATGGTAACTCTTCACAGGAATAGAGAGCCCTATCTTTCTCCTGTGGAGCAGCTGGTGGTTTTGAACTGCTGCCCTAAGGATTGCAGTCCAGCTAATAACCACTATGCCACCACAGTACCTTGCAGAGGGAAACAGCCCCCCTCTTATCGCTGAACTACACTGGGAGAACTTTCGTAACTGTGTACAACTGATATTCGTTATATAAATACAACAACATGCACTGCAGCAAACACTTACATACCATGGACCAGGTGTAGAAATACACATTGAACATATATTCAAATATTTAGTTGTTCCTGCAACCTCCCAGAACCAACTGCAATGCCATTAACTCAACCCTGAGTCATAGAGACGCTATCTGGGGACAGAGCAGAACTCCCTCGTGGGCTTCCAAGACGCGGCATCTTTACCCAAACAGAAAGCCTCATCTTTCTCTCTTGGAGTGACTTTGGGGTTGAACTTGCTGACCTTGAGTAAAGCAGTCAAGAGAATAACCTACAAACCCACCAGAGCTTCCTAACAACCTCAGGAGGCGGGAGATTAACGATGTCAGTTTCGGATGAGCGAACTGAAGCACAGAGAGATCAAGTAACTTGCTCATGGCCACACAGCTCATACGCCATCGAGCCAGATTTTTTTGTTGCAAATTTTTATATTTATTTATAACTTTCAGTTTTTGCATATAAAGCATCCACATTATGAAACAGTATTTTGCAATGTATGTGAAACATTATTGCTTTAAAAAATCATTTTATTGGGGGCTCGTACAATTCTTATCATATCCATACATGCATCCATTGTGTCAAGCGCATATGTGCATTTGTTGCCATCATCATTCTCAAAACATTTGCCTTCCATTTGAGCCCTTAATATCAGCTGCTCGTTTTCCCCCTCCCTCCACACTCCCCCATACCTCATGAACCCTTCATTATTCATAAATTGTTATTATTTTGTCATATGTTACACTGTCTGACGTCTCCCCCTGCCCTCTTCTCTGCTGTCCAACCCCCAGGGAGGAGGCTATATGGAGATTCTTGTAATCACTTCCCCCTTTCTACCCCACGCTCCCTCCACCCTCCAGGCATCACCACTCTCACCACTGGTCCTGGAGGAGTCATCTGTCCTGGATTCCCTGTGTTTCAAGTTGCTATCTGTACCGAGCCGGATTTTAAATGTAGGCAGGCTGGTTCCCGAGTCTGTGCTTTGATCTGCTAAATGATTCTACCTCCTATGGTAGATTGGGGGCTGAGTGGTACTGATAATACAACCCATAATGTGAACCTACTGTATGTGACAGTGCACTAATCAAGATGCACCAATAATGCTGATTGTTTTTCTCCTACCTCCGAGATAAGTTACGTGGAAAGGCTGTTGAGGGCCTGCAGTCAGGAGTGATATGCTCTTGAATCACCAGCTAACATGCAGGAAACATACTCTGTTCTATTTGGGGCACAGCATGTATTTGATAGCTTTGAAGGTTTCACCAGACACCCAAGCTGCCTTTTATCATTCATTTAAAATGTCTTTTGTATTCTCCAACAAATGAGACATTATGAATGCTGTTCAGTCTAGCGTGGACATCATCTTAGGTCAAGGTCAGGTTCAGGTTTGTTGGCACTAGGATTACAGTAGAGAGCAAGAGACTGCCTGACTTTCTGCCACACTTGGTTGCCGTTGCCCTCCCTGGGGTCCAAGGACCTGTGTACCCAAACCTAGTCAGGATTAAGAAGCGCCACAAGTTATGGATTGAGGAGGCATTCCAGGCATTTGCTCGTTAGACACACACGTTATTCTGAGGCTGTGCAGAATTGCTGGTGAGCCGAGGATTTAATGTAATACTAGAAAGAAAACCCTACTGGCTGCAATGAGAAGATGTGTAGCATCAATCATGAGTAAAAAGTTACAAAGGACGTAAAGTACCACCTCCTTTCCTAATCTATCAGTGTTCAAACTAGTGTGAAATACCTTTGTGAGTCAAACAGTTGCTAATAAAGTTGAACAGGTTGTATTTGTACATTTCCCATGAGCTTATAACTTTTATCCCTATTCTCTCTGGATGATTGAAACATCGCTTCCTTTGCTTCCCACCCTGTCCCACCTAGATGCCTGTCTTAGCCTCATATATGTATGTATGTGTATATCTATATATAGTATATATATTTAACACACTGTATCACTCTCTCCTTAGTTAGGCATTGAGCAAGCTATCCCCAAGCATTTGACACCATTCACCTCATTTCTGAGAGGTCTACTGATAAATTGCAGCGTCCTCAGTTATTAAAAATGCATCGATCAAGAGAAGTTGTCGACTTGGAAGAAAGTTCATCCGTGTCCCTCTCTGACAGGAAAGGAAAGAAGACAACATTGTTTGGAGTCCCAAGCCTTGTGGTGCATATAGCATAGCACCTTCTGAGTGCCTGTCAACTTCCCTGATGTTCTGAGCAAGCACACCATATTCTATATATCCTAGGTTGATAGTCCACATCTCCCAGGATAGGCAGTCATGGGATTTATGGGGATTTCATCCCCCATCTATAGTGGTAGATCTATCGAGTCTTAGCTCATCCTCTTCCAGAATCATTGGTTTAAATTTGTCCCATGTTGTAGATTGCATTAAGTACCCTTGCTGTGCGAGTGAGGTTTTATGTCAACTTGGATGGGCCTGGATTCTTCTATGATCTAACATAATGTGGATAGCTTCATGATGGGACCTTCTGTGAAGCAACCAGGCTGTTATGCTAGGTATAAGGTAGAGTCCCACCTCCTTTATATGGTCACAGCCCTGATACAATTGAAGGAGTTTGTGTCTGTGGCCTATACTTAGTATAGATGGACAGTTTACAGAAGCAAGCTCACTTCTGCTGGATCTGTGTCCTGCATCTGGCTCATCAACCACTTATGATACTGCCTGTCAATCCCAAGAGTCCTCAGTGGACTGTAGACCTTAGATTCATTCGGCTGACCTTGGACTCTTTCAGCTCCCCACCTACCAGCCTGCAGTTTTCCTGCTTCATCTCCCTGCTTCCTGTTATCATCCCCAAGAGTTAGCAGAAGCCCCTACTTTACATCTTATCCAGCAACTTGAACTAGTCTAGACGTTACCCACTTTACAATGTGTGAGCTATTTCTTGATATAAATATATTTTTACATACAGAGACATATCAGCGTCTCTGGTTTTGCCTCTCTGGGGAACCTAGACTAATGCTCTCCCCTGCCACCGCCTCCAAAATAAAAGATAAGCTGCAGGAGAACTAGATAGTGCCCAACTACCTCTATCAAAGACTCTAACTAGGGCTACAGGAGATGGACTCTGGAAGAATGGGAATAAAATGGGGAAGAAATTCTACTTTTTTTGTTTTTATTTTTTTTTAAATCAGACTAACTGGACTGGCCAAGACTGAAGACATCGAGAGATTCTCCAAACAATGATCCAAATCTAGCCCCTGAGACTACCTTGTCTTGAGATGATAAAGAGAACAGAAAACTACCCACAATTATTATGCACGCTTAAAAATACTAGGGGACTTACAAACATTTCCATTATTACTTCAGTAACAAGTTCCATGAACTTCCTGAATCCCACCCCTTTTATGAGACCAAACTGTCAATCGTGATTCCCAAACACAGATGAGGAGATAAGGGGACAAGGAAGCTGAAGGAAGTGGAACAACCAGAACAAAAATGAAAATGTTCAACCCCACGCCTGGGAAGAAGGTGACCAAGGTCACTGATAATATTGTGGAGGCCTTGTTGGATGGGAACCTATACTGCTGGTGGAATCTTCTCCAGAAGCACAATAATATGTTACTGAAAAGAAAAAGTTGGTTGCCGTGTAAACCTCTGTCCCAGTGTATGTGGCCTTGTTTGGGGGCATAGGGCTCCTCTTTGGTGATACTGTTCGTTCATGGAGTCATGCTGGACTCAAGTGGCTCCAATCTCAATCTCTTCAGAGAGGCATCTGGTAAAAGAGAAGGAGTGGCACTGGACAATCACACAGAAGGGGGAAGATGTCAGGTGAGGATCCACCTACAAGCCTAGGAACGCCAACATCTGCGGGGACTGCCCGGATTACAAAGACAAAAGAAAGGTCTTCCGTAGGACCAGCAGAGACAGAGGAAGAGAAAGCACATAGGGCCGATGCCTCAAATGTATACGAGTGGACAGGTCATGATCTTTTTCTAGGGCAGCCTTAGAGACTAAGACTGCCACTTAGCCCATGCCTACACCAATCTGCTCTAGGGAGTTCATGTGTACAGTGACATGTACAGAGGTGGCTCTCAATTTGTTCATTCAATGTGTGAAACTCAATGCATTAGTGTTTCATGGCTGCTGTAAAAAATTACCATGAGGTGAGTGATGCAACAACATAAATTTATTATCTTTTAATTTATTAGCTTTAAATTATCTTGTAGGTCAGAAGTCTGACACAGGTCTTACTGAGCTGACATCAAGGTGACAGCTTGGCCATCTTCTTTTCCAGAGGCCTTTTCTAGCTACAAGCCTTGGCCCGGGGCCATCGTCCTTCTTCAAAGCCAGGAATATTACATTTCTCTGCCCCTTCCTTGTTAGTCTCCGTCTGACCATCTGCTTTTAAGGGCCTTTATGAATCCATTGTGTCCATCTGAGAAATTCAGAATCTCATGGTCCTTAATTTACCTCATTTACAATGTTTCTTTACCATTTAAAGTAACATATTCACAGATCCTAACAATGAGGACAAAGGTATATTAGGGGGCCTGTGTTGCCTCTCACGCTCAGAGTTAAGTTCAATGAGGGGGAGCCAGACTTCATCCTGGACCGATTTGTTTTTCAATAGGTGAGCTGAGCTGGCTGCAACTATTTTGAGCCCTACGGAAGGCCAAAGGAAACCCTGGCCACGCTGTCAGATAAGTGGTAGACTGTTAACCCCGGGGTCAGTGGTTCAAACCCACCAGCTGAAACATAACGTCCACTCCGGGAAAGATTTATAAGGCCTCAGAAATCCTACACAGATTTGCTATGAGGAGTCAGAATCAATGTGGTGGTGGTGGTGGTGGTGGTGTGTGTGTGTATGTTTTGTTTTAATTTAAATGAGTTCAAATAGAGAATTGAGTCCCTCATGAAAGATTGCAATAGAGCTGGAATAGGACAGTCAGATTCCCATGTCTAGACTTTTCACTCACCTGAGCCAATAACGTTCTTTTTCTGTCTTATCCTTTCCCTTCTTCCTCTTCCCGTTTCTAGCTAGCCTTCCTTTCCATAGCCAGGCTCCCCTTCCTTGACTCCCTCTGTCCTCCTAAACAAAATGTATCTAACCATGAAATATTGTATGGTTAAATTAAGCTCATTACCTCTCCCACCCCTCGCCATTTTATAGGGATGTTTTTGGATCCCAGTTTTGCTACACAACATTGCTATAATTTCTTAACTTCATGTGATAGGTGAATTGGCTGTTTGCTGGCAGTCCACGGACAAAACAACGTTTCAAACACTAGGGACATGACAACCTGTAGGAAGCAAGAATCGAGATAAAGCTATATTCTCCTTGATCACGAGAATCAACAAATATTTCTTTGCATTTGTGCAGCTCCATTTAAAGCATTAGTCAAGCATGCATGGGTAGCCACAGCCTTAAGAAGGCATATATGAGCCTCGCTAACTGGGGAAGGATGCTCATAGTCATGCATTCACTCAGTAATTCTGAACATCTAATAACCGCTTATTGTGAAGGGTCCTGTATCACGGGGACACAAAGATAGGAATTTTCATGTTGAGGAAATTACCATACATAGTATTTCCAGGAATACATTTGTTTAGGAAGTCCCTTTCTTACACAACGGCTATAGAAGGAAACAACAAAAAAAAAAGCGCTTCTATGAGCTTAGAATACAGATCAACGTTGTTTCCCCCTCTAAGTGAAGTGTATTTTCAACTAAGGCTATTAATTTGTCATTACATCATAGTACTCACTCTATTCCCAATGCACCACCCAGGTTATCTACTAGGCTGGTTCCATGTCCATGGTAAATACAAATGGGACTGGAACAATTTCATTAGATTATAAATACATGTTTTCATGAACTTTTTGAAGCTCCCTTTTACCTTGACTATGAACATTACAAAGGATAAAAGAAAAACATATAAAATAAAGCTTCTTTTTCATTCGAGGAAAAAAATAGACTGTGAAAAATGTGTAGGAAGGATTCATTTTCCACATACATAATGCACTGCAAGAAAAACCAGATAAACACATATTTTTATGGTGATGCTTAGGTTGCAGAAATGCTCTTTAAAAAAAAAAACTGGCCTTGGCTAGGTCTGTTTGGATGAAACTTTGAATAATGAACATAATGGTAGTTTTTAAAAGTCTAACAAATGCAACTAATATGACTGGCATTTTAAACTACCTTCTAACATATATATTGGTATGAATTTTTGCAAAAATCCCAAAAGATAAAGCATGATAGTATTATTAACACACTGAGCTTGTTACAGAAACAAGGCACCTTGTTCAGAGTAAAAATATCTAGTAAGTGGCTGAGTTTGAGATTCAATTACTGAGTGGTCTAATTTTATATGGTGTGTATTCGGCCTTTTGAAGAAGAATGGGGTATATATATATGCATATATAGTTAACTCATAAAACACAATGGGCTTTTCCAGTGAGCATAAATGACTATGAAAATGCTGCATGGAGAGGGAGACAGCTTACATAATCAACGAATAAGGCACTGAGAAACATTGGAACCACATCAGTTTTGGAATCCAGATTAGGAATCAATACAAGGATTTTTCAGGCATCAACAGAGAGGTATGCAGCCAGAGACCTCTCTGTGCTAGAACCATCCTCCTCAAAAGTCAGCCTCGATAAAGTTTGACTTGGTTGGATAAGATACTCAACATGTCTTGGGGCAGGGCACCATGACTAACAATCCTGCACTGAAGACCATCATGGGCCTGAGATTGGGTAAGTAAACCTCTTTTAAAAAATATAATAATAATAATAATAATGAGATTATTACTAAGAGGAGGCAGGTTTATGCCTAGGCATAAACCCTAGGCAGACCTAATCAAGGAATGTGTACTCTGTTACATTCTAGAGTTGTTGAGGAAATCAAATAAGTGTGAAGTGACTGGGAGGTAGGTTAACAAAAGTAGTAGCTATTGTTGTTATCGTTATGATTAATATTACTTCTACTTAAGTAAAAGCCAAGAGTTAGGGTCTGGCACACCAGGCATGCTATTTTAGAAAAATCTATATCATCTACCAAACTTTCTACCTGGGAGCAAGAGTCTCCCCCGAGCCAATGCCTCCATTCTACATAGCCAGAGTTGTCCCACAGGAAGCTCTTCTCCGTTCTTTGCAGTGTTCCAGGTTCTCCTCTTCTCCCCGCACCTCCTATATTTGTACTGTCCTCCCTTTCTTGTTGGATTATCCTTGAAAAGCCATCCTAGAGAATCATTTTCTGAGTAAGATTTCTGCAGGTGTCTTTACAGTGGCTAATATCAAAGATTCCCATTGAGCTCTCTTAGCTTTTCATAAACTCGAAGTTTTGGCATCTGGGCATTTTCTTCCAGCAGGTAGGCGTTCCCAAATGTCAGCATGCTATCAAATTCATGCCGATGGTATTTTGTGAGCACAGCTCTATCTTGGGGTTAGTGTTCCACATTACCTTGCCTAGCCCCAGGCACCGAGCAAATACTCCCTGACTGGTTTACCACAGCACTGACCTTACATCAGGCAGAAAACCAGGACCATGTGAATAGGTTGTTTTGAAAGTTCCTCAAAATACCCTCTTTTCAGTATCTTTTCTCATTAGCTTACAAAAGCACTAACAATTCATATTATTAGTCACTGCTTTGTTTTTTTCCCCTGGAGATAAAATGTAATAGTTACCAAAAGAAGTGTATTATTCTCTTGGAATCTATACTTGTTGATTATAAAATAATCTATATAATTAAAAGATGATACCAAAGGATGGCATTCTGAACCATAGCCAATGAGGGCAAAGAAGGGCCCTGGGTTCTCTTGTAGTAAGTAAGCTCAGTAGTGCGGTGGTTCTAAACCTGTGGGTCACCCCCCCTTTGGGGGTTGTGCTACCCTTTCACAGGAGTCGCCTAAGACTATCGGAAAACACATATTTGAGATTGCTCCTGTATCCGTCTCCAGGCAGGTCTGCCCACATACAGATACACCCACTTACGAGTACCCAGCGTAGAGACTGTTACCCATGCGACCCCATGCTTCAACAAAATTTCATTTATTTGTAATTAGAAATAAATATTTCACAATACATATTTGCATACTTTTTTGTGATTAATCACTATGCTTTAAAGTTCAATTTGTAACAATGAAAATGCATCCTGCATATCAGATATTTACATTATGGTTCATAACAGGAGAAAAATTACAGTTAGAAAGTAGCAACAAAAATAATTTATGGTTGGGGGTCACCACAGCATGAGGAATGTATAAAAAGATCATGGCACTAGGAAGGTTGAGAACCACTGCCCTAGAGGGTAAGAAAAGTCTGTCCACAAGGGAAATCATCTTAGCAAAAATTTGGTCACTAATTTTGGTCTTAACATAGTTTCCAATGGAAATTCGCCGAGCTCATTTCACATGGCCACTTGTTCCTAGCACACTCAGCAACCTGTGGAAAGGCAAGACTAAGAGCTCAATATAGACACTCCTTATCTTCTAGCTTGTCATTATTGAGGACCTTGATGATTCAGTGATAGCACCCACCCTCCACACGGGGCCTTGGGTTTGATTCTCAGCCGCGATCTGCTAAGATGCTGAGCAGATTTCAGGAGAACATCCGGACGAAGACAGATTAGGAAGGAAGACCTGGTAGGGAATCCACTTCCAAAAGATAGAGAAGGACAACACTACGGGTCCCAGCACTCTGATCCACAAGCAATCAGGATGATATGTGACCCGACAATGCAGCGTTTTATTCCCTTGAGGGTGAAAGCATCATGGGTCAGGGTTAGCTGGACAGCAACTAACAGCAGCAGGTTGACATCATTGAATATCTGAAATCATTGAGGTTTATATCCTCTTTAGGAATCAGAAATGGACACCACAGTTTGATACCCCTCCCTCTGACATCACCTTCATGAAATTAAAAAAGCCAATAACTAACAAAACAAATTCACTGCCATTTGGTGGATGCCCACTCACTTCAATCCTATAGGACAGGGTAGAACTGGCCCTGTGGGTTTCTGAGCCTCTTTTATGAGCTTGGAAAGAATTATCTTTCTCCCTTGGAGCAGCTGGTGGTTTCAAACTCCTGACCTTGCTGATCACAGTCCAACGCAGGGAATATTATCTTACCTTCTCTTTCAAAAACTACATATATATGTAGTGTGTGTGTGTGTGTGTGTATGAGAGAGAGAGAGAGAGAGAGAGAGAGAGAGAGAGAGAGAGAGAGAGAGAGAGAGTTTGAACAGAGTATCTAAGAACATCTTGAGCAATGGCTACTGCAAGCATCATTGATGGAGCTGGAATGGAATGCTCTGCAACCCCCGTACCACTTGCCACATCCCAGTGGGAGCAGACTGTCGTAAATGGTTTAATAAAAAGTGTAAACATTATCAGCCAATCTGTCACATCTCATTATTAGTCACTGACTATGCTTCGTTTCCTCAGTTCTCAATGGAGCCAGTGGAGGCTCCTTAATAACCCCCAAGACTCTGGATCATCTTCTGTTGCTACGCTTCTCTATTCCCCCCATGTGAACACTTCACTCCCACCTCGGGTGCAGCCACACGTAACACTTTTCAAATGTACACAGGATGACAATCCTCAGGTTTTATAATTCTACAGCAGCTAAGGTGGAAACATATCATGCACTCCCCTAAAGAGTCAAAGAACTTTTAACGAGTGTGTTTTTTTTTGTTTGTTTTCTTTGCAAGGAAACATCTGTTATGTCTCACAGCTGAGCTACTTACTAGGGCTTTTTTTTTTTAGAACTGTGTGTGTGTGTGTGTGTGTGTGTGTGTGTGTGTGTGTGTGTAAGATAAGGCATCCTTTCAATTAGAAGTCCACAGGAGCTCCCCATGAGTCAGCGCTGACTCAATGGCAGTGAGCTCTATACCCAGAAGCTTGCTATGGAGGCAGAAGGCACCAGGGAGACCACTATAGCAACAACTGGCAGGACTTATCTATACAATTAAATCAATTTGAAAAACAGTGGACCTGAAACATGCTTGCTCTCTATCATGTGTATTAAAACCACAAGAAAGCATATTGCTGGACAGAACATGCCCAGCTTAAGAACATCCTTCCTGCCTATTGGCCAAAGCTCTCCAAGCGAGGAGTAGGTCCCAGGACTGCAGGGTATTCACAGGACTGGATAAATAATTCTGGAGTGCAATAGACATTTCTTCAATAATAAACACGAAGTGATCAATTTGTGCTCTATAAACCAATTAACCAAGAGGATGAAATATAACCATTATTAAATAATACCTTCTAATCATCAGAAATGTCTGGGTAGGAAATATGGCTAATATACTCAACAGCTAACTGAAAGGTTAGAGGTTCAAGGCCACTCAGAGGACTCTGAAACTCGGAGTGCCAGGTGACCGACTGCTAAACCATCCATCAGTTATTGAACACTCGGGAACACCGTCCTTCTTTGACACCCATGGCGTCGCCGTGAGATAGAATGGACTTGACAGCAATGGTGTTAATCAATAATTCTTCTTTGAAGAAGTCAACCATATTATAATGAGAGCACCAGACATCTGCTGGAGACATTTCATTTGATTGCAAGTGCCATGTGATGTAGACCTTTGCATCTCTGTGCTGCAGGCTTTGAGCCACGTGAAATGGAAGTTTTTGTAGATTAAAAAAAAAGAAAAATCGAGTCCCAGTAATTTCCTCCAGCTCAATCCAAGAGTTGAGAGAGTCAGGCCCCTGGATTACAATGTGTACAGGATCACAGGGTTGTTTGTGGAAACAGAGCCAGCTGACATGTGAAGTCCTTCTGGGAGCAAGTCCCTTGGCCACTCCCTCCTGTGTACAGTCCTGCCCAGTGGCTCCGTGGCTTCTCCAGCCATGGGACAGCTGGACCACAGAAGCCTTTCAGCCTTTCAGTGGGACACAGGGATACACTGAGGTCTCTTCCACATCTGAGCAATCTACTCTGCACCAATCTATATTTTTCGTCCATTGAAAAAGGTGTTTGTCCTTCCTACGTCCTCAGTAAAGATAATAACAGTCAGAGGACTTATCCCAGTCTATTTACAAAGATGGGAAAATTCAAACACCCAATTGACCTGTATATTCAGAAGCATAAATAGGAACAAATGAAGTAGGTACATTACGAGACGAAGTTCATACATATATCTTTTAAAGGCCAATAAAATTGATTTTAATTAATGCCTTAGATGTGCTTCCTGAGCCACTGCATTATTCTCTGATACATGTATCTTTCTTTCCTATACACATTTCTATTTGGAGCGGGAAATGATCCTAGCATTGAGGCTTATCATAATTCAGCTCTTCTCATAGCTATGGGCTTGAATTTGTCCCCGTAATTACAAAAATGCTGCCCTAAAATAAATTAATTTAAGATTGAAATGAAAAAGAACAAAATCGATTGGTCTTCCTCCTGGAAGATTTAGGTGTGTGTGTGCTTCCCCTCCTTCCCAACTGTTGCCTGCAAAGGTGGCTATTTGAGAGACATTCCATTTGAAACAAACAAACAAACAAACAAACAAACACAGCACTGACACAAACAAACACAGCATTTCCTGGTAGAAAAATGCTAGGTTGGGTCACAATTTCACCCTCTGCGGAGAGTTTCACAGGTGCATTGCTGTCCAGCAGTGACTACTAACATCTTTTTCTCTCTTTGATCTCCCTGAGTTTTCATCTATTGGCTTTCATATGGAGGAAAAAATATGTCTATTTAAACTATCCCATCCATGTAAAATGGACTTTTGAATATTCCACAGGGACGAGGCATTTGTTCTGGGTTCTTCTAGCGTATCTAGTTTTACAGAGCTGGTTTCTGGAGACCTTCTGAGAAAGAACATCAAGCCCAGAGCTCCCAGGAGAGCTAGGGCGTGTGTTTTATTTCATGGTTGTACAGAACAGCAGAGAAACCGTTGGCTGCAATAGTGACTCCATCAACACATTCCAAAAATCTGTGTTTTACAAGTAAACACACCGATTGGTTCATACACGGTCTATGGAGGTTTACATGCAATGATAGAACCGAGAAAGCAAAACACAGAGGAGATGGTCCACAGGCCACCTCTTGGAATTTACTTGAGTACAGATGGAAATGATAGGGAGTGGGCCACATGCTTTCAAGCTTTGTAAACCATTCCATATTTTGCCCCATCTGTTCACATTCATTTAAAATGTCCAGCAAGATTTCTCTGCCCTTAAACTTATCCATGTGCATTTCTCTCTAACTTGATGAATTTTTATTTGGCTCTTTCGATGTGGACACATTCTAAAATAGATCTCAGACCCTTGCCACAATTTCTTTTTTGTTGTTTATTTATTTATAATAGAAAATGAAAAGACTTACTTGAAACAAAATTAGAGCCATTGAGATGTCCGTACTTAAGATTAATTCTGGAAATCCCAGGGCATGGTAAATGTCCCATTAGGTTAGATCCCCCAAAGGTTAGACCCCCCCCCCAAAGTATTATACTTGCATTCTGGGGCTCACTGTGGTCTCCAAATGTCAGCCAACACTGATGTATTTTGTTTGTGTTTCTCACTTCAAGGACTGGATTTACAACTTGAGATATGGATTACACAAAAACCGATCTCTGCTTCTCTGTTGAGTTTTGAGCACGTCAGTATCAATTTAAGCCCTTCATTAATCTCTCCTTTCCTCTGCCAGTCTCCAGTTTGGGTAAAAAAGCTGAACCAGATGAAACTAAAAATAGTTGGTTTGATTCATATTTTGCAGGCGACCAAAGGGGCAGTGTGTATAGGCCTTGCTATGAAATGATGTCCAGAATTCATAAGTCCTCATCCTGCCATAAAGTGGATCAATGACCATCAGCAATGGCCAGTTGAGCATGGGCCTGACAGTTTTCTATTAACACTGGGTATTATAGATGATGCCTTCTCACATCCGAACATTCACAACTGTGCTTCACAGTTGGCATCTTGTTAAGATTGATGGCCCAATGTGAAATGATAGGCTTCTGATGAATTTCATTTATTATTGTCCTTCAACGATTTCACTTGACCTTGTTCTCTGGCTAGACATTCACCAACACTGAATTCCTTGCATGCAACATATCAAATTTGCACGTAATTACTCTTCATCTTCTTTCAAAAACATCTCCTACCTTAAACAGTGAATAAAAGAAATAAGATTGCTATAATATAGTTTTTCTCTCGTGTGAAAGTATAACTTACTCTTTCCCCTAAATGTAATTCTCTGAGTGACTCTTTCAAGTTTGTATTAATTACGCATGGGATATATTTTATAGTTTTTAAAAAAACCTTCATGTAACACACTATCTTAATGTCATCATAAATTCTCATTTTCCATTGTCTCAAAAATCACAAAAGAGGATAAGACAAGTATGAGAAGGTACACATTTGGGAACTGCGATTGAGTCCAATAAAAATAAAAGCAGATTTAAGTTCACTAAAAACTTGAAGATTTAAGTCCTGGTTTATTGTCTCTTATGATGCTTTTTGTATTATGGTTTCTCACACATATAGGACACCCCAACCTAACAGGGCCTTGACTTCCTCTCTCAGCAGATATCCTCTACGTAGCTTCCCAAAGTAGAACTCCCCATGATTGCTGGATTACTGTTTCTTGAACTACAACTATCTTGTTTGTATTGAGGTTCATGGGAAGATAACACATCAGGTTGGGTCACAGCTTGTCTGGTCCACTTTGGAGACACCAGTGGAGTGGAGGGACTTTATGCAGTTTTTACCTCATATCCAAGAGGAGTATAATGAAAGGGTTTCTGATGAAGTATGAGCAGGCACTGTAAGACCAGAGAAGTGTGAATCTCAGTCAACCCTGCCTTAATTACGACACTGAATCAGTCCCTTACCTTTTGGAAAACTCACTTACTGACTCATACACTGGTAAAGCTGGACTGGAGGATAATGAATGAATGAATGAATGAATGAATGTCCTCTCTTGTGCAGAAGGTCCACACTTGAGTGTTGTGTGTTGCGGTTTTTCCAGTAGTCAGTCACAGAACAATGCACTGCCATGGGCTGCCATGGTTCAAAGCATGGTCCCCACAAGGTGTAGCATCCTCAGGATAGCATCCTCAGATAGCATCCTCAGGGCTGTGACAACGTTGAACACTCACAGAAGCCCTACCACTCCTCAGCTGAATCCCTTTGTCTTCTTGGAAATGTCTTCTCAAGTCCACATTTTCTAGTTCCAAACCCAATGTCAGTCACTGCCCCTGGATACTTGGGACATGGAACCAAACTGTGTCTCCTCTCTGATTCTTTCTCTCTCTAGGGTAGGCATTACGGAATGAGTTCTCCTGCTACATGCCGCTCTATGCAAACCCAAGGGGGTTTGAAATCCCTGGTGTTTCTTCTTACTTTTGTTCTCTCCTTTTCACTCCCCCCACCAAGTCTTTTAAGACCACTTGCAGGTGGGTAATTTCTATCTTCTCTCTTGCTATTTATTTTCTACCCGTTTGTCTCAGCCAATCTACCACATCAGGGGTCTTACCCTTCCCAAAGCAGCAACTTAGAGCTGCTTCTCTGAGACTCAATGTCTAGATTCATGTGCTGACGACTAGCAACATCAAGGGCATAAAGGAGTCTTCTTCACGCATTTCAACATGTCAACGATCACATATCCATTTTATGGGCTTTGGATGTTGAAATGTTCCCAGATTGGGACTGAAAGGATGAACGCCTAAGCTATTTGTATGACCTTACCGAATATTAATTAGACATCTTATCTGCAAAGTGAGAGTAATAAAGTTTTTCATCTGTGGTTTTAGAAGATCCTAAAGTCAGTTGAAAGGATCATGCATTGTGGAGTTCAGAAACGTTCCAAGGAGCAGAATGACTACCATTATTTTATTTCTGCTGTATTAACCTTCTCCCTGAGATAACGCACAAGTGTCACATTTCAACGAACCCAGCCAACTCCAAACTCACTGCTATCTAGCCAATCCTGACTCAGAGAGATCGGACCGGACAAGGTAGACCTGTCCTTGTGAGTTTCTGAGACCATTGCTCTTTATGGGAGTGGAAAGCTCCATTTTTCTTTTGCAGAATGGTTGGTGGTTCTCAACTGCTGAGCTTGTGGTTAGCAGGCCAACCCAGAAACACTATGGCAACTGGAAAATACTATTTCTCTCCAATGGAAATCTGTCTTGGTTCTGCACGAGATGTATTTTAGTTAGGGCCTTGCTACTAAAAAAAAGAATGAAAGGGGATCCTTGAAGCAGCAGCTTGAGGAGATTGCTAGAAAAGCAGAGCCAAGGCCTTGCCTCGGACCCAGGAATCTGATTAATTTTTTGAGCAGCATCCATAGGCAATGATGAGGCACACTGTAGTTGGAGAAGCACCGCTTCATAAAAGTTTAATATGAAAAAGAACTATTAGGTTTTTTTTAAAGCAATTGTTCGCAGTGCTATCTTGTGCTGTGGAGTGGATTCTCACTCATAGAGATGCCAGGTGATGGAACAGAACTGCTTCCTTGGGGTATGGGGGCTGTCATGTAAACAGAACAGATCGCTAAACTTTTTCTCCTACTGATCAAAACCACTGACCTTTTGCTTTGTGGCTGAGCGTGCTTCATTGTTGCTCCACCAGGTTCCCTCTAAAGTCTAGATAAAACCCAACTCACGGCCATTGAGTTTATGTCCACGCAGAGACCCTGTAGGACAGTGTGGAAATGTCCCAGTGAGTTTCCAAGACTGTATCGGTTCACGGAGTAGAAAGCCCTATCTTCCTCCCGAGGAAGTGGTTTCAAAGTGCTGAACTTTCAGATGGCTGTCCCTTGTGTGACCAGCACACCATCAGGGCTCTATGTAAAGTCTAGCTAGGTATGAAGAAATTTATATGAAAAAAGCACAGGCATATTTTCAAAACTTACAGGTAGAATTAGATTCACACGCCCTAGTAAAACTGGTTCTGATTTATTAGAAACCAGTGTTTGGATGAATCATTTTTATGTATCATTATGTTTGTGATAGTATCCAGGGAAAAGGAAATTGCAAAGAGAGAGGAGCAAGAGAGAGAAAGAGAGAGAGCGCTGCTGAAATATGTTTTCAAGGAACTAAAATAGAGTATAATTTTGAACACAACAAGAAAGGAACTTCTTTCTGCTTGGGAGAAGGTGAGGAGGAAGGGCCGTCCATTCTGCTGTGCATTGCTAGAATGTAAGATCTAAGTCATGTGAGTAACATTGTGCGCCAGAGCATCCGCTGTTGAAAAGAAGGTTGTCTTTATCCTAGCTCCGTTTATGTCTCTTTATTGTGACCCCCTCCCCACCCCCTCCCATTAAGGGAGTTTTCACAAAGGCTTAATCACACTGTTCTCTGTGTCTCCCACATAATTATAATCACACCACCCTATTCAGTAGAGGGCTAATTGTTTCAAAATAGAGCTCTGAAGCAAGTGCCTCAGGTGGATAGTTAAATGAGGTGTTAATTGGATGGCAACTGCATTAATTTCAGAGGAAGAAAGCACTGGGGCTGTGAGCACTTGCTCGGCTAGCAGGCCCGGAGGGTTGTTTTTAAAGCACTACCACTCCATCTTTCAAAAGGTAGACTAGCCATCTCTCTTTGCTGTTCTGGAAACTGTGGTAAGAAGTGAGTGTAACTGGTCTCTTTGCAAGGTGTTTGTTTCCGTGTGCAGTGTAGTGTTCCCATTGGGATCTGACAAGGCCACTGAGCTCCCCTCTTTCCTATACCAGCCCCACCCAGCTGGTGGGGTGCTTGCTGGTTTCTGTCCCACCTTCAACACTTTCTTGCAGGGCGCACTGCCCAGTAATCAAGGGAAGCAGGTGTGCACGTGGGATTCCCTACTGATCTAGAGTGAACAATTTCAGGTGGGTTTTTGCCATATCTTTGATTGCATTGGTGTAAGAAAGACGGGGCTTTCTACTCCAGAGTTACGGTCTTCGAAATTCCAGGGGCAGCTCTTCCCTGCGCTAGAGGTTTGCTATGAGTCAGCATTGACGTGATGGCAGTGAGTTTGGTTTAGTTTTCGGTTTTGATGATGGTAGAAAAGATGTGAAACAGTTTACCACAGATGAATAAGTAGACACCGTGTAAACCTTTGCTTACCTTGATATGTCAGGCTGGGCTGCAGATACACAAATCCCCAACACTCCTATGCATATGACACGAGCTTTATGTCCAGAAGTAATTATAGATCAGGAAGGCATCCCCACCCAGTAAACTCAATCAGTATTTCTGACACTAGTCCATAAATCCCTCTTCCGGCTGACATAGCAGTGATGTAGAAAGGTGAACCTGGAAGTAGGACGATCACAGGTCAGTGGGTGCAAAGTCATGCGGTTCCAGTCAGTGGAAACGTAACAGGCACCAGCAGATGTTTCTCATCCCACATGGGGCCATCTTTTGAGGAAGGCAGAGTTCCAGAAAACAGGAAGGCAAAGTAGCAGAGAGAGAGCAAGTCCCAGAATCCCTCTCTCTTATACAAAATGCTTATGACATCAAGGAGGTGTCGTCAGGCTGTGACTTGATTGACAGGTTTGACTCCACCCCTTGCCGCATGTGTCTGGTTGACATAATCCCTCACTACCACACTTCATTACTGAGGATTTGGTCCCTGTAAACCAATTTTCCAAAGAGAGTTACACTGCCTCCTTGGGGTTGTCAGGACAATCTGGCGGGGGCTGTAAAGGCAGATACCTACACTTTATCTGAAATGGGGATGGTAGGCTAAATAAATTTGGGAAGCTATGCTGTAAAATATTGGGAATTTGAAGGTGCTAGGAGGTTGGGAAAGGCAGATGTCAGATATAACTATTGATGTGGTGAGAACTCAGTAAATAAGCACAAGTAAGCCTGTGCTTACCTTACTTCTTGGGTAGTGTAACACTGTAGTCTCCCTATAATTCACACCGATCGGTGCTTCCACCAGTGATACTAATAAGCTCATAGGAGTGGCAAGGATTTAAGGCAGGATAGTTAGTTTTAAAAAAGAACAACAACAACAACAAAAAGAGCTGTACTTTATAGGGTTTCCAAAGGCTGATTTTAGGGAAATACATCTTTGGTTAGATTTGAACCTCCAAATTTTCACCCAAACAACACTCACCCCCCTGCTCACCAATTCAATTTCAACGTTTCATAAGTCTATACGACAGAGTAGAACTGCCCCATAAGATTTCCGAGGCTGTGAATCTTTATTGTTCGCAATTTGCTGGGTCTTTCTCCCATGGCATAGCTGGTGAGTTTGAACCACCAATCCCCTGGTGAGCAGCTGCATGCTTACCCATTGCACTACCAAGGCTAGTTTCGGTTAGCCACAGGTCCAGCAGTTCCCTGCCAGTGACTCTTCTTAGCTGCCAGAGAAACAGCATGTTTGTAAATAAAATCCCCACCTGTCTCAGCCTATAAACAAAGCCACACTAAATATAGTAGAATTTGTAGTAGGGGAAAGCAGGTGGGAACTGTGTCCACCTTATGTAATTTTTTTTAAAACTACTCATAAGTGTTCAACGTGGGGCACCATTCAACATTTAAACAGAAGCATTAAACATTGACTCAGCAACTGCACTCAGTAAGGATGGCTGAGCTCACAGGAAGGTAAGGTAAGACACAGGTAGGCATGTGTCCGATAAACACATGCGGGATTAATTGAAGGGCGAGAGATAAATGGCTCGATGAGCCTTGCCTTTATGGTTTTCTAGTTTATTGTTCTCTGATGGTCAGACCAGTGTGTGACTACCTTAGCCAGTCCTTTGCCTCAGCTGGCAAGGCTCACTTCCTGCAGGACATCCCCAAGGAGAAGCCACATGGACCTACCCCGATGCAGCCCTGGGTGCTGGAGCAGCCATGTGGAGACCCTGCCAGTGCTCAGATGTTTTACACATTCACTGACTCGGCTTTTGTCCTGCAGTCAGCATCACTGTGTGTGTTTTGTGAGCTACAAGAGAACTTTGTAGATCGGTGTCAGACATAGGGGCTAATGTCGAACTTATGGGCTTGGACTAGTCTGGGTTGGGATGCTTTTTTAATGTACACTTACCTTTTATATAAAACTCTCTCTTATATGCATATGAGTTTCTGTGGATTTGTTTCTCGAGTTCACCCAGACTAACACAAAAGTATTTAATTCACATAAATGCAGCCTCTGCTTCATATGCCAAGATAAATGCTAAAAAGATGCTTTATGGAAACCACAAATGTCAATCAGGTCAGACTAGAACCTGAAAACGAACAAACAAACAAACAAAACCCCAAACTTACTGCCATCGATGGGAGAGAATGGGAATGATAATGCAGTTGCAGATTGAATCACTGTTACCTTTAGGGACTAATTAATAAAGTCCACAGGGTGAGACTGAGACCAGAAGATGCTGGAAATGTAAGTATTTCTAACTTGGAAGATGAGTTAGGTATTGAAAGTAGTATTTACTTCAGAAAAATTCTTTGTTAATTAAACTCTGTTGATTGCCCCAAACCATTGCTAAATTAAAAAATATATTGACATGATCATGCAAATTGAGATGACTTTTATTCTCTTTTTTCTTTTAAGAATATACAGTCAACCATAGGAAGAGTAGAGTATAGATGAAACATTAAAACTAGTTAATTTCTAATTACAAAGTCTGTGTGAATACAAAGGTATTTTAACACAACTACTAAAATGTTACAATTTTCCATGTTAATGAAAGAGATAATGTGGCTAATTAAAAAATTTTAAAAAGTAAAATACATATGATTTCTGGTATTATATATTCAAAGAGCCTGTCACCGATTCGTAATAGTTATTTAAATGATTTTTGAAAATTGACTTAAAAATTTTAGCTGCCAGATTGAATTGTGTGACCTGTTGAGTCTTGAAAAGAAAATTCATAATGGTGCTTTACTGGTTTTTTGACATAAGTAGAAAACCGTTTATATCCATCTGTGTTTCATTCTTAGAGGACAGACTTGGTGAATGTTAGGAAACATTTCATGTAATAATCACTTCCTTTATGAAGTAGTTGAACTATTGTATGTTTTAGCCAAACATACCGAGGCTCACTCAAAACAAACACTGGTTTGAGACAAGTATACTATACTTACTACCAACCATACTTCTAACTATTTATTCCGGTTCAGCCAAGGGCAGAATAAATGGGCCTAAATTTATAAAAACCGATTGAAAAAAAATGAGGGTTAATGCCGTGCTAAGACCTTAATCTCTGTCTTAGAAGACAAGGGTAACATCAAATTTCTAGATTGGCAGAGAGGGAAAGAGAGTTTCACTCAGAGACGGCTGCAGATCTCATCACTTTGAATGTGCCCAGCCCATACCTTCCTGGCAACAGTCAAGTTGTCCACATCAGGTCCAGAAAGGGCTCACTCTGCCTCCTCCATCTCCCATTCCCAGCCATAGACCTATAAGGGTTCCCACCCTGCTCTGTACTGTTTTCCCCCTAGTTTTAAAAAATTGGGCCCATTTCAATTCACTTGTTGGTTATAACTGTACTGACTTGAATGGATTTGATGGCCTGCTTATAACCAAAGCCTCAAGGAAATCTGGACACCACACAATTTTGTTATTTTTCTTCACTGCTGTTGAGTCAATTTCAACTCAGTGAAACTATGGGACAGAGTCGAACTGCCGTCTTAGGTTCTCAAAGCTGTCAATCTTTATAGGAGCCGACAGCCTTCTCTTTCTCCTGTAGAGCAACCAATTTCCTTTTGATAGCTCAATGTGGAATCCAACACACAGCCAGGGCTTCTTGTTTTGTGCTTATGTGCAATAGATTGCTAATTAAAATGCTTACATAGTGTAATCAGCATTGAGATTGTGTTTCTATCTGAGGCGAAGACTTTCACATGGATAATTGTTTCCCTTCTATAGCTACAACCAGTGAAGATGAAGTTAGTCATCGTAAAGCAGTGTGCAATGTCCTGGAATTAAAAAGCCAAAGGGAACAACATGCTGAATATATTGCAAGTTGAAAGAACTGAAGAAAGAAAAAAGTCTTGAGTTGCTATATTGAAGGATTTTTTTTTGACAAACTATTGACTGATACAGGAACCATCAAAAGATGGTAAGAATACAAAGTCACTGTACCCCAAAATAATGGATATTCAACCCTTTCAAGAAGCAGCAGATGAACAAGAACTGATGATACTGCAAAGAAATCTAAGCTGCACTGAAGAAATTAACGGAAAAACAAGGCTTCAGGAATTAATGGAAAACCAACTGACATGTTTCAAAAAACTGATGCAGCACTGGAAACATGAGTTACCTGGCCAACTAACTGGAAGGGGTCTATATTTATACCTGTCCCAAAGAAACGTACTCCATCAGAATGTAGACATTATTGAACAAAATCATTATTACCGCATACAAGTAAATTTTGCTGAAAATAATGGAAAAACAGGATAGTGCTATCTCAAGAGAGAGCTGCCAGGAATTCAAGCTAGATTCAGAAGGGGATGTGGAACAGTGGAAGTCATTCCTGAATTCAGATGGATCTTGGCTAAAAGAAGGAAAATGTTAGAAAGGTGTCTGTGTTTTATTTAATATGCAAAGACATTTAAACATGTGGGTCATAATACACTAATGGATCACATTTAGAAGAAACAATTCATTGTGTTGATGTGGAGCATGTGCACAGAGAAGGAGCGTTTGAACAAAACGGATGGGCTTTGCGTGTCTGAAAACTGGGAATGATAGGGATCAGAGGTGCATGCTTTCATCATACTGATTAAACCTGCATACTGAACAAAGTCATCAGAGAAACTGGATTGCATGAAGAGAGCATCCACATTGGAGGGAGCTTGTTAACAGCCTTTGATATGCAGATGACACAAGCTTGCTCTCTGAGACTAGTAACTGAAAGCCCTTACTGATGAGGATCAACGGCTGTAGCCTTTGGTACAGATGACAACTGGATGTGACGGAAACACAAATCCTCATACCTAGACCGACAGACACCATCACGATAAATAGAGATAAAAACGACGTTGTCAAGGATGTCACTTTCCCTGGATTCACAATCAGCGCTCCTGGAAGCAGCAGTCAAGAAATCAAATAATGTATTGCATTCGGCAAATCTGCTGCAAAATCCTCACTCTAAGGACCAAAGTGTGCTGGACTCAATCCATGAAATGTTCGATTGCCTCATATACATGTCAGTTGGATAATGAATAAGGATGATCACAGAAGAATTTAAATTTCCGTGCTGTTGAAAAACATTGCAAATCTCCTAGAAGAGATATAACCAGATTGCTCATTAGAAGAGAGAATGTCTGGGCTTTGTCTTAATACTTTGGACATTTTATCGGGGGTGGGGGTGGGGAACCAATCCTTGAAAAAGGACACTGTGCTTGGCAAAGTAGGAAGTGAGTTTAAAATAAGAAGATCCTAAAATAGATGGTGAATGCAGTGATTTCAGTAATGGGCTCAAAGAGAACAACCATCGTGAGGGAGACCAGGACCAGTCAGTGTTCCACTCCATTGTGGGCTTGCCAGGAGTTGCGAAACACTCGATGGCACCTAACAACAGTGTATCCTCTTTGCCTCTTGGTTGACTTTCTACTCTGTATAGTCAACATGTGCCTTCTCTAATTCTCAGTGGATGCATGCATCGTCGAGTAAAAATACAGCAAGTGTTGATGTAGAAATGCTGCTTCTTTCTAGCTTCCAGTAAGCAGCTTGGAAATGATTTGAAAAACTGTTCTCCATAAGTTAGCCCCTCATTTTCTTCTTTGTCTTTAAAATTAATAATTTTATTGGGCCGTACTTACAAATCTTATGACAATCTATCATTCAATTGCATTAAGCACACTTGTACATATGTTGCCATCAACATTTCCAAATGTTTTCTTTCTACTTGAGCCTTTAGTATCAGCTCCTCTCCCCCCCCCCCATCCCACCTTTCCACCCTCATGAATCCTGGATCAATTATATATTATTGTTGTTATTTCATGTCTTACACTGTCCATTGTCTCCCTTCAGTTACATTTTTGCTCCTCTCAGGGCTGGGCTATATATCCAATCTTATGATGGATTCCCCCTTTCTCCCCACCCCCTCCCCACGATCCCCTTACCCTCATGTTATTACTACTCCCACTACTGTTTTTGAGGGTTTTATTTATCCTGAATTCCACAGATAAGAATCTGTTCCAATGTGTGTACTCCAGTCTAGCCAGATTTGTCAGGTAGAACTGGGTCATGGTAGAGGGCCGGGGGGCAGAGGAAGCACTTAGGGACTAGAGGAATGATGTGTGTTTTGTCTGTGCTATACTGTACTGTGGTTGAATTGTCCCTTCCTTGTTACCTTGCTGTGGGGGATGTCCAATGATCTATTAATGGGCTTTGGGTCTCCACTCCAACCACCCACATTCACATCGATATAATTGTTTGTTTGGGATCTTTTGATACAGGCAGGTGTGGTTCTTCCAGGCAGGCTTATTTGCTTCCCTGCTAGCTGGCCAATTGTTTAACTTGAAGCCTTTAGGGTCCCAGACCTATATCTTTTGATAGCCGGGCACCATCCACTTTCTTTACCCCATTTGCTTATGCATCCATTTTGTCTTCAGTGATCGTATCAGGAAGGTGAGTATCAAAGAGTGCCAAGTTATTAGAACAAAGTGTTTATGTATTTAGGGAGGCCTTGAATAGAGGCCCAAAGTCCCTCTGCTGAGGGAACAACAAGGGATCTAAAAATGAATGCGAGGAGGCCTGGTGGAATTTCATCAAGTGCAATGTATCCAGGAGGAATTACCGAGAGCTGAGTGAAGGGGGAGCATGATAGTGGGACAGGATGAAGGTGAAGGGAAATAGAGGAAAGAAGCAGGAAGCAAAAGTTATTTATAGAGTTATAGCTATAGGCATGTCTATATGTAAATATATTAATTTATAATGAAAAGAATAGAGGCCAATGTACATATATTTCTATATTAAGTATTAAGATAGCAGCTTTTCTTCTTTATCTAAGTAACTGATTTGGAGCCAGGATATTTAATAAGGCTTCGGGTGTCCGCAATTGTTAGTTATTCTTTGACAGCATTTTTGCATGTCAGGTGTAAATTAGTCTTGTATCATCACCAGAATGTATTTCCAAGACTGTGGGAGAATAGAC
This sequence comes from Tenrec ecaudatus, assembly GCF_050624435.1. Classification (NCBI taxonomy): domain Eukaryota; kingdom Metazoa; phylum Chordata; class Mammalia; order Afrosoricida; family Tenrecidae; genus Tenrec; species Tenrec ecaudatus. The sequence goes on along the minus strand of NC_134538.1, from coordinate 144,324,811 downwards.
AAATAAATGGATGCATAACCTTTTAGTACAGCGGTTCTCAACCTGTGGGTCATGACCCCTTTTGGGGTTGAACGACCCTTTCACAGGGGTCACCCGATTCATAACAGTAGCAAAATGACAGTGATGAAGTAGCAAAAAAATAATTTGATGGTTAGGGAGTCACCACAACATGAGGAACTGTGTGAAAGGGTCACAGCATGAGGGATGTTGAGAACCACTGGTGTAGTGGAATAAACAGCTGTCATTTGGTTGACTGACTCATGGAAATCTCATGTCTGTAAGAGTAGAATTGTGCTCCATAGTTTTCAGTGGCTGGTTTTTTGAAGCAGATTGCCTGCTCTCTCTTCTGAGGTACCTCTGCATGAAGTCATACCTCCAACCTTTAAGTTAGCAGTCAAGGCTAGTAATCATTTTTTTTAAAGGAACCGTAGCAGGAATGGATCTCGCTTATGTTGTCCGTATGTTGACTGAAGCCAGAAACGAATGAGCACATAATAGTATAGCATTCCATTTTCATGGAGATCACAAACATGCAAAATTAACCCGCAGCATTAGAAACTACAACAGCATGTGCTCCGGCAATGGGACTGGGTGTAGGGAGATAGCCGTCAAAGGAATATAAAGGAAATTTCCAAGGTGGGAAATATTCCTTGTATTGACTGGGGACGGGGTTGCCCCGGTGTGTGTATTTTTCAATTCCCGTTTGAGCTGTATGCTTTCTACCCACCATTTTGCCGTATGTAAAATGTAATGTAAAAAATTACGGTTTGGGAATTTAGGAAATCTAAATTTGAATCTTGGCTCCACTACATTCTGACTGGGCAATCTTAAACAAGTTACTTTGTTTTTATATACTTTATTTTTCTTAAGATAATATGTGAAAATTAAAGGGTGTCGTAAGGAGGAAATAAGCTAATGCATCTACAGAGCTTAGACATGTGTGAGGACTAGGCCAGGGTTTTGATAACTCTTACACATTTCGGCTATTGATTTCCCCCCAGGAGAGGAGAAAGGAGTTCTGGTGGCTCAGTGGATTAAGCAGTGGGCTGCACCCTGAGAGTTGGTGGTTCGACTGTACCAGCTTCTCTCAGGGAACAAGAGGAGGCAATTCCCTTTCACAAAGAAGTCACCCTAGAAACCCTGTGGAGCAATTCCCTCTCCTTTCTCCTTTGAGGAGGAATAGACGGGATGGCAATAGGCTTGGCTTTTACTTTTCATTTGTTGAAGTGGTTAGTTGTTAGATGCTGCTGAGTTGCTTCCTACTTAGTGACAACAAGGATGCTAATGTGATTCTAACTCCACACTCATGTGTAGTGTCATATGATAGGGCTTTTTGGAAAAGTTTGTGGAAAAATTCCATTATCTTTTAATCCTGTTTTTCATGATTTTTTTAAACCTCCCTCATCTATACTATTTATTTTAGCCAGAAAAGCAATACATACATCATCTACCCTGGTTTACTTTCTGGTAATTTATGCAATATCATTTTTCCTTTAAAAAGGAACATAAAAGTACTGTGCTGAGCAATTAGCTGGATCTAGCCACAATTTGCTTGTCATTTTAGCCATCAGGGTGGCGGGGCAAAAGCAAGCATACCAAGTTTAATTGAGATGAGTGAAAATGTTGCCCCTACATGATCTGTGTGCTTGTGTTTCTAATATTACATTTTGTCTAAAAGGTTCATTTAAATAAAGAGTCCTTTGAATAAAACTCTTGGACACTTTCACAGAGCAGATGGGGAGAAAACCACTAGTTCTCCTAACTGAAAAAAAAAGGAAGAAAAAATAGAATTTGTTCATGTGAAGCTAGCTACCAATTCATCCAGTCTACTGCAAAAAGCTGCTTTAAAACCACGGGGTGAAAAGAGAACGCTTTCATAAGTTAAATAATCCGTTCCTGGGATTTATCTGTTAGCTGAAAAGGCCGCACATTGCCTATGAGGAGATAAAGTGTCAAAGGTAGTACGGGTGCTTGAGCTTGCCTGGCCTTCCCCTCTTCCATGGAGCTCTGCAACCAGGAGCAATCAGGAGGCTGCTCTGCCCTCTCCCAGGACAGCCTGGGACCGAATGCCTGTCTCTGTGGAAGGCAGTCATCACTGCCACAGATTCCTACTGCGCAGGCCCCTGAGATTCCGTTGTCCGCCCTTACGGTGAGCAGTTAGAACCAGCAATAGATTTACTTGATTTAAAATACACATACAGGCTCATAGTGTTCTCAGAAATCATTTTCTCTTCCTCTGTTAAATAGTCTCAAATAAATAATTAAATAGATAGATAAATAAACAAATAAAATCGTCTCACCAGGATCCTGGTTTAAGGACTTGTTCATTGAAAGCAGCATATCCGTTCTCCCTCCTAAATCCTTGGATCTATTTATATTCAATCTGTTAATGATGGGGAGCTCTGATGTTAATCCATGGGGGTTAGTTGATGACGTTCAAGCCATTGATCGCAGTTCACTATGTATGGAGGTAGGTTCATCATGAGTAGAAAATAACTTATGGTGGGGCAAGGAAATTAGGATTCACACCAAGAAGCCCTGGTGGTAATAGTGGGTTAAAATTGGGATGCTAATTACAAGGGCAGCAGTTCAAACCCACCAGCTGGTTTGGAAGATGAGATTGTCTGTTCCCATAAAGATTTACAGTTGCAGAAACCCTATAGAGCAGGGCTAGGCTTCTATCCTTCCCAACCGCAGTGACCCTTTTCCTGGGTATGGGGAAGAGGTCAGGCACTGTAGACACATGCACACGTTTTCGTGTTTTCTATTAACTTTGTCCTGTAGATTACGATTTAACTGCAAATTACATGGTGGATCTTAAAATCTCGATAGCTGCCCCTTAACTGGGAAACTGGAGAAACTCATTTATTTTGCACAGAGAGGAAAAGTTCTTCCAAAAAGGGGTGGAGAGTGGTGGCCTTCATGAAATCAACTTCAGCTAACTCGCAACACTTCATTACATATATGCAGCCAAATGAAACCAGACTCCAATGAAATTACGTTAGTCCAAATTACCTCCTTTCACCAGTTGTCAGAAATGTCAGGATTTTCCTGTAAATATTTCTGACACACTGTTGGCTTATTTCTTATTGGATGAAAATTGATTGAGTAAGGTGTCAGAGTGGATAATTAATCCTCCTTGCCTTTTGACTGGTGGGAGGTTATTCAGAAAGATTTACTAGGGCAAACAGTAATAGAGGGGTATAGGGAAGAAATCAAACTGAGAAAATCAAACAAAGCACTGTGTTTTGAGTAGTCATTTACAGCCTCAATTTGAAAGTTGTAGGGAAATATATTGAAACGTGGTTAAACGATTATTCAAAAAAATAATAAAGGCCATAGTCTGATGCCTCTGTCGGGATCTTATGAAAAAGTGACATGAAGGTGTCTGACCTCTGATAGCTTCATGAGGGGACAGAATCACCATCAATATCAATAGTCCAAGCCTGATTCCTATGAGGTGGGGTCAGATATGCCTCTACCCCCTAAAAGTTTACTATTTCTGACACCAATTTACTAATTCTGACACTAACCATCCCTTCCTTTACTTCTCTGCTGGGTGTAATAAGTTGCTGCAATGGCCACACAACACACACACAATACTCATGATTATGGGGCTTATTAAGTAAGTACTATATTACCCTTAAGGATCATAAACAACTCAGGATACAGTTCTTTGGTCAACATCCTCTTCGTCCTGTCTACAGACAGGCCTCTCTTCAGCCCTCAACCACTCACTCAAGCCTCTTGAGCCAAAGGGATTCTGCCCTGCTTGGGAAAAGGTTACAGAGCTCTGTAGCTTCACTGACAAGTGACAGAGGCACCTGAATTCATCTGGAAGCCTCCACCGAAAGGGAATTTGCCCTCCTGCTCTATAAGCTGGGAATTGCACTGGACCATTAGCTCTAGTCTCCTTGTTTTGCTCTCTCTGCTGATGCTGCTTCTCTGGTTCTATTTCTTTCTCTCTCTCACTGTCTGTGATGTCAACTTTCTGTCTCCTGGGCCTAAGGTGATTCCCAGCACAGGGACTCCAGTACCAAAAGATGTGCTCCACTCCATCTCTTCTTCTTAGTGGTAGTCTTCCCTACTTCGCCCTCTGAGGTAGCTTGCTTTAAGCCTATCAGGATGGAACAACTAATCCAAACCTCTCATTAAAGTTCCAGTTGTCTTATTTGCATGAATTCATCCCACATTGGTGCCATGGACTTCATTTCCATGATTATCAAGCTGCCCAACCCCTTTTGTGACAGGTAGGGTTATTGTGCCAACCTGGCCAATGGACCATGCGGGATTAATCAAGTTTCAGTTTGATTGGAGGGCAAAGAGATAAATGGCTCAGCAAGGTCCACCCCTCTCTCTCTTGTTCTCTGGTGATTGAACTAGCTTGCGGGCACTTTAGCTAGTTCTCTGCCTCAATTTGTGAGCTACACTACCTGTGGGACAGCCAACCCATGGATTGTGTTGCTAGAACTAGAGGTTCCTTTGAGACCTGCTTCACCATGCTGCTGGTGTGTACATCACTTGAGTTTGAGGTGAGTAGATCCTTTTCTCTTGCATTGCTTGAGTTTGGTTCCAGGCCTGCTTTGCTAAGTTCCTGAGCTACTGACTATTGGTGAACTTCCCTACTGTTTGCTGCCTGTGGGTGGACTCTGCCTGCATTGCCCGAATGAAGACTCAGCTGTCTACTTCCTTGATCTTGAACTTGATGGCTCTTGTGAGTTGAAGGACCTCCAGTATATTTCACGGAAATGAGTTGAACTGAGCCCTCTGTACTACTGGGTGGACTTATTAGCTGTTATATTCCTTCATGATTTATAAATCTATATATATCTCAATCATCTATCTATCTATCAACTATCTAACTATCTATTAGCATCTATAATCATAAGTGTCCTTGTTTTGTTTCTCTAGAGAACCCTGCCTAATATACCCTTGAAGGGCCACAAGAATCTTATTAGCATAGTTCACCCAATCTTTTAGTGGGAGTTACAAAAGCAATGCTATATAAAAGCAACGTTAAGGAATTAGTTATACGTGGATCCGCCACCAGCACTCATGGAAGCAGCATTCAAGAAATCAAACAATTTATTTTATTGGGAAAATTTGCTGCAAACGATAAATTGAAAGTGTCAAAGAACAAAGATGCAATTTCTGGACTATGCTGTATCTAGCCTAAACCAATCACTTCATAGCCCTGCTATATCTGGAAAATGAATAAAGAAGATGAGAAGAGTTGATATCTTTGAGCTATTGTGTTAGATAAGAATATTGAAAGTACCATAAATTATCTTGGAGGAAGCTAGAAGGCTCCTTCGAAATTAGGCTTTCAAGACTTGGTCTCATGCTGGGAAACCAGTTGAAATAAAGTTTATTGTGCCAATCTGGCTGTAAACACATGTGGAGTTAATTGAAGGGCAGAAAGATAACTGGCTTGGTGGGCCTCACTTCTCTAGTTCTCAGGTCTCTTGCTTTCTGATGGTTGGACCAGGGTGCAGCTGCTTTAGCCAGTTCCCTGCTTCAGCTGGCAAGGCTCACTTCCTGCAAGACAACCATGAGGAGGAGCCACATGGACCTACCCTGATGCAGCCTGGGTGCTGGAGCAGCCGTGTGGAGACCTCTGCCAGCACTGAGATGCTTACACATTCACTGACTTGGCTTTCCTCCTGCAGTCAGCATCACTGTGTGTTTTGTGAGATGGAGGAGGACTTTGTGAATTGGTGTCAGACATATGGGCTAATATTGGAATTGTGGGCTTGGGCAGCACTGAGTTGGGATGTTTTCTTGATGTGCACTTAATCTTTATATAAAACCCTCTCTTATACATCAGAATTTCTGTGCATTTATTTCTCTAATGTACCCAGACTAACACATTAGTCTCTGGAGAAGGATATCATTTTTGGTAATGTAGAAGATCAGTAAAAAGAGGAAGATGCTCCACAAGATGAATTTACACGGTGACTGAAACAATGGGCTCCAACACAAGAAAAATCGCAAGATTGCTACAGGGCCGGAGGTGTTTAGTTTTGTTGTATATATGATCACTATGAACTGCAAGGAGCTTGATGGTACCTTATATCGATAACATCGTTACCCTTGAAGGCTCCTCATAGTTAAAAATTATGAGGAAGTAGTTTCTTTTAGATGGCATCCATATTGCTAGAAGTATAATTTGGTGGGAGAAAAATCAGGACGTTCAGTCAAATTCCCTAGATACTGAGATGTAAAGTACCAGTTATGGAAAATATCTGTTTTTCATATCCATCCATCTTTTGGGTACCATGAAAGAAACAGTCCATTCCAATTCTACTGCAGCCTGTCTACCCAATAGAAGGTGAAAATAATGAAGTGAAGACTCAAGTATACCAATTTAGTCATAGTAGTTGGCTATTAATTAAAACTAAATGTTATTCTTATTCTCATAATGGCCCCCGATAGTAAAATATCATCACCCTGATTGATAAAATTTTTAGTGACTCAGGTTTATGTAATTTACATATTTGATTTGTAAGCCATACATACATATGATCTGGGTTTGTATCATTTACATACATGTGTTTGATTTGTAAACCATCAGAGCATGGTTTACATGGAAACGGAGTTACGGTTTTCTTTCAGTCCCCATGGAACACTTTCCATAGCTACTTCCCTGTCCTTGTGACTACAGCAGGGCTAAACAGGAAAGAACGGGCCGCCGACATAGTCTGGCAGGAGGCAGGAGGCACGAGCTCAAAGGTTTGTGATACTGAGCCATTAGCGGAGAGAGCGTGGTTTGGGAAGTGCAGCTCAGGGGTCAGGCTCCCACATGTGCTTGCTTTTGCCTTCCAATCAGAAGGGGTGAGTGAAATAATGGCTGAACTCGAGTCTGAAAGCACATCACCATGCATAAGACTGATGTGTGAACAGCTTGTAAATTCCCATTCCAGATCTGACATCAGCAATCTATGACTGCAGACTCCAACCACCAACCTGGAGTTGGAAACGGGCATCCGGGGGAAGGGATTAGGATTTAAAGTCAGGATTATGGCAGCTCAGACTAAAACGACTGACCACAGGCAAAACTGATATGATTTACTATAATTAAATGGTGATTGGGAATGGAATAATTGTTAAGCAAACAATTAAGTAAGTCATAGTCTGTTTTTTTTTGGGGGGGGGGGCGAATATTACCAAAGCAAAACATAGCAAAACCCATTGCTATGGAGTTGATTTCCTCCCACAGTGAGCCCGGGTGTCACCGAGAGAATGGCGCTCCATAGGGTTTTCTTGGCTGTGATACGTGTGGAAGCACGTCACTGCATCTTCCTTCTTCAGCACCGTTAGATGAGTTTGGACCCTCAGTACTTCAATTAGTGGGTGAATGCCAAGCCCTTGTGCCACCCAGGGTCTATAGAAAAGGCAAATCTACTGGGTAATTTTTGCTTTAGACGCAGTTACCTCTGATGATAGAATTGGCGAGAAACTTCAGCTGGGATGCTGAGGATGAGAAGGAGACAAGGCAGGAGGCAGAAGATGGACACACAACTAGCACTATTTTCAATCTATGATAGGATAGTGTGGTGGTTACTCATCGGACTGCGGTGCCGTAATCAGCAGTTCAAAACCACCAACCCCTCCTTGGGAGAAAGGGCTTTTTCATAAAGGGGTACAGTCTTGGAAACTCACGGGGACAGTTCTACCACGCCCCCTCTGGCCACTATGAGTCACCATCGACTCGGTGGCAGGGAGATTGGTTTTCTGGTTTGGGGTGGCGTCCCACTACTGCTGTGAGTGTACTAGGAACGTTTCTTTCAGTGTTGGGGCTGTTGCTACGCTTCACAAGTTGTCTCCTTGAACAAAGGAAACCAACAAACACGCACTCAGATTTGAAGACTAGAAGCATCTCTCGTGGGACGTCTGGGCTGCAGCCTGTGCAGTGGGTCGAGGAGAAGCACCCATATTGAAGACAGCCATGACCTGTCTTACAAAACTTGGATCTTACGGTTTTGCCAAAGACAGAGAAGACAGCAGGAATATACCCGATTCAAATGAGTTCGTGTTAATTACATGCAGCAGTTACATCATTTTATGTTAACTTGAAGAGTGTAGCAGGTGGTATCCAGCCTGTTGGTCAGGCCACAGCCTGATGGTGCCTCCTGATGGTGCCTCCCCGCCACCCCACCTCTCTCTGCCTTGACTTTCCTGTTTGCTGACCCGGAGCCCGGCAGGAGCCCTGCGATGCTTCGACTGACATTGGATCCACATAACTTTGCACTCCCTGGCATGTAATAATCCTACATTGCATGTGATTGTGTGAGTCTGAAGAGGGGAGACTTGTGGACATGAGTTGGAGAGGGCTTGGAGGTTTTCTTGACATACAATTCCTTCTTGATCTAAAGCTCTTACACATATATGTGCCACTGGGTTTATTTCTCCAGTCAACCCAGCCTAATACATTAAGTATATACAAGACATTGGGACATGTGTATGTACATTTCGCAATACCATGTACTGAGCTATTTTCATGTTCGCTGAGTATCGCAGCTAGGGACTGAAGTGCATGCAAATACGGTTGTATAATTAGAATGTAGTTTTATATTTGTACTCCTCTGTAGGGTATAATTTACTAGCCAAGTCAACAATTCATATATTTATATGACATCTAAATTAAGGCAAATGCTGGAATTTACTAGTTGCACTTTTGCTCTCCAGATGGCTATTAATGGTGTAGCTCTGGAAATGCATTGTAGAGTAATAGTTGAGACAATGGTACAATTAACTGAGTGATAAAGGTTATCTCATTGAAATTCAGTATTCTGCTTTCTGGAGAGAAAAGGAGGCATATTTGGCTTTAGGGAATGCCGTAGACACAGGGCATGGGCAGGGAGAAAAGCGGGTCATTGAGATGAAGCCCAGCAGGGGCTGGTACTAAGGGTCATTTGGGGTCAGCTTACATTGAACGTTCCTTGGGTAAATACTTTCATGTTCGTACATGTCAAACTCATCTTCCATGCACAGCAAGAGAAAAAGAAATGATGCCATTAATTAATTATGAATCTATGAAATCAAACACCTCAACATGAAATACCATCCGCCTTTCCTCCTTTGAAGCCTCCCCTTTGAAGAGATGTCATGTCCAAATACTGAAAAACTCCATCCTGATAGCTATTTTTTAAATCAAAGAGAAAACATATAATATAGTTTTATTTCCATCAGGGTTTCCATTTCTTGAGACTCAGACTGGTAGGAATTAGTTTCCTTTTTCAAACTTCCTATTCTCAGGATTCACAGCTGGGGTCCTTTTGAGAGTTCTGCAGAGGTATTCCTGTTCTAATCAACTGTGGAAGGCTTACCATTTATATAAAGTGATTTTCAATAGAACTGTATTTCCAGAAGATATCATAATTTAGTCTCGAGTCTAGATATAATAATGATAACATTAGCCATAATACTATAGTCTTACCTATGTTGAGTCTAGTGAGTGCCAGAAATTTTCACTGTTTTATTGTAAATATAATCTCACCATATCCTCAAAGCAATCTAATGAATGTAGGCTTTATATCTTTAGTTTACAAATGTGGAACCCAGGAATAACAGACAGGAAATAACTTGTTCAGTATCTTATAACTAGAAATTGTAGAGTCTAACACCCCTAAAGCTAATCCACTGAGATCACCTACCTGCTCAGGCAAGCAAATGCTGCTTGAGAATGTCATGAGAGAGGACTACCAAACACTGACGTCACTTCAATGCCTCCTGTCAATCATATTTCTCTCCTTGCTCAGCTCACTCTATGCTCTCAAGTCTGCTTGCCCTGCCCTCTGTCTTTTCACTCTCAGGAGAAATTTCCTCCTACTTCAAAAAGAAAAATAAGATAACCAGGGAGATAGCTTCTTAAAACCTCTCATTATGCCCCCATGACTCATTATCCTCATAAGAATTCTTGTTCTCCCTCTTTGCTACAGGAAGAGGAGCACTGGTGGCTGAGTGGATGTGCACTAGGCTGCTCAGCACAAGGCCAGCAGTGGATAAACTACCATAGCTCCATAGGAGGAAGATGAGGCTTTTACTGCCCTCCAGTTACAGTCTCAGAACCCACAGGAGCAGTTCCACTCTGTTCGATTGGGTCATTACGAGGCGGAATTGCCACAATGGCAATGAGTTTGATGGGCTTTGTTGTTGTTATAGTAACCTCGAGGTCGCCCGTTCAAACCAACGAGGCGCTCCGAAGGAGAAAGATGAGGCTGGCTGCTCCTGTAAAGATTTACAGTCTTTAAAACCCTACATACGGTGGCTGAGTGGAAATCGATGAGATAGTATTGCTTTGTTATGGACATGGTGGCACAGTGGTTAAAGTGCTCGCTAGATAACTAACCCAAGAATCAGTGATCTGTACCTCCCAGCTGCTCTGTGGGAGCAAGATGTGGTGATCAGCTCCCATAAAGATCACAACTTTGCAAACCCCATGGCATAATTCTACTCTCTCCTATAGGGTCCCTATGAGTTGGAATTGACATGATGGCAATTGTTTGTTTGTTTATTTATTTTATAGCAGGAAAATGGTCCATCTTCCTATGCCACCTGGACCTTAGTCTTGTCCCCTTAACCTCCACAGGCCATGAAAGCACCACGTGTCTTTTCTATCTCCTGTAGCTTAACTGCGAAATGAGAATAATCTTGCTACCCTCAGGGTTAGTGTGAGACTCATAGGAGCATTAGAAAGACAACCAGTGTAGAAAACAATTTCTAGAACACAGTTAATATTTTCTGAAGGAAGGAGATAATAACGAATAAGAAGGGAAGCTGACCTACTCTCCAGCCACACCCCCCTCCCCCCGCCATCCACATTGGATGCTTTCAATGTCTGTATCACTCTCTTCCAGGATAAAATATTAGCAGAGGGATTAACAGTGGACTTATTTTCCCCAGTGCAAGACACTGTTCATGCTTTGGGAATTGTTGTGGTTTCAAAGCAGGGGGCATTTAGTGACTTGAGAAATAGGCTTAATATTCTTTCCTTGCTAAAACTGTTCAATAAAATATCTGTTTCAGAGTCGGCCTGAGTAGGTGTTTGGTGCGCTAAGATTATGATGTGGAGGAAATGCAAAGCGGATTTCAGGAGCCTCACTGCTGTCTTCCTCTCTTTGTCGGCTCCTCTATTTTCTCAGCCGCTCCTGGCAGATGAACTCATGCACATGAGTTGAAATGCTTCTAGCATCTCAGGAGAAATGGTAACATTTCTATTAAGGACATCTCTGTGTAGTCACATAATTTTTATGGAGTATAAAATAAGTGCAGCATGGAGACCACTGCCTGGAAATTTCTTGTCTACCAGTTATTTTATTCTTTTCAATAAATAGTGGTGAACCAAGTGCACTTCTGTAACAGACTTCAACTTTTTAAATGGTAATATTAGCAAATGTCTTTTTTTGGCTTATCTTCCTGAATTGCAGGCCAAATGTTTCCATTTCTATTTTTGCAATTCTATTTCTCCATTTGACGAGATTTTAAAAGCTTAATTCTGTGATATGTCTAAAAATATTGACCCCCATCTACCACTGGTGAGCCAGCAAGTTTTCCTTTGTTTGTCATCACTGGACAAGAAGTAGAATGTTTTAAAAATCTGTCTCTTTAGTAGAAGAGGGAGGAAAAGGTGCCAACCTGCTTCTTATAAAGATCTGTATTCTTCAGGGCAGAGTTCTGCTCTGTCCTTTAGAGTTGCTACGAGTGGGAATTGACTCGAAGGTAAAGTATTTGGTTTTTCAGGTGTGGTTGGAAAACACGTGTTCAGTCTTAGTTATAACGAGGAGCTTGAGGTCTGGAGGGCGCTCTGTTGTCATCGTGGGTTACCCATTGGACTTTAATGGGAAAGTCCGCAGTTGCGTAATCTGCTTCAAGGGAGAGTTCTGCTCTCTCCTGTGGGGTTGCTAGGAATCAGAACCAACCAGAGGGCAGTGGGCTTGGTTTAGAGGTATCCAAGATCAGGTGCCTTCTCCCCGAGTAGCACAGTGGGGTAGCAACAATTATTACTGTTGTTGTCAAGTGCAATTGAGTCGATCCTGACCACCCTTGTGCTTAAGGAGAAGGGCTCCATGCAGATGTCTTCATTTTATTCCATAACGGAGCAGCCCACTAGCTCAGGCTACTGAAACCTGCGGATTTGAACTGCCAACCTTTGAGTTAGCAGCTGAGTTCTTCAATGCTCTCAGTGACCAAGGCAGCCCAGTAATTTCCCAGATCGCTAAACCCCCTTTTATGCTCCCTCTCATCCAATGTGACCCCCAGAAATGTAGACAAAGTAAAACCTCTTTCTACCCAAACACAATTCTACAAAGTCAATGTCCTACAGGCCCATTTATGCACATTTTCTACTAATTCACTTTTGAAATGATTAGTTGCCACTGAGTCAGCTATGACTCACCGCAACCCCATGTGCATCAGAACAAAATGTCGCCTGGTCCGGAGCCATTTTCATGATTGTTGGAATATTTGAGTCAATTGTTGACCTCATTGTGTCTATTTTTTCCACCCGGAGCTTCCATTGCTTTCCTGAGCCTTCCATTTTTTCAAGCAGGATCGTCTTCTCTCCTGATCATTCTCTGATGTTGATGTATCCAAAGTAAGCAATGTTTCAAAGTCTTAGACGATATTTTGTGAACCATAATGTTTTCATTGGTATTTTCAGAAGATCACCAGGCCATGCTTTCTCATCTTTCTTAATCTTTAAGTACTGCTAACATTTAGTCCACTATCGGTGACCATTCTGGCATTTGAAATACCAATTGGCATAGCTTCCAGCATCAAAGCAACTTGCAAACCACCACAATATGACACATTAACAAGGCAGGCAGTACAATTCACAGGCAAGCATACAGTTCTCTTTTAATCTTAATAATTATTTAAATGCACATTAGTTTGCTTTTCTACAATAGTAATAATCATATATATCATTTAAGTGTTTTTCTTAATAGTTAGTACAAGATCTTAACTGTTTGTAAGTCATCATTCTGACATAAATTATGGGTTATAATGAAAAACATTATGACATAAGTCAAACAAATAAACGCTGATATGATGTACTTGAACCCCACGCAACTGGACCTCAGTTTACATGTTTATAAAATGGAGATCATATCTCTTTTGTTTTCTTTAAAGAAGTTCTCAATATCAAAAGAGACAATCTATGTGAAAATGCTCTTTAATTGTAAAGCAGTATACTATTCCATGAGAGTGTGGGGAGACTTCTTAAAAGGGTATGGAGGCAAATAGGGGCCTATCCAGGGAAGACCAGATAGTCCATTTTCTAGACTCTTCAGGGGTAAGTACATAAGGAGGTTCACCTTGATCTAGGATTTGGTTCTCCACCTTTGCATACACAGAAACTGGTTGATTGAACTCAGGGGAACTGACCTAACGTAACAACTGTACTATCAACTAGCAAGAAAATTTTAAAATTTTAATGGCTCCTTCCAGCATATCACCTTCCAGGCGTCAGGCAGCACACAGGCAAGGGGGCTTTGTAAATAGGTAAGGGATTTGTTTATCTACAAAGACCCTGGAGTGGAGTGAAGTGGTTCTTTTATTTAAACTACGTTGGGACCTTCGGAACCATCTCCACCTCCACCTCCACTGCCCGATGTTGAATCAGCATCGCCAGCCTTGCCCCTTGGAGCATCTCTTTTTGACCCACCATGCCAGACATCCTTTTTGCGGTTCATTCTTTCTCCGGGCAGGAAAAATGCAATTTCTCCTTTTTGGCTTTCTAGCTGCTTTCCTACGATTGCAATGAAATCAGTTGATTGGAGGTTTAGTTGTTCCCAAACTTTCAAAGTCACGTTCACAGGTAGTTCTTCAGTTAATTCTCAGGGGTAGACAGTCACATCTATTTGGTTAGGCACTGACCTACTAGCCCGGAGGTGGGCAGTTCATACACACTCAGCGATACATCAGGAGACAGACCTAGTGATCGGTTTCAGGATTAAAAACCCCATGGCTCAGCTTTACTCTTCACACTGGAGCTGCTGCGAGTTGGGATTAACTCAACAACATTTTCATATTTTACTGCTTTAATTTTCAGAGTGATTTTTTTTTGTCTCTCCAAGTCCTTGGAAGTCACTTTATATTTTTGTTCTCATACCACCTAGATATGAGAACAAGAATATAAAACCTCGAGCATCATCATTAAGATGATGGTAGGATGAATACTGATAGAAATAGACAGATGATTCCAAAACAAATCCAAGAAATATTTCTGTTTATCTCATTATTATTTGTCGCCTCTAAAACAAAATCCTTAACATTGTTCATGAAGTCTATTTTCCAATTCATTTGAAATCTGCTTAAATAAGGTTTTACTTTTAAAATTAATTTGGGATTTTCTGAGCTTCCTAAAAAATTGAATGTCAGCAAAGTTAAAGCACTGTCATGACATTTAATATGTGTATTTTTATTAGTCGTGCATCTTTTATAAAATTTTCAATCTGAAAAATGTCAAAGAATATTATTTTATCCAATTTTTCATTTTACCAGTGAGGTCTCTTAAGCGCCAAAGGATTTTAGTAATTTGTTCATGACAAAGCTGACAGTCTTGTCTGATCATTCACAGCCTGTTTTCCTTTCTCCATCAGTTTGGCCATTTCTTAATTTAGAGCTTGGGAATAGACTATTCCTATTACTGAGAAGCTCTGGCCCTTGACTCCATGCTTGCTGCCCTGCATGGAAGAGCAGGGAAGATGGCCCATTTGGAGGAAGGGTTCAAATAACTCAAAGGAGCTTCCTGGAGGTAACCTCGACACTTGAGGTTAAGGAATAGTCAACAAAGTCAGAAACAGTCCAAGAGACTTTCCCTGTCCTTCATGATAGAGTTGGGTTGTGATGATTAAGGTTGTGTATCAACTTGGCTAGACCATGGTTTTCTAGTTTGGAAGTCATGTAATCATGCAACCATCCCCTGTGATAAGATTTGACATTAGAGAGAGAGAGAGAGAGAGAGAGAGAGAGAGAGAGAGAGAATGGCATTGGAGGAGCAAGGCACTAATCCACTCGGGCTGGGGGAGAGGAGGGTTTATATTGTTTATGTCTCCACACATCATGGTGTGCCAACCTTGAAGGCAATGTAGCCACATGGAGAAACTCATGAACAGAGAGGTCTACAGGGCCAGCCCCAATCAGAGCCAAACTGATTGCCTCCCTAGAAGTGTGTGCTAAGGAGGACAACACTAAACCTACAGGTTGGGGAGAGGGGCTGGCCTGCCACGCCCACATGGCAACAAACCAGGAAGGAAAAAGAGAGAGTGAGGGACTAGACCCCATACTGGCACACCTAGGCCTGAGGAAAACATCCATGCACTGAGCTGCTAAGACACAGAGAGGACTGTAGGACTGACAACAGCTTGAGACAGGGTGTCCCTTCACCGGAGCACACCATGACAGAGAACAATACTGGGGACACACCGTGGGGAGTGAGTCAGGTCTGACTCCCTCACAGTGGGAAATAACAGATCAGCAGTGCAAGCAATGCCAAGCCACAGAGTCCCCGAGAAGCCCCCCAAATAGGCTTCAGGCTAGGAGGGGCAGTTCCCTGAACCCTCCAGACCTGTGGGGAGATAGTCATAAAGGTCAGCAGACAGACCTGGAATTACGATACTTTATTGGGTTTTTTTACTAGTTTTCTTTTTCTCTTTTATTTAATCTTTTGTTTTCTTTTTGTTTTGTCTCCATTATTATTGTTTTGCCTACCAATATAAGATAGGCCTGGGAAGCAAGCCTGAGGAGAAAGCAATGAGACTGATGGTTCCAGAAGGAGTTGGGGGGTGGGGTTGCAAAAGAGGTGGAGAAAGGTAGCAGAGAGCAAACAATGCCATAGACAAGGGAGCACCCTCGGGAATTAAAATCAACAATGCGGAAGAGGACGTAGAGATCCTGGTGGTGTTGGAGCAACAGCAATCTAGTTGAGAGGAATTACTAAGGGCCAGAATGATGGTGGGGCAGGAGATAGGTAAAAAGAAACAGAGGAAAGATCTAGGGAGGAAAACTATGGATAGAGATATATACATAGGTGTGTACATATGTAAATATACTAATTCATAAAAATAGAGATATTGGCTTCTGTACATATATTTATATGGGAATACATTGAGGAAGGGGAACTTTGGGCCTCTTCTCAAGCCCTCCCTCATTGCAAGAACACTTTCTTCTAAGAACCTGACATTCTATGGTGCTCACCCTCCTAATACTCTGATGAGACAAAATAGGTGCATAAGCAAATGTGGTGAAGAAAGCTGATGGTGCCTGGCTATCAAAAGATATAGCATGTGGGGTCTTAAAGCCTTGAAGGTAAACAAGCAGCCATCTAGCAGAGAAGCAAGCCCACGTGAAATAAGCTCACCAGCATGTGTGATCATAGGTGTTGACTATATCAGGTAACAGGCATCAGAGGACCCAAAACAAAAACAGATATTGTTGAGAATGAGGGAGATTGAAGCAGAGACCCCAAAACCATCTGTAGACAATAGGACATCCCCTCACAGAAGGATCACAAGGAAGGTTTAAGTCAACCAGGGCCTCTAGTTCTTTAATGCTTCCCCCAACCATTCTCATAACCCCAGTTCTACCTTACAAATATGGCTAGACTGGAATATGTACATGGGTACATATAAGAGCTCACAACACATGGACTCCATGGCAGATAAACCCCTCAGGAAGAGAAATTAGAGAAGCAATATCAGGAGGGTAGGGGGAAGATGGGGAAAGGAGGGCAGGCAGAGAGAACTGATCACAATGATCGATGCATAACACCCCCACTCCACCCCAGGGGATGAACAATGGAAACATGGGTGAAGGAAGATAGCAGTCAATGTAGGACTTGAAAATAATAATAAGTTATAATTTATCAAGGATTCACAAGGGTGGGAGGGTAGGGGAAGGAGGGGGGAAAAGAGCAGCTGATACCAAGGGTTCAAATAGAAAGAAAATATTTAGAAAATGATGATGACTATGTATGT
Source organism: Tenrec ecaudatus (assembly GCF_050624435.1). NCBI lineage: Eukaryota > Metazoa > Chordata > Mammalia > Afrosoricida > Tenrecidae > Tenrec > Tenrec ecaudatus. Next base: position 144,307,832 of record NC_134538.1, on the reverse strand, counting down.
ACAACTATGCTAGATACAATTGATGTATGAATTGTTATAAAAGCTGTAAGAGCCCCCAATAAAATGACCTGAGGAAGAAGAAGAATAAGGAGGAGGAGGAGGAGGAGAAGGAGAAAAGAAAAAAGAAAGAAAGAAAACTAAGCTCTGGGGTGGGATTTGACATAATATAATCATTTCCATGCTGGAATCTGCTATGATAAGTCAGTCAGTTGAAAGGGAATCCCTTTGGAGGTGTGACTTGTAATGAAGAAAGACTGGTTTGCTATGAGAATTTCACTGGGAAACCTTAATACATCCACACTACAATTCTGATCTTCCCTCTTCCCTAAAATCAAAGAACTTCAACAGGCTCTTTAGTGGGTTTGAATAGTCTCTGGGTGAATTTGAACAGTCAACCTCTGGCTAATAGTGAAGTATTTAATCAAATAGGTTAACGTGATGTTAGTTCTTAGAGGTTGCTCATACTGCTGTTCTATTGTTGTATAAATCAGAAAGGGTAGAATTCGTTGGGGAGAAATTAGGAAATATTTCAGAAGTATGTACAATTGTATGGAGGATACATGAGAAACAATAGAATCACATTTTGATAATTTTGTTCAATAAAAGTTTGTCTAATTTTATTGAAATATTTTTTCACTTACCCTTAATATGAGCAAAATTTGCAAATTATGGTGGCTATTACCCAATGCCCCTTTCAGCAAATTTCCCAATTAATGTTACTGACCTGGTATCTACATTCTAGGGAATGACAAATCACAACTGCCCCTTGAGGTTTCCAAGGCTGTTGATTCTTCCAGAAGCAGACGGCCCCATTTATAGCTTAGCTGGAGTGGTTCAAACCACAAAGCTTCCTTTTAGTGGCCAAGTTCCTAACCAATACACTCCCAGAGTTAGGCTCAAGAAAGTTGGGCATCTGTATAAGTCAGCTTGGGACTAATGGAGCAAGGCCTGGTGGGGACATAACAGGGCATCAGGAGGGTGTCGGAAAGGAAAGGGAGATGTGTTGCCCCATCCAAATAGGAATCACCATTTGGGTAGCTACCCCCTACCAAGTGCTTTCATGTCCAGGATCTCACTGTGTCCTTGTAATGGATGGTGACGTAAGCCACTGCACCAACCCCACTTTAGAGGACACTGGTGTGAGCACCAGGTAGAGACCTCCCTGCAGTTACACAGCTCACTTCTTTCTGAACCAGTTCCTTCTTGGCTCCATCTCCATTGCTTGGAATGAATGCACTGAAGGTACCTTCCCAACTCATTTTTGCCCAAGCTATTCCCCAAAGATCTATGAACCTCTTATTCTTGGTCAAACCAGGATGGCTGTTCATTGATCTCGCATTACTTCCTCCTGAAGCTAGCTCATTCTGCCTCAGAAAATCCATCTCTGGAATGGATGCATCTCTTCATCAAACTGTATCTGGTGAAATAATCCTATACCTTTGTCCATCAAGGGAACCTGTATACAACATATCGAGTGTTATTCCTATCAGATGCTCTACCTGCTCAAGACTTATGGAAGGCACCAGTCTTGTTCCTGCACCAACATCTCCTCATCAACTTCTGTGCCTCATCTCAATTCAGTAAAACCTTCCATTTGCTAGGGGCTAGGTGAATGAATCATTCTTCCCAAATTACAGCATTTCGTGTTAACAAGTGATTTGTAGATTAACTGCTTTATTCAAAGATCTAAGGTAACCAGCATGGTGGTTTGTTTTGGGCAAAAGACCACTTTCCCCCTTTCACATACACTACAAGTATTTGACAACATAATCCCAGGTTTTGAGAGGTAGCAATTTATGAAATTTTGGAGCCCTCTTTATGAAAAAGAATACATTATTTCTGATACAAAATTAATTAGAAAGGAAAATATTTATTTAGAATTAGAAAGAAGTCATCACAGATTACTGGAGGCGTAGAGATTCGGATTTGCTATTTCTGAACACATTTTTTGGCAGCTGACCAGAAGTTCTCAGAGCAATGCTTCCTGAGTGTAACTGGAATCTCCTTCCACCCAACGCCAGCACCCAAAGGGCCTGCGTAGATGAGGAACCCTGAAGCTTAAACTTAATTAGCTTTATGATAAATTATCCCCTGTCACTGGCTTGCTTGTATAGTCACTAGTAATTTCCGAATGCATTTCTCATTTGGGTAAGAAATACTAAGAGGCAGTTAGGCTATGGTGGTAAAAGTGACATTGTACAACATGACTCATAATTACTGTTCTGTCTTTACAACATCTTGAGGAAGTATGTTAGCATCTCTGAGCCTTAATTCATTTGTCTGCAAAATAAAATAGTCTTCCATAGTAGTCATTTTTAAATGGTTCTTAAAGGACACTTATTGGAGTTGAGATGGGGAAAATGATTGAGCAAAATTCCTGAAAGAAGGTCTATGAGTTTTTCCCTTCCTTCTATAAAAGCAGTTGTGTGTTTTTGTTTTAAACCTGGAAGTCCTAAGGATGGTTGAGTTTGATTAAACGTGTCCATAGTTTTTGTGTGCATGTGCACTATGGCCAGTAGGAGCATGGGAGTGAGGACTGTACCCCTTGATGCTGTCAAAGAGAATGACCCCAAGAGGACCCCATGCTACTTGCAGGGAGAGGGGTTGCTAAGGTAATAGTTCACTAGGGTTGTTACTCAGTGCGGAAATGCCATCACCTCACCTTTGGCTTCTGCCATTGGGGTGCATACGAGCCTCAGTGCTTGCATTCAGGCAGAGAGGAGGGTTTCTACTTTGGCCAACAGAGCAGGACCTGTCCAAAGCAGGTAGGGGAAGTGTGTGTGTGTGTGTGTGTACATTGGCTAGCACCACCCACATTGGGGACTGATGCCACTCATGCCCCTATGAGCTACTCTGCCAGGAGACGTCAATCCTGGTGACACTGCTGTATGTATGTGTGTTTCAATTAAGCTGTGTGAACTGCTGGACCTGAAGAGCTCTTAAGCAGAATCCTTCTATGGCGAACACTTTGAGCTTTAGAATTCATTTAAATGAGGTGAAATCTGCTTCAGGGAAGTCGTCGTTTTCCAATTATTACCTGGAAAGGTTTTCTTTTATGTGCTACATGATTGCTACCTTTAAAAACACCTTTATTTGCATGAAGAAATCGTCAAATGTCTTATTGCACCAAACATGTTTGAGATGTAGAATTCTTAGCATAATCAGCTATTTCTAATTACCTCAAAGATGATGAGTCTCAATATAGAAGTACTTCAATGTCAGTTTGTGACGATATTAGAACGGTTGTCAGATTGAATGGGATTACATTCTGTCAGGGAATTCTAAAAGCCAAACCATGCAATCTGAGTCACGAAGATTCCTCAAATCTAAAAGTAAACAGATTCTACAATAAGAAATATAAATGTATATAATTGCACAAGTAGTATATAATTCCACAAATAATCACCCCACCCCCCAAATGGTAACAGATATCAATTCTTTGTACCACTTTATTTACTTGCTCCTCACCTGCTTCACATAGATTGTGAATTGACACAATTTGCCCCAAGTCAACCCCAAAGGTTGCCCACAGGTTTACTTTAACAGTCAGTTCAAAATGCTTTTCGTAAAAGTGCCACAAGGCATTGTTTCTTTTGACAGTTTTTTTTAATCCTTTATTCGAAAATAAGTTCAATCAAGTGAAAGAAGAATCTTTGATGGGCATGTTCGAGGTCAAAGGAGTCATACACCTGGATTTTCTGAGGTTTGGTGTGCTCTGCCATCCTCCTTTTAAACAAGACATAGGATGACTCTCTCAGCACTCACACAAGGGGAAGGAGAACACTACAGGATGCTGTCTTACTGCTGGAAGGAACTGCGTCCTGCTCAGTCTGCAGAAGGCCAAGTCCTCAAAGTCTTTTGAAAGATTTTTGCATAGTCTCTTGGGGAGTGGTCATAACCGATAGCAACTACACCATCAATTTCATGGCGTGTGACCTAACAGGAACTCCAGTGCCATAATGGTTAAATGCTGCACCGACTAGGGGTTGATCCTTCAAGCCCGACAATAGCTCTTCAAGAGAAAAACTCACACTTTCAAGTTAATTCCGGCTCATAGCCACCCTATCACCAGAGTAGGACTTCCCATGTGGGCTTCTGAGACTATAACTGTTTCTGGAAGTAGAAAGCCCCATCTTTCTCCCATGGAGAGGCTGGTGGATTTGAAATGCTGGCTGGCCTTGTGGTCAGCAGCTGTGATAAGATTTGCCACGAGAAGGCAATCTATTGAGAGGCAATTTCTTTGGGGGAGGGGGTGTCGCGCCCACAGTAAAAGTGCATACTATGGGAAAGCTTTCTTTATGCCGCATCTGGATCCTACATCTGACTGATCATCCGGCCTCCATTTCTTCAGCCTTGAGACATCTTACCTACTGATCTTGGTGTCTTTCTCCTCTGCAGTACGCAGCCTGCCCTCTGACCTGGACATCTTGGTTCAACAGCTTCTGCAGCTGCTTAGGTCTGGATCAGCCTCCAGCCTAATACCTGACACATGCACTTGGCACTTCCCAGTCTCTGCAGCTGTGTGACCCTTTCCTGATATAAAACTGTTATTGGAACCTTTCGTCTCCTTTGCCGAAAGGTAGTCGTCCTGGTGGTGTGATGATGAAGCACTTATTGCTAATGATCAGGTTAGCGGTTTCAATCCACCAGGCGCTCCATGGGAGAAAGAGGTGGCAGTCTGATGAAATAAGCTTGAAAACACTCTGGGCCAGTTCTATTCTGTCTTATAGTGTTGCCATCGGCCAGACTCAAATTGATTACAGTCATTGCATTGTGGTTTTCTTAAAATAAAGGCATGGAAACATAAGTGTTTTGATAAGAGGTGCACAACTATCTACAGGATACATAAAGTTGGTTGCTTTTTTTTTAAAAAAACAAGCAACAACTTCAAAACCTATCCTAAACACTTAGTTCGGAGATCCTATTTAATAAGGACAAGCATGCTGCTTTTATTTTAATATGCAGCCTGTCAGATAGCTTATTAAGAAGCAATAATTGAAGAAACTGCCTTGAAATCATGCCTTTTTTTCTGTTCACCACCATGTGCATGATTGATGGTATAAAAACCTTTGTTTGACCCTTCTCTTGCAAATGAAAAGAATTACACTAAATGGAAATAAAGATTTTGAATGGATAAAAGAGTATTTGAGGTTGTGCCATCAGTGAGAAGTCTGGGAAGCATCCCCTGGCTTTCTAATCAATGTTTAAAGATGTTCTGCTTCCTAATGAGATAAAAAGAAAGATACATTGGGTCAGGAGCCCACGAACATGCAGTGTTTTATAATGAGCAAATAGTGCTCGGTGAGGATTTAAGAGACATTTTAAAATAGAAAGCTCTATAAAATGGGACTAATTGTGTATGTTCCAAACATTGTTTTTCACACATCATAAACCTTTGAAATCAATCTTTTAAGGTAAATTCTTTAAGGAGACAACACTAAGAAAATTGCTAAGGGAATTATGAAAGGGGTTTAGGATGAAGACGGAAATATTAAAGGGAAGAGATGGTAAAATTTGAATATTTCTGAGTTGACGTGTTACTTAACTTCAAATGTGCTATGGTAGTATTTGTTAAATCCAGACATAATCAGAGTTTCAAATGAGTGTACAGAGAAGTTTTCTTAAATGGTCCTTAAATCACTCTTCATTGACTTGGCATATTCTTTATTACAAACAATTCTAAATATTATGTATTACTCCTTTTAATAAGATTCTACTAAGTTAATTTGACCACAGTGTTAGGTTGGGCTCTCTAGTGAAAGGAAAGCCAGTGACACTTGTGTGTGTTTGTATCTAGAAGGAGATTTATATTGAGAAATGGTTTACACAGTTTTACTAGTAGGCAAGTCCAGTCTGGTTCAAGTCAGGTTTTCTCATGTAGCTGGGAAGCAGATGAACGGGAAGCAGGTGCTAAAGCATAGGTAAGGGGGGTGGGCACAGGCTGTTGGATGCAGAGATAAATGAATCTGAAGTGGGCTGAATGAACCCGTCATTGGCGGTGGGCTATGATTGTAGGTGATGCAATAGGAGACTGAGAAACCAATCACAAGGTCATCCTCTAGCATAAGGTAAAGGGTCAAAGAGAGTTTGACTCTGCTCAGTCTCTCACACACAGGGCTCCACCAACAAGGAGGTGTCATCAGGCTGTGACACAATCCACAGTTTGGGCTCCACCCCGACCCTTACACAGGAGAGTCTAGGTAAAATAATCCCTAACCATCGGTGCTAGTTACATAATCTAGTGTCAACCTGAGACTATTAAAAGTGAAGGAGTGGAGTTTAGCCTGTTAATCAGGTTGCAGCTGATGACCTCATTTGATGACCTCATTTGTCACTATGGAGATAAATAGTATGGAGTCCCCTGCCAGCATTGAGATGCTTCCATTACTACTGGATCCACAAGACTCTCCATCCATTAGCCTTTGATGTTCCTGTATTTGGCATCCTTGTATGTGTTGTGTGAGTCTGCAGAGGAATTTACAGACTGGTATCGGACATATGGGCTAATATCAGATTATGGACTTGATCTGGGCTGGGATATTTTCTCAATATACAATTGCTCTTTTATATAAAGCTCTTTCTTAGACACACATGACATGAGTGTCCCTGGATTTGTTTCTCTAGTCTACGCAGACTAACATACCATCAAAGACCCAAGAGTATTAAATTGGCATAATCACTAACTATAACAGCCACCAAATGAACCTTTGAAATATGTCCCTATTCCATTCAGGTTCACAGTCCTTTTCTTTTTATTCTCCAGGTCTAAGTCTCCGAGGACACAACCCAGTAGTGCCCATCATGGTCAAGTTCGGTTGTTAGCCCACTGGTCACATAGCTCACTTGTGACCTTGATACTTTTGCACTGAGAGTTTGTAAGCACAACGTCGTAGGGAAGAAACTGAGAGCTGGTTTGAGGATGAGCTTTAAAATGATCTAATAGACTTAGGGCATTTCTTAAAGTACATTTTATACTGCTAAATAAAAGCAGACTGTGTGCTGAGGATTATGTTTCATGTAAAAATGAATTTCAGGGATTCTGCATGCATTAATCCCCTGAGAGAGATTCAACTCTACCTTAATATACTAGAGGCTAGAAGAACAAACTAGGATGGTGATTAAAATGATAGAGTCTCGATCCACGTGAACTTGGACAAGCTAGCTATCTTCTCTGAGCCTCAGTGTACTCCTTTGTGTCATGTTGTTGTTGTCGTTAGGTGTCATCAAGTCAACTCCTACTCAAAGTGGCCACGTGCACGACAGAATGAAGCATGGAGCATTCCCCCGTCATCCTCATCACGGCAGCTATGTTTAGTCCCTAGTTGCAACCAACGCATCATGGCATCTTGGTGAAGATCGTCTTTTTCACTGTCTCTACTTCAGCAAGCATGGTGTCCTTTTCCAGGGTCTAGTCTCTCCTAATAACTAGTCTGAAGTTCGTGAGACCAAGTCTTGCCATCCTTGCTTCTAAGGAATATTTTGATGGTACTTCTTCCAAGATTGATTTGCCAGGTCTTCTGTCAGTCTGTGGTACTTTTGATATTATTCCACAACACCATAGTTCAAAGCCATTAATTCTGTCCTGTCCTCTTAGGGACATGCATAAGGAGTGATGGAATAGACCATGGTTTGGGTCAGGCACACCTTAGTTCTCAAAGGGACATCTTTGTTCTGTAATATTTTAAAGAGGTTTTGTGTTACAGGTTTGCCCAGTGCAATCCATCTTCTGATTTCTTGCCAACTGCTTGCATGATCATTGATAATTGGTCCAAGTCGGAAAAGAAATGTTTGACGAGTTTTATCTCAGTTAAAGGGCAGCGGCATTAGGAAGGTTGAGAGCCACTGAGATAAAACTTCCTAATGCCTCTGCCCTTTAATAGAGTTCCTCATGTTGTGGTGACCCCCCAACCACAACATTATTTCTGTTGTTATTCATAACTCGAATTTTGCTACTGTTATGAATTGGGCGACCCCTGTGAAAGGATCGTTTGACCCCCAAAGGGGTCGTGACCCACAGGTTGAGAACCACTGCTCTATCTTTTCTCCATGTCACGACATTGTCTATGACTCAGTTGTAAAATAAAAGGAGAGTAAAATGCCTAACTCACATGATGGAGTGGGTACTTAGCATTTGTAAAGTTTTCGGAATGGTGTTTCTTGTACAAGAATTTCTAAAATGCAAGCCTTCCTTGATTTTTTTTGTGCTTCGTGTCTTTGACAAAATGAAGCTTTGTGGCAACTCTATGCTGAGCGGGTCTCATAATGCCTCTTTTCCGAACAGTGTGTATTCACATCGTGTCTCTGTATTTGTGTCACCTTCTCCCACTTTGACAGTGCTATTGTGTAGGTCATCGAGTACAGAGTGTGAACGTAACCAGTGCTGCTGGGGCCACCCTGCACTTCAGTTCACGGCGACTGCACGCACCACAGCATGAACCCGCCCGTCGCTCGGCATCCTTCTCCTCACAATTGCTATTAAGCTGGAGCCTATTGTTGCCACGACTGAGCCAATCCGTTCAGCTGCAAGTTTTCCTCTTTTCTGCCCTCCTCGACTCCACCAAGCAGGGTGTCCTTCTCAGGGACTGGTCTCTCCTGATAAAATATCAAAGGACATGAGATGAAGTTTTACCATACTAGCTTCTAAGGAGCATTCTGGCTGCACTCGCTTCTAAGGAGCATTCTGGCTATACTTCATCCCAGATGGATAATTTTTTTCTTCCACAGTTCTTTCAATATTCTGCACCAACAGCATCGTTCAAATGCACCCACTCTTCTACAGTCTCCCTTATTCCATGTACACCTTTCTCATGCACACGAGGCTATAGGAGATGCCATGGCGTTTTTAACAGTTTAAGCTGCTTGGCACACCAGATTTGTCCAGCAGAAAATGTAGTTTGATTTCTGCTTCCAGGATCATGGCTTGGGGATCCAAGTAAAATGGATTCTTTACAATTTCCGACTTTCTCTGTTTAGCAGGATGGTTGACTATTGGTCTAGTTGAGAGGATTTTTGTTTTCTTTCTATTGAGCTCTAATTCCTGATGAGGGCTGTCATTTTTGATCTTCATTACTAGGTGCTTACAGAAGCCTTGGCTTTCAGCAAGCAAGGCTGTGCCATATCTCATATGTTCTTTTATTTTTAAGTTTTAAGCTTTTTTTGATAAATGGTAATTTTATTTTTATTCACCTTAATATAGACAGAAGCTAGTTGGGTTTTGTAGATATAGAAAACTTTCTTTTGCTGTTGTTTTTAATCATTTTATTAGGAGCTCATAAAACTCTTATCACAATCCATACATACGTCAATTGTGCAAAGCACATCTGCACATTCATTGCCCTTATCATTCTCAATACATTTGCTCTCCACCTAAACCCCAGGCATCAGCTCCTAATTTTCCCCTCCCTCCCTGCTCCCCTCTCGCTCATGAACCCTTGATAATTTATAAATTATTATTTTGTAGTATTTTGCCCTGCCCGACGTCTCCCTTCACCCACGTTTCTATTGTCCGTCCACCAGGAAGGAGGTCACATGTAGATCCTTGTAATCGGTTCCCCTTTCCAACCCATCTTCCCTCTACCCTCCCAGAATCGCCACTCACACCACTGGTCCTGAAAGGATCATCCTCCCTGGATTCCCTATGTTTCCAGTTTCTATCTTTACCAGTGTACATCCTCTGGTTTCGCCAGATTTGTGAGGTAGAATTGGGATCATGATAGTGGGGAGGAGGAAGCATTTAGGAACTAGAGGAAAGTTGTATGTTTCATCATTGCTACATCCCACCCTGACTGGCTTATCTCTTCCCCAAGACCCTTCTGTAAAGGGATTCCCAGTGGCCTATGAGTGGGCTTTGGGTCTCCACTTTGCCACCCCCCTCATTCACTATGATAAGATTTTTTGTTCTGATGATGCCTGATACCTGGTCCCTTCGACACCTCGTGTTTGTACAGGCTGCTGTGCTTCTTCCATGTGGGTTTTGCTGCTTCTGAGCTAGATGTCTGCTTGCTTACCTTCAAGCCTTTAAAACCACATGTGCTATATCTTTTGATAGGCGGGCACCTTCAGCTTTCTTCGCCACATTTGCTTATGCACCCACTTTGTCTTCAGCGGTTGTGTCGGGAAGGTGCGCATCATGGAATGCCAATTTAATAGAAGAAAGTATTCTTGCATTGAGGGAGTACTTGAGTGTGTTCTTAATAAGTCCTTCTCCAAGCTTGATGCTGAGTCCTTTATATAGCCCGGTTTCTTGGATTATTTGTTCAGCAGAAAGATTGAATTAGTACATGGTGAAAGGCTATAACTCTGATGCATATCATTATTGGAGTTAAGTCACATAATATCTATCCCTTTGCTCTCTTTGAACAGCTGTATTTTGGTCCATGTACAGGTTCCACATGAGCACAACAGAGTCTCCTGGAATTCTCATTTTTCAAATTGCTGTCCATAGTTTGTTATGATCCGCACAGTTCAATGCTTTACATAGTCGATGAAGCACAAGGGAAAATCTTTATCATCTTTTCTGCTTTCAGCCAAGATCATTTGATGTCAGCAATGAAATCTCTTGTGCCAAGTCCTCTCCCCAAATGGTCTGGAATTTCTGGCAGCTCTCTATTGATGTACTGCTGCATCAGTTTTCAAATGATCTGATGTAAAATTGGACTTGCATGTGATGTTAATGGCATTGTTTGATAATTTCTGAATCCTGTGGGGTCATTTTTGGGGGGAATGGGCACACCTATGGTTTCTTTACAGATAGTTGGACTAGATAACTCTCTTCAGATTTCTTTGCAGAGACTAGTGAGTCCTTTCAGTGCTTCATCAGTTTTTTGAAATAATTAATTGACATTCCTTCAATTCCTGGACCCATATTTTTTGGTTTGGTTTTAGTTTCTGATCGTGTACAAGGAAATAAAAGTATCAGGTAAGCTACTTTATTGGAATATTCATTTTATTATGGTAATCTAGTACTGTACCTGTAATATGTCCAAAGTATGCCTCTCACCAAAAGCAAAACAAAAAGGTCAAACTTTGCCAAAAGTTGCCAAAGAGGCAACTCTGACTCAAGGTAAACCATGTGTGTAAACACAGAACTGTGAATTTTCAGAGGAGTTTTCTCATAAGTGGATCATCAGGCTTTTCTCCAGAGGTGCTTCATGATGAAATTAAAACTTGTAGCAGTTACATAATCTTCTGTCAACTTTGGAAGGGGTGGAGTCTAACCTGTCAATTGCGTTGCAGCTTGATGATCACATTTGGAGGCGCGGTAGAGATAAATAGCTCACTTGAGGCCAGATACACGGAGACACTCTGCTGGTCTTCCTGCTGACAAGCCACATGGAGATCGTTGATGGAGCCAGCACTCTGGAGTTGGAGGAGCCAGGTGGACACCCACGACAGCTCTGAGATGCTTCCACTGCCACTGCATCCACAAGACTTTCCATCCACCGGCCTGTGAGCTTCCTGCATTCAGCATCATTGTATGTGTTGTGTGAGTCTGAAGAGGAAATGATAGACTGGTATAGAACATATGAGTTCATATCAGACTTATGGAATTGCTATGGACTAGGCTGAGATGTTTTCGTAATGTCCAATTGCTCCTTGATATAAAGTTCTCTCTTACACACATATGAGTGTCTCTGGATTTGTTTCTCTGGTCTACCTAGACTAACACAAACCTCAAACCTTCTGGTCAGCAGCCTAGGACATTACCTGTTCACACTGTCAAGGGATTCTAATACAAAGCATAGGCCCCAGGGAATTAGAAGACATTTAGATTCTACTTTGTTTATCTCAGTATTTCCCAAGCTCCTGTGCCCATGAAAATCTTTCTTTATTTCCCTCATAAAGTCTATTGCATTTCACAGTGGCCATCTTCTATAGAAAGTCTTATGAAAACTAATGATCTTTTATTCAAGGTCTTACTTTGCTGTGTTCTCATCACGTACCTTATGACTCATTCTTTTGAAAACTTTAATTGGATTACTTTAAACAGCAAAAACTTCATTATGACTCATTTAAAAAACTAAAGTATTCATAAAAAAATTTCTCATTTCTTTTCTTGTCCTCAGATTCCCTTTAGCTTTTCCTTTTTTTTTTTTGCTCCCATGAGGAGCAGATGAGAATTTAAAAGGCACCAATTTGCACCTGTAAATCACAAAGAGAAAATTTTGTGAAGCAGAGATCAAAATGGATCGATGATTATTATCAGAAAACTAGATATCTTGGCAACTTCCACTTTATTTCTAGAGCTCTATTCTAGTTTGCTTTCACTTGGGCTAAATATAGCTGTTGTGAGACAGCAACATTGGTTGTCTTTTAAAGTGTTACACTTGTCAAAGTTCTGGATAACAAGGTTTTTAATGTATTTAATTTAACTTTGTCATCCTTTTAGTTTCATCTGATAACTTCTTGTTTGGTCCTTAGCAGAAAATGGAGAGCAGCTGTTCATTGCCATCTGTTTAAAATTCTTCTAGATACTTGAAGACGATTGAACAGCCCATCAGAATCGCTTCTTTAGAACAAATAGCTTCCATCCCTTTAGCTGATTCCATTCCACTGACTTTGATAAGCGTTTAGAGAACCACTACTGAGTGATCAGGACATTTTTTAAAACAGAAAACTTTGCCCCAAAGACTAGGAGTTGAGGCTGCTTATGTACAAACAAGTGCATATGCAGAGCTCAGATACCCCATGGCACTTGTTTCCTGTGTCTGGAGATTTACACTCGTGGTTTTATGAAACGTTACAGTTAATTTGCCTGGTATCATAGTCAGTGCTTCTGTTGTAACTCCAACTTTACCACGTCGTGTTCAGGGTCTTAAAAGTTTACAAATATCTGTTCAAGGTCCATCAGTTGGTGTTCATTTATCTGGAGCAGCAGCAGAAGAAGGAGAATTAGAAATCAGAGAAGCAATGGAAATCTGTAGCTACTTCTCCCAGGAACAACTTCTCCTTTTCCAAATAAAGCAGAAGAGCTGAAGAGTCCTTGGATACCAGGAAAGAACACTTTGATCAGATTGTGTAGAAGACTCCTGATCAAAGGGAGGGAATGCAGAACAGAATTAAAAATTTTTATGGACCCTAGACTTTCTGGAACAACCGAGTCTAGATCAATCCCTTAAACAGTGGCTTGAGGAACACCTAAGCCAAAAATATTCCCTGGAAGTCTTCTTTAAACAAAACAAACAACTGTTTAGATTAATTAGTAAAAATATCAGCCTGAACTATCATGCTTTTTAAAGTCCACTTTTAAGGGACTGAAATGATAATCATAACTTGAACATTTCAGTAGGAACCTTAGGGGGGCAGTGAGTTTATATTCATGGTGGATGAACATCTCAGAAAAGGTGGGTAAAAATGATTGCACAATTCAAAAAATATAATCAACGTCACTGAAATGTTTATGGTTAAATTGATACATGCTTTGCTATTATATATTCTCAAAAATTCAAAAAATAAAATCAGTATATTAAAAATACCTTATTTGTAAGTGCAGAATATAGTGTTCTAAGCTTGGAGAACAATGCATATATATTGCTCTCACCAGAGGTTGTACACTGGTGCATATAGGAGCTGGAGGCACAGGGAATCCAGGGTGGATGATACCTTTAGGACCAGGGGTGTGAGGGGCGATACTGGGAGAGTAGAGGGTGAGTGGGTTGGAAAGGGGGAACCAATTACAAGGATCTACATGTGACCTCCTTCCTGGGGGACGGACAACAGAGAAGGGGGTGAAGGGAGACGCCGGATAGGGCAAGATATGACAAAATAATAATCTATAAATTTTCAAGGGCTCATGAGGGAGGGGAAAACAGGGAGGGAGGGGAAAAAAAAGAGGACCTGATGCAAAGGGCTTAAGTGGAGAGCAAATGCTTTGAGAATGATGAGGGCAAAGAATGTACAGATGTGCTTTATACAATTGATGTATGTATATGTATGGATTGTGATAAGAGTTGTATGAGCCCCTAATGTAAAAAAAAATTGCTCTCACATAATGAAAATTATACCAAGTATTATTAGGGTGATAAGAACTACCGTGATTTACAGGGATGGGGAATCCTTGATACCACCCCTGTGTGTGCTGGAACCTTCCAGAGGACTTCAAAACATATACCTATAGTTTATCCTGGATCAGTACAAACATTTTTAATTTCCAAAGGAGCATTGACTACATTTTTTTGTCTTCTGAAAAGGGAGTGGTAGGCCAATGTGGCAGTTACATAATATCCTGTCAACTTTCATAAAGGGGTGGAGTCTAGTCTATCAATCAGGTCACAGCCAATGATGCCTCTCTATGGGCATGGCGTTCTCCGGAGGAGTCTGGAAACTCTGGTCTTCCTTCCTGGAGGTTGAACACACTCTCAGCATTGATATTCCTGTTAACAAGCCACATGGAGACACACTGATGGCAGCCAGAGTCCTGGCACTGGAGGAACCACGTTGAGACCCACATCAGTGCTCAGATGCTGCCACCACCACTGGATCCACAAGACTTTCCTCCCACTAGCCTGTGATCTTCCTACATCTTGCATCATTGTATGTGCTGTGGTAGTCTAAAGAGGAATTTATGGATTGGTATTGGACAGATGGGCGAATATTGCACCTATGGATGTGATCTGGACTGGACTAGGATATTTTCTTAATATACAATTACTCTTTGAGAAAAGCCTCTTTCTTATACACACATGTGTGTTCCTGGATTTGTTTTTCTAGTCAACTCAGTCTAACAGAGACAAATAAGTTTGGGAATCTCTGGTCTAGTATACAATATGGACAGTGATAGGTTCTGGGTCAACAGGACTCAGCCAGGATTTTAAGCGGTTTGGCAGTTAAGGCCCAGTAATCTCCCATGATGTGACCCAACACAGTATAGTCAGGTTCATTATGGGACCTGCCATGGGTAGCATGCAGTTGTAAGAGGATTAGGTTGGAATGAAATTGAAGGGAAGTCCTCTTGGGAGGTGGGGGTGGAGGTCTCCTTCTATATATGTAGATGCTGTAGAGAGCTTCTCTTCTTGTGAGTCTAGATCCTGCATCTGGCTCATCTACCTACAGCTCTTTACTCTTGAGCGAATGGCTCTCCATATTTCCTGCCAACCCTGGGCACCATCATAACCTGCCCTTTCACCTAGGAACCTTGGCTTGATCTGTCTTTGCAGGCACCAGCCATGCTCTTCCTGCTTGATCTTCCTGTTTCTTGCATCCTCAGCCCTGGAAGGTACTAGAGTCAGGAGAAGCTTCCAAATTGGGCTGGATTTACCACCTTCTACAACTGTGTAAGCCATTTTCTTCACATGAATAAATAAATATTATATGTATAATTGATATACATATCTAGTTTCTATCTATCTATCTATCTATCTATCTATCTATCTATCTATCTATCTATCTATCATCTTCCTATCTATCCATAACTGGTTTTACTTGTCTAGTTCACCCAGCCTAACACATGGACTATAAGCTGAACATTGAACACACAACCTATTGAATAACAAATAGCTTGAAGGGGAAGGAATTTCAGGCTTATGCTGCTAATGGACAATATGCTGCATTACCAAATGCTTAAGTCAGGAGTTTGGGCAATTGAATATGTTGGGCAGGTTAAAAATTATATTTCAAAAAAGCACTCGAGATAATGTGAAGTATTCAAGGGTTGAGGAATGTAAGACAGGAAGAGAGGGTCTGATTATTCATTTAGAAAGGGAGTCATGAAGGTGAAGAGCGAAACTGGCTACATTAAGAAGAAGGGGGGTTGAACCCATGAGGGACTTCAGAAGTGAAAACAGCTGCAATTTGGTGGGTGGGAGACTGATAGGGGATGGGAAGGGAAGTAGCATCACTGTAATAAATAGACAAGGAAATAGTCTACTCTATAAATAGCCCACAATCCAATATTCTGGATAATATTATAATGATGGACACATAACATTATGCTTATGTCCAAACTTATACGATATAGAATTATATAGCACAGAGTGAATCTTAACTCAAACTGTAAACTTTTGTTATTAATAACACATTAATATTGGTTCAATAATTTTCACAAATATACTACATAAGGTTAACAAGAGGATAAATGGTGTGCAGTGGTGTTTGTGGAAATGCTTAATACTTTCTGTACCATTTTTTAAAAGCTAAAACTGCTCCTAAGAGTCAGTTCTATGATTACAAGGATCCACATGTGACCTCTTCCCTGGGAGAGGGACAGCAGAGAAGGGGGGAAGGGAGACCCCGAATAGGGCAATATATGACAAAATAACGAGGTATGAATTACCAAGGGCATATGAGGGAGGGGGGAATGGGGAGGAAGGGGAAAAAAAGAGGACCTGATGCAAGGGGCTTAAGTGGAGAGCAAATGCCTTGAGAATGATTGGGGCAGGGAATGTATGGATGTGCTTTATACAATTGATGTACGTATATGTATGGATTGTGGTAAGAGTTGTTGGAGTCCCTAATAAAATGTAAAAGAAGAAAAGAGAAAAAAAATGATTAGGGCAAAGACTGTACAGATGTGCTTTATACAATTGATGTATGTATATGTATGAACTGTGTAAAGAATTGTATCAGCCCCAATAAATTGTTAAAAAAAAAAAAAAAAAGAGTCAGTTCTATTTAACGGAGAGAGGGCTGCTGGTATGCTAGGGCCTATGAAAGGGGCCAAGCTACCGGACTATAAAATCAGGGACAAACAGGTAGGCTTTTAAGTTAATTCAGGCACCCGGGAGATGAGATGTGGTGGTTTTTCCTTGGAATCCAAACATGTTTTTGGAGCAAGGAAGCAGTCCCAAGGAGAGCCCAGAAAGTGGGCGGTGGCAGGAAGGTGATTGAAGAGGGAGAATGAGGAGCTTCAAGGAGCTATGGGAATTCCCCGGGTTATGAACATCTGACTGGGAACCAATCCCCGGGAAACTTGTTGCAATAAAAACTTGAAATATTTTTTTAAAAGAATTAATTCTATTTTTTTATTAAAATGATCATTGTCCATTTAGGTATTTGTGATGTGAAAATAAGGAGGGAATTTATTCATTTCCATGAAGTAAACACTTTAGATTGAAGGGAATGTGTGTGTGTGTGTGTGTATGTGTTTGTGTGTATTAGTGTAAAGACCAAGTATCAACAGCAATAGAACGCATTTGCTTGTTTACTGGGTGCAAACCATAATTTAGAACGGTGGGAATGGATTGCATCCCTAGATGGAGATAAAGCAATAAATGGGTGCATGTTAAATCCCAACACAATGTTTTAAAGACACTCATATCTTTGTTTTAGGTCCCCCCAAAAGATGAACTATCAGGACAAATTAAATTGTCACCCAATATAATTTTTTCACATTTTAATAGTTTTCAGGAGTGACTCTCTAATGTGTCCGAAAGCATGCCATCTCTAGCCAACACTAGAAAGAACTCTGTTGTCACGAACGCCTGTAATGTCACTGTGAAATTCATTCTCCAAGCTGGTATGAGACCCCCCTTTCTTTCAGTAGAGGTCACAAAGAATGTTCAGGTCACTTTTGATCACACCTACCTGGCTGACGAATTAAAACCCTCAACACATCAAATCAAGTTTCTGATGCTTTTGCCTTTTTAACTCCATGGGAATTTGCTCTTAGTCACATCCGAGGAGAATTTAGCTCAAGGCCACTGATTATTCAGTCATATGATTCTCCAGGCAGCATCTCTGTGAATGCCTGATCCTTGGTAAGTGGAACGGTATGATTCAACTGTGAGCAGCATGTTAGGGAGAAATCCTATGTTGTATCCCGAATCTCTTATCCTGGTTGCAGTCAGGGTGTTTTGGTTTCAAAATACAAATAATAGAGCCATTTCTCTGCTCAGTATGGATATGACACTACCATTCTTTCAGAGCAGCAGTTCCCAACCTGTGGGTCGTGACCCCTTTGGGGCTGAATGACCCTTTCACAGGGGTTGCCCGATTCATATCAGTAGCAAAATTACAGTGATGAAGTAGCAATGAAAATAAGTTTATGGTTGAGGGTCACCACAACATGAGGAACTGTATTAAAGGGTCGCGGCATGAGGAAGGTTGAGAACCACTGTTACTTAGAGGTTATGTGTAAGAGCCTACACAGTAGACTTACCTCTTCATGTGTGCCTTACACCTTGCCCGCTCTCAGCATGTCAGACAACCTGGCCTTTCTTGGCTGCTGAACTGTTCAGGATGCTGTTCTGTCAGGACTTTTTCCTAATCTGTTCCCTGTGCTTCGCATATTCTGCTTCAATCCCCATCCTCTCCCTCTTTTTGGTTTCTAATTTTATTTTGAGATTATTTTGGCTTGTGCTTGTCTACTAACTGCTGAAAGGATGGTGGTTCAAATAGACCCAGTGTGGTGGTGAGATTTTATAGCAATTTGTACCTGGATGAAAAAGTAGGGGTAGAATTCAGCCTCTCAATCAGGCCACAGATTGATGATGCCTGCTTAGAAATGTGGCTTTTTTATTATTACATACTTTTATTGGGGGCTTTTACATATCGTATCACAATCCATACATTCATGCATTGTATGAAGCACGTTTACACATATGCTGCCATCATCATTTTCAAAGCATTTTTTTCGACTTGAGCCCTTGATATCAGCTCCTCATTTATCCCCCTCCCTTCCCCACCCACCCTCCCTCCTGAGCCCTTGATAAGTTATAGATTCTAATTTTCATATCTTACATCATCCTCTCTCACCCTTCGCCTACTTTTCCATTGTTTGTCTCCTTAGGAGGGGGCTATATATTGATCCTTGTGATTAATTCCCCCTTTCTCCCCCACCCTCCCCTAATCTTCCTAGTATCTCTATTCTCATTGTTGGCTCTGAGGGGTTTATCTATCCTGGATTCCCTATGTTGTGGGCTCTTATCTGTAGCAGTGTGCATGTTCTGGTCTAATCAAATTTGTAAGGTAGAATTGAGGCATGATAGCGGGGGGAAGGAAGCATTGAAGAACTGAAGGAAAGTTGTGTGTTTGAGATGTAGCCTTTTAATAAGAGAGACACTAGGAACACTGTCCCCCACCCCCACCCTGTGTGTGTGTGTGTGTGTGTGTGTATGTGTGTGTTTCTCTGCACTTTCCTGCTTGCTTGAATTCTGCGTGTGCCTCCAAGGGTGACTCCATGTAGGATCCCTGAACCCAGGAGCTGTTGATGTCCTGCCACATTCCTGCTGACCTTGGTCTGTGATCTCCCTGCTTGTTGCTTGACTTTTCTGCTTCATTGGCTTATAGCTACATGACTCTGAAGAGAAGCCAGGCTAGCCTGGGACTGGTGCACTTTGTGTTGGACTGGGCTGGGACGTCCTCTTGCTATAAAGTTCTTTCTTCTACAAATATAGGGTCATTGGTTTTGTTTCTCTAGACAACTCATCTGAACGCAGGAGACAGTCCTGGGAGTCTACTTCTAGAGGATCACAGCCATTGGAGACACTATGAGCTCAGTCATCCTTGAAATCTGTGGGATCTCCACGAATTGTAATTGGTAGACTGGCAACCAGCCTGTGGTGTTTGGTAGTTCCACCTGAACTTATAAAAACATACTGCAGAGAAATTCAGTGTACCCAAGTTTTCAAGTTTCTCCCAGGGGTAATGTCTTACCAAACTCTGACTTCATCTCACAACACGGATATTGGGATCAATGCAATCTGGACGCACAGCATCTCCATCACCACAAGGATTCCAGACACAAGAACTTTGTCCACTATAGCCACACCACTTCCCTCTTACAGCCAGTCTTTCCTGGTCTCTGTCCTCCATATACAATTTTGTTATTTCAAAAATATTATAAAAATGGAGTCCTACAATATGGAGTCTGCTGGTCTTGCTTTTTTTCACTTGGTATAATTCAATCCAGATTCATCCAAGCAGCTGTTTTAATGCATAGTTTGAGTCTCATGATTGCCGAATAATGCTCCACTGTATGGATGGACCACTTTGTAACCACTCTCCCACGGAAGGACCTGCGTCAATCAACTGCTACAGAATCTTACAGATGTGTGTCCTTCCGAGTACGTATTGTCATCATGATTTTAAAAGTATTCAAGCAGTTACTTGATTGCTGTAGCTCCTTCTTTAGACTCTGAACTTCATGTGGAAATGATTACAGCTACAACCATTGGTGCCCAGTGCTTTTGGGCATGATTAGTGAGTTCTTAATACTATTTATGGAACGAATAAGGCAGTGTGGTAAAGTAGAAAGGGCTCTAGCACTGTGAATGGATTTCAGTGCTTTTCCAGTGATGTGGTGGTTTGCGCTCTGTTTTCTCATATATTGACATTCAGGGATGTAACAGGTAACAGACTTCCAGTATAGTCTCTGTAGCTAGCAGCCCCTATATAGCTCCCTATAGCCCTCTATAGCTCCGTGCTCAGAAAAGTGGTCTGACTTTGTTTCTCCTGGTCCCTTTGGTGACAAATGCAACATCCACGGCATGATTCAAATTCAGGCATTAGCAAATAGAATTAAATGGTTACGTTAGATATTATGTACTGGGACTGTTGTGAGATGTCTCATGTTACATCAGATGTCTGGGATAGCAAAGAAAGAATCAAAAATATAAATAGAAAAAAAATCAACATTTGAGGGAAGCAAAGTTTTGCTTAGAAAGTAAATGAAAGGTGTTTGATACAATCGATGTATCGGTTGTTATAAGAGTAAGTTACACTGTGGCTAGAATGCCAGGTCGGAAAGTGATATACACATTTCCAAGAAAGACCCCAAAAGCCCACTGTTTACTAAATGGCGTACAAAGTTACAAGAACAAGCTCATTTGGGACCATCGAAAGAATGAACTGTGCTCAAAGTCCTTTGGAGAAGTAGATAAGGGAATGTTTTTCAAATGGAACCAATTTTTTTATCTTTTACAGAATCACAAAAAGCAATAAAGAAAAGTAACGGACTTTCTCGGGCTTCAAAGCCTGTACTGGTTCTAAGTCCTGTGAAGGAATGAACTATGGGAAACAGGGCTTAGAGACTTGGTGACCTCCACTTATAAGTTCAGGTCTGTGCTGCTGACCTTGGGGCACTGCCCAGGGGTGATTGTGAAGGATTTGTCCTTGGAGTGAAAGAGGCCTATTGAAGTTGGGGCAATTAACATGGACACGAGGAAGACCCTCATTGAGATGAATTGACACAGTGGCTCTAACAATGGGATTCGGCAAGGCCACCCTTGTGAAGCTGATGTACGGAACTGAGCAGTGTTTCCTTCTGTAGTACATAGGCTCACTGTGAGTAAGAGTTGCTTCAACAACACGATAGTCGTGAGATGCCAGATATCCCCAGTTCCTGAGAAGCTGCAATTGATGGTTGTAAGAAAATATTTGAAAAGCTTAGGGAAATGCAGTTTGCCTTGGAGTGAAAGGAGGCAGAAGTGATGCAGGAGGCCCCCAATGAATGCAATAATAAATAGCTATCTAGTGTATACTAAGGAGCCCTGGTGACATGATGGCTATGTGTTAGGCTCCTAACTACAAGGTCAGCAGTTTGAAATCACCACCCACTCTGGTGGGAGAAAGACTTGACTTTTCATTTCCATAAAAATTTGCAGTCTCAGAAACTCGCCACTCACAGACACACTTCTACACTATCCTATAGGGTCACGGTGAGTCAGAATTGATGCAATAGTACTCAGTTTGGTTTGAGAGTACACTAACCACAGGTCAGTGGTTCAAACCCCAGGACGAGTTGCTCCAGGGACAAAAGACGAGAGTGTCTGATCTCATACAGACGGACGACCTTGAAAGCCCATAGGAGCGTTCTCCTCTGTCCTATAAGGTGGCTATGAATTGTGCCTGACTCATAGCTTCAGTGGCGGGGGTGGGTGGGTGTGGGGAGGTGGGGAGTTCTCTGCACCAGAAAATTCTCTAATAGTTTATAGGTATTAAATCCTTAAACTGAAGTTTATGTCATGATATTTAGATTGGGACATAGAGGTTATAACATTCTCTTAGCCCTATTAATAGGCGGTGGTTGTCTAAGACGGAGGAAAAGACACCTTCTAAACCTCCCTCTTATCTCAGGAGCATTGCCTTTATCATTGTGGAGGTTAAGTATCCCTTTGAAAACAGTAAAAACTCCTTGGGCCCTCCCTAGGAAAGAAATGCAAATGTACACACTGTTGCATACAGTTTCAGGAAGCCCACAGATGTTCTTCAGCCCCTGTAGGCCTCATCCCATGCCTACCCAGGGGGAGAACACATGTTCCACACTGGGTGCCACCTTCCCCAGCCACCTCCACAGGCAATCCTCCTGAACACATGCCGCGCACTGAATGGTTTCCGTAGAAAGAACTGTCCTTCAATATGCACTTGCTGTCAAGAGGGAATTGGCTCTCTAAGTAAGCGTGAGTCCCGCGGAGCTGTGACTCATGTCTCAGCGATCTTCTCCCATAGAAAGACCTGGACCTTAGCACCGTCCCCTGTAGAAGCTGCAGCTGCTTTTCATTTTCTCTGTAAATTAAAAACATCCGTCTCTTATAATTACTATATATAATTAGCAGAACTGTTTTAGAGAGCGGTAGGATAAGCCCTCGCTATTTCAATGTGCTGGAGGAAAGACCATGAACTTAAAGTGACTACCTCTATTTATATTTACAACTTCACATAGGCTGTTGAGGATGAGCAGGTTTGGGGCAAAAGCAGAAGAGCCAGGAGGAGGCTGAGGGGCTCCTGAAAGAATGTTGTCCTTGTTAGCTGTCCGGGCCCAGTGGAATGACATTTCAGTAGGGCAGGAAATGTGAAATTACAAACCCTGAGAAACACACGTGGTCCATTGAGAGGAGTCTCTCCCAGGAAACCCTTCAGCTCAGACAGGTCATTGCCACCCCCTTGTTTATCAATAGGATCTCAGAGAAGTGCCAGTGGACTAAGACGAATTACGGTCACCTCTCTGTCATCTTGCTAGAGACAGGACTTCAGAACAGGAGCCCCATGCTGTCCAAACCCCTTCCTGGAGCAAATCTTCAACAAAGAGTTCCTTCCAGCTCAGGCCCCAAGTGGCATTTTAGGCAGAGGCGTCATGGAAGGCAGGACGAATGCCAGACTTGTCTGTGAATCCATCAGGCAAAGACCTGCTCTGCTGAGTGGCTTTTCAACTGCAGGTAACTGCTCTACTTCCCATCAGCTACTGCAGCACCTATAGTTTTGTTCCCTCCTATAAGAGCTTCTAGTGTGAAGCCTACGGGCCAGATATGCAAAGAAGCTCCTGGAAGCTCACTCAGCACACCCCCCTGCCTCAAATACACGGACTTGCTGACAGACTGGGTTGAAGAGCAACCCAAGAACAAAGATATCTTCTCTACCAGCATCATCGTAGTTGAATATGACAGAGCACCTGCGGTCACTGGTGGTCTCATCCACCTAGTGTGTCTAACAAGAATGCCACAAGCAAGTGGCTTTCAAGACAAATTCATTATTTCACAAGGGAGAAGGTTTTTAATCCAAGTGTTGACTGTTGACTGTTGACTCCTTCCTTGGTGGTAGCTCCTCATATTCCTTGACTTCTAGAGGATCTTCAGAGGGTGGTGGTCCTTTCCCTGAGTCTGTGGGACGCCTGGAAAGATAGCAGGCCTCTCACAGAAGAAACGTCAGGAAGCCAAAGACTGGTGTGCGTCGTTCACACCTTGAATTCCTGGCCCTGCCTGTGCTCAAGCCCGTGTCGCTGTTACTAGGGATCCCCGAGTCCTTTTAGATTCTAGCGACTCCATGTAGCAGGATAGAACTCGCCCACGGAGTTTTCTGGCTGCAGTTTTTGTAGAGGCAAGTCATCAGATCTTTTCTCTTGCAGCAGCGCTGGGTAAATTCGAACCACCCACATGTTGCTCAGCAGCTAAGTGGTAACCACTGTGGCTCCAGGACTCCTTTACATGTTCTCTGGTTCAGAGGGAGGGAAACCTTTTTCTGTTCAAGGGCCGTTTGGCTCTTTAGAGCACCATATGAAATTATCAACTTAAAAATGTGCCTACTATCTCGGTTCAAATGTTTAATTAATTCACCCCTGATGCGGTGGCTGGAACCGCTATCTTTGGGAGGCCTGTGATATTAGCTGGTATTGATCTCACAGGCCTTATATACCTGAGGGCATGATGTTTCACACTACAGCTCTAGTCCATTCTATAAGATGTTCCGCACTACAGCTCTAGTACATTCTGATAAGAATTATAAGACCACTTTGCTCCATCATTATTCCCTTTCTGTAACTAGGTTTTGGTGTCTTTTCCTCGACTTCTGGGAAATCATTCGGTTGTTGTTTCCCAGGTGCTGAGGGCCATTGTCTTTTCCATGTTATCCTTGAGGTATGTCTTCTAACTGTGCATTATTTCCAACTGTATATTTTTCAGTGAGGAAGAGGCATCGTTTCTTGATACTGTCAATCCCTCTCAAAAGTTGACCCACAAGACTGAAGCCATAGTTCTCAGCGTCGTTTTTAGCATTCCACCAACATCAAACACAGGCTGGGAGATCAATCTTAGCTGGAAGCTGAACGGGACTTCAGAAAGTTGGGTTGCTCCTGATTTTTACTGCCTCCGTATAAAAGGATCATAAAAGAGCCATTTTCTCAAGATGCTCCCGTCTCCTGCTACCTTCTCTGTCTAGATCTTTCAATTATTTCTGTCTTTCAGAATTCTGCTCACTTTTTGCAACCTAATCCACAAGCTACTCCCTGGATAGGCTTCTGCATCTGCTAACTGAATGGGAATTCCAAGGATCATGATTGCTTTAGACTGTAATTATCATGCCTAAGGTACACTGTTATGTGAACGCATGCGACTGGAAGTCCTTAAGAAAATTCTCTGATTTGCCCATTTTCTTTCTTCTGCAGTCCTTCAGACATGATTCTCTCTGCAGTGCACATATGGTTATTTTGTGAAAGGCTTTTAGTAATATTTATTGTGTTTTTAGTGTGCTCTTTACACAGCGTTTTAGTTTCCCACTCAATAATTTCTCCACAAAATTTTCAGTGACATTGGTTGCATTCTTCAAAATGCTTGCACCTTCTCATCATTTCCATTTTGGTGGCTCTGTTTCCATTGATCGAGTTTCCCTGCTACTTGTTTAATCACATAGAGGTCACTTTTGTAAAGGAGCACCGTATTGATGGGTCATGGTCATTATCTTGTGAGCCAATCAGTTCTTTAGCTAGAAAATGACCAGGTCAAGATTTAAAAAGTCTAGGGCAATCCTCCAGTGCCAATCAGTCAATTAAGTCTGCTTATTTTTCCTTTGTAATTTAAAAAAAAAACAAATTTGAGGTTCTTTTCTACAGTTTTCTCCAATTCTATCAGAGTCCATGTATAGGCTCCCTATAGGTCAGAAGCACAGGCAAACACCATCTAGCTCGTCTGATCTCAGAGTACATGAGACCATGGTTCAGGTACAGTTTTTCCTGTAGACTGGCTTCTACTTTGAGCCTTTGATTTCCTTCTTTCTTTTATGCTCCAGAGAAGTGAAGACCGGTAACTGTATCTTATGACAGCTCACAAACTTTTAAGATTCCCTAGATACCAGTTACCAAACTAGGATGCAGAACATAGCTTTATGAGTGGCATGACGCCACTGGCTGAGCTATTCCGTTTGTCTATGCTCCTAATCATTCATATTCTGAACTCTAATCCTTGGAAGATTTTTGGTTATGTCCAAGCAGTATCTGTACCTATTTTCTTTCTATGCTTTATAGAAGAGTGCATATAATAATAGAGATACACATACATATGCATGCATAAACCTGTATATATATATGCATACGTTCACATAGACATGCCTATGCACACAGATGCTTACATATACATATATCCTTGAAAATATATTATTTGTCTGTTTTGGCTGCTCTTTCAAAATTATATATGCCATAGGGATTGCCAGTAGGACCTTTTTTCTAATGTACTTTTTAGTGACATTTACCTTTTAAAACCTAACTCCATGACTTCTTAGTGTAGTAATCAGAATTTGGGTTGGCTTTTTCATTTTAAGTAAAAAGTTGTTTGATGGCCACGTTAAAGAATGAGAAACAGCAGTCAACATCAACTCCTTGGGTCTCACAGCATGCTGTGAAACGTAGGAGGGAGGGAAGAGAGAAAACAGGGAGTGGGGAAGGCGTTTTGATAAAGCCTTGGGGGAACCTTAGAATACATTAAAGGTGGGAAAATATTTAGAATCATGTTGTAATTTTCTTTTCAAGAAACTTAAGGGAATTATGGTGATTTAGACAAAGGTCAAAACGTTGCTTTATATTCTATGCCACCAGAACTGGCATAGGGCTTACTCCAAGAAAGAGCTCAGGTAGCATTTGTGGGATGAGTGAGGGGCGTACCGGTGATTGTGGAAGAGAGAGGATAGTTCAGTGCAGGCAACTGTACATTGTAGAAGGGAACAGTGAAAGCCGAGACTGATTTATTCATTTTAGCGTTTCACAGTCTGAGGGGCGTATGTTACAGGGTAAGGGGAATTCCGCTATGAGAGCCGATCCAAGAAGGCATCTTCTTGTAAAAAGATGGGTGTGATGTTGGACCAAATGTAGATTACCTGCCGATTATATCCCAGGTTTAATCAGGAGTCATTGGGTGGTTTAAAGAGTTAAGTGCCTCCTTACTAACCCAAAATATCTCAGAAAAAGGACTTGGTGATTAGTTGCCAAAAGATCAGCCACCCAAAATTGTATCGAACACAATTCTCCTCTGCAACCTGTAGCCTCTGGAAACTTGATAGCAAGTGGTTTGGGTTTTGATCATAGTTCTAATCAATGCAGCCAATGAGAAGCAGTAGGCCCACCTGGCCAAAAACCTGTGGTTGAGAACTGCTGTGTGAAGGAGATTTTAAAAATTAGTGGCAAAATGGAAATAACAGAGAATGGATTTTTCCCCTGTGAACATTTTAAAGACACCTTACATCACAACATGCTTTTTTAGAAAACATTAAATAGTGGGAACCTCTTTCAAATGCATGTCCCTAGAGAGCTTACATTGAGAACATCTCTCTTTTCTTGAGGTTGCTCTCAGGTGAAAGAAAAATACTGTCAATAATACAAAGTGATACTGAATATTGTATTTCAGTTTAATGCTAATAAGTTCTGGTTTTTGAAAGTGAGTGCAGGAAGCAATACGACTAACAGAAAATTATGATGAGACTGCAGAAAGGAAACCCAATTTACAATCATGTTTAGTAAACACTTGCTGAAATATTATTATGTATTCAATGGTGGTGAGTTTTATATGACAACTTGACTAGACTGGTGCCTAGTGCCTTAATCAAACACTAGTCTAGAGGTTATTGCTAGCATATTTTGGAGATATGACCAAAACTTCTCATTTGTTAGGTGACATCAAGTCAGTGCTGACTCATAGGAACCTTCTGTACAACAAAGCAAACGTAGGCCTGGCTCCGCACCATCCTCACAATTGTTTCTAGGCCTTAACCCATTGCTGCAGCCCCTGGGTCAGCACATCTACTTGAGGGCATTCCTTTTCCTGTGACTCTCTACTCCCCACACACGATGTCCTTCTCCAGGGACCGTTCTCTTCTGACGACGTCCAGAATGTAGAAGACAGAGTCTCACCATTCATGCCTCTAAGAAGCACTCTGACCATTCTTCTTCCAAAATCAATTGATTTGTCCTTCTTACCAGTCCATGGTACTTTCAATATTCCTCTTAGATTTTAGAAAGTATCAATTTTCCTCAGTCCCCTTTACGCAGTGTCCAACTTTCAGGTGCGTATGAGGCAATGGAAAGCACCAGGGCTTGAGGCAGGTGCCCTTTAGTTCTCAAAGTACCTTCCTTGGCTTTCACTCCTCTGAAGAAGTTTTGGGCAGCAGGTCTACCGAATGAAACCCTGACTGCTGCTCCCATGAGCATTGGTTATTGATACAAGCAAGACAAAATCCATGACAACTTCAACCTTTTCTATATCACGATGCTACCTACTGGTCGAGTTGTGAGGATTTTGGTCTCCTTGACATTAAGTTGTAATCCATACTAAAAGCTGAAATCCTTGCTCTTTATCAGTGGGTGTTTCAAGTCCTCTTCACTCTCAATGAGTCAGTTTGTGTGATCTGTATATGTAAGATTGTTAATAAGCTTTCTTCCAATCCTGATGCCACATTCTTTATATAATCCAGCTTCTGTGATTATTTGCTCAGCATCTAGATTGAATTAGCATGGTGAGAGGATTCAACCCTGTTGCACACCTTTCCTGATTTTAAACTATGCAGTAGTCCTTTGTTCCATTCACACAATTGCCTCTTGATCCATGTACAAATTCCCCAAAAGCACAAGGAAGTGTTCTGTCATTCTCATTCTATTCAAGGTTATCCATAGTTATGATCCATGCTGTCTAATTCCTTTGTATAATCAATAAAACATAAATGAACATCTTCCTGGTCTTCTCTGCTTTGAGCCAAGGCCCATCTGATAGCAGTATTGATATCCCTTTTCCATGTCCTCTTCTGAGTCTGACTGGAACCTCGGGAATCTGCCTGTCAATGTACTGTTGCAACTGTTATTAGATGATCCACAGCAAAATTTTTCTTTCTTATGATATCAATTATATTGTTCTATAACTTAGCATGCTGTTGAGTTGCCTTTCTTTGGAAGGGGTGCACTCTGGCCCTCTTCTTGTCAGTTGGACAAGCAGCTCTCTTCCCAATCCCCTGGTTTAGACTAGTGAGGGATTCCAGTGCTTCACCAGTTTGTCGAAACATCTCAATTGGCATTTCATCAGTTCCTGGAGTCTTGTTTTTGTCTAATGCTTTCAGTGCAGCTTGAATTTCTTCTTCAATATCATTGGCTCTTGTTCAGATGCTTCCTCCTGAAATGGTGGTATGCTGACTGTTTTTTTTTTGATAGAGTGACTCAGTATCTTCTTCTTCTTCTTCTTCATCCCCATAGAATCATTCAAGATTGTAACTCGAGGATGGAACCTTTCTTGAGTTATTTCAGTTTAAGTATATCTGTATTCAGTTTGAGTATATTCTTCCCTATGGGTTTTCTAAGTCTAGGTCTTTGCACATTTCACTATAATATTTGGGTATATCTACTTAAGCTTTCCTCTGATATTTCCTATTCAGCTCTTTGACTTCACATTTCTTCCATTTGATCGAGATGTTCCATGATAAGGAGTATATTTCAGAATCTCTTTGGAATAGTTAACTATGCAAAGGAGATTGTCATCATGTGTCATCAAAGTGGCTCCAACTCATGGCAACCCTGTGTAGGACACAAGGACATGCTGCCCTGTCTTGTGCCATCTGCATTGTTTTTGCTCTGCTGGAGTCCACTGTTACAGCCACTGTGTGGATCCATCTCCACGAGGTCTCCCTCTTTTTTTATTGATGCCCAAGCCTGGTGTTCTGTTGTGGGGACTGGTGCTTCCTACAGTAGGGAATGGTCAGAGAGAAATCTCAAAAGTGACTGAGGCAAGACTGGGAGTGCTCTGTAGAAGGTGATGAGCAGAAAGTATGATGCCTAATTCCTGCAAGGGGTTAAGGCATGACACGATGCCTAACTCCTGCAAGGGGTTAAGGCGTGACACGATGCCTAACTCCTGCAAGGGGTTAAGGCGTGACACGATGCCTAACTCCTGCAAGGGGTTAAGGCATGATGTACCTTTCTCTGCATCATTGTGGGTTGTGTGTTAGACTGTTAACAGCGAGGAGAGCAGTTCAAAATCTCTAGGAGAAAAATGAGATTTTCGACCCTTGTAAAAATGCAAACATGTGCTTGACACAATGGATGTGTGTATGGATTGTGATAAGAGTTGTATGAGCCCCCAATAAAATCATTTAATTAAAAAAAATGTTCAGTGTTGGAAACCCGGAGGGGCAGTTCTACCCTGTCCCATAGGGTCATTATGAGTCAGAATCAAGTCAATGGCAGTGACTTTGAGGCTGTAGATGTTTATTCAGTATTTAAAAGTGCTGTGTAGTTGCTCTGTGAAGAATAAATTGTCAGGAGGGCAAGAAACAAAGAGCCTAGTGAGGAGGTTATTGTAGGTCGGGCGGATGGTGGCTTATACAAGGATGGTTTGCGTAGTGGAGGTAGAAAAATCTTGGATTTTGGAAATTACAAGACTGATTGTGTTTTAAATTGTAAGATCGCAGGAAAGAGATTTCACGGATAATGTACGTGGCTCATTCTCCAGGAAGTGGTCGTTAGTGCTGCCGCTGTCAGATCCTAATAGACACTCCAAAGACTTGATGAGCCAGAGATTAAGAGGAGAGGTCAACGCTGACTATAGCTCGTCGGTAGTCCTCAGCAGAGAAACAGTATTTACACGCAGGAACCAGAGGAGTCCATGTATAAGAATGTGTTTATAGAGGAGAAGATGGAGCCCTGGATTCTATAGTATTTACAATGTAGGAAAATGAGAAGGCAGGGGAGAATATGATAAAAATATGTCAAACCTTATGAGGAGTGAGGAAGGGAGGGAGAGCTGTGCCTGATGCTGCTAGGGGTTGAACAGGATGGACTTCGAGGACAAACTGCTGGATCTGGCTGAAAGGAACTGTTGGTCCTTTCTCTGAATGTGCTGGTTGAGATAGCTCTTTCAGAGAATTTTCACTATCAAGGAAAGGCAAGCAATAGGCTAGTGTGGTATAATCAGGGGAAATGTATCCATTGTAGCGAGAGAGAAGGTGGGGTTTCAGGGCACAGGAGTAAGTAGAGGTAGATTTGATATCAAAAAAAGACGATGTTATCTTCAGATTGCAATGAGGAAGACATGGCAAATAACTGTACATTTTCCAAAGCATCCATCATCAGATTTGTCACTTGACTGGAAAGTCACATCATGGAAAGGCAAAGGGTTTATGAATGCTCTCTCACTGTAAATTTGTTTGTAGGTTTCATACTCACACAAAAATTGTTTAAACCAGCAATTTCCATCTTTAGAAAAGCTTTCTAGTCAATTCCGTGCAGACAAATAAATGACAAAGAAATAGTTTGTGTTTCCCATTACTACTAGGGCATCAGTATGAAAAGCTATACTTTGGTTCCTATATCCTGCCTAGCACCGCTCTCTCTATAAAAAGTAAATAAGGTGATTCAAACATCAGGTGAATCTAGAGTAGTTATCTCTAAGAGCTATGATACAGTTTACATAAAAAACAAACAAACAAACAAACAAACAAAACCCAGCTTGATCTATTCATCCTCTTTAATGCCATATTCAGGATTTCCATGTTGAATTTGCCTCTGCTTTGTGGGCAACCCTGGACCACCAGTTTAGTCATTTTAGGACCATTTGCTTGTATGAAATTGTTGACAAAGGACCATTAGTTTAATAATTGGGAGCTGATCTTTTTTTTGTGAATTTAGTGAAGGCTGACAGACTATCAGTGTTACACTCAAGGATTCATACACATTCAGCTTATTCATTACAATCGCTGAAATGTAATATCACCTATTCCAAATTTTCCCTGGGTTTCCCGTCTCCATTCAGCCTTCCTTCCTAACCCTTCCTAAATTGGCCCCTGGGTAAATGATGCCTCTTTGATCACAAAGATGTGCACACATCACAGTGTTATCGTCGCTCTTCTAGTCTTGTCTATGGTGCGTTCCGGTCCAGATCTGAAAGGTCACTAAGAACTATAGTCTCTGGATTCCACCAGGATCTATCCAAACAACACACCTGGCCTTTTTCTTGATCTTCAGTTTTGTTTCGCATTTTTCTCTCACTTCTCTAGGCCCTTCTTATGTGATCCCCTTCAGAGCAGCTGGAAACGGCAGGCAGACATCATCTCGTTCTAGTCTCACAGTCTTGGAGAATGATGTTCACTGACTCCGTTCATCTAGTGAATTAAATGTTAATCCATTCAGGAGATTTTAGACCTCAGTCATTGTCCACCAAAGTAAGGATGTAAAATAGTGTCTTTATGGACTATATTATGCAATTGTCCTTGGTGTCCCCCAGAGACCCTGATCATGATTCCCCAGATCCAGTGGCTTAAGATGTTTGGTTATGTCTAAGACATTTTCATAACTTTGCTGTCTGTACCCCATATCAAATATAGTTGTAGCAAAGATAAATGTTCATAAATAAATATATCTGCTGTCAAGTTTATGTATATGTGTGAATATCCCACTCTCCATCCTACACCCTTCCTCCTGCATGTCTATACATGCATCTACTAATTGAGTTGGTTCCAACCCATTCCAGGGTCTTCCCTTACCTCTATCATTTTTTTTTTTTGCTCAACCTCCCTTTTTTGTATATTGCCTTTTCCTTTACCAGCTATTCTTCATCTGTATTGGGAATTTCACTAACTACCCTGTTATCTCTTCATACTTTATAACCATCTTTGTTACAAATTGATGTACTTGGTCCCTATTTTAAGTCTTATAAAGCTTACTTTATTCTGGATACTTACATATTTGGGTTAACGCCTATGTGGTGGTGACGTGTAAGTTCAACTCAGGTTGTTGCCTGCTGTTGTTGATTTTCTGTTCAAAGAACTCTCTTTGGTATTTCTTGTAAGATTGATATTGTTGTTTGTTTGTTTGTTTTAATTTCTTTAACATCTTTTATTCTGGAAATGTCCTAATTTTTCCATTGTATTTGAGGGACAATTTTGCATAATAGATGATTCTTAGTTGCCAATGTTTTTTTCTTTCAGAGTTTTGTATATATGGTTTCATTTCTTTCTGGCCTGCCTGGTTTCTGTTGAGAAATCAGCATTTATATAGGTCCTTTTTGAAGGAAATATTTCATTATTTAAAGTTGCTTTCAGAATTAGCTCCTTGTCTTTGGTTTTGCACAGTTTGATATGTCTTGGTGAGCTTCTTTTGGGGTCCATCCTGTTTGGGGTTTGTTCAATTTCATAAATGAACAATTTTGTGTCTTTCATGGCATTTGTTTTCTTCTAACAACTCTTCACCAATTTTTCCCTGTTCTTTGCATTCTGTTTTCGTCTTTTGGAATTCCAGTCACGTGTTAAATATTCTAGTTGATGGCGACCACATAATTCTCAGACTGTCTTTAGATTCACCCCCCCCCCCATTGTTTCTAAGTAGATTGTAATGAAAGACTTTTTTAATGTGAAATGAAATGATATGTTTTCTAAGGGACATTGTGGTGTTGGTATGCGTATGCATAACTGGTGATTTTATGTTGGTGTATTCTTAGGCACTCACCGCTTGTCTTCTGGTGGTGTGATAGAGAATGTGTTCATGTAGTACAAATGAGGGTAGGTGTGGAAAATTTTGGTCACTATCAATGATCAGGTAGTACATATGTGGCTAATAGTACTCACCCAGTAGGTTTAGCTACAAGAGGGACAGGTGTGCTTGCTGTGTTCCTGTAAATGGGACAAGAAAGAGAGAGAAAGAGGGAGAGAGAGAGAGAAAAATAGCAATAGCAAAACAAGTAAGTAATAAAGAAAAATAAGCAAAAGAAGGAGGCAAACAGCAATATAAGAAAATAACTTCATAACTAAAAAGGAGAAAGGGAAAATAAAATAAAAGAAGAGAAAATTAGGGCAGGGGAGAAGAAAAATAATGGACAATAAAAAAGAAGAAAAAACTAAGAGAATGAAGGGAAGGGGAAAGAGAAGCAGAAGATAAGAGGGAAAGAAAGGATTTTTTAAAAAGGGGGGAGAGAGAAAAGGAAAGGAAAAACCGGAGACTCCTGGCAGATGGCACTCGGGTAAGCAATCCACACTGGGAGCTCATGGTGATCAGTGACCTCTGGGTCTAGGAGACGAGTGGGGGGATTCTGGTAAGTGAAAAGACCCCCTGACAATCCAGAGTACTTCCTCAAGAAGCGACCTTCCTCCACAACCAGTCTTGTTCTGGAGCCCAAAGGATCTGTGACCTGGTCCCACGAATTCCCCAGCCTGAGCAAGTCTGCTACTTTGGACCCCACTGCAGCTAGCACCTGCCAATTGACCCCCCCTCAGCCTGATCATGCTTGGAGCTAGCCAGCCGCCCTTCTAGTCCCCCACAATTGTGGCTGGACACCCACACAGCCACCCGTGGTCCCAAAGGCATGGCTAGACCCTGTTTGAAGTCCACCTGCAGTAAGTTTAGTCACCTGTGGCTGCAGAGGCTCTCCCCACCATTACCTGACACCTGCCCACCCCTGCAGCAGCACCCCTGCCCACCCCTGCAGCTTCCTTCCCTGCTCCTGCTTAAACAAACAAACAAACAATACTTACACATATGGAAGTGTATCCCATACTCCTGGATCAGAAGACTTACTATAGTAGTCAGTCCTGCCCAAGACATTATGCAAGTTTAATGCTATCTGATACAAATACCAACATACTTCTTCAAAGAATTGGAAAAACTGACTACTAACTTCATATGGAGAAGGAAGAAGGCCAGGATTAGCAGAGAACTCCTCAAAAAAGAAGGGCAAAGTGGGAGGGCTTGTTTTACTGGACTTTAGCACGTATTATACAGCCACAGTGGTCAAAACAGCGGGGTATTGGTATAATGACAGATACTCAGACCAATGGAAAAGAACTGAAAGCCAAGAAATGAAAGGGCTCCAAAAATATAAATTGGGAATTGATGCCATCCCTCTTCAACAAGAAGTTTTGGAAAAAATGGGTATCTACCTGCAGAAAAATGAAGCAAGACCCTTGCCTCACTCCACGTGAAAGAATAAACTCAAGGTAGATCACAGACTTCGAGGTAAAACCCCAAACTATTAGCATCATCGATGAGAGCATTGGGACAAGCCTAAGAACTTTGGTGCAAGGAATACATTAGGCTATTGGAAACAGGGAAGGGCACAAACACAGAGGAAGCACACATTGACAAATGGGAGACACTGAAAGTAAAACACCCATCGAAAGACATTGCCAAGAGAGTAATAAGAGAGCCCAAAGGCTGGGAAGATATCTTTAGCAATGACACATCAGACAAAGGCCTTATTACTAAAATCTACAATACTCTGCTAGTCTACAATAAGAAAAAAACAAAACAAAACAAAGAACATATTAAGGAAATGGGTAAAAGATCTGAACAGAAGTTTCATAGGGCAGAAATCCAAATGGC
This sequence comes from Tenrec ecaudatus, assembly GCF_050624435.1. Classification (NCBI taxonomy): domain Eukaryota; kingdom Metazoa; phylum Chordata; class Mammalia; order Afrosoricida; family Tenrecidae; genus Tenrec; species Tenrec ecaudatus. The sequence continues at coordinate 144,272,851 of NC_134538.1, read as the reverse complement.
CAGCAAACATATTAGAAAATGTTCCCGATCATTACCCCTAAGGGAAATGCAAATTAAAACAACTATGAGATAGCACCTAACACCCTAAAAGATAGCCCAATTCATAACAACAGAAAACACCAAGTGTTGGAGGGGATGTGGTGAGATAGGAACTCTCATCCATTGCTGGTGGTCCTGTAGGTACGTGCAGCCAATATAGAGATTGATAAAGCAATACCTAAAACAAATGGAAATGGAGTGACCATATGTCCCAGCAATGCCCCTACTGGGTATCTACCCAGAAGAAGTGAGAAACAGGCCGGGACCATACATCTGTGTTCCAATGTTCATCAAAGCACAGTTCACAATGGCAAAAGATTGGAAACAGGCTAAATTTCCATCAACCGGTGAATGGATTTAAAAGCTCTGGTACATACATACAATGGAGTATGATGCATCCCTAAAAAAAGAAGTTATGAATGCTTGAAGCACATCGACGCATGGCAATAATTGGCAAAAATTATGCTAAGCGAATTAAGTCAAGCACAAAAGATAAAGTACAACATGGGTCCACTGAAGTAAGCTTAGAAAGCACAGGGGCATAGGGGAAAAGCCACTGAGTGCGTAAATTCCTGGGGTGAGGTTCAGGCACTCTGGAAGGGGTTGGACCCAAGTTAGGGATGCATATAGCAGCCAACCAAAATGGAGGGGAAAAGGCACAGGGGCAAAGGACATGGATGATGGGAAACAGGGCTCTAAGCCACCCATGGGGAGGGTGTTGTTCATGTCTCCATAGGAAAGTGAGAAAGGGACCAGACCTCAATCTGGGGTGCCAAGCCTAGAAGGCAATATATCTACATGAAGGAGTGGACCATCAGAAAGGTCTGTGGGGCCTTCACTAGTCCTAGCTATGTCGTTGACCCCCTTCCCAGGAGAATTCAGGATAAGGGACAGCACTGGAGATACAGCCCAGGGAGAGTGGCAGGTCTACCCAGACCTCAAGGGAGCAAACTAAGAGGGAGAGGGAGAGGGAGAAGGAGAGGGAGAGGGAGAGGGAGAGAGAGAGAGAGAGAGAGAGAGAGAGAGAGAGAGAGAGAGAGAGAGAGAGAGAGAGAAAGAAAGAGAGAGAGAGAAAATGAACCACACTTGATCCCCCAAGCCTTGATGATGACACTCCTACTCAGAGCAGCCAATGCACAGAGAGAACTGTGGGACTGGTCCCACCAAAGACATGATGCCGCCTCACTGACCCACAGGGCTATAGGGGACAGAACTGGGGACACAATGTGGGAAGTGTGCCTGGCCTGACTCTGCTGGAGTGAAACAGGAAGCGAGCGCAACAGAGCAGCAAGGGGAGCAAAGCAATGAAGTATCCTAGAATCCTGAAAATCAACCTCGGGATCGGGCAGGGAGTGGCACTTCACCAGACCCGATTGGAAAGCATTCAGAAGGGTCAGCAGACAGACCAGGAACTATTTATAGGCCTTTCCTCCCTCTTTTTTCTTTTTCTCGTGTCTACCCACATAGGATAGGCAGAATAACCAATCCCAAGGAGAATACAACAGGGCTGACATGGGACGTGGGAGAGGAGGAGATGGGATAAAGGGTGGGTAAGCCAACAAGCGCAGGGGCAAGGGGATAATAAGAGATCTAAAATTGATGGCAAGGAGGGGGCAGAATGCCTGATGGAGTTTGATCAAGTGAAATGTAGCTGAGAGAAAGTACTGAAAATCAAATGAAGTTCGAACATGATAGTGGGACAGGAGGAAAATAAAAAAGAAATAGAGGAAAGAACTAGGAGGCAAAAGACATTTATAGGGCATAAATATGGGTATGTACATATGTAAATATATTAATATAGAATTATAGAGATATATGTCTATGTGCATATATTACATGTTAAGTATAAAGGCAGTGAAAGCACTTTGTTTCCATATCCTGGCATTCTGTGATGCTCACTTTCCCGACATGATCACTGAAGTCAAAATGGGTGCATAAGCAAATTTGGTGAAGAAAGCTGATGGTGCCCTGCTATTAAAAGAGATAGCATCTGGGATCTTAAAGACTTGAAGTTAAACAAGTGCCATCTAGCAGAGAAGCAACAAGCCCACATGGAAGAAGCCCATGTGATCATGAGGCGTCGACAGGATAAGGTATCAGGTATCAGAAGACCCCAAACAAATACATGTATCAATGCAAAAATGGGGTCAGAGCAGAGACCCAAAGCACATCTATAGACAATTGAGGAGCCCCTCACAGAAGGGTCACGAGGAAAGAATAAGGCAGCCAGGGTGCGGCACAGCACTGATGGAACACACAACATCCCTCTAGTTCTTTAATGCTCTCCCCCAATCATGACCCACAATTCAGGCTAGACATATCAGGGGTGCAGGAGGGTGGGAGGGTTTGGGAGGGAGGGAAAAAAGAGGAGCTGATGCCAACAGCTCAAGCAGAAAGAAATTTGTTTTTAAAGTGATGATGGCAAAATACATACAAATGTGATGATACAATGGATGTATGGATTGTTATAAGAGTTAAAGGATCCCCCAGTAAAATTATTTATTAATTTAAAATAAATTTTAAAAAGGAAAGGAGAAAACAGGGATAAGGGTCAATTCCAGAGAGGAGAAAACTACGTAAACAGGGTGTCTAGTATGGGTCAGCACCCTGTGACAGGTTGAGAAGCTCACAGGAGCTTTTCTCATCACCAGGCACCAGAGATGCTAGTGACAGGCCACTGTCCCAATGGAACGCTGCTTGCAAAAAGCCAGCATGGCTGTACCGTTTCAGGCCAGTAGACAATTCACTGGGCTATCTCCTCTCTGGCCTGACTTTTCTCTTCAGTTATGATGTTGTTTCTCTTCGGTACAAGGGATTGACGGCTCCAGTGAGCAATACTAGAAGACCCCTGTGTTGTTTCCAAACCTCCGAATTGTCTTTGATTTCTCCTATCTGTGAATCTTTCAGTCAGAATGTAAGAACTCTGTGAACCGAAGAAAATTAGTGTCTTGTGTTCTTTTAGATCAGTGGTTCTCAACCTTCCTAATGCCATGACCCTTTAATATAGTTCCTCATGTTGTGGGGATCCCCAACCATAAAATTATTTTCATTGCTACTTTATTACTGTAATTTTGCTACTCTTATGAATCAGGCGACCCCTGGGAAAGGGTTATTCAGCTCTCGAAGGGGTTGCAACCCAGAGGTGGAGAATCATGTTGCAGGGATGGGGCAAGGTGCCCCACAGATGCACAAACAGCACATGACTCAAAATCAGGCCATTGCTTAAAGTTAAGACATTTTTTCACTTTTTAAATACACCAGGTATGTCTCATGTTCTATTTTAAACAGTGAAATATGACTTTTAAGTGTGATATGTACCCCCCAATAGTTACTTATTTTCTGAAGGTGTGTAACAGGTAATTTTCCATAGAGCAGACACATAGTTTTTCAAAAGGAGCAAATCAAAATGCATTCACCTTCAAAGTTGGTTGCCTCAATTTTAGCAGTCATTTGTGTTTTCTGAGCCAGAATTGTTTCAAAGTCTCACAAGGTTTCCATTGTTTGTTGTCCTACAAAGTGAATCAGCCTGACTGTAGCCACTGCAGAGCTTTCTATGGGTCACTTTTTGTTGCTTTCCTCTTTTTTTTCACTTTTTCTTTTTGAAAATTATTTACATGAGTGAGCTAAGAGGGAACAACTATTATGTGACCAATTTATTTTAGTCAGGAGAAACTGTGTCTCCTGGAAGAGCTGGCCGGATGTTTTTGTAAGCTCTGAACGCAACAACTAAATTTAGATCCTATCCCCTGCTTTCCTAGCATTTCCAGAGTGGAACACTGTGTTTTTGATCGCTACTTTTGGAGTCCCATTAAAATTCTCAAAGGTCAAGGGAACAGAGATTGGAGAAAGGCACAATCATTTCCAGTACACACAAGGAGTTAGAGTCAGTTAAGATGGCCCTTCCAGCCACAGTTACTTGTGTGATATGATATAATTCTGGGCTTTATACTCCTGTGGTTATGGGCATATTTAGAGGGCATTCTCTACTAATTAGCAGGAATAGTAATGCATTAAGTAAGACCTGATCTTGTTGTTAGGTGCTATTGAGTTGTTTCTGTCTCATAGCAACTTAACACTGCCTGGTCCTGCCCCATCCTCATGCTGGTTCCTATGGTTGAGCCCATTGTTGCAGGTACTGGGTCTTCCTCGTTTTTGCTGCCTCTCTACTTTAACAAGCATGATGTCATTTTGTAGGGACCAGTCTGTCCTGACAACATGTTTAACGTATCAGAGACAAAGCAGCACCATCCTTGATTCCAAGGACATTCTAGCCTTACTTCTTACAAGACAGTACACGGATTCTTCTTCAGCATTACTTATTCAAGGTGCAACTTTCACAGGTTTCTGAGCCAGGCAGGTCCCTATGTGTCTGCCTTGACTAGATGACAGTGCGTTTGGCTTTGGCTTCTACATACATAATTATATTTATTCTACTTAGTGTTCACAGTATTATTTGTCGAGAATTTCATTACATCATTTCTCAACAATGGGGTATCTGAGACAGAGTTGTTTTCCTCTTAAATTAAAATCCCTGTCCCTCCAGCGTTAAGCATTTTGGGGAAATAGACCTCCTTTATTAGATTTGTAGATACCAGAGTATTTTTCATTATTAATCTTTTTTCCTGCAATGTTTTTCCCATTCTTTTGTACATAGCATGCTGATACACACCTATTTAATTATTTTGTTGTGAAGTAAGAAGCATAGTAGAAAAGAGGATCATCTTCTTGTGTATATCTTAAGTTATGGATATTTTCAGTTTTGTAACAAAACATAAACACCCCCCTGCCATCGAGTCCATGCTGACTCATTGCGACCTTATAGGACAGGGTAGAACTCTCCTGTGAGTTTCAGAGACTGTAAGCTTTTACTGGAGTACAAAGCCCCATCTTTCTCCCATGGTGTGGTTGGTGGTTTAGAATTGACCTTGCAGTTAGCAGTATGACGCATAACCAGTACACCACCTTGGCTTCTGGTTTTATAGGTATTGGTTAAAGAAAATAGCTTTATGTATGCCATTGGCCATGTCTGGAATATGTGCATGTTTAAGTATTTAATAGTTTTATGGAACAAAAGAGTCCTTAATTTAAAATAACTTCTAAAATCAATATTCCATTATATATAGTCAATTTGATTTTCTATAATCAACAAACATTTCAAATCCAACAAGGGGTACCCTCCCCTCACCAAACCAGAATGTTTTCAAAGGTTTGTATTTAATTAAAAAAAAAAAACAACCTTATCACCTTCAAAGTACTCTCCATTACACTTAATAATACATTTTCCAAATCTGCAATTCCATTCTTGGAAGCATTTTTCAAACTCCTCTGTTTGGATGGCTGAGAGCACCTCCCTTGGTTTTCTTTACCTCTTCTATGTCGTCAAATCGCTGTCCTTTCATGTTCATTTGTGAAAACAAAAAGAAGTTGCATGGAGTGAGGTCAGGTTAGTAGGGTGTATGGGGCAGGAGTGGCATGCTGTTGTTTTGCTCAAAACTGGTGCACTGTGATGGTTGCGTGCATAGGTGCACTGTCATGGTGGCAAAACCAGTCCCCTGTCTGCCACAAATCAGTCCTTTCTGTGACACAATCCTTTCACAACCTTTAAATAAAAAGCTTGGTTAACAGTCTTACCTGCTGGAATGAACTCTAAATCTACTCTCCCCCTCACATGAAAACAAAACAAACAAATAACAAATGAACACCTCCTTGATCTTTGATTTCATTTGACAAGCTGTTTTGGAGGCAAGGTGTCCTGCACTGGGCTGATCGATGTTTGCTTTGGGGGTTGTAAGAACAGAACCATGTCTCATCGCCAGTAGTGACCTTGGGAAAATAGTCTGGTCTCTTTGGAGCTGTTCTTTCGCAGTATGGCAAGCTTTCACTGGACTCTCTTTTCCCAGTCAGTCAGAACTTAAGGCATACATTTTGCAGTGACCCTTCCCATTCTCAAATTTTCCTTTACAGTCTGTGAATCAAGCTCTAAGAGAGTCCAGATAACTTCCAGATCTCTCCAGTGGTCTGTCATTGGTCTTCTAGTTCAACTGCACACATTTTCTCAACATTTTATTCTGTTCAGAAAGTTGATGCATGTCCAGCATAAGGTTTGTCATCAATCGACATTTCACCTTTTTTGAAAGAGAAAACCACTTGTACAGTTGAAATTTTCACATAGCGCTATCCTTATAAGCTGTGTTCAACATCACAACAGATTCTGTGGCACTTTTCCCGAGTAAGAAACAAAATTTCACAACTGTGTGCTGCTATCTTAAATCAGCCATCACAAAATACAAGGTTCAAGCAAAACTGATTTTATCGAGAAAAAAAAAATCACTGTGACCTGAGAGAACCTTCCAGGGTGACGCCACTGGGTGCACTAACTCCAAGTGAGTTGGTTGATGCTCGCCTCACAGGACAAATGCTGACTATGAAAACTCCCCTCTGTCCAGCAGAACTTTTTCCCTTTGCTTCTTTTTCTGGGAACCCCCTCGCATACTCTAGGGCTTATAATATTTTTTAACTTTGTGAGTCAAAATCTGTGCTCATTATATTATTTAATTCTGGAAGTACAGTACATTTATTTTCTTATGAGGATTCTAAATATTTAGAGCAATTCTACTTGGCATGTAGAATCATTGGAAGCTGCATTAAAGAAACTATATGGCACCACTGAGGGATAATGAAATAAAAACATCCATAACTGGGCAAGGTACAGGATGGCATTTCCTCTGGAATTTGGCTCATAACAAACACTGATTTCTATACCCTAAAAGTCCCCTTCAATATATTCTTTTATCTGCAAGAGAACTATTCTGTGTTCTTAAATACATTCTTTTCATAACTTACTGGATTTGAATTAAGTTCTGTGAAAGCAAGTCAATGGGAATAAATGTATATTATGGTTCATAACAAACCACTTTCTCAGCAAGTACTAGTATTTCCACTTTAGAGGTGAGTGTGCAAGGTGGCCTCCATGATGGCCTCTCTTGATCCCCACCTCCCCTGTGACTTAATTGAAAAGTGTTATCATCAGACTCATGAAGCCCAGAAAGCAGTAATCTTACTCCTAGATATGTCATACAGGAAATATTGTATATACTCACCAGTTATTGCACTTTTTGGAGATAATAGAAAATGAGAACAACCCAAATATTGATACTAAGAAAAAACAACAACCAAACAACAACAACAACAAAAAAACAACAACAAATGCACCGACAGTTTCACTCGTCCTGACCACAGAGGACAGAGTCAAACTGATCCTTACAGGTGTCTGAAACTGAACATCTTCACTGGAGCACGGAACCTCACTGTCACTGGAAGAGCTGTTGCATTTATGGGTTTGAATCAGCAGTCCTAAGTTCAGCAGCATGATGCATGGCCCACTGCACCCCCGGGGATTACCCCACCTCTGGATCTAATGTATTATCGTTGTGTGATGGTAGCCATACTGTGGAATATGAGGAGATATCTGCACTGACTTTTATTTACCACCCAATTCTAAGCATCTAATATGCCACTGGAAGGAATAAAATATGAAAATGTCACTGTCCCTGACTTTATGGAGCTGACATCTTATTAGCGGCTTCACTCCTAATAAATATTCTTGGTTATGTGGTGGGAAGTGACGGAGGTTATCAACTCAGATACAGGAGAAATAATGGTTGTCCTATTTGGGGAACCGATGTGGTAGTTAGGGAATTCTTTTCTCCTAAAGGTTAAAAAGCATTGATCAGAACCAAAGAATCTATTTTTTATGGAGAGACTTTTATGTTCCATATTGGATATTTTCACAACTCTCCACATAATTCATCCCCACAACACTATAGTGCAAAGGGGAAAAAAACACATGAAGCTCACAGAGAAGAGGCAATTGTTAATTATAGAGCCACGATTGGACCTTCAGGCCTCTGACCATTAATGATGTCCCAAGATGGTCCTGAACTTCATATCATGTCCCAGCAGAAAAGTAGACCACAGGCCTTGCAGCCAAGTAAATGGACGGAAGATTTGTGTTATGCAAAAGGAAAGAGGAAAGCTTGGTTTAACACCCCCTTTTCTAGTGTAACTTTACTTGTGAGTTGTTCTTTTCAGGCCTATCAAGTTTCTTCCTTGGTCATCTACTAAATTAACTATCCCAAGGAATGCTGGTCTTGCAAACAGTGGGTTGGGCATACCTATAGGACAGGCTAACAATCCACCAAGAAAGCATACATTATTGTTCCCTTCATTTGTTTAAGAAAGGCTCTGTCTTAGAGGCGACTGAAATGACTCTCACCTCAAAAGTGTCGTTAGAATTCCCAAATATCCTTAATTACAATTCATTCTCATTTTTCGGATGACGCTATCATAATTTATGAGTTAGTAGGAAATTAAGAAACTAAACGTCCATTAGGTTGAGTGAAAATAAGTAGCTGTGTCTTATTTGTGCTTTCTTCTTACCATAGAAAAAACCACCGTCATTCCTTTAGAGCAGTTAATTTATTATTTTCAAGCTGGTGGGTACACTTTTGGAACACAAAATTAATGGGATCTTGGCTTCTTTTTCTGAATTGCCCAAAGTCAATAATGGTTCTTCCCATCTGTCATCTTCATTTCCAGGGTGTCTCTTGGGTGCCTTAAAACAAAAATGCACAGTTAACCCAAATATTCACTTAGTCAACCGTGAAAAATCTAAACAATGAAATCTTTATTTTAAAAACAACTTACAAAAGGTTGGATGTTACTCAGTCCTGAAAATCAGTTCTTTCAGTGTGTTCATAACAAATGTATACACTTATTTAACAAGAATGCTTAATGACTTGTGTCCTAAATTACCAACCAAAGTCAGCTTCATGGGTTCAATGACTGGTTATAAAATGATCTATAAGCATATATTTTCTACTGAAATAATTACAAATGAAAATAATAAGATTATGATAATAGTTAAAATTGCATTGATTTCCATCATATCTGGGGGGAAACGAAATAAGCTTGATCTAGAATTTTTAAACTTAAAAATTGAAAATGAATTCTTATCTCTCATATATTTTTATATGATGAAAGGGTAGTGAGAAAATGGTGTAATTAATTTCAGCATTTTCTGTTGTTTCATGATAGAATCGAGCACAGATTAGCTTGTAGGATAACCCAAATCATGATTTTAAAAAATCCAATCATGAAGAAAACATAGTATACACACAAGACCCAGGAATGAGCTAATGACAGAATTGGGACAAATGAACAGTGAAGTTAGAAAGCTTGAGTAAAGAGATAGTTGGATGATAGAAATGGATCCAGAATAATGGTTTAGCGGAATCCCTGGATGGTGCAAAAGGTTAGTGTGTCGGGCTGCTAGCCCAAACGTTGGTGGTTTGAGTCCACCCTGAGGTTCCTTGAAAGAAAAGTCTTGTTATCTACATCTAAAAAAGCAGCCATCGAGAAATTGGGCCTCTTACTCAAGTACTCCCTCAATGCAAGAATACTTTGTTCTATTAAACTGGCACTCCATAATGCTTATTTTCCTGACATAATCACTGAAGACAAATGGGTGCATAAGAAAATGTGGTAAAGAAAGCTGATGGTGCCAGGCCATCAAGAGATATAGCGTCTGGGGGCTTAAAGGCTTGAAGATAAACAAGCAGCCATCTAGCTCAGAAGCAACAAAGCCCACATGGAAGAAGCACACCAGCCTGTGTGATCATGAGGTGTCGAAGGGATGAGGTATCCGGCATCAAAGAATGAAAAATCATATCATTGTGAATGAGGGGGAGTGTAGAGTGGAGACCCCAAACCCAGCTTTGGCAACTGGACATCCCCTTATGGAAGGGTCCCAGGGAGGAGACGAGCCAGTCAGGGTGCAGTGTAGCAATGATGAAACATACAATTTCCTTCTAGTTCCTACATGTTCTCCCCACCCACCCCCTAACCACCCACTATCATGATCCCAATTCTACCTTACAAACCTGGCTAGACCAGAGGATGTACACTGGTGCAGATAGGAACTGGAAACACAGGGAATCCCGGACAGATGATCCCTTCAGGACCAGTGCTGTGAGTGATGATACCAGGAGAGTCGAGGGAGCGTGGGGTAGAAAGGGAGAACCGATTACAGGGATCTATATATAACCTCCTCCCTGGGGGATGGACAACAGAAAAGTGGGTGAAGGGAGACATCGGAGAGGGAAAGATATGACAAAATAATAATTTATAAATCATCAAGGGCTTAGGAGCGAGGGGGGAGTGGGGAGGGAGGGGGGCTTAAATGGAGAGCAAATGTTTTGAAAATGATGAGGGCAATGAATGTACAGATGTGCTTTACACAATTGATGTATGTATGGATTATGATAAGAGTTGTATGAGCCCCTAATAAAATGATTTTAAAAACCAGCCATCGAAAACCCTGTGGAGCACAGTCCTAATCGGACACACAAGGGATTGCCTCGAATAAGAATCCACTCACTGACAAATGGTCTTTAGTTTAATGGTTTAGATTGAAGACCAACCATATTGAAGCAGCTGCATATTTATCCTGGTTTCGACTGAAGAGAGAGGGACAGCTTACTGGTATTGTATGGAACCAGACAGATCCACACTGCCCACAGTCCTTATTCATAAGTGCTATAGTTCTTTCTTGGTGGGGTGACAGCATCTTCTGCTGATTTCCCTTACTAATGCCTGTCACTTTTAGGGTAGAGTTATCAGTCACATCCCTTGAGTGGTTTATATGTGTGTGTGTGTGTGTGTTTGTATAATTTGCATAACTCTCAAAGCTAAAGGGTAAAAAGCAATTTCACATCCTGGCTTGGAAAAAAGGGCAAATGATATGGGAAGGGATGAGTTGTATTCCTGGAGAATTACAAGTAAACTTTAATGGATAAATTTTGTTCTTTAATATTCAAGGCACTAAAGATTCACAGGGCATAAAGGTAAAGTAGAAAAGTTGATTTAAAGAAATATTGACATCCTAGTTATTTTGGAGGCTGTAATAGAAATTTGATTTCAGATACAATATGGTGTAGGACATAAATGAATCATGAACCGAGGTGAACTGGAAATGGTTGAGTTTATATGAGAATCTAGCATTATTTTTTATATGTAAGATGTTCTTGAATTAGAGATGATGAATGCTCAAACACAGTTATCACCTAGACAGACATATGAATTCTTTAGGTTTGAAAGCATAAAGGAATTCACAGGAACTTGAGCCAGAAATGCAGTTATCACTTGGCATTTTGCTCCTCAATGTGAGGCACACGTTCCAGAAGGTGTGAAGACCTTCCCAGGGCCACTCAATGAACAACTCCTCGGGTACAGAGCCTCAGTGTGAGGACCGTGACCCAGGTGCTCAGGAATCACTTGATCACTTTAGTATTCAGTAACGCGTTTAATGTGGTTCATTGTGATCACGTCTGTAATTAGCAGATGAAAACTGATTAGTAAGTGGAACGCATTTTTAAAGGAATTCATTATAATTTTGTACATGGTTAAGCATGAAATAGAACTTTGAGGCCCTCAATCAAGGATTTAATTAATAATATGCAAGATTATTTCTTCTTTGAAAAAAAACCTGAATGAAGTTCCTGTCTGTGAACTTGCCTAACTTAATCTTTTCTTAATATCAAGATCAAGTGGTTTATTCGATTTCCATTTCCTCACTTCCCATTTTCTATTCAACCGCTCGAGTCTGGCTTCCTATCTAACACTCTACAGATACTTTCACTACTTTCAGAAGCCATTGCTGATCTTCTAATTACCAAACAACTCTTTCTCGGTCGAATGTTGGACTTCCATGTTACATTTGACTCCAGGATTATTTTTTCCTTCAAATTTTGCACTGTCTGCATATCCTGATATTACCAATGTTTATGTGTCAGATGATATAGAGAGATATTTAAATAGACAGATATTTAAATAGACAGATATTTAAATAGACAGATATTTAAATTTTGATCTCAGTGTGAGCTCTAATGTTTGTTCCTTCTAGTTCTCCATGTTCAGTTCTTTTTGGATTATCTTCCGCTGTCTGCTGAAAATCTGAAGACAGTCCTTACAACGCTGTTCCTGTTCATTTCATTTGTATCTACTCTCTTCGCTAGCTCATTTGTTCTCAGGTTTAAAATGTCCACCATTAGGTCAACTACTCCCAAATATAAAGCTATAGATTGACTGTATCTCCTGGGGCTTAGCATTCTTTCTAATAACTTCCAGGAGAACTCTGTCTAGACATCACAAGCACCTACTACTCCTCATGGCTCACATCGTCGTGTGTTTTCAAAATGTGCTATTTAGAAATTCTGTTTAGAATAGAGAAACAGATTTGGAATTGGTAATACTGGAAATGGAAAATGGAAAGATCCCATTAAAGCAGGTCAGTGATATTTATCTGCTTCATCAAAAGAATAACAAAATGTACAAAGTGCTTTGCTAAAAATAAATCATAAATGTCCTGTGAAAATGAGAAATGATAAAAGCCAGCGATTGTTCATGCTTCAGAACATATGATTTGCAAATGAGTTAAACCGGTCATAGAGAATGAAGTCAGTTGAACCTTTGAACAGAATAAGAAACTCTGGTCATAAAAGTCAATTGGCTTGAGCTAGGAAATACAGAGATCATCATGTGGACTTGTCAAGTTCAGGTGTCTCTCCTTTCTCACTGCATTACTGGGTCAGGTAACACATAAGAATGTGATCATAAAGAGCAGAGGTTTCAAAATTGTATGTCTTTCACCCTCTTAAAAATTATGGAGGTGTTCAGGATTTGTGTTCAATGTTTTGCTTAAATGCCTCTTGATGTTCATATTAGAAATAAAAACTTGTAGGGTTCTAGAAGTCTTTTAAATTTATTTAATAATAAAAATAATAACAACAACTAAACTACTAGTATCTTCTAACACAGCCTAACATTCAGGGACTCTATGTTTTCCAAGACAAAATGAATGAGAAGAGTGGAACTGGCTTTTACTTTTCTGAAAATCTCTTTAATTCCTGTTTTAATAGAAGACAGTTGGATCCTTCAATCATTTCTACATTCAATTTGTTGCCGTGTCATACGCCAGGCAGCCTTTAGAAAATTAAACTGTGTGCTCATGAAAGGCAGGTGAAAAGGCAAAGATGTTCTTAGGATTGAAAGGAAAATAATGCGGAGACTTGAACCCTTGGAAATGTTTAGGGGATCAGCAGAGGACCTTTTGAAGATAACCGATGTACTGGAAACATTAATCTATAATAATTGGGTAGTGGCCTTCTTGGACAGTTGTTTTGATATTTAATTTAATTATTAAGATTTAATTGATCTATTTGGAATGTCTTTTTCTCATGGTAAACTCATTGCTATCGCGTCTACTCTGTCTCTTGGTGACTCTCCAGGACTGAGTAGAATTAAACATGTGAGTTCCTGAGATTGTAATACTTTATGAGAGTAGATTTCCTCATCTCTCTTCTGCACAGGGGCTGGGCTGGTGGTTTCAAACTGCTGACCTTGTGGTTAGCAGCGCAGCGCAAAGCCCACTACAACAGCAATGCTCCCTTTTTCATGATCATATGGGGATAATAATGATCACAGCATTGATTTTCGTAAGAGCACAGAGTCTAAAATAAAACAGAAGGGCTTTGCCCCTTATTGTCAGGTGACACTGGGAAACAATGCATTTCAGCAGAAAAGTGCGGACAACAGTGATTGTCAAGAAATTACACGTATTAATACTTTCAAAGTGCTTAAACATGTAACACTAGCTGTCATGTTTAAAAATAAACTAGTCAAAACAAACATTGTATTTTAAGAACTCAGGCTAAGAAAAAGCATATCTATTCATATAGAAGAACAAACTCTTAAGAACAAACTGTACAGTGTTAAACGGTTTCCAGGTGAGAGAGAGAGAGAGAGAGAGAGAGAGAGAGAGAGAGAGAGAGAGAGAGAGAGAGAGAGAGAGAGAACCCATGGTATTTTCCATTGCTTCGCATGCATATAAAAGTTGGACACTGGAAAAGGAAGACCAAAAAAGCAATAGATGCCCTTGAATTGTGGCGCTGGGGAGGAATGTGGAAAGTACCACCGACTGCTCAAAGGACAAAGCTGTCTCTCCTGGAAGGAGTATGGCCAGAGTGCTCTTTAGAGGCAAGAATGGCCAGACACTGTCTCACATACTTTGGACCTGTTTTCAGGAGACACTTCATGCTTTGTAAAGTGGAGGAGGGGGGGGCAATGAAAAAGAGGAAGGCCCTCCAAGGGTTGGATCGACACAGTGGCAGCAACAATGGCACTGGAACTTTGAAAGTGTGCTGCCTCAAATCAGTCAATGGCAGAGGATTTGGTCGATATTGTGAAGATAATTTCTTGACTTGCTAAAGAGTGACTATGCTCTTTCATTTTAACAATGTCTCGGTCGGGACCAGCCTATAGTAGATGTTCAGTAAGCTGGTACACTCTTTTGAAATACTTAGGGACTCTTCCAAAAGAGGCATAAATGGTGCATAATATAATGCTATGTCATGGCGGAGGACCTCTGGTGAGTGCTGTGCTATTCTGGCATGAGAACCTTCTTCCCTGCAAGTCAACGTGCTGGAGACTGAGATGGGACATAGTCAAATAAATCTCCTAAAACTTTAGGGATTGAGTTTTATTTATTTAATCTCTCAGCAAGAGTCTCCTGCAGTTATTCACCTGATACATACAAATCAGAAACCCAGCTCACGAAATGTGTTTCCACCACTTGTGCACCTTTCCCTCCACATTGTATGATTTTAGGGGAATTTTGGATCATTGCAGTTGGGGCATAAATTTTAAACGAATGACTGCCAATTTTAAAAGTCTCTTGAGCTGTATATTTCTTGGACTACAACAGAAATTGGCTGAATATAAGCAAATCTGTAAGTGGGAAACTTTTTATTTAGAATCTACTAAAAGGAAAAATAGTGATAGAATCAGCCCAAATACATTACCCGCAGAGATCGAACTAAGGCAGCATTAACTTATACAGTGCATTCCTTCCAGGATTTTGGACCTCTCAGTCAGTATGAATGATAAGCTATTACATTAGTTTCCTGCATGAGTATTTATTAAGGTAAAAATAATTGCAGTTAAACTTTAGGGAAGCAATTAGAAATACAACACCAAGGCGACTTGAAAAGCATTGTTACTAGGATTGCAGTCTGCACACTTTTATCAGGCCCTCTCCAAAACTGTTTAAACAGGTTGCTGTTATCAATGGATGGATCGATGCAGATATGCGATAAGTAACACACGTGTCTTAGTCTCCTTATCCCCAAACCCCAACCCCTTGACTTCAAGAACATTCCAGCTCATAGTGGCCTTGTTGTTGATGTGAGGTGCCACCACCGAGTCATTTCGGACTCATAGTGACCCTCTGGACAACCGAACCAACGCCACTCTGCTCCACACACACCATCCTCACCATTGTTCTTACATTTAGCCCCCTGCTGCAGCCAACGTGTCAGTCTATCTAGTGGAAGGATTTCCTCTTCTTTTTTGTCGCTCTGCTTTACCAAGCACGGTGTCTTTTCCAGAAACTGCTAGCTCCTGACATGTCCAAAGTACCTAAGTCTCGTCATCCTAATAGAGTGGCATTTCAAAGCAACACCACCACCACCACCAACAACAACAAAAACCCCAAACAGACTGCTATCAAGTCAACTCTGACTCATGACAATCCTACAGGACATGATAGGTGGGCTTCCAAACCGGTAACTCTATGGGAGCAGAAAACCCTGTCTTTCTCCTGCAGAGTGGTTACTAAATTCTGATCTTGTTCGTAATTCTGTCACCTAGGCTCCTTTGACAGCTGTCTTACAGTGGCTTTTAAGAAAAAAAAATCCAAACAAACAGTGGCTTCAAAGGAATCTGCTAGGCTGGTAAAATCCAAGGCAGAAAGATCCTCTCAGAATCTTAAGTTTCCACCTAATTCATGATAAACATTTTAAAGGGGAAGGTTATGACCACAGCTTTTAGAACTTCAAAATTATAGTCTTTCTTTTTTTACCATTGTTTTATTAGAGTCTCATACAATTCTTATCACAATCCATGTATACATCAATTGTGTAAAGCACATCTGTACATTCAATGTCCTCATCATTTTCAAAACATTTGCTCTCCACTAAAGTCCTTGGCATCAGGTTCTCATTTTTCCCCCTCCCTCCCCGCTCCCTTTCCCTCATGAGCCCTTGACAATTTATAAATTATTATTTTGTCATATCTTGTCCTGTCCAACGTCTCCCTTCACCCCCTTTTCTGTTGTCCGTCCCCCGGGGAGGGGGTCACATGGAGATCCTTGTAGTCGGTTCCCTGTAGGTTTTCTAAAGGACACAGGTGGTCATGGGTATGTATGATGAGCACATTTTGAGAAAATGAAACATTGCAGTGGTGAGAAAAGCCAAAGAAAGTTCTACGGAGGAATTCCCCCATCCTGCCAATGCACTGGTGCACTCTGGAGGATAACAAGAGCTGTCTTCTGAGAACGTCTATTGGAAACCTTTCCACATCCACCCTGTGCCCAAGTCTTGCCCTCCACACTTCTTTTTGAACTCAAGGATCATTTAAGGTACCATGATTTTATTCCCTTAAAGAAGTCAAAACTGCCTGTCGGCTGTGTAAATCACAGACGGGGGTACTTTTCAGGAAAGGGCTAAAGAGATGGAAATTCACCTTCAGAAGTATACAGACATAGATGGGGATGTGTGAAGAATCAATAGCTTCACATATTTTTGTTTAATAAAGTTTGCTACAATTTTGTAATTTACCTTTGTATAAATTAATAGACATGTTTATGGTAAGCCAGAACATTCAGATACATTTGAAGGCAGTATAAAGGAGTGAGGCCATGAGTCTATAATAAGTTAAGGTAGAGGCCATGGATCAATTTTATGATTACTCATCTTAAAATAAATTATTAGCTAACTTAAGGTTCTATATGGGGAAAATAATTTTTTCAAGTACATGTGAAATATGTTATCATTTTAAGAAAGGTTCAGCAGCAGAATAAGATATTAGAGAAATTATGAAACTTCAAAACCAGGGGAAAAAAGCCAATAGGTAGCTCTAGCTCCTCTGCTGACCATTATGTATCTGATCAAGTCTGATGAGGTGCCAAGCCCTGTCCCGCAAGTCAGAAGTCTATTTTCAGGATTCCTTGGGGACTTGGTTACTTTGCTCCACCTTACTGCCCTGTTGCACATTCTTTGCAGACCAGGCACAATTTCCACGGCTCCTTAGTGTAAAAAGGAACCCTTCTGGGTTGGGCTACTTACTGCCTGACCCAAAAGCTGAGGCTGGCTTCTCCCGTAACAATGTGTGGTATTGGGAATCCCATATAAGGTAGCCATGAATCTTGATGACAGTGACTTTGGTTTGGGGGTCAGTGCAAGAAAAGCCGGACAACTTTTAAATGATTTAACAGCTGCGTACGCAGCAAGGGAAGGTGATAGTGATGGAGAATTTATTGCAAGCGGGGATTGGTTTGCGCATTTCAAAGGTGACCATAAATCCTAAATTGGTTCTTCCTTTGTGTTCTGCTGATTTACCATAGTCTCTGAATGCACACTTAGAACTCTAGTCCAGACGAGTTTCATATTTACAAGCAATTATTTTGCTGGATAGTCATATCCAGCAAAAATTTTATCCATAAAAATTTTATCAAGAAACTACTTAAGTGTGGTTTTCAATAGTGAGGAAATGGCGTGGGGGCCACATCTGACTGAATTTGGCTCCACAGAGGGAGGGAAAATCCAACTCCAAATCTGTCCAAGGATGCAGATCAGACATGAGGTGCACATCAGACATGTCTCCACCCTCCATGCTTAAAAAATCATTATTAATTTGGAGTTAATACATTTATCATTCCATAGCTCAATCACATCAAGCAGAATTGTATGATTGCTACCACAGTTCCCAAACATTCTTTATAATTCCTGGACTCCTTGATATTGTCTCTCTTTTACCGCTACCCACCCCTTCCACCACTGGACCATGCCACCTCCTGTCCAAACCCTTATTCTGCCTGCTGTCCTTATAGGCTCATCAATCCCGGGTTTCATAAACTGAAACACAGAAAATCATATGACACAACTTCAATAGAGGGACCATCAGGGACACAACACCTCTTGGGTACAGCCTAATATGAACAAAGAAAAACAAAACAAAAATACAGAGAAAGTTGAACACCAGATCAAACCCAGCATGCCTCAGAGCTGGCATCAACTGACAAAGTCTTCACTGCTCAAGTCAGGTTTATCGCTTTGATCTTCTATACTCATGTCTCCAATGCACTCTGTCTAGTAACCCCTCTCTTCCCATCCCAATTATAGATAAAGGGAATTCCCTGGAGGCTAATTTCCTATGTAGTTCCCCAAAATAAATCTTGGCCCATACTTTTAAAAATCTTATTTGGGAAACAATCATTCCTCCCACTGCATTGTAATTTTTCCGGTGGGTTTGGTGATTTATTGCACCAGCCACATAAGACTCGCAGATACTATTCTTAAGTCGGAGAATTTATTAAGGAAGCTGACAGTTTACTGAATGGTAAGGATATAGTTCTTTTGCTTGCCTCTTCCTAGCCATCTTGGCAGGCGCTTCTCGCTCTAGTCCTTGACCTCATGGTTCCTTAGGGCTGAAGCTAGTGCTCTACAGAGCTCGTGTATCCCTGTAAAGGGACAAAGAGCACCTGTCTATGGAAACTAGCCTCCTACGGGAAGCCATTCCCTTTACTCTTCCCATGGCTTGGAGAGTCCACTAGTCTGTCTCATGGCCTCCGCACAAGTTCTCCGCTGGTTTCCTGGTGCTGTGGTCACTGATGTTGCTGCTACCTCCTCCACATCCGGTGGGAATCTTTTACTGGACCTGCTGGTGGGAATTGGGATGCTGTGGTTGTTGATGTTGATAGTTATGGCATTCTCTCCTTCTGCTTCTGAGATGACTCAAATTTATACCTGGAGGAATGGCCATACTCATCGTAGAGTTCTTTACACCTTTACATAAAAGATTGTGGCTAGAAGAGCCAGGGAAGGTAAGTTTACTTCACACAACTATGGAGATGTAGCTTTTGTAGGCATGTTCAAGATAAATCCCTAAGTTGGGGGTAATATAAATAAACAGAATTTTCAATATTAAATCTCAGTTTCTGGCTACAAGAGGGTTTTGGCTAGAGATTTTTCTAGTTCCTACCCAAAATAATTATGAAATTTGATAAAATGGAAAAAGGAAAGCTGTTCAGATTTGGCTTCGAAGCAGGTAGTTAATTTTTCTTTCTCACATATTTATAAGAAAGGGACATCCGAATGTACAGATGTGCTTTATACAATTGATGTATGTATATGTATGAACTGTGATAAGAGTTGTATGAGCCCCTAATAAATTATTAAAAAAGAAAAAGAAGGGACATCTGAAGTGAAAAGACCCCCAGTCTACATCCAGGATCCAAATCAACTTCAATTATTTTCGTCATGTTCATTTGAGAGACTCAATGTAGAGGGTGTGTTATACTTGGTCAACATGTCGTTCAATTATTCTATAATAAGCAGCTCTTAAATATTTCCCTTATATTTTTGGTCTTGGTAATTTTTCTTTTTAGATTACAGGTCAGCCCATCTGTTTAATGTCCCTCAACTGGACTTTGTCCAATGTTTCCATTTGATTAGACAAAAATTGCATTTTTTTTACAGCTGGGGTATCACCAATATGACATGGCACGTTTTCCATTGAATTGAACTAGGTAACACATAATTCTGATGGCCACTACAGCTCACTGTAGTTTTGATCACTTGATTGAGGTGATTTATCTGCCAAGGCTTTCCTCCGTGAGGGTACATCCTTTCCTGCTGTAATTGTTATTATTTTTACGTGGAAAGATATTTAAAAACTAAGCAAAATCCCCTTTCCCAGCCAGCTTTCACCCGCAACTTCTAGCACCCACTGATATTTTATGCACAAATTAATTATTACTATCATCGTGGCAGCTAACAATTTTCTAACTCTGACAATCACTTTACAATATTCGTTGTCATTATACTGTAAAGAAGAGGGTTCCCCTTTCCATTTATGGTATTTATTCGTGTATTGACTTATATCAGTTTGTACCCATAGATTTCTATTCTACACAGTGTTATGGGTTTATATAATTATGAAATAAAATGTCTTAAGAGAAATAGCTAAAAGTAGGAAATGAAAATAGGAACTAAAATAAAATGCCTTGTGTATTCATAAGGTCACCTGACAGAGTGACTACTCCTTCAGTGACATACTGTCTTGAGTCGGTTGCTGTGACTTTACTTAGAACAGAATGAAACACCGCCTCCTCCGGTGTCAGCACCACCTTTGTGGTTATGTTTGAGCCCATTGTTGCAGCCACTGTGTCAATCAATCTTGTCTCCTGTCTTCCTCATTCTTGCTGTCCCTCAACTGAAATGGTGGTATTTTCCAAAGGCTGGTCTCTTCTGATAAGCGTCCGTGTGAGATGAAGTCTTGCCATCCTCATTTCTAAGGAGAGTTCTGTCTATACTTCTTCTAAGGCCGGTTTGCTTGTTCTTCTGGAAACGTATAGTACTTCCTATATTCTTGCTAACACCATAATTCAAATGTATCAAATTTCTTGCAGTATTCCTTAGTCATTGTACAGACACGTTAAATGTTCTGCAAAGAGTAGAAACCCGAAGAACCTTAATATTTTGGAAGTTGGAGATTTGCATGTATTTTACTCATTTTTGCTTTGAGAATCATTGCAGCAAACAGTGAAATTAAGAGAAGATCCTAACATATTTCACTGATGCTTTTAATGAGTGCATGCTTAGAAATTGGAAAGTGGATTAAGTACTGTGTAAATCTTCTAAGGTCTCTTATACTTCATTTTACTTTTTATTACTATGACTCTGAAGCGAATCCTACCATAGCATTTATAAAAGAACCGTCAACAGCATAAAAAAGTAAACTATACCTGGAAGCATCATCCCCAATCCAAGTGATTAAGTAGAAATATCAAACATGGGAACTAATTCAAAATGTGGCAAATAATGAGATCCTAATCCAGGACAGATAATATAAGTATAGAACTCTAAATAAGATTTACATAAAAATCTTCTCATATTTCCAACATTTTATTATTGGAGAAATTATTCAATATAGGTGCAGTCCACATGCAGCTATTTAAATTTAATGATGTTTAAATAAAACATTTCCTCATTTTCTTCTGCCATATTTCAAATACTCAATAATCAGATGTATTGGACCAAGCAGATCTATGTAGATCTAGATAGAGCTGGAAAATTCCTATTATTGCATAGAGTTCTATTCTACTCTGTTCTGCTGCCAATAAAAGTCACTAGAAGATATCAGAATTGGAGGAAGGTTTATTAACAACCTGCAATATGCAGATGGACACAGCCTTGCTTGCTGAAATTGAGGGAGACTTGAAGTTCTTACTGATGAAGATCAAGGATCGCAGCCCGCAGTGTGGAATACAACTCAATGTCAAGAAGACCAAAATCCTCACAACTGGATCAGTAGGTAACAGCATGATAAATGGAGAAAAGGTTGAAGGTGTCAAGGATTTTGTCTTGCTTGCATTCGCAATCAGTGCTCATGGAAGCAGCAGTTAAAAGGTCAAAAGATATGTTGCATTAGGTCAATCTGCTGCAAAAGACTTCTGTAGAGTATTGAAGAGCGAGGATGCTACTTTGAGAACTAAGCTGCCTGTGACCCAAGCCATGGTCTTTTCCATTGCCTCATATGCGTGTGAAAGTTGGATATTGGATAAAGACAACCAAAGAAGAATCAATGCATCTTAATTGTGGTTTTGGAGAAGAATATTCAAAGTACCATGGACTGCTAAAAGGGTAAACCAATCTGTCTTAGAAGTACTGCCGGAGTCTCTTAGAGGCAAGGATGGCAAGATTTCATCTTACATATTTTGGACATCTTGTCAGGAGAAATCAATCCCCGGAGAAGGACATCATGTTTGGTAAAGTGGAGGGTACGTCTGTCTCATACCACAGCAGACCTAACTCAAAACCAACAACAGCAACAACAGAACTGCCCCATAGAGTTTCCAAGGCTGTAAATCTATTACATCTCTCTTCAGTTCTGCAGCTGAGCACTTAAGCATTGAATCACCAGGGCTCCTAAATTGATAATGCTCTTGTTCTTAGGCACTGTCGGATCAGTTCCTCTGTACAGCAGAAAGAAAGGCTGCTTGGTCTTGAGCCATCCCCACAAGAGCTATTGTGTTTGACCTTACTGCTGTAGTCACTATGTCAATCTATTTAATTGTGGAAAATTTACAATATAGATGATGAACTGAAAATCTTCCTATCTGTTTGGAAATGTTTAGGAAGCACAAAAACAATACAAGGGCAGTTCACCATGTTCGTGAAAACATCTGTTATCTTCTACTTCTATTTTTCACAGTGAAACCAGTGAGAGTGGCAATTCAATAGGATTGCCTTGCTTGGTCTCTCGGGCTCTTTACCTTTGGCAAGGTGTAATCACATGGTAGCGACTCTTGTGCCACTTGCTTTAGTGGAAAACTTTCAATTTTCCCTTTTCATAAAGTCTGACATGCAATTACACCCTACCGGAAACAAAATAAAGACAACAAAACAAAGATAACCAAACTCATTGCCTTTGAGGCAACGCTGCTGCCCCTTTGGAGCCCTGGCCACATAGTGTTGTGCATTGGATTGCTAACTGCAAGGTCAGCTGTTGAAACCACCAGCCGTTCCGTGGAAGAGAGATCTGGCTTTCTATTTCTGTTAAGACTCAGAAACCTCCAGCGGCAGTTCTACCCTGTCCTATAAGGTCACTATGGACAATGTAGGGGTGGGTTTTTTTTATTTAAGTTTTTGAGAAAATGGAATGAAAAGATAGCGGGATTTTTCGATGAGCTTTAGCAGTCCATTGGTATTTGTAGAAGTACACACACAAACAAATATAAAGATCCCAGGGAAGAGAGTGTGCTTCAGAATTTTGGGTCAAACTAAGGAAGAAAGAGGATGCTTGGGGGTTAGTTAGGTGTTCTGCTGGAGAAAGATCTGGCTTCCATAGAGATTACAGGTAAGAAAACCCTATGGGGCAGCTCTCTGGCACATGGGACCACAATGAATTGAAATTAACATGATGGTTCCCAACAACAATCGAAAGGAAGAAATTCAACAATTGGAAGAGACACACAGATGGACTAGAAAGCTAACTTTTTGGAATTGAGAGAAGAGGTTGGTTCAGCGGTTTTAGCATGTATCAGACTCTATAAATGAAAAGACATGTACCTTAAGATACTTCTGCCAAAACTTATGAATTACAAGAACAACTTAAAATTACTAAAGAATACAAGGATAAGGAGAGAAATTACTGAAACCCAACTGAAGTCTGAGCATGATAGTGGAACGAGGAAAGTAAAAGGAAATAGAGACAAGAACTAGGAGACAAAGGGCTTTTATCGAGGTCTAATTGCAGTCATGTGCATATGTAAATAGATTTGTATATGATGGTGGGAAATTGATGTATGTGCACATACTTATAGGTTTAGTATTAAGGCCACAGACAGACATTGGGCCTCCACTCAAGTACTCCCTCAATGCAAGAATACTTTGTTCTATTAAAATGGCATTCCATGATGCTCACCTTCCTGAGGGTGACATCAGACAGTGTAAGACATGACATAATAATAATAATTTATAAATTATCAAGGGTTAATGAGGGAGGGGGTAGCAGGAGGGAAGGGAAAAATGAGGAGCTGATACCAAGGGCTCAAGTACAAAGAAAATGTTTTGAGAATGAGCGCATATGTACAAATGCGCTTGATACAATGGATGTATGTATGGATTGTGATAAGAGTTGTATGAGCCCCCAATAAAATGATTAAAAAAAAAGAATACAAGGATAAGACCAGGTTAGTAATAGAAGAATAAGATTATCTACTCCTATAAAGATGTAATGTCTTGGACAATTAAAGGGACAGTTCTACTCTGTCCTAAGAGGTTACTTGAGTTGGAATCAACTTGAAGGCCATGCGAATGTGATGAAGTAGAGAAATTTTGCTCACTTGAGCACTAACTCTCTCAAAGTTCCAATTGTTGCTTTTTTTTAACCTTCTCTAATGGTTCCAAATAGCTCATTTTCTCTCTCTATTTTCCTTTGTATTACTCATTTTCTCTTTTCTTTTGGATAACAGTAACACTCATCTTTCTTTTTAAAGAACAATAACCAAATTCCTTTATCAGTGCCCTATCCTCCCTTAAAGATTATATATTTATTGTTCTTGATAAAATTATTTAAAGAAGTGCAATCCTTTGTCATTTATGAATCAAAACTAGAACATAAAGAAAAGAAATACTTGATGAGCATTGAAGAAATAAAAAATAATTGAAGAAAACAAATTATTGAAAAAACAGATATGCTAGCAAATCTGTACATGCATAGATCAAGGATATACGTATTATAATTGAGGTGATTATTCAAAATCAATTGTAAACACAAAGCTGGTCTATCCGGAGAAGCAAACTCAGTGGAGCTCATCTGTGTGCACAGACAGAGATGCTTATATCAAAGCAGTGGTGCACACAGCTGTGGAGGTTGGCAAGTTTCAAATCCTGGGTCAGACGTCAGGAGGGCAGCTTCTCACTCGCACAGCTTCAGGGACTGATGAACTACAGAAAGGCAAGTGATAGCAGCCTTCTGGCTGCAGAAGTTAGAAGACATGCTTCTGAAAACTCCTCTAATGGGTGGGCAATGCAGCAGGCTGATGGCTCAAGTTCAAAGACCCAAAGATCAGATGACAATCAAAAGCAAAGCAGCACAAAGCAAGCAAACTATTGCACAGCATCCATTTATATTGGAAGCAGGCCACAAGTTCTAAAGAAACTTCCTTTCAATTGATTTGTTGTTCTTAGAAGAGCTCATCATGAAAGTGGTGATATATTATTAGATCTCATTATGGAGGAATACTAAGCCTTACCTGCCAAACCCCTTAAAATTCGGACCCATGTTCACACAGAGCATTAACCATCGTACATAGTTTGTATAACCCAATGTTCTCCTATCTTCTTGAAATCATGCATGGCTTTATGACTTTCTTTGGCCAATATAATATGAACAGAAATAATGGACGCTCTTCCAGATAGAAACTTTTAAAAGCTGGTGAGTAATTTACAACACTTCCCTTCCACTGCTGTGGTTATCATGAAATAAAGTATATCATTAATATTTTATAACTTTAACATGTAATAAATATATGCACATATATTAATGATGGCAACATATGTACACATATGCTTGATGCAATTGATGTATGGAATGATTTAAGAGCTGTAAGAGCCCCCATTAAAAATTATTTTAATAATAAACATAATCAATCTAGTAGTTATTAAGTCAATATTTAATAATGTAATGCATATTCAAGAATAAAACATTGTTACTAGGGTTCCGTTTTAAGCCTGCCTAAGTTTATTCCACATAAAATGTGTTTAAACTTGTCTCTACCCCATACTATGTCAAGAAGACTGAATATCTTAATAGTTGAGAAATGTTTAAAAATATTAAATAAATTATTTTATTTATAAAGAAGGCAGTCAAAACAAACATTATATTCTGAAGTGTCTGTATAAGTCTGTATAAGAAGTATGTCTGTATTGGTGTAGATGAGCAGTCTTAAGAACAATGACTATAATATTCAATAATTTTCAGGTATTCTCCAAAGGGCTTATGATATCACTAAAAGAAATAATGACAGAATTGGAAGAAGGTTGCACGGTTCCAATAATTTTGGAGGATTTCCAGAAGAGAGTGTGCATGCATTGCAAAGTGGATGACATCCACAACTTCACTCAGTAATTCACTTATCCTCACCTTGTTATGCTGCCTAAGCAAAAAGAATATATTTTGTGCCACTGGAAAAATATTTTTACGTCAGGCCTAATATAAAATTTTTAATAAAACTTAAGGGGCCACCTTCCCAAATATTTGAAACTCTGCAGTACATTTACAGAAACGTGGCTGCCTGATAGCAACAGCTTTTAGATGTATGAAGTGTTTGAAGGAAGATTGGGAAGACCTCAAAGATGGGCCAAGAGAGGGAGACCCTGAACTATGCTGAATGAAGCACCGTGGCTGCAGTCCATGTTGATGGACGAAGTCCGTGGAATTAACGCTGATGGGAGAGTTATTGACGTTGGGATCGCACACGGTACACGATTTTCAATGTTCAGCAAACATCTTGGCCTCAACAACCTTTTGGGGTTATGGCTGCCAAACCTTTCCACGAAGCTCAACGAGCTCAGGGAGTTGTTATTTCCATCTTTCAATCAAGATGAAAGCCCAGGGAGGTGATTTCATTAACTGATTTTTAGCAGAACGACTGTTGGTCCATAATCCAGCGAACAAGATAAAGTCAACAGGGTGACTTCCGCGGGGATCTGCTGGTTACTTAAATTCGAAGCAGTGAGGTTGGCTGTTTTTTGCGTTTCTGAAGGATAATCTTGATAGATTTTCCTCCGAGGATACAGGACAGCCGTGGAGGCTTATTAGTAAAAAGTTTTGGTTTTCTGTTTTTAATCGAGGAGCTGTGCCATGGACTGTTTTCAGATTACTGTAACTGCTCCCTCGAGGAGGGAGCAAGGGTTTTCCGAGGAGCACGTCGTTGGGAAACGTGAGTTTCTTCACCCTGTTGTTGTGCTGTTGTTGTTGCTGTCAGGTGTTGTCAATGTATTTCCTACTCATAGTGACTGTATGCACAATACACAACATGACAAAACACTGCCCAGTCCTGGGCCATCCTCACAACTGTTCTTATGTTTGAGCCCATTGTTGCAGCCACCGTGTCGACCCATCTACTGAAGAGTACAGTTTTAGATGGAATATTAGCCAATTTAAATGTTTAATAACTATGATATGAGACTCCCAGGTGATCAAAATTTAATATAAATAATGTATGTAGTTGGATGAAACAATTGAGATTTTAGGTTCTACAATTGTATGACAAAATGTAGCCTATCCTGACATAAGATATCAGTGTAAATTAGTAATAAATGCATCAATATACATTATGATATTATACTTTCTAGCTTTCTATAGTAAATATGTCTATTGTCAGCTGAAAAAGTCAATAAAACTTTAAGTACAGAGTCTCACCTTACCAAGAGATTATATTACTATTTCAGATATTATCTTTTGGTTAGGGTAAAAAAAGGCAAACATGATAAAAAGAAAAGGTAATTCATCATTTACCTCTGAGAAAGGAATGTTTCTGTATGCAGACAGTTACTATTCCACTGCTGAAACATTAACAAATGCGAAATGGGCTCAATAAAATCTGTAGGTCAAATAAGTGTGTTGCCTTCCAGCAGATATCTCAACTTCGTTTTCCAGTTTGAAAAGGAAGCCCCTTTGCTGTCCTGCCTGGTAGATGTGCAATTTGCTGCACAAAAATTCAAAACTTGTATTAAATAAAACAGTGGTTCTCAACATGTGGGTTGCGATCCTCTGGGGGTTCGAATGACCCTTTCACAGGGGTCACCCGAATCATAACAGTAGCAAAATTACAGTTATGAAGCAGCAACGACAATAATTTTATGTTCGGGGGGTGTCACAAAAACATGAGGAACTGTAGTAAAGGGTCACGGCAGAAGGAGGTTGAGAACCACTGAACTAAAAGAATCTACCTCTGGCTGTATTATATCCAGAGATAATTTTAAATGTGGTATTACTTGTAACAGAATTTAAAGAAAATTTCAAAATAATTTTCTTGGTGTCAGAAAGATATTATTGGGGTTATTATGTGTGTATATATGTGTTTATATGTATGTCTGTATGTGCTTGTGGATACATATTTACACATATACACATAAAGAACACATACGTATGTGTATACATAACGTGACAACACTCCATTAGTTTTTATGTGAATTTTAGTATTCATATTTTACTTGTTCTTCTGTCAAAACTATAGACTTTGTGTGTGTATACATGTATTTGTGATATAAAAAACAAAAATATGAAAGGGGAGACAATTAAGGAATGATGACAACAAAACTAGGGAAAAGAACTAAAACTAGATAAGGTAAGTGAACATGCATGCATACCGAAGATTTCTATTTGTTTTGAGTGAGCTCGTTGTTAGAGCTAAGCAAGGAACAAAAGTCGATTGTGCTCTTTGTAGTACTAACAAAATAAAGCAGTTACTCTAGATAAGACTGAAAGACATTTCTCTTCTAAATCTTCATAATTGAAATGACACTGTAGTGAAGACTGTTTTTAATAAGCTCTCTAAAATGTATTAATAGACCTTAAACATTCCCTTCTTGTTTGACTCATAAGAATTGATAGCATAAATGGATTGAAATGAATTTTAGTAAAAACAATATGCATTAAATTTTTCCTATCTACAAATTAGAGATATGACTATTGGTGATTAAACACCCCACCACTAATTATAGATCATTGTAAGCCCCCTTTTGGAACAAAGACATGAGCGTCTCTGAACTACTGAAAAATACGGTCTTCTAGTGTCTTGTCTTTGACACTAGCGGCTTTGGTACACACTCCTATGAATGAGAGGAAACTTTGAACATGTGAAGAATAAAGAGTTGAAAATCAATAAAAATAAACCAAAAGGATACATCACAATTAAACCATTTACCTTGGGCAAATATAAGTTTTCTGCTGAGATTCAATGACAAGAAATTTCAATTTATTAATTCTTTTAAAAATATTCACATCTTATGTATTTTAATTAGAAATTTATTCACATTTATGATTGTAGAAAGCTCTCATTCCATTGTGCTAACAGCTTTGGAAGAAATCAGGATAAAAAACCTGGAGAAATCAAATTCGATGACATTTGTGATTCTGTATGAAATATTTAAATACTGATCTGAAGCACCAAATGAGTTCTGACTTTTTCTATTCTAATACTTCTAATGCTAAAGAATACAAAGGATGACGCTGTGATATAATAATCAAATGGCAGACAGTGAATGTAAAAATGGATGCATAATATAATAAAACTAGGTAAGTTAATCTTTCTAACTTTTGAACATTTTTATAGATAGGGTTCTTGTCAAATGTTATAACATGTGTTTTCCATGGGGTTAGTCTTGAGTTCCTCTTGTGTTTCTAGAAAGGCTACCATCATACTGCTGAGGTAGGAACAGAGTTCTGAAGAGTGTTGATTCAACAGGGATGCCCTTGATCGCCTAAAGCCATGGATAGGTAGAGAGATAGTGATTGTCATTAACTATGGTGTAAGAATAATATCTCTACACCTTACTAACATAAATCTCTTAACACTAATTTAGCTTCAGCAGCATTGTGGACATATTCTGAGATTCAAATGGACATCAATTGTTTTCTAAGACTGCATATTCTGAGTTTCACAGGAATATAAAGTTGGTTTTAAGACTATCTTATGTCTTTTGGTCCCTTATGTCTCAAAAGGTTGAAAATTGTTATATTTCATCCTCTCTGCTCTAGGACAAAGCCTTTCACTTCTCGGCCATCCTTTGTACTAGCATTCCAGCAAGAAAGACCTGGGCAGAAAAGACAGGTATGTCCTAGAAGAGTCTTGAAGCTTTCTAGTTAATTTAGTAAACTTAGCGACCTTATGCCTGTACTCTAGCTGTTTGAAATGCCTCTGAATTAGCCAAGGTTTCTCCACCTGGCACTTGAGCCACTTCCTTGAATAAAACAGAAATGACACCATCTTAGATGAAAAATGTACTGAATACTCCGATTTAATCGCGTTCTCTATAACCTTTTCTTGACTTGTGATCTCCTGGGAGAAAATACCTTGCCCTAACTTGTCTTGAATTTCACTGAATGCAATATATTTTCTAAGAAGCATTGCCTTCCAGGTCTGGAGTCGGAAGGGCACTGAGCTAGAAATTAAAAACAAAACTGAAAATTAACCCATATTTAAGCGAGATCTGGATGAAATATATGTGAACACATACAACATATACTTATATGCATATACAGCATGCATGCAAATAAATTATACACTGAACTAAAATGACCCATTTTGCTGTTACTTCACAGTGTGACCTCAAATAAGATTGTCATAGCCCCTTGACCACAATAAGTGTGTATGAAAAAAAACCATCAGGTACAAAATTCCTAGTCAGTCTGCATCAGGTGGGTGGGTTTTCAACAACTTGTAGTTACAAAAGTTACTTTTTGGATATATTTATACGCAATGCCAGGTGTGACGACCTCCAGAGCTGTTGCCAGGCTCACCCCCAAAACCTAACTCACTGGCGTGGAGCACCTTCCAGCTCAGCACCGATGTACGTGCTGGGGAGATATTCCATTATATGTAATTCTATTTTGTCCACGAACTTTTTGAAGCCTCCGCATCCATTACAAAGTGTCGTACCCATAAAAGATCATCCTGGAAGTGGTGACTTAGAAGAGTTTCTAGGTGGTGACAATAGAGGAGAAACCAGTCACCCAGGGGTCAGAGTTGGAGTGCATCCAAAGGAGCATTAGAAGGAAGGCCGAGTGCCCTCCTTCTGAAAAAATCAGGCTCTGAAAACACTGGAGCACATATCTACCCTCAGACCACGAATCAGTATCAACAGCAACCTGTTGGCTAGTAGACCTGTAGTGGTGTCTTGCTGTGTTTTGTTTGTT
Organism: Tenrec ecaudatus; assembly: GCF_050624435.1. NCBI lineage: Eukaryota > Metazoa > Chordata > Mammalia > Afrosoricida > Tenrecidae > Tenrec > Tenrec ecaudatus. The sequence continues at coordinate 144,242,209 of NC_134538.1, read as the reverse complement.
TATCAATTTCATGGAGACTCATATTCTTCTTGTAAACAATAAGCAATAGTAATGAGGAAAGCAAGAAGGCTAGTTAGGTTCTGGCCTGCACCAGCCCCAGAGCTGTTAAGTGTGAATCCATTGATTCAGTCCATTGTAGCAACCACTTCAACGGTCTATTTCATGCAGGTTCTCCTAAATTTACCAAGTATTATGCCATTTTTCATGGACTTGTTTCTCCAGTTAACTTGTCCAAAGTGTGTGAGGCCAACTCGCCCCTCCAAGCTCCTGGAAGGGCGCTTTCTGGCTATATTTCCTCCAAGACAGATCTGCTTGTTCTTTTGGCCATTCTTATTACTTTCAATACTCTTTTGCAACCTGAAAATGCAAAGATATCAATTTTCCTTCGGTCTTCCTTGTTTATTGCCCAGTTTTTTGCATGCATATGGGGCATTGAAAAGACCATACCTTGGATCATGTGCAGTCTTCAAGTGACTTGCTTGCTCTTTACTGCTTTAAAATGATCTGGTGCAGTAGATTTACCAAATGCAATGCATCATTTGATTTCTTGACTGATGCTTCGGTGAGCATTGATTGTGGGTCCCAGTGAAATACAATCTTTGACAATTTTAGTCGTTGTTCCATTTATCATGATACATCTCAGTCCAGTGGTGAGATTTATTTTTTCCACATTGAATTGTAATCTCTATTGAAGGCTGCAGTCTTTGACTTTGACCAATAAGTGCTTCAAGTGTTCTTTACTTTCAGCAACCATGGTTGCACCATTACCTGCATATCACAGGTTATTAATAAGACTTCTTCTAATCTGGATGTATACTCTTTCATGGACTTCAGCTTCTTTTTTTTTCTTCTTTTACATTTTATTAGGGACTCCAACAACTCCTACCACAATCCATACATATACATACATCAATTGTACAAAGCACACCCATACACTCCCTGTCCCAATCACTCTCAAGGCATTTGCTCTTCACCTAAGCCCCTTGCATCAGGTCCTCCTTTTTTTCCCCCCCTCCCTCCCTTTTCCCTCCTCCCTCATATGCCCTTGGTAATTTATACCTCGTTATTTTGTCATATCTTGCCCTATTCGGGGTCTCCCTTCCCCCCTTCTCTGCTGTCCCTCTCCCAGGGAAGAGGTCACATGTGGCTCCTTGTAATCAGTTCCCCCTTTCCAACCCACTCACCCTCCACTCTCCCAGCATCGTCCCTCACGCCCTTGGTCCTGGAGGTATCATCCACCCTGGATTCCCTGTGTCTCCAGCCCTCATATGTACCAGTGTACAGCCTCTGCCCTATCCAGCCCTGCGAGGTAGAATTCGGATCATGGTAGTTGGGGGGAGGAAGCATCCAGGATCTGGGGGAAAGCTGTGTTCTTCATCGATACTACCTCACACCCTAATTAACCCATCTCCTCTCCTAAGCCCCTCTATGAGGGGATCTCCATTGGCTGACACTTGGGCCTTGGGTCTCCACTCTGCACTTCCCCCTTCATTTAATATAATATATATATACACATACATATATACATATACACATAAATACACATACATACACACACTTATATCTTTTTTTTTTTGCATGATGCCTTATATCTGGTCCCTTGGGCACCTCGTGATCGCACTGGCCGGTGTGCTTCTTCCATGTGGGCTTATTTGTTTCTGAGCGAGATGGCCGCTTGTTCACCTTCAAGCCTTTAAGACCCCAGACACTATCTCTTTTGATAGCCGGGCACCATCAGCTTTCTTCACCACATTTGCTTATGCACCCATTTGTCTTCAGCGATCCTATCATGGAGGTGTGCAGTCAATGATATGATTTTTTGTTCTTTGATGCCTGGTAACTGATCCCTTTGGGACCACTCGATCACACAGGCTGGTGTGTTCTTCCATGTGGACTTTGTTGCTTCTGAGCTAGATGGCCGCTTGTTTATCTTCAAGCCTTTAAGACCCCAGTCACTATCTCTTTTGATAGCCGGGCACCATCAGCTTTCTTCACCACATTTACTTGTTCACCCATGTTGGCTCCAGCTGTTGTGTCAGGAGAGTGAGCATCATAGAGTTCCAATTTAATAAAAGAAGGTATTCATGCATAGAGGGAGTGTTTGAGTAGAGGCCCAAGGTCCTTCTGCCACCTTAATACTTGACCTATAAATATAGACACAAAGATCTATTTCCCCAACCTCCTATATATATTTGCATGTACATGTCTTTGTCTAGACCTCCATGAATGCCCTTTGACTCCTAGCTCTTTCCTCCATCTCCCTTGACCTTCCTCCTGCCCTACTACCATGCTTCATTGCCACCTGGGCTAGAGTATACCTCTTCTCTAAGCAACCTTACCCTTGATCATTTCCCACCAGGCCTGCCACTCCCCCTTCTCTACCCTTTGGGGTCCCATGTTTTTCCCTTGTCCCTGGGTTTGTTAACACCACTTCCTTACCCCCCCCTACCCCCCACCCCAAGTCCCCCCGGAACTGTCGGTCCCGTTGTTTTTCATCCAGATAGTTCATCCAGCCTGTCCTATTCAGACAGACCTGTGGAGTCACTAACATGCACGAAAACTAGACAGAGGAACACAAAGCAACAGTATATAACCAGACAACAAAACAACCAAAACAAACCACTGAAAAAGAACAGAACAGAACAGTTCACAAGAGAAAAGCTTGTAGTTAGTTCAGGGATCTTTGCTGGCCCTTAGGAGCGTTTTCCAGTCCAGTCTGTTGGGGCACCACGCCCTGGCCCCAAAGTCCACTTTCAGCATTCCCTGGGGACCTTGCCACTCCATTCCCTTGCTGTTCCGCTGCACTCCCCCAGTGCATTGCCTCGGTGTGGTGGGATCAGGTCAGGTGCAATTCCCACACTGTGTCTCCGGTGCTGTCCCCTGTATCGCCCTTAGTCACTGAGGGGCATCATGTCTCATAGTAGGGCCAGCCATGTTGTTCTCTCTGTGGACTGGCTGCTCTACTCAGGAACATCATCATCACGGCCTGGTGGGCCAGGCTGTGCTCCACTCTCTCCTCCTGCCCCTTCATCTGCTCCCGTGTGCTCTGATCAAATATGTCCATCTCCCATAGCTGCAGGGTCAATGTCGTCCTTTGGAACAAGTTCTTTTCGGGGGAGGGGCAGGAATCCACTTAATTTATGGTGCTGGGGCCTGCCTCCCAGACCTCTCCACCGGTTCCGTCCTCCACGCCGGGATAATGCATTCACACCTTGCGACACTGGGTTGAAGTCTGGTCCCACTTTCCCTGTGGAGATATAAACAATACCCTCCCCTTGGGTGGATTAATGCCCCATTTCTGTCATGCTGATTGTACTTACCTCAGGGGACTCATGTTGTACCTGTCCCTTTGGGACTGGCTTACCTCGCTTAGCATAATTCCTTCCAGCTCTTCCCATGAAATAACGTGTTTCATGTGCTCATCGGTGCTTTTCAGTGCTGCATAATACTCCATTGTGTGTTTGTGCCAAAGTTTGCTAATCCACTCGTCTATCGATGGAAACTTAGGCTGTTTCCAAGTCTTTGCTATTGTGAATTGTGCCGCAATAAACATTGGAGCGCATATGACTGGTCGTGTTTTATTTGCTGCTTCAACCGGGTATATGCCCAGTAGAGGGATGGCTGGGTCGTAAGGTAGATCAATTTCCATTTTCTTTAGGTATCGCCAGATTGCTTTCCACAGTGTCTGTACAAATCTGCACGACCACCAGCAGTGGAGGAGGGTTCCTATTTCACCACAGCCCCTCCAACACTTGTTGCTCTCTGATTTACTGATCTGGGCTAGCCTCAGGGGTGTTAGGTGGTGTCTCATGGTTGTTTTGATTTGCATTTCTCTTATGGCAAGGGACTTCGAGCACTTTCTCATATATTTATTGGCCACATTGATCTCCTCTCTAGTGAAAGTTCTTCTCATTTCTTTTGCCCACTTCCTTAGGGGGTTAACTGTTTTCCTCTTTTTGCAGGTCATGATGGTGTTGTAGATTTTAGTAATGAGCCCTTTGTCTGACGTGTCATTACTAAAAATCTTCTCCCAGTCTGTGGGTTGCCTTGTCACCCTCTTGGCAAAGTCTTTCGAGGTGCACAGGTGTTTTATTCTTATTAGATCCCATTTGTCGATTTCCAGATCACCTGTGTGTGTCCCCTTCCCTGTTGCAGTGAGCCTATGTGCTCCCTGGGCCAGTGCTCTGAGATTAGTCCCGATTCCTTCCTTAATGGTCCTGATGGTTTGGGGTTTGACTTCTAGATCTGTGATCCACCTTGAGTGTATTCTTGTGCATGGGGTGAGGTAGACGTCTTGTTTCAACTTTCTACATGTGGATATCCATTGTTTCCAGCACCACTTATTAAAGAGGGCATCTGCTTCCCACTTGACGTTTTTGGGACCCTTGTCGAAGATCAGTTGTCTATATGCTGATGATTTTACTCCTGGGCTTTCTATTCTTTTCCACTGGTCTGAGTGTCTATCATTGTGCCAGTACCATGCTGTTTTGACCACTGTAGCTGTGTAGTAGGCATTAAAATCAGGCAGGGCGAGTCCTCCAATTGTGTCCTTCTTCTTGAGGAGTTCTCTGCTAATTCTGGGTTTCTTCCCTCTCCATATGAAGTTGGTGGTCAGTTTTTCCAATTCTTTGAAGAAGGTTGATGGTAATTGGATTGGTATAGCATTGAACTTGTAGAGTGCTTTAGGAAGAACTGTCATCTTTACTATGTTCAGCCTACCTAACCATGAGCAGGGGAGCTTCATCCATTTGTGAAGGTCACTTTTGGTTTCCTGTAATAGGGTTTTATAATTATGCTTATATAGGTCTTTAGTATTTTTTGTTAAGTATATTCCTAGGTATTTCAGTTTGTTCTTGGCTACTGTGAAGGGTACTTCCCTCTTAATCGCCTCTTCCATGGCCCTGTCCGATGTGTATAGAAACCCTACCGACTTCTGTTTATTGATCTTGTATCCTGCTACTCTTCCGTATTCCTCTATTGCTGTAAGTATTCCAACTGTGGAGTTTTGGGGGTCTTCAATGTATAGGATCATGTCATCTGCAAATAACGATAGTTTCACCTCCTCCTCTCCCAACTGGATCCCTTTGATGTCCTTCCGCTGTCTTATGTTGTTAGCCAGAACCTCCAAAACGATATTGAATAGAAGAGGGGACAGGGGGCATCCTTGTCTTGTACCCTTTTTCAGTGGTATTGTTCTTGTCTTTTCTCCATTGACTATGATGTTGGCTGTTGGTCTTTCATAGATAGCTTGTATGAGCTTGAGGAACTTACCTTCCAATCCTATCTTCATGAGTGTTTTGATTAGGAATGGATGCTGGATGTTGTCAAATGCTTTTTCTGCATCTATGGATATTATCATATGGTTTTTATCCTTTTTCTTCTCAATGTGGTGTATGATATTGATGGATTTTCGGGTGTTAAACCATCCCTGCATCGCTGGGATGAATCCTACTTGGTCGTGGTGAATGATATGTTTGATGTTCCTTTGTATTCTATTGGCCAATATTTTGTTAAGGATTTTTGCATCTATGTTCATTAGAGATATTGGTCTATAATTCTCTACACTTGTGGGGTCTTTTCCCTGTTTGGGTATCAAAGTAATGCTGGCTTCGTAAAATGAGTTTGGGAGCTTGCCGTTCTTTTCTATGTTCTGGAATACTTTGTGGAGGATCGGTGTCAGCTCTTCCCTGAATGTTTGGTAAAATTCTGCTGTGTAGCCATCTGGCCCTGGGGCCTTTTTCCTTGGTAGGTTTTTGATGACACTCTCTATTTCTTCCTTCGCTATGGGTTTGTTGAGGTTCTTGATCTCTGTCTCAGATAATCTAGGGATAGATTGTTTTTCTAAATATTTATCCATGTCTTCCAGGTTTCTGAATTCATTAGAATACAAACCTTCATAGTACTTTGTGATTATCCTTTTTATCTCATTGGGGTCTGTTGTTATTGCCCCCGATTCATCTCTTATCCTGGCTATTGATGATTGTTCCTTTCTATCTTTGGTAAGCTTTGCCAGGGGAGTGTCAATTTTATTAATTCGTTCATAAAACCAGCTTCTAGTTGCGTTAATCCTTTGCATTGTTCTTTTGTCTTCCCACTGGTTTAACTCCGCCCTGATTTTTATTATTTCTTTTCTCTTGCTATTGGAGGGGTAGTTCTGTTGACTCTGTTCTAGTTGTTGGAGGTTTTGTGTTAACATATCTGTCATACGCCTTTCTTCTTTTTTCATGTATGCATTCAGTGATATCAAGCTACCTCTGATAACTGCCTTTGCAGTGTCCCATAAGTTTTGATATGTTGTATGCTCGTTCTCATTAGTTTCTAGAAATTTCCTGATATCCTCTCTGATCTGGACCTTAACCCATTCATGTCGCAGGAGATCGTTGTTTATTCTCCAATTGGTGACCCTTGCTTTTCTGGGTGCCCTCCTATTAATCTCCAGCTTTATGGCATGGTGGTCTGAGAAAGACGTCTGGATAATATCTATGTGTTTGAATTTACTCAGGCTGGCCTTGTGCCCCAGCATGTGATCTATTCTTGAGAAAGATCCGTGTGGATTGGAGAAGAATGTGAAACCTTTTGCTTTTGGATGAAAGGCTCTATAGATGTCTATCAGGCCCTGTTGCCTAATTACATTGTTTAGCTCTCTGGCCTCTTTGCTGAGCTTCTTTCCCTGTGACCTGTCTTTCTCTGATAGTGGAGTGTTGAAGTCCCCCACTATTATTGTTGTTTCCGTGATTTCTTCTGTCATTTTTTTAATAGTTTGTTTGACGAAATTTGCCGCACCATTATTAGGTGCGTAAATATTCAGTATGCTTATTGCTTCCTGGTTTACTGAGCCTTTGAGCATTATGTAATGTCCCTCTTTGTCTCTTTTTATGTTTTGGATCTTGAGATCCATTTTGTCGGAGATTAAGATAGCCACTCCTGCCTTCCTGGAGTTACCATTTGCTTGGTAAACTTTCTTCCAGCCCTTTATTCTCAGCATATGCTTGTCTGCTTGCTTAAGGTGTGTCTCTTGCAGGCAGCAGATTGATGGGTTATGTTTTCTAATTCAATCCTCCAGCCTCTTTCTTTTAACATATGAATTGAGCCCATTTGTATTCAAAGTGATTATTACAATCTCTGGCTTCATGGTTGCCATATTCTGTTTTGTGTTTTGGGTCTTTGCCTATCTTCCTTCATATCAGTGTACTGCGTTTGAGTGGAGGGTTTCTATCCTGTCCTCTTTTCCATCTGAGACCGTGTTGTCCTGGTACGTGTTGCTGGCATGTTGGCTTCTAGATGGAGATGGGCTATATGGTGGTCTCCTGGAGGTTCTAGTTGGAGCTTGATCTTCTGGCCATAGTGAGTCAGCCAGTATGTTCTGCAGGGTCGGGTGACTTGCAGTATATTTTTTGAGTTCTTCCTTGTCCTGGAAGACCCTTATCTTACCCTCTATCTTAATGGATAACTTGGCAGGGTATAGGATTCTGGGGGAGGCATTTTTATCTTTCAGAATTTGGAAGATGCTGCTCCATTCTCTCCTCCTCTTCATGGTTTCAGCTGATAAGTCTGAGCATACCCTTACCTGCGCTCCTTTGTATGTGACTGTCTTCCTTTCTCTTGATGCTCGTAGAATTTTCTCTTTTTCCTCTAAGTTGGATAATTTTACAATTATATGCCTTGGCGTGTTCTTCTTGGTGTTTAGCTTAGCCGGCGTCCTCTCTGCTTCCTGTATGAGAGTCGGATTCTCCTTTGTTAGGTTGGGGAAATTTTCTTCCAGGAATTCCTTTGCTATCTTGGAGGTCGATTTGTGTGTTATGTTGTGTTCCGGTAGACCGATTATTCGAATATTATTCCTCTTCATAGCATCTGTCATTGATCTCAGGCTGTCTTCTGTTTCTTTAATTTTCCTATCTGATTGTTTTTCTCGCTTGCTTCGTTTGGTTTGAGCGTCCTCGAGTTCACTGATACGGTTCTCAGCCTCCTCTAGCCTAGATATAGCTTCTGTGACCTTTTGTGTGGCCTCTGCTACCTCCTCTGTTAGTTTCTGCAGTTCCTTTTGGTGGATAGTATTCATCCCCTCTATTGTGGACTTCATCCCCTCTATTGTGCATTTCATCCCTTCTATCGTTGCATCCTTATTTTGGTTTGCTTCTCTTAGCTCCTGTATTACTGCAAGCAGAGTTCTGAAGATTTCCTTTTGTGGCTGATCTATATCTGTTTCTTCTATGAGTGACGTTAGGTCTGTTAAAGTGCCTCGTTTTTCTGATTTTTTTGTTGGGAGTGATGTGGTCTGTTGATTTTTCCTTGATCCTTTAATAGGCCCCATGCTTCTGGGAGACAGGAGTAACCTTATTGTGTGGAGGCTCAGGCCACTGTGCCGTGTCCTGTGGTGGCTGGGGCGGGCTGCGGCAGGCTTAGGGCTGGCACTGGGGACCCAACAGGGCCCCAGGTGGTGAGAGCTGGCTGGAGCTCACTGACGGCTCCTCAGGGACTGCAAAGTCGAGACCCAGGCTCCACTGCAGGTGGAGTGTTTGATCTGCCCGGGCTGTGAGCGGGCGCGGGGAGGCCCCTTGGATAGCTGCACAGACAGCTGCGGGACACTGCAGGGAACAATGGTGTTCGCTCTCCGCCCTTTTGGCGCGAAACCGCGGGGGGTAATGGCGCCGGCAAAGGAGGCTTGGCGCGAAACCGCAGGGGGCAATGGCGCCCTTCTTCTGCTCAGGCTCAGAGTCGCGGCTGCCGGGGTCCCCTCAGCACCCTGGGGAGGGCACCTACTCTTGTGCCTTGCGCAGGGGGGGGCCCTTGGTGGGCAGACTCAGCAGCGCGGGGCGCGGCGCTCCGCGGAAGCTCAGGGTCCGGGACAGGCGCGGGTTGGGCTATGGCTCCTGTTGGCGGGAAGTGCTCAGCGCAGGGTCCCCGCCAGGAGTGGAGCTGGCGCTAGGCTGCCAGGGGCTGGCGGGGGCGGGCGGGGGTGGGAGGCCAGCGCATGGAGGGCAGGTGGAGAGGTCCGCGGCAGCGGTGCGGGTGGATGGTCCCCCGTGGGGGTCGCCAGACAACCCGCGGGTCCGCTCCCCTGAGCTTGGATGAATGGAGGGAGGGACGTGGGCCCGAGGGCAGATCGCTGCCCTGCGGGGAGAGGGGAACTGCGGGAGAGGAAAGCTTCTCTCCCAGTGGGGATCTGCGAGTGGGCCGCTGGAGTGGGGGAGCGCGACCTGCTGCGCCTGTCTAGGCAGGGCAGGCTAGTGGCTCTGGGCTGGCGTCCGGTTTGGGGATGGAGCCTAAGCCGGTCGCCAGTGAGCTCACGGCAGCTTAGTGGCCAGAGATGTCCCACTAGTCCGGTCCTCTTTCACCTAGACCCCTGCTCCGGACAAATACGTGGGGTAGGACTGGGGTGCTGTCCCAGGGGGATATTTCACTCACCAGACTCTTACTATTCAGCTACCTGGTCGCCAATCCCGCTTTGTTTGGAGGAGCTCTCAGAGTATGCGGGTGTCCCTGTCGGCCATCTTCCCCCTCTCCCGGACTTCAGCTTCTCAGATTATTTGCTCAGTATACTGAGTGATTAATTATGGTGAAAGGATCCAACTTTGATCCACCTTTCTTCCTGATTTTTAATGATATAGCAACCCACAGCCATAGAGTAGATTCACAATCCCACTGGGTTCTATTATACACACTATAAGTCAGAATGGCCTTGATATTGATGAAAAGAAAGGAATGATAGAATATAAAGATAGGCATGTGGGATAGTTTATTGTGCCAGCCTGGCAGATAAACACATGTGGGATTAATTGAAAGGCGGAGAGCTAAATGGCTCCGCGAGCCTCGCCTTTCTTGTCTCTTGCTCTTTGATCATTGGACCAGTGTGTGGCTGCCTTGCTTGTTCTGTGCCTCAATTTGCAAGCTACACTACCTGTGGGACATCTAACCTGTGGACTGTGTTGCTGTAATTTGTTGTCCTTGAAGACCTGCGTCGCCACACAATTGGAATGTACATCTCTTGAGCTGGGGACTGACTGTTGGTGACCTGCTTTGCTGTTTGCTGCTTGTGCCGGCAGAGCCTGATTCTCTCTACAGAGAGACTTCGAGACTTGAAGGATTGCCAGTGTCTCACAACTCTGTCATGGGAGCGAGTTGCACTGAGCCATTTGTACTGCTTTTTAGTTTAACTGTTCATTTCTTGTATTATATATCTATCTATCTGTATATAATTTAACTGTTCATTTCTTGTGTTATCTATCTGTATAAATATATACATAAAGTTATTAGCAATCTGGTTTTGTCTCTCTAGAGAACCCTGTCTAACACAGCATGCAAGGAAGAGTTATTTGTATCTATTGAACTGTTTTCCCCCAAAAGCTGTGTAAATCTTAGCCTCTGTGACAGTGAGTATAATGCCATTTGAGAATGGGCTTTCTTTGTTTTTTTGATGAAATAGGGGTAGTACCATGTTTAGCTGAAGGATTTTGAGGGGAAGGTGCTTTGCAGGAGAGATGGCTACACTTTAACCTGGATGAAGGACTGTATATACATTCCAAAAGTTTGTGATTGCCAGGGGCCATGGAGTTGGGTTTTTTTCCCCCTTGGAAAGCAGACAATAGGCCAAATAAACTTGGAAACCTATACTATATGGCATGTCTTGAGTGAATTTCTCACAAAACACAAAAGGAGCAGACTAAGGAAATGGAGGTGGGGGGTAGATGCCAAGGCACAAGGAGAGCTCCAAGTATCCTGAAACAGAAGCTGAGGAGACAAGGAAGAACCTTCTTCCAGAGCTGACTAAAAGTCTTCCCAAATTCATATATCCATCTCCTAAATTATGCAAAAACAATGACCTCTTTTAAAGCAATTCATTTGTGGTGCTTCTGTTGTAGCAACACAAGATAATTAAGATAACTGTTAACATCATCACATTCACCAACAAAAACAAGTGTCAAGTTAGGCATCATTGGTGAGTTGCAACAGAAAGTGGCTTATTAAAGTTATGTTAAATGCAAAATAAGGAGCCCTGATTAAATATAAAATAAAGACCCTAGTAAAAGCAAGGTCAACAATTTGAAACCCCAAAGAACAGTGTTAGGGTCACGATGATTCAATGGTACTGAGTTTTGTTTTGGTTCCATCTATTTGGTAAAACTGAGGGGTAAGGAGATAGAGTTAGAATTCAGAGAGAGTCAAGTGAGGTGCAGTTTATAGGTCAGGATATCAAAGGACAGGTAGCCATAGAAAGGTCTGCAGAAGGCCCCCTTTAATTCTTGAGCTGAGTGCTGATCAATTTAGGCTTATGATGAAAGTACCTGAGGATTCAGAAAGAACAACTTGAAAGAATTAAAGCAAACCATGAGCGCTGACACGGTGACGTGAATTGTTCCACCCCCCAAAATTCCTGAGGCATGACATAGAGTATTGAGAAGGATTTTGCTCCAGTTCTAGATAAAAATTAGCAGCTCTCCTCATGCTTGATAAACTTAAAACCAAGACCACAAAGGATCCAATGACTTTCAAGTAATTTGCATATTCCCAAGGAAAAAAGGTCAGAGAGAGTTGTAGATATACAAGCTACCACAACTCAAGGAAACATCCACAATATCTGCTATCTAAAAAAATTACAAGACATACAAAGACGCAGGAAAATAAAACCTACAAGAAGAAAACTCAATTTGTCCAAAATGTCGTAAAGATAACAGCACTCACAGGACTCTTTTAACTGTGGTTTGACTGACCATGTTAAATGTATACATGAAGACAGTCAAGTATACAGTATGAGGATTACAATACATTGAAAGAAGTTAGGAGTAAATACTGAAGAAGAAGAAATTTGAAAGCAGAAAGCTTGAAGACTTAGTAATAAAAACATCCAAATGAAACATAAATATGAGCACGAAATGAATCATGAATGAGCTGTAGGACAATTCTAAATGGACTTAATTCTACAGGGACAAAACTTTGTTGGACTCAATGAAAAGAGACAGAAGGGACAGGAACATATTTCAAGAAATAATGACTGAAAGTTATTCAAGTTTGAAGAAAATACTGGATTTTCAAATCTGAGATGGCCAATGAACTCCACGCTTAAGAAGCATGAGGAAAATTGATACTAAGCACATCACAAATAAATGTGATGACCAGTATGTCAGCCTCTCATTTATAGTTCAGTGAAATGTGTGAAAGTTGAGACTTGTGTCAGATGGGAACTTCTCAGGGAAGGAAAATTAAAATATTTTCCACTAAAGGAGAAATAGACAAGTAGTATGAATACATTCTGTCAAAGGGGGGAAAATGTTCAAAAACTCAGAACAAGGCAGTCCTACTGAGTGCTAGTCCTCACAGGTTTCAATGTGCAAGGCCCAATCAGCTTGTACATAATTTTCTTAAGACAACTTTTTAGTCTCTTGCTGTAAATGGAAGCTAGAAAGAGTAAGGTTGCATAGATATTTTAAGTGTTTGAGCTTAAAATGCATTTTATATTCAGAAGCAGGAGAATCCATTGGAAAAAATATGATGCAAGATAGATGAACTGGACAATAGAGTAGAAAGATGACAATATTTCTTCAAATCAACGTTTTAGAGCTTAGGTAGGTAGCTAATATTTTACTATAAAAAAGGATACAGTTGCTTCTTAATTGTGGGAAAACTTGAGTTGTGTAGAAACACATAAAGCATCAAGACCAATTTCATTATTCCCTTATTTTAAAATTTTTTCTGGTTTGATTTTTTTAATTAAAAAATCATTTTTGGGAAGGCTCTTACAGCTCTTACAACATTCCATACATCAATTATATCAAGTATATTTGTACATATGTTGCCATCATCATTTTCAAGACATTTTCTACTTGAGCCGTTGTTATAAGCAACTCCTTTTTCCCCCCTCACTTCCCCACTCTCCGACCCTCATGAAACCTTGATCAATTATATATTGTTCTTATTATTTTGTATCTTAGACTGTCTGTTTTTTCCCTTCACCCACGTTTCTGTTATTTGTCCCCTATGAGTGTGTGTGGGGTATATGTATCCAACCTTGTGATGAATTCTCCACTCTCCCCCTCCCCCCACCATTCCTGAGGTTTTATCTGTCCTGAATTCCATGTGTCTTAAGTGTTTATCTGTACCAATGTGTGTTGTCCAGTCTATCCAGATTTGTATGGTAGAACCGGGTCATGGAAGTGGAGAGAAGGAAGCATCCAGGAACTAGAGGAATGATGTGTGTTTCATCAGTGCTATACTGCACCTTTAATTCCATCTTTCCATAAACTTTAAAAACATCTGTTTTGTGAAGAGATAAGGAAGTGGTCCAATGAAGTTCATGACTTAGTTTCTACTCTCTGTTTGTCAGAGGGCAAGATGAGGTGACAAAGAAATCCCGAGGAGCGGGAGGTGATTACTTACCTAATGCTTGGACTAGGCTCTTCAGAAAGTAGAAGAGGGAACAAGTCAAGTTGTTAGATATTAAGTCACTTTTGATTCATAGCAATGCTGTATAGTTATTGTTGTTAGGTGCCACCGAATTGGCTCCAACCCATAGCAACTCTGCACAGCAGAAAGAAACACTACACGGTCCTGTGCCAGTCTCACAATTGTTCCTGTACCTGAGCCCATTGATGCAGCCACTGTATCAATCCATCTTGTTGAGGGCCTTCCTCGATTTGATGCCCTTCCACTTTACCCCAAACAATGTCCTTCTCCAGGGACTGGTTTCTCCTGAGAATAGCACTTGGCCTTATTTCTTACAACACAGATCTTTTGTCCTTTTAGCAGTCCTTGGTACTTTCAAGATTCTCCTTCAGAACGAAAGTTCAAATGCACCAATTCATCTTTGGTCTTCCTTATTCAATGTCCTACTTTTACAAGCAAATGCGGGAAGGAAGAATATCATGGCTTGGGTCAGATGCACCTTAAGCCTCAAAGAAATATCCTGTTCATCAATAATCTGAAGAGAACTTGTGTAGCAGATTTAACTAGTGCAATGGCTTTTGATCTATTGACTGTTGCTTCCATGAGCATTGATTGTGGATCCAAGCAAGACAAATTCTTGAAGACTTCAAACTTCTCTCCATTTGTCACGATGTTCCTAGTGGCCCAGTTGTGAGGATTTTGGTCTTCTAAACATTGAGTCTTAATCCAAATTTAAGGCTTTAATCCTTGATCTTCATTAGTTAGTGCTTCAATTCTTCCTCATTTTCAGCAAGTAAGGCTGTGTCATGTGCATATTGCAATTTGTTACTAAATCTTCCTCCAACCCTGATGCTGTAGTCTTTGTATCACACAGCTTCTCTGATGATGTGTTCAGTTTACAGTTTGAACGAGTATGGTGAAAGGATACAGTCCTGATGGACACCTTTCCTGATTATAAATCACGCAGCAGTCCCTTATTCTGGTTGCACCATTACCTCTTGATCCATGTACAAATTCCTTCTGAGCACAATGGAGTGTTCTGGAATTTCCATTCTTCTCAATATTTTCCACAGTGTATTATGGTCCACATGGTCAAATGCCTTTGCATAGCCAATGAAACACAAGTAAACATCTTTCTGGTAGTTTCTGCCTTGATCCAAGATTCATTTGACATCGGCAATGATATCCCTTGTTCCACATCCTCTTCTGAATGCCCCCTGAACTTCTGGCAGTTCCCTCTCAAGGCGCTGCCAAAACAGTGCAACATTTTACCAGTGTGCAATATCACTGGCACCAGTCTATAGTTTGGGCATCTTTCTTCGGAATGGACTCAAATAAAGGATCTCCTCCCATCAGTTGCCCAAGTAGCTGTCTTCCAAATTTCTTGGCATAGACGAGTGAGTGCTTTCAGTGCTTTTTCAGCTTTCTGAAGCATTTCATTGGGTATCTTATCCAATCAATTCCTGGAACCTTGTGTTTGGCAACAGAACAGATTTTGGCACAACAGAACAAAACGCTACTCACTCCTGCGCTATCCTCACAATCACTACTACGTGTGAGCACATCCACTGTGTTAGGCCATCTCATTGAGTGTCTTCCCTTTTTCATCGATCCTCTATCTACCAAGCATGATATCCTTCCCCAGAGCTTAGTCCTCTGGATAACATATCCAGAGTTGGTAAGACAAAGTCTTAAGAGCAGTGTGACTACACTTCTTTCAAGATAGACTTGTTCACTCTTCTGTGAACAATATTCAATAGTCTTTGCTAACACCAAGTAGGGAGGAGACATTAAGTTTTTTGCTAAGTCTCTGCTAAGAGGAAGAATGGATGAAGATTTTTTTCACCAAAGAAGATATTAAGGATAGTTGAGGCATATCGATGTTGTCCATTGCCCATTTAAATGTTAGCAAACATAATTCTGGGTATCTGAACAGATCTTGACTTCCTTCCACCTGGCCCATAGGAACTCACCCAGGGATCTGCGTAATGCAGAATAATCTCTCCATGTCAGGGTAGATCGATTAGCAACTTTAATTGCATCTGGGACTTTAAAATCTGTTTTGCCATTTAAGGTAGCATATTCACAGATCCAGGCCTTAGGATGTGGACCTCACTAGAAGTCTACTTTTTACAGTATCACATGATCATAATGCAACTATTAGTTGATATCATACATCATTTAAGTTGTTGTAATTGAAAATGTATACATTTGTTAATTCTTACATATGCTCTAATACCCTTGTGACTTGTAGGACTTACATTTTTATGTTCATCACTAAATTGAAGAGTATATTTATATAAACATGCATCTTTTTAAAGGACTTCATATTTTAAAAGAAGATAAAATGTAATGGCATTAAATATGAGGGTAAGTCAATAAGTATTGCTACTAGGGTTCCAATTCATACATGCATGGGTTTTATTCCAAACAAAACACGTTTAAACATGTCTTTGTGACAGACTTCAAATTTATTTCCCCAAAAACACTAATTGTTCCTTCTCTTGGCCTTTCTCTAGTGCACCATGTCAGACCAAATGGGAAAAATGGTTTTCAGGGGTGCCTTAAGGGATGTGAGCCACTGGTGATCGATACAATTAAATAAAAATGTCACTCTCACACAGATATGGGAACTGAAGATTTGTTAAAACTGACAAAAAGAAGTGATAAAGGGGAACTTAAGAGTTATACCAAATATTTCAAAAATTTAATATCCCTACTCTTATAAGTTCTTTGTCTATCTCCCCTTTTCCCCCAATGGTGATATAATCCTGCAAGGTTTCCAACCTTCTAGAAATCAATTTATCTGTTTCCTTTTTCAGTAGCAAAAAGAGAAGGTGAAAATTCTATCTCTCTCTTTCCCTTTATATTTTCGTGCTTCTTCTTATAGGCTGTATTCTGAAGCTTCTTGTTTTATATAAATATCAGAAAATGTTCAGACAGCAATTCTTTCTTAGGTGTTAGGGAAAGTTTTTCAAAATGTGTTATAGGGTCTCATATTCCATGTGGGTAGTAATTTGGTGAAATTGGAGAAAAGATGTGATAAAAGAGAATATTAAATTTTAGAGTGTATATGTTAACTTTTAAACTTCCCCTTTTTTTCTAATTTTGCCAGATATTTTCAGTTGTGAGAGTCTCCGGTTTTAAGTGAAGGTACTACTAGTCAAATAAGCCTCATAAAGCAGACTGTTGTTGATCTGTTTTATTATAATAATCACAGTAGATTTTTTTGCTGAAAATAGTCAAGACAAAGGATAATTTCACTTTTATTCCTGTTCTGAAAGCTAGATACTATATTTAGCATGATGTATAATTGATTCATTGTACTCCCTGTCTTCTTTAGGAATGGAACAAAATTGTATCTTTATTAAGCACTTCTTATTAAAAAATACATATTTTGTTTTACTGGCATTCAATATGAGGTTAAGTAAGACAGTACTAATGTAAGGGTTCCCATACGTACAAGAGTTTATTCCAAACAATGTATTTAACATGTCTCTGCAATCAGTGGATGGCTGCAGACAAATTCTCTTTGTAGTGCACCTGTCCTAGTCTTCTTAATATGCAGTCTTAAAAACAAACAACCAAATAACAGCAAGCAATTAATTTAAACAATGGCTTTCCAAGATGTATGCTAGGCCAGTTAAATTCAAGGCAGATCAGCTTAGCAGGTTGTGATGACCTTTCTCAGAGGGCTCCGAAGAGCTAACCTTGGATTTTCTCAAAGGTCACAGGACAATCTGGAGGGCCTATGACAAAGAAGTTTTAAGAAAACTGGAAACTAGATTGATGAGAAAGAGTCCAGAAAGTTTCACCGAGGAATTTTTTCCCATCACAACAAGGTGCCTGCTCATTCTTGGAGGTTTCTGAGAGCTGTCCTAGGAGAATTTCGCTGGGAAACATTATCCCGTTTACCTACAGTCCTGGTCATGTCCTTCAGACATCTTTTGTTCTCCAAAGTCAAAGGACATTTAAGGGGAACTCAGTTTGTGACCTCAAGGATGCCCAAACTGCCTATTTGACAGAGCGTAAAACAAAGAGTTCTTTGGAGGAAGAGTCAGAGAGAAACCTATATGGCAGATGCACAGAAACAAGAGCTTCTCATTCTGACAATTTATTAAGTATTTTGTTAAATCATTATGATTTTGAAATAATATTTTTAATGAATCCTGTTCCTTCATATATATAGAAAATGTCTTGAGGAAATGATACCTTTGTGAAATTTGTCTATTATGAGATCTTTGTATTTTTCCAACAGTACTTATCCATCAAGAAATATAATTAGGAAAAAATGAAGAAGAAAAAAATTCCCTCAGTGGAATTCCCTCAGTGGAATTCCTCATCAAAATACTATGATGCATTCTATGAAAACTGAGGTTGTCCGAGATTAAAACTCATTACTGGATTGCATTCTAACTACAGATAAGAATATGCCAATTTTGTGGTGTTAGCAGTTAGTTCAGTGAGTGATGCTGCCTTCAAAACCAAAACCCAAACTCACTGCTAGTGAGTTGATGCCGACTCTTAGCGACTCTTTAGCACAGAGTAGAACTGCCCCTGTGAGTTTCTGGGATTGTAACTGTTTGGTGGAGTAGAAAGCCAGTCTTTCACCTGAAAAGCTGGGTGGTGGTTTCGAACAGTGAATCTTGCAGATCACAGTAGCAGGGCATAGCATCTCTTTCCACAATCCATCATTCAAACTCATCTCTGTTTTTAAGAAACCCTCTTTAAGATAGGAGCTCTCGTGCCATAGTGAGTTCTGAGTTGAGCTGCGAATTCAAGGTCATCTGTTTAAACCCACCAATCAGTTTGTGGGAGAAAGGCGAAGCTGTCTACTCTCATAAAGATGCACGGCTTTGGAAACCCCCAGGGTCAGTTCTCCTCTGCATAATGGGGTCGCTATGGGTCAGAATGGAATCAATGACAATGGGTTTGGCTTGTTTGGCTTCCTTTTAGATGGGACCCCTGATTTATGTGTTGGACTACTTAACCGCTTGTAGCCCACCAACTCCTCCTCCATAGAAATATGTGGCACAGTCTGCTTCCATTAAGATTACAGTCTATGTAGATCCTTGTAATAGGTTTCCCCTCGGACAACAGAAAGGTGGGTGAAGGGAGACGTCAGACAGGGCAATATATGACAAAATAATAATTTATAGATTATCAAGGGTTCATGAGGTAGTGGGGAGTAGGGAGGGAGGGGAAAATGAGGAGCTGATGCCAGGGGCTTAGGTGGAGAGCAAATGTTTTGATAATGATGAGGGCAATGAATGCACAAATGTGCTTGACACAATTGATGTATGTATGGATTGTGATAAGAGTTGTTCGAGCCCCCAATAAAACGATTTTAAAAAAAGATTACAGTCTAAGACAAAACCCTATTGGGCACCAGTGTTCTGTTATACAGGGTCCCTATAAATCAGAATCAACTCTAAGATGATGCTTCTGTTGTTGTTGTTTATTTTGAAGATCTACCCTGTCCATTTGTTGTACTGTGGCAGCCACTTATCAGTTTGAAGGACAGCAGTGATGCTGGGAGCTTTGCCAGCAGTATGCCAACTTCCCAGAGGAGGAGAGCTTCCAGCCTAAAGCAGACTAGGCTACAAATGCCTGGCATTCTTTCACGAAGGAGCCCACAACAATCTTATGCATTACAAGAACACATTGCCATAGTCACTGACATGGGGCATGTCATCAGGAAGGGGCGATCACTAGAGCAACACGTTGTATTTGGTGAAGTGAGGAGGGAGGGATACTCTGGGTGAGAAGTATTGGAACAGTAGCCATGGAATTGGTTGCAGGGACATACCAATGATTAGGGGCTGACTCAGGACTAGCATTGCTTCCTGCTGCTATTTGTGGGGTTGCCATGACTCAGAATATCTGCTGTCTATTTGTCTCTCAACTTTTAAGAAGTGTTTGATAATTTCAGTAATTCTTCTAAGCTATTGAGTCTTTCCACCTAATATGGAAATATTATGATCAATAGGAGTGACCTCAAAAGTCTCATGTAGAAAAGCAATGGAAAGATAATGGAATCGTTCACTGACTTTCTGAAGCCCCCTCACAGTAAGGTTTAGCACAACCCATACTCAGTAACTTCATGAAAACTCACCATCAATCCTCTCAATAGCCACCCAGACATCTGCACAACTTGAAGCAGGACTAAATAAACGTGAAACTGGCTGGACACCGGTGACACATTGGAAGTTCATCTTTGCCAGATGCATCCTCATACACCAGTTTTAAAACAGCTAGCCTGGACGGTTGAGGTGAGGGGGAGATGGGGGAATACTCTAGACCTTGTCAGAGAAGCCATGGGTTGGTGTCACCACGGACAGCATTTCTCAAAGTAGCAGGCGTTATCGAGAATAGTTGACAGATAGAGGCTAACTTTGTGGGCGGCTTTACGTAGTGCTAAACCATGACCATGAAAGAGTTCATGTAATTGTCACACTGCTCAAGGACAGTTGTCATGTGCACTCTACTAAGGTAGCACTGTGCGTCTGCATGAGAACCATGACAGGTGCGATCCTTAACCAGATGCGTGTGAGTCCCCATCAGTAAAAGAGCCATTCTTATTCATTGTGAATGTGTGCTGGCACTGCACTGTGACTGTCTGCTTTCTTCCTTATTTCTTGCTTTGTGGCTGCAGTAAAAATCTGAAGTTAAAATGTTTAAGTCCCACTAGACTTGGACTTTGGATGTGAGGCAGCCTCTCTGCCCGAAGACCAAGAGTAAACAAGAGGAAGTGGATGAATAAGCTGTGCTTGCCAGTGCTTGCTGGTCTTTATTAGTCCTCTGGGGTCCAACTCTCTCTTCACTGGTAAGTATACTGGTTTCTGGGATGTAGGATATCAATCTTTAATCAAAACTCTCCCAAGTCATCTCTGGCAATGGCCATTCATATTTGGATAAAGATACCAAGCTAGGCTGAGTGCTATTTATATTTGAATAGCTGTTCAGGAATAAAACACACACCAAGAACCGAAAAACAAAGCAAGCAAGTGTATTCCACAGTAGCGGCAGTAACTCAAGGGAAATTGCTTACTGCCTCTGGCATTAGCAATGTTTACAGCTAATGGAGCCTCGAGTCCAAGGCACCATATCGACTGAGCAACATTAGAATTCTGAACATCACGCCTGGGCATGCTGAGAAGAGCTCAAAACCTACCCTTGCCAGTAAAAGTTTGGAAGTGCAAATAATTTGAAAGGATTTAATAGAAGTCCCTCATCTTTGTAAAATCAGTAAAATTAACTACATACATACACCCATGCATACCTTAGAAGTATGTCATAATTTCCATTCCCTCTGTATATTTGTTTAGTTTAACCTAAAGAACTGATAAGAAATGAAAAATAATAGTAAAATATTTCTCTACACTAAAAAATAAAAAACAATAAATAGGCCATGGGTGGTCTATTGAAGTGTAGGAATTAGATTTATTCAACTCATCTGTGAATATTTGAATTATATATATATATAAAATAAATCTGAGATATTCTGTTTGTTACTGTACTGCCTAGGAGAGAAATCAGGAGATAAAAAACAAAACAAAAAACTTTTCATGTGAGAGAAAGAAATGACAAGAGCACAGAACTTCCAGAGCACATAAAATTGACCCTGTGGTTTATTTATTTGCATGTGGGAAAAGTGATTTCACATGTAAAAATCAGAACCATTTAAATTTGCATATGGATTTAATAATATAGTTTATTTTTTATATTCTGTTTGAATTATAAGTAGCCCAATTACTTCTTCTACTTATTCCCAAGATATTTGCCTTTTTAAAAAATCAACATTTTCACACAGTAGCAGAGCTTTTTAATTCCTGCTAACCGTACTTTTCTATGATGTAAGGAGAAATCCATATTTTCTAACATCAATCTAGGATATTTTCAAAACATTATTTTAGATGGATATACATATTTCATAATATTCTAAATTAATATAGGAGGTAAGTTCATGAGTATTTATAGAACATAATATGTTATTGAAATATTCCTAATGCATGCTATTAATTTGGAAATAGAATTATTTTTGTACCTTTATGAACCTAAGTTCATTTGAAAAACAACTATTTTATCTCCCCAGCTGGACAGCTTTGAACAATGAAAGAATGAAATGACTTGAAATACAAATGGCCACCTTCATCAAGTTACATCAATAGGTATTCATTGTTTTGCTTATTGATAATTTTAACTTGCTCTAGTTAAAACAAACATTAAAGTAGGCAAAGTATGGGAATTTTGGCGGAGGAAACACCCAGATAGTATTCCAACAGAGCACTGGGGCGGGTTTCTGCCAGAGAACATTTCAGAGGATTTTCTTTTTTGTTGTTCATTTTCTATACAGAATATAGTAACCTAAAGGTGCTAAACACAAAAGTTTCCTACTTGAGGTGAGGAAAAACTCAAGTTTTTTTTTTTTACCATTTTTTGATCTTAAGCCCCCCCCCCCCTCCGCAATATCATAATTTTTAGATGAATGTCTTATAAAGAAGCCAGGTGTTATCATCAAAAGATTTGCTTAATCATGCAAGTAATACATTCATTCATCCATATATCCATCTGATCATTATTTCACAAAACATGTATTCATGAACCCAACAGGTACTTACTGAGTACTTCCTCCATGTCTGGTAGGCTCAGAGGCTATAAAATACCCTCCCCCCCGAAAAAAAATCTAGTAGCATTGTGAATCAGAAAATCTTATTATCCATAAATCATTAAACAAGGCGCAGGGACAATGATAGAGATAAACCTTCTCAAGGACGGTAAAAATGCATCTACCTTAGGTTGGAAAAGATTCTTTCATTGGGAATCAAAACTAGCCTGTTTGTTATCAGGTTTTCCACTGAAAAAGCATGTGGGGCTACTGCGTGACCTTGGGCAAATTTTAGTTTCTGTCTGTTAAATAAATACATCTCAACACGAATCCAGAGTCATTTTTTATAATTAAATGTAAAGGTCGATGTCTGGATACGCCAATATGTATCTGACCAGCACTTCTTCATAAAAGCAGATCCTTACAAATGAAATTTGAGTATTTTGTTTCTCGGAGTGTCATCCTGAGCCATAACATAGTCTGGATAATAATTCTGTAGCAGAGAAATGCCTTTACCCTTATTTAACCCAGTTTCCTAAATATACCCAGCTTCTAATTTTGCCTTTAATCAGTTTGCTAAAAATATCTTGGGTATTCTAGTCTATGATATAACAGCACACAATTTAAAGCACTTTTCCAGTCTAAGTGGCAAGCATTTCAATTTTGAGCATTTCTCATATTAATATGATTCATTTATTATAGATATCCATGTGTATATCTTTACTCTAGCAATTCAGTAATTCCTTCAGGTTGTTCACTGTGCCCTATATATCTCTGTAGTCTCTGCGGTGATCGACTTATAAGAATAACTGTATGAATAAACCTGGATGAAGATTGTCCCATTTTACTTAACTCAAATTGTAGGCAAAGATGAATTATACAGGTGAATACATGGCCTCTGTCATTTTATTTAATAACTTAATTTTTCTTAATGTCTAAATTAATTTAATAATACTTCATGAACTCCTGTGACATGCAAAGGCTTGACTACATCCCACTTAAACTTGGAGATCCTATCAAGAATACATTTGACTTGCTGAGTAACAATGGCCAAAGACCAGACACATTGTGGAATGACATCAAGGAGGTCTTGCTTGAAGAAACCAAAAGGTTATTTAAAATGTAGGAAAGAAAGAATTCACTGAAATGGATGCCAACATTGCACAGAGGCACTAATGTGATGAAATGATCAAGTAAAAGAGCTAAACAAAACTTTTGAAAGGGTGTCTTAAAAAAACATAGTAAGACACTGTAATGAAACATGTAAAGACACGGAGTTAGAAACCCCCCCAAAAAAGAAGAACATGTTTGGCATTTCTCAAACTGAAAGCACTGAAGAAAAAATTGGAAGCCCTTGGTTGCACAACATTGAATGATTCTGTGGGCAAAGTCTTGAATGACACAGCAAGCATCCAAAGAAGGTGGGAGAAACGCTCAGTCACTGAACCAAAAAGAATTGGTCGACATTCAACCAGGAGGTAACGTATGATTAAGAACTTATGGTACTGAAGACAGAAGTTCAAGCAGCACCAAGATATTAGCAAACCATAAGGAAGGCTCCAGAAATTGGTGGAATACAGGTTGAAATATTTCAACCAACTTCTACAGCACTGAAAGCACTCACTGGTCTATGCCAAGAAATTCAGAAGTCACACACCTGGCTAACCATCTGGAGGAGACCCAGATTTGTGCCCACTTCAAGGAAAGGCAATCTAAGGGAATGGGCACAAATAGGGATTCATGCTTTAAAATCAGAGAAGGCTTGATTTAGAGTTGTCCTCCATTATTTTTATTCCATCTGTATGCTGAGAAAATAGAGAAGCTGAATAATACAAAAATAATATAAGAATTTAAAAATCAAATAAATAATTCTGTCAGGATTGGAGGTCAGCCCATTAACCATGTACAATCTGCCAGTGACACAACCTCGATCGCTGAAGCGAGGAGAACTTAGAGCACTCACTGGAGAAGATAAGGGCGAAGACTATGGCCTGCTGTATTGTTATCATTTAATGTAAAGAAAACAATAAACCTCACCATTGGACCAATAAGCGACATCACGATAAGAGAAGAAAAGACTGAAATTGTCCAGGATTTCATTTCACTTGAATTCAAGTTCAGTGCCCATGGATGTAGCAGTCAAGAAATCAAAGAACAAACATCCATGGGCAAATCTGCTTCAAGACATCTCTACAGCGTTGACCAGTAGAGACAGAGAGGCCACGCGGAAGTCTAAGGTGTCCCTACCCCAAGCCATGGAATATTCAATTTCCTCCTATGCAATTGAAAGATGGACAATGGTTAAAGAAAACTGCAGAAGGATTGATGCCTTTGAACCATGGTGTTGGTAAAGAATATTAAATGTGAATGGCTTGTAAGACATATAAACAAATATATGTATTGGAAGAAGTGCAGTCCGCATGCTCCTTAGTAGCCAGGATGGTGAGATGGCGATTCAAGTACTTTGAATATGCAGGGATATGGATATAGAAGATGAAGCGGGGCTCAGTCCCTGGAGAACAACATCTTGTTTGTTACAATGGTGAATCAGTGAAAGAGGGGAACACCCTAACTGGATGGATTCACCCAGTCACTGCAACAATGAACTCAAATACAGGAACTGATAGCAGACTTGGTTTGTGTCAAAGACTAAAATTTCAGTTGAGGCTGATCAGTTGGAGAAATGTCTGAGTGTCTCAGAGGTGAAATCAGGTAAGAGTTTATATCTATGACTCAAGAGTTTCATATGGATGCCCTGACTGGAAATGTAAGTCTAAGACTTATTCTATAATTTCTAGAATGAGGAGTATATTTCAGGAATAAATGTACATGGAAAAGATGAAGGTTCCGTGGTTGTCATTTAGATCGAAAGCATGCAGACAGCAGGTGAGAAAGGGAAGAGACTGCATGTTCTGGGAGTTAAGAAAGCATGTCGAGATAGTGGGTGCTATCAGCCATGTAGTGACACAAACTATTTGTCAAGGTCCATTGGATTTATCGATGTGGAAGGATATCAGAAGCAAGGTTAAAGAAGTGATGAGGCTGACTGGATATAATGGAAGGAAGCCGATTTTCTTTAAAAAGAATTGAGAGAAAAAGAGCAATAGTTGTAGAGACCTGGAATCTAAAATGTATGTGTGTGTGTGGGGGTGTCGGTGTATTGCATGCATGCACACATATGTATGCATTGTACGAAAAGTGAAGTAGAAGCATTAATTTATGCTGGTAGAAATATAATGTAGAAATGAATAATTTTAAAGATAGGAATGTTGGATTTTTAGCTGGAGCAAAATTCCTATAACCTAAATGGGATAGAATCTAGTGCACGAGTGAAGGATCCACCACGCATCATACCATTCTCATAGTTTTGAAAAAGGAAAAACTAGAGTTTGAGATGTTAAATAATTTTCAGGACACTCCTTGCTGGTAAGGAGCAGAACTGAAAGGTAAGTTGATCTATTCTGCCCTAAATCCAGTGCGCTTTCTACTTCTTCACAGCTAGACACCCATTAAAATGGTGATGTTAATGTGGTACTTAATTCTGTGCATATAATTGGAGCAAAATGTCCTAAGTCAAGCAAATATGCAGCTCATGAATCTTGGCAACAATTTGTACATCGCCCATGTTCTCCATGTTTTCCTTATTTGGGCTATCTATCCACCCTCGGCCTTAACACACATCTGACCTTACATAAGGGGCAGTGGTGCCTGGCAGGAGCATGATGTCAACTTTAATTCTAGGCAACTTCTATTTATTATAGAAGCAGGTTCAAATTACAGTCTTGCTGTTTCCCCTAACATGACATTTTTAGATTTTATCAATGGATTTAATATAGCCTTTGATATTAAAGAAACACTTGAAAATGTATCCAAATTTGATGGTATGTTAATCTCTGTAAATCCCACAAAAGGAAAATGAGATTTAAAAAAATCCATGACTATTCTCTCAGATGGGTTTTAATGAGGACAATGTTAGGACCTTACTCCCGATGTGGGCCAATGATTTTGCTCTGGTCCTTCTCCACTGCTGGACTCTGAGCATAGGTCAGCTGTATTTCAGAGTTTACAGAGTTTGTGCAGTAGTCAGTTGATCTCCAGGTGAGAGGATAGGATCAACTCAGCATAAACTCATCCCAACAAATGTTGAAGGGGCGCAAGGGTAGAACTTGATGGAGGAATAGCTTCTTTCCAAATGCAAGGTAAGCATTATTTTCATCCTTTAAAAAATACGGTTAGAGAATACTGGGCAAAACCCAGCACAACTCTGCTTGCATAACCACATCCCTTGGGAATGCATTAGGACTGACATTGATAGGACATTAGCGGATTTGTTCATTTATTCATTCAAAAGTGTTAATGACTATCTTCTACATAAAAGTAAGTCCCCCCTCCACCAGGGATGTATCAACACACAAACCCATAAGAAAAATAATCTCTGCCTCATTGGACCTGAGAGCCTAGTGGGGAGAAAAAATGGTAAGCCAAAATATATAATTGATAAGGAAATGATATTGTGTTAAGGGTTAAAAAATGCTATGGAAAAAAATAGACGAGACCAGACTTGTGAATGGCGTTGTATGAGTTACTCGCTCTTCTCTTGCGTGGCAGTACTCCGAAGGACATCCATAATCACAAAGCAGCGAATGGCTTATAAGTGAGCAGAGGGAATTTTCTTAGATTTTCTATGTAGTTTTTGCTTTTAAACTGAAGACAGTCCCACTGAATTCCGATGGCACAGCAGCTGTGTGGGAATCGAGTGGACGTGACCTTTGAAATCCCTGTTTCTGCAAGGTCAAATATGTCTATCTCCTTTGTTAACAGCATTTTGAGCAACTTTCTTTCATGGGGACTTTAAAAAAATCTTTAATAATAACCAATTTAGAGAAGGTACAGCAGGGCAACTTGGGTATTGTGGGAATAAACGAAGCAATAGATGCTTCATTGTGAAATGGTTTGACATACCGTCAAAACAGTATTTAAACAATTTAAACAACATTCACCATATTTTAACATTTGAATAAGGTCACAGACTGTAAGACTCTGATAATAAAACTAATGACATTGGAAATTATTGATATTTACAGTACAAAGAGAAAAACAGATCAGGTAATTATTTATAAATCCCCGCAACCCCCATACTTATGCAGAGATGCTCTAGGTCCTAGGGGAGACTATATTAGATAATCCCTGCAAACTCGATGTTAAGTATAGTACCTAACACAACTCCATTAGTCCTCAGATTTACTTGAGACACTGTTTAAAAATACGTAATGTTAAATTCCATTGCATGGACATACTTATATTGTTTACCTTTTTATTCTTTATCTGAAATTCAAGCCCAGACTAAGTTTTCTTGCTTGACCCAGACAGGCATAGTTTGGGTTATTATCATTTTTCCTGAACTTAATAGAGGACTATGGCTCTATAAGCACAGCCCATTAGCATTATGAAGACAACTCTTAAATTAAGTGTTTTGATGGCATTTTTGCAGTTAATGTTTTAATAGACAAAGATTATAGAATAATAAAGAATAGAATAATCTACGTTGTTACTCAGCTAGTATCTTTGTCTGTTTCTCATTGGAAGATGCCAATTATTTTTATTTTTTTATAAATCATACAACTCTTATCACAATCCCTACATCCATCCATTGTGCGTCAAGCACATCTGTATATTTTTTGCCTTCATCTGCTTTCTACTTGAGCCCTTCGTATCAGCTCATTTTTTCCGCTCCCTCCCCACTTCTCCTTTCCTCATGAATCTTTGATAATTTATAAATTATTATGTTGTCATATCTTACACTGTCCAACATCTCCCTACACCCATTTTTCTATTTTCCATCCCCCAAGGTGGAGGTTATATGTAGATCCTTGTAATCAGTTCCCCCTTTCCACCCCACTTTCCCTCCGCCCTCCCGGTATCACAACTTGTCCGGAGGGGAACATCTGTCCTGTACTTCCTATGTTTCCAGTTCCTATCTGTACTAGTGTGCCCATTATGATTTTAGGAGATTGATATTCCAACAAATCTTTAATTTTAAACATTTTCCGAGTGGAATGCTTAATGTTTATTAATATTTACATATGCATGTATGTAAATATATCTCTTTTCAATCGGTAATGATTATTCTTCCTTCCTTAGGTGTACTCCTGTTTGTTTAACTTTATGATCAATTAGATTAAGTATAATAGAATCTTCTTCCCCGTCAAGAGTGCCATATATATCTTACTGAGGCACAGTTATTATGGAAAGGAAAGGATGCGTTTAAGAACAACATAGGATTAACTTCAGAACCCTCCCCCCAATGTACTTATTTTGTATTGATATATACAAGATTCCTAAAATTTTATCAATTTAGAACAATATACATTTACTATCTCCCATGTTCAGTGGGTCAGTAACCTAGGCACAGTTTAGGTAGGTTCTTTGTTCAGAGAACTAGTAAGCAAAAATTCAATTGACATGTTAAAGTATATGGTATGTTGAGGGCTGGAAAATGCACTGGGGGAAAAATAGATCAGAACAAGGGATTCTTCGATTGGGGTTGTATGGATTCTATGCTCTTCTCTTTAAGACTGGCTTAAGCCATTGTCCAGGACTATGGTCTCATCCCAGGCTCGGGGTTCCCTTCCAAACTGTTGGCAGAACCCCTTTCCCTGCACAGTGGAACCCCGGTACTCAGCTGCACCAGTACTTGACATAATTGCATTTCGACATGAAAGGTTGAAAACATTTTGTATTGGAGCTCCAACAAAACCTCAGGTTCCCAGTTGAAACGAAGCACGTGGTTCTTACAAAGGCAGCCCATGCTTCTGTTACTTGGAGTTAATTGCTGTTGTTAGTGTGAGTTGTTCAAACCATTTGTTTGAAGCGTTTTGCTATAATTTTCTTAGTTTTTGACGCTTTTTGTACTATTTTTAGATTAAAAAAAAAACCTATGGGTCCTAAGAGTTTGTTTTTTTTTTTAAAGAATCACCATGATAAGGAACTAGTTAACCGTATTGTCAATATCATGGACGATAACTTAGTAAACCCTTTTAGAAAACAGTTATGGAAATGTCAATAGCTGACCACATTCAACGGATTTAAAAAAATTTTTTTTTAGAGAAAGACAGTTCTGTTAGGTAGCTTAGCCTAGGGATTGGAAAGTCCATTGACGCATGCCCAGGAGAGCCAGCAGAGGACAAAGCTGGATTTTCCCGCCGGGTGGGCACAGATGGGCGTTACACCTGGAGCAGCCCACCTGGGCTAGGTGATTGAAATTCAACCAATGGGAGCGACCTGGGGTCCTTCACCACGCCTCCCCCCAGGAACCCTTGAAAAGGCAGGGACCGTAAGGGAGAGGTGTGGTTTGGTCGGCTTCTGGGGAGGAGAGAGATCCTTGTGTGACCCGGAGCAGTCTCTGCCAGGCTACATGGTCAAAGGAATCCTATGGGTGCCGCGTAAAACCTGAAGCTTCTTTTAACTCTCATTAAATTCACTTGGATCACGAGCCAGGCTTCAGCATGAAGTCTTTCTCGCACGGAGCCAAGGACCTAGGTTGGAATTTAGGGCGGAGAGAGAGAGACCTTACAGTTCCAAGAAAAGGCAAAGAATGGGGGGAAAAAAAGCTCCTGGAAAGCAGCTACCAGTTGATCTTATGGAAGGGGATTCCCCTTCCAAACAACTACTCTCTCTCCATCCTTCTCTCCACATCCGTGTCCACAGATCCAGATCCTCATCATTCTCAAGGTACGGGCCATACTGTAGCTGTTAAAGACTTTTTAAATGTTGTGTTTCTTATTTAAATGATATTTACCTCTGAACTTATTTACTTTAATATAGCTGTGTAATGTTTTGTACAAAAAGGCAAGGTTAGGGTAAAAACTTGGTGGTTGAGAACAGATTAATCCATTTCCAGCTATTTCTTATGGGAAAAATTGATTGGGAACTCGGCTGCATCTCATCTTGACGTGCCTTCTGGAATGTATTAGTGCCGAGGCATACACTCTATTTTATTTATAATATTCAGGGTGCCTTGCTACTTCAACCTCCAAAAGAGAAAGTTCTTGGCTTCTACTGCCTCTGACTGCTGCTAGACTCTTTCAAGGGTTCATCTTTATTTTTTTTTAGTTTTAACAATTTATTAGGGGCTCATACAATTCGTATCACAGTTCATACATATGCATACATCAATTGTATAAAGCACATCTGTACAGTCTTTGCCCTAATCATTTTTTTCTCCTCTTTTCTTTTTTACATTTTATTAGGGACTCATACAACTCTTATCACAATCCATACATATACATACATCAATTGCATAAAGCACATCCATACATTCCCTGCCCCAATCATTCTCAAGGCATTTGCTCTCCACTTAAGCCCCTTGCATCAGGTCCACTTTTTTTTTTCCCCTCCCTCCCCTTTCCCCCCTCCCTCATGTACCCTTGGTAATTTATACCTCATTATTTTGTCATATCTTGCCCTATCCGGAGTCTCCCTTCCCCCCTTCTCTGCTGTCCCTCTCCCAGGGAAGAGGTCACATGTGGATCCTTGTAATCCGTTCCTCCTTTCCAACCCACTCACCCTCCACTCTCCCAGCATCGTCCCTCACACCCTTGGTCCTGAAGGTATCATCCACCCTGGATTCCCTGTACCTCCAGCCCTCATATGTACCAGTGTACAGCCTCTGTCCTATCCAGGCCTGCAAGGTAGAATTCGGATCATCGTAGTTGGGGGGAGGAAGCATCCAGGATCTGGGGGAAAGCTGTGTTCTTCATCGGTACTACCTCGCACCCTAATTAACCCATCTCCTCTCCTAAACGCCTCTATGAGGGGATCTCCATTGTCCGACACTTGGGCCTTGGGTCTCCAGTCTGCACTTCCCCCTTTATTTAATATGGTATATATATACATATACACATATATACACATACATACACACACTTATATCATTGTTTTGTTTTTTTTTGCATGATGCCTTATACCTGGTCCCTTGGCACCTCGTGATCGCACTGGCCGGTGTGCTTCTTCCATGTGGGCTTTTTTGCTTCTGAGCTTGATGGCCGCTTGTTCACCTTCAAGCCTTTAAGACCCCAGACACTATCTCTTTTGATAGCCGGGCACCATCAGCTTTCTTTGCCACATTTGCTTATGCACCCATTTGTCTTCAGCAATCCTATCATGGAGGTGTGCAGTCAATGATATGATTTTGTGTTCTTTGATGCCTGGTAACTGATCCCTTTGGGACCACTCGATCACACAGGCTGGTGTGTTCTTCCATGTGGACTTTGTTGCTTCTGAGCTAGATAGTCACTTGTTTATCTTCAAGCCTTTAAGACCCCAGTCACTATCTCTTTTGATAGCCGGGCACCATCAGCTTTCTTCACCACATTTACTTGTTCACCCACTTTGGCTCCAGCCGTTGTGTCGGGAGAGTGAGCATCATAGAGTTCCAATTTAATAAAAGAAGGTATTCATGCATTGAGGGAGTGTTTGAGTAGAGGCCCAAGGTCCTTCCGCCACCTTAATACTTGACCTATAAATATAGACACATAGATCTATTTCCCCATCCTTCTATATATATTTGCATGTACATGTCTTTGTCTAGACCTCCATGAATGCCCTTTGACTCCTAGCTCTTTCCTCCATCTCCCTTGATTTTCCTCCTGCCCTACTACCATGCTTCATCGCCACCTGGGCTAGAGTATACCTCTTCTCTAAGCAACCTTACCCTTGATCATTTCCCACCATGCCTGCCACTCCCCCTTCTCTACCATTTGGGGTCCCATGTTTTTCCTCAAGGGTTCATCTTATTGCGTTAAGGAAACTAAGTTTGAGGTACTTGTTATCATCAATTGCCACCAACTGGGCTCCAGACTTGTGGCAATCCCTAGTCATTCAAGGGGAAGTGAAATGATGCTTGCTCCTGTCCTCTTGCCATGGTGATTGCGTGGTCCCTGTCCCATTGTGATTCATAAGGTTGTCAGTGGCTGAGTTTTTCATGTAGCTTGCCAGACCTTTCTTCTTAGTCTGCCTTAAGATGAAAGGTCCACTTAAACTTTTCCACCTTAGGAGATCCTGCTGGTTTTTTTCAATATTGGTAGAAAAGCTTCTAGCTTCATAGCAACAAGCAGGCTACCTTAGTCTGAAAACTGACAGGTAGGTGGTGGGATCTTATTACATCTATCTGCTCCTTCTACCTTTGCTGTATAATGTAGTGCGTTCGATCATGGGAGTATACAGAGGGCTTCCAAAAGTTCATGGAACATTTCTGTTATCTTTTAATTACCTTAACGAACTGTTTGAAACCCCCTTGTCTACCCTCACTTTAATAATATTAGTCGGCAGCAAGTTATAGGTTTCATCTATTCATAGGGGCAGGGAGAACTATACAAAGACAGTGATTCAGGTTAATCTTAGAAGTCTATCAATCATTTTGCTTACAAACTACAGCTTCAATTCTCAGTCAAGATGAAAGAGAAGTAAAATAAAAGATACGTGAAACTTTTTGCCTGAGGTAAAATGATAAGTTTGAAGGAGAGGAAATAAAAAAAATCAGGAAGATAGGTCCGACATCAAAGTTATAATCAGTGGAAATTCAAAAGTCCAAACTTTTTTTCGACAGTTTTATTGGCATATACTTTATATATCATAAAATTGAATAGTTCAACTGTTCAATCATATCTAGAGGAATTGTACAATCAGCATCAAGTATATCTTAAAGCACCATGGTTAAATCACCTTTAAAATGAGTTGTGAAATCAAGATCAGTTCTAGTGCTCCCTGCCCTCCTGCCTTCATTATTTACTCCCCAAATCCCATTTCCCTCCCTATCAACAACCTCCACCCCTGCATTCCCTATAACACCTTGTATCAGTTATTATCATTATATATCCACTCCTCCTGTGCTTCAAAGCCGGGAAACCCAACAGAAAACAATGAAAAACAAACCACACTAACGTGGCAAGGATAAGAGCATATTAGACAAAAATACCAATGTGTGAGAGGGAGAAGAGCTCAATCCACATTCAAGAAGCCAGAGGAGAAATTTCTATCATGGAACCTGTAAGAGCTACTTTCCCCCAGTACACATTCAGGCTGTGTCTCTATGGAGATCAACTGGACAGGCACTGAGTTTGATGCAGTATAATGAAGATTATGATGGTCTCTGCCTGCTCGGAAGGTTGTTTGAAACTCTTAGCCTTGGCGAGGGCAGATTTTCCAGCAGCTTGGTTGGATTAGATGCTCTGCAGATGGTTTTTGGGTTCCCACTACCCTTAACCTTCTACAGATTGTGTGTGCATAATTTTAGCTCTGATACTTTTTTAGTTTTTCATTTTTTTCAAAGTGAAATACTTAAGTTATAAGTGTTACCTTGCTCAGGGATGGGGTGGGGAAAGAATTTCCATGTTTTCCTTTTTCTATCTGCACAGTACCCCTAAGTGACCTTCAAACTGGGAGGTAGACCAGCCTAGCAATAAGCTCATCGCGTTTAGATCTGGCTTACCAGGGACGTTGCAGCATCCCTCAAGAATACTGTTGACCGGGCACATCGGATGCAGCCTTGAGTGAGGCCCTGCATGGCCAGGATCATCCGCCAGCTGTGCCGGGAGAGATTAGCTTCAGATGACCAGCTTCCTGCCAGCTTTCACCTTTAAACTTGTTTCAAGACACACATTAGGAAGTCTGTTTAATTCCAAAGAGTACATTGCATCACTACCATTTCTACTTTTATATTAATGCCCAGAGTCAAAGAAAGAAACAACTTATAATAAGCTTTTATGTCATATATATATATTAGATTTAAGAATCCCCACAGGGCTAAAAGCATTTGCCTGCAATTATTGTTTCATGCCTATAAGAGGTAACAGCCATGTGGAAATTCGCAGCGGCCTCCTATCTGACACCCACACTAGCTACAGTGTCCTCTGTAGAAAAATGGCATAAATCATTAATTATCTGATCACATTAGGTTAAATGAAAAAAAAATCAGCAAATTTGAAACAAACTTCTGTTATTTGTTAATTCATGATAGAAGAAAAAGAAAGAGATGATGCCTTCTTCCTCCCATTGACAACGTGGGTTTAGAAAACAGGAGGCATTTGACAGCATCAAATATCCAAAGGCCTAATGACACCATCGTACTTGAAGGGAGAGTGATTTCCATGTGCTCCTTGTCTGATTTGCTCAGTAACCCCATGTGCGTTTGTATTTTAGAGGAAAATAATAATTGGAATGTGTCTCACAATGGATATTCAAATCTGTGTTAGCAAACCCTCATTTGTTTTATAAAGGGGACAAGCAAGTAAAATTCCTGCTCATTCAAAGCTATCATCAGCATTTGCTTCTTAACTTGGGAAGGAAGAACTTAAAACTGTATTCGCCATGTTTGCAAGTGGTTCCCACTGTACAGCCTTCTGACCTGGTATCACATTTTTAGGTACTACTTATGTCAGCAAATTGTGCCTTTCCTACAGATGACAGGTTATTAGATTCTGAAAATTGAACTTTTTTGTGATACAATCACCTTAGGGCTCAAGTTCAAAAAATGACATGAGTCTGATTCATGGCTTGAAGGATGTAAAATATTAATGCCATTTCCAACACTTGCTGAATATGACTTTACACAAAGTCAGCATATGATTATTCCACTTTGCAAGAGAGCTGAAATCATGCAGGCAAATTTTTAAAAGGTGGGGGTGGGATCCCATTATCTTTTTATTGCATTTTCCATGAATTTTTGAAGCGCCCTCATATAAGAAGCGCTTAGTCCATCCAAATTTTAACTTGGTTACCAAGTTGATTGAATATCACAGACAAGGCACAGAGAGGGATTAAAGAGGGACAATATTAAGAAAGGAAACTGGTTTTGAAAGCTAAAAGTCAATTCTTCCGGTCTTATTTGTGTGACTGTATGGCTTTGGTGTAGTTGCTTAACTTTAAGGAAAAAATGAAGTCTTCTTTTGTGCTTTTGGTGGAAGTTTAAACAGCGAAGTGGGTTCCCATTTAACATGCCTGCACAGGTGTTCTGTGTCCGTAGATACAGTTTTCATAAAGTATCAACTTTATTATCGTTCCCATTATGGTAGTTCTGTTTCTAGTTATCCCGTTTCCAGCTTCCTTGACTTCCTTTCTTTGATTTTGATTAAACTCAACAGTCAAGTTTTCTCAACATGTACTCAAATATTGATGATCAGTACAAAAGGTTATTGTACGATCAGTACAAAAGCTGAATATCAGTTCAAATTATGCTTTAAAGAGCACAGTACTCAGAGGTTATCATTTTCATAGCCAATGTCTTATTTAACTAAACATTGACCACATCATAGTATAGCATTGGCTCGGCGTTTAAAGGATATCTCCAGCTGCTAGCTTCAGGCGGCCCTCCAGTGTCTTATCAGTTTAGTAAGTCTGGACACTTCAGCAATTTGAGTTTGTTAACCTACAGTATGCAGATGACACCACCTTGTTTGCTGAAGGGGGGTGGAGTTGAAGCACTTGCTGATGAAGATCAAGGATGGCAGCCTTTCCCACTCCATGCAAAGAAGACCAAAATACTCACAACTGGACTAATAGGTAACGTCGCGATCCATAAAGAAAAGGTTGAAGTTGTCAAGGATTTTTGTCTTGCTTGAATCCACAATCAATACTCATGGGAGCAGCAGTCAAGAGATCAAAAGACTTTGCATGAGGTGAATCTGCTGCACAGACCTCTTTAGAGTATTGAAGAGCAAAGATGTTAGACGAAGGTGCACGTGACCCACGCCACGATATTCTCCATCGCATCATATGCATGTGATAGTTGGTCATGCCTAAGGAAGACCGTTGAAGAATTGATGCATTTGATTTGTGGTCCTGGAAAAGAATATTGAGCATACTATGGATTGCTAACAGGACAAACCAATTTGTCTTGGAAGAAGTAAGACCAGAGTGCTCCTTGGAGGCAAGGACGGCTAGACTTCCTCTTGCATACTCGGGATTTATTATCAGGGGAGACCAGTCCCTGCAGAAGGATATCATGCTTCGTAAAGTGGAGAGGCATTGAAAGAGGAAAGCCCTAGACAAGGTGGATGGACCGAGTGGCTGCCTCAGTGGGCTCTGGCATAAGACCAGTTGTGATCATGACACAGAACCAGGCAGGGTTTCGTTGTTTTGTGCATAGGGTTGCTATGGGTTGGATCTGGCTTGATGGCACCTAACAACATCTTAGATAGTCAATCACAAGCATTCAGATCACGATGTGACACATCAAGCTAGGAAGCAGAACATAAGCTATACACACAATTGACTGAACTGCTTCATAAGACTGCGCTAAATAAGTTCAGGTGGTGTTTGGTTAAGTCTGAGACATATCCATGTTTATCCTCTGATGTGCTTTATGTATGACACAGGTGGTCCTCCTTGTTAGGAACACTTGACTGAAGGACAACTTGCCCCTGAAGCAGGGCTTTGAATCATTGCAGCAGGTTCTGTCATGGCTGACAAAGCAAAACAGGAACAGACCAGAATTTTTACAGAAAGTGGGGAACTACAGGTCGAAGCCCTAGAATCAGAGACCTCGTAGAGGCTTAGTGAGCTCTTTCAGGAGCCTGATGCACAAGATTGTGTTATTGTCTAGACTTCAGAGCTGGGAACATTCAAAGCACTATCATCTCTGAGCCACGTTGACCCCCCTCAGCCGTTAGAAGATCTGCTTTAAAGGTATCCCCATTTGCCCTCACTTGAAACAAAGCCTTCCTCTCAGTACCTTCCCTTGCTGCACTCGCGGATTCAAAGCCATTGAAAAGTTTTTTCTTGCACTAAAATAAGCCTGAACAAGGAATCCTAATGCATCTCTTCACACATAGCTGCTGATTCTTAGAGACCTTAGGAAAGGATCTTGTTTGTAACCCGGACAGTCTGTAGAGGAATATACATGGTTGCATATACTTACATGTACAGGGAGACTTCACAAATCCCACAGAAAATTTAATTGTGAGATGAAGTGATTTTTCCACGACGTTTGACGCCCTCCAATCCGCACACAGGCATAACTTGGTGATGCGGAGGCTATGTTTCCAGCCTACTGCAATAAAGCAACGTCGCAACAAATCGAACCCCCGGAACTTCTGGTTCCCGGGCGAATCTAAATGCTATGTTGATTTGACTTTGTGGTCCATTAAGTGTGTGGCGATGTCAGGAAAAAGTCCAAATACTATGAGAACTACCAAAATGTGACACCGAGACCTGGGTGCTGTTGGGAAAATGGCGGGCTAGACTTGCTGGATGCGGGTCTGCCACGAGATTTTCCATTTTGTAAAAAGCATCTGATTTGTGAAGTATAATTAAATAGAGTATGCCTGTGTCTCTACATCCGGATGTGCCCATGTAGAGACACTCATACCGCTTTATGCATACACACACATTCGATGTTGTTCGTGTCATAGTATTTACCTGACACATCCTCTTTTTGTGTGTATACCTCTTAGCAACGTTATTCACCTTAGCCAAGCTGGGCACGTCCACATTTGATTTTATGTTTCCTACCATCAGAATGAGTAAGTATCTACCCAGAAAGTGAAGCCCCATATCTCAGGCACCTCCATTAGGTCTTGTCCTCAGTAAAATAAGGCAGCTTCACAAAACAAATAGGAATTTTCAAGGGCTTTGAGAGTTATACATTACCATAAGAACCTGAATTCGTTTTTACAATGGTTCCCAGCTAGCTAGTCCACGCATTCACTTCACCAGGCATCAGCAAGTTGAAATGGCTCCAACTGCGGAATCGCAACACGGAGTGGGGCAATAGGTTTTCACCAAAAGAGGGTATTTACCAGATGCCATCTGGGGACTTCTGAAACTCCATGGGCTGAATTTGTATCTATTCTAACTTCAGCCAATTCTTTTAAGTTCCAGGAGGCAGGTACCTGTCTGTGGGCAATCACTTGTCAGCTGACAGCTTTTTTCCTATGTAGTGGGGGGAGGGAAGAGTGGGAAATGGAATGGCAAGAAAGGTGGATAAGCGAGGGACACGGTCTCTAGTGGTTACCGCTAATATCTTGCACAGGATGCATTTTAAAATTAGACAGAATAGACATGATTGCATTTGCACTGAAGAAAAACCTACCTTGAAGCAGCTTTGCCTGTGATGCATTTTAAATGCACAAGATGACAGACCAGGATAAGCAGCAGAGCTAGTTACTAGAATTTAGACCTTATTGCATTATATCTCAATCTCTCCCTCCCTTTTTACTTCCTCCATTTGGCTAAATCTTGCTCAAAGAGTCACACACAGTGGGGAGGGAGGGATAAATGTTTATTATTCTATTCCCTCTTTGAACCTAGTTTTTTTTTCCCTCTCTCTCCCTCCATCCAATTTAATTTACCTATTTGAAAGTTGAGTAAGAGAAAGTGTTTTTGCTAAATGAGATAAAAGAATAATACTAAGAAACCACCTGGAACCAACAGATGTCTAAAAGGATCCTTTTAAGATTGTTTTTCCAAAAGCTCCTCAAAAAAATTAGTCACATTACTGAAGCAAGCCTCATTTGGGGAGTAGACTTATTTACTGAATATGTCAAAATATACATTAATGGAAAGAGGGTGTGTTTGGCATTGTAGTATAGCCACTTGTGATTTCTGTTACTAGATTTATAGAATAACCCATCCTCACAGCTCAGGGCATCAAAATCTACAAAAGCTATACATAAGATTTTAGAAAAATTTCATATTGCTTTCCCCACAAACATTCTTTCTTCCATTTCAATAGTTGCCTTTTATTCTGCTCTCTCCTCTGTTGCCATAACAATTTTTTTAAACAGTTAATTTAATTATGCCATTTTGTTTGGCTGGAAAAATCTCTATTAAATGGTAGTTCCTCCGGGGGGGGGGGGGGATGAAATCCTCTACTTTGGCATTCAATTCCTCTCCTGCCGGGGGATGAGCTTACCTTTTCACATGTACACCACAGCACAGACCAACACCGCTGACGATACATCATCTTGCTGGCCAATAAATGTTTGCTTCCTCTCAGAAGACCAAGTCTTTGCAAACACTGTCCTCTTGCCTGACCATCATTCCTCCTCGTTGGTCACTTATTATTTATATGAAACCTCTCTCCTGAGTCATCGAAGGCAATTTTCCTATGATTTCTTTT
The DNA here is from genome assembly GCF_050624435.1 of Tenrec ecaudatus. NCBI lineage: Eukaryota > Metazoa > Chordata > Mammalia > Afrosoricida > Tenrecidae > Tenrec > Tenrec ecaudatus. Next base: position 144,203,108 of record NC_134538.1, on the reverse strand, counting down.
GGTTCTAGAAGATAACTTTATTCTCCTACTGCAATGCATGTAACATTGCTTTGCATAGCCGGCATCTCTGTGGAGTGCAAGCTCCTTTGGTTCAGGTTCTGTCTTCTAACTAAGCACCGTATCATGTGTTGGATCCACAGTCCGTGGTATGGTGTTAATCCCCTCGTAGATGATTAATGAATGCTTGTGAAAGTAGGCAAGGCTCCTGGAGCTTTCGTCTTTGCATTGCAACACTTGTTTGGCTTGATTTCTTTTTCAATCCTGAGGTTTGTAAATATTTAAAAAGCCTCGACTTCATATGTTAGGCAAAATGCAATAAACTACAGCAGGCCAATACAATGAAGCCATATAAAAAAGTTGGATAAATAACTATAAAACCGTGTTAAAGACTTCACAGGTGTGCAAGCAAGAAGGACTAGATGAAATAAAACAAAGAGGAGAGCCTTGTATACAGGTGAGCTCTGATTCCTCAGCTGGTCTTCCTTGTAGGGTGGAGACGGCATATACCATTCTGAATTTGAGCTGAAGATAAAGTTTGTCTTGTGGGCAGAGCCTCTGCATGGAAAATAGGGTCAAGAAAAACATTCTGCCCTGCTTGGAGCTGGAGCAGGAAATTGAAATCTTGAGAGTCCATTGACAGACATATGTAATCAGCAGTCAGAGTGTAAATTCCTATGGAATATTTACCAACACTAACCAGCTGACGGACTGAAGGGAATGTCCCGAATTTCAAAGGATTGGAATAGAATATATTGGTTGGCATACAGGAATTAAGTTAGAAGTCTTAATAATAGATAAAGGGTGTGGTAGTTATATACCATATATACTCGAGGATAAGCCTCTCCGAATATCAGTTGAGGCACCTAATTTTACCACAAAAACTGCATTGAAACTGTGCTGAAAATCCCAACATATACACGAGTATATACAGTAATCTGTTGTCAATCTGAGATTTAAGAATAAAGGGGTGGAATTTAGCTCGTCAATCAGGTTGCAGCTTAGATGACCTCATTTGGAGGAGATAAATAGCTAGCTGGAGGCAAGACAAACACTCACTCCCTGAGAGAGATTCCTGTGGAAAAATGCATGGAGCTTTGCTAGAATCCTGGAGGAGCCACTTGGAGACCCACATCAGCACTGAGATGCTTCCACTGCCACTGGATCCACAAGACTTTCCACCCACTGGCCTGTAATTTCCTGCATTTGGTATCTTTGCATGTGTTTCGTGAGTCTGAAGTGGACTATATAGACTGGTATCAGACATATGGGCTAATATCACACTAATGGACTTGCTCCGGACTGGACTACGTGTTTTCTCAATATTCAATTACTTAAAGCTCTTCAATATTCAATTATATAAAGCTCTTTCTCATACACACACACGAGTCTCTTTGAATGTGCTTCTCTAGTCTACCCATTTGCTTCTCTTTGAATTTGCTTCTCTAGACTAACACAAAGGGTAACACCTCAATTATGAGGAAATGAAACGGCATGTTTCTGAACAATATTCTCACATAAGTGATTAAGAAATCAAAATGGTAATTAGGAGAAAACAGTTGGATGGAATCATAATGAAAATGCAACATGTTGAAACTTGTGTGGGATGCAACCAAGGCATCATGAAAGCTGTACTCAGAGGGATGGGGATGCTTGTAAATGCATATATTAGGGGGTAGGAACTGAAAATTTAAAAAATAATGAAGTAACAGTTGGTCAATTCTATGAGAAAACAAGAAAAATACAAAGCAGAAACCAATGTGTTAAAAGTAGGAAAAATAAACCGAGAGGTATTTTTTGACAAGGTAAATTAAGGTCTTAAATCCAAAGCTAGTTGGCTGACACTTGGGCCTTGGGTCTCCACTCTGCACTTCCCCCTTCATTTAATATAATATATATATACACATACATATATACATATACACATAAATACACATACATACACACACTTATATCTTTTTTTTTTTTGCATGATGCCTTATATCTGGTCCCTTGGGCACCTCGTGATCGCACTGGCCGGTGTGCTTCTTCCATGTGGGCTTATTTGTTTCTGAGCGAGATGGCCGCTTGTTCACCTTCAAGCCTTTAAGACCCCAGACACTATCTCTTTTGATAGCCGGGCACCATCAGCTTTCTTCACCACATTTGCTTATGCACCCATTTGTCTTCAGCGATCCTATCATGGAGGTGTGCAGTCAATGATATGATTTTTTGTTCTTTGATGCCTGGTAACTGATCCCTTTGGGACCACTCGATCACACAGGCTGGTGTGTTCTTCCATGTGGACTTTGTTGCTTCTGAGCTAGATGGCCGCTTGTTTATCTTCAAGCCTTTAAGACCCCAGTCACTATCTCTTTTGATAGCCGGGCACCATCAGCTTTCTTCACCACATTTACTTGTTCACCCATGTTGGCTCCAGCTGTTGTGTCGGGAGAGTGAGCATCATAGAGTTCCAATTTAATAAAAGAAGGTATTCATGCATAGAGGGAGTGTTTGAGTAGAGGCCCAAGGTCCTTCCGCCACCTTAATACTTGACCTATAAATATAGACACAAAGATCTATTTCCCCAACCTCCTATATATATTTGCATGTACATGTCTTTGTCTAGACCTCCATGAATGCCCTTTGACTCCTAGCTCTTTCCTCCATCTCCCTTGACCTTCCTCCTGCCCTACTACCATGCTTCATTGCCACCTGGGCTAGAGTATACCTCTTCTCTAAGCAACCTTACCCTTGATCATTTCCCACCAGGCCTGCCACTCCCCCTTCTCTACCCTTTGGGGTCCCATGTTTTTCCCTTGTCTCTGGGTTTGTTAACACCACTTCCTTACCCCCCCTACCCCCCACCCCAAGTCCCCCCGGAACTGTCGGTCCCATTGTTTTTCCTCCAGATAGTTCATCCAGCCTGTCCTATTCAGACAGACCTGTGGAGTCACTAACATGCACGAAAACTAGACAGAGGAACACAAAGCTACAGTATATAACCGGACAACAAAACAACCAAAACAAACCACTGAAAAAGAACAGAACAAAACAGTTCACAAGAGAAAAGCTTGTAGTTAGTTCAGGGATCTTTGCTGGCCCTTAGGAGCGTTTTCCAGTCCAGTCTGTTGGGGCACCACGCCCTGGCCCCAAAGTCCACTTTCAGCATTCCCTGGGGACCTTGCCACTCCATTCCCTTGCTGTTCCGCTGCACTCCCCCAGTGCATTGCCTCGGTGTGGTGGGATCAGGTCAGGTGCAATTCCCACACTGTGTCTCCGGTGCTGTCCCCTGTATCGCCCTTAGTCACTGAGGGGCATCATGTCTCATAGTAGGGCCAGCCATGTTGTTCTCTCTGTGGACTGGCTGCTCTACTCAGGAACATCATCCTCACGGCCTGGTGGGCCAGGCTGTGCTCCACTCTCTCCTCCTGCCCCTTCATCTGCTCCCGTGTGCTCTGGTCAAATATGACCATCTCCCATAGCTGCAGGGTCAATGTCGTCCTTTGGAACAAGTTCTTTTCGGGGGAGGGGCAGGAATCCACTTAATTTATGGTGCTGGGGCCTGCCTCTCAGACCTCTCCACCGGTTCCGTCCTCCACGCCGGGATAATGCATTCACACCTTGCGACACTGGGTTGAAGTCAATGGAGATCCCCTCATAGAGGGGCTTAGGAGAGGAGATGGGTTAATTAGGGTGTGAGGTAGTATCGATGAAGAACACAGCTTTCCCCCAGATCCTGGATGCTTCCTCCCCCCAACTACCATGATCCAAATTCTACCTTGCAGGGCTGGATAGGACAGAGGCTGTACACTGGTACATAGGAGGGTTGGAGATACAGGGAATCCAGGGTGGATGATACCTCCAGGACCAAGGGAGTGAGGGACGATGCTGGGAGAGTGGAGGGTGAGTGGGTTGGAAAGGGGAAACTGATTACAAGGAGCCACATGTGACCTCTTCCCTGGGAGAGGGACAGCAGAGAAGGGGGGAAGGGAGACCCCGAATAGGGCAAGATATGACAAAACAACGAGGTATAAATTACCAAGGGCATATGAGGGAGGGGGGAAAAGGGAGGGAGGGGGGGAAAAAAAGGAGGACCTGATGCAAGGGGCTTAGGTGAAGAGCAAATGCCTTGAGAGTGATTGGGACAGGGAGTGTATGGGTGTGCTTTGTACAATTGATGTATGTATATGTATGGATTGTGGTAAGAGTTGTTGGAGTCCCTAATAAAATGTAAAAGAAGAAAAAAAAAAAAGAAAATGATTAGGGCAAAATATGTACAGATGTGCTTTATACAATTGATGTATGTCTATGTATGGATTGTGATAAGTGTTGTATGAGCCCCTAATAAAATGTTTAAAAAAAAAAATCCAAAGCTAGTATGTTTAAGAGAAAATTAATGATCATTACCAGAAGAAAAACTGTATCATTGAATACCTTACAAATACCAAAAATAAAGAACTATGCTATTATGAACTAGCTTATAACAATATATTGAAAATTCAGATGAACTAGGAGAGGGTCCTCAAAATACAACCATCGACTTTGATATCAGAAAGATTTTAGTGCCTGAGTTATCATATCAATATTAAGTAATTTGAATCTATTATTAATCACCTTCCTACTATGAAAATCATCACCAGAGCATTCTTTCAAATATTTCAAATACAGATAGCACCCAATTTCTGCAATCTCTTCCAGGTAATAGAACCAGAGGAAACAAGTCCTAGTGCTTTTTTTGGGGGGTGGGGGGTACATACATAAAGAGGGAAGAACCCCAAATGTGACATGGACATTGAAAGAAAGGGCAAGAAGCCAATCTCTTCCCCAAAATGCAGAGGTAAACAATCCTTTCCACAGTGCCATGAATTAAATTGATATCCAAGGAGGGAAAAACAGTGTAACAAAGCATGCTTCATCCCAGCCATGAAAGGCTGATTAACATGAGAAAATTAAGGCAATTCACCCATTAACAGAAAATTATATATAATCTCCATAATACAGAACATTTGATTTGATGTCCATTCTTATTAAAACTCTTAGCAAACTACTTACAGACACGAGCTCCCTTAATGTGATGAAGAATATTTACAAAACATGTACAGAGAACATGATGTCACTGAAAGAACACTGAAAGTTTATAAATAATTAGGAGAAAATTATGCAATACCCTCAATATTTTACTAGATATTGTGCTGGAAAGTCTAGTCAGTGTAATAAAGTGGAAATAAGAGAGAAAATCTTGTGGTTTTATCTTATTATTATTATTTAATCATTTTATTGGGGGCTCATACAATTCTTATCACAATCCATACATACATCCATTGTGTCAAGCACATATGTACATTTGTTGCCATCATCATTCTCAAAACATTTGCCTTCTACTTGAGCCCTTAATATTGGCTGCTCATTTTCCTCCTCCCTCCCCACTACCTCATGAACCCTTCATCATTCATAAATTATTATTATTTTGTCATATGTTACACTGTCCGATGACTCCCCCTGCCCTCTTCTCTGCTGTCCATCCTCCAAGGGAGGAAGCTATACATAAATTCTTGTAATCAGTTTCCCCTTTCTACCCCCACATTCCCTCCACCCTCCAGGCATCGCCACTCTCACCACTATTCCTAAAGGAGTCATCTGTCCTGGATTCCCTGTGTTTCCAGTTGTTATCTGTACCAATGTACATCTTATTGGGGCTCTTAGAAGTCCTATAACAACTCACACATCAATTGTATCAAGCACAATTGTACATACGTTGCTATCATCATTTCCAAAACATTTCTCTCTACTCGAACCCTTGATAATTTATAAATTATTATTTATTCTTTTTTAATCATTTTATTGGGGGCTCATACAACTTATCACAATTCATACATACATCAATTTTATAAAGCACATTTGACATTCATTGCCCTCATCATTCTCAAAATATTTACTCTCCACTTAAGCCCTTGGTATCAGTTCCTCATTTCCCCCCCTCCCTCATGAACACTTGATAATTTATAAATTATTATTTTGTCATATCTTACACTGTTCAACATCTCCCTTCACCCACTCTTCTGTTGTCCATCCCCCAGGGTGGAGGTTATATATAGATCCCTGTAATAGGTTCCTCCTTTCCACCCCACCCTACCTCCACACTCCCAATATCGCCACTCTCACCACTGGTCCTGAAGGGATCATCCGCCCTGGATTCCCTGTGTTTCCATATCATATCTGTACCAGTATACATCCCCTGGTCTAGCCAGATTTGTAAGGTAGAATTGCGATCATGATAGTCGGGGTGGTGGGGGAGAGGGGGGCGGAAGCATTTAGGAACTAGAAGAAAGTTGTATGTTTCATCATTGCTCCACTGCACCCTGATTGATTTATTTTTATTTTCATATTTTATACCCATCCACTGTCTCTCTTCACCCACAATCTTATGGATTTTAAATAAAGATAAAAGTTCATATTACTTGTAGATCATGTACCCAGAAAATCTAGAATAATCTATGGTAAAATTATTAGCATTAATAAAACCATTTAGGAAGGGTACCCGATACAAGACTGAGCTACAGAAATCAATCACTTGTGAGAATGGTTCCGGCCACAGCAGTGTTTCCTTCTGCTGTCCTTAGAATTGCTGTGAGACACAACTAACTTGATGGAATCTAGCAACAAAGATGTTTCTTTAAAGCCTGTGCTTGTGTCTCAGAGTTGAATTTTGCTTTGTGGGGTTTTCCATGACTTGATTTTCTCCCCCCAGATCTTTTATCCAATTGTGATCATGCTATTCTTGTTGAAGGATAGTAATAAAGGAAATACAAATGAGGCTTACAGGGTAATAGGTGCTGGTTTTAAGTCAATTCTTTTTTGGAAGCAGGTTGTATAAGAATGTTTATAGAAATGTATTAAACAATATACTTATGATTGTGCACCTTTCTGTGTGCATGTACAGGTCAATTTAAAATAGGTTAAATTTTATCCCATAGCAGATTCAAGAAAACCATTATAAGTATTCTGCTGTGGCTATAAACAAAGCCAAAACAAAACAGAGCTAAAAACAGCTATCTGATGTATCGTGACACCATAGGACAGAGTGGAACCACCCCTACAGTCTGTGAAGCTGTAGATCTTTGCAGGAAGCACGCAGGCTCCGCTTGCTCTTGCTGAGTGAGCAGCTAGTGGTTAGAACTGCTGACCTTGTGGTTAGCAGTCCAATGTGTAACCCATTCTCTTGCCAGGGCTGCTTCTGTATATATAAGCATTAGAAAATTACATCTAAATTATGGAATCAAATATACATTATATGCCTGCATAGTCAATGGAGGTTGTGGTCTTTTGAAAAACTGCTTCCAAAGATTTTTAATGTTTCTATTTCTGGATTGTTAAAACTCTCTTCCAAATGATATTATTGAAATCTGTGAACTGTTGTGCTCAAGGGACCCCACAGTGAGCTCAAAGTTGACTGGGTCTGTCTGGATGATAAATGGGGAAGCTGGATGCTCTAAGTCTCATTCTGGCAGGACAAAGTTTCTAAACCATTGGTCCAGAAAGGGATTTTGCATCCCACATCCAACCCATACTTTATTGTCTGTCCTCATGGGGCAGGGCAAGGATATGGCCAAGCATTCCAAACCTTCCAGTAGAATCTGTTTTATCATAATGCTTGTTGGGGAAACACAATTGGTCTTCTCAATAAATAATGTTAACCTAGTACATATATTGAATTGGCACATGTAGATTTCATCAAGGAGGGCCACTAGGTAAATGCAGAAAACAGTACCCAGCTAAACTGAGGAGCAGGAAAATACAACATACATCTGCATATGCAGCAAATATCCCCCAAATTAAACTGACAACATTCATTCATTCACGCAGGCATTGAGTGGATTCTGACTAGCACAGACCCTGTAAGACCGAGTAGTAATCCCCCTTTGGGTTTCCAAGGTTGTAAGTCTTTCCAGAGCATAAAGCTTCACTTTTCTCCCACAAAGGGGCTTGCAGTTTTGAATAGCTACCCTTGCATTCAGCAACTTAATGTGTAACCCACTAGGCACCTGGGCTTCTGAAACAGACAACAGTTACTCTGCAGCCCTGAGATATTGAAGGGGCAAAGAATCTAAATTAATGTGATTAAACACACAGGTAGAGATAGTCACTCACTCACGGTTATCCTTATTCACTGCCATTTACTTGATTCTGAATCAGAGAGACCTTTGCAAGACAAAGTAGAACTGTCCAAGCCCCCTCCACCCCCCATGGATTTTCAGGGTAGTAAATCTTTTCAGAAGCAAAAAGTAGCACCTTTCTCCCACAGAGCAGCTGGTGGTTTTGAACTGCTGTCCTTGCAGTTAGCAGCCCATCAAGTAATCCACTATGCCACCAGGGTTCTTACAGGTAAATGCATTTATATGGTGACTCAATGTGACATATGTAACCAATGTTACTGAACTCTAGAAATTGTGAATGGGTGGGTGTATATTTCCTTGCATCTATTGCCACCAAAAATCTTAAAAATTTTAAAGAAATAAAATAAATCTACAAGAGGAGATAAAAATGCTAACATATATGCAAATATAAGTAAAGCATATTGTTACTAGGGTTCCAGTTAATTTATGCACCAGTTTATTCCAACGAAAATCTTCTTAAACATGTCTCTGAAATCAGTGCATAGTTGCAGACAAGTTTTCTCAGCAATGCCATTGTCTACCATCGAGTCAGTTCTGACTCAATTAGACCCTGTTAGGCCTTCCAAACTGTAACTCTTTAAGGGCAAGATCATCTCTGCTTTCTTTTAAGAGGCAGCTGGATTTACGCCCCGGATCTTGCATTTAGCCGTCCAGGGTCGGCGCCACATTGCCACCAGCAATCGTTTCCTTTCCTTCACCAAATTTGTCACCATGAAGTCAACTGAGACCCATAGGTAACCTGTAGGACAGCTCAAAACTGTCCTGGTGGGTTCTGGGGCTGTAAGAGTTTACTGGAGCAGAAAATCTCACCCTTCTGCTGAATCGAGGCTGAGCATGAATGACGCACCTTTTAGGAAGCAGCCCAACACAGAACCCAGTACGTGCCTGTAGCTCCTTGTCTCATTCCCCAAACCTAACCAAACTCACTGCCATCGAGCTGTTTCTGGCTCATATGGTAGAACTGTGCCTGTGCATTTCTGAGGCTATACATCTTTAAGAGAGTGGAAAGCCTCTTCTTTCTCCTGGAGAATAGCTGGTGGGTTCAAACTGTGGATCTGGTGAGGCACCTAAGGCATAATCCATTGCCATTAAGGCTCCTTTAGTGTGGCTGGGGTGTGCTAAACAAACAAACAAAGGACAATCACAACAGGAACTTCTGAAGATATCTGTTGAGCCAATTCAATTTAAACTCAGACGGTTATGACAGTAAACAGTTCTTTGGTATTCCATAGCTATAACCTTGATAGATTTCCTCACAGGACACAGGATCATTCCCAGGGTTTATCAGGAAGAAGTTTTAAGAAAAGAGAATACTGCTCTGGTGATAAAAAGAGCAGGGACTTTGCTTTAAATAATTTTTTGCCATCTTGACAATGCACCTGTTCGTCTGGGGAGTAGCAGGCATGTTCTCTGGAGATTTCATTGGGAGACCTAGACCCATCTACTCTATAGTGCAGATCTTGCTGCTTTTTGTTGGTTTGTTTGTTCCCGAACCTAAAAGATCATTTCAAAAGAACCACAGTCTAATCCTAAGGAATGGCACAACTTCCATTTTCACATGGTACAGATCAAAGAGGGCGGAGTTCTTTAGGGACAGGTTAGATAGGTGGAAACACCACCTTTAGAATGATATAGACCTTGATGGAGACCATGTCATAAAACAGAAGCTCCATTTCTTTCTATATTTTAATAACATTTTCTATGATTTTGTAATTACGGGGCTGTGGAAGAATATAGAAAGTACAATGGACTGCCAAAAGAACAAACAAATTTGTCTTCAAAGAAGTATAGCCAGAATGCACCTTAGAAGCATTGGCTGCGTTATCAGGACAAAAAAGTTCCTGAAAGAGGACTTCATGCTTGATAAAGTGGAAAGGCAGTGGAAAACAGGAAGGAGGAGATGGATTGAAGAAATGGTATACATTTTATCTGAAAGTCTTACTACTTCATGATATTTTATCCGATATAACCCTTCTATTGCACACAGGCAAACCTTTTTAAGGTGAAAACATCCTATTTGCCTTTCTAATGACCAGTTTCTCATTAGAATATGTGAAACCATGTCATTGCTCATATCTGGGTCATATCTTCCTACAGGTGTCAGTGATCACATTTTTTAGTGTTGTGCTCCTAAACCCACTTTCCCCTGAGAACTCATTGTGGCTTTATTGTGAGCTATTTGGCAGTGATGTTCAGACACACAGAGGTCGCCTTATTGCAGACCTGAGTGAACATAAAAGCCACTGGATTACATACAGACCTTTTCTTTATTTTTTTTTTTGGTAAAATTCTTCTCAAGTCAATTGAACCCACTTGGTTTTATTAGGTGTTAAGATGTTGTGCCTATACTCAGAAGCTTTTAGGTACTCTATGATCATCCAAAGAAGATGGAAAAAGGCAGCAGAAGAGCAAGAACCAGTGGTGCTGAAGGAAGAAACCAAGATGTTAGTCAATAATAAGGCTCCAAGAATTGGTGGAATATCAATGAAAATGTTTCCACAAGCTAATGAAGCCCTGGAAGCACTCCCTTGTTTATGCCAAGATAGTTGGATGACAGCTCCCTGGTCAACTGACAGGAAGAGATCCATATGTGTGCCCATTCTATAGGAAGGTGACTCAATAGGATATGTATATTATAGAACAATATCATTGATATTATATGCAAATCAAAATTCGCTGCCGATCATTTAATAGCACTTGACAGAAGCTGCAGAAGTTCAGGGCAGATTCAGAAGAGGATTTAAAACAAGGAATACCATTGCTCATGTCAGATAGATGTTGACTGAAAGCAGGGAATACCAGGAAAATGTTGATCTGGGTTCTATTGACTAGGCAAAGAAATTCAACTCTGTGGCTCATAGCAAAATATGGATAGCCTTGCAAAGAATGGGGATTTCAGAACACGCTCTTGTCTTCGTGTGGAACCTGAACATAGACAGCTGTGTGGACCGAACAAGGGGACATTTCATGATTTAAAATAAAAAACAGGGTGCAACAGAGTGGTATCCTCTCAACACAGTCATTCAGTCGGAGCAAATAATCAGAGAAACTAGATGATAGGAAGAAGAGCACAGCATCAGTATTGGAGGGAGTCTCATTATTTCAATATGCAGATGACACAAAACCTTGTTTTCTGGAAATGAAGAGTACATGAAGCACTTGGTGATGAAGATCAAGAATTACAACCTTTGATATGGATGACAATTAAATGTAAAGTAAGCCCAAGCCCTCAGAACTTGACCACTAGGTCACATGATGTCAAATGGAGAAAAGATGTAAGTTGTCAAGGATCCCATCTTGCTGTATCCACATCAATGTTCCTGGAGCAGCAGCAGCCAAGAGAACAAACGATGCGTTGCATTAGGTATGTCTACTGCACAAGGCCTCTTGAAAGTGTTGAGAAGTAAGGGTGTTACTTTGACAACGAAGGCCCATCTGACTTTTTTGTTATTTCCTCTTACCTCATCTGCTTGTGTACGTGGGATATGGATTAAGGACAACTGAAGACGACTTGATGTATTTGAATTATGGTGCTGTCAAAGAATACTGAAAGTACCCTTGCCTTCCAAAGAACAAACAGATCTGTCTTGGAAGAAGGTCCAGAATGCTCCTTAGAGGCCAGGATGGAGAGACTTCATCTCACATACTTTGGACATGCTATCAAGAGAGACCAGGCACCGGAGAAGGCCAGCAAGCTTGGTAATAAAGTAGAGGAACAACGAATATGAGGTAAACCCTGGATGAGATTGTTTGACACAATGGAAGCAGCTTTCTATTGTGTTGTACATGGAATGGCAATGATTTGGAACCCAGTGGATAGGGCCTAACAACATCAATGATTTCAGAACACACTGTACATATTTTGTCCACTCAATTCACTCACTCACTCACTCACTCACTCACTCACTCACTCACTCACTCACTCACTGACATCAAGTCAATTACAGCTTAGAGTAACCCTGCAGGGCAGGGTAGAACTGCCACTGTGAGTTTCTGAGACTGTGACTCTTTGAGGGAGTAGAAAACCTCATCTTTCTCCCATGGAGTGGCTGGTGGTTTCGAACTGCTGATCTTGCAGTTAGCAGTCCAACAAGTAATCACTATGCCACTAGGGGTCCTGTTAAAATAATAAGATTTTTGTTGTTGTCAGATCCTAGCCAGTCATCTGTAAGTATAACAGAAACAAACACTGCCTCTTCTAGCACCATCTCCTTAATAGTAGGTATGGTTTAGCTACTTACTGTAGCTCTTTGTCAATCCCTTGGGGTGGCGAGGTGTTGTTTTGTTTTTTGTTTGTTTTTACTGGCTTACTATTTTACCAAGCATAATGTCTTTCTCCAAGAAGTGGTTCTTCCTAATGACATATTACTTCCTAAGTAAACCAGATGACATCTCACCACCCTGGCTTCTAAGGTGTATTCTGGCTGGGCTTTCCCTAAGACAGATTGATTCCTTCTTCTGGCAGTCCACGGCATGTTCAAGATTTTTCATCGTCTGCACAACGATTCCAATATGTCAATTCAGTCCTCCTTCCATGTCCAGCTTTCACAGGCAGGTGATGTGACTGAGCAGGCCATAGCTTCGCTCAGGGTCACCTGAGTCATCAAAGTGACATCTCTTAAAGACTTGGAAGAGATTTCTTCGCAGCAGATACACGTTCCTATTAGAAAGCTTTTTAAGTGATTGAGTTCATGCATAACCAAGATCTGTGTTAAATATATTGATGCTAACTTAGGGAAGCCATGGCTCTTTCAACAACAGCCCCTGCTTGTCTTTGATGTGCATGTAAGGCTGCAGCCAGCATGGAAGGACTGGGCGTATGAATGTTAGTGATATGGAGTTTAGAATGATCTCTTCTTGAAGGGCTACCCAGGAATACAATAACAAACCCTCTCATAGGACCAATATAGCTGTTTTAAGCCAGTGGAGCAATATTTGACTGCTCAGGGAAGGGTGGGTATATGCTTTAATGGGTAATTGAAAAATACCCATTTGCGATGAGTAAGTGCTCTTGAGCTGTCTGATGTCATTTGTGGGAATATGATGAAGAAGAGCGTTTGGGGGACACGTTTTATGTAATACTAATTGCTACAAAAGGCCTGTCTTGTAAGAACCACCATGTCTGCACACCAACCCCGCTTCCTAACACGAACAACCACAGTAACTAGGGACAGAGTTGAAAGGGAGCTTAGGGAATTCTAGTATCTGGCAGCTTATGCATCCAATTACTGAGATGTCACTAGAAAGGTGATTTGTTGGAAGCTGGGAGGGGAGCAGTGGGTAATGAGATGGCACTGCCTCGCCTTGTCTCTCTTTCCAGCTCGCTGCTCTTTGGGTTATACAAGAATCGGCGATGCTCCTTAGCCTTCTGCTCGCTTGGTGCCAGAGGCACAGCAGTGCTGGCCATTGGTGCTTCTCATGGAGAAGGTGGATGGTGCCTATCTCGCTTGGCTTTGAGATACCTTGTTCATAGGAGGCATTCTAAATTTCAAAGCATTTGATATATACACCTACTCCTCTAGATTCAGTGACATTTTCTGAACACCCCTCTCTTGGACCGTCAAAGAAATCAGCCACACAGCTGAAGAGAGGACAGTTTGTCCCTGTGAAGTAGCAGACAAGGTCTTAACTCTGTGGAACACTGGAGAGGCTCTCTCAAGCATAGTGCTGCAAACATTTGTCAGACTCACCTTCGTTTTCAGCAGCAAATACTCTCTTAAAGGTTCTTGGGAGAAAAAATGGTTGTGGCTTCAGTGGTGACTGGGACTGTCTGTTTTTAGTTGCTCTTGAGTACACGGTGACTCCCGGAGACTCTGGTGTGTAGAATAGAACTGCGCTACCACGTTGCCAATGGTTATGATATGCTTGAAGCAGGTCTGTCCTGGTAGGTGCATCTAGGTATGTTTAAGCTACCAACCTTTCAACTAGTAGTTGACTGCTTAATCATTTGTATCATCCAGGGTCTGCGTTAAAAGGCCCAGGATTGGTGAGAGACTGCTTTGGTATATGTTTACGCATACGAATGAAGGGGCATTCTGGTGGGTCTGTGCAGGCCCGGCAGTGCCATTTTGACTGGTCTGTGGAGGTATGGTGTATGAAAGACAGGCCCGAGTTTCTTCTGTGCTCTGATAACCCTGTGTACGTATCAAGTCAAATGAGACACGCATCTGGATAGATGTAAGCGGAGTTTTCAAATGATCTCTTTGCCCAGATTGCATCCATACAATATTTGTTGATTCCTCTCCCGTGTGCTGAGACCCAGACTGGCCATGAGAAAAGGGCAAGTAGAGCATGGCTCCTTTGCTGGAGGAGAATCCAGATCCGTGGAGGAAGACGGAGAGGTAAACAAGGACGCCAAGTGTTGTGGAACTCGGAAGGTTGATTGGAACGCGGGGCAACCAGAGGAATCAGAGCAGAACTACACTCTATAGAGATCCCAGGGGCTGAGTTTTCAGAAGTAGATTCTTCACAAGTAGATTCACCTTTCTCTCAAGACATTTTTCAGTGAACTCAAACCTTAAACCTTTGAGTTTGTAGCCAATTTTATTAACCATACCACCCAGGACTCTCTCTATTTATAATAAGGGTCTTTAACCAAGGGATCCATTAAGTCCTGATGCTTTCAGTTCCAAGAAAATGCCCATTAAAAAGCAAAAAAAACCCCAAAAAACCCTTGTAATCAGTTCCCCCACCTTCTTCCCTCCACCCTCCCAGTATCGCGATTCTCACCACTGGTCCTGAAGGGATCATCCATCCTGGATTCCCTGTGTTTCCAGTTCATATCTGTACCTGTGTCTATCTTGTGGGATCTACATATAACCTGGGGCATGGACAACAGAAAAGTGGGTGAAGGGAGACGTTGGACAGTGTAAGAGATGACAAAATAATAATAATTTATAAATTATCAAGGGTTCATGAGGGAGGGGGAAAATGAGAAGCTGATATCGAGGGCTCAAGTAGAAAGCAAATGTTTTGAGAATGATGATGGCAACAAATGTACATATGTGCTTGACACAGTGGGTGGCTGTGTGGACTGTGATAAGAGTTGTACAAGCCCTCAATAAAATGATTTAAAAACAAAACAAGATAAAACAAAAAAACCCCAAAACAAAACACTATGAAAAGTGTCATTGTTGGTGCTGGTGCTTCATCCTGTGTTGTGTTAGACGCAGAGCAATTTCTCCAGGGCATCTGTCAGTAGGGAATTTCTGTACTGTATTCTAAATTAACCTGAAAATGTATGTATTCTAAATTAACCTGAAAATGGCATGATGCAGAGGGGAAAGAATAAAAAATGTTGAATATCAGCTTTCACTTTGGATCTAGCTCTCCATGTGATCTTTGCCCAAGTCACTTAACTCTGGCTGCAGTTTCCTGTCCCTAAAATGGGAAAGTCTCCTCATTCTAGATGATTAATTAGTCAAAAATTCAAAACCTGAAATATAAGGAAAAATATATCAAAAGAGTAATCCTTGAAATAATTCTTCTGTGAATAAACAAGCTTTATAAAGCAAGAGGGAGAGTTTGGGCCTCCCTTGAAATTCAAATCAATGAGGAAGCCAGATGGTTGTTACTCACGATCCCCAGTGAGATCCCTCCCAGGAAGCCCATCTGTTTAACTTCCCTCCATTGCCACGTGGGCACTTAGGGTCTCCAGGTATTCATAATCTGGTGAGTCATTTTATTTTCCCTCTTTCTCTCATGAACGCCCCAAACAATTTTTTTTCTGGTGGAATAGAGTAAATCTAAGTTTTGACTGATGCCCATAGAGTATTCAACAAACAATCTTTACCATGAATCATAGTAGAAAGTGCTGAGAAATCCAAGGTAGCACTGTGAATTTTGTAAACTAAATTATCTCCTGCCACCACGACTCAGGACTTTGAATCCTGACTGTTGAATCAACTTCCAGTTTTCAGTTTCATCCCTTTTCTATTCCTTCTACAATATAAAACCAAACTAAGCTTTCAAAACAGCTCTGTCCAATAGAACTTCCTGTGATGTTAGGAATTATCTCTATTTACCCCAAATGAAGGCTACTAACTTTGGGACTAGTATTGATCATTTGAAACACAGCTAGTGAAATTGAGACATGGAGATTTCATTTCCCGTAACCTTGGTGAATTTCAATAGCCGAGTGTGCTAGTGGTTTCGTCACTGAACAGTGCAGGTCTTAAGCATAACCTGGACCCACCTCCTCTGCTTGGAACTTTCTATAGGCCCCCTCTGCCTTTCTTGTGCCATTGAAATAGCTCAAGTTGGTATTCAAGAACTTCCATATAACTCATTTTAATGGGGGCTGTTACAGCTCTATACATCAATTTTATTGAGCACATTTGTACATAGGTTGCCATCATCATTTTCAAAACATTTTCTTTCTGCTTGAGCCCTTGGGATCAGCTCCTCTTTTAAAAGAACCCCCAATAAAATGATTTATTAAAAAGAAAAAAGGGAGCTTCCGTAAGCATTTCTCAAACTGCCATTTAGGTGTATTGTTTTTCATGTGATCCATATTGCATCCAAGCTGAAAGATCTGCTAAGCTGAAAGATCTGTTATTCTCAAAAACATCTCCTGTTTTCCAGGAAGCACATTTTACTTACACTTTCTATTTTTTTTAAATGAGAATGACCTTTTCTTTACTTAACAAGTTACAGTATGTTTCACTTTGAAATGGTTCAATTTTATTTTCTCTATTACATCTGTCTCACACTTATCAGTTGGAATGCTCATGGAATCCCATGACACATTCTTCTTTTTTTCCAATCATTTTATTGACATATCTTACACCATCCAATATAGCCATCCACATCCAACTCTGTTGTTCAAGTCCATCAGGTGGAGTTATATAATCATCAATGCTATCAGCTCCTCATTACCCCACCCCCATTCTCTTCCCATACCCTCAGGGAACCATTACTCCCTTTACTATTACTGCAGGTTATTTTCTTGACTTCAACGTACCGAGCAATCATAAATATACAAATGAACATATACAAATCTAACAAGGTTAGTGGGGTAAAACAAATAATAGCTTTAATAGGAAGGAGAGTAAAATATTAACAAACTAGCAGATAATGATGTGGGTCAACAGTTACATAGCACACTCTAGATTTATCATCCTTTCCATGTGGCCGTTCTGACAGGAACCGTTGGGTCTCTATTTCATCCACGCCCTTTTACATTGACTTGGTTGCCCACTTTGAACTTCTGATACCTCTTCCTGTTGACACCTCATGATCACATAGGCTGGTGTGCTTCTTCCATGTGGGCTTTATGCTTCCTTGCTAGATGGCTACTTGTTTAATTACAAGCCTTTAAGACTCCAGCGGCTGTACCTTTTGACAGAAGGACACCACCAGCTTCTTTCCCCACACTAGCTTATGCACCTTTTTGTCTTCAGCAATTGTGTCACGAAGGTGAATATCATACAGTGTTACATTAAAACAAACCATTCTTGAACTGAGTCAGGAGTTAGTAGAAGCCCAAAGTCCACCAGTCTACCTACTTCCTTGATATATATTTATTTATTATATTTTTTCTTCTTCCCCACAGTTATGTTGACCCATCATTCATATTTCAGTAATTCCTCCCATATACAATTCAATTGTTCAAATATATCAAGAAAAGTTACCCACACTACTTGCCATTAATTTTAGGACACCTGATATTCTCTTGTATGCATCAGTATTGGCTGCCCCCTCCTCCCCCTCCCCTCCCATGCCGCCGCCCCCTCCCCCCCCATTAACCATGTCTCCCTATGGTTGCCTCTCCTAGATTACTTGTATAGATAAACACCAAAAACCCCATAATAATAGTCATAAGTCTCACAAGAATAATGACATGGGGCCAATAAATACGTCTATGTTTAAAGAAAGAGAAAGACATGCTAAAAACCATCATTCCGGGGCCCATCTCTTTCCGGGTTACCTATCCCAGGTCCTGCTTACTGAACCACTCATATATCCATTTAGTCTTCAGGAATCAGGTCCACAAGGTGAGCATCCTATAAGTCCACATTGCTATCCCAGCAACCAGGGATGGAGAGTTCTAGTGTCTCCCCACCCCCCGTTACACCTTTAGTCTTTCATTGTGGCCCCCGTGTGAGTATTCTGCATCCAGTTCAAGTGCATTCTCCATCAGAGGTCTATTCTTGGGAATCTTTGGGGACATTGTGGTTTCACATGTCTCACTGGTCTGTTACACTCCCTTCTTGGTTTGGACCCAGGTGGGCGGGTCAGACCACCTGCTCTCCCTGAACTGTATCTTCAGAGCTGCCTTCTGTCTCACTGTCATCAAAGGAGTATATGCCACCTATGTCTCCCGCTGAAACAGGCCCTGCCATCATCTCGGAACAAGCGGTGCCTTGTGAGCTGCCCTTGTGCATTGGCAGACCGAAATGAGGCTACTCTAGCTCTCCCTTTCCTTTGGACAGATCAACAACCACCCCTTGGGTGGGGTAGTGTCCTGACCTCCATTGCCATCATTCTTCTTTCCCCGCACCTCTGTGGACCTTAAAGGTATATGGGTGGGGGTTACCTTTCAGCACATGTGCTGTCTGAATCTAGTGTTTATAACCTTCCACAGCATTTTTCTTAGGACATTTGACTTTATAAAAATTTCAAAAAGGTTCAGGGAAAAGTGATGATAATGGATTTTCCATGAAATATTTGGAAGGCTGCCTATGTCTGTATTCATATATACAGTTTATTAATGATAACCTTCCCATGAAAACCTGATTTAACTTTTATCCTTCTGACCCTTTTCACATAAAAGTAATATACACAGATCATCCAACATAGGCAATGATTGCATTGGGTGGAACTCAAATTATTTGTCTCAACGCTAAGCGCTCACTGATAAGAGTTCTTCCAGGAAGATACTGAGAACCAGCAGTTTGCTGCAGATTCACCTCCCGGCTTTTCACACTCAGGTTGCCAGGATTGCTTGAAATGCTCAAGCATGAAGCCACATACCTCTAATGAAAGAGGAGCAAAATCAGGCAAATAGTTCCTTCGTTGAGGCAGACGGTTATAGAAAAAGCTGGTTCTCTCCATGGGAGAAAGTCTTGATCTACATCCAGCCTCCTCCCTCCACTGAAAAGTGGAGAAAGAAGACTTGAAACAGCCCCAGAGCAGCACCACCAGCAGGTCAGCCGGGAAGCTAGTCCACAGGGAAGGCAGCCAAGGTTCAAGGCAAGCATGTGGTTTCCTGCCCTCCTGCCATCCGCCGTGTTCCCATGCCAAAACCCACTGTCGGCCACACCAGGCCTGAATGCTTTCTTTCATCCGAATTGGTCTTGACTGGAATTATGAAGATATGTAAGAGAAAATCGGAGAGCGGGGCTTTAGAGGGAAGTTGTTCCTCTCCCCTTGAGAGATAATACATTGCTCTCTGCTTGGGGACACTAATCTTTTGATTAATTACTTAGGCTACCTTTCTCCACAGTGGCTGAAATAAAATGCTTTCAAACCTGTAAAGAAAAAAAAGATGTTTAAGGGTCACAAAATCATAATAATGTATCAGTGATTACTATGTTTAAATGACCAAATTTGTGTTTAATCTGAAAAAAGTGACTTGAATTAAATTCTAACCTATTTTAACTAGTGGTCGTGACTACTCCGTGATAATAGACTAGTAGAACACAACCACAAGTCATTGCAATCGAATCAATGCGCACTCATGGTGACTCTGTAGGGTTTCTGAGTCTCTAAATCTTACAGGCTCTGTTCGCTTCCTCTTTCTTCTACAGAGCATTTGGGAGTTACTAGTTCAACATTTACCCAACAGCGCCACCAGGGTTTCTGAAGGAACTAGTTTGTTGTTGTCATTAGGTGTCATGGAAGTGGTTCCAACCCACAGTAAACTTAGGAACAACACAGAGAAACACCACCAGTCCTGTACGGTCCTCATAGCTTTCCTTGTGTTTGAATTCATTGTGACAACCTCCTCGATCCATCTCCTTGAAGGCCTTCCTCTGGCCTTCTTTTAAGAGAGAGCAGTTGTCCTTCCAGCAGCCTGTGGCAATTTCAATATTCTGCTCCAGTGTGGGAAACTGAGAGCCAGGAAGAGAGTGTACGTGGGCAAATTCTAGACTCGTATTTGAAAGAGGCTGAGAGGCAGAGACTCTGGTGGGGTAGGCCTTCCCATTTGTTGGTTGGTGATGCTTCCCAGTCACATTCTTTTAAGTAAATGTTGTTCCCCACAATGGTCCCCCGCCATGGCCCCATAATAATGCCAATTTTTAAAAAAGCACATGGAGGCTATTATAAACTTGATGGTTATCTGCTTGAAGACTATCTGCCTGAAGATTGTCTGCCATGAAGCGTGATCAGACCACCACACCCTAAGTACAGCCCACTCGCTTCTGATATGAATCCTACATTGTTCCCCTGGAAAAGAGCTCAGGGACACCTAGGGTCAAGCCAGCCCAGGGACTCCAAGGTTAGGCTGCCATGTTACCTCTAGAACCTGCCCATCTTGTTACTTATGTACCTTCCTGTCATGTGTATGCTCTTAGCACATCCTTTTCCTGTTGAATGTATAACCCTAGCATGCCCCATTCCTATTAAGTGTATGTCTCTAATACATCCTCTTCCTGTTATGCATGTGTATGGTGTGGTTTTCATGTCCGAGATTATATAAGCTTGTGAGAGAATACATCCCCCTCTCTCTGGTTCTGGTCTCCATGGAAGAGGTCAGTCCTTGCATCCCTTGCCTGATGTTTCTTTAATTTACACAACCACCCCCTAGGACCCACTCGGTGCGGAGGTCACCACACTTCAGTGGCACAATTCAAATACATCCATTCAGGTCTTCTTTATTCAATGTCCAACTTTCATGTGCATATGAGGCAAATGAAAATACCCTGGCTTGGGAAAGGTACAACTAGTCCTCAAAGCAACATCCTTGCTTTTCAATACCTGGTCTTCTACAGCAGAAAAAGCGATGTGTCTTTTGATCTCTTGAGTGCTGCTTCCATGAGCATTGATTGTGGACCACGCCACAGTGCTCCTTAGAGTCAAGGATGGTGCGATTTCTTCTAACATACTTTGGACATGTCCAGAGAGACCTGTCCCTGGAGAAGGACATCATGTTTGGTAAAGTTGAGGAGCAGCGAACAGGAGGAAAGCCCTCAGGGAGATGGATTGACACCGTGACTGCTGCAGTCGACTCAAACATAAGAACAATTGTGAGGATGGTTAGGACTAGGCAGTGTTTCACTCTATTGTGCATAAGGTCACTAAGAGTTGGAAATGCCTTGATGGCAGCTTCTCACTCTAGTTTATTAAGAAAGTAAATGTTAGCTGATGTTGAGTTTTTTCCTACTCATAGTGACCCACGCACAACAAACAGAACGAAAAACTAGCAGTCTTGTGCCATCTTTACAATCCTTCCTACGTTAGAGTACGTTGTCATTGACCTGTGTCATACCCTTCTCCCGGGACAGACCCTTCCTGAAAAAAAAAATGAACAAATTATTCAAAATAAAGTTTTGCTAACCTCCCTTCCAAGTAGCATTCTGATTATATTTCTCCCAACATAGATTTTCCCATTCTCTGGTCCATGGTATGCGCAATATTCTTTGCTATCACCTTTGTCCATTAGAGCTTCAAGTCCTTTTCATGTATGAAACATCTTCCTCTTTCGTGTGGTCTTTCTGCCACAGGCCCTTCAACCCACCAACATTTCCGTTAGCGGCCAACTACTTAACCATTTCTCCCCACCCCCACCCCCTTTCTGATCTCTCCAACAATCGGAAAGAACTTGATGAGTTGGGCCAACAGCTTTAGATACTCTGCTAGTTGAACCCTGAGAGGATTTTAGTTTTTGTTTGTCAGCATCTGATGAAAGCCTTTTGAAAACCAGGCTTTTTTTTCCCATTGGATGTTGCCTCCTTGGAGTGGAACAATGCAGGACGCATCGAAGACGATGGAAGGGGTATTTGGAGAAGGATATGCTGGTCAAGCAGAGGGGCAGCGAATGAGATGAAGGCCCATCACAAGACAGACAGACTCAGTGGCTGCAACAATGGACTCAACACACAGGACCACTTGTGCGGATGGTGCAGGAGCAAAGAGTGGTTCATTGTGTTGTGCACAAGGTCGCTACAGATCAGAACGTACTCACTGGCACCTAACAGCAACTTATCACATTGTGGTAGTTTACATAATCTGTTGTCAATTTGAGACTTATGAATGAAGGGGTGGAGTTTAGCCTGTCAACCAGGTCGTAGCTCGTTGACCTCATTTGGAGGTGCTAAGGAGATAAATAGCTCGCTGTAAGTGGGACACAGTGCTCACTCCCTGTGAAAGAGTCTTGTTGACAAGCCACATGGAGACGGGCTGATGGCAGCCAGATCCTTGGAGCTGGAGAAGCCACGTGGAGACCCCTGCCAGCACTGAGATGCTTACACCACCATTGGATCCACAAGACTTTCCACCCACTGGCCTGTGATTGTTCTGCACTTGGCATCATTGCATGTGTTGCATGAGTCTGAAGAGGAATTTATAGATTGGTATTGGACATATGGACTAATGGCAGACTCATGGGCTCAATCTGGCCTGGGCTGGGATGTTTTCATCAATATTCAATTGCTCTTGTATATAAAGCTCTTTCTAATACACATCTGAGTGTCTGTATGAATTTGTGTCTCTAGTCTACCCAGACTAACACACAAACATAACTGGTGGCTATATTCAACCATTTCAAGAGAGCTTGTGATCAAAAGCAGATGGTAGTGAAGGAAGAAGCCTAAGTTGCATGGAAGGCATACATGAAAAACCAGACTCCAGGAATGGATGGAACACTAACTGACGAGTTTCAATGAACCTTGTAGCACCGGAAACAATCACTATTTCCTGACAATAAATTTGGGGGACAGCTAGCTGGAAAACTGCGTGGAAGAGATCAATATTTGTGCCAATCCCAAAGAAAAGTGATCTAAATAGAATGAGGAATTACTGAATAATATCATTCATAATATATGCAAATAACATTCTCCTGATGATAATTCAAAGCCAATGCAGCAGTACATTGGCAGGGAGATGCCATAAGTTCAACAGGATCCAGAAGAGGACACGTAACAAGGGATATCATTGGTGCTATCAGATGGATGTTGGTTGAGAGTAGAGAATAACAGAAAGACATGTTTCACTCACTATGGAAAGGCAACTTACCATGGGGATCATTGCGAAATACAAATATGAAGAGTGAGAATCCCCGAACGCTGATTTGTGCTCCCGTGGAAACTGTACACCTATCAAGAGCCAGCTGTTTGGACAGAACAAGGGGATTCTGTGTGTTTTCAAAGCAGGAGAGATGTGGGCCAGGGTTGTATCCTTTCACCATACTTAGTCATTGTGTCTGTTGAGATAGTAATAAACTGAAGTAAACGAAGAATACAGCATCAAGACTGAAGGAAGGGACGTGGGAAGAGATTGCTTAGAAAATGATGATGGCGGCATATGTGCAAATGTGCTTGACACACTGGATGAATGTACGGATTGTGATAAGAGATGTAAGAGCCCCCGATAAAAGTATTTCATAATAAAAACAGGAAAAAAAGATTGAAGGAAGACCCAGGAATAATCTGCAATGTTCAGATGAGGAAACCTTGCTAGCTAAAAACAAAACATAATTGAAGCAATTTCTGATAAATGCCTTCTAATTTCAAGTTAACATGGCCAAATTTGCCTTTCGAGTATTAATGCATATCCAAATTCCTGTATGAATGAAAAACAATCTATAATTTGTCAAAATATACTACTCATTAATGCTATTTTAGCTTGAAAATTCTTTTCCAGCAAATGTCTGCTAATATGAGATGAGGAGAAAAAATTCTACCTTGTTTTTACATGCAATTTCATTGATCTCGTAGCTTCAAAAAATCAACAAATTTAAATTGATATTTTAGTACATAATCTTAAGCTTCATAAAACAAAGATAATTGTCCAAGTAAGCTTCACATGCCTATTAATATTTACTTCTGATCTCATACACCAACGCCCACCAAGTAAGCTCCAACTCACAGTCACCCTCAAGTGCAGTGTAGATCAGCATCCTAGGGTCTCAGAGACTGTTCACCTTTAGAGAGACAAACTACCACATCCTTCATCCACAGAGCTGGGGGTCAAACCCACTGACCTTGTTGTTAACAGCTGAACTCTCTACAAGGATCCATTATCACTGATAGGAAATGGACTATTTGTTATTACCCATCTTTCTCTTCGTGGGTGAAGGATGCTTTTTAAGTGTTTTAAAATATTTCCTTGACCCTGAATGGTTAGTCTCTGATTGTATAATAAAATACTTTCCATATGTAATGTGATTAGTCTCTTTGGTATTTGAGATAGCTGAAAAGATTTTAGACAAAGTGTCCTTTCAGTGTAGTTTACAATTTTTTCAGCTAGTAATTGCCAAATGCCAGAATTAATTTATCTCAGATAATTATTCCTTAAACATAGTTGACAATCCCAGGCATTTAACTCATTCATTAAAATGCAATAATGAATTCTCCGATGGTTTTCACTACCAGTAATGACATGCATTATTATGCATCACTAATTTCCATGAAGAACAATGAGATACTATTTTATTGGCATTTACAGTTACTGCATGCTTTGCTGTAAGCTTCTGAAAAATTTCCAAAGGACTCAAGTCCAATGTGTCTGGTTTTATGTTTTTTTTTTTTTTAAAGCAGAGTTCCATTAGCTTGTGATCTTAAAGATGCAACTGAATACATTTATTATTATGTAATATTCACTAGTTATTAGAATGAACATATAGCTAAGAAGGGCAATAGTTAAATATTTAAATTAATATTAGGATATTAAAATAAGCTGCGAGTAAACATGGAACCAAAAATGCCTTCCAGATTCCAACTGTAAAGAAAACTCACATGAATTTCTCTCAGTGCTTCCCTACATGTTGTGCACGTGCATTTTCTCACAGTTAATGTCTATGGTTACCAAGTCTTTACTCACCGGAAAAGCACATTCATGAATTTACGTAACTCTCGACTGTAAATGTATCACTTGGTCAAAGGATAGCAATGACACAGAGCTGGCATTACAGTGGTTGCATTGATCCTCAGGAAAATAACAATAGTCAAGCTTTTTTGATGAAGCTTGTTTTCTGATTTAGGCTTCTAAAGCCAAAGACCTTGAAATTTTTTTTCACATTTCCCTCCAAAGAAATTATCTAAAGACATATACGAAGAATCTAGGAGCAATACATCATGTCAGATATTATCCTCCATGGCATTGTCATCCAAGTGTCTACGCATCTGACAGCGATGGGAAATTATTAATTGACATGAAATTCTGACTGCGATGGGAAATTATTAATTGACATGCAAATAGTCATCTGATAAGGTGGGCTTTACTTGAAATATTACCACTTCGCTTTAAGATTACAGTCTCCTATTGCAGTGGCCTGCTGGTTTAGCCCTGTTCGTGTGAAGCAGCAGTGACAGGCAGGGAGTGATTAGCTTGAATCACAGATGTGTTTGCCTTGGGGAAGTAGCAGTAGCCTAGTTTCGTGTAGAGGTGATAGCCAGAATTCAAATTATTTCCATTCGAAAACCACAACTGTCCCAATTCTAGGCATTTGATGGTTAATTTGGAATATATTAAACCGAAAACGAAAAGTAAGCCTGTAAACATTTAATGTCTATGTTTCTTTCTGAGACTAAGGCTTAGTTCTGTACGCTATTAGGGATTGGCTCTTCCTAGGCTAACGTCAGTAGGAAATGTACTTTCTCTTGCACCAGAGAGCCACACGTGAATGCATAAGCAAGTGGGTATTTTTCAGGAAGAGAACACACATTTAACTTGACATTCTCTGATGGAGCTGAAGCAGCCAGCTTCCCTGGCTCTCTCCCATTTTTTCATCCCACCAAACTTTCCCTCCCACTCATCAAATAATCACAGCATTCTTCATCATAAAACACAGGCAGATGGACTCCTGTGCCATTAGTTGTAATCTGATTGAAAAGATCTGTTTGGACTTCTCCCCACCCCCATTTCAGGGCTCTCTGAAAATCAGTATTTATTTCCTTAGATTCAGAATCATTCTTTTACTTAGCAAAGGAATCGAACTTAACAAATGCTTTTCTCCCCATTCTCCAACTTTCTCATGTACTTTCTAGACCTCCACACTCCACAAGGAGAGTAATTTGTACAAGTGTTGGAAGTTATTTTTCTTGTTAATTCAAGAATGGTAACATTTGAAGTATAAAATACCAAATGAATGCTATGCAATAACAGTAATTTTATGAAAGCCATCTACCCTTTCCCATAAAGGCAAGGGCATCATTATTTAAACATAGATTTAATGATCATTTACGTGGACTTTATTCATGGCCACTTACTCCAAATTATCTCATAATTGGATTATTTCTCATTTTATTAAAAAATTGTTGGAAATCTCTAGAAAGCACTAAGTGTTGAGAGGTCATTCCTTGAAAGCAACTCTTAGACATAATTTTCCATGACATACCAATTACACACCCCCCCCTCGGTTTTTGTTGTTAGGTACCCTCTCTTCTGTACGAACCCAGAGAGAGCCTATGAAAACAGAGTAAACGCTGGTGGACCCTGAGCTGCCCTCTCAATCACTGATATGTTTGAGGCAATTATTGTAGCCACCATGTCATCCTTCTCCTTGGAGGACTTCATCTATTTTGCTGACACTCCACCAAGCATGAGGTCCTTTTCCAGGGAATGCTCTCTTTCGATTGCATGTTATGACCTGTCAACAGTACATGGGACTAAACTCACCATTCTCACAACTAAGGAGCGTTCTGATGTACTAATCCAAGACACATCAGTTTGTTTTCTGGTCTGGCAGTCCATGGTCCTCTCAATACTCTTTGCTGACCCCACAAGTCAAAGGCATCAATTCTCCTTCAGTCTTTCTTCTTCATTGTCCAGTTTTCACATGCATATGAGGTGATTCAAAACATCATGGTTTTAAAATATCACACCGCAATGCTCAAAGAGACATCTTTGATCTTTAACACATTAAGGCTTTCTTTTGGAGCAGATTCGAAAATGGCATATATCATTTCGTCTCTGAACTGCCGCTTCCAGGAGCTACATTGAAGATACAAGAAAAATGGAGTTCTTGACACCATCTGTCTTTTCTCCACTTATCCTGGTCTAGCTGTGAGAATGTTCCTTCTTGTATGTTGAGTTGCAATCCCTCCTGAAGGGTGTAGCTGTGAGTTGCATCAATTGTTTCAAGCTGGCCTTTCTTTCAGCAAGGTTGTGTCATATGCATATTTCAGGTTGTTTCTGAGTCTTCTTCCAATTCTGAGGCTGAGTTCTTTCTACAACCCAGCTTCTCAGATTATTTCTCAGCCAAGAGATTGAATGAGCACAGTGAAAGAATACCACATTGCTACATACTTGTCCTGAGGGTAAACCATTCAGCATTAGCCTTTGCTATTCAAATGAATGCTTCTAGATCTGTGTACAGGTTCTCAGTGAGCAGAATTCAGTGTTAGGGAAGTTTTGTTCTTTGAAATGCTATCCATAGTATATAATATCCGCTGCTGACCATAGTATATAATATCCACTCCGTCAATTGCCTCTGCCTAGTCAAAGGAACATAAGCAGACATCTTTCTGATCATCTTTGTTTTTAGCCGAGATCCACGAGATATCAGCAATGATGTCCCTTGTTCCTAAAGCTCATCAAAATCCAGCTTAAATTCCTACATCTCCTGTTGTGCTTCTGTAATCATTTAAAAATTATCTTCAGTAAAATTTTACTGGCATATGATCTTGATGATCTTGTTTGATGATGTCCTTGTTCTGTTAGGTAAACTTTCCTTGGAATGAGCACAGATATGGGTCTCTTCCAGTTGATTGACCAGGCTGCTGTGTTCCAAATTTCTTGGCAAAAACTTGGTTATTTCATTCAATTGGTATGCTTTAAATTCCTGGTGCTTTGTGTTTCATTAATGCTTCCCATGAAGGTTGGACTTCTTTCAGTATCATTTGATTGTGATCACGTGCTACCTCTTGAAATGGTTGTCAACCAATTGTTTTTGGTGCAGTGAGAAAGGTCCTTTCCAACTTCTTTTGATACTGCAATATTACATATTTTCCCATAAAATTTTTGAATCTACAATTTGAGGCTTGATTTTTTTCTTCTTCTTCAATTCTTTCATTGTGCGATATACTAAGTGTGTTTTATTTGGGATATTTAACTCAAAGTCTTTACATATTTCCTTAAAATATTCTACTGTATCTTCTCTAGCTGCCCTTTGAACTTTTCTATCTATTTCTTTGATTTTATCTTGCCTTCTATTCACTTTATCTGCTCTGTGTTGAAGAGAAAGCTTGGGAGTCTCTTCAGACATCTACTTCAGTCTTTACTTTGTCTTTTTTATTGACATTTTACTTTATTCATGTACGATTTGCTTGATGTCATCCTACAAATCACATAGTCATTTGTCATTGTGTTCAATGTGTCACATCTGTTCTTGAGATGTGCTCTGAATTCAGGTGGATAGACTTGAGTTGTATTTTGGTTCCAGTGGATTTTTTCCATATTTTTTGAGCTTCAACCTGAACTTTACAAATGAGAAATTGATGTTCCATTCCACAATTGGTCCCAGCATGGTTTTAGCTGGTAATATTGAGTTTTCCATGGTCTTTTTATACAGATGTAATCTATATGATTCCTATGTATTATATCAAGATAGGTCTACCAAAATAAGTTGTTGAATAATTGTATTTGCAATGAGAAGTCATTGATCTTACTAAATCCTATCATACAATCTTCAGTTATATTTCTGCTACTGAGGCTATATTTTCCAACTACCCACCTCACTTCTTTACTTCCAACTTTGTATTTCAATTATCAGTAATTACCCATGCATCTTAATTGCAATTTTGATCACTTTCAGACAAGACTGTGTTAGAATCCCATAATTTCATCATTGGAATAATAACAACTGATCTTCCTTGTGGCTCTATGGATATTGCCCTATAACAGACGGCACTGAACTTCACAATCGATCTTAAATGTTATTTTTTTACATTCCTCTTCAAGTTCAGCATAATGAAACATATTTTACCATTCAAAATGGAACTAATACCAGTGCATTTCAGCTCACTATGATAATCTTTCCATATTTCATTTCATTGACTGCTTCCACATTTCCTAGATTCATATATTGTAGTCTTTGTTTTGAAATGTAGTAGATGTTTGCAATTCTTTCTTCCCATGCCGAGTCACACCCCATTATCAAATGAAGCGCTCCAGAACCGTGTTCATCCTCATCATCAAAGCCTACTGTACTCGGAAGAGGCACTTCTTCCCCGGTATGGTGCTGAGTGCCTTCTCATGAAAGGGCTCATCTGGGGCCCTATTCCCAAACCGTGTTCTGCTTCTGTTTATGGAAGGTTTGCAGTGGCAGCTTCTTCAGAAACCGAAGTCTCTTCCTGTTTGAATCGGGAGCCCTGATGACTTCTGAAATGCTAGCGGCATGGCTTCCACCATCACAGCAGTACGCAAGCCACCGCCGTGCAGCCATTTGGCTTCAGTGTGACCAAGTGCTATTAGTATGCCCCAAACGGCGTTGCACAAGGGAGACGTATGCAAACACATGTCAATAAACCTCCCCATGAATGCTGTGGAAGTTGGCCTTAGGGAAAAGGAAAAGCAGCTACTATATCTAAAGAGGGTGATCAGAGACAGAAATTGAACCTCCATTTTGAAATAAGGTAAGATTTTTATTTCTACTTTTCTAAAAAAAGTCAGTTAACACCCTCCCCCCCTCCCCCCGCGCCCTAAGTGTTATTATTGGAATAACAAAGAAGACAAGGGGTGGAATTTTAACCAACAATTGTTGAAATGTTTTGTGCTTGTTAAGAATGTTTACACAGCTGGCTGCAAAAACATTTTAATTAGTAGGTTACAAAATAGAATTGATGATATTAAATAAAGCTAGGGACTATAGATAACTTTATTGTCAAACAGATATGTATCAAACCTTTGCTCTTTATCTGAACTCTGAAATGAAATTTTCACTTGTCGAGAGTTTTTGACAGTATTTCTGCTAGTTTTCTTCAGATATCTGAAACTGGCTAGAAAGACATAGCTCAGCTGTAAAAGTAGAAACTGTTTGTAACACGGGGGATATAAAGATCGAGCTTTAGCATCTGAAAATGAACTTGCTACCTTCACCTCTCGGTGACTCTCTAGGTGAACAGCCTAATCCTTCCTTACACCCAGCTCCCAACTAAAAGGAAGATGCTTATATTTCAACGGCTTCAGGTGAGAGTCAACTCAGCCTTCACTTCTTCTCAAGAAGAATTCGTTTTTCCGTTTCAAGGATTTCCGGTAGAAATGACCTAATCTACAATCAGTTTCCAGACCCCGCCTCACACCATTTTCACAGTGTGCTTCAGAAATAGTGCCTTCATCAGGATGTATCAGAAGATAAGGAATTGATCTTCACAGAAAATTAGAAAATTTGTGAATTGACACTCCTTTGCAACATTTCTTTTTCTTTCCTTGCACTTCTTTTTGATGTGAAACCATCTTTTGTTTACTTCCCCAAATAAAAATCAACAGTTAAAACCTTCTTATAGGAAATATCAGCTGACCCCGTGTAATTAAATGCCATGTTTCTTCAATAGAATATTTTATTTTAATTTCTAATTGGGTATCCGTCTAGTGTTTTCACTGAGGCAAGGTTTGCAACCTCTATTATTTATCCTGTCAGTAACTACATACATTTAAGGTGTAAAATCAATAAGAAGAAACAATAACAAGATTCTGACCTACCCGAAGATGGTAATTTGAGACATAAATCCTTACTCCAGGTTGAATGAAATTTAGTTTTTCAGTTCTACCTTTCCTAAGAAAGCCCATCAGCCTCTTTCTTTCTGTCTTTCTCTCTTTCTTTCTTTCTTTCTTTTTCATGCCAACATGTTAATATTTTTATAACAAAGAAGATAAGGATCACAATGCTTATAAATAACCCCACTGGTAACATATGAAATATGGGAAAATGAATATACAGGAATATTAAAGGACATTTCTCACAAAACTATAAAAACATAACTCACAGTCATCTTCTCATAGTGACTCTATGTAGCTTTTTCAAGACTGTACACCTTTACAGGAGCAGACTGTGGTAAGAATTAATTTTAGAAAATTGAATACGAGGTTAGTCCCAAAGTACTGGAGATTAAAGAGGTCCCAAATGTTTAGCCCTTCCAAGATGCCATTCTGCTCCATTGTCCCCCAACTCCTCCCTTGAGTAGACATCATCACTTACCTGGGTAACTGCTCTTTGCTGCAATGTTCCATGATACTTACAAAACACTGAGGCAGTGTCTCACATGGAAGTGGGTCTTGTTCAGGTCCAAATCTGAAGATCATGTAGAGGCTAGTCCAATGTAGAGTCCAGAGCCAGAAGCCAAAAAATGTCTAGAAGGCACCGCAGGTCTTCCTGCTTCTACCAAAGCTCAGCCAGGTAATAAAGATCAACTTCCGGGTGATGTCTGTCAGAGCTGTACAGTGGTGCCAGCATAGAGATCCCACCTGAGGAAAACAAAAGATGGTGCCTAAGACACACCCTCTACTAATCCAGAACTCTTAAAGATGCCCCCAAGGAAAAGGGTGTGACTTAGTTTACCCTCTCTTTTTTTAAAATCAGCCTTCAATCCTTCCCTAATCCTGTCCAGTTTTAGTAGAGATTACCCTCCAAACTGGAATTACAGCCGCAGGCATAGGACCCCAAATTATAACAAATCACTTAAAGAATTAGGGCTAGAAGGGCCATATGAACTGACTACCACTCACAGACAGCCTCGTCATTCTGCCACAGTATTGCTGGTGGATCCAAACCACCGACTGTGGTTAGCAGCTCAATGCATCGCCCACTAAGATTGTCCTGGTAAAACCATTACGATGGTGCCTGCAACACCTACTGACCAACATCAAGGCCATTCCAATTTATCACAACCCTACAGGGCGGAGTAGGACTGTTCCCCAGGGTTTCTGAGGCTATAAATCTTGACCAATGCAAATGGCTTCTCCTGTGGAGTGGCTGATGGGTCAGAGTCACGAACTTGTACTTATCAGGCCCACACCTACCTACTGCCCCACCAGGGCTCCAGCCTGGATCACAGCAAGTGATTAATGAATGTTTATTATAAATAATGAAATGTGTTGGCTTGAACAAATAAGAAAAAACATGATTTTAAATGAATGAATGCATAGTAAGGATGACATTATATCTATAGAATAAATATAAATACTCTCTCAGGGTGAGAGAGGTCAGGTCAATGAGGAACGTTTCACATTTGTCCCTTTTGTGCTTAAAAGTTGCACCATGACTGGTTATAATGAAGCATGAACTGTATCAACTGCTTGCTTATAGTCTGGCTTCCATTTTGCATTTGCCCTGTGGTGATCAGGTATCTGGAGGGGTGGATACAGTATCTGAGCATCCTGAAGGAATAGCAATACGCATGAAGCACATTGCATTGCTTAATCCATCTGAGACTACTCTCCTGGAAGGAAGTAGACAATGGAGAGCTGGCGTCAGCGTCTGAGGGCACCTCAGAGAACAAGCCAGCAGTGGAGAGTCTTTGCAGATACTTGCCGCTGGCTCTCATTAGATCTTTTTTACATGTCTCATGCTTGCAATGATGGTAAGCTTCAGGAAAGTGGGAACCACTTCATGTTCA
Organism: Tenrec ecaudatus; assembly: GCF_050624435.1. Classification (NCBI taxonomy): domain Eukaryota; kingdom Metazoa; phylum Chordata; class Mammalia; order Afrosoricida; family Tenrecidae; genus Tenrec; species Tenrec ecaudatus. Next base: position 144,170,239 of record NC_134538.1, on the reverse strand, counting down.
TGATCTTCTCTGGCTTTATAAAAACTGATGTTTAATATGCTAATGTTCATTTCTGAATGACCTTCCATTTTAACACCCCTTGGCCAGGACTCCATGTCTAGCATGTCTGTGGGGTCCTTAGCCAGTGGGATGACAGGGATCAGCTAGATGATAGTAGCTAGAATATTTAAGTTCTTGATAATTTACCCCATGCTTCCCCATATATGATCTCATTTGGGCTGCTTGCCCACAAATGATCTCATGTGGGAGGGGAGGTATTTTTATGAAACCTCTTTTGCACTTGAGAAAACAAATTTAGAATAATAGTTAACTGCCCAAATTCACTTAATAAGCAAGTGACAGTGTGAGCGTGATTTATATCATATCTCATAGCCTTCCTCCTTCATTTTGCAGGCGGGGTTTTTATGAGCGTGTAAGTGGTCTTGAGTAGGCAAGATGACTGTAAAATGAGTTAATAAGATGGGGAGGGTGGAGGGGTGCAGGTTTGATTCCATGTGGATGAAGGGGTACCGGAGAGTGATGGGATTGGTCTATTAGCAGTTACTCAAGACATGAAGGAGAGCCAGTAAACAGTTGCTGGTGCTGTTGTTGTGAGGTGCTGTCTAGTGAGTTCTGACTGGTAGGGACCCTGTGCACAACAGAACAAAACACTGCCCAGTCCGCACCATTTCAACATGGTTTTTGTTTGAGCCCATCATTGCAGCCACGTCATCCATCCACCTAATCAAGGGTCTTCCTACTTTACCAAGTACAATATCCTTTTCCAGGCACTTGTCTATCCTGACAACATGTCCAAAGTACGTGAGTCCAGGTCCTGCCATCCTTTCCTCTAAAGAACATTCTGGTTGCTCTTCTTCCACAACAGATCCGTTTGTTCTTTGGGCAGTCTACAGTGCTCTCACTGTTCTTCTCCAGCATCATAACTCAAATCCATCCATTCTGGACTCTTCTATATTCAATGTCCAACTTTCATGGGCTGATTGGGTGATTGACTACCATGGCTTGAACCAAGTCCATCATAGTCAACATGACACATTATAGAAGTGTCGCTCTCCAACACATTACAGAAGTGTGGGTAACAGATTTGCTTACCCACTGCACTGTGTCCTTTGATCTCTTGACTACTGCTTCTGTGAACATTGACTGTGAATCGAAGCAAGATGAAATCCTGACACAGTCTTTTCACAAGATAAATGTTCTCTCCCCCTTTCTCCCATCTCCATGTGTGCCTCCCTGAGACCATCTCAGCATTACAAGTTAGTTAGTGAGCTGCAATGGTATTCTGCTGTTTCCCAGTATCTGGCAATGGCTTCTATCTGGAAGAGAAAAGTCACCTGAACAAGCAACCTTTACTTCATAATCTCGGTATATCCTTATTACCTTGAAGTATTTATCATTAGTCTTTACCTTGTGATATATAGGTTCTACTAGTTATTTTTTAACCTTTATTGGGATTTACTTAAAGTCTCTCCATTTTTAAAACTAAAAGATAACTTTTCATTGGAGGTTCTTACAACTCTTATTACAATCCATACATCAGTTGTATCAGGCATATTTGTACATATGTTGCCATCGTTCTTTTCTAGACATTTACTTTCTATTGAGCCCTTGGTATCAGCTCCTCTCCCCCCACCCAACCTTCATAGCTCCTTGATAGATGTTAAATTATTATTATTTTCATATCTCATACCGACTGCTGTCTCCTTTCCCCCATAGTTTCTGTTGTTCTTCTCTTTGGAGGGATGTGTGGTTATGTGCCAATCATTGACTTTATCTTTCTCTCTACCTATGTATATGTTCCAGTCCAGTCCAGAGTGGGAAGCAACACTGGGGCAATGACATTGGCAGGTGAGAAAGCCTCAAGGGACTAGAGGAATTTTGTGTGATCCATTCCTGCTTCACTCATCCCTTCCCTGCAACTTCTCTGTGGGGGTTATGTTCCATTGCCTACATCTGGGCTTTGGATCTTTGCTCTGACATCCCTTGTTCTCAATACTGTGTTTTTGTTTGTTTGTTGTTTGTTATGAATCTTCTGACGCCTGTTACCCAGTCCTAATGACAACTCATGATCTCACCGGCCGGTGTGCTTCTTGCATGTGGGTTTGTCGCTTCGCTGCTGGATGGCCGCTTGTTTAACTTCAAGCCTTTAAGACCCCAGATGCTGTATCTGTTAATAGCCAGCCACCATCTGCTTTCATCACCACATTTGCTTATGTGCCCATTTTGTCTTCAGTGATTGTGCCGAGGCGGAGGTAGGGGGGAGAGGGACAAGAGGGGTGGAGTGAGCTTCACAAAATGCTAATTTGTTAGAACAAAGTGTTCTTGCATTGAGGGAGGGTATGAGCTGGCATCCAAGATCCAATAACAACCTCAGTGTATTGCCTTATAAATGTGTGTACATAGGCCAATACCTTTATTTTTAAGGATTAATGCATTTATATAAGTACACATCTCTGCTTATACTTCTGTGCATAGCTTTGCTTCCTAGAGCCTTCCTCTGTTTCCTTTTGCCTTCCTCTTGCCCAACATCACGGTCCCCCTTCTTCCACTTCTCAGTGCTTCCTCTCAGCTAGATTGCTATTGCTTCAGTATCCACAGGATCTCTACAACCTCCTTGTTGTTGGTTTTAATTCCCTAGTTGTTCCCCTCTCTATGGCATTGTTTGCTCACCACACCCTTCCTCCTGTCAACTTCTCCCCTCAAGACCCTCCAGGATTGTTGGCCCCATTACTTTCTCCCCAGCTTACTTCTCATGCCTGTTTTATAAGTAGGCAAACCAACAATGTCAAAGACTAAACAATAAGAAAACAAAAGATTGAAATAAAGAGAAAAACATATAGTTCCATGTCTGTCTGCTGACCTTTATGACTCTCTATCCTCTGGTCTTGGGGGAGTTCTAGGAGCTGGCCTTCCTCGCCTAAAGTCTATTTGGGGTGGGGGTGGGGCTCTTTAGGGCCTTTATGGTTTGGCTTTGCTCCAGTTGCTGATCTGTTATGCTCCCTTCTTGATATGCCTTGCGGTGGGAGATTCAGACCACATTGTCTCCCTGCTGTGTGTCCCCCTTATTGTCCTCTGTTGCAGTCAGCTCCAGTAAGGGGACAAGATGTCTTGAGTTGTTGTTGGTCCTACAGTCCTCTCTGTGCCTCAGCAGCTCCATGCAGGGACAATATTCTCTGGGCTTGGTGTGCCAAGATGGGGTCTAGGTCCAGTGTCCCTTTCTCTTTTTCCTTCTTGATTTGCTTCTGTGTGGGCGTGGCAAGTCGGCACCTTTCCCCTACCTGAAGGGTTAGTGTTGTTCTCTGTAGCACATGCTTCTAGGGCAGGGATCAGTTTGACTTTGGTGGGGTCCACCCTGTAACCCAATCTATTCCTGCATTCCTCCATGTGGTTACATTGCCCTCATGGTTTGGTTCACCGTGGCGGGGTCTGTATGCACACTCCCAATTCTGGGTACCCTCTTGATTCCTCTTCTACGTCTCTCCTGTTTTTTGAGCATCAGTACTTTTTAAAATTCTTGGCATGAAGGTATTGTGGTTCTCTCAACTCCTTTAACTTCTTGATTATTGCAGTGATTGAATTCAATAAATACTTTTGAGTACAGACATGTGATAGACAAGGCTTGTACTAAGGCCTAGAGAAAAACATCATGGAAAAGGATTTCCATAAGCTGACCATTGCTTGAAAGAAATCCACGCAGTTCAAGAGAGAGAAATGTGTATTCATAGTTGTGTCCTTACAGACCATTGCTGAGGCCTCCCAAGGCCTCTTGCGGGTTTCTTCCTACTAAAACTAAGATCTCCCGGGAGAGCAACACCACAGCTGATTCTTGAATAGCCTTGGCATTTCTTATGCCTGCGTGCCATCTACCAGTAGACGTTGAAGATTAAATCACTTGGCAACATCATGGTACATTTAATCCACCCTGGCTCCTATTACTGTTGTCTTGGCCCACGCAAGGCATGAAAGCATCTTTTGTCGTCTGCTTTCTCCTGCCTCCTGCCCTTGTCACATGTTGCTTCCTAAACCCAATGGGTCCGTATGTTGTGTCTCTTCACACTGTTGCTCTCCATAGACTGTCCTTTGAGATTCTCTGTTCCACCGCGAGTGAACTTGGCTGTGTTTCCTCTGACCGATGGCCTTGTGACAGTCCTCTTGGGAGACCTACATGAGTTGGAGATTCTGATATTGGGAGGAAAGAAGAGTTTGCATGAGATTCTGGTTCATCTACGTGAATTCTCAAAAACAGTTTTTGTGACAATCGGCTTCTGTGAAGATTGCATCCTTGGCAATTCGACGAGGCAGTTTTACTTGCCCTACAGGGTTGTCATGAGTTGAAATCCAGCTTTCCCCACCTCTCTATAAAGTATGTATGTATGCCATAGTTCAAATATTTTTTCTTTGTTTTTGTTTTAATATAAATAAATATTTTTATTATTTTTCTTTTTAAAACATTTTATTAGGGGCTCATATAACTCTTATCACAATCCATACATATACATTCATCAAAGCAGCCTATTGCTATGGAGTCTGATTCGATGGGGCCCTCTGTGTGCTGCGGCGAGAGCAGGACCAGCTCCGTGGGGGTTTTAATGGCTTATCTCTTTCTTGGGAAGTGGAGCTCCAGACCTTTTATCCTGGGTCCCTCGGCATCTACTTGAACCATGGCCTCTTTGTCTGCACCACCCAGGGACTCCAAGCATGGAATTGAATGTATCTGATAATAATCCTGTTTTAAATCTGATTGATACTTTCTTATGATAACTTAGAAGGCAGTTCGGAGTCATGAGGAAACCTCTGGGACAACTTAAATTATAGTAAATATGCAGAAGTGTAAGTGAACAGAGATTTCAGGTTCTCTGAGAAATACACTTTGTTTAAATGTAAAAAAGAAATGTGTGTTCATATGAAGTGCTTCATAAATAGAATTCTCTGTGCTGTTGCTGAAAATAATGAAAGAGCAAAGTCTCAAGGTCACTTTGGTGAATATTCCAGAGAGTTTTCACAGAGAATACATCCCTAATGTACTTCCTAGATTTCATTAACCTCTTTCAAAGATGATATTCTTGTTATGCTCTATGCCAGTAATATAGATTGTTTCCATACATCACGTAACAGATAAAGGAAACCATGTTGAAATGGAAAGTGAATACTGAAGTCATAAGCTGGGAAATGCAATTCCCTTCTAACACTTACTAGCTTTGCAAACAAGGGTAACGTTTTCAGCATTGCGAAGTGATAGTTTCCTAGGGTGTACAACTGGAAGAATAAACACAAAGGGAGGGAGCACTAGAACTGATTGTGATTGTACAACACATGTTAAAGGTGATTTCTCCAATTTGGGGGGTGCTCTAAGATTGATATGGCGGTGACTGTACTTTGATATGATTGAACAATGGAACTGTTGAATTATTGAATTGTATGATATGTAAATTGTGTGGCAAAAAACTGTTGGGGAAAGCAAAAAAAAAAAAACGAAGTTTGTCTTAGAAGAAATACAGCCAGAATTCTCCTTAAAAGAGAGGTTGGCAAAACTTGGAATCACATAGTTTGGACATACTATCAGGAGAAACCCATCTCTGGAGAAAGACATCATGCTTGGTAAATAGGTTTCGAGACAAAGAGAAAGACTCTCAGTGAGATGGGTTGCAATGCTCAGTGGCTGCAACAGTGAGCTCAAAACTAACTCCCATTGCGAGGATGGTGCAGGACGACATGTTCTTTTGTCATGTATAGTGTTGCTCAGAATTGAGCTCTTATTACTGCCTGCCATCACGCAACAACAAAACCATCATCTGTACAATGGAGACATTTTGTTTAAGTGTATTGGTTTCTCATGAGGAATAAATGTGATAATTTGGGTAAAGCCCTTAGTATTGTTTCAGGCACACATTCTCCATGCTCAACAAATGCTTTCTGTTGACCTCATTGCTTCTTAGCTTCAAACAGTAGTTGGCAGGTGAGGTGCTCCTATTTTCCGATTTAGAGAGCATGTCTTTGTTAATGTCAAATGGACTAGATCATCTCCGAATGGTTGTGCTTCCAGATGGAAGAGGCCTAATCCCTTTCATCTGTGCTTATCAGAGATCTTAGCGTGGGTGCAGCATCTGGCATCTCGGGCATGATGAAACATTGAGGAGGTGGAAGAGAATTCTGTATTGTCCTTGTCTCTCGGTTGGAAAGCAATCTCTCATACTGAAGTGCGTTCACCTCTCCTCTATCTTCCTTTCATTTCTAGTACCCTCGTTCCCTGGGCTCCGTAGAAAGTATAATCATTTCAGTCACTGGACAAAACTGCTAATATTTTAAAGTATCTGAAGCGCAACAATGGGCTTAACCGTAGGAACAATTGTGAGGACGGCACAGCATGGAGCAATGTTTTGGTCTGTTGTGCATGGCAGAATTAGAATGGATTCAGTGGCACCTCACAGTGAAGAGCTCTGGTGGTGTGGTGTGTTAGGAGTTGAGCTGCTAGCCAGAGGGTCTGCTGTTCAAACCCTCCAGCCAATCCCAGAAAGAAAGTGGACCCTGCTTCACACTACCTCACAGGGGCTGATCTGCTATGTCCTATAGGGTCACTTAGAGCTGGAGTCAATTACTTGCAGTGAGATTGGATTTTTTGTTGTGTATTGTCTTTCACAAAAGGCTCTGGTAACAGCACTTAGTTGCTAACTGAAGAGTTGGTAGTACCCACCTACCAGCAATTCTGGAGAAGAAAGATCAGAGTTTGCTTCTCCAAAAAGGGTTTGCTTCTGTTAAAAACCCTATTTGAAAGTTCACTTGTTAGAATCAAGCAAAGCATATGGTTTGGTACACATTATTGTGTTCCAGCCTCTCAGGAAGTGGACTGACAGAGTGACTGCCACACTCATTTCAAACATACCTATTATAGTGAATATGGTACAAAGCAGGGCAATATTTTGTTCTACTATGTGTAGGATAGCTATGAGCCAACTCTAGGACACCCAAGGATAATGGCAACTCTGTTTCACGTAACTTCTCTCCCCACCCCATTTCAACACCGCAGTTGCTACAAACTTTCCTGATTACAACTGTTTCCCTAAAAAAGTACCATCCTCATCATTTTCCATTGTTCACAAGCATTCTAAAGTGTCCTTGGAGCAGAACATGGTATTCTGGGTCTTATGAGTAGCGATGAGATTTCTCTGGGCGTGGACACTGCGTCCATAATGCGTCATAAGATAGCATTCCTTTGGGGAAAGCTTTTGAATCCTGTTGGCTGAGAAGAGGCTAGACCTCAGTATTACTGTGGTTTCCTCCTCAAGAATCTGGCTGTTAAAACAGACTTCCTTCGTCTGGTAATTATGCTGACCTGACAGTGTTTCAAAAGTAATTGTAGGACTTTACATTTCTATCTGTCAAATTTTGCTATTAGTTTCATCTCACTGCCCAAACATATAGAGGACTGCAAATCATTATTCTGTCATCTAATGCATTAGCACCTTATTTCAGCATTGCAGCAGCGGGTAGTTTGGTAAATATGCCTTAATATACAATAAATAATTATGGAAACATTACTGATAGAGAAGCAGATGAGGACAAGACTTCACATGCAAATGGATAGCCTTTTAGATGCCTCTATTTGGGCTGGGAATAAACACTGCTCATTACTTTTAAGTCTCTACTCTTATTTTGCTTCTCTTGACACTGATAATTATTCTAATTGGGTGACTTATTGAATGCATTGCGTTAACTTGCATTGAATAATCAGGGACTGGAACACTGGATTCAGGAAAGCACTATATAGTCTCTTACTCTTGTCACGGTTATCAAGTCCTTTCCAACTCAGGCACCCTCGACAGGGTTTCCGTCGTAGGAAACCTTTGTGGGAGCAACTAGCCTCCTCTCTCTCTCAGCAGGTTTCTTTTGGGTGCACATGTTTATTAATTAACATGGGAACAGACATTGAAACAAACACACACGCTTTCCACCTCTTTTGCGAAGGACACTGGGAATGCCTTCACTGTTTGGGATATGATGGATACTTCTAGAATGACAAAATTCCAGCAGTTCCATATTAAAGAGGACGAAAGGGGAGTTTAAGGGGATGAAAATTTAAAAAGAATAAATCTATAATTGCCTACTAAGATCGTAGTACCTTCCCATTAGCTGGGGCCCTTTGGGTCTTCACACTGAAGAACCTCTTTCATAAACTCACTCATGTCATTAAACCTTTCTCACTCTGGCCCAAATGTTTTCTCTTCTATGAATGCTTTTTAAAAATGGTTTTATTAGGGGCTCATACAACTCTTATCACAATCCATACGCACATCAATTGTGTAAAGCACATGTGTACATTCATTGCCCTCAACATTCTCAAAACATTTGCTCTCCACTTAAGCCCCTGACATCAGGTCCTCATTTCCCCCCTCCTTCCCCACTCCTACCTCCCTCATGAACCCTTGATAATTTATAAATTATTATTTTGTCATATCTTTCCCTGTCCGATGTCTCCCTTCACCCATGCTTTTTAGTGAGCTGGACAAGAACCAAGAAAGGGAGGCTTAGAACCTTGACTATCCTCTGGTAACATACCTATTTGCACCACCTAGGAAGTCCCAAGCTACAAGTAGGCAGATGGATGAAGTAGTAAATATCTGCTCTGCCAAATCATTAGTTGGAAAGTACCTGAAATGCAATCCTAATCAGCACCTAAGACTAGAAAAGGGGGGTGTAGTTTCTGAACATGGCAAAGACACAGAGAAACTCACTGGCATTTCTTAGTTCATGGAACCTGGAAAGATTGGGATTGATTAGGATTTGCTGCTATATGTGCTATATATAAAAATACAGCAACCTAAAAGTCAGTATATGCAGACAATAAGCATTTTTTTAATTTAATTTTTAAAAACATTTTATTAGCGGCTCATACAACTCTTGTCACAATCCATACATATACACACATCAATTGTATAAAGCACATCTGTACATTCTTTGCCCTCATCATTTTTCATTTTCAAAGCATTTGCTCTCCACTTAAGCCCTTTGCATCAGGTCCTCTTCCCCCCCTCCCTCCCCGCTCCCCCCTCCCTCATGAGCCCTTGATAATTTATAGATAATTATTCTGTCTTATCTTGCCCTATCTGGCATCTCCCTTCACCCCCTTCTCTGTTGTCCGTCCCCCAGGGAGGAGGTCACATGTAGATCCTTGTAATGAGTTCCTCCTTTCCAAACCAATCACCTTCTACCCTCCCAGTATCGCCCCTCACCCCTTGGTTCTGAAGGTATCATCCACCCTGGATTCCCTGTGCCTCCAGCTCCTATATGCACCAGTGTACAACCTCTGCTCTATCCAGACTTGCAAGGTAGAATTCGGATCATGGTATTTGGGGGGGAGGAAGCATCCAGGATCTGGGGGAAAACTGTATTCTTCATCGGTGCTATATCGCACCCTGACTGACTCATCTCCTCCTCTAGACCCCTCTGTGAGGGGGTCTCCAGTGGCTGACAACTGGGCTTTCTTTGGGTCTCCACTCCGCACTTCCCCCTTCATTCACTATGGTAAGATTTTTTTATTTTTGATGATGCTTTATCCCTGATCCCTTTGGCACCATGTGATCACACAGGCTGGTGTGCTTCTTCCATGTGGGCTTTGTTGTTTCTGAGCAAGATGGCCGCTTGTTCACCTTCAAGCCTTTAAGACCACAGACACTATCTCGTTTGATAGTCGGGCACCATCAGCTTTCTTCACCACATTTACTCGTTCACCCATTATGGCTTCAGCAGTTGTGTTAGGAGGGTGAGCATCATAGAATGCCAATTTAATAGAAGAAAGTATTCTTGTGTTGAGGGAGTGAATAAGCATTTATTTAAGTCACTGATCTGCAGAATGGTGGACGTCTCTTCTCATCTTGGCTAGACCCACACAAGATTTGGGTTGGTCTGAGTTTTTGTTGTTACAGTTGTTGTCTTATTTGAGTTTGATTATTTTACATGCTCTTTTAAAAAATTATGAAACACTTTTATTGCGGGATCTTACATCTCATCACAATCCATACTTTTATCCGTTGTGTCAAGCACATTTGTACATATGTTGTCATCATTATTTTCAAAGCATTTTCTTTCTACTTGAGCCCTTGATATTAGCTCCTCGTTGTCCCCTCCCTCCCATGCTCTCACTTCCTCATGAACCCTTGATAAGTTATAGGTTATTTTCATATCTTACATTGTTCTCTGTTACCCCTCACCGACTTTTCTGTTGGTCATCCCCCTGGGAGGAGGTTATATGTTGATCCTTGTGCTTGATTCCCCCCCCCCCCCACACACACACACAGACACTTTCTCCTTATCTTGGCTCTGAGGGTTTTTATTTATACTGGATTCCCTGTGTTGCCTGCTCTTAACTGTAGCATTGCACATGCTCTGGTCTAATTCAGTTTGTAAGGTAGAGTTGAAGTCATGATAGTTGGGGGGAGGAAGCATTAAAGAACTAGAGGGAAGTTGTATGTTTCATCGGTGCTGTACTGCACCCTGACTGGCTCATCTCTTCCTTGTGACCCTTCTGTGAAGGGATGGCCAATTGTCTACAGATGAGCTTTGGGTCTCCACTCTATGCCCACCCCACCACCCCCCTTTCACATTGGCATGATTTTGTTCTGGGTCTTAAATGCCTGATACCTGATCTCACCAACACCTCATGATCACACAGGCTGGTCTGCTTCTTCCAGGAGGGCTTTGTTGCTTCTGAGTTAGATGGCTGCTTATTTATCTCCAAGCCTTTAAGACCTCAGATGCTAGATCTTTTGATAGCCTGGCACCATCAGCTTTCTTCACCACATTTGCTTAGGCATCCATATTGTCTTCAGAGATCATGTCAGGAAGGTGAGCATCGCAGAATGCCGGATTATTAGAACTAAGTGTTCTTGTGTTGAGTGAGTACTTGAGTTGAGGTCCAATGTCTATCTGCTACCTTAATTTGTAACGTACAGATATAAATACATAGATCTATTTCCCTATCATTATATATAAATATATTTACATATGTACATTCCTGTATTTAGACCTCTATAAATGTCCTTTGCCTCCAGGTTCTTTCCTCCATTTCCTTATACTTTTTTCTTGTCCCACCATCATGTTCAGCCCTCGTTTGGGTTTAGTAATTCCTCGCTGTTATATTGCTCTTGATTAAGCCCCACTAGGCATCCTACACCCTTCTACCCACTGACTTTAGTTCACTTGTTGTTCTCTTGTTCCTGGGTTGGTTGACACCCCACCTTCCTTTCTCACACATCTCTTTCTCCTGTGTCCCCCCGGAACCATTGGTCCCGTTGTTTTAGTCTCTGAATTGTTTATCCCACCTATCTTATCTAGATAGACATGCAGACATTAATAAGTGCAAAAACCAGGTAAAGCCAAGCAAAGGAAGACAAAACCAAGAAAACAACAACAAAAACTCAAAACAAAAGAACAACAACAAAAATAAAGCCAATGACAAGAAAGGAAAAGCCTACAAATAGTTCAAGGTCGTTTTTTTACCTTGAGGAGGGGAAAAGAAAGAGAGAAAAATAAAGACTTGGGTAGAGGGAGAGCAGGGCATTAGCACACCCAAGGGGGGGGGGTATTGTTTATATCTCCACAGGAGCGAAACCTAATGGAGTGTACCAGGGAACCAATAAAGAGGTCTGAGGAGCAGGCCCCAATCCCAACTATGTGCCCCTTCCCCCCACCCCCTTACCCTCATAGAATGCACTTCAGAAGACAGCACTGAAGCTACACCTTGGGAGAGGCACCTCTGATTAGAGCACACAGGAGAAATGAAGAGGGATGTAGAGTGAGGGGAACACATCCTGGCCCACCAAGTCCCGGGGATGATTTTCCTACTAAGAGAAGACAATGCACAGAGTAGACCATAGGGCCAGCCCCACCATGAGACACAGTGTCCCTCACTGACCCATAGTGCTATGGGGGACAACACTGGAGACACAGTATAGGCATTGTGCCCAATCTGACCCCATCACACTGGGGTGAAACATTAAGGACATGCAACAGAGCAGCCAGGGGAGCAAAGGGATGAAATCCCCAGGGAATACATGATCTTGGCGGGGACATTCCATACCTTACCCATATCTCATCCTCCAGTGGGCTAGTTTGAGCATGTCCTTCTCATTGAAAGTCAAGGGCAAGTGAGTGCAAGCCCAATTGTGCAAATGACATTTAAGCTTATACTTGCCTGGCCATGTCACCTGGTTGCAAACAGGGCAGTCAAAATGGAGGGCCCTCTACAGTTATATGGAAGAGGGCATGGGTCCTTAGGGCATGGGTACTTGGGGGCATAAATATTTGCCACCATTTTGCCATGTAGCACAGCAATTGTTCTGTGATGTATTTACTACAGCAGAATATGAGCCAGAGATGGATGCTGCTGCTTGCAGAGAGCAGACTCAATTCAGAGTATTTAACATGTCACAGGGGAGCAGTACTACCTCAGCAATGCCCCATAAGCAGTGCACTCAAACGCTCAACACTCCCACCATTGACTACTAATGGGAAAGGTGCCAGCTGAGAGCTTTACTCAGACACCGAGATCTACTCAAACCTTAACAACACTGCAGTTCAGATTTTCATACATTTATCTCTTAGGAGAACTAGAGAAAATACAATTAAATGTTGAGTTATTGCTCTCAAGCAACTCATTTGTGAAGGATAATGATCTTACCTAGAAGATAAAAGTTTTCCTGTGATTAGGTTCTTTAGTTCATAAAGCATTATAAAACACCAGAGAGCAATATGTAAAAGACCTTTCTTTACTTCCTTGGACTAATTAAGAGGAATAAGGTCTCTTAAGAGTCTTAATGAATGAGGGTTCCACAAGTATCTTGCTCTGGTATTTCCAGCTCTGTCATGACTCGCAGCTGCTGAGTTTTGTTCAAGATCCTATGGTTTATTTTCAGGATGTGTATGGATTTTTCTTTGTTTGACTCCCTTGCTAAGCAAACATCAGAATTATTCGGCACATAAATAGTATAACAAAAGAGCAAATGCAAACATTTTTACTATTTCTATTTGCTGCTATAAAATGTTCTGGTAGCATGTAGTTTAAAGTGCTCAGCTGCTAACCAAAAGGTCAATGGTTCAAACTTACCAGCCGATCTTTGGGAGAAACATATGGCTGTAGGGTTCTGTAAAGATTTATAGCCTTTGAAATCTTAAAGGGGCAGTTCTACTCTGTCTTATATGGTCACTATGGGCCAGACTTTAGTCTACAGCAATGTGTTCAGTTTGGTTTCATTTCATTTAGCTATTTGTTTCTGTCCCATGAAATTGCTTGATTGTTGAAAGTTCCTTTCTAATATGATTTGCTATCATGTGGATTTTGACACGTTTCTCCAAGTTTATACTTCTATGATATTTATTCTGTAATTCATGAAGTCTTAACCTTTCTTGAGTTAAAATGAAAGCATTGTGATATGTCTAGTTAATAATAAGTTCAGTTTAAATTTATTAAGCACTTCTCATGCGGCGTGCGTGTGTGAGTCTGTACGCCTCTGTGTGTGAAATCACTGTAACTCACTGCAGCCTAGACTGATCCAACTCATAGCACTCCTAGAGGTCAGGGTAGAACTACCCCTGTTGGTTTTCTAGACTGTGATTTTTACACAGGTGAAAAGCCTCATCTTTCTCCCTCGGTGCGGCTGGTGGTTTCAAACAGCTGGCTTTGCTGTTGGCAGCCCAACGTGTAACCCACTATGCTACCACTTCTCTCTCTCTCTCTCTCTCTCTGCCACATCAATTAACTACAGTTTTATATATTCTATTTATACATATGTAATTATATCTTTTATCAGTTCTATATAGTACACTATTATCAATTAATAAGTCCAAACTGAACATGAAAAGGTTTCTAAAAGAGAACTTTTGGGAGGTACAGAAAAGGAACGTATTGTTCTTGGGTTGTGAACCCAGTGATAGCATCTCAAAATTGCTTCTTGGTAGAAAATGTGTTAGACTGCGTTCATCTCCTTTGTTTCCCTTTTCTCAGGCATCATTGTCTTGTATCGCCTGTTAGTCAACATCAAAAATCAGTTGCTTTATGTTTTTTTTCCCTATTCTCTAGTTGTTTATAGGAAGGACATATTATCTTAGCATGCTGTTTTTGCTAGTTCAACATTTCTAAGTAGATAGTTGTTGAAAATGTCTATCTACTTGCAAATGTATCTACTTTCTCTCTCCATAAAGGTTTGCAACATTTTTATCTTTGAAAACGACCTTTTCTGTCATCATAGACAAAATGTTCCACAGCCCTTGAGCAGTGTCACTACCAGTCCACATGTATAGAACAGTACACATATTTTATATAGAATAATTGGGGCAGGTATTCTTTATCTGCCTGTTCAAGTGACTTTATCACTAAGTTGCAGTCAATGGACATGGCCCTTCTAATCTTAATTTCTTGTGTGAAATATTGTAATTTTGGAACTTATAGGCCTGTGGCTATAGTCTGATTGTGGAGGGCATTCTTTCCTAAGGAACAGGAATAGGATGATGTTTAAGACCTGATCTAGGTAGAAGATAGTGATCAAATCACACTCTTGGTTTCATTAATGACATCTTTGAGATTCCACATTTGAACCAGGTCAAACTCTGTTTACCTTGAATACATCATGGAGGTGTCATATGATTCTATTCATTCATTGCCTCACGAGGAATGCCAGGTCATTAACTCCCGACCGAGCCTTGGTGGAAGGACTTGTGAATTTTGGACACTTGGGCCTGCTGGCTCTGGCCCCTGCCTTTGGGTTCCTCTGCCTGACCTTCAGAGTTTAGACTCAACAGTACCCGTGTTTCATGGGCTTCTGTGGGATGTTCAGTGATTCACTTGGGTGGGGGCCTGGGGATGGGCATGCATGGTGGAAATGGATCTGAATAGCATCATGGAAGAGTTAGACATTTGGGACATCATTAATTTCCACCTCCTTGGACAAGTCTGGTATTAATTCTTTTAATGGGATTTTTTACCACAATCATACTGCTGCCAAGTATTATAAAAGCATTTTCCCCCTTCATCCCTAGCTTTGAATCAAAGGACATAGAAAACACACTGACTCTTGATGATCATTTTGAACCAGTTTTTTGCTGAGATGTGGCAGGCTCTCTGAATCTGCCAGATTTTGTGTTCCTCTTTATCAGATAATTTTGTTAGCTTTATATATTCACATACCCTTTTTGCTCAATTTGTTCAGTTCTCTGTGTTAGGAGATCCAATTATCTTTGTGTTGGTTCATTTTATTTTGTTGCAATATCTATTATTTTCTCTTAAATTGGTTCCTCTTTTAGGTGTATTTACTTTAATTATTAAAAACCATTCATCTATGTTTTTATCTCAATTTCAAAGCACCTCTATTTGTTATCTATTGGGTTTTGCTTCTATAATAGTCGTATTTTGTCCTCATTTTTTCTTTTGTATTAGAATATCTGTCTTTAGGTTATTCTGGTTTTTTAAAAACATCTATTTTTTGAATTCTCATCAATCTCTTCTCTACTCAAAATCACATGATTTTAAGGCATGACAGTAATTTCTTCCTTATGTTACTATTTTATTAAATTTTATTATATATTAAAGGAGGAAGATATTACCGTCTTTGCTTGTATATCTGATGGTGATTTTCATTAATATTTAAATTTTGCTCATGTAGTGAAAGAATATATATTTTCTCATGAACTGAAATATTTCCCCTTAGTATTTAATAAGTGTATGTTGTCTTGGTTGCCAAAGAGTTTAATGCAACAGCTCTCCTCAGCTCTTCTTTCTCTCTCTCTCTCTCTCTCTCTGTATCCGTTCTCCTCCTGAAGATGATTTTATACTCATTACCTTATTTTAGAATTATTCATTCAATTCACTTTTGCTATTGACTGTAAGCCAACACAAATACTTTTGGAATTAAGAAATATACATATAATTTTAAAATAAATCATCTCACTGGAAACAAAATCATACTTTAAAGCATACACAAGTATAGCCTGTAACCAACCTCTCAAAATATTTTCTTTTTGGAAAAGCTAAAATATTTTTAATTTTTTGGACTTTGAAAACTAGAAGATAAAGCAAGAACACTCAGTTGTTGTGGGTGTCCACCTGGGTGAAGTGGAAGACAGTACTCCACAAACAGAGAGGAGAGATCAGGAGCCCATGTAGGGTCAACTGTTGAGGGACTAATGTGTGGCTTAAACTGCTGAACATATAGGTGATGATTTGAAATGTAAAGCCGCAGTTAATTTACAAAAAAAGTTGTTAAAATGAAACTGAGTTTCTGTAGAGTAGAATTTTATTTAGATTTAAAAAATTAACAATAATGGAGTGACAAAATGAAAGTTTAAAATGGTTTTCCAAAGAGTAGGGCTATGTCTACATCTCTTATCAGAACTTTTTGCAGGCTGGGAGAAGAAGACAGGAGTGCATTTGAGTGGTTGACATTTAACATACTCCGTAAGATGCAGTTTTCAAACTATTCTGTTCCCCTGGGACTCAGCATTGACCACAGATCCATCCCTTCATTGAAGTAGCTTCCTGTGTCATCAATCTGTGGGGCCCACCTCAGAATGTTGTCAAACAGGTGATTTTTAATCAAGAGTATAGTCATGTGTCAATTACATGACAAAGCCGACTCTTGGACAAAAGGAAGGTCCGTTCACACCTGCATCCCTCAGCTCAGTTATGTCAAGCACGTCCTTTTAGAGTGCTCTGTCAGAAAGTTAAAATATTCACGCCATTGGTTTGGATTTAACCAGGTGGCCATGATTTTTATATAATCTTAGCAATAAAGATATCAGAATAATGATTCCCTGAGGGTAGGGGAAGTGAAGGAGTGGGGGATGGGAATGGGGGAAGCAGGAACTAATAGCAAGGATGACCTTATAACTCCACTTGAGGGGAATGAATAACAGAACTGTAGGTGAACAGGTACACTGGATGTGGTAAGATACAGCAAAATAATAACAATAATACATAATAATAAGTGTTCATGAGGGGCAGGGTGGGGGAGGGAGAGGTTAAAAGAGAGCTGATATCAGAGAGTTCAATAAGAAAGAAAACCTTTGAAAATGGTGGTGGCAACAACTGGACAACTATGCTTCATCTAAATGAATTATGGATTGTTATAATAGCTGTATGAGCTCCCAATAAAATTATTTCTAAAAAAGATATAGTATTTTTAAATAGAAATTAAGCTCACACATGGAGATCTATTACCCTATATGTTAAGGTCATTTGATCTCCCATTATGCCATTGGCCTGTGTGGAGAAATGGTACCAGAAACAACTGTTAAAATCATTTACAGGGATGAGCCTTTATAGAAACCCTAAGCTAAAATTTCGCTCATGTCACAGTACCTTAAAAAGTAAAACTATTCCTGAGTTAAGATTGAGATTGACAGCTAATGTCCTTTCAACTCTGGTTTGGGTATTTAGAGATGTCAAGCAAAATTTGAATTATTTTTAATAAATACATAGGATATAATTACATGTGTGCCTCAGGACTTGGCAGTGTTTCATTCTGTTGCACATAGGGTTTCTATGAGTCAAAACCATCTCAGTAGCATTACCAACAAAAGCATCCTTCTCAAATCTATTCTCTTTCCCAGTTATCTGATATACTGCTCTAATTTACATATTTGTGTTTCATTTGAAGTGTCCACTGCACATGTAATATTTGGGAAGAGACATAATAAAGAAATTAAACACTCAACCATTCATTATATCACATGGAATATATATATAGTATCATAATTTTGAAATGGTATTAACTAGATGAATAGAACCAGAAAGTGAAATTGCTCAAATTAAGTAAAATCTTTACAGGCAGTCCCTGAGTTATAAGCATAAGATATACTTATACTTATGCTTTAATACTTGTAAATTTGCTTTCCCCTGAATAGATTGAACAAACCACCATTTGCAACAAATTCTTTATCACAATCACCTCTACTTGCTGTACATACAGCTCTTGGGTCATTGAAACTGCTCAATATGAACCATATATTCCTATTCTGACTCAGCTACAACTTTGGTTAAAAGACTCAAAGACAAAGGAATGGATTCCCTTCTCATATATGGGATTGTTTCAATCCTATTTGGAATACCCAAATGAAACATCTTAATATTAAGTAGTAAAGGAGGTGTTCCATATAATATATTTACATATGTGGCTTATTTAGATTATTAATTAATGATAAAGCAGAATGCTTATGATGTAACATTAATGGAATACAAAACTCAATTGTGATGTTATTTAGTTGAAAATATATGAATAGAAAGTTTTTTTAAGGAAATTCAGTCATCATTAAATGCTAATTTTAAGTGGAGGGATTTTACTTGATTTGTATTTTGTCTTAAAGTGTTTGTGGTTTGATAATTCATACATTTAATATTATGTTCTTTATTGATAGAAGAAAATACACAAAAGTGAAATTCCAATGTTTCTAAGTCATATGTTTGAGTAAATACTAAAAATGCTCACTTGGATCCCTGTGCTATCTCTGAGAAGTGAGTACACCACACTGACGGTTCATGAATATAGACTTTTTTCTCAAAAAACTGACTTAATCTCTCACATGCCAACAGAAAGGACTTGAACTTTTCCCATAGTGTTTAATTTCCCATTTTTTACTCCGTTTCAATGGTTTAACATTCTGAAAGTATCGTGTGGTAATATGGTAGTGCAGGATAGACCATGCTTTGAAGAATGCCGCTTCTTCCATGGGTAATTATCCTGATAGGATTTTCATTTTTGCCTGTACAATTAGCTGTAATATATTCCCATGTATGGAAAATATAGACAGTACATTGTACTTTATTTCACAAGAAGTAAAAACGAGAGATGGATCATAATTACTCAGATTGAGTTATGAGGGACTTCATAGCAAAATGAGGATTTCTGGTAGTCTACAGTTCATTGGTCACTTGGTCGTTTCTTTAGCTTGCTCTTTTCTTCACAAGCACCACATGATGTCCATTCAGCATTCGACCCCACATACATCTGTGGTCCCATAAGGCAGTGCCACCAATACGGACATACAGGGGATATAGATCATAGCAACTGTCCTTGTCAGGTTGGAGTTGTCAAGGGTATTGTCTTGCTTGCATCCACAATTGAGGTTCATCGAAGGAGCAGTCAAGAGATCAAAAGTCTTGCTGCATTAGGTAAGTCTGCTGCACAAGGCCTCTTTAGAGAATTGAAAACATCTATGTTATTTTTCAGATTAAGGTGTGCCTGATCCAAGCCATAGTATTTTTAATGGAGTCATATGCATGCCAAATTTGGACACTGGTTAAGGAAGACCAAAGACAAATTGATGCATTTTAAACTGTGGTGCTGGAGAATAATATGGAAAGTACCATGGACTGCTAAAAGGACACACCTGTCTGCATTAAGGAAGCAGAACCAGAGTGCCCATTGGAAGCAAGGATGGTGAGACTTCATCTTGTATGTTTCGGACATGTTATCAGGAGAGACCAGTCCCTGGAAAGGTTGTTGTGGTTGGCAAAGTAGACGGGCAGCAAAAAGAGGAAGGCTCTCAGTGAGCTATTTTAACAGAGTGGGGGCAACAATGGACTCAAGGAGATGAGGAACTGTGAGGATGGCCCAGGACTGTACGGTGTTCTCTTCTGTTGCGTAGGGGTCGCTATTAGTTGGACCTCACTCAGTGGCACTGAACAACAACAACAATAGGAGGCTAAAGTTCTATTCTGGTTTCCTTCTGAAACCTGTGATGCACTCTGGTCAGAGCGGGCACAATGTTGCTTTAGATAAAGTGGCTCCATCCCCATGGGCTACAATGATGTGCTCGTGTTTTCATTGAGGTTGGTGTCTTTAGCTCTAATTTTGTAGACTTTTCTACTGGTTTTATACAGTCTCATGGTACTTGATATTTTTCCATTTCTATCAATAACTTCTGTAGAGACTTACATAGTAATTAAATGAAAAGAAGAAGTCAAATGACTGGTCATTACTAACAGTATTGTAACTAATAATGTTGTAATTCAATGTGCAAAGATTTTACAGAACAATATTGTAGTTTTTATAGGATCGAAGAAATTTAACATTTAAGAAATTTACAACTATGTGTGGTAGTTACATAATCTGCTTGCCAGTTTGAGACTTAAGAGTGAAGGGGTGGAGTTTATCCTGTCAATCAGGTCGCAGCTTGATGACCTCATTTGGAGGTGCTAAGGGTATAAATGGCTCCCTGGAGACAGGACACAAGCTCACCCCCTGTGAGACATTCCGGTTGAGAAGACACATGAAGCCACGCTATAGCCCTGGATTTGAAGGAGCAATGTGGAGACCCCTTCCAGCGCTGAGATGCTTCTACTGCCACTAGATTCACACAACTTTCCACTCACTAGCCTGTGGTCTTCCTCCATTCGGCATCATTGCTGTGTTTTGTGAGTCTGAAGAGGACTTTATAGATTGGTAAGGGACATATGGGCTAATATCAGACTTGTGGACTTGATCTGGATTTAGCTAGGACATTTTCTCAATATTCAATTGTTCTTGTAAATAAAGCTTTTTCTTATACACATTAGTGTCTATGAATCTACCCAGACTTACACACTATGCTTATCACATAAAATTCTATTGCTAAAATTGGTAATAAAATTCCTTGGTGTTCTATATAGTGTGGTAAAGGAGGAGGCACATGGGGGAGGATGGAGGAGCAGATGACACCATGTGCTAAATGACACAAACACTAGTGACACCACTGTCTAGGATCCCAATAGCGTTCCAAAATCCTGACTGGAAAAGGGGACGTGATTAACCAGCCCAAACCAAACGCCATCCCACTACCATCTAATCCATTCTGCCTCACATTTTCCAAAGCTATAAATATTTATTGGAGCATATTGCTTCATCATTCTCCCACAGAGTGAATAGTGGATTTGAACTGCCAGTGTATGGTTAATAGTGTGAATGCTTACCAGAGTGTGCAACCAGGCTTCTGCATACAACCTGTGTATCTCAGGTTTTATACACAAAGCAATCGCACTGCCAGACAGAGCATGGTACAAAACATATCCAAGGGGATTTCAAAAAGTTAATGGGAAAATTCTATTACCTTTTAGTTGCATTTTCCATGAACTTTTGAAGTCCCCTCATATAACCCATAATAAAGATATGTTTGTCTCACTAATCATTGTTCCTGAAATTATGTATGTGTATGGTACTGTACAGTAGTCCCCATGTAAAAAGTTTACTGCATAAAAGTACGTGTTTCAACTCATATGCATCACTATCCAATCTTGTGGTGTATTGAATGTCTCTCAAGTGTTGTGGAGTTAGCTCTCTGTGTAATTTTCTTTGAAAATATTTCAATTCCCCAAGACAGCAAAACTGGTATCAGGAATAGGACCTGCAAGAGACAAAGGAGAAGGATTACTTTGGAAATAAAACCAAGAGATTATTAAACAGCCAAAGGTGGAAAACCATTCATCCTTAAAAACAAAGAAAACATTCTCCAAGCTGTTAAAGCATGGGCTCTACAGAAAAGGGGGGGGGGGGAGGTGTTTCTACGTCAGACAAGGGGAAATTGCTAATGATGCAGCAACCAGACACGAAAGCAAATCCCTCTGAGCACATTGGCATCACTGCTAAGACACAAAGCTTGTTTAAGATGCTTAAAAAAAAAGTCGGAATATGGTGATTGTGGTGTTGGGAAAGCGTCCATCACATCATGTCTCATTTCACAGACCTTGGATACTAAGTGATTCATGCCGGTACTCTCTTGAGCATTGGAATGAATATGTTTTCTTCCCTCCCTTATCTGGTTACATTCATACTTAAATTGCTGCCTTAGAGAGACATTGTGCTAGGGTGTGTGTGTGTGTGTGTGTAAAAAGAAGATTGGGAAATTCCAGTAAAACCCATCTTTATTCTATCTAATTATTTAAATATTTTCAATGGTGTAAGAAATTAACATCTTAAAAGGTATTTCTTTAATCTATAATATAATATGGTTTTTTATCTATAATATTAAAATAATCTTTGTGCTTGCTGCTATCAATTCTTTTGAACATCTAGGAATGGGTCCAGTGAGAAGAAATCTTTTTGTTAACCTTTTTACTGGGGCATGGAGAGAGGATTGCCCAGACTTAATAGCAACAATGAACATATCAGGCATTAATTTACTCTGTGACTATTCTCAAAAATATTGTTTAACTTTCATGGCAATATTATATGATTGTTCAGATCCTCTCACTACATAAAATTTAAAAGTTCATCAAAAAGTATGATAAACAAGAAATGATCTTGTAGGTTCTGTTAAACAAAAGCATTTGTTGCACGGAGATTTGGCTTGCAGTTTTCATCGAGTGGGTTCAACACAGCATTAAAAAATCTGAGGGGAATTTTATAGTCTGGAAGTTCTTAGTGTAAACTTCTTGCCTCTTAAGATTCATTTTGATATTTGAATTTTGCTGTCAGTATTATACAAAGGAAGAGGGATCTTGGGGGGTTTGAACGATGGTCTTGCTGTGTTTATTATCTGCAAACCACTGATTTTCCAGTCCCACCACCTGTTACGCCCAACTATCACTGCTTTCCCTAGTCTAAAAATAGGCTTTCTTTTTTTTTCAGTAGTATGTATTTTTATTTTCAGGCGTGCAAATATCCCTTTAATGTAGATCGTACGTAGTCTTTTGTGTGTGTGTGGTATTGTTTGAAGGGAACTTGTTTGTCACAAGACTCCAAGTCCATTCCAGTTTCACTTTTCTCCTTTTTTTCTTTAAGCCCCTCAGACCACTGCATAGGTTTGAGGGCTAGGTAAAAATAGGCTTTCAAATATTTTATTTTCTTGTTTTTCTTTGAAACACACATTCTTAAATTGTTTGTCTTTCTTTTATGAATTTTCAATGCCTACAAAAGGGGGAAAGAAATCTTATTTTGCCCATCTTTATAAATGAAACAAAAAATAAAAATTTGGTAGCTTCCATTTTACCTGGCTCTCCTTTATATCAAAACTCCCCCCAAGCTTTTAAAACTCACAGTATTTGATTTCTGTCTTTATGTTCTTTCATGGACCATATCATCAGTACTCTACTACATTATTTTGTTAAGAGTCATTCATGACCTGCTGTCACTGTTAGGTGCCATCCACTTGACTTCAACTCACAGGGACCCTGTGTCAAACAGAACGAAACACTGCCTGGTGCTGGGCCATCTCCACAATGTTCTTGGGGTTGAACCCACTGGTACACCCAATGTGTCAATCTATCTTGACCCTCTCCTTTACCAAGCATGATGTCTTTCTTCATGAGACTTGCCATCCTTACTTCTGAGGAATATTCTAGCTGTACTTCTTCAAAGACAGAGTTCTTCATATTTTGACAAAGTGTTCAATATTTTTCTCCGGCACCAAAATTTAAATACATCTATTCTTCTTTGGTCTTCCTTAATCGGTGAACATCCACAGGCATTTGAAGTATTTGGAAGCAGCATAGCTTGGGTCAGCCGTGCCTTAATCCTCAAAGTAACATCCTTACTTTTCAACATTTTAAAATGGTCTTCTGCAACATATTTAGTTAATGCAATGCACCTTTTGATCTCTTGCCTGCTGAGTACATGAATATTGATTATGGATCCAATGACGGATTCGCTCTTTTCTCAGATTATCACGATGTATCTATTGGTCGAGTTGTGAGGATTTTTCCCTCTACATTAATGAGATTGTAGTCCAATGACACGTGGATCCTCCTCAGCAAGTACTTTAATTCCTTCTCACTTTCACCCAGAAAGGTTGTGCCTCCTGCATATTGCAGATTCTTATTAAACCCTTCTCCAATCCCGATTCCACATTCTTCGTCACATAATCTACCTTCTCTGATGATTTGTTCAGCATGCCCATTAAATAAGTATGGTGAGAGGATACAGCCTTATACATCTCCTGAATCTAAGCTTTGTAGTATTCCATTTCCTGTGTGTTCAACTGCTTCTGGCTCCATGTACAGGTTCTTCATGAACATAATAAAATGTTCATGATTGCTGTTCTTCTCATGGCTATCCATAGTTTATCATGATCCACCCAGTGGAATGCCTTATCATAGTCAATAAAACACAGCTAAATATCTCTTTGGTATTCTCTGCTTTCAATCAAGATCCATCTGACACTGACAATGTTCTCCCTTGTTCCATGTACTCTTCCTAATGTGGACTGAACCTCTGGTAGCATCTTATCAATGTAAAGTTGCAAGTGTTGTTCGATGATCTTGAGCAAAATTTTATTTTCATGAGACATCAATGAAAATTGTTCTATAATTTGCACATTCTGTTGGGTTACCCATATTTAGAATGGGCACAAGCACGTACTGGTCCAGTCAGTTGGCCATATGTCTTCCAGATTTCTTCTCAGTCAAGTGAGTACTTCTAGTTCTTTATCAATTGGTTAAAAACATTTCAATTGAGATTCTATCAAATCTTAGAGTCTAGTTTTTGCTAATGCCTTCAATATGGTTTGGAATTCTTCCTTCTGTACCATTGGTTCTTGATCATATGTGTGGTAATTACATAATCTGATGTCAATGTGGAACTTGAGAGGATTAAGTATGAAGGGGTGGAGCCTAGTCTGTCAATCAGATCATAGTCAATGAGGCCACTGTGTGGGCATGGCCTTCTCCTGATAATTCTGGGAATTTCTGTATTTTCCTCCTTGGAGGCTGCAGACACTTTCTCACTCTTCTGACAAAGCTGACTTCCTGCAGGACATCCCTGAGGAGAAGTCACATGGACCTCCCCTGATGCAGCCCTGGGAACTGGAGAAGTCACTTAGAGACCCCTGCACTAAGATGCTTAAAATGCCACTGATTCCACAAAACTTGTACCCATTGGCCTGTGATCATCCTGCATTCAGTGTTGTTGCATGTGTTTTGTCAGTCTGAAAAAGACTTCATAGATTGGTATTGGGCATATGGACTTATATGGGATTTATGGGCTAGGACTGGAATGGGTTGGGATGCTTGCTTTCTTTTTTCCTTTTTAAATACTTCTGTTGGGGGCTCTTACATCTCTTATGACAATCCATATATTCCTCCAGCGTGTCAAGCACATTGTCACATATGCCGCCATCATCGTTTTCAAAGCATTCTCTTCTTACTTGAGCCCCTGATATCTGCTCCCCATTTCTTCCCCTTCCCACCCCCCTCATGACCCCTTGATAAGTTATAGATTATTTTTTACCATATCTTACATTGTCCCTCCATCACCCCTTACCCACTTTTCTGTTATCCATCCCCCTGGGAGGAGGTTCTAGGTTGATCTTTGTGATCAGTTCCCCTTTTCTTCCCCCTCTGTCCCCTAATCCTCCTGATATCTCTACTCTCCTTGTAGAGGGATTCTTGTATATATATTAAGGGTAATGTGGTAATGTATATTACTATTTATATTTAATATTTATACCCTTTATATAATACTCTTTCTTATACACATATGTGTTTCTATGAATTTGTTTCTCTAGTCTACCCAGACTAACACAATATGCTTTCTCTTGAAATGATTGAATGTGGACAACTTCCTTTTGTTACTGGGGCTCTTTGTTACTGGGGCTCTGTGTATTTTTTCCATCTTCTTTTGATGCTTCCTCTATTATTGAAATTTTTCCCATAAAATCTTTCAATATTGCAGCTCAAAGTTTAAACTTTTGATTTTACTTTGTCTTCTTTTATTGAGCTTATCTTTTGAATTTTTTGTTCAGGTCTTTTACATCATCCTTTCTTCCATTAGTGCCTTTGCGACTCTACAATGATGAGAAAGCTTCAGAGTTTCTCCTGATATCCACTATGAAATTTCTTACCTGTATTGTTAATTTTTTAATGATATTTTGCTTCTCTTGTATAATGTTCTTGATGTCATCCCACAGCTAACCGGGTCTTCTATAATTAGTGTTCAGTGAGTCAAATATCTTCTTGAGGTGTTTTTAAATTCAGTGGGATAGACTCAAGATCATAACTTGATTCTCACTCATTTGTTTCTTCAGCTTCCACCTGAACTTACAGAGGTGCAATTGGTGGTCTGCTACATAGTCAGCCTCTGGTTGGTTTTAGCTGCTGATATTTATCTTCTCCATTGTTTAATCCAACAGATATGGTCACTTTGATTTCTTTGCATTCCATCTGGAGAAGTCCAAGTATATAATCTATGTTCATGTTTCTAGAAAATAGTTTTTATGATGAGTCATTAAATAAATAAATAAAAACCTCACTGCCATTGAGTCAATTCCCAGCAACACTACAGAACAGGAGAGAACTTCCCCAGTGGGTTTCTGAGATTGTACCTCTTTATGGGAGTATAAAGCCTCCTCTGTCTTCCAAAGAGCCACTTGAAGGTCAGCACTTGAACTGTTGACCTTATAGTTAGTAGCCCAAAGATAACCACTATGCCACCAGGGCTCTAAAGAAGTCATTGGTCTTGCAAAATTCTCTTGTGACCTACAGTTCTATTTCTATCACCAAGGGCATATTTTTGAAGTACTATTATTTACTCTTTTTGTTTCCACCCTTTGCATTGCAATTACAAATAATTATCAGTGCATCTTGATTGTATATATGATCAATTTAAGGCTGAAGATGGTAAAATTCATTCATTTCTTCATCACTAGTGTTAGTGATGGGCACATTGTGTTTGAATAATAGTTATATTGACTGGAATTCCATGTCTGCAGATAGATATTATCACACTGCAGACAACATTGTACTTCAAGATAGATGTTGTTATGTCCTTTTGATGATGAATGTAACACTATTTCTATTGAATCTGTCATTCTGACACAGTAAACTACATGATTTTCTGTTTCAAAATTACCAATACCAGTCCATTTAAGCACAATAATGCCTAAGATATTGATCTTTATGTATTTTATGTCATTTTTAGAGATGTAATTTTCCCCTAGGTTCGTACTTTGTACATTCCATATTCCAATTATTAATCGATGCTTATAGCTGTCCCCACTTTGAGTCACGGCATGCCCCATCAGCCAAAGGAGGTCATGAAGACTTGACTCCATTCACATCATACTTTGAGAAGGATGCTCTTTTTGTATTGCATTTCAAGTGCCTTCTGGTCGCAAGGGCTCATCTTTTGGCATTGTATCTGATAATATTTGGCTGCTATTAATGAAGTTTTTAGTATCTGACAATGTCCTGCTTATATTCAAAAGGTTTTCTGCAGAAGTGGACGACCTATTCTTCCTTTGTACTCTGTTCTGAGTCTGTAAGCTCAGCCTAAAAGTGTTCACTATGGGAGATTCTGCTGGTGTTTGAAATAGCAACGACATTTCTTCCAATATCACAGCAACATACAACCCATCACAGTACAACACACTGACAGATGGGTGGTGAATTGATGACCTATACATAATTAAACTGAATGCCATTTCTCAATCTTCAACATAGTTGATCAGCTTCTGACAGAGGTGATCCTTTCCTCCTTCTGAAGAAACATTTCCCCTCTTCGCCTCTAGGAATATTACACTCATACTTATTCTTTTGACCTCTCTTCTTCTACCACTAAACATTTTCCTCTTTTAACCCCCTCTAGCTTCATAGTCTTAAAAATCCATCTATAAGAACAAATTTAAAAAAGTAGAATTCCAGTTCATACATATGGGGGTGGAGGGGTTTCCAAACAAAACATGTCTCTGAGAGCAGTGATTGGGTGGAGACAAGGTCCCTCAGTAATACGCTCATCTTATTCTTATTAAGATGCATTTTAAAAGGGTCTGAAGTACCTCTGCTAATACTAACTCTCAATGCAAGAATACTTTGGTCTTACAAATGGGAATTCTGTGATGATCACCCTCCCAGCACCATCACTGAAGACTAAATGGGTGCATAAGCAAATGTGGTGAAGAAAGCAGATGGTGCCCAGCTATCAAAACATATAGTGTTTGGCATCTTAAAGACCTGAAGTTAAATAAGTAGCTATCTAGCAGAGAAGTAACAAGCCCACATTGAAGAAGCACACCAGCCTGTATGATCACAAGGTATTGTTGGACTGGGTAACAGGAATCAGAAGATACAAAACAAACAAAAACCATATATTTGAGAATGCGGGAGGTGAGAGCAGGGACCCAAAACCCATCTGTAAACAAAGGGACATCCCCCTCACAGAAGGGTCACAAGGAAGGGATGAGTCAACCAGGTTGCAGTAAAGCACCGATGAAACACACAATATTCCTCTGGTTCCTTGAAGCTTCCTCACCCCACAGTCTCATGACCCCAGTACTGCCTTTCACTTCAGCCTATTCCAGAGCATGTACATGGGTATAGATAACAGAGAGAGCTTGTAACACATGGAATCCAGGAACACAAATGGGAGTAATGATACTAGAAGGGTAGGAGAAAGGTATCAGTGAAGGGAAGGAAGGGGGAACCATGCACAATGATTGATACATAACCACACCAACCGCCTCTCGGGGGAAGAACAACAGAAACCATGGGTGAAGTGAGATAGCGGTCTGTGTAAGATATGAAAATAATAATAATTTATGAGTTATCAAGGGGTAAAAAGGGTTGGAGAGGGAGGAGGGGAAAAGAGGAGCTGATACCAAGTATTCAATAGAAAGTAAATGTCTAGAAAATAATGGTGGCAACATATGCACAAATATGGTTGACACAATTGATGTCTGGATTGTTATAAGAGCTGTAAGAGCCCCCAATAAAATAATCTTTTAATAATAATAATAATATAAAGATCCAAAGTAGTGGTTTCTGTGGGTTCTGATTGTTCAGGTAAACTCAAGGCAAAGAGCTTGGGAGGTTTTGGTGATGACTTTAAGGAATAATCTTAATAGATTTTCTCAAAGGACACTGGGAGCTTATTATGATGACGTTTTAAGAACATTAAAAACTTAATTGCTGAGAAAAGGGCTGGGAAATTGCACACTTTTTTTTTCATCATTGTAATGTACCTGCTCAGGCCACAAGGATAGCAAAGGGTCTCATGAGTATTTTGCTCAGAAACTTTATCCCATCCAGTCTACATCTCCAATCTTGCCCCTTTGGAATTTTTTTCCCCCAAATCCAATTAACGTCTAAAAGAGACATGTCTGTCTCTTAAAAATGCCCAAACTTACATTTTAACATTGTGTTAATGAGAGCATTTAAAATGATTTAGGAAAGATTAAAGATGGAAACAGAAAAGTCTACAGACCTTGATGGGAGATGTGTTGAGCAAGAATAGCTTTCACATTTTATTTATTTTTTAGTGTTGCTTCCATTTATTTTTAGTAATAAAATTTTTTTGTCTCTTACATGATTGGACACATATTTTGATTTAAAATTAACAGTCACAACGGAAGAAACAATAGCTTATTTTTCTAATCAAGTGACCAAGCTGCGAGTCTTCTGGCCTCAACCAGTGTTGCGTGTTCCTATTTGCATTGCACAGCCTTCCGTTTGATGACGCCTGCTCTTCAGTGGTTGGCTCTCCAGCGGGTCCATGTGCCAGACCGCAGGGCACGGGGGCTTTGGCTCTCGGGCATTCTGTCACGCGAATCCTCATTCCAGGTCAACACCACTCGCCAGTCCAGCTGTCTCTAGTGGGGTTGGCCAAGGAGTCCTGCTTTGGCTGCTAGAAATTCATTCTCCTGAATATGATATTCCTGAAATTTCATGGATATTCTTTGCATCATTGTAAAATATTTCTGTAAGCAATGCTCTGAACATGTAGTCTCTTCAGGTTTCACCTCTCTTGTTGTGCAGTCTTTAACCCAGTCCAAAAAGCAGGTTTCTAGAAGTTTATTGTAGGTTCCAAGAAATTCCTTAAACTGTTTTATCTGACTGGATTCTGGTATTTGCGCAGCCATATTCCTTTGGTATGTTGGAGTCACCTTTTCTGATGCACGAGTTTCCTTTCTGTTTGGGGATAACAGTTGCTCAACCTTTTCTTGAGTGATTCGAAGTCTGAGGTCTTACGCACAGGTTCTTGCATGCGATACCAAAAGAGTCTTTGGGAGCTTCGCTGCCAGTCGTTAGTGGGCGGCCGAGGAGCAGAGTCACGGCCGCAGGAGAGGAGAGAACACGTGGGAACGGTGTTAGCAAAAGGCAGGCAGCCCTTCGGACGCCCGATTCGTTACCACACAGCGAACCACTAGTTTGAGGTCGTTTGCGCGGGGTGTCGGTTTCTGCCGGAGGAGCAACGGGAGCCACATTTTAATATTTTTATTTGGTATAAGTTTATATGATTTCATACCAATAATTTATACTTACTCACATGTATGCCATTGGCTCACAAATGCATACATCCTTTCTGAAACTTATTTGAATGCTAGATTTAAATAATCTTTTAAATACAATTTTACCTGGTATAGAATTTCGTGAGTACTGTTGCCATAGTAGGTTACTGTTTGACCTGCTAACCACAAAATCAACAGTTCGGAACCACCTGAGCTTCTATGAGAGATGAGTTTGTCTACTTCTATACAACTTGATAGTCTCGGGAACTCCGAGGGGGAGCTCTCCTCTGTCCCGTGGATCACTCGGAGTTCCACGGGACTAATGGCAGTAGATGAGCAGCGTACATTTCCCAAGGGTTTCCAAAAGAGAAACTCAAATTTAGTTTGCCTAAACCTGCCATTTCAATTAATGATCGCTCCATCGTCCTCACTGATGAAGACCAAACATTTGCGTCAAATTTTATGCTTTCCTAGTCCCCCAAATCCATCAACAAATCCTGTTGACTGCCTTTTCTAAGACAGTCCCTTCCATTGACATAATCTCAGTTGCCAGCTTCTTTCAGCTAAGTGGGATTTTTTCTTCCTCCCTTGACCCCCTTTTATAAAATACAATTCAGCCGGTGATCTGCTCAAATATAAACAAAGCGGCTGTGCCTCCACTCAGAACACTGTAAGGGCGTCTCTCGTCTTTCAAAGAAATAGAGCATGTTCTTATTATGACTTAAAAGCCCTAAGATACTATTGGTCCGACCTCATTCTTCGTACACTACTTCTCCTCCTCCTGCCATACAGGCCTTCTCGATTGTCCTGAAATACTTCAGCTGTGTTCTTGCCTCGGGGCCTCTGCGCTTGCCATTGCCATTGTCCACAATGCTCTCCTCACTGGTATCTCTGTGGTTTGCTTCCTCTGTGCTTCCAGGTCTTTACTTAAATGTCATATCTTCAGTGACACTGTCCCTGGGTGCTCTATTTAACATTGTGCGTCCGCATGTTCTGTATCCCATTTCTCTGTGTTTTGTACTCAGAAGTCATCACATCTAACATGCTATATACTATTTTTCAAATTTTAGTTACTGTTTCTTTCAAAAATATATAAGATAAAATGATATCTCTATTGAGAACTACAGAAAACTATCTAAAGCACTACAAGGCGCAGAAAATAATTGTATAAGAAATTGAAAATGTACATTAAAATGATTGTGGTACTCTGGGTACTTTAGAGAAACAAATCCACAGAAATTCATGTATAAGAGAGTTTAATATAAAGGTTAAGTGTGCATCAAGAAAACATCCCAACCCAGTGTTGCCAAAGCTCACAAGTCCAACATTAACCCATTAACCCACATGTCCAATATCAATCCACAAAGTCCTCCTCCGTCTCACAAAACACACACAATGATGCTGACTGCAGGAGGAAAACTGAGTCAGTGAATGTGTAAACATCTCAGCGTTGGCAGGGGTCTCCACAAAGGTGTGCCATTACCCAGGGCTGCATCCGAGTAGGTCCATGTGGCTTCTCCTTAGGGATGTCTTGCAGGAAGTGAGCCTTGCCAGCTGAAGCAGCTGCACCCTGGTCTGACCATCACAAAGCAAGAGACCTGAGAACTCTAAAGGCGAGGCTCACTGAGCCATTTGTCCCTCTGCCCTTCAATTAATCCCACATGGGTTTATTGGCCAGGTTGGTACAATAAACAAACTAACTCAAAGATGGATGTAATATTTTTAATAACTGAAGTGGATTAGGATTTTAGATGGAGACTCAGTATTCTTTTAGACTATTTTACAGATGCCAATATCAAATTAAGGAGCCCTGGGGCGTCAGGGTTACATGCTGGGTCACTAACTTCAAGGTCAACATTTTGAAACCACTAATTTCTCCGAAGAGAGAAAGAGGAGGGTTACTATTCCCATAAAGAGTTACAATCTTGGAAATCCACAGAGACTCTGCTACTCTATCCTATAGGGTCGTCATGGTCAATATCAACTCCATGGCAGTGAGTTAGTGATGTTTGTTTTGTTTTGGGTGGTATTGTGGGCAACACATTGAGCTGCGAGCCACACAGTCTGCTGGAACCCCCCAGGACTCAGTGGAGAGAGACGAGGCTGTCTGCTCCTGCGAAGATGCAGAGTTTCAGACACACGGAGGAGAAGTTGTATGCTGTCCTCTAGGG
Organism: Tenrec ecaudatus; assembly: GCF_050624435.1. NCBI lineage: Eukaryota > Metazoa > Chordata > Mammalia > Afrosoricida > Tenrecidae > Tenrec > Tenrec ecaudatus. The sequence continues at coordinate 144,137,894 of NC_134538.1, read as the reverse complement.
TGGGAATCGACTCAGTGGCAGTGAGTCTCCCACTCCCCTTGGAAGATCACATTATGGTGTTTTTAGATTGTATTTTAATTACCTGATGCCAAATATGAGGGAGCTTCACACGGTTTGTGGAAAACAATCAATACCACCTCCACAAACATTTTTAAGTCTATTCAGAGATACTCCATGACACATTTTTGGAGTTGTAGAAAATTTACATGGATCTCAATAGAAATGGATGCAAATGCTAGAAGTTCCAAAGTAGGAATCATCATTTTGGGGGTTGAAATTGCATCATATAAATAATACTGAGACAATAGGTTAGGTGGTGGGCAGAAAACATATAGGAGCCCCTTCCTTGAATCAATAAGACTTGTTGAAGAGCTTTGTTCCAAGACAGCTTGAAAAATGCTAGATGGGATCCAGGTGACGCCCCAGCGATGGTTTTCTTTGCACCCCTTTGGCGTCATCATGCTATTCTCATCGAAGAGACCGTTTTCTACGCAGAATATCAGAATTGACTATAAATCTAGACACATCTCCGAGTGACTCTTTCTAGTGAGAAATGTGTTTACCATTAATAGCAGATATGCTAATGCCCAAACTATACCTCGATTGTATTTATTGAGCCAGAATTCTGCTTCTCCAGGGAGACTGCTTGGGATGTTTCTGCAACTGTGGTAAGATGGTGTAGGTTGAGTCTGGAAATGAGACTCAGCTCCATTTCTCCCTTCTTTCTTTTACTCTCTACTCATCCTCAATATGCAATACTAAATAACTATAAATTGTCTATTAATGACACATTTGGATGTCATTGGATAAACTCCATGGTACATATGAAAGAACATGTAAGGTATTAATGAAAAAAGCAAGATGCGCTGCAGGGAGGAATCTTAAATTGTATGTGAGGCTGGATAAGATGCACTCTGAGTTTAAGTTAAGCTCCTTGGGATTGATCCTCTTGAGAAGTTATCTATTTATACCCTGCATTGTAGTGTTTATGCAAGGAAATGGAATTTATTCCTAAGCCTTATTTATAATTTCCCTTTAATAGAAACCTGCAGTTGAAAAATATTTTTACTCTATGAATTTTGCATGAATAAATAATAGAGGCTGGAAGCAATTGGCAGTTGGTTTCTATAAGGAAATAAAACAGTGCTAGAATATTTTTAACCATAAATGACACTTTGGAGAAAATGTGTTTAAGACAGAAAACTGGCTCTAGTTGAAGAGCGATATAATATGTCATTTGGCTTAAGTTTATCTCCTTCTAAGAGAGAAGTTAGTAGGATATGAATTAGTCTTTGAATATATGGATTAAAAACTAAGAAATATTTTATATGCACCTACCTCAGTGGCCTCATCAATAATGAGAAGTATCTAACAATTGTACTCTGGGAAAAATATTAGCATATGGATCAGTATTTGGCCAGAGTATAATAAACCACAAAGTCATGTAGTGGTAAATTATCCTATGACCATTGAACATATTTTGGAACAAGAATTATTGTAACAAAGAGTTATTTGAAACAAAGCATTTTTGAACGATTTGAAACAAAAGTAATTCTTTGTAGAACTCTGCATTCTTTGTAGAACATTGACACGAAATTTTCATCCTAATGTAAAAGAAGAATCACAGCTATTATTCTAGATTTGGAAAACACATATTAATGCCATCCTGATACAAGACCACCTGACGGAAACCATACCTTTCCAATTAGTTATTTTGAATTTGTATCGATTCAACCATCTTCCAATTATAGAAAACTACTTCTTTGTTTCTTCCCTATTCTCCTTCTGAGAAATAAACTAAGCCGCATTAGAAACTCGCTCTTTTACACATGATAGAACTTTAAGAAAGGAATAAATATTTTACTGTAGTCAACATGAAGTCAAGCTTTCTGAATTCCCCGACTTAAGGTCATTTTAAAAGAATTCTCCTCAGTTTGACTTGCTGCCTCACTCAGTCTTGTACAGACTGACTGGTAGACCAGGACCACCAGTCATTTGGGTAGCAGCCAGATGCTTTAAACCCTGGGTCATGCAGATTCATGCAACCAAACTATGATTTAGCTTAATAAGCAAAGAATATCTGCCTTGAGCATTGTACTCTTTTAGGAGTTATTTATATGAAATCAAATTGCCAAGAACGATTTGAAAGTTTCGCTCACTGCCATCTGGTTGTTCACCACATAGCAATGATGTAGGACAGGGAAGAACCGCCCTGTGGGTTCCTGACACTGAATCTTAACAGGAGTAGAAAGCCTGTCTTTCTCAACCTGAGTGACTACTGGTTTCGAACTGTTGACCTTGTAATTTGCAACCCAATGTATAACCCAGGACTCCCAGTGGAACAACCAGCTTATGTTAATTGCGATGAAAGAATTTGGAAAACCAAGGTGAAAATGTTTTCACAACTGGAAGGATATAATCAGTGTCCCTGAATGCGTTACGTAGATATTGTTGAATTGGTATATGTTTGTTGTGTATCTTCTCAACAACAAAATAAAATATAAATGGAAGGAAATCCAGCAAGTACGTGGGGAAAAGCCATCTACCTAACCCATACCTTTAAGGAAAAAATACGTATAAAAATTTCATAAGTGATGTCTTTTTGAGAACAGGCCACCTCCACTGGATGAAACATACATTTCCTGTGTAACTTTTGTTCTCTCTTTATGGAAGACATCCGTAGGTGACAGCATGAAATATACTTACATTTTCTTTGCTTAGAAACTAGGTAGTGATTCATGTGGTTGTACTTAGAGTGTCTATGAGTCGGAGCTGACTTGACCACAGTAACATGTTCTTGATTCCCTAGAGTTTCTGGATGTCTCACTATCAGAAACTCTCCCGCACCATTGTCTCCAGGTCCCTGTAACATAGTCAATTGTCTGCCTTGTTCACTGGAGTTCTCTCAAGTCACTCAGTTTTATTCTAGTCCTTTGTGTCCCTTTGGAACACTTAATTACCCCCACATCCTGGGTCCCTTCTGTAGACACAAGCAGAACACAGAGAGAAATCAAGGAAGTTCATTGTTTTCCTTTGGCTCCATTGCCTTTGGGTGAAACTGTCCACAAGATTCTCATTGATGTAAGGACAATGGGGCGGCTCCCTGGCCTGTATCATGTCCCAGTGGTTACAAGTGGCCAGGAATAGATGCTGCTAAAGAATCAAGCTACATTTAACAAAATATGTGCACACATTTTACTGAACAGTTCCAGTAATCCTTGGGAAAATTTATCAGCACTTTAGATGGTATATTCAAAATAACCAACATGCTTAATGGTGCAATTAAAAGCTATTTGAAACTTACAAGGAATTTGGGGTTTGTGGTTGTTTGATTATTCATTTTCGAAGCTTCCTTAAATATGCATAGTCTTTGAAAGTACTATGACCTTTGGTAGTTAATTGTAGATAATTGGTGATTTTTTGGGACCATTCTTGTAAGCAGGTACTGAAAAATTGATTCTGACTGATAGGAATACCACCTGAGTGAGAAGAGCTGTCTCATACAGTCTTCTAGACTGTAGTCTTTACAAGAGCAGACCAGTCAGTCTTTTTTGTGAATAGCCGCTCAGTAGGCTCAAACCACCAACTTCCAGGTTGTCAGCTGAAGGCTCAGAGTGCGTGCTCCTAAGGATCTGTTTGTGATCATTAAGATGAATGAAATAAAGTCAAAGAGATAATTTAGATAACACACACAGATATTGCTTTTAGTGAAATGCCTTTTGTTGTTTTATGCTCAAGCAGCGCACAATTAAAAAAAAGATTACAGGTTTATAGGCAAGCAGATAGTTTAATTTATTTCAATTAAATATAAAAACAAATTTACAACTTGTTAATCCTCGTGTATCTCCTCTTATTTTCAATTGTTGAGTGGTTCCCAACTTGCTTGCACATAAGAATTACGTCAGAGAATTTTTTAAAGTTTGGACACCATGAGCTACAATCAGACCAATATAAAGACGTCAGTCTATCTGGGTGTGGTACTAAGTCATCAGTCATTTAAAAAACTCTTCAAGGGCCCCTTATGTCAGTAGTAAATAACTACTGCTATGTTTTATTTTAAACTTTCTATTGTGAATTGGATGAAATTTTAGAGTCAATCAGTTTTTCATTTACTAATCCACACACATTTTTTTTCATGTAATTTATTGCAATCCCTCAACACGGCTCCTCTCCCTTCCTCCCTGTGATTCCTCCTCCCTTATGAGCCCCTTCTAATCTTCCTAACTCTGCTTCTGGTTTAATGCTCTCCTTTGGATCTTGAATGGTGGAGCATGTGAAGTGTTGTGTGTCTCCCCAGTATTATTGTCTTCCACATATATCTGCCAATTTCAACTGACTGTAAATGGAGCATGAGTGTGCCGAGATTCAAGGCTTGAAGGCTATCTAAGGCCCTAGTCTTGGGGGTCTGTAAACACCAGGTTTGAAGGGAGTCTAAGGCCATAGTACTGGGGGTCTCTAAACACCAGGTTTGAAGGGTGTCTAAGGCCATAGTACTGGGGGTTTCTTAGCACCAGGTTTAAAGTGTGTCTAAGAACATAGTCTTGGAGGTCACTAAGCACCAGGCTTGCAGTGTGTCTAAAGACATAGTCTTGGGGGTCTCTAAGCACCAGGTTTGAAGGGTGTCTAAGGCCATAGTCTTAGGGTTCCACATTTTCCTTTCATTCTCTCCCACCCACACATGCACAGCCAATTCAAATTCATAGCAACCTCATACAGCGTTTTCAGGACAGCTTCACATTTCTTTCTTAGAGCAGTTGGTGGATTTGAACTGCCCACCTTTGCGATTAACAGCTCAACACCTACCCACTACGAAGACTCTACTACTGTATTCAAGATCTAATCTCTTTTAGAGCTGTTAGTCATGGCTGCCAGGCACTGCCCAGTTCTTCTGCTCTTAGCTCTTAGGCTGTAGATGAAAGTAAATGGAAACTCGAGTGACATTCTTACTGCTCTTGCTTCCTTTATCTTAAAGCAATACCAATAATTTCACATGGCCTGGAGCATAAACATCTAAGTCTCTCAAACGTAAAATGTGGATGGGAATATTGGTAGCAGTTAACTAATCATGAGGGACATGTGACACCCCAAATTTTGAGTGTGATGTATTCTAAAAGTAGGATTTTCATCATGGAAAAAACAAACAACTTCAAAAATATTTCTGGCAGGTTGTGTTTCAAATTAATTAAACCTTTATCAGCATATGGAAGTTACGGTTTATAGATTCTGTTTCCTTCTCCTTTGCTTATCCATTCTGTTCACGCATATTTTTGAGGTGACAGAGACTAATTTACACTGGTTCTTCATAAATTATCTCCCAGCTATCTTTCTTTTGAAGTGTGGGTACAACATTTAAATATGTACTTGCTTTTAACAATGTAGGTCAAGGTAGTCCTTTCAAACAGTCAAAAGGGAGTTGCTGCAAGTAACAACAAGATCTTCTCTAAGTCAAAGTTTTGCTTTTGGTTTACTGGCATATACAGAGAACAATAAAGCAGTGTACATTTTGGATTCACATTATTCATTGGATGTTTCTTATTTTAATCTTTCATATAAACCTGCACATTTAGAAGGTCCCTTATTATTGGAAACCGTGACATTTAACCATGCTGTTCCATTCTCTCCCTTTCTCTCTTTCTTTAAGAATTTAAATGCTTGCAACCACAACAAAGTGTCTTTTAAATTCAAAGCTGTGTTGCAAACTTTCTTTCTATTTCCTCCCCTGAATTTATTTTAAATATTATTTTTGTGTAATTGATTTTAGCATTACGAGAAATTGCGTTTGCCTTGCTGTGGTTTGGTTGGGTGAGTTGGCTCTCTAGTCGGTGTTGTAGGTGCCATCCAGTCTCCTGTGACTCACAGCAACCTGTGTGCAGTGGGGGAAGCACGACCTCATCCCAAGCCAGTCTCACCATCATTGCTATGCTTGAGCCAATTGCCCCAACCACTGTGTCAATTCATGACACTGAAGATGATTCTTCTTCATCATCATCATCCTCTTCTTCTTCTCTGGTGGCTGAGTCTTCTTGATCACACATCCAAAGTATGTGAGATAAAATTTCATAATTCTTAGTTCTATGGATAAAGACAGAATATTGGCAAGTACAGAGTCTCATACTGAGACAGGGATAGTGGCTATTCGTGCTTGGGAGGCAGTGTAAGGGAATGAAGAGAAGAGAAGGGCCTTCAGCATTTCATTGAAATGGCTTTACTTATTCCGAGACAGATTTGTGCATTTTTCTAGTAGTACAAGGGATATATCAATAAAACTAAGAATAATGGTATTTTGTTTGTTTTGTTTCAAGAGAAATACATGTAAAACCATTCTTCAAATAGCAACATTGCTTAAAATGTATGAGGGCACTATCTGTTTAAAGAAATTGTGTTGAGTGCAGCTACATGCATTTGTTTATTTGATGTTTATTCATTTGTTCATGCCACAAGGATTTATAGAGCAGCTATATATACCAGGTACTTCCCACTTGAGATACAATTTACAAAACTGTGCAGATTATTGCATTCCAGTGAGAGTTACCCACACTGACATAGATGGGGAGCGGGGAGGGGGAGTTCTCATATGATCATCTGTATAAAATCATTCTTTTATTTTTATGCATATAAATCCCTATACAAATAGAGTCCGGGTTTCATAATCATTGTGTTTTACACGAATTAAAGGAATTCTTATCAGATTGTCTCCATATGTTAAAGATATCGATCATTTTAAACCATCACAATATCTATGTATTTTGAAGACCATGGGTGATAGAATCATCATGTAATCTGTCTCTGGAGTTTCACTCATGGCAACACTACTGTTCTAATACATCCGATGGCTATTTTGGCTTTGTAAAGTGGTCTGAGGACATTGATCCTTTAAAGCGATAGTTCAGGAGAAACTTCGAAGTGGCCAATATGGAGTCACAAATATTGGGTATTTGTCTTTGAGAGGCTAGGTAGGAGAATGAAGGGGCCCTAACGTTTGTGACTCAGCAGATAGGCAAACCGACATGAAGAATGCAGAGGAGGAGGGATTTTTGTGAGTAGAATTTCATGGGTGATAGGATGCAGACCCAGTGGCATCATGAAGTCCTTGAATTGTGAAGTAGGTGTCTTGTGGACAAACTTACGGTTATTACCATTGAGAAGCAATGAACATCCTTAAGGAGGGAGGAAAATTAGTAGCATTTACTGATAGCTTCTAGGACAAGAATGTGCAGATCCGAAGGTAAAAGCCAATGCATGATTACATTCCCTTGAAAACTTAAGTTATTTGGTCTCTTTGTCTGCTCTGCCATAGGAGCAGGGAAGCCTGCCATTTTCCTGTTAAGGAGGGATCTCCTGCAGGCTATCTGTGACACCTTGTACATCACACGAAGTTAGCCCACTATGTCCAGATGCAAACCCTGTAAGGAGTCTTCTGATGAGCCAAGACCAGGTGCATGCCTCTGGGTTCCAGAGATGCCATTCATCAAGAATGCCAGGTTTTCTGCTTTAGAATCTGAGATGGCATCACTCAGTGAATGGCCTGAAAATTATGACCAGCCACAGGCAGATTTGAACTTCTGATGAACCCATTGCCATCTACCCAACGGATTCATTAAAGGAACAAAAATAGGCAGAAGTAATGTGTACACCATGAAGAACATCATCGTTTTAACAAATATTATTTTAACAGGCTTTACTTATCTTAACTGATTTCATCCTGGGAGGTGGTCCCTTTATTATATACATTTTATAGAAAAGGAGACTGAAAGAAAGGTGATTGGTTTATGTTGTCCAGCTAGTATGTAATTAAGGACTCACATTTATACTGTCTTTACTCTCTTATCTGAATACATACAAAGCAGATAAAATTAATTTTTAAAATAATTTCTCGTTGTAGTATCAAATAGTTTAGGACAAGAATACTAGGCAAAAAAACTAGTTGGGAGAATGTAAAAGAAAGAGATAAGAGTTAATCATCACGTTATTATGTCCTTGGGGGAAATGGGTGTAATCGTATAATCATTTTGCTTCATCAGAGGAGAAAAGATGATACGGAACTTGTAACACATGTCACCCATACAGGACATTCTGCGATGCAGACTGTCACAAAATCAATGACAGCACATCATAGCTTGACACGTATTGGAATTATTTGTCTGGGTTGATAGTTTATATATTTATTTTTAAACATTTCTTTCAAAGTTAGTAAAGCTCCAACTTGATGAGGAAATAGGCTTGGGGCAAAACCAAAAAAATGAGATGCTGACTGCCTAGTGGAGTTTTGGTAAAGCGGGACACTTTGGAATTTGTCTTCCCAATCTGCTTATTGTCAAAATGTCCTGCTTTCCTCCTTACTTTAAAGGGAACAATTTGGAAACCTGATCCTCCCTCTCCCCCTTACTTCATCTGATGACCTTTTGTCGTGGCTGGCCAGAAGCCTTCCACTCTCCTGTGATTCATTCCTGACATGCTACAAAGGATCCAGAGATCATTTTGAACTTTCTTGTAGATGACTACATAATGGTCGTATTTTGAGATTTTTGAAAGAAGATGGAAAATCCCTGATCACATGAGGAGTCCTTGGAGGTTATAAAATAATTTTGGAGAATCATTTAAGTGCTATTAAGCTTGCCTTTGTTTTGATGGTGGCATAATGTTGACATGATTCAGTTTATGGGGTTAAAAAAGCTGCCTTGACAACAGTACGATATTTTGGCATTCACCCCTGGAACCTGTTATCATTCTTCAGGTCTCTCTGGGTTGGCTTGTTTAGTGGTTCTGCTGACACAGAACATTTGTACTCCTTTAGGAAAAACACAAGTCGTGTCCCGCACTGTGTCATCTATTTCTAATCGCTGTTTTATTCAGACCGTGCTGCTCAGGCCTTTGGAGAACGCCATCATGGTAATTTTTTATCTCGGGTGTAGCATTCTGGAGAAACACTGCTACACTGTGAATGCAAAACAGTAACAAACGGCTGCTCTCTCCCATCAGGTGATAGACAAAGACAATGCCGGCTTATGAGGAAGATGACCTTTCTCACTAGATGCTGGCCTCCAGCGTGATTATTCTGGAATGAAAATCAGTGGCTAAAAAGAAACGCTTTAAGACTTAGATAAACTTAAGAAATAGCTGAAGGTGAATCTGTGTGATTTTTTACATTTAGCCTGTAAGTCTTTCCCTGCATCTTTCTGTTTACATCGGTTCTATTTTCACTGAAAGCATTGCACAGCATGTGCTACCAAGTCGCACCCAGGAATTTAAAAAACAAACTTCCTTGTTAGCCTTAGCTAGACTGTTGACATAATTACACGTCCACAGCCTCATCTATATCATGTTATTCAAAAGTGCATTTGAAATTCTTGCTAGTGTTGTCTAGGCTGGAGGGCATGTGGCTTGATTGGCATGGGAGGAGACACAAAGCAAAGCTCAGATAGGCTTGCGGGGCGATGGACAGCAGGGTTGTGGTGTGGGGGAGTCTGAGGCGGGACGATATGCTTGCTCGTGGAGAGTCCGGGCGACCTTTAGTAGATTGCTTCGTCTCTTTAGTCCCGAGGTTACTCATCTAAAATTGAGAATAGCTCCCACCCGGGGAAGCTTGTCGCAGGGTTTCTGGCATGTAAAACACTCTCTGGAACTGCTCGTTGGTATTTGTTGAAAAGTAAGTACCCCTTGACTGGTAACCTAGAGGTCAGCAGCTGTAACCCACCAGGCACTCCATGAGAGGCAGCCATGGCAGTGACAGTGAGCTTCAATAAAAAAGAGAGAAAAGAAAGCCCAGCTGTAGTGTACAAACAGAGCCCTCCCTGGTGGCTGAGTACTTATGCACTGAGGTCCCCCTAGCTACTCAGTGGAAATAAGATGTCGTGTTCGACTCCTACGAAGAGCTACTTGTGTATACTCACAGAGTCAGATCTATCTTCTCCTTTTGACTCCATAGCAGGGAGTTTGGAGTCTGAGTTCCCTGTGAGGTTGCAATGAGTCAGAGTCAACTTGAAGACAGTGAGCTTATCACGTATACCTGCATTGTCAAACCATATGTATAGGGTTTCCGAGTTTGTAAATCTTTATGGAAGCAAACAACCTCGTCTTTCTCCTGAGCAGTAGTTGGTGGATTTGAACTGCAGACCTTGCTTTTAGAAGCCCCAAACCTAACCCACAGCTCCACCAACGTACTACTGATAAATTCCTATTAATCTCTCCCTTTTCTACTTTTTCTTAGTTATTGTGATAGTTACGGTTTTGTGTCAACTTAGCTGGGTCAGAATTCTCAGTGAGTTGGCACCGAATACCTAGTAGTCTGCCGTGAGGAGCTCAAGTGGGTAGTGGATTACAACCTGGGCTGCTCACTCACTGGAAGGTCGGCATTTCTAAATCGCCAGCTGCTCCACTGGGAAAGATGAGACTTTCTAGGCAGGTAAAGATTTACAGGTTCAGAAAACCACAAGGGAAGTTCTGCCCTATCCTATGGTTGAGACTCTCCCATGATGAGGTCCAACACGCTGAAATCACCTCCATAAGGAGACCGGCTATAAGCAACCAAGCAAAAGGACGCTTCCTTGTGTGACTTGCTTTCAATATAAGTAGACGCTGTGGAAACACTACCTGTATTTCGTTGGCTCTGGATCCTGCAACTGGTACATAAACCTCGGTTCTTTGGGCTGCAGCCAACAAACAGCCTTCCATGTTGCCTGTTTCTCTTGACACTTGACAGCTACCCATTATTTTACCCCTGGAACTTTGGATTCATTCACCACTGCAGCCTGTGGTCTCTTCTTTATGCTAATCTTGGATTTATCAGGCCCTGCTACCATGTGAGTCAAGAAAATCCTCTAGCCTACAATCTGACACATGAACTTGGAATTTACCTACAACTGTGTGAGCCATTTTCTTGATGTAAATTTCTCTCTATAGGTACATATATAAGCTTCACTACTTTTGCAGCCATCTAGCTCAGAAACATCAAAGTCCACATGGAAGAAGCACACCAGCCTGTGTGACCATGAGGTTTAAAAGGAACCGGGTATGATATCAAAGAACAAAAACTCATATCAGTGAGAGCCCACCTTCCTGATATGATGACTGAAGACAAATGTGTGCATAAGCAAATGTGGTGAAGAAAGCTGATAGTGCCCAGCTATCAAAAGATATAGTGCCTGGGGTCTTAAAGGCTTGAAGATAAACAAGTGGCCATCTAGCTCAGAAGCAACAAAGCCCACATGGAAGAAGCACACCAGTCTGTGTGACCACAAGATGTTGAAGGGATCAGGTATCAGGCACCCAAGAACAAAAAATCATATCACTGTAAATGAGGGTACGCGCAGAGTGGAGACCTAAAGCCCATCTGTAAGCAACTGGACACCCCCTTATTGAAAGGTAGCAGGGAGGGGACGAGCCAGTCAGGGTAAAGGGTACCAATGATGAAACATACAACTTTCCTCTAGTTCTTAAATGCTTCTTCCCCCACCCCCCACTATCATGATCTTAATTCTACCTTGCAAACCTGGCTAGACCAGAGGATGTATACTGGTACCGATAGGAACTGGAAACACAGGGGATCCAGGACAGATGACCCCTTCAAGACCAGTGGTGAGAGTGGTGATACCTAGAGGGTGGAAGGAAGGTGGGATAGAAAGGGGAGACCGATTACAAGGATCTACATATAACCTCCTCCCTGGAGAACAGACAACAGAAAAGTGGGTTAAGGGAGACGTAGGATAGTGTAAGATATGAAAAAATAATAATAATTCATAAATTATCAAGGGTTCATGAGGGAGTGGGGAGTGGGAGGGAGGGTGAAAAATGAGGAGCTGATATTAAGGGCTCAAGTAGAAAGCAAATGTGTTGAGAATGATGATGGCAACAAATGTACAAATGTGTTTGACACAATGGATGGATGGATGGATTGTGATGATTGTTCGAGCCCCCAATAAAATGATTTTTCTAAATAAATAGATAAATACATAAAAGCACGGGGGGGGGGGAGAACTCAGCCTAAGAAGGTTACAAACAAAAAACATTAAGACAGTCATTTGTGTTGTCTTGTCTGGAATGGGAATGTTGGTGGTAATCACTGTCATTGAGTCGCTGCAGACTCCTAGCTGTTCTTTTAGGACAGGGTAGAACTGCTCCTGTGCGTTTCTGAGACTGCAACTTTTATGGGAGCAGGAAGCCCCCTGTGTCTCCCGAGGAATGGCTGGTGGTTTCAAACTGTTGAGGACTGCAACCATGTAACCACCACAGGCCTCCTGCTGTAGAACTGAGATAGAGTAAATAAATACACTGCAAAACCTACTGAAATGTTCAAATTTGGTGAAGTTCTCTTTGATGGTGTCCAAACAGTACAGACAGGAATAGAAAGGGTATCAGGAAGCAAATTCAGCAAGGGGCTTAAAAAAAACCCAAACCATGACTGCTGAGTAGATTAAAACTTACAGTAACCATACAGGACAAGTTAGGACTGCCCCAGATGTTTTCCCAAGGCTGTCAACTTTATGGACGCAGATGCCCCATCTTCCTTCTGGGGTGACTTTCAGAACTCCTACTGTATTCCGTTTACTGAACTTTCTGCCAGGATTTTGAAAACTAAACCAAATTCAACGACACCAACTCAAATTGAACCCATCACAACCCTTTCAGACAGCACAGAACTGCCCCTTTGGCTCTCTGGTAGTATGACCCTCTGCAGGAGCAGAAAGCCATCTTCCTCCTCAGAGTGGCTGGTGGTGACCTTGGGGTTAACCGTCCAAATTTACCCCACTATGCTACCTAGGATCCTTAGTAGGGATTATGAGCTAATGAATATCATAAAAATATCATTAGAAGAGATGTACAAAGAAACAGACCTGGTAGTAAAACCCACATGGTTCTAGGTAAAATATACTCATACACGTTGCAAAGAAAGAAAATTAAAACTAAATCTGAAGTTTATCCTCTTAACTAGAATGTCTTTTCTGAACCTAATATTTCCTACGAAGTCAACATATGTCTTCTGTAGAGTGTCATCTTATTGTTTTTTTTAAATCACATGTATACATATTGCTTGTTAGAATCTGTTATTTTTCTTTGTTTATGTACTTTCTTTTATTAGATTGTAGGCTTTTTAAGGTAAAGAGGATTATTTTCCACTTCAATTGGACCTTTAGTCGTGTATTTCAAGGAGACGTGGCTCAACATGGCTAAATTCCTTATATATTTTAATGGGACACTATTTTTATTCTTTTACATATAATTATATGTATTCATACAATAATTTTCCAACACCAAAATACTCCCAGTACTACTCATATTCACAGTATTTTCATTTGCATTCTTAAATTCTTACTTAGAATTTGATATTTTCACTCATGTGTTTTCCATGGACATAAAAGATAGTTTATTTTTGAACCCAAAGGCATTTCTTTGTCCAGTTAATTAGGTCTGCTTGCTCAGGCTTCAGGGACCAGCATCCACGCCAGGAGTTAAAGCATCTTTTGTCCTCATTTATTCTACCAGGTTATCTTTCAGTTTTGGAGTACATCCTTGAAGAGAACTCTTTGATCTTTACTCATGGTTGATGTCTCTCTTCTGACGTGTACCACCCACTTCACCTAGTGTCATGGATGCCATTTTAAATTCTATTTTTCTTTGTAGATCCATTTTAATGGCTACTTATGTCACTAAGCTGTTCACGACTCATTTCTCTCCCCTGAGGGGCTTCAGCACTTGATTTCACTTGTAACAATGAACATCCCACTTTTATTTCTACTCACGGAAATTGATTGAACACTTTTCAACGCTGTGGGCATTATTCCAGGCCATAGACGAATGAGGCTTGGTCTCTGTTCTCAAGGATGTTACTGACTTGTGAGGGAGGCAAACACAGGTGGTTCCATTATGAAAGCGTCCACCAGATAGCAACGGATGCCTGAGAGGAGGGACATGTAGTGTCCAGACCCCAGAAATGGCTCTCCAATAAACTGAAATCCAGCATACATCTTAAAAATTGAATGAAAAGAAAAACACACACAGAAAATGAATGAAGAACTGGAGAAGGTGGGCAGTGGGGCAGAGATGGAGAAGGTTGCGTTTGGCCTGATGGAGAGCGAGCTTCGGAGAATGAGGCATACTTCTGATTTCTTAGACTGCAAAATTGGAGCTGAACGTGAAAAGGAGTAAGGCTGTCAGGGACAGATTAGCTCTTAGAGGATTTTACATACTAACCAAAGGGTTCGGGCATTGTCTGTGAGTGGTAAGAGCTACTGACATTTTAGGAGAGCGTCGTAATGGGCAGACTGAATTTCAAATAAGTTATTCTTTAAATTGTGTGAAGACTTGAGCTTGAAGCCACAAAACTATAGACAGGAAAATGACTTGGAGACTTTTGTAGGAGTCTGGGTAATTATTGTTCAAATTGTGGTATGGGTCGTAATAATGATGGGGTGATATAAGAGATATTATTCATTTGAATCCAAAGCACTTGTTGAATGATGCTGACGGTGAGAAAGCCAAATAAGTAATTGCTGTCAAGTCTCTTCCAATTCACAGTGACCCTCTAGAGCAAAGACGAGGTGCTCCCAGGCATTTTGAGTGTTAAATCCTTCCAGAAGCTGACTGCCAGGCTTTCTCTCAGCTGAACATCTCCTCTCAGGGATTTCAAGCACTAACCTTTCCATTCGCAATCTAATTCTTCACATACCATGCCATCAGGCCTCATTGGAGCGTGAGAAATAGGGGTAATTTAAGGATGATGCCAAGGTGTTGAGAATTTTGAAGTTTGCTAGTCTAATGGAGGAGTGTTGGAGAGAGAGAAAAAGAGAGAGGCAGAAGATCACCCACAGAATGTGCACCAGAGACATGAGAATCCACAGGCCGGCTTACCCAAGAGAGTCTTCCTTCCTGTGCAGCAAATACACTTTAGATTCAGGGTTGTTAGTGGCCATCAAGTTGATTTAGTCTCATCCCAGCCCTACATGACAAATTGGATCTGCTGTAGAGGGTTTTCTTGGTTGTAATTTTTAAGATAACAGATTGCGAAGTCTTTCTCGGGGGGAGCTGCTGAGTGTGTTCAAAACACCAGTGTTTTGGTGAGTTAACTGCTGAGCTTTTAAACTTTGCAGCGTCCATGTTTTCTGCTCTCTCAAAAGTCTCATCCACCCCGATGTCCCGAGAAAGGGCCCTGGTGACATAGCAAGATGCCTTGTAATATTAAGCAATAGTGATAATAGTTTAACTGTAGTTCCTTACAATCACTGTTGCTTGTATTACTACTTTCTTTTCATCAGGCTTCTGTTCGTGGCCAGCAGTACTGGGAGAGCTTCAGCAATGTGGCTTATTTAGGGATATGGCACCACTGTGGGTTAGTCATTGGGTTGCTAACAGCAAGGTGGGCAGTTCAAACCCACCAGCTACACCTTGGGCTGTCTCCTCTTGGAAAACATTACAGTTTCAGAAACCTTTTATAATGTTACTTCAAGTCAGAGTGAATTCTATGGCAGTAGGCTTAGTTTGGGCTTTTATCGTGATATGTTTGCATAGTTTACAGTCCCTGGTTTGCATAAATCATTTACAAGTTTCTTCTGTAAGGATGGGTTTTAGAGACACATTCTGGGAAGGTGGCAGTGAATGTGTTGACCTATGCCACATGGTGACATTGATGACAAACTGCCTTCCTGGGTATCTTTGGTTCCAATGGTTTGAACTGTGAAATTCAAAATTGATGTTCTGGAATGTACTGCCCTGCCCACATCTAATTTACCACAAAATTCATTTATTAAAAATAAAATAAAATAAATCATCATGTCAGAAAACCTATACATTCTTCATGAAAATAATTGATATTATTTTTAATTTAATAGTGTTGACATATAATTCAAGTACCATATAAATCAAGAGCTTAAGTATATTAAAAAGAGTTGTACAATGATTACCATCATCAAACTTAGAACACTTTTCCTTTTTGTACTCATTATCACTAGTTCTCCATTTCCCCCCAAACTCCCTGCCATAACCCAACGAAATTATTGCTCCAGTGATTATCTCTTACATTTACCTATTCTGGATTTAATATAAAGGAAATCATATTTTAAAACCTACAATGACAATAACAAAATAAAATACAGAACACCTTCAATTCAAAAGAAAGGAAAAAAAAATAAAAACTAGAACAAATTTTAAATGAGTCCGAAAGGAGAACAAATGATACGATATTAAATTTTAACAAAACTGTACTTGCTTAATCCCCTTTCCAAGCACTTTGTCTGCCAGTAAAGTTTATTCACATCCTGGGTCAACAGTCTGAGGGTTTTCCCCTGAGGCTTAATTCATGTGTGGACCCAGCAAATGAACGCTGCGCTTTCACTGTCATCCACACCCTTCTGCAAATCAGGTGCTCAGGATATAAGCTCTAAAATAGTCCCCTTCTCTGGTCTTGGTTGTTTTATTTGCAGTCTTTGGAGCACACAGGCTGGTGTGCTTCGTCCATGTGGACTTAGTTCACACCTCATGTAGCTACCTGGCTGCTTGTTTAAAGATAATTCCTTAAGACACCCGCACCCCCCAGACACTATTCTTTCTGATAAGCAGACATGACTCATTTATTTCTTTTGTCTTTTTTTAATGATAAAAGTTGTATTGCCTTAAATAGCAAATATTTTACACATTGATTTTTCTTCTAAAAGTTCTTAATTTAGAAAGTAAATAAATGATCTGATCGAATTATTGAATTATATGAATGAAGTGCCAATAAAACTGTTCAAAAAAGGAAATAACACATTTTGATTATTTAGGGCTGACTTGTATTTTAATATTTTGCAAAAATTCAAAACCAAATGAGTCTGATCCACTCAGCGATAGGCAGAGACTATTGTCAGCCCCCAAACCAATGGGCAAACTGTGAACTATTTTGTGATCCCTGAGTTTGATTCCTTTAAGTTCTCAGAGTTTCTTGAACTTTGAAAACCAAAATATTAAAGAAGTTATTGAGTTGCTGGCAAACCTCCCTGACAATCAATATAGCTTTTTAAGATGTAGTAGTCTCAAAGCTTGAAGAAAAGACAGAAAACCTTACCCAGCATCAATAGTTGCTGGGACAAATTAAGGAGTTTCTCGTTGTTAAACCATCAAACTTTTTCACCACATTTATAGCATCCAAATCTTCAGGGATCTCTTCATGAGAGCAAGTATCAAGTAGGGCCTTATCATAAGAAATGATTGATCTCCAATTAGATTTATGATTAAATGTGATCTCAAATTCCATTCATATATTTCCCTGATCCACTTTAGAGAGAGAAATTAATAAATCTAGAATGAAGTTTCTTTAAATTTGATTGCTTTAGTCATAACAAGTTGTGAAGTATAAAGAAACTTAAACTATCAGTAGTTATAATGGGGGGCGGGGATCCATCAGTCTTGTCAGATGAAAGACTAAACTTTTTCCCTGTTCTCACCATAGAACAATAGATCATAAAGCCAACAAGTCTGTCTTATAAGAAGTTAAATGAGTGGCCATCTAGCAAAGAAGCAACAATACCTCATAGAAGAATCACACCAGCCTGTGCGATCAGGAAGTGACAGCAGGATCAGGTAACAGGCATCAAAAGACCCAAAACAAACAAACAACAAAATTCCATATTGTTGCGAACAAGGGAGGTCACAGCAGAGATCCAAAGCCCATCTGTAGACAATGGGACATCCCCTCACAGAGGGGTCACAGGGAAGGGATGAGTCAATCAGGGTGCAGTAAAGCACTGATGAAACACACAATATTCCTCTGGTTCCTTGGGGCTTCCTCACCCCCACCCTCATGACCCCAGTATAGCCCTTCACTGCCAGCTAAAACGGACCATGTGCACAGGTACCAATATGACATTAAGAGCTCATGACACATGGACTACAGGAACAGAAATGGGAGTAGCAATGCCAGGAGGGTAGGAGAAAGGTGGGAAAAGGAGGGGAGGAAGGGAGAACCAATTGTGATGATCAACACATAACTGCACACCCTCCTCCCCGCACCTGTCCCCTTAGCCCATGCTTCAGGGAGATGAACAGCAGAAACTGTGGGGGAAGAGAGACCATGGTTGGTGTAAGATATGAAAATAATAATAATTTACCATTTATCAAGGGGCCACGAGGGTGTGGGTTACTTTTGTACCTATTTTATGTATTTGACTTGTGTACCCTTTGACACAAGACCCCAAGACCAAAGTTTGCTCTTAGATTCATGGTAATTGATCAAGGGACTAGGACGTGAAGGACAACTGTCCATAGGAAATTGTAGACACAAGTTTTGCCAGTCCTGTGTTGGGGAAGAAACTTAGATTCAGCCTCCCAAATCAAAAGGGGATTCCGGTTGTGACCAAGTGGTGTCTAGAAGATGCTGTGAGGAGAGAGAGGAAGAGAAATGGAAGGTCTGGTTTACAAAGACTTACATTAAGCTCCCGTTACTGGCTCTGTAAATTCCAGGAAGCAGGTCTTACTTTCTGTCGGATCCATGCACCCAACACAGCATATTCATTACACATCACCAGACATGCTTCTGAATTGACTTCGATTGGGAACAACTAATCTGAGAAGACCACTGCCCCTGTGCAGTCACTTCACTGTGTCTTCCCTCCTTTACGTGATTCGGCAACTGATACAGTCTCTTCTTGAACCACGGTTCCCTTTAATTTCAATCTACTTTTTTTCCTTTTTAAAATATCTTCTAGTTTCTCTTATTACTATTTTATTTTTCGAATGATTCCTTTGTTTTATAGAAGTTGACCTTATACAGCATCTCCTATGGTCTCACTATGAATACAGGCTTTCTTATTTTATTAGGAAAAAACAAAATGTGAGCAGTGACGGAGAACTGGCTGTAAATAAAACAGAAAGAAAGGCCTGTCCTGCCCTTGGGGCTTGGGCTTTGTTCGAGTGTGGCACAGTAATTAAGCAGAGTCTGGGCCTCTTGCCAGGAACGCCTCTGCCACCTGGGCAGCCTAACACACCCCCCTTAGGACTTCTTGCTTCCTGAATGTGGAGGAAGCCCTGTCTATCTTGGGCGAACCTACCTGCAAATAACACCGTCTTCTTCCCTCAACTTTTTTTCTCTCTCTTTAAGTAACAATTCTTTTTTTTTTTTAACTACAGGATTAAAGAACTTAAGGTCAGAGGCAGAGAGGAGGCATATTAAAAATATTCATCATAAACCAAACTCTTCATGTCAATTCCAATTGATAGCAACTCCATTTGATAGAGGAGAACTGCCCCATGGGGATTCCGAGGCAGTTCGTCTGTCCGGAAGCAGGTGACCACATCTTTCTCTGAAGGTGTGCCTGGTCTGAACTGTGCACGTGCTGGTTAGCAGCGAGCACTTTGACCATTGCGCCACCAGCGCCTCGCACTAAGATGAGACAAAACCCATCCTCAAGGCTAACAGGCCCAAGGTGCTTTCTGGTGTGATGAGCAAAGCTCACACAGGGCGTATCTGAACTGAGGAGACAGTGGCTCCTATGCCCTCCAGAGGACAGCAGGCCTTCAAGCAGAGGTTGACCAGTTATGGTGCAGCATTCATTTAAAATTGATTTTTATTATTTTAAATGAAGTGTTTTCAAGGATTAGGGGAAGACGTACTCATTTGATAGGATATCAAGCTATCTTAGAATTATGATATAGCCTGAAACTTAAACACAAACCAAAGAAAGCCAACTGCTGTTGAGTCAGGTCCTAGTCAGAGTGACATAAGTGGTCCATGGGCTTTCCAAGGCTGTGACTCTTCATGGAAGCGACAGCCTCATCTTTCTCCCACAGAGTGACTAGTGGGTTCAAACTGCCGACCTTGTGGTTAGCAGTCCAAGGCTTAACCACTATGCCACCAAGGCTCTTCAGGGAGCATGCAATAGTTTATGGCAAATGTAATTCTACCATTATGTGTTCAACTATGTGATCTAACTGAAGCGATAAGTATTTTTTGCTTGTAGCCGGGACACAGCCACGGATTGCTGGTTGTGCTGGGGTGAAGGGCTCCTTGCTAACTTTGAACTCTCCAACCCCTCCTCGGGAGGAAGCTTGGGATGTCGGCTGCACTAAGCTTACAACCTTGGAAACGCTGTGGAGCCATTTTCACTGCTGGTCGGGTGTCTAGGGTGTCGGGTGTCTAGGAGTCGAAGTTGACGTGGTGACAATGTGTACGGTTTTTTTGTTGTGGAGTCAAGCTCCATAAAAAGTTACACAGCCTATCTTTGGCACTTGGTTGAATATTGGTAAAGATGGCATTAGATGCTTCGCAAGTTAGGAAACACAAGTAACACTCCCAGATGTTCTGCCAGGTTTTTTGTACCAGTGCCCTAATGTGTTTTAAGAAATGGAGACTATTTCAGGGCACATATGAATCAGAAAATTAACAAATTTATCTCAGTAGAAGAATATTCTACCTAGTTTCTTTTTTTTTCAAGAGTCATATCAATCAGTTCTTTGCAGTTCAAATCTGTTATCAGCTGGGTGCCTGTTATGTCATCAGATCAGCTTCCAATTCTGCTTAATGTCGGGTGAATAGTTTGGTAGCATATTAAAGAACATCACACTTGTGTCTGAAAAAATCTGAAAGGATGAAAAGAAATCAGGAGGGAGATAAAATTTAAGGTACATAGCGATGCCTTTAGTCAGGCTTAAAATGCCATACTCTGATGTTATAATTAGTTAGTAAGATTCAGATATTGTGAAAAAGGCCTTTGTTGTCAATATGTATAGTGCAAACAAAATAAACTGATTGATTGGTTGCTAAAAGTCAGTGGTAAGCAATAAATCAGTTTTATGCTTCAATAATTAAAGGGCTAGATTTTGATCAAAGAAGATAATTTTCTCATCGTTCACTGTCATCATCAGATAATTGTGGACTAGTCTATTAAGGTGGAGAATCCCTGTCTAATATCTAAAAGATGGTGAACAATATAGTAATTATGAAATATAAAATTATATGTGAGGTAATGTGGAGTATTCAACTTGGGAAACAAACAGAAACATCAGCAGAAACATGAT
This sequence comes from Tenrec ecaudatus, assembly GCF_050624435.1. Lineage (NCBI taxonomy): Eukaryota > Metazoa > Chordata > Mammalia > Afrosoricida > Tenrecidae > Tenrec > Tenrec ecaudatus. Next base: position 144,116,915 of record NC_134538.1, on the reverse strand, counting down.
AGGGGTTTCTGAAGCGAGATTATTTGGATTTTTGTACCCTGGAAGCAATTACAAAGTTTGGATGTTACAAAAATATACATTTCAACTTACCTAGAATTTTTATCCAAAATAAGAGGATTTGTTTTCACTTCCTTTTGGGGACCATCACAGAAGCAACAACAGTCAAAATCAAGTTCAATCCTTTGTGAGTTCTGACCAGAGCAAAACACATAAAAGACATTTCAATGCACCTTCTCATGTTATCAGGATGATGTTTCTTCCCCTCTTTCCAAAGAACTATAAAAAAAATAATTCCATGTTCAGTCCATGCCCATCTGGAAGGATGATGAAGTTCAGGTTTTACAAGGATACTATAAAAGTCATCAAATTGGAAAAATGGTCTAAGTTTAGAGGAAGAAATATCTACACTGAATGAGTGCAGCAACATAAAGTTAATAGTATCGCTGTCCATGAGGACATTCATCCAAGCCAGGTGATTATCACAGGGCTAAAACTGGACAAAGACCACAAAAAGCTCCTGGAACAGAAAGCCTAATGTGTTGCTAAGTAGGAAGAATCAAGTTAAAACAATGGTTCTCAACCTGTGGGTTGCGACCCCTTTGGGGATTGAATGACCCTTTCACAAGGATCTTCCTGATTCATAACAGTAGCAAGATGACAGTTATGAAGTAGCAATGAAAATAGTTTTATGGTTGGGGGGTTGCCACAACATGAGGAACTGTATTAAAGGCTCACAGCATTAGAAAGGACTGAGTTAAAAGATGCAAGAATAAAATCATCTTGTATACAGCTTCCATTTTTAAGAAACAAGCAAATAAGGTTTACAAAGAGTTCAGTGTTCAGTCACAGTAGGTTAATCAAAGAGATGATAAGTTCTAATAAGGTATCGCTGGGTGTTGAAATGAACAAGGTGATCAGTGACCATCCCTTCAGAGATCAGGTATGGGCAATATCACTCCATGAATCAAATAGAAATATTATCTTCTAAAGCAGCGTTTTTCATGCTGTACCCCATAGAGTTGTCCTCACTTCAAAGGGATCAGAAGGTGATAAGCTGGTTTTAAGAATATTCAATGTACTGAATTGATCATATTTCAATTTTACTATCTCTGATTGAATATTTATTATATACCACGAATGGATGTACCAAAGTCTTAAGTCTTATAATTAATGCAAACAGCATCTGAGGTAGTTAAAATTTATTGTGCCAACCTGGCTGATAAACACATGTGGGGTTAATTGAAGGGCAGAGGGATAAATGGCTCCGTGAGCCTCCCCTTTCTAGTTCCCAGGTCTTTTGCTTTTTTGATGGTAGCACCATGGTGCAGCTGCCTTAGTCAGTTCCCTGCTTCAGCTTGCAAGGCTCACTTCCTGCAAGACATCCCTGAGGAGAAGCCACATGGACCTACCCTGATGCAGCCTGGGTGCTAGAGCAGCCATGTGGAGACCCCTGCCAGCGCTGAGGTGCTTACACATTCACTGGTTCAGCTTTCCCCTTGCAGTCGGCATCATTGCATGTGTTTTGTGAGATGGAGGAGGACTTTGTGGATTGGTGTTGGACATATTGGCTAATGTTTGACTTGTGGGCTTGTGTAGCACAGGGGTGGGATGTTTTCTTGATGCACACTTAACCTTTATATAAAACTCTCTTGTATACATGAGTATCTGTGGATTTTTTTCTCTAATGTACCCAGACTAACACAGCATCTATTCACAACTTACCAGCTTCATTTACTATCAGGAAAAAATTGATTTGGTAAAGTCTAGATAACTGGACCCAAAGTCAAACAAGATTTTACTCCCTACACATCAGTAGATAATTAAATTTGGAAGTAATATAGCATTATGATTTAGACTAGGGTGGTTGGCTTTTAAGATTCCAATGGTTTTCTTCTTTTGGCACCTGGAAGTACCAGACCACATTTACATTTCCTTGAAGCTGACTCCCAAACCAAAAATTATTAATATAAAATCAAATAATAACTGAACATATATTCCAGATATTTATGCCAGTCCTCCCAATTAAGATTCCTATTTGGGAACCATGCTACTGATTTATAAAAAGAACATCATAAGAAATGAAAAAATGTTATAAGAGTCAATAGAGTTTCTCTTGCTAGGTTGTAGTTTAGGTATTAAAGGAATTAAAAAATAAAGAACTGGAAACATACCAGCAATGTAAGTCATAAACAGCCCCCAAAGACCATGACATTTTAAAAATAAGAATTAGATGTCTCAAAAACATAATGGTCTTATTATTGTAAGATGTTTTCATTTCTAACTTACAGAAACTAACATATATTAACAAATTTAATTTACTTACTAGCAAGTCTTGTCACCAAATACTCAATCTCTGCCTTTTAATCTATGCTATAATAAACTACACATATAGTTTATTATGTCATAGAAAATGTAAGGGTAAATGTATAACCCTAATGTTGCAGTTCGTGTTGTTTGTAAGTAATGATCAGAGAACCAAAGTTTGGCCGCCCCAGTGCCTAATGAAAGATAAGTGGACAAAGAGGAAAAGTCCTTCTGAAACTATCTGTGTTGAATGAAAGAATATTTACTTTGGGAACCGCTATATATCCTTACAAAACCTCTAGATCCCTAATGTGGCAAGAACGAACTTGGATGATCATTTCAGGGAATTAAAAAAAAAGAGTAGGTCTTTTGGTAGCACTATAAATTATCCTGTTAAATTGTGGCTGCATTATAATGCAAATCCAGCTTACCCAGGCTTAATAGGCATCAGCAGTTGGAAAACACTGTGTTATTTATTTTCTCGATGCGCCATCCATCAACCCCTGCTCTCCTCACTGAAATGCACTCGATGCTCCATGGAGGAAAAGGAACGGGTGGTGATGGAGTATAACACTGGGAACGTCACTAGCGAACTTTAGTGGAATCAAGTCAAAATCATATAAATTCACAGTTAGCATTCTCGTCTGCAACAAACAAGAAGGAGATGATCAGCTGGCCGCTGACGATAGAGAAGTGGTTACTAAAACGCTTCGAGTCAGGTTTGATGAGCCTGTCAGATGCTTCCCTGGCTCTCTTACCATACAGCAAGGCAATTTAAGATGAAAACTTTCAGAATTATCATCTCTTAAAATAGTAAGTTTGCCAAATTTCACAAGAAGGGTAAATGTAAATAAAGAAAACATAATTGTACAAGGACTTGAGAGCAATAGCCCATAGTAGCTCCCCTCCTCCCCAAAGTCTGGGTGATCGAATTTAGGACTAATATAATTTCAAGTCATATTATTATTATTATTATTTTTTAATTTTAACAATTCATTGGGGCTCACACAATTCTCACAGTTCACACACATACACACATCAACTGTACAAAGCACATCTGCACAGTCTCCGCCCCAATCATCTTCCCCTCCCCTCTTCCTCCACACCCCATTAGGGACTCATACAACTCCCACCACAATCCACACACATACACACACCAACCGTACAAAGCACATCCACACACTCCCCGCCCCAACCACTCCCAAGGCACCCGCTCTCCACCCAAGCCCCCCGCATCAGGTCCCCCCCTTTTCCCCTCCTCCCTCCCCACTCCCCCCTCCCTCACACGCCCCTGGCAATCCACACATCACCGTTTTGTCACATCTTGCCCCACCCGGAGTCCCCCCTCCCCCCCTCCCCGCTGCCCCTCCCCCAGGGAAGAGGCCACACGTGGATCCCTGCAATCAGCTCCCCCCCTCCAACCCACCCACCCTCCACTCCCCCAGCACCGTCCCCCACACCCCCGGTCTTGCTTTATAGGTTATTTACAAAAAGAGGACATTATTAAATACAATTGTTTTTATCCAGTAATTAACAGAAGATTGAGGAGGGGTTGTGAATATATATCCTAAACTATAATCTTGAATATACAAGAAATATTCTATTTTTTCTAGCTTAGATATAATTTGATTCAAACCTTTACCCAACCATTTTGGGAGTCTTTCAATAAGTTTTTATGTCCCTTCCCTTCCCTCACCTATCTGAGAACATTCACTATCCCTGGCCCTCTAGTTGGTTCTGGCTTCTGACTCATAACTATCCTATATAGGACAGAACACAACTGCCCCTTAGGGTTTCAAAGATTATAAATCTTGACGGGAGCAAAAAAAACTTCCCATAGAGTGACTGGTGGGTTTGAATCATTGACCTTGGGATTAGCAACCCATGACTTTGCCCACAGTCAGGATCTTTATCTGATAACACGGGAATCCAGAGCGATGCGGTGCCACGAAACCAGCCAAAGGCCCCTCACATGAGTTTGCTAGAGTTGCTAGGGGTTTGATCATTTTCTAACTTCACGAAGTATGGAGGAAGCTGTTTCTTTGTCTATGTCCTTATCGTTCTGGCAAACTTGGAGTTCAGAATCTTGGTGGGAGACAGGAGTGCCAGTGCCTGGGGACTGCCCTAGAGAGTAATATAGGGGACCTAGACTCTCCTTGTCCACAGTGCAGACACTGGTGCATGCGATGCACCCCAAACCACTCAGCAGAAATCCCCCCCAAGGAGCACTGGTTTATTAGTTCTCAACCATTAGTCGCGTCTAAAATGTTTACTTGTGTCCAAGTTTTTTTTTTTACAATTTTCATTTTGAAAAACACTTGGATGTACAAAGACTATGCAGTGAAATCCAGGAGAATAAGAATTCCGTGGGACGATGGCCTTTTCAGTTTCCCGGCTTTTCCTCTTTGACCAGGTCCGGCCTTATCACGTTGCGCTCTCTCCTTTTCATGGGAAATATTTGGGTTTTCTTTCCGTGATAGTCTTCTGGTTAACGCAGGGTCCTGCTTTCACATCAAGCTGTAATTATGAAAATAATAGCATTCCTAAGTACTTGACACAAATATTAACATTATGCATAACCAGAATAGAATGGTCAAATCGAAACAAATCATCATATTGACACACTACTATTGCTTTTTAATCTCTCCCATCTCCCACGGCCCAATCCAGGATTTTGTGGAGCTTGTAGTTTTCCTGTTTCTTCATCACCTCCAAAATGTGATAGTTCTTTTTAGGACCTGGGTAATGTTGAAGCGCATTGGCCAGTTACTGACCTCTCATTGGGTTTGTCTGTGTTTTCTCATAATCAGGGAGGAGTGAATGGCAAGAATATCATGGAAATGATGTTGTGCCCTTCATAGCCAGTCCTTCCTCAAACTGCTATTGTTAGCATGCACTGGTGGATATTAACTACAGCAATTATATTGCAATGTTTCCCTAATTGGGGTGACGTATTTTTCTTATTTCTTCTATGCTAATTCACTGGGATTATTTGATAGGGAAAAGCTATACCTTATCGCTGTTTACTTACTTTTTCAAGTGTTTCTATCAATATGAATTTACAGACATTTATGGTGGTGTACGATTGCAATCAAGTAACATCAGAAGTTTAAATTGTAGTAATATTCCATTTCTTTTATCAAGTACCACAGATTCCTTTTACTTTAAAACTTTACTTGATTGGTTAAAAGCAACACTTATATATATTCCATTCTTTAATGTTTCCTTTGATTTTCCTTTTCAATTTTATGATTCATCTATCTCATCTGTATCCTTCATTCTTTACTGAAGACCCTATTACCTTTTCTCATATCCCCCTCAGCTTTGTCTGCTATCCCTCCAATTTATTTATTTTTTCTTTATTTCCATTTACTTTATTTCAAGAAGCAGCCCTGCTGACATGGTGGTTAGGCAAGGTCAGCAGTTCGAAATCACCAGCTGCTCTAAGGGAGAAAGCTGGGACTACTCCCCTAAAGAGTGACAGTCTCAGGAACCCACAGGGGCAGACCTAGCCTGCCCTGTAGGGCTACTGTTAGTCAGTATCTACTTGATGGCAATGCGTTTAGTTTGGGGGATGTGATGAGGATGATGGGCACAGAGATGCTGTCCAGTATGAACAAAATTGGAGGATCCTTTTTGCATCTTAAAAAAATCCACCATTATTTTTACTTTTAAGGTGAATGTACTCAAATAAAAGGCATCCTTTCTCTATTTTGACCACTGGTTTTGAGTAGATATTGTATAAAATGACTGAGAGTGACACCGGTACTGGATGATACCTCTACTTGTGTTATTGTGCTTGACTTCAGAGAAGAATTAGTATTAATTGACAGTGGTTTCTGAACATCTAATGATTCCATTAATCTTTACATCAAAATCATTTAAACTGACATCTTTCCCCCTGTCATGTATATATCTATATGACAGTTGCTTAAATCTTCCACGTACTGTAAGAGTTAGACCACATCAACTACATAAGTTTCCCCTGTTCTGTTGGAGGTTGTAAATGTACCTTACTTTTGTCAGGCACATAAAATATATACCTTCAATATGTCTTTCTTTTTTTGTGGCTATTGATGATAAATCTTTAAAGGAGAATAGAGTCATAAATTATCTCTCTGTATTGCTTGGAAATTTTGAACTAAAACTTAATTTACATTTTTCCGTTTGTAATGCATGGTCAAATATCTTATTTGATTACTTGACTACTGTTTCCATAATCATTATAGATCAATATAGATCTAAGTAAAATAAAATTCTTAATACTGCAATATTTTCTCATTTTATGATCTTGCTTATTGGCCTAGTGAGGTAGTTAGTTTATCGTGCCAACCTGGCCGAACAACACATGTGGGATTAATTGAAGGGTGGAGAGAGAAGTGGTTTGGTGAACCTTGCCTTTCTGGTCCCTTGCTCTTTGATCATTGGACCAGTGTGCGGCTGCCTTGTTTTGTGCCTCAATTTTCAAGCTACACTACCTGCGGGACAACTCACCCGTGGAATGTCTTGCTTTAATTTGAGGTTCTTTCAAGGCCTTCTTCGCTACGTTACTGGAATGTACATCTCTTGAGCTGGGGACTGTCAGACCTTGTCATCTGGCTGACCAATGGTGATCTGCCTTGGTGTTTGCTGCCTGTACCCTGATAACCTGAATTGCTCTACAGAGGACTACCTGGCGGCCCTCAAGACTTAAAGGACTGCCAGCGTCTCACAACTGTCTCATGGGAGTGAGTTGCTCTGAACCATGTGTACTGCTTTCGAACATAATTAACTGTGTATTTCTTGTGTTATATATCTTTATATATATATATATATATATATATATATATATATATATATATATATATATATATATATAAAGATATATAATTATTAGCTTTCTGGGTTTGTTTCTCTAGAGAGTCCTGTCTAACACAACAAATTATAGAGATTTTGTTTTCTTTATACTGAGGTGTAATCCATACTAAGTAATGTAGCCTTTGATTTTCAACAGTATGCATTTCAAGTCCTCGCATTTGGCAAGCACGTTTTTATCACCTGCATCTCGCTGGCTATTAATGAGCTGTTCGCCAATCCTTACACTTCTTTCTTCTTCATTTAGCCCAGTTTCTCAGATCGTTTCCTCATCCTATAGATTGACTAAATAAGACAAATGATACAATTCTGATGCATATTTTCTGGTTTTAGCCCATGCAACACCTCTGTTTTTCTCTCAGAAACCTTCCTCCTGAGCTATTTATAGGTTTCTTTATTTGCTACACATTTTATAATGTGTTATGATCCACACAGTCAAATGTCTTTGGGAAGTCAATTAAAAAAAGATAAGCACAGATAATAAGCCTGTGTCTTTCGGAAATTCTAAACGGTTCATTATAACCAATGGCAAAAGTCACCAAGTCTTTGAGAAATTAGGAGGTGTTGAAAAAGTTTGAATTTTATTGAAGCATGCATAAATTATTCAAAAGAAAATCTATGCATACGTTGCAAATGAAAAAATATATTTTAAAGTTATCTTATTTAAATTCTAACAACCTACAAACATGTGTTCTGAGATTTTTCTCCACTAACATTTGTCTCAGTAATTATAATAGAAAAAAATTTTTTATTTCTACTGTTGGGAAAGATACTTAAGAATACCCTAAGCAAGAAATATAAAAGCTATATGTGAGGAAAGTACAATTTAACTTATAAGTATTAAAGACGTTAATAAATAATGATATAGACATTATCATGCTACATAAGAACACAATACTACAAAGCTGTAATAAATATCCAAACAGACACATTGCTTCAAAGTCCATTAAAACTCCTAGCTACCCTATAGCACTGAGTGAATAGCCCTTAGGACTTCTGACCCTAAAAATCTGCAGCGCAGCAGGCGGCTACAACAATGGTAGGAGGACAACCGCAGATGAGTGCACACTGACAAGCTCTCAGTTAACAGATGAGTCCTTATGCACAGTGTCACCAGGGAACCTTCATGCTTTGAGAGCTCCCCCAAATGAATCTACACATGAAACAAATTTGAACTGAAATTTAGAAAATTGTTCTTTGAACTTGACAAAAATGGTTTAAAAATGCATCTAGAAGATTAAAAGCACCTGAACTGATTTTGGTTAAAAAATATAAAATTCAAGGGAAGGTATTTGTTCTATCAATTACAAATGGTGTTTGGAGCAATAATAGTTGAAACATAGCTTACCCATCTCACCTATATTTCTATTAAAAATTGGACTTTTTAACCCAGGTTGAGAGGTTGTGATTTCAGATCTGTGACAGAAAGTGGTGGGGGTGGCAAAATCATATTTAGTATTTTTTTCTCCAGTATCTAAGGAAGTGTTGCGACTGAGAGGCCTGTGAGCAAAGCAAAGTGGTCATCAGTGAGAAGTGCAGCAAATAGCATTTACTTACATGTGTAAGCAATAGTTGATAACTGCTTTCAAAACTCATCCATGAAACATGTTATTGAGTTGGAAAGAAAAATCATCTTCAGATAGTCAAAGTTGTCTAGATCAATGATGCTATTTGTGATGGTTAGAGATTATCCCAACTGAAAGTGGTGGGTAAGGGTAGGGCCAGAGCCCAACCCATCAGTGGATCACAGCCTGATGACACCTCCCTGATGTCATACGCCTTTTTGTGTAAGAGGTTGAGACCAAGCAGACTCTAGTTCGCTTTGGCCCTTCTCCTTCTGTTGGACCAGGCTCTATGTCTGCTTCCTCCATCTCCTGTTGCACTACCTGCTGATTCCAAGAGCTGCCAGCAGACTCCCAATAGTGGATTCTTTCAGCCAACTTTGGATTCATTTTACCTTTGCATCTACCAGCATGTCCCCTTGCTGTCTCTGCTTCATCATGCCCATTTCCTGTTCACCAGCTTCCATAAGTATAGAGAACTATGGCTTGATCTGAACTGGACTTTGCTATTTCTACAACTGTGTATGTCACTTCATGATAGAAATCTCTTTCTACAGCACATACAAGCATCATTGGTTGTGCTTCACTGGAGAATCCAAATTAATACACCAATTTTTGTAATTGTAACAAATATTTTGACAAATCAACTAATGCTTTCAAAGCAGTTTGGTTAACCTCTGAGGCAAAATTTTAACATATATCTTTTAATTTGGTACACACTATTTTATACAGTATTTAGAACTGCTTATGTAATTATATACTTATACCAATCATTGGTGATCCTCACTTAACTTCATTTCATTTATAAAACATCTAATATTTTCTACCTTCTAACAGAAAAAATGAAATTGAAGTGCTAATTTTCCAATGTATTAGCTTTTAGAAGTGTATGCTTTTCTCTTTCCCACCATCTCCTCAGTAAATAGGAAAAAATGTGATTGCAATAGAGAAGCACAATTGCATTATGGCTAATTTTCATATTTGGAATATATTTTATTATTTCAAAAAGGAGAAATTGAGAGTTTAATGCCTACTCATTAGTAGTATTAATTATGTAGCCATTGTCCTAGTCCTTGTCCTGTCCTTACTACAGGCAGGACCTTAGCCATTCAATTGCTCCCTTTCTGACAAGGCAGAGTGTCCTATTCTGGCATTTGTCCCTTTGGCTTACGGTAATTTGGCTAATAGAATGAGAAATGGCAAATCAGTTGTCAGCCAAACTTTCAGGAGGCTGTACAGGTTTCCATGTGCTTTCTTAGGGTTCTTCTCTCACTTTGTAGAGTCAAACCTCAGACAGACCTTCTGCCCTTTGGAGAAAAAGGTGATATGTGAAAACATGTTGAGTCACTCCTCCTGAGACCCACCTCAATCTTTGACCCCAGCTAACTCATATGCAAATCACCAAGCCTAGACCAGAGGGAGATCTGGACTATGCACGCCTAGATCAGACCACACAGTAATCATGTGAGAAAGAAATGCTGTGATCATGTGGTTGGTAGCTACATAGCAGCACTGTATCACCAGCTGTTAAATGTGCTATGGAAGAATCAGCAGGCCTATTATTATACTTCTTGCTTTATAATGAACTTATAGTTTTAGTTAACCAGGTAAATGATTTTTTTCCAAATAAGTAATAGGAGACAGCTTACTGATTTTCTTATTTATTTCCATAACATTTATTATTCTTGGTTAACATAATTTTTATCTTAACTCATCTGCTTACAGTAGTCTCTCTTATATGCAGTTTATTTCCTTGTAGATTTTTACCAGGGTTTTTAAAAGTATATCAATGCAGGGCATTGTTTTTTTCTGAGAAAATGTAACTTTGTTTATTTTGAGCATTCTCTATTGGTTAGATTGTGGATAGCCATAGATATTTCTATGACTTTAAAATATGCTGAGACCACATAATAATATAAAATCTTTTAAATATTTTTTGTAAAAATTTGTCCATATGTTTTGGAAAAAAGTAATGATATTTTTATTTTTCTAAACTTTATTGGACATATTTGACTAGACAAGATACCTCTATATAAAACAGTTATAAGCATAATTTGTAGGTGTTTGATATTTCTTCAAGAAGTCTTTTTGTTTTACATCCCAGATATTGAAGAAATCTGAACTACAATAACTAGGCAGCAAATCATATTTCAAATGAGGTGCTTTCCAATTCTAAGCTTGTGCCAATTTAAAGTGGGAGTTAATTAAAAGTAGTAGGAGGTAATATCTAGTGATATATGACTGTGATTTTGGCATTCAAAAACATATTTTTGAATATGTAATCTAATGTAACTTTGATGGTAGATCAGTGTGCTTTCTGGCACCTAAAAATTGGGTGAGACAGTGACATGAAGGAATCAAATCTTACAATCTTTATGTGCTGATTTAGGTGAATGCATTTTCTCAATTTTTACCTCTATAAAAACAAAAGAAATAGAAATACAATTCATTCAGGATCTCAGCCCACTGTACCGATTTCTTATGCAATCACAAAAGTAAGTTGTGACTAAAAACAAATGCCACTAATCTTATTAAAAGTCATTTCTAATAAACTTTACTTTTAATATTTAATAATTGCATAGTAAAATTGACACTCTGTTTATGATGCGCAGTAATAACATTGACATCCCACTGACACAGTGGGTATGATTAAGTCATTCAAAAGGCAGTCTTTCAGACTGAACAAAAAGATGCTACAGGGTTGAAAATTAAGAAGGGAATGTGTCAGGGTGTATCCTTTATGCATATTTATTCCATCTGTAAGCTGAGCAAATAATCAGAGGAGCTGTACTATATGAAGAAGCATGTGACATCAGAATTGGAGGAAGACTTATTAACAAATTTCCATGTGCAGATGACGTAACCTTGTTTAGTGAAAGTACGGAGAACTTGAAGCACTTGCTCATGAAGAGCACAGGTTGCATCTTTCAGGATAGTTTGCAACTCAATGTAAAGAAGACCACAATCTTCGCATATAGACCAATAGGTAACATAAGAAATGGAGAAAAGATTGAAATTGTCAAGGGTTTCATTTTGCTTGGATCCATAATCAATTTTCATGGAAACAGCAGTCAAGAAATAAATTATGCAATGAATTGGGCAAATAAACATTAAAATGAAGAATACTATGCACTTGGAGGAAGAACAACTAGAATTCTCCTTAGAAGCCAGGATGGATGAGCTTCATCTTGAGGACTTTGGAGTTGTTATCAGAAGAAACCAGTCCCTGGAGAAAGGCATCATGCTCGGTAAAGTAGAGGGTCAGCCAGCGAGATAAAGTCCCTCAATGAAATGGATCGACAGGGTGACTGCAAGCCTATGCTCAAGCACAGCAACAATCATAGGGTTGGCACACTGTGTCAGGCAGGGTTGACTAGAGAAAGAAATCCAGTGACTCTCATATATGTGTAAAAAGAGCTTTCTAGCAAGAAGAAATTGTATATCAAGAAAACATCCCAGCCCAGTGCAACTCAAGTCTATAAGTCTGATATTAGTCCATAAGTCCTTCTAAAGACTCACACAGCCACACGCAACAATGCAGAATGTGAGACTACAGGTTGGTGGGTTCAAAGTGGTATGGATCCAATGGTAATGGAAGCATCGCAGGGCTCTGGCTGCAACCTGAGTCAGCTAGCAGGAAGGTGAAGGCAGAATGAGAAGGGCGGGGGTGGGGATGGGGGGTGAGGGGTGTTCCTAGGGTCTTCCCTAGAAGATCACATCCTCAGGGCGGTACTATTAGGTTGAGACTTGATTGACAGGTTGGATACCCTCTACACTTTTATATATCTTCAAGCTGACATGAAATTATGTAACTACCACAAAGACTTGGGCAATGTTTCCATTTATTGTACATAGGGTCCCTTTAACTTGGAAGTGACTCATTGGCACCTAGCAACACAATAGCAGCAACCTCCACCTCCAGCCAAAAGTATATATTCCTGCTTTATTGAAGATAAGTATAGCTGGGTCACACTCTTAGGCCAGTGGTATGTGGGAATCAGTGACATTATTTCGGTTCCAGTCTCAGGTCTTAAAATACATACCTTATTCTTCTCCCACCATCTAAGAAATGTTGACCTTTGCCAGGCAAAGATGTCTCAGACTACTGCACTGCGATAGCCTCGATTCACCTGAACTCAACCAAACAGAAACAGGGCCATTTAAATCTACTTGAAAACAGGTGAAAGTAAATGGCATGGTAAATTGTTATCTTCTGTGATTGGGTTTTACAAACAGAATCAAATAATGCACTGTACATTGTGTATTGATAGCATTTAAACTGTCTTTTATCATCATGCATTGTATAATTTCCCTTAAAAATTCCTCCTAATATGTAGGAGATCTTAATCATTGGTATTTCTGATTAATATCCAATGTGTTTGCTTTGTGAACACACCATTCATTCATTGATTATGTGTTATATATAAGTTAAATCATAGAATAAAGCTAGAGCTAAATATAACACAAAAGATCTAGTGCTAGAGGTCATTTTCTATAATATTTATGTTCTGCCATCTATCCCTGCACAGTCCTGTCCTTGACACATGGAGAAAGGCAGGTATGCAGCTTGGTTCACATCTGCATTTAAGTGGCCGTGTTTGCCAGGTGACATCCTGCTGTTTTAAGAGTGAGATGCAATTTCAACTTTCTGGCAGTCAGACATACTTGCTTAATAACACTGTACACTGTGATACTGTTTTCCAGGATGATTCCATTAAGATTAGAAACCAAGCTTTTTATTTCCTTTTAAAAAAACCAAATGTTTTATTGACATATACTTCACATATGCAGTCAACTATGGCAGAATTAGGTTAAAATACCTTATCACTTGATCTCACCTTAGACTCATTTGAAAGGTGCTTCATTTTTATACAAAAATGAAGAGGAAGTACACGTGGATGAAGCCTCTGGTGAATCCCCTCTGACCATGGACCAGGCATGTGAACAGCCGTGCTGTCATGCAGAGTGCATTAGAAAGTGGATTGTTGCAGATGGACGTAGGTTGAAATTTTATACCTTCTCACTCGCTCTACCTCATGCTCCTTTCTAACTTTAGGGTTTTTAATTTGTGAAACTTTTGAGATGTACCATGTCTCCAGTTAGCTCCAGGTGGGTCGCTTTGCTCAGTCGGGCCCACAAGGTCAGCCTGTCTCTTGTAAGACTAAAGTTACAATCCTGTGCTTCAAGATTATGGCTAAAGCTGCACCTGATGGTTGGTTGTTTTCCTCTTGATTTAGGATTGTTGCCTCTGTGACCCAAGTAGGTTCTAAAAAATTATAGATTACTACCACAAATCTGAATTAACCAAAGAAGCTACCTATACCTGAGACATCAGGAGTCAATTGTATGCTACAGAATCTGTGATGGGAGATGTTCCTAGAAAAGAACTGGGAAATTGAACTACGTTGAATTATAAGTAAGCACTTTTCTACTGACCCTCATTATTCACCCACTTTCCTTGATCCAGCTGGAGAAGGAACCATCAGTCACTGCGAAGAGCTGATGATAAAGCTTTTATGAGATTTGGTTGCCTCCTGCTATTCAATAGCCAGAGAGAAGACACTCCCCACTGATCTCTGATCAGAAGAGACACTAGTTGAAATCTCCCTTCTTCGAGGGGAATATATGCTCTAATCACTTCATGTTAGGCCATCTCTAGAGCTTAAAGTTTTTTATAGGAATTAAATAACACCAATGGCAATGACATAACCTCACTCATAATTGTTCCAGAGAAAGTTGATTGCTTACCTGCCTGTATATCTTAATACAGATTTCCACATTATGCCACTTTCCTATGTGAGGCAAAGGTCTAGGACAGAGGTGGGCAAAATTTTGAGACAGAGGAGCCGATCTTGTCCCTCGCAAAATTTAAAAATTATTTGAGAGCCGTCATTTGTTCATGTTTATGGACAAATTAAATCACCATTTAAAAAATAATGTCCTTTAAACTTTTTTCAATTTTAATTCAGAGTCACATGTACTTACTGAAAACCACACAGGGCTTGAGAACCAAAGTTTGCTGACTCCAGGACTCCACTGAGGGGAGTAAACAAAGATACAAGGACAAGTTGATGATAATTTTGAAAATGCTGTAATTTGTTATTTTTGGCACACATGGTTTCTTGAAAAAGAAAGAACGTTAATTATTTCCAATTTGACCTTCTATTGGCAGTGAAATGGAGTTATTTAAATTATCTTAATGGTAATGGTTTTTCTCCAGCTAAATCTGCTTCTGACATTCTGGGAAGCTGCTCAATGGCTATAAGTTTATTTACTTTTTCCTCGTTTCATTTAGTTTGTAACAGTTTTATTTGCCTTTAGTCCATATATCATACATTTCAACTGTTCAATGATATCAAGATTTGTATAATCATTTTAGAACATTCCTTTCTTCCTTGTACTCATTGTTAATAGCATAATTATTTTTTAATCATGGTAAAAATATACACAGCAAGGCATTTTCCAATTCAACAATTTCTACATGTACAATTTAGTGCCATTGCTTATATTCTTTGTGTTGTACAACCATTATTAATATCCTTTTCCAAATTATTCTGTCATCATTAACATATTGCTCTAAAGGAAGTTTTGAATTTGCTTCCATAAAGTGAATTAGTTAACTGAAACAGTAAGTTATAAGACACAACAAGGGCCTGGAAATCGAGTGGTCTAGCACATCAACTGTGTCTGGTGGCTTTTCTGCCAGCACTGCCTTAAAACCATACCTTACCCCTTAAGCTCTGTGGATAGCATTTGTATTAGCATGATAATAAAAAGAAAGGAGAGTGGAGGAGCCCATGGGCATTCACACAAGACAAAAAATGATGGTTACTCTGAAAGCCAAGCTCTATCTTAAGCAGCATCATGCTGAGAAAACACAAATGGAAAAGACTATCAAGCTACATGAAAAGAGAAACACCACACAAAAGAATGAGGGGAAGGCTCCACAGGGTACATTACCTGGCTGGCTGGCTGCTGGACAGAGAGGGTCAGTCCAGAGTGAAAGGACATTCCAAGAGGATTAAACAAAAACGAAAAGAGGAAGTAGGAAAACGGGAAGTCCTTCTGCACACAGGCCATGCCCAGGGGAAAACTGAAATACTAAAAGCAATTTGAAAAGGAAGGAGGAAAGAGAAGGTTTGGGAAACGATGCTTTGTTGCTTTGTTGGGGTTGGCTTTATCTGTAAACCACCCAAATATAAATGATTCCTCAGACCAATGGGCTTACAGTTTGAAGGCGCATATTTTGCATCCTGAACTTAATGCCACCTTTTGTTTTCCAACACTGGGTGTAAAGAAGAATCCCTGGGCTCCACTGGAAAAAATGTTGGGCGTTATAACCAAAAGTACTGTCTGTCATAGAAGTGACTGTGAGTTAGCTTGGCCGTGTGACACAAAGGGACAAGGTGATATGGGGGAAATATACCCAGGTTACAAACAATCCTGGGAATGACGATGCACGAATACAGTCTTACCCATCTGATGGCAGTTTCATATAAAGAACTCTCTTTATTTGTGAGGATGACAAATCAATGGGGAAAATTGTCATTGTTGCCCGGCTTTTCTGAGTCCCACTCAATATTTTAAATGCCTAAAGTAAGCAAGAGAACTATTTATAAGAAAAACAAAACATTTAATTGATCCATTTGAGGGGAAAAAAAAGGAATTGTGACGCCTGGCTGTATATTTGATGCCCATTGACATCAAAGAACTCTTAGACAAGATAGGTAGTATGTTTTCAAAGACACAGGCATACACACACACACACACACACACACACACACACATATTTGTACTCTGTGTCTTACAGAGGACCTGACAGAGTACTCATAAATGTTTTCTTAAACTACATTGACTAGACATATTAAATATTGTGCACTGTTTGTTGGAGAAGGTATGAGTTTGCCCTCCATTCTCATCCTATTCTTTATTGTAAATTTTACTGAATTTTTAATACACTGGAATAAAAACTTCAACCCAAGGATGGGTTCTAATATTAAGGAAGATAGGTATGATCCAATTTAATAAAAAAATCTGATCTGAGGAAGGGGTGATGCTCAGGGAAAGCAGCTGAAAATTGGAATGACAATCACAAGTGTTTCTCCCGCTGGGAAATGCTGGCAACTCTGAAGAGAGGATGTGATCCCAGAGGATTACATGAAGATGGCCTGGGCCGCTCAGTGGTCCCATCACATTCACTAGGTCTATTCTGCACCTGGAGCCCTGATGGGGTCATTGTTACCAGTTGGGCTGTGACTCACAAGGTCAGAAGTTAGAAACTGTAAGATCTTTCTCTGGGCTAGAGTTACACCTCGGTCCTTGGCTCCGCACGAGAAAGAATTCACGCCGGAGCCTGGCTCATGATCCAAGTGAATTTAATGAGAGTTAAAAGAAGCTTCAGGTTTTACGTCGCACCTGTAGGATTCCTTTCGACCATGCAGCCTGGCAGACTGCTCGGGGTCACGCAAAGATCTCTCCCAAGTTTTCCTCTGAAAAAAAGATCTGTCTCAAGTTCTTTCTCAAGTTCTCTCCCCACTTCCTTTCATTTCTCTCCTCTCCCCCCCCTCCCCCCCACTCCTGCCTTTTCAAGAATTTCCCGGGGAGGCGTGGTGAACGACCCCAGGTCTATCCCATTGGCTGAATTGCAATCATCTGGCCCAGGTGGGCAGATCCAGGATTAGTTCCCACCCCTGCCCACCTGCGGGAAAACCTAGGCCTTTGTTCTATGCTTGGCTCTCCTGGGCATGCATCAATGGACATCCCATACCTGCCTATCTGCCTACTAAACCACCAGCCACTCCGAGGAAGAAAGAAGGACATTCTACTTCTGTAAAGAATTACAGTCGCCAAAACCCACAGGGGCAGTTCTACCAACAGCAGTTCTCAACCTGTGGGTTGCAACCCCTTTGGGGGTTGAACGACCCTTTCACAGAGGTCACCCGATTCACAAGAGTAGCCAAATTACCGTTATGAAGTAGCAACAAAAAATATTTTATGGGGGAGGGGAGGTCACTACAACATGAGGAACTGTCTGAAAGGTTCGCAGCATTAGGAAGGTTGAGAACCACTGCTTAGGATCACCATGAGTCAGAACTGACTCCATGACCATGAGTTTGGCTTGGTTTATTCTGCCCTGATGAGGTCGAAGATGCTAAAAGGGTTAGTTAAACATTCAAGCTCAGTTTCTGTGAATGTTCAACTCAGAGTTTCTGTGGAAATACAGTAAATGCTTTTTGTGAAAAGTTCAACACATTGTCCAAAATGTTATTTCCAGGAAGGTCAGGAAATTAACTTTAGATACTAATCTATTAGTGCCCAGCCTGTAAGTATTAACCGAACGACGGCTGTGAGAAATACCATCCTCTTTGAAGGTCAGGTCTAAGAGACCTGTTAAATCTATAGATGTCTAGGTCTTGCTAGTTATGAAATGACATTGTTAATAAATGGACAGGGTACTACTTTGTCTGACTTTGGATTTGTCCTTGTTACCGCACATGATTCACGAGTAGATTCTTCTTGGGTAAAGAATTGCTTACTATCGGCACAGACATCTCGAGTTAAAGCATATGACTAGATATTAAAGTCTTACTTTTAGTGAAGGAAATTGGGGTGAAGGCCAGTGCTACCCAGCCGATAATTTCAGATTCCAGGAGCTAGTTTTCATATTTTTTAACTTAAAGAATCATTTTATTGGGGGATCTTACAGCTCTTATAACAATCCATGCATCAATTGTATTAAGCATATTTGTACATATGTTGCCATCATCATTTTCTAAACATTTGCATTCTATTTGAGCCCTTGGTATCAGCTCCTCTTTTTCCCTTCCTTCTCCCCCTTCCACCCTTGTCACCCCTTGATAAATTATACATTATTATTGTTTTCATATCTTACACTGAACACTGTCTGCCTTCACCCACATTTCTTTTTTATAAATTGTTTTATTAGGGGCTCATACAACTCTTATAACAATCCATACATTCATCAATTGTATAAAGCATATTTGTACATTCATTGGCCTCATCATTCTCAAAACATTTGCTCTCCATTTAAGCCCCTGGCATCAGGTCCTCATTTTCTCCCCTCCCTCCCCTCTCCCTCCTCCCTCATGAACCCATAATAATTTATAGATTACTATTTTGTCATGTCTTGCCCTTCCAGATGGCTCCCTTCACCCACTTTTCTGTTGTCCATCTCCCAGGGAGAAAGTCACATGTAGATCCTTGTAATCGGGCCCCCCTTTCCAACCCACCCTCCCTCTCTGTTCCCAGTATCATCAATCACACCACTGGTCCTGAAGGGATCATCCACCCTGGATTCCCTGTGTTTCTGGTTCCTATCTGTACCAGTGTCCATCCTCTGGTCTAGTCAGACTTGCAAGGTAGAATTGGGAGCATGATAGTGGGGTGGGTGAGGGGAGGAAGCATTTAGGAACTAGAGGAAAGTTATATTTTTTATCGTTGCTACATCGTACTGTGTCTGGCTCATCTCCTCCCTGAGACCCCTCTGCAAGGTGACATCCAGTGGCCTACAAATGGGCTTTGGGTCTCCACAACATACTTCCCCCCTCATTCACTAGGGTAAGATTTTTTTGTTCTGATGATGCCTCATATCTGATCCCTTCAACACCTTGTGATCACACAGGCTGGTGTGTTTCTTCCATGTGGGCTTTGTTGCTTCTCAGCTAGATGGTCGCTTGTTTACCTTCAAACCTTTAAGAACCCAGACGCTTTATCTTTTGACAATCAGGCACCATCAGCTTTCTTTGCCACATTTGCTTATGCATCCATTTGTCCTCAGTGATCTTATCATGGAGGTGAGCAAACAATGATAAGAATATTTTGTTCTTTAATGCCTGATAACTGATCCCTTCGGCATCTCGTGATCACATAGGCTGGTGTGCTTCATCCATATGGGCTTTGTTGCTTCTGAGCTAGATGGCCGCTTGTTTACCTTCAAGTCTTTAAGACCGCAGATGCTATATCTTTTGTTAACTGGGCACCATCAGCTTTCTTCACCACATTTGCTATGCACCCGCTTTGTCTTCAGCGGTTGTGTAGGGAAGGTGAGCATCATAGAATGCCAATTTAATAGAAGAAAGTATTCTTGCATTGAGAGAGTACTTGAGTGGAGGCCCAATGTCCTTTTGCTACCTTAATACTAAACCTATAAATATATGCACATGGATCTATTTCCCCATCCTCATATATAGATATATTTGCATGTATGCATACCATTATCTATACCTCTATAAATGCCCTTTGTCTCGCAGATCTTTCCTCTATTTCCCTTGACTTTTCTCCTGTCCCACTATCATGCTCAGTCCCCACCAGGGTTTCAGCAATTTATCTTTGTTACATTACCCTTGATAATGCCCTACCAGGCCTCCCACACCCTCCTCACCACCAATTTGGATCACTGTTGTTCCCTTGTCCCTGGGTTTGTTAACACCACTTCCTTTCCCCCCACCTCCCCAAGTTTTCATATTTTAAGGAATTGTACATTTATATGTTTCTCAAGGAATAGTGGGCTGATATAGTGAAATCATTATTTTGTAGAAGGAAAAATGTGACTCGGAAATTTTAAGTCCCTCAAGTTACGTCATAAGTATTTGTTGATTAGCATTCAATGAGAACTTCCATCTAGGTTTTGGACTATGATAGACAGATGCAATATATCAAGAAGATGCAATATAAAGAGAAATATAGATCCTATAATAAGTTCTAATAGATTTAAATTATACATGTGATCATTACAGAAAGAAAATTGGTTGCTATATTTTCTTAGGTTTGCCTTTGAATATGATGTTCTTTATTATTTCATTATTTTTCTACTACTTTGGTATAGCAGTCTAGTTAGGGTAACTATATAATAAGTAATGTCCACTTCTTCCTGTGAGTAGGTTTTAATAGCAAAGAAGATGGAAAAGTCAAGAAATCAATAAGTGTTTTAGGGAGAGGAAAAAGGCCATCACCAAGGGAGGGGAAATAGGTCCTAAAACAAGTGACAGACACAGATGAGTGCACAGAGCCGTAAAGAGCTGCAGGACAAGGACGAGCCACCCATAATGTAGTGTGTCACGTGGGGGGAGTCCAACTGGCTCTAATTGATTCCAACTCTGATCAAGGGCATTGGGTTTTTCATCTACACTCACCTTCCTAAGAGGTCATTTTAATTTTCTACCCATTGTTCAAGGGCCTTACAAGGTATAAGAGAGTTGGTTTGCAATATTGTCTACAGACAGTGGTTCTGGGGAACTCCATACTCTAGGGCAGCTTAAGTATTAAGTCCTTTATACTCCCCACTCACTGTCACATACACACACACAAACACAGAATATATCCCATCAGGCAATAAAAACTCATCACCTATATATAGATGCAATGATTCTCATAGTCCTCTGTGCTTCCTCTGCTTGGTATGGGGAGGTACTCTGAGAGAAAACACAGGGAGAGGAAATATACAACACAAAGTTAAATCATGAATTCCCCCCACCATCTTGCATTGGAGATAGATTGGGAAGTTGATTGAATTTTTTTAAATTTCGGTACCCTATCTGTCACTCTTCACACACACACAAATGTGCAAACATACCATTGCCCCTTCTTCCCACAAATGATGACTGTCAGGATTGCTTTTCAGCAATAATTGTTGAAGCAGAATGATACAATCTATACGCCTGACCTACGATCATAGTTTCTTCTCTGCTCCTCCAGACTTATTTCAGTTCCACATTCCCCATACTCTAGACTGGTTGTTTTTAAAAATACTTCAAATCATTTTCTGTTTAAAGTCCTAAAAATATCTCTCATCAAAATGGAAAATTGGTATTTCCTTTCTAATTGAAATAAGAATGGTGAAAAATGGAAAGAAAAAAACAAAACACCAGTGTTCAAGATATTGAACATTAAACAGTACCATGGTCTCCAATAAATGGAAACAAACAAGGTGAGCTCTATAATTCAATTACCACAACTTAC
Organism: Tenrec ecaudatus; assembly: GCF_050624435.1. Classification (NCBI taxonomy): domain Eukaryota; kingdom Metazoa; phylum Chordata; class Mammalia; order Afrosoricida; family Tenrecidae; genus Tenrec; species Tenrec ecaudatus. The sequence continues at coordinate 144,095,217 of NC_134538.1, read as the reverse complement.
TGCCTTGAAATAATCTCCAGAGTTCCATGTGGCAAAGGAAAGACATGTATGCATTAGAATATCCTCCGTGTTACAGACAAGCTGAAAACGTGAAAGGATCAAGGCGGCTCAAGGACACAGGGCAGAGTACTGAAAGGCAGAGCAAAATAGAGACCTGGGGCCATAGAGCATGACCTGCAGCCTACTAAAGAGCTACTTGATATGATCAGATGCAACAATTGTAGAGACCCACATGAAGCCACTGATATATCTTTCTTATCTTCTAGACTGAAAAAAAAATTCTCAAAATTCATGAATTACTGGCTAGAGTAATTAGAAGGGTCTGGTCTTGATAATGATAAATAATTTGCCGTAGACCAAACAATGCTCTCAGGTAGCCTAATGAATTATAATCACAAAAACAAACCATTTTCAAGGAGTTTAACCACATATTAGACAAAGCTTGAGGATAATTATTGCAATATAAAAATATTCAGAATATAACACCATCGAATCCATAACTCCTGGCATCAAATAAAAAAATTATCAAGTATGCAAAGAAATAAGAAAATGCAACTCAGAATGAGTTGAAAATCAAATAATCGACAGAAGCAGAAATGATGTGTTCAAATTAGCAGTCCAGAGTTTTAAAAATTTAATCATAGCTTACTTCCATATAGGAGTGGGCTTTAAACATTCTGTGATAGGATTCCATTATTTCAATTTTATTTTTTTACAAACTTTGAAAAATAGTTTTATTGATGTAGTGACATATTTCATTGATAAATTTAATCGTTTCGTTGATATGTTGACTTATAATTCATTAGTTTAATTGTACTAAAAAGAGTTGTCTGATCATTACCACAATCAACCTTGGAACTTTCTCTTCTTTCTTGTGCTCAGTGTTTTAGTTCCTCATCCCCCGCCTCCGGCCACACACACCACCGCCCTTACCATATTAAAGAACTACGAGGCAGGAGAAAAGTTTGATGTAGAGATATGAAGGATATAAACATTATCCATATACAACTTCTAGAAATGAAACCTGCTGCATCTGAGGGGGAAAGGCACTAGATGTGATTAGTGGCCAAATACATATTATAGAACAAAATATGAAGGAAACCAAAACACATTTCAAAATGAAATACAGAGAAAAAGGATAATTAAGAGAAATTACCGGTAGCACAGATCTGTGGGACAATGTCAAGTAGTCAAATACTATATTTTTATACAAATATGACACAACTTCTACATTGTCAACTGCTACCTCCTTTGGGAGGTATTTTGTAAAAGCTGCTATGCCAGTTTTTCATATCTTTTCTTCTTTTTAACATATTGCTATTCAGGAAAGAATGAAAAAGCGCACAAAATATTAAAAAAAAATTCCTGTGCAGAGGAAGCCATTGCCAAACAAATGTCGGAGGTGTATGTTGTGATACATGCAATTGGGTTCACAAAAGGGAGACAGAAAAAGGTATATTTAAAGCAAAAATGTCTGAAAGTTTCCTAGGTTTGGCCCCAAACGTAAACCCCACGTATGAAAAAACTCAAATGTACCCCTGCACAAAAAATACATAGAACTACTTGTTTGCTTCTAAACCAACAAAAAGAACAGTCAAGTGAACTCATAAGGTGACTCAAAGTTTAGCCTGTAAGTCTTTGCAGGAGCAGAAAGCATCATCTTCCTCCCTAGGAAAGGCTGGTGGGTTTGAAACACTGACCTTAAGATATGCAGTCCAACGATGACCAACAATTACCCAGGCTCCTTAACCAGTGAAAAAATAAAAGTCTTAAAAATATGTGAGCTATTTAAGGGAAATGTGGTAGTTACATAATCTGGTGTCAACTTGAGACTATTCAGATTGAAGGAGTGGAGGTTAGCCTGTCAATCAGGTCACAGCTTGATGGCCTCATTTAGAGGCGCTATGGATATAAATAACTCACTGGAGGCCAGACCCAATCTCTCTGCTTCGTATTCTTGTGGACAAGCCACATGGAGTTATGCTGATAACAGCAAGAGCCTTGGAGCTGGAGGAACCACATGGAGACCCCACTAGTGCTAAGATGCTTCCACCACCACTGGATCCACAAGGCTTTCCACCCACTGGCCTGTGATCGTCCTGCACCTGGCATCATTGAATGTGTTGCATGAGTCTGAAGAGAAATTACAGACTGGTATCAGGCATATGGGCTAATAATATTGGACCTATGGACTTGATCTGGACTGGGCTGGGATGTTTTCCTGACATACAATTACACTTTGATATAAAATTCTCTTACGCATATAATGAGTGCCTCTGGATTTGTTTCTCTAGTCAACCCAGACTAACACAGGCGTTAACATTGAAGCCTCGGTTGACTGGTGTCTGGGCTCTGAAAGGATTGTCTTGTTTTTAAACAGGCAGCCGTCTAAGTGATGTGTTAGGGGAGCAGCACAGCAACCGTCCCGATCAAAGGGTTATTAACAATAAAATCGAGGATCAAAGGGGGAAGACTATGTCAGAGATTAAATTCTGAGCATCCAGTTTGAAGAATGAGGGGAAACCCTGATATCCACTTATGGAGCCCCCATATGGACCCTGTTGAATCCCCTAGATCCATTAACCAAGGCCATAAAGTGTCTTGCTCCCAGTTAGAGTGCATTGAAATATGGAAGGACTACTTCAGATATTGCTCACTTACTGCCATCAAATCAACTACAAATCACGGTGACGCTATAGGACATGGTTGAACTACTCCTATGGGTTTCCAAGACTTAAATGTTCACCGGAGTAGAAAGCCTCATCTGTCTCCCAAAGAGAGACTGCTGGCTTCAAGCAGCTGATCTTTCGATTAGTAGCCCAACATAGAATCCAATATGCCACCTGGACTCACACCGTAGATAGAGTTAGTGTTAAATTTATCGTCTTACCATTGGTTTTTCCTTTTACCCCATTTTAAACTCTTTTAGTTTTATTGTATTCTGCTATATTTTGGATTGAGGCTCTTCTGAGTCTTATTCTGTTGTAATTGCTGGCTTTTGTTTTTTTTTTTCTTTCTTTCTTTTTCTTTTTTTACTTGAGTGTCTCCCTCCCCACCCAAAAAGGAAAAACAATGAAGCCACAGTAAAATACTATTGAATACTTACTTAATTTTTTTATTAACAAATGCATTCTCATCATCCCAATGCATAGCTATTGTGTAGGACAAAGTAGAAGTTTTCCGTAAGATTTCTGAGACTGCAACTCTTTAAAGAAGCAGACTGCCTTAGTTTTCTCCCAGTGTCTGATGAATTTGATTTACTGATCTACAGCTACCAATCTAATGCTTAATCCATCGTACCACTAGTAATCATTGCAGACCCATGGAATGACTAATTTAGTTTATTTTATTTTTATGGCAATACCAAAGGTTGATGAGAACTGCAACCCCTACACTTGGGAAGCACTTCAACATTTTTCCGCACAGATAAATATACCTCTACCAGATGGCCCAAGCATTCCACTTCAGCGTGTTTACCTAAGAGAGATGAAAGCATATGTCTACACAAAGACTTGTGACTGAAGGTGCCGCACAGCTTTATTTGTGATGGTTTAAATGGACACAACCCAAATGCCCATCTACTACCAGTCATGGGAGAGATCAGGCCCTCAAGCCAGCTGTAGGCAGCAGCTGCACCGTAGCATCCTCTAGCGGTGCTGAGGAAATGGACCCCCCATGATGGGGGTCTAGCACAGTGGATGAGGACAAGTCTTGAGATGGCTTAGGAATCATGGTGGAAGAATATCAAGTTTTAAATCTTTTTCCTTTCTTTTTTTAACATCTGAAGCTGCTACTAAGAACTATTTCTAATATGTAGTAGAGAAAGCAATAGATTAACCTTTTCAGCTAAGGAAGATACAGTAGATGTGTCAAACTACTTGTGATGTAGACTCTACTAATAGAAATAAACATTGGCTCCCTGGATAGGAAAATGCAGGGACAACTGTTGAACTAAATGGAATGGCATTCAGCTGCCAAAGAGTTTTTGAGTTATGCAAGTAAATGGTAAGAGGGAACATTTCTATGGGTGTGAGCTAGATGTGAATACATGATTTCCTTCTACAATGCATATTCCTCAAAGACATCGAGATGACTGGATAGGGGAAAGGTGACTTGTTCAACTAGCTTCAAAATTTTCCTATTACAATTTTTTTTCCCAGAATGTGGAACCAAATTTGCTCCATTTTTTTTTCCTTTTTGGAGTTGACATGAAATTTCTCACAGATGGTGATGAAATGACTCTTTTAAAACACTTTTTCTACAAGGAAATGCAGAGAATGCATCCCTCCTCACCTCCTCTTCATATCCTTCTATGTTAACATCCTAGCTGCCCTTTGCATGCATAACAAAGAATATACATGTTAATGCCAGAAGGGCAAGGGGCATTAATAAAAAATGTTCTTATGAAAACCGCAAATGATAAATCACATATTTATTTTATTTTTTAATGAGACACAGACTTCAGTAATACTTCAGTAACAAACCTATTCATTAAAAAAATTTTACAGTGATTAAAACTTAAGAAGTATATCATAGAATTTGAGAAAAAACTATCTGACATACTGTGAATTATGATATGGCCCATTTAGCCAACATCTCTGCAACTCCCAGCAATGACTGGTAGGTTTGCACAAATATAAGGCATGTGCATGTCATGCAGGGGACTGGGTAGCTTTCTAATAATGTGAATAAGGTACATGACACGCTTGTAGGTAGGACCATGGAAATAGTATGTATGAAATCCTAATGTGGACCATCCAGCTAGGTTTAAAATGAACCTTTGAGAGGTGGAAACAAGGATCTCACCATCATCTAGAAGAGCCATGAGGGGTGTGAGACCCAGGATTCCTACTCTAAGCTTCCTAGATCTGAGAGACCCAGATCTGACACCAGGAATGTTGAGAGCTGATAAGAGACAGTGGAGAGGAAGCCGAATCAGGAGACCATGCAGACACAGATGGGGGCTTTCTGACCCATCGAGGCAGAAAGCTGGGTGTGTTTAGGTTTGCTAGTTAAGTGGAGTACCCCCAGGCACTTAATCAGTGGGGAGGTAGGTGTGCAGACCCACCGTCTGCTAGAATTGTGCCCCTTTGAGTTGAGGATTACTGGCAGACTGGGCTTTTCCTAGTAGAGCTAAGATAGCTTGCCAGATCAATGTTTGTGGGGCATGTGGGTCCCCCAAGAAACCTCATGATTGAGGGTGTCTGTGAGTTCCGTGTGGTCATTTCAATGAATAGTCAAAGCCAGCAGAGAAAGTGCCCTTGGAGAGATGATTGGTGTCAAAACTGATGAAAAACAGTTGATGGGTAGAAACCTGTCTGACCTCTGTCTCACAGGAATTGACCTTGAGCTGATTCTAGCAGTGATTCTCTCTGCCCCTCTTGAAGTTAGAAGAGGTCAGATACTGCTGTCATGACATCCACACTGTATCTGACAGGCCTTGTGCAAGTCCTGGAGTTGCTACTTGCTAACTTTGTGATTTTGGGCAGAAATGTCACTTAGTTAAGTCTGAGGTTCCTCCTTATAAACAGAGGGAAATAGATGCTATTTTCATCAGTTTCCTTTCAAGATTAAACTTGGTAGTATATTAAGAAATAAATAGTAAACTACTAAGAATTGTTCTTATGAAAGAAATCTACAGAATCTTCTCCTCTATATCTGCTCTAAGCATTTATGCATTGTTTGAATTTAAAAACCACCATTATAAAATTGTCTTATGTAGCCAACATTATACGTATGAGGGGACTTTGAAATGTTTGCAGAAGTATGCCATTATAATTCCTTCCATTTGTCCATAAACTTTTGAAGCTTTCTCAAATAATTGAGCAATTTCCCCTTCAGATTTCAGCCTAGAAAACTCTATGAGGCAGTTCTACTCTGTCCTACAGAATCATCCAACATGAGAATTGACTCAACAACACACAAGAACTAAGCATTATATCTTAGTAATATCCAAAAAGAATACTTTTCTGAAGGGTGGGAAGGACTTAGTAAGTACCCAATAAAATAGATTTGCTTAGGGAGTGAAACGATCGATCATCCGCCCAAACAATGAAGAAATGCAAATGTGGTCCTGATTAGAAAGTTCTGCTGTTAGCTGCCATCATATCAATCCTGAGTCTGAGGGACTCTGTGCACATCAAGATTAAGTCCTTTTCCTCCACAGACTTGTTGTGGAATGCTTCCTCAGAAACAGATCTCCAGACTTTTCCTCCTGGTTTTTTTTAGCTTGTAGGTTCTGCTAAAACCTATAGCAAGACATTCGCCTCCACTGAGAAATGAGTGGTGGCTGCGCAGGAGGCCCAATAGCCAGCCAAGACTTGACTTTTTTTATCATCAGTTTTGGTGACACTGTATCAACAAAAAGGGGCTTCCTTCACCTGAAATAAACCTGCAAAAACACAAACGTGGTCCACTGAATTCCAAATGCCAGTATTTGAATACACACTAAAGACCATTCCCATGAGAAAGAAAAGATTCTTACTTTTTTGTCTTTTTCTTTATTATCTCTAAATGGTGATAAGGCTCACTTTCGGTTTGCTTTGTTGGAACATACTGGTTACTTTCCTGGGTGTGCTGCTGAATACAGGATTAGTGGCCCACTGAGAATAAGCTTTGTAAATTGTCTTCCTACCAAACTTGCAGTAAGTTTTCAGAGTCATGTCACATCTTTCCACAGTCTGGAGGGAGCAAGTGACTGACAAATCTGATTGCCTGTAGGCCCGGAGAGCTCCATTTCTCTATGTCAGTCTTACCTTCCAACTTAGAATGTCCAAATTTCCTCCAAGGGGCTGTTTTCTTCTTGGTGCCACCCACCAGGAAGTCAAGGAAGTGAAGAAGCAAAGTCAGAGGAATGTGTCTCCTCCCCACGTAGGAGAAATCACTCCCCCAGGACTGGGATGGGGGATCTTAGGGAAAAGCACAGCCAAACTGATGAGAGTTCTCACTTGCACATTTGTTATGTGTTTGGGGGTTGACAGCTCTCAGAGAAGAAATATGGCCAAATAGGGGTTCTGGGGACGATCTCACTGTATTTCCTTCTGGAACAGAGATTAAAACACTGTGTAAAAATGAAATTATGAGAATTCTGTCACATAAGGATTTTCACTGGTTCAACTACAAGTGTCGATGGTCCTCATACCACCCACACTACCACTAACAGTTACTTATTAGTATCTATGTACCAAGCAAGGGGTCAAACATTAGGATTCTCTTAAAAATGCTATGACTATAAAAAAATTAAGGCTATGCAAGTTTATCTCATCAGTTATCTTTTAAATAGCCAATGAGGGAGCTGGGATTGAACCCAGATCCAGCTTGACCCCAAAGACTAGACTGCTCTTCCTTGCCATATATTCTCCAAATATAAGGATACAAGAGGCTTTGTCATTTACGAAGCATCTACCAAGGACCATGAACATTGTGTATGTTCATTTCATTCTCATAGTCCCCTATGGCACAGATATTATCTCCACTTCTCCAGAAGTGGAAATCAAATCCTACAGAGATTCAGTAGCTCACTCCTGGCCACACAGTTCATCATTCGCATGGATAGAATTTCAACATTGTTCTATCTGACTCCCAAACCCATCCTTGTTCTACACAGATCTTGTGCCCTGGAAGTAGCGGTGGGTATTCACCCGGCTCGCTCTGGAAAATACATTTCATCAAAATGGTTTCATAAATAACAAAGTTAAATCAAAAAAGAAAACACTGATCTTTTATCCTCCCCTTTTACTTCCTTTTTACCGTCAGAGGAACATAAGACTCTTGTTCTTCCAGATCAACTCTTACATTTATTTTAGGGAATGAAGGCGAATTAGTGACCGGAGAGAAAAATAAGAAAGTTTTGTTTTGATATTTTGGCTAAAGAAAGGTCAGTTTTGTCTTAAGGCCATTTAAGTCACCAAGCCCTTTCCTTTATGTATCCAAAATATTCATTTTAATTCCTGCAGAGAGAAAATGAACAGTTGGGCCTATGGGGAAGATGTAGGGTTCTAAAAGAATATGCTGATTCTCCTATTTATTCCATGGAAACTAAGGGCAAGAAAAGATCTGGTAGATGAATCAGGATCTCCCCAATGGAATCTTAAAACACAAAACAAAACAAAAACCAACCAAGGCATAAATTAAAAGCACACATAGTACAAAATCTTTAAAATAGAGCAGCGCCCTCTTTGTGAAGTGGCGTGGACTGTGTCTTGTCCCTTGCAGCGTTTCTACATGCCACTTCTCCTCCTACTGTCTCCACCAAACCCGTCTGCTTTGCTGGTGGCGCCCTAGGTGAGATGTCTGCCTCTCCCTACTTTCACTGCCTTAAAAAAGGGGGAATTATAGTATAGGGAGTGTTTGAGAACTCTTTGTTCAAAAAGTTCAGCGTTGGGTAATTCCAGCAGCTTGGTGATACCTGCCATGGGAGAAACAAGAGGCCCATCTGCGGCTCAGTCAAGGTGTGCTGAGTGGATTCCGGAGGGATGCTGGCCTGGGTGCTGCCGCTGTTCAGAGCAGCTCACCATTCACAGCTGCAAGAGAGACGTTTTTCTCCCAGAGCAGTTCCTTTTGGGATAATCCTAGGCCGATGTCAAGAAAGAACCCTCCTTCCCATCTTCTACCGCTCACTTCTCATTGGCCTAGCTTGTCAGCACACCCTACTTTCCTGATTTGGGGCCAGGCGGCGGGGAGGGGAAGAATTCTGTACCTTTTTTTTTTTTAATGACAACTTTCATTTTTCCATTCCTATTAACTGAAAAGTATTACAAATTCTTGGCTCAGCTAAATGTGTTGCCCTGATTATGGATCCACACTTCATAATACAGTTAACTAAGTGACAAACTCGGTAGGCAGTCGACCGAGCAGCTTCCATTTGTTTATTCCATATACTTCTTGGGGATGGGGGAAGGATGGATGTTCAAATTCAGTTAGTGTGGGATTCAGTTAGCCTGAAATTCAACGAATAATTGCATTTCCAAATTCATATGTTTGCACTTCATTCCTCATTCCTCCTACTCGTGTGTGTGTTTTGTATATATGTGTCTCCTAGGTGTGGAGGAAGGGACTTTCCCTTCTTAAAAATACCTTACAAATCTTTTTTTCTACTTCCAATGAGGAATGAAGAGGCAATGTATAATTGTAACCATCTAGGTCATCCGTAAACTACAGTAGAATTTCCATTTACCAAACATAGGGAATATTCTAACTTCCAATTTTTAAATTAGCTTGTAATGTGGCCTTAGATAAGTCAAATCCTCATACTACCAATCCCCAACCTACTCAAATTCCACATGCGTGCCTTCACCTTTTTCCTATTTCAGATGAAGATGTTGGGCTATGAGCTATAGCCTCGTTATAATTGCTTATTCAGCAACAACTGTCAGCCCACCCCCCATTGAAGGGAGGAGTGTACATCTCTTGTTTGACAGTAGGTCATGTGACTTGCTTCAGCCAACAGGATGTTGGGGAAGGAGATGTGTATAAATGTCAATAACTGGAGTTCCAACCCAAGGCTATATGCTTCTCCCTTACCTCTTTGGATCTGGAAAACTCTTGTCATGAGAAGAACATCCATCCCCAAGACAACTGGAAACCTGGGATGAGACACATGAAATGGACTTGAGCTGACCCACAGCCCGAAGAACTGCCTAAGGAACTGTCCAGTAGTACCTTAGCCACAAAGGAAAGCCAAGTTATGCCAGGTGACCTGTTTGCATGAGAAAAATGGATTATCCTTATTCCATGCCACTGAAGTTTAGCAGTAGGTGAACAATACACCAGTGTATCTTTTTTAACACTAATGTATCTTATTGCATCCTGTGATTCTATGAATTCTATGATTTATGTTGGATCATGTTCACCAGATTTTACTCCCCTAAAGCAAAACCTATAAAATCCACACGTGTGAAAATATGATCTCTTGATAACTTTCACCTTTTTTTCTATGAATGCTTATGTCGCCTAGGTTTATCTCAATGATCTGATATTGTTAAGGCATCTTCTTTCACATGTCCTGTATTAGTCAGATGAAAAATTACTTTCAGAGAAGTACCTTCAACTGCAATACTTTCATCATATTTTAACAACAAGAATGCATTAAAGGACTGATAAAAGGTCCATTTAAATACCTTCTTTCAATTTCCTCTGAACTAGCAAAGGCATGGAGAGCTTTGAAAATTTGACAAACACACCCGTAGACTAAGAAAACTGTTGGTGAATAAGTCGAGCGTATCAAACATTCTCTTTTGCTGGTGTATTTTGTGAAATTCAAAGGTTGATGCAGTAGGCGATTTTGATGTGCACACCTGCCTGAAGGGCCTTCTGGGAACGGTGACCAACAAAGTAGGTCAAGGGGCATCAGAATCAGTAAGGTGATTGAGTCATAATCCCCAACAATGCTGTGCAATTTGAAATTCTTGCCTCTCAGTGTGAACTCCTCCCACTCGTAAGTCTCTCCTTGCACCACTCCAAACAGCAGTGCGCAGTCCTACATTCACACCTGCGTCTCGAGACGTGCACGCAGCTGCTCCTTATTAGCATCCCGGGTACACTTATTGCTCAGAGCCATTGCTGTAAATGTGACCCCGAGTAGCTGCTGTTGCCTTCTTGGTGAAATGAAAGCTAACCAAGCTTAGAGCTAGATTAAGTGCCATGGAAATTTAAGAACACAGCTGGTGCCTTGCCCCAAACGGAAAGACTACAGTCAGATCTAATATTTCATCTCGTGCAGATGAGCTCTACCAGCTGCCCAGCAAAACACCACAACAGGATTCTTTCAAGTCTCAATGGTTTCTAACTGTTTGGTCACTGGGAACTTGGCCTTAAGTTAGTCTTCTATATCTATCTATCTATCTATCTATCTATCTATCTATCTATCTATCTATCAATCTATCTATCTATCTATCTATTATCCATCTACCATCTCTCTTACCCATTTACCAACTCCCTATCTATTTTAAATGATTAATTTAATTTTTTTAATTTTAATTTTTAAAAAACAATTTATTAGGGGCTCATACAACTCTTATCATAGTCCATACATATACATACATCAATTGTATAAAGCACTTATGTACATTCTTTGCCCTAATCATCTTCTTTTTTTTCTCCTCTTTTCTTTTTTTACATTTTATTAGGGACTCATACAACTCTTATCACAATCCATACATATACATACATCAATTGTATAAAGCACATCTGTGCATTCTTTTCCCTCATCATTCTCAAAGCATTTGCTCTCCACTTAAGCCCTTTGCATCAGGTCCTCTTTTTTTCCCCTCCCTCCCCGCTCCCCTCTCCCTCATGTGCCCTTGGTAATTTATACATTGTTATTTTGTCATATCTTGCCCTATCTGGAGTCTCCCTCCCCCCCCCTTCTCTGCCGTCCCTCTCCCAGGGAAGAGGTCACATGTGGATCCTTGTAATCAGTTCCCCCTTTCCAACCCACTCACCCTCCACTCTCCCAGCATCACCCCTCACACCCTTGGTCCTGATTAATTTAATTTTAAGATTATTTATGAGATTAAATTGTCAGTGAGTTATGCCAACTCACAGTGCCCCTAGAGGACCGAGTCAAACTGCTCCCCAGGTTTTCTGAGGCTGTAAATCTGGTGGGAAGCAGGTTGCCTGAATTTTTTGAACCGACAGACCACCTGGTGGCTTTGTCCCACCAACCTCTCATTTAGCAACCCAGGGCTTAACCCATTGCATCACCTGGTCTCCCTTTTCTGAGACTAGGGATCCCAAATTAGGAATAAAATTTAGACTCGGCTACCGTGAATTGAAAATCAGACCATCGCTTATTAATGCTCAGAGTAGTAGAATGCTTGACAGTCACTCATTGGGAGGTTATTTCTTTGCAACATGTTTATGCTGTTATGGAAAAGAATTCTTTAACATTCATACTCCATGGGCCAAACCCACAGGTGACTTTTAAAATAGCAGAAATTAGCACAAATGGAAGTGTGCGCCCATCCCGGCTATTTGAAATGCTCATGAAGATGGCTGTTAATTTATTTTTGACTACTCTCCACAATTTCTGGCATGGATATTTTCCGTTGGAATGCATATGTTACTCCTCTGGAAAGAACATAGACAGTGGAAGTAAATCATATCAATGGACTATCTACACCAAGGATGTCGCCACAAGGGTAATGGGAAATATTCTCATTTATCCATCAGGATAATAATGATATGTTAGCTTTCAATATGGCTATCGGATATCAATTAATTTGACTACTTTTTACATGGTCATAATGTGTTTCTGTATATTGATTGGGATGCTATTGTTCTTTCAAGAAGGAGAGATCATTTTAAGTCCCCTCCCCCAGGCAATACAACAACTAGCAATTGAGTTAGACTTGGCACATGGTCAACACTTCTCAAATCAGGTCTGGTGCCCGGTTCTCGAAGAGTTGACTTGTTTTCCCATGTAGGCAAAGACCTTTCACTGATAATATATCTGAGTGGCAATCAGCCTTTTACCTCCATTATCTCTCACCGTAAAAAATAATTGCCATCTCCTAACTAGTATACCAAAGGCTCTTAAAGTAATAATAATGATGATTTAAATCCACCTCATTCTTCAGGCCAATTTAAATTCAATTACCAAAGATAATTTATCCCAATTCCACTGGAACTCTTAAGTCTGCCACCCTTGTTCTGATGTTTTATAGAATACTTGATTATTCCTTCATGTCTTATGATTGGCATAGCTGACCCATGCATGCATTCTTTGCTGGGAGCACATTGAAGGCTTTTTTTTAAAAGACGGGAATGTATAATGCACAGAAAAAATTTGTGACTCTAAAAGCAATTTAAATTAATCAATCCTTTACCTTCAGCCAGCCATAGGCTTTTTTTGTTACATGTGCATTTGCTTAAATAAAACAGCTAACCTGGTATGAAGTTTTATTGTCCAACATAAGTCAATTTAATAACAATGAGCTCAGACATGGAATGATCGTGTGGGGGGGGTGCGGGCCCTGGCGGTGTGTCTGTCATGTTTACATGGGCTTGCCACAAGTCAGAACTGATCAATGGCACCTAACAACAACGATCATATAATGAAAACCCAACACATACCCTACTCTCTCTAGTTGCTGATTGTACCTGGATGAAAACCCACACACAAGAGAGAAGCAAGATACAAAGAATGTTCTTAAAATGCCTGGATTTAGAAAACAAGCAAAGGCTATTAAAAAATAGGTCAGTCTCAGTTTCAGGCAAGGAGTAGATTCTGACTCTCAGCAACCCTACGGGGGCAGAGTAGAACTATCTCTGTGGCTTTTGAGATCAAAACTGTTTACAGCAGTAGAAAGCCTCATCTTTTCTCTATGATGCAGCTGGTGGTTTCAAACAGCTGTCCTTGTTCTTAGAAGCCCAATGAGTAAGTAGCCCATCAAGCCACCAGGTTCAAAAAGAGAAATGAAATGCTGTCAAGTGCTGAGGAAACTTGAAGATCTTATGCTGAGTAAATATATCATTCACAAATATTGTACAATATCAGTTATATGATATGTTGAGAATGGCAATGGTATAGACACAATTTTTTTAATGATTTGGTTGTAAGAGGGAGGGGGGAGAGAAATTATTATTATAGGAGAAATGATTATTATAGAGAAAATTATGGGATACCATAGTACAGCCCTTGTGTGTTTCTGAGACTGTACTCTCTAGGGGAGGAGAAATCCTTATTTTCTCCTGTGTAACCCATTATACCACCATAGGTGCTGTAAAGCAAATGATAAGAAAGCTGGTTAAAGATAAAATGAAGCCGCACGTAGGAGTTCAAAGAAAGAAAAACTTGACCTCATCAACGTGTTTCTTACATGTCAACCATGTGGCCCACAGAAGAACATAAAGCTTGATTTATGCTAGAAACCCATCAATGACTCTCCAGTATGCTCCGGAGAAATTCCTAACTTTGTGACTTAGAATGCTAGCTGACCCTTCGTTAATTCCTGAGAGACATTTCAGGAAAACTCTCTGATCTCACTCCAATTCTTCACATTTACATTCAGTTCCTTAAACACCCTAAGCTCTGATTTGTATCCAAGCAGTGCACATGCTGTTCTGACTCCTGAGAGTGTCTTCCCTTTTCAAGCCAACCCAGACTAGCATGTCTTTGTCTATGAAGCACTTGAAGGGTGCCAGGTCTTGCTGTCAGGTAAGTGGTGGGTGGCCAACTGCAAGGCTGACTATTCAAACTCACCTCCCACAATAAGATGAGGACATTTGCTTCCATAAAGATTTGCAGCCTCAGAAACCCTCTCTAGGCTCGCTATGAGTTAGGGTGGATTTGGCTGCAGTGGGTTTATGAGGCAGTGGTTTATGTGCCTTTCCAACAGTAGACTTTCAAAAAGTTTGAATAAATAGGAACATAAAGAAAGGAATTTAGAAGTGGCTTGAAAATAAAACAGGTTGTTTTATTTTGTTTTGGCTTGTTTCCCCTTCCTCCTGAGAAAAATTGTCTAAAAGCATTACAGTATTCTAGTATGATTTTTAGCTTTTCTATTGAGGGTTCAACCAGAAATGTGATATTCTGAAAAGTGCATTAATACTATAATCTCTCTTTCTAGCCAAGGATTATAAATATTTGCAAGTATAATCCCATTTCATGGGAACAGGCATTCAGAGCCCTGCCTTTTACAAATACCTTTCATTTAGTGACAATAGTCTCTAGACATATACTTGTAATATTCTATTTCCTGAAATGGAGGCAAGAAAGCAGGAGGTTTGCAACAGAATCTGAGTCATTTTCAAGACATTTTATAGTTTATGCAGAACTTTCATTATCTTAATCAGTACAAACAGAACTCTTCTGTAAAGAAAACAAAATACAAAAGCCGCCTTTGCCACAGTCAGTTGTGAATCACAGTGACCCTGTGTGTTATTGTGTAGAACTCTTTTGCCGGGGTTTTCTTGGCTGCACTCTACATGGAAGCAGATCCTCAGATCAGTGTTCTGTGCCACTAGATGGGTTTGAGCTATCAACCTTTCAATCAGTACTCGAGCACAAACCGACTGCACCACCTGGAGACCTTGGTGTCCAGACAGCCAATCACCCATTTTTAAGAGAACTCAAGAGACCCAATGAAATTTTCCTACTGGAAGACCTACAAGTGGAACTATGCTTTCCTGACTTCATCATTCCATTATGAAATTAAAAAAAAATCACAGAAAGAATCAATAATTGGGAGAATATTTGCAGAGTACAGGGACTTTTTAACTATTTAACACAAAGTTTCTAGGGGGAAGATTACTTAACCTCTTCCTAGAAGAACTGAAAAAAAATAGAAGGATTATGTGATCAATTTTATAGTATTTCCTAGCCGGGTTGCTTGGGACACGTCATTCACCCATCCTAAATAGCTGCTTCCTCCTAAGTGTAATGAGACAAATAATAGCAGGGGTGCTATGGATCCATGTGGAAAATTCATGCAAATGATACATATGAACCAACCTTTAATGTTTATGTTACATAATAATCACTTAATTAACATGAATTGTTTTTATTTTCATTCCCTGGGGAGTCCGTGACATGGACCTCTGTAAAATACTGGGCTGAAGACAAAGGCACATAAAATAAAGATTTTCTGCATATAAGGACATGAAGGATTCAGCCTTTGATGTCTTAGACATTAGGTGGGTTCAATAGATCGACAGATCTATAGACCAATGGAGCTATGCATGATGCGTTAGTGGTCACAAAGTGAAACCTTGGGAAGAAGACGGGTAGCATGGCAACTCACTGTTAAATCAGAAAAGAATCTTAAGGAAATTTGCTAAAAGAAAGAATCATACCCCTCTAATCCGGAGAGTTTTGCCTTTAAAATCACTTCACATTTAGTTTTTGTTCGCTGTAGACATCCGTTGACATACTCGTCCTACTGTTGTTATGTAAGTAATGAATGTTTCTGTAGGAATATTTATCCCAATATATAATCCTGCAGTCAAAGATGGAGTGGCCTAGTGCCCCTCCCCCACTCCAATTACACCTTTAGACATTCCGTGTGTCCCCCTTGTGAGCAATCCCCGAACAGTGCAGATGGGGTGCCAAGCGCTGGTTCCTGAGTCGAGTCAGAGACCGATGACCAGGATGCTTCAGAGACCTTGTGGTTTTGCTCCCATCACTGGCCTATTTTGCTCCCCTCTCGATTTTCCCCGACGTGTGCAGGTCAGACCGCCACTCTTCCTGAGCCCTGTATTCTGAACTGTCCTCTGTAGTGCTGTCATCCAGGGAGAGCATGCCATGTCTCAAGCTGAGGCCAGCCCTGCAGTCATCTCTGGGAATGCGCTGCTCTGAGCAGGAACATCACCCTCACGGATTGACACACTGGAATGAGGTCCACCTCCCTCTCCCTCTCCTTGGGTTCATTAGTGCCCTGACCCCCCATTGCTGAAGTTTTTCTTCCCTCACACCTCTGTGGGCCCTGTTAGTCCTGTGCCTATCGGCATGTTTGTTTATTTTTATTTTTGGTGTTTATCTATACAAGATAGGCAGGAGAGGCAATCTTATGCAGATACCAACTGGTCTAATGGTTCCTGGGGGCCTTGGGGGTGGTGGTGAGTGGGGAGCCAAAATGATGTGTGCAGGGGAAGAACACTGAGTGTTCTAAAATTGATGGTGAGGAGGGTGTAGCTTTTCTGGTTAAATTTAATCTCTGGTTAAGTTTAATCTATCAAGTTGTAGCTGCCCTTTCCTTGTGTTTCGTACCTGTCAGAAGCCTTTGGATGTGTTTCAACATGTTTGGAATTCCTTGTTGCTTCCTTTCTTTGACTTAGCATCTGATATCAAACTTACTTACTTTCAAATCTAAATTTCAAAATACATTAAGAAGAAAGATGGATCTTTTGTTGAGAAATGTCCTACTTCGTAGTCATGCTGTTATCAGTACTCCTCATCCCTCCTTCTTCCTTATGAGCAGTCATGAAGTTCTCTCCCTCATCACTTTTCTTCTCCACTTTGGTGCCATTGCTTCAGTTGAGAACTTTATTACCAGATCTCCTGACCTTCATAAGAATATCCCATTTTTACTGTTCGAGGCTTTCCTTATTCCAGTTCAGCCTCAACACCTCTCCCAATATCCATCCTGAAACAACCTGAAGTCTTCGTCCTCTGCTGACAACCTCTGCAGAAGAGAAAAGCTCTAGTTCCTCAACATGACACCCGGGTGTCTCCCGCGCTGGTTTTTGCTGACCTTGCTTGCCCGCTTCCCATCCTTTCACACGAATGATGCTGCGGGAAGACCAGAACCCTAGCTGGTCTTCCCTTGCTCTTTCTCCTGGTTTTCTTCTCTCTCTCTCTCTCTCTCTCTCTCTCTCTCTCTCTCTCTCTCTCTCTCTCTCTCTCTCTCTCTCCATTCAGACATTGGCTTAATCTTTATCCACAAGTGAAATTCCTACTCATCTTTCACAGCTTAGACAAAGCATCTTTTCCATTTCCATTCATTGCCTTCCATTCATTGCATTCTGACAGAAGTATGGTATGATGAGGCACAGGCATCAGTGGAGCTTCCAGGCTAACACAGACCAGGTAGAAAGGCCTGGTGATCTACTTCTGAAAATCAACTCATGGAAGCCTCATATGAATCACAGCATGAGATCTGCTGTGCATGGAGATACCATGGATGGGGCACCAACTCCTCTGCAGTTAGCAATGACAGATGATGAAAGACTGGCATGTTCTCATTTAAAAGGCATGTGTTTACCTTTCCAAAATGCCTTCTTTCTAATTATCCACAGAACTGGTCACTTGCTAGGTTGTAACACAAGTAACTAAGCACATACTCTAACTACTTGAACCCACAGAGGGAAGAAGGCTTCTATGTTTACATGTGAATCTTCTGACAGGAACCCAGGTGGTTAGTGGTTATAAATCAGAGTGCTAACAGCAAGATCAGCAGTCAGAACACGCTAGCTCCTCTGTGGGCGACAGAGGAGGCATTTCATTCTTGTAAAGATTCATGCTCTTAGGAACCCACAGGAGAAGTTCTCTGTCTGATAGCGTCACTATGACTTGGAATCAATCTAGTGACAGTGAGCTTGGTTTGGCGAGTCTTTTACAATTGACAGTAATACATTCACGATCAGCATTCAGTAAATACTTGATAATTAAGTAGATGGCCACTGCAATTTACATAATAATCCTTGGACCTCAGCATCCCTTGTGATAAAGAAAAAGTGCACAATTTGATGTTTGCTTTCTTATTCCATTGTATGAGATGCAATGAAGAGGTGTATAAAGGATGAGAGGAAAGAATGCTATTATGAAGAGACATGGACAGGAAGTCTCTGCTTCCCCCCACTGGCAATGTCAGTGAGAAACTATGTAAAGGACATATTGATGGAAATCCATCTTCATAGGATCGTCCCAGAAGCACTGTTTTACCCCAGACTTATATATTGGTGCAAATACAGTTGTGCAACAAGACATGTATCTTCAAAGAGCATCATATAAATAAACCAAGCTATTGCCCTTGAATCAATTCCAACTGGTAGATACCCCACATATTGCAGAGGAGATTTATGCCCCTCCCACCAAACCCAAAGTTTTCTTGGCTCTAGTCTTGGCAGAAGCAGAGTGTCAGGCTGTTCTGTGGTTTCATGGGGTGAGTTGGAACCGCTAAACTTTCGGCTAGTTAATAGTCAAGCAAAATCATGCTGCACCACCCTCAGTTTCTCCACTGAAAACAAACGCCCATGGAGTAAAGATCCCAAATCATTGAGACCCTATAGGACAGAATCGTGGGTTTTGGAGATTCAATCTTTACAGAAGCAAAAAGGCTGGTCTTTCTCCTGTGAAGCAACGGATAGGATTGAACTACAGACCTTCTGGGTAATAGCCCATTGCATACCTAACTCACTACCTTTCCAGAGGTCCTTACACTCCCTAAGATAAAGTGCAAGACCATTCAACCCAAGCTTCTATTGGAAAACTTTTCGTTGTCAGCATGTTTTCAAGTTAGAAGAGTTTCTGTTATTAATATGCTGGTCCCCATTTCTTGGGTGAAATTTTAAGTCAATGGACAGTTGTACCGTGAAACAAAATATAGCCTGATCTATAGAGTGACTCAAAATGCACTCACTGCTATCAAGTCGATTTCAACTCGTCGCGACTCTATATAACTGGCTAGGGCTGTTACTGTGAGTTTTCAAGACAGTGATTGTTTACAGGGGTGCAAAGGCACATGTTTTTCCAAAAGAGTAGCTGGTGAATTCGAACTGCTGACCTTCTGGTTAGCAGCCCAACACGTAACCCACTAACCACCAGGATGCCTGTTTATAAAGAAAAAATAGTGCAAGAAATGGTCAACAACTCTATTTAATGTTGCAAAGCACAAAACCCTAGATACTTACAGTTTTCTCAAGGTCTCAAAATAATAAGCTGAGACCACAAGGCAGAAAATAAGTGTAATTCTAATATCTGACTATTCCCCTAACACTCCTGTCCCTTCCCCACAGCCAGAGACGGGTGAAATAGCACAAGTGACTCTTCAGGTTCTCCCCACCCCTGCAGGTTTTCTACTGCCAAGGTTGCTGTGGAGTCAGCAGGGGCTTTGAAAAATCAGGGATTTATCTGGGATATAAGAGACAAGTGTCCCAATATGTACCACATTAAAAATATTGATAATCAGAGGAAGACTTCCTGAAGCTTTCTATGAACTCAGTAGGAGAAACCACCTTGCCTAAGCAATAACCTTGACAGAAAGTGAATTGCCTTTCAGTCTTATAATGGATTCCTTCCCTGTCTCCCTTGTAGATTATTCTAGGATTACATGTGCCTTTCTTTGCTCAAAAATGAACTTCTTACTAAAGAGCCCCTTTGGTGTATTGGCTGACATTTTCCAAATCTTCATGAACTGACATTTTATTCTAATAAGGATATATAATAAAAACTTAACTTATTTTAAGGTCACAACATCATGGCATTTGGATTAAAATGATGATGTTATAATTTTACATGTCATGAAAAAATATTTTCTATCAAAAGCAATGTTAATATACATATATATATATATATATATATATATATATATATATATCTTTTTTTTTTGCATGATGCCTTATACCTGGTCCCTTTGGTACCTCGTGATCACACTGGCTGGTGTGCTTCTTCCGTGTGGGCTTTTTTGCTTCTGAGCTAGATGGCCGCTTGTTCACCTTCAAGCCTTTAAGACCCCGTATGTGTGTGTATGTATATGTGTATATATATATGTGTGTGTGTATATATATGTGTGTGTGTATATATATATATATAATATTGAATGAAGGGGGAAGAGCAGAGTGGAGACCCAAAGCTCAACTGTCGGCCAATGGAGATCCCCTCATAGAGGGGTTTAGGAGAGGAGATGGGTCATTCAGGGTGCGAGGTAGTTCCGATGAAGAACACAGCTTTCCCCCAGATCCTGGATGCTTCCTCCCCCGAACTACCATGATCCGAATTCTACCTTGCAGGACTGGATAGGGCAGAGGTTGTACACTTGTGCATATGGGGGCTGGAGGCACAGGGAATCCAGGCTGGATGATACCTTCAGGACCAGGGGTGTGAGAGGCGATGCTGGGAGAGTGGAGGGTGAGTGGGTTGGAAAGGGGGAACTGATTACAAGGATCCACATGTGACCTCCTCCCTGGGAGAGGGACGGCAGAGAAGGGGGGGCTGGGAGACTCCAGATAGGGCAAGATATGACAAAATAACAATGTATAAATTACCAAGGGCACATGAGGGAGGGGGGAGCGTGGAGGGAGGGGAAAAAAAAGAGGACCTGATGCAAAGGGCTTAAGTGGAGAGCAAATGCTTTGAGAATGATTGGGGCAGGGAATGTGTGGATGTGCTTTATACAATTGATGTATGTATATGTATGGATTGTGATAAGAGTTGTATGAGCCCCTAATAAAATGTAAAAAAAAGAAAAGGAAAAAAAAAGAAAATGATGAGGGCAAAGAATGTACAGATGTGCTTTATACAATGGATGCATGTATATGTATGGATTGTGATAAGAGTTGTATGAGCCCCTAATAAAATGTTTTTTTTTAAAAAAGCAATGTTAAAAGGAAGTCAAAGCTTCTTAATTCTTTCTCTTAATTTCTGTTTATTTCTAGCAGCTTTGGTGTTTGATTTTATCAAGATGATGTTTATGAATTAGAGAAAAAGGCAAACACCAAGAACCACACTATGATGCACTCATGGTCATTGCTATCTCCCAGAAGCCTAGCTGGCCATGTGCTGGGCTGCTGCATGCAAAACTTAGCACCATCTGCATCTATTATAGGTTATAAGTCAAATAAATACTAAAGCCTCTTTTCTCTACAATTGGTAAGAATAATTTATTAATATCCATTTTTGAATAAATAACTCACAGAAGCTTAAAAGGTACACATGTTCATTTGCAAGCAAGAGAAGGCAAGCTAAAACATTAGGTCTGAGTCTCCAATGAGATGGAGAAGAATTTAAAATACTTGTGAGGTTTAATTGGACAAGCAAGTCTTCAAATGGGTATTCATGGATGCCTTTGGTACTAGGTTAAATTGATATGCCCATGGAGGGATTTTATTAAACGTATAAACATTAAAGCAGTTTTCCTTTGAAACAATTCCAATTCTGGAATTTTGTTCCTTTCAAATCCAAGCTGAAACATAACAGCAGCAATGCTGGGTAGGATTGACGGTGTCCTGTCAGTGGTGAGGATTGCCAAAGGTGTGCCAGGACTCATGGACTCTTTTCCTCATTCCTGGAGCCCCGCCAGGCAGGAAGGGCCCTGGGGACACCGCAGTCACAGGGCTAAGAAGATCAACTGCTTACACCTCTCAGCAGCTCAGAGGGAGAAAGGCATGGCCATCAGCTCCCACAAAGATGAACCCCCGTGGGGAAATTCTAATTTTCCTTTCAGGACACTTTGAATCTACATTGACTCTACAGCACTGGTTTGGTCTTTGGATTTATTGTTTGTGTGTTTTATGAGAGAGGGAATATTATTAGTAAGAAATTGAGGACCAGTGCAATAAACCAAGTTGCTCAAGGACACATGATAGCCTTGCTGGCATTCCAACAGGGGACCCAGCTTCTAAGCGTTTGCAGGATATTGCTTCTCGCAATATAGATTGATGCATGGCGCCTGGAAAGGAGCCTGGGCAGTACAATAGTGAAACACATGGCAGCTGAGCAAAAGGTTGGTCGTTTGAACCAACCCAGCTGCGCCACAAGAGAAAAGGCGCAGCCCCTTGCTCCCGTAGAGTGCAAGCTCGAAAACCCCGTGGACAGTGGGACTCGGCTACAGGGGCTATTAGAAGTCAAATGCAACTCAACACACCAAGCAGCAAGACCAAGGCCCATCATCCGCGTGGGGCATGCACAGGCTGCTTTCCCCGTAGCATATCTGTGATAGTAGAAAGCTGGAGCCAAACCAAATAGCTACCGACAGGAAAATGGTTTATTAAATTAAAGGCAGGCCAACACTTAAAGACAGCTTGTGCCACGCTTTCATCTACAGTAAACCTATAGATGTGCTCCGCAGAAGTAAAATTTGTTTCCTTTATACATGCCCAGGATTTACCTGATTTACCAGTACTGGACACACCTTTGGTATGGTTTCGCTGTGAGATTTTTAACTTGCTGGAAAGTTCACAGAATTGAAGCTATGTGGGATGGGCTTGCCCTGGGTTGACTGTGGGGTGCAGGTCTTCTTTTCAAACAAAGCAATGCAGCAGGTGACTGGTTCCCTTGGTTGACGGAGGCTGCCTTCTCCTGCCAGGAAGATCCTTTTGAGACATGTAGGTGAGATTTCCAACTTGTACCTGAGAAACAACCCCTGTCCTGACTTCCACACAAGACAGAGGAACAAAGCCCTGGAAACAGAAATACAGGACCACTTACTACGGCAGACGGAATCTTATAAGTTTACCAACAAATTTGAAATGTCAGATTTTCAGTACCTGCTGTCCTCTGCGGGACAAGGGCTTCTGGTGGCTCAGTGGTTAGGTGCTCTGCTGTTGCCAGAGAGGATGCCAGTGCTACCAGATCTGGCTCTCTGCTCCTCAGCAATTCACAGTCTGGAACACCTTTTGGACAGCTGTACTCTGTCCTAGGCGTTGTGATGAGTGGAAGCCGACTCAAGGGCCCCCAATGGGAATAATATGGTAGCCAACTCTTCTTCCAGTCTTAGTAGGCATCTAGAGAGTCCTGCTTTGAAAGCCCATGCCTTCAAATCATTTTGTAACATCCTATCTTTATGTGTACTTTAGGAGTCCCTCTGTGGTGCAGTGGATTAATAGTGGGGCTTCTCCCCAAAGGTCAGTGGTTCAAACCTTCCAGCCACTCTGCAGGAGAATGATGAAGCTGTCAGCTTCTGTCCAGCCTCACAGTCTCAGAAATCCTAGATCAGTTCTCTGCTGTCCTTTAGGGCTACTGGAAGCCATTGTCCACTTGACGTCAGTGGATTTGATATTGGTAGGGTTCAGTGGTGCAGTCATGCGCACTACTACTAGCCCCCACAGCTGGTTGTTGGAACCCAGGGGGGCCTCGAAGACCCTGGTGATCTGCTTCTGAGAGGTCATAGCCTTGAAGTCCCATGGAGCCCCGTTCTGCTCTGTGACACAGAACATTGCCACGAATAGAACACGACTCACAGGCAATCAGGCTAGCTTAGTTTGTTGCATGTTTTAAAACTGGCTTTATTCTTTGTACGCTACGACTGCATTTAGTTGTTCAGCAGGCTGCAAAGTAAATCTGAAACTGAAAATAATGATACCCGAAGAGACCTGTGGGTCTTTCTTCATCATGGAGTCTTGGGAAGACATTTATTTTTATTATCTAAAAACTGCTCTGTTAATATGACAGTTCATCACCCTCTGAAACTCACAATATTTAGAGGAAGAGGTTTTTTAGGCAGCTTAGTCATGTACCTGTAGTATTAAACCAATAGGTCAGAATTCTAGGATATAAGGAAATACTTTGATTTGGCTTGGTTAACTATTTTCATGGTTGTTTTTAAAAACTGTGTCAATTTTATATAGAGAAGAAAAGCATTTTGAAGATACTTTTTTCAAAGATAAACTTTCAATACCAACTCAATTTTTTTATTATATACAATCTCATATATTCTTAAATTTGTTTTGATTTCAGCTGCTAATTGGCAAAGATTAGGCTTCAGGATTTAATATAATGCCTAATGAACTGTTTTCACAAACAGATGCAATACTGGATTGCTCACACGTCTGTGCCAAGAAACTTGGAAGACAGCTACCTGGACCAGAAAGGTGATCCAACCCACCCCCAAACCAAGCTCACTGCTGCCAGGTCAGTGCCAACTCATAGCCGCCCTATAAGATAGGGCAGAAATGCCCCTGGGGTTTCTGGTACTGTCACTGTTATGGGAGTAGATAATCTCATCTTTCTCCTACAGAGAACAACAGACTTTGCGGCCAGCGGCCCAACACATAACCATCTATCGAACAATATCCAATTATCAAACAATATTACACACCAGTAAAATTTAGCTGAAGATAAGTGTAAAATGATTGCATCGCACTTGAACTGGGACATTCAAGCTGGATTCAGACCAGGTGAAATGAGTGGCTTGTGCCAGTGCTGATGAATACCTGAAAGTTTACCTATGTTTTATTGACTATGCAACATCCTTCAACAGTATGGGCTCATAGAAAATTATGGATAACATTACCAAGAATGAGAATTCCAGAACATTTCACTGTGCCCATGAGGAACCTGTGTACTGACCAATGGGCAGTCTTCTGAACAACACAGGAGGAGATGGCATTGTTTAAGATCAGGAAAGCACCAGGTTTATTCCATCTGTCTACTGAGCAAATAATTCAGGAAACTGGACTATGTGAAGATCAATGTGGCGGCAGGATTGGAGGACGACTCGTTAATGATCTTCAGTGTGGAGATGACACATCCTTGCTTGCTGAAAGTGAAGAGGATTTGAAGAAATTACTGATAAAAATCAAAGAAGACGACATTCAGCATGGATTATAATTCAACATAAAACAAAACAAAATCCTCACACCTGAGGCAGTAAGTATCTTGACAAGCAAAAGATGGAAGTCACCAAGGCTTTAATTGTATTTGGATCCAAAATCCGTGTACATGGACACAGCAGTCAAAAAATCTAGCCAGGTATCACATGGTATAATCCTGCTGCAGAAGATTAGAGCATTAAAAAGCTCACGATATACCTTAAAGATTAAGGTGCACCTGCCACGAGCCCTGGTATTTTTATGCAAAGGCTCAACAATAAATAAGGAAGATCAAGGAAGATTTACTACATTTAAGCTATGGGATTGGTGAAGAATATTGAAGATATCATGGACTGTCAGAAGAATAAACAGATATATATGTTGGAAAAAGTACAACCAGAATGTAGCTTAGAAGGGAGGATGGAGTGACTTTGTTTCATGTGCTTTGGACATATTATCAGGAAAGACCAGTCTCTCTCTCAAAGATAGATAGCATGCTCGGTAAAGTAAACTGTCAGTGTAAAAGAGAAAGGCCCCCAGCAAGATGGCTTTACATGGTAGCTGCAGCAATGACCTGAAACACAGCAAGGGTTAGGATGTCCCAGGGGCATTCTGTTGGGCTTGTGTTTGCTACAAATTGGAACCAACTCAGTGGCATCTAATAGTAACTGGTTATGTTCCAAACGAACAAAATATATTTTTCACTTTGAAATATATTTACAAAAATATATTTCACAAAATATATTTTACACAAATATTCCAATTATTCTACTTCTATTTATCTTGCTATATTGATAAACATGAAACAAAAATGGATGTTTTGGTATTTTCTTCAATAGAACAAAATCCTGATAGGACTGCCATAGAGTCATTCCTCCAGTCAATAATGACCCTGTCTGTGGTTTCTGAGGCTGTGGATCTTGGGAGGAACATAAGGTCTCATATTTTCCCAAAGAAACAATGATGCTTTTGAACCATTTCTCTTGTGGCTCCTATAAAATTTCCGATCAGTACAAAAATGACAGCAGAAAAAAAGAATCAAATCATTTGTCAGCAATGATTAAAAATGATCTACTCTGCACACATGGATTCATGGTGAGTCAGAATCAAGGAGGTATTAACAACCACCATCACCAAAAGTGCTCATGAAGATGTAGCTTCAGACTACTCTGTTGCCTGTAATCAACCAAATACTTGGTTCACCTCAAAGGCACATGCCCTTGTCACGAATGACTTAGGTTCATAGGACATTTTAACAGCTTCAGTGTGAAAGCCTTTAGTCTCACGTGTGTGTACATTCTTGGCTGCATCATTTGGATAGGCATTCCTTAAAGGTCCGTTTTGATAGTGAACAGTTATATTGTTTTCAGGGTTTCAGATCAGCTGCTGGTGATTTTTTCAAACATGAGAATCTGTAGAGGATAATTCGTCTTCTCTCAGATAATGCGTTCTGTTACGCGCACACTGCTACTCAGGATCCAGAGGCTGCCCTGGGACTCTTTGTGTGGTACTGCGACTTGGGTTGATACTATTTCCAGGATTTCTAATCGCATGAGAGGACTGCGATATGCAGGCACCAGCCTCTGAAGCCACAAAAGCCCCCACTGCAAAATCTGGATACCTCTTGCATGACTTCATTTCCCAAATGATTAATTTCACACTTTTCCCACGGCTGTTGTTCTCCCTTCGGATCTGTTTTTGAGCATCACTTCATTGGCTTTTTAAGTGGAATACTCTATCTCCCTACAACAGGTACATGCCATCTTTTTTCTCAATGCTGTCAATTTTGCTGGCAAATTAAAAAAAATAATTAATTAAATCTGCCATTGATGCATATGTTCGAATCATTGGAAATGAAAATAGTAAAGAACTGGCTCAAAACAAAGAGATATAAAATTTTGTCTTTAGGGAAATATGTGAATTGTGTTAACTGAGATGTGTTTTACATGTGTGATTAGGAGGAGGAGAAGGGGAGTTTCAGGGATTAGAGGCGAAAAATGGTACAAAATGGAAGCATAGCATTGGGAATTTTTGAAGAGAGCAAAATGAAGGATGTCTAGATTTATGGTGAAAGACTGGTACCAGGTCAGCTTTGCTACTCTTTCCTGGTCAAAGGCTGGGGCATCAGGTCACCTGGACTGGTTCTCAGGCTCCTTTCAACTAATGGAAGTTGATGAGTCCACTGGAAAATTAAAACCTTCAGGGACTCTTCCTGTGGTAGTTATATAATCGTTTGTCAATTTGAGAAGATTAAGTGAAGGGGTGGAGTCTGTCCTGTCAATCAGATCATAGCCAATAAGGCCTCTGTGTGGCCATGGCTTTCTCCTAAGGATACTGGGAACTCCTGGATTCCACCTTGGAGGCGGGAGATACACACTCTCTCTGCTCAGTCCCTGCGAGACATTCTCATTGACGAGCCACATGGAGACAGGCTGATGGCAGCCAGAGTTTCAGAGCTGGAGAAGCCACGTGGACACCCCTGCCAGTGGTGAGATGCTTACAATGTCACTGGAGCCACAAGACTTCGAACCCTCTGACATGTGATTTTCCTGCATTCAGCATCATTGCATGTGTTTTGTGAGTCTGAAGAGGACTTTATAGATTGGTTTCGGACATATGGGCTAATATTGGATGTATGGCTTTGATCTGGACTGGGCTGGGATGCTTTCTAACTGTACAAGTACTCTTCATATATAGCTTTTTTCTTATACACATATGAGTGTCTACAAATTTGTTTCTCTAGACTAGCACACTTCCATTCAGATATTTGGGAGGAAAATATAAATGGTTAAATATCTAAGCAGTTAAGATATTTTAAGCTATGAATTGCCTTTTCGATAAGGTAGTAGCATTATCAAATCCAGCATGAACTCCATTTTTGCTTTTTATCATGTCATTTAAAATATTGTTACATTCCGGACAAATGCAGGTGATGCACCAGGAAGATTTTCCATCTCTTCCCCTTTTCTTTGATATTCTGTGCTCAATGACATTAGGACACATTTTTACATCTTTTAATCTACACTCTTTTGAACTCAGTCACTGCAGTTTTGAGGTTTCTGATGTTCATAATAATGAGACAACCGTAGGGAGCTCACATTGGGCAGCAGAAAGGAACCTGCTTTTTTTTCTGGTAGAGAAAGACCTAAAACCCTATTCGCCACTGACTGCTTGTGTTCAGTTTTATGAACTCGGCACGTGCTTAGTTTATGGCATCTCCACTAGAGGTTTAATCACTGTATCACAAGTCCTGGATTGGACAAAAATATTTTTTAGGTCATTTTTTGGCATCATTTTTGTGAGCTTTGCTACCACCACTCAAGCCAGCAAGCACGCTCAACGGAAAGAGCAAGGAGCTAGGTTTGCATCTGGGGGCATTGGTGGCTCAATGGTCAATTTTTCATCTTTCTTGTGGAAGACCTAGTTTCATTCTTGGCCAATGCACTCTATGAGGAGCCAGCATCTGTCTGTCATCAGAAGGTTTGTGTGCTACTCTGACGATCTGCAGGCTTGTGTGGAGTTTCCTGACTACGGTGAACTATGAAGAGAGGCGTAGCAACAGACTTGCAAAACTCAGGCAAAACCCTATGTGTGATAGGATTTTTTGGGTGTCATACATGGCACCAGTAAGAAGAGTTGGGTAGAGTCTAGCCTGTCAATCAGATCACAGCCTGATGGGTCCTCCTTGTGGGTGTGGCCTCCTCATAAGGAGGATCCTGGGACTTTCTCTCTCTCACTCTCTGCTTCACCTTCCTGTTGGTAAGCCACTCAGCTGAGACCTGCCAGAGCCTCGTGATGCTTCCACAACCATTGGATCCACATGACTCTGCACCCGCTGGCTTGTGATCCCTAACTGCATGTAGCTGTGTGAGTCTGAAGAGGGATGTATGCACTAATATCAACTTATGGACTTGCTTTGGACTAGGCTGGGATGTTTTCTTTAGATCCAATCACTCCTTGTTATAAGGCTCTTTCTTACATATATATATGTGCCCTTGATTTGTTCCTCTACTCAACCCAGTCTAACACACCATGTATTACAGCAGTCCAATCATAATTGACCATGGAGATGGCATGACATTGGGGACCTGCTACGTTCTGTTATGCACAGGGTCTTCAGGAGTCAGGGGCCCAACTTGATGGTGACTGGCAACACTACCACATTGTAAGTCACTGGGATAAAATTAGGTAGGTAAATAAACGTGGTCTTCATTGACACTTCCAGCTCCGTATGAGCTCTCCTTTTGAATGTAGTCTTCTGAATGTATGGTAAGTATTTACAAGGGATATTTCCAGGTCCACTCATTACAGAGCTTGTTTATACCTTCCCAACATGTTACATTATGCCACACTATGGACATAAATGCTACCAGTGCCTGAAATATCTGTTTCTCTTTATGTATCAGATGTCCAATAACTTGTGAGTTCTAGATCTCTGAATCCTAGTGTGTTTTTCTTGATTTAGAACTTCCCTCGTGGTATCCGACTCAACTTTTAAACTAGCACATTGTGTTATTACAGCCATTTGCCTACCTCTATTCTTGTTTGAAAATAAAATATTCGTTTTTATATTTCTTCTCTGCTTTAACTGTTATACAGCCGAGTATTCACTCTCCTCTCTCCTCCATGGCCCAGCTTAAGATTCAGATACACACACACACACACACACACACACAGAGAGAGAGAGAGAGAGAGAGAGAGAGAGAGAGAGAGAGAGAGAGAGAGAGAGAAATATTAAACTACATAGGACAGAATCAAAAGGAATCAATGCATTATCACAGAATTTCAGAAGTAAAAGGGATCTTAGCAAGCATCGACTTGAAACAGTCCCATTTTGGAAATGTGAAAAATAACATCAGAGAGATTAAGTAGTAATTCACCTCATAATAAGCTACAATTGATGTATGTATATGTATGGATGGTGATAAGAGTTGTATGGGTCCCTAATAAAATGTAAAAAAAGAAAAGAGGAGAAAAAAATGATTAGGGCAGGGACTGTACAGATGTGCTTTATACAATTGATGTATGTATATGTATGAACTGTGATAAGAATTGTATGAGCCCCTAATAAATTGTTAAAATTAAAAAAAATTCTCATAAAAACAAAAAAAAAGAAAAAAAAAGCTACAGCTGTAAAGTGACAAAGACAATACTGATATACATGATTTCTGATTCCAAATGCAGTGTCCTCTTGCTTTGCCATGATGGGTTATAGGGGTTTCACGTATCTTGCTAAGAGTTAATGGTAGATCTATCTGGGGCTGAACAGGTTCCTATAACATATCCTCAAGCATATATAATGCCATATATGTTGTTACAGTATGAAGTGGATTATAAACTATAAAGCCCATATGAATTAAAGGTGTGCTTTTTTCAGTGTCACCTGCTTTCCTAGGAAACTGTTCTGGGGAAGCAGTTATTTCTTCTCCAATTTTTGTCAACAATAACTTGGTCTCTCCTGTCTTGGGAGATGTTTTTTTCGGAATTCTTCTCTGCTCTTCAGAGTTCCCTCGGATAGAAAGCTTTAAACAGGAATTCATTCTTTGAGCACTGGTGTATATACGGTGAGTTAACATAATTTTAAAATGGCAAAAATCAGTGTGGCCTTCAGGATAAATACCAATAATAATAGGACTTACTTTTTGCCCCTTGATCTAGTATTTATCTGATCGGTCTGCACCTCTAATCCCGTGTGCCCTTTCCCAATGGGTGGGTCAAGCAGCGAAGTCACACTGGGATAGAAAAGACGAACAAGAAGACTGGGATTGCTTGATTTTCTTGCCCACGCAAAAATGTAGTTCATATTAATGGCGGCTTAATTGCCTCACTCCGGTGTACCCAGGACTAAATTTTTCTCCTTATCCTGGTAAGATGCTGTTGTTATAGATGACTTTCTTCTGGCAGCTTGATAGCTATCATACCCATTTTTAAAATTATGCGTCTTTCGAAGTTGAATTCTAGAGTGACTGTGATCTACTGTTATCATTACCCAGTATAAGTCATACAGCCATAAATGACAGCATGCCACAGCAGCCTCTGGACATTACAGTGGCTCCCTTCAGAGCTGTCACCACGGACAGTGCAGTGGCTCCCTTCAGAGCTGCCACCACGGAGACATGCTGAGAGTGGTTTATAGGATGTGAATGGGCTACTTTCCAAAAGTCAGCACCTCGCTATTCTAAAATGCTTCTGGGGTCCTTCGGTGCCTGACATTAGCGTGCCCCTTAAATGGCAAGAAGACCTCAAAGACACCTTAGGAGGTAAGCAAATGATCATAATCCGTCCTCATTTAAGGATAAATAAAGAATAATAGAAAGATTATCTTCCAATTATCTTCCTTTGCTTAGGCCTCGAGGAAATAGTGGCATTCAGGTGTACTCAAAATCAAGACAAAAGTGCTTCCTGCTCTGTTTGGAAACCATCCTTCTCCCATGTTTGCTTCCTTCCCTTGCTCCTCCCTCTCCTAGCCTGTCATCTGGTGATCTATCCTCAACCCGCTCCCATTGGCTCCCCAGTGGCATAGTCTGAGCACTGAAAGGCCGGCACAATGGGCAGAAGAGCTCGGAAAAGTGACAGGAAAGAAACGGGGAATTTAGTTCATGCATGCTACCGGGACATGTGTTAATGTTTTATGTTTATACTTTTATTTGATGTCCAAATAAAATAAATCTATTTATGGATTCCATTTTAGAGTAAAGGCAACTGACATTCAGCAAATTTAAATAAATTTTTAACAGACATGTAGGAGAGGGCTTCAACCGTTGGTAAAAAAAATGCATTATCTTTTATTTTCCTTTTGACATAAACTTTTTGAAGCCCATCTCCTATTGATAGGTTACGGAATTTTGAATTTAAAGTCTTTTCTATCTGTGTTATTGAGCCAGGTGTTCATTTCAAGGTAGTTAATAAGAATAAGAGGTGGGGGGTTTCAAAACATTATAAAACATGAACTCAAGAATGATGAAGCAAGGAAAGAAAACACAAGGACAAGGTCAGCAAGCCAGAGTGTTAGGAAGCCCTTTCGTCTCCCCACCTCCCTGTGAAGAGGTCTGTACACTCAGGAAATCTGCAGCACAGGGTGGATGTTATTTCCATGAAAGGACTTGTGGGTATTCCTACTTATAAATATTAGGATATCACTTTCTAAATAATAAGATATTTGTGCTACTGAGCATCATGTATTTTGAATATAAGATATTTATGTATAAGTGCATTCTGAGATCACTATCTTGGGGTACAGGAGGTAGAGGGAGTCTTCAATCCTATGGTAAACTGAGATTGGGGTGCTACATTTTATCTGCTAAAAGGGAATCCCCCACTCGGTGGGTTAGAAAGCTAGGAAGGAGCCCCGCATGTTTGATCTATACAATGCTGATTCTCAAACGCTAGCCACGGTGTCTCTTGAAGGTATGTTGGTGGTGGTGTTAGATGCCACTGGCATCAGCTCAACATGTAATGAGAACAGAACAAAACACTGGCCAGACATGAGCCACCCTCAAAATTGTTGCCTGGCTTGATCCTGTATTTGAAAGCACTGTGTCTTTATCACTGCCCCTTTGCTTTCCCAAACATGAGGGCCTTCTTGAGGGACTGGCTTCTCCTAACAACATCCCAAAGTATGTAAGATGCAGCTTCACCATCCTTGCCTCTGTGGAACACTATGGTCTTACTTCTTCCAGGAGAGATTTATTTGTCCTTTTAGCAGTCCATGTTATGTTCAATATTCCTCTCTAGCATCACGATTCAAATGCATTGATTATTCCTCTGTCTTCTTTGTGCAATGTCCAACTTTCGCATGCGTATTAGGTAAAAGAAAATACCATGTCTTGGGACAGGCACCACTTAGTCCTCAAAGAAACATCTTTGCTTTTCAGGACTCTAAAGAAGTCTGGTGCAGCAGATTTACCCAAACAGCCCATCTTTTGATCTCTTGAAGGTTGCTTCCATGAGCATTGATGGTGGATGCAAGCAAAACAAAATCCTTTACATTTTTAACCCTTTCTCCCTTTATCACGATGGTATCCATTGGCCCAGTTGTGATGATTGGGGTTCTCTTTACATTGAGTCAAAATCCAGACTGAAAGCTGAGATCCTTGATCTTCATCAGCAAATGCCTCAAGTCCTCCTCCCTTTCAGCAAGCAAACTTGTGTCATCTGCATGCAGCAGGTTGTTAATAAGCCTTCCCCCAACCCTGAAGCTGCATTCTTCTTTATATAAGCCAGCTTCTCTGATTATGTGCTCACTGTACAGATTGACTAAATGTGCTCAGAGGCTGCAACTCTTTGTCACAGCTTTCCTGATCTACCCGGTTCTCTTCAGGAATCAAGCTCCTCAAGATACGAAACTGCTCTATTGCTTCAGAAGTTGCCTCTGAACAAGTGCCCAGGTGGCTTAATGGGCTACTTGTTAGGTTCCTAACCTCCAGGTCATCAGTTCAAAGCCGTCAAGCACTCTGAGGGAGGAGGAGAAGTCTTTCTATAACCTTGCTTGCTGAAAATGAAGAGACCTGGAAACACTTGCTGATAGAGATTAAAATTACAGTCTGCCATATGAATGACAATGCCACGTAAAGAAGACCAAAATTTTCACAGCTGAGTCAATAGGTAGAACCATGGCACATGGACACTATATTGAAGTTGTCTTGCTTGGATCCATTTTCCATGCTCATGAATAAAGCAGTCAATGTATCTAACAATACATTGTATGGGTTAGATCTGTTACACATGACCTCTTTAAAGGGTTGAAAAACAATGCTGTTACTATGAGGACCAAGGTGTGCTGGACCCATGCTCTGATGTGTGCAGTTGCCTCCTATGCATGTGCACGCCAGACATGGACTAGGACAGACCACAGAATTGATGTATTTAAAGTGTGGTGCTGCCAAAGAATATTAAAAGAATGTTGGACTACCAACAGAAGAAACAAATCTATTCTTGGATGAAGTACAACCAGAATGCTCCTTGCTTAGAGGCAAATATGGTGAGTGTTCATCTCACATACTTTAGGAATGTTGACATCAGGGCCAAGTAAAGTAGAGTTGCAACACAAAGAGGGTGGCCTTCAGCGAGATGGACAGTTTTGGGGATGGTACAGGGCTAGCTGGTGGTCTGTTCCATTTGACACAGACTTGCTATACATCCAAACTGGCACACCACCACCACCATCGCCACCATCATACCACCACCACCACCACCATCACCACCACCACCATCACCACCACCATCACCACCACCATCATCACTTCCACCACCACCACCACACCATCACCACCACCACCACACCATCACCACCACCACCATCACCACCACCATCACCACCACCATCACCACCACCACCATCACCACCACAACCATCACCACCACCACCAGCACCATCACCACCAGCACCATCACCACCACCACCACCACCATCACCACACCATCACCACCACCACCATCATCACCACCACCACCACACCATCACCACCACCACCACTACCACCATCACCACCACCACCAGCACCATCACCACCACCACCATCACCACCACCACCACCATCACCACACCATCACCACCACCACCACCATCACCACCACCACCACACCATCACCACCACCACCACTACCACCATCACCACCACCACCATCACCATCACCACCACCACCACCATCACCATCACCACCACCATTACCACCATCACCACCACCACCACCATCACCAGCACCACCACCACCACCATCACCATCACCACCACCACACCATCACCATCACCACCACCACAACCACCACCATCACCACCTCCACCACACCACCACCACCACCACCACCACCACCACCACCATCACCATCACCACCATCACCACCATCACCACTATCACCACCACCACCACCATCACCACCACCATCACCACCATCACCACCACCACCACACCATCACCACCACGACCACCACCACCATCACCACCACCACCACCTCCACCATCAACACCACCACCACCATCACCACCACCTCCACCATCACCACCACCACCACCATCACCATCACCACTACCACCACCACCACAACAACAACAAAGGTTTACAACTTCAGAAACCCAAAAGGCAGTTCTACTCTCTCCAGGAGCCTTGCTAAGAATTGAAATTGATTCAACCGCAGTTGGAGAATTGCAGAGTGATGAACCAAAAGTTCACGATGGTTTTCTATAAAGTCTCTGCTCTCTTGGACTGATTTAAGGGGCAAGCAAGAAAAGGTGGGAAATGCTTTCCTGTGCTCCTTTTTGCCTTCGCACTACCGAAGTGCAAGGGCAATGAGCTTGAGAAGCACACCACATGTTGCTCCGGGCACTGCTGAAGTCTAGACGGCAACACCCAGAGGAGCCCTTGGCTAGACCTTCCGGAAGGTTCTATCCCGGTGCTCATCCTCTTGCCAGGAATGTGACTAGAATGTTAAATTTAGGCACGCGAACTGAGTGAGAAATTTAAAAAGAAGTTCCCACACATCGGTGGCAGTTCTACTTTCCAGTTTGCTGTTGGCACGGTGTGCCTGAGAGGCCGGAAAGGATTTGGCATGATGTATCAGTTTGCTGGCACATCCAGCTTCTCACCACAATGTAACATGAGGCAACAAGCAGTTCTTCAGCCCCTTCAAACAGGGATCATGCTGAGTGTAATGGAGAAAAGAGAAATGCATCAAACAATTCTTTCCCTCGAGGAACATTCCTCAGATCCCGCAGTCTGAGGTCATACCTTGGGAAGTATTGACTGCAAGTGTATCCACCCAGGTGTACCGAATTATCTTCTCACGTGTCCAGAAGAAGAACCTCCACCGTCGGTCACTAATGGATGTTTTCCACGGTGGCAACAATTTTAACGATACGAGACAATTGAGCAAGGAATCAAAGCCACGGGTCTGCGTCATTCAATTAATATGAGCACTTCGGTTTCTGGAAGGAGGGTCCCGGTCGATCGGTGTGGGTGGATGTTCTGTGTGCATTGCAGCTTCCATGTCCTTGTCGGGAAATTATCTCCCACAAAACTTCTGCCCCTATGTGTTTGCCTTTTCTGGTGGCTAATCTGTCCTTGAAAGATAAGAAGATTAGGGATCAAGGGGGTTGTCTCCACCGAATTCCTACCCTAAACAAAATGAACTGCTCATGCCACAATAAAGGGGGTTGAAAGAAATCAGGCACATATTAGACACCTATGGGGGCTAACCAAAGCTGGGCACAGACAGACCAAGGTCACCTAGACCCAGGTGAAGGTCATCTGGGCACACACTAGGCACCAACAACATGACCTAACACATGCTCCTGAGTGCAGCCACTAAGATGGGCCAGTACCCTCAGCCACACCTCCCTGCTCCAAGTGGGGTTGGAGGGGATAAGTGGCACCGAGGGCAAGCCTCTCTCAGGTCATGCTCTCTTTAAGATCAGAGGGTGGGAACTGTCCCTTGTGCATGGGCTTGCCGTCTGTACTCACACTCGCTCCCTTTCTGGTGCGCTCTCTCAGGTCACTCTACTTCAGGTTGGAGAGCAGGATCTCTCCTGTGCCCTGCCTGCCCTCTCAGGGTGCACCCTCTGCAGAGCTCTTGTTTCTGTCCTCCTTTTATGTGGCCCATTTCAGTCCTCAACTCTCCCAAGGGCCCTGCCATGCGACCTTGCATGCTTTCCAGAGATAGCGTGTACACTCTGAGACTGTTCCACACCAAACTTCCCGCCTTCCCAGAAAAGTTACTTGGATTTACAAAAGTGCTTCTGCCGTGTGAATTCTTCCATCATTGCAAAGCAAGAACAAAGGAAAACCGTCCCAGAAATGTAACGTCCTGACATTCTGGACAAAGTACTGAATCCTACTTCTTCTGGAAAACACTGGCAAAATAAAGCGATTATTTTATTATCATATGAGCTGTACAATGCTATCGTTAAATCTGTCTGACGGAAGGTGACGCCATGTGGAACAGAACAAAGCATTCTCAGGATGCTGCACCATATCCACAACCGTTGCTATGGCTGAGTGCATTTTTGCAGCCAAGGTACTTTGAGTGCTTTCCAATGTAAGGTGTGTGTGTGTGTGTGCGCATATGTGTGCTCTTTCACCACTCTATAAGGGAACAATCCATTCTGATCCATAGGATTTACGTCTGCTACTTTTTTGAAGTAGGTTGTAAGTATTCTTCCCCGCCTGTATTAATCTGGCAGCTTCGCTGAAATATGCCCACTTTGGTATTTTCTGAAACACTAGCGACGATGTAGCATCCCATTTTGTAGCTACAAGTCACCACTGAACCACAATCTGACAGACAACGCTCATTTCAGTCACATTCTGCTGAATCCCTCCTTGAATCATGCACAAGAACTGTCTTCACATCCCAGATAATATGTAAAGAAACTCTTGCCCTGGTGACACCGTGATTCAGTTCTGGGAAAAAGGTCAACTGTTCAAATCCAATAGCTGCTCAGTGGGAGTAAGAAGAGGCATCCTGCTCTCTGTGAAGATGTACAGCCTGGGGAACCCGATGGGGCAGTTCTACTCTGTCCTGTAGAGTTGCTTTGTGTCTGGGTTGGCTAGACAACAATGTTTTCTTTTTTATTGGTTTGCTTCAGACCACCCCTGAAGTATGATGCTGATTTCTTATCACTCGTAACACAGCTACACCAGGGCTGTATTGGAGCTCCCAACCCTGGAGAGCATGGCATTCTTTATTTTCACCATCACAAAGGAAGTATCACATCTAGATGAAGAGTGAATATAGACAAGTCAACATGAGTGCAGAAAGATACAGCTACAAACCCAAAGTCAAATGGGCTAAGAAGTGGAGATCATGTATGCAGACACAAATCAGAAACCCTGACATTTGGTGAGAGAGGAAAAAGACCTTATTAATCTCCAAGGGCTAAACAACCTTCAGGGAGAGCTGAGCAGAGTAATTGACTTTCACCGTAGCTGTGACCTGGGTATCAAAAAGGTCAGTGTAACTTGGGGGTGGCAGAGCAAAGTCGCCACTTTCTTAAGTGAAGAGACATGCTCTGCCTCCAGGCTGGATGGTACCTAAGGAACCTTTAAACAGCTATCAAGGTAAATTGGCGACCACTTAGCCACCTTTGAATTTAGCTCAGGCCATTAAAAAGCGGCAAGGTGATCCCAACCTCCCCTCGGTGCTAGGCTGCAGTCACTTCCTCGTCAAGCCGCCTCGGGTCTTCTGGGAAAGCTTTGTCCGACTAGGTGGCTGTAATGTAGCTTGTCAGTGGTCTGTCTGCAGACGAGTTGTCAGAGGATGATGACTGTGTTCACTCTGTACTAAGTATGAAAAGTTCCTTTCTGAGGTTTGAAAATCAATTTCAGAAAGAAGTTCTTGAATGTGTCTCTGCCTGTGGTGAGAACAAAGCTATGCTTTATGTCCCCGCAGTCAGCCAGAGTGTTGCTCAGATCAGGTTCCTGACTCTGTTAAAATTTGGCTAGATGAGTCTTGCTTTTCTTACTTTTCATATACTTTTTAT
Source organism: Tenrec ecaudatus (assembly GCF_050624435.1). Lineage (NCBI taxonomy): Eukaryota > Metazoa > Chordata > Mammalia > Afrosoricida > Tenrecidae > Tenrec > Tenrec ecaudatus. Next base: position 144,056,775 of record NC_134538.1, on the reverse strand, counting down.
TTTAGAATAGACTTTGATGTACAAGGATGCAAAGACAGTTCAGAGTTTTTTCCCATATCTCCTACATTAATTTTCCTACTAATATTAATATCTTGGGTCAGCATGATATAATAATCCCAAGTAATGAGCCCTCCCTGAAAAAGTCTGAGCCCATTCTCTATTAAGATTCCCTTAGGGACCCAAGGCCCAAGTGTCGGCCTCTGGAGATCCCCTCATAGAGGGGTTTAGGAGAGGAGATGGGTTAATTAGGGTGCGAGGTAGTACCGATGAAGAACACAGCTTTCCCCCAGATCCTGGATGCTTCCTCCCCCCAACTACCATGATCCGAATTCTACCTTGCAGGGCTGGATAGGGCAGAGGCTGTACACTGGTACATATGAGGGCTGGAGGTACAGGGAATCCAGGGTGGATGATACCTTCAGGGCCAAGGGTGTGAGGGGCGATGCTGGGAGAGTGGAGGGTGAGTGGGTTGGAAAGGGGGAACTGATTACAAGGATCCACATGTGACCTCTTCCCTGGGAGAGGGACAGCAGAGAAGGGGGGGAAGGGAGACTCCGGATAGGGCAAGCTATGACAAAATAACAATGTATAAATTACCAAGGGCACATGAGGGAGGGGGTAAAGGGGAGGGAGGGGGAAAAAAAGAGGACTTGATGCAAGGGGCTTAAGTGGAGAGCAAATGCTTTGAGAATGATTGGGGCAGGGAATGTATGGATGTGCTTTATACAATTGATATATGTATGTGTATGGATTGTGATAAGAGTTGTATGAGTCCCTAATAAAATGTAAAAAAAGAAAACAGGAGAAAAAATGATTAGGGCAAAGACTGTACAGATGTGCTTTATACAACTGATGTATATATATGTATGAACTGTGATAAGAATTGTATGAGCCCCAATAAATTGTTTAAAAAATAAAATTAAATTAAATTTAAAAAAAAGAAAAATACTACTCTTCAATAAAATTCTAATTTCAGGGAAAAAAAAAGATTCCCTTAGGGTTTCCCTCATGCCCTCTTCCTGTCCCATGATTCCACCCAGAAGACCACCTTGCATCCAATAGCCACATTTCTGGAGGCTCCTTAGTTTATGGCAGTTTCTCAGACTATCCTAGCTTTTGATGCTCTTGAAGGTTTTAAGAAGCAATTATCAGCCAACTGAAAGAGCTCCCAGTGGTCAAAGCTGGGACAATTTGAGACAAGAAAACTTGTTCAAAATAGTGTTGGGTTGTAATTCAAAGCATAAAATACATATCCACGAACCCATACCGATACAAATAGGTCCCTGAGTGGCACAAACAGTTGGAGTTTGACAATTTACCGAAAGGCTCATAATTCCAACCTTCCCAGCACACCATGGGAGGAAAGATCGGAAGATCTGCTTCTGGAAAGAAGAAAACTGCACGGAGAAGTTCTGTCCTGTGTAACCCTGAGGTCATCAGGAGCTGGGGTCAACTTGACAGCAGCGGGCTAAACACATATATAAATGGCTGAGGAAATAACAAGGGAGAAGATGAGGCAAGTTCCCCATGCTTTATTAACTATGCAAAGTCACCCAATTGGATGGATTATAACAAATTCTAGATAACAGCGTTCAGACTCAGCATGACAGAAACATTTATCGTGCTCATGGGGAACCTGTACCTAGACCAAGAAGCAGCCATTCCAACAGATGAGGATACCTCGTGGTTTAAAATCAGGACAGCTTTTCATCAGGATTGTAGCTTTTCACCATTCTTATTCATTTTGTATGTTGAGTGAATAATCCTAGAAGGCAAGTTGTATGAAGAAGCGTGTGGTATCAGGATTAGAGGAAGTCTCATCAATAAACAATACTACACAGCTGTCACAGCCTTGCTTGTTGAAAGAGGAGGACTTGAAGCATTTGCTCATGAAGATTAAGACTAATGTGAAACTTGGACTCAACTTAAAAATTGTAAGTTAAGCACTGTTGCTGATGGAAAGATTATCATCTCCATGGCAGATCATCTCCATGATTATCTGTCCCAGTAAATATTGCAGCCTAGAAAACTGTGTGGCGTTCTACTTTATCACACAGGCTTGATGTGACTCAAAATAGACTCAGTAGAACCTAACAACAACAAAGCTAGCTCTTACAGCTGTGTGTATGACACAAGATTACCTGAGCCATTTGGCTAACATTGGGTATGCAGAAAAGACCCCTGGGCGGTTCAAACAATTTATACTTGGCTCCTAAGCAAAGATTGGTGGTTCAAGCTCTTCCAGCAATACCTTGGGTGAAAGACGTGGTGGCTTGCTTCTGTAATGATGACAGCCAAAAAGGCCCTCACCACCGCCAAACAACACTGCATTCAAGTTGATCTTGACCCTATAGGGTCACTCAATTTGACCCTATAGGACAAAGTAGAACTGCCCTTTCAGGTTTCCAAGACTCGACATCTTTTCAAGAGCAGACAGCCTCATCTGTCCGCCATGAAGTAATTGGTATGTGATCTACTACTCCACCAGGGGCCCATTAGAAAGACCTACGTGCTATTAGCTGGGGTCACCAGGAGTCAGACTTACTTGATGATAATAGGTTTTTGTTTCACTTCAGGGAATGGAGTCAAAACTTAGAAGTCATTTTGTCTTAACATTTAATAATTATGAATTTGATAGAACCTATAAACTCTCCAAATCATGACTGTTTTCTCAGTGTACTTTAATTCTGCTCATTGTTGGAAATAGGTTGCTTAGTCTTCCAGCTAGCTAGCTAGCTAGATAGATGGCTGTCATATTTGCATGAGTCTCTCTGATAAATTTTAAATATTCCTTGTGAAGAGAACACATAGTCTGTCATTCTTCTTATGGAGCCCATTCATTAATATTGTCCCACCCACACAATTTCAATACTGCTAAAAGTTATTTTGAATTCATAAACCATGTATAATTTTGATAGAGCATTATTACTTAAATCCAGTAAATCACAGGTTGAAAAATGAAAGCAATGAAAATCAAACTTAGCTTTATTAAGTTTACGAAATTTTACTAAGTTGTACAAAATTTAGGTTTTGCATTTAAAAGATACAAGGCTGAGTGAATTAAGTCAATCATAAAAGGACAAGTATTATATGAGTCCACTACTATAAGAAGAAACATCAATTAAACAAATACAATCAATCAATTCCTGAACAAAAAGGGACAAGGCTACCTACTGATCATGAACCATACATCACTTTCCTTTTATGCACTTCATAAGAGCCACCTTGTAGGAAGAGACCTCACATTGTCTGGTGCTACCCCTTCAAGAAGGGGAAAATGGGAGAAAACCATCTACTTGAGGCTATGTGACATCGAGACAAGGCTGGGACACATCAGTGCCCCCCTCCCCCAGGAATGGAAGAAGAACCTGGCCAGAAAATCAAGCCTAGACCAAGGGAGGGGAGCATCTATGTTTTGAAGGAGAAATGATGGTTCAGTTGGTGAGTATGGTAGGTGAGTGGGAAGAAGCAAACTCACATCAAGAAGGGATGTTAAACAATGACTGTAGAAAATCTAGGTGGACAATGAACCATATTTTCTGTTCCTCTGTAGACACTATGAATACATTTCTACCCAACCCCCAGTGAACTATGCCACAGACTAAGCACCATGATGATCTTGGATGCTGACCTTGTGGGCAGCATGACATAATCCAGGGGCTACACCAGAAGGACTTAACATAGAGGCCTGGTTGAATGAACTGAGTCCTACCTTGAAGCCTTGGATTGAGGACTGGGGTGCTCAGATGGGAGAGGAAATGGAGAGTGGCTGCCCCAGGTCTGTGGAAATGGCAGTCATTGGACCTTGGGGGAAAACCCCGTCTTAGTATGTATTCAACAGAAAGGGACCCAGAATCACCATATATTTAGTACCTCAATGCTCCACTCCCAGTGACATGACAGGTTTCGATCTATTGGGCAGGGAGGGACCTGAACTTGGAAAAATTGATCCAGGAGTTTTCCCCTGGCACCAACCCCCATATTTAGGATAAACAGAGCTCAGTAAAATGGGAGAGATCCAACTGTGTAGAACATTAACTCATAGGTTACGGTTGCACTTGCATAGACTCCTTATAACAACAGTGTCTGCAGTGCTGTGTCATTGGACAAATTGATGATGTTATCAATGCAATTGCCTTATACACCAGGAGGATGATTGACAATGTTTTACTTTTTTTGGTTTCTATGGGTTTTTGTCCTCCTGTCTTTGTTTGTTTGTTTGCGGGTTGGTTTGTTGTTGTTGGTGGTGGTGGTGTAGTTGGTCTTAAATGGGGCATTGGTTTTGTAATAAACTGACGGCCAAAATAAACCTGAATCATGCATTTCCCAGGGACAAGCAGATGGAATCTGGGCCCCCACAAACTCCAACCCAAATCCAAGAACAGTTACTTCTAATAACATGGCACTATTTAATAAACATGGCGCTGTTTAATATTCACCTTCATGAAATGATCACTGAAGATAAGGATACTATGGGTGAAGGAAGCAGATGGTGCCTGGCTATAGACTGGAATAGTATCTGGGGTCTTGAAGACTTCTATTCAAGTGAGCAGCCATCTAAATGAGGAGTCAACTAAATCCACCTGGAAAGAAGCACACCAGCTTGTATGATCCAAAGGCGACAATAACAAAATTGAAATATGACAAAGGGACAAGTATCAGAACTAAATTGTGAACACCCAATTTGTAGAAGGCTATGGAGGACACCGGGAGCCCGAAACCCATGTGCGAAGTATCTAGTCAGATTTAAGCCTCTAACAATAGACAAGGGTCTCTAACAGTTTTGCCATCAGCTAGAGATCTTTGTCATCGTGATCCTACTGGATTGAACTTGATACTTGGTCAGTTGACCTCCCTCTTGACCAAACTTGAAATTGTTCTACTGCAAGTATTTGTTCCATGACAAAAATTTCTTCCCTGGCTTTTAAAATATTGATCGTGGTCTTTTCTTTCTTACTCATTATTTGTATTATTATTATTTTAACTTTAACACATTGCTTTTTTCCCTGCTTTTTTATTGTTTCCTTTGGTTTTTCCAGTTTATAAAGCACAGAAGGAGTACATACATAGATATAAGAACTGATGCATGATTTTATAGGGGAAATTGGGGAGGGGGGACATAGGGAGGGAAAAGGGACTGGGGGAGCAAACAATGTATGCAGGAGGCGGGAGGGAGCACTAAAATGATAGTGATTACACAACTCAATTTAAAAGCTATTTAAACGTGAAGAAAATGTTCTAAAATTGATTTGGGGTAATGATTGTACAATTAATTATTTTATGTGCCAATAACACTTTAACATAATAATAAAAAGAAAGGTCCAAGTGTATTGTGTGCAACATAATGTGGTATCTTTGACGGCTCATTATTTCTTCTTCTCTAGATATGTGTATTATTAGTCAGCTAGCGTTCTTAATGATACAAGTTCTGAACTAGTCTGTGACTCTTTGTAAGCTTGTTGTTGTTTTGATCTGTTTTATAGTATGGAATACTCAAGTCTATACCCTATAGAATTAATTTGAATAGCCCTCCTTAGGCTGCCATCCAGGGATGTGTAAACCATGAGAGTTGAAGTTTTAGAGAACCTGACCAAATTGCCCAGGTTCTGGAAATGACTTTGTCTCACATTGATGCAGTTTACAAAAGAAAGGCACAGGGCGACACCACCAGCCACTCTGTGTGAGGAGGAGGAGGAGCCGTTCTACTTCCGGTGAAGAGACACATTGCCCAAATCTCACAGGAGGTAGTTCTACCATGTCCCATAGGCACACTGCCAGTCAGAATGGCCTCAATGGCAGCGAGCTTATTTGACATCACAGTGTCTTCATCATCCACAACTCCAAGCTAGGCTTATGTCTGAAATTGTAACGTTGGTGTTTGATGCCCCCACTACTCTGCTGGATTTCTCTGCGGGACTGGTTAACATTTATTCAAGGCTCACCATTTCCCAGGCACTAATGCATGTGCTTGGCTTGTATCAGCTCATTTCATTCAGACACGAGCTCCATCAAACGGGTCCCACGGGATGCCTATTTTAAAAGTCACACAATTAGTAAAGGAAGGATGGAATTTAAACTCAATTCAGACTGCATTCAGAGAACCAGTGACTAATCCACCGATTATATGGCTTCTCTGACTTAATTTCCATCCCCAGCACATACACCTACACACACACAATAACCCTATCCAATACTTACACACAGAGACAATTCTCATTCAGAAGCCATGTTCTGAGTCCTTGCATAAAGATTTTAGACTAGTTAATGCATATTAGCTATGCATATTATCAATTCAATGCTTATTATCTAATAACTATTTTTTCAAAGTCAAATAATCAAGGTGAATAAAAATTTACATTTGTTATTGGTTACTTATAATAATAATAAATGAATGACAACAAAGAATAAATAACATAAAACAGTGCTAGAAAAATGATACAGTGTACTGTATCAAATGATACAGCGTAGCCGAATGTATTTTTTGAACTTCGATCTTTTTTGTTAAATATGGTTCAATATGGTTTGGGAACCACAGTTCCAGAGAGGAACTGTGCAAGACAGTGGCCCAATAAAATCATTGTAGAAAACCATATAATATTGATGGAATATTGATACTGGAAAGCAAGAGATTTTCAAACCATCAGTATAGTAATAGTCACAGCCATGGTCCCAGCAGTCCAGAAGCCAGTCTAGAACACAGCCTTGTCTGGTTCTGCGTTACATCAAATCACCGGGAACTGGGTTCACCTCAACAGCAAACCAAGAAGACAATCAATGAGGCAAAGTGTTTCTGGGCACTTGGGATCTTCGTTTTGGAGCGAGCTCCTGACGGTGGCAGATACTGGGTTGTGTTTGGAGGGTGGACAGACGGGAGCCCTTCAAACATGGAAGGAAGCAGGACGGCCTTATTGCCAATCCCAGCCAAAAAAAATGAGTGGAGAGGCACAGCGACACGTCTTTATTCACCTGAGAATATTCTTCAGGGAACTTTCCTTTAGCATTTCTGTGATTATTCATCTTGTGACAATGACAATCAATCAGCTTCATTCCACTTTCCCCCTGTGCTTTCAATGTGCAAAGTTTAAAACTGAACCACCAGACTAGAACCCCTGAGCAGGGTCATGTACTGTGGAGAATGTAACCAATGTCACTGGATGATTTGTGTAGGGGATTTTGAATGGATTGTAAACATGAAAAATAAAACATTTAAAAATCTGAACGATTTTAGCTCTTATGTCTGGAGTGGGCCCTACTTTCTGCTTCTTTGAATCCCTGGAGCTGCCCACAACACACGCAGAATCTCAAAGGGCTGAGACATGGCGATTACACTTTGTGAGAGTGACAGCAGAGGGTCACCAAACGCTGGTTCTTCCCCCTCCCCCCAAGTTTACCGTGGGGCTATGTTTGAAGGTTCCATGAAACTAGTTGGTTCAGCTTAGCCGATTCAACATGGGAAGTTCACAAAATCCTCCCACACTCTTTCTCCAGCCCCTAACTCACTTCATTTGTCTGCTGGATGCAGACGTTCCAACAGAAGACCTCAGGGTCCCAGCCAATGAAGAGGCACCGAACGGACAGAGCCCAAGCCCTTGAATTCCCACAAAGAAGGCTGCAAGCCAACCCCCTGCATGAGACCATCACAGGAGCAAGAACCAATCTCCTTGTTTACCACACTTGGCTTAGGTTTGGTCTGCTGTAATAGCGTATCCTCATTAGTATATTCTGTCAAAGATCCGACTAGCCACATGGACATTAAAGTTTGGACTAATATTTAAACACAGACTAGACCTCTGCAGTGCACTAATGGAAAGAGATTAAGAGTCTAGTGAGTCAATGACTCCTGAAGTGAACTTCATTTCGTGGGTACCTCCTACATGCAAAACTTTAAAGAATGCCCCTGGATTAGACAAGGAGGAAAGAAGTGGCATCAGCCATCTATTTCTTGGTGTCAAAGAAAGAAAAATTAATAAAATAGAACCAAGTGAAAAGGCATCAGTACATTAATAACCTCTACTCTGAAATTGATCAGCAATGCAGGAGAAGCTGCTGGTAGGCCCGTGGCAGGTGTTGGATCACTGACAGACAGGTGGAAAGTACAAAGTCAAAGTACCAGAGGCTGACTTAGTGCATCCTCTGGCTGAGGATGCTGAAAAGAAAAAGGATTTACCATTCCAGGAAGAGAAAGGGTAAATAATATCTGTCTCTTCTTTCTTTTTTGTTAGAGTGTCTTAAACTAGTCCAATTGTGCAGAATGAAGGATGGGAATTGGTGCCTCCATGGAATGTTTCTAGGGTTCCTAAAACAGACAGAAGGAGGAGTGGGATACAGAAGCAGGAGGCACCGGCAAAGCCCCAAAGGTCTCAACCTTGAAGCAGTAGAGATGAGGGAACTGAAGCGATTAATCTGAAACGTATATTTGAATCCCATAGTCGTACATCTGGAATCTCAATCAAAAGGCTTGTGTAGAGTTCTGAAGTGAGCTGGAAAAGCAATAGAAAGCTGCCTGGTTAAAAAAAGTAGGAATTGAATGTCAAAGATGAAGACATTAAATAAAAGAAGTAATTCCAGCATGTCTAAGGGTTATTCATCCAGGGATTGGAAGAGTTTAATTTTGGAATCCTTGTCCCTGGCAACCTTGATTTCCTTTGTGCAGAATACTGCTGACTGATAAGAGAGGCAGAGGACAAACGGCTGCTTTCAGAGGGGTGGGAGACAGCTGGTGAGATCACAGGATGTAGGAGACCAGAAGGGATGGAGGAATAACCCTGGTCCCTAGAAGGACCGAGAGCACAGTCACAGTAAATGGGCTTTTCTGCCCTTTTCAGGTGGACCTTAACACAACATGTTCCACTCTCCATGCCCTTGTAGTGAGTGGTCATGTGAAAATGAAAGCAAGTCAGATTACTAGGATTGCCAAGGGTATACAATGAAATATATATGTTATATATAGTTATTAGGTGTGATAGATAGGTTTATTGTGTCAACCTGGCCAATAGGAACATGCGGGATTTATAAGGTTGTAGTCTGATTGGCAAAGAGATAAGTGGCTTGGCAAGCCCCACCCCCCTCTCTCTTGCTTTCTGGTGATTGGACCAGCCTGTGACTGCTTTCACTGGTTCTCTGCCTCAACTTGTAAGCTACATTACTTGTGGGACAGCCAACCTGTGGATTGTGTCATTAGAGGTTGAGGTTCCTTCAAGACCTGCTTTATCAAGCTGCTGGTGTGTACATCACCTGAGCTTGAGACTCTTGGATCCTATTATCTTGAGTTCGATATCCCATCTGGGTCTGCTTCTCTAAGCTCCTGAGCTGCTGACTATTGGTGACCCCTTGCTGTTTGCTGCTTCTACCTGGACTGCCTGAATTGTTCTAGGGAAGACTCAGCTGTCTGCTTCCTTGACCTTGGACTCAGCAGCCCTTGTGAGTTGAAGGACTTACAGCATATTAACTGTTCCATGAAAGTGAATTGAACTGAGCCCCCTATACTGCTGTGTGGACTAATTAGCTGTTATTTTTGTCTGTGCTGTATACACACACACACACATATCCTAATGTATATATCTATCGTAATGTATATATGTATGTACACATACATATACATCTATAATCATAACTGTCATGGTTTTGTTTCTATAGAGAACTCTATTTAACACATTAAGCTAATTATGGAAAGCATACTCATCGAAGGTATAGGGACATTAGGAGCCCTAGTAGCACAATGGGTCATACAGTGTGCTGCAAAACACAAGGGCAGCAATTTAAAACCATGAGTCGATCCTCAGGAGAAGATGAGGGCTTCTACTCCTGTACGGATTTACAAGTTTTAGAAACAATTCTACTTGGTCCTAACAGGTCTTCCATGAGTTGGGATTGATTCTGTGACAGTGAGTGAGTGCGTTTGGGGACACCATTGATAACGTGTTTCTCTCTAGGTGCTTCGTAAAAAACTCTTGTGTTACATTACTGTGTCTTTAAGGTGTAAGTAAGTCTCTTGGATGAAAATAGTCTTCTCCAATGAAATAAAAAATCTGATATTCACTAAAATTTCTTGAAAAAAGACTACACATCTTTAAAATGAATTAGGTGTGCTCTAGGTTTCGTTTTGTTTCTTTCAGATTTACTTAAAGAGCTTTGGCTTTGCTGGATGCATTGGTTCTTATCAAGTAAAAAAGCAGTTCTTGTATCTGTCATTCCTCTTCTTCTTTGTAGTAAGAGGCAGTCATTTGAACATTTATACAGTCACAGAAATATGTGGGTACATAGGCATCAACTGTAGGACAGCTGTGGACAGAGGAAAAGGAACTCCTTGGTAAGCGGTGCTGTGTCCATGTGTAAGGCAGTTCCTACCTAATGTTACCCTAGTGTCTCCTGCAGAACACATACACCATTGCTTTGGTTTCCTGCTTCCACACTGACATTATGGATTAGTTTTCTCTTGTAAGTAATCATCAATGATGACTTAAAGACCATATTCTACTTTTTGGCTGATGTCTATAATCAGTGTCTATTGGTCATACCATTAGTACTCAGAAGACAGAGATTTATTTTGGTTCTCAAAAGATGGGTTCTTATGTATAATTATCAAGTGAATCAAAGGGTGATTTAGTTTCTTCAGCATTCTACATTGACACAATACCAGTTCTTTCTCACTTAGAATACATAAAATTACCTTTCTAAGATTTGTTTTAATTTTAATAGACCAAGAATATGAATGTTGCACTTCTTACATGGTGTCTTGGGGAAGTTATTGCCTTGATTTGAATAATATTCAGGATTTGGAGAATCATCTGATTTAAGTCATGTATGTAGTGTGGACATACACTAAAAAGCCAATTTTCAAGAACTTAAATTTACAGAGGAGTCCCGCTGGCACAGTGCTTACAATGGGCTGCTGAGAAGTTAGCAGTTCAAAACCACTCGATGTGGGAAAATATAAGCTTGTTGCAATATTGGAAACCTACAAGGACAGTTCTACCCTGTCCTATCGAATCATCATGAGTCAAAATTGACTTGATGGTGATGATTTTGAACTTTGGCTTAAACTTACAAAGCAGAGGCATATTGAGCGGAAATTCAATTGACAGTACACAACTTAAAATCTTTCTGTCCCATGACTGCGTTCAGCTTAACCATTAGACATTAATTAGCCCATATGTTAGCTACTTCAGAAATCTCCTTGGCTATGAAGTAACACCCTAATTATAGAAATGATAAAGTCCATTTAATACTTGCAAATTGTCCATAGCACGGAGAAATTAGGGAGTGGGCTGAGCAGTAACACCTTGCTGAAAAGGACAGGCCCGATGCAGGGAGATGCATCATTCTGTCTGATTTTAGCCTCTGCCAAGTGTAGGACCACTTCACCCCATGACTGAAGGACATACGCAACACAATCCATTTCTCAAACAACTTGCCAGAAAGCACATGTTAATGTGCTAAGAAAACCAACATTCAAATCCTTTGGTTAAATTGTGTGGAAAATGTGATGAATCAATGATCTGGGTGCCCGTGTTCTTGTTAGATCAATAGAGACTGAAACAAAAGGGAAAAAAATACGGATTTCAAACACCAATGCTGTTGCTCCTCTAAAGACAGGCTCCAGTAAGATGAATTTAATTATAACAAAATATAAAATAAAATTGCTGCTTTTAAAGAACTGATCTGTTTTAGCTAACTTTTTAGTTAATTTAACATAAAGTATAACACGTTCATGAGTTTTCCTAAGAACTGGCATCCTAGAAAAATATACCAGAATCTCTTATTCTCTGTTCCATGGTTATATCTTAAATATATAGTAAAAACACAGGCATAACACTGACAATATCCTGAGACTCGATTTTCAGTCAAATAATAGATAGTTCAAAGGGGGAACAAGACAAATACAGACATTTTAGAATAATCAACCATAGGGGTGGGGTGGGGTGGGGAGAGAGAAACAGAGAGAAATAAACAAACAAACAAACTAAAAATCATTGACAATACCAAATGCTGGCCAGGACTTATGACAACTAGAGGTTGTGAGGAAGAGTGAACAATGTTGCAACCACTTTCGGGGGGAAATGTGGCAATTCCTTACAAAGCTAAAGGGAGTCCTGTTGGAGTGGTGGTCATGTGTTGGGCTGCTAACTCCAAGGTTAGCAGTTCAAAAGCACCATCTACTCCATGGGGGAAAATGGGGTTTTCTACTTGCATAAACTCCCATGATTGTTTCTACCCTATGAATCAGCCTAGATGCAAGAGCTGTGAGTGTAAAATTAAACGTAGGTTTACCATATGATCCAGAAACCATGGAATTCAGGGATCATTTACCCAATGAGATAAAGTGGTACCCACACCAAATCCTGTATATGAATGTTTATAATATTCTTATTCATAATTGCCCCCAAATTTAGAGCAGCAAAAATCCATCCCCTTCAACAGGTGAATGGATAAACTCTGGCACTTCCAAGCAATTACTACGCTATCAAAAGAAATGAATTATCAGATAGCTTCGGGGAAAAAAAACCATGGAAGGCTCTAAAGTGCACAGTACTATGAAAAAAAAAGTCAGTTGGAAAAAGTTACATTCTGTATGATTCAGATTATGTAACCTCGTGGAAGAGATTCAACTCCAGTAAAAATTTCATCTTTTTCCTACTGAGCAGTTAGTGGGTCCAAACTACTGACCTAGGGTTTAACAATCCACCACCTAACTCACTACAGCACAAATGAGATAGTAAGAAATTTCAACAGTTACCAGTAGGCAACAAATAAGATGCGTACTGGAAGACTATTGTGCAGGAGGATTTTAGGGTACTGACACTTTTTCTGCAGGTCATCGCACTGGTTGGCACATGACTTCACACATTTGGTAACCCATCGGACTGGGTTCACTAGTGCAACACAAACTGGGAACCCTTATATAAACTTTGGACTTTAATTGATAATAACATCAACTTCAGTCAGTCTGAATTATCTACTCAATGAAATTTATTTGTACAGCTAAAATCAATACTCATAGTACTTTCCCACTAATTCAGGAACACGCGCAGAACTATGAGAAATTGCAGTCACACAATGTATGCATCCCCAGCTGTCGTAACTTGGTTTTATGTCAACCTGGCAGGGGCAGGATTCTCAGTGATTTGGCAGGTAGTTAGTACCCAGTCACCCCCCATGACCTGAACATGATGTAATCACAGCCAGTCTGCTGTAAGATTAGGTGGGATTCCACACCTTTACTCAGGCCACACTCCTGATGCCATGAATTGAAAGAGAGTTTCCTCAGGGATATGGCCTGCTTCCAATATAAGTGGTTGCTGTGGGAAAACTTGTTTGCTTTTTCCTGGGTCTGGATCTTGCATTTGGCTTAGTGACATCAAGTTCTTTGGAATTTTCCTATTGCCAATGGCCTACTATATTGTGTGTAGGTCCTGATGGTCATCAGCCGCTTGCCATCTCACCTACCAAGCTTAAGTTGATCAGCTGCCATGACTGCACATCAGGGGATGCTCTCAGCCAACATGCACTTCAAACTTGCCTGGAGATGGACTGTCTTGCTTCTACAATCATCTCATTTTCTCGATATAAATTTCTCTCTCTATGCACATATGTATAAGCGTCATTGGATTTGTTTCTCTAGTAAACCCAGCCGAGATCATCAGCCAAGAAGAACGCAATGCTCTGTCTTCTTATTTCAGCTCTCATATTATAAAGAAGTGTCTTTTTCATACCCCACTAAGTGTCAAGGTTTTGTACTTCTGTGTTCTTATTGGTGGTTTACTACTTAAAATTGACCCCAATATAAGTGCCAAAGGCGGCCTAGTATTCCCAAGTGCAAGAATTCTTTGTGATATCATTAGGAAGAAAGTATCTGTGTTAGTTAAGCCCTAGTCTGGCCTGAATTATAGTGCTGTTGGCCATGAGTTCAATGTTTGTTTGTTTTTTACAGTTTTATTGCCACTTCACCTACATACTATCCAATTCAATATTTCAATCTTATCAGAATGAGTTGTGCAATCATTACCACAATCAATTTTAGAACATTTTCTTCTTCTTTGAAATCATTGTTATTAGTGCAATGATTTTTTTAATTGTGGCAAAAAATGCACAACTACACATTCTCCTACTCAAACAACTTCTACATATATAATTCAGGGTCATTGATGTACAGTGTTGTACAATCATTATTGATATCCATTTCCAAATTATTCTCCCACCATTAGCATAAACTCAATTCCCCCGAAGCAAAAGCTCTTTCTCCTTCACCCAGGGTAGTGATTAATCAATTTTTGTTTCATCTCCTTTTCTGTTTTTTTTCCCTAGTAGTTTTCTTGATATAACATTCACATATCATACACATCCATAGTTTATGCATCCACACAGGAAAACCCAGAAAGCAGGAGAGAAAATTCACTGAGATGTACCGGAAGTCTCTCCAGAAGTACTGAAATAGTATGTATGTACAGTGCAGGATGAGACCACGGAAAAGACAGAAAGGTAAGAAAATGTGTGGATTTGTACTATGATGACTGTTGGTTTGTATTGTAATCAATGGCATTGTGAGACCAAAAGCCAAAGATATGTATGGTCTGCATGCCCATGCTCAGAAAATGTTAAACTCTTCTCATGTTTCATTATAAAGAAATACTGCAGATACTCAATGATTTACAAATATACATGAAAAATAGCATATTTAAACAGAAACAGATAAAGTAAGGGTGGATATTGATTACTTCGTGGAACATTGTGGTCAAGTTTACAGGAACTTAACTGTAAATTCCCCCTTGGGATAATGCTCTGTAATTGCTAATTCAGCATCTGTGGTGACTTTATAGAATATAGCCCAGACCCTGAAGGAGCATCAACTGTATCAATGTCGGTTTGTCAATGGAACAAATGCAATCATGCTAGTCAGGATGTCGGTAAGAGAGACAGTGTGCCCAGAGGAGATCAATGCACTCTGTTTTTTCCACACAGTTGTTTGTTTTTTCCTGTAAAACAAAACCTAAAACTGCTCTAAAAACTAGTCCATGAAAACAACAACAAAGTACACACCTAGCTCAAAAGATCTCAGTACCACAAAAATGCAATAAAATATAGCTAACAAGGTATGACAGACAGGCATCTCCAAAAACACTGGGTTTGCTTTTTCGCCTTTTTGTTAGGAAAGATTTTTAACATTTTCCTTGGCCTAAATATGTTGACCAAAAATGAAATGTCTGTTAGTATTGACAAATACACATACACAAATAGAAAAGTCTGATTCCATGATCAATATAGATATTATTTCTGTGTTACTATTATTGGTTTCCTTTAATGTAATCAAGTCCCAAGGCTGCAAGACTTAAAAGAAACAAGCAAGCTCACTGTTGTGGAGTCAATTCCCACTCAGAGCGATCCTGCAGGACAGAGTGGAAGTGGCCCATGGGTGGCAGACACTGCGAGTCTTCCCTGGAACACAAGTCTCGTTTTTCCCAAGGAAGAGCTGGTGGTTTCCAATAGTTGACCTTGTGGTTAGCTGCATGTCTTTATTGGAGAATCTTTCAGGGACTCAAGCAGAATGCTTGAAGTTAAGGGTCCTGTAAATATTTAATGGATTGTATATTTCTGAATGCTTCCTCGATTTTGAAGAATGGTTTATGATAGGCCACATCAATCAATGCACATATATATGAAAATTTCTCAAATTACTTTAAAAGAAGTTCATGTAAAATACACAAGGAAATTCTCCCAGCCATTAGCAATCTGGGAAATTCAAATCAAAACAACAATCCAATGACACCTAACACCCGTAACTGTAGCCCAAATTTAAAAAAAAATGAGAACAACAGATGTTGGATAGGATGTGGCAAGACAGGAACTCATATCCACTGCCGGAGGACTTGTGAATATGTACAATAACTGTGGGAGGTGATATGGAGATACTAAAACAGATGGCCACTCAACTACCATATGGCCAAGCGATGCCATTACTGGGCAATATCCTAAATTCTTTAGAAACAAATCACGAGCAGACATTTGCTCCCCCGTGTCCATTGCAGCACAGTTCACGATAGCAAGAACCTGGAAATAGCCTACCGTATATCCCCATCAATAGAAGAGTGGATTGAAAAACGCTTATTCATATACACAACGGAATACTACACATCCCTAAAAAAACAGCGATGAAACAAAGAAACACCTCAAATCGTGGAGGGATCTGGAAGACATTATTTTGAGTGAAGTTAATTAAACACAAAAGGCCAACTACCATATGAGTCCCCTGCAGTGGGCACAAACAGCATGAAGGGCGCAAGCTCAAGCTATTGGGGAATCTGATCTTCTGGGAATCCGGAGACCAGGCTGTCTGGTAAGGAGCTAGACCTGTTCCAATGAGACACACACTCTCCGGTCCAGGTAAGTATAATGCAGGTCGCTTGGCCAGGGGGCACCTCATGACAGCTGGGATCAAATGGACAGGGACTGGGGGGCTAGTGGGGGGCGTTTCTATCTGCCAAATGGTAGCCATGTGGATCTGGGTTGAGGTTCCCCAGAGAGGGAGGCAGCCATGTGAGAGGGATGAGGTTTACTGATGGAAAGGGCAGTGATGAAGTGGGGAGAGGGAAATGGGCACGTTTGGGAGGAACACAGGTGGATGTATGTCTGCTGAGGGGAGGGGAAAGGAGCTGCCCTCCAGGAGGGGGGGGGAAGAGATGCTGAGGATGCTCTTGGGAACAGTAGGCGGAGAGGATCTTTAATGGTGTGCAGTTGGTGGGCACAAGTGACCTGGGACATCTGGGGGTTTCCTAGGAACCCAGGCTAGGTACCATAGATCACTGGGACACTGAGTCCTGCATCTTGGGGCACATGGAATGCCCCAGATTCCCCAGGTCCTATACAAGAACCCCACGGGGTGAACTGGACTCTACCTCAGACACAGTTGTAGTCTGAGGAAGTGGAGGAGAGCTGGACCAGGAGTGGTGCATGGTTGGTTGGAGGACAAACAAGATCTTGCTACATCAAGGCTCTGTATGCCATGTTAAAATATGTATGATTCTGGCAATCCTGTGAAGGCCATTCTGCTATATTTTGCTTATGCTTGAGCATATTAGGGTGTTTCTGAAATGGACTATCATTGAGGGGGGGGGTCACCCTCTTGAAGCTGTTTATTTGTTTCTCTGTTTTTCAATAACTGAAACCCAGGCATGCTGAGCCTACAGGGAAAGTAAGCACAGCAAGGGGTCGCAGGGAGGGGTGATATAGAGCAGCAGGGGAGATAAGAAGAAAATGACATCGAGAAGCCAAGGAAGGAAAAGTGTATTTGGAGACTGATTATGGAAGCAATTGAACAATTATGTTTGATATGATTTGAACTAGGAGGTGGTATGACATATGCATTAATGCCCAAGTTACAGCAAATTAATAAAACAAACAAATAAACATAGATCCAGTAATGAGTTATTGGTTTCTCACTAACCCCTAGCTCCAACTTAAGAACAATTAGTTCTTACATCATGGCCCTGCTCGATATTCACATTCATGTAATGATCACTGAAGATAAGGGTGCTAACGGCAAAGCGTGGTGAAGAAAGTAGATGGTGCCCTACTATCAACTGAAATAGTGACTGGGGTCTTAAAGACTTGTATTCAAAAAACCCAGCCATCTAAGTGAGGAATCAACTACGTGCACATGGGAGAAACACGCCATGTGTGATTCAGAGTCCAATTACAAAACTCAACTTGAGAGGCAAGTATCAGAGCTAAAATTATGAACATTCAATTTGTAGAAGGCTACAGAGGACAGTGGGAGCCTCAAACCCATCTGAAAATTATACAGTCAGACTGAGCCTCTGGTAGATCTGCTATAGCCAATGTCAAGAGTCCAGAGCACCCATACTAGCTTACAGAGACCATTGTAACCTTGATGATGCTGGATAGAACTTGATACTTGGTGAGCCGAACTCCCTGTAGACATGACCTGGGTGCAAGCATCTCTTAGTTGTTCCATGACAGAAATTTCTTTTCTGGCTTTTTGAATGTTGGTGGGAGCCTTCTCCCACTGAGGCATTATTTCTATTTTTGTCTTTATAGGAAATGGGATCTTATTTTCTCCACCTTAGTGCCGTTTGTTTTCTATTATTTTCTGTGAGGTTTCCCAGCTGTGAAGCACAGGAGTGGCTGTGTAATGATAATAACTGATACAGGTGTTCCGTGCAGGATGGGTGACAGGGATGGGAAGGGGAGCTCTGGAGTAAAAATGAGGGCAAGAGAGGAGGGAGCACCAGAACTGATTGTGATTGCTCAGATCATTTGGGGGTGATTCAACCACTGGGGAGAGGGCATGCTCTAGAATGAATGTGGTGGTGTTTGTACAATTCCCCCTTGATATGATTGAATGATTGAACTATTCTATTGTATGATTTGTAAATTATATATCAAAAAGCTGTTGGGGAAAAATAAAAGTTAATATATTTTATAAAGTTGTTCATTATTTTTTCCTACTGTGAGAAATTCAAAAGATTTGGGTTTGGGGGAGTTGAAGATTTCTCTGAAAAGTAAGTAAAAATAAAAAAAAGGATTTTCTCATGATTACATATTCCTGGTGGGTAGAGAATTAATGGAGAAGGAAGGAACCAGAGAACTTCAGTTTTAACCAGAGCTACTTAGCTGCTCTCTGTGTTATCTATTGTAAGACCTAGATTGGAAATATTTGAGAGCGTAATCTGCAATATGTTTTTCTTTGGATTCCCATTCAGACTCACTGTGTTATAAAACTTTAAGTGACATGCCTATAGGCAAAACTATAGCTGTCTTTATAATAATATATATAGCTTACATCTCCTTTTCACCAAAGTTATTGGGGAGCATTGCTTACATTCATTTATATTGCTTACAACAGCATGTGGATGTGTTACCATGTTCTCTCTGATTGGGTAGTGTGCCCACTACATTAGTTGCTGAAAATTTTAATATAACCATTAGTACTAGGTACAGAGTGATTTCATTAATTGCATAACTTAAGCTCTAAAGCAACCACAAAAGCAAAGACCAAACCCATTGACATCAAGACCCTTTCCACTCCGTGAGGCCCTAGAAGAGTCTATGGCTTCAGAAAGTGTAAATCTGGACAGGAGAGGACAGCCTCCTCTTTCTGGGGCTGGGTGGCTATTGGGTATAAACTTCCAACCTTGCAGTGATCAGCAAAAGGAACGTGAAGAGAGAAGTTTAAAACCCTAGACCATAGTTTAAACCTTCCCATAATTTCCTGTAAAGAGAATTAAACCCTCAAATTGGATCAATAGAAAATAGGATAAATGAAAACACTGAAGCTTTCAAGTGTTCATCTTGCTTGGATCCATAACTAATGGTCCATGGAAGGAGCCATCAGAAAATCAAAGGTCATATCACAGATACAAGTCTCATCTGCTGCCTTGCATTCATCTGCCTCTGCCTCCACCAGCCTGTGGTCTTCCTGCTTCCTGGATCATCTTCCTGATTCCTGATTGTTTTTTTCTGTTTCCTAGTTCATCTACCCCCCACTGACCCACGGGCCAACTTAACATCTGACCAAAGAAATTGAATATGCTTCTAATAGTGTGTGAACCATTTTCTTGATATCAATCAATCACTCAATCGCCCCCTCCCCATGTGTGCGTGTGTGTGTGAGACAACTCTCAACGAGATGCCTTGACACTATGGCTGCAACAACAGGCACGATGGGCAATGGTTTGTTCTGTCATGTAGACAGGGATACAGGCTCATATTTGTCAGATTGGACTCCACAGCACCTAAGAACATATTTACCCAAAGCCAAGATCTTTCTTCAGCTAACAGAAGTTTTCTCTCACCTCAAGGTTTGGAACACATCAAAAATAGATGTTCTTTCAAAAAAATATGTCAGGAACATCATGTTTAGGTAATCATAAAAGAATATACTATTCCGGAATTCAACTATATTGTTCAATATGAATTAAAGCAGGAGGGAGGGCAAGGTGTAGGTAAGTGGATGGACTGGTAATTGTCTATTTTAAAATAGAAAATATGAATACTGAGTAAGCACATACATTTTGTAAGTATAGAAAAGGTGTTAGCAAGTTTTTCCTTTCTATTTTACCAATGATTCCTGGTTCTAAAGCATTTAGGAAAACCAAGACTTGTGCTTGAAATGGATTAAGTAAGCATAGTAAGAATAATTTGCTACCTATCAAACTTGTGTAGGGAATTAGTGAGGTATGAATACCATTTTCACTGTGTTGGAATCTGGAATTCTGAATCCATGAAGTTGGGGGTAACCTACCCAGCCCAGTTGATCTTGGATGTCCTTCTGAATTTTGAGCCTTTAAGGAATTGTGCATCTAAAGTCATCTTCAAGTCAAAACAAAAGTTAATATATATATATAATTGAACGGAGACTCTTGACTGTAGGTGAGGAATTTTGACTTTATTGACTTCCTGTGAGGAATTAACAATGATCCTTTGTGTCTGCCAGTTCCCAGTTACTTGACTACCTAGGTAAACAACTACCTGACTACCTACATAACCTGCTTACATCACATGCTCTCTTCATCTCTGAGTTTTGCCTAATTACTCTGAGAATTTAGATTTTGAAAAGGTGTTTAATAGAATAAATATCCACATAGTCATCTGTAGGCTTTTCTCATACATTTCACATGTCTTAGGTTATATTTAAAAAAAATCCTTGTGGTATAAAGAACAAGTATTCTTTATTGATTAGGGCAAATAATCATTCTAAAAACACATATATTGTCCCAAATGGAATAGTTAATACATTTCGAGGCAGAGATTCACACTCAAACTTCTCATTCCAAGGTCACTCTATTGTCTTTATTTCATTGAGAACTGCAATACCATTGTGGACACAGGAGAAGGTCGCTGCCATTGTATTGTGCCATGCCTTCAGGAAGGCAAAGGAACCCTTAGTATATGACGGTTGGTCTTTGCTTGTCTGACATCGCAGCGATGGAATGCACTCATGAGCTTGGCGGATCATGAAAAGAGTGATGAGAGCAGGACATGAGTCAGTCAGGTTGCGATGTAGCACCGATGAAGAATGCAGCTTTCCTCCAGTTCCTAAATGCTTCCGCCCACTGCCCCCCCCTCACACACATCCACTACCATGATCCGAATTCTACCTTGCAAGTCTGGATAAAGCAGAGGTTGTACACTGGTGCAGATAGGAGCTGGAGGCACAGGGAATCCAGGGTGGATGATACCTTCAGGACCAGGGGGGTGAGGGGCGATACTGGGAGGGTAGAGGGTGAGTGGGTTGGAAAGGGGGAACCGATTACAAGGATCTACATGTAATCTCCTCCCTGGGGGACAGACAACAGAAAGGGTGTGAAGGGAGACTCCGGATAGGGCCAGATATGACAAAATAATAATTTATAAATTATCAAGGGCTCATGAGTGAGGGGGGCAGGGAGGGAGGGGAAAAAGGAGGACTTGATGCAAAGGGCTTAAGTGGAGAACAAATGCTTTGAAAATGATGATGGCAAATAATGTACGGATGTGCTTTACACAATTGACGTATGTATATGTATGGATTGTGATAAGAGTTGTATGAGTCCCTAATAAAATGTTAAAAAAAAAAAGAGTGATGTGTCCTGACTTATCACCATGATCCATACACTCAACAACCTGACCCGAGTAATAGCAAGACACTATCTGTGATCTAAGATATGGTAAACGTGAGCTGACAAATATAACCACACACAAATGAGATATTTAATTAAACTTTCCCCCTCTGAAATATATGAGATCAAAATAGATGGGCTTGCGTATTTCAATGCAGACAGTACCCAGCACTGAGAATTGAGGGGACATTTCTATTAACACCGATGGCTCATTCCTCACTTGTCACGGATGCCTAACCAGGTTGAAAACATTCCTACTCCGAAGCGAAGCAATCTCAGGCGGCTAAAAATATATATGTTTCTGTTATAGTTTCTATCGTTTCTGTTGAAAAATAACAATAAGTGCTTTAAATGGACTCAAAACATGGACAGTCTCACTGTTGTTCAGATGCAATCTTTTCTTTAAAAGTACATGAATTATTTATTTGACGTTTCTGTAAGTTCTTTCTGGTTCCCTTATAGAAAAATTCCAGAAAATCATCTCATTATTTTTTTATTATTATTATTATTACTCAAAATACTTTTCTCTTTGAAAGTCTATGTACTAATCTACACGGACAAGAATAGAAATAGTGATAATAAATGCAGGAAAATGGTTTTGTTTTAGAGAACTGTCAAGGAAATAAATATGAATTGATCAATGAGGTAATGGCGAACAATATTAATAAAAAGATAAGAGTGAGAGCACAAATGCTGTGACAAATGACACCACATCAAATAAACAAATTCAGTGGGTAGATTTTCTAACTGACAAAATAGTTAACCAAAGGGAGAAAATGTGAAAATGAGCAGAATAATTATATTCCAAGGAGCTACAAGGATAGGAATGACAGGTGGGTAGGTGAAATGTACCCGGAAATGAAGGAATTGTGTGTTTGAGCTAGTCATATGTCAAATCTGCCAAGGGCTGAGTGTCATTCAGACTCTGAAAGGTAAAGATAGAAGCATATCGCCAAAGGAATAACATGCAAAATGAAACTGAGAAAGGCATATGGATTATTAAACTAACCGAAGTAGTGGAATTTCAACCGAGTGCCAGCTTTAAAACACAGGAAGTTGGAAAATGTCCTTCCAAAGAAAGGGCTTTACCTAGAGGGGAGCCAGTGTACAAATGAGCGTGATGAACTGAATTGCTGTTTATTTCTCAGACAGCCACTCTTGCCAAAAACGCTAAAGAGATAAATGCAAGTCTGCACCTGAAGAGAACTGTGAGCCATTTGTTTGGAAACTTATGAAGTCATACATTATTATGATTTAGTATGAAATGCCACATGTTCAGGTTGGCTACTTGCAATGAATTATAAGGAAAAAATGCATATGACTGTGAAATATTTATTTCATTGGCTATTATTACAGGGGAAAGATCAGTGAAATCAATTCTTCCATTGGTTATTACTGTAAGGAACAACAGCTGTATCTAGCTTTGAGAGCTAGGACTGAGGCAACTGACTGCTTGGCCAGGCAACAGCTCTCGGCGATGCTTAAATACCTGAGACAGAGGAAGAGCCTGCTAAGTGCCTGCTTAGTCTTATGCTACAGAGAAGATAATGCATTAAAACTAATGCAGAGATCTCAATCTGGCAATAGCTGTGAGTTCCATCAGAATAAATTCTGCCATCCTTTAATACTTGACCACATGGGTTAATTGAACTGCTAATGGAGCTTTAAGAAAAACTGTATCACACTGAAGAAAGGTTGTCCTTAAATGGCTCTTCTGACCACAGGATTGTCTGTCTTGGGCTGAGTTACCTGCTCATAACATGTCCTTTCTTTTAAAATGTAGCTGGGATATAAATTCACTCTTTTCCCAATTCACCCTAATTCAGGTTCCCAAGTCAAAATTGTGGGCATCATCTCAGATACCCATCCAAACTTTCGGCTACCGGGATATCTACTCTCTCTTACAACCATAGTTATTTTGTTTGATTCCTACCATATTACAACTCTCAGAAATGGATATGAAAGCCCCCATAGTTATGTCTCTGTTGTGTGTTTTGCCCTTGATTACGCATGCAATGAAGAAGAATGAGAAGTTATAACATTGCATTAGTTTTATCTAGTATTTTGCCTAACATTTTGTCACCTGTTCTGAACGGCATGGTTTGAAGAATAACTTTTAACACTATTCAATACTTAGCCTATGGTAATTATTATGCACTAGTTGAATACGTTTTTGAATTAAGTAATAAAAAGATGTTGCACAAATGCTTGGGAAAGTCTTATAACCATGGGGAAATATTTTAATTGACAATGTTACCTCTAGATCTACAATTTTGGCACATTTTGATGTATGTATGACTTTATCATTAGTCATAAAATCTAAAGGGTATTCATACCATTTGTCCTTATGGGCAATTTCATTCCAAATTCCAAATAAGTGAGTAATCCCATGACCTTTACATTTCAGTCATAGGTAGAGCTTAATATATTTCAAATGATATTACCTATAAAAGTGAGTAAGGTCTGTAGAAATCATGAAATAAAATAGATAAATAACAACTGTTTCTATCCTGAAGTTGGAATGTCATCTCTAGGAAGTAGAACTAAAATGATTAATGTGGGACCCAGGAAGATAGATGGTGTAGCCAAGCAGATCATCACAGATATAGATTACACTGTCTCTATTTCCAGGTTGACAAGTGAGATGTACCACCTCACCATGGAATCTTTTGCAAGTACTGCTGATAAAACTCTCCAGTTTTTTCTTTCTTCTTGGCCACTCTTAAATAAACATTGACACAGTATGGCTGTGTGTCTGAGCCATCTCACCAAATTTTGGATGCCCCCCACCCCCATTTCTTGTGGAATATAGTACATGGTAATCAAGACAAAAGTAACGGGGAGCTTCCTTTGTATTTTGTTTACACATGTTCAGCTCTGAGTGGGTTGCTTCTCTAACAACGATGAATGATAACTGGAATGATTCAGGACAGTCTTTCATTTGCTGTCCATAAGTCCAGGGATGATGAGCTTGCCCTAAATCATTATTCTACTTCCATGTGTTCCCATGGACTTTAAGATTGTCAACCTCTAGAACCGAAGAGGGTTTTTTGCAATCTCCTCATGTCCAGGGAAGTTTCTGATACTCTCAGTCACATTTCTCTAAGGAGGAACACAGGAATGACTTTGTTTCAGGGGTTTGCTGAGTTGAAATGGATGCACTTGACAAGGACAGGTGTGAGAGAACGATCAGACCGCTTTGACCCCATTGCTGCATGTCCCCTGTCGATTCTCAACCCCATTTGACAACTTCAACACTTGCTGTAAATCACTCCCATATGAAGATAGAATTCACTTGTTTTGGCTGAAAGTGGAAACTGATGGAATCAGAAGCTATGAGGACAGGTAAAGATAGATGATGGAAGAACATAAAATAACATAAAG
The DNA here is from genome assembly GCF_050624435.1 of Tenrec ecaudatus. Taxonomy (NCBI): domain Eukaryota; kingdom Metazoa; phylum Chordata; class Mammalia; order Afrosoricida; family Tenrecidae; genus Tenrec; species Tenrec ecaudatus. The sequence continues at coordinate 144,031,777 of NC_134538.1, read as the reverse complement.
GGGGTGCAATCCTAAAAGGAAGTTGTACCACTATCTACTATAGAAGATGACTCACAGAAAGATGTCAGCAATAATTCTGGTAGAAACAAATTGACCAGCGACTGTTAATAGGGAATTTCATTGAACAGGGTTTGGGAAGCATCAAGTATTTAACTGTGAGGCTGGTTTGTAGAAAATAATATGAGCTAATTCTTATTCAAAATAGTCATTTGTTATAAGTGTCAATGTAAGAAAGATTGATTAGATAATAAATTTCACAAGTAATTTTACTCATATAATTTTAATACTTTTTAATATTAAATCTGGTATGGATTGGATTGTTGAGCCCAGGTGGCATAGTGGTTAGGCATTGGTCTGTGATGCACATGGTCAGCAGTCCAAACCCATCAGTTGCTCAGGGGAGAGAAAGATGGAGTTTTCCACTCCTGTAAATAGTCATAGTCATGGAAACTCACAGGGGCAGTTCTACCCTGCCCTATAGCTTTCTGATAAATTGGTGTGCTAGTTATGTAATCTGTTGTTAGCTTGAAAGGATTATGAGTGAAGGGATGGCACCTAGCCTGTCAATCATTGTACAACCAATGAGGCTTCTGTGTGGGTAAGACCATCCCCTGAGGATTCTGGGAATTTCTCCCTGGAGGCAGGAGACACACCCTCTCTCTGCTCACTTCCTCTGAGACATTCCTGAGGAGAAGCCACGTGGCCCTACCCTGATGCAGCCCTAGGAGCTGGAGAAACCACGTGGAGACCCCTGCCAGCACCGAGATGCTTAACACACCACTGGATTCAGAAGACTTCCCACTCACTGGCCTGTGATCATCCTGCATTGGATGCTTAGCATACTGGTATTGTATATAGGGAGTAATATTGGATTTATAGACTTGTTCTAGACTGGGCTGGGATGTTTTTCAATATTCTCAATATTTAATTGCTCTTGTATATAAAGCTCTTTCTTATACACAGGAGTCTCCCTGGATTTGTTTCTCTAGTCTACCTGGACCAACAGTTGGCTTCAACTCATTGGCAATGAATTTGGTATATTCTGTTTAGTACATAATCTTGAGTTTTCTTCATTTCTTTACTGGAGTGCTTAGAAATTAAAGTACCCATTTTCTTCATTTTAATACCATTAAACACTTCATAAGCAGAAATTATAAAGCTATAATCATTATTTACACTATAGCTATTGTCAAGAAAATACAGAAAATCCCTAATGTATCCAGATCATTAGATTTAACCAGCTGTTTTTGAAATTCCTTTCTCTACAAAGATATAAAAATCCAAGTAGTAAATTCCTTGTAATATTTTTCTGGACAAGAGAAAGCAAGATTCTATTCTATTTTTGTGGAAGTGTATAAACGTCTACTTGACAGATTATACACCTGAGTGGTAAACAGAATGCTAGAGTTTGGGGGCTTGTCGGGCTATTGTTTTCATGAAATATGTAGGACAAATTTTCAATAATTTAATTCCAAAGTCATATTGGTTTATAAATAATCTCCACAAAAAGAATAGTGTAAGTTTGGACCAGTAAGTCCTTCACAGATAATGCAGAAACTAATGTGTTCATGATCCTTTGAGAATTGTGATATATGTCTATCACTTCTGTTAATCTATTCATTCCACATAGGCTTATTGACTATACTCAAATCTATGATGGATCTGTTTGCTTGTATCCTTGGGTATTTTACTCAATATATATTCCTAAGATAGAAAGGGTATAATTTAATGCTTCTATTTCTTCATCTGCCAATTAAACATGCATAGGTTTCCATTTAATATATATTTGAATATTGAACCAAAGGAACACTCAGTTTTAACATGAAAATGTTCTGTTGCCAGTTGCCCCATATCTCATTAAATATACCCTCCCCCCTTTATATGGGTATATTCTAATTATACAGAATTATTTCATCACATTGGACAGAGATATGCCCTCCCTCTTCCTCACTCCCTAATGTTACCTCATGGTTTTTCTCTTGAATAAGGAAGACAACTTTAGAAATGACATTTAACTTATTAAAATATAGAACCACAGAGATTACATTTACTTTACTAAAATATATCAGCTCATTCATATCTCTAAAGGACATATGTTGTTCTCTTGACCAGCTTATTCTTCTGGATATTAGATGTAATTTCCAGCTAATTTAACATCTCTACACAGGACTACTATAGGTCTTTCCCTCCAAAATGACTACATTGCTCTTATGTAGTGAGAACATTACAGCAGTGATTCAGATATAAAATGATGGTTATTGAGACCCTAGTGGTATCAACAGAAGAGTTGAGAAGTGTTTGTTTCTGGGCATTGTTTTAGGTATTTAATGGAAGAGGTGTTTAGAAACAGCAAGGGGGTAGTCCATATCACCTTCTCTCACATTACTATTGCCACGAGGCAGAAGTCAGACATGCCTCCAGGCTCAATCCTTCTTTATTCGGATACCAACAGTTCCTCTCACAGCCCTCTGCCGCTATGCTGGATTCAGTAATTCATTGCCATGGCCTCACAGAACTCACAGAAAACACTCCCAATTAAGAAAACTTATTAGGGAAATTAATGGGTTACATAAACCAGGGACAGAGCATATTAAGATACAGTCTATGATCCATGGCGGCACCTCTTCCCAGCCAGTAGCCAGCAGCCTCATCTTCTCAATCACATGGTCCTGTGACCTCAACCTCCATGGAGCAGGAATCCGACTTGTTGCTTTTCCATACAGTCTGAGTCTCAGTGATGCTCCTCTGTTCTAGCTCAGTGTCTCCATATCTCATCTGCTGATCTCTCCTGGCTTAGCATCTAACTCTTCAGAAAGGAATCTCAAATGTGATCCACTTCCAAGAGTCCTTGGGTTTCTCTCTCTGCTTCTTCTTTGGAAGTGGCGCATCCTTATAGCCAAGAAGGGGCAGGGTGGTAACCAAAACCGACCCATCCCCTCTATTAATATTGTTAGTTAGCATCGAGTCTGTTCTGACCCGTAGCGACTTTGTGCACATGAGAATGAAATGCTGCCTGGTCCTGCTTGAGCCCATTTTTGCAGCCATTTTTGCAGTCATCTCCTGGAGGGCTTTCCTTTTTTTCACTACCCCATTCCTTTACCAAACACGATGTCCTTCTCTAGGGATTGGTTTCTCCTGATAGCATGTCCAATGTATGTAAGATGAAGTCTTGCCATCCTTGCCTCCAAGGAGCACGCTGGCCTTACTTCATTCAAAATAGGTCAGTTTGTCCTTTTAGCAGTTCATGGTACTTTCAATATTCTTCGCCAGCACCACAATTCAAATGCCTCGAGTCTCCTCCATCTTCTTTATTCAATATCCAACTTTGACATTTGTAAGATACTGTTGAAAATGCCAAAATTTGGGCCAGTCTCACTTTCCTCCTCAAAGTCACATCTTTGATTTTCAGTACTCTAAAGAGTTCTTGTGCAGCAGATTTACCTACTTCAACTCATCTTCAGGATTTCCTTGTTCTAATCGCAGATCTATATACAAGTTCTTCAGGAGTACAACGATATGTTCTGGAATTCTTCTCAATCATTGTTATGATTCACACAGCCAAATGCCTTCACATGGCTGATAATACACAAGTAAACATCTTTCTGGTATTCTTTGAGTCAAGATCCATCTGACATCATCAATGGTATTCCTTGTTCCATGTCTTCTTCTGAATCCAGCCTGAACCTCTGGTCACTCCCCGTCAATGGACTGCTCAACCATTGTTGGAAGATCTTTAGCAAAATCTTATTTGCATATGATATCAATGATATTGTTCTATAGTTGGAGCATTTTGTTGTATAATTTTTCTTTGGAATGGGTACAAACATAGACCTCTTACTGTTAGTTGGCCAAGTAGCTGTCTTCCAAATTTCCTGGCATAAACATGTGAGTTTTTCCAGTGCTTCATCAACTTGTTGAAATGTTTCTATTGGTGTTCCATCAATTCTTGGAGCCTTTTTTTTTTTTTTGGTTAATCGTTTCAATGCAGCTTGAACTTCTTCCTTACACTCATATGCTGGATCCTGAAATAGTAGAATATAGATTAGGTCATTTTTATTAATATTACACATGCCAATTTTGCATAGTCTCGCCCAATTATTTGGTGGGAATTAGATACATGGATTGAAGAGCTATATTTGTGGGGGATCAGACCAGCTAAGAGATTTTAATCCACCACAAAGTAATATTATTTTCTAATATATTGGAGATAGAGTATGAGAGAGTAAGGTGAGGGTTAATGTCATGTTATTAGCCTGAGAACTAAGAGCTATTATTGATGAAGCAGGGAAAATCATGGGAGCAATAGGTTTGATGGTGTCTTAAGAAGTGATCAGAAAGTCCATTTATAAATATTAATTCTAAGGTATCTATTCAATATGCAAATATCCCTAATGGTGCAATGGGTTAAACATTAGACTCCCAGACAGAGATGGCAGTTCAAATTCACCAGCTGTTCTAGGGAGAAAGATGAAAATAATATTTTCTCTCATAAATATTGACAGTCTTGGAAATCCTAAGGAGCAGCTCTATTCTGTTGTATGGGGTCAATAGGTGTCAGAATCCCCAGAACAGCAATGGGTTTTTTATTCAGTAAATAGATGAAGATGTTAATATTTACACGTGGGATGTTCTGAAGACATTGATGCTGGAGAAATAATGTTGGTAAGGCTGAACAAAGCAATATTGAGTCAATTCTCACAGATGCGTAATACTTTTAAGTCACAAAACTGATTAAGGTAGTAAATGAAAAATGCAAATCCATTGACATAGAGAGGATTACCACGCATAGTGACCCTACACCGAGTCCCTGTTATTATAAGTATTCTGGGAGTCGACAGCCTCATCTTTCTCCAGTAGAACAACTGGTGAATTTGAGCCATCGACATTGCTGTTAGCAGACAGACAGACGCTCAACTCCAGACACCACCAAGGCTCTCTAGATGGAAAAGGTTAAATGTAGAGTAGCATTAAATATATACATAGATGCCATTTTTATGTTTATTGAAAAGAAGTCAACTTTAAAATACATTTTTTCTAATAGAGAAAACTGCACTCATAGAGTACATAAGCTCAACTCACCCTGACATATTCAAATTTAACTTAAGCTGCTTTTTAACATTTTTGGAACTGTAAGTAATTTGGCTGATATAACAAAAACAGAGTAGTGTTTGCTTATAATGGGCACAGATTGCAATGGGACAAAGGAAATGATGATATGATCACAATTTGGGAACACAATCCTCTCTGAAAGGGACATCAAATAATTCAGTCTCCACAAATTATATGTAAATCATGAGATATTGAAATTTAGTGTTTTCCCCATCAAAGTGGTCTTTCCTGGTTACTTTATAAATAAGCACATGTAACTTGTTATATGAAAACAAGACAAGGCATTTGGAGGGAAAGGTCAAGATAATAAATCTACTCCTATGAACCCAGGCTACCTAGACACTATTGATTTTGTTGTCTGTATCTGCTCCAAATATTTCCTGTAACAACTTTAGGGCTCATCAATCACATGTACCCTATACATAAAACATGTACAAGGTAAAGAGAATGGGAAATTCTTACTCTTCACAGCATTTATAGCCTTGCCTGCATAGCAGTATTTTGTATTCAGTAACTATAGAACAATATCAAAAGTGATTGATAGTAGTCTACCTGGAAAGGAATCATTCTGCATTTGGTCATCCAAATCTGATTATCCTATCTATTGCAGAGCTAGCTCTAGCAATGAAATAATTTTGTTTCAGAATTGACTTGATGGCAGTGAGTTTGGCTCTTTTTATTTCAATGGATTAAGTTAAGAATTGGAATATTTTACCAAAGGCTTTATACTAAATCAGACCAAAAAGACAAAGACATCAAATAGTAAATTTTGATAGATTCAGTTGTATCACATTGAAAATCATCCAAATAAGGCCATCAGCAGGTAACACAAAACTGAGTTTAAAAAAAACATTTAAATATGTGTGTTGTTGTTGTTAGGTGACATTGAGCCAGTTCCAGAGGAGAGTAATTATAGGTACTGTAGAACAAAACTGTCTGATCGTGCGCCATGCTCACAATCTTCGCCATGTTGGAGCCCATTATTGAAGTCCACAGAGCAGTCCATCTTGTTAGGGAATCTTCCCTGTTTTAACTACCCTTGTATTTTACAAATCACAATTTCTTTTGGTAGGGACTGGTCTATCCTGAGAGCCTGGCCCAAATACACGAGAGTAAATCTCACCATCCTCTCTTCTAAGGAGCGTTCTGACTGTACTTCTGCCAGACAGGGTTGTTTGCTCTTTTGGATATCCATAATATTTTCAATAGTCTTCTCCAGCGCCACAATCCAAATGCATAACTTCTCCTTTGCTCTTAATTATTCAATGTCCAGCTTTCACATGTATATGGAGCTATGGAAGTGTTGAAAATCAAGGAGATTACTTTGAGAGCTAAAATGGACCTAACCCAAACCATGGTATTTTCAATTGCCTCATATGTGCTGCAGATTTGCCTAATGCAGTGCATGCTTTGATTTCTTGACCATTTCTTCCATGAGCACCGATTGTGGATCCAAGCAAGATGAATCCTTGGTGGTCTTTTCTCCATTCATCAGGACGTCCCCTAGTGGTCCAGGTATGAGGAACCGGAGCTTCTTTACATTGAGCTGTAATATATACTGAAGGCCACAATCCGTGATCTTCATCAGCAATGCGTCAAGCCTTCCTCACTTTCAGAAAGTAAGGTAGTATCATCTGCATATCACATATTTATAAGACTTCTGGGGTCACATCCTTCTTCATACAATCCAGCTTCTGTGATGACTTGCTCAACATACAGATTAAATAAATGGATAGAACCTTGAGGTTCACCTTTCTTGATTTTAAACCATGTACCTAAGCATATATACTTATGTCCACATGTATGAAAATCATAAATATTAAGAATAAATAAAGTGTACTTAATCAATATACAAGGGAGTGATCCCCCAAATAGATTTTATTTCAAAGCTAGGTATTTAATTTTTTTGTTTACAAAACAAGCTTATCACCTTCAAAGTACCCTCCGTTACACATAGTACATTCGTCAAACCTGCGATTCCATTATTGGAAACATTTTTAAAACTCATCTGACTGACAGTTCTGCCCTTGTTTTTTCCTTCACTTCTCCTATGTCATCAAATTGCCATCCTTTCATGTCCCTCTGCATTCAAGGAAACAAAAAGAAGTTGCATGAGTGAAGTCAGTTGAGTAAGGTGCATGGGGCAAGAGGGGCATGCTGTTTTTTTGCCAAAAACTGGTGCACTGAGATGGTTTTGTGAGCAGGTGCATTGTTGTGGCAAAACCAGTCCCTCTCTGGCACAAATCAGGCCTTTTTTGTTACACACTATTACACAATCTTTTCAGAACATCTAAATAGAAAGCTTGGTTAAGTCTTACCTGGTGGAATGAACTCCAAATGGACTACCCCATCATACAAAAAGCAAGCAAACACAGAAAACAAATTAGCATCATATTTATTTTTTATTTCATGTGCAGCAGCTATTTGTGGGCAAGATGACAATGGTGTCTTCCCCTGGCTTGATTGAGGTTTACTTTTAAAAATAGCACCATATTTCTTCACCCATAATGACTTTGGATAAAAGTCTGGGCTGCCACTCGACACTTTCTCCTGGTCTGTCAGAACCCAAGGAACAAATCTTCCATTGCAATTTGCTGAACCGAGCTCCAAGATCAAGCTCCAAGATAGTCCAGACGACGTCCCCATCCATCGTTGGTCTTCTAGCACAAGTGCATGGTTTTCTTCTGCCTGGGTAGTTGACTGACGTGCAGAACTAGATTTGTCATCAATCGACATTACCTTTTCTGAAATGAGAAAAGCACTCACACACTTGAGCGTTTCTCACAGTGCTGTCCTTGTAAGCTGTGTTCAATATCACAACAGTTTCTGCAGCACTTTTCCCGAGCAGGAAACAACATTTCATAGCTGCTCACTGTTCTCTTCAATTGGCCATCACAAAAAACAGCGTTCATTTTTATGAAAAAGTTCACTGTGACCAGAGAGAAACTTCCCAGGCAACCCAACTGGTTTCACTAAATCAGAGTGTTTGCTGGAGGCTCACTTAGTGTGAAAAATGTGTACTATGAAAGCTCTGCCCAGTGGAGATTTTTTTCTAGTTTTGGGGGGTACCTCCTCATAGATAGATAGCACTTGCTTCGAGAAGAGGATGAGACAATACATGCAAAATGTATGTAGGAGCCTTAATTGTACTTACTTAAAATAGTTTATTATTTATCAGCATCTAGAACTTCATAATTAAAACTATATATATAATTTATATATTTACATGTGTCACACAATATATTATACAATGTGATATATAATGTTATATATTATATATGTATATAATTGTATATGTGTGCATACATATATATATACGGCTGCTCCACAGGATCTATAGAAGTCACTATGAGTCAGCACGTGGTTGATAACAGTGAACTTGTATATATATTTGAATGAAGATCTGTTCAGTGAAAGACATTCATTGAAATAGCCTTTTATTATGTGGTTACCAGTCAGCAAACTTATTTATGAGGTACATCTTCTCAGTACTGAAAATTCATTTTCTCATTACTGTTAATAGCAACAACGTTGATATCCTCTGTCTACAATATACTATATTAAATTACATGTTTTAAAGTTAGAGCTATTAAGTACCCAAGAAATATCTTACTTGACATTATTTTGGCCTGTCTTCATTCAATGTTAGCACCAGTGGAAACTTTTTATTTTTTAACTGTGATTCACATTCTCCCTCTCTCTGACACAAACACACTGCACACGCACACAGGCACACACACACTATATCTATCTATCTATCTATCTATCTATCTATCTATCTATCTATCTATACAGCAAACTTAATTGTTTCTTCATTGAAGAACTGTCCATGTTACCATCTTCTCGTTCTCAATTCATGGTTTCAAGATAATTAGCTTGATGGCCATCTTGTGTTGTAGAAACACAAAATGTGATAAACCTATTATTGCCTCTATCCCTCCTAATTTAGACGTCTTTCTTTGTCTTCCATTGACAAAGATCCAAGTTGTTGTTCTTCTCTAGTCTCAACAATAATTGATTTTACTCAATCAACTCAAATATACAGACAGTGTGCATTTCAATGGGTTGTCTAGAGGTTTATCATAAAGTGAAGCAGAAATATAAAATAGGAATAATTCGATATTTTATTAAAGAAAAATCCATGAATGTGATGCTAGCGCCATGTATCCACTGCTTAGGTTGTATATTTTTAATAATTCAATTTTTTCATTTACCGTTGGTTGGTATGAGTCTCTCTTTCTGCAATTGGAAGTATTCTTCTAACATAAAACGCAGTATATCATTAGCATTGTATTAGGAAGAAAATTTCAGCATAAATGGCAGATGATCCAGCACACTTAAAACTTCATTCTAAAACCGGTGTTTAATTCTCTGAAAATTTACTTTCCCTGTGGTTTGTAACTATAGCAGAATATTTAGCTCCAGACTTACCAGTGGATGGCTGAGAGATGAATATCATTCATTGCAATCAGAGGTTAGTGAGTGACCTGTGTCAAGGTCTGCTGCAACTTGACAGCTGGGTTTTTGGAAGTCCCCTGTGACATACTTATGCTTGGCCATCAGGTGGTTGAAATAGAGATTGGATCTGGACCTGCAGAAGCTCTAGAAGAATCATGATGCCTTTCAGGGCCATCCAGAAGTAGTTCGGGAAGAAGAGAGAAGCGTGTGCAGGTACCACTTTGCCGGTCCCCTCAACAGTTCTGCAGCACAGAGCTGCAAGGGGGCTTGGAAATCTTAGGTACTTTCAGCAACGGGAAGCAACTTTTGCTTAAACTCAGATTCATTACCTTTTAGTTAGAGCACTTTAGCCCGTTTATTTCTCAGGAAATAAACCGTCTTTTTCTTGCCTTTCTGTTTTAAGACAATCTCATTTAGTAAAAGAAATAGAAGATTGCACTCTTCTCTTAGTGATGCAGTAAGAACAATACAAACCATACACGGAGCAACAAAGAAGATATGAGGCGCCCTCTTGTCAAGGACTTAGCCTAGGCATTTTGCTAAGAGAGTTGGTGATCTCGTTTTTATAATATCCTTCAGGTACAAATATCGGTACCAACACTGAGATAATCACAGATTTGAAAGAGGAAGATTGCTTTCAAATTTTGAGAGTGGAGAAGTAACCAACTCCATGGCCAAACCTATAGCGGTTTCAGAGGACTGTAGCCTGTGTTTACCTTACTAGATCTCCTTAACCTCTGTACATTGTAAATAGTATTACGATTCCCAACTTGCTCAGGGGGGAGATAGACCCAGAGAGATTAAATTAATGGTCCACACAATAACTATCGGCTTGCATTAAGTCTTGAGTCTGAGCCTTCTTCTCCAGCTTCTATGTTCTTTCTTCTGAACCATAGCAAACTTTCTGTGATGATGGAAATGTCCACCTGAGCGCTCTAATACTGACCCATGGAACACATGAAACGCCGTGTCCGGAGCCCGACGGCACTGCATTTCTCATTGAATTTCAACTGAGAGATCCAAGTAGCAACGCATGTACTAAAGTAGTCTAATCTGCACCGTTCCCTCATGGCCTTCTTTCATGCAGCACGGTACTCTTTGAAACCCGTTTCAAATCTTACTAATATCAGTAAGAGTTTCACATGCTGATTCTTAAATAAACGACTCTGGCTTTTTAAAAGGCAAAACATGTTCCATTTTTGGGGGACTATATTCAAGTAAGTTTTACAGATATTAAAAAAAATAAACAGGAAAAGAAATCATCCTGAATTCTCCCACCCAACAATAACCACAATGAATGTGTTCATCTTTGGGGGGTGGCGGTGGGGGGATGCTAGTTTGAATCTGGTGTGACAATGGAAGCTGTGCCCCGAGATGAAGCCATTTGTTGTCAGTGTTCTATTGTTATTCTTGTTAAGAAGCAGTGGCCTATTGGAAAATGAGCTGATTCTCTCTGTGTGTCTTCTTTGACGCATTGTACTAGAACAGTAAGAAAATATTCTGACTTTTTGGACTTTTACAGACATCTTAAATAAATATGTGTAGGTTTATATTGGCATGTCCAGATTTGCTTCAATTAGAAGAAAATCGCTGAGATGTAATTAATTAATGCGGCACTTCAAGCTATAATCCCCTGTGAGATGTATTAAAAAGTCTGGCTTCTATGCCTGTGGCTATAATCCCATACTGGATGGAGTTCTCTGCGATGCTAATGGACAAGATTAAGGTCAGAATAAGACTAAGGATGCGAGCCAAATCACCTGCAATTGAGTTAATTCTGACTCTCTCTGTTGGTTTTCAAGACTATTAGTCTTGTTGGAGTAGAAAGCCTCATCCTTTTTCTGTAAAGCGGCTTCTGGTCTAGCAGTCCAGCAGTAACCACTTTGTCACCGGGGCTCCCCTATGCATTGCATCTGGAGCAGTCTGCACATGTTTTTTGTGTTGTAGATAAAAGGTGTTTGTGATGACAAAGTCATTGGTCTTGCAAAAATCTATCATGGGATCTCCATCTTCAATTCCATCAGCAAGACCATATTTTTCAACTACTGCTCCTTCCTCTTCGTTTCCAATGTTTGAAATTCAATTGCCAATAATTATCAATGCATCATAATTGCAGATTTGATTAATTTCAAGATGAAGATGCTGGTAGTTTCTTTTTAATATTTGTATAATTACAGCAGTACTTCTTTATCTATAAACCACATTATTCTCATTTCTCTGACCTAAATTATTTACACAAGCATAAATCCAGGCATAATATTTTTTTAGTTAATAGGATATAATATATATTTTCATTTTGTTTAAAGCACTGTTCTTGTTAGGTGTTTTATACATACCTATTCTTTAAAATAGTATCAACAAGCATGTATCATATATGGTTAAATGTCCTGTTATTTGTTTTGATAGCTTTTAAGACGATTATTTAATAGCTTGGGATTTTTTTAAGTGAATTTGAAATTTTGCTTTGATAGTAATGAAATTCAGTAAAGCTAACATTTTTCAAAAACGTATTTAAATCCCATTTGAAATGAAATGACAAACCCCCATAGCTTAATGAAAGTAAACTTGGATGTCATTTTTATTTTCTGGTGGAAACCTGCCAACAAAGCTTTCACTAGCTAACACTGTTATTATAATAGCCACTGACAATGGCTTTAACAGGACCCCCACACACATCCTTTTAAAAGCTCAGCGTTCTTAAACAATAGCATGGCGAATGACAGGGTTAAAGTCTGACTATGAGAAGCCAGGATGACAAGATTGGGGAAAGCAGGAGGGCCATACAAAGGGAAGACCACCCAACCTGCTGGGATGGTTTAGATAATTAATCTTGTTCTTGAATTGACAAGGTGGTTATTAATTTAGAATATTTTGTTGCTTTTCTTTTGGACATATTTTTCCTTAGGCATGTCTGTGAACTCACAGACAGATATATATGGTTCAAAATTGTGGCATTAGTCATGGATTGATAATGTGGTCCTTCCTTTGGTTCTTATTATCCAAAGTTAGCATCAACTTTAATATTTTAAAGGAAATTTTACAATTGTAGTAGCAGGTATTTTGTTGGCATAATATGTAGATATATTTATTTTCTTTACTGAGTTGAACTCAAATCACATATTCTTACATACAAAAATATACCATGTATATATGTGTCACATATAGAAATATATATAATATGTAAATATATATACCCTTCCATTTAACTTGGGAATTGAAATAGGTGTAAGTTGGCATAAAAATGAATTAGCAGAATCACAAAGATATATAAAACATATATATATATATCCTTCCATTTAAATTGGAAATTCAAATAGATGTACAAAAATGGCACAAAAGATGAATTAGAAACACAAAGATCGGCTGTGGAAGTTCACAGTGACAGTTTTACTGGGCAAGAAGTCTTCCGATTGAGTTTCTGGGAATAAACACAGCTTTCCTTGGTCTAGAATAGTTCCTGTACTTATGCTTCAATAGTCAAAAATACATAGTTTGTCAAAAATGTTCCAGAAGAGGAGATAGGTGTCCAAATGTTGCCATGAAACAGGAAAATAGGGTGGAGAAGGCAAGGGCAGTGTCACATGTGAAATTTTAAGGATCGAGCGAATCGCACCAGAGAGATAGATCTCGCCGATGTGAACAAGGCCCCTCTTTTTGGAGCCCTGCTGGAAGATCAGTGAAAAATATCAAAGTGAAGAGAGTCGGCCTTTCTAACAGGAGAACAAAGATTGAATTCCGCCTAGACTAGTGATCAAAGCATCCTTTCATTTTGAATCTTGTTTAACTTTATTACTTCTTTACCATATTGATGCTTTTCATGTTTCAGGAAACTACTTCATGTTCCTCTCCAACTATCTTTTTTTATATTTTCTGGCATTCCAAGTTTATTCTATTTATTTATTTATTTTAGTTTGAGAATGCCCTACACAGAAAAATTCACCTTACTCATCATTTGCATCCCACATTAGTTTACATTTATTCTTAAACAAATTAGTGAATCCTTTGAATCATAAAAGAGTCATATGATTATATAATACCACTTTACCCATATATCAAATGATAATGATTTAATATTACATAAGTATTACATTTATAGGCAAGACAATTCTCTTCATAGTAGATATATTGGAATAAATTTACCATATTTACAAATTTTTGTCGAATTTTAGACTAGGTAAAATAGTCATTTTTATGCAGATGTATTTCTTCTACTTCAGAACCAATTTTCAAAAGTGATTTAGGTTTTAAAAATTCTAAAGGTGAAATATCTTAAAATATACAATGGGTATCTTTTATTTAATTGGAAAATCTACTCTCTGTTTACATGGAAATTTGAATTTACCACGGTCCCGTTTGTAATACAGTTCAAAGACTAATTTTAGACCCAAGTTTTTCAACAAGAGTAGTACCGCCCCCTAGGGGTTATTTTTTAAATTGGTGAGGGTTTATATATTTATTTTTGAGCTGTTATAATGATTAGAGAACTACTTTAAATAAAATGATGTGTCTCATTGGGCAAATATGATTCACAAGATCTCTTTAAAGTGTCTGAGAGCAAGAATGTCATTTTGTAAGCTTCGCTCACGTCATATGCATGAGAAAGGAATAAGGAAGACAATAGAGCATCAATGCCCTTGAATGATGGTGCTGGTGATTAAGGCTGGAAGAACAACCAGATCTGCCTTGGAAGAAGGCCATCAGAACACTCATGGGAAATGAGACCAGCTGGATGTTGCCTCACAGACTTTGGGCTTGTTCAGGAAAGACCAATCCTTGGCAAAGTGGAAGGGCAGGACAAGCGAGGGAGGCCCCCAAGGAAGTGGATGGGCCTGGTAACGGTGGCAATGGGCTCGAACGTGGCAAAGACTGTGAGGATGGTGCAGGACCGTGCAGTGACTCTTTCTGTACCTGGAATCACTGAGTCAAATTGGGCTTGTTGGCAACCTAACAACCACAGCCATTTAGACTTACCAGGAGAGGGGCGGAAGTTGCTAGCTGTCTTACAATGATGCATGATGCCTTCCTGGAAAAAAGGTCTTTGTTGTGAACTTGGGATTAATGTAGCTGAAAACTTGTTCATAATTGTGCTCATCTAAAACCTGCATCTATGTATATGTACATATATGTACATTTGTCATATGTATAATCACCAAAGATGTTCTACGCAATTTTTGTATTAAAATTTCTAGGACTGGAACTACCATTGACTTGAAGAAAGATTGTACTTTATTTCATTTGGAACTTGTCCAGGAGTTATTCAACAGTTAGACAATCCCACTCTCAACACTAAACATCGCTCTCTCTGTGAGAGGCCAATCAAACCTGCCTGTACAAATTCTCACTGAGAGCTCACAGGTTCTGCTGACTCCAAGTGTTGGGGTCAGCATCTGGCTGCTCCACTGCCACCCACTTACATACTGAGGCATACATCATTTTATTGTAAATAATTGCTCTTCTATTTTCTTTTAAGAAGCCTCAGATGGTGTAGAGGTATGGGCTGGGATCCACATTCTCAGCAATTCACAACCACCAGCAGCTCCATGGGAGAAGGAACGGACTTTCTAGTCCCATAAACAGTTACAATATCAGAAACCCATAGGGAGTGCTTCGAGTCTGTATTAATCGACTCAATGGTAGTGAGGTTGTTGTTTTATTTAAATATTTGACTGTATTCTTTAACAACAACTTCCATAAAAGGGAACGCAGGTCAGGGAGTGTTTAAAACAGAAATGTTGTCTCACAGTTCTGGAAGCAAGCAGTCTGAATTCAGGGTGTTGACAAGAACATTTTGTCTCTGAGGCTGTGGAGTAAGGGCCATCGATGTCCCTCAGCCTTAGGAGATCCTTGTCTCGGAGCTGCAGCAGGGCTCTGCTCTCATAGGCCATCTTCTCTCAGTGTGTTTCTGGGTCTCTTCCACTCTTTAAAAAGACCCCACGCACAGCAGATTAGGGACCTCCTCGCTGCAGTGTGCTTACTTACCTGGTAGCATCTTCAAAGACTATTTCCGAATACGATCACTCTCACAGGGCTTAGGGCTTTAACTGATCTTTTTAGAAGGCACAATTCAATCCATAACGAGTGTCCTGCACAATTACAACCGTGTGTTTGTTTAATTATGTGCGCATGTAGGCTCTAGTGCCTATAAATACCACTTGAAGAGAGTAAAGCAAGCGCTACAGTGTATGTGTTATTTCAGCAGGACATTCGTTCTCCTAGGGTGGAGGACTACCAAATACAAGGGGAAATGGCATGGCGGAATGTACTGTGGGCTTTTAAACAAACGCTCACAAGGGAAGCATTTTTCCCTCTCAGGCATTCTTTTTCTAAAAAAGGAAAGATGGGAGAGGTTCAGATTTGATGTGGCGATAAAGTGAATAAGTATGTGAGGTATGAAGTGGTTAATCCTTGGGCTTCTATGGAAGGACTGGTGTGTATGTTTAAATTAGCCTCCTTTTCGGAGCTGACATTTTAATAAACTTGTAGTGAAGAGAGATTATGGGATATCAGCCCAAGGAGTTCTCTGGTCCTTTTAACAAAGAATCGATTTGCTCATCCCATGGATGCTTTGTATTCTTAAAGGATTTGCTGTCACCCTCTCTTTTGCTCTGCCTGTGTGTGGTTAGCTACTTGCAAGATATTTGCATCTTTATCTTTCCTAGTTATTTTCTGACTTCTATCCACACCTTAAAATCTTCATCTTGATATTACTAGAATATTGCTAAGATAATTTGACTGGGACACGTCTTGAAGAATGCTTTTAAAAGTTATGTGAGCGGTATATTTTTGCAATATCTGTATCGAAAATATTTCCCCACTTATTTTTAAATTATTTTTTAACTCATAAAAGACATCTGGGAAGGTACACAATTCTAGATACAAACATTATACATTATGCATAGATTTTTCCATTGTCATAGAATATATATGATTGATAAAGTGCATGTGTGGTTTTATTGGTTAAATGAACCAAGAATTTTAACCTTTGAATTCAACATGGTAGGATCATTTGTGAAAGACTGTTCAGAATGTGCCTAAGTTTATATTTTCACATGAGAAAAATGTTTTTAATTGTATTTTTATTATTGATTTTGTTCCTTCCATATGACTCTAAAATTACTCTGTAAATCTATCTATAGTTCTTAGAGGAGCCCTGTTGGCATAGGCTGATACCACAAAGTAAGCAGTTTGAAACCCTCAGCAAGCTCAGAGGGAGAATAACCAGGCTTTCTACTCTTGTAAAGAGTTAGTCTCAGAAAGAAAAAAAAAAAAAAGTTAGTCTCTTAAACTCACACCAGCAGTTCTACCCTGGCCTGTGGGGTCGAGATGGGTCAGAATTGACTTGATGATAGTGCGTTTGGTTTGTTTTTTTGGTATAGTGTATGGTAATTCCTGTTCCATTACGAAGATGTTCCATTACTAAGAGATTGAAGGTTTGAATCCATCCAGAGGCACCTGGGAAGACCTACTGATCTCCTGCTGAAAATGCAAAGACTGAAGCAAAGCTCAATGAAATGCAGTTCTACTCTGAAACACTTCAAGTCTCCAAGAGTCAAAATTGACTTACAAACAAGGGATTAGGTTTGGATAGCCTGCCTACGTGGCACTTTCATTTTCCATTTTCTCACCAGTTGTGGCTGTTACAAAATCTGTCAACTTGAGGGAAGGGGTGGAGTCTAGCCTGTCAATCGGGTCATATCAATGGTGCCTCTGTGTGGGCATGCCCTTCTCCTGTGGATTCTGGGAACTCCTGTCCTCCTCCCTAGAAGCGGAACACAAACTCTCCTTGCTAGACATTCCTGTTGACAAGCCACATGGAGACCCACCCCAGCACTGAGATGCTTCCACCTCCACCGGATCCACAAGACTTTCTACCCACTGGTCTGTGATCTTCCTGCATTCGTTATCATTGCATGTGTTGTATGAATCTGAGGAGGAATTTATAGATTTGTTTTTGGACATATGGGCTAATATCAGACTTATGGACTTGATCGGGACTGGACTGGGCTGGGATGTTTTCTCAATATGCAATTGCTCTTTTATGTAAAGCTCTTTCTTAAACACATCTGAGTGTCTATGAATTTCTTTCTGTAGTCAACTCAGACTGACACATCAGTTTTGTTTTCTCTTATTAATTTCATCTTTGAACTTTACCTCTACCGGTGGAGTCCAAAATGTTTGCCTCTGTTATAGGTTTCAACCTGTTGCTGCTAAGGCATGCTTTTCCTTCTAACCTTCTAACCCTTCCTGATATGTCTTATGTCCCTACCCTTACTTCTCATCCCTTTGCCCTTTCACCTCAGCCTTCTCCTGGCAGATTTTGGCTCTTGTTTGATAGAAACTTTCATCTTGTCTTCATTGATGACAGTTAGTAAATGCTTTATAGTTTGAAACCCAGGGTGATGATATATCTGGGAATTTCTCTTTCCCTGATGATTGATAACCCTTTCCCTCCCTCGTTTGGGGCCATTTGTTTTCATTTGCTCATTCTCCTTTTCTGATATTCCTTGCAGTTTTCTGCCCTCTTCTCTGTTGAGCCTAAAGCAATGCTTCCTGGAGAAACAACTCCATAAATGTGAGTAAGCTTCTGCCACCGTTCCCAGGGTCTAAATGTTTGTAATTTATATCTGAGATCATTTATAAGCCAGTTGCTCAAGACTCTTATCCTGGGAAAGGCTCAACATGAGGACAGCTGATCTCCTGGGTATGTATCCCCAAGAGTGGCCTGCTGGGCAGCAGAATCCCTTCACTGACCACACGCTCTGCCCAGCTGTTGTCTAGAAAGAGGAAGAGGCACCGAGTTATAGACAGCCCATGAACATTATCGTGGTGCATTAGAAAACTGGCTGCCCTGAGGGGCCGGCCACATTACCAACTAAGTGGACAGCAACCCCCTACCCCCAAGAAGAATTCACTACAGAGGACAGCAGTGACGCTACAGCTCAAGAAGAGGGGAAGAGGACTGGTCTGTTCAGAGCACACAGGAGCCAACGAGGGGGCATATGGGGGAAAAAGAAGAGTGACACACTTCCTGGCTCACCAAGCCCTGAGGACAATGTTCCTGCCCAGAAAAGCAATGCACAGAGATGACCACAGGGCCGGCCCCACCATGAGACACAACATTCCTCATTGACCCATAGCACCATTGGGGACAACACTAGAGACACAGAGTGGGAATTGTGCCAGCCATGAGCTCACCACGCCCAAGCCAGTCTCTGGGGCCATGCAGCAGCGTGGCAGGGGAAGCAGAGCAATGAAGTCCCCAGGGATAGAGGAGGTGCCAGGGCATGGCACCCCATCAGACTTGACTGAAAAGCACCTGTAAAGGAAAACAAACAGACCCTGAATATTCATATGTTTATGTGTGTATGCGTGTGTGTGTTGTTGATGTCGCTATTGTTTTACTTTCTGTTGGTGCTTCACGGTACTCAATCATGTGATGGTACATAGCATGTCTACCTGGAAGGGATAGGCAGAATAAACAAGTCAGAAGAGAGAACAGCGGGATGACAGTTCTGGGGTACATGGGGGTAGGGGTGGCGGGGGAAAGGAAGAGGGTGTTAACAAGCCTAGGGACAAGGGAATAAAAAGTGATCCAAAAATCATTCTCAAGGAGGGTGTGGGAGGTATGGCAGGGCTAGATCAAGGGCAATGTAACCGAGAGGAATTCTTAAAACCCAAATGAAGGTAGAACGTGATAGCGGGACAAGAGGAAGGTACAAAGAAACAAAGGAAAGAACTAGGAGGCAAAGGGTAGTCATAGAGATTTAAATACAGACATATAAAGATGTAAATATATTTAAATACGATGAGGGGGAATAGATCTATGTACATATATTTATAGGTATAGTATTAAGGAAACAGATGGACAATGGGCCCCTGCTCAAGTACTCCCTCAACACAAGAACACTTTGTTCTAACAATTCAGCACTTTGAGATGCTCACCTGCCTGGCACGATCGCTGATGACAATGGGTGCATAGGCAAATTTGGTGAAAAAAGCTGATGGGGCCCGGCTACCAAAAGATATAGCACCTGAAGTCACTGAAGACAATGGGTGCACAAGCAAATGTGGTAAAGATAGCTGATAGTGCCCAGCTACCAAAAGATATAGCACCTGATATCTTAAGGACTTGAAGATAAACAAGCAGCCATCTAGCTGAGAGACAAGAAAACCCACATGAAAGAAGCACACCGGCCTGTCCCAACTAGATCACTGAAGACAAAATGGGTGCATAAGCAAAAGTTGCGAACAAAGCTGACAGTGCCCGACTATCAAATGATATAACATCAGGGTTCTTAAAGGCTTGAAGACAATCAGGCAGCCATCTAACTAAGAAACAACAAAGCCCACAAGGAAGACGCACACCAGCCTACCCTGACGCGAATGCTGAAGACAAAGCAGGTGCATGCTCAAGTGCGGTGAAGAAAGCTGATGGTGTCCAGTTATCAAAATATATAGAATCTGGGGTCCCATAGGCTGGAAGATAAACAAGGGGCCATCTAACTGAAAAACAACAAAGTCCACATGGAAAATGCACACCAGCCTGTGAGATGACAAGGCATCGAGGGGGATCAGGTATCAGGCATCAAAGATGAAAAAACAAAAAAAAATCATAGCATTGTAAAAGAAGGGGAGTGCAGAGTGGGGACCCAGAATACATCTGGGGGAAATTGGACATCCCCTTGCAGAGGGGCTGTGGGAAGGTAATGAACCAGTCAGTGTGTACTGTAGCAATGATGAAACATACAATTTTCCTCTAGTTCTTGAATGCTTCCTCCCCCCCCAACTATCATGATCCCAATTCTACCTTACATAACCGGCTGGGGAGGGAGATGTACACTGGCATGGATAGGAACTGGAAATATGGGGATTCCAGGACAGGTGAGCCCCTCAGGGGAGGGCAAGAGTGACAATATTGGGAAGGTGGAGGGAGGGTGAGGGAGAAATGGGAAACAGATGACAAGGTCTACATGTAACCTCCTCACTGGAGGACGGGGAGTGGAGAACTGGGTGGGGAAGACATCGGATGGTGTAAGATATGATAAAATAATAATTATTTATAAATTATCAAGGGTTCAGGGGGAGGGGGAGAGGGGAGCGAGGAGGGAGGAGAAAATGAGGAGCTGATGCCAGGGGCTCAGGTAGAGAGTGGGTATTTTGAGAATGAAGATGGCAACATATTTACAAGTGTGCTGGACACCGGTGATGTATATACGATTGTAAAAAGAGTTGTATGAGCCCCTAATAAAATTACTTTAAAAAAAAAAGAAAATGGACTGCCAATTCGTATTTGGAACAGTTCTTTTAATTTAATTTAATTTTATTGCTATGTTGCATTTAGGAGCCAGACAGTGGTGCAAGAATGATTATCACACGCTTTACAACCAATCCATCAGTACATTCCATTGGAATTTGCTTTAACTGTAACATAAAATTGACCATTTCACTTCACCGGGTCACTAACATGTTAGGCTTACACCACAGTAAGTAATTATAAAAGATTGACTTATTGTTTCCCTTTGATATTATGTGAGTACGTTCTCCTTCTGATATGATTGAACCAATCTCTAAGGCAACACATTCTCCATCATCATTACCTTCACTTGCTGCACAGTTGTTAGATTGTTGAAATGTCTTGGAGACTTTTCTTTGACTAAAAACCCGAAATCCAAACAAATCCACAGCTAAGGAGTTTGTTCAAGCGACCCTGTAGCTATTATTTCTGAGTCTGTCAATCTTTAAGGGGAAGATAGCCTCAGTTCTCTCCTGAGCAACAACTGCTGGGTCTCAGCCACTACCTTGCAGTTAGCAGTCCAATGCTTACTCAACAGCAACAATATGGTGCCTTTTTAAATAAAACTAAAACAAAAACGAACAAACCAAGAAAAATCGCACTGCCATCGGTGGATTTGATCTCATAGAGACCGTATAAGGCACGGTAAAATTGCACGTGTGGGTTTCCAAGACTTTGCTGGAGTGGAAAGCCCCATTTCTCTTGCCCTGAGCAGCTGGTGGTTTTGAACTGCAGATCTTGTCGTTAGCAACCCAACTATTAACCACTATGCCACCATGGCTCCCTTCTTTCACTAAAGAAATGTTAAATAAGAAATATTTGCCACTAGTTTTGACTTACCTGCAGATTCAATTTAAAAATCCACTAAGGAATTATCTCATAGTAATCCGGAACTGCCTGTATTTCTAAACTTTATTGATGCCTTCATTTCCAATGATACCCTGCCCCCACCTACCTGTCCAATAGCATCCAGGGTAGTAAACTATGAGTGGAATCACATTGTTCTTATAGTCAAAACCTCTCATTCATGGAACAGCTGGTCATTTCAAACTTCTGACCTTGTTATCAGCAGTGCAACAAGCAACTGCACACCACCAGGACCCCTCTAAAATAAACATTCAGAAGTCCTTACTATTTCTTGGGATTTTAAATTTATATTTTTACATACTCTTTTTTGTCCCCAAGTAGAATTAAAACAGTAGCATCTTTTTCTATTGTACTCACTGCCGATCTTCATTGCCCAGGACTATGATGGATGAATCTATGAATAAATGTTGATGGCCAGAATAAGTCCCTCTGTTAAGAAAGACCCACTAGGACAAAGCTTATTTAATGTTTTCAAGAAACATCTTGTAGATGCTGAAAATAAAAGGATGGACAGTGATTCCAATAAGATAACCCACACCAGTTACTACCCAGATAATTCTGATACATTAAAAGATCATTCTTCCATCGGGTCTCTGCCACCTTTTCAGGTAACAGCCAAGGGCGTCAGCCATTTACGCCACCAGAGACTCCAAATAGTGAGACTCATCATGGCTGTGGAATTGACAACAAAAAGAAGTTGTGTTTGGTGGCATGGTGATTTTGCAAAACGATAGGGCAGCTTTGATGCCATTACTTCATGTGACCAGGTCAAGCCCCCTCCAGCTTTCAATTAAACAGAAATGAAAGCACATACCTATCTCTTTGAGAAAGTCTTGTGGAAAGGGATGGTTCTAGGACTGTGGGGAAAGCACAAGATGAATCTGGATTATCTGTGCCAGAAGCAAGATACTATTCAAATTATCATGGAGGAAGTTAAGAAGACATATGAGTAAATTCAAAAGGAGACACCAGCAGCCAAACTGGGGACACATTGAGCATTTATATAAATAGGAGTAGTAATGGATGATAAGTCATAAAGTTGTTATAAATCCACAAACCACAAGTCCATCATGATATAAATTAATAAATGAATAAAATTTAAACTTGATGAACGAGGTATTTACAATCTTTCAAAAGATCTCTCCACAAAACACTAATCCACCATTAAAAATAACTTTATGGTAAAGCAGTCTGACAGATGCCACCTTAATCAATTCATCAAAAATAAGATAAGGTAAGCTAAAATCATGTGACACTCAAGTACAATGAAATCACAAGTTTTTAATATTGCTTCTATGAAAAGATGAAAAGCTGAATACAATCATGAAAGAACGTCAGAAAATCTCCAAATAACTGTAGAACAACATTGAAAGCAGCCCTAATGGTATGGTAGATGAGGCTTTGGCTACTAAGCAAAATATTACCAGTGCACACCCATCAGCCATGGAGTGAGATACAAACGTCTACTTCCATAAAGATTTACAGCATTAAACCCCCTGGGAGCCAATTCTACTCTGTCTTCCAGGGTCATTATGAATCAGAGCTGACTTGACGGCGCACAACAATAATCTCATAAAATGTCAAGTCATGAAATCAAGGAAAAACTAAAAAAATACTTCATATTTTAAGAAGATTAAAATGATAAAAAAGGAAGTGTGTTATTCTCAACTGGATTTGATATTTTGATATTCTATCTCCTGTGGAACATACAATGGATTTTAAAGGAATATGAAGATTAGATGACAATAATGTTTCCATGCTAATTTCATAATTAATAGCTTTCCTGTAGCTATGTTATAGAATAGTACACACTAAAGTGTTCAGGGGGAAACAGCACACGAGATCAGCAGCATAGTGTCAAATGGTTCATAAAAAGTCCTTTGTACTGCACTTAAAAATTCTGTGTAAATTCAAGATTGCTTCAAAATTAAGAAAATTATAAGAGGTGATGAATGTAAAACAGCCATCATTATATGTGCTAAATATTAAGAAGTTCATGAGAAAACTTTTAGATATATTAAAATATATGGCAAAGCATTTTCGCAGCAAATTTATCCTCACTCTATTAGACATTGACAAAAATACACAAATAAATAAAGAAACAAAAGATGGCACAAAGATGCAAAGTATAATTAAGAAAAAGTATTAATAATTGTATAAATAAAAGTCTGTCTTTTAGATATTCATAAAACGTCACAAAATCATTTGAATGTTATTTTGCATAGAAATTCCAGATGAATCTCAAAGTGGTAAATGTCAACCAGCCATATTTTTTATCAAGAAATGACAAAGACATATTTTGAGAAATATTAAATGTGACAAATATTTGAAAGATTTAAAAGGAATCCTATATAAAATGATCAATTCTGTTAGGACTATAATTATAGTTGTACTTTAAGAAAATTTACCATGAGAACATGGCATTTTAAAGTGTATAAATGTCACTAAATTATCCTCAAGGCCAACTAACGGACAAATGCTTGCTTTGTTAAATATGAAATGAAAAATGACATAAAAATTCCTGGTAAGCCTCTTCTATCGACCGTCTTTGTAACACACACCCGAGGACTGGATTGCAAACATTCTGTGCTGTTGAGTCAATACTGACTCGTAGCAATGCTGTAGGGTAAAGTAGAGCTGTTCCTATGGGTTTCCAAGTCTGACAATCCTTTCAGGCCCAGAAAGCCTCATATTGTTCTGCAGGAACAGCTGGTGGTTTTGAACTGTTTGCCTTAGCAGGCCAACATGTAGCTCACTGTGTCACCAGGGCTCCTAGTAACTAGCAGAGGACATGCAAAATAAGGTGTAGAGAGCTATCATGGGGATTGGTCAATGTCTCCATTGTGGGGTAGCAGAATGAGCCATCTCAGACGCAAGAACAAAGGAACTCTATGGCAAGAAAGAAGAGCTGCCAGCAGAGCACAGTTAAAATCTCTGACTACAGTGAAAAAAATGGCAAAGGCAGCAAAAGTCACTGTACTGAGACTGTGAGAGAGCTGAGGAGCCAAGGAAAACCATGAGACAGAGCAGTAGGTTTCCTGGTCCATGGAAAAAAAACAGATGTTAAAGGTATGAATGTATGGATGTGCTTTATACAATTGATGTATGTATATGTATGGATTGTGATAAGAGTTGTATGAGTCCCTAATAAAATGTAAAAAAAGAAAAAAATGTAAACACTGACAGTGGATGGATGTATATATTGTGATTAGAACTGTATGAGCCCTCAATTAAATGTTTTTTTTTTAAAAAAGGTACATATGACTGAGAAGTTGGGGCCCAAACTGATATGGCTGCTGGCATGACTGAGAAGAGGCACTTCTGTAAACAAAGGGTTGTGTCCTTAATATCTTTTGTTTCTGAATTATCATAACCTGTTAACTTCTCTAATAAGCCAAACTCACTGCTATCCAGTCAATGCTAACTCAAAGTGACCCTATAGGACAGGAGAGAACTGCCCCTGTGGGTTTCTGAGACTTTAACTTCTTAAGGGCGCGGAAAGCCCATCGTTCTCCTGCAGAGCAGCCAGTGGTTTCGAACTGCTGATCTTGTGGATCAAACCCAACACATAACCACCAAGCCACCAGAGCTCCAACTTCCCTAAAAGCCCCCTGTAATGGTGAGTAGGATCTGTGAGTTCTGTGTGGCCATTGCAATGGATTATCTGGCTGAGCAGAGCAGAGTGTTACAGGCTGTAGAGTCAGTGTAAGAATAAGGCAAAGTGAATTGGAGGGTGGAGGCTTATCTGACCTCTGCCTTTGGGTAGATAGAGAGTTGGATTCTCCTTCCCCCTTGTGCTATCTGAGGAGTTCAGATGTGGCCCCTGTGCTATTCAGCTTTTCATGCAGAAGAACAGCAACCACAATAAGAACCCTGAGGAAAACAGGGGGGAGTAAAGCAAGTAAAGATGAAACTACCACACCCACTGCCATTGAGTTGATTCAGATGCAAAACATCTCAACAGGACCCAACTGCCCTTGGACTTTTCAAAAAGGTAGTCATCCAGGGTCATGGTGAGTTGGGAGCCACTCAAAGGCAGGAGGCAGGTAGGTCAATCTTCACTGTCACAGATGTCCTGTCTTTCACCGAGCAGCTGATGGGTTCGATCAGCTGACCTTGCGGTCACCAGTCTACACATAGCCCACACCAGCAAGGCTCAATCCATAACAACCCTTTAATATAGAAGCTAATTTTTTAAAGTATGAAGTTATATATCACTTTATACCCAACAATAAAATTGCTTTCAAATGGCTTGAAGAATCTCATTTTTAAATGAAATCATAAAAGTGACTATCAGGGAATCTAGCTAAAATAGCTATAAATAAACAACTGACAACAGAATAAATGTAAACAGCCAGTAAATACGTGGAAGGAAAAACCAAAATGAGTAGGAATGAAGCATTTGCAAATTAAGGCAAAAGCCAGATCTACTCATCAATTTGCAAAGATGGTTATGTTGAATGATTAATGCTCTTATTTAATAATTTCACTTACTGTCAATCTCATATGATAAACCTTATTTAATACCAATAAATCACACACTGAATTTGTGTGCAGTTAAATCTTTTTTTCCATTTTTTTAAACCATTCAAAAATGTCTTTTAATACATATGGGCTACACCCCCCCCATTATTTCCATCATCTCTCCATACACAGGCAAATTTAAGGGTACTGTTTAATACATTTGAACTTGCTAATCTGATCATTGCCTAGTAAAGGTATATGTATCCCTGAAATCATGCTTAACCAGGAGGATTATTCACCTGCCGACCGCTAAGAACATGAAAATGGACATGATAGACAGACTGTCCTACATCTGAAACTTCATTCACCCCCATTCGAAAACCCCTGTTCAGGCCAAGATCAGCAGCACATCTCTTGCCAACAATCATTAAATGTCCAAGGAGCCATTCATCATCATCTTCTGCAACAGAAATCTGGGAAATAGATTTCTTAGATATCACCAGAAAATGTATTGGTGATGGCGGGGAAATACCATGAAAAGCAAGACATCAGTCATCCTCAAAAACTATTTCGGCTGGCATTTTTTGTGTGGATGATCTTTCCTAAGATTGTGCCACCAGGTCCGGCGACCTGAGCCATGGCTAGCTCATGTGCAAATAACTATTAAACATAGTCCAAGATCCTGATAATATATGACAATTACAGCATATCAATATTTTTTAAAGAATTTGTTTCAAGAAAAAGCCATTTTGTATATTCATTTTCTCTATTAAATATGTCATAAGTATACAATTTAATTATTAAAGCCATCCTTTATCTTTATAAAAATCCTGTTCACAAGATTTAGACTCTGAGGAAAGCTTTGCGAATGACCTAGCAAAGAGTCAAAAACTACAGATTCCCATCAGAGTCTTAGGAAATTCCACCTTTTAAACATTTAAATTTCAAGTCAGACAAGAAAAAAATATTAAATACCTGAAGAAATCACAAATCTATTTGTGGTCTAAAAATAGATAAGAGTTGATATAATACTGACAAAATAGATCCACAATTTTTAACTGTTATGCTTTACAGTTCCAAATCATGACTGAATTGTGCTGTGAATACGCCAGCCTCTCTCCCTTGCCAATACTGCTTCCCCTGTCCACGCCTTAAGCCACATTTCTCTTCTGCAGAGGCCTGTCTCCAGGCTGCAGTGAAAAGTGAAAGTGCTAACAGCTGCATTTGAAGGTCTGAGGTGCTTGAAGTGTTTTACAGGGCCGAACATTTCTGTACGTCTTTCTAACATATCAGAAATGGAAGCGAATTCTTCCCTATGACTGACTAAATTAAACCTTCCTTACGAATCACAATAGCTTAGCTTCCAAATAACTTGAACATGCTTATACCTGGAAAGCAAACAAGGGAAAGACACATTCTCTTTTATTTTCCCAGTATAAATATTGAGACCCATAAATGTTCCATGCCAGCAGGTCGATTTTTAATTCATAGAAACACCTCGTGAAAGAATCAAACTGCCTCAGTGGGTTTGCTGGACTGTAATCGTTGCCGACACAATCACCAGGCCTGTGGCCTGTGGATTTCCTGGGTGAGTTAGAAGCTCCAGCCCTTCTGGGAGAAGCCTAGTCATTGCACTACTAAGGTTGCTTATACTTGGAAATATTTCCCTTATCTTCCAGAAAATGTAGTCACTAGATTATCTTAACATTTTTCTTTGGAAATAAATTCAAATTCATAAGAAATAGTAAGTTATAAGAGTAATACACTTTTTCTCCCTGTAAGCTTTTAGAATAGTTTTTCAACATGATGCCCCACTATCACTAAACCATCAAATGTCATCATCAAATGTTGCTGTCAGTGCTCACCACTTGTCTGTCAGTTCGTCTTACTGTAGTGGCATGTGTGTTGCGGTGAGGCTGAAAGCTATGGTACTGGTTTTTCAAATACCAGCAGCGTCTGCCAGTAAACAGGTTTCAGCAGAGCTTCCAGATTAAGAGGAAGGAGTAGGCTGTCCATCAGAGGAAGTAGGCATTGAAAACCCCATGGATAGAACTAAACATATGTAGTTTTCAAAAACCTAATGAACCAAAAGAGAACATGGCCAGAGATAGCGCCAGAAGATAAGTCCCCCAGGTCAGAAGGCACTCAAAATATGACAGGGAGAGATGCCTCCACAAAATAGAATTGTTCATAATGATGTAAAAGAAGTGAAAGCCATAGGGAGTAACGCCTTTGGGATCTTAATTGCTCATGGGGCAGGACTCAAAGTGCGAAGAAACAGCTGCAAGTATCCTCAGGACCAGGTGTGGTGAGAGTGGTGGTACCAGAAGGGTGGAGGGAACAACAAGGGATCCAAATTGGTGGTGAGGTGGGTGTGGCAGGGCTGGTAGAGAATGATCAAGGGTAAGATAACGAAGAGATATAGCTGAAACCCAGGTGGGGACGGAGCACGATAGTGAGACAGGAGGAAAGTCAAGGGAAGTAGAGGAAAGAGTTAGGAGGCAAAGGGCATTTATACAGGTCTAGACAAAGACATGTACATATGCAAATATATATGAGGATGGGGAAATAGATCTATGTGCCTATATTTATAGGTTTAGTATTAAGGTGGCGGAAGGACCTTGGGCCTGTACTCAAGCACTCCCTCAATGTATAAATATTTTCTTCTATTAAATTAATTGCTTTATACAAGGAAATACAATCATACAACTATCATTCTAAATTATTCACCAATCACTAAAGCTAGTAATGAAGAAATTGAGGAATTCTTTTAATGACTTCAATCAGAAATCTATTTGGAAAGTATGAAGCTAGAAATCACATGATAGAATTTTGTAGCACCAACAATTTTGTTCATAGGAATGATCTATTTTCAAGAACATAAAATGTGACTCTACGTGTGGACTTCTTAAAATGGAAATCAAATTGACCACATCTGTGGGAAGAGATAATAGAGAATCTTAGACCAGGGCAGAGGCTGACTGTGGAACAGATCACCAATTGCTCATACGTAAGTTCAGGTTAAAGCTGAAAAATAAACAAAAAACTAAAGCAAGCACATAAGAGCCAGAATACAACTTTAAGTCTATCCCATGTGAATTTTGAAAACATCCCAAGAACAGATTTGACTCAATGAACACTAGTGACAGAAGACTTGATGAGCTGGGGAGAACATTAAGGACATCATATCCGAAGGAAACAAATGGGCATTAAAATACAGGACTGAACGAAAAGATCAAAGTGGATGTCAGAAGAGACTCTGGAACTTGCTCTTTAGCATAGACCAGCTAAGGCAAATGAAAGAAATGATGAAGTCAAAGAACTGAACAGAAAACTCCAAACATCATCTGAAAAAGAAAATATAAAATTTAAAAATAAAATGACTAAAAGATCTAGAGTTTGAAAACGCAAAGGGAAAGACACATTCAGAATGTCTTAAAGAACTAAGAGAAATTCAATCCTTGAATGACAATATTAAAAGATTCTGTACACAAAATATTGCATGATCCAGAAAACATCCAAAGAAGCTGGAAAGAAGACACATTGTACCAAAACTAGTCAACATTCAATCATTTCAAGAGGTCACAAAAGCAAGAACCAATGGTACTGAAGGAAGAAGTCCAAGCTGAACTAAAAGCAGTGGCCCCAAACAAGGCTCCAACAATCGAGGGCTTGCCATTTGAATGTTTCAACAGATCAATGAAGCACTGGAAATACTCGTCTATGCCAGGAAACTTGGGAGTCCAATGGACTTGGCCAGTTGACTGGCAGATATCCAGGTTTGTGTCCATTTCAAAGAAAGGTGACCCAAGAAAATGATCAAAAATAGAGACCAATATAATTTGTATCTCATATGAGTAAAATTTTTCTGAAGATCATCCAACAGCAGCTTCCTCAGTACGTTGACAGGGAACTGCCTAATACACATGGGAACATTAGACATTGAGACAGGAAGATTAAGAACCACAAATGAAAATAATCATTGGTGAAATATCCAATAGTGAAGAAGATTAAAAGTGCCACGGGCTGCCAAAAGAACAGATTTATCTCAGAAGAGGTACATCCAGAGTCCTCCTTAGAAGGAAGGATGGCAAGATTTCATCTCATGCACGTTGACCATGTTATAAGCAGAGACTAGTTCTGGAGAAAGACATCGTTCTTGGTAAAGTGGAGAGGCGGCAAAAGAGAGGAAAGTCTGCAACGAGGTCGATTGACACCATGGCTGCAACAACCGGGAGCAAACGTACCTGTGAAGATGGTGCGGGATCAGTAGGTATTTTGTTTTGTTGTGCTGTGAATTGGAACCAGCTCTATGACACCTAACAACAGTTAACATTTGTATCCGTTTTGTCCACTTGGAGCCCTTCAATTGTATTTTACACTTTTAATACATCTCCATAATTCTTAGAGAACTCTCGTAATCTCCAGAGCAATAAGATTCTAGGTCATTGTTTGTGATGCATGCTGCTGTCCTTGGAGAATTATTTTGAAGTTCGGAACTGTTTTTGTGGTTGTTGTCATTGCTGTTTTTTCTTGGTTGCTGGTTTTTTTTTTCATTTTCTTAATGAAGAATGATACTTTAGAAACCAATATCTTAACTCTTGTCTGCTCTTATGATCCAATGGTCACTGTGACCAGGCCCACTGCTAATGGGATCATATTACAGTGGATCAAACTAAGAAAATACATCGTGTATACAAGTCAGATCCGACTCATAGAGACTCAAGGAGCTACAGAATAAAACACTCCTCAGTACTGCACTATCTTTGATAAATGCTGTCAAGAATAGGCAGTCACAGGGATTTTATTAGCTAGACTAGAACTGCTCTATAGCATTCCCCACATTGCAAATTTTTACAGAAATAGACTGCCACATATTTCTTCC
This sequence comes from Tenrec ecaudatus, assembly GCF_050624435.1. NCBI lineage: Eukaryota > Metazoa > Chordata > Mammalia > Afrosoricida > Tenrecidae > Tenrec > Tenrec ecaudatus. The sequence goes on along the minus strand of NC_134538.1, from coordinate 144,000,701 downwards.
GTGGAGTGGCTGGTAAGTTTGAACTGCCAACCTGATTAGCAGCCACATACTCATCTGCTGCAACACCAGGGATCCTTACATACTGAAAATCAGGTGTTCCTCCTGATACATCCTATTGCGATGTACAATAATGTTTGTTTGAGCTTTTCACCTTTTCATGATTGTACTTCTGTGGCAATAAGATATCTAACTCCCATGGTTCTGAATACAGTACGGATAGATATAAACTTTCAGTAAAATATTTGTTAGATATAGTCCAAGGTTTATTTGATCACTATCCCTTATGCAATTCATATGATTTGATCCTACCAGGCCACCACCCCTTAGGGCCACTTTTGTATCTTAAGCATCAATCCATGGTCAGTTTCCTAATTGAAGATCTAGCCACAACCAGAAGGATCATTCACGGGTCCCTCCACCTAGAAGCAGGTCTTCCTTGGCTCTACCCTCTAGCTTTTAAGGTAAATTATTCAGAAAGGAGAAAAGAAGGAAGATGAATTATGAAAGAAAAAAATGTAGTCAGGGAGGAAGCTCAGTCGATATATTTATTGTGTAGGCTTCTAGTTTAAAAATTAGGATTTCAAGACTAAATCTACCTTTCAGAAATTACATTTCAAAGACAAAGCACCTTTAAACAGTCAAAACACCAGAGTAATCAAAATCTTAAATGGCCCCCATACTTGACAACATAGTTTTGATTTTTGATCTATATGATTCATAATGAAAAATATCTGCTGCCTGATACTTTTACTAAAGTGACTGTTTCAGGTATCTGGACAATCAGCCACTATGAAGTTAGTTATAAGACACATTAATAATAACAAACAAGAATTTACATGGGATGACTATTTCTAACATTCTCTTATTTTCCTATTTTCTAATCACACCTGGACCATCTAAGAAATTTATTTGATTGCCTTTACCCAGCTTTGAACTTAGTGTTTATAAATTATTGAGCTATTCCATTTCTATAACGTACCAAAGTGCACTTGGGTGAGATGAATTTTTTAAATTTCAAAAAAAAAATCAATTTCTTTCCATGACAGATTACTAATAGCATCCATCCATCCTCTTGGGTTGTACGCATCCTTAGAAACACAGGAAATGAGAGGAAAATTGACAGAATGGTGCCTGGTTAGTTCATACTTTCATGCTCAACTTGAGCTAGCCATTTCAAGAAACAGCACTTCCTTCCCCATTCCTTTCACGCTGGGCATGCTACAACCCATTGTAGAAATTCACAAATGTCCATGAAGGAACTCCAGAGATACTTAGAAACAATCAAGAAAAAAAAAATCAAGAAAGTACTGCTTGAAGTTAGTAACCCAAAACCTTGACACCCTCTTCTTTATTCATTTCCCAAAGCTTTGCTTTCCAGAATTCTAAACCAAAAATATTTGTAGCTTTACCACTTATCACTCAGTGACTCAGTCCTCTTGAAATAAATATAGTATAAACTTACGATAACCCATTTAAAATCTGTTTTTAGTTTTTTTCCACTTTGAGACACTCAAAATGTTCGTGTATTTTTTTTTTCAAAAGAGCTTTTGTCAGCTGCCATGAGTTCCAGTCCTACTCATAATGGTCCGTGAACAACACACGGAAGCTCCGCTTGGTCCTGCCCCATCCTCACAAGAGGTTTGTTGTTTCCACCCACTGTTGGAGCCACTGTGTCACTCCGTTTCCTGACGTCCTTCCTCTGTTTCTGTCCTCCTCACCCCCACTTTACCAAGCATGATGTCCTCCAGGCAAGGAATAATTAGGAAATACAATTTCTTTCAGTAAATAAAACAAGTTCTTTTGTTGAAATTCAACATTTTTCAAAGTGTGTTTTATGTGACATTTTAAGAATGACATTTTTAAATTGCAATTATTTTAAAGTATTTACTCTGATTCCAAAAGTTTTAAAGAGTTCATAGCAGTCACATGGAATCAACAGTTTTAACCTGAAAGAAAACAAGTGAAATGTTCCCTAAAGTACAAGATTCTTTTTTAATGTTAATTAAGTATGGATCCATTCAGCAAATACATATTAATATCTTCTGTACACAAGACATACCAAAGGCAATAAAGTAAACTGGCCATATGAAACTTGAATTCTGTTCAGAGAAACAGGTTAGCAATCGAGCAAGTAAATACATATGCTCTAGAAGTAGTGATAGCTGTAAAGAAAGTAAACTTGGACATGGAGAAGGGAAGATTCTTCTTTTTTTATAGTTTCAGTAATTAATTTTCATTGGCAGATAATTCACTTGTCACACAACTCAGTATTTCAATCATATTAAGAGCTGTAAAATCAATTTTAGAACATCTACTTCCTTGTACTCATTATTGTTAACACCATTTCACATCAACCTCCCCTGCCATGTCCCTAGATGATTATTAATCCATAGATTAATAATATAGATTTAACCATCCAATATTTTATATACTGAAGAAACATATGAAACACAATAAACAAACAACAACAAAAATAGCAATAATGACAACGTGGAACAGAAAAATTTCAATAGAAGAGAAATCATGAAATCTTAAAACCTGGGACAAATTTAAAATGGGTCAAAAGGAGATCAAATAATAAAGTGTTACTTTTTTTAACATTTTATTAGGGGCTCGTACAACTCTTATCACAATCCATACATATATATACATCAATTGTGTAAAGCATATATGTATATTCTTTGCCCTCATCATTTTCAAAGCATTTGTTCTCCACTTCAGCCCTTTGTATCAGGTCCTCTTTTTTCCCCTCCCTCCCCGCTCCCCCCTCCCTCATGAGTCCTTAATAATTTATAAATTATTATTTTGTCATATCTTGCCCTATCATCTGGCGTCTCCCTTCACCCCCTTTTCTGTTGTCCGTCCACCAGGGAGGAGGTCGCATGTAGATCCTTATACATTTTAACTGAACTGCTCTGCCCTCATCCCCTGTACAGTCCTCCCAGCCTGCAAGGCTGTTTATTGCAAAGACTTAATCCTCACATGGACTCTGAAAATAGATTTTGGGCTTCCCTTGGTATCCATAACACTCTGAAAGTTAGATGTTCCCAATTTAAGGTCTAATACTGCTCCCTCCTCTAGATTTGGATTTTATTATTTATAAGTCATGGATCACACAGGCTGGTGTGCTTCTTCCGCGTGGACTCAATTGATGCCTCAGTTAGATGGCCGCTTGTTTTGAGATAACCCTTTAAGACACCAGTCATGATTCTTTCTGATGACTGGGCACCATCTGGTTTCTTCCTCACACTTTGCTACAGGACCTGTAACTTCAGTGCTCTCTTCATCAAGGCAAGCACGAGAGTGGGCCTCATCAGAAGAACTAATTGTTCTTAGATTAAGGCTAGGATTAGAAGTTTCTTTATATGGTCAGGAAATTGTTCTCTGTGCAAAGACATGAATCAAGTGATATGCTAAGTGAAAGAGAGAATCCAATCCTCAGGGATTAGATTCCATGAGACCAGATTTTTCCTGGCAGATGAAACTAAAAGGAAAGTTTTAAAGGCAGGAACAACGTTGAAATGTTTGGGGGTCATTGAGAATTTTAAGATATTCGGTCAGAAAAAACAAGATCAAGTAGGACCTCGATGCCCTGAAATTTAACATGTATGTTTATATAGTGTTAACTGGTCTTCCATGTAGGTATACAGATATTATCCTATCACTGAAAGGACTGTACTTCAGTACTGAGCTTCGTCACACTGCTGGTGTAGTCAGCGCTTGAGCTTGAGGCTGGCAGACCCTGTCATCTTGCACTGTTTGAGTTCAATATCCCATCCAGGCCTGCTTTGCTAAGCTCCTGAGCTGCTGACTGTTGGTGACCCACCCTGCTGTTCGCTGCCTGTGGCCGGACTGTCTGCCTTGGCTTAAGGAAGACTCAGCTGCCTGCTTCCTTGACCTTGAACCCAGCAGGCCCTGTGAGTTGAAGGACTTCCAGTATATTAACTGTTCCATGGAAGTGAGTTGAACTGAGCTTTCTGTACATCTGTGTGGACTAATTAACTGTTATATCCTTCATTTTATATATATATATATATATATACAGACACACACCAATATATATGTATGTGTATATATATGTATATATATGTATGTGTATATATATAATCATATATGTCCTGGTTTTGTTTCTCTGGTACCATAATGTGTTAGTCTGGGTAGACTAGAGAAACAAATTCATAGACACTCATATGTGTATAAGAAAGCTTTTTATACAAGAGTAATTGAATATTGAGAAAACATCCCACCCAAGTCTAGATCAAGTCCATAAGTCCAATATTAACCCATATGTCCAATATCAATCTATAAATTCCTCTTCAGACTCACAAAGCACATGTAATGATGCCAGATGCAGGTCTATCACAGGCCATTGGTTAGAAAGTCTTTGTGAATCCAGTGGTGGTAGAGGTATCTCACCCCTGGCAGGGGTCTCCATATGGCTCCTTCAGCTCCAGGGCTCTAGCATAGCTCCTTGTGTCTTGACAGCTAGCAAGCCTCACTGACAGTGACCATATATTTTGCCTCCAGTGAGCTATTATCTCTTTAGCACCTCCAAATGAGGTCATTAAGCTGCGACCTGATTGGCAAGCTAAGCTCTACCCCCTTCACTCTTAAGTCTCAAATTGACAACAGATTATATAACTACCACACACATTGATGTATCATTCTTTACTGTTTTTAATTCAGCCAGTATTTCAACATCTAACTGTTTATTCCTCAACCATATTTCTCAACAACAATAATAAGCATTGCCAACAAGTCAAATATGACTCACAGGGACCTTATAAGATAGAGTAGAACTGGTCCCCCATCAGGTTTCCCTGGTTAAAACGTAGTACAAGGGCACACTGTCACGTCTTTTTCCCATAGAGAGGCTGGAGGGTTCAAATTCACCAATCTGGTTGTTAGCCAAGCACTTAACCACTGAGCCACCAGGGGATCTTATTTCAATCACACCACCTCCCAATTCCCTAAAATATTCCAAAAATTTGAGACCGTGGTAAAGTGACAAACACATTACTTGGAATGTGTCTCCTATCCAGTGGTGAGATTAAAATAATTTAATAACCAATTTGCTGCCCTAATGGCTATTTAATATAAAAATATGATATCCCAAAAGGTAGTTTATTATTTCATATGTTTAACAACTTAAATAAGAACAATGAAAGAGGTACATAAAACTAGATTGTTATAAGAAATATTTTAAAAATTTTAATGAAAAATAAATAAGAACTGATAAAAACAATAAAATTGTTATTTAAGATACAACCATATTGTTTCATGATTGATGTCCTCACTTACAATATTCTTTGCTTTTATCTAAGCACCATCAGCTCTTTTATTTAACCTGAGCCATCTTTCCACTGTAGAAGTGGGATCCAGTTCTGTAAGAGGCAGGTCAATGAGATAATAGTCATTTGTTTGATATATTAGAATCCTGCAGGTTTTCTTTTCTGAACATGTTATGTTCATCTTTCAAAAACCGCTTTCTTGGACACTGTAAGATATATAAAAATAGTGATAAATTATTTATAATGTATCAAGGGTTCACAAGGGTGGGAGGGAAGAAAGAGAAGCTGATACCAAGGACTCATGTAGAAAGAAAATGTTTTCAAATGATGATGGAAACATATGTACAAATGTACTTGATACAATGGCTGTGTGGATTGTGATGAGTTTTAAGAGCCCCCAATGAAATGATTTATTTTTTAAAAAAAATAAAAAAGAAACACCTCTTTCTGATTCTGCTGAACTTACAGCAATTTTCTGACAATATTTATAGCTTTTTGAACACTTTCAGGAAATGCATAATTCACACATAATATCTCATGGCATTTTGGGGTGTAGCACAAAGCTGAAACGGCTGACAACATGTCACCCTCTGGTTGTTTGGCATTCTTCCTCTTTATGCTATATGTTTGTTTACTGAAATAACAAACACCAGGGAATACAAATGTAGTATTTCATCAAAAGTCAAGTTCGTTTCATGAAAAGAACTAAACATAGTACAAGCATAGTTCCATCTAATTTTTCATACCTATGGATGTAATTTTCATTACTATGGTGCTGAGAATACATTATTGCACAGATGAATGTTTAAACAGAGTGAGGAATGTAAATTTGTGATTTCTACATTGGAGGGCTGTCCAGCCACCCACTTTAAAGAAAAATAACCTTGATTACAAGTTGCTGAACTCAACAACAACAACAAACTAGGTATGGACCTCGCCCAGGAATTTGTGCACTTTTCCCTTTACAGGAGTAGAACTCCTATTTCTCCCACAGAAAGGCTGGTGGTTTTGAACTGCTGACCTTAAAGTTAGCAGCCCAATGTACAATCTACTAAAACACCAGTGCTCCTGCCATACATATATTTAATTGGTATGTAATAAAATATCCAGCAGAAAGATAACAGTTAGTTTCTCTTATTTAAAGAATTGCTTATATCTTTTGCTAAGATGCGTGTCTTCTTTCAGGTTGTTTTTTTTTTAGAGAAATAAACATGGTTTCTTGAGAAGGAAAAGTTAATCACCATATAATGTATGACTGGCAAGATTATTCATGTTAATATAATGCATATGGGGTTAATTTTAAGTATTATCCCCAAACCTTCTTATGTATGATCTATGAAGACATAATAATAGTTATATAATATTACACCCAACTGAGAAATTATCTTGGTTAAACAAAGAAAAATATTAACAAATTTTTGTTCACCAGCTGGCAAAGAGAAAATCTACTTTTTACTTCAAATATAAAATTAAGTGAAGAAAGCAGTTGCATAGTTATCAAAAAGAAGTAATTTCAGTTTTTCATTTATGTTACTTCTGAAGCAAAGGTCGAACCTGTGCTTCCCCTTTAAAATTCATTTCAAACAAAAACAGAACGATGCAGTTCATTCTGTCAGCCATAATCATAAAATCAATACTGCCTTCTCATTATTATTTTTGTAGGAATGTTGTATCAGAAAGTGATATATGTGCAGTTGAACTATACAGCTGATCAGATATTTCCCTGAGCCTCTGTCTCCTCCTCTGCAGCAAGACTAAAATGATGATGACCTGATCGGACTGCTTAAAGGTTAAAATAAAATGTTTGTGGAGGAAAAAATAAATCATTTAAAATATGACTTAAAATGATGAAATTTGTTTGCTATATAATTATTGAAATCCTGCCAGGCTTGGATTCAGTAAAAATAAATTGCCTCTTGATCAAAAAATGAATTATATGTGTAATAAAGAAGCTCCAAATCAAATGATTTGTTGCTTGCTTACATTCCACCAGCTTTATCTGGGCTTCCTGGTAACTGAGAAGGTGGTTAACAGCAAGCTAGAGGTAGCAAGGCAGAAAGTAGAGGAGATGAGACAAGAGGCAGCCTTGCATTGTTCTGCATCTGCTCTGATGTGGCTCAGTGGGATCCTAACACCTGGATCAAAAGGTTATTACAGGGCTCAATTTATACCCTGAAGAAAGAAAAGACTTGAGGAGGCAAAATGACCAGGATGGAGTTACAATTGTGACAAGTGTTCACATTGTACTCTGAAATGTTTCCCTACGAGGTGGTAAATGATAGCAATTAATTATAAAAAGGCTTAACTGATAGTTCAAACAAATGAGAAATGAGGACAGACAATTGGTTTTAGAATTAAGTACAATTTTTTTTGTTTTAAAACATTTTGTTTTATGTAAACATGTAAACAGCAAATTAGCTTCCCATTCAACACTTTATACACAAATTTCCCCATGACACCAGTTGCTCATCACACAGTGTGTTGGCAGCTCCCTGGTCTTTACCGTACATCTCCATGGCCCCACCCTACTTTCTCCTCTTCGCTTTGGGACAAATGTCCACTTGGTCTTCTGTAGTTCATTGCTCTAAAGAGCACACAGCTCACGGGAGTTATTTTTTATGCTTTATGCCAGCCTATTATTTGATTGCAATGTAAGTCCTAGGGTTGTCTTCAGTTACAGATTTAAAACATATCATAATGAACTATAGTGTCAGGGGTTCCTCTAGTCTCTATCAATCTCACAAGTCAGTTCTTTTTTATGAAGTTGAGTTTGGGCCTCCATTTTCATCACATTCCAACAGTGACTACCTGTTGCCTCCTTAGTAAGAGAGGACAGCAGTGGAAACTGGGTGCTCTCTAGTTCCTCTGGTCCTAAGCAAGAGGATATCATGGTTCCTGTGGATCATTAGTGCTATGGACTAATTTCATCCTTAATCTTTGATTTCTTTCACTCTCCTTTGCTTCAGATGAAAACAGACCAATTGTTGAACCATAGAGAGCCCTCAAAGGTTTGAAGATGCAGATGTTGCTCGTTAACTAGGATAAAGACGATTATGTCCAGGCACTATTATGTCAATTGACCTAATGTCCTCCAAGTGGACGGTCCTTAGCACAGAAAGTAAGTCAGTCCTCCACCATTTTAAATAGATCTAAGACTTTTCCATAGCTGTGCCTCTTATAGACTTTAATGTATATGTGCATTAAGCTCAGCATATCTTAAAATGAAAGAAATAAAGAAAAAGTCAAGCCTCATGTATCAATATTGAAAGACTATTGGAAAATATCAAATGATTCAGGAAGCATTAGAAGGAAATTGAAAGAATATACAGTCACTATGCCAAGTAGAAAAAGTCAGCATTCAACCATTTCCAAAGGTAGCATAGGAGCAAAACCCAATGACACCAAAAGAGGTCCAAGCTGAACTGAAAGCAGTAGCCAAGGGTCCAGGAACTGATCTGTATTGAAATTGCTCTGTAGTGTAATTGACCATGTCCGTATCGGAAGGAGTAAGGCCAGAGTGATCCTTTGACACACGCAGGGAAAGACTGTCTTGCATACTTTGGACATATTGTCAGGAACTGGAGAGGGACGTCATGTTTGCTAAAGTGGAGGGATACAAAAGAGGAAGGGCCTCTATGAGATGGATTGACATAGTACAGTAGCTGCACGAGTGGGCTTCGGCAAGGGAGCCCTTGTGAAGATGGCACAGGACTGTGCAGTGTTTCATTCTGACCTAAGCCACGTTATGTTCGATTGCCCTGTAACATGCGTACGTTAGCCGTTGAATACTGAAGCCTGAAGGAAAATGGATGCATTTGAATTATTGTGCTGCTGAAGGATATTTCAAGTACCACGGGCTGCCAAAAGAACAAACAGATCTGTTTTGGTAGAAGTATAGCCCGAATACTCCTTAGAGGCAAGGACAGTGATACTTCAACTTAAAGACTTTGAGCATGTTGTCGGGAGAGACCAGTCCCTGGAGAAGAACATCGTGCTTGGTAAAGCAGACGGGAAGTGAAAAAGAGGACGATTTTAGACAAGATGGTCTCAAACATAAGAACAATTGTGAAGATGCCACAATTTTGTTCTGTTGCAAAAGGGTTGCTATGAGTTGGGACCAACTCAACAGCATCTAAGAGCAGCATGAATTCATGTCACTGCTCCTCTTTCTCCAGCTGGGGGTGCTGGATCATGTGCACCTTTTTGAGTGAGCACTGTACCGTTTTCTGTATGGGTTTCACCATTTTACAATCCCACCAGTAGTCTTTAAGAGTTCCAATCTCTCCCCAGCCTCACAAGCATCTGTTGTTTTCTATTTGTTTGCTTATCTGTTTATTCATTTGGATTAGTATCTATTTTTGAAGGATGAGATGTAATCTCATTGCTTTGTTTTGAATCTCTCTAAAGGATACTGATCATGAACATCTTTTCATGGTTTCTTTCCCACCTGAAAGTCTTTGGTGTAGGTATCCCTTTATGTCCTGTGCCCATTTATTTGTTAGAAGTCTCTTTTGTTATTGAATTAGAGTACAGGTTTCTATATATTTTAGAGACATTTTAGGACACTAAAATCTTACTAATTCTTAAGCTGTCTTCATTTTTCTTTATTCTATTTACTGCTCATACCTCGATTAGTGCCAAGGGATTTGTCATCTATTTTACTGATTCTTTCTCCCACTTAATTCAATTGTATGTCTATGAACTTCCACAGAGTTATCATTGCTGATTTTTATTTTTAACCTCTGGATATCTAGTTATGTTTGGTGGAATCTGATAGGATATAAAAGCATTATGTATAAAAAAAGAATTATGTATAGGAGAGTTTTCTTGTTATAGTTTGTTAGTTTTAATGATCTGAACCATTCATCCCTAATTATTTGCTTATAGTTTATTTTTTAGTTTCATCAAGAGTATGTACATTTACAAGTCTTTCAAAAAATCAAATCCATTTTATTCTAATTAATCAACTATAGTTATCATTCTTCTTTGTTTCTGTGGACTTCAAATTGCTATTGTGTGTAATTATACATATATGAATATATTAATATACACATGTTGTTTTCAAGCTATTACATTTCTTCTTAGTCCAGCTTTACTGCATCTACCATTTTTGATGGATACTTTTAAAAATCGAATTTCTATTTGTTAGTGTATTTATTATGCATGTACACTTAGATGCGTATTTGACTTTTTCACAGGAGAAATACAAAGCTGGCCATTCCCATAAAGATTTAAAAGATCAGAAATCCAAAGGGTCCCATAGGGTCGCTACAAGTTAAAATGAACATGATGGCCATGAGTTTGTTGCGTTTGACATTCTAAACTATTGACTTTCCTACTTCTATTATTGATGGTGATTTTGAACTGGATTTCACTTTGGTCAGAAAATGTACATTTTTATTTCATTTAGAGTAATTTGTCAATAGCTTTTTCTTAATATATAGTTTTCTTCTAGGTATTCTTGAAAAGATTGTATAGTACACATTATTTCGGTACATAGGTTTAGTATAACATCAAATTTCTCTAATATTAATCTATAGTCATCTTTATTTTTGTCTATATTTTCAATTACTGAGAAAAGTCTGTTATCTTTTTCTTTAGGATTATGAATTTGTCTGTCTCTTGGCTTAAGCCTTTCTTTCAAATTTTAATATATTTGGATCTGGTTACAATTTGCAGGAATCGTGTGGGAGAGGCATCTGATCTCTGATGACATGATTGGGAAGGAGAATCACTACTAGCCCAAGGCCGATTCCTATGCTGCTACCTTCTAATCTCCTTTACCAATCCATTCACTGCCATCCCTCAAAGGCACTGTGCTTCTCTGCAGGGTTCATTAACTTGTTGCAGCAATGACAGAGAGTTTACAGAGAATGCTCACCATTATTAAGAGCAGTTCTTCAGTCACCAGTGCCTTTTCATAGGTGCACCTATAGGTATACTTCTCTGTCCTCAATCCCTAAGCCACACAGCCCCTGAGTTTTTGTTCTACTTGGGCAACTTACATGGGTCTTTTAGTGCTTAAAAAAAAACCCCAAAAACAATAACAAAAACCACCACTCTGTAAGCCAGCCTCTTGCCTGGAGGCACTCAGCTTCACTCATTTCATGGACCAAATAGTCTGATGCCATGTCTTGTGCTCTCATCGTCACTTTGTTTGCTGTCAATGAACCCACTATGGCTTCTTTGTGCAGCAATATTATGTTCAAAGGACACACTCCACTCCTGGCTCTTCTTTCTGGATGGTCATGAGATCTCACGTCCTATTTCTATGGTGGTTCATGTTCTACCTGGCGGGATGGCAAGACTGACCAATTCTCCGTATTAGAATTTCACATAACCTATTTTGCATGTTTCTACCCAATCATTTGATTGGACTTACAAAGGTCATGTGTTGGAGAGCCAGGGAAAGTAATCTAGTATGCTGCACAACTTCTTGGTGGTTGATGATCAATCATCATTATGAAATATTTCCATTGTTTTTAATAATGCTTCTTTCTTTGATATCCACTTTGTCTGATGCCAGTACAGCTGCTCCAGAAGATTGGTGTTGTTTTCTCGTATAGTTGGTATTTTCATGGCATATAATTTATCTGTTATTTTGCCTTTACTTCTATGTCATGATATTAATGGTGCACCTCTGGTAAAGAGCGCCTACTTTTCTTGTCTTTCTAATAGTTATTTAATTTATTTACATTTAGGATGTCTAGAATTAAGATAAATGCTAATCTATTTTAGTTTAAATCAATTTTTGATCTTTTTCATCTCTATCTGTCATCTATCTATCTATCTATAAACACATTGGTCCTAAAGGATAATTTGTAGTACAAGAAGATAAGGGCACACAGGTAATAGAACTTCCAGATAAACTAAAAAGCACCTTCAATGATCCAGGATGAGGGCAAATATGAAGGTCTGGAGACACATGTGATTAGGGAATTGCTACTTCAAATTCATCTCTTGCACCAAATCACTTCTTCCTTAATATTAAGTATTGGATTTTGTTTTATCGTTGACCCAGGAAGGATCTGTTCTGGTCAGCCTGTATTCTCCATGATATATAGTATTCATACAGATATACATACTTCTTCCCTCTTGTGGCATATGGTGAAGGAGAAAGCTTTACACTTTCTCATTTGGCAGAAAATTTCACTTTCTTTTTTGAGTTCAAGCTGAAATATGACATCATACCATGACTTCTCCTCTATAAATAAAGTACAAACATCTTTTTCCTGATTCTCATTCCCCCTACTTACAAGCTGCTCAAGTTGAACTACTTAACACTATTACTTGAGGTACATAAGAAAATTCAGGACTTTCAATTTACCCTTTATGGAATTGTCTTTAGTAATTCACAGCTATCTGCATTTATTCAAACAGCGATTGATTCACCTTTATGTAACAAACAGGAAATTACAAATATGAGCAGTAAGGCTGTCCTTTATCTTGAAAACTATATCTGTTGGTCTTAAGTTCTCCACATGTCTTTGCCACATCCAGGAATGACTTTATTTTTGTTTTTAATTAATTATTTTTTATTTTGCTCTTTTTCTTCTTTTTTTAAAATCATTTTATTGGGGGCTCATACAACTCTTATCACACTCCTTGCATACATCAATTGTATAAAGCACCTTTGAACATTCCTTACCCTCATCATTCTCAAAACATTTGCTTTCCACCTAAGCCCTTGGCATTAGCTCCTCATTTTCCCCTCCCTCCCTGCTCTCCCCTCCCTCCTAAACCCTTGATGATTTATAAATTATTATTTTGTCATATCTTGCCCTCTCCGATGCCTCCCTTCACCCACTTTTCTGCTGTCCATCCCTCAGGGAGGAGGTCACATGTAGCTCCTTGTAATTGGTTCCCCCTTTCCACCACATCCTCCCTCCACCCTCCTGATATCACCACACTCATCACTGGTCCTGAAAGGATCATCCTTCCTAGATTCCCCCTGTGTTTCCAGTTCCTATCTGTACCAGTGTACATCCTCTGGTGTAGCCAGATTTGTAAGGTAGAATTGGGATCATGAAAATGGAGGGGGGAAGCATTTAAGAACTAGAGGAAAGTTGTATGTTTCATCATTGCTACACTGCACTCTGACTGGCTTGTCTCCTCCCTGTGATCCTTCTGTAAGGGGAGGTCCAGTTGCCTACAGATGGGCTTTGGATCTCCACTCCGCACTCCCCTTCATTTACAATGATATGATCTTTTGCTCTTTAATGCCTGATACCTGCTCCCTGCGGTACTTCATGATCTCACAGGCTGGTGCACTTTTTCCATGTGGGTTTTGTTGATTCTGAGCTAGATGGCTGCTTGTTTACCTTCAAGCCTTAAGACCCCAGACACTATACCTTTTGATAACTGGGGACCATCGGCTTTCTTCACCACATTTGCTTATGCACCCATTTGGAATGACTTGTGTTTAGAATGAGTGTCCAGGAAATGCAGCTAATATAAAACATCTGAATTGTATTTTGAATATTCACAATGTATAGAAAGGTTATCACATGTTACAGATCCCAATAAACAAACACTAAGTATTCCAACACTTTGCTCTTGCTACTCTTATGACACCTAGAGACTGCTCTTTAAGTGGAATTCTGCCATTGACCTTGTTAAAATATGAATGTCACTACCCTCATTGACAAGCAGGCAATAACCCATTTGTGTTGTTCAAGTCTTTCCTGTAATTTAATTGATCTTTCAGCTTTGACTATACTGGTCTTGGGTTGCTAGTCAGAAAAAGAACCCTGGTGCTTCCATGGCCCTGCCAAATGTAAGAAGACTTCCAGGGGACTTAATGATATAATAGAGATTGACAGACTGCAGCCCACATGTAAAAGAGTATAAATGAATGAAATATTTTCCTATTTTTTCTTCTTCTTCTTCCTACCTGCTTTTACTAAGAATACAGGGGCTACCAGGCTTTTATAATGGGGAACCTATTTGTCATTGCTTGTCCCCTAGTGACAGAGTAATTTAGTCTGTAATCAAATAATCCTGGCAGTCGTTTGTATTTATGTAGAAAAGGGTAAAATGCGGCTATCTTGTGGAATAAGAAAATGAAAAATCACAAACTTAAGTCAGTGGTCTTTAAGAAATCCATTCCCTCTCCTTATTTCAGACCATGTTCAGCATCTTCTTACCAGCAGGTCGTTGTTCTGTCCTCTATAGTAGAGCTGGCTGCCTTTGCCTGCAAGCAACCCCCATTTTTGTGAGTCCTGCTATTTGCTTCCTTCTGTAAACCCTCTAGGGCAAAAAACGCGACAGCTAAAAACTGAATCTAAGAGGATCCTAGAAATAAAAAACTAACAAAACAAAGGGGAAACACGTCATTTTTTCAGAATGGTGTGTACTTTTCCAGCAACCTCACCACCGACCTTTAAAAAGTCTCCTACAGAAAAGACACCTTGAGCCTGATCATTAAAAACAAATACACCAGTGTTTTTATCACTAACTTCCTTTCCGGCGAGCACTCCAAGCAACTTAGAGAAAAAAACATGAGGATGGGGAGGGAGTAAAACTTAAAATAAATAAAGTATGATGGGAGCAAATGAATAAAATGAGCATAGAAACCACACTTGCATACCCATTTGGAAATAACGGATTTTATCACATCTTAAAGGCTGAAAATGCAAAAGTGTAAACATTTAACAATACTTGGCAAGAAATAAAATAGAAAAACATCCCAGGCAAATCCAAAGAGTATCCCATTTAGTGGGTTCTATAACATTTTCAAATATTGAAATTTTTATTTCAGTGGCAATAAGCTAACATGACAATAAGCTCTTTGAATGCCAAATCAATAGACTTTTCTCTTATTCGCTCACTGAAAACTCACATCATCCAGAAAGAGAATAGCGCACGACTCGTTTGTCTATGCATAATCATTTCACTTCTGCTCTGCCAGACAAAGGCATGCTCCTCCCGGGTATGGAGGGAAATTAAAGGGCTGTGAGGCGAAGTCATATACACATAGAAAGGCCTGCAGAGGCAGCATGCTCATCTCTTTAGAAAATACTCTTATCTTCACGAATTCAACCACATCCCCTTATACACCGCCCATGTTGAGTCTGAACACGCGTCTAGTCAGACACTCTGGTGTTCAGAGGTGCTTGCCAAAGGAAAATGACACAAGGACCCTGAGCGATACAGGACAATGGCGGATGTTCTAGGACACTGGGGGCAGGAGATTGAGAACTCTTTCTCAAGCTTCCTCCCATCACTGCACCTGCCAAAAATGTAGGTGATTAATATGCTCAGTGGGAAAGCCTGGGCAGTTCCGTGGCCCCTGTTTGCTGCCAGAACCTTAAAATTAGGTCATGGCCGCCAGGGAAAATTCCTTCCAGCTGGCAGACTATGTGAAAATGTTAACAGTCTCAGACAGGCGGAAACACCTCCCCAAGTTCTCTCAATGATGGGAATGACATGCGCCGTTAAAGTCACACAAACTTGAGATTCCAAGATCGCTTAATACACAATCAGGAAATCTCATGTTTCACCCCACACGTGAAAGGAAACAACCCAACAACAACAACAACAACAAAAAGAAGCAACCCCCTTTTGAACTTCTTTGCTTCATGCATTTTCTTGACTATTGAACATTTGCAGCATAAGATCTCTTGAAATGAATAACGTCATTGAGTGCTCTAGAGTCAGTTCTGGTGCATGGCTTCCCTATGAACAACAGACACCTGGCATGGTTCAATGCATCCTCACAGTTGGTGCTGTGTGTGAGCTTGTTGTTTCAGCACCACGTCGATCCATCTCATTAAGGGTCTTCCTCTTTTGCTCTGACTCTCTATTTTGGCCAGCGTGATGAACACTGCTCCTGATATTTAATATTTTCCTTAAACTTAAGATTCAATCCTTCTGTAAAGTATGACATCCATGACAGTAAAATAAACAGTTCTTTCTTAAAGGAATTTCTGATATTGTCAAGCATGTGCATAAGATATTATCTAAATGCCTTTGTTTCACCATTTGAAAAATAATGGAGAATGTATTTAAGAATTGAAGTTGATCAACCCAGTGCCGCAAGGTGTGAATGCAATATCCCGGCGTGGAGTAGGGAACCAGTGGAGAGGTCTGGGAGGTTGGCCCCAGCACCATAAATTAAGTGGATTCCTGCCCCTCCCCCGAAAAGAATTTGTTCCAAAGGACGACATTGACTCTGCAGCTCCGGGAGATGAACATATCTGATCAGAGCACACGGGAGAAGATGAAGGGGCAGGAGGAGAGAGTGGAGCACAGCCTGGCCCACCAGGCCGTGAGGATGATGTTCCTGAGTAGAGCAGCCAGTCAACAGAGAGAACAACATGGCTGGCCCCACTATGAGAAATGATGCCAATCAGTGACTAAGGGCGATACAGGGGACTGCACCGGAGACACAGTGTGGGAATTGCACCTGACCTGATCCCACCACACCGAGGCAAATCACTGGGGGAGTGCAGCGGAACAGCATGGGAATGGAGTGGCAAGGTCCCCAGGGAATGCTGAAAGTGGACTTTGGGGCCAGGGCGTGATGCCCCAACAGACTGGACTGGAAAACGCTCCTAAGGGCTAGCAAACAATCCCTGAACTAACTACAAGCTTTTCTCTTGTGAACTGTTTTGTTCTGTTCTTTGTCAGTGGTTTGTTTTTGTTGTTTTATTGTCTGGTTGTATACTGTTGCTTTGTTTTCCTCTGTCTTGTTTTCGTGCATGTTAGTGTCTCCACAGGTCTGTCTGAATAGGACAGGCTGGATGAACTATCTGGAGGAAAAACAATGGGACGACAGTTCCGGAGGGACTTGGGGTGGGGGGGTATGGGGGGTAAGGAAGTGGTGTTAACAAACACAGGGACAAGGGAAAAACATGGGACCCAAAATGGTAGAGAGTGGGGAGTGGCAGGCCTGGTGGGGAATGATCAAGGGTAAGGTTGCGTAGAGAAGAGGTATACTCTAGCCCAGGTGGCGATGAAGCATGGTTGTAGGGCAGGAGGAAAGTCAAGGGAGATGGAGGAAAGAGCTAGGAGTCAAAGGGCATTTATGAAGGTCTAGATAAAGACATGTACATGCAAATATATATAGGAGGATGGGGAAATAGATCGATGTGTCTATATTTATAGGTTAAGCGTTAAGGTGGCGGAAGGACCTTTGGCCTCTACTCAAACACTCCCTCAATGCATGAATACTTTCTTTTATTAAATTTGCACTCTATGATGCTCACTCTCCCGACACAACTGCTGGAGCCAAAGTGGGTGAACAAGTAAATGTGGTGAAGAAAGCTGATGGTGCCCAGCTATCAAAAGAGATAGTGACTGGGGTCTTAAAGGCTTGAATATAAACAAGCGGCCATCTAGCTCAGAGGCAACAAAGTCCACATGGAAGAACACACCAGCCTGTGTGATCGAGTGGTCCTGAAGGGATCAGTTACCAGGCATCAAAGAACAAAAAATCATATCATTGACTGCACACCTCCATGATAGGATCGCTGAAGACAAATGGGTGCATAAGCAAATGTGGTGAAGAAAGCTGATGGTGCCCGGCTATCAAAAGAGATAGTGTCTGGGGTCTTAAAGGCTTGAAGGTGAACAAGCGGACATCTAACTCAGAAGCAAAGAAGCCCACATGGAAGAAGCACACCGGCCAGTGCGATCACAAGGTGCCAAGGAACCAGGTATAAGGCATCATGCAAAAAAAATAAAAAGGTATGTGTGTGTGTATGTATGTGTATATGTATATATATATATGTATATATATACCATATTAAATGAAGGGGGAAGTGCAGAGTGGAGACCCAAGGCCCAAGTGTCGGCCAATGGAGATCCCCTCATAGAGGGGTTTAGGAGAGGAAATGGGTTAATTAGGGTGCGAGGTAGTACTGATGAAGAACACAGCTTTCCCCCAAATCCTGGATGCTTCCTCCCCCCAACTACCATGATCCAAATTCTACCTTGCAGGGCTGGATAGGGCAGAGGCTGTACACTGGTACATATGAGGGCTGGAGACACAGGGAATCTAGGGTGGATGATACCTTCAGGACCAAGGGTGTGAGGGGCGATGCTGGGAGAGTGGAGTGTGAGTGGGTTGGAAAGGGGGAACTGATTATAAGGATCCACATGTGTCCTCTTCCCTGGGAGAGAGACAGCAGAGAAGGGGGGGAGGGGAGACTCCGGATAGGGCAAGATATGACAAAATAACGATGTATACATTACCAAGGGCACATGAGGGAAGGGGAGAGGGGAGGGAGGGGAAAAAAAAAGAGGACCTGATGCAAAGGGCTTAAGTGGAGAGCAAATGCTTTGAGAATGATTGGGGCAGGGAATGTATGGATGTGCTTTATACAATTGATGTATGTATATGTATGGATTGTAATAAGAGTTCTATGAGTCCCTAATAAAATGTAAAAAAAGAAAAGAGGAGAAAAATGATTAGGGAAAAGACTGTACAGATGTGCTTTATACAATTGATGTATGTATATGTATGGACTGTGATAAGAGTTGTATGAGCCCCTAATAAATTGTTTTTTAAAAAAAAGAATTGAAGTTGAAAGACTGTTAGGAAAATGTGTTTTGCTGAGATTTCATAGACTTGCAAGGGATCGTCAGGAGTCAAGGCAATCTGACCAACAGTGGAGGTGATGGCATGATTAAGTGAAGCTATTTTATTCCTAAGTTAGTAATACATGGGAGAGTTTGAGGTTGTGAAATATCTCCACTTGAAAAATACAGAATTAATATGTAGCAAAGGAAAGATCACCAGTCAAAAGTTCAGAAACAAAAATATAAGTTTTGCCTTTATCATTAATTCACTTTTTTACCACGGGCCTCAGTTTTACACATCTATACCAGCATGAAGCAGTGAACTAACAGAGAGGTTTGCAGGGCTGGCCCTAATCCCAGCTATATGGACTCCCTCCCAGGAAGATTGCATTACAGAGGAAAGACATCACTGAAGATACATCCTGGGGAGAGGGGCAGGTCTGCTCAGACCACTGGGAAGTAAACTAAGAGGGAGGGAGGGAGAAAGAGTGGGAGAGAAGGACATCCTTGTCCACCAAACCCTGAGGATGACACTCCTGCCAGAGCAGCCAAGGCACAGAGAGGACTATGAGGTCGGCCCCACCATGAGGCAGGACATTCCCTCACTGACCCACAGCACTGCAGGGGACAGCACTGGAGACAGTGCAGGAATTGTGTCTAGTCTGACAACCCCCCAACCGTAGTGAAACGCAAAGGGAGCATAACAGAGGAGCAAGAAGAGCAAAGCAACAATGTCCCTGAGGAATCCCCAAAATAGAGGCTTGGCACCTCATGAGACTTGATCAGAAAACATACATAAAGGTCAGTAGACCTGGACCTATTTATAGGCTCCCCCCTTTGTTTCCTCTTCTCTCTTTTTCATGTCTGGCTATATAAGATAAGCAAGATAAACAATCCCAAGAGGAAAACAATGGGGCCTCTGCTTCTGGGGGGACAGGGTTGAGGGGAAGGTGAGGGAAGGGAGGGGGCATCCAACAAATCAAGGGACAAAGGAACAACAAGAGAACTAAAATCGCTGGCAAGGAGGGCGTAGAATGCCCGGTGGGATTCAGTTAAGGGCAATGTAGCCCAGAGGAGAGCCGAATGAAGGTCAAGCATGAAAGTGGGATAGGGGGAAAGTAAAAGGAAAATGCGGAAAGAACTAGAAGTCAAAAGACATTTATAGAGGTATAAATATAAGCGTGTACATGTAAATATGATAAGATATAATAATAGGTATATAGGCCATGTACATATATTTATATGTTAAGTATTAAGGTAGCAGATGGACATTGGGCCTCTACTCAAGTCTGCCCTCAGCACAAGAGCACATTGTTCTAATAACCTGGCATTATATGATGCTCACCTTCCAGACATTATTGCTGAAGACAAAATGGGTGCCTAAGCAAATGTGGTGAAGAAAGCTGATGGTGCTCAACTACTAAAGGATCTAGTGTCCAAGGTCTTAAAGGCTTGAAGTTAAACAAGTGGCCATCTAGCAGGGAAGCAACAAAGCCCACATGGAAGAACACTAGCCTGTGTGATCATGAGGTGCCAACAAGATCAGACATCAGAGGACCCAAAGCAATCATACTGATGTGAACGAGTGGGGTTGGAGTGGAGACCCTAAGCCCATCTGTAAACAATTGGGTATTCCCTTACAGAAGGGTCACAAGAAAGGGACAAGTCGAACAGAGTGCAGTATAGCACCAACAAAACACACAATATTCTTCTCATTCTTTCATGCTTCCTCCACCCTCTCCCCCCACCTCAACTATCATGACCCCAGTTCTACCTTACAAACCCAGCTGGACCAGAGCATGTATACTGGTATAGATAACTTCTCTCTATGCATGGAATCCAGGACAGATAAAACCTGCAGGAACGGTAATGGGAATTGCGGTATCATGAGGGTAGGAGGAAGATGGGGGATAAAGGGGGAGAAAGGGATAGCTGATTATAAGGATCAAAATATAAACCCCCCATCCCCACCCCACTCACCCCCCCAAGGGGGACAAACAACAAAAATGTGGGTGAAGGGAGACAGAGGACAGTGCACAATATGAAAAAAATAATTGATAATTTATCAAGGATTCATGGGTGAGGGCAGGGAAGGGAGGGGAAAAAGAGGAGCTGATGCCAAAGGCTCAAGTAGAAAGAAAATGTTTTGAAAAGATGATGGCAACATACAAGTGTACTTGATAAAATTGATGTATGGATTGTTATAAGAACTGTAAGAGCCCCCAATAAATGATTTATTTAAAAACAAAGAAATACAGTTAAAAAAATGAAGAAGACGGAGTGGAAAAAAGAACAAAAAGTTGGTAAGAAATAGGTTATTTCGAAGGCTACATCTACATATGAATTTCTCAATGTTTTAGTTGATTTAAATTATAATTACTCATGAAAAAATTGTAATGCCTATCACTTGGGTGCACTATCAATTCATAAACAGTTACAATAACAATCATTTACATAGATGCGAAGAGGGATCATATCAACAACAATGACAGTTAAATACAGTCTTCCGATATAAAAGGTAGTCAGATCAATCTGGGCTTAACTTTTCAACACCCTTACTTTGATCTTAATAATTTATTTTCAGTGTTGTAAAACCATCCATCAGAGGGAAAAATGGCCCCTTCCGCTCAGCTAAACATCCTTGAACCATCACCAATGAGAGCCTACTGAACTCACAGGTGTCTACAATGATTAGGGACTGGTCTTGTAAATTTGAAAGTCTCGTGATAAATAAGTCAAAGCATAAAATTTGGGTTGAAGCTCTCCACCGCACCAAAAATTGGCAAGTTTCAGTTGAAAAGGCCTAGATTTGCAGAATAAGAGCAATAACCTCAAAAGTCCTAGCGGCAACATAATTAAGCCATCAGTTACTTACCAACAGGTTGGTGGTTCAAACCCACCAGCCACTCTGGGAATGTTCCTCTCTGCCCTTTTGGCTCTCTACAGTGGGATTCCACTAGAAGGTAATGGTTTGGTTTGTGACTTGAAATCTTTACAGATGAGAATTATCAGGCTTCTTTTCTAGGATGCTGCTGGGTGGGTCCCAACCACCAACTATAGGCCAGTAGTAAAGCACAGACCATTGTGTCTACCTAGAGACCCTCACATATTTAAAGGAGTCAATTATGAACAGTCTCTGCAAGATCACCTGATATGCATGCATTTGGAAAGCTGAATACAAGATAAAACTGCACAAATCTCTGGAGAACAGAGATGGTGGTGTTAGGTTCTGACTCATAGCAACTCTATGTACAACACAACAAAATACTGCCAGTCCTGGGCCATCCTCAAAATTGTTCTTGTGTTTGAGCCCATCAATGCATCCACTATGTCGATCCACCTTCTCAAAGGTCTTCCTCTCTTTGGCTGCCCCTCCACACTATCAAGCATGATGTCCTTTTTCCAGGCCTGCCTCTTCTGACAAAATAGTCAAAGCACAGAAGACAAAGTCTCCCCATCCTCGCCTCTAAAGAGCATTCTGACTGTACTTCTTCCAAGATGTGTTTGCTCTTTTGGTAGTCCGTGGCACTTTCAGTATTCGTCACCAGCACACAGTTCAAATGCATTCATTCTTCTTGGTCTTCCTTATGCAATGTCCAAATTTCAAATGCATCTGAGATCATTGAAAATACTGTGGCATGGTGTATTTGAGGAGACCTTAGTCCTCAAAATAACATTCTGCCATAATGAGTTATACAGTGGCAGCTAACTTAAAGGTCAGCCATTGAAACCACCAGCAGCCTTAAGGGAGAAAGACAAGGCCTTTTACTCCTACAAAGATTTCACCCAGGGCAACTCTACTCTGACCTACAGGTTCCTATGAGTCAGCATAAACTCGCTGACTATAGGCTTAGAGAATAAAAGTAGACGCTTAACAAAGAAAGGGAGAAGGAAGAACAGAAAGGAAGGAAGAGAGAGAGAGAAAGAACTAAATAAATGAACTGAAGGAAGAAAGAAAGAAAGCTAACTTATGGACAGAATTGTGTCCCTTCAAAACACCAAAATAAGTGCACTAGATCCTCCCACCTCTCCTGGTGGCTATAATTCCAGCTGACACAGTGATTAAGTGCTTAGCTGCTAAGCAAAAGGTTGAAATTTCAAATCTCCCAACCACATCCTAGGCGAGGATTTGGCGATCTGTTTCCATAAACCTTCAGAGCCCTGCTGATGGAGTGATGTAACATGCTGGGCCGCTATGATAGGTAAGATATGAATGGAGTTTAGCCTGTCAATCAGGGCACGGCTTGATAACCT
The DNA here is from genome assembly GCF_050624435.1 of Tenrec ecaudatus. Classification (NCBI taxonomy): domain Eukaryota; kingdom Metazoa; phylum Chordata; class Mammalia; order Afrosoricida; family Tenrecidae; genus Tenrec; species Tenrec ecaudatus. The sequence continues at coordinate 143,977,632 of NC_134538.1, read as the reverse complement.
CCTTTGGAGGTGTGACCAAGATAAATGGCTTGCTGAAGGCTGACCACTCTCACTCTCTCTCTCTGTCTTCACCTTCCTTTCACCAGCCACGCGGAGACCTGCGAGAACTCTGGCCATTTGATCCACAGGACTTTTTACCCACTGGTCTCTAATCTTCCTTCACTCTGCATCATTGCTTGTGATTATGTGACTCTGGAGAGGGCCTTATGGACCAGTATTGGATTTATGTACTCCTATCAGAATTATGGACTTGATATAGGCTTGGCTGGGATGTTTGTCTGATATATAACTATTGCTTATTATAAAACTCTGTCTTCCACATATATGAGTGTCCCTGGAATTGTTTAGCTAGTCAACCCAGCCTAACACAGCTGCTAACCACAAAGTTGGCAGTTCAAAACTACCAGCCCTTCCGAGGGAGAAAGATGAAACTTTCAACTCCCATAAAGAGTTAAGTTACAGTCTCAGCAACCCATAGGGGCAATGCTTCCCTGCCCTCTAGGGTTGCTACGGGTCAAAATGGACAGAATGATGGTGGGTTTTCTATAAACATCCCAGTCATGTACACCCAATGGGCAGTTCTACTTCAGTCCTATAGGATTGCTAATGTGTCTGAATTAACTCCACGGCAACGGTTTGTTTCCTCTTTATGCCAGTGCTTGTACTCCCATTTGGGATGGATTTTCTCTGTTATGACAATTAGCCACTACTAGTTGATAGCGTCTTAATTTCTGTTGAGATGCGAAAGGCATGAGCTATAGAGAAATGGGCAGAGCTAGGGAAAGATAAATGCCAAACCTCATGAACATCTTGGTTGAAAAAGAACTGAAAAGAGATGTGGATCTTCTTCCAGTGCCACCCTACCCTAGAGAGGTGCCCTAAATACACACTGCTGCTCTCCTCTGAAGCTGTGAGAAAACAAATTTCCGTGAATACCACACACTTGTGCTGCTTGTGTTGTAGCAGCCATGGATAACTGAGCACTGACTTCACCGATATGTTCAGTAGAGACATACATTCAGGGCGCAGCCATACTGGGGTTTCTATGAGTGAGTTAGAAGTGCCTTGATGGCAATGAGTATCTAGGAACTTGGAAAAGGGCGGAGGGACCCTGGTGGTGCGGTGCGGTGCGGTAGAGGTTGACTGCTAACCAGAAAAGCTGTGATTCAAGTCCCGCAGCCATTCCTCAGCACAAACATATCGCCTGACAAGATTTAGCCTCAGTAGCCATATACAGCACCACTGTGAGTGAGAGTCCAACCCATGATACGAAGTTTGGTATTTGGTTTAGGGGGGAAAGAAAGAGGGACACCCTCCAGGAGATGGGTTGGCATGGTAACTATAGCAGTGGGCTCACACATGACAACAGTTGTGAGGATGGCTCAGGGCTGGCTAGCATTTTGTTCGGCTGTACATAGGGTTGCCATGGGTCAGAACTGATTTGCCAGCCCCTAACAGGAGCCTATGCATAGGATTTTCCGTGGTTACTTACTTCCTCCGATTCCTTCCTTGGGGCTGGCAAAGATTGTGGAAATGCCCATGGACTGCTGTAAGGCCGTACAAATCTGTCTCGGAAGAAGTACTGTTAGAATGCTCTCAAGACACAAGGATGGCAATACTTTGACTTACGTACTTTGTACCTATCAGGAGAGACCAGTCTCTGGAGAAGGACGTCATTCTTGATCAAGTAGAGGGGCAGCCGAAAAGAGAAAGCGTCTCAAGGGGATGAATTGACGCCATGGCTGCAACAGTGGGCTCCAGCACAGGGACAATTGTGAGGATGGCGCAGAACCGGGCATGCTTTTGTTCTATTGTGCAGTCGCTATGGGTCAGATCCAACTCAATGGCACCTAACAACAACAGCAGACACCTAAGGGCCCTGGTGGTACAGTGTGAATGCATTGGACTACGAACAGCAAGATGAGGCTTTCTACTCCCCGACAGTTACAATCTCAGAAACCCACAGAGGCAGTTCCGCTCTATCCTACGGGGTCAAAATAGACCCAATGACAGTGGAGTGGGGTGGGTTGAACATCAACAAGAGCAGTAACGATGGTAGCTACAGTGTTCAGTAAAGATGGCACCTCCACATAAAGAAAACAAAAATCCCCGTATGTGGATGGTAAGCAAGGTCATGGTAGATGGAGAAAAGATTGAAGTTTTCAAGGATTTCTTTTACGTCGATCCACAATTGACACCCACGGAAACACCAGTCCAAAAAATGAAACCAAGTATTGCATAGAGAACGTCAGCTGCAGAGAAGATCTCTCATTTTAAAGTGTTAAAAAGCAAATATGTCACTTTGAGGACCACAGTACCCTTATCCCAAAGCCATGGAGTTTCAATGGCCTCAAGCATTCCAAAGCTGACCAATGAACAAGATAGACAAGAAAAGAACTGACACTTTCGAAGTATCACTCTGGAAAAGAATATTGAATACACCATGGAATTCCTGGAAAAGGAACTAATCTGTCTTGGAAATAAAACTGAAATACTCCTTGGAAACAAGACTTGGTCTCATGTACTTTGAATATATTATCAGGAGGGATTTGTCCATGAAGAACATCATTCTCTGTAAAATAGGATCAATCAAAAGGAAGAAGGCCTTCAACAAGATGGAGTGAAAAATGGCTGAAACAATAGGCTCGAATAGTATTGTGAGAGTGGAAAAGGAGTAGATAGTGTTTCATTCTGTCGTACTCAAGTTTGCTATTATTCAGAACTGACTTTATGGGCTGTAATAACAATAATAACAAAATGGTCCCTATTGATATTTACAGCCCCATCATTTTCTACATGCCTTCAGGAACAAAACTGTTTTCAATTACCTCATCTACATGTGAAAACTGGGCAGCGAATAAGAACTGGTACCTTTGAATTATGGCGATGGTAAAGAATATTGAATATACTCACACCATGAGTTGCCAGAACAAATGTCTGTTTTCGAAAAAGTGCAACCAAAATGCTCCTTAGAATGTGTGAAGAGTAAGACTCTTACCCTATTTATGAAAAGAAACAACAACAACAAAAAACCCACCAGCAACAAAAACCCAAAACTCATATAAAGAGAAAAACATGCAAATATGTGATGTTTACAACTTGAGGGCATAATAGGAATGCCCTTTTTTGATGTCTCCAGATGGACACCACCTTTTATGGTTACTGACAGTGTCTGGTGGAACTGATACAATTAAGACCCAATTAGGTAAACTCAGAGGACAGAGCAATCCGTGCTCAGGCCCACACCTAGAGTTCGCAAGCACTTGTCTGTACACCATGTGGCTTGGGAGGTCTGGCCACCAATAGAAAGATGCACACTGGGCATTGAGATGAGAAAAGTGTCATTAGAAGCAAATCATCTAGCTAGCTCTGCTTATTTCCTGATTGCTGTGGAGAAAGCTGGACATTGGTGAGTACTTGTGTGGTAGTGACATCATTTCATGTCACTTGAAGATAGATGAAAGTGTAGGGGTGCAGTTCAGCCTGCCGATGAGGTCACCGCCTGATGGGGACTCCTTGTGGGCGTGGCCTTCTCATGCAGAGGGTCCTGGGAACCTCCCACTCTCTCTGTGCTTTCACCTTCCTGCTGGTGGACCCTGGTTGCTGCCAGAACCCTGGAGATGTGTCCATCTCCATTGGATCCATGGGCCTTTGGACCCACCAGCCTGTGATCTTCCTGCATTCCGCATTATTGCATGAGGTCTTGTGAGTCTGAAGAGAAACTTATAGACTAGTATCAGACTGGTCGATGGACTTGAGTTCGATTTTTTTCCTGGTATGTAATTGCTTCTTGATATAAAGTTCTTTCTTATACATTGAGATAGTTAACGTTTATTGTGCCAAGATGGCCAATGAGCACATATGGGATTAAATGAAGGGCAGAGAGATAAATGACTTGACAAGCCTTGCCTATCTTCTCTCTTGCTCTTTGATCATTGGACCAGTGTGCCTTGCTTGTTCTGTGCCTCAATTTGCAAGCTACACTACTTGTGGGACACCTAACCCATGGATGGTGTCACTGTAATTTGAGGTTCCTTTGAGATCTGCTTTGCCACACTATTGGAATTTACATCTCTTGAGCTGGGGACTGTCGGAACCTGTCATCTGGCTGACTATTGGTGACCTGCCTTGCTGTTTGCTGCCTGTGCCCGGATAGCCTGAATTGAAGGACTGCCAGTGTCTCACAATGGTCTTACAGGAGTGAGTTGCACTGAGCCATTTGTACTGCTTTATAATTTAATTAACTATTTATTTCTTATGCTATGTATCTATCTGTATAAATATATATAAAAGTATTAGCGTTCTGGTTTTGTTTCTCTAGAGAACCCTGTCTGACACACACACACACACACACACACACACACACACACACACACATATGAATGACACTGGATTTCTCTAGTCCACCTGGCCTAAAACCATGTGCCCCAAGTCTAGCCACTTGTAGCAACAAGCAAGTTTAGGCATTGAGACAAGAAGAGTGCTTGGCATTTACCACTTATCAGGGCTTACTTTTGAGTCTCTGTCTACTTACTGGTTTTTCTGGAGCAAATTAGACCTTTAAAGGAGAAGAACAGCCTACAATGGCAACTCATCCAAGTGTCTGTCTGCCTCGTACTGTCTTGTCTCGCAGTCACCTTGTCCAGAAGCACTGAGGCTGCATCCTCAGGCCTGAGATCAATGTATCTGTCATCACCCCTTGTAGGAAGCTTTTCTTCAGAACTTGAATCAAGCTTCTGGGCTGTGCTTATCCCCCCACCTACCTTTGCCTGTCTTTTAAATTTCCATTTACTTTTGTAAGTGTTTGTGATTTATATTCAATATTTCTAGCAAGAACATTTGGTTTGTTGCTACCATTGCTAATTATAGTAGACTTAGCATGCTAACTCCTTTAATAAACCCACAATTGAGTGGGTTTGATGCGTCACAACATCCATTGACTTCATGTATGTGTTCTTGACAGGTAGAGGATGGCAACATGTTATCTCATGTACTTTGAACTTCTTATCCGGAGGGACCAATCCCTGAAGAAGAACATCACGCTTAGTCAAGTAGAGCCCATTAAATGACTTGACGCAGTACTTGCAGCAATGAACTCAAACGCAGCCAGGCTTGTGAAGGTAGTGTGGGACCGGGCAAGGGTCCCTTCTGTGTACATAAGGTTGCTACGCAAAGAAATGATCCAACAGCACCAACAAGCGTTATCTCTTTCATTCATTTCTGTTATTCATGTTTGCACATCCTCTGATTTGTCTGGTATCTGAGCATGAATACTTGGAACTCAGGGTGCCAGTGTGACCCTGATATTCGGGCTACACTTTGCCTGAGAATGGGTTGCAGAGAAAATGAAGGTAGTTATTAATATTTCATTTGTGCACATCTGTCATGATCAGCTTAAGGACAAACTGGAGAAATAGACAGTAAGTGAAAGTGGAGCTACCTGGGTTCATCACTTATGGGATGGCCATGAGCTACAGTTGCTGATTAGTGGCTCCCTGACAACTTTCCCAAACATTTCCTTGTCACTCTTGTCAATATTTACCGTGAGGACACAGTAACTTATTGAAGCTAATGACCTAGCAATGCTGCTTGAAACAATTCATATGTTAAATGATAAAATTAGGATACTTTATAAATAAATCAACAAAAGAGAAGAAAATGGACACAGAAAGAAAGGAAGGGAGGTAGAGAGAAAACGAGCCATGAACAAAATTCATTGATTAAGATGAATATAATGTGGATACATATATATTTTACAGTTAAGTAAAAACATTGTATCCCAACCTATCAGATTAAAAATAAATATACATAGTATGAGAGAAACAAATACATTTTGAAAACAAGTATTTCATCTAATTATTGACCATGATAGTTTGTGGCTTCCCCTCAAGAAAGTATATCCTCTCCTATATCACTTATAAAGGGGCCTGATGGTATAGTGGTTACTCATTGGGCTGTGATCCAGATGGTTTGCAGTTTGAAACTGACAACACCTCCTAGGGGGGAAAGATGGGGCTTTCTACTCCTGTAAACAGTTACTGTCTTAAATGGCCACAGGGGGTCTCTATGAGTCATCATTGACTTGATGGCAGACAGTTTGGTTTTGATATATATGTACACGTGTGTGTGTGCATATACATGTATACATACACATATAAACTTTATATATAAATATATAGCACTTCACCTCTCTGCTAAAATCTGTGTGCTTAAACAAAAATGGTTAAGGCAAGAAATGGTCTCAGGTGATCACACAAAGAATGACTCAGTTATGAACCAAGAGTCCTTCTTGTACAGCTACATATATACTTGGTGACATCCAAGTTTCAAGATCTAGAAAAAGAGAATAAATGTGTCTTCTATGCAACTTTAGAAAGAAGTGTAAGTCCCAGTCAATTAAGGTCTTTTCTAACAAACTCTATTTGGCATCTGATGAATCAAATGGGATTCCTACGGATGTACACCATGCCTGCTCCGTGATTCTGGGGAGGGAGAGTCGTGTGCAAGTGGACTGTGCATGCCTTCTTCTTCTTTATTTGCATGTTTATCTCTTTGGCCTTCTCCTCCTTTCCCAAACTGCAATACTAGGACATACTTACACTTAAGGAACATCCAGACAACTACGATATACACACTCTTCAACCCTTCAATAACAGCATTCTATACGCGGATGGACAAATAGGGAAGCTGAACAGGTGTTGTGTGGACAATGATACTATACCCACAGATATACATAAAAAACTCGCTGCCATTGAGTCAACTCCCTGGTGGTTTCAACTACTTAGGGGGGGTTTTGAACTGCTGACCTTGGCAGTTAGCTGCCCATTGCGTAACCACGACACCACCAGGGGGTTAAACAAATATATACACAAGTGTAATTAGCAATTCAATAAATTTTAGTCCCCCGCAAAAGATACAGGTACAAAAAGCATACAGTTCTCCCAAAAGATGAATATTTGTTTTCCCTTCTGCATCAAACTCTTTAAGGACTTTAAAAAGATGGACAAAGAAAAGCAGCAGGTAAATTACTAGAAGCTATTGTCTTGCTTATAAACAGAAATAATGGTAGCAAACCCCCAAAGGGAAGTGATGACCCAGATTAGATCTGAGGGGCTAAGTTTAAATCCAATCATTTTCTAAGTTGTCTTACTTCAGCGTGAACTGTCTCTATGCTTGAACCACAGAAGAGAAGCCTGGAAACGGATCTGCTCATGACAGAAGGATGAACTCAGCATATCTGTAAATTATTTTTAATCACATTTTAAAATGTTAGTTCAGTGTGGTTCTGATTATGAATGTTTAAACACACTCTGATACCCATTATCCCATTCATCTTACTACTTCCAGCAATTCCTCATTCTGAAACTCCAACTGAAACGGTTACAAACCTTCCATCCTAAAAAAACAAACAACTTAACAAAAAGTCACCTTGCATCTGCTTTCCATGCAAATTGCCGTTGCTTCTCCTCACATTCTCCAGAGCGAATTCCCTTTTATTGTTTGTTTGCTTAAATACTTTGATTGGGGGTGCTTACATCTCTCATCACAATCCGTACATTCCTCCAGTGTGTCAAGCACATTTGCACATATGCCATCATCATCATTTTCAAAGCATTCTCTTCCCTCATGAGCCCCTGATATCAGCTCCCCCTGTTTCTTCCCCCTCCCTCACAAACCCTTGATAAGTTATAGATTATTTTTCCATATCTTACATCATCCTGTCACCCCTCACCCACTTTTCTGTTATTCACCCCCCTGGGAGGGGGTTCTAGTTGATCATTGTGATTGATTCCCCCTTTCTACCCCTACCCTCCTCTAATCCTCCTGGTATCTCCACTCTCCTTGTTGGCACTGAAAGGTTTATCTATCCTAGATTCCCTGGGTTGTGGGCTCTTATCTGTAGCGGTGTGCATGCTCTGGTCTAACGCAATTTGTGAGATAGAATTGCAGTCATGATAGTGGGGATAAGGAAGCACCAAAGAGTTATACTGCACCCTGATTGACTCTTCTCTTCCCTTTGATCCCTCTGTGAGGGGATATCCAATTGTCTACAGATGGGCATTGGGCCTCCACTCCATGCCCCTCCCACCCATTCACATTGGTTATGGTTTTATTCTGGGTCTTAGATGCCTGATACCTGATCCCTTCGGGACCACGTGATCACACAGGCTGGTGTGCTTTTTCCATGTGGGCTTTGTTGCTTCTGAGCTAGAAGGCTGCTTGTTTATCTTCAAGCCTGTAAGACCCCAGATGCTATATCTTTTGATAGCCAGGCACCATCAGCTTTCTTCACTACATTTGTTTCTACACCCATTTTGTCTTCTTGAAAGAACCATGTATAGTTGAACTGTCAACAACTCTGTTAGCAGCCAAGCACTTAAACCACTTCACCACCACAGCGCTTTATGAAGCCCATAAATCACATCCACATTCACTGTCATCGATTTGATCCTGACTCATAGCAACCCTATAAGACAGGGAAGAACTACCTCTGTTGGTTTCTGAGACTCTAACTCTTTACAGAAATAGAAAGCCTTGTCTTTTTCCCTCAGATCAGGTGGTGGTTTCCAATTGCTGGCATTGCAGTTACGACCAGGACTCCTATGAAGTCAATAGACCCTAAGAAATAAACAAATAATAAGTAGTCTGCCTGGAAAAGAGAAGATTCAGATGTGCCACTAACACTTAAATCTATATCAAACTACTGTTTAACTGGATGTATTTTATGCTGGTGAAGAATATTAAATATACCATGAACTGTCAGAAGAACAAATAAATCTGTCTTAGAAGTACAGACAGAATGCTTCTTAGAAAGGAGACTGCAAGGCTTCATGTGGACATGTTACCAGGAGAGATCAGTCCCTAGAAAAGGATGTCATGCTTGATACAGTAGAGGGTCATTGGAAAGAAGGAAGACCATCAGCAAGATAGATTGACACAGTGACAGCAAGATAGATTGACACAACGGTAATTTTATGTTTTGCCTTCACTAGCAGATTTATCTAATGTCACAATAGCAAAACAAGACACAAGAATGATGGTAACAGCTCAACGATGCTGGATTCGGGTGTACTTTAGTTTAAAAGTCCTACAGGTTTATTGACAAAGGCTAGACAGCAATTCATATGATCCTATTTGGTGCATTTTCTACCATGGTTCAAGGTCGTTACAGAATACAGCCAAGAACTGGCCACAACTTTCAGGAAAAAGCCCACAAAGAAGAAAATCAGGATGAATATTGCTGCTTTGCTGTTCCACTGTTCTCTTTTACATAGATGAGGAACCCTGGTGGTAGAGTGGTTACAACCTCAAGGTCAGCAGCTCAAAACCACCAGCTGCTCCCAAGAGAAGGATAAGCCTTTGTACTCTTGTAAAGAGTTACACTCTAAGAAACACAGAGAGACAGTTCTACCCTGTCCTAGAGGTCTCCATGAGTCAAATTTGACTGGATGGCAGTGAGTGTTTGATATTACATGCACGGTTGATATGGATTGAAACGAATACATAGTCCAGCACTGTGTAAGTCTGGGTATTTTAGAGAAACAAATCCACAGAAACTCATGCATAAGAGAGAGTTTTACATAAAGATTAAGTGCGCATCAAGAAAACATCCCAACCCAGTGCTGCTCAAGCCCACAAGTCCAACATTAACCCATTGACCTATATGTCTGACACCAATCCATGAACTCCTCCTCCATCTCATAAAACAGATACAGTGATGCCGACAGCAGGAGAAAAGCCGAGTCAGGGAACATGTAAGCATCTCAGCGCTGGCAGGGGTCTCCACATGGCTGCTCCAGCACCCAGGGCTGCATCAGGGTGGGTCCATGCAGCTTCTCTTCAGGGTTGTCTTGCAGGAAGTGAGCCTTGCCAGCTGAGGGTGGAAACTGCTAAGGCATCTGCACCCTGGTCCAACCATCAGAAAACAAGAGACCCGAGAACTAGGAAGGCGAGGCTCACCGAGCTTTCCACCTTCACATGTGTTTATCGGCCAGGTTGGCACAAAACTCATTGCCACTGAATCAATTCCGCCTCATACAGCTTCTCCAAGACGTTGTAAGATTCCTGCAGCAGGAAACAAGCTCGTTTTGCCGATTCAGGACACTTAATGTGTGCAGAAAGCCATGTTGACCTGTGCCTGACGTCAGTACACAAAATCGTTCTATGTAAGCGAGACTTTGATGAGGCGGAAACAGTGAGCCAATTGCAGGGACTGGAAGCAGTTGTGTCGGTAACCTTTTCCTAATGGACTGAGAGCAAGTGGAGAAGCCAGCATGACCCTCGACTTCAATGCCTTTTGCAGGGACTGCGAGAGAGAGAACCGACCCCAACAGCGGGGCCAGGAACAAGGGGGGGGCGGGGAGGGGGTGGACATTCTCCTTTAGAACAATCAGTTCATGGAAGTAGTTCAAGGCTGGGTGAATGGGGACAGGAGAAGCACAATGCAGCAGGCAGGGTGTGGGCTTCTCTGCTTGGAGGCCTTGTAGCAACTTCACTATAAAGAGCCTGGGCCACAGTGCCCAGTTCTAGGCATTCAGAGGTGTGAACACTGTTTTCTCCTTAGCAGAGGTAAGGGAAACTGGCGCCAGCTAAGCAACCACGATTAACATTTGCAATGTAATCAACGGAAGTACTGTGCCGTCAGTCTTGCTTTAAATCCTATTTTAGAGCAGTGTTTCCCAAACGTTGCTGCACCTTGAAATTGTGTAGTCGTCTTGAAAAGGACACTGACGCTTGGCACCTACCCCAGACATTCTGATATAACTCACCAGCTGCTCTGAGGAAGATAAAGATTGCAGCCCGCTTTGGGTGACATGATGACTGCTTGGGAATCTTACAGGGCACTTCTATTCTGTCCTCTAGGGTCACTGTGAGTCTCCATCGATCCCACAGAAGAACATTTGGGGCTTCCTGGTTGGGTTATTAATAAGGACAAAACACCCCACCTGCTTTACTGTGGAAGATTAGCCTCTTTGTCTTTAAGATATTAGGAGCCCATCTACCCTTTTTCAACTACTGAGATAGGGAATGTTGAACGAAAAGACACATACTTTCAAAAATATTGGGGTACACTAATCAGCACAATGTTATCTTTTTAAAATGCACTGTATTCCTGCATCCCAAGTACAAATAAAGAAAAATTAGCTTTGAGTTTGTAATCATATGGAAGATCACATGAAGTTAGTGAACATTGATTGATCTCTAATCTTCTTGTTGCAAAAAGGAAAATTCCTAAAATACAGTTAATTGAGCAAAGTTAAACAGGTGTGTTTACAGGAAAAGTATTTAGAAAATTAAATTTCCTCAGTAATAAAGAAGTTACTAGTTAAATAACACATTCTGATAATGATGATAGTTAAATAGCAAACATTTGCAATGCAATACGCAGGGCAAAAGGTATAAATGCAAGTACACTATCATTGCAAGGTAGCAAGCTGTTTACTAATTGACGTTCTCATCCCTGTCAATCAACATGGGTCCAATATTTTCTGCAAAATTTGCATAGAAAAATCCATCTCTGTTAACCGAGTGTGTAAAATACCACTGTTACCTGATGTTATCAATCTGGTCCAGTCTCCTTGGCAAGTTTCTTCCTCCTGTACAGCCATCCTTTCACTAAGCGCCACGAGAGGTTTTCTAGCAGCTTTCCTAGGGCTCCCTTGCCCCGAGCCTCTAGACATCCCTGGGTACCACTCAGCTCTCTCTTTACTATGAACATTAGTGAAGCTACAGCAAACTCACTCGACTTGTCTCCTCTCCATCTTTTTAAAATTTTTTTTCACTTATCTTCCTCTTTCATCTCCTATCAGAAGTAACTATCCTTCTTCCAAGGATCCTCTGACTCCGGGAACCTCTCTGTAGGGATTTTTGATAAAAGCCATTTCACTCTTCTTTTCTTTAGGGAGCACTCAGTGGCTCATTTCCAAGCCCTTCTACCTCAAGTATCACCAGTGACGTTTCTACCCGGTCCCAAAACATTTTCTTGATAATTTTTGTATTACTGTTATATCACTTGCATTGCCTATGGTATTGTAATGCTAAGCATCGGACTGCTAATAGCAAGCCAGGGATTCCCACCCACCAGTCATTGCCCACGAGAAAGATGAGGCGATTTGCTGCTGTAAAGATGGACAACTGTGGAAACCCTGGATAAGGTCTCTGGGAGCCAGAACCCACTTGGCAGTGGGCTATATTACATTATCTAGATTTTCATTTCTTTCACTCATAATTTTATCATTCGCTCCGTTCACTACTAAGTCATTCTTCTGCCTTTGAAACTTAAAGGAGTTCTGGTGGCATGCTGAGCTACCCGGTAAGCTCCTAAACGCAATGTCAGCACATAGAACCCATCAGCCTTGGAAACCCTGAGGTTTATGTCAACTTGGTTCCTATAAATACAGTGCGACCTCTCATTCTCTTTGGGGGTGTGGCCTATTTTATATTTATCAAGAGACTATGGAGAACACTCCCGTTCTTTTTCCTGCTGGCCTGGATCCAGTCTGGTTTCTTGGGATTGCCTGCTGATACTGGAATCATCATGGGACCGCCATAGTATCTGATCTGTCATTCTTTCCCTGAATCCACTAACTATGATTCTCCTGGTTCTTTCTCTTGGTTCATTTTACAGTTTCCTGGTTTCCTAGCTCCAGCTTCTCTGCAAATCAGGAAAAGTCCTCCGCTTAATTTCTGACTTACGAGCTTGAACCAAACTGGACTTAACCACTTCTAGAATCATATGAGCCATTATTTTTAATATGAACTTTTCTCTTTCTATACATAACGAAGTACCACTGTTTTTTGGTTTTGTTTTTCTTAAAGAATCTGACCTAACACAGCCACTATGAGTCAGAATTAATTAGATGAAAAGAGGGTGTTTTTTGTTGCTTTTAAAAAAATGTAGATTATGCTATTAACTACTCTGTTCTGAAGCATCATCTTAAATTATCTTTGATCCAATTTCTATGCCACCCAATCAGAGTCTTCTCCCATCTAACCCTCTGAGCATGACAATGCCTCCTCCATTATCTCCTTGAACAAATGCATTTTCCTTAGCATTTGCTTGCATCTCCTCCATCCTCCATTCTTTCTTTTCCTCTAACTTCTAAAGATTTGACTACTACTACTTCAAAAATCTGAATTTATGGCACTTTCCTATTTTTGACTTGTTTTTCCAGCTCTCTTTGAACTGCTTTTTCATTCTTCCTGAATCTTGGCAAAAATTCATGCATGCAGATATATGAAATGTAAAATTGTCTGGGAAACGAGCAGGTGTGTATCTGATCTACACATTTTACTGGCTAGTCTACAATGTCCTTCAGAGCTCTAAGTGCTTATTTGCTGTAAAATGATTTGCTTATTGAATTATTAATCGGTTTACAGACTAAGGGAAAAAAAGAAAAGCACGCAATTATTAACAAGTCTCCTTAATTTTTAATGATCAGAGATTACAAGTGTATAATAATCCTTTAAATTCTCATATATATCCATTATTTTCGCACAAGGAACAATTTCACATGACTCATTAAACTAGAGTCCAGGGACAGTGAATGAAAGTGCTTCCCTCTGGTCTTATCATGGGCTACTGAGCTCAGGTGAGCATAAAAATGGGTTGATTTCCCAAGAGAAATGTACCTGTCCTCAATTTAAAACCCTTTTCTTTACTTTCAGATGAAGCATAATGGTTAATCAATATCTTCACCTTTACCAGTTTCTATAATGTCAGTAATAGACGTGGGGGTGGGTCTGAATGGAATGAGCATACAGTGAGGCCACTGAGGGGGTTAATTTTGCTCTGCACTAAAAACCGTGAGAAAATGAGTTCACCCCATTCTGCAGCCTTGGGGGCTCAAAATCCTTCTGATGAAACTATTGTGCTGGAAAGAAAAGAGTGTTTTCCAAATTTGCAGTGTTAATATTTATAAAGCTCAAACACGATATAGCTATTATTGGTGTCCTAATCCCAAGGGTGGAATGTCAAGATCAAGTTAAGAGGATACGTTTTAAAGACAAATGAAGACAGAGAGAGAGAGAGAGAGAGAGAGAGAGAGAGAGAGAGAGAGAGAGAGAGAGAGAGAGAGAGAGAGAGAGAGAGAGATTGTATAGCATTATATGGGGAAAATGAGAGCAGGGAAATCTCCTTTGAGTTTAGAAACAGTGGAATGTGACAAACCGTGTCTTCTAAGGTCCTTAGTGCAAAAAGCCTACCACCCCTGTATGATATGACTGGCTGTCAGGTCCCATTGAGTCGATTCTAACTTATAGCGACTCCAAGTGGCAGAACAGAACTGTCCCATACATTCTCCAGCCGGACATCTGGGTCTGAAGTGCCAGCCTGTCAGTTGAAAGCGGAAGGCTATTGTTGCTTTTGCTCTCATTGTCATTAACTCACTTGCTCTATTAGAGCTTCTTTATTTTATATCAAAATGAACCAGATAGATCCCTGACCTCACAGAGATTATAACCCACAGGGGAGAAAAATCATCTTAAACGCAAGGCCTCAAACCAAGCGAAACCCACTGCTCTCAAGATAATTCTGACTCAGAACAACCCTGTAGTTCAAGGCAGCATTGTCCAGAGAGTTTCTAAGACAAACCTTTCCAGAAGCTTGTGGTTAGCAGCCAAGTGCTTTAACCTAAATACAAGGCAGATGTAACAAAGGCGTTTTAAAATATATATTATTGAAAAGCTTACATATGATCTCAGGGGCAAAGGTAATAACTTCCCCTTAACATCCTTGAGAAACCCAACTAAAATAAAGGTCTGAGGATTAGGTGCTGAGAGACCGGCACCCTCTCACTAGGGAGAGATTAGAAGGGGAGGCGACTGATGATGGGAAATGACCTGGTTGAAGCCAAACAGAGGGATGTGCCAAGTCATGTTGATGAGAAGATGGCTCCATCAGAATGGTTCCTAAAGAGAATCAATAGACGTGAAGATAGTTGGATAGGCTGGTGGAAACCTTAAATGTCAGGCTAGACAGTTTGACCTAATTTGGATTTTACAATTTCTTTTTTCCTCGGGCTATCAGTAAGCTCAGAGCTGTCTTTTAGGAGAGTTTGTATTGCTGGTAAACGGGTTGGAAAGGATAGAAAATTATAATAATGTTCTGGCTAAAACAATATTCATTCATGCCATTTCCCATTAATTCATCCAACATAATTTACTGAGTACCAATTATGTGTTGGGCATTGTGAAAATTTCTTGTCCACTCATAGAGAGTATATTAAATTGAGATTTGTCCTTGTTTGTTGGAAATATAAAGTAACATGACTAGACTTATTGTGGAGAAATAATATATAACATTTGACTCTCGTTAAATTGTAAAGGCTTAACTATGAGCTGATGTGAACATTTTGCCATTAACAGAAACAGGACTGGGGAAGTGATAGGACTTGAAGATGGGATAACAGATAGCTGCAGGATATGTAATGCAAGAAGTTATCCAATTCAGTTCAAACTCCACATCACACTTTGGAAGTAAGTAATGTTACAGGAAAGAAATACATATCCAAATACACACCAAAGAGAGATTTCATATCCAACTAGTTTTTAGCTTTAAAATTGTGTTTGTTTTCCTAAAGCTTATCAACAAGCACACTCCACAGTCTAGCATTTTGGCTAGTGAAATAATCCTCTCAATAAGAGTTTTAATCCTATATTTTAGCACCCACATGATTTTGTGTATGTTCTTATTTCAAATGACAAAAATGCTGATTTTCTCCTCTACCTGAACACATTCCTCTGGTTGCAATATTATTTTCTATTATAGAGAAAGATACCGATACCAACATTATTGCACATTTTAAAAATATCTGAGTTGAAGGACTTCCAGTATATTAACTGTTCCACAGAAGTGAGTTGAACTGAGCCTTCTGTAATCCTCTGTGGACTAATTAGTTGTTATATTATTTCTTGCTGTATAAAACTGTGTATGTGTGTGTGTGTTCATAAGTGTCCTGGTTTGGTTTCTCTAAAGGACCCTGTCTAACACAGTGGCAGTTCTACTTTGTCCTATGGGGATGATGTGAGTTGAATTTGACTCAATAGCAGTGAGTTTGGTGTTTATTTGTTTGTTGTTGTTTTAACGTTGCTGTACTATCTGTACATATGAAATCCAAATTTAGCTCCTTTTAAAAATGGTACAAATCTAAATGAAATGCTACACTCAATGCATCCTTTGAAACAGGCTTTACTAGTGAAAACAATAGCAAACAATATAAAACATCCACTTAGGTTAGAAAAGGTAGATTTCATTGTGTACAGGGTTCCCTCGTAGACATCATGGATTGGGCTCCAGACCAGTGCAACAAACCAAATTCATGAAAAGAAAAGACAGAGAGAACGAAAGGGGGATAATAGTGGTTTCACAATGCCCAAGGTCTGCAGTTCAAAACCCTTCTCCCCGGGAGAAAGATGGGCTATTCTACTTGAATAAAGAGTTCTCAGTCTCAGGAACGCACAAGGGCAGTTCTACCCTGTCCTTTAGAGTCATGCTGAGTCACAATTGACTCAATGGCCATGAGTGGCAGTGAGTGTTTGGTTCAAATGGGAGCCGCCATCTCTTTTCTGAGCTCTTTTGAGCACTGAAGAGGAAGGAGGGCAAGACTGTGGCTGGTTCTATGATGTGTTTAAGTTCATTGGCCGATTTCCCCCTTTGATCCTTGTCTCCCAAATAGGGAAGGTTGCAGTGTGCCAATAAGAAGCATTATAAAGCAGCATGAAGGTCATCTAGCTTAGAAGCAACAAAGACCACATGGAAGAAGTACACCAGCCTGTGCGATTGCAAAGTGTCGAAGAGATCAGGTATCAGGCATCATCAGAGCAAAAAATCATATCATTGTGAATGAGGGGGAGTGAAAGGTGGAGATCCAAAGTCCATCTGTAGGCAACTGCACATCCCCTTATGGAAGGGTCACAGGGAGGAGACGAGCCAGTCAAGGTGCGGTGTAGCAATGATGAAACATATAACTTTCCTCTAGTTCCTAATTCCCCACCCCCACTATCATGATACCAATTCTGCCTTACAAATCTGGTTAGACCAGAGGATGTGCACTGGTACAGATAGGAACTGGAAACACGGGGAATCCAGGGTGGATGATCCCTTCAGGACCAGTGGTGACAGTACTGATACCGGGAGGGGAGAGGGAGAGTGGAGTGCAAAGGGGGAACCGATTACAAGGATCTACATGTAACCTCCTCCCTGGGGAATGGACAACAGAAAAGTGGGTGAAGGGATAAGTCAGACAGTGCAAGATATGACAAAATAATGATTTATAAATTACCAAGGGTTCCTGAAGGAGGGGAGCAGGGAGGGAGGGGAGAAAATGAGGAGCTGATGCCATGGGCTTAGGTGGAGAGCAAATGTTTCGAGAATGATGAGGGCAATGAATGTACAAATGTGCATTACATAATTGATGTATGTATGGATTGTCATAAGACTTGTATGAGCCCCTAATAAAATGATTTTTTTAAAAGCAGAATGAAAAAAGATGGCATAGGGCTCTGGTTTTATCGTGTTAACTCTCAGCAGAATCAACAGAGTTACAGGAATTTTGATGAGCCCTCAGAGAATTTAGCTTATGCTTTCTGTAAAGCAAGGAAACAGGGAAAGACAAGCAGAGCTGGACCGTTACTCTTGTCATCTTCCATTTCTGCCCATCAGAATGTACCAAGGAGTGCACAATGTCCCTGCCGTTTCCAGTGTTTGCCTAGCAGGAGGAATCATGTAGATCCGCCATTACTATCAGTCCAATTCTGACTCCTAGAGCTCAGAGAATAATAAGCAAGATCTTTATCTCCAATCTCCCAGGCAATATTAGATCCCCAAATTCAAGAACAAAGTGCCTGGCCCACATTCTCAGACATATATTCTGTAGACTCGTCTCTAATATAATGCCTATTTCTCTTTCAGGCTATTTCATTTGTGAAGTTATTGATTATATTCTATGATCTTGGCATCACTCTATGTGTCAGTCATCAGGGATAAAAAAAGAAATAAGGTATGGATCTGTAGATGAAAATGCCTAATTCTGAAACAACAACTATCATCAGCTGTCATGATCCCTCCTAACCCTCCAACCACCCCCACCCCCATTCCTTGTTTGATGAAATGGAATCACTTCTCTGAGGCCGCAGACAAGTGAAAGGTGTTCCATACAATGACAGGAAATGAATCTTTTCTATGAAGCATAATCACAAATGCATCAGAAAACCACGAATTAAAAAGAAGACAGAAAAAATTTGAAGCTCTATCATCCATCAGACATCTTTTATATATAACATTCCACTGACTTCTAGTCAACCATCTAAAACTGTTATGAATATAATTAGACACCTTAGGGTAAATATTTAATAATTGGGCATGCTGAGCTCTTTACTCAAGATTATCAGCCAAGGGATCCATTGAAAATTCTTTCCAAGAAACAACTATACAAACTTTGAGGGAGAATGTTATAATGCCATACATACCTTCAGACACAACTTATACTTCCTACTGGACTCACCACATCATTACTGGTGCGTAACCATTTCCTGCCTGCCATCTCAGGGCAGGTGGCTTGATAGAGATGAGTTATATTGGAATTGTTCTGTCAGAGATGGGAAACATTGTGAAGTACATCTGCAGGAACAAATGTAAAACCAGAAAATGTTCTATATCAGAGCCATTATCCTGAAAAGTTTAAGATCACAGAATCTGAAAATATTCAACAAAAAATATAATTAAAAGGCATCCTTTATTAGACAGATTATGGAGAATGCATTTGTTTGCATCAACACATACATATCCCACCAGTAACATGTTGATATTTTACTTACTTTCAAGACTCAATACTGGTTGTTTGCAATTAAAATCAAATTATCTAGTGATCAAAATTTTATTTTATAGCTGACACATTGGGATCAAATAATATTTTTAAAAAATCTTTAGGAGTGAGTTTTGGAAACAACAATGCTGGAGCAATATATGGATTCTAATACTTAACTTCCTTAGCACACTATGATGAGAAATAAAACCAGATCCACGTTAAAAAAAACAGACAAACATTGTCAGAGGCTAAGTCAAAAAGTATTTCTATTAGAGTTGCACTTCCCACATGCCTGCACTTCTTCCGAACACGTCTCTGTGATTGGTGGATGGCTACAGGAAAATTCTCTCAGTAAGATGTTTGTCTTCATTCCCTTAGAGGGCTCATGAAAAAGAAAAAGAAAAAAAAATCGCAGCAGTAGCTTCTGAGGAGATTTCTGGGCCAGTTAAATCAAGACAGAGAGGTCTGTTCCCAAGCTGATGATAATTATGTTTGGATGGCAAAGGGTTCATCTTAAAGGGACAGGGTGGCACAGGGTAAGTAAACTACACATGGGTGAGTAAAGGGCTGGGAAAGCTGTGCTGAAGAATTTATTTCTGACATGACAGTAGAACTGCTCGTTCATCAGGGTACCAAGTGCTGTCATTTCATAATCTCCTCGGAAACCCTTAACTCATCCACCCTACCACCCTCATCTTCCCTCTTCAGACTTCATTTTGTTCCTGAAGCTTAAAACATTTCAAAAGAACATGGTTTGCGTAACTCAAAAATGCACAAAATGCAATTTTGACATGCTGTAAATGGAAGGATTCATAATAGAACCCTAGGGGTGCTGTGGGTTAAACATGGACTGATAACTGACCGGTCTGTGATTCAAACCAACCAGTTGCTCTAGCTACAGAACATTTCTGTTCTGCCCTACAATGTCTCTGTAGTTGGAATTGTCTCAGAGGTAGTGGACTGCCTGATCATCATGAGCTTCTCTATTGTCTCTTCACACAGATGTGGTCCACTTTATTCCTATGTTTGTTCAGATCCAAGTGTACACCAAGTCAAAAAAACAAACTCACTGCCATCCAGTCAAACCTGACTCATAATAATCCTATATGTAATCACTTTTGATGCTGATGAAAAAATGTATTTGCCATGAAAAAGTTCTTGGTCTTGCACATTTCTATCATGTGATATCACACTTCTTTTCTATAACTGGGGTCAAATTTTCCAACTGCTTGCTTGCTCTTTAAATCAAGAAAGGCCTATGTTAGTGTTGTATTCTTTCAACACACTCAATCTGTACACTGAAAGCATAATTTGTGAAGCTGGATATATGAAGAAGAACATGGCATCAAGATTGGAGGAAGACTCATTAAAAACTGGCAATGTACAAATGACATGCCGTTGCTTGCTGGAAGCCAAGACGACTTGAGGCACTAACTATTGAAAATTAGAGACTGCAGCTTTCTTGGGAGCAGTCGTCAAGAAATCAGATGATGTGTTGTGTTGCAATTCTTCTTTAATTGTTAGGGTGCAAAGATACAATGTTGAAAACTAAGGTCCACTTAACCCAAACGATGGTAATTTCAGTAGCTTAATGGGGGATAGTAGTTATGCATTTAACTGTAATTAGCTGCAAGATTAGTGGTTCTAAACCAGTTCCTCAGGAGAAGGACCAAGTGTTCTACTACCACAGCTACAGTCTCAGAAACCCACAGGGTCAGTTTTACTTTGTCCTATAGGGTTGCTATGAATTGGAATTGACTTGATGGCAGTGAATGGACTATTCATGTGAAATCTGGAGAAACAATAAGGAAGACAAGAGAAGAAGATAGGCATAAGCAAATCAGTCTTGGCAGAGGAACAGTCAGAATGCCCCCCAGAAATGATGATGGTGAAACTTCATCTCACGTACGTGGGACGTTTTATTAGGAGAGGCCAGTCCCTGGACAGGGCATTATGTTTGGTAAAGTGGAGGACAGTGACGGAGGAGAAGACCCTCGACAGTATGGATTGACACAGTGGCTTCAATAATGCTCTAAAATAAAATAAGATGGCGCAGGCCCGGACAAGGTGTCAAGCTGTTATGTGTCCATATGGGTTGGAACCAACCATCAGCACCTAACAACAACACATGGAAGAGCACAGAATTATTCCGGAAGGAGAGATGAGATGTCATCTTCAGAAATGTATATCCCTAGATGGAGAGCTTGTTGAGAAACAATTGCCTCACATTTAATCTTATTTAAATAAAGGTTTCTATTATCTAATATCTATACTGTTTTACTCAGCCTCCTACATAATCACCATTTCACTAATGGTAGACCTGGGCATGCTCTCTTATCTTCACTAATCATCCCATTCATTTAATTGCTATGTTTAGAATGGTACACAAATAAATATTTAAAATATACTGGTAACAATTTTAGAACACAAACTATGAAGATATCCAATTTACTGGTGTTTAACAATCATTGACAGCATGGGCCCCTAACCTTAGGTTGAAAATCTTACTGTCATCGCTCTGGATCTTGTTTGATGTGGCTACAGGGATGTAAAACACTGAAAGCCAGAGAAAATACTTTTGGCCAATCGAAGGAGAACCCAGGAAGTCATGTAGTTCAAGGCCTTGGCCAGGGGTCCTTTATTACAGCCTTTTAGTGTGGCCACTGGGTGTCTGGTTGGCGTTTATCACTGGATGATTCAGAACAAGTACTAATCTTTGCATCTCAAATAGTATTTTCCCAAATGCAGGTTATTAAAGGAGATGTGATTTATTGCTATCTTAAGTCAAAATCTTAGGTAGAGGACATGCTGACCACTTCTGCATATGACTGGCAGTTCTACCTGATTTTTCTTCATGGTCATAGCTACCTAGTAAAACCCAAGCAAACAAAACACACTGCCACCAATCCATTCCAATGCATAACAACCTTATAGAACAGGTTAGATCTGCCCCTCTGGGTTTCGGAGACTGCAACCCTATAGCAGAGTGGAAAACCTCATCTTTCTCCAATGCAGTTGCTTCTCAATGCTGACCTTGTGTTTGGCACCTCAACACGTCACCATTACGTAACCTGAACTCCCGTTACTTATCTATCTATCTATCTATCTATCTATCTATCTATCTATCTATCTATCTATCTATCTATCTATCTATTTATTTACCTAGTTACATGTTAGGGAGCTGGAAGAAAGACAGGCTTTTCTACTTCTATAAACAGTTACAGGCTCTGACACTCACAGAGGGCACTTCTACCCTGGTCTATAAGGTCACTATGAATCAGTATTGACTCAATGGTAGTGAGATTGTGATTTTATTTACTGTAACCTTGTGGCTTTCTATCTCAAAGCTATTAATTATAAAGCAAAAAAAATGGAACAGATCAATTCCAACTTACAGTGACCCACAGGATAGAGTAGACCTGATCCTGCCCCTGTTTGAGGCTGCAAACCTTTATGGAAACAAAAATAACCCAGTTTTCCTTTTTTTAGCACCTGGTGACTTTGAACCACTGACCTTTATTGTCTAGCAGTTCAATGCAAACCTCGCAGTATCACCAGGGTCCAACCTAGGAGGTCAGGAGAGAGCAAAATTCCCTGAAAGTAAAATTCACAGGTAGATAAGTAAAACCAGACTTACTCACTCCTTCACTCACTCACTCACTCACTCACTCACTCACTCACTCACTCACTCACTCACTCACTGCCATCTGTCCATTCTGACTTATCGCAACCCTCCAGCACTGCTCCTGTGAATTTCTGAGAGTACACCTCCATCTCTCTTGTATGGTGCAGCCGGTTGGTACCGTACTGCTGACTTTGTGGTTTAGAAGCCCAACAGGTAACCATCTATGTTACCAAGGCTTTTACAGTTTTTTTCAAAGAGAGAAACAACACTGAGGGGAAAGAAATAATTTTTATTTAAATAACAGTAAGATTGTATCAATTAAAACATGTATTGATTATTTATAAGCAATGTGTCATCACATATGATAACAATGAAAAACAATGATGGAAAAGTAGAAAATTACACTCACAACCCAAAGTTTATGCAAACATGAATACCAACAAATGGAAATAAAATCTACTAAACGATTTATTTTGATCTCTTTAGGATAGTGGGACTGCATGCATTTTTTTGCCTCATTTTCTTCAATATTTAAAATTTTTTAAATTAACGTTATTAATTTAATAACATAAATCATCATTGAAATATAAACTTGTTTTTTGCCAATAAATCTTCAGAGCAAAGAAAAGGCAGTCACCAAACCATGTGATTGCAAGTCTTTCTAATTTAGATAAATGCATCCTTAGGGGTTTTCTAAATGCTGATATTAGAGAACAGCAGAGTAGGGAAAGGGTTGTAAAGATTTAGAGTTACATTTTCAATATGTTCTTAGACTGAGCCACTAGACGTCATGAATGCTAATTTGAAAAAACTGGGTCATATTCCCCAGCACAACTGTATAAATTTTCCTGTGGAAGAAATACATATTAAAAAAATCTCTTAGGCAAACTTATTAAGACTATATATTGAGAAAATTAATTTTAGGCTCTTTGCAAATACATACACATCTATCTTATGTCATATACTTACACACACATTCTAAGAAATTCCTATTTTCAGTACTTAATTCTAAACTTTGAATAATGTAATAAATACCTATATATGTCTTACCTAAAATTATACATCTACACAAAAAATGCATACATGCTTTGAATTTTTCTGCTCCATTTATTTTCAGTAATGGAATACAATGTAAACAGAACTTTTTGGAAATAATTGGATTTTAATACAATCAATGGGACACATATCTCCACATTAGTGATTCTCTGGTGCTAGAGCTAGTAGAATGGACCTGTTTTCTTCAGATTCCCTCAGCTATAACACACCTGCAGTAGGTGTCAGCACATACTAAACCCGAGAGGCAAACATGTAAGTGGGCACTGAATGTCCCATGGGTCATGACGCATCTTGAGAGGTTACCCCAGTGCCATTGAGTTGATTGCAAGAGATGAAATTCTGTAAGGTAGAGTAGGATTTCCCCATAGGATTTTCAAGGCTGCCATATTTACAAAGATAAACTGTCTCATCATTTTCCCACAGAGCAGCTGGTGACACATTGTGTCAACTTTCCAATTAGCAGCTCAGTGTTTCACTGCTATGTATTTAAATAATATTTTATATATTTTGAAACAAATAATTGTTTACAAAAACTTCCATAAGCATATTAGAAAGGCACTTTTATTTTTTAATTATTGAAGGCACAGAGTCCCCCAAAGATTAAGAAGTCCTTTTAGATTTCTCACCATTTTGCAGTAGAACTTACACCAACATAGTTATGAAACTGTATAATGCAGAGGGTTCTACATACTGCCAAATCACAGCACGATATTTTCTTGTGCTTCCAGTGCATAGATCCCACAACAAGACCAGAACAGTGAATTTGAATGTTCTATTCTTAAGGCAAAGCAGAAAGTGGAATTTTTGCTGTGATTTTCAAATGGCAAATAATTCTATTTAGAATGCATTGACACTACTATATAACATGACATTCTGCTTGTTGTTGTTGTTGGGTGCAGTGTCGGACTCAGCGGCTCTGTGTACAGCAGAATGAAACACTGCCAAGTCCCACAACAGCCTCACGGTGGTTGCGATTCTTGACCATGTTGTAACCAATGTGCCAATCCATCTTGTTGAGAGCTTCCTTTATTCGCCGACGCTCCATTTTGCCAACCCTGGGATCTTTCTCCGGGGACCGGTTCTTCCTAATACTCTGCTAAGTCTAGAAGAATAGTTAATACAAGGTGATACCACATGAATGAAGAGGTACTTTAGAACTTCGTGTCTAAAACTGACTAAAATAATGGAAGATGGGGAGAGGGGGAGAAGTTAACATTAATCTGCATGCTACGTCCAACAGAAATCTCACACTACAGAACAATGTCACTGACCTCACATGCCAGTCACATTTGCTTAAGCTAATCTAACAATGGTTGCAGCAGTGCACCGACAGGGAGCTGTCAGAAGTTAAGGCCAGATTCAGAAGAAGGCGTGGAATAAGGACAATCCTTGCTGATGTCACATGGATCTTGACTGAAGGCAGAGAATATAAGATATTTACTTGTGTTTTTATTGACTATGCCAAGGCATTCGACTGTTTAAATCAGAACTAATTATGGATCACTTTGAGAAGAATGGAAATTTCAGAACACTTCATTGTACTCATGTGGAACTTGTACATGGATCAAGAGGCAGCAGTGTGAACAGATCAAGGGCAAACTGTATGGTTCAAAATCAGGAAAGGTGAGCATCGGGATTGCATCCTCCCAGCATACTTATTCAATTTGTATGTTGAGCAAATAATCAGAGAAATTGGAATATTGAAGAAGAATGTAGCATCAGGATTGGTGGAATGCTTATTAATCACCTGCAATATGCAGATGA
Organism: Tenrec ecaudatus; assembly: GCF_050624435.1. Lineage (NCBI taxonomy): Eukaryota > Metazoa > Chordata > Mammalia > Afrosoricida > Tenrecidae > Tenrec > Tenrec ecaudatus. The sequence continues at coordinate 143,952,381 of NC_134538.1, read as the reverse complement.
CACAACCTTGCTTGCTGACACCGAGGAGCACTTGCTGATGAAGATCAAGGATTGCAGTCTTCGGTATGGATCACAACTCGGTGTGAAGAAGACCAGCATCCTCACACCTGGACTGGTGGGTAACATTATGATACATAGAGAAAAGATTGAAGCTGTCAAGGATTTTGTCGTGCCTGGCTTCACAATCATTTGTCCTGGAAGCAGCAGTCAAGATATCAAAAGAAGAATTGCATGGGGAAAATTTGCTGCACCAGACCTCTTAGGAATATTGAAAAGCAAGGATGTTACTTAGAAGACTAAGGTGAGTCTGATCTATGCCATGTTGTTTTTAATTTCCTTATATGCATGTGAAAGTTGGAAGTTGCAGAAGGAAGAAGAATAAATGCATTTAAATTGTGGTGCTGGAGAAAAATATTGGAAGTACCATGGACTGCTAAAAGGTCAAACAAATCTGTCTTAGAATTATGTCCAGAGTGCTCCTTCGAGGAAATACTGCAAATATTTGTCTTATATACTTTGGATATTTTGTCAGGGAGACCTGCGCCTAGAAAGGACACTCTGTTTGGTAAAGTGGGGGACAGTGATGGAGGAGACCCTCGACAATGTGGATGGACATAGTGGCTGCATCAAGGTGATCAAGGCTGAGAAAAAGTGTGAGGATGGTGCAGGTGTGGGCAGTGTCTCAGTCTGTTGTCTATAAGGTTGGTATGGGTTGTAACTGATTCGATGGCACCCCACAAAACAAATGTACTATGACTATTGATTACAAATCCGAAAGGCACAGACCAGTGTTACAATCATAAGAATCAAAGATGATCCCCTTGATGTAAATAAAGAGCTTCACAACACTAGAGGAGATTATCTATACAACTTCTTTCTACAGTACTTGAAATATCTAGCTGGTCATAGATAAATATGAATCTCCCAGCCAAAATAATAAGAATTTGTTTTCTAGTTAGTCCACTAAAGTTTCAAAAAGATCGCATGTATTAAAAGAAGTTTCTTTGTGGCCCACACAAAGTCACAAGTTCAAGATATTTGTGTTCAGGTCCTGGCTTGGTCATTAGAGAAATTTTTGACCCAGGGCAACAACCAAACAATGATAATAAAAAAAACACCTTACTACCATTGTGTAGTTGGCAATTTTACCCTAGTGCACAGGGAGAACTGCCACTGTGGATTTCAGAGGCTGTTGTTCTCTATGGGAGTAGAGAGCCCCATCTTTCTCCCTTGGAGTGTGTGACAGGCAGGTTTGTTGTGCCAACCTGACCAATGAACACATGTGAAATTACTTGAAAGGAGGAGAGATAAATGGCTCGATGAGACTTGCCTCTCTCTCTCTTGCTCTTTGATCATCGGACCAGTGTGCACCTGCCTCGCTTGTTCTGTGCCTCCCTTTGCAAGCTACACTACCTGTGGGACACCTAACCTGTGGACTATGTTGCTGTAACTTGAGGTTCCTTTAAATCTTGCCTTCACCACACTACTGGAAGGTACATCTCTTGAGCTGGGGACTGTCAGACCCTGTCACCTGGCTGACTGTTGGTGACCTGCTTGCTGTTTGCTGCCTGTGGCCAGGTAGCCTGAATTGCTCCATGGAAGACTACCCTGTGGCTCTCAAGACTTGAAGGACTGCCGGTTTACTAGCTGTCGCATGGAGGTGAGTTGAAATTTGCTGTACTGCTTTATAGGTTAATTAAATGTTTATTTCTTATGTTATCTATCTATCTATATCTATCTATCTATCTATCTATCTATCTATCTAATTTCTCTAGAGTACCCTGTCTAACACAGAGTGGCAGGTGGTGGTTTTGAACTGCGGACCTTTTGGGTTGCAGCCCAAAGCACAGGAACAATAAAAGGCAACATAATAGCTTTCCTGATTCCCAGGATCCTTCAATGGATAAGGGGGAAATGGGAACGAGACATATTATCTCTGAATAATTAAAATATATTTCTGACAAAATCCAATATTTAATATTGCAAAAATATGTGTGTAGATCTTTATTCACATGCAGGCAGGGATAAAAAGAAGAGTCCATGTGGATTATATTTTACTTAAATAATTAATATCCAAGGTAAAAATGATAGCTCTGCTTTGTGGAACTAAATTGAAGTCACCGATCACTTGCATAGCTTCAGGACACTTCCCCTTTTCGACACATCAGGGGAAACGCGATCTCTACTCCAGCCCTTGGCCTAGGTAAGTTTGAAATGGCGAAACATTCTGCAGGCCCCCACTTGCAAAGTAGGTCAAATTGAAAGTTATTAAAATTAATGAGAAAATCACCCCTGCTCTATTCTGCTGAGTTGGCAGAACACAACTATCAGTTCTTGCACCTGTGCTCATGACAAAGCCTAAACTCAATCTTCCTCCATGACACCAGTTTGAAATTATTTCACTGCAGAGCTGAAGTGAAATGCTCAACTTGATGAGATCCTTTGTTCACCGTGTCACCAGTTGCTTATTTATAATTCATGACTCCCACTGTGGTGTTAGACTAGAGGGATCCTTTAGCCTCACTGGTTTTCAGAAAGCTGCAGCTGAAGCAGGTGAGGCCTCGCAGGTGAGGTCTTGTTGACCAAGACAATGACACATGGGTCAAAGTCTGGGAAGCTCCTGGATTTCGTAAGGGGGAATCTCACAGTTGATACCCACAGTTGGTAAACCTTTATGGAGGTATGAGACTATTTTGTTCATTAAGCAAGTCTTGAAGCAGGTTGGCACTGAGTCTTGAGTTTCCTTTTCAAAGGAGCCCTGGCGGCACAGTGCTTTAGCATCCAGCTGCTAACCAGCATGCTCGTGTTTGCAACCTGCCTGGTCCTCCACAAGAGAAAGACAAAGCAGTGTGCTTCCTTAACGGCACAAATTAAATAAAAAGCATTGCTATGGAGATGATTTTGACCTTACAGAACAAGGTAAAACCATTCCGTAATGTTTCCAAATATGCCATTGCCACATCTCTCTCAGAGCAGCTGCTGGATTTGAACCACCAACCTTTCAGTTAGCAGGCAAGTGCATAACCACTACACCACCAAGATGGAGGTGATGATAGCCTTTGAAATCCTATATAGCAGTTCCACTCTGTCCTATCCAATTGCTATGAGTAAGAATTGGCCAAGGATTTGGGTTTGGTTACTTTCTTAGTCTAAAATCTGCTGTATGCTGTCCAATTGGTTTCAATCTGCATTAACCCCACATGGGATGGTGGTAGAACCCCCCTGAAAAGATTTTGCAGGTTCAACCCATCAGCAGTTCAGTTAGCAGATGAATGCTTAACTGTTATGCCTCCCAGGCTACTAAAATCCATTTATAAACAGAGGCAATTGTGCTTATACTGACGCCTTTCTGCAAAACTGATGGGCCTTTTATTTTCCTGAACAATGGTAAATGTTGCCACTGGTTAGTGGCAGTTTAAAAAAATAGCACAGGTTTATTTGGCTACTGGTCTCTGTGTGTTAGTACATACAGACATTAGTTGCTGAGTCTGGCAAATGAATCCATTTTTGTGAAGAAACTAAAGGTCACCTAGGTTTGAGTCTGAACTTGGACTCAGCTGCATTTGATTCTATAAGCAGACTATAAGCACCAGAACCAAACTCCCTGCTGTCAAGTCAATGCCAACTCATAGTGACCCTACAGGGCAGAGTTGAACGGGCCCTGGGAGTTTTTCTGTGCCTATCTTACATCACCCTCCACTTAAATTTGACATAGGTTCTTTTTTTGTTGTTGTTGACAGATTCTTTAAAAATAATATTACAGGTTTAATAAGCACCATTGTAATATTAAACTTGCATTTTTTGTTTGACTCTCAGTGAAAGCATTGACTAGAAAATGTATTGCAGGGGCAAAGTTCAGACTGACTCTTCCAGACACTGTTTATCACAAACAACAGTGGCAGTGCTGACAAAGGGACTCCTGGGGGAAATGAAGCCGAGAGCACCCTGATCATGTGTCAGACAGCGCCGCACTGGGGGAGGAAGAAGGAAGGAGATAGGGACCCCCAGTGCGGTCCTCTGAAGAAGTCTTGCCCAGACTCGACTCTGTGAGAACTAAACTGCTATCAAACCCTACCTTTCTGATGTGAAAGCACTTTTTATTTGTTCTGCGTTTATGTGTTCTGTTTGATTATTGAAAGCACCACAGACTGCCCAAGAACAATCACATCTGTCCTGGAAGAAGTACACCAAGAATGTTCCTTTGGAGATAGGATCTCTCATCCACTGCTGGATATCTAAAACATGGAAATTGAGCTACCACATGACCCAGCGATCCCCCTACTGGCCAGATACCCAGAAGAGACAAGAAAAAAAACCACAGCCAGATTATCTGTATTCCAATGTTCATCACGGCACAGTTCACAATTGCAAGGAGTTGAAAACAACCCAAATTTCCATCAACAGATGAATGGATTAAAAAACCATGGTACATACATACAATGGAGTATTACATCTTCCTAAAAAGCAGTGATGAACGCATGAAGCACATGGCTGCAGCACGGATGGCAGTTTCATCTCAGGTATTTCGGACATGTTCATCAGAGGAGACCAGACCCTGAAGAAGGGCGTGATGCTTGATGAAGTAGAAGGGCAGCAACAAAAAAAAATAAAATAAAAAGAAGAGGAAGACTCGCAGTGAGATGGAGTGACACCGTGGTGGCAGCAAATGGGCAAGGATAACACTTGTGGGGATGGCGTAGGACTAGGCTGCGCTTCGTTATGAACTGGCACCCGGGGCACCTAAACACAACATTGATGTGCTATTTTTCTTGGCCTTAAAATATTCTGGTGATTTCTAAGACCTTATAGGTGTCAGCACTCCCCCCTCCACCCCCCAGAAAAGAAAGAAAAAAAAGAAGTGTTGACGTAATGAGATTTATGGTTGGTTTATTATTTCTTTAAATACTATGGACATGTTCATATGTAAAGATATGGTATTGACATCAAAAATGTGTCAATGTGATCAATTGACCACTTCAAAGATTTTAAAAGATCAGAGCACTCTGGGCAATGCTGACATTTTTTCAGATACTGGATTTGATCAACATCACTTATTCCAAACCAGATAAATAACTTGATTTCTGTTAACATTTGCCAGAATAAAAGGAATTTAATCAAATATTTCCAGAAGCAAAGTCAATATCATTTATTAAAAAGTTTCAGATTTCCTGAAATCTCCTTAGTTTTGTATTACAAATCGTTCATCTAAGTAGGAATTTAGGATATGTATGCACACCCTGTGAACTCATTGGAATGTAATTTTGCAAAAAGAGAGAAGGGTAAAGAGGCTATATTTTAAACATGACATGAGTATGCACATACAAAAAGAGCTCTGGTAGTGTAGTGATTACGTGTTGGGCTTCGACCCACATGGTTCGCAGTTTGAAACTCTGAACAGCTCTGCAGGAGAAAAACTGGACTTTTTACTCCTGTAAGCAATTATGTTTTTGGAAAGCACAAGTGTCAAGATGAGTCAGCCTGGACTTGATGGCAGCAAGCGTATGCATATACAAAGGAGCGCTGGTGGCACAGAGGTTAAAGCTCTCATCTGTTATAAAGGGTCAGTTGTTTGAGCTCACCAGCCCCTGCGTTGTAGAAAGATGTGACAGTCACCTTATGTGAGGGAGACAGCCTTGGAAACCCTCTGGAGACAGCTCTGTTCTGCAGCACAGAGTTACTGTGATTCGGAATTTGGTGCAATGGCAGTCGGTTGTATTACTTAGCATACATATACATGAAAGCAGACAAGTACACACAGTATTCTTTTGACTGGGCCCTGAGTCTCTGTTTTGGAGTTATGTAGCAATGTAGTTGGGCAGTTACATAATAATGTAATTTGACAGTTATATAATGATGTAGTCATGCTCCAATTTTGCATAAAGTTTATTTTTATTTATCAGCATGTTCCTTGGAATCTAACCATGTTAATAAGTTGAATGGGTGGACATATACTGAGAATTTTTTTTTCATTCTCCTGAGATGAAGATTTATAGATTTCATAGAAGTTAGAGTAATACATACATATTACACAAATATTCTTATGTAACCAGAGCCTTAATAAAACAGGGTCCTGGAAAAGAATATTGAAAGTACCATAGACTGCCAAAAGAACGAACCGATCTCTCTTGGAAGAAGTACAGCCAAAATGTTGCAATTGGTGTTTTATTACTTTCTATTTTTATAAAGTGAATTATAAGAAATCTACAACCAAAAATATATTGTAATGATCTGAATATGGTACAGACTTTGAGCTTAAACAAATTGTGGTTTAAGCCCTTTAATGTTTTCTGAATCTCTTGATCTGACCTTGGCCGCATAACTTTCTCTGACTGTGCAAAGTATTTAAAAAATTGTGAAGAGCCAATGAGATAAATTATGTAAAAGCACATAGCACAGAATGACAGTTCCTGCAATTCCCTCTAGACCAGTGGGGTTAGAGTCATAAAGATCGGTGGACAGACCTGGAATTATACTTTTTGGGTTTGGGGGAACTAATTGCAATGATAGGCATATAACCATACACACCCCAGAGGGGACAGAAACTGTGGAGGAGGGGAGACTGCAGTCGGTGTAAGACATGAAAATCATGACAGCTTATAATTATTAAGGGTCACAAGGGTGGGGAAGAGATGCTGATACCAAGGGCTCAATAGAAAATAATGACAACAGATATACAAATATGTTTGATAAAATCGATGTATGAATTGTTATTAGAGCTGTAAGAACTCCCAATAAAATTATCTTTTAAACCAGATACCAAGCACATAAAACAATCACTAACTTCTATGAAAAAAAGAGTTAAGTGTATATATATATATATATATATATATATATTCGCTATTTTCCTTAGGGCTCATTATAAAGCTAGAAGACTGAAGCCCAAGGAACAGAGTAGAACACTGACGAAGTTGTAGAGCAGGAGGAAGAGTGAGTGTTTTGTGTAGAAAATACAGAGCACAAGGTATACCGTAACATTTAAGTAATCTTATTAATGTGACAGTGTGAAATAATTAAAGAAACCATTTGTCAAACTGATAAAATAGTAAAACTCAGCTATGTGCTGCTTAGAGAACTGCTGCCAGTGATATGGGTGAGGAAAACTCTCATACTCCATTGGAATGTACACTAAAAAACCTATTTTACAAAACAATTACTTGGCATGTACCAAAAAAAATGGGAGTATACATTTATTCCGAACAGCTGAACACTAGAGGGGAAAACAACAGCTCACAATTGTGGAAGAAACTAGCACCACATGTACCTTGTAGGAGGAAGAGAACAGATTTGGAAAATAGCAAGAAATGTCTGTGATGGTCAGCTTTTTGTCTTCAATAATAGATTTGATAGTTAGGCTTTTGTGCAAAAATGGTACCTATAATAAGATATGAGTAGGGGTTACCCTGTCAATGAGTTCGCAGCCTGATGACCTATCTTGGAGATGCAACCTCCAAAAATGGGACACCCTCCTAAAAATGGAAAAATGCTCCGCTTGGAGGAGCTTTCATAGTATGCATTTTTACCATTAGGCGAGCATCAAACCACTTTCCCTGAGTTAGTGCACCCAGTGTCATCACCTGGGAAGGTCCTCTCTGGTCACAGTGAATTATTTCATCCAAGCAGTTTTGCTCAAACCTTGGTATCAGCTTCTCTTCCCCACACTTCCAAGATTGTAATGGAGAACACTTTGAAGATGATAAGTTTGATTTGTAAAAAAAAAGTAACAATTTAAATACATAGCTTTGAAAAAATATTCTGTTTGGGGGAGCAGGTACCCCCTCATATGTAGCTCTCTGGAGGCTCCCTTCGAAGGATGAGCAGGAGTGTTGCTGTGATAGAAAAAAGTTCATTTGTCCAACTTTCCTGGCCTTTTCATCATTAATACAGTTTTCAATTTTCTTGAAATTTCTTCCTAACAAACCCCGATGCCCTTCAAGAAAATCTATCAAGATTACCTCATGGGAATCCCAGAACACAATGACCATGACCTTCTGAGTCAACCTCCCTGCCTTGAATTTAACTGGCTCAAAATATCCACTCAGAAGACTCTTGTTTTATGGAGCCTTCTTTTTAAGGCTCTAAATAGACTAATGGAGCCCTAGTGACAGAGTGGTAATGTATTGGACTGCTAGCTACAAGGTTGGCCATTTGAAACCATCAGCTCCTTTGAGGGAAAGAGGCTTTCTACTCCCACAGAGTTACACTGTTGGAAACCCACAGGGGCAGTTCTACCCTGTCCAATAGGGTCACCATGAGTCAGAATGGACTCCACAGTGGTGAAGTTTTGGCTCCTTCCTACATTGCAAGGTGATTTGCATATGTCATGACCTGAGCCTTGTGTTTAAACCCAACTAACTCCCCATGAAAAGTGTTGCCACTTGCCATCTCTGCACTCATACAATTTGTCACAACCAATTTATGCTATGTGGGACATGATGGCCTTTGGACAGAGTGTTATAGGGGTTGGTACCCATAGACCTTGGGAATATGGGCTCTGTGAAGTCCAATATTTTAGTCTAGTAGTCTTCTTGAATTTGGGGAAAACCTGGGACCAGAGAAGGTTAACATAAGGACATCTCAAAGGACCAGATCAAGGAAAATAGCACCTATTACCTTGGTTTAATAATAACTAGATTATTTGTTACTAAAGGAAGTCTTGGGATTCTATCAGTTCCAGTCTGTAGCTGTGTTGTTGTTAGGTGACTTGGAGTTGGCTCTGACTCACAGCAACCCGATGTACACGAAAACAAACCATAGCCTGGTCCGTCCTACGCTATCCTCACAATTATGCTTGAGCCCATTGCTTTAGCCGCCAATTCATCTTTGGGCTTTCTTACTCATTGTCCAGGTTTACACACATATGAGATAAATGGAAATACCATAGCTTGAGTAAGGTACATATGTTAGTCCGGGTAGACTAGAGAAACAAATTTATATTCACATTTGAATAAGAAAGCTGTTTATATGCAAGAGCAATTGAATATTGAGAAAACATTCCAGCCAAGTCCACATCAAGTCCTTAGGTCCTATATTAGCCCATATGTCTGATACCAATATATAAAGTTCTCTTCAGACTCACAAAATACATGTAATGGTGCCGAATGCAGGAGGATCACAGGCCAGTGATTGGAAGTTTTGTGGATCCAGTGGCGTTTAAGCATCTCAGTGCTGGCAGGGGTCACTACATGGCTTCTCTGGCTTCAGAGGTCAGGTTGTATCAGAGTAGGTCCATGTGGCTTCTCCAGTTCCCAGGGTGCAGCCCCATGTGTCTTATTAGTACAGTGTCTCTTCGGGAGTGAGCAGAGGGAGAGAAGTGTCTCCTAACTCCAAGCAGGAAATACAGGAGCTCTCAGAATTCTCAGGAGAAGGCCATACCCACACAGAGCCCTCATTTGTTATATCTTGAATGACAGGCCAGCCTCCACTCCTTCACTCATAATCCTCTCAAATTGACACCAGATTATGTAACTACCAGAGTGTATCTTAGTCCTCAAATTGCCATCATTGTTGGTTTTGGTTTTGAAAATTTCAAAGGGGTCTTGTGTAACAAATTGTCCAATGTATAGCATTTGATTTCCTGGTTGGTGGGCAAGTGATGAGCAAGTTCCAATCTAGGTGACATAAAAGGTACGTATAGCTCACCTCATGAAAACAATTAGTAATGTTCACCTTTAACCTTGGCCTTGGGTTTCTTTCAGAACATAAAGGAGAAGACACACCATTCCACATCTCTTCTGTTATCTCAACTGCTAATCTAGTCTCTTAGACCACATGTGTGTCACCAGACTTTTAGCTCATCATTCTCCTTTTAACTCGCCATCAAAACTGTTTTGTTTTTGTTTTTAACTCTTTCTCTTTCGTTTTGCTTTTAGTAATGTTTCTCTCTCCTCAGAAAGAAACTTTCTGTTTTGGCTCTTTTGCTACAAAATACATCAAGGAACACAACATAGTCTAAGATTTATTAAGGTGGTGGGGGGTATCTCAGGACACAATTGTGGAATTTCCTTGCAACAAGAGTAGGAGAAAAGGAAGTAATCAAATATTAAAAGTAAAGTATTTGCTTGGTTGGTTTTCATTCATAAAAGTTAGCAGACAGACCTATAGCTACTTATAGGCTGTTTTTCTTTCTTTTCTTCCTCATGACCATTCATTTAAGATAGGCAGGATAAACAATCCCTAGGAGAAAACAACAGGGTCAATGATTCTTGTGGAGGCAGGGAAGAGGAAGAGGTGGGAGAAAGAGAATAGGGAACTAACAAATCCAGAGACAAGGGAACAACTAGAGATCTAAAATCAATGGGGAGGAGGGCTTGGAATGTCTAGTAGGGTTTGATCAAGTGCAATGAAACCGAGAGGATTTACAGGGGGATGGACAACAGAAATGTGGGTGCGGAGAGACAGCGAACAGTGTAAGATATGCAAATAATTATAATTTATCAAGGGTCAGGGGGTCAGGGAAAAAAGAAGGGCTCAAGTAGAAAGAAAATGTTTTGAAAATGTTTTGAAAATGATGATGGCAACATATGTACAAATGCACTTGATACAATTGATGCATGGATTGTTAGAAAAGCTGCAAGAGCCCCCCAATAAAATTATTTATTTATAAATAATCTACAAAGTCAAGAATGAAAACAAAAACAAACAAATAGACAAAAAACTAAGCATTTGGGAACTTCCTTTGGCCTTTACCTCCTCTTCCTTTTAGGATCCAATCAAGTGCATTGTGATGGTTTGGTCTTGTAAATTTTGAAGCAGAGAAGAGAGGAGTTAAGAATAGATAAATACAGTAATATAAAACCACAGGGAACCATACCAAGAACAATTTCCATGCAGAAACGTTAAGTTGAAGACAAGCAGAGGACTGCTTGGAGGATGAAAATGTGAGGAAGAGTCGGTTGCTTTATACACCATTTTGAAACAGCGTGTGAGCAGGGGAGGAGAATAACAGTGTAAATAAATGAATACGCTAAGTGTGTTGCACATGCTCTCAGTCGTAGATTGTTTAATTTCCAGAAACATTGGCTTGAAATTTATTAAGTTTCTATTGAGAACATAGGTGCCAAGATGCTAGATTTCGGGGATAATATCAGCATCCGAGTCAGGAACTTTCTTGCCTTTTGACAACTTAGTCCATTACTACAGGGATTTTTCAGAAACCAAACAGCAACTCGGTAAGGAGCTTAGATGGAGGTCAAAGCATCAGGTGGGCATTTGAAGTGGTGATGACCTTTATGATCTCTTTCACATATAAGATTCAATTATTTTATGATTTAAATGGTCACTCAGGCATAGACTCCATTTATCCCCTAAATTTATTGTCATGCTGCTCTTATCTTCCAGCTATAAAGTGGCAATGCTGTTGCCTGATTTACAGGTTATCTCTGGTTTTATTTTACTTGACTGAGCATATTTTACAAAAGGTAATCTAAGAGTTCTAGGCTGGGAAATTTAGACATGGAAATCTAAAGGAAAAATCCAAGATTGTCTACAAACAGTGAGTTCTGCCTCAACAAGCTTACATTGCATTAAGTTTAGTGGTAGATGAGACATAATAATATGAAATATTTATTAGTAATTTTCAGATTTTTAAAAACAGCAAAAATCCTCTACCAGTTGAACATCACATCAACTATAAGCATACTGCTAAGGTTAAAGGGAAGCTATTTTAGTCAAGGTAGGGGCAAGAGACCCAGAGGCCTGCCCAGTCAACAATCACATTTGAATTTTCCCTCCAAACATAACACCTGTGCAACATGTACACACACACTCAGGATCATGCAGAACAAGAGCACCCTCTGAAAATGATTAATGAACGCTGAGTAAGCAGTACATAACCATTTGTGCTAACTTCCGCAAATGAGGGAGTGGCATCATTCATGGGCAGAGGGGATTGATATGCACTGTTGCCGTTGTTATGTGCTGTTGAGCCCATAGGCAACAGAAGGAAACACTGTCTGGTTCTGCACCATATTCACAATGTTGGAGACCATTTGTGTAACCACTGTATCACGATATCTTATCCAGTGGACTGTATATTACTTATTTATTTATGTAAAAGAAATTAATCCAAAACTTATAGGCTAACTCAAACTCAAATTCACTACCATTGAGTTGCTAACTCACATAGACCTTACAGGACAGGGTAGAACTTTTTTCTACCCTGGGGGTTTCCGAGACGGTAACTCTTTAGGAGTAGACAGCCTCTTCTGTCTTCTGAGGAATGCCTCATGGTTTTGAACTGCTAACCTTGTGGTTAGTGGTCCAACACATAACCACTATACCACCAGGGCTTAGAGGCTAAATGAAAGTTTATTATCTTATCATTTCTATAGTTCAGGAATCCAAACTTAGCTTAGTTGAATCCCCTACTTTGGGGTCATTCACAGTCTTCCAGGTATCCCTGCCATTTCAAGGTTCTGCTGGTGAAGGATCTACTTCCAAGTTCACTCCATGGTTTTTGGTAGAATTTAGTTTACTTCTGGTCTTTCGATGGAAGATTTCAGTTTCTCCCTGGCTATTAAGTAGAGGCCACCTCAATTGGAGCCCAGCATAGACCCGCTCAGAACATAGCAGCTAGATTTATCAGAGCTAGAAAATGGAGGTGTTGGGGGTGGAGGGTTGGGGTGGGCAGATAAAAGTGAGAGCAATATGGAAGTCACGGTCTCTTGTAGCTTAATCATAGAAGTGATTTCCCATCACCTGTGTTATAGTCTATTAATTGGAAACCAGTCATTATATGGTTGGTGAGTTGTGACTACCAGGATGGAGGGGTCCCTGGGAGCCATGTCACAAGTGACCCCAAACTCTTTTAGTACAGTTGGAAAGACTTGACCTGAGAGTTTATGGGTCAAGAGAGAAGGATGCCGATGAGTCATGCTTCATTACAGGCTGATATCCTCTTTCCAAGTAGAAGTTTCCTCTTTGAACATGTAATTGATACACTTCAGGTGAAACCTCAAATCCCAAAGCAGAACAGGTGGTTTCATATAATATTATTAATTTAAAGGAAAAGTCATACATTTTATTTGCACAGAAGTTGGCTGTGTCCTAGAGTGCTGGGAGGTCACTGGTTATTGAGCCCTGTGAGCTTCCACAGGCTCAGAGCCCCCTTGGACCACCTTAAAACCCCACTACTATTTCATAACAACTCACCTGCAAGAACTACCTTTCCTCAGTCTTGGAGGCTGCTACAATGACAGGGCTACCCTCAGAGATGCACTGGAATCAGCACCAGGCTTTGGAGGGTTCTGTTAACCTCTGGGGCAACCTGACGCTCTCTGCCTCCTACTTCTATTTATCCCCGTCTTACGGTTCTGGTACCAATGACATGGCTTTGATGAATTTTGTCCAGTATTTTCTGATCCAATTTCATGAGACTCCAGTGAACTAGAGAGCTGAGGAGGAAGTAGAACCTTCCGTCAGCTCATGAAGACTCAGACCATGATGTGTGGGAGAGTTGCCTGACTGAAATGGATGTCTGCTACCCTTGGGGGAAAGCTGCACACCCTGGCCACTGACCATGAAGGAAATCCAATGGTGTGGTTTCCATGGGACTCCTTGCCTGAGGGAGCAGATAAGACCCATTCCTTTAAGAATGATTCGATTCGATTATGTAACCAATTCATGCAAGCTGGAATCTGACTGGCAGAACCTTTCTTTAACAAGCACAACCTGGAAGGCAGGGATGAAGAGAGCTTAGCTTTGGATGGCTTCCCTAAAGCCACCGAGGTAACTTCTGAGGTAATCACAGTACCTGCAGGTTGAGTGTACTTTCTCTGTACATTGGGCGGAAACATAGACTTCATGTCATTTGTTATTCCAGTTGTGCTATTTCTTCCATTTTTTTTCTTTTCCTATCTGTCATCCTTGATTGGGCAAAGATTCTCAAGATGGGGAAGGGTTCTTCCTCAGCAGGGAGAGGGAAAGGGGCAAGCAGCCAGGCCCACAGAGTAGGCAGTACCCTTGCTACAGCTTCCTCAGTGGCACTTCTGTTACCACGTGTTTGGACTCTCTGTAGAAGAGGCCGTAGCTGAACACCACCTAGGCTACCAACATGCTGGACATGCTGGCTACAGTTCCCTGCTTCACATTGATGTACTTGTTGTACAACCAACCGCGGCCTCTCTGGAAAGCACCAACAATGCCCATCTGGGTGAAGTCCTCCAGCAGCTTCCAGCCGGGCAGCTCCCCATCTTGACATCCAGGAGGTATTTTGTCTTCAGAGATATAAAGGATTCCATCTTTATGGAGTCTGAGTGTCCACTGTTCAATTTTCAAATTAAATAATCTGATATCTCTCGGCTCCCACATGACCCCATGCAAAAAAAACCCCATAAAACAAACAGACTAATACCGAAGATCTTTGTTCTCATTCATATGGTCCTCCTACCAATGACCATAAGATCTATACATTCTACACATTTATCTGTTTATAATCTAATACAGGTTAAACTCTTCATCTTGAGAAATCTTCTGATAGTGATGCCAAATCAAACACTCTAGGTTCTTTAAAAGTGCTTCAGAAATTTTCTTGGCCTCACCTTGTTTAACACATCTAACATTTATGGAGTGTTTCATCATCTCAATGTATGTGGTGGGAAGGAGAAACCGACTGAATCGAATAAGTGTCGAAATTCATGGGTAGATGAAGAGTCAGGACACGGTCAGAAGTACTCACTTGTCACTTCAGTACAATTACCATATATACTTGTGTATAAGCCAAGTTTTTCAGCACATTTTTAATGCCGTTTTATGGTAAAATTAGGTGCCTCAGCTGATACTCGGGTTGGCTTATACTCAATATACCTGGTATACCTAAAACACTAACGTTAGATTATTCCATTTGGAAAGCAAGTTGTCCTATATTGACAGGGAACTGCCAGAAGTTCAGAAGAGAACCTGGAACAAGGTATATCATTGCTGATGTCAGATGGATCTTGTCTCAAAGCAGAGAATGTTTATTGTGTTGCATTGCCTATGCAAAGGCATTTGCCTGTGTGGACCATAAAAAACTGTGGCTAACCTTGAGAAGAATGGGAATTCCAGAAAGCTTTATTGTGCTCCTGCAGAACCTGTACATAGATCAGGAGGCAGTGGTGGGAACAGAACAAGGGGAGACCACATGGTTTAAAATCAGGAAAGGTGTGTATCAGGGTTGTATCTTCTCACAATTCCTTGATTAATCTTTATGCTAGGCAAACCATCAGAGAAGCTGATGAATAAGAATGTAGGAGAAGGCTTATGAACAACCTGCGGTATGCAGATAGCACAACCTTGCTGGCTGAAAGTGAGGAGGAACTGAATCACATGCTGATGAAGATCAAGGGCTATAGCCTTCAGTATGGGTTACAACTCATTGTAAGGAAGACCCAAATCCTCATTACTGTACAAATAGTAACATCATGATCAATGGAGAAGAGTTTGAAACTGTTAAGGATTTTGTCTTACTTGGATCCATAATCAACAGTAAATAGGTCAAAAGACATGTTACATTAGATAAATCTGCTGCACAAAACCTTAAGATTATTGATGAGCAAAGATGTTACTTTGAAGACGAAGGTACAACTTACCCAATCCATGCTGTTCTCCATTGCATCATATGCATGTGAGAGTTGGACACTGAATAAGGAAGAAAGAGTAGATGCATTTGAATTGTGGTGCTTGAGAAGAGCATGGAAGATGCCATTGATTGCTAAAATACAAACATCTGAATGGGAAGAAGTGAGGCCATAGTGCTCCTTAGAGGCAAGGATGACAAAACCTGCGTACATACTTTGGACAAATTGTCAGAAGAAATTAGTTCCTAGAGAAGGAAATCACGATTGATGAAGAGGAGGAGTGGGGAGTTTAGAAAAGAGGAAGACCCTGGACAAGGTGGGCTGATACAGTGACAGCATCCAAGGTCTCAGGAATGGGAACAATTGTGAGGATGGTGCAGGATGGTGCAGTTTCATTCTGTTGTGCGCAGGGTCTCTATGGGTTGGTGTGGACTCAAAGGCATCTCACAGCCACCTGGAACTAGATCATGTGGAGCGGACCACAGGGAAATGGATTCCATGTTGTCTACCCTAACAATATGCAAAGTACATTTTGAAAAGTGAGCTTCCCCTGTGTATCTGCCATTGAACCCCACTCCAAGGAATCCTAAGAAAGCAGGTCTTTAACACGGCTTCACTTCAATAATTGTGCCTCATTTTCTCAAGTAGATACAGAGAGCAGCAAATAAAGGAAGCAGAATTTTTTTAAGACTAAAGAAATATAGCTGTTGTAATGTCAAACTTATGGTGACCCTATTCACAACGTTAGAAAACTGCCTATCTATTTTTTCTAAAGGAGCCCTGTAGTATAGTGGGCAACGCGGGTTCCTAACCACAAGATCCGAAGTTTGAAACTGCCCTTGCTTCAAGGCAGAGAGATGAAGCTTTTTATGCCACAAAGAGTTACAGTCTCAGAAACCCACAGGGGCAGTTCTACATGTCCCATAGGCTCACTGTGAGTCAGAAGGAACTCGGTGGCAATGATATGGTTAGTTTTATCATTTTTCTGCATATAGCTAGGTTTTTCATTCATTATTGGGAAAACTCCCAAACTGAAGTATCTTTTTACTAGAGCTTCCAGATGTGCGTTCTGTTGAACGTATTTTTTTTAACAGTTTTATCTTTAAGATTAAGAGCACACGTTTTAAGAAACTATCCTATTATTTCAGTGTAGACTATATCCTTAGAACAGAAGTAACTGGCTTCTGGGGTATTTAATGATATTATTTGCATTAGAACTATGCCTTAATCAACTTGACCAGCTAGGCGAAGGATCTAAGACTGTCTGAATAGTTAGCACACTGGGATTCATGAGAAAATGTATCGCTAGTTAAAATATCAAGTTCAAATGGCAATGGCAAACACACACACAGAGACTCTATCAATATTTCTAATTTAAGGCATGGTTACTACATGTGAAGTTACTAAGAGCTCTTGGATTTCAGAATGGAAAATTAAATTAAAGAATGGGAAAGTAGAGAGTTAAGAAATACAGCCCTGTTGTTAAAAAAATCATCACGATTGACATGTAGTTGTTTATTTCTAGGGTACACAAGTACATTCTTGCTGTCATGAATCAGAAATTGTCATACTCCAAATTATAAAAATGAAAAGGCAGCTTGATGCTAGAGGACGATGGTCTTCCTAAGGGATTAGCCAGTGCTGCAGAAGACTGGGACACTCCTCCCGGACTCAGCCCCATTTGCACAGCCAGGATTCACTGTTTTCAAAATACCCGAAGTTCCCTAGAAAGGATGCATATGGGGTAGCTGGAATGAAACCATTTCTAAAATCAGATTTGTGATGGAGTCAGGGAAGCCTTACATTATAAAGAAGATTCATATGATCACACACTCAGTATTTACATCATTCTCACTGCCATCAAATCAATGACGACTCACAGCAGTCTTCTGTGGGTTTCTGAGACTCACTGTTTACAGGAGTCGGAAGCCCACCACTTCCTCAGAGGTGCTGGTGGTTTCAAACTGTCAACCATGCGCTTGCAGCCCCACTTGTAACCTCCCCAGCACCAGGGCTCATCTTTATGATAAGGGGAGTGTCTAGAGGAAACAGCTTAAACATCAATAGTGTTAAAATGGAAAATAGCTTTACATATCCCTGCTTAATTTCATAAATACAATCCAGACTTCAATTATTATTGAGTCAATTTAGCTAACTTGATGTAGTGTTTTGTAAGTTTGTGAAGACAGTCTGTCCTAAAAAAAAATCAATATGTCAATGCTAGTTATCAAAGAACATTCCACAATACACCTAAAATAGAGTTTTCAAGACTCAGGAAGCGAACTGAAGTTGACAAATACAAGGGTGTATTAAGTACAGTGGGTGCCATTGAGTTGATTTGAGCTTAGAGGAGCCCCATGAAGCACAGAACTGCCCATGGGATTTCGTGGGCTGTCCCCATGGGATTCCCCCATAGGAAATCCCCATAGGAAATCCTCTAATCTTGATGTGGCATAGTCAATTATGCTTTGGACTGCTAACTGCAATCTCAGCTGTTCGAAACCACCAGTGGCTTCGCAGGAGAAGATGAGGTTTTCTTGGAAACAGTTACAGTATCCATAAACCTCAGAGGCAGCTTTCCCCTATGGATACAGGGTTGAGATGTGTCAGCTTTGACTCAATGGCATACCATTTTGATGTTGTTGTTTTGGGGTTTTAATCTGTATCAGAGCAGATTTTCAGGACTTTCTTCTGTGGAATATTAAATGGCCAACTTTTCAGTTAGCAGTGAATTGCTTAACCATTGCCTTACCATACTTATACAACAAGTATTGAGTTTACCCATCGTCTCTTCCACTGCTGACCTTAGCAGCCCAACGCATAGCCACTGTGGTTAACAGCCCAGAAAACAACCACTGTCTCCCCAGAGCTCCCTCTCTTCCTCCAGATGTAGTACCTTCGAAAGTACCATGGACTGCCAAACGAACAAACCAATCTGTCTTGGAAGAAGTGCAATCAGGAGGCGCATTATAGGTGGGTGTGGCGCTTATCTCACATACTTAGAACAGACCCTGGAAAAGGACATCATGCTTGGTAAAGTGGAGGGTCAATGAAAAGGAGGAAACCCCTCAACAAGACAGAAATATAATCATGGAATACCACATTAGTTGACTCCTACTTAAGGAAAAAAACACAGTACAGCGTCTAATTCTGAAGAGATGCCCTGACATAAGAGACTATTGCACTGTAAAAATGTGTGTGTTAAAATGCTGTGACTCGTCAGTGTCATTCTGTTAGTAATTCATTCATCCACTCATTTATTCATATTTATTGAAACCTACCTTTGCCAAGAACCTGACTTAGTTTTCTGAATATAAAGATGAAAAGAGACATTTCTAGTTCGCAGTCAATATTGGCGTTAGGTGGGGCAGGTCATTCAAATAGACACGGCAGCCTGGGCTCTGGCTATGATTCTGGAGGGGTTGGAAGAGAAAAGCAAGAACAATAGCTGATTTCGAGTAAAGGAGTTCAAGGCGGAAATTCCTGGGGGAAAAAATCTATATTCTGAGAATTTAAGGAAAAATGTGAGATAGCAAACTGAAATGGGCCTTAGGAATAAGGTGTAGAATGTGAAGGATCTCTTGAAGAAAATCCAGTGTGTGAGAAAAAGATTGAGGAACTGAAGCGGGCTAATTTGAGCATAGTCTAATGCTTATTGGGTGTCAAGAAGTAAGATGGGAAGGACAAGAAAAATACATAACATAAGCCACATCAAGGAAAGGTCATGGGGGCATGTTAAGGGCCTTTAAGCAGGACTTTGATAGCTCACTTTTAGATGCATTTAACAACTCCTACTGGATAAGGCTTGTTTTCCTGTTTGCCTGATGTTCACCTTATTGATCGTTGGGTCTTCTCTTTAGCTGTATTTCCCTGACTCTTGCTATCTCCCTCCTCTCAGTGGTGTGTACTATATTTGTCATAGGTTTTCAAAAGGACTCTATTGGCTTTTATTAATGAATTCTCCTATTTTGCCTTTGTTATTTAAATATTAGTTCTGGAGCAACACAATACACTTCAGAGTAAAATACTCTAGGGGAAGAGGCCAAGAAATAAAGGTACCAACTAATTTCACCTAATTATATTGACCCAAAGAGGTTGATTTGTGTAATATGTGAAATTACATCTTCTAGAAAATATGATTGGCCTATAAAGCCTCTGAAATGACAAATCCAGCATGGTTTGGCATTTAGATGAAAGAATGCTGAGTGAAATACTGAAAACTGTACAATAGAAAAGCCAACAAGAGTTGAATTTTGCTATCCTGTTAGGGTAAGAGCTCTGGAAGCCCTGTGGGTTCAGCTTTGGGCTGCTAACTGCCTTGTCACAAGTTCAAATCCACTAGCTACTTTGTAGGAGAAGGGTGAGGTTTTCTTTTCCTGTACAAATTTACTCTCTAGAAACTCACCGTTAAGGTTGCTGTAGATCAGAATTGACTCCATGGCAGTCTGTGTACTCTGGTTTGGCTGGTTCCATCAAGGAATTTGGGGTTTTCTCTCCCAGGGGATTGTTGTTTATCCATTTACTCTGGAGTCTGTCAGTGAAACAGTGAAAAGTACTTGGCTCATTTTAATAAGACAGCATCAGCCAAGACATGTCAGTGTGGTCAACTCAGCTATGACTAATGGTGACCATGTACATTAGACCACAACATTTCCTGGTTCTGGGCCATCTTCATTACCATTGATATGTTTCAGTTCAGTGATACAGATGGTGTTAACCCATTCCCCTGAATGATTCCCTCATTTTTGCTGACTCTCTACCCAATGTAATATCCTTTCATAGTGATTGATCTTTCCTGATGGCAGGTCCAAAATGAGCCAGACAGATTCTCGCCATAGTTGCTTCTGAAAAATTTCTGTTTGAATTTTTCTCAGACTCATGATTTCCTTCTTCTAGAAGTTCATGGATTGTTCAGCATTCTTAACCAATTTGAGTACATCAATTCTCGTTTCTTTCTATTTCATTGAATAGCTTTGGCACTCACAGGAGGAGATCGAAAAGACCCTGGCTTAGGTTAAGCACACTTTAGTCCTCAATGTGATCAGTTTGCTTTTTAAACCTTTGAGTGGTCCTTTACAACAGGTATGTCTAGTAAAACGTGACTTAAATAGAATTTTTAGCCTGAGGAAGAAAATGATAATATAAAAACTACCTTTAAATTGTATTTGAAGATTGTAACATAGAAAAAAATCATTCTATGGTATTTCATAAAAATTTATAGCCTTAGGGCAAAGAATGTACGGATATGCTTTATACAATCGATGTATTATGTATATGTATGGATTGTTGTAAGAGTTGTATGCGCCCCTAATAAAATGTATAAAAAAACAAACAAAAAAAAACGTGCCATTTGATTTCTTGGATGCTCTTTCCACCCACATTGGTTGTTGATCCAGGAAGAAAGAAATCCTCAGCAACTTCAATTCCTTCTCACAAGCGTGCTCTGAAAACCTGAAATGTTCCTTGCTTTCGATTTCAATATTAATTGCCTCTCAGTCAGTTAAGTTATAGGAAGGCCGGCTTTCATGGCTAACTTGCCCCTTCTTCTTAGATAGAAAAATTTCCATTGTGCTCTCACTTGCTCCCAACTTCCTCTCTATATCAATGACCTACCTTTTTCTTCTTACATAAATTGAAACTTCAATTGCTTTGAGATCTCTTTTACTGTCACAACTAGAAAACGGTGGGAAAATGATTTGATTCATGATGATCCCTTTCCGTTCTTTTCAGTCACTTTGGTTTATATCCTTGTTGTTTCAATCCACGCCTCCAATACTGCCCCACTCTAAGACCGAGGGTTGCAAACTCGATGGCTTTCAATATTTAAATAGCTGTGGTATAGATATGGCACCTCAATCCTATGTTGCTTAAGAAGTCACTGAAAAGTGACAACACCCAAACTCTCCAGCAGAGCTCTAGGTTAAAACACAGCATCAAGAAAGAGCAAATCTCCCACTTTTCCTTTTCAAGTAGAGTCTGTTGATCCTCTGTTGGGAAAATGGTAGAGATTTCTGGATGGACAATATAGTTGGATGTCAATCTGATACTGTATCATTCTCAGAAGACAATGAAGACATATCTGTTGATATTTTATATCAGATTTAACAATTGGCTAGAAAATCCAGAAAATAATTAAATACATAAAATTATTTACATAAATACATAAAATGTACAAATATGTTCAACAATATTCTTAGATAACTTTTTCTAATCCTATCTTTTAGAACAATGTAAATTAAGCACATACACTCATGAATCTTCTTTACAATATCCTCATAACAATACCCAGCGGTCATATCAACTTCATTTTACTAACAAACATATTTTAAGTTAGCAATTCCATTCCAGAGGAATGTAGCATAATGGCACCCTCTCATAATTTACAGAAATGGTTTACATAGGCTCCCTATGAATCAGTGCCACCTCAACACTACCCAACATCAACATCGATGGGAAGTCAGTGGAAGCACTGACATTCTATGTTGTCAAGGAATTTATGAACCATGTTAAATATAAAACAATCCTAAATATCAAGTGAGATGTTAGGGCCAAGGATGCCGAGGCAAAAGAAAAAGATGGTTGCGTTTGGTAATTAAATGTTCATTCTTCATAGGACTCCTATAAAAAGAAGACACAATAAGATAATGTCTGACTTCTTTCTTACAAAGGACTAACCTTCTCAGTTGTGTTAGCTGGATTCTTTAGAGAAGCAAAACCAGTGATTTAGCTGTAGATGATATAGATGTGGATATAGATATAGCTATAGATATGGATATTGATATAGATATAGATTATATATCAATAATATAGATATCAAGAAAGAAATTCATGAACAAGAAAGTGGCTCACCTAGTTGTAGAAGTGGGGATGTCCAGATTGGTTCAAGCCTATGGGTCAGGTATTAAGCTGGAGGCATTTCCTGACTCACAGACCTGCCAGGAAGCAGGAAGATGACCCATGTTGCTGGAAGGTCACAGAGTAGTAGAGACAGAGGAGGTTAAATCCAAGGTTAGCGGGTCAGGCTTGGGACTGCAGAGCCTAATGAATCCAAGTTTGGCAGACAACAAAGCAGGCTGTTGACTCAAATCCAGAGACTTGGAAGTTGATGAGACAGAGGCAGGATCAAGGCAGCGAGTGAGCAGGAGCCTTCTCATGGAGTCTGCTTCAATAGAGATAGGCCATGCCTCCAAGGAAAATCGCTTCCATTATAGAGGGCTTGCCATCTCATTAAGAGGGTATCCTTGTACTCTGATTTTCCCACAACGGCTTGGCTGTTCCTAGAAGATCCCATCATGGAATTGACTACATTATGTTAGATCACATGCTGGGGAAATCCTCACCTGCCACACAACTGATAATCCAGGTCGAGGCGGGTTGACACAAAACCTATCCCACCACCTGTTAAGATGATAAATTTGGAACAGGGCGCAGTTTTATTTTTAATTGTGAGAGAACTTCATGATCTGGTTCATATATTTGATTTAAAATATTTATTGAACAAATGTTATATGCCAGAGTACACAAAAAGTGGGTATAAAATACATGGTGTTTCTTTTGAATCCCCGGGAAAAACACACAAACCTTCTGGATTCTCTCCCTGCCTCTGGCAACCGCTCCCTCCAGTCCATCTTCCGCATTCACACTAGTTACTCTTTGAAAACATGGGGGAAATCGCGTCCCTGCCTCGCTATACTTTTCCGTGCTTCCCATCAGCAATGGAATCAAACTCAAACACCTTTTCTTTTTTTCCCCAACAGTTTTTCTGGCTAATAATTCACATATATGTCTTTAGAGATTCACTTATCCTGGATTTCAGCAAACACCTTTTCTATTATCAAGTTTTACTTCCAGTCTTGTATCCTACGTTTCCCCTTTGCCCTCCATCCTAGTCATAATGAATTGCCTCCCACCCTCTTCAGCATAATTAAGCGTCCTAACCTTCACTGTTGACTTGACTTTGAATGCACTTTCATCCTCACTGCCTTTGGTACAGGTAGTTGAAGATTACCTGAACAAGAAGGTTCCCTTTATTTTAACCCAGTTTTTGATCATTCTGCAAAGTGCTCCTGACTATTTATGGATATTATGGTGAGACTAGAAGGGTTCAGAAGAAAATAACCCTGAGTATGACAGATGGAAGGATGTGAGAGGAAATCTAGGAGGGAGATCACAGCAGGGAAGCTGACAAAGATGAAATAATCCCTAAGGGAGGCTTCTAGCCATCATCGCCAGTCCGGTTTGACTGCATCACTTGAAGTTAAATAAAATCAAGGGGTTGTTTGTTCCTAGCTTGATTGATCTTACATATATTTTCACTTTGCTTAGTCTTCTCCAGCCACTCTCTCCCATTGAGAATCCGAGTGTTAGCTATTATATTAAAATTGATTTCTTATAACTTCATCTTCCCCACTAGCCTGGTGCTTCTTAAGGATAATTAGCACCCAGCGGGCCTTGCTTTGCTTTGCTGAATGAGGGACAGGACTTGCGTCCATAGAAATGGGGAAAAGACAAACATCATGGCCTCCTTTGTCCTAAGCACTGCAATAGTAACTGGGTGAAGAGGAAAGCATCTTTCCATGATAAATAGGTACATTTCAAATAATAGGCCTTGTTCTGTTGGCAGAAGTTAAAGAGAAAAAAAAACCAACCTTGATATCTACATGACACTGAAATCTTTTTTTTTCTTGTCTTTGATTCAGCAATGCTTGAAAAATATTTTAAAACATAAATGTAGACTACACACAAATCAACTGGAGTAAGTGCATTCATTTGAATCTGCATTTCTATATTTAGTATTTCAGGTCCAAAATAAATGTAGTACTTTCAGAATATTTATTTGAAAAAAGCTTTTCAAGGCTCCCAAGACAATAAAGCAAACAGCACCTCAAAGACAAGACTCCATTGCTGGAGTTAAAATAACATCTCAATATAAATGACCGTGATCAAGACGAGTGAATAGTGTGTTGCAGACAGCAAACGTGGTTGATTGGAATTGCTTTTACAGGATGCTCACTTCAAGCCTTTTACTTTTTTAAAGGAACAGCCTGCTTATAACAAGAGTGAAAGGAGCTAGTAAATTGCATGGGTTTTGCTGCACAGATTTGGGTATTATCATAAATTCTAATCCTAAGTGGCTGGGAGAGTATCATAATTGCAAATGAGGGAGGGCTGGCACACGTCAGCTCTCAGAAGGGAGATGGAGCTGGCTCACTGTGCAGGTAAAGCAGGTACATGATGGATAGGAGGCTGTAATTGTAATAAGTTTAGGAAGGAAGGAAAAGATAGACACTGGAGTGTGGGTAGAGAAAGAGCTGACATTTATGATCTGGTATGTACACTGTAATATAATGGATTGCTAGCATCTAACTCCTACCACAGTCCTAATTACACAATTTTGGACAGTCCCAGAAAGCAATTTAATAAAATCTTTCAAGCCTATTGAATCTGCATCAGCACCCCCACAATCCTCCAAATTGAATGTAGAATGCAATGGTGTATCAAATGTGGGTAGTTCAAATCTCAGAAATATGTTTGTGTGTTCCATGAAGGTAAACAATGCATTAAGCTCTCATTTGCATTAATAAAATAGTTGTAAATAATTGTTGCTGTTGTTGTGAAGTGTCTTTGAGTTCGTTCTGATGTACAGCAACCCTATGTACAACAGAATAAACTGCTGACCCACTACTCTACCAAGCATGGTGTCCTTTCCTTCAGGGACTGCTCCTTCCCAATGAAAATGCCTATTGTATGCGAGACAAAATCTTGCCATTCTTATCTCTAAGAAGTATGTATTCTGCCGTCCATCTTCCAAGACAGCGTTGTTTCTTCTGTTGGAAGTCGATGGTATATTTAATATTCTTTGCTAATGTCACGAATCCAAACTATCAATTCTTCCCCGGGCTTCCTTACTCATTTTCACACTTTCCCACACATATGACGCGTACCACGGCTTAGATCAAACACTCTACAGTCTTCAAAATGATAGCTTTACTTTTCAACACGCTTAAAATGTCTTTTGCAATTGGATTTGCCCTCTGTAATACGCCATTTGAATTCCTGACTGCTGTTTCCATGGATGTTGACTTTGGATCCAAGTTAAAATGAAACTCTTGGCAAGTTAGGTATTTGCTTTTTTTATCCTGATCTCCTCCCTTATTGGTCCAGTCATGAAGGGTTTTGCGCTTTCTGTTGAGGTGTAATCCGTACTGAACTCTCTAATCCAAGTTCTTCATCAAAAAGTGCTTCAAGGTCGTTCTTTGCAGGTCGTTCTTGAGACTCCTCCCATCCTGATGTCACATTCTTCTTCATGTAGTCCAGCTTCTCGGATTATTTTCCCAGCACACAGATAGAGTAAGCTTGGTAAAAGGAAACAATTTGACCTATATCTCTACTGATTTTGCACCGCCTATTTTCCTCTTTTTGTCTGTGTGAGTGACTTCCTCTACGTTAATATACAGGTTCCACATGAACACAATTAAATTTTATCCACATGATCAGTGTTATCTATAACTTGTTATGGCTCATACCGTCAAAACCATGGTGTCGATAAAACACAGATATATATTTTTCTGGTAGTCCCAGCTTTTAGCCAAGACCCGTCTGATGTCAGTAATGATGTCTCTTATTCTATACTCTCTTCTGAACCTTGCTTGAATTTCTGAAAGTTTCTTGTTGATTTAACATTACAAATATTTGGAACCTTTCTTCAAAATAATTTTGCTCTTGTATTAGGTACGCTTGACGAGGGAAACAAATCCAGAGACACTCATATATGTGCAAGAAAGAGCTTTATATCAAGAAGTAGTTATAAATCGAGTAAACATCCCAGCCTAGTCCATAAGTCTGATACTAGTCCCCAAGTCCCTCTTCAGACTCACAAAGCCACATGCAATGATGCAGACTGCAGGAAGATCACAGGTCGGTGGGTGCAAACTCCCATGAATCCAGTGGCAGTGAACGCGTCTCCAGGGCTCTGGAAGCAACCACGGTCATACGGTAGGAAGGTGAACACACAGAGAGGCAGAAGTTCCCAAAGCCTTCCTTATGCGAAGGCCACACCGACAAGAAATCACCATTAGGCTGTGACCTGATTGACAGACTAAACTCTACCCCTGCACTTTTATATAGCTTCAAGTTGACATGAAATTATAAAACTATCACAACTGGTATATGATGTTAATAATATTGGACATTATTTTTCCCATTCTATTGGATCACATTCTTTGGGATGGAAATAATGTGAATCATTTCCAGTCAGTTGCCTCGTAGCTATCTTTCTAGTTTCTTGAAAAAGAAGTGATTTCTTCCAATATTGCATGCGTTTATTGGAACATCTCAATCGGTATTCCATTAATTCATGGAGCTTTGATGTTCCCCAGTGCTTAGGTGAACCTAGCACTTCTTCCACCATCGCATTGGCTCCAGGTCATATCCTGCGCCCTCGAACGGATGCAGGCTGATCACCTCTTTGTTAGGACAGCGATTCTATGTGTCTTTCTTTTTTCATTCTTCCTGCACCGTTACACATTTTGCCCATAGATGGTATCGGTATTGAACTCATTGATGGAATGTATTCTTCAGTCTTTTTCACTTTGAGAAATGTCTCGTGTGTTCTTCCCTTTGTCTTTCTATCTCCAGGTCTTCGCACATTTCAGAACAATCTTTGTTTTTTCTTTCTGGAACCAATCTTCTGGGCAGCTCTTGGGTGGCATCAATCCTTTTGTTTGAGTGGACGGCTGCAGGCTGAGGAGCGAGTGTCAGAGCTCCTTCTGCCATCTATTTTGGCCTTTCCTTTCTTTCCTGTGTGTTTAATGTTCTTTTGCTTTCTTCATGTACCACGGCCCTGCTGTCATCTCACAATTCCCTAGTTGCTAAATGACAGGGTTATACTTTAAAAACATGTTTTGCCTCTTTAAACTCTATAACTAGACAAATACCAAATCATAACAGTCCCATGTGTTCCAGAGTAGAAGTCACTCCATGAAGCTACAGGGGGTTCAATGGCTGTGATTTTGGGATGTAGGCTATCAGACCTTTGCCTGGAGGAGTCTGTGGGTAGATACAAACCACCAAGCTTTGGGTGAGTAGTTGTATGACAACAACAACAACAAACAAAATAGATATGCGACTTATGGCCCACTGTGGGTCTACTAATTGAAATTTGAAATTGTACTGCTGATAGAAAAAAGCACCAAATATATTAATGAGGAGAGCTGTGATAAAACTGTTGCCTCACCTTGCCCCTGGTATTCACAGTCAGAGGTGTGTAAAGTAAACAAGTTGGCTTAGCCACACATCAACTTCAAAGGCCTTCTTTTTCAAGCTTTCCATGAAATGAGAGGGATTACAACTTCATTTCACCCCCAAGTTACAGGATAACTCTAGACTCTTACTGAAAAACACAACCAAATATTTAAAATCAAGATAGGAACAAAATCCCCAAACATATATTAAAACAGTGCATAGCATCCGCAAACTAATAGAGATTTCATGATTGTCATTTTATTTGTTTATGAATCATTATGAAAAAAAATCAGCTGCTAACAATAAATTCAGCCCTTTGAAACCAACAGCTGTTCTACGGGAGAAAGACAAGGCTTTCCACTCCTGCAAAGAGTTACTGTCTCAGAGACCCACAGAGGCGGTTCTACCTGGTCCTGTTTGGTTGCTATGAGTTGCAATCAACTCTATGGAAGTGAGTTTGGGTTCTGGTTTGGTTATATGTTGGAAATAAAGATCACTCT
This sequence comes from Tenrec ecaudatus, assembly GCF_050624435.1. NCBI lineage: Eukaryota > Metazoa > Chordata > Mammalia > Afrosoricida > Tenrecidae > Tenrec > Tenrec ecaudatus. Next base: position 143,924,084 of record NC_134538.1, on the reverse strand, counting down.
GAACCTGTACCTATATCAAGAATATTTTGTTGACACCTGAAAATAGCATTTCATGAAACACTAGTCTGCTAGCAGTTTAAATCCATCCAGAGCCTTGGTGGGAAAAAGACCTAGCAATCTGCTTTCATAAAGATTACAACCAAAAAAGATCCTATGGGGAAATTTTCCTATGTCGCGCGGGGTCACTGTGAGGTGAAATAGGCTCAGTGGGACCTAAAAACAACAGTTCTACCAAGTCGGCTTATGTAGGCAGTTCATCTTGTCCCCCTTTCATAACAGGCAAAGAAATTATTAGAAAATGGGAAGAATAGATGCTGAATCAGCAAAAGAAAGCATCATGGTCTAAATGAAAGCAAGATATGGGCAGAAGTAAAAGGCACAGTGAGAAATGCCCTGCCTCATTTAGGGAGGTAAGTAAAAAAAGTATTGGTATTACGATTCTGATTCCAAGTCTTACACACATGGATTTATTCCGACCCCCCCCCAAAAAAAATGTATGCTTAAACATGTCTTTGTGATCAGTGAATGGCTACAGATAAGTTCTCTCAGAAATACACTTGTCTGGGATGGGAAGAGAAGGGATGGAGCCAGAGGTCAGAGACAGAATCTCTCCTGAATCTGTTGCCATTTTAGGACAGAAATCTGAGTAACTGAAAAATTCTAAGTTTGCAGGAGTTTGTCACTTTTATTTCCTTTTTTATTTGTTTAGTGGCCTGTCAGATTATGGCAGAGACATGTATCTCCCATCCCTGTGCCAGTGTGAAAAGGAATTGAAAATGAGAAGTTTTCATTTCTCCAGAGAGAAACCACTTTGGGTCGGGCCATAGTCACCCTAGAATGGTGTGGGTTGGCAGGTCTCTCATTTTCTGTTTCCCTTAGAACATTCAGCTGTTAAGATCTGCTAATTGCCAGCTGATTGCTCTATTGTTTTATCAATGCCCTGAAGCATGATTTGCTCCACAGAGTGTTCCAATCATCTCCTATTCAGATCCTTTCCAGAGGTCTGTCTGCTGAAATCCTGAGGGCCCCTTCCAATTGTCTTTTCCTCCATTTCTCTCCTTTAACCTAGCTGGCCTAAATTTAGTGTATATCCTCACTGAATTTAAAAACCTTCTCTTAATTACCTTTCACTGTAGGGCTTGTGAGTTATTGGTAGAGATGGGTCTAGGGATGTAAAAGGAGAACAGACTTGTTTGGAGTTTATTCTCTTAGCTAAGAGTAGCTATTAAGGGTTTGGGGAGCAAATTTGTTTTAGAGAGCAATGTTCTTTAAAAAAGATTAAAGAAGCTGATGCTAATTTTCAATGTCTTGTAGCATCCGTCGTGTCTCTACCTGGGCAAGGAGCACCACTGATCTAGACCATGATTTAGTAAGTGGGGCGGAAAAGAACTAACAGGAGAGACAGCAAGAGCTGTCTTTGTTGCATATTATATTCATGCTCTTGAGTGCAAATGACATACTTTGGAAAAGATGGAAAATAGGTGACTAAAAAACATGAAATATTCCATCTCATTAGCCAGTCACGTTTGAGGAGTGCTGTCTGGTGTATCTGCCTTGGATATTCATTGCACATTAGCTGAAAAAGTACTTTGGGAGCACAGAAGCAAAATTCAAAACAAAAAACCCCAACTGGTTTAGCTTTGTTATCTATTGTTCTCAAACGTATTCTTCATTAGGGCCCTGTTTTTCTTGGTAGCAACTAAAAAGCACCCTCCAAACACCATTGGGGTGAAACACTTTGAAAATTGAGACCACCGAATGTTTTCTGAAAGGTGAATGACACGTTTCTTACCCATGAAATATTCATGCTTCACTAAAAATGGAATGTAAATATGTCTAATATTAATTCTGAAGGAAATATTTATACCTTTGGGGACAAGAAAAAAGCAGGCTACCTCTAAAACTGTCAAAGATAAAAATCAAAGAAGGAAACTCCCAGGGCTTTTGTTTGAAAATCCGTAAGAAGGTTAAGTTGTCAGTTCTTGCTGGTGAATTTCATTTTCAAATATGGGCTAGAAATTTCCAATGACTGAGGAATGAGTCAAGTGTTTATAGGAAATTATTTTATATCCAGAAAAAAATGTGCAATATGTCTATGAAGTAATTGGGTGGATTTTATATGATCCAAAAAACTAAACCTGAATTTATTTTTGACGGGGGATTGTTTTTTCAAAACCATTGCAAAATGTGAGGATTGTCAAGAGCAGCACATTCTCTCTGGAAATGGCTACATGGACATGTGAGAGTTGGCTCTTGTGACAGTTCATCCTGCAGATTTCTGAATCAAGATAAAACATTAATTGGAGATAAAGCATACTCTTCTTTCATACCCAAGAATAGCACACAAGTATAAGTGAGGTAAACTCCAGGCTCTTTCTGAAAGACAACTCATTTGGCTTTATTTATCTATTGTTGTCAAATGTATTCTTCAAAGTGTAAGAGGAAGAGTGTGGATTTCCTCAAAGCCTGTGTCCTCAACAGTCCACTGAGGAGAATGTCACAAACCTGCACGAATGTAGCAAGAAATGTCACGTGAGATCTCAGGGTGAAAACACAGGCTCCAAGGCTTTTCAAAGCAATTAAAGAAGCTGATGCGAATTTTCAATGTCTTCAAGCATCCGTTGTGTCTCCCTGCCTGTTCAAGAAGCACCACTGATTCAGATCATGATTTCATAAGCAGAGAGCTAAAAATAAAGAGGACAGACAACAAGCCGTGAAGGAATGATGGCATCGGAATCAGAGCCGTGTGCCGTTTCTGGTGGCGTTAAGGGGTTGCAAGTGGGAGCGCCAATCACAAGGTCAACAATTCAAACCTGTCAGCTGTGACATTACAGGGGGAAGGATGAGACTTCCTGCTCGTGGAAAGATTCGAGCCTAGGAAATCCACAGGGCAGTTCTACTCCGTCCATAGCATCAAAGTGAGGTTTTGGTTTGGTTTGTTGTTGCATCCTTTCCATTGCTGAGGCACCCTGATGGGATAGTGCTTATACATTGGGCGGCTAACTGCAAGGTCAGCAGTTTGAAACCACCAGCCACCCCAGGAAGAAAGATGAGGTATTCTATGCCCATTAAGAGTTACATTCTCACAAACTCACAAGGACACCTCTAGTCCGTCCAGTGAGTTTACTATGAGCCTGAACCCTCGTGACGGCAATGAGTTGGCTTTTGTCTATTGCTGTTGTATAGCCCAGTCCCCTGGCGAAAAGGAAGCTGAATACGGAGCACGGTAAGACGAGAAACACACTGTGAGAATAACGAGCTTCAACACCAAAACCTGAAGAGAAATCCTTCCACTCTACAACGGAAGAGAATTTATCAGTGTGTTCGGAGCAGTTGTACAGAGGTCCCTCCTCTAAAAACATGCACATCACGGGGCAGATGTTTCCATAAGACACAGATTTAATAAGAATAGGAAAAGTATACAACCCTGAAATACACCATCCTGATTTGAAATGCCCTTGTTCTGTTCAATCAACTACTTTTTGCTTGTTTGTTTATTTGTATACAGGTACCACACAAGCACAATTAAATGTTCTGTAATGTCCTTTCTTTGCAATGTTATACATACATTATTATAATCCACACAGTCAAATGTCTTTGCTACTCAACAAAACACAGGTAAACATTTTTTTTCTGGAATTTTCTGCTTTCAACAAAGATACATAAGAAATCAGCAATGATATAAGAATGTTCCACATCCTCTTCTGAATCTGGCTTAAATGTCTGGCACTCCTTTATCAATCTACTGCTATTACCATTCTTTAAATTATCTTCAGCAAAATTTTATTTGCATGTAATAATGTTTTTAGATAATATCTTCATTAGATCACTTCTCTGGAATGTACATAAATAGGAATCTCTTTTCTCTGGCGAGCTAGGAAGGCGTTTCCTAAATTTCTTGGCATAAAGGAGTGGGCCTTTCAAATGTTGTAGCCTGAAGGTTGAAATATTTAAATTGACATTCCCTCAATTACTGGACAATTTTTTTTCAACAATGACTTCTTTGATGCTTGGATGTCTTCCTTTAGTGTCTTATGCTACCTCCTCATCTTATGCTACCTCCTGATGTGGTTGAACATCAACCAACTATATATGGCACAGTGATTCTGAGTCCCTTCCATCGTTTTTCTTTGTTTTAAACATTTTAATAGGGGCTCATACAACTCTTATCACAACCCATACATCAATTGTATAAAGCACATCTGTACATTCTTTGCCCTAATCATTTTCAAAGCATTTGCTCTCCACTTAAGCTCTTTGCATCAGGTCCTCTTTTTTTCTCCCTCCCTCCCCGTTCCCCCTTCCCTCATGAGCCCCTGATAATTTATAGATTATTGTTTTGTCACATCTTGTCCTATCCTGTGTCTCCCTTCACCCCTTTCTCTGTTGTCTGTCCCCCAGGGAGGAGGTCACATGTAGATCCTTGTAATCAGTTCCCCCTTTCCAACTCACTCACCCTCTACTCTCCCAGTATCACCCCTCATACCCCTGGTCCTGAAGGTATCATCCACTCTGGATTCCCTGTGCCTCCAGCTCCTATATACACCAGTGTACAACCTCTGCTCTATCCAGACTTGCAAGGCAGAATTCAGATCATGGTAGTGTGTGGGTGGGCAGGAGGGTAGGAAGCATTTAGGAACTGGAGGAAAGCTGTATCCTTCATTGGTGCTACATAGCACCCTGACTGACTCATCTCCCCTAGACCCCTCTGTGAGGGGATCTCCAGTGGCCGACAAATGGGCTTTGGGTCTCCACTCTGCACTTTCCCCTTCATTCACTATGGTAAGATTTTTTTGTTGTTGTTGATGATGCCTTATACCTGATCCCTTTGACACCTTGTGATCGCACAGGCTGGTGTGTTCTTCAATGTGGGCTTTGTTGCTTCTGAGCTAGATGACCGTATGTTCACCTTCAAGCCTTTAAGACCCCAGACACTCATCTTTTTTCTTATGCTTCCTGCGTCATTTGGTAATTTGTTCATAGAATCCTTCAGTATTGCAATCAGTGCCTGAATTTTCCCTTGAGTTCATTCAGCTTAAGAAGTATTACCTTTCCTCTTTGATATTCTAGCTTTCCCCAATTCATTATAATTCTCTGTCTTCTCAAGATACTCTTTGGAATCTTGTGTTTATTTATTTTACTTCACTCTATATTCATAAGTAAGTTTCAGAGTCTCTTATGACATCTAGTTTGCTCTTTTGTTTCTTCCCCATCTTTTCAATTACCTTTTGCTTCATTCCCCAGCTTGATAACATCCTACAACTCACATGGTCTTCAGTCAGTGGTCAATATATGAAATCTATTCTTGAGATGCTGTCTAAATTCAGAGAAGATATACTCAAGGTCAAAATTTGTTCCTTGTAAACATTTTTAATGTCCTTCTGCTTCAACTTTAACTTTTTAAAAATTAATTAATTGTTTTTGTTTATCATTTTATTGGGGGCTCATACAATTTGTATCAAAATCCACATATACTTCCATTGTATCAAGCACATTGTTTTCATCATTATTCTCAAAACATTTGCTTTCTACTTGAGTCCTTGATACCAGCTCCTCATTTTCCCCCTCCCTCCCCACTCCCCCTTCCCTCATGAACCCTTGATAATGTATAACTTATTATTTTGTCCTATCTTACACTGTCCGATGTCTCCCTTCACCCGCTTTTCTGTTGTCCATCCCCCAGGGAGGAGGTTATATGTAGATCCTTGTAATTGGTTCCCCCTTTCTACCCCACCTGCCCTCCACCCTCCCTCCAGGTATCGGCACTCTCACTGATCCTGAAGGGATCACTTGTTGTGGATTCCCTGTGTTTCCAGTTCCTATCTGTACCAGTGTCCATCCTCTGGTCTAGCCAGATTTGTAAGGTAGAATTGGGATCATGATAGTGGGGGGAGGAAGCATTTAAGAACTGGAGGAAAATTGTATGTTTCATCATTGATACCCTGCCCCCTGACTGGCTTGTTTCCTCCCCACACCCTTCTGTAAGGGGGTGTCCAGTTACCTACAGATGGGCTTTGGGTCTCCACTCTGCACTCACCCTCGTTTACAATGATATGATTTTTCGTTCTTTGAGCAATTGGTGGTCTGTTGGGCGGTCAATGTGTAACAACAATGTATGAGACATCATTCCTCTTCAATTTGCCATAGCCAGTTTAGTGGTTCTGCTGATTGTCCACTTCCACATGCCACCTCCAGGCTGCCTCAGGTTACTAAAGCCTAGGATGTCCGTCTCTATGAGTTGTATTTTATGATTCACAATCTGATTATTACTGGATGTTGTAGGTGTTTCTTTTCATTTAGAGTCAAGACTCAAGCAACACCACCAGATGAAGGTCACGAAAGCTTTGCTCCATTCACATTAAGATGGACTTTCCTTTGAAGGGACAAATTCTCCAGTTATGGTTCTAGTAACTTACAACTTGAGATGTTCAACTTACCGCGCTATATCTGATTCTACTGCTGTTCATTAAGTAGAGTGAATGGAATTTTTGTCATGGCTTTCTCCTTATAATGTTTGTAGCTCCAACAACATGACTGTGTAGGAACATGCAAATAAGATGTAGAAGCCAATCGCCGTAGGTGAGTTCACTTTCCTGTTCTGCTGGGAATTGTAATGAGCCATCTTAGAAGCAAGAGCAGAGAATTCCAAGCCCATCAAGAACGAAAAGCCTCCAGGAAAGGCTGTGCAAGAGTTCTGCATGAAGTATGGTTAGCCAGTGTGAAGCGGCAGTGGACAACAATGAGAGTGGAGGCTGCAACACTGACACGTGAGGCAGAGAGGTGGATTTTCCAGCTCACAGGATGGATAACGCTGAAGTGCCTTTAGGCAGAAGGCTCGCATGTGGAATGGGGTGCCCTGTGGACTCTTCTCGGTCCTAGAGGAGCTGTGTAGCACTGTCCTGAGTAGAGCCGAAGCCAAAGCACTGAGTGGCTGCGAGACTGAGGAGGAGAGATTGACATGGCTGAGAAGTGGCATTGATGTGAATGGAAGGACTTTGTCTTTCTAATGCTTTCTGATACTGATGTGTGGCATGCTATTAAATTCACCAACAAACACTCAGAATCATGAACATTGTGAGTTCTGTGGTCACTGAGGAGGATATCCCGTCCAGTACAGAAGTAGGGTACCATGGGAGGGACAGCTGGGGTCAGAATAAGGTAAAGAAGCAAAAAGAGTACAGGCATGTCTGACCCCTGCCTCAGATGAATCATCCTGGGGCAGGTACAGAGCTGGATTCTCCTTCCCCTTGTGTAACTGGAGGAAGTCAGATATGGCCCTTACACCATTGCCTCATCAGGTTTCCACTGGCTAAGTTTTAGAAGCAGTTTTCTAGGTTCCTCTTCCTAGTCTGTCATCATCTGGAAGCCCTCATGAAGCCTATCCACCATGGGTCACCTTGCTGGAATTTGAAATACCGGTGGCATACCGTCCAATATCACACCAACATGCAAGCCACTACATTATGACAAACTGACAAATAAGAGTAGTGGATAAGCAAAATATTGAACTTGTTATTGTTAGGTGCCCTCAAATCGATTCTGCCTCATTGCAACAGAAGGAAACAGTGCCTGATCCTGTGTCGTCCTCACTGATGTTCTCATAACTGAGCTCATCAATAAGCCACTGGGTCAATCCAGCTTGTCGAAGGTCTTCCTCGTTTTTACTGCCCCACGATCTTACCAGCATGATGTGCTTCTCCAGGGACTAGACTCTTCTGACAAAATGTCCAAAGCGTGTGAGACAGTCTGGCCATGCTTGCCTCTAAGGATCATTCTGACTAAAAACCTAAGGACAGAATAAAAATGTCAGAAATTGAGTAGAACCGAGTAAAGAAGTTTGCCTGGAAATTTCAAAAGAAGCAAAGGGAAATTATTAAAAATAACTAAAGAATTCGGTGGGCTTATAGGTTAGAAATTGGCCTGCCCTTTATATGTGCAAATAGAAAGAAATTATAAAATATATTGGAAGAGGTTATTCCAATAGCATCAACAGTATGATGAATTACTTAGCAACAAACATAGTAATAAGTGAATAAAATCAATATGAAAAACCTTTTTAAATACTCCCATGGATTTTTCATAAATATGTATACAGATATGAAAAGGAATCTGCATACAGAATATGTCAAGAAATATCAAAACTCAATACTAAGAAACAACATAATTATAAAAATTAGCTAAGCAATTTGAAAAGACACTTAACCAAAGAAGATATATTGATGGCAATTAAGCCCATGAAAAGATGTATAGCACCATTAGAGATTGTTCCCAATTAAGAAAAGAAATAAACAAAATAAAACATAACCAGAGGTGAGAGTACTTGCTCTGGAAAAGTGTTTTATCAAAAGACTCTCTTGGAGAAAGACCAAAGACGATAGCTCTGAATGATATTTCAGAATGCAACGTGGAAAGCTTTCCTAAAGGTCCGCTATCAAAATATGCTTCTCAGTTATCAACTGTATGGTTACCAATCTGTCTCATCTTGAAATTGTTTTTCAAGCTCTTTGTTTGAATCTGCACTCCTCAATTGGGCACAACACGCCAAACAGCTTTTCAAGACAACAAAGACTCTGAGCTTAGGGTACCAATCATTCCCATCTATTCACAATGATTCTCGCTACCAACAGAAGGCGTACAATTGAGAGGAAGACTATTTGCCAAATACAATCACACTCCTAGAAGGAGAAACATCCGTCAGAGAAATGGTCGGATATTTTTGAACAACTTTTACAGTTGAAGTCACTCAGCAGAGGTGGTGAACACTTCCCCTTCAACAGCTGGTTTGGATGTTGAGAGTGATGACATCGCACATGCACCGAGCAGATCTGTACAGGTTATTTCTCACAGACTGAAACCATCTATGGGAGAGCAGGATAGGAGCCCAAGACCTTTCCCTTCCTCTGATCACCTCCCCTTTGAGTCAGATTCTCTAGAAGGACTTGGGAGAGATAGCAGGGAGGGGAAAATGGCTTGGGACAGAGTGCAGTTGGAAGGGGTTCTGGGATGAGGGTTCATTTGTGTGTGCTGGGGTTTCCAGAGATGTGTATGTCCTTTATGTGCCCAAAGCGCTGAGCCTCCAGGCTTTCTTATTCACTGTCTAGATGTGGGACAGAAGGGGAATAGGCTAGACAATGGTCAGCTGACAAACACCCAAAATGGAATCAGATTCTCCATGATGCTTACAAACAAAATAGACAATATTCCACATAGAAAATTGTAAAATGGATTTTAGCAACTGTGCGTGGGCTGGATGTAACTCCTTGTCATTTGATGTCTCTCTGGCCCGATGTGAATTTATTCTGGTTTATCTCCTCTGGTTTCTCACAGATTGTGGCGTCTCTCTGCTTTACGTGGTTATTGTTGCTGTGTTCATGTAGGCTGTTTGTCCTTGTTTTGCATGCTTATCAGTGTAAACCTGGATGGGTGAATGTAGAAAGACAGAAGCTGGATTGATGATTGCCTAGGGGCATAAAAGGGGAGGTGGAGGGTGGGGAAATGGGGAGTCAATATCAATTAGTATAAGAAGAAAGAAAAGGTTCCAAAGTTGATTGTAGTGGTAATTGCACAAGCCTTCTTGATTATGAATGAACAGTTGAAGTGTATGTTAATTATAACTCAATAAAAATGAAAATAGCAACATAATATGATCATAAAGAACAAATACAGAAGACCAAAGAAAGGATTTAGGCATATGTTAAGCAAATGTTTAATATGAAAGCTTAAAGAATGTGTAGCTCTATCCAGAAAAACTAGCAGAGCTCAAAGAATGCCAATCGTATTTTGATGAAGTCACTGAATTGCAAGATAAAGAAGTAACCAATCAAAGATCTAGGAAGAATATGCAAAAACACATTCAATAGGGGACAATATAATTGACTTCACACTTTTCTACAGCAAATCCAATGATAAGTGATAAGTAACAGGATTTGCTAAGTAATAAGAGGAAGAAAGTGTAACCATCGGAATATATTCCCACTCAACTTGCTATTGAAATAGAAAGATAATAAGTAAAATTTTTCAAGTATGCTACAATTAGGGAAGATAAATTCGTGAGCCTTTCTTTAAAAGACTGCATGACAAAATGTAGACAGTGAAGTAGAAAGAACCCAGGGAAGAGAAAATGGCGACAATGAAGTATTAGGGAAAACTGATGCCGTTTAAGCCTAGAAATACAGTTTTGAAGTATGAGGATTAAGAAGATAATGCATATATTGTAAACTCTGAGGAGTGAAAATGATGGTCCATGAATAACTAAAAGGTCAAGTTTAGAGAGCGATACTGGAATGTTAATGTGCTCTTTTCAATGTCTGTCATAGAAAAGAATCAATAAAGTTGAATTCTATAGGCAAGATAACTGATATAGCTTTTCCTAAGGTAGGATTTTTCTAAGATTTCTCAATCAATTTTTAATTGATGTGGGCTATTTTAGTAATTAGTATGTTTCTAGAAAAAATATATTTATTTGCCAATTAGCCAATACTTCAAGATTTACTTCACTTTTACTCCCTTTGGTCAAATTCAGATAGAATTAATATTATAGTGTGAATTTAAAATAGTACGTCTACTATAAGGGATTTCAAAAATCATTCTTCCCTATAACTATCTCTCACCTTCCCTCTATCTACATTTGAATTTGTACCAATAATTTAGAAAGACATTCATAAAGATAGCTAAACAAGAGCTAATGAGACACATTTCTGAGTAGTATAGAGTCACCATGAGTTGAAATTGACTCTATGCCCATGAGTTTGAACTTGTTACTGTTTTTAAACATGAGGATTTAAAATAATAAACTATTTAAATTTTAGAATAGTTTGAAGTTCACAGAAACAAAGTTGTAAATATGGGTATGGATAATTCATTTAATCCACAATCTTTTCTGCGATTGACACCATACAATAAAATAAATACATAAACACTATTAGAGTGTAAATGCATTAATTTGTCACAAATAATAAACCAGTATCACTGCACTGTTATTATTTAGAGTGAATAATTTATTCAGATTTTCTTACTTTTTATATAATACCCTGTTCATTTTTTGTTCCTAGATGCCATTCGAGATACCACATTACATTTAAGTCCTTCTCGCCTGTGGCCATTTCTTAGACTTCCCATATTTTTGATGACGCTGACAGTTTTGAGACGTGCTGGTCAGGTATTTTGTAGAATAAAATGCCCCTCGTTTGACATGTTAAGATGCATTTCTAATGATTGGGCTGGGACTTGGATGTGGGGGTTGAAGACCTGAGAGTTAAAATGACATTCTCATCACATATCAAGAATACACACTGTCAACATGAATCATCTCTGCTGATACCATGTTTATCAGTTTTCTTGACTGTACAGTTACTTTTCTCTCCCTTTGCAAACTCTACTCCTTTATAAGGAAGTCATTATTTTCATGAGTAGGGAGTTTATCCCCACCTCCTTGAGGGCAGAACATACACATAACTTATTTGGAATTCTTCTAAATAGCAGTTATTGCCATTCATTTGCTTATTCAGTCATTTATATTAACATGGATTGATTGTATTGTTCTTGTATTCTTTGGATGGTAATTGAACCCTACTTTATTTCTTTCATTGCTCAAACTCTACTAGCTTTGACCACTGAGTGCTCTTCCAGTTGGTCGCCTAGCCCGGCCCTCTGTCCAACTCAGACAAGACATACCGGGGCACCACTCGCAGTCCCGGTCACCAATGCCCTGGAGCAAATGCACTCTCCATGGTTTCCATTTTCAGGGGAACACCTACCTTGAGCCGTTACTTCTTGACCACGGCTTATGGCTTCACTCTACAAATGTGATGAAACAATAATTTCTTTCTGGCTATTTTATGAAGGTGAATGAGGCCAAAATTCACAGATGGAAATGTTACGGGACATGTGTGGTACATGCATGGATATGCCGTGCCAGTGTTGTTTTACATAATTGTGTTTGTGTGTTACTTGTAGAAAATAAGTTAGTCTTATATGATTTTTAATCATCTCTTTTGGTCCGAATTCTTTCAGAGTGAGACCATGGTAACCACAACCTGGATGTGATGTTTGGGTCCTGAATGGGGACAATAGTCAGTCACCTACCCTCCAAATGAAAACGTACTTGTGCACAGTTTTGTTCCAGGCAGTGGTTCCCCAAACTCACTAATATACATGAAGCAATCTGAGAACAATTAGGTAATAATCCGAGAGTGTGACTTCACTTGCAAAGGGGAGAGAAATCTAGACGGACATGAGTTATCAGGGAAGCTGCATCACAGACATTGAGCTGGTTCTGTCATAAAATTGGCTCCAAACTGAGTCCTGGTGTTTATTCAGCAGAGGGAAAGACATAGCACAAACCAACGGACAAAGAAAGGGCTGTGTGTGGCATGTACAGAGGAAGGGAGTGGGGAGGCTGCATGTGATTAGGTGTGCATTCATGTGTGTGAGCAGAGTGGCCCAGGGCAAGGGATACATTGAATTGATAGGTAATGAAGGATGCAGGAATAGATGACCTTGAAAATCCGACAAAGGAATATGAGCGTATGGATTTAAGTCTGAGAGAGTGAAAGAATGCCTAAGAGGATGCCGGCAAAATCCTCCTTCCTGAAATCCAGGGGAGGCAAATCTGCAGAGGCAGTAACTGGATTAATTGTGTCTTAGGGTTGTGACCTGGGAGTTTGGAGGGAAATGGGGAGCTAATAATAACTATTATAAAAAGAAGAAAAGTTCTATAATTGACTGGGAGACTGATTGCCCTACTCTTTTAAACATGTTTAGACCATTGAATTGAAGGATGTATGTATAGCATGTCAATAAAGCTGTGTGAAACTTTTTTTTACAGTTGAAAGTAGGGGACCCATGAGAAAGATTTGTGACATTCGAAAGATTTCAAAAGACTGGGAGAGGGGGTTAGCAAAGAGGAATTTCAGTTTTCTTAAGTTAAAAACTTAATTTAAATTTGCTTAAACCGAAAATTATATCCTTATTGGTAAAGTGATTTATTCAAATGGAGAGTTTGGATTATTTCTTTTTGCTGGTTCGCTTCGTTTTGCTGGTGATTCAGTCATTGACAAATTAACTTAGGAACGATGATGCATCACAGCAGAAAATCCAGAAGCCATTGAGCACGTGAGTCGTGAATAGCAGTAATGTATCATGTCTGGAGAGTCAGGTTGGGGATAGCACATGGGAAATTAAAGCTACCTTCATAAAAGGGAATGAGAGATAATAAATATTCTGTTCATTTTAAAAAAGAACAATGAACCTGTGAATTATTATTTTTTTTAAACTCCTTATACGGTCCTCAAACTACCATCAGTAGATCATCTTAAAAAAAAGGAAACATACTCTAAAACAGTGACAACATATATTTAAAGCAGACTCTTGGAGTATTCAGGGTTAGGTGGGTATGTATTTCTTCATTTTTATTTCTCTGGGAACTTACAGAATAAATTCTGCTCTCCTAACTCATTTGCTCTAGCTGTCAAGTGTGACCTTAACAATAGCAATAACAAAACTCATAAGTGAGTTGCTTTAAAGAACAGAAGCTTATTGTCTCACAATTAAAAATGCTAAAAGTTCAAGTTCAGGGTATGGCTCAAGGAAGAGGTTGAGATTTGTTAGTGGCCAGGGGAATTCCTCAAGTTCAATAGTGATTTTCATCCGTACAGCGAGACACCATTGCTAAAACTCAGATCCTGGCGAAATAGCCACATGGCAGCCAAAAACTGTACACCCTAGCTTGTCGTGCATTCTTTCCAAAAATCGGGACTTTTTAAAAACACCACTGGACACAGGACAAATTGTTAAAAATTGGGAATGTCCTGCCAAAAGTGGGACGTCTGGTCACCTTATCAGATGTCCCAACTTTCCCCACCCTTCACCTCATGTATGTAATGCGTGTGTATCCCTAGGTCAATTTTGATTACTCTATTAAAATAAATATTCAGTAAGTGAAATTTTGCATAGCAAATTTGTTTCCCATTCGATAATTTATATCTAACATGTCCCATAGAATTGGTTACATCCCTTACAAAATGTCAACACTTCCCCCATTTCCTTTCTTGGCTCCCCATTTCATTTTGTTCAAATTTTCTACCCTTTCCCATCTTATGATCTTTGCTTTGGGGCAAATGTTGTTCATTGGATATTGTAAATTGATTTTCCTAAGAAACACATTGCTTTGGGCTGTTAGTGTTTGCTTTATGAATCTAGCATTTGATGAAAAGGTAGTCTCAGGAAATGACTTGACTTGCAAGTCAGAGGATGTCTTAGTGCCAAAGTCTTAGAGACTCTTCCAGTTCCGTCAAACTCTTTGTGATCCGAGTCAGAGCCATTTGGTATTAGGGTACCATCTGCTTGTTCTGGTCTCAGCGTCAACTAGATTGTGGTTCATGTGGTCTAGTAGACCTGTGAACCAATTGCTCCCTAAAATCACTGGTTTCCTTCACTCTCCTTTGCTCCAGACAGCAAGAGATCAATAGTTTTATATTAGATGGCTACTCAAATCTTTTAAGACCCTAGATACTATTCACCAAAGTAAGATGCAATTCATTGACTTTATGAACTATGTTGTTCCTACTGATGTAGATGTCTCCCGAATCCATGGTCCTTTAGCTTCAAGCATAAGAACTTTGTCTTTCATGGTATTTGGCTATATTTGAGACATTTTCATGACTGTACCACCTTGTGGGATTTATTATGCATATTAATATATATGCAGCACCTACTATTACATATGCAGATATACCCAAAACTAAACCTAGATCTGCAGGTAGGTGTGCTTCCTTACACCCCCTACATCTCTTTAACATAACTATCTACTTTCATATCGATTTGTAAATTATTGTTTGTTAATACGATTTTTGCCGGACCATTACTTCTCTGTTACTTTCAGTGCCATGACAGTGTGTGTGTTGTTGTGATGCTGAAATCTATTTCAGAAGAATTTCAAATACCAGAATGCCAGCAGGAGTGTTGAAGTGAATAAGTTTCAGCAGTTTCCAGACTTAGTTCAGACTCCAAAGAAGGAATGGGCTGTCTACTACCGAGGAATTAGAAACTCAAAAACTTTTGAATAACAGTGGAACATTGTCAGATATAATAAAAAATTATGAACAGCAGCAGAACATTGTTGGATATAGGGGCAGAAGATGTGCCCCTCCAGGTCAGGAGGTGTTCATATGACATCTTAGAGCTGCTTCTCTAAGTAGAGCCAATCCTAATGACACAGATGGAATAAACCTTCTCAGACATCCATTTGCAGAGGAAACATGACTCAAAATTAAGAAGAAACAACTGTAAATATCTCTTAATAATCAGAACATGAGCTGTACAAAATATAAATATAGGAAATTGGAAGTTGTCAAAATGAAATGTAATTCATTAGTATCCTAGGCATTAGTGGGTTAAAATGGGCAGCCGGTATTTACCATTTTGAATCAGACAATCACATGGTTTACTATGCCTGGAATGACAAATCCAAGAGAAATGGAGACGGATATATTCATCGTTGTAAAGAATCCTTGAAGACCTATTTTGAAGTAGAATGCTGTCTGTGATAGTATGATACATACAAGCCTCCAGGGAAGCCCAGTTAGTGCAATTGTTATTCACATGTACACAGTAACAACTAATGAAAAAGTCAGGAAATTGAATAACTTTACAACTTCTTCAGCTTGAAATTGATCAAACATGCAATCAAAGTGCATTGATAACACAACCGAGATTTTTTTTCTTACTGTCTTAGATTTCAGGCCTGCTCTGGAGTTATTTGGGGCTCTGATTCAGAAAATTGCATTGGATAGACTATATTATATCTAATTTCTCAGATTTGATGTTCTACTATATTGTCACTTATTAAATTACACTAATTTATTAATTTAACATCCTAGTTTTAAATATAAGAAGAATTGTGACCCCCAAATTATAGAATAAGACAAAAAATATTGGGAAAAGATTAGGTATTAAAAGACTTCCAAGGGAAGTTGTATATGGACTGAGATGGATGACTAGATGGTTATACCTTGAGCTACCAATTCTAAGGTCAGTGGTTCAAACCAGTCAGTTACTCTGCAGCCTTTAAACGACTTAAAAGTTTTAAAACTCAAAGGAGAAGTTGCTCCAGGCAGATGGTAGGGGCTGGAAACCAGCAGTGGCAAGTGGAAGGAAAGAGAGGGCGAGGAGAAAAACAGAAAAGAAGCAAAACAGAAGAAGAGGAAGAAAAGAGAGAGAAGAAATAAAGAAAAAGAAAAGAAAGAATGAAGAAGGGGGGAGGACCACAACTGTATTCTCTAAGATTGACTGTGGTGGGAAAGAGAGAAGAAAAAAAAAGAATAAAGAGATAGCTGATTCCCCGATTGCCTGATCGTGGGGCCAGTGTGGTTTAGAGTCTGTCCCAAGGTGGCAGGTTGGTGTGCCCTTTTATTGCAGGGTCCCAACGGTGCTGGGCGGAATTACCCTAATTGGCAAGACCACCGTAGAGGCCAGATGGAGGTTTCCTCAGCAGCGTGGGGGCGCTGTAAAGGACTGCTGCAGCTGCCTGGGTGGTGGGTAGCACTCCCACAGAGGGCTGGCTGGAGTTCCCCTGCTGTTTGTGTGGAGTTGCCCTTGGTGGAAGATAGTGGCCTGTTGAGATGGACTGTGGTGGGAAAGATAGATGGGAGAGAGAATAAGAAAGAACAAAATGAATAGTAAGTTAGGAGATAACTGAGGCTTGATCGCCTGACCACGGGGCTGAAGGAGTTCCAACCCTGCCTCAAGGTAGCGGGGTGCTCTGTCCACTTGATGTAGGGTCCCACAGATGCTGGGTGGAATTACCCTCAAAGACAAGATCACAGCGAGGCCAGGTAGTGGTTCTGCAGTGGTGTTGAGCAGTGAGGATCACTGGTACAGTTGCCTTGTGCTGTATGCAGCACTGCAGCTGGGAGAGGGGGTGGGGGGAAGAAGTTTCCTCAGCCACATGTGTAGGGCCCCAGGACAGGCAGGGGATCCCCTAATCACACAGAGGACAGTCAGCACCTCCCCAGCTACATGTAGGATCGCTGAGGGTGGACAGTAGCTCCCCTGTTGGGCTTGCTGAGTTGCCCTAGCTTGTGTCAAGACTGCTGATACCCTAATAGCTCAGAGGGCTGTATTTTGTGTTTGTTTCTTTCCCCTGGCCAGCTGGAATTGAATTAAGTTATTCTCAAAATGTGGCTTGCTCCATGGGTTCTTCCTTATGTTGAAAGCCTTTGGGCTCTGTAGCTAACTTCTGGCATTCCTTAGCACTGACTCCTTAATTATGCTAATGTATGTTAAAGAACTCATTCTACCAGTTGTCTTGGAGTTAAAAAAAGAGCCTGGGATTTGCAGTTTTTACTGAGAAAATATTTTTTTCTCTCTTTTTATTATATTGGGCTCATGGGGTGTCCTGATTTCGGAGCTGTCATGCTGACTCCCAGATGAGGAGATCTAGCTTATCAGAGAGGTTGTTTTCTTCTCCGTCAACTGGAACTGAGTTTTCACCTGGACTATGACTACCCACTTATTTTCTGCCACTCTGTGAACTGACTCAGGTAAATTTCAATTGCTTTTCAGTTGCTCCAGATCTATGGCTGCGCACTGACCCTGATTCCCCAGGCCATGAGGCAAGGCAGCTGGCAGTGCAGGGAGCTCTGGTGTGGGAACTGTGCCTAGCTTCCAGAAGATCTCCTGGAGTCTGGGATCATGTCCTCTTTGGGAGTCAGGCTGGAGAAATCACTACTCATCACCCAACTAGGGACCTGGTAGCTGTTCAGCAGGAGCCCACCTGCCCAGAACATTGAACCTAGAGCGATTCAGTGCGTTCTCAGTTCAGTTTGTGAATAAAAAGCGGGTTCAGGACAGGCCCTAGTACCCTGATTCTAATTTTAGGGCTCAATCTCCCAGTCTCCTTCTCCTTATCTCCAAATTTTCTGGTCTGGCAGAAGGAGCTCTGGACAGGTAAATCTAACTGGACACCATTGTCTTCTGTCTTAATCCCACCCCCCCTTGTGTACTTCAAAGTCTCTGAATCTCTATTATATCCAAGTTACTACTAGCCAGTAGATTATGGAGCAAAATGACCTGTTGGGACAGGATGGAACTTCTGTGAGTTTCTGAGATCTGCAAATTTTAATGGGAACACAAAATCTCATCTTTTTCTTGCAGTGTTTGGTGGGTTCAAATGGTTGACCTACTTGTTAGCAGTCAAACATATAACCCACTTTGCTATCAGGTCTCTTTATATATTGTACTGTAAATCTTATGTCCAGCCCCCTTTTAAGATAACAAATTGGAACTGCCTGCTATTCAGTTGCTAATAAATGTGAAGTGATATTGGGGAATAATCCAAGTTCATGTAATTTGTGCTATTCAAATATATCTTTGGATGATAGGACACTATATGAAGTATTGTAAGGTCTCTCTCTTTCCTGGCTAGATTTCAGCCTCGGTCCTTGGCTCTGCACGTGAAAGAATTCATGCCGAAGCCGGGCTCGAGATCCAAGTGAATTTAATGAGAGTTAAAAGAAGCTTCAGGTTTTACGCGGCACCCATAGGATTCAGGGTCACGCAAAGATCTCTCTCCCAAGTTTTCCTCCGAAAAAGACCAGAGAAGCCCTCTCCCTCTCGGTTCCTGCATTTTCAAGGATTCCCGGAGGTGGGGGGGGAGGCGTGGTGAACGACCCCAGGTTGATCCCATTGGCTGAATTGCAATCACCTGGCCCAGGTGGGCTGCTCCAGGCCTAATGCCCATCTGTGCCCACCGGTGGGAAATCCAGCTTTGTCCTATGCTGGCTCTCCTGGGCATGTGTCAATGGACTTCCCAATCCCTAGGCTAAGCTACCTAACAGTATAACTTGGCTTAAATATTTAGTACAACACAAACTACTTAAAAAAAACTAATGTACACTTTGTTTATCTTGGGCTAACGAATATTATATTAAAATACCCCGGTTCTTTATGGGTAAGCAGAATGAAGAGTGGCATATCATTGGCTATGATAAGGGGGAAACTGTGGCTATGTACTGAACTAGCAGGCCAGATATGCCCATAAACAAATGCAAAGTTGAAGGCATCAAAATGCATATTAGTGTAATTATTTTGATAATTGGAATTGGAAACAAAGAGGAAGGAATAGTAATTGAAAAATATTGTTTTGATCATAGAGACAAACCCAAAGGTTGTATGGTAGAATTTTGGAAGACCAAGGACTGCATTGTAAAACACTCTTTTTTTTAACAACAACATGCTGACTATACACATGGCCTTTTTCAGATGGATTAAGCAGGAATCAAACTGAATGCATCTGAGGGAGGAGACCATGGAGCTCAATATCGGCAGTTTGAACAAGGTCAAGACTGTGGAAAAGATGGTAGATAACTTACTTGTTTTAAGTTCCAGTTGAAGTTGAAGACAATTCAAACAATTTCACATCAGCTAAATACAACCTTGATAATATCCCACCTGGATTGTAAGAACATCTCAAGAACAAATTTTAGGCCTTTCACATTAGTGAAAGAAGACTTGCTGCTCTCTTGGATGATATCAAGAACATGGTAAATGAAGAAAGCAAAAGGTCATTAAAAGGACAGGAAAGAAACACCATAGTGGGTGTCAGGACACTGAAACTTGCTCTTGAAACTAGGGTAGCACGTGGGAGAAATGATGAAGTAAAAGAGCTGAAAAGAAAATTTCAAATATCAGATCAAAAATATAAAATAAAGTATTGTTAGGAAATGTGCCAAGACTTTTAGTTAGAAAGCCTAAAAGAAAGAATACATCCAGCAGAGAGCAAGCTGAAAGGCCTGGAGAAAACACGGAAGCCTCAAGTTGCAATATTGAAATATTTTCTATGGGGAAAATATTGACCGAGGCAAGAAGCTCTTTGTAATTTTCTTGTTTCACTGAACATGATATCCAAATTCATCTGTGTTGTAAGATCCTTCATTGACCCAAGCAAAGATGGAAGGAATGCACAGAGACTCTCTGCCAGAATCACTGATGGTCATTTAACTCTTTTAAGAGACAGCATCTGGTCAAGAACCAACGGTGCCAAAGGAAGAAGTCCAAGCTGCACTGAAGACCTTAGCCAAAACTAAGATTCCAGGAATTTCAACTAGCTGATGAAGAGACCATTGTTTGATCAGAGGGAGGCAATACTATGTGGATGAGGTAGGAGGTTGTGTTCCCTCTCCCCCAAAATGCTCATTTGTTTTTTTTGATGTGAAGGGGATAGTGCATTTGAAGTTTGTTCCACTAGGTCAGACTGTTAATCAAGCTTTCTATTTGTAGGTTCTGAAAAGATTGTGTAACAGATTGTGACAAAAAAAGGCCTGATTTGTGGCAGATGGGGGACTAGTTTTGCCACCAGGACAATGTACCTGCTTATGCAGCCATCACTGTGTGCCAGTTTTTAGCAAAAAAATAGCATGCCTCTCCTCCCTCCCCCACACCTTACTCACCTACTCTCCTGTGTGACTTCTTTTTGTTTCTCCAAATGAAGAGGCACATGAAAGGACAGGGATCCGATGATATAGATAAGGTGAAGAAAAACACCGAGGGAGGTGCTGTCAGCCATTTAAACAAATGAGTTTTAAATCGATCTCCATGAATTGAATAGCAGATTATACAAATACATTAAGTGTAATGGAAAGCACTTGGAAGGTGAAAAGGTGGGTTTATAAAAAAATTAAATACATAGCTTTGAAAAAAATCCTGGATTTTTGTGGCGAGGGTACACACTGGTAGAAAATAGGAATCCAGAGGAGGGAGAAGGGAAATCAAGGAGTGTAGGGAGGCTAAGCTTATGGGGTGAATGATTTTCGGTTTAGACTGTGGAATACCAAGTTAACCATGTGAAATGTAAATCCCAATCTAAATTACAATAAAAACTCAAATAGTATAGTTCATTGGGCACATCTACTGCACAAGACCTCCTTAAAATGTCGAAGAGCAGAAACATCACTGTGAGTACTAATGTGCACCTGACCTAAGATACAGTGTTTTCAATTCCCTCAAATGCATGTGAAACTTGGACATTGAACACGGAAGACCATAGAAGAATTGATTCTTTTGATTTATGGTGTTAAACCAAGTCATATTGAAAGCACCAAGGACTTGCAGAAGAACAAACAGATCTGTCTTGGAAGAAGTATAACCAGAATTCCATTTAGAAGTGAGGAGGGTGAGACTTCATCTCCACACTTTAGACATGTTATCAGGAGAGACTAGTCCTGAGAAAGGACCTCAACTGACCTCCCTCTTGACCAAGCCTGAATTTCCTCTAGGTTTAAGTATTTCTCAATAGTTCTGTGACAGAAATTTCTTCTCAGGTTATTAAAATATTGATGGTAGTCTTTTCTTTCTTACTCTAATTTGTATAAGAGTACAAATAAGTGCTTTATATTATGATTATTTTCTTCTTGCATTTAAAGAATTGTTTCTGTTAGGTTTCCCAGTTTGTGCAGCACAGGAGGACAGGATGCAGATCAACAATAACTGCTACAATGGATTTTCAGGGATGTTGAGGAAGGGTTGAGAGTTGGGGAGTGAGAGGGATTTGGGGAGCAAACAATGAATGTGGGAGCAGGGAGTACTAGAACTGATTGTGATGATGTATATACAACTCTTTTTATAAGCGATTTAATCATGGAAATGCATGATATGTACATACTATATCAAGAAAACTACTTAAAAAAAAACCCAAAACATACTTGATCAATAGTTATCCGGGGTGGAGAAAGAGTTTTCATTTAGGGGGCATCGCGTTGATGTTCATGGTGGTGGAATAATTTGGAAAAGGATATTAGTAATGATTGCACCCTGCCTTCAAACAATCAACCGAAAGTGATTTAAAAAAAGTGCAGTATTTGCCTAGCGACTAGCACTCAGAAACAGGGAGGGACAAGTAAGCAGGAGGATTAGAGAAGGCTAACAGAGAGGAAACAGGAAGTACCACTGTTACAGTATGGGGATTGCCATCAGTGTCCCAAAACAAAATGTGTAGAAACTGTTGAATGGAAAACCAACTCGACCAGTTTGCTCTGTAAGTTTTCACCCAGGTCACAATTAAAAAGTTAAAAGAAAAGAAGAAAGGCCATCTTGTTTAGCACAGTTGAAAGGCAGGGAGAAGAGGAAGACCTCCTGGAGACTGATTGATACAGTGACTGCCAACCATGACGTCAGAGGTAACGCTAACTGTGTGGATGGTGCAGGACTGAAAAGCGTTCTGTTCTGTTACATGTAGGGTCAGTTCCAGTTGGAACTAACAACAACCTTGTCAATGAATGCTCCGTGTTAGAGTAATTACCACGTTACTCTTTTGTTTCTCTCATTTGCCTTTGTCAAGGTCAGTAGTTCTCAACCTTCCTAGTGTCACGAACCTTTCATACAGTTCCTCATGTGGTGGTGACCCGCCCCCCAACCATAAAATTATTTTCGTTGCTACTTCATCACTGCAATCTTGCTACTGTTATGAATCATGTAAATATATGATATTCAGGATGTGTTTTCATTGTTACAAATTGAACATAATTAAAGTATAATGATTAATCACAAAACACTATGTAATTATATATTGTGAAATATTTATTTATAGTCACAAGTAAATGAAATCTTTCTCCAAGCCTGGTATAGCATGGGAAACACCAGGTACTCCTACGTGGGCATATCTGCATGTGGGCAGACCCGCCTGGAGATGGATAGAGGAGGGTGTATAGGTTCTAAGACCCTCAGGAATATGTATCTTCTGATGCTCTTAGGCAACACCCTTGAAAGGGTCGTTCAACCCTAAAAGGGGTCACAACCCACAGGTTGAAAACCGCTGGTCTAGGTCATGCTGTGGTGACTCCCCCATACCTTCATTATGAAAAGGGGTCTTCTATCTGGTTAGTGATTATTCCCTTTTCTCGTTCCCTATTAACCACAAAGAATGTTCTTGTTATCGAATGTTTTTCCCTGACATCTAAAACGTCTTTTTCCTTCTGGCTGTTTTGTTTTATAACAGTAGTCTTCATGCAATATTTATCATTTGTGGTTGCCTTGTTTGGCTTTGCACCAAGTCCATCAAGTTTATCTGTATTGTAAATGTTTCATGGATCCAATACCTAGTATTTTATTTCATGTAGATGCCCTAGTTTGCCCATTTACCCATTGATGAACACTTCGTCTGCGTCTATCATTTTGCTATTGTGAATAATGCTGCGATGAACATAGGGTTGCATGTGTCTATTCATGTAACTGCTCTTATTTCCATACAGTATTTACCTAGGTGTGGGGTTACTAGATGATATTTCTATTTCTAGTTTTTAAGAAAATACCAAGCAATCTTTGATTATACTATTTTACATTCCCACCAGCAGTGTATAAACGTTGCAATCTCCACACAACATTGCCAATATTTATCACTTTCTGCTGTTTGTTTTGTTTTATCAGTGCCATTATTGCCAAGGTAAAATGATGTCACTGTTTTGATTGGAATCCCACAAAAAAAGAAAAGCAGTATTTTCCAATAGGAACAAATCCACAAGTATCGAAACAAAAACACTGCACTGCTACCAAGTCTCATCTGACTCAGAGTGCCCCTGTTGGGCAGTATAGAACCATCCCATCGAGTTTTCATGGCGGTCAGTGTTTTACGGTTGCAGCTTGCTGTTTTTCTCTTGCAGAGAAGCTGGTGAGTTCCAGCTAACATCTTTCAGTTAACAGCCAAATGCTTTAGTCACTGTGTCACCGGGGGGCTCCTCATTCCCAGGGACTGAAACCCCAGAAACCATACTCACTGCTATGGAGTGGATTCCAATATATATAGCAACCTGTAAGACAGAGTAGAACTCGCCTTGTGGGTTTCCTGGACGACAACTCAGGGGAGTAGAAAGTCTGTGGCTTTGAATGGCTGACCTTGCAGTTGGCAGCCCGGTGGGTAACCAACGAAATGACTAGAGACGGGGGCCAAGAATTCAATATCTGTTTATTGGAAACACAATTCATCCCCAACACTACTGACATGCAATAATAATAATAATCAAACCCACTGCTATCAAATGCATTCTTATTCATAGAGACTCAGCGGGTTTCAAATATTATAAATTTTTGAGGAGCAGGCAACCCCATCTGTCTCCTGTGGAGCTAGCTGCAGATGGGTTTAATCCATGACGCTCGCACAGTGCTTAACCCACAGCACCACGAGGGCTTCCTCTGAAATACAATAGCTAGGAACACCCTCGATCCTACCACGTGAGAAAGTAAAATATCAAGTTTACCATTATCATGGCTTTCTAGAAATAGAGCTGGAATTAACAACATCAACACAAGACTCCAATCAGGCTCAAAGGACTACCTTAAAAATGTCTACCCGCGCTAGTCAAAATCATCGTAAAATAAAGGCTCATCTCAAACTTCTTTTTAATATTGTGAAACCTAGAAGCAAAAATCAGGAAACCCTGCAAAACTGCCTTTGATGCTGCCAATGAACTGCAAAGCTGATGCGTTTGTATATTACTAACTTCCTCAGTATTCGACACTTCGGAGGTGTGTTCTTTAACAAGCACACGTGAAGCATGGATTTTTGGGTTTGTTCTAATTGCCTATAAACTCTACTGTTGAGCTTGGGGGATAAAAACACCACCAAGAAAGGTTTTCCCTTGAAATAATCTTTTCTCTTTCTGTGCTTCATTCTCCCTCTTACTTTGGGCATGTGAGACGGCTTCAAAAAACTCATGGGAAAAATCCATTTTCTTTTGATTCTATTTGCCCATGAACTTTTTGAAGTTCATCATACGATGCACACCTCCACTCTTAAGCAGAGGCTGTGGCCATGCGGCCCCCTTCGCTTACATGGGCTGTATTCCCACTATCAGAATGAAGTCCATGCCAACCCTCATCCCCTCCCTTAGTCCTTTTCCCAAATGGGCAGGTACCCATTTTCATTCATCTACTTCCAAATTCTAAATTCACTCCAGGTTATAGGTAAATTAAGCACTTTTCAATTTTTCTGTGGAGTTTAAAAAACAGCAGACATCCAAAATTATCATTCAAGCCACTTTGGGTAGTTCAAGTTTCACTAGACCATCTTATTTATGCCAGGACTTGAATTAGCAGCATGAAACAAGAGTCCCATCCGTCTTCATAGTACTACAGACTTAATGTAGCATGTTCTCCTGTGGAACTAATAGATACATTCACGAGATGGTTTTGTTTTGGCCAGTGGACAAATCTGTACCCAATCATGGGTGAAACTGAGGGATTAAGTCAACTAGACACTCCTGGCTCTGGGCAGAATCTGACTGGTCAATTGGTAGCCTGATGACCCTTCCTGGGGGGTATGGCCTTTTTAATAAGATTAAGGCTGAACAGACTTCATCTTCTGGGGCCATCCTATCCTGAGAGTTGTTGGCACCCTGCCATGTTCCCATTGAACTTGGAGCCATATGACTGCACCCAGTAGCCTGTGATTCCCCTGCTTCCCAACTGATCTTTCTGTATCACAGGCCTGTAGCTATGTGAGTCTGAAGAAGGCTCAGACCCATGGGCCCATCGCATCATGGCATTAAGTTGAACTGGGTTTGGATGCCTTCTTGATACAGGATTGCTTCTTGACATTATGCTCTTTTTTGCACATACATGAGTGCCTCTGCTTTTGTTTCTCTAGACAACTCAGCTACTAAAATGATGCTTCCTCTGAACTCACGGAGCATTCTCAGTGAATCTGACAAACTACAGATCTTAGAATCCAAAATAAGGATTTGAAAGGTGATGGGGAGAGTCTTAAAAATAAGGAAGGGACCGGTCCTGCTTAAATCTCAGCTTCTTAGTTCAAAATTCAAATCATCTTATATGATTGAGTCTGTCCCTGAACATGAGGCTGTGCTAGTGTCTGCCATAAACGTACCCCAGCAACCATGCCAAAAGACAGCCTGTCAAGGAGGCAACAAGGTTATTCTAATGCCACAGAATGGAGACCACAGGGCAGGAGTGGGATCCATGTTTGAGCCAAAGCGACATGAGGAAAGCAGTATTCCTGGGGTCAGGGTGGGAGAGCAATGTCCGAAGAAGGCCCAGAGCCCAGGGCTGTGGGAGGAAATGAGGCAGAGGTCTCTGGAGGGCGTGGGAAGTGGCAAGCTGGGAGATATTTACAGGAGCAGATAGATGCTGGTGCAGAGCTGAGAGATAGAACCGGACAATGCCCGTGACACAATCTACAGCTACAAGTCTCCCCTGTAGGACAGAGGGAACAGAATGAAGATTCTGACTGCCTGCCTGTCACCAGGTATCTAAAAATCACAGAGGAAGTAGGCTTACGGTTCAGCAGCCAATGTGATCTTGTGAGTACATTGCACCTGGGGAAGGGTGCACATATTCACACATTCAATTTGCACGTATGCCTTCCGAAACCAATGTGAGCGGAGTTGTTTGCTCACGATTGACAAATAAGTCTATTCATTTTTCTTACTTTTACTAATTGCTGTCACATCTCTCAGGTCGGCAGCATTAAGAAAAATGTATGGATCCCTCGCTATGGCCCTCGACTCCCCATAGGGAACAAAGATGATGGAAAATAATGATGTTTCCACGAAATGGCAGAAGAAAAGGAATCTGATATCAAGGAGTTAGGAGGGAAGAAAATGTTTTGAAACTTTGGTAGCAATTGTGCAACGCCGGTTAACATGACTGAGTTATGGGATGGTATGTTATCTATGCTAGTTCCCAATAAAATGGTTCTGGAAAAAAAAAGAAAGAAAGAAATGACATGAGGTAAAAACTGGTATTGGGAGCTCTGCTGGGCACTGTTGGGTCAGAATTGGACTGCTAACTGCAAAATCGGCAGTTCAAAACTACCAACCACTCTGTGAGAGAAAATTGAGGCTGTCTGCTCCCATAAAAGTGACCCGATGGAAGTGGATTTGGGATTGTGTTTGGAGTGGGGGGGTTGGTACAGTCACTTGTCACAGTTTTGTGCCTAATATGGTAATGTACCCTTTTTCTCAGATGGCCACAACCATATCTCTCCACAGTGAAAATACCATCTTTGTTACCTTTGGCAGACTAGCTCCTGGCCGTGACCCACTAGCTCCTGGCCATGACCCACTAGCTCCTGGCCTTGACCCCTGTGTAGATGTCAGGAATTATCGACTTATACATTTCATAGATTAAAGAGATTTGGTGTTGTCAAGTTTTCCTTCAAAGAAGGATGACAGAATTTTACATTGAATTACTTTTAAAATGATTATTCTTACTATGAATATTATTTCATAAAATAACAGCTATGTCAATATTAACAAGTAGAAAGAAATTCACCTCAGAAAACAAAATCACTATCCTTTAAACTGAGAGAATTTTACACATGTACAAATTACTTCGTTGGTATTTTCTTTCAAAATTGTTTTGGTTGCTATAAAATTTAGCCCTGGGCAGATTAAAAATGGTTTTGAGCTCACCCCAGTGTTTAAAGTGTTTATGAGGAAGCACCTATGGGCTCAGAATGGTATAAATAGTTAACTCACTTGGCTGATAATCGAAAGGTTGATGGTTCAAATCCCTGAAGAGATGCCTCACTCAGAAGGCCTGGCAATCTACCAGACATTGAAAACCCTCTGGAGTCCAGTTCAACTGGGGCACACAGAGGGTCACCAGGAGACAGAACTGACTCATTAGCAATGGATTTTTCTGGTGGGGAGGGTTGTGTTTCAAGATCCATCCCTGTAATCAATGTGGACCCAGACAGTAAGAGGTAAAAAAATGCCCCCTCCGACCCCGCTTTTGCATGTTAATTCTATGCATTGCCTCATACAGAGGAGTGACTGGGGATATAAAGCTCTAACTTGCAATCAAAGCTCTCACTGATAGCCATCCCTGTATCCCAAGCCCTGTTGTGTTCTACTGAGTCAATCCACACAGGTAGGCTCCAGTTGCTTTGCCTGAGACAGGTTGCTTATTTTAGCGCACACCTGCATTTCTATCTGTGGAGAAGGCAGTCCTGTCAAAGGAGCCATGGGAGCCATTTAAGGCTAACACGTAGCTCATTGATGCTAAACAGATACCTTTCCTATGGCACTGAGAGTAACAGGTATGACTTTAAAACATTATCATTATCCTGTTTATTTATTTATGTTGAGGTATACAATGACGGCCTGAAACTGGTCCAGCATCTCCAGGGTCAGTTGCAATTCTAAAATGCCAGAACTCTGTCAGCACTCAGGACCTGATGGTACTTAGGAGGATGGGTTTTGGATTTGTCTCTGTGCGCCCAGAAGTCACAGCTGCCACGTGTAAGAAGGCTGCCTTCATCCATTCATTTCTCACAGGCGCACAGGCAACAGGGACCCCGGCAGAAGCTAATGAAACAGAACACGAGAAAGCATCAAAGGTTGTGAAGTCATAGGGCCACGTAAACGCTACAGTGGAGTTAGTTGCAGATGGCTGGGCCCAAGAAATGCTGCCCCCCCACCCCCACCCCCACCACCTATTCTCAGTTCTCTCTCCATTTATAGAAGCTGTATTCTTCCACTGTGTCTACTTTTCTGTGTTCAAAAAAGTGGGCTATAGCCTTTTCTTATTGTTGTTTCTAGTGACCACGTTTTAAACCTGTTACAATGAAAGGCTGCATGTCATAACACCAGGTATTTATAGGGGAGCATATTTATAGAGGATCCTGCTGAGCTTGGAGCAGGGGGCACTGGCTTCTTGACAAGCTTCGCTCAGGGAGCCCTGGAGACACCATTAGGGTGTGCTTTTCCTTCCCCCGAAAAAAACCGCCCGGGTTCACTGGAGCCTCTCGCAATTGTGGTGCATTAAAGAAATGCAGACTGGCCCTCACCCCCTTAAGAGCGCTTCCGCTTTTCCTACGGCTCATAAGTAAGTCTAAGGAGGAGGAGAGTGACTTCGAGATGAATTCCACTTTCCTCGTCAGTCCCTGATTGCGGCTATCTTGTGGAAAATTAACAACACTTCTTCCATTTCGGTATAGGCTGAAATGTGGGAATTGAAAATACAGGGAGAAGAGACTCGGGCAATCTTCTCTGTAGGTTGACTGTGGTGATGCACACGATGTTCTAGTAACTACACGTAGGGGGTGGTTAGCGTTCATTTCTGCTTTGCTGTCTGGGGAGCCAGGGAGGAAAAAGACCTCTGTAGAGATTTGGGGTAGAGACAGAGAGCAAAGAAAATAAGATATTCCATCTAATATGTCTGCTTCCTCTTAGACAATCAAGAAAATAATATTCCTTCGATGTCTATGCAGAACTAAATATGGAAATAGCACTTTTCTGGTTCATTTGTTTATAAACCAAATTGCAATCTGGCTATTTGTATTATATTGCATTGTTCAGTTCGGCAGCAATGCTTTAACTGATCCACACAGCCAGACACCTCATCGAATACTAACGCAATGGTCCTGAACCTCAAAGAGACAGTCTACCCAGCACGCAGAGTCTGTTTCCACTGCTGCTAAATTAAGAACGCCACGTGGTTAAGGTTCCCAGATCAGGGCTGTGACTTTCCTTCCATCTTTAGCCATGGCTGAAGAGCAAGTAGCAAAAAGAAACCGTTCCGAGGGGCAGGTTTGAAGTGTATTCAAAAACTGTCACTGAGCATCGTCACTGTACTCTGAGATTTTAGGGAGTTTCTGCCATGCCTTTAAAAGTGTGCCCAGTGGTGTTAACTTTCTGAACTGGTAAAAGCCAGACAATACAGGAACCCCAAGAGCTAAGCAGTCACCTTCAGCAGCAGGGTCAGTACTAACATTTCTAGGATCCCCTCTGTTACGTCCAACTCCTCAACTAAGTTCAAGGCACTATCACGAAAGAAAGAAAGAAAGAAAGAAAGAAAGAAAGAAAGAAAGAAAGAAAGAAAGAAAGAAAGAAAGAAAGAAAGAAAGAAAGATAGATAGATAGATAGATAGATAGATAGATAGAAAGAAAGAGCTATTAGATTAGGCTGGTGTATACAGATCTAACAGCATTGTACTTAAAATCCACTGTGTAAGGAGGAAGATAATTGATGAATTAGTAAAAACCTCTCTTCCAACTTAGATGCTAACATTATTACTACCAGTTTACATAATAGCTTCTTCTGCATAATAAAATCGCCAGTGAATGTGATTCAAGAAGCAAAAGTGATGTTCCATTCTGACAGGTAATGTGTCTTGCAGTGCAGCCTTAAAGAACAACGTAATTACACCCACATTCACAAAGCAGCAGAGTGCACTGGGAGGCCTTGTCATTTCTTCACTCAGAAATACTCTGAGTCTCTCTCCTTATTTATAATCACCTGGGTTTGCTCCAACAAACCCCAAACCCACCAGTCTACATCGCCGCCTCAAGTTGCTGTTTGAACAAAATCATTATGAAGCAACTGATAAGGCGGGGTTTATTTTTCCTTTAAAATTTTTATGTAAATTTTTCCTTGTTTGTTGTCTCATCCATTTTCAGACAATCTAAAATCAGTGTTGTGCTTTCTTTTTTTTTTTTTTTGCTTTCTGTGTTCTTAAGCCCCACCACACTGAATCCACTTCGTTTACCTTCCCTAAAATGTAGAAGGAGCCCTGGTGGTGTAGTGGTTATGCACTGGGTTGTGAGCCACATGGTCAGCAGCTCTAAACCACCAGCAGCTCCTATGGAGAAAACCTGGGCTTTCCACTCTCATAAACAGTTACAATTTCAGAAACCCACAGGGGGATTTCTACTGTGCCCTATAATAGGGTCGCAATGGGTCAAACTTGACTCATTGGCAATGAATTTAGAGTTTGGAATGCTTGAGTATTATACAAGGGGGTAGCTCCCCAAATAGGAATTATTTTTTCAAGGCTATGAATTTATTTTTTTTATTAAAACAACCTTATTGTCTTCAAAGTACTGTCCATTACACTTATACATTTGTCAAATCTGTGATTCCACTCTTGGAAAAATTTTTTAAAACTCATCTGTTTGAATGACTGGCAGTACCTCCCTCATCCTTTTGTCTTCACCTCTTCTATGTTATCAAATCTCTGTCCTTTAATCTCCCTCTTCATTCACAGAAACATAAAGAGGTCCTATAGAGTGAGGTCAGATGAGTCAGGTGGGAGGGGCAAGAGAGACATGCTGTTTTATGCCCCAAACTGGTGCACTGAGATGACTGTGTGAGCAGGTGCAATGTCACAGTGGCAAAACCAGTCCCCAGCTACCACAAATCAGGTCGCTTTTATCACACACTGTTATTCAATCTTTTAAGAACCTCTAAATAGAAAGCTTGAATAACAGTCTGGCCTGGTGGAATGAACTCCAGTGCACTATGAGTGGACATTTTGGTCCATTCAGGACGTTGATGGACATCCAAAACAAGGTTTGTCATCAATCGACATGATACCATTTTTGAAACAGGAAATCATTTGTACAGTTGAGTTTTTCCCATAACACTGTCCTTGTAAGTTGTCTTCAACATCACAACAATTTCTGCAGCATTTTTCCAGAACAGGAAACAAAATTTCACACCTGCACGCTGTTCTCTTAAATTGGCCACCACAAAAATAATTCACTGTGACCAGAGAGAACCTTCCCAGGCAACGCCACTGGGTGATCTAACTCAGAGCGAGTTGTTGGATGCTCACCTAGCAGGAAAAAATGCATACTACAGAAACTCCACTCCACCCAGCATAATTCCATTTTAGGGTACCCCCTTGTTCATCTGGATTATCAAGCACAAAAATAGATAGTGAGGTTCATGAACTTATATGTGAGTGCTTCTCAAATTTCTGACTGTGACTGCTTTTTGGAACCTAAGAAGATTGTCCAGAGGAATTTAGTATGGGGTAGTCATGCTGAAGTTGCACAGTTCTTAACCCTTTCAATCTGACTAGTTAACTACCACTTTAAAGACATGAATTATTACACATCATTTATGGCATATGCATGCCAGCAGAAATCCTTAGACAATAAAATCACATGGGTAGCTTTGCGAAAAAGTAATGTTAGGACCTCAGTCTAGACCAATGAAATCGGAATCTGGAAGTGGGCCCAAGGTATCAGCACCTTCTGATGGTCTGATGTGCACCTGAGAGCTGAGTACTGGTCAAGGGCTCGTTTGGTGTAACGCTGATTCTTAACTATTCAAAACCAGGTCTGGGCTAATGGGGATATGGTGGTGTCACTATTCTCAGTGGGATGGACACACCATCATGTCCTAAAAGAAAGCAATCAGTAGGAGGGCAGGAATTCCTCATTTATTTCTGGAATATTATGGGATGTTCCATTTAGGGGACAACATTCTAAAGATGGAAATATAAGGTTAAGCTTTTTCTCCTCAGAGCCTAAGTCCCCTCCTTACAGTTGTGACCAAGGATCATTCACTCAACCACATTTTTAATCAAGATCCAATATAGACATTGTGGTAGGCAGAATGTTGGCCTTCCAAAGATGTCTATATTTTAACCCCAGACATGTGCAAATATGTTAGTTTGTGTGGCAAACGAGAATTTGCAGATGTAATTAAGTTAAAGTTCTTGAGAAAATTGACTTAAATTATTCCATTGGGTCCAACATAATTGGAAGTCCTTATAAGAGAAAGAAGGAAATCAGAATCAGAGGGATTTGAAGATGCTGCACTTGTGACTTTTAAGATGAAAGAGAGAGTGGCCATGAACCCAGAAATGTGAGTAGCTACTAGAAGCTAGAAATTTCAAGGAGATGAGTTATTTTCTAGACCTTCCTGAAGAAATGCAACACTGCCCACATCTTGATTTTAGGACTTCTGACCACTAGAACCGTAAGATAGGTGTTGTGTCATTTGTAGTTAGTTGTTACAGAGCGATGAAAAATGCAGTTTTCTTAACTTGAAATGTGCCCACCCTGAAGATTTCCTATCACTCTTCTCTAGCTCTTCTGACACTCATTCTTTCATTCATCCAGAAAAATGAATTAGACATTGAATGTGCAGACACAATACATGGCCCTTACCCTCCAGGAGCTCATAGGTAGCAAGCCACTGCCAAACAATTAAGCCAAGGCCACACTGTAATGCCTTGTTTAGACCAGCTGGATTGAGAAGATGATACCCATAGGGAACTGAAGGGTCACCTCCATGAGATATGGCCATGTCCTAATCCTTAGAGCCTGTTGCTGTGACCTCATGTGAAAAGGACCCTTTGCATGTATCATTAAGTTAGGGATCCTAAAATGATATCATCCCGGACTACCTAAACACACGCACAAAGAAAAAAAGAAAGACTGAAACAAAAGAAAACAAAACAAAGAAACAATGCTGTTGAGTTGCATCATTGATTGTTCTGGTTCATAGGAGTTTTTGTAGGATTTCCAAGGCAATACATCTTTATAGGAACAGAAAACCTCTTCTTTTTCTCATGGAGAAGCTATTGGGTTTGATTGGCTGAAACTGTGGTTAGCAACTCAACACTTAAACTACAGTGTCACTCTCCAGTGATGTGTCCTCATGACAGAAGAGAAGAAAGAGAGTGAAGAGAAGATCATGTGAAGATGGAGGCAGAGATTGGAGTTATGCAGCCACAAGCTAAAGAATAACTAGAGATACTAGAGGCTGGAGGAATCAAAGAAAGATTCTGTGCTAGAGCCTTCAGGGAGAGCATGGCCCACTGGCTTTTGCACTGAATCCCAAAACTAGGAAAGAATATGTTTCTGCTGTTCAGAGCCACCAGGTTTGTGGAAGTTTGTTACAAGAGAAACACTGCTTTTTGAAAATATAAACAACGTCTACACTGTTATTACTGGGTGCTGTCATGCCAGTTTTGACTCATAGCAACCATATGTACAACAGAACAAAACAACACCCAGTTGTGCGTCATCCTCACGCTGGTTCTCATGCCTGAGCTCATTGTTGTAACCATTGTGTCAATCCAACTTGTCTAGAGGCTTTCTTTTTGTCCTACCCTCTACTGTACCAAGCATGGCACCCTCCTTATGAGACTGGTTTCTCCATAAGTTAGGGGAATGTGAACGATGAAAAAAATGTATATGTAGGGATAGTTTTGTGTCAACTTGTTAGTATATGAAGTTAAGCTTTGTGTCAACTTGGCTGACTCATAATTCTCAGTAGTATAGTATTTGAGGTTGTGACCACAGTGTAATGAACTCCCTAATGGCAACTGCTGCAAGCAGCCAAAAAGTTGTAAGTAGTCTAAAGTGGTGTGGTGGGCAACTCCCTTATGCAAAGCACAGCCCTAGGAAATTGAAAGAAAGCTTGCATGTGCGTGGGGTTGAGTTCCTATGTAATCAAGTTGTGGGAAAGCTTGCCTGGGTTTTGTTGCATCTGGATCCTGCCTCTAGCTTCTAGACCTTCTGTTCTTCAAACTTGAGACAATGGCCTACCATGTTACCTGCTATCCGACCTGGCAACCTTGGAGTCATTTACTCATCCAGAGACAAATGGCTGACTTCAGATTCATTGACTCTGCCACCTGTGGTGTTCCTGCGGACCGTGGAGGCATCGCCCAGCTACATGTGCCAGGGGAAGCTTCCATCTTGTGTTGGGCCCAAGAACTTGAAGCATGGCTGGACTTCCCCGCTTCTACAGCTGTGTGAGACATTGTCTTGATATACATTTCTCTCTTGATATAATTCTCTCTCTCTCTCTCTCTCTCTCTCTCTATATATATATATATATATATATATATATATATATATTTGTGTATATGTATACACAACACCTAATACATATATACACAAATATTGTGTGTTGGAGAATTCAAGCTAATGCAATATACAAGGGGTTTAAAAAAGCAGTTAGATATAAGAAATTAGACACCTACAAGGAAACAATATAAGTAAATAACAGGTTTAGCTCGAGCTCATGTACCAATTATTCAGTTTTGAAATTTGAGACATTTAAACTGCAGGTATTTATTCAGACATGTTTCAGCAGCACCAGATAGGTAGGGGTTACCACTGAGACAGGAAACCCCAATTAGTAGTCTATCCCTCCCGCAGCTTAGGTTTCCAATATGCCTGCTTTCTCAGTTTTCTAGGCTCTAATTAGGCCATCTGATAGATCTGAAAATATTGTCCCCTTATATCACACCAGAGTATACCAGTCTCAATCTGAACCCCGACATTGTTTACTCATGTAAGCAAACTTTATCAGTGCCTCCCATTTGCCCTTCTCTAATGCTTCCTGGTACTTTCTGTTGTACCACTGGGAGCGAATCCAGGTAACATACTTGGCTGCTAAATGAAAATTGCCAATGAAGAAATGTCTCCTGAAATAGCCGCCATGGAAATACCACGAGTCAGAGTTAACTTAGGGACAACTGGTTTTTGTACATTTTGTGCACATGTCTCCTTTGAGGAGTAAGAAGTCAAAAGCAAAATAAGTCTTACATTTGTCCAGCTACTTTCAGTGATTAATAATAATAATCTGCTGTTACTAAGTTTATTCCAACTCATAACCACCCTACAGGATGACGTAGAATGCTCCTTAGAGGTCTGAAACTAAAAATCTTCATGGAAACGACCACCACATTATTCTCATGCAGAGCAGTTGGTCCAGTAAAACCACGGATCTTTGAGTAATAATCCAAAATGAAACCTGTTGTGTTAGTCTGGGTCCTATAGAGAAACAAATCCACAGACAACCATGCATAATAGGGTGTTTTATATAAAGGTTGAGTGCACATCAAGAAAACCTCCCAACCCAGTGTTGCCCAAGCGCACAAGTCCAACATTAACCCATATGTCTGACACCAATCCACAAAGTCCTCCTCCATCTCACAAACCAGACGCAATGACGGAAAGTCGAATCAGTGACCATGTAAGCATCTCAGCACTGGCAAGGGTCTCTATATGGCTGCTCCAGCACTCAGGGCAGCATTGGGGTAGGTCCATGCAGCTTCTCCTTGGGGATGTCTTGCAGGAAGTGAGCCTTGCTAGCTGAAGCAGGGAACTGGCTAAGGCAGCTGCACCCTGGCCCGACTATCACACACAAGAGACCTTAGAACTAGAAAGGTGAGGCTCACGGAGCCATTTATCCCTCTGCCCTTCAATTTACCCCACAAGTGTTTGTCGGCCAGGTTGGCACAATAAACTAACTACCTCACCCGCCATGACACTAAGGCTCCTGACCCAGTGATGATGGAACATGTGAGTCCTCATCAAAGATGAGGAAGTGGAGACAGCTTGTAGTCATGGGTGCTAGGCATGGAGGAGAAGTCCGTATTCTCTCTTGCTTATTAATATTTGAGTTAAGCTATGGACTCTGTGATTTGTCTTTAGAAATTTGTCTTTGTAATGTTCAGATTTCTACAAATTAAAATTTTTAAATTTGGTAACAGATTCATTTACACCAAAGACTTTCATCAGAGATCACAAATTCATCCTGGAAAAAAGTCTGAAAGATACAGGCTTTCTAATCCTGAATAAATCCAATTTTCCTGATATGAATATATCTGAATTATGATTCAGGATAATATCTGCCTGGCTGCCATTCCAGCAATAGCAATTATCTCAAAAGGAAAAAAATAAAACCATTAAATCACTTTCAATGGGGCTTGCCATTTACCCATTTTCACCTTTTGTGTATGTTGAAGGGAATTATTAAGTAGAGGCAACCGGGAACTGCTAGTTACTAAAACTAATTTAATCCTGGATTTTAGATCTCTACAATACTCTATAAACAATTTTGACTCAGTCACACACAGAGACGCAGAAAGGATGCCTGAATAAAGGGCACACAGTGTGTACGTGTGGAGTCCTGACATGAGGTGTGGATGGCTACGAGGTTTTCTGACTCTGACGATGGCATTTTCTACTTCTCCCAAACTATGCACTAATAGGATGGTTCACACTGTGACGAAACTGATGAACTGGGTCTTCTGAGTTGTGACTAAGCACCAAACGAAAATGCCCTCATGTAATCAACCACTCCCAAACTTGCTATCTTAAAACACCATTTTTCCCCCCATCACTCCTTGTTCTGATGGTAGATGTGCTCAGCACAGAATCCTCCTTGTACCATTGTAGCCACTTAACAGCTGGAGCTAATGTCCTTTCATGGCTTCTTTAATGACATCTGGCATCTGGGCTGATATAGATGGACAGATGGAGGCTGGTCAGGCACCTGCTTCTCCACAGGTGGCTGGTTTGAGCTTCCTCACAGCCTGGTTCTTCTTACATGGAAGAGGGCTTCCCACAAGGGAAGTGTTCCCAAAGGCCAAGTCCAAAGCTGCAAGGCTTCATCTTCCCTCAGAAGTCCCAGAATGCCCTTCTCTTGCATTCTGTCCACTTCTATTGGTCAAGTGAATCTCTAGGTCAGCTAGATTCAAGAGGGGAATTAAAATCCACATCTGATCGGTGGAGCAGCAAAGACTCAGTGGATAGCTCTAATTTACTTGCTACATACCGCCCACCCCACCCCTGAAGTATTCTATTATAAATCGATGAAACATGGAGTCTTAAGTCCTGGGAATAGAAAAGTTCAATCATTACTTTGATAAAATGATCAGAAATAGAAGTGTTTCATACCTTTTTCAAAAACCTCTCTCTCCCTGCCCTCAGTTTGATTCTGACTCATGGTGGACCTACAGGGCAGAACTTCCCCTTTGGCTTCCCAAGACTGTTGCTCTTTCCTGGACTAGGAAGCCTCGTCTTTGTCCCACAGAGCAACTGGTGTTTTTGAACTGGTAACCACGTGGTTAACAGCCAAACTCGTAACCACTGTGACACCAGAGCCTCTCAAAAGGGTGCTAATTGCTTCCCTTTATTTCTGTGAATGCGTGTTCATCTGCACAGATGATGAGTACAATTGATCTCATTTTTTTCAAAGGGAGCCTTTACCCTTCTCATCATTATAGGTCCAATAATTTACTAGACACTTGATGGGAAAAGTGGGGTTTCCACCTTGACATATGGAAAACTGAGACTTAGCAGTCAGTGTTGTACCCTGGAACTGGCATGCTACAGAATTATTTTTTCCCATTGAAATATGTTATATTTTTAACAACTTATGGAAAATCTGTTAATAAACACAAAAAAGTCAGTTGACACATCTTGTTTTCTTTTTTTCAGCTTTTGACTTTGTGAACAGAACTGATAGGGAAGTGTAAAATATACATGTGTGTATATATAAATGCCCAGAAGGAAACAGGCAAAAATAAAACAAGATGCACTAAAATAACTCATTTTCTCTGGTCTTTAAGAAGATGTATGTTCTATTTTTACTCACATTTATCATCTTTAGAGAACATAGATCATCTCTATAATAAAATAAATAAGAAAATTCTAAGGAAAGAAGAAAAAACAAAAATAGTAAGATTCTAAAAGAAGCGTTGTAGATACAAAGAAATAGAAAGGGGGATTTGTTTATTTTTCTCTCTCCCCTCCCTCTGGCTGAGTCTTTCCCTACAGTAGCCTCCATTTTAAGTATTTTCTCTCTGGCCAAGAAGTAATAGAATAAATCCCATTTAGTAACTGCTGCTGACATTTACATTTCAAAACCTGTGCATCACTTAGATAAGAAAGGAAATCACACGATTCAACATGCGGCGTACTGTGAATTTTCACTGAATCAGGAAATCATAATTGAGATGCCCTTCAACTTCGATATGTTGTAGACATTTACCGTGCTAGAATAATGAGGACCAGACTCCGTAGCACAAAAGCATGGCGCCTTGATCATTTCTCTGAATGTGTGTTGTTGGAATAGATCCAACATGATCCTTTGAGGAGTGTCTCTGAGTTCACACCCAAGCAGCCATGAGACTTTTGAGCAAGGCATAGCACTGACAGGCCCTTCCTGATGAAGGAAGCTGATAGATTTCCCATAACGGGCAGCCCAGAGCGTCACTACGCAGGTCATTTGTTAAATCAGAAGGTGTGATGTCAAAGTGACTCAGCCACAGCTCTTCTAAAAATGCACTTAGGAGAAAGAGAATTGATATACCTGACGGGTCCACATACCATCATCCATCCTTGCTCAGCCGGAGTCCCAGGGACTGCCATCTTCTGCCTCCTCTTCCTGCCGAAGTGCTTTTACTAAACTGTGTTTTGAATGATGCCACATCGTAGAGCCTGATAAGAAAAAGCTCTCAGTGCAGATCTTTACTGTACTCACTATAAAGATGCTACTATACTGATGATTTAGCATATATGCACACAGTTTGTCCTCCAGGAGAATAATTTACCTCTGTGCATGTCTTGAATAGCTAGTTTATTCCTAGTCCTTGTGCATTATGTAGGAGGCCTGGTAGTACAGTGGTTAAAGCCCTACACTACTAATCCAAAAGTCAGTAATCCGAACTTGTTAGCTGCTCCCAGGAAGAAGGGAGTGCAGTCTGGGTCTCTAAGGACTTAGAGCCTTTAACACCCCATGGAAGAGCTCTCCTCTCCCTTTCGGGTCACTGCGAGTTGGATGGAGCAACTTCAGTGGGTTTGGTTTGGTGTTATATGTAATTCTTGTATGTTCCCCTATTCCAAAGATGCTCATAAACTCGGAGCCAAATCTTAACAAAATTATAGGATTTTATACAGGACATTTGGAGCAATGATCTCCTTCCAGATTTGATTTTCTCATCTACTCTTATATCACCTTTGACTTTTTAAGAAAATAAATCATTATATTGGGGGCTCTTACAACTCTCACTTATTACAATCCATACATCAATTATATCAAGCACATTTGTACGTATGCTGCCATCAATAGTTCTAAAACATTTTCCTTCTACTTGAGCCCTTGGTATCGGCTCCTCTTTTTTTCCTCTCCCTCCCCAACACTCCCATCATCATGAACATTTGAGAGTTTATAAATTATTTTTATTTTCATATTTTGCACCATCGGCTGTCTCCCTCCACCCACATTTCTGCTGTTCATTCCCCTGGGAGAGTGTTACATGTCTATTATTGTGATTGGCTCTCCCTTTCTCCTCCTTCTTCCCCACCGTCACCCTACACTCAGGCTCTCACTACTCTCTTATTGGTCCTGAGGGGTTTATCTTAGATTCTGTGTGTCAAGCACTCTTATCTTTACTACTGTACATGCTCTGGTCTAGCCAGATTTGTAAGATAGAAGTGGGGTCATAATAGTTGGGGGGAGAAAGCACTAAAGAACTAGAGGAATGTTGTGTGTTTTTTCGGTGCTATCCTGCACTCTGGCTCGCTCATCCCTTCCTTGTGACCCTTCTGGAAGGGGATGCCCAACTGTCTACATATTGGCTTAGGGTCTACATTCCAACACCCCTCATTTGCATCTAAATGGTTGTTTGTTTTGGGTTTTCTGCTTTCTGTTACCTGATCCCATCAACACATTTTGATCACATGGGTTGATACCTCTTGATCACACAGACTGGTGTGCTTCTTCCACGTGGGCTTTGTTACTTCCTTGCTAGGTGCCCACTTGTTTAACTTCAAGTCTTTAAGATCCCAGATGCTATATCCTGTAATACCTGGGCACCATCAGCTTTCGTCACCTCTTGTCTTCAGTGCTTGCGTCGGGAAGGTGAGCATCACAGAATGCCAGGTTATTAGAACAAAGTGTTCTTGCTTTGAGGGCAGACTTAAGTAGAGGCCCAATATCCATCTGCTACCTTAATACTTAACCTATAAATAAATGTTCATGGACCTATATCCCTATCATTATATATTAATATGTTTACATACGTACATACATATGTTTATACCTTTATAAATATCTTTGGCCTCCTAGTTCTTTTCTCTATTTCCTTTCATTTTCTCCTGTCCCACTGTCATGTTCGACCTTCATTTGACTCTCTGTACTTCCTCTTGGTGACAATGTACTTGATGGAACCTCACAAGGCAGGTTATGTCTTCCTCACCATTGATTTTAGGTCTCTTGTCCCTGGTTTTGTTGCCCCCCCTCCTTTCCCCCCACTTCCTCTTCTCCCCTGTCCCCCTGGAATCATTGGTCCCATTGTTTTCTCCTTGGGACTTTTTATCCTATCTTATGTAGATGTGAAAAAAAAATTTTAAAGCCTATGAATCATTTCAGGTCTGTTTACCATTATGAATGTCTTCTGATAGGGTCTGATGTAGTGCCAAGTTCTGCCACCCGAGTCTGAAATCTCTTTTCAGAATTCCTCTAGGACTTTGCTCCCCTTGATGTTCTGTGGTGCTCCCATCGTGTTATGCCCCAATGTGTGTGGGGGTTGGGGGGATGGGGAGGGGTGTCAAACCAGGCACAATTCCTCCTGTGTCTGTGGTGTTGCTCTCTTAGCACTGTGAGTGAGTAGGAGGACATTGTGTCTTGTTTACCTTTGTCTTGTGTTCCAGTAAATGTTAACCTTGTATTTGGGTAGAGTGCTGTAATAAATCATCTTAAGCTATAATAAATGACTCAGGGAACAAGGAAGGAGGAGGGGGGTGAATGAATTAAAACAAATATTCTTTATCTATGTTACCATATCCTAGAGGTATATTCTTGATATCCAAGCATTCGGTATTATTTCAGAACATATGTGGAATGAGAAGTGGGCAGCCAGATTTAGAGAGCAGGTTTTGTGACTATAAGTAAGCAGCCGAGTTTCAAATAATTAATACTCACTACCATCTAGACAATTCCGATTCATCTCAATACTATGAGATAGAGTAGAGCTTCCCCTTTGGGTTTCCAAGACTGTAAATCTTTCGAGAGCAAAATGCCTCATTTTTTTCTTGTGAAGTTGCTAGTGGGTTTGAACTGCTGGCCTTGTGGTTAGCAATCTAATGTATAATCTGCTGCACAGCCAGTATTCTATCTTTAGATAATAGAAATTCTAAAAATGTGGATCCTTTGATGCCTGATAACTGATCCCTTCAGGACCACTGGGCTGCACACCTACATGATAGGATCGCTGAAGACAAATGGGTGCATAAGCAAATGTGGTGAAGAAAGCTGATGGTGGCCGGCTATCAAAAGAGATAGTGTCTGGGGTCTTAAAGGCTTGAAGGTGAACAAGCGGCCATCTAGCTCAGAAGCAAAAAAGCCCACATGGAAGAAGCACACCAGCCAATGTGATCACGAGGTGCCAAAGGGACCAGGTATAAGGCATCATGTTAAAAAAAAGATATATGTGTGTATATGTACATATGTATGTGTGTATGTATATATATGTATATATATACCATATTGAATGAAGGGGGAAGTGCAGAGTGGAGACCCAAGGCCCAAGTGTCGGCCACTGGAGATCCCCTCATAGAGGGGTTTAGGAGAGGAGATGGGTTAATTAGGGTGCGAGGTAGTACCGATGAAGAACACAGCTTTCCCCCAGATCCTGGATGCTTCCTCCCCCCAACTACCATGATCCGAATTCTACCTTGCAGGCCTGGATAGGACAGAAGCTGTACACTGGTACATATGAGGGCTGGAGGCACAGGGACTCCAGGGTGGATGATACCTTCAGGACCAAGGGTGTGAGGGGCGATGCTGGGAGAGTGGAAGGTGAGTGGGTTGGAAAGGGGGAACTGATTACAAGGATCCACATGTGACCTCCTCCCTGAGAGAGGGACGGCAGAGAAGGGGGGGGGAGGGAGACTCCGGATAGGGCAAGATATGACAAAATAACAATGTTTAAATTACCAAGGGCACATGAGGGAGGGGGTAGCGGGGAGGGAGGGGGAAAAAAAGAGGATCTGATGCAAAGGGCATAAGTGGAGAGCAAATGCTTTGAGAATGATTAGGGCAGGGAATGTATGGATGTGCTTTATACAATTGATGTATGTATATGTATGGATTGTGATAAGAGTTGTATGAGTCCCTAATAAAATGTAAAAAAATTTAATAAATAAAAAAACAAAATAAAGTTCAACCTATTCAAAAAGAAAAAAATGTGGATCCTAAGATTGGATGTGTTGATGAGCTGATTGCTCATTGTTGGAAAATCAGAGGGAACCTTAACAGATGGTGAGTTTGATGATGGAATCTCCTGTAGTGAACATGAGAAAATCATGTCATTTTCTTCCATAGTGGGAAAAGATGAAGGTTCTCACCCTAGTGTCTGTTCAATACAAATAATATGTGACATTGTGATTGGTTTTTATATTTAGTTTACCTCTACAATCATAATTTTGGTAATTTTATATGTGTGCTTTCTAGAGTTAGTGATAGAACCAAAGCAAGGTGATCATGCAGAAAGCATGCTGCTCATGTTGTAGACCTCTGCTTTGGTAGCTTTATGCCTTTTGGATAACAGCCGTTCTGCTGTCATAGTGTTGTAATGTAATGGTCTGTCTCTTTGCTTCTTCCTGGCTCTGTAGCTTATTGATCAAGTGCTGTTGGTGTTTGAATGCTGCACGACTCCATTTCATAGTTAAATCAGAAATGCTATAAGAGTATACCCATCTTTGCCCTTCTAAAGGATGCTCCAACTTTCCATGTTGATGGCAGGGAATATGAAAGGCACTTGAACTGAACTTCTCAAATCATTCCACATCGAGCTATCTTAAAACCAAGGGCTATCAAACTGACAAATGAAGTCCCCTGCGTTCTACAATTTTCCAAATTGAAAGAAAAGAATGCAAAAGGGTAAAGTGAATCTCTTTATAATGTTGTCAGTCTGGAATTCATTTCTGATGCTTGGTATTTCGGTGGCAAATGGAACAGTAGGAGTTGATGGATGACCAGGGATTGGTGGAGACGAATTGCATGTCATTGTAGGTATTTATCATATAAGAAGAGGGGAGGGAATCGGCAAAAGAAAAGTCTGGAGATGTTGATCCCTAAAAGTAGTTCCTAGGCCACTAACTAGAGAGAACTTTGTTTTAATTAATTCATATGTCAAGTGTTCATAAGTGATTACTCCATCAAAAGAAGTTGAAAATCATTTTTCTCTCGTAAAAAAGGGTAAAGGAAGTTTGTTGGGGGGGAGGGTCTTGTCTTCATCATTCATTTGCTGGACAAATTTTGCACAAATTGAAGTTACTTTATTTAGGGAGTTTTTACCTGAAAGAGGTTAAACTGTGGAGTTTTTCTTTGAGGA
Source organism: Tenrec ecaudatus (assembly GCF_050624435.1). NCBI lineage: Eukaryota > Metazoa > Chordata > Mammalia > Afrosoricida > Tenrecidae > Tenrec > Tenrec ecaudatus. The sequence continues at coordinate 143,880,196 of NC_134538.1, read as the reverse complement.
ATTTTAATTACAAAGAAAATCTCTGTATTGGAGTTTTACGTGGACTTTTTGTACTCACATCAAGATGAGCATATTTTTAGCAACTAGCGGCATGCTGAGCAGAATGCCTGTTCCACATTTTATCACCTGAAAGTGCATATTTAGCCCAGCTCGTATAGCAAGAACTATGTCCCAGAAAGTCCCACACTCTGAAATACAAATTAAATACCAATGAACTCCCACTTGTTCCATAGCACTTGGTCCTGGTTTGAGATGGTCTACTGAGAGAGTGATCATTTTTAATTCAGAAGTGACCTCAACATACTCATTGTTAAAATTCTCCAAAAAACAGACTGAAGGCATATATATATTCTTTAGTATATTTAAACTATACTTAGTTTTTATTTACTAATGTACCAAGGGAACAAATGCCTTTTTATGTCTTGAAGCTAATAGCAATTTACCACGAAGGACTCATACGAATGAAAAGAAAGAAGTTCAAAGGGAGTCACTTGCTAACTATGAGACATTTCCCTCCAAAAAGAAAGCCTCCTATGGGTGTTTTCCAGACAATACCATTAACTGTTGCTGAGTTTTGTCACAGACTTGCATTATAGCCTCCTAGGCATCTCTGTCTACACAATAGACTTAGCTGTGAGAAAGGAACACCACTCACACCCACTTCTTCATTTAGTATCAGAGGGCTGATGTAATTCTTCTTGTTTGTCTTCTGCACACATGCCTTTTCAATTCTCCTCTGACCTGCATGCCTAGGAGAAATGAAGTGTGACAATATAGTGCTCTTTTCTCAATGATTCCTCTTCTTCCGCACAGAGTTTCATGCAGGTCACTCAGGTGAAAAGCACACACCATTGCATGAGCAGAAAACCCTGAGGGATGGGAAACAGTAAAGACTGACATGTGGGTGTCTACTCTGTCTACACCAGCAGTTAATTGGTCTCTCGTGTGAAAAAAAAAATGGTTTTCTTTTTTGTACCTAGTAATTGGAGTCACCATTCGAGTTGGAAAATTTCTAAAATCTTGAATGGGACTATTGATGTCTTTTGTACACGAGCTTAAATTGTAAAACGCTGGGTTTGTGAAGTTTGGGGTATGCATGGGAACTTTACCTCCACATTGAGAGTTGACATAAGTTCAGCCCTCACCTGAGTTCACCTGAGTTCTTCCGGACCATTCAACTAGCAAGGTGGCTTTGAAACCATCCCAGCAAACCAAGAAGGGGACCGTTATGTTCTCCAGAAGAGTGTGCTTGAAAGAACATGACAAGACACTGGACACCAGGAAGGGCAATTTGTCCTCAGGAATTTGCCTAACATTTCCTTAACGATTTACTAAAAATAGCTGCATGTTGTCTAGTTGAAGTTAAAAGCTGACGCACTGGTGACTGTGGCCAAAATGACTCTTGAAAGCTTCTTGAATCTGAACTTGTGTGTGTATTATCCTAATTATCCTAATCATGTTCATTCCCCCCGAGCTTCCACAGAGGTACGGCCTGTGACAGCTGTGAATTCACTCACCACCAGTCATGATCTTATGATACTGTATTGTGTTTTCTAGGGTTGTGATCCAGTGGACTCTATTTTGGCCTCTGCGTTATGTAAGTGAAGGCTTGCTAACAATCAGAGAGGTGCAGATGGACACCTTGCTTGCTGAAAGGGAGGAGGATTTTGAAGCACTGGCTGAGGAAGATGAAGGAGTGCAGTGTTCAGCATGGATTATACCTCAAGGCCAAGAAGACCCAACTTCTTACAAGTGGACCAATAGGTAACATTATTATAAGTGGAAAAAAGAATAAAATTGTCAAGGATTTTGTCTTGTTTGGATCCAAGTAAAACAAAATCCTTGACTACGTTAATCTTTTTTGTTTATTATGATGCTGTTTTGTGATCCCGTTGTGAAGATTTTTGTTTTCTTTACATTGAGGTGTGATCCATTGGGAAAGCTGAAGTTTGATCCTCATCAATAAGTGCTTCAACTCCTCCTCACTTTCAGCAAGCCAGGTTGTGTCACCTGCATTTTTCACGTTTATACTGAGCCATCTTCCTCTTATCTTGATGCTACATCTTTCTTAATATAGTCCAAAGTCTCAAATTATTTTCTAGGTTCACTAAGTAGAATGCGGACCAGCCTTGCTGATTTTAAACCATTCAAAAGATCACAGCTATTGAAAATCTGACAGAGAACAATGCAACTTGGGCACACATGGGGCCACCATGAATGGCAGTAGATTTCATGGCACTTGATGACTGGTTATTAATCATTCATTTTCTATTTCTTCTAAGTCCCAGGGTGGTCAGTAAAATACACCTCATGAAGTGACCACATTTACAGGTGATTTAAAGAAACTTAAATACCCACAGATTAAATACCCCTTTACACTAAGAACTAATTTAACATTTGGAGGTTAAATGTGGTCCAACTGTTTTGGCATTGAATTTCTATAGTAAAAGTTGGTGATTTAAATCCACCCAGTGGTGCCTCTCCTCTGAAGAAAGCTATCGACTTCCAAAAGACCAAACCTGTTAAATGGAGCACAGGTATACTCTGAAAAATATGTGGGTTTACAATGAGATAAACTTGACTAGATACCAGATCGTTTTTGGTTGAATTTAACATTGGGTGCATGGAAGGAAATTATTTGGAACAATTTCTTTGTTTTTGTTAGTTATTAAATACCAAGCAGAGTATAAATAATAGCATTTTATCTTCCCTCATTGCAATTATTATTCAGTCAAAATTTATACTTCTAAGTAAAATTATCAAAATAGTAAGGCATGACTTTCGTACATATATAAAATGAGCATATATTAAAATCTTACTTAATCCACTAATTAGTAAGAAAATCAGTTAAGATATTAGACTAATTTTAATATGATTTAAATAATAAAGATATGTATATATACACTATTATTTTTATTAGGTGCTATTGACTTGGTTTGAATTCATCATGACCCTATGTACAACAGAATGTAACACTGCCTGGTCCATAGGCAGTGAGTCCGCCTCACAATTGTTCATATATTTGAACCCATTGTTGCAGCCACTGGGTCAGTCCATCCCCTTGAGGGCCTTCCTCTTTTTCCACTGCCCTTCTATGTTACCTAGCATGGTGTCCTGCTCCAGGGACTGGTCTCTCCTGACATCAAGTCTGAAGTACGTAAGATGAAGTCTTACATCCTTGCCTCCAAGGAGCACGCTGGCTGCACTTTGTCCAAGACAGATTTGTTTGTCCTCTTGGCGGTCCAAGGTGTTTTCCATGTTCTTCACCGGCACTATAGTTCAAATGCATCTGTTCTCCAGTCTTCCTTATTCCATGTCCTACCCTCACATGAATATCAGACAATTGAAAATACGATGGCTTGGGTCAGGCGTGCCTTAGTCCTTAAAATAATATCCTTGTTTTTTAACACTTTAAATGGATCTTGAGCTTCAGATTTACTCAAAGCAGTGCGTTTCTTTTATTGTTCAACCTACAACCTGAGCATTGATTATAGATCCAAGCAAAGGCATTTCAGAATGTTGAACTAAATTTGCTAATAAATGCAGAACAGTTTCATTTCCTACGTATGTAATACTGGGAATAATTTTTATTCTTACAGTGAGAGTTTAGATCACTCTAGACAAAAGTGATTTGTTATACCATTTCCTACAATTTCAGATTTCATTCCTTCCTTAAATCCAAACCAAAACCATTGCTGTCAAAATGATTTCAAGTCATAGTGACCCCACAGAACAGAGTAGAACTGTTCCATGGGGTGTCCATAGAGCCATTGGCGAATACGAACTCACTTTACCATAGGATCCACTTAATCATGGGATCCACTTAACCATGGGTTCCACTTAACCATGGGATCCACTCTGTGGCTTCACTCTAACCAATAGAGAGACGACCAGAGATACGTACACTGTAGAGTCAGGATTCCTTTGACAATGCTCAACATTGTCTGCAAGAAGACCCAGGAATTCCTTTTGCCCATTTCCAAATCTGACAGTTTTTTTCTTGCAATATTTTCCTATGGAAATAATTAAAGGGAATTTCCTTTTAAAAAAATACAAATTTAAACTCATACATTTTTAAACCTAAATGATCACCAAGTTAGAATCTGCATTTGTTTCAAGATAGAGACTAAATTTCTAGGAAAATTTCTTTAACCATTCAAATCTTGTTTAACTAGATCCTGACTGGAACAGGGTTTAGGAGTTATCACATGTTCACACCAATGCCCTGTCCACGAAAATAATGCATTCACATGTATAACATGAATAATATTTAATGGTTACAGTAGGACATTGAGAGGGAGCTGCCAGAGGCTCAGGATGGATTCAGAAGATGACATGGAATAAGGGATATCACTGCTGAGAGTCTGTTGGATTTTGAGAATGCCAGACAGATGTTTACTTGTGTTTTATTGACTATGCCAAGGCATTTGATTCTATTTATTAGAATAACCTATGGCTAACCTTGAGAAGAACTGGATTTCCAGGACACTTTTTTGCACTCATGCAGAACTTGTATATGGATCAAGAGGCAGTTGCGTAAACACATACAGCAAAAGGGAATAGTGTACGGTTCAAAATCAAGGACGGTGTGTGTCAGAGTGGTGATCTTCTCACTATGCTTCTTCAATCTGCATGCTGAGCAAGTCATCAGAGAAACTGGATTCTATGAAGAAGAATGTGGCATCAGGATTGGAGGAAGGCTTATTAACAACCTGTGACAGGCAGATGACACCACCTTGCTTGCTGAAAGTGAGCAGGACTTGAAGCATTTGCTATGAAGATCAAGGACTACAGCCTTCCAGATGTATTACAATGAATGTCAAGAAGACCAAAATTCTCCCAGCTGGACCAAAAGGCAGCATCATGATAAATGGAGAAAGGGTTGAAGTTTTCAAGGATTTTGTCTCGCTTGGATCCACAACCGATGCTCATGGAAGCAATAGTCAAGAGATCAAAAGACAAGTTGCATTAAGTAAGTATAATGCACAAGAACTCTTTAGGATATTAAAAGGCAAGGATGTTAATTTGAGGACGAAGATGGTACCTCAACCAAGCCATGGTATTTTCAGTTGTTTCATATGCAGGTAAGGGTTGGACATTGAATGAAGAAGACCAAAGAAGAAGTAATTCATTTGAATTGTGATGCTGGAGAAGAATAGTGAATGTATAAAACCAAGAACCAAACTCACTACCATCGAGTCACACTGACTCATAGCGACCCTATAGGACCGGGTAGAGCTGCCCCTGTGGGTTTTCCAGACTCTACCTCTTTGTGGGAGCAGAAAGCATCTTTCTCCTGGGAGATGCTGATGTTTTCAAGCTGCAGATCTTTCAGATCATAGCCCAACATGTAACCACTACTCTCCTAAAAGGACAAACCAATCTGTCCTGGAAGAACTACGGCCAGAGTGCTCCTCAGAGGCAAGGATGGCAAGACTTCATCTCACAGATTTTGTACATGTTGTCAGAGGAGACCAGTCCCTGGAGAAGGACATCATGTTGGATAACGTAAAGGGGCAATGAAAAAGAGGACAGCCTCAAGAGATGGATTGGCCCAGTAGGTGCAGCAATGTGCTCAAGCATAGGAACCGTTGTGAGGATGATGCTGGACTGGGCAGTGGGTTTGACTGCTGTGGATAAGGTCACGATGGGTTGGAAGGGCCTGGATGGCATCTCACAATGACAACAACAACAACAATATTCATAGGAAACTAATGTACAAGGGCTTGCACAGTTTTCCAACACCAAATAATACATAAGCGTGAGAGTTATTATAAAAGTTCTTATTGTGATCATCTTTAAGATAACTATAAATAGATATTTTATAATACTTGCTCATGAAATTAAACATTTTAATACATCACCCAAAATAAAGGTATGGCTGTTGTTTGTTGTAATTTGTATCCTCTATATGCCCTATGCTGTAATGTAATTTAGGTTTGGTGCTCAATCTTTTATCCATTTCTTTTCACCCCTGTATTCTCTGGTTACATTCATGCAAGATGAGTCATTTCAATGTTGTTTGTGCTTCCAGTTACCTCAATAACACAATGAACCTGCTTGGCTTTATCTCCTGCTAGAAAGTAACTTCTGTGGAGTGAGGCTGCTCTTATTCAAGGTTAGCACTCTTAGCAAACCCACTGAGAATAGACTAGATGGATATGTGTTAAGTGTATGTTTTGACCCAATTCAGGTATGAATAGCCTCATACATAACAAGAATACATATTGTCTTACTTGTTCAACTCCAGTAAATTTTAGCATTTTAGCCAAGTGCTTGTTATCATAATGTATGCATACGATATAGGAAATTATACGCATAAAGTTAAGAACAGTCAATGAACACACCAGTGAGCACAGGATCAGTTCTTATCATCAGTAATTAACATATTATAATGTTTATTCTACTGTCATTCTCTAGTTTTAGTAGACTTTAACTGCAACTCACTTTCTTATTGTGTGACTTTAACAGGGCTAAAAATATGTGCTGCTGAGAAATGATAAAGTAAAATGTATCTTGTTAGTATCCAAGATTGTTTTCTTTTTCAAAATTCAACTGAGAGAAACAAAGAGAGTGGGTGAGAAAGAGATGAAGTGAAATTTCTTCTTAATATGGCTTGTCTATTTGTGTCTCTGATGCATTGGAAAAGGCAGATCTGCCCCTGTGGATTTCAGATACTGCCACTCTTTGTGACAGTATAAAGTCTCGGGTTGATGATGGCAGTGGGTTTGGTTTTCCGAGTTGACTCGTGTTTCTGTAACACCCGCCAAATGGTTGAGTAGGATCATGCAAATAGGGTTATGAAATTGAAACATTAACTGGAAAGGATAGGTCAGTGTTTGCTACCTTTCCCCTGTGTATAAGAGAGCCTTCTCAGAAGCAGGAAGAGAGAGAATTCGCAGGACCACCAAGGAGGAAGATCCCATGGCAGAACATGTTCCAGATGCCCCCTTGCCTGAAAAGGCATTGGCAGCAGAAGCCGTGCCACACAGAGCCCAGAGACACTTCAGCAGGAGAGTTGCAGGGCCGAGACCAGAGACCATGGGAATGGGCTGCTCAGTGTGTGCAACGAGGTGGAGGCTATGAGGCCACATAGCTGAAATGATGAAGAAAAGAAGGAGGCTTGGGTGCTAGTTGAGAAGAGATGTTGTTGGGGACCAAAGACTGTATCATTAATGTTTTATGTTCCTGACTTGAATACATGTGTTAACTTCCCTAATAAACCACCACAATTGTGAATGTTGTCTGTAAGTTCTGTGTGGCCATTGCAATGAATTCGCAAGCCCAGCAGAAAGGTAGAGTTTCATGACAGAAAGATGGAGGAGGGAGGCATGGCTGCTTCTCTCCTATGGAGGAGGTCAGATGTAGCTTCTGCTCCTTTTACACCCGGGGTGAAGAGGAACAAGATTAGAAGGTGTGTTACACAGGGTTCTCTAGAGAGATAAAGCCAGATTGCTGATAACTTTATATATATATATATATATACAGATAGATAGATAGATAGATAGATAGATGTATAACACAAGAAATGAACAATTAAATTATAAGCAGATAGATAATACAAGAAATGACCAGTTAAATTATAAACAGATAGATGTATAACACAACAAATGAACAGTTAAATTATAAAGCAGTACAAATGGCTCAATGCGACTCACTCCCGTGAGAGAGTTGTGAGACACTGGCAGTCCTTTAAGTCTGGAGGGCCGCCAGGTAGTCCTCTGTAGAGAGAGCTAGGCTATCCCAGCACAGGCAGCAAACAGCAAGGCAGGTCACCAACTGTCAGTCCCCAGCTCTGGAGATGTAAATTTCAATTGTGTGGTCTTAAAAGGACCTCAACTTACAGCGACACCGCCTACAGGCTAGGTGTCCCACAGGTAGTGTAGCCTGTAAATTGAGGCACAGAACAAGCAAGGCAGCCACACACTGGTCTGATGATCAAAGAGCGAGAGACAAGATAGGCGAGGCTCACCAAGCCATTTGTCCCTCCGCCCTTCAATTAATCCCACTTGTGTTTATCGGCCAGATTGGCACAATAAACTATCTCAGAAAGATAGAGAGAAGGAAAGCATCTATGCACAGATAAAGAAAACAGGAATTTTTCATAATTATATTGAGGAAAACCTTAGAATCAGGACACAGTTAGTTGTACAGTATGCAATTAAGCATGGAGAATCTTATCATTGAGAATTTTAATTCATAAAGATAAAAACTTCTACAAGATTGTTAGATGACAAGGAAAATATAAATTAACTAAATGATTTGGAGTTATAATGGTCAAATTAAAAGTTAAACTAATCTTACAGAAATATATGCTAATAGGGCTTACAACGAAGAGTCTATGTAAAAGCCTATGCCAATTCTGCTTGTAACAAACATCTAAGTGAATATGCTATAAAAAGATACATTTCCATCTTTATGGTTAAAATATTTCTTAAATGTATGGAGTTTTTAATTTTAGAAAGGATAATTTTGTTACTATTATAAAAATGCATCAAAGACCCAAAACAAAATAAACAAAAATCATACAAATTGGAATGAGGGGAAGGGTAGAGTGAAGACCCAAAGCCCATCAGCAGTCAATTGTGCATCCCCTTTCAGTGGGGCCACAAGAAATTGAAGAGCCAGTCAGGGTACATATAGCACCGACAAAACACACAGCCTTACGCTAGTTCTTTAATGTTCACCCCCCACCAACTACCATGACCCCAATTCTATATTACAAATCTGGATAGACCAGATCATGTACACAGGTACATTGAGAGCTCACAACACAGAGAATCCAGAGCATATAAACCTTCAGGATCAATAAGGGAAGCAGTGATACTAAGAGGGTCAGGGTAGGGGGTGGGGGACAGAGTAAGGGAGAACTGATCACAATGATCAACATATGGCCCCCCACTCCCAGGGGAACAGACAGAGGACAAGTGGGTGAAATGAGATAGAAGTCAGTGTAAGACATGAAAACAAGAGAATAATTTATAAATTATCAAGGTGACATGGGAGAAGGAGGGAGGGGGAAAATGAGGATCTGATGCCAGGGGCTCAAGTAGAAAGAAAATATTTTGAAAATGATGATGGCAACATATGTACAGATGTGTTTGACATGATGGCTATATGTGAGGATTATGATAAGAGCTGTTAAGAACCCCCAATTTTTTTTTAAATGATCAGTGCTTATAGCAAAGAAAAGAAGCAGAAGTTTCCCTGGAAGGAAAGTTCCCTGGAGGAATCACATTCATTAATTTTGACCGAGTATAATTCCAGAAATGTTGTGATACATTCCCATAGAGAGGACTGATGTACAGATAGAAATGACTTTATACAATTGGATCATATTTTAAATGCTGCCCTGTAATGAAGAGCAAAACGATTTAATTTAAATAGAAGAAGAAAAACAAAACTGAAGTCTCTAAGAACTCTGAACTTTAGATAAATGTTTATTTTTTCAGGAAATGTATTTCCTAAAAGATACTTGAATGAAGACTTTTTGAAAAATAAAGAAACATTAATACAAATATTCTTGTGTTGAAAGTTCCGTGTCCTCAGCACCCATTGGTCTGGATTCCACTCCCCACCCTCCCCACCACCACCCAGAACACCTGCGAATCCAGAACCCTTTCAAACTGCAGATCCAGATCCAGCTCTTGATTTCAGAGAAATATTGCTTTGGTTGTTTTTTTTCCCCCTTGTCTTCTCTTTTTCTTTCCAAAGATGGGTCACTGTATTTTATTTATTCATTTTTTCTTTTAAAAATAATTTTATTTGGGGCTCATTCAACTCTTATCACAATCCATACATACATCAGTTGTGTAAAGCACCCTTATACATTCGTTGCCCTCATCATTCTCAATATCCGTCTTCCGCTTGGGTTTCTGGAATCAGCTCATTTTCCCTTTTTTCCCTCCCCCTCACTCCCCGCTCCCCCTTCCCTCATGAACCCTTAATAATTTATAAATTATTATTTCATCTTATCTTACACTGCCCGGAGTCTCCCTTCACCCACCTTCCTGTTGCCCATCCCCCTGAGAGGAGGTTACATGCAGATCCCCGAGATCGGTTCCCGCTTTCTACCCTCACTTTCCTCCCGGTATCACCACTCTCACTGCTGGTGCTGAGGGGTTCATCTGTCCTAGATTCCCTGTGTTTCCAGATCCCTACTGCACCGCTGTGCATCCTGTGGTCTAACCAGGTTTGCAAGGTAGAATTGGGATCATGAGAGTGTGGGCTGTAGGGGAAGGGAGGAGGTGTTGGCCAATCCAGGGACAAGGGAACAAGGAGCAGTTCAAACCAGTGGAGGGAGGGGATGGGATGGGAGGACTGGTAGGGAGTGACAAAGGTAACTGACAGGAATTACTGAAACCAGAATGAAGGCTGAACATGGTAGTGGGACAAGAGGAAAGCGTAAGGAAATAGAGGAAAGGAGTAGGAGGCAAAGAGCATACATAGAAGCCTAAATACAGACATGTGCATATGTAAATATATTTATTCATCTTTGAGCATTGTATTGGGGGCTCTTACAGCTCTTATCAAACTCCATCCATCCATCCATCCATTGTGTCAAGCACTTTTGTACATATGCTGCCGTCATCATTTTCAAAACATTTTCTTTCCACTTGAGCCCTTGGAATCAGTTCCTCATTCCCCCTCCATCCTCCCCCATGAACACTTAATAAATACAAATTATTATTTTCATATTTTGCATCATCCATTGTATCCCTGCACCCACTTCTCTATTGTTCATCCCCCTGGATTTATATGTCGATCACTGTGATCAGTTCCTCCTTTCTCCACTCACCTTCCCCCTACTCTCCTGATATCACTATTCTCTTTATTGGTCCTGAGGGGTTTATTTGTCCTGGATTCCCTGTGTTTCAAGTTCTTATCTGTACCAGTGTACATCCTCTGGTCTAGCCGGATATGTAAGGTAGAATTGGGGTCATGATAGTGGTGGGAAGGAAGCATTAGAGAACTAGAGGAAGGCTGTATGTTTCATCAGTGCTATACTGCACCCCCCGACTGGCTTATCTCTTCCTTTTGACTCTTCTTTGAGGGGATGTCCAATTGTCTACAGATGGGCTTTGGGTCTCCACTTGGCCCCTCCCTCCCCCATTCGAATCTATATGATTGTTTGTTATGGGTCTTTGATACCTGATCCCATGGACACCTCATGATCACACATGTTGGTGTGCTTCTCCCATGAGGGTTTAGTTGCTTCTCAGCTACATGGGCATTTGTTTATCTTCAAGCCTTTAAGACTCCAAATGCTATATCTTTTGACATAGCACAACCAGGGCACCATCTGCTTTCTTCATCACATTTTTATGCACCTATTTTTGTCTTCAGTGATTGCGTCAGGAAGGTGAGCATAACAGAATGCTGGGTTATTAGAACAAGTGTTTTTGCACTGAGGGAGTACTTAAGTAGAGGCCCAATGTCCGTGTGCTGCCTTAATACTTAACATATAACTATATGCTCATAGATCTATTTCCCTATTGTATATAAATATATTTACATGTGTACATGCCTGTATTTAGACCTTTATAAATGTTCTTTGCCTCCTAATTCTTTCCTCTATTTCCTTTTACTTTCCTCTTGTGCCACTGTCACGTATGACCTTCATTTTGATTTCAGTAATTCCTCTCGGCTAAATTAACCTTGATCAAGCCCTACCAATAATCCTACGCTCTCCCTTTCAATTTTAAATCGCTTGTTGTTCCCTTGTCCCTGGGTTTGTTGACACCCCCTTCCTTTCCCTTGCCTCCCCACTCTCCCATGTCCCCCCCAGAACCATCAGTCCTGTTGTTTTCTCCTCCAGATTGTTTATCCCACCTCTTTTATCTAGTAGGCATTCAAAGACAATAATAAGCACAAAAAGAAGACAAAGAAAAACAAAACCAACAACAACAAAAAAGAAAAGCCTATAAATAGTTTCAGGTCAGTTTATTGACTTTTAGGAGGGTTTTCTGGAAGAGTCTGATGGGTTTCCATGCGCTGGCCTCCAAGTCTATTTTTGGTATTCCCTGGGGACTTCATTGCTTTGCTCCCATTACTGCTCTGTTGCACACCCTCAGTGTTTCACCCGGTATGGTGGAGTCAGATCAGGCACAATGTCTGCATTGTGTCTCTAGTGTTGTCCCCATTAGTACTATGGGTCAGTGTGTATATTTCAATTATGCTCTTTGTCTATTCTGTTCATTACTATTTAGTGTTTAGAGTTTTTCTCTGTCCTCCATGCCCACTGAGAAATGTAATAGAGTATAGGTAGTACATGACTTACCATGTTGTACAATTAGACAAATCACACAATTATCCATTGTGTGTGTATATGTTTGGGGTAATACATCTTATACTTAGTAATATGAGCTACATGCAATACTGCAGCATCTAATTTTCTGATGTCCTCATTTTCAAATGTCATCTTCCCAACCCCCAAAGACACATGAAGATTAGATTTGTAAAGTTACCCATAATAAAAGGCAGTAATAAAAGAATACAAAGAGATATTTTATTGAATTAAAACAGACAAAAAGAGGTATCTAGTGGATTTCACACCTAATTTACAATGGGAGCAGTAATCACACTGAAATCCTGTGGTAAATCAGAGATTACTTGTGGCATAATGAAGTGTGCAGACACTAAGTCAAGGCAGACTGGACTCAAATCCTAGCTTCTCTATTTTCTATCTATATTTTACTTGAGTTTTTATTTCTCAAAGGATCCACATTGGTCCAACTTGGAACTGAAGATAATAGCCCTCACTGCTGTAATGATTCCACCAAATGTGATACATTTAAAACACTGACTTGACCCACTGTTACTGTAAGTTTCCATCAAGTAGACGGTCATGACATCCTAACACATAGTACTGCTATTCATCTTCCTATTTGTATCAGGTGCCATCAAACCCATCCTAATGCATAGCGACTATGTTAGGATTCTCTAGAGAAACAAAACCAGGACACTGATGGTTTTATATATATTTATATAAATAGATAAATAACCTAAGAAATAAACAATTAATCTATAGAGCAGTACAAATGACTCAGTGCAACTCACTTCCATGAGACAGCTAATACGCTGGCAGTCCTTCAAGTCCTGAGGGCCACTGGGTAGTCCTCTGTAGAGCAATTCATGTTGTCTGCCCACAGGCAGCAAACAGCACAGCAGGTCACCAACAGTCAGCCAGATGACAGAGTCCTACAGTCCCCAGCTCAAGAAATGTATTCTCCAGTAGCATGGTGAAGCAGGTCTTGAAGGAACCTCAAACTACAGTGATACAGTCCATGGGTCAGGTGTCCCACGGGTAGTGTAGCTTGCAAATTGAAGCAGAGAACAAGCTAAGGCAACTTCACACTGGTTCAATCATCAAAGAACAAGAGACAAAAAAGGCAAGGCTTGTCTAGCCATTTATTCTCTGCCCTTCAATTATTCCCACATGTGTTCATTGGCCAGGTTGGCAAATAAACCTACCTATCACAGTGACCCTATGTACAACAGAAGGAACCACTTCGTCTGTCTTATGTTTGAGTTCATTGTTAAAGCTATGCATCACTCTTTCTTCTTGAGGGCTTTCCTCTATGTCGCTGCCCCTCTCCTTTACCAAGCACGATGTCCTTCTCCAGGGACTGGCCTTTCCTGATACCATGTCGAAGCTATGTGAGACAAAATGTCACCATCCTTGCCTCTAAGGAGCATTCTGACTGTACTTCTTCCAAGATAGATCTGTTCATCCTTTGTTTGTTTGTTTTTGTTTTTTGGTGTCAGTCCAGTACTTTCAATATTCTTCACTAGCACCATAGCTCAGATGCATTGCTTTCTCTTAGGTACTACTTGTTAATCTTATCAGTTTTTTTTTCTACTTGTCTTTTCATTTATTTTATTTTTCTCAAGTCTTATGTTAGTTGTAAAATATACCATACAATTAAATTATGCAATTGGAGGGAAATGGAATGAAGAAATTCTGTATGGGTGGAATGTAAGAAACACAGTAATAAAGGGATAGGGCAGTAATAAAGGAGTGGGAGGAGAGAGTCCTTCCCTGCTCTAGGTATGCAGTTGTAGGTAAGGAAGTGGGTCTAGGTCTAGAAACTTGGGGAAGACAGAGAGAGACAGAGAGACAGAGAGAGAGAGAGAGAAGAAAGATCGAAGTCAATTTGAAGACTACTTCCTCATGGAATCTAGATATGATTTGGAGAAGGGAAGCAGCCAGCCCAGTCTGAGCCTATGAAAACGCACCAGGAGGAAAAAATCCCCAGACCTCGTTCTTGGGCTGTGGTTGTGTGCCAGAGAGTTGATTTCAACTCTTAGTGCTCTGGGGCTACAAAGTAGAAGTAGCCTACTGGTGTTCCTAGGGCGTTTTCTAGTTTCCCTGCAGAGAGCAGATCACGAGGGCTTTCCCCCACAGCCACTGGATAAACAACTCGACTTTTTAGCCTTTTCTCCTTTTTACGCTTCTTCCTCCCTCCAATCTGCTGCAGCTGTTTCCTGTTGCCTAAAACCACCCAGAAGCCCTAGGGCAAGACCACGGGAAATGCAATGCCCCATCAAGACAAAAGGGAAAGTAATCCAGTATGGCGAGCAACTTTATTTTCTGCTACGTCTCTTCTGTCTCTTGCTGTATCAAGTTCTGGGTTGATGCTATTTGAGGTTGCAATTTATTTCCTTGACTCCATACCCTCCCTTTAATTTCATATGGTTATCATCTAGTCTCTATTCTGAGTTTATGAATTCATGTGCTTACTTGATCTTGTATTTTATTAAATTCATGTTGTTCTTGAAATATTTTTCAGTTCCAATCCCTACAGAGGATTTGTAAAAGTATCTTCCTTAGATTGTTTTCCACCGAGAAATTTTTACATCTTTCTTTTGCATTTAGATTTTCTGCATTTATCCTGCTATTTGTTTTAGTATTGACGATGATTAGTATGAGTTGTTTCTGCTTTTTGGTCAACATTTCTGTTTACTTTCATGTCAACTCATAGCATTCCTATAGGGCAGAGTAGTAATGCCCCACAGGGTTTTGTAGGTTGGAATATTTTATGGAAGCAGATTCAATTTATCTCACCATATCCATACACTTAATAAAACACTATAACCATACACTTAATTAAACACATTGCTTTGGGCTACGCTGTCTAGTGAAACAAAATCAGTGACATATAAGAAATAACTTTACATCAAGAAATAATTTTACATCAAGTAAGTATCCCAGGCCAGTCCACTTCAAGCCCATAGTGTTGATGCTAGCCAGAGCATTATTCAGTCTCACATAGCTGTAGGCCAATGAAACGGAAAGGGAGACCAGGAAGCAGGGAGATCACAGGCTGCTGGGACAAAGTTGAGTAGATCCAAGCTCGGTCATAACATGGCAGGGTGCGGCAGCCCACGTGGGCCTAGAAGCAGACACAAAAGCCAAGCATGGAGGACAACAAAGGTGGCTCCCGGTGTCTCTCTCATAAAAGGCCATGTCCCCAAGGAAGCGTGAGTGTTTCTGGGGAGCCTCAGTGGTCAGGGGGGTGAGAAGAGGGAGCTGATGTCAAGGAGGTCAAGAAGGAAAAGAGTGTTTTGAGACTGTGGTTGCAATTGTACAATACTGCTTGATGTGATTGAACTATGGAATGATAAGATGGTTTGGGGAAAATATGTATGCCTAAGAAACAATAAAATAATAAATAGGCACAAAATCAAGAAAGGTATGAGTCAGAGTTGTATCCTCTTACCATAGTTATTTAGTCTGTATACTGAGCAAATAACCAGAGAATCTGAATAATATGAAGAAGAATGTGGCAATAGAATTGGAGGAAGGCTTATTAACAACCTGCAATATGCAGACGAGAAAACCATGCTTTCTGAAAGTGAGGAGGACCTGAAGCACTTGCTGATGAAGATCAAGGGTTTCAGTCTTGAGTATGAATTAGAACTCCATGTGAAGAACACCAAAATCCTCAATCAATAGGTAATGTCATGATACATGGAGAAAAGATTGAAGTTGGGGATTTCATCTTGCTTGGCTTCAGAATCAATGCTCATAGAAGCAGTAGTAAGGAGATCGAAGGACACAGGGCATTAGGTCAATCTACTGCACAGACCTCTTTAAAGCACTGAAAAGCAAAGATATTAATTTGAGGATTAAGGTGTCCCTAACCGACCCAAGCCATGATATTTTAATTATTTCATATACATATGAAAGTTCATCATTGACTAAGAAGGACCAAAGAAGAATGGATGTATTTAAAGTGTGCTGTCAGTGAGCAATACTGAATGTCCCATGAACTGAACAAAGAAAAAATAAATCCATCTTGGAAGAATTGCAGCTATCTGCTACTTAGAAGCAAGTGTCAAATAATTTGGTCACATTATCATGAGGAGTCCCTAGTAAAGGACATCACGCTTGGCAAAATAGAAAGGTAGCGAAAACCATGAATATCCTCAAAAGAGATCGTCACAGTGCCTGCAACAACGGGTTCAAACATAAGAACGATTTTGACGATGGTGAAAGACGTGGTAGTGTTTTACTCTGCTGCACCCAGGTCACTCTGAGCTGAAACCAACTCAACAGCATCTAACAAGAAGAAGATGAAGTTGGAATTCAGAGATAGACTAATAATTCTGATATGAGCCCGTGTCTCAAATTTTGGAACACTTGCACAAGTCTTAAAGAGTATGGGATCCTGTGGTAGAGTGAAATATCTCAATACAGCTCTTCTATCCATGTCTCTGGTACTCCCACCAAATGACTGGCGGGACTATACAAATGCGATACATGTAACGCTAATAGAAAGGGTTGCTCAGTTTTAGTTACCACTGCCCTGCCTGTAAGGCTGAGCTGGCTCAGTAGAATGGGTGAGAAATCCTATGGCCATTGGAAGAAGAGGCCCCAGTGTAGCATGTTCAGGATCTCTGTTAGAAGTAGCTGAGGCTGAAACCAGAGGCACCAGAAGTCAAAGCAAAGAAACCAGGAGATGGCAGAGATGAGCAATGTATAGATTACTGAGACTGCGAAGCAGAGAGGCTGGCTGCATTCCTGGCCAGGGAGGCAGAAGCCAAGGGACCATGTGGCTCAGAGGCTGAGGACTAGAGAGAGATTTGGCTGCTGGCCAAGAGGAGAGGTTGTTTTGGATCCTTAATAAAGGTATCCTTAATGTTTTCTGATCTTCACTTGTAGTGACCTATTGACTTGTATAATAACTTCATTCCTGCTTCATTGTTCTCTTGTGATCATTGCAATTGAGTTATTTCACCCATCAGAGGAAGTCCAAATCAACTTTACAGTGATTTTTTTTAAATCATTTTATTGGGGCCTCATACAACTCGTATCACAATCCATACATATATTCATCATGTCAAGCATATTTGTACATTTGTTGCCATCATAATTCTCAAAACATTTGCTTTCTGCTTGAGCCCTTGGTATCAGCTCCTCATTTTTACCCTCCTGCCCCACTCCCCCTCCTTCATGAACCCTTGATAATTTATCAGTTATTATTATTTTGTCATGTCTTACACTGTCCGACTTCTCCCTTCACCCACTTTTCTGTTGTCCATCCCCCAGGGAGGAGGCTATATGTAGATCCTCATAATCAGTTCTCCCTTTCTACCCCACCCACCCTCCACCCTCCCGGTATCACCACTCTCAGCACTGGTCCTGAAGGGTTCATCTGTCCTGGATTCCTGGGTTTCCAGTTCCTATCTGTACCAGTGTATATCCTCTGGTCTAACCGGATTTGTAAGGTAGTTTCTTTTTGTTACGTGTTGTGGGAATAAAAGATTGACATCAGAATAAAGTCAAGAAGAATAGCAAAAGGGCGGAGGCATATCTGCTTTCTGCATTATGGCTACAGGGAAGCCAGAGGAGGTCAGATATGCCCCCATCCTCTGTTAGCTTCATCTAAGGCCCCAGCTCCTAGTCCTGCGCATACCCCCTTTCAAAAGGGAAAACAGTAGCAATATCACATCAGTCACTTTCCTGTTAATGTCAGACTTTTTGCAAGAATTGTCAGGGTGCTTTCAACTCATCAGTTCTGCTTCTTTCTACAATTGTGAAGTATAACTATGAGTCTCTTAATGCTGTCTCCTCTAGAAGTTGAAGGCAAGTAGATAAGGCCTTCCCTCTTTTGTAGTTGCTGTCAAACTTTTCCTATAAATTTTCCATTGTTTTCACTATTTTGGAAAATTTTTTCAGTTCATTAGCTATTCGCAATGCACAGATTACAGAAATATTCTGATTGTTCCCTTTTCTGAGTTGGACAATAGAGAATGGGATTTTTAGCTACTGCTCATTGAAATTTTCGTCGCGAATCTTTTGTTTCTCCAAAAAGAGCCTTGATGGCATAATGGTTTTGCACAGGCCTAATCAGAAGGCTAGCAGTTTAAAACCACCAGCCATTCCTGGGGAGGAAGATGGGGCTTTCTAGTCACAGAAAGAGTTACAGTCTGGGAAACTCACAGGGGGCAATTCTTCCTCTCTTGTAGGGTCACTGTGAGTGAGCATCAAATCAGTGGCAGTGAGTTTGGACGAGTTGATTTTTTTACCCTGTGGGGTTACGAGAGTCCCGATCAACTGAACGTCGTGGTTTGGTTTGGGTTTGTTTTCTATGTAGAGCAGTGCTCTGTCTGTGTTGTTTTGTCAATAAGAAAGACCAATAATTAGAAGGATGCAATAATTACCATGCCTGCCATATGCAAGAGCCCGTGAAAGAGACAAGTCCAGTTTGTTGCATGAGTATCGTTTTAGAAACAGGGATGCAGAGATGGCACTTTCTTTAAGTATGTTTTATGAGATGACTTGCTATTAGGAAGAATGCAACAAATGTTTGATGTTTGATTGAAGTTCAGCATTTAAAGTCTTGCCACTTCACAGAGGCTGTGGTAATTCTATTTTATGCCAACTTGATGGTACCTGGGTGGAGGTAGGGGTGCGGCCCAACCTGTCAATTAGATGGTAGCTGGTGATGCCTCACGGAGGGTGTGGCCTTGTTGTAAGAAACAGCATGAGAATTTCCTTTTCTCAGGCTCTTTGCCTTCCTGCTCCCTTGGATTCCGTGTCTGCTTCTAAGGGCAGCCCCATGCTGCTTGCCAATTGAGAGCTGTCAGCACTCTGTTCTGTTCCACCTGACCTTGGATCCTCAAGGCACTGCACCCACTGACCTGTGATCTCCCTGCTTCTCCCTTCACCTTTCTTTGTCATCAGCCTGCAGCTATGTGAGTCTGAAGAGGACTCTAGCTACCACCCGACCCACAGGTTGGAGTTGGGTTGAGTTGGGACGCCTTCTTGATATACCATTACCTCTCAATAGAACGTTCCACCTTACACATAGATGGTGTCTCTGGTTTTGTTTCCCTAAACAACCAAGCCTAATGCAGCGACTAAAACCCAAAATATCCCAATTGTATTTTACAAGTCACTGAAAAAAATTATTTAAGTAGCAAACAGCCTTGTTTTCATCTGGCAAGAAGTGCATTTATCAAGTGACTATGAGTGGAGATTTTCAGTGGCTTGAGTATGATTGCCAATTTCTGTTCACCACAGAGCCCAAGTAATAAACCTGTGCCCTGCAGTTCACCTGGTGTAGTCTTGCTAGTGAGAGGGGAGACCCAGAGCAGATGGTGATGGTGGCGATTAATAATAATTAATTATTTATAGAGTGCTCGCTCCCTGGGAAGGCATGGGATCAGAAACAGACTCTCCTCTGCCTCAGGGACTGAATTTTAAGAAAGATCAGGAATTTGGAAGCAAAATATGACTCACAAAGCAGAGGATTACAGCTTATTGTTTCAAAACTTCTTTGGCATCAGTTTCTCTTAAAAAGTTACTGAGAGCACATTCTGTTCTGTAAATAACTGGCCTTCGGTAATGCCCAAGTGTAGATACATCATGAAAATCATTTTCTTTGTCTTTCACTCAGTTTTATGAAACGGATAATTTAAATTTGAAAAAAAACAAACAAACCCTGAAACATACCATTGTTTTGAATTGTGTCAAATATACAAGTTTGATTTCTGTCTGGATTTTGTTTGTTTTTCCTTAATCACTTGATTTCATTTTTATTTGAAATGATCACGAGGATTGATTTCATTACACACTGTGTTTACCAGTAAGGCAAATTCTGACCCTAAGTAGAATGGAAATACATGGAGACTACAGTGTGTTTCATTAGGAATTTCTGTCCCTGTAATATATAGCTCATCATTTGGAAACTAGACCTGCCCAGGGCTGTTGGAGATAAAAAAACTCACAGAGGAAAGCTCAAGGACTAGGTTATTTACCATTCTTGGAGTTCTAATCAGTTCCCCATCGAGTTTACTCCTTTTAAAAATCCCAACAATTCTCCTAGACATTTTAGAATTGGGAGAGGAAAGGCAGTATAAAAGTAGAACCAATCTTGCATCATTTACAGAAAGTAGATTGGAAATGTTCAGTGGGTCCTTTAAATATCCACATCTAGAAAGGGATGCTTTAGTCACACAAAATGAAACCAACAACCTATTCTATAGTTGGTCTTTGAAGAAATGGCACGGGGCCATGCCTGATCTTCTTTGGCAGCACTAAGGAGAAGAATACTCCAACTCCACACTAGGTCAAGGTCAAACTGTCACAAGACAGAAATCAGACATGCCTTCACCATCCCTCCTTCCTTTATCCTGTTCTGATACTGACCACTCCTCTCACAGCACCCTAGTCCTGTGCTAGGTTGAACTGGCCTCCTTCTCTTGCCCGCTCCATCCTGCTTCTGGGGCCAGCAGCCCATGTTCCTTTCCATTCCTGGGAGTTGTCAGCCCACTACCATGTTCCTGCTAACCTTGAGTCTCTATAACTTTTCACTCATTGGCCTGTGATCACCCAGCATTCTGATTCACCTTCCTGCTTCAACAACCTTCAGATGCAGGAGTCCGGAGGGCCTCCCCAGCTGGCATTTGGACTTTTAGTTGGACGGGGCTTGGTCACTTCCTTGATATAAATTACTTTCTTAATGTAAAATCCTTTCTTATACGTATATGAGAGTCACTGGTTTTTTCCTTTGAAAATCCCAACCTATCACACTTGCTATAAGTCTTTTTTGTTTACGTAAGAATAAGATGAACCTCTTGACCCATCAAGACTCTTTAGACTATTGACTGAAGACAGTCATTTTTAAGCAATGTCCTCCAAAGTCG
Organism: Tenrec ecaudatus; assembly: GCF_050624435.1. Classification (NCBI taxonomy): domain Eukaryota; kingdom Metazoa; phylum Chordata; class Mammalia; order Afrosoricida; family Tenrecidae; genus Tenrec; species Tenrec ecaudatus. Next base: position 143,859,040 of record NC_134538.1, on the reverse strand, counting down.
AACTTGAAGCTCAAGATGGTTCAAAACTGCTGATATGTTGGTCCCTTGTGAACTATAGCCTTTTGAAGAACACTTTTTAATAAATACTAAAACTACATCTCAAATTCTTTCCCTCTGCTGTGCTATTTACACTTCTCTCTACCTCATCTCTGCTTCTTGTCACCTAGGAACTAAATTGATTAAATTTGGTTGGTATCCTATTTGGACAAGCAAGCATCCCCATCAACACATCTGTGCAGTTGTTTAATACTACTTCTACATATCTGTCTTCCCTACAGCTCAGATCTACGAGAACATCTTTTCCCTCCCTCAGCTTCTCCCACAGATTGAAGTTTACCTTTTAAATTCAGGTTTGTCAAAATTGCGTTCTAGCTTTGCTTTATTTTTTTAATATTTAAATTAAGCAATTAAAAGATGTTGTCTTCTCTGAAATCCTGTAGACAAACTGAATGACAGTCGTTAAAAATGTCTAGGCTGAGATAATCAACATTAAAAGACAGTTTTGTGTGCAAAACATAGTAGCATTACAAGAGCTGTAAGAGCCTGCAATAAACTGTTTTTTTAATTAACATTAAGAAAATAATATGAATTAAACACTAAAAAAGAAAGCAAAAGGTTACTATTTTGATGCTCCAAACAGTCATCCTGAGCGTTAGTAAGAAAATGATTGAAGGCCAGAAGTGCTGGCTGCGAATCTTGGTTTTATTAAAAAGACCCTCTATTGCATTTTCCAAGCCCTTTCGTGTTCCTTAACGCAATGTTCCCCCTCCCCCACCTGTTTAAGAAAAGAATGAGGGCTAGACTCAGAGCACAAAGTTCAATGACATCCATTCACTGAGGCAGAACTAAGTCTGCAGAACTAAGACTTAAAAACTAAGAAAAGATGAAAGTGGCAAATATATACTAGTCTGAGTTTACTATTATTGAGCAATTTCAAAAGGAAGAGGTTTGACACAGATGAGTACTTCCAGTTTGGCATAAATTGGTTGGAACATTTCCACTGATATTCCATCAATGCCTAGAGACATGTTTCTAATTCATCGTCTTCATTGATTGCTTCCTTCAATCCTATCAGTTCTTGTTCACATGCTGTATCTTTAAATGGTATAAGTTTGACCGATTCTTTTTGGTATATTACTCTGTGTATTACTTTATCTTCTTTTGAAGCTTCTAAACCATCCAATATTTTACCCATGGAATCTTTCAACATTGCCGCTTGCAGTTTAGTCGTTTAATTTAAATTCCTCAGTTCCTTCAACCTGAGATATGCTGAGTGTTTCCTTCTGTTTTGGATTTCTGACTCCATATCTTTGCACATTTTCTTAATATTTTAGTGTCTTGAATTGTCCTTTGAAATGTTTGTTAAGCTTATTTGCTTCATCATTTTTTTCCATTTGCTTTGGTTTCTCTAGGTGCAAGAGCAGTTTCAGAGTCTCTTCTGACATCCATCCACTTTGATCTTTTCTTTCTTTCTTGTGTTTTTTAAAAGTGACCTTATACTGAATTTATGCTTAATGTTCTTGGTCTGAGCGCACGACTCATCTTCAGTCATCAGTGTTCATCCCACCAAATATGCTCTTGAAAGCGAGGCTGAATTTAGGTAGGATGCACTCAAAGTTGCACCTGACTTCCATGGATTTGTTATTATTTTCTTCAATTTCAACCTGCACATGGACAACACTCAGTCTCCCTGCTATTGGCTGCGGTCTTTTCTGACTGATGAAATTGAGCCTCTCCGTAATTTCTTTCGACAGATGCAGTATATTTGAGAAGGAAAACAAAATATAAAGTCGTCGAAAAATGATAAGACTGTAGGCTGTCAACAGTGGAAACATGCAAAACCCAGAAAAATGAGGCAGCTGGCCAAGTGTCGGTTCTTACAGATTTTCCTATCAGGGCATTAAATAAATGAATGGAGAATAACATTGCAAGCGGCCGAAGAGCAAAAGCAGACAATGATTTATTTTTGAATTGGGGCAGTGATTTCTGGAATGAGATACACATATGATGCAAACAGATGTTTCTAAATTGTGAATTAGGTTGGTAAGACATGGGCTTCCTGCCTCCAAAGTTTGTCCTTCTGCCACACTTTCTGTAAGTTCCTGAAGGGACAAAAGTTTCACAGAGCATGAAGCAGCACAAAGAAACATTTAATTACTGGCATGAGATGCAGCATCAAAACCTCACAAGTGAACCTGCAGCCAAGATGAGGAAGTAAATAGACTATTACCTGCCACCTGAAATGACCACAACAAACAGGGCCAAATGCACAAAACAACGATTCTCAGTTAACAGACATCAGGCAGGGCCGGGTAGTGATCCCTGAGAGAAAAGAAAGACATTAGGTGAGTCCTATGTTCCCCTTAACTTCCTCCCTGGAAGGAGACTGCACATAACCACCCATGAGGTAGACCCAAGCAGAGCTCTGAAATCTTGTCAGATTGTAGAAATGAAGATGGAGTAGTAGGTAGGCAGATTAAGGGGTCCAGAGGCCACAGAGTGGTATGCACACATATACATACATAGCACACCTTACTGAATGCATACACCTAACCATTCTATTCTTTGGTAGTCACCCAAGAGGAGAGAAAATGTGCAAGACCTTGTTCACAAATATGCAAAATGCTTTCATTTGTAATTGAAAAACCTGGACAAATCCAAAGACCCACTCATACTGTAATGACTAAATAAAGTGGGATATCCAGATCATGTAAAACTATTCAGCAGCAAAATGTAATAGATTATGGATACACATTCACTACAGAGTCAGACAAAAGAGAAAGAGAGGATAAAATACGGATCTATTCTATACTGATAAAAAACCGATTAGTAGTCATCTGAGAATGCCTGAGCAACATCCTTTCCCAAGACCTAATCCCAGATCTGAGAGTTACTACCACTTCAAATCAAACCACCCTTCCTGCAATCAAGTTGATTCAATTCCAATTCAGAATCCCTATAAGACAGGATAGAACTGTCCCTGTGAGTTTCTGAGGATGTAAATCTTTACAGAAGTAGAAAGCCACATCTTTCTGCCATGGGGGGTGAGGGTGGAAGGCTTCAAGTGGATTTGAACTGCTGACCTTTTGGTTAGCAGCTTGCTGGACATATAACCCACTACAGCACAGCGTCAGGGCTCCTTCAGTTTGATAAAGAGTCACTCATATGTTTATCATCAACAAGAAGCAAATATGCGCATAAAAGTGACAAGAACCAGAAATAATGACTGATTACTTCATAGCAGGTATTGATTGCCCTCCCCTTCACCACCACCCCACCCAAATCTGACCACAAAAATCAAAGAAAAAAGGGAGATAGATGTCCATATCTTCTCCCACAAAAGGCCCTTCCCAGTTCCAGCTTGATTCGCTAGCTTGGAGAAGCTGGTGAGGGCAAACGCAGAAAACAGATCACACTATTGTGTGCTCCAAATAGAAGAATGCACAAGACCATCTCATGGGAATGTGGCACAATGATTTTTCCTGGGGAAAATTACACTTTTTAGAATCACAGTGAACAGAGAATTGAGGGGGAGGATTCTGAGGTTCCTTTCTCCAATAAGTGTTCTCCTACATATTGTTTCTAAAGTCTGCCTTCAGAAATGATGGCTCACCAGGCTTACTCAGAAATCTGCAGACAGTAAAATCCAATTGCTTAATCAACTTCTGTTCATAGTTTTCTGATACAGCAAACCTTGGTGTTGGTTAATTAAAGGAAGCATAGCTTGACTAAATGAGACCAATGGAGGAAGCTATTAGTATCAGTAAACTAGGGCAGCAGGAGATGTAATTCTACTTTTTAAATTTCCTTTTATATAGGAAACAGTCAATATTCTCTTTCAAATAGCAGCCACATATAAATGGAAAAATCTCTGTGAGGTTTTACTAAGTTACAGAATGCAAAAGGAATTATAATAGAAAAGTCCATTTATTTACCTTTTATAGAGTTAAGTACAAGTAGGAGATTTTCTTTACAAGTGAGGTAGTTACATAATCTGGTCTCAATTTGGGACTTGAAAGGATGAAGAATGACGGGGCAGAGTCTAGTTTGTCAATTGGGTCATAGCCAATGAGGCCTCTGTGTGGGCCTGGCCTTCTGAGGATTTGGGTAACTCCTGTCTTTTCCCCCCTGGAGATGGGAGATACACTTCTCTCTCTCTGCTCACTTCCTGTGAGACAACCCTGAGGAGAAGCCACATGGACCTACCCTGATGCATCCAGAACCCTGGTCCTGGAGAGTCACGTGGAGACCCCTGCCAGGGCAGAGAGGGCTCTCTCTTGTCTATCAGCCCACTAGACTATATATTATGGACTTCAATTTTGCTATGCATTCTTCTCTTACTCCAAATGGAGCCTCTACTTCTTCAAGTGTTCGGTTAGAAGAAACCATGATTCAAGTGAGTTTTCTGACCACTGCACTAGTTTCCTCTTTAAACTTTGATTTCTTTCATTCTCTTCTGTTCCAGATGAAGAAAGACCAATAGTTGTATCTTAGATGATTGTTCACAAGCTTTAAGACCCCTAGACACTCCACAACACACAGGATATAAAATGCCATGTAAAATAAAACGTTACAATAAATTGCTTTGAAATTCAAAATCTTTGGAAATGAGTATTTCAAAGATGTTCCTGAAATGCACAAGTTAAGCAAGTTGTTTTTTTGCTAAAAAAAATTTGTTCCTATGAGCTCTAGCACTCCGTATTTCTGAAGGATTTCTCAAAGGAAGATAAGAAATCATTTTCTATTAAGACCTGATTTGATCTTACATGAATTTGGATAAGAGATAAAACAAATGATGCCATCCAAAATACGGAAGTCACACATAGTAAAATAAACCGTATACGCAGGTTAGTTTGCGCATGGCAAATCATAAAGCCATATTCTTAAATTTGTACTTTGGCTTTATGTTCTCTTCTTGGGGGTGCACCCTTGGCTCTCTTTCCTCAATCTGTAAACCTTCCTCAGTAAATCTCATCTACTCTGGGAACTCCAGTCACCATCTACACATGAAAAACTCCCCATTCTACAGACCCAATTTCTGGCCTCTCTCTTGAATTTTGGTTTCAGATATCTACTCTTAGCAAGTCATTTCATCATGCATACAAGCTTGCTGCATATAAAATCATGTGACCCTGTAGAACAGAGCAGAGCTGCCCCTTTGGCTTTATGAGACTGCAATTCTATTACAAGTGGAGCTAGCCTCATTTCTCTTCCAAGGAGCAGCTAGTAGGTTTGAATCACTGACCTTGAGAAGTTACCGACTACATTGTGAATCGCAGGACCAGGCAGAGTTTCGTTCTGTTGTACATTGAATCATTATGAGTCGAAACTGACTTGAAGGCAACTAAGAAAAAGCAGAATCTTTCCAACAAATCTTTCCCGTTTTATGTTACTCTTTCCTTTCACTTATAGAATCATGTCATAGTAAAAACAAAGCATTTCCTTTCGAGCCCCACCATTGTTCTTTATCACCTTATTGGATACAAGGTGTGCAAATTACATAATTTTGTGTCAACTTGATATCTTAAAGCATAGGGCTGGAGTCTAGCCTGTGAACAGGTCACAGCCTGATGGTATCTCTGGGTGTTGACTTCTCATAAGGAGTGCTCTGGGAACTCCCCCTTTCTCTGCCTTCACCTTCCTGCTGGCGAGCCACTCTGAGACCCGCCAGAGCCCTGGGGATGCGTCCACTGCCATCAGATCCACAAGGCTTTGCACCCACTGGCCAGTGATCGACCTGCATTCTGCGTCATTGCATGTGGCGGTATGAGTCTGAAGAGGGACTTAAGGACTAGTATCAGACTTGTGGACATGATCTGGACTGGGCTGGGATGTCTTCCTGATATAAAATTACTTCTTGATCTAAAGCTTCCTCTTACACATATATGAGAGTCACTGGATTTGTTTTTCTAGGCAACCGGCCTAACCACAAGCTATGTGTCGAGTATCCAAGGGAGTCAGTGGAATGATGATTTTTCAAATACACACAATTGTCCTTCCTTAATGTGGAAAGTAGTCTCAGGAGTCCCTCTTATATCTATCAGCCCACTAGATATTTTTCTGAATTGCAACTTTATTATATATTTTGTTCCTATTTCAACTGGGCACCCTCGACTTCTTACAGTCCCCGGTTAGAAGAGGCTGATTCATGTGAGCTTTCATGTTAGCTAACTCAGTTATAACTTGCAAGACGGAGGGTCCAATAGGGAGGTCAGCATCAGTACTTCTAGAGAAGGTAACTCAGAAGAAGGCTTGATACAACGAGATGCCAAGGTAAGCATCAGATAGCTTCTACTGCCAACTTCTCCTCACACCTCAATGACCAGCTTGCTGTTGCTACAAATGACTAGACCTCCTGAAGCATATAGTACTCAGACAAGTCCTTATCAATGCTTAGTTTGGCCCTGACCATTGGCTGCACTGTCACCTGGGTTTATATAGTTGCATTTCACTCATATCAGTTCAGACTCTACTTGTCAGTAGCACCATAGAGTTCCGCATCATTCTGAAGATGTTAGTAAAGGGCTTTCCTGTCATTACTTAGGGTGTGTACATCACTTGTTTGTGTGTTTTTCTCTCTGGTGCAGAGTCCCTATAAAGATACAGTGATAATCTTGCTCTCGATACCATGTTGATGTACTTCCTTGATATGTGTCCCCTCATCATCTTCCTCTCTCCACAGCTTTCCGGAGTTCAGGCCTTTATTGCTGCTAGTCTGATTTACAACCAAAGACACATTTTCAGCTCTCTCACTACCTTCCCCTTATTTTTAATCTTTGGTAAATCTTTACAATGAGGGTGGTTGTAATTCTAAAATGGAATTCTTCTTATGTCAATAGCTCCTCACTATTTTCAGGATAAAATCGATACTCTGGGATGCCGCATAGAATTTCTTATCTGCTTATTTTTTAGCGTGTCATTCCAACCACTTCTCCCCCAAGTGTATTACTCGGTAAACAGTTCAGTGGGCAGAAGTTTAGCTGGCTACTGTGATTGGACCACAAGTGAGCCAATGGTTGTGAGGGATTATGGAAATTACATAATTTCATGCCAGTTTGATAAAGAGAATATAAGGGTGGGCTCTAGCCTGTCGATCAGGTCACAAGGTAATACCCACCAGGAGGAATCTAGGACTTCCTCTTTTGTTCCTGAAAGGATGACCACATACTCTCTCTGCTACACATTCCTGTTGACAAGCCACAAGGAGCTATGCTTATGTCAACTAGAGCCCTGGAGCTGAAGGAGCCACGTGGAGACCCACGTCAATGCTGAGATGCTTCCACTGGCTATGGATCCACAAGACCTTTTACCCACCAGGGTGTGATCTTCGGCATCATTACATGTGCTGCATGAGTCTAAAGAAGAATTTATGGACTAGTATTAGACATATGAGCTAATATCAGATTATGGACTTGGTCTTGACTGTGCTGGGATGTTTTCTCAATATACAATTGCTCTTTTATATGTAGCTCTTTCTTATACACACATAAGTATTAATTAGTTTCTTTGGTCAACCTAGACTGACACAGAGATTATGTCACCTTGATGGTACCTGAGTGGAGGCAGAGGCCAAGCTATCAATCAGGTGGTAGCCTGATGGAATGTCTTTGGGGGTGTGGCCTTTGTATAAGGGAGAGATTGTGCCGAGATGATTCCTCTATTGCTCCCTTTTCCTTCCTGCTTGCTAGGACTCTGTGTCTCCCGAGGGGTTCACTGCCCCTGGGGGCCAATCTCCAAGCTGTCTATACCCTGCCATGCTCCCACCAACTTTGGATCTACTTGACTCTGTACCTACCAACCTGTAATCTCCCTGCTTTATCTTTTGGCGTCATCAGCCTGCAGCAATATGTGTCTGAAGATGGTCCCGCTAACATCATGCCTATAGACTTGAGTTGACCTGGGCTAGGCTGCCACTTTGATATGAATTACTTCCTGATATAAAGTTATTTCTTATGCATATGTGAATGTCACTTGTCTTGTTTCTCTAGACAACCCCATCTAACACAGAGTTCCTGAACTAAGCTGGTTTGATCAGACTAAAGAGAAGACCACATACTCATGGTTGGAAGAAATGTTCACTTTCTTATTCCTGTTGGGTGGCATGAGGAGAGGATCCTGGGACCCAGGCACTTCAAGTGAAATACCACAGCTCCACTCAGCAGCATACTGTGGTGGTTTGAGAATGCACGTTCTCCAATCTGGAAGCACCTACTTATCATTCACTAGGTACGCCTGGTAGAAGAAGCAACAAACAGAGTAAGTCCAAGCAGAATGCTCCTTGGAAACATAGATGGTGATACTTCATCTCGTGTACTTTGGACATGATACCAGGAGGAATCAGTCCTTGGAACAGGGCATCAAACCTGTCAAGTAGAGAATCAGAAAGAAAAAGAGAGACTCAAAGAGATGGGTTGACACAACGGCGGCCATGATGGAGTTGTAAGGATGACATAGGACCGGGTAGTGTCTCAAGCTGCTGTATATCAGGTCACTGTAAGTTGTAACCAATTCTACAGTACCTAACAACAAGAGCATTTGTGGACATTGAGCAATTTACTTAATTTTTAAGTAAAAACTCAATTTCCTCATCTGTACTACATTTAGTGCCACCATGAGAGAATCCACACCAATGGCAGTTGTTGTTGTTTGTTTGTAACCATGGAGATTGCGATCATAAATGCATCTACCTCATGGACTATTGCAAGGACTGAGTTAAATTCCATAAATGGCTTAAAGCAGCACCTGATAGATGTGTTCACTTTACTTACCCACTGCCAATGAATCAGTTCTCATTCAGTCACCCTATTAGGGTAGAACAGAAATACTTTTTCTAATAGGGTTTCCCAGGCTGTAAATCTTTACAGGAGCGGAAAGCCTCATCTTTCTCCCCTGGAATGGATCGAACCATTAACCTTCTGGTTAAGAGATCCACATGAAACCCAATACACCATCAAAGCAAAAACCAAAGTCAATGTCATTTAGTTGATTCCAACTCATAGAGACCTTCTGGGTTTCTGAGACTGTGACTCTTTATGAGAGTAAAATGCTTTCTGGAAGTAGAAAGCATCATCTTTCTCTCACAAGGGTTGCTGGTGGTTTCAAACTGCTGACCTTGCAGTTAACAGCCCAATGAGTAACCGTTACTCTACCCAGGGCTCCCTATTTCACCACCACGGCTCCTCATCTACTCAAAAAGCTTTTATTTGTGTTGTGTGAGCTGCAAGGGTAAATCCGGATCTGAAGAGTAATACTTTGCAAGTGTGTCTATTTTCACTTAGCTTCCACCAAAAAAAAACATCTGTACACTCTTGGGAACACTGAAATGATAACAAAGCAAATGATCACCCCCCTACTGACTGAGTGCCATGTTCCTAAAGCCGAGGTAGTTTTATCAGTATTTAAAGAAACACTGGTCCATGGCCATAATGTCTACCTCAAGACACTTGTCCTCCTAATGGCTGTCAGTTGTCAGAGGAAGGGGGAGAGAGAAAGGAGTCTGAACTCAGACCCATGCCCATTATTAAAAATGATGCCCAGCAGAGTTGGCAGGGATGCCTCATGCGGGATATGTACACAAGCAGAGCCTGAGGTTCTGAGGGGCTAGCAGTTAGCTCAGTGTGGGGCAGAGACGGACAGAAAACCGGCTGGGTATTCTCCATGGCACCATTCCTTAACAGATGTGAAAGTACCCAGGAAAACTTGGTCGGTGCTCAGAGTGTGAGGAAAGCAGGTCAAGGTGAATAGTTCTGAAGAAAGGAAATGGTAGCTTTCCTCCCTTCGGGTTTGTGAGTGGATGTTAAAGCCCCAAAAAGAAGGAGACCAGGAGTGAGAATTCTCATCCCCAGTGTGACTTCTTTCAGACTTTACACCTATGGACACACAGTAAGTTAGGACTGAAGTAATGCCTTTAATGTGCAAACTCCAGGCATCTGAAGATGTCACACATGCTCCAGATAAACACACTCTGTCAGAGACAGGCGTGTCATTTGGAAGACGTTCCCCATGAATAAAGAGCGCTCCTGACACATGCCCTGACAGAGTCTGTCAGATGTTCCCGCTTGCAAGTGGAGGAAAGAACCATCTGCCACCGGAGCAAATAAATAGTCTCAGATTTCTCCAGAGAAAAATGGGGGGTGTTATTCCTACCGAAACTTTTGGAAATTGAGAGGAAAAGGGTAAGTCTTTGATCCCAAGAGCACTTTTCCCACCCAAGTTATCAGACACAAGTTTGAGAGGGATAAACATTCTCCCAGACATGATATGGTCTTTGGACGGCTGTCTGAAGAACAAGAAAGAGAGTCTTTTCCAGTAAGCCATCGAGAGTGGGTATGAAGTTCCTAGGATGGCCTTAGCAAAATGCCCCACACTGGTGAGTTGTAACAGCCATTTATTGTCTCACCTAGAGGCCAGGTAGCCACATCAGCCTGTCTCCTGGGACATGGTCCCGCGAGAGTCTCCAAGGAGAGATCCTTTCTTATGTCCCCCTGTTTCATGAAGTCCCAGGCATTCCTTGGTTTGTAGACGCATTTTCACATGGTCGTCTTTCCTCTCTCTGTCTCTTCCCTTCTTCAATAAGGACACCACTCAGATTGGGTTGGGCATTACTCTACTCCAGTATGGCCTCCTGTTGACTGATGATGTCTTGAAGGACCTATTTCCCAACAAGGCCATGTTCAAAAGTACCAGCGGTTAGGGCTTCAACACATCTCATTGAGGGAAACAGCTCAACTCATAATAGTAACTAACATAGCAATCATAGTAACTAACTGTCTTTATCTAGTACCAAGGAGTCAGAATGAATGCAGAGAGCTATGCATTTATTAAGTCATTTGAAAACTATGGGCCAGACAACTTTTCAGCTAGTAGCAAGGTTCTCAAGAAAGGGTTAATGGAAAGGATAGGGGATTTGAGTCTGAAATGAATCATAAGAAAGCTTGTTGGTGTAAGACAGACAAATGAAAGATCCAAAGGTGTGTGGAGAAGTGGGAAGACAATGTCAGTCATTGGGGACAGCTAGCAAGGGTAAAGGGGCTCTGGTGGCAGGTGTCATGTGTTATGAGTTGGGCTGCCCATTGCAAGGTGGGGAGTTTGATGGGAGAAAGATGAGGCTTTCTATCATGTAAGGACTTAGTCTCAGAAACCCACAAGGGTAGTTCTACTCTGTCCCATAAGGTTGTGATGAGTCTGATTCCACTAGATGGCAATGAGTTTTGGAGTTTTCTGGTAAATGTATGGAGTTAAAAATCAAATGCTTCAGAAAAGAGGAAAATTGGTTCACTATTTCTGAAAATATAATCACATAGTGCCATGTATAGAGTATGACTAAAAATAAAAAGTCAAAGATTATTTTAAACAATGATCCATCGATTAGAGATAAAAATGTATTCATATCAGGCAACCAGCAGAGGGAGAGGGGAGACTGGCTGTCCAGTATCAGAAAAAGGGCACCCATGCTCAGCATTATATCCAGCGACAGATTCACATGCTGGGTTTACTTCTAGCCTCACTCCACAAAGAGTTTGGTTGGAAATTAAGGTGATTTTCTCTAGATACATAGTTAATTCAAAAGGTAGCCCTTGAAATGATGAAATATCTGATGATGAAGATGCCTATGGACAGATTGAATAAAATGATTTCAAGAATATAGTTGTGTAGCCTACTTCTCTATTTTATTTAATTTCTTTCACTTCTTCAAGAACTTTTCTTCCCATCCAAGGCCAGAAGATTCCTTGGGACTGAATAGTATTGTTATTAATATTCTGATAGACTTTTTGCCTAGAACATTCTTGGAAGCACTTTCTTGAATTTCATTACATTGTTCAATAATGAAGTCGTGAAGTGAAAGAAGCCTGGTTAGACATGGATGGGCTTCAGGGTGTCCCTTCTGCCGCTCATTATGGAGAAGTAACAGTGGCACACCTTCAGTAGGATCTCACTTCCAGTTGGGTTCCTGTTTGTAAGCCAATTATCAGGGCAGCAAAGTGCAGAGATGATTGGCTCATACTGGACTTGAATCTGTGGCCTTGGTCTTTACAACACAATAGCCCAGCCAGTAGAGCTTACCCAACCACATGTCCATCTTTACACTTCACAGGTGAACCACACCAGGAGGTGTCTTTGTTCTAACACAATTAGAATTAATGACTGTTTCTCCAGTGGTGCAACATTTTCCTCACCTCTAGCAAAAGAAACACACACAGTATTAGTTATAAATAACAAAGATGCCGGCTAAAGCAGTTAATCTCTTTTAATCCTTTGATGAGAATATTGCTGACGTTAGAGCCATGTGAGAGAATTCTTTTTCCAAAATCACTCTGTTTTCATCTTTAAAGGAAAGTAAACATACTATCCATCTAGTGAAAAACTAAAAATTGCTCCTCTTTAATTAGGAGTTGTTTTGAAATAGAAAAACCTAGAAGGTTATTTATAGCAACAGAAACTAAAAAGCTAATTTAGCATATTCAGATCAATTATCTTTTCTTCATTTCCAGTGACAATAACTTCTTTTTACCATGCTTTTATAGGAAAAATGAATTTAAAAATACATCATAATCCATTTTAATAAAGTGGGTCTCTTGGAATCTAATATAGGGAAGGGCTTTACGGATAACCAGTGTAACCACTTTACTTCATGGCAATAGTACTAAGGTTACATTGTCACATTAATACTACAGGAAATTTCCAAAATATCTCAAAAGGCCATATTACTCAAGGATAATGAGTTAAAGAAACTTAAACATAACTCTCTTTGGGATTGAAGTAGGTAGTTAAAGACCAGAGTTTCCCAACTACGTCTCCCTCTGAGCCTCATTTTCGTTAAGTCTATAACATTTTACTCATCGTCATCTACTACACGTTAGGCTTCTTGCTAACTGTTGGGTTGATTGCCATTAAAACAAGATATGTTGATATGGACATTTTCATTCCTTTACACAGCACAATGGGTACAGGAAGACCTCAAACTCGCAGTCTAAAACAGCCTTCCTCTCTGAGTCTCAGTGCATGATACTCGGGACAAAGAGGAGGGGCTCTTAGGATCATGAGTGGGGTGGGGTCAGTGTGTCTGTTACCCTCTTCTCCCTTATAATACAGAAACAATATTATACTGCGGCTATCCAATTGGCCCTATATAAAGGCCACGTGTCAGACTATAAAATTACATACACAACCTTGGTGGCATTGAGCTGCAAGTTCTGCCGTGTGAAACCACCAGCTGCTTTCTGGAAGAAAGATAAAACTTTTTGCTCTCAGAAAGATCTACAACCTTATGAACCCAAAGGGGCAGGTCTACTCTATATTGTAGGGCCACTATGTATCAGAATTGACTTTGTAGCTGTGTGTGTTCCTGTGTGCTTTTGTGTGGGTTTGCCCTAAAGAAAGGCTTTGATACTTAAAATGCGTAGAAGGTCTGAAATTTTATCCTCCTGGTACCAGCCCATGCAGAGAGCCACAGACTCGTGGATTCTGGGAGAAGACTTGAGACTGCTGCCTCAGAGAACAGAAAGCTCTCACCGCACAGTGAGTCGCATGAGCAGTGTATCTGTCAATCTCCTTTACTACCAGTTCCACAGAGATATTGCAGAAGGACCCGGAGAGATGTCCACACAAACTGTGTTTACAGGACAGGAGCAGACTCCTGAGGTTAGGAAACGTAAGCCCTTTGTGGTGGATAGTAAGTCTGCTGTTCCCTTTATTCTGGAGGGAGATATTATCTCTGTTTTCTAAAGCTGTCTGTAAACCTGCTCTTTGCTCCAGAGAAAGACAGTATCTCTATCGTCCAAGCTTATTCACTATAAAACATCCCTATTAAATAAATCTTTTGAAACATTAAAATGGTAGGTAGGAAAAAAGACTACCAATCTCTCTGTTTGCAAGACATGTGGAAATGCCAGAAATGGAAGGAATATTTCCTCGGAGTTCTCCCTATCTCTAGCCTGCTTTTTCTAATGAATCCTACACCTCTGGAGTCTTCCTTACATGCAACCGTGAGACCGCCACTGTTTTCCTTAGGCCTGCTTTGTATTCCTATGGCAGGCATGAATCACCAAGTCACATCTCACTTCCTCAGCCTGACGTTATAGGCTTTGGGCAACTTGATCTAGTTTCTCTAAGTAGATTTCCCATGTATGGTTTATTCTCAGCTCCCACCTCGAGAAGCAGACACAAACAGCCTCACCTAGCTCCATGTCTCACTCTACCTCTGCCTTGCCTTCGGCTGAAAGACCATTGTCCTCACGTGTCTGTAGAAGTCCAGGTTGTTCTTTGACATGTGACTGCTCCAAAAGGCTTTTCCTAAGGCCCCATTGCCCTCCCCCCACACCCCCCACTACTGTTACCGGCTCACACCTCAGTTAGAATCTCATGTCAGTGAGGCTTGAATTGGAGTTTCCTGTGAACGATTCATCTCCCTCACCACATTGCAAGACCACCAGAAGGAGAGACGGCTCCTTCACTTTTTTATCCCTCCAAGCATAAAACATGGTGTTTGGCACATAGTATATCCCCAACATCCTGTTAATTGGATTGAATTTTATGCCACTGCATCATAAAATCCAACAGGGTGAGTGGTATGTAGACAGAATTTTCTCTCCTCTGCATCGCCTGCCAGGAAGGAGTCTCAACAGAATCATTGCCTAAACTCCCTCCCGTCTCCCACCCTCACACTCTTCCCCAATCTGTGCCATGTGTTTCATGTATTCTTTACCCTTTATGCTTTTTATCTCCATTCTCTCTTTCCTCTTACCCATAATACCCACTGAAGGTGTGACAGTTACATAATCTCCTGTCAACTTGCAAAGGGGTGGAGTTTAGTCAGTCAGTCAGGCCATAGCCAGTGAGACCTCCGTGTGGGCATGACCTTCTCCTGAGGATTCTGGGAACTCCTGCATTCCTCCCTGGAGGTGGGAGACACTCTCTGCTTTGTCTTCCTGCTGACAAGACACATGGAGCTACACTCGAGCCCTGGCGCTGGAGGGGCCATGTGGAGACCCCCTGTCAGTGCTGAGAAGCTTCCACTGCCACTGGATCCACATGACTTTCCACCCATGATCAGTTCGTTTTCTCTCGGCTCATTCTATGTGTGAATCAGGGGCGTTTCAGTCTCCACTCAGTAGCATGCGGAGGGTGAGACAGCATCCTGGGAACATCCTGAACAGAAGGGGGGTGACTGATGTTGAAAGGGATTCTAGGCAAGTCTTGATCTTAAACACTGCTGATCTGAAGAATGTGGTGCTGAGACCCAACCCCAGAAAGAAACTCAGCCTCTGGCCCCAGAGATTGGAAGGAGGTGGTACCCAGTCAGCCCTTCAGTATAACATGCACATATATGAATGTATATATTGAAGGAAGATAAACATATACACCAGAGGCTGTCGAGTCTACTCTGACTTATGGTGATCTCCTATGTATTGGAGTAGAACCATACCCCCTAGGGTTCCCAGTGATTGCTTTTTTCAGAAATAGATCACCAGGTCCTTCTTTCAAAGATCATCAAAGGAAAATGAAACAAACTAGCTGCCATCAAGTCAGTTCTGGCTCATAGTTGAACCTATAGGGCAGGGTAGATCTCCCCCTCTGGGTTTCTGTGACTGTGTGGGAGTAGAATGCCTCAACTTTCTCCAGAGAAGTGGGTGGATTCAAACTTCTGACCTTATGATTAGCTACCCAACATGTAACCACTAAGCCACCAGAGCTCCTTAAATATCTTCAAAATGGACTCAAACCTTCAACCTTCCAGTTAGCAACCAAGTGCGCTAAGTGGGTACTAGAGACAGCACACACACACACGAGCACACATTTAAATGTATATAAATAGGTACATAAATCTAGCATCCACTGCCTATTTGGATTTGCATTTACATTCAACTATATATATATATTTATATCCTTTTCTTATTTTCTTGTTGCACCTGTACTTGAGTCATTTCCATCCCACGGTTTTCTGTATTTTGAATGAGAAAATAGCAGGAGGGGCAGATGGCCTGGAACACAAGTCAGGCTCTGGCAGGGGACCAGCTGGGTCAGCACTGTGGTCATTCGGTGTGAGGTTTCCCCTTAGTGTGAAGCAGAGTCCTGTTCCCAGCGCCCAAATCCTGTGTGCTCTCTAGAGTCAGCGCACAGACAGGCGACTGATGCTTATCCATTCTAGGAAGGCAAGTGGTCCCCTGAGGCAAGAGCCCAGCAGAAACGGGGCAAGGTCAGCTTCAAAGGCGGTTCAGGAGGGCTGCTGGCACAGAGCTCTCCTGGAGAACCAAGGCCTTCCATGACACCCCGGTGCTGTGCACTAGCTCGCTGGCCCCGCTGCACACAGTGCCCTGACTGTGGACGCTTCCGAGGAGGGAGTGTACCTGGGGACATGAGTCCGGCGCTGCCGGATTCTTAATCAAGCCATATTGCAGCTTCAAAAGAGGTTTTGGAAGGAGAGATGGTAAAGAGACGCCTGTCCAACTAGCCGGAGTCTCTGATGTTAGCCGATTTCTAAGAGCAAACCCGCCGGTGTCTCTGTTGGAGAAGACGGGACTGTGCTTGTGCGGATCTTCAGTCTCCGAAGCCCTCGGCAGGGTTTCTCCGAGGGGGAGGCAAGTCAAGCGGTTTGGGGTGGGCTTCGATGTTCACTTCTAGGATAAACGTTAATGGAGTGATTCACGTACCATCAAGACAAAAAGGACTCAAAGAAGATCGTGCAGGTGCAGTTCGTCTCAGATTTTCAACAGTGATGATGAGAATGAGCATTTCAGAAACACTCTTACATGTTGTTTCACCTCATCACAAAAACAGATCATCCGAATATTTCCAGAGCTGTTGACCTTTTGAACCCTCTAGTCCAGGGGCCTATTCTATAACCAAAGTAACAAAAGCACAAGAATTGCCTCAGCATTGACTGACGCACGGTGGCCCCGTCGGTGTCAGAGTAGAACTTCTCCACAGTTCTCAATGGCTGAACATTACGCCGTAGATGACCTTTCTTCTGAAGCCCTCAGAGCAGACTCAAACTTCCAAACTTTCATTAACATCCAAGTGTATTGACCATTTACACCGGCCAGAGGCCCTGTCTGAGCCATAAAAAAAAGGTCTCTCTCACACACACACACACACACACACACACACACACACACACACATTGATGCAGCACGCACAACTGATGCTTTCAGAGCACAGAGCACCTTGTACGCTGACTGGGGAACCTAGATGTGTGTCTCTTCTAAGAGGTGATCATTTAAGCTGGGCTAACATTACATTTTTATGGTCATGTTTTTATTTATTTCCATGACTGTTATCTGTCAAAGAAATAGAGGGCTTTATTTATGCTTACTGTGCTGTGTTTCAATGCTGCTTTGTACCTTTTCAGGGAGCAATAAAGAGTTTATACAATTTCACTGTACAAAACACAAGTGTGGTGAAGACGTGAGTGATTTTTTTAGTGGAAAAGGTGAAAGTCAATGACAAATAAATGCCATTGTATTCCCTCATTTCTGAGTGCCATTGTGAGTCTCAGAGCAGAGCACTGCTTGCCTCCACGTGTGCTGAAGGCCAGTTGTGGCTGCAGGAGCCCCTGAGCCTGGCCTTCCATGTGAATGAGTTCAATGTGTAGGTACTCTGCTGGGTCCTAACAAGTAAATCCATAGCTGTGCAGCTTGGGGGAGGCTGGGGTTATTAAGGGCTTACAATGGAGTTCTAATTTTCATAAATCCGTGATAGCAAGAAAGATTTCCCATTTATGTCTGCCCCCAACTGGTTATTCTGACAGCATAAGCTAATACTTTGCTGGTTCCCCCAAAACAAAACCCAAACTCACTACCATCAAGTTGGTGCTGACTCGTAGCAATCCAAGGGGACAGAGAAGCACTTCCCCTGTGCATTTTTGAGACTGTAACCCTTTACAGGAGTAGAAAGTCTAGTCTTTCTCACATAGAGCAACTGGTGGTTTTGAACTGTTAACCTCAAAGTTAACAGCTCAACACATAACCACTACAATACCAGGGCTCCCTTTCTTGGTCCCAAGGATGTAAAAATTGGAACTTCTTTTGGAAGGTGCCAAATTTTATTACAGTTTGAAAATGGCTTTGCACTAAAATTTAAACTTTATTAGATAAGACATTCATAGATACTCAAAAGCATCTAAGAATATGGAAATTCCATCGGAATGAATGCCATTTCTCTGAATAATGAGAGCTTCACAAAGCCACTCAGGCAACTTCCCCATTTGCTTTTACGATCTTTTTTAACCACACAATAATCCTATAAGAACCATACAGCCCATTTTAGTTCTTTCCCCACATCTTGCCTTTAAGCTACTGGCACCTAGTCAATTTAGACTCATAGAAACCCCACAGGGAGTTACCGAGTGTGTTCCAAGAGCATATAGTCTCAACTTTCCCTCAAGGGGTGGCAGCTGGATTTTAACCACCGACCTTGCAACTGGAACTCCAGTGCTTAACCAACTGTACCACCCAATCTGAGGCTACCAGTATCTATTGTTGTCAAGTCAATTCCAACCTATAGCATCTTCAGAGGAGAGATGTGCTCCACCGGGTTTTCCATGGCTGAATTTTCAGAAAAAAATGTCAGGTCTTTCTTCAGAGGCACCTCTGGGTGACCTTGTTCTTTACAGCTGAGAGCATTAACTGTGACAAAGTATTCCCAGGGCCCCTCTCACAGAGCTGGTGAGAATGCGGTAGAGGACATCAACTCCTGCTTTTCTGCCACTTGGTACCACGCTCGTAAGTCATTTTAGGCTCTTACAGAAACCCTGTGCTCTGTAAGCATGCTTCCAGGTGGCTATGACTGCCAACAGAAAGCTCAGCTTAATGATTGCACATTAGCAGAGAAACCGTCTTCAAAAGCGAAATGCATGGCTAGCTAAGAGCTCTTGGCCACGATCCACTCGAGATGAGTGTTCCAGAGGAGAAAGCAGATAAAAAACAAACCCAGGGAATTAAGTCTCCAGTGTGTCTGGGATGCTAGTTTTGAAAGACAAGCTAAATGTGCTTTTGTGGATGCTACTCTCCAGAGATGATGCTATCTCTGGGCTCTGAAGGACAAGCTGCTGCCCCAGTTCATTACTGTGCCCCGCCCTGCTGAGCTGATGTCATGTGCTGGCAGTGAAAGGTCATTGTTCTCAGGGGACAAAAGGGTGTAGGGACACATATCTTCCCTCAGGAAACACATGGATGCTCACAGACACTGAAAGAAGACATTTTCTTGTGGGGACTGAATTGATTTTGGTTCCCTTTTGCTTTTCTGCTCTGATGGGGGTGCTAGTTGATAAATTTTGTCTTCATCTCATCCTATGCTTTGAAGACAGCCTGATGACTTCACTCATTTTCTTTCCTTTTCCTTGGACACTAGTCAAGCCAGGGGAAAATATTAATCGTAACAAACCTAATTACTGTGTTGCTAAACCTAACCCTGATATGTGGATGGTTCAATATTCCAGAACATTCCCCAGTTTTAAGAGATTAGAGAGACAGAGGAGAGACAGAAAAAATGCAATATTTGTGGAGCACCAACTGTACAGTGCACACATTATCTGACATTAATTTTACAGCCATCTATCTGCAAGTTTCACTGACCCCCCATAATAGGAACTCTGAGAGTTCCAGATATGTGTAATTCATCAGCGAGAGTCCCGAAACAAAACTCCCTGCCGCTGAGTCAGTTCTGACCCTTAGCAACACTAGAGGACAGGGTAGAACTGCCCTGTGGGTTTCTGAGATGGTTACTCTTCACAAGAGTAGACAGCCTCCTCTTTCTCCCTCTGAGATGGCCTCAACCGGCTGCCCCGGCTTAGCAACACCATGAAGAACCACAATGCCACCGGGGTGCCCGTACGTGATGGTGATAATAGTGGCCGGTACGTAGAGGAGCTTGGTTGGGACCTATTCTTTGGGCATTCTGTCAAAATTTTATAAAGGTGCATTAAAGGCATCGTGGCTCCATCATTCTTAATGGCTGTTTGCCTCTATGGTTAGGGGGTGGGGGAGGGGGGAAGCAAACAAATTCTATGTCTGTACTGTCAACTATGAGATTCACTATCCATGTTTAAATTTCTATTAATTATAAGGTATGTAATACTAATAATTTAGTTTCTCAGTCATTCGAAGCACGTGTCAAATCTCAATAGTTACATCTGAACCACAGCTGCTACATGGGACAGGACAGATGTAGGACATTTCCATCAGTCCAGCAGATTCTATTGCATCGCTGTTTGAAACAAGATGAAACAAAGCAGTCAGATGCACTCTTCCCCACACTTATAAAGATCGGTAGCAATATCAAAATGAAACCACATGACCGTCATGTTGTATGAAGGTCGCCCTTAAATCGAGGGAGGAGAGAAATAACAGGAGAGAAGAGAATGGAAAAGATCAGGAAGCATTTTGCATGCCTTCTTGCTGGGTGCCACAGAGAGGGCTGTGACTCACAGTCTCCCAAAAGACAGAAGAGCACCACTTGTCCCATGTAGTCGGTGAGATTGGGAACTTTATGGGAGAAGCTAGTTAGGTCTTTTCTCCCTTAGAACAGTTGGTGGGTTTGAACAGCTGACCTCCGGGCTAGCAGCTGAGCTCTTTAACTATTGTGCTACCAGCACTATTTTTTCAGCCTATCATGGGGCACTTTCCACAGATTTTGTTTTGGGTGAAGGGGAGGGTGGTACAAGATACACTCAGATTTGCAAGGAAACATTTTCTCATAAAAACAATCAAACTGCCCAAAGCTGAGAAACCGCCTGCCTTCTGACCAAGAAAAAGTCACAGCGACCTCTTCACTTTCCGATTTGAAAATAATAACCTCAACGAAATAACTGATGAAATACAGGAAATCACGTTTCATTTTATTTGGATCCACAGTCAATGCTCATGGAAGCGGCAACCAATAGACCGAAACACACATGGTGCTGAGCAAATCGATTGCAAAAGACCTCTCTACTGTCCTAACGAGCAAGGACACCACCTTGTCAATTTGAAGACCGAGGTACAAGTACCACCAGAACGCTCCTCAGAAACCCAGATGGGAAGATTTTGTCTCACATACTTCGAATATGTTCTCAGAAGTTGACTAGTTCCTGTGCAGGAGATCTTGTTTATTAGAGTAAAGATTGTCTGGAAAACAGGAAGAACTTTAATAACGGGGATAGACACACTGGGTGCGACAGTGCGCTCAAAGAGGGCCATGTGTGAGGATGGCACAGGGCTGGCAAGTGTTCCATTCATGGATTGATGTGGATTGGGGCTGGCTAAAAGCACCCAACAATAACATCAGCTTTCAAGGTGACATACATCAGACAGCCAAGGACAAATATCTTTGAAAGATGGGCGACAAACAAAATAAACTCCCTGTTTGTCCTAGTTTATATTTTGAAAGACAGGAGTCCTGGTGGCAGAGTGGCTCTGTATTGGGCTGTGACCCATGAGGGTGGCAGTTCGAAAACACCAGCTACTCCATAGGAGAAAGACAGGGCTTTCTACTCCCATAAACAGATACAGTCTTGAGAATTCACTCACAGACAAGCTCATATACAGTCGCTATGAGTTTGCATCTACTCAAGGGCAGTGCTTGTTTTTGTTTCTGTTTTTTATAGTTTGAAAGTATCTCCAGATCATGAAGTAAAAAAAGAGCGAGAGAGAGAGACACCAGAAGTGAGGACTGTGAATTCAGTTATGAAGGAGCAGTGATCTCCTGGGAGACCGAGGCAGCTAGGTTTAAAAATACAGAGTACGGTTGAGAGAAGAGATGCTCAGAGGAAGACTTCTACAGACACAGGTAGGATCCAACTCAAGAACTCAGCAGCATATCTATCAGCAAAAGTCAGCTCACGCCATCCTCGGGCAGCCTAGTATGAGTGACTGAGTGAGGGGGTTGTTACGGCCATGTGAGCCCAACATGGTACAACTTGGATGGGTGATTCACTCCACAGCTTCCAGCTTCAGTGGATGAGGGTTTCGTGGCCTTTCGTTTGTAACTCAGCTTCCCATCTCCCCAATCCTTCTGCAGGTATCGATCCCCAATAGACATCTTCCATGTCAAGCCATCTCAGCACGTTTCCAGAGAACCTGACCTACACCAGAAGACAGTGATGACTCCATGCGATCTTCTGGTCTTTTTCTCATTAAAACATTTTCAATTTTCTTAAAACATCTTGCTAATAAGCCTTTGTATTCTTCCTGTGTTCTGGAGGAAAAAAAACCTGTCAAGATGCCTCTTTTATATCCTGTAAAATAATCATTATAACCTTCTGAACTGACCCCTCGGCCTTGAGTATAATCTGCCAAGCAGATCCTCTTGGCAATCATTGCTTCTATTAAACTTTTACATTGGCGGTGCCCGACAAGACGAAGTCAAGTGTGCTACTGAGAGAACTCGTCTTGATTACAGAGACATGTTCAAATATGTTTTGTTTGGAATAAACAGGTCCGTATATGCACCGAAACTCTAGTACCAAGATGTTTTGAATTACCCTTGTGTGTGTGTGTGTGTGTGTGTGTGTGTGCGTGCGTGCATGTGAGTGAGTGTATGCATGATCACATATTAGTTTAAAACTTAGGGAGCATTCTCTAAATTTGATTTTGTATGAATCCCAGCTAGAAATTGTTGAGTTAGATTAACAGTCTAACCTAGAATTTCCATTTTGATTGGGTAATGTTTTTAAAAATTAGGAGAGGTCAGCTTACAATGCCATACCCGTTGCTTATAACAAGCTGTATAGCCTCTCGAGAGCCTTGGCGAAACATGGGGTGAGCATTGGGAAGGGAACTGCAAGGCTGGCCATTCAAATCCGCCAGTTTCTCGATGGGAGAAAGCGGAGAGTGTCTGCACTGTGAAGGGTTGCAGTCTTGCAAGCCCTCCTAGGGTCACTGTGAATAGAAATCAACTGATGGCAGTGGATCTGCTTGGGGGTTTTTTGGTGGTGGGGAGGGTATACTCTTCGTATTTCAAAACAAAAATGCTATTATTTTTCCATGTTGAATGCCGGAATTTCAGCTCTGTTGCAAGTAGGTTATGAGGTCCTGGCTAAGCCTTGACTCTGGCTGACCTGGACGAAAGGAGGAAGATGGGCAGATGGACACTAAGGTTTCTGCTAGCTCTAAAGCTTTATGAACTGAAATGGACGAGCCTGGGGAGTGAAGAAAGCAAAACACCTCTCACTGGCTTTGGGTTGCACATGGAGTTGTTACTTTCTGCAGAGAAGGTCACTAGCTTATCTCTGAAATAAAGACTAGAGGAAATCCATTCTTACTATTTTACTGGTAGTGAGCAGACTTTTTTTTTTTTTTTGAGGAGACTCAGGCTCATTTACCATTTGGAAATAGATTTCTTTCCTCCACATTCCTAATGCGGAACTGAGAGTCGTGTGGAATTCTGACTTCCCTGTTTTCTGAAAACACTGATAGTTCTTACCATTAAATATAATGGTCAGGAACTTAGTTTTCATGTAGTTTTAATAGTTTTTCCAAAGGGTTTGGCATCTATTAGTGAATAAACTTTCACCCCTTGAATGAGGATTAATACTTAGGAAAGGAGACTAGATATCTATAAAATGCACTCCTTACCACGCTGCTTCCCAACCTTCCTAATGCCCTGACCCTTTAAAATTATTTTCATCGCTGCTTCATAACTGTAATTTTGCTGCTGTTATGAATCTGGTGACCCCTATGAAAGGTCGTTTGATCCCCAAAGGGCTCACGACACACAGGTGGAGAGTCGCTGCATTAATACATGCTACCCAACTTTAAACCTCTTGATCATGAGAGCCACAGAGAGGGGGTATGTGGACATTAAGACTGTTTCTGAATCAAATTCAAGTCATTAGTTTCCAGGAACAGGAACACTAAAGGAGAGAACATTCACAGAAATTTTCATATAATTTCTTCTTATTAGCAAAGCAGGAATCCTGGACCAACCATTAAATACCTGGATGGTAGCTAAGAGTTTGACAGTTGAAGCCCACCAGCGATCTGAGGAGTATAGACCCGGCAATCTGTTTCCATAAAGGTTATCCAGTCCACTGCTCTTGAGTCAATTCTGGCTCTTAATCAGCCCTATATTGGATTTCTGGGGTTTCAAAGATCCTTGCATCCTCATCTCTCCAGAGGAGCTGTTTGTATATTTGTACCACTCACCTTGCAGTTAGCAGCCCAGCAGTTACCAGACCTTACCACCCGGGCTTCTTCCCGAAAAGATTCTAAAAACTCAATGAAACTCACTACCATTGAGTCATGCCCACTCATAGCGACCCTATATCACAGGGTAGAACTGCCACTGTAAGCTTCTGAGATTGTAACACTCCAGGAGTCGAAATCTCTGTCTTTATCATGAAGAGAGGTTGGTGATTTCAAACTGCTAAGCTTCTAGTTAGCAGCCCAGTGTCCAACCACTACAGGAGTTCTAAACTGTCCTATAGGGTTGCTATCAGTCAAAATAGACTCAACAATATACAACAGCAAAATATCAGTCAATGACTTAGGGGGGTTTGTTGTTATATTCATGTATCTTCAGGTTTATTCTTATATAACTAGAGGGATGGTGTCATATGATAAATCAAGTAACAAAGTAGAGGCCAAGATGCCAAGAAGCAATGATAACTGATAGTCCTAAAGGCATGAACCGATACATTCTCTCATTCCAGGGCTATCAAGAGGCACAAGTGCTCAAGTTGGTTTTGTTTGTAACTGAACTGACACATAAATTTGGCCAAACAACATTTAGTCTATGAATAATCACGAAACTTTGACACCATGAGGCTTCATCTAAGATAAACAAAAGGTTAAGAGCATAAAAATGTAATGGGACTTCATGTATGCAGCTGAGAAAATGCATGCTGGTGAGCAGCAAAATGTCCCTAGCAGTTCTTATCTGAAAGGCATCCAACAGACTGGTACAATTTGGTCGATTCGCAATAAAAGGAGAAAGTTTCCTCATGCTGGATCAGGGTCCCTTTTCTTGATGAGGGATAAGGGAAGTCTGGGAAGTGAGACAATTTATAAACAGTATTCAGGTTGATATTCTACCCTGAGCCTCCCCGTTATTGTTAGGTCCACTGCGTCAGTTCTTACAGCCACCTCATGTGCAAGAGAAGAAATACTTCCTGGCCCGATTCCTTCCTCATAATTGCCATTATGTTTGAGCTCATTTTTGCAGATACCATGTAAATATATTTTATTGAGCGTCTTTTTCTTTTTCATTGACCCTGTTCTTTACTAAGCATGCTGTACCCTCCAGTAACTCATCTTCCCTGATAATATGTCCAAGGCATGTGAGATGAAGCCTTTTTAATTTTTGCTTCTGGCAAAGTACAGCATTCTGGCTGTACGTCTTCCAAGACAGATTTGTTGGCAGTTTTGGCAGTCCACCTACTCTCAGTAGTCTTCACCAGCACCACACTTATAATGCATCACTTCGTATCGAGTCTTTCTTATTCATGCAGCCACTTTTGCATGAAAACGGGGTGGTTGAGAAGACCGTGGCTTGGCTTGGGTGCACCCGTGTCATCAAAGTCACATATCTTTGCTCTTTAGCACCTCCAGGTAGGATGGGCAGAGTATTCTCAGCTCCTAGTGGACACAATGCCAGAGTAAGGCAGGAGACATCTGTGCAGTAGAAAAGGCCTGTGATTTCTGGCAGCAATAGAAGTAAGGGTATACAAATGGTAATGGCCTTGGCCAGGACCACTGACCATAGGCCACAACAAGGTAATGATCTTTAGAATGTACTCTATATACTCAAGTATAAGCCGAGTTTTTCCAGCACATTTTAAACACAGTTTTTTGTGGTAAAATTGGGTGCCTCAGCTGATATTCTGATCGGCTTATACTCGAGGATATACAGGTACTTAGAAGGCTTAAGCAGGTGGTGCCTGGCTATCAATTGAAGTAGTGTCTGGGTCTTACAAGCTTGTATTCAAACAAGCAACCATCTGAGTATGGCATCAATTAAGTCCACACAGAAGAAGCACACCTGTCGCTGTGATCCAAAAATGACAATAACAAAATGCAAATAAGATGAAGGGAAAAGTTTCAGAACTTAAATTGTGAATCTGCAGAGTATGGTGTCAGATCGGACCCCTAGCAGACCCCTCTCTAGTCACAGGTGAGGGACTCTAGCAGTTTTTTGATCAGACAGAGGTTATTTTAAATCTGATTGTGGGTGATTTAACCACAGTAGAATAGAGTTGGTCAGCTGACCTCTTTCTTGACCCAACTTGAATTTGCTCTATGCTCAAAATTTTTCAATTGTTTGAAGACAGAAACTTCTCTGGCTTTTTAATTATTGTTGATGGTCTTTTCTTTCTTACTCTTTATTGTGATAGTATCACTGCTGTTTTCTTATTTCTGTTTCGTTTTGTATTTGTTTCTGTTAGGTATCCCATTTTAGGAAGCACAGAAAAAGTGGATGTATAGAGACAGTAACTGACGTGATGGTTTCTTGGGAATAGGGTGGGGGTGGGGGTGAGGGAGAGTAAACTGAGGAGCAATTGGTGGATGGGGGAGGGGAGAGGGAGCATTAGAATTGATTGTGATGGTGTACATACAACTTTTTTTAAACTCAGCTTAACTACAGAAGTGTATGATACATGAATCATATCAAGAAAACTAGTGGGGGAAAAACCTAAACTTGATCTGTGGTTACCATGGGTGAAAGAGGAAGAGATTTTACTTAGAGGGAATTGAATTCATCTTAATGGTGATGGAACAATTTGGAGAGGGATGGCAATAATGCTTGCAAAACAAGAAGCGTTGATAATTTGGCACTGAATTATACTTGTAGAAGGTATTGAATTGGAGAATGTTTTGTTGTGCCAATTTTTAAAAATCATTAATATCAATAAGTACAGGGGGTAAGGGAAATGTTCTAAAACTGATGATGGGAAAGATAGTACAACTCTTCTTGATATGGTTGAACTATTGAATTACATGATATGTGAATGAACTGCCAATAAACCATGTAAAAAAAAGACCAAAGAAGAACTGTTACCTTTGAATTATAGTGTGGGTGAAGAATAGTTAAATTCCTGTGGATTTCCAGAAAGATGCAAAGACCTGTGTTGGAAAAACTATAGCCTCGTGCACTTTGGCCATGTTATCAGGAGAGACCATTCCTTTGAGAACGACATCATGCTTGGTAGCGAGCCAGCACCAAAGAAGAATGCCTTTACAAAAAGAACTGACCTGGTCCCCAAAACTGGGATTTGCCATAGGAACACTCGTGAGGCTGGCACAGCGTCAGGCAATGTCTCCTTAGTTTCGCAAAGTCGCTGGGAGTCTGCACTGACTCGGTGATACCTAACAACAGTGACAACCTGCTGGGAAGTTTTCCTTCTATTCTTTATTCTATGTACTTCTTTTAGTATATTTATCAGAAATGTGCGCTGAATTTGGTCAAATAAAAACCTTTTCTGTACTGACTGGGAAAAGAAAAAGGAAAAAAACATGTCAAGGAAAAAACAATAGCCCGCTTCCCCATATCCATGAACAAAGGAGAGCTTCGCAAAATATGCCATGAGCCAGGCCACTAACAGAAGTAATTTTAGCATGAGTTTTTAGGAAAAAGCTTTTTTAACTTGTAGCAAGAGACTGAGGAAAATATTGAGATTTCCATTTGTCCTGCCAATAAGCCAAGATAATGACAGAACAATATCTCAGGGGAAAATAACATTAAACATTCTGCACATTTGAGTCTTTTACATTGCAAATCTCCATGGTATCCACAGAGGGCACGAAGCTGAAATTTCTCGTGTGGTTGGTATGAAGTGCAGTCCAGTGTGTGGTTTGTTTAACTCAGACCCTGCTGGCATTTGGACGAGGCCCTGAGACACACACCAGAGAAAACAACAGCTGCCTGCGCGCTCCTCCCCAGCATGCACTGCGCTCAGCCCCGATTTAATAAGCAGCCAGTGTCGGGACTGTTTTGTGTGAAAAAGAAGTGAGTTTCGTGCTTCTGGAGGAATCTCCAAATGGCAAAGTGTTTTCACCAGAAACACAATATCAAGCTAGACAAGATCAGTACACCTGCCATCATCCATGTGTGCAGGGGAAATACACAGTGGGACATTGAAGGGGTGTCAGGACCGGTGCTGAATGTAGATGGGTGATGCTCCCCGAAAGAACAGATGAGAGACTCACGGAGCGCTGTGGGGACACGGGGACAGGTAAGCAAGCACCCTTCCATGAAGGCTCTCCCCAGAAAGCGCTGAAAGTACTAGCGTGTGCACACGCAGAGAGGGAAGAATAACCTATGAGCACTCCGTGCGCAACACTGTTCCTGATGGAAATCTTTTTTCCACTTGAAAACTTCTCTCAGACCCTGAAGTTGACTTCCCAGACCAAGAAGTTCATTCGTTCTCTGGCACCTTGTAAAGTCACCTAATTTTAGCTGGAAAGAGCATCATAGGGTAAAACGCGTATCCCCTTTATATTGACCATGAAACTTTGGCTCCAAGTAATTGACTGTCCAACGCCACACAATTAAAAGAACAACAACAGCAAAGAGTGAAAGTATCAAGCATTGAATGTGTGCTTTCAAAGGCCATTCACGAGCTGGTTCTACTAAGCCACACGTGACTATTTTATGCACTTTATCAATTAATGAAGTTACATTGCTGCAATTGTCCCCACTGGGAGGAGTGAGTTTTTTTGTTTCTGAGGTTCGGATTTTCCCAGACCACCTTCAGGCCTGCCATCGCCTTGTTCACTGTGCAGGGGGTGATGATGACTTTTCCCACTAGGCTGAGAAGCCTGCCTGGAGAAAGCCAGAGTTCTCTCCTGTGTGGCCCTATGGTCAGGGCAGCTAAGTGAAGACACTGTCCCGCCCTACAGCATGGCCTAAGGCTGAGTGGGTTTAATCGGCTTGTTCTGGGTCTCCATTTATAAAACAAGTCAGCTCTCATGCTAACTGATTACTGCATTAAGCGCTAATAAGATCTCTTTTTATCTATTATTAGCATTAACAAACATTTCCATGGTTTTTACTCTTTGGCTTAGTTCTCCAAAATGCATTCCCATTTAATTAACTCAGACTCATAACAACCCTATAGGACAGAGTAGAACTGCTCACCAGGTTTCTGAGACTCTCAATCTGTACAGAAACAGAGCAGACAAGCTTATCCTCCTGGTCTACTTGAACTGCGGACCTTGTGATTGTAGGAGCTCAGTGTGCAATCCAGCACCCAACCAGCGCGACTTCTTATTCTCAAGTAATCACTAATTCTGCATGGGGGAAAGGATGCCATCTATGAAGGACTCACTCAGAAACCCCCCAAAATCCAAATGAGCAACTGATATTTTTACCCCAAATTGTGAAGAAAATGGTCTTAAGAGCCTTGGATTTTCATCGCAAAGGTTAAGCACTGCACGATGTTGAGGTCCAGTAAAATAAGACAAAGTATATTTTATCACCAAATTTTGCTTCTCCAAATTGAGAACCATAGACTAGCAAATTTGGAGTATATATTATATGTCAAGAACCTTAAAAAGAAGTAGAATGATGACATAGGGCAGGTGCATCACTGAGAAATAAGATAAAAATAAAACCAACTTTTTCAACTTTTATTATAGTTGACTGAGATGCCTAAAAATCATGAATGGTGTTGTATTTTGTCAAATACTTTTTCATTTATTGCCCTTTTAACTTTTTGTTGAGAAGTAAGTGAAGGTTTACTGAGAAAATAAGTTTTACTTTAAATATAAATCTTTTGTTTTATGTGTGGTAGTTATATGATGTTTTCAAGTTGAGAGGTTTAAGAGTGAAGGGGTGGAGTTTAGCCTGTCAGTTGGGTCACAGCTCAATGACCTCATTTGGAGGCTCGAAGCTCACTGAACGTAGGACACCGGCTGACTTCCTGGGAGACATGGAAGCTGACAAGACACATAGAGCTAGGCCGGTGCCCTGAGCTGGACGAGCCATGTGGAGACCCCTGCCAGGGCTGAGATACAACGCCACTGGATCCACAAGACTTCCCACCCACTGGCCTTCGATCATCCTTCATTCTGTGTCAGTGCATGTGTTTCGTGGGTTTGAAGAAGACTTTATAGATTGGTATCAGACATATGGGCTAATAACAGGCTTATGGACTTGATCTGGCCTGGGCTGGGATGATTTCTTAATGTACAATTACTCTTTCTATAAAGCTCTTTCTTATACACATCTGAGTGTCTGTGAATTTGTTCCTCTAGTCAACTCAGACTAACACTCATGTCCTTGATTGCAAGACTCGTGCTGTGACATCACTCACCCCTCTTCCACTTGTGCTCTCCATTTCCATCCCTTTCTTTCCTAACTCTTCCTGCTTTCTGAATTTTGTCTTTGGTTCAAATATTCCCATTTGATCTCAAATGGTTAATTATTCTACAGACAGCCTTCCTCCTTAATAGCATTGTTCATTTTATAGCTCTAAAATTTATTGATAGACTGGAAATTTAGACACTGGGATAAGTTCAATTTCTAGGCAATAGTCTCAAAGGTTCCACCAGTAAACTTCATCTTCTTTATGATTTTGAGTTTTGTTGCACATTTTTCTCCTATTCTGTCCAGGACCTTCTAATGTGATTGCTACAGAATGGTTGCAAGTGGTACCAAGGAACTGTCTTCTTCGTCTGGCCTCAGGAATGTAGAGGCTGAGATTTAAATGGCCCATTAATCCTTTTGACCAAGTTTTCCTGGCATCACTGATTTTCTGGACTTCTCTTTGCACCACGTGGGGAGAGACCAATAGTTAACTCTTACCTGGCTTGCAAGCTTTTAAGACCCTAATTGCTTCACACCAAAAGGTAGGGTGCAGAATTGTTGTTGTTGTTGTTGTTGTTAACTATGTTGTGCTAAGGGACATGGTGTTTGGTTCTAAGAACTTTTCATAACTTTGTCCCCTCTGTACTCCACTCTATTTATTGATATATTTGAATCATATGTAACTATATATTCCATTCTCTTTCCTAAGCCTGTTTTGTTTGTGCATTTAGTTATGTATCCTGTTAGCGCAGGATTGCGCTGATTTACTTCCTGTTGGCTATACCTCTTGCATGCCTCCCAGCATCTTTCTCTCCCTTACTCATTTCTTGACGACCCCCACCCCATTATATATTGCTTCCTCTTACCTCAAATTAATACCTGTCCCCCTTCTGCTTAGTGATTCACCCTCCTTTCACTGCCACCCCTGGTTGTCATCAAAGGTTATTTCTAATTTTTTTGGGGGGGGGAGAACCATTTCATTACCTTTTTATAATAATGATCACATATAATATTTGTTCTTTTCTAATTTCCCCCAGTATAATGTCCTTGAGGTTCAGTCATTTTATGAACTGTAACCAAGATACATTATCAGGAGCCCTGGTGGCACAGGGAGTCTACATGCTCCGCTGCTCCCCACCAAAGATTCATCATTATTCTTTAAAGCTGGTTAGTACTCCATAGTGTGGATGTACCACAGTTTGTTCACCCATTCATCCTTTGATAGATATTTAGATTGTTTCAATCTTTTAGTTATTGCAAGTGCTGCTGCAGCGAACATGCTTGTGCATATACCTAGTTTGTTATGACGCCTCTCCCCTATGATAAATGCATATGGTAAAATTACTGGATCACATTGTACTTCTATTTCAAACCTTCTAAGGAAGGGCCGTGTTCTTTTCCACAGTGCTTTTACCATTTCGCAATCCGACCAGCAGTGTATGAAGGTTCAAGTCCTCCCCAAAATTTTTCAGCATTTTTTAAAACTTGCTATTAATACAGAGATGAGAGACTATCTCATTATTAATCTGATTTGCATCTCTTTACTGACTATTGATCATAAGCATTTCTTCATGAGTTTGTTAGCCTCCTGAAGGTCTTCTTTAGAGAAGTTTGTGTCTTCTGCTCATTTTTATTTGGATTATATTTTCTTGTTGGTACTTAAAAGGTTTCTCTAAATTTTAGGGACTAATTTCGTGTCCAATGTGTCATTGCTATTTCCCCCATGTGTGGGTTTTTTCTTTTTATTAAATATTTTGATATAAATAAGGGTCTGGTTTTTAGGATGTCCAAATAATCTAGTCTATCCCCTGCTATTTTTGTCTTTTAGTCATATTGATAGTGTAATTGTTTTAATTTCTTACCAGGTAGCTCCAGTGTCATCGCCTCCCCCTCCAGGAATGTTTTTCTGGTTTACTATTTTGGTCCTTTGCTTGAACCATGCTCTCCTATTTCTTCATGGAAATGGAAATTGCATGTTGTCGCCAAGGCATCGGGTGCCGTCATTTTTCATTTAACTTGTGATGGCATGCTGGTGTGGTTTGCTTAGATTGTCATGATTTTTGTTTTTGTTTTGTGTCATTTTACATTATATAAAGCAAGCAAGTGGTGCTCCTCTGGTCATTATACTCACCATTTATCTCCTGGTGGATTTGATTTTTCTTTTTTAAAAAAGCGTATTTGCAGGTCTCTGTTCACTATCCATTTAAAGCAGTTGAGTATGAGTTGGGATGGTATCGGCCGTTGTCTGTCATTGGTCAGAAGGTGCAAGACTGATGGCCTTTGATCAGTTGGTGAAAATACAGGAAATGCATGTGTGACTGGGCAGTGTGGCCATATTTGTGAAATCCCACTAGGTGGGAAAATTTAAAACAAAAACATATAAAAAGAGTAATTAAGTAATTAATGAGACAAGGGAAAATAAGCTAAATGACAACAGTAAAGAATAAAGAAAATGATAAAAATTGAAGGAAAGAAAGAAAGGGGAAATGAATTACAAATCAAGAGAAAAAGAAACACAACACTACATAGATCATGTATATCTATGAAAAATTAAATAGAAGAGGAAAAGGAAAGAAAAAAGAGTACATACAAAGTTGAAACAAAAATGAATGAAAGAAAATTAAAAGAAAAAAACAGGAAGAAGAAATCTGAAGGCAAGGCATCCCTGGGTGATGCCCTTCTCAGCTGCGGAGACCAGAAGAAAAAGGACAGCTGGTCCCCGGAGTTCCCGCCAGTATGGAGGGTCCATGGCGACAGGGCAACTGGTCTGACGTTATACATTTTTCTGGCTTAAGGCAGGCAAAGAGTTAATGCCCCTAACAGTGATCCACTGTCATACCTGCCATTTCAGGTGGAACAAGGGCTTCCTGGGTAGTGCCAGCTAAGGTAGAGGGTGGGCAATATGTCTAGTCACCCAGGGGGTTGAAGGATAGGGAGTTTATACTTTCCTGGTTGCCAGCTACCAGGGTGGGCACTGGTGTGGTCCTGAGCAAAAAGAGACAATTATAACTTGCTGCCTTCATAGGGACACTACATGCACAAATTCAGAGTCTCTACACAGTGTCAGGCCAGTTGGCAGCTCACTGCTTCAATCCCCTTGATGGCAGTGAGTGTGAGTATTCTTTTCTGCTGTTTTGTTCAGAGTCTTCTTTGATTGTAGTTAGGTTTTGCCAATATTAAAATTTTTCCAGGATACTTTTAAGGAACGCTGTGGCTTGTGGCAGATTCTAGTGTTGACACTCCCTAGAATGCTCTGGTTGGTGGCCGCCTTAGAGTTATCACCAACCAACCCATGGAGCACAGAATGAAACACTGCGTGGTCCTGTCCCATCTTCACAGGTGCCCCCATGGCTGAGTCCATTCTTTAGCTACTGTATCAATCCATCTTGTCAAGGGCTTTCTTTTTTTTCACTGTCCCTCCACTTTACCAAAATGTTGTCCTTCTCCAGGAATTGGTCCCTCCTGACAATATGTCCCAAGGATGTAAGATGAAGTCTTGCCATCCATGCCTCTAATAAGTACTCTGGCCTTACTTCTTCTAATATGACCCTATTTGTCACTTTAGAAGTCCGTGGCACTTTCAATATTCTTCCTCAGCACCATAAATCAAATGTATCACTTCCTCTACGGTCTTCTTTATTCAGTATCCAACTTTCACATGCGATGGAGGGTGCCCTGGCTTGGGTCAGGTGCACTTTAGTCCTCAGAGAAACATATTTTCTTTTCAATACTCTAAAGAGGTCTTCTGCAGCAGATTTACCTAATTCAATTCATCCTCTGATCTCGACTGCTGCTCCAGTGAGCACTGATTGTGGATCCACGTAAGACAAAATCTTTGACCACTTTTCTATATTTATCACGATGATACCTATTGGTCTAGTTGGGAGGATTTGGGTCTTCCTTACATTGAATTGTAATCCATACTGAAGGCTACAAGACTTGATTTTCATCAGAAAGTGCTTTAATTCCTCCTCATTTTCAGCAACAAGGTTGTGCCACCTGCATATTTCAGGTTGTTAATAAACCTTTCTCCAATCCTGATGTCACAATTTTCTTCACATCATCAAGCTTCATGTAATCAGAGATGATTTTAATCAAGATTCAAGATCCATATAACGAAGCTTCAAGATTCAAGAGTTATATAATCAGCTGCAAATAATCAGATATGATTTTCTCAGCATAAAGATTGAACAAGTATTTTGAGAGGATACAACCCACGCACATCTTTTCTGATTTTAAACCATGCAGTATTCCCTTGTTCTGTTTGCAAAACTGCCTCTTGATCCATGTACAAATTCCAATTGAGAACAATGAAGTGTTATGGCATTCCCATTCTTCTTAAGGTTATCCACAATTTATTATGATGCACACAGTTGAATTCCTTTGCATTGTATTGTCATTACTAATGTCAGGTGGTTCTTGGCTCAAATCAGAGAATACCAAAAAGATGTTAACTTTTGTTTTATTGACTATGCTTAGTCTATTATATTTGATTAATTACATTGAATAATTTTCAAATGTCAATCCAACTTTGCCTTCCTAAATGGTTCCCTAAATACATTGATGATGATGCATTTCCATTTTATAAAAGACAATAAAGAACACGGAGATTACAAAAGTATTGACCATTACTATTACTTTCTGCACACTTCTGGGGTTTGAGATACATTTTCTTTGATTACTTCTTCATATGACATTGATGATGTCTTCCATAGAAAGAATAGAAAGTAATTTAGTTTTATCATGTAGCATGTTCGATGAAAATATATCATTTATTAATAATACTTAGTTTCAGAACTCATATCATATGCATTTTTAAGTTGATATCAGATTTAGGGGAGCTTCTAGTAAGTTTCCTTCATCTATGTTACATAAGCTTTCAGAGCTCATGTCAGTCGTAAGATTTTAGTGCATACTGAGTCTTGCTGTGCTGTTTCCCTGTAAATAATGGTAAGTGCTCTTTGAACTGACATCACTCGTTGCCTGTTTGTTGTTTACTTCTTATATCTTGGCATTGGGTCTATCGACTCTGTGCAAGGTAGAAGAATTCTTTGAAGTCATTTCTCCACCTAACCAATTAACAAATACTTAAACGTAATTCTAAATCACCTAAATATAATTCCATCCACCACAAACTAAAATTTATCCCAATTCAATATCCCTTTCTGCAGATATCCAAAATGCCCATGGCCACTCAAGGGTCACCCCTGTGAAGTGCGACTGAGTGCCCATCAGAGTTAGTGAAGACTGTGGTCCTGATTGACTGTGTTCCAACATTTCACTTTTATAATGTTACTAAGTATGTATCACGGGAACATGATACTAACGCCTTTCTTGAAATAGTCTGTACATGTGAAGGACCTGAAACTTACATTCTGCAAATTTCATAGAATCCATCTCTGTCAAATATCAACAAGTTTTGAAAAGCCTGAGACTCAAGGTGAATTCTTGTGTCATTGAGTCTACTGCAATGAATTGCAACCATACAGGACAGAGTAGACTTGCCCCATAGGGTTGCCTAAGTTGTAATCTTTACAAGAGCAAATCACCATGTATTGTCTTCCAAGGAATCACTGTTAGGCTCACACTATTGGCCTCTCACTTAACAGCCCATAACTTAACAATTGCATTACCTCCTAATCCATTACTTACTTTTTCTTCCATTTTTTTTAAACGTAGGAGAAAAAGCCATTCTTCGCATACAGGAATATTTCTTACCCCCAGTCCCAAATTACTGCACAGCTTTAAGATAGTCCCATTAATTGCCAGAGATAAATCATAGAAATTTGGATTGTTATCTCATTGTGCCCTGGATTGTCTTTGGCTAAATCAACTGAGCTTCATTTCTCTGGGCCTCGGTTCTCAGGCACCAAATGAGGACCTCACAAGATTTTCACTAAAGTTCTTTTCTCGCCCTAAATATTACAACTATTTGAATTATTCCACCTTGAAAATTTCTAGTTTCCTACTTTACTTCCCTGACTCCTGTCTTTTGACTATCAAACGTATACTATACATCCCACTCCAAATTATTATGTTAATCATAGGAAGTCTGTTACTCTTTTGTTTACCTTGGAGTCTTTGCCCAAGACAACTCACAGGAAGAAGACAATTTTCTCTTCTCAAATTGTCCAGGGTGATGGCATCGTAATTAGAAGCAGCAAGTAGATTGGTTTTTAAAAGAAAATGAAAATGGGATCATCTGGGAACAAATGACTTCCTTTATTCCTCACTAATGGGTACAAGTGCATCACTGCCTCACGCCTAGAACATCACGCAAAAACTACACCTGATACTCATTCTGCGAATTCATGCGACAGTCCAATATAAATTGAAAAGTGTTTCTATAGCATTATTCTATGGTGTGGATTGGGAATAGCGGAACTTTTCTAGTCAAAATTTGTTAAAGGGTGGCAGCCAATTCACATAAAAAAAGAAGCTGTCCATTACTTAATAGGTAGTAAAACTTAATTTGTCTAGGTTTTGATTTTTCATGGTGGTTATCTTTTATAAGCTAATATGATAAACATTTTCAGATCAGCTACAGATTTTTATAATTTCTGTACAAATAGCTTGATTCAACACACTAGTTGTGCTCTTCAAAGAACCTCACCAGAAAGGCAAGTTTATCAAATATCTATATGGTCTGTGACTTATTGAATGCTAATCCAAATCTCAGATTTGGAACTGTGGAAATTAAAAATGATTTAAACAGTTCAGTGTTTTCTATTACTATCAACTTAACTAACTTAATATTCTTTGGGCCTTCTCTTACATATTTGTCAACATTTATCCTTAGCTCTATGCATTTTAATAAAAGCTAAATAAACCTAAAACTAATAAATCTCTCTACGTTTCTCATCAATGAGGCACAGCAAGTTTGATATATCTCCTTAATTTTAAATATACCCACACAAAAATTAATATTTCATTTACATGCTTAGGTTTTTTTAACCAGTATGTTTTTATTGATGTCATTACTATTTTTTTTCTTATATTACATTTTCCCCTTCCCCTGCTTGTTAAACTATGTCCTTTAGAAAACTTTTAATGACATTAGTTTATAAAAATAATCTCTAAATTTTCAAAATTATATTTCCTCCCACCCTCATTTTTGTATAATAGCTTAGTTGGATATGGATATTAGTAACCTTGGTGATGAAATATCTAGCAGGGGTGAATGTGTGATTATTACATTAGTATAAGGTCATTTGTACTTTCGGTGGTTGCAAAACCTCTGGACCTTGCAACCCGCAGTCCTCACACTAAACTACTCCACCACCAGGGCTCTCAATCTTTGTTCTGTTTCTCTGTTTGTCTGTCTTTATATTATTATTTCTTCATTTCTTTAATCTGTATTCTGGGTAATTTTAAAAGTTCTATATTGCATCTTTTCTCTCTGTGTTAAGTGTAACCTTTATTGTGGTTTCAATATCACTTGTGTAAAAATATATATGATACAGCTGTAATTGATTTTATGATTCACAATGACCTATTTTTGTTTTAGTGTTCCTAGACCTTTGTCTTGTGGGTAATATTTTTCCTTTCATTCACCAAGCTTCTTAATAAACATTTGCATTACTTAATTACTTCTATATTCTCACAATTGAATTCTTTTTTTCTTCATGTTTTGCTGTTTCACAAGTAAGATGCATCAATTGCATGAGTTTGGAAAATTTTGGCTGCTGTGTTTGTTTTTCATGTATTTCCCTCTTCATTTTCTTTCCCTTTCTCCGTTCCTCTGGGGTAGTTTTTAGTAGTTTCAGCTTGGTTCTAAGGGGTCTGTAAACTCGAATCATATTTCATTCCCTTCACGGATTTCACCTTTTGAGTACTGAAGCCAATGTACAGTATTTGTCAGGCTTTTAAACAGCCAGAATTCTTTTCTTTCCCTTCAGACTTTGAAACGGGATAATAGAGATTTTACAGCTTCCACTTACGGATGAGGAAGCACAATTTCCAGTCCTCTGCTCTCCTGCAAGTCTGTCTACTTTCCCCTCAGGCACTGAATTATGGAACGCCATTACCAAATTTAGGTGCCAGAAGCCTGTGGGATTACATATAGTTGATTCCATGGGTTTTCCCATTGCTAATAAGATACTTTCATATTTTAAAGTAAGATATATTTTAATTATTATAAGAACAATCACATATGACTTCTTTTTTTTTTTTACAGGGGATAGCGCGAACGCAGTCCCCCACTACCACAAATTATGCAGTCGAGTTTCCCACATTTGGGGAAATCGCAGGGGTCAGCACACCCGGAGTGCAATGGGTGAGCCTCGCCCTGGGAAAACCACCTTCGTGATCATGGTATCTCCCCTGCCAGGTAAGTATCACATATGACTTCTACATGTTTAAAATGGAGTAGAGAGATTGAGAGCGGTCCATCTTTGGGATAATGGAAGTAGCGAGAGATAGAACCAAGAAAGTCATGCATGTGGTTTCCTCTTGCTTAATTAAGCACACTCATTCAGTGGGGTTTCTCCCTGCATTCCTGTGAGTTTATCTATAATTTGCTCAGTTTTCCTCCATGCCTGTCATCAACATGAGCAAAAGATTAGCCTAGGCTTTAGAGCATGCTCTCTACTGATTTACACTATTCAAAAGGTTTAAGCAGGAACAAGTATTCCTACATTGCCTAGATGTCAAAAAAAATTCTCCATAGTTGCTTCTCTCTGTGTACACTTTCAAGGTAAAAGAACACGCAATGCGTTACTGAGTTAAGATGGTTAGCTCTTTGGTGATGGATAGACATAAACTGTGGGATACGAAAAGACTTTTCCCAACATTGTCACCCCCAAAGATATGCCAATATTAGAGGCTGTTTGCCAGCACATGGTGGGAGGTCAGATGCTTAGAGATATTCTCCCTGAAGGCATTCAGCCATCAGACTACTGTCTGGTCCCACCATGGGCCAGAGTACATGCTCTTAAGTACAATGGATTACTTCCTCTGAAAGCTTAGGCTAAATGAAGTCTTCAACTGAAGGGCAATCAAGGTTATGCCTCCATCCTGAATCTAGGACCCGCCCATCATGTCACATGTGTACCCCCAATCCCACCCCTGCCTATTGCGTGTATTCCCCCTAGATCGCCCCACTCCCATTACATCAAAGGAGGAGGTTGTACTATAGGTAATACAACCCCTTCCTGTGATGTATGTCTTTACCTGTAATTAGGGGGCTTGACCTCCCACAAAAGATATATAAGCCTTGGGTAGTAATAAATCACTCGCTCCCCTATTCTCTTTCCCCCTGTCCTCCTTTCCTGCCCTCGCTCACTCCTGCAATTCCCACCTTCCACATCCTCACGTGGAACACCAAGCAAGGCTGATGTGAGCATACTACCATGAAATGTGTCTGACTCCTTTATTTCACTCTCTCTTTTGTCTCTCTTATATTCTATGATTTTACTATAATCTTTACTTATTATGACTGTATAATTTCTCCTGCTGGACCTTTGATGATTTCTTGAGACCTGGCTCCCCTGACAATAAACAATAAAAATAATCATAATTAGTACTCTTACTAAATTCTGGGTTTGGGGGTAAAATTTGGATGTTATGAACATAATTCTTAATATTTTTAATTAAATTTATCACTGTATCAAACATGCAAGTATTTTATGAAGCTGGATTCAGAAACTTTAACACAAATACAAAAAATCCAATGAAGAAGCAATTTCCTCCATTTTAGTAACTGGCTGCCCCCTGCTGACATTGTCTGCGGGGTTACAGTACACGTGCATCTAAAAGGTGATGGATTCCCTTGTTTTTTGAAGGAACTAATTCAATCACAATGAAACTTCCTGTGTAAATTGTCATTTAATTCAGTGGTCCTCCCTTATGATATAAAGGCTACTGGGATTCTTTAGTTACTCTTCAATGGAACATTGAGATACTCATGGGAAAATTCTGCATTGCAGCTCTAGCTCTGGAAGTGATCTTGGACAAGGCATTTTAGCACTGCAGGCCTGCATTTCCCCATCTATAAATCAAAAGCATGGTAAAGTTCCCATCCATATAACATCCCATGACTCTTTGAAGAGGAAAGAAGTCAAGGGACTTAAAATATCAAAACAAATTTAACCCACTATATTTGCAGTGTAGTGAGTTACTTAATATAAAAACTCAAATGCACTGCAATTGAGGCAATTCTGATTCATAAAGACCCTACCTATAGAGCAAACTAGAACTGCCACTACAGGTACGCAAGGTTATAAATGTTTAGAGAGCAGAAAACCTCATGTTCCCCATGGAGGGATGCACTTTTTGCCATTGAGTAGATTCTGACTCACGGAAACCCTATAGGAAAGAAAAGGTGCTGCTGTAGGTTTCTGAGACTGCAAATCTTTACAGGAGTAGAAAGCCTCATCTTCCTCTGACATAACAGCTAATGGGTTTGAACTGCTGACCTTGTGATTAGCAGTCTAATGTAGTCTGCTACTGATATGAAGGGATTTCAAAATGTTCATGAAAAAATGAAATTTAAAAATGGAGTTTTTCTATGAGCTTTTTTAACTCCCTTGTTTGGCCCATCTAGCTATGGAATTTATAACCCTTGAACAATGTTTAGGTGGGGCTATCCAAATATGTTATTTGTGGTACACATGGGGGTTGAACAAACGTGTTGCTAATGCAAAGAAGGTATATTGTTAGGCTATATGTCAACTTGGTTAAGCAAATGTTTTCAATCATTGACCCACTGTGAAACAAGGAGATCAAGTGGGCATGTAAAGAGGTAAGAGTCCTCCATTTTGTGGTATGATATAATTAGCCTTCATTTTTGGATGTGTTGTAAATGCTATGGTTATGTAAATATTAGGGTTATGATCCAATTAGGAGTGAGTTACCTTTTTATGTTAAGATGGCAGCATTAGGGTGCGATATTGCCTAACTAGAACAAAGCAAACCAAACTCACTGCCAATGAGTCCCTGCCAACTCACAGTGACCCTAAAGGACAGAGCAGAACTGTCTCTGTGTGTTTCTGAGATGGTAACTATTTAGGGAGTAGAAAGTCGTGTCTTTCCCCATCAGAGGCTGGTAGTTTTGATCTGCAACCTTGAGGACCACATTGGAACCACTATACCACCTATGTAACAGGAGATTCTGACTGAAATCACCACCTTAGCCCAGTTATCACCCTAACTGCCCTTCTTGAGTTCTTCTTGCACTCCCTTGCTCAAGTAAAGAGAGTTTCCTAAGAGATATCGTATGCATCCAATATTTATGTAAAGGCCCTGGTACTGTTTCCTGTCTTGATCTGGATTCTGCATCTGGCTCATTCCCATCTGTTTAGTCTGGTTTCACTAGAGAAAAAAATTCATAGACACTCATCTGTATATAAGAAAGAGCAGTAATTTTACATTAAGAAAACATCTCAGTCCAGATCAAGTTCATAAGTCTGATATTAGCCCATATGTCCAGTGCCAGTCTGTAAATTCCTCTTCAGACTCATGCAACACATTCAATGAACCTGAGTGCAGGAAGGTCACAGGCCCGTGGGTGGAAAGAAAACCTTGTGGATCCAGTATCCACGGAAGCATATTAGCACTGATGTGGGTGTCCATGTGGCTGCTCCAGCTCCAAGACTGCCATTAGCATAGCTCCATGTGGCTTGTCAACAGGAATGTCTTGGAGGGAGGGAGTGTGTCCCACCTCTAGTGAGCTATTTGTCTCCATAGTACCCCCGAATGAGGCCATCAAGCTGCAACCTGATTGACAGGCTGAACTCCACCCCTTCATTCTTAATAGTCTTAACTTGGCACCAGATTAGGTAACTACCACACCTTCTGTCTTCTGGTACTTGAGCCACCAGTCTGTTTGTAGTCTGACCTGTTGATCTGAGTCCATCAAGCAAAGCGAACACGTAAGTTAAGAGAAGGCACAGCCTGATATTTGACCCCTGGAGTTGGGACTTGCTGATCTCCAATTGTGTGAGCCTACTCTTCGGTGGTTTGTGAGTTCTGTGAGATCTTACAGTGGATTAAGGAACCTGAAGCTGGGAGGGAGAGTACTGAGGTGAATAGGGGATGTTGGCGATGACGGAATGGTGGAGTTGTTTGGAAAAATCAGATGTCAAGATCATCTTTAATCTGTCCTTGGCCAGCACTATGCTGATTCCTCTAAAATAAATCATTCATCAGTATTACAATGTTATTTTGTGAAGTGCCATTGAGTCCGTTTTGACACATAGTGACTGTGCACACAGAAGGAAACCTTGCTGGGCCCTGCACTATCCTCACAAGACTGATGTTTGTCCTTTTAGTAGTTGATGGGACCCTCAGTATTCCTCACCAGCACCTTCACTCAAATACAATCCTTGTGAGGTCTTTCTTATGCAGGGTTTACCTTTCACATGCATATGAGGGGATTGAAAATACTATTGCCCAAATCAAGCACACATTAGTCCTCAAAGTAATGTCCTTGGTCTTTCAACACTTTAAAGGGGTCTTGTATATTTACCCAAATGCAATGCATCCATTGATTCTTGACTGATGCTTCCATGAACATTGATTGAGAATCCAAGCAATATGAAATTCTTGACAATGTGAATCTTTCCTCTGTTTAGGATAATGTTACCCATTAGTCCAGCTGTGAGGATTTTTGGTTTTCCTTACATTGAATTGAAATCCAGACTGAAGGCTGAATTTCTTGATCTTCATCAGCAAGTACTTCAACCGCTTCTCACTTTTAGCAAATAAGGTTGTGATAACTGGATAACACAAGTTGTTAATAAGTTTTCCTCCATCTATTACACTTCACAGGTAAAAGCTCTTAATTGTGAGGTTTTGGGAATTCATATATTTTATGGATTTTGAAGCTGTATTTTCTCTGGTGAGATCCACCAATGAGTGCTATGTAATATTTCTGAAAATACAGAACGAAAAAGAGAACGTTAACATAGCTATAGGGAAGAACCAGGTCTGATACTTGTTTCACCCAATTAAATGACAGACACTCAGCATCTAAGGGTTTGGTTGCTAAGGGTTTTACTGAACTCAGGTCCATAAAACTTTGGCATGGTAGGTCCAGGATAGATAACAAGACATAGAGAAAGGTGACAAGAGCTTGACAACTGGAATAATTTTGAGTACTGCTCAGGAATCCACCACCACTTGTCTGTCAGTTTGTTGTACTGTGATGGCTTGTGTGTTACCGTGATGCTAAAAGCTGTGTCACTGATATTTCACATGCCAGCAGGGTCACCCAAGGTGGACAGGTTTCAGCGGAGCTTCCAGAGTAGGTACAGACAATGAAGAAGGGCTCAGATACCCACTTCAGAGCAACGAGCTGCTGCAAACCTTAGGCATAGCTTTGAAACATTGTCACATTGAAGACCTAACGAATGGGAGCAGAACATTGTTGCAGATAGTGCCCAAGGATGGGTCTCTTGGGTCTGAGGGTACTTGAAAGTGACCGAGGAGGAGCTGATTTCTTGGAGTGGAATCGACCATGGTGACATGAGTCAGGCAAAGCCTGAGGGAGTGGAGCTTTCTGGATCTTCGTTTTTTGATGGGGGATGACTCAAGGTAAATAGAAATAGCTGCAAAAATCTGCTAATGATCGGAACATGGAATGTGTGAAGTAAGAATCCAGGAAAATTGGAAGTCCTCACATATGAAATGATTGATAATCAGACATTAGTGAGCTGAAATGGACTGCTGTAAGATATTCTGAATCATAAAATCCTTTAATTGACTCCACTGAAAATAATACAATCAAGTGGAATGACGTGGCATTCACTGTCTAAAAAGACATGCAATTTCAATCATGAAATAAAATGCTGTCTGTGACTAGATTAAATTTATCCACTTTCAAGGAAATCCATTCAATACAACTGTTTTTCAAATTTATGTACCCACCATAAAAGCTGGTGATAAGAAATTGAAGAATTCTTCCTGAAAGTTGTTGGTGATTGGAATGAAAAAGTTAGAAGCAAAGAGGAAGGAACAGTTGTTGGGCGTATGGTCTTGGTAATGGAAATTAACCTATAGAAATTAATTCTAAAATTATAGAATTTTTCAAGACCAATGACTTGTTCATAGCAAATACCTTTTTATAACAACCCAAAAGGTGACTGTACAAGTGGACTTCTCCAGAATACACAGAAATCAAACTGACTACATCTGTGGAAAGATGCTGGGAAAGCTCAATATTAGCAGCTAAATCCAGGCCAGGGGCTGACTATGAGCCATACCATCAATTGCCGATAGGCAAGCTCAAGATAAAGTTGAAAATTAAAATAAGTCCACAATAGCCTAAGAAGGTCCTTGAGTCTATCCAACTTTAATTTACTCAAGAGCAGATTTGATGCACTGAACACTAATAACCAAAGACCATCATTCATGAAGAAAGCAAAAGGGCAATATAAAGACAAGAAAGAAGAAAAGGTCAAAGTAGATGTCAGAAGAGAATCAGACAGTTGCTTTTAATCCTAGAGTAGATAGAGCAAATGAAAAAAAAATGAAGTAAAAACACTGAATAGAAAATTTCAAAGGACAGCTCAAGAAGACGAAGCCAAAGATTATAACAATATGTTGAAAGACCTAGAGCTAGAAAACCAAAAAGGAGGAGAAAAATCAGTACATCTTTAACAGAGA
This sequence comes from Tenrec ecaudatus, assembly GCF_050624435.1. Taxonomy (NCBI): domain Eukaryota; kingdom Metazoa; phylum Chordata; class Mammalia; order Afrosoricida; family Tenrecidae; genus Tenrec; species Tenrec ecaudatus. Next base: position 143,814,217 of record NC_134538.1, on the reverse strand, counting down.
ACTCAAGAAAAAAATTCGTGAGCTGCAATGTTAAAAGATTCCATGGGCAAACTTTTGAAGGATACAGGAAGCATCAAGGGAAGATGGAGACGTTCCCTGCTGCTGCGGATGTTACATGACTCATCAGAAACGGTGTTTAAAAGAGAAAACCCATAGGACCAGATCCATCTAATCATTGAATGGCTTACTGGATTTCCTGTACATATCCCCTATGTATGCCAAAGCTGTCCATCTCAACCAAAGCACAAAAGAATCCTGCATGAATCAGTCCCAGAATGCCATTTCTACATCACCAATAGGTGATGAAATCCTCATGAATATCAATCACCGGGACTCAGCATCACTCAAGTCTGCTCCAAGGAGACTCTTCTTGAAGGTGAGCTGGTAGGCCTGCTAGAAGAACAGCTGCCACCGTAGAAGCTAAGAGAGTACTCTCTCTTGCTGTATGAAAACCACGACTGAACTCAGTCCCCACATCAGCATCCATGTGCCTCTGGTGCCCTCTCCCCAGTTCTTGTTGAAGTTACTTTCAGTTATAGGATTTTCGGCACTCACAGGGTGGAGCAGATGACAAAAACGTACAATGACATCAAAATGGTTACGCATCTCCTGGCTGAGAAAAACCATTGTTTTCAGCCACCAGCTCTAATTGGCCAAGCTCTCTTAAAGCAGAATCATATCCCATCTGAACAGAATGAAGCCCCGGAGGAGCAAGTGCGACAGCTTTGATCAAGTTAATCAGCTACAGCAGGAGCTGTTCAAGAAAGAAGAGTGATTCAGAATTGTCTCCATTGCTCTGAAGAGAATGAGATGGATGCCAGGTGGTCCACACCTCTTCAGTCCAGTGAGGCCTTTAGCTTTCCTCAAGGCCTGATGCAGCTGGAGATGCTGCATGGAAAACTCAAGGAACTGGAAGGAGAGAATAGGGCTCTTTGAGGCTTGTCCCATAAAGACGGAAACTATTATGTAGGAAGAGGAAGAACAGCTTGCCAATGGTTGTGTTAAAGAGTTTCATGAAACCCATGCTCAATGTCCAGAATGACTGAGGAAAGGTCAGGGAAGAGTAATGATCTGATCTGATACCAATGGGAGAGCTCCACCCTTCTCTCTCTGATTATAGACTTTCAGCACAAGCTTAAAGAGCAGGTGATAGAGAAGAAAGAACTAAGATGTCACCCATAAGCTTCCAAGGATTCTCAAAGACAACTAACAATGGAGCTGCATGAGTGATAAGATAGGAATATGGAATGTCTGGGAATGCCTCATGGATCCCAAAAAGAAATAAAGGAACTCCATAGGAGATCAGAGTCTGCTGCCCATCTCTATTTCTCCCAGTCCTATGGAGATTTTTCTGGGAAATTTCTGGCAGCTGAGATTGAGGGGACCATGAGTAAAAAGTTTACTTTAGAAGAGAAAAATTTATCTCTTTAAACAAAAGGCCCATCAGAAACAGGTATTTTAAACCATCAAGATTGTCAATAACACATAGGAATATTCTGTTCCATTTCCATGCCAGGTCCCACTGTTCAGCTGTCATCTTTGCAGCAAACACTGTTGAGTCTGGTTTTGCATTCAATCAGAGCACAAAGTGCTTTGGAGCCAGGCAACATTTCAGAGGAAGCTGCCAGGAATCTTGAGCACCTGTCTCTGAAAATTCCTTGGCCTCTCAACAAGCTGAAATATTCCTCCAGAAGATGTATGGCCTGAGAGCTTCTCAGAACCTTCCTGATGTTGGCTAACTATAAATGAATTTAGTGGACAGGCTGATGAGACTGGAGATAGCCCAAACGGCCCAGATCCCTGATTCCCAGGAGAATGGAAGAAGCCAAGAGATAGAAGTTGGTCTTCAAAAACCAGACTCTGCTGTTAATTTCAAATTGGGGAGCAATGTATTAGGAGGATCAAGGAAGAACTAGAGTCTTTCAGTCATTGTGGGTAGTTTTGGAACCCCGGTTTGCACATCCTCAACCCAAATGGGTGTCCTGGAGGAGGACTGAGGCTCAGCAGGTAACTGACCTAGTGTAGAAACAAGTACATGCAGGGTAGACATGCACTGGCATTTGAAAGTAAAAATATGTCGTGGAAGGATCTGGAAAGTAGAAAGGGACAAGAGATGGGATGGAGACAAACATGGAACGAGGCCCTGATGGTAGTGAAATTGATAAGTGAAGGCACTGTGAGTGTGTGGAGACAAGGGACAGCTTATATACTCCTTTGGTTAGATTTGCTTTCCTTGAAAATAATACATAAATAAAAAATTCAGTTCTGTTATATTGCAACATGCCAGAAATCTTGAACTTGCTAACCCATTTCCCTCAGGGAAGCAAGTTTAAGGAGGGAGAGCTTAGGTTAGAGAGATGAGAGAAAAGAAACACTTTTGTCTGTTGCTTAAAGCCATGGGGTGAACTCCATCTGTTATGAGACACTGTAGTCAGAGAGTACTGTTCTCCCCTGTGGGTGGCCCATCTTTCTGAGGGTATGTGCACAGCATTAGCAAAGCAAGAACACTTAGCTTCATGCATCAGATCATAAGGAGAGACTCCTCTTTTCTTAGGGTTTCAGGTCTTGGAGACACCGGGAACACAGATACCACCCAAATTGCTTTTGCGTTTGCAATTAATGAAGCCATCTGGCTGTGGTTTAAATCTGTATTTTTATACAACCACACAAGCACAACCTGAGTGAGTGATGGGCCTGGAGGAGGCTTACTTAAAGAAGAAAGAAATGATGGGTAGGGTGGAACCAAGAAAACTCCTTCCAGAGTTTTTCTTTTGGTAACTGCAGTGGCCAAGGAATATGAACATAATTATATGTCCTTCAAATAACCTTGGAGGCTGCAAGGAATTAAACCAGAAGTGCAATCAATAGGAATTAGAGGTTGTTGTATTTTTATCTATAAAACTTTGATAAGGGACATTGATTACAATTAAATATTTTCCAGTATGCTATGCATATTTTTAATGAACTATGACATGTGTGTGCACAAAAATTCTCAGGTGTATTAAATTATAAACTGAAGTAATTCCCCACCACACCCCCAAATAGAAGATGGAAATAATACACAAAAATCATAGAAGCAAAAAGAACTTGTTGACATTCTTCCATTTCAGGAGGCAGGATATAAGCAAGAACCAATGGGGCTAAAGGAAGAAGCCCAAACTGCACTAGCACAAACAAGTCTCCAGGAATTGATTGAACATCAATTGAAATGTTTCAGAAAGCTGATGAAGCACTGGGACCACTCACTCATCTATGCCAGGAAATTTGGAAGATAGCTACTTGGCCAACTGACTGGAAGAAATCCATATTGGTGCCCAATCCAAAGAATGCTCAAGCTATAGAACAATATGATTGATATCACATGCATTTAAGATTTTGCTGAAAATCATTCAACAATGGATGCAGCAGTACATAGGGAGAGAACTGCCACAGGTTCAGGCCAGATTCAGAAGACAAGCTAGAACAAGGGATATCATTGCTGATATCAGATAGCTCTTAGCTGCAAAGAGAGAATACCAGAACAATTTTGATTGTTTTATTGACTATGCAAAGGCTTTCAACTCTGTGGATCATAATAAACTATGTATGATCTTGAGAAGAATGGGAATTCCAGAACACTTCAATGCACTCATGCAGAACCTGTACAGGGATCAAGAGGCAGTTGTGGGAACAAAACAATGGAATAGTGCATGGTTTAAATTCGGGAAAGATGCGTATTAGGGTTGAATCATCTCAACATACTATTCAGTCTTTATGTTGAGTGAATCATCAGAGAAGGGGGCTTATAGAAAGAAGGATGTGGCATCAGGTTTGGAGGTAGGCTCATTAACAACTTGAGATATGCAGATGACACAGCCTGTTTGCTGAAAGAGAAAAGAACTTGAAGCACTTGCTAATGAAGATCAAGGATTGCGGGCTTCAGTATGGATTACGACTCAGTGTGAAGAAGACCACATTCTTCACAACTGGACCATCGATAATATCCTGATAAATGGGGAAATGATTGAAGTTGTCAAAGATTTCATCGGGCTTGAATCCACAATCATTACTTATGGAAACAACAGTCAAGAGGTCAAGAGACAAATTGCACTAGGTACGTCTGCTGCACAACATCTCTGTAGAGTATTAAAATGCAAGAATGTTACATTAAGGACTAAGGTGTGCCTGACCTAAATCATGATATTTTCATTGTCTCATATGCATATGAAAGTTGAACACTGAAGAAGGACGCCATTATTCATTCATAATGCCTTTGAGTTATGGTGCTGGGGAAGAATATTGAAAGTACCATGGACTGCTAAAAGGACAAATTGATCTGTCTTGGAAGAATTAAGGCCAGAGTGCTCCTTTGAGGCAAGGATGGTGTGGTAGTTACATAATTTCATGTCAACTTGAAATGTAGGGGTGGAGCCTAGCCTGTCAATCTGGTCACAGCCCGATGGTGCCTGCTGTGTGAATGACTTCCTCATAAGGACTGTTCTGGGAACCTCCCTCTCTCTCACAGCCTTCACCCTCGTGCTGTTGAGCCATGTTGAGATCTACTGAGACCTGTGTGAACCCTGTGATGCTTCCATCGCCATTTGATTCACACGACTAGCCTGTGATCTTCCTGCATATCGCATCATTGCTTGTGGCTGCATGAGTCTAAAGAGGGACTTATGGACTAGTGTCGGACTTACGGAGTAGTATCAGACTGATGGACTTGATCACAACTGCCTGGGGTGTTTTCCTAACATCTTGTTATAAAGCTCTCTCTTACACATGCATCAGCATCCCTGGATTTGTTTCTCTAGTTAACCCGCCTAACACAGACGACAGGATTCTATCTTATATATTTTAGACATATTGTCAGGAGACACCAGTTCCCGAAGAAAGATGTCAAGCTTAGGAAAGTGTAGGGGCAGCAAATAAAAAAGAGGAAGGCTCTCAATGAGATGAATTGATATAGCAGCTACAACAATGGACTCCGACGTAGAAAGACTTCTGATGATGGGACAGGACCATGCTGTGCTTTGAGTTGTGGCGCAGAGTTGCTGCGGGTTGGGACCAACTCTATGACACCTATCAACCACAGGGATCCAGGTAGGATCAACACACGAGACATCTGCCCTGAGCCACAGATTTCCTTGAAGGGATCCTGGACATGTCTTAATGCTAATGGGACACTATCATAAAAATGGAGTCAATCTGAAAGAAAAGTGTGTTTTCAAGTTTCCTAGATGGAGAAATCACAGGCTTGGCCCAACAAAATGATTCATCTGTGTTGAGGAAGCCATGCTGCTGCAGCCAAGGACAATTTTAGGATGTTCCTTAGAAGAAAGGGCTCCTGTGTTTTCATCACTGTGAAACTATGCACCAGCTCAAGCTAGCAATAAAGGTGACTTGCGGCACCATTGGGGGTTCTGTGAATCAGCAGGGAGGCCCTGATCCTAAACACTTAAAGAAGAAGGGGAACTCAATAGCAATGCTTCACTGCAGAATTGGACTGGAAACTGGAGGTGGGTTGAGTCTATATCGACAGAGAAAGCAGTGAGCTCAGGTAGAGGAGATATAGAGGGAAGATGGAGCGGAAATTTAATGGACAGACACCAAGAACAGCTGGCAGACTGTGTACAGCAGGACAGCACGCATCTGCATGCATCTTGGGCAGCAAATTCTAGCAGAGTTGGCATGTTGGCTGTTGGACAGTTACTTACAGTGCTTCTAAAAATGATTACACATCTCTGCTCAAGTATTATGCTGATATAAAATGAGAAAATGCCACCTAAGGTTCTTAATAGTGCTGAACAATATGAATCAGGAAAAAAAGATTCAAAACAGTGCTTTATGCATTTTTCTTTGGACACCCAAATGAACTCCAAAAATAGTCCTGACTGGGACCACCAATGTGGTCCCTTGTGTGTCTGATGGTAGCTTGGGGATTTATTAGATTTTGGAAATATTTCAATTTGTCAGGCATACATCAGATACTACTGCTATTTCTTGGATCTCTGGGACATTTTCACAACTGAAAAAATGCACGCACATTGTCTGCAATGATGTGCTTTCCTGTGGTTTGACAAGGAACTTCTCTGAAAGCAAGCAGAAGAGTTCATTTAAAAAGCCCTGTCTGTCCATATTTCAAATCACATTCCTTCTGTGGCAGTCCCTCCCCTGGGAGTCTGTTATAAAGGAATGTGCCCACACAACACAAGCTGTTGGTTAGGAAAGTGCAAACACACACACACACACACACACACACACTGCATAGCAACACTCTACAACCCCTGTACCTCACAATTTGGCAAGCGTACCTGTTCAGAAAGGGACACGTTTGGAATGTTAGAGATGCGCCAAGACCGGGAAGAGTAACGGAGAGTTGGGTCATTACAATGTAAAATAATGTCACATCCACATATATTCCATACAAAAAATTTTGACCCTAAAGTATCAGACATACTTGGCCAACCAATATGGAGAATGAGTGACTTTCAGGACTTTCTTTACTATGAAGCAACTAGGTCCTAAATACAACATGAAGTTTATTGCTCACTGGAAGTAAGGAAAATAACTTTTAAGTGCCAAGGAATCAAATGAATTGAAACGAAAAAAATAAGATAAGATACCAAGAGCAGGGTCATGCTGACTGCAATGCTGATGTAAGGTTTTGCGTGTCAAAAACACTGACCCTAACGTTCTGCAGTTCAGCCTCTAATGGAAGAAGAATTGGACTAGGTCCATAGGGTGGAGGAGATGGCTGGTGTATACATTGTTCTCATTTCTGGACAGTATTCACTCATTGATCACCTTTCTTCTCAGAGATCAGATTGCAGTTCCCGGAAATAGTTCATCGCTGAGCAGTTTCTGCAGTTTTGAACTGATATTAATGTTCTCCTTATTCCTCTCGAGGAGAAAACAGAAGGAAGGTCTTCGCTGCATCATTGATAATAAGGGGACTACTAGAAAACAGGGAAAACGAACACAAACTAGCAAAATATTCACAGGCTACAGCAAGTGAAAAGTTACAAAGCAGAGCAGCTTCCGCTGCAAGGAAACAAGGTAGGTGCCTGTTGAGGGCTCTGCAGGAGACACCTAGGAAAAGGCTAGTCACTGTGTTGACTCCGACTACAAGTGAGATAACAAGCCGTCTGTCCCTGGTGTCGTACCAGACTCTTCGCAGAGGTTCATATAACGCGTGGTCAAATCTGAACAACAGCAGCACAGGCTCCCAAAGGTTCTTGTTAGCATTCATATCTTACTTGGAAGTTGAGAACAAATCCTGCAGACCCTGTCTAATCCCCTTCCATGGACATAAGTCATTTCATTTTCACTATCAATCTCTCCCTCCAGTACGAAGAGGCGCCAGCTTCTATCTAGCCCCTTGACTAGAATAAATCAGGGTTGGGAGAAGTGTGGCTATGGTCGTCAGTGGCCATCACATCTCTTCCAACCCATGGGAAACCCATGTGTACAGAGAAGAACTGCTCTATAGGGGTTTGCAAGGCTGCGGCAGTTCGATTTTATGTCAACTCAACCCTGTGTGAATGTGTAGTGGCGGACTCTGATCGCTCAATCAGGCCACAGCCTCATGATGTCTTTCAAGAAGGTCTGGGCTCTTATAAGGGAGACCCTGAGATCTCCCCCTCCCCTCTCTGCTGATTCACCTTCCTATAGTCTGGGGCTCTGCCTGCCTCTAGGGGTGCCTCACGTGAGCCACCGGACTCTGAGACCTGTTGACCTGCCATGTTTCCACCAATCTTGTAAGCACACAACTCTGCAACTACTTCCCTGTGATCTTCCTGCATCCAGCTACACCTTTCTACATCATCAACCTGGAGCTAGGTGAGTCTTAAGAGGACTCCAGCTAGCATTGGATGCATGACTTAAGTTGGACTGGGCTAGGACAGTTTCTTGATATAAACTTATGTTTTGATATAAAGTTCTTTCTTACACTTACAGGAGTGTCACTGGTTTTGTTTCTCAAGACAACTCAGCCTAACCCGAAGGCTATAACCTATTGGGAATAGATCACCATCCTCGGGCCTGTCTTCAGAGGCATCTCTGACTGGGTTTGAATGCCTAACCCTTTTGGGAGGAGATGAGCACTTAACCATTAGTGCTACCCAAGGACACTATCAGGAGATTTCACAAATCCAAGTCTGTTCCTTTGATCTGGGCACATATGTCTTGGATGGCTACAGATTAGTACAAGTAGCAAGAAAATAAAGATGGGCCAGCCAATGTACTTTGAATAGAGACACGTCAGTCTATCTTTTAAAGTAAATTTATTGCCTATTGATGTTGTGTTATGTCTCAGGCAAAGTTCTAGTGAGAGCGATGATCTATAGATAGACTGATACTTAGATACTTAACAAAGCTTCATAAAAATAAAATTATGAATAGGACATGTAATAAGCTAGGTTTTGCACATGAAGACACTAAAGAGCAGCAGCCAGGAGGAGAAACCAGCCTGCTGGCTCGAATGGCTCTCACTTAGCCTGCAGCCTGTCCTCTCAAAAAGTACACCATCCAAATCTCTAGTTCTGATGCCATCATTTCCCTGGAATACTGACATAGCCTCCTAACCTGCCACACCCCTTCTTGATTTAACCAAAATCATTTCACTCTCCTCTCAGTCTCTCAAGGTTAGTGCTTGTAATTCTTTCTGGCACTCTTTGAGGAGATAAGCCCAGAGAGATTCTGCAACATGTCTCTGAACACCTGGACGATGCAGGAGGGCTGGGTTAAGGGATCCCCTAGATGGAATTGTGGTGGGAATTACCAAGGTAGAAGGGCAAGTACATGAGCCAAGATTGTCTTGTTTTGTTTTTAATCTACACTGGCTTCCAATGTTGAGTAACCAAGCACATGTTCTCAGAGATGGGGAGAAAATGAAATCCACAGGTCCATTTGCTTCATTATCCGCCAGTGTTGCATGAGGAGGAAAGGAATTGGCTTGAGACTTGGTCTGGCTCATTGTTGTTGCGTGTCCTCTCCTCTGTTTATATCCTTATCAATCACATATGACAGGGGGTATCAAACTCAATCCAAACGCTGGCCATTGGTGCAACAGGAAAGATTCACGCGGGCCACATCACATTTATAAATGTTGTTAAATTTATATTTTGAGGGGGGATTCAGGAATATGGATAAGATAATTAAAACACTATATAATTGCTTTTATTTAAACATTTATTTTATTTAATGCATTTATAAAACTAAATTTATTCTTTTTTAACCCAAAACTTGCCAGTGCTTTCCTCCTACTAGGTTTTGCTTACCTCTTATGTGGTGACCATAAAATATAACACAATTACTAATAAAAAACACAAAATGTTGGACAGCAGACAAATGTGATGCACAATCATAATGGTTTCCCTCTAAAACTGTTAACTAGCACTGCCGCTAGGAATGATTCATAACAGCACAACCCAGAGTGCTCTTTTTAGCCTTTTCACTGTTGGGATCTGTTTACATTACGCGACACTGAGAGTAGCAGACATATGACTTCCAAACGTCGTGGAACTGAGTCAGTGCATTTATACCCGTCCACGGGTCCCCAGGAAAGGCACTGGGCCACGTGTCTACTCGTCTTCAGTAGTTAATGGGTTAACAAGGGGATATTGTGTGTACGGTATTGCCTAGATCTCCCTTAAGTGTACTTTTCTTCATAACAATTTTTCTATTTTCATTTTATTTCAGAGCATCGCAGGCCACAAAAAATTACCTCAGGGCTGCATGCGGCCCATGGGCCACCAATTTGATACCCCTGACATATGATAATGAAAAACTATCCTATAGGAATTTCCAGGGTGTAATTTTTATGGAAATAGGTCTCTAGATGTTTCTCCTGAGGAGCTGGTGAATGTGTTAGAACCACCATCCTCGAGGTTATCAGGCCACTATTTACCCATGCCACCACCAACTGGTCCCCACCTTGGAGGGAACCAAGAATACAGCCAAGAATGAAGCCTACCTGCACTGTCTTAAGGGATTTGCTTTTCCTTGATCTTTGTCATGAGTTCTCCTGGCAGTTGGTTCTTGTGTGGGTTTGGGTAGGCTAGGGAAACAAATCCATAAACACTCATATGTGTATAAGAAAGAGCTTTATATAACAGCTCAAGTTCATAAGTTTGATATTAGCCCATATGTCCTATTCCAGTCTACAAATTCCTTTTCAGACTCATGCAACACATGCAATGATGCCAAGTGCAAGAAGATCACAGGCCAGTGGGTGGAAAGTCTTGTGGATCCAGTGGTGATGGAAGCATATCAACATTGATGTGGGTCTCCACGTGACTTCTCCATCTCCAGGACTCTGGTTCTATCAGAGTAGCTCCATGTATCTTGTCAGGAGAAATGTCTCTCAGGGATCGTGTGTATGTCCCACCTTCAGTGAGCTATTTTATCTCCATGGTGCCTCCAAATGAGATCATCAAGCTGCAATCTGTTTGACAGGCCAAATTCCACTCCTTCACTCTTAATAGTCTCAAGTTGATGTCAGATTATGTACCTACCACAATTCTGAATATTGAATAGAGTGAATTTGAAAGACTGACCTACCCAAGAGACGATCATAAACCTTAAAAAACACAATAATGGTAGCTAATATTCATTGAGTGGCTATTTATGCCAATGTTCTAAGTAAGCCCTTTTAAATGAATCAATTCCTTTAATCCTTTTTAAACAATTTTTTATTATGAATTAGGTTGGCTTTACATTTCAGATCATTAATTTTGTATTAAGTAGTTTAAGCTATGTATCAACAACCATACCCCAATTACCCTTGATTCCTTGATTTCTCTTCTTCCTCTTGTGGATTACGGTCTCCTTTAGTCACCTAAATACCTATCCATCCTCCATCCTCTAGCCTATTTCTTAATCTTCCTTCCTTTGCCCTTCCCATCTTGGTAACTTCCAAACTCTGTTTCCTTGGTAGGGAAGTCTTTGTTCTCTCTCTCTCTCTCTCTCTCTCTCTCTCTCTCTCTCTCTCTCTCTCTCTCTCTCTCTCTAGCAATATTTGTCTTTTGGTGTTTTTTAAGGAACCATTTTATTGGCATATAATTCATCAACTATATAATTCAATAGCTCAATCATAATAAGAAGAGTACAGTCATCAACACAATCAATTTTAAAACATTTCCTTTGTTCTTGTGCTCATCATTTGTCTTTTTGTGATTAATTTAGCATAATAATCTCCAGGTTAAATTATATCATGAGGTGCTTTAAGATTTCATCATTGTTTTTGAGTGATGTATTCTGTTGTCTATTCTTATGCTGATGGGCATTTAGGCTCTTACTATTGTGAACATTACCATGATGAACGTAAGTGTACGTGTCTGAACCTGTTGTGCTCATTGCTACTTTAGGGTATATACAGAGCGGAGGAATTGCTGTCATGTGATATTTCTAACCCCATCCCATTTTAGCGCCATTTCACAGACAATAAACTGAAATACATAAAAGTTAAGTCTATCCCCCAATATCTATTACTTATAAGTTACTTATCGGGCAAGAATTCAAACTCATGCACTTTGGTTATAGAACCCAGGCTCATAAAAGCACCATTCTTTTTATAACAAGTATAAACTTCAAAGTGCGACTCACTTTTATTAAAGTAGAAATATGAATTTTAGAAGGCCTTGAGAAATTAAGTAAAGAAAAGGCATATGGTGTTTACAGTTACCAATTTTGAAAGACATTTATCATGGAAAAATCCAAAAATGATTTTAAGAGGTTATGAATGTTAAGAGCAGCTTTAGAAAATTCCTGTCAAGAAAATTCAAAAATATATAAGTCAAGAGAGGGTTCTGTATGTGTTAGTCAGCTAGAGTGGTACCAAAAATGGGACTTAAGACATGGAGTTCCTTTTAAATGAGTTTTTATCCCAGAAGTTAACCCACTGACGAGCTGTTGGTTTTTGACAATGGATTGAAGTCCATTCAATGGGAGAAGACACAGCCTCTTTAAGAAATGGTACTGGCTAGTCATCTGTGGGAAAATGAATCCTAATCCACACCTCACACCATATATAGATAATTGCTGAAAATGAACCAACTGTCTAAATGTTAAAACCAAAATTATAGTTTCTGGGAAATATCATAGTCCCTAATCATATGCAGAAATAAACTATCAAATGCAATAATAAAAGACAAATTAGTTAAAGTAAAAAGTAAATAAGTCAGCTCTTCAAAATGCTTTATCAAAAGAGTAGGAAGAGGGTCTGCAGGGAAAAATAATTGGGGAATGACATCTTATAAAGTTATCATCTTCAACACCTCTACAACCAAAGCCCAACTCCATTGTCCATGGTCCACAAATTCAGCTTTTGTAAATGGACCAAGGACATAAACAGGCACTTCACTGAAGAGGCCTTTCAGATAGTAATAAACACATAAAGAGATGCTCACATCTTACCTATGCTTGCTGTCATAGAGTCAGTGCTAAGTCATCATGCCTTGGTAGCACAGGGTAGTGCTGCCTCTGCAGGTTTCAGAGACTGTAACTCTTATGGCAGTAGAAAGCCTCATCTTTCTCCCCAGACACTGCTGATGGTTTTGAATTGCCAACCTTGCAGTTAGCAGCCTAAGAACTAACCACTATGCCAACAGGGCACCTAGTTCTTCAAAATTATGATGAGATGCCATCTCACCACAGCAATAATGGCAATGAACAAAAAGAAAAAGAATGTAGAGTAAAATTTGAATTCATCAAAAAGACCAAACTTACTGGTGGGATAGAGATGGACGGAACCCATGAAGCAATGGCCATTAGGCACCCTTCAAACTTAGAACTGAACACGCTCCTGGATCCCCATTCAAAATGACAGTAATACTCCTGAGAAGAGTGCTGCTCAGAGCAATCTACTACAAGGGACCAAGAGGGGAGCATTTGCCCAACAATACCTACAAGGTTGGAAGGGGTGGGAAACCAGGGGAGTGGAAGTAGACATGCGAGAGTCCTGACATTGTGCAAGAATTGCTAGCCATATCACAAAATGATCTGTGCACAATTTGTTTACAAAGGAAGCTAATTTGCTTAGTAAGCATTCTTGCTTAGTAAGCATTCACCTAAACCACAATAAAATATTCAAAATAATAATAATACCGTATATACTCGAGTACAAGCTGTCCCAAATATCAGCTGAGGCACCTAATTTTACCACAAAAACTGCATAAAAGTATGCAGAAAAACTTGGTTTATACACAAGTACATACGGTGATATAAACCAAACTCCCTGACATGGAGTAGATACCGACTCATAGCAACCCTATAAGATAGGGTAGAGGGGCCCTGACACAAACTGTAACTCTTTACTGGAGTAGAAAGCCAAGTCTTTCTCTCTAGTTGCTGCTGGTGATTGCAAACTGATGGCCTTCCAGTTAGCAGCCCAAACCATAACCATTACACCACCAGGCCTCACTAGTAATACCAGTAATCAAGGACATTTGGAAGTAACTACTGCCCCTCCTGCCTGTGGGCTCAAATAAAGAGACTGTCTGCCGGGAGTCCTCTTAAGTGTTATTTAAGAAGATCCCTAAAAGGGTGAGGAGCCCCATCAGGGAGCTGAGTGAGCAGAATGAGCCCCTGGAAAACCAGGGCGCAAGGGGAATGTGGCCAGGAGCTGAGACGGTCCAGAGAAAGAACCGGTTTGAAAGTCTCTTGGTCAGAAAAGTAGCCAGTTCATGTCTGTCCCATCATCACAACTCAGGACAAGAACGTGGCTGCCCTGCTCCCTGATCTCTCCGTTTGCTCCTCATTCATCTCTGGTGTGGCCATAGAGGAAAATGGGGAAATGACTGCAAAGATGTCATTCACCATACATCTGCCTCTCTCTGCCTAAAGCACTTCACTGCAGACCCCTAGGAGGGGGAGACTGAGAGGAAGCTGAAATTATGATGGAAGTGTAGAAAGTTGATTAAAATCTTAAGACTCCACTCTTTTTTTCTGGCGACAGAATGAGGTAGTACTTTCTGAACAACAGTATAAAAGCAAAATAACCAAACTCACTTGTGTTAGTCTGGGTAGACTAGAGAAACAAATGCAGACACTCATATGTATATAAGAAAGAGGTTTATATGCAAGAGCAATTGAATATTGAGAAAAAAAATCCCAGCCCAGTCCTGGACACATTAACCCATATATCTGATACCCATCTATAAAGTCCTCTTCAGACACATGAAACACAGGCAATGACGCTGAATGCAGGAAGATCGCAGGCCAGTGGGTGGGAAGTCTTGTGGATCCAGTGGCAGTGTAAGCATCTCAGCGCTGGCAGGGGTCTCCACGTGGGTGTTCCAGCTCAAGGCACTAGAGTGGTTCCATGTGTCTTTTCAGCTGCAGTGTCTCCCAGGAAGTCAGCAGAGAGAATGAGAGTGTTTCCCACCTTCAAGGAGGAATACTGGAGTTCCCAGAATCCTCAGGAGATGGCCATGCCCACACAGGGACCTCAGTGGCTGTGACCTGAATGAGAAGGTGAATTCCACCCCTTCACTCTGAATCCTCAAATTGACAGATTTGTAACAGCCATTCAGTCGGTGCTTACTTACCACTGCCATTCAGTTGGTGCTTGCTCATAGCGACCCTATAGGACAAGAGAGTTCTGGAGACTAACTCTTTTTTTTTTAATTAAAAGGTCATTTTATTGGGGTCTCTAACAACCCATAACGTTCCATATATCAACTGTATCAAGCATATTTGTACATATGGTGCCATCATTCTTTTGTAAACATTTACTTCCTATTGAAGCCCTTGGTATCAGCTCCTTTTCTCCCTCTCCCCAAACCTCGTGACCCCTTGACAAATAATGAATTATTATTATTTTCATATCTTACACTAACCACTGTCTCCCTTCCCCCATGGCTTTTGTTGTTCATCCCCCTGGAGGGTTGGGGGTGACTGTGTGTGGAGCAGTTCCCTTTCCTCCCCTCCTCTTCCACCCTTCCCCCGTATGCTTCTGGTATCGCTATTCTCATTCCTGTTCCTGGATTCCATGTGTCTGAGTCCTTATCTTTTATCTGTACCTGTGCGCATGCTCTGGTCTTACCCACAGTGGAATGCAGTACTGGGGGATGATAATGGGGGATGATAGTGGGGGATGAGGAAGTCGCAAGGAATCAGAGGAGTATTGTGTGTTTCATTGGTGCTTTACTGCGCCCTGGTTGACTCATCCCTTCCTTGTGACCCTTCTGTGAGAAGGTGTCCCTTTGAGACTGTAACTCTTTAAGGGGGTAGAAAAACCTCATCTTCCTCCCAAAGAGCAGCTGGTTGTGACCACTATGCCACCAGGGCTCCTGATACCAGAGCACAGTTATCTTTTCTTAGTGTTGAAAAATAACGGAGTTACTCCATTTCCATCTGGTGACAGGAGGACAGCTTCCCTTGATGAATAAATTGTAAAGGGTGCCATGGAAACTGAAACAACTCTTTGTGATGATTACACAGAACTACCAGGAATTTGAGAATACCATGCCATGCCAGGCCAGCACCTGAACCACACCACATGGGGAGGGAGGCCCCCTTCTTCCACTGTTTGTCCAGCAAAAACAGTGAAGCACAGAAACCACCTGAAGGCACTCTCATCAGGTCAGCTCTTAAGCTAAGATAGTATTTGTTTCTCAGGCAGCCTCCTTTCGATATTCGTTTTCTGGGTAGGCTATTTCTCCGTGCATTATGAGCATTTTCCTCAGGGTTAGTCAAAGACTCAGTAATTAGCCTATGAACGACATTTTGTAATCATTTTCCAACAACTTCTCATCATGTGTCTAGAAAGAAAAGAACAAACCCTTTATACTTGATCCTTTATTATCAGGGAGCACAAAGCTGCAGTCAGCAATTTTGAGTCCTGGTTATAATAAACCTTCCGTAGAGTCAGAGGCGACAAGGTTACAGAAGAAGGTCAAGAGAATGCCACTCCCTGTAAAATAGAAACAGATCAAGGAATTGTCTCTCACCTATCAGGATTGTATTCTCTGTTCAAACAGAGAACAGAACTCAAGTGTAGCTAGTAACAATCGGAACCACCTAGCAGGCCTTTATTAAGGAGTGGCACACAATCTTGGCACACGGCACGTTAAGGCATTGGCTTTAAAGCATGACCTGACTATATAATCACAGTCTACCACAATCGTGTGGGACAAATGTAGAACTACACTCTTCCCAATAAAAGATGCAATCTGATAAAACTACAATGTGATCGATGTTCCTATGTATTCCAATAAGATTCGCCAACTCCCATGGTAAGGTACTCTCATTTAACTGTGTATTTAAACAGCAGGTAGTTCCTCATTCCTTCCTCATTAACAAGTTGTTGGCCATTACGAATGGAAAATATGCTTGGATTTCCCAGGTACGTATGAAGTACGTAAGTTTTGCCACCAGAAGGAGGAGCTGTTTTCATAGGACACGAAGACAGACAGTTGGAAGCATTCCGCTGCAGGAATTGAAAGGTGAGCAGAAGGGTCATTCATGAATTCATAAATCAGCCTTCCCTGTTGTAGTTGTTATCTGATCATCAATAAATCAGAGAAGGGATGTGATTACTTATTTGTTACAGTTTGTGAAATTATAAATTAATGTACCTACTTATGCTTTTCTCTTCCCTGATAAAGATTTTCATTGAACCTTGGATGGAAACCATAGTCACAAAGCACTTTGTCGTCATGGTATATTTCTTTCTTTTGTGGGTGCAAGAATATGCTTTATTATACGTCCATTTTATTGTTCTCATAATTACACAAAATCACGAGCTATAAGGTGGGACTTTTGAATGTAAGAGAACTTTCCTTAAAGAGAGCCCTGTCATCGTATGCTTCTGTTGGTGGCTGCCATCAAGGCTATGTACAATATGGACTAAGAACTGTATCTTTGGGCCGTAAAGAAGGCACAGGATAAGCCAGGGAGAAAAACTATAGCCAAGAACATATTGAATGAGAGTTTTTTGTATGAATATAATCTAAAACCCATGTCTTTGTCTAGTTAAAAAAAAGCACCAATCAATACTTTTGTAAAGTCAATACTTTTGTAAAGTATTTTTGAAGCTCTTCTAAGTCAAAAGAATGCAACCTTCAGTATATTTCAGGGTTCTGATTATGAAATCACGGCCCCCATACCAAAGTAGGCAATTATGGTCAATGTATGAATATCTAATGATAAAGGTTATAAAATCAAAGCAGAGGCATCTGCTCTGGGCTGTTTGTTAAGTGACTGAACTGAGAGCTGAACCAAGAGCTCAAGGCAATCTCTCCCTTCGATTTTCCCTTGGCTGCTTACAAACTCTTGTCTCTCTCTCCAGAGTCTGCCTTCATTTTGCCCAGGAGCCCCTCCTCTGGCATTGTGAAACACAGGCGTTTCATTAAGCTAAGGACCCTGGTGCGGGTAGAGACTTTGAGCTAGGTCATACAGATTCCTTGAAGCTTGACTCAGTGATTCCATCCTCCCCCTGATAGTTCATACTCTGAGCAAGCTTAGCCAGTCCCGCCTGCAGATAAGCAGCATGCCATTGCTTTGAACCAGCACGAAACCTCTTTGTGACTTTGCTGTGAAGTGATGTCTTGTAGCCAACCCCCATATTTCAGCTGTATGATTGTAAACAATAATGTTGAAATGTGCTCGCCACTCGTTCCCACCTCAAACTGGCCTTAATTGCTGTAAATCAGTTGTTCCTAAAGTGGGGCAGGGGAGAGGAGGGGGGGCAGGGGGGCTGCAACATCAGATGTGTACCCTTTATCCTGAATTATAGGACAAAAGTGTTATTGGCCAAGGGGGTGCTAAGTAATTTTTTAAAAAGAGGCAGTAAACCCAATCACTCTACGCTGCAAACCCATCATAATATCAGTTTTATCAGAAGTTTTTCTTTTCCCCATTTAGCAGTATAATTATTTTTGACTTGCGTTTCCCACCTGAGACGTGCGAGTGAGCTTCAATCTGAGTGAGCGTCAGCCTGAGATTTCCAGAGCTTTCATTGCAATGTTAATTTGGCTTCAATAAATCTCTTGGATTTTATTTCAACAGAGTAAGAATTTCAGTTCTCTATACACCATGCTCCATTCCTCCAGGACTGGTAGACAAAGCAGACAGCAGCCCTTGGGGAACAACCTTTATCTATTTAACAATCAGAATGATCCTCCCGCTGCTGTTGAAGTACTCATGGAAGCAACTTTTGTCCACAAAGTTCTGTAGTGGAGAACAAGCTTGCCTTGCTCAAAGCAAAAATCCATCACATGAAATTGCTGGGCAAAAGAGAAACAAAAGCAATCTTTGGGTCTAAGGCTTTCAAACACAGACAGCTCTTGCTCAGCTTCCATCACAGGTATCCTGCGGGAAGGGGGGATAAAAGAAAAGAAAGAACTGCCATCGAGTTGATGCCAACTCAGAGTGACCCTATAAGGAAGGGCAGAACTGCCCCTGTGGGTTTCTTAGACGATAAATCTTTATCAGAGTAAAGAAAGCCATATCTTTCTCCTATGGAGTGGCTAGTGGATTCAAAATGCTGGTTTCGTGGTTGGCAGTCCAATGCATGACCCACGACACCACCAGGGCTCCTTCATATCCATGCACAGCCCCTGCCTGGTCCATCACTGCTGTCCCACGAGTAGTTAACATTAGAGGGTCTGCTGAGCATTGGAACAGGGTCAGGGCCCTCTGAAGTTCAGACGCAGAAAGTTTTCTGAATGCTGACTTCCATTTAATGTTTTCCTTTCACCTCCTCAGAAGTATCATTTACTATTCACACGATTTTCTTCTTATAATTAACTACTGAAATGAAGTAGTTTCACACCCTCGGTGAAGTACAGGGGAATTTACTTAAAAACAACCAGATTTATTAGCAATCAAAACTCAACAGCAGGAGGTAGCTTGGTTTTAATCCCATCATAGATTTTTGTTAATGTTTTTCTTTGAATATTGCTTTCAAAGAGAAATTGAATCAATAATCTCACAGGATAAATTCAAGACAGTCTGAGCCAGAGTGGCTTTACAAATGCCACCCTCTAGTGTTACAAAGAAGCAATTTAAATTCTGGCCATAAACTATATATGTATATGTATGTGTGTGTGCGTGTGTGTGTGTGTGTGTGTGTGTGTGTGTGTGTGTAATCTTAAATCAGTGTACTATTGGAGCGATCCTGTTGTGAATGAGCTGGCCTTGGACAGGCCCAGCGGCATAATAAGCTTTATTTCCCATAAGTCAGTCCCTGCCAAGAAGAAATTTATTTCCATTTCTTTGGCAAGATTTCTGTTTTGTTTTGTTTTTAATAAATGAACACATGAGTCACTAAAGCTGATTTCACATTTCACGTGGATGAATACAATAGCAAAAAGGAAGTATGACCCAGTTTTCTCTGGCGTCTGCTTGCCAAACAGTGTATGACGCCGTCTAATAATTAGTGTACACACTCATTAGCATGAAATGCTGAAGGAGTCGTTTTGCATCTTGGACACTGACATTGGATGTTGGCTGCTGTGGCAGAAGTACTAATACTTCAAGGCAATTGCATCTTATAAACACTTGGTGGAAAATATGAAATGTGGTAGTCTGTCACATAGCTCAACATTGGTACTGTAAATTGAACCTATCTTGATCCACCATAATAAGAATGCCCTATAAAGAAAATAGCCTATGACCTTCTTTAAGATATGGGTTCAGAAATAATAGTGTGCGGAGTTGTGGGCTCAGGAGAGGCACTCACTCAAAACTCTCTGCTATCAAGTCGACACCAACTCTTAGCAACCCTGTAGCACAGGGCAGAGCAGTGTTGTGGGTTCCAAGACCGTAACTCTTCATGGGAGCAGAAAGCTCCATCTTTCTCACACAGCACAGCTGGGGGTTTCAAACTGCTTACTCTGAAGTTAGCAGCCAAACTTGTAACTAGTGGGCCCCATATTATGACATGAAATCATATCTACTGTTTATATGATGTCATTCGTATCCATGAGGTATTTTAGAAGAAACACTTTCAGACGGCCAAGAGACATTTTATACACACTTCAGGTCTGTTATATTTGTGCCATTAGAAGTATATTTAAGAATCTAAACCTAAATCTGGAGTGAATTTTGAGCCATTTCTGCAATTTAAAATGGGGCGGCAAAGCACCAAAGTGCTAACATAAAAATCAAAACAAAAGACAGGAAATGTGCATTTGCAAAATGCAGCCAAGTTCTGCCAGCTTCAAGTCCAAGCTCATAATATGGAGCTCGAGGCCCAGAATCATGGGCCTGGAGAGTGAGCTACATAGCCATGGCCATCAAAAGAAGACCAGGAGTTCAGAAATAGCCACCGCTTGGTGAGAGGACAGGTGGGACAGCAGCAGAGGTGGAGCCAGGCAGCTTACATGAATGGGGGTGAAATCAGAACCAGCCATGGTGCAGAACCAGAATTCTGAAGAGAAGTGAAGAAATCTAAACCTGAAACTCTGGAGCATGAGCAAAAGCTGTTTGCTGAACTCCTTCAGCCTTGGGAGGCATGCCAGGAAGGAATTGCACCTCCCTTTCGATGATCCCCCATGGTTTAGTTTCCCTTTGTACACTAATGTTTTTATAGGATACGCAGAATGAAAACAGAAATCACATTTGAATGGAGCTAAACAGCAGAGGAGAAATGGTTCTGGATAGGTAGACATCCACTAGATTATAAAACCCAGTGGTTGTCAAGGTGATTCCAACTCAGAGTGATTCTATGTGTTGCAGAGTTTAAGTATCCCTTAAGGTCTCCAAGCCTGTGACCTTTTGGAAGGAGATTAGCAGGCCTTGTTTTCAAGTCTCCTCTGGGTGGGTTTGAACCACTAACCTTTTAGTTAAGTCAAGGGCTTAACCATTTGTTACACCCAGGGACTTCAGAGCATAAAGGGCCTTAGATGCTTGGAGTAAGGCATTCAAGAGCCAAGGAACCAATACAAATGCTTTTACTGTCCCCTAGCATTTTGGTAAATTCTGCTTTGAGAGTCTTTTCCCTACAAAGCTTGGAACTTTGAAGTTGACTCCAGCCCTGGGCTAGGAGTGAAAAGCAAACACACTTGTTTCAAGGAATGCCAGCGAGTATGTGCACAAGGGGGTGTCCTGGTTCTCCAGACGACGGGCAGCCTCAACCTTCTAGTGATCTGAATTCTGGGAATTGGCATTAGCCACACCAAGTAAGAAGTACTATATTACCAACATGGGCTATCCTGTTTTTTTAAAAAAATAATTGAAAGTCATTTATACCCTTATTCATTGTGACCGATAATTTAGGTCGGTTCTTTCAGATATTTCCATCAGTATAGTTTCTAGTGGGCAAGTTAGTTATTTCATTTGGATTACTAATAAAACCAAGTTGTTCAAAACTATTACTTACCCAATTCCACAAGTTCATAAGAATTAACAAAGAAATGAATGACCAGGTGGCCTCCCCACATGACTGGATTAGTCTGACAACACGCTCCCACTCCCTTCACCTTTTCCTCATGCCTCTCTGAAGCATGTCCCAGACTCTATCTTGGGGATTCTTCAAATCGTCCTGTAAAGGGCCAATGATGGAAACAGGGGGAGCTCCACTGAGTGAGATAGGACAGGGCAGAAAGTGCAGATAGAAAAAGCAAATTATTCACCTTGGGTCTGTAACACAATCTCTGAAGATGACTTTAAAATTAAGTTCTGAAAATGTCCTGAGCAATGATAACCCATTGTCTTAATGTTGAGTCCAACCCATGGCAACGTTAGAGGACAAAGCAGAACCACCCCCTGGGAAATTGGTTCCACGGCAGTGAGTTTGGTTTGGTTTGGTTTGCATTGGTTGGATTAGGTTTGGTAGGGTTTGGTTTGTTTTGGTTTGTTTTGGATTGGGTTGGGTTGGGTTGGGTTGGGATTGGTTTGGTTTCGTTTGATTGGGTTTGGTGTGGTGAAATCTTTATAAAGGAGACTGTCACACCTTTCTCCTGTGGAGTGGCTGGTGTGTTAGAACCAGCAACCTCTCGGTTAGGAGCTCTTAACCATTGCTTCCCCAGAACTCTTTCTGGTCAAGGAGGTCGGTATTGTTCTTCCTCTTGGGTGTCCTTGAGTTGGTTCTAACTCATAGCAACCCTCCTTGTGTGTACAATGGGATGAACCCTGCCCAGTGCAGTGCCATTCTCACAACCACTGCTATGCATGAGCTCCTGGTTGCAACCACTCTCTCAATCCATCACCTTGAGGTTTACCTCTTTCATACCAATGCTCTACTTTATCAAGCAGAATGTCATTCCCCAGGGCTTGGTCCCTTATGGTAACCTGTCCAAAGTAGGTAAGACACAGTTCATCATGTTGGCTTTAAAGGAGCCGTATGGCTATACTTCTTCCAATAAAAACGTGCCCATTATTCTAGGCATCCAGCATTCTTCTATCTTCCTTACTTCTCCAGGCTTTCTGCCTCATGCTCCAACTCTCACCTGCATATGTGGCAATTGAAAATACCAGAGCTAGGGGCAGGCCCACCTGTGTCCTCAAATTTACACCCTTACTCCTTAACACTAAAGAGATCTCTTGGAGTAGAATTGGCCAGTGCACTATGCTACTTCATTTCTTGACTGCTGTGAATCCACATAAAATGAAATCCTTGACAATTGCCACTTCTTCCCTATGTGTCATCGAGTTTATTGTTCCTGCTGTGAGGAGTTTGGTTTCTTTAGAATGAGGTCTACTTCATACTAAAGACTGAGGCGTTCGGTCTTCCTCCATAAGTACCTCAAATCCTCTTTGCTTTCAGCAAGTAACGTTAAATCATCTGCATAGCACAGGTTGTTAGTGAATCTTCTTCCAATCCTGATGCCTCATTCTTTATATAATGCAGTATCCGATTATCCATTCCTTGTACAGATGGAGTAAAGGACATAACCCTAACTCATACCTTTCCCGATTCTTTTGTTGTTGTTTTTTAATAAATAATTTTACTGGGTGCTCTTAGACTTGTTATAACAATCCATACATCAATTGCATCAAGCACATTTGGACATCTGTTGACATCATCATTAACAAAACATATTCTTTCTACCATTTGGCATTTCCTTCTTCTGTTTAAATAACTCCCTCTCTCGGTCTATGTACAGGACACATAGGAATGATGAAGTGTTCTGGAGTTCTCCTTCTTCACAGTGCTATCTGTAATTGGAATGCATTTAGTAGAATGCATTTAGTCTCAATGAAATAAAGGTAAACATCGCTCTTATAGTCACTGCCTCACCCCAAGAGCAATGAGCAAGATACAGCAATAAAATATTACTTGGCTATAACTCCCAGCCTGATTCTACAGTCTGCCCCACCGGGTTCAGGTTTTAATCCCAATTCAGACGGCAATTCCCTGTATCTATATTATGAAATTGAAACCTAGAAAGATGAAAAAACATGTTCAGGGCCACACAACTGGTCGTCTGTGGCAGAGTTCAGGACTTCGGGATGCTTGTTCCTTCAAGATTCACTGGTTTTGGGCTTGCTGTGTACATCAGACAAGATGAGTCGCTTCCCTTAGAAGTAAAGGCAAGGACATAGAGATTGCACTAACTGATGTGAAAAATGAACTAAAATGCCATATGGACATAGGTGCTGAGCATAAATAGCCTATGTGTGAAAAGTAAAGAATGAAGCAGATGCATGTCTAAGTTATGGCCAGAGAGAGCAGAGATGGACAGTCAGCAAATCTGGTTTTGTATTTATTTCCAGATCCTGTGGCCCACAGCTGAACTTCTTGCAGGTAGATCTCAGGTGGGCCCCTGTTTTCTTAAGTCTCCCCTTAAACCTGACCCTGTGGATTTCTGGAACTATAACTCTTTCTGGGAATAGAAAAGCTCGTCTTTTTCTGTCAGACCAATTGGTGGTTTCAAACTGCCGACTTTTTAATTAGTAGCTCAATGCATAATCACTACACCACCAAAGCTTCTGGGTCACCGTGTGGGCCTTAAAACCATTTCTTAATCTTCCGTAGATGAAGCCTCCATTGAATGTCTCCAGCCCATGAATCATTAGCACTGTGCAACAGCTTTTGTCCTCAGGCAGTTTGTGAATAAAAGTGCATTGCTGCCACTCCCCAAACCAGCCCAAGGTGGAACTTGGGATACTAGGTTCTTCCTGATCATGCGTCATAACATGTCTTAGTCAGAGGAAGGAGTCTGAAACAATCTTGTAAAGTGTTGGCCTGCAATAGAGTGTGCATTCCGATCATGGGCGCTTTTCCTGCTGCGACAGTCCCATCTCCACTGTGATGAATTGCTCTGCCACCGCTCACGGTTTTGTGATGGTGTCTTTTGTTCTCAATGCCCTATTTAAGCAATTGCATTTCTTTGAATCCTGTCACCATATGGCCTCGAGCTCATGGTCTCCCTCACCTGGATGAGTTTTCTTTGTATTATTTAAGACTTAATAAATGTGTATCTATAAATCACCTTTGAAGTTAAGGTCTCACTTGTCCCCTAAGACAATAGTACACTTGTTTTTTGTTAACTTACAATAATTCTGATTTCACCAAATGCATAATTGCTATTCTAAAAGCCAAAGACGCTGTTGAATGAAGAGATGGCAAAGAGGTCAATATATAAACACAGTTTCTCCATAATTTTTTATTATTTAAAAGCAGAGTGAATCCATGACAACTAGTACATAGAATTTCCACGTACACTTTACACATTAATACAATGATGGGAGATATCCATGAGTTTGTGGGGGCAGGATACTAAGATATTTTCCTTAATCTTCTTTCCCAAGTTATGCCACAGTCAAAATCTTTGGGGGCTATAAGTTCGTCGGGAACCCCCCTCAAGCTCTACCTCTGAGGCTGATTTTGAAATGACAACATATTGAATACAGGATCATCCACCTTCTCAGCCTAGGGTGTGAGATCTAGTGAGTTCAGGATCCCCTAACTAACAGGGGAATCGTCAATTTTCCCTTAATTGAAGTGAACTAACCCTTGTTCGCTACATGTTAAAACTGAAAGCCTCACATCATTAGGCTTTGTGTTTAATATACACAAAGATGTAAATGACATCCTTCAGAGGAGGAGGAAGGTGAAATAAGAATTCCTAAAGGACTGGGTAGAAATACTCTTTGGGGGAAAAAGGAGAATTGTGTGAGAAAAGGAGGCTACAAAGATTTGAAAGGACTTGTAACATTGGCCAGAATAAACCCAATTTAATAAGGCTCTTATAGTTCTTTAGGAATAAATGCTTTGGCAAGAAATCCAAAATGGTCCTCTAGTAATGATATTGCATTTTATAAAGGATCATATTACAGCAAGATTCAAATGTGTTACGCTTGGTCATTTCCACTACCTTAATCTATCACTATATGTTTCCATGACACGCTTAGCGTTGAAAATTCTTGCGTCTTGCTTTCTATGTCTCAGTGATAAGGTAATCCGTCATGCCCTTCACGTGAAAACAAAGCATAAAGTATTGCCTGCCACTGAAGATGGCACGCCATTCATAAAGTCAATGGCCATCAGCACGTCTTCTCACCGCGGCCACCATTAGCATTGGAAGACAGAAGAGAGAACTGGCAGTGAGGCATCACAACTGCACATCCATTGTCACTGCCGTTAGGAAAGCTGTCAGAGTCACATGGCTAATGGCTTCAAAAGGAAGTCTCAGTATTTCAGACTCTTTCCCATAATGGAGATTTTCTCCCCGATAAAGAAAATAAACGCTTTTTCTCTCTCTCTGCAGGGTTTAAAGTGATTCTTAGTCTGGTAATGTTCGAGCAGATGAAACTATACAATTGAAGCCGTTGGTTGAAAGAGAAAAGAAACCATCAGCAAGGAAATGGCGTTGAAAATAAAAGACACATAAAACAATGTCATTGTAAAAGATATACAAGAAATTGTTCACAGAAGCTGCCTTTCAAGTGAGTGGAAACAGGAAGTATGGGGTGGATAAAGGGACATATCTTATCATTTTTGTTATAAATTCTTAAAACTAATACGTTTTAACTCTACAGAGAGGTCATTTTTACAATGAAAGCAAAGCCCCAGGATGCTCTAAAGGAGATCTTTGGACATTAAACCAACCAATGATCTAACGATGATGTCATTTTGCCAACTTTCCTTGGATGTCAGTCACATACAGGGGAGTTCATTGGGCACTTCTGATTTAGTTGCCCTTTGGAAGGCTGACCATATGAACTCTGCAAAAAAAAGTGCATCATATTTGCACATTTTATTAGTAAAGAACCACTGCACAGAACCCGTTTGTCTCCTGGAGTGGCTCGCTTGTGGTTACTGGAAAAGATGCCATTGGTATTCTAAACTCCTGGCAGGGAGAGACATAGTGGACAGGTTTCAGCATAACTTCTAAACAAAGGCAAACCAAGAAGGCCAGATGATCGGCTTCCTAAGATTAGCCAATGACATCTTCTGGCCCATAACTGAATATTGTCCTGTACAGTATGGGATGATGACCCCTCCCTTTCCGCTCTCCAACCCACCTGCCCCCCATTTGGAAGGCATTCAAAATGCACAGTAGTGGCAACCATTGACCCAAGCATATCGACATCATGGAGAGGCAGCGGGGTCAATCAGCTTTTCCTTCTGTTGTACGAGAGTCACGCTGAGTCCGAGCTGAATACATTTCACACCATGAATACATTTCTTTGAAGAATACAACTGAAGATGTTTGGATTGGGCAACTCTCGGTCTACCATGGAGCTCCTGAAGCCCATGCAGCGGTCAGAGGACAGCAGGATGAAAGGTGGGTTAATAAGAGCGGAGACGCTGCTGAACCAGAGAGCTGCTGATTTCTGACTCTTACAGGAACCGGCAGTGTTTCCACAAGATGATAGCTCACAGCTGACTCCCTCAGGTGCAGTAGCAGCTGTCAGTGAAGAAGCGCAGGATGGGAATGCCCCGAAGTGGGAGGAGACTCTTTACTCTTCCAAACAGTAAAGAATAATGCCCACCAGGCATTATGTACAGTGGCTACCTGCCGTAAGGTCTCTAATCCCCACAACTTGAAAATGTTTATTTTTGTGTATCAGAGTTAAATTGAGAGAGAATTGGGCAAATGTCTATAAAGTAATAATGTAACATGTGTGTAGTAAACGGAAATTTATAAACTAGAAGTTTGGCTGACAATTATGTTTTCCATTCCATGCATATGAAACTACTTTCTAGCTGAGGACTATGGATACACCAATGCAAACACACCACACAAAATCATTCTGACTTGTGGAAGACTTTTTCTAATGAGTACTAATGACCGAGTATGTTGTGTTCTCCTGCTAACCAGAATGTTAATGGTTCAAATCCATGGGTTGCTCAGAAAGATGGGGCATACAGCTTTAGTAAAGGTTTACAACCTCAGAAACCCTGGGGAGCTGCTTACTTCTGCCAAATAAAGCCTTTATAAATTAGAATCAATAGCAGTGTGTGGTCGTGGAGACAGCTGTATAAAATGTTAGCTTTCACAATATAATGGGAAGTGCTTATTGAACTTTTAGACATGTCAGATTCTCTTCAAAACCCTTCCCATACATGAGTTCGTTTATTTCTTAGGACAAGACTATCAGAGAGGTAGCGTGATTGCTCTGATTTTGAATATATGAGAACGCAGGTTTCGTGGCTTGCTCAAACCATCCCGTAGACAGTGGCAGGATTAGAGCCCAGATAATGTTGCCCCGGTTCTGTAAATTACTCTATATATCAATTTTCTTTTTATCAGTTAGGTATCATGTGAATATATTCACACTCCATAGGATTATAGCACGCAGTTCTTCGTGTACTCTAAGATCTTAAGCAAGCTATATTAATGATTTATCTAGGAATTATCTTTTTTAAACTTATTGTGAATTAGGTGAGCATTTACAGATCAAAGCATAGTTTTTTTCAGTCAATAATCCATCAAACTGCCCAATAGTTTACCTGGTTTCCATTATTTCCCCCCTTATTACCAAATGATCTTCAAAGATGTGTGAATTTTTTCAATATCAGAGCTAGAGAATGAGACTCCTTTGTATGTAAAATGATGGCATCTTTCATTAACACCCTCAATTTTAATTTTATTATGAATTGATTCATTTAAAGCTACATCACCTGCTTTTTCCAACCCACCTGAGGCCACGCTGCATGCCAGAATGAGAAAAGGACACGGGATTTGGCCTCAAAAACACCAACAGGATGTTACCTTTTAAATATCAAAATTATTTCATCACAGCTGTGTTTTCTCTCCCCTGATCAGAAATAAAACTGAAAGTTTAAAAGGAGGGAACTTCACGGGTAAACTAGAAGAATAGTGAAGCCCCACTCCTCCCCGCAAAGTATTTCAGAAGATGAACAAACTAGATGGTAACAAATGCAATCAAGATGGGGAAAGTTCAGGGGGGAAAACAGTCTTTGAAGCTAGGTCAAAAGAAAAAAATCTAGATTAAATATGGCCTGTCTTCAAGTACTGGGTTCTTAAAGTTCCCTCAGAACTCTACTCCATCTGCACGACTTTTGAGAAAAGAATGGAAATTGCAAAGTAGAGAGAGAATACAAACTTTGAGTCACAGGGACACGCGGACCAGTGCTCAGTCCAGCACCGATTCACACGCTTGCCTCCAGGTGGAAAGAACACAAATTCCCTATTCGTGGATGAATGGATACCCAAAGTGTGGCATATCCATACAAGGGGATTGTATTGAGTCATAGATCTATTTCTTTGCCCTGATGTAGAACACAGTAGCATTTTCCCAGTGGAATGTCGGAATTATTACTCTAGAAGGTGCCTTGGTGGTATAATGATTGAAGTGTCCTGTTGCCAACTTCAAGATGAGCAGTTCAAACCTCCTGGTTTCTCTGTGGGAAAAAGATGAGTCTCTTGGATCCCATAAAGATTTACAGCCTGGAAAACTCGTGGAGACAATTCTACTCTGTCCTATAGGGTTACCAGCAGTCATGGCGGTCAGTGGAAGTAACTATGGTTGGCTACAGTTCCTGGGGCTGCAAGGGGTTAATTTGCTCAGATGTAACTAATCAGGGCTCTTAGCTGCTAACCTATGGTTGCTGATTGGAGCCCATCTGGGAAGAAAGGCCCTAGTGACCCACTTACAAAATACCAACCATTGAAAACCCTGTGGACTACAAGCAGTCAGGCTTAATGGCCACTTAATCCTGACATTGGGAGAAGGAGGATGAACCGTTCTGCTGCCAGAAAGAGTTGAAGTCTCAGAAACCCATAGAGGCAGTTCTACTTCCGTCCTGTAGGGTTACTATGAACTGATTCTGTCTTAAGGGCTATGAGGTTGAATCTGAGTTTTGAGTACTGACATTTAAAATCCACATAAAAATGCCACTGCGTCTATGAGCACTCCTGTGTGTCTACATAGAACTGGACTCCACGGGGTTTTTAATGTCTTCTTTTTTTTTTTTTTTTCCCAGAAGCTGATTGCCAAGTTTTTCTTCCATGGCAGCTCTCAGTCAACTTGAACAAGCAATCTCTTGGTTAACAGTCATAGTGTTAACCATTTGCACACACTCATGGACCCTACTTCTAAACCAATGTAAAATTCTTGGTAACTCTACAGAAATGGGAATCTGAGAAAGATATGGCTTGCTAAAAGATATTTTAGACCAAATTATCCAATTTTAACAGTACTGACACTGTGAAAGAACTCCCCTCTCAATGTGCTACATTCTGATATAAAAGAAAGTCTTAGCTCTTGGAGACAAAAGAAATTTAAAAATAAAATATTTGAAGGGCCAAGACAGTAGCCTCCCAATTATCTTTCTCATTTAGAAGGTCCCTTTCATGTTATTTTAAATCTGCTTTTGGTGAGCTGAGTTGAAAAGCAGTTTCACCTGCCTCTGAGAAAAGAAGATTGTGACTCTTTGGCTGGGCAAAAGAAACTGTGTACCAGCCATCTATTTTTGAAGTGCACCTCTTGTTTCAAACTTGACTAAAAATGGGACAGGACAGTGGGGGCCAACACAAAAGAGCCCATTCTTTAGTGCCCATCTGAGACCAGGAAGTGATGAATCCCACTGGAGAGAGCATGTTTCCACTTGGTTCCAACCCAGTTCTCAGATGAAAGCACAGTGGAGAGGTGGAGTGAAGCCTGGCTTTGTTAAGCAAATGGTCGGCTTACCTCCAACGCTTCCACTAGCTGGCCTTGCTTTTTCTCTTCTGTTCTGAACCAGTTTCAAGAGCAAAAGGGTATTTGTTGTTTCAGGACTTGAGGGAACATTGGAAACCAGATCGCCTCAAGTCCATGCTCATGCATACCAATATCCACAGAGCTCCTCTGACTTGCAAGGCTACATTGAGGTTGACAATGTCTTGAAAGAGCTGAGCATGCATATGCTTTGCAGTAGCGTTTGCATCCTGAGGAAATGGGGTTACTAAGTGTTTGCAGAACCTAAAAGGTATGTGAAAAATCAAAATAAAAGTGAAAGAGAGACTCTAGGTGAGAACATTTTGGAGTGAATTGAGGCCTGCATAAAGAGCAAAGGATGGAGTGGAGAGAGGGAAAGCATAGGAAAGATCCCTTCCACCCAGATCCATGAAACCACGAATAAGCTTTCTGTCTCTAGGGATTTGCTTATTGTGGATATTTCACATAATTTAGATTATACACGTTTAAAAAAAAGGAAAAAGAAAGTAGGAAATGTGAGAGGGATATCCAGAGAAGTGGAATTTGTCTAAATGAAGGACAGAAAGAAAAAACGAAGTTACGTCATTTGTATTTATATATCATTTCCACACTTCCTCTTTTCCTCCTGTCAGCATGCATTGGGGGGAGTGTGAGTACAGCTATACCTCAGGACTATTTCTGAGGTTTTAGTTCCAGACCACCACAATAAAGCACAGGTCACAACAACGAGACTCAACTTACAGACCTGTTTTGGTTCCCCGGTGCCTAAAGAAAACTGCGTTTACACTAGACTGTGGTCTATTGAGTGTGCAGTAGCAAATGTGAAAAACTTCAAAACACAGAGAATTACCCAAATGTGACACAGAGACATGAAGGGAGCACATGCTCTTGGGAAAATGACACCAAAATGCTGCCTATGAAATTCCAACTGTAAGGTTGAGGGCTGCAGCCTTCTGAAGAGATTGCAACTCAGGGTAAACATAACCGAAACCTGTGTGCTGAGAAAATAATCTAAGAAACTGGACTATATGAAGAAGAACAAAGCATAAGGATTAGTGGAAGGCTTATTAATAACCTTCCATTTGCAGAGGGCACAACCTTGCTTGATGAAAGGAAGGAGGACTTGAAACACTTGCTAATAAAGATAAATTGTAACTCATTGCAAAGAAAATCAAACTCTTCACAACTGGATCAATAGATAACTTCACGATTCACAGAGAAAAGATCAACATTTCATTTGGGTTGGATTCACAAACAATGCTTGCGGTACTTAAATAAACTGTTGTCAATTTGAGAGGATTAAGAGTGAAGGGGTGTTTAGCCTGTCATTCAGGAGATAAATAGCTTTCTTGAGGAAGGACACAGGCTTACTCCCTGGGAGACATTGCAGGTGACAAGACACATGGAACTAGGCTAGTGCCCTGAGCTGGAGGAGCAACGTGGAGACCCCTGCCAGCACTGAGATGCTTCCACTGCCACAGAATCCACAAGTCTTCCCACCCACTGTCCTGTGATCTTCCTGCCTTCAGTGTCATTGCATTTGTTTTGTGAGTCCAAAGAGTATTTTATAGCTTGATATCCAATATATGGACTAATATCAGACTTATGGACTTGATCTGGACTGGACTGGGATGCTTTCTTAATGCACAATTACCCTTTATACAAAGCTCTTGCTTATACACATATGAGTGTCTATCAGTTTGTTTGTCTAGTCAACCTGGACTGACACAGTACTAATGGAAACAGCAGTCAAGAATTCAATTGGTGTATTACGTTGGGTAAATCTGCTCACCAAATGTTGAAGAGAAAGTAAGTCACATTAAGTACTAAAGTGAGCCTGGCCCAAGCCATGCCTATGAAAGTTGGACATTGAATAAGGAAGACTAAAGAAGAATTTATAAAATTGAATTAATGTGCTTGTAAAGAATATTCAAAGTGCCATGGCCTTCCAGAAGAACAAACTACTTGTCTTGAAAGAAGTGTAGTCAGGTGCTCTTTAGAATCAAAGATGCCAAGATTTCATCTATTTTAGCCATGTTATCAGGAGAGGCTAGTTCCTGGAAAAGGACTTCATACTTGGTAGCCCAGAAAGACAGTGAAAAAGAGATAGATTGACACTATAGCTACAAGGAGTTAGAAAAAGCACACTGATTGGGAGGCAGGAGTAGGTCCAGGCAGTGCTGCATTCTGTTGGACATAGGATCACTATGAGTCGGCATGACTTCATGGAAGCAAGATGAAGGGTTGCTCGAATGTAAGGATGCCAGGGAGGATCTCAGAGCAAGAAGACCTTGATTCAGTTCCCCGAATAAAAGTTCCCCAGTGGGTTACTTTTATTTGTATACACCTTCTAACAAGAAAGTGTTACATATACGTTGTTCGTGTCACGTGAGTAGACAAGCCTTCCCTCTTACTGGACAGTGACTACTTTCATTCAGATTGTGACTTGCAATTTGGAAACTGGTGCCTCCAATGTCGCTCCTCCTTGCACCAACCACACCAATTTTTCTTTAAGGCAAGAGTGGGGAATGTTGGGTCAGTGCGCCACATTCAAACTAGAACCAAACTCATTACATCAGGTCGATTCTGAGTCAAAGGGACGCTATAACATAGGTAGAACTGCCCCCTGTGCGTTACCTAGATTGTAACTCTTTTTTTAAATCATTTTATTGGTGGCTCTTACAACTCTTGTTACAAAACATATATCAATCATATCCGACATATTCATACATATATTCCATCCTTCTTTTCTAGACATTTACCTTCCATCGAGCCCTTGGGATCAGCTCCTCTTTTTTTCTCCCTCTCCCCCCACAACCCTTATGGCCCCCTGAAAGATTGTAGATTGTTAATTATTTTTAAATCTCACTCCAACCGCCATCTCCTTTCCCCTCTGGTTTCTGTTGTTCTTCCCCCCTGACTGTGGGTGTGTGGTTATGTTCCATTCATTGCGATCGGTGCCCCCTCCCTCCCTCTCTCTCTCCCCCTTCCTCCTACCCTTTTGATACCTCTATTCCCATTCCTGTTCCAGTGTTCCAAATGTTGTGAGTTTTATCTCTTGCCTATACCTATCATCTAGTCTAGATTGGAAGGCAGCACTGAGATCGTGATAGCAGCGGGGTGGGGGTGGGGTGAGCAGGCCTCCAGGGCACAGAGGCATATTGCATGGCCCAATCGTGCTCTACTGCACCCTGACTGACTCCCTCCCTCCCTGCGACCCCTCTGTGTGGGGATGCCCCACCATCCACAGATGAGCTTTGCATCTCCACTCCGACCCCCTCCATTCTCACCAATGCATTTTTGTTTGTTTGTTTACTGTTTGTTGTGAATCTTCTGGTGCCCATTTCCCAGTCTCAACACCTCACGATCTGGTATGCTTCTTCCATGTGGGCTTGTCACTTCATTGTTGGATGGACGCATGTTTAACTTCAAGCCTTTAAGTGTTTGGGAAAACACTATATATTTTAATTGCTGGGCACCATCCTCAGTCTTCCCCACATCTGCTTATGCACCCATTTTTGTCTTTAGCGATCGTGTAGCGGGGAGGGGGTGATTGGTGAGCATCACAGAATGCCGATTTATTAGAACAAAGTGTTCTTGCATTGTGGGAAGGTATGAGCCAAGGCTCAAGGCCCCGTCTGCAGTTTCAGTGTATTGCCTTATAAATATATGCACATAGGCCAATACCACTATTGTTATGGATGAATGTATTTGGCATAAGTGCACACCTCTGTGAATCTCCCTATCTATGCCTTTGCTTCCTAGAGCTTGCCTCTGTTTTCCTTTTGCCTCCTCCTGCCCCGCCATCCCTTGACCTCTTTTTTCAATTAGGGAAGCGGAACCATCTAGAAGAGGCTAGAGATCCTGTGTTAGAGCAACACCAAGCTAGTAGACTGTGACTCTTTACAGGAATAGAAATCCTCGTCTTTCCTCTTGTAGAGTGGATGGTAGTTTAGCATAAGGCCCTCAGAGTCATCAGTAGCATGCCTTACCAAAGAGAAGCAATTCCAACCATCAATAAGGGTGAGTTAAGTCATTGTTTAACCAGTGTGGCCCTCAAATGATATTATAACTATCCAAATGTCCCTTAGCATAAAAAAGGTTGTTGAAAAAAAGTCTTAAAGGATGTCCAAATCCCTGACAGTGTAGTGGGTAGACATTGGACTGTGAATCCCATGGTTGGCAGTTTGAGTCCAAAAGAAATTCCAAGGGAGAAACACTGGGCTTTCTACTCCCATAAAATGATACAATCTCGGAGACCCACAGGGGGTCACTGAGTCAGCTTTGAGTTTTTGAGGGTGTCCCTGTGTGAGCTCAGAACTCCTCACAGTTCTGGTCTCCTCTCCCCCTATGCCTTTAGGAGAGTTGCAGCCAATATTTCATGACACTCAGGGATTTTGGAAAATTTTCTTTTCCTGCTCAACCTCTGTTTGTATACACTTCAAATGCAATCTCTTCCAGCTGGGAAAGTCATGTGCCTGAGCTGTCTTCAATATTTGGGAGGTTGTTTTTAATAACTTGATCATGTCTGCTCCTGACAAAATTATTGTGTTGGGATAGACAAGTAGCTTTCGCCCAAGTTCTTATCAAGGATTTCTTTATTTTCTTTCCTCTGGGTTCAAAAATATGTTCAATAGAGTTCTGTAATGTGAAAAGTTACATTTTTTTGAATATAGAATTACACAAATCATGTATTTTCATTGGGCTTTCTTGAGAGAGAGGAACTTTTGTCCCCCTTTCTTCACCAATATTATTTGAAAGCAGCATTTTTTTCAGTCTGTTTAGTCATTGTCCAGCTTTCATATGAATATGAGGTAATTAAAATACTGTGGCTTGGGTTGCGAGCACCTTAGCCCTCAAAGTGACCCTTTATTTTACGTAGGACTTGCACAGGAGATTGGCTTACTGTGATGCGCCATTTGATGTCGCGAGCATCGATTGTGAATCCAGGTCAAATGAAATCCTTGACAGCTTCAGTCTTTGACCATGGCATGGTCTATGGGTCTAGGTGTGAGCATTTTGGTTGTCTTTGCACTGAGTTGAAATCCATATTGAAGGCTGTAGTCTTTGATCTTCATCACTAAGTGCTTCATGCCCTCTTCATTCACGGCAACAAAAAAGGTTGTGTCATCTGCATTCTTGCATTAAACAATTATAGTCTACTACACACTATTCTTGAAGATTGTAAATGTTTTCCCATTGAATGCACTTTCTCATTTTCTTTAGTTTTGGTTCTTCTAAATTGGTAATATTTTCCTGAACTAGTTGCAGTTCAGCTACATGTTTCACATCTCCTCTGATAGCTACTTCTTTCCTTGCATTTTCACAGATCACTATGGTACCCCAAGGATAGTGTAATCAACCAATACGCAAGCTATGAGAGATGTTAGAGAGCTATTCGGATGGCAGCATCATTTTTCAAATAGAGAAAGTGAATGTCACATGGTTTGTTAGAGGTGGGTTAGAATTAGTTTTCATCATTTGGGGCCACCTCTCCTCTTTTGGGCTCTTGTCCCACCCAGAGACAGTTGGAAAGTGAAAGGGAAGGGAAACAGAAAAGAATAAAAGTTTTACTTGTTCACCCTTTTGACCCTATAACTTTTGTAACTTAGTCATTCACATTTTAATCTGTGAGTCTTTTTATCTGCCAATTGTTAAGAACTGAAGACCGCAGAGTAGAAATTCATTACTATTATATATTCCACTTTTCAGTCTTCTTTCATAATCTTCAGGTGGGAGCAAGGAGACAATAAAGCTCAATAAGTAAGTGTAAATGCTTTCTTTTCACTCTGCTTTTCTTTGTTTGTCTAGCTCTGCTCTTGCATGAAGCATTGAGAGATGGTACAAGTAAATAAACCGAGACAACTCTTCCTGTCAAAGATTGTATAGCTCCATTGGGATAAGAATGCACATACATACTCACAAAAGAGCCTTTAGAAACCAGTACTAATGCGTACAGTCATTTTAATAAAAGTAGGATGGAAATGTATCTGAATCATATTAGTCAATGAAAAACAGGTTAACTGATGTGCTCCCAATATATTTCACTAATTGGTTTCACTATTTTGACTAATTGTTTCTCTAGAAACAATAATCAAAGAAACCTTAATCAAGAAATGTGTTTCTTGGTCAAGTCAAAGTCTGATTATTTTTTGATGGCACATGAAAAAATAAAGCATCATGTTTAATTAAGTTCTTCTTATTGCATGTCAAAACAGGTTACATTCAAATATGTCATACCCTAAATAAACAATATATATTTATAAATAATTTGTGTACCCTTCTTTCAGCAGAGTGGATTAAGCAAGAAAACCAATGCTGGGTAACTTCAGGCTCAGTAAGATAGCTGGAAGAATAACAGGAACTTCAAGCTGGAAAGGTATATTTGGGAAGGAAGGCTCAAAACTAGGCAAAGAAAGAATACTAGCTATTATTTTAGGTTTGACCCTCAAGAAGTGTAATACTATTTAATGGCTGCCATAACCGTACACTTTCACTGAGCAGTCTTAGGGCCAGTTCATTTTTTTCATTAGTGTATAATATCTTTTTTTACTTTATTTATTCATGCGTCAGTAGATATTTAAGTTGATTTGGGGACATTAAAATAAGGCTTCTGTGAACATTTATGTACAGACTTTCTTGTGTACAGGTGAAAGAATTTCTCAGTAATTGTGATAGGTAGGTTTATTGTGCCAACCTGGCCAATCAGAACATGTGGGATTAATAAAGTAGCAGTTTGATTGGAGGGCAAAGAGATGAATGAATCGGCAAGCCTTGCCTCTCTCTCTCTTGCTCTCTTGTGCTGGGACCAGCGTGGTGCTGCCTTATCTAGTTCTCTGCCTTCATTTGTATCCTACACTACCTGTGAAAAACCCAACCCATGGATCACGTTGCTAGAGCTTGAGGTTCCTTTGAGATCTGCTTCACCACCCTTCTGGTGTGTACATCGCTTGAACTTGGTCCTGTCGAACCCTGTCATCTTGCTGACAGTTGGTGACCTGCCCTGCTCTTTTTGCCTGTGGCCAGACTGCCTGCATTTCTCAAGGGAAGACTTAGCTGTGTGCTTCTTGACCTTGGACCCAGCAGCCCTCATGAGTTAAAGAGTTGAAGGACTTCTAGTATATTAACTGTTTCACGGAAGTGAGTTAAACTGAGTTCTCTGTACTGCTGAGTGGATTAATTAGCTGTTATATTCCTTTGCGCTGTACATATCTATATAAAGACAGATGGACCAGGTTTTGTTTTTCTAGAGAATCCTGTCTAACACAGTAATTTATGCTGAGAAGTGTAACTGTCAGGTCTTCGGTCATTGTGGTAAATTTTCTTGTTTGATCAAAATTTTTCATCCTCTTTTCCCTGGCAATGGCTTCTCTGTAGACAAAGCATGTTTCTTATCTCTGTTGATCTTGAATATGACCATGTGACTTGCTTTGATCAATGGGTGTGAAGTTGTATAACATAGGGCTCATGCAACAAAGATTTATTTTACTTTTTTGTTATGTTTAAATATATTGAAACTTGCTCTGAAACATAACATATGGTCTATTTTTGAGAATGGTCCCCATGTGCTGGAAAATAATGTATAATGAGCTGTTGGAAGGAGTGTATATGAGGTCAATTTGATTGACTTTGTTTATCTCTTCTGTGTCTTAGCTGAGTTTCTTTCTAGTTCTGCAGTTCTCCAGTTCATTGAGAGTGATTTATTAATTTTCCTTCTAATATTGTAGAGTTTTCTGTATTTTCTCCTCTGTTCTGTTAAAGCCTAATGTAAGTATTCTGAGGCTCTTTAATTGTGTGCATGTATTTGTTATGGCGATGTCTTCTTGCTCAATTGACCCTTTAATCATTACACAATGTCCTTCTTTGTCTCATGCTGACATCTATTTTACCAGAAATAAATGTCTCCACCCTATTTTTTAATTTATAGTTTGTTGACATGTTTTTCCATCCTTTGTCAATTTTTTTTCCGTTGCCTCTAAAGTGTATCTGTTTAGAGAGCACATTAATAGTCAGACTTTCCTATCCAGTCTGTTACTCTCTATCTCTTCAGTGGTTTATTTAATCCACTTACATTCAGCCTGGGCATAATCGTAAGTAAATGTGCTTTGCTGTGGTTTTGTTATGTATATATTTCATGTTTGTTTATGTAATACTGTTGATTGCTTTTCTCCATATTATTGTCGGCACTGAGTACATTTTGTTATGATTTTCTTAACATTCCTTTCACTGCTGTTGTCTCGGTGTTTACTAAAACTTTTACTTTCCTCCTTTTTATTTTCATGAGTAGCTTTATACATTTTCATTTAGTGTATTCCATTGCTCTCGGTGAGTTTAAATGCATTATCTATTTCTAAAACCTTAGGTTTATTATTTTAGTTTGCACATTTTAAATACTCTTTTTATGTTGAAATAAACTTGACTCCCTCTTCATTTGGAAGTTATGTAACTACACTATTCGCTACAGACCGACTCTATTTTTACTTTGTAATTGTCTTCATTTAAATTTGATTTTTGTGGTTCCCCATTTTCAGTCTTCAAGGTTTGTTTTATTTTGGGTTGACTTTTATATCTGGGTTGACTTCTGAATGGTGTTGGCACATGTGTTATTATCAGTTGTTTTATCTGCCATTCTTGGTCCTCTGTCCAAAGAGCCCTGTGTATTTCTTGTGAGGTTGGTCTGGTTCTGCCAATTCCTTTCGTTCTGTCTATCTAGAAATGTCCCAATTTCACTAATATTTTAGGGATAAAATATTGTTTAGCATATTGTTCTTTGTTAGTAGTTCTGTTTTCCTGTGTTTCATGATTTTATATGCATCATCCTACTGTCTTCCTGTTGATGTGGTTTTTGCTCAGAAATCAGACATTAATCTAATGATTTCCCTTTGCAGTTAACTTCATTTTTCTCCAGCTGTTTACAGAATTCTATCCTTGTTTGGGGTTTAGAAAATTTGGTTGTGATACCTTTGTGATCTTTCTTTGGTGTATGTTCATTGAGCTTCTTGAATGAATATAATTTCATCTTTCAAGGTGTTAGGAACGCTTTCTTCCAACAAATCTCTGACAAATCTCTGAGTTTGTTTTTTTTCCCTTCAGTCTCTTCCTATTCTCGAAATCCTCTTGATAATTATTTCATAATTCTTAGAATTTTTTTCTTTTATATTCTTTTTCTGATTCTTTCTCTAGAAAATTAGTATTGAATGAATTACAATATCGGAATCTCACAGAGGCAGTTCTACACAGTCCTATAGGATCACTGTGATTTGGCATCAACTTAATGGAAGTAAGTCATCTTCAATCTCATTAATTGTGTCTTCCTTGGATTCAATTCTACTCCATTGCCCTTTAAATGCATTATCTATTTCTGAAATCTTAGGTTTAATCTTCTGGATTTCTGTTTGCTGTTTTTATGATTTCTAATGTTCTCA
Organism: Tenrec ecaudatus; assembly: GCF_050624435.1. Lineage (NCBI taxonomy): Eukaryota > Metazoa > Chordata > Mammalia > Afrosoricida > Tenrecidae > Tenrec > Tenrec ecaudatus. The sequence continues at coordinate 143,774,753 of NC_134538.1, read as the reverse complement.
CTTTTTGTCATTTTGTTCTTTTGCTTTGTTGGTTTCTTCTAGGATTTCCCCATGTTTTCCTAGATTTTGACTTTACGCTCGTTGATTTTTCTCCGAATCTGCTGAAGGTTCTTGAATTTCACTCTTTTGAATTCCTTGTTAGATAGTTTCAATGTCACCTCTTCTTCAGGAATACTTTCTAGCTCTGTATTTTGGTCATTTGAGTGAGCCACTCTGTCTTATTTCTTCCTGTGCAAAGAAGTTGTCTGTTGCCTCTGAAACTTTGGGGGGAGGGAGTGTTGTATTTGTATTTAATTGGTTATTGTATGTTAGTATGTTCCTAGATCTTTGCTATCTGTCTCTTGGTGGGTGTGATAAAGGAAATGAATGTGAAATTAGTTCTCTGTGCAGTGCAGTTGGAGGTACATTGGGCTGTTGTTGGCTGTTCTCTACCTTTGATCAGGTGGAGCAAGAGTAGAGTGGATGGTGGGCTGGTGGCCATCGCCTATGATTGTGACTATGAATGTATGGATGAGGAAGGGCAGTGTGGGCAGAGCTGCTTTTTACAGCCAGGTGAATCAAGAGAAAGAAGAAAAACAGCAAGATTTAAGTAAGAAAAAAGGGAGTTTTTTTAATAAAAAGGATAAAAACAAGCAATAAAAAGAAATCAACAAACAGCTGAAAATAATGAAAATTCAAAGGATAGGGAAACAAAACCAAGGAGAGAAAAAGGAAAACAAAATCAAGGAGGGATAAAAGAAGATAGTAGTAAAGAAAAATATACAAAGAAAGAGAAGAAGATAAAGAAAAATGAAAACCAAGGTAAAAAAGCAGCGTGTGTGTATGTGTCTGTGTGTCTGTGTGTGTGGTGGGGGTGAGGGGATGAAAGGAAAGAATTAGGAGGGCAAGGCACCCAGGCTGTGCTCTGGCCAGCTGATGAAGGGACTGAAAGAAGAGCCCTCATCATGACTGAAAAGATCATGTTCCAGGTAGCCTTAAATTAGACATATGTGGAGCAAGTACAAATTTCAACTCCAGCTTTGAGTAGAACTGATACATCAGCAAGAATAAAAAACATGTCATTATAGGCACTGAAGTCTGTCTTAGTTGGGTTTTCCCCAGAAATAAACCCTGAGATAACCAGTGAGTTTATAAAATGTATTTAGGAAATTCAAGATCACCGATAATGAAGTGGGTTGAGGGAGCAGACGAGGACCTGTCTCCCTGAGGGTATGTGATGGCTGTTGCAAGTCAGGCAGCATTCACAGAAATGGTTGGGAGCCCCAAAAGAATGGAGGCAGACCAATGATGTCATTGGTGTCAGACTGTTTGTCATGCAGCATTATTACAGATAAGCCCAGCAGGTACAAGTCCAAAGAGGTATGGATATTGCCAAGTTGTTCCCCCCCAGTATTTGTACCACTTTTCACTGTTTTAAGGTAAATGTCCTCTCTTTCTATTATCTCACCAGCATTTTGTATTATTTAATTTTTGCCCTTATCATGAAACATGGAGTTGATCATCATCGGTAGGATGTTGATAATTATTTTGAGCATATTTTCAAATACTTATTAACCATATTTCCTTTTCTCTGTCCATTTTCCATTTATTTTGATAAATATGTTTTCTACTATATCACTCGTCTTTTTGTAGTTTTCAATAGTACCTTGTGAAGACTAAGAGTCCCTGGGTGCTATAATCAGCTAACACCAAAGGTTGGTGGTTTGAGTTCCCAAAATCATCTCAGGAGAAAAATATTGTGATCTACTTCCAAAAACATCAGCCACTGAAACCCCTCTGAAGCACAGATCTCTGATATAGTTTACAGTGACCAAGTAATTGCATCAAGTTGGCAATCTGCTATGAAAATCAACAATTTAGCCAGATGTCTAGTATTAATAAACAATATTTGGTGGCTTTAAATTGGCTCATTTTAACTGTTAATTTTTGTGAATTGGGACAATTTGGAAAACATTTTGTTTGATGGAAAACAGCATTTGAAACAGCTAACTAAAATTGTTCATATTGTCATTTAAATTATTTTTTTAAATGCTATTTTGTGTCCAAAAGAAAACCTCTGCCATTAAACCATTTATTTGTCTGCCCTGGTTCACTGATTTTAACATGGAACTGAGAGAATGTAATATATTTCCCCCCATCCCAAGATTTATCAAGTTCTTTAGTTTTCATTTCTGAACATTTATGTCCTTTAACCTTAAATTTAACTGTTTTATTGGCCTATAATTCATATAACGTACTATTCAATTGCTTAAGCATATTAAGAAAAACTGTACACTCTTAGCCACAATAATTTTAGAACATTTCTTTTTTCTTAAACCCATCATTGGTATCCCCTCATCACCCCTCACCCCATCCAACCTCTGCTGCCATACCCCAAAGACACCATTAATCCAGTTACTGTCTCTATAAGACTTACCTACCCTGGATTTCATATACAGAGAAACATACCAAACAACAACAACCACATCAATAACAACAATAACAAAATAAAACAGAGGGGAAAACCTCAATAGAAAAGAAAGTAGAAATTATTAAAAACTCGAAGAGTTTAAAATGAAACAAAGAGGAGATCAAGGGGTAAGGTGTTAAATCTTAACCAGCTGCACCTGCAAGAGTCCACCTTCCAAGGCACGCTGAGGAATCACAGGGCTATTCAACGCCCCCCCCCCATTCTGCTGTCCATGCGTAATTCTCTTTCACTTTTTAAAATTGTTAATAAACTGAAAAACTTTAAAATGGTCAATAAAATAATCTTAATTTTAAAAGTAAACATGTGTCTCGCTTTTTAAGTAAGTGATTTTTTTTTTAACGTAAAATTTGCTTTTTAAGTAAGTAGAGGACATGAACAGGCAGGTCACCAAAGAAGACATTCAGGTGGTCGGCAGACATGAAGAAATGCTCCTGATCAGCAACCATTTGAGATCACCTCATCCCAGCATTGAGAGCAAAGCACAGAAAACAACAAACGCTGGAAAGGGTTTGAGAGAATGAAACCCTCGCACACACTGGTGCAACCGTAAAACGATGCAACAACTTTGTGCAGCAGCTTGGCTCTTCCTCAAGAGGTCGGTAACAGAGCTACCTTATAGCCCGGCAGTCCCTCTCCTTGCGATATACCTTTAAGAAGTAAGCGCTGTAGCACGGAGAGATAAAGACACATCTGTGGTTAGCGCAGTCTTATTTATAATAGTGGAATGACTTAGGAACCATCCTCAGTGCGAAGAGCGGATAGATAAACTTGGTCCCTTGCAGATGTCAAGGTAATTAATTATAGGATTGTTCTTTTGTGGACTAATTATGTTTTCGGAACTTATTATATTTCATAGCTTTGTATAGCCTGCCATGTATCTTAAGAATTATTGTCTACCTGCATGTGAGACATAATTAATATTGTATGGAGAAGGTAGTATAAAGATCGCTTGGGAATTGGGATAATTCGAGCACTTGTTAAAACAGCCATCGTTGGTGGCAAGTTCCATGGACTAGTCTTCAAAGTAGACAACTTTTTCTCTTTGTCATTGCCAGTGGGAGTGATTACTGATTAGGTTCACTGCGGTTTCCACTGGTTCAACAGAACCAATGCTTAATTTTTTGTTGAGTTCAACAAACCGGTTGTTAAAATGGCACTTCCGATCAGGGTTCTAATGCCACCAGCTGCCCAATATGGAAATCACAAATTCGCACTCATTATTTTAATTATTGCGGGTGGGGGTGTTACATAGAAAACTTTGATTAAAAATCTGGAAAGAGAGATAGAAATCACTGCAACAGCATCCGTTCTCGCCCACTGATGCTTCTGCCTGTCATGTGAAATACAGATGTTTAAGTAGCCGAGGGAAAAGGGGCAATTGCTGGGAGTAGCAAGGGTTTCTGGGAAATGTAGTCGGATAGATGCATAGATTAGTACACGGACTCTGCACATGCTCAGTTCAAATCTACCATGCCTTTGCACCCATGTCCTACGACGTTCTCTTTTTGAAAGATTTCATACACATAATTCTTTATGGGATCAGGGAGAAAGGTTTCTACTTCTGTAGTTGCTTCCTGTTTGTATGGGGCATAGTATATCATCACCCTACCTATCTGAGTAAAAATCTCTCCATCTATTCTATACTGAGGGGAAGTATGCTCTTTCAGGTAGAGATGCTGGACTTGAAGCTGTGAATCCTTCATAGGCACTGGTCAGCAGTCTAGGCCTGTCAGAACTGATTGAGCCTATTATTTCAGAAAATCCCACCAATTAATCGTGCACAAAGTTGTCCTTGGGGAAATTCTTAATTATAATAAGAGAAGAGAAAAGAGAGGTGAGCAATGGATTGACACCCACCCATGCCATGCCTGCCTAAGAGCAATACTAAATTCACAAATGATTCTGCCTTTCATTCTTGTACTTCATTCTCAGAAATTCTTCATTTAAGGTTTACTATAAAAGTCAGGTAGGGGTTGTTTGGTCTAGCAGGCTGAAATGAAAGAACAAAGACTTTGTGTGCGGGCTGTGGCTTCACACAGAACAAGTGACTCTCAGCTTCTGACACGGGCACATTCTTCTTGATCAAGGTTGAAGATTGCACACGGATTATTACCCTGGGCTTAGCCTGGGCTTCTGATGGTGGTCAGAAGAGGCTCTTTAAACTCATAGTTGTGGTATTCTGTTGGTTAGCATCTTGTCTGTCTTCACCAGAACAGTTTGTAGCATTGATCAGAGCTAATGTTTATCACCTTGATCCAAGTCATTCTTTTCCCCCACTATACGTGAGGCAGCAGTGAAAGATGATGCTATGAGTTGAATGCAGACAGAACTACTACTATCCCTTGTAAAACTGGCTGACCTCATGTGCCGATTCTTGATGGCAGCTGCTGAAATAAGTCTGGTGTCTGTAGGACTATTATAGTGTGTAGCCATGCAGCCTATTGTCTAATTCTATGTATGTCTTCTTATACTTTCCCTGTATTATTTACCTCTGTGCCACCACAGAATTGACTACTGTACAGACTCTGACTTGTTGGGTGGGTAAGAACAAAGCTCAAATCTGCTGTCATTTGGGGCACTTTGGCAACAGAGTCTACCAGGGGTCCTCAAACTTTTTAAACAGAGGACCAGTTTACTGTCCCTCAGACCCATTGGAGGGTCAGATAATAATTTTTTTAAATGAACAAATTCCTATGCACACTGCACATCTCTTATTTTGAAGTAAAAAAACAAATGGGGCAAAAACACCCGGTGGGCCTGATAAATGTCCTCGGCGGGCCGCATGTGGCCCGCAGGCTGTAGTTTGAGGACCCCTGAACCTTGCTGCTTTGCTCCCACCCCTCATGGTGATTAAAAAAACTTCTTAAAGACCTTCAATGTGACTATAACTAGGGATTAAAGTCCTTAAATCGACCAATCCCAACCTGAGTATTGGATTAAGAGGTTTCTTTCTTATTCTCATTTTGCAATATGTGTTTCTGCAGTTTCTAATTTTGTTATAACTTCTGGGCACCCTTTACTTACCTTTGAAAGAGAGGCTTGGTCTAGTACTGCAGAAGATCTATTTCCTCTGAAAGGCAAGTCAGGACCTTGTTTCGGCAGCCAAGTACCATACAAGTGGTCATTTAACTAGGCTCTTATTGAGTTTAATTAAAACAAAGTATGACTAGGGGTCATCAGGTTACTAAAAGGGAGTTCACCATCTCACTGAACTAAACAAAAATCTTGCAAGTGTTTAAAGTGGAAGGCAGAGCTATTGACAGCACCAACAGCGTTTGTTGTGGCAGATTTGGCACTACTTTAGATTACCAGCACATGCTGCGAGTTTGGGCAGTTCCAAAGAAGCGTCTTGATCTTAGCGGATCTTCCCCCTAAAAGGCAAGAAGGTAATGAAACAGGTAATTAGCATAATTTCAAATTAAAAGCTATAACAAGTAGCACATATGGGGGAAAGCTAAATCAAGCTTGCAGGTGAGTCACCAATCGGAACAGAAGCTGACGGAGGTTGAGTTAGGAGTATGCATCCTGCCTAGCTACAGTCCTCTCTCTGGTTGGGCCACCACATCAAGAACTTGCTCCTCTTTGGGTGAGTAAGATGTACCATAGACTTTATACCTGGTCATTGAGCAGCATTTAGGCTTTTGGGGCGTACCCACTAAGGTGAGCATAACCTGTGAGAAGAAGGCTGCTGATAAGGGTTAGAACAGCAGGTGGTAAATGTATCCTTACCTGTTTTGAGTGTTCATCTGTGTAACAGCATTGTCTAAGCACCTGTAGCAATGATCACTCCATTCATTGGTATACAAAATAGATTATGCTCGTAATATTTATTTATTCATTTAATAAAACTCATACTTTTGATAAAAGCCTACATTTTCATTCTCTTATGTTTGTTACTTCAGTAAAAAAACATAGGGCATAAAGAGAAGAGCCAAACAAGCAGAGGGGGACACGCTGTCAAGCATTTCAGCTTTGTTTTGTGCCAAATTCCCACAAGATATGAGGATTAAGAAATTCCTGAAATTTTTCAAAAACTAAAAAAATTGTCAGAACAATCGCTTTAAGTTCAGCAGAAGTGGAAAGCTGATTCCAAAAATGAACACATGTTCAGAGAGGCAAAGCTTTCTGGTCCTAATATATCAAACACAATGTTACTGTGTGTAAGTGGCCGACCTCTAAAGAATGGGACCCTACTCCTGCCATGAAAACATGGTGAAGGATAAATCATGCAACCAATGACACGGATAAAAATAAAGAAAATTGCAAGTGAAAACACCAATCAAAAGGCAATATGGAAATATCTTAATGATCAGTTTTATTGTTTTTTTAAATAGTATTTAACATTTTTGCATTAATATTTTAAAACTCTTATAACAATCTATTTTTGTATGCCTCATTTATTGTTCTTACTTAAGTAGTAACTGTATGAAATAATAAACTACCTATCGGTATATCATTTGGTTATACTTAAAATTATCATTAGGTCAGCTAACCGGCTATTAAATTATTTGACAAAATTTAAAGTAACAAGTACTTACATAGTTTTATTAATTTATTTAAACATTTACATCCATGATCTATGTAGGTCTTATTCCTGTGCATAACATGCATGTGTATCTGCTTAGAAAAATAATCAAATCCTCAATTTTCACACTAGTCTGTTAGAAAAGATCCAACACATTCAATTCACTGTGAATTCTGTTTCTCTCTATTTCACTTCTGTGGCTTCCTCTTGGGGATGTCTTGCAGGAAGTGAGCCTTGCCAGACGAAGCAGGGAACTGGCTAAGGCAGGTTAACCCTGGTCCGACCATCACAAAGCAAGAGGCCCGAGAACTCAAAAGGTGAGTCTCACCGAGCCATTTATCTCTCCGCCCTTTAATTAACCCCACATGTGTTTATCGGCCAGGTTGGTACAATTAACTTCAACTATATCATCAATGTATCCTTCCTCAAGGTGCACATGCCTTTGAAGGGACTGTTTCCTTCTCTCTTCCTCTTTCCTGGAGAGTTCTATGGTGTTTGGTTTGCACCAAGTCAACACAGCAGTTGTGGCATCTTCAAAGGACTCCAATTGTGTTCCTTTTCCAAGTGTGTTGAGTGTGAGGGCCAGAAGGCAGTCTCAGGGGACGGTATTCAAACCAATGGGTGGATGGGTTAAGGTTTCACAATGAAATCATCCCAAATAACCTTGACTGTCCTGTCCCTGAGAATGAGCAGAAACGGTGTCAAGATGGGAAACCATTCCTCAGCACAACTTTCCCGCCCTTTTTCTCACCAGTGCAGTTTTCCACTTTCTTAAAACTTCATCTTAATCAGCCCCTATGATCATCCTCCGTGTTTTGAGAAAATCTTTCAAGATTATTCCAAAATACAGTTGCCATAAACTTTTGAGTGAACCCCATTGCCTTGAATTGAACTGACCCAGGTGATCCCCTCAGAAGTCACTGTGTCTGTCAAGAGAAATTCATTCAAACATAAAGATGATTTAACGAATGATACCAGCTATCCTCATGTACATGTCTAATATTGATTCCTTCCAGATCTATGGTGTGTCATGTTATTTTTTATGTATCACTTTATTGTGAGCTCCTACAGATATAAAAATATTCCATAGTTCAATCATATCAAGCAGAAGTGTAAAATTGGGCCCGTAACCAATTTCAAAACATTTTCTTTTTTCTTGAACTCCTTGATATCAGCTCCCTTTTATCCCCTCCCTCCCCCACCCTGCCCACCAGGAACATCTTACACAATCTGATATATCCATCCACATACAATTATATTGTTTGATCCCATCGAGTAGGGTTAGACCGTCATCAACACTATCTGCTCCCTGTCCTCCCCTTCACCCCACCACCTCTCTTCCCGTACCCTCGGGAACCATTACTACTGTTACTATTTCTGAAGGGTTACCTGCCTGGGCTTTCATGTACCAAATTATCTTAAATATAAAAATAAACACACACAAATAGAAAGTGATTGATGAGGTGAAACAAATAAAAAACATAATTGTAAGGGAGAGAAAGGAGGAACCCATCACACATTTCGATATATAGCTCCCCGCCCCCGATAGGGGACGAATAACAGAAATGTGGGTGAAAGGAGACAACAGACAGTGTAAGATATAAATAATAACAATATATAATGAATTAAGGACTCACGAGGGGGAGAGGGTTGAGGAAGGAGGGGAATAAAGAGGAGCTTTTACCAAGGGCTCAAGTAGAAAATGTTTCTGAAATGATGATGGCAATATATATACAAATATGCTTGATACAATTGATATATGGAATATCATAAGAGCTTTAAGAGCCCCAAATTAGAATGATTAAAATTTAAATTTAATTTAAATTTAAAAACCCATAATAATAAGGGAAAATATTAAAGAACTAAAGTTAATTATATAGATTCTCAGTGCTATACCACACCCTGGATTTTTCATCCCTTCTGTGTCGTCCTTCTGAGAGGGATTGTCCAATGACCTTATAGGTGGGTTTTGGGTCTCCACTTGTTTTTGAACGTCTGATACCTCTTCCCAGTGTCACTCCTTGATTACACAGGCTGGTGTGCTTCTTCCACATGGGCTTTGTTGCTTCCCTGCTAGATGGCCACTTGTTTGACTACAAATCTTTTAAGACTCCCAATGCTATATCTTTTGATATCCAGGCACCACCACCTTTCTTCACCACATTTGCTTATGGACCCACTTGTCTTCAGCACTCCTGTCAGGGAGGTGGGTATCATACAACGCCACGTTATTAGATCAAACCATTCTTGTATTGACACTACCTCAGTTCTTCAATCCACATATATATTGAGATATAGGATCTACTAGAAATGTGTGACTCATCATGGATTTCTGAAAATTACATACAAAATTCTCTGTGAAGTTGACATGGAATTTTTCTTTTGTCTCATTTTCTCAGAGAGGCAGTTATAGTTTTCCTCTACATCCTGCCCAGATGCATACAAATGTTTTAGAATGTGAAAACTCCACAATAGCCATTCTATATGTTTGCAAAGAAACATTAAATGCAAAAATTATGACTTTTTAATTATCAGATGAACCAAGAAGCAAATTGTTTTTCGTCACCAAGATAGAAGATGATATCAGAATAAGATTTTCTCTAAAACAACCTGAAAAGTATTGGGGATTTTTTTTTAAAGTGAAAAGTCCCTAAAAGTCCCTACATTATAATTCCATTAACAGCTCAATATGGGAGAAATCAGCCCAAAGACACCAAAATACTCTGAAGAGATACGCTTAAGTTAATCCTTGAAGAACAGGCAACATCTGGAAAGAGGAGAGGAGATGCCAGACAACATGATGAAAGTTATAAAATGTGATTGCATTACTTCTTACTGCTAACATTTCCTGCCTTTTGAGACTTTTATTTCTCAGCAAAACAGAGTTACCAGCAAGACATGGAATGAATGCTAAAGGAGAATTTTGTCTTTTTTGTAACACATCAATTTTCTTCATTTGATTAAATTATTCCAGATGCAATGGCGACTTGGGCTGAGCAGCTTCCCTGCCCCAGCAACCTCAGATCCTGTGCATTCCTCTGTGCAGACTTGTGGCTCTGGATCTCCTCTTCTCTCCTTCTTTCACTTCCTCATTTTCCCTCTGATCCCTGACATGCCACTGCCCCCAACTGTAAAACTGTAACCAACATTGCTTATCTTCATTAAAGGTTTTCTGATGTCAAATAGAAGGAATTTCTGGGTGATACAAAGAGTTAACACGCTTAGCTGCTAACAGAAATGTTAGTGGTTCTAGTCTACCCAGAAATTTCTGAAAAAAGACCTGGTTATCAACCTCCACAAAATCAGCCACAGAGAGGATCCAGTTCTTTCCTATCAACATGGGATTCCAATAAATGGGAAATGATTCAACAGCCACTGTTTTAGCACCAAGAATCAAATGATTTTCTAGGACTATGGTTCTTAATCTTGCTTATGCATTAGAATCACCGCAAGCTTGCTCTTCTTTCTTTGTCCCCCCATTTGTTTTCTAGATACCACCCTAGAGATTCTGTGTAGTTAGTCTGAGTGGGGCCCAACTAATCAATAACTTAAAATTCTTGGATTCTTTAGGAAGAACGTTGTTTGATAGACAAAGACTGGAGTATGGAGGCATGAGGATGATAGCAATCCAGAGTTTCTACCCATCAACAAACTAGTTCTGTCCCAGGGCATGTCAGTAACTCATAAGGCCACAAAATCTCTCTCAGCCACTCTTTTCCACTAGTTGAATTTGCAGTGACCCCCCTGCCCCGACCCCTTTACTCTGCAGCTGGGTTTGATACTCATGGGATTTTAGAACTGTAAGGCATGTCGATTATTTTAGTTCAGTTTCATCATTCTAAGGAGAAATGAAGGAGTATTGGTGGTGCCGTGCTAAGTGCAGTGTGTTTCCATAAAGCCTACAGCCTTAGAAGCCCTGTGGGATAATTCTCCTTTGTCCTGCAAGGTCACTGACAGTCAGAATCTACTCTGTGGCAATGGGTTTGGTTTGACAAAGAAAAGTTATCTCACACTCCGAGAGAGCAAAAACCTTACACAAGATTATACCTTCTTAACAAACTGCCCGCACTACATTATATAATTACCTTTCAAATTCAGCTTTACCTCTTTATTTTCTAGACAACCGTAGATAGGTTCCGTTGTTATCCCTCCTAGATCCCTACCCTGTGTCTTCTCTTTCACTCTCCAGCTCAGGGGTGCTCAATTCTTCTATCACAATCTACTAATCAATCACAAATGTAGTATAGGTAGATTGCATTGGATTAAAAAAAACAGACGTAAGCCTATCATCCATCCCATCACTTACTTGATATACAGTGTAGCCAATCAGATGCAATCTTAGGTGTCAAATGCATGCACAAACAACTGCGCTGCCACTGACAAGCTACATTGTAGTCAAGTCAATTTTTAGACCTTGGTTTTTTTTTCTCTTAAATGTAAGAAAAGTTATTAAAATGAGTGCGGGAGCTGGACCAAAACGTATCACTTCATGCGGAATGGGAGATGTTGACACTACAAGCCCACTTCTAGCTGAAGTCTAGAGTACATGAAAAGTCCTGGAACTTACTCACAGAGGGAAAGTACCCAAACATGAGAACCGCATGATTTGGCTCCACTTATTGATGTGAGTCAGCCTTTTCCCACATAAAGATCATTAAGCCTAAGTACTGTTCCACCATGACTGATGATCATGTGGAAGTGTGCTTGAGGCTGACTGTCAGCAGCTACTGTCTGGGCTCTGCATCTCTGGCTCATTCCACTCAGTGCAAGTCATCAGAGTCAACTCAGGTCATGACAAAAGTGTACATAGTTAATTGTTTTGTGTTGCGCAATATGGACTCATGAGGTTATGCAAGGTACACAAACGTACGTTGTACATATAAAGAATTCTCAATGCCTTTATGAATAAATGCATAAATAAATAACTATATGGTTTGCATTTGTGTAGTTGGTAGATCATTTTGACTTGATGATTTTATTTTTTAAGCATTTTATTAGGGGCTCATACAACTCTGATCACAATCAATACATACATCAATTGTGTAAAGCACATTTGTACATTCATTGCCCTCATCATTCTCAAAACATTTGCTCTCCACTTAAGCGTCTGGCATCAGCTCCTCATTTTCCCCCTCCCTCCTCACACTCCCCTCCTTCATGGCTTGATCATATTATAAGTAGTTCACATGCTGAAAAGGTGTGGGCACCCCTGCACCAGCTTAGATGCTTCCCAGTCACGAGTCATAAGATTGCAGCTTGCTTTCTTCACTCTGGGAATGAAACATAGGAGGGAAGATGTATGCTTCCCCTGAAATCACATCACAAGCTCTCCCCCATCATGGATTTTACTCCTTCCAGCAATGACGCCCACAGGACACTAACAACACACAGTCCCCGGGAGGGACACTTTCAGGAGTCTTGAGGACTGTCTGAGAAAGGAGAAGTACTACCTATCATATTTCATGGGATGAACTTCTTACATAAGAAAACTTTTAACTGAAATATTTCTCATGAAAAAGCTACAGGCAGAAAATGTCCTGTGAGCACCATCTCCTGGAAAGATGGCGTTGGTGTGCAGGGAGGCTCCCTCCCAGGATGAACGGATCCTTTGCTGTATTGATTATGGTGCCAAATGGATGGCAGGCAGTTTCCAAAATGCACACACGCTGGAGAAGAGAATCCGTGGAATCTCTACAGGAAAGGAAGGTGTTAGACAAGGGGAAGGAGAACCCGGAACTCTGTTCCCACACAGCAGCACAGAAGGAGCTGTAAGGTCAGAGAATGGATGTGTTTATTTGCCTACATGTGCCATTGGAGTAAACTATCCCTGAGGAGCTGCCAAACGACACAGCTTGAGTCTAAAGCTCAGGAGACTAGACTGTTCTGGGAACGAAATGCAGGGCCCTGCGTGCTCAGCATGTGGTCCCTGAGACTCTGGACTACGTGGGATTATCCAGCCTCTGTGGAGAGAGAGGGAAGCAGCCTCCCCACACCCCGCCCCATCCACCCACCACCACCAGGAACGGAATCCTGGAGAATCCTGGGACTTAGGAAATTAAACTAAAGCCAAATCAGATAGTCCAATGGTGTGGCCCTTGAAGCCCAATTGCTTAGCTTAAATGTGATCTCCCTTCCTTGCTAGATCATGCTAGATCATTCTCCAGTGGGTCTCCCATGCAGCCTCACTCTGCTACACACGGGTGTGTTGTGTTTCGTTTTGCCTGTCAGTGCTCTAATCACTGTGTCCTGAACGGTTTGGAACGGCCTCCCTTGACCCATTAAAGCCTGGAGAGGAATCCAAATGAGAAGCGGTTCAAAAGGAGTGTGCCTTGTTATTATTTGTGCCCCCTCAGGCGTTTAAAGACAGATGTCAGCTGAGCTCACTGGCTGTCCTGTCTGTATTTCTCCCTTGCCTTCCAGCCAGCAAGAGTCTGGGTCAGGAAAGGGGCAGCTCGTGCACATTTTGCCCAATCGTTCACAGCCACCTTCTTTGTAGCTGTAAGACGACAGCTTCCCGTCTTGACAAGGAACATGCAAAGAATCACTATGATTTCCTGGCTACATCTTGTTTTCCTAGAGTTATGTAGACTGGGTTTTGTTGAGGATTTTTTTTTTCCTTCTTCACCTACCTTTTGCACTTTTTGAAGATCTTTCGTGATTGTAAATGCTACTTGTTTGAGTCCCATTCCAGTGTTTTTCCATTTTGAACCAGATGAGCTGTTCCCACTGAAACCGCTCGCTTGTTCTCATTGAATTTCAGGTCACTTGCGATTTCTTTTTTTGGAATTCCACACGGCCAGGAGGACTGACCTCCGGAGAATTCTGCCCGGTTCTCGCGTTCACCCTCCCTTGGTAGAGCTCGATTTCAGTTGGCTGCTCCACACATCCTTATGTTCAGTCATGTAGGCTAATGGGAGATCTTTCCTAGGGCCTGCATATTTGGCTGGATGGTTCGGTGACTCCTTATGGCTGGTGCCGCCTGCCTTTTCTTGCGTAAGGCTCTGTAATCATTTCCAGGGTGGGTTAACAACTTCCTTCACTCCTGGAATTTTCTACCTTTTTATCTGTGAGGAAAGTATGTCATCTCTTCCCATCTGCACCAGCTGCGTGACCAGCTGTTTGTATTTCTCCTGGTCAGGGAAGCTAGAGAATTTTCCTCTAGAATTTTTCATAGCTCTCTTCAAATACAGTTTGATATCGACTTCAGATCTCTTTTGATGCAATTCCATACTTTTATGATGCAATTCAGCTCTCAGATAATGTTGGATGTGTGTAATCTGTATTTTTGTAACCAAATCAGAGGTCATTTTTAATGTAGAATCGTAACATATGATCAGCTAGGTTATTGTGTATGAGTTCCTAATATGAGTGTTACTTAGTGAAACTAAACGAACAGAAAATACAAGCAATTTTGTAACCATGACATGAAAGAAAGCATTTGTGTTTAAATTATCTGTGTTTAAGTAATTGTGTTAAATTAAATAATTTAAATTTAAATGTGTTAAATCATCTGTGTAAAACTTAATAAGCAGTAAAAATAATGTAATACCCCCCACCTTTAAGGGTCTTGAGATTATAAAGAATGTGTAATTACTTCTGCTTCTCAGTTTTCTATTATCAAACATTTAGAGATCAGTGTTGCAAAGCATATTTCTGAGCATAATAAGTCATGTCTATTGCCTTCAGAATACTTCAATCCATCAAGAGTAGACATAGAACACCAGCCGTTACAGTCACTGTGGGTCGGCATCGACTTGATGGCAGTGAGTTTGGTTGGGGTTTCAGTCATTGCACTACTAGTGTACTTGGGAATAAAAAATGAGTAGTTGGAAGTAAATTTGATCATTCTCCACAAGATGTTAGTTGGATATTCCTCAAGTTTGCCTGAGGATTTGGGAAATGTTCTCATTACATAGAGAATATGTTTTGAGCATTAGCTAATCTCAGAGACAGATTGTTTCATGAATAAAAGATGATCTGAGTGATCTGACTCCATTATTTTATAACAAAGAAAATAGAGATCTCCCCCAGAGGTTGCTGTTGCTCACTCTGGAGTTGATGTCAACTCACAGTGACCTGCCTATAACAGAGTGGAACTTCTCAATAGCACACCAAGGCTGTAATCTGTATGGCAGCAGATCATCAGGTCTCTGCTCCCACGGAGCCAGTGAGGGGATTCATACCACCCACCTTTTCATTAGCAGTTAAGAACTTAATCATTGCCAGATCAACACTGTTTTGTCTGAAACAGAGATTTATTTCAATAAAAACAAAGCATGTAGTTCATGAACACCGAGCCCAGATCCAACCTCCCACTTCACTTTTCTTCCTTCACGTTAAAAACCATAAGCCCCCACCAGATAGAGCTCTATTAATATGGCAGCAAGACGCTTTGAAAATCAGGACTGAGCAAAGTCAGTCTTGTTGGTCTCTCCTCCTTTAAGTTGTCCTGCCAGGCCCTGGCCTCCCAAGATTCTCTTAGTGTCTGCTTGTTCCTGACCCTAGAGGTTCAAAATTAATAAAAACCATTTACAGTCTAGTCAACTCCAAATGATGACTCAGACGTGTTTGACTCCCCAAGTTTGTCAAAATACAGCTGTACTCTGTAGTTTCAATGGCTAATTGTTAGGAAAGAAGATTAGCATGTCCTTCGGAGGAGCTTCTGGGTGGACTTGAAACTCCTAACTTTATTTCACAGTCCAGCACCAAAATTGTACCCTCCATGGGCTCCTCTCAGAAGCTGACAAGTCCTTTGCTGGATCCCCTAGGAGTCTAAAGTGGCACATCATGAGTCTAACTCATTCATTACTCAGGCTAATGTGTTAAGGAAGTGCCCTAAATAAGATTTCAAATGCACACGTGCTGCTTCATTGAGAAACCTCAGTCTGTCATCACTGAACACCATGGTATGCAACTCATAGGAGGGTCATTTTTTTAAAAAAAGTTAAAATGCTTACATAGTACGGAAATGGTGTGGGGGCCGCCTCTGTATACAGAAGGAGAAGGAAAATCCAACTCCTTTTCTGCCCAAGGATGATTTCTATGGGGCTGAAGTCAGACATTGTTTGCACTCCCTGAAAGTCTTTCCTTTGACACCTGCCATCCTTCCTCTCTGCTGGGCTTGCCAATCCATTGCTCTAGCCACCCAAATCTCACACGCCATATGATTATGGGAGGATATTAGAAAATCAACATACTGCAATGCAGGATAATAATAAAAAAATATAAAACATTGAGGTTTCCATCCTTTTCCCGCGGTGCCTCTTCTCCAGTATGCTGTCAGACAAGTCTCTGGTCTTCAGTCTCTCCGCCGCAAGGATTCTTGATCTCTGTCCAGCCTGTATCTGCCCCACAAAGGTCCTTTACTGCTGATAAATTCCCAAAGGGCACCCAGTCTGGTAACCAGCTTCCGGCCCAAAGACGCTCAGCATCACGGCTTCTGTTGACTGCAAAAGCTACCGCTACTTTCATGGTCTCTGTGCGGTGGTCTCTGGTGCCTTGGCTGCCACTTTCACTTCACCGCGGGCAGTCCTGTTGACTCCTCCTACCGCTGCTCAGACGGAATGAGCCAGTTCTTTGGGTGAAAGCCCTTCAGACCTCTCATGCAGGTTCCCATCGCTCCTTTGGTGGGAGTTACTCGGACTCTGGATAGAAGAACCACATTAAGCAATTCCACTTCACCACGCAGAGCCCTTCCAATTTTTCATTAGTCTGAAAACAGCTGAACAAGTTCCAATAGTCAAAATATATCTTCCTATCATTTCAGTTATATTATCTACTTTATTCAATAAGAAAAAAGTGAAGTTAATTTTAATAAAAGAATATATTAATGTCTGGGCATATTTGAGAAGATGAACAGAACTTCATTACTTTTTCCCCTGAAACTAGATCACTCGCTTATATTAAAATCAGGCCACCTAGAGATAGAAATCACTTATCATTAGTTTGGGAATTTCAAACCAGATACATGTGGTGAGAGGTGGGGTGGGCAGTGGGGCAACTGAGTGGCAGACATTTATTCTGAGGGACAGGGAGCATCTTCCTGAAACCCACTTCATTGTTGCACAGCAACAGGCTGGCTGGGTGTTTCACATTCTATAAACTGAAGCAGTTATAAAACTAGGCCCTTAGTCCAAGGGTGGGAAGTTCTATGCATGTATAAACTAGGGAGGCTTCACCTTGACCACTAACACAGGCATCTAAAATTACTTGTTTGGCTCACATGTCCAGTAATGCTTTATTAAACAAAACAGCTGCCTCCTCACTGACTCTCAAGGGCTGAGTATTTTGGAAGTATGTTGCCACACCTTTCTTGCAGAATGCATCTGCATGAGTTCAACCCTCCAAAAGGTGTTTACCAGCTGAGCTCATTCACTGTTTGCACAATACCGAGACCATGACTGAACAGAAATTAGGACACACATGCACACGCACACACACACACACACACACACATAATAAAGAAGATGAGAGCAGCAAAGTGAACCAATAACAGAGAAATAGCGAAAAGGGAGAATGTCGACAGACATTGTAAGATTCCCTTTGGCACATGAACAGAGTCGCTGTCCCAGGCAGGAGACAGTATGTATATAATATGACAGAGCTGTTCTCTGGGCATGAATCCAAGTCTCTAATTTGAATGAATAATTCAGCGTATTTTCTGAAAGGGGTGTATAATACACCTAGTCTGCTGGACCATATCAAACAATTCATCCCAAATAAAACATACAGAGTTTTCTATGTTACCCTATAAAACCAGTCCTCACTTCAATCTGACAATAGCAATAACTATTCAAACTATGACAAGGTAATAAAAATCTTCTACTAACGGTGACTCAGCCATAGGCTCTGTGAGGTAAGACGGGAAAGAAAAGACAAACAGGGGGAAGAGAAGAAAGGAAAACAGTGTGTGTTAGAGATCTGAACAACAAGTGATAGCATTTTGTAAAGAAGAGGGAAATGTCTCACTCCATTAGGAGGAAAAGAAAGGGAGTCTCGTAGAGAAATAGCACAGGTTAAGTTGGACCATGTGAAACTGCAAAACACTCCATCATTCAATCTGGGAGATGAGTCTACATGAGGGGTCTTTAAAAAATTAGTGTAGGATTTCCATTCTCTTTTAATTCCGTCATTCCAGGACATTTTTAACCATCTTCATACATTGGAAGTAAAAGGGGTTACTGACTCCTTACAGATAAGATCGGCTTGAGCTTGTAACCCTTTAAACAAGTTATCCCCTAGATGATTGGCACCAGCTGGTTTGGTTATATAAAACTACCGGTAATTGCCATCAAGTGGATTCTGACTTATATCCACGATACAGGACAGAGTACACTGCCCCTGTGGATTTCTGAGACTACAGTTTTTTTACAGGAGCAGAAAACCTCCTCCTTGTCCCACGTTGTGGCTTGTCCTAGGCAACTGCTGACACTGCAGGCCAATGCGCGACCTGCGAAATTCCCTGAACGCCTGTCATACAGCACAGCGTTCAGTACTACGTGATTGTAATCCTGAGTACTTTTCAGCCGGAAACAAACTTCAACCTTGGCACATTCTTCCTAAATGGCTTGCCTACTGACCTTCTCCTTGCTGGTCTCATTATTCTTTTATCTGACACGATTGTCTTCAGTATAAAACTTTTCTGTTGACATTTCCCCCTTTTGATCAAGTTTCCACTAGGGGGCACTGATCACCCACAATCACAATGGAGTAGCCTTTCTTCTGCAAGCATTTGTTTTCTTGAGTTTTGGTTAATGAAAGAATACACGCACGTATACATACACATACAAACATATACATATAAACATATATATGTATATTTATATTTTTTCTTCATCTAGTCAAGCTGAGAGGACTCATCTTCAGGATGAGTTGGTTTTCTGGGGAACCTTTTAATGGCCAAAGCCAAATTTGGTGACTATTTTTCCATCAGGACAGTACAATAGAGGTTAAGATGAAGCATACCCACGAGACCAAAGGGACATGATTAAACAATGTGATCATGAGTTGTTATACTCTATTAATATGGCCCAGCCAACCATAATCCTTCATGTGATATAGTGTAATTCTGGATTTCATACACCTGTGTGCAATAGTTAAAGTTTATTGTGCCATCCTGGCTGATAAACACATGTGGGATTAATTGAACAGGGGAGCGCTAAATGACTCAGTGAGCCTCGCCTTTCTAGTTCTCAGGTCTCTTGCTTTCTGATGGTTGGACCAGGGTGCAGCTGCCTTAGCCCTGCTTCCGCTGGCAAGACTTACTTCCTGCAAGACATCCCCGAGGAGAAGCCACATGGATCTACCCTGATGCAGCCCTGGGTGCTGGAGTAGCCGTGTGGAGACCCCTGCCAGTGCTGAGATGCTTACACGTTCAGACACATCTTTCCTCCTGCAGTTGGCATCATTACGTGTGTTTTGTGAGATGGAGGAGGACTTTGTCGATTGGTGTCAGGCATATGGGGTAATGTTGGGCTGTAGGGCTTGGACAACACACGGTTGGGATGCTTTCTTAATGTACACTTACCCTTTATATAAAACTCTTTTCATATAACATATATGAGCTCTGTGGATTTGTTTGCCTAGTTTACCCAGACTGGCATGCCTGGGTCTACAATCCCATTTTTGAAGAGCATACTCTGCTAGCAAGCAGGAATAGGATGAGATTAAGACCTGAGTTTAATGGAGGGCACCAATAGGGCCACACTCTTTGTTTTGTGGTTATAATGGTTACTGTTACTTGTAATGGATATAAAGAGTGATCAACTACAGCTGAGAGGAGAAAAGTTTCTTCTGGAGTGGCCTGGGGAAAAGCCTGGCTAATTAAGATTGATGCCACTGCTGTATCTGGACAAAGAGTTCTATGTTAATTTGTTTGCACCGTTAGTAGTCAGTGTAACTCCTACCAAATGACCTTTTTCTGCATGGGTCTAGTTAGAACGTAGGGGAACATATTGATAGGATACACCTGTGAGTAATTGTGAATAGGATTCCCTGAAATGCCATTCTGCTGTGTATAAAGTGAGCCCTCTATGAAACACGTAGTATTCCTCTAATTCTTTGAGGTTTCCTCGCCCCTCCACTGTCATGACCTAAGTCTTGCTTTTCAGGTCTAGCTAGACTCCAGCATGTACAGTGATACAGATAAGAGCTTACAACATGTGGAATCCAGGTCAGATAAACCCCTCAGGAACAGAAATGTGAGTAGAAATGGGATACAGGGGCAGGGGAGCAGAGGGAAGGTGGGGCTGGCGGGGAAGAGGGAAAAACCTGTTCCAATGACTGAGTCGTAAACCCCCGCCCCCACCAGGGGGCATGAACAACAGAAACGTGGGTGAAGGGAGACAGTGAGGGGTGTAAGATAGGAAAACAATAATTTATAATTTTTCAAGGGGTCACAAGGGTGGGAGGGAAAAAAAGAGGATCTGATGTCAAGGGGTCAAATAGAAAGTACATGTTTAGAAAATGATGATGGCAACATATGTACAGCTATGCTTAATATAATTGATATATGGAATGTTATCAGAGCTGTAAGAGCCCCCAATAAAATGATTTTTAAAACATACATACACACACACAAACTTTAGCTCTCTGAAAAGCCATGATTGTAAACTCATCATTAGCAAGAGCCAGGAGCAGAACATGTCTTCTGGACTCAACATCTGGCTCGTCCCTGCCTGACCTTCATTTTGTACACTGCACAACACCACAACTTTGTGAGACATTGCCTGAGATGGTTGTGCATTTCTGTGGTACATTACAGCACCCACAGAGGGGGTATACAAAAAGGAGGAGTGGGAGCCAGAGAAATGTAGCAGACTAGCATCTTGGGAGAATTGGATGTTTGAGACTTCTTCAGTCACTAACTCCTTGGGACGAGTTTGGTATTAATTCTTGTAAAAGAAATGATTCCCGCAACCATTTGCAAAAGCATGTGAAACCAGATGGGTTTATGTGAAGGATCAAATGGTTTTGAAGTATAGCATTTCATGAATGAAGTGTATTGAACTAAACCAAAATAATATTTCACAAATGCAATAATATAAATGAGGAAGGCAATGAAGATTACAAAATAAAGTCGCAATTCTTTTCACCAGGCATCTCAAGTAAACCAATTACTTATCATTTTCCTTAAGGACAGGACAGGATTGCTAAGATGAAATACTGTGTGTTCTATATGATTAACATAGAGACAATATTACCACCATTGTCAGGAACACGGACACCACAATCAGATTTTGTTAAGGCAAAGGATCCCTGTGCGATGCAGTGAACATGCACATCCTATTTCGTAGGGCCATCCTATTTTGTTGTACTACTTTTCTCTCATTGATAGTTCATATTAGTCGCCCATGAGTATTGTCACTTAGAGCAATTTGCATATATTTCCACATATGCCATAAGAACTTCAAGTCCTATTTGATGTGTGTGTGTGAGTATAGAGGCTTAGTGATCAGGTCAATTGAATACCCACTGATACCATTGAGCTTTGGCTATAGGTACATTGACTGGTAAAGGGCATTCAGTGAAAATACAAGTACATCCTTGAGTCTAGCTCAGGCTCAGAGTCTGTCTTTCAGCCAATCACAGTGTAAATCGGGGCTAGAGGTAAGATCCACAAAACCAAAAGTTGCCATTAGGGACTACCCAATATACACCTGGCATCACAGCCAGTCAGAAGGGAACTAATCAGTACTTATAATGGTATACTTTATGCACATTCATAGATCAAAAGCATCCATTGGTTAGTTGTATAGGTGTGGTTAGATTGTCCCCAGCAAAAGGAAGCAACCCAACTTAACCTCTCTGTGTGGGAAAGTAACCAGGTGAGTCTACCGAGTAGCTGATATGGACCTACAGTTTGAATAGTGCCCTTGGTGGGTTTGAAATATCCCTTACCTAGTTCTTCTTGGATGACTTATTTAGGAAAATAATGGTTGTGTTGAGACTAAAGGTTAACTTATGATCTGGCTTTTGAGCAGAAACAAAGAGAGCATTTGTCATGGGAAATCTAGTAATAGTGATTTTCTGTAGAAAAAAATATTTCTTCCTTGTTCTTGTATCCATTGACCAAGAGTAACACAATCAGATCCTTGTTGTAAAGAGCCACAGCAAGAAAGGCCAGACAGACTTGAGGCTGAGAGGGTGCCACATTAAATCTTTAATTAATTAAATCTTTTTCAATGAATTAAATCTTTTTCAATGAGGAGCATAAGCATCTGCCCCAGGTGGGAAACATTACTAGAATCGTGGTTATAACAGTCTAAAAGGGGAAAAAAGATAAAGTGCATTTTCATATTTGGTCAAGGTCTAGGCCAGCCATCTGCCTCCGATATCAAGCTTCTGGCCATGGGGCATTTAAATGTAACCTTCGATGTTTCTGTAAAATAGCTAAACCAAAGAAGCATTCTTAGTGCTTGTTAACTGTAACAAAGAAGCGTTCTTAGTGCTTGTTAACTGTAACAAATGGAGCTTCTAATTTACCTCCAATTTGGTTAGTAAGGAGAAGTAAGTTTAGTCCCTGCAAACAAAGTTCTAATAGTTTTTATTTGGTGTCTCTTCCAATGTACATATTCTCCTAGAGCAAAGCTAGGCAGACTTCAGGAGTTAAGTTTCTATTCATCCATGTTTTTCAAACCTGTGGAACATATTCTTTAGAATACTGGAATAACGATGCATACTATTTCAGGATTTCAGGTTGACCTAGAGTAGTTAGTGAGGCAACTGAATGAAAGGTCTATGGGTTGCCAAATCATTATTTTGTAAGGGATGTGTTGATGAGATGAAAATGATACGTACCTCAGATTTAAAAGAACTTAAGGAAGGATCTTAGTCCAGGAAAATTTTTAAGTTCCATGAAGCTTGGCTCTTTGGGTTTCTATTACTCCCTTAGTTCAATCTACCAGACCTGAAGACTGAGGATGATCATAACAATTAATAAATGAGAAGAGGTTTGAACAGTTCTTAGGTGACTTCACTAGTGAAATGAGTTTTCAGAGCAGGACAAAGAGACTTAGGTATTTCTCAATAGATGTTTTCAAGAAGTTTCTTTGTCTCAAAGGTTGTAGCAGCATGACAGCAGGGGAGGCTTCTACACCATTAGAAAACCTATAGATCAGCAACGATACATAATTATAACTTTTGTGATTTTACACTGTGTAAACACTAGCTGCCATTGAAGTATAGAGCTACAGATTGTTGCCCTGGGAGGACTGTCAGCTATTCTACAAGATTGAAGTGAGGGTAAACAAGAAAATGGATGACATCATATCCACAGCCTTGAAACATTTTCCATTAATATTTTTTAAGATCTCAATTATTTTATCTCATCCCACATAGGAAGGTTAATGTAAGCCTCACATTATGGAAATATGCAGGAAATTGCATAAGTCATCTTTCTTACTAAACTCAGGCCACAATTTAGTTAATAGCAAAGTGTTGGTAACACCCTACCCTTTTATGTGCCTTCATTGTGTTTGTTATTGCTTCATGTTGCTGTTCTCAATGCTCTTCTAAAGTTAAGCCAGGAAGCTTGGAGGTATCAGTAGAAACATTGGGAGAGTTAACTTTATTTTAAGTATAGAAATGACTTAAGAGTCAGTTTGTATGGCTGTCATATTAGCAAAGCAAGATCACTATCTTCCATTTCTTCCTTTTGGGTTATTCCTTTATATTAGTGATATTGCCTTTATTGTACAGTAATTTTAGAGGGGAGTCATGTGGTCTGCTACTGAAGCTCCATTTTTAATAGCATATACCAAATGAAAGATGAAAAACTCACATAGTTTCTGTAACATGCCAAAACTCATATCAAATTTCAAAAAACACCTACTGTCTGTGAAATGTTGACAAACATTCCCGAGTGATTCCATAAGGGTTAAGGAGGATGGTTAATTTGACTTGTCAGGCTTAACCAGCTTCCAGGAGAGCCTGACTTTCAAGGACTTCAGTATGAGCTGTAACAGTGTACCCAGCTTGCTAATGAGGTCTGGCAGGACTGGGTTGTAAACAAGACCGATCAAAATCCAAAACTAAATCAGAATTGGTTGAAAGGGTCTTGGTGAGGGATTAAAAATGGCTCAGTCAAGTCTACACAGTCATGCATTAGGTAGTTATTCTCATAAATTTCTGAGCGAAAAAGAACTGGATTTAAATTGGACACAATATGGAGATAGCAAGGAGAACTACCCAGGAGGTGAGCCAACTGGCAGAAAGATGTTGGGTCAAGACATAACTAAGACAGTCAGACACAGTGGGTACATAGATGTCTAAAACATTTCACAATGCCACCTCTCTTGTGATTTCCACTCAATTGACAATAGAGCCATAGTGCTAAGGTAGAGAGGACATCCTCTGGCACAGGGTCAAGTTGTAGGCTGTGATGATCAATAGTCTTTTGTTGTCTGCTATGTTTTAGAATTTCTACACCTAAAGTGTTTCCAGATACTCCATGATAAATAAGGAAAGATCTAGGTGGTAATTAGGAAAACTTAGAGCAGACATGCTTATTAAAGCTCCTTGTAATTGAATTATGGGGTCTCGTTGTCACAGTGTAATTTGGAATGAATCTGGTTTGGAAATGGAGCCAATAAAGAAAATGTGGTAAAATCAGGGTTTGACAGCTGGCACCAAGTCCTAGAAACCACCGTCACTCTTTGCTTCAAGTATAAAAACTTCGAAAATAGCTCCTTTCTGTTTAAAGCCAATAGAGATAGCTTGTGCAGACATTAGATGGTCAAAATCTGTAAAATAAGTCTGAGCCAATTGTAAGCTGTCTTTGGGAAACACATCTACCATTAGCCAAAAGTTTTAATAAAGCCACACTGTCAGTCAAGGAGACTTGCCTGGAAGCTGAACTAGAAAAGCATCACTATACCAGCATGGTTTTATTTGTAAATCGTAAAGGCTACAAATCCACGTGTATGATTTGAGAAAAGTAGGAGGGAGGTTCTGTAAATTTTAATGGCATTATATTCTACAAATTAAAAAAATCACAGAAAAAAAAATCAGTAAAGATTTTCAGAATTCACGGGAATACTGAAAGAGGCACTGTGAAGACCCAAAACTCTAAAAAGTTAGTTACCTCTAAAAGAATATTGTAAAGTAATAAATGAGGATTAGAGGAA
Source organism: Tenrec ecaudatus (assembly GCF_050624435.1). NCBI lineage: Eukaryota > Metazoa > Chordata > Mammalia > Afrosoricida > Tenrecidae > Tenrec > Tenrec ecaudatus. The sequence goes on along the minus strand of NC_134538.1, from coordinate 143,749,633 downwards.
TTCTAAGTATAACAAGATGATGCAAATTTTGGGCACCTCTCCTGCTCCGATAATGTGTTTAACTAGACGCATATGAGTACTGCAAGAGGTCATCTAAGGAACAATTAAACCTTTAGAAAAGAAAACTTTTCTGACAGGAGCTAGTTCTTCCTTTGCTTTTCATCAGAGTGGATGTCGTTTTGATGTGCTGCCAAGTTGCTGATGACAGAGGATCACCCTATGCACAAGAGAAAGAAATTATGCTCAGTCCAGAGTCATCTTCGTACTAATTATGTTTGGGCCCATTGGTGCTGTCATGGATGTCACCAATCCATCACAACGAGGGCCTTTCTCTTTTCATTGCCCTTCTACTTTACCAAGCACCGCGTCCTTTTCCCAAGACTGGTCTTTCCTGGCAGCAAACCCAAAGTAGATGAGCTGAAGTCTCACCATTCTCGCTTCTATGGAGAATTCAGGCTGAACTCCTTCCAAGACAGATTGATGTACTGTTGTGGCCACCCGTGGCATTTTCAATATTCTTCACCATAATTCATTTTTTCCTCATTTTCATTATTCAGTGGCCAAATTTCATATGCTTGCAGATGATGCAATGGAGGATGCCACGACTTGAGTCAGGAGCATCTTAGTCCTCAGAGTGACATCCTGGCTCTTCAATGCTTTAAGGAGACCCTGCACAGCACATTTGAGTGGATGGCGAGGCATTTTTTAGGCAGAGGTTTAGATCAAGCCAATTGAATTTTAATGGACTCAGTTGACATAACTTGACCTACATCCGTGATCGTGGTGGCCCATAATAATTAAGGAACAAGGAGAAAGATGTTAGAAAGAAAAAGACTAGGTGAAACTGAAATTTGGAGAAGCATGGTGAGCACTAGCATTTAGTACATGGCTTCTTCCAGACCGTTGTCTAATTCAGAACGTGTGTCCATTGAATTTAGGGTATAAGGAAGATTCAGTATTTCCTCATTTTCAATAAACTGCTGATGGCAATTCTATTGGGATTAAACTCCCAATAGATTGGCAGGGGTGTTGGAATTAAGCAAAGGTAAATAAATAAATTACTCAACAGGATCAAGAGATATAAGAATAAGTTGGAAACTACTTGACACTTGCTCCTGATTGGCGGCCTCACTACTTTTGAAGCTAGTCCTCTGAAACAGGGTGTGTTGTAAACAGGCGGAGTTAAAAACTGACCAAATGTCCCTGCAGTCAATTTAAGCACGCCAAGCTTCTCCACTAAGGAATTGTTGCTCCTGCCAGACGTAGAGGCACAATCAGAGACACCTTGTTTTACTCTGGATCCCTTCCTCTGGATCATACAAGATTTTTCTGAGGGAGGCTGTCACTATATGTCTGGGATTTTTTAATGTACAATGTTTGTTTCCCAACAGTCTGTTTTATTTGTTTTGTTTTATAATCATGAGAAATAGTTGCTTTCGTGCCACTGCTTTTTAACAGTTTTCTTTTGCCTAGGAGATTGTACTTGTTGAAACTGATGAGTTATGCATTTACTAGTGTTAGAAATCCTTTGGGCTTCAAGGGTCTGAGAAAGTTTGCAAACTAAATTGGTTAGCTGGACAATCGAAGCTGTGTCCCAATCTAATCAATGCTATTTTACTAAAACTGAGATTTCAGGCATAAGAACAGCTATAAAATCATGACTGAAAGTCCCAGAAGACTCATGCATGGTTCAATTATACATGATAATACTCAGTTACACATGACTGTAGTCATGAATACATTTTTTCCAAGAACAAATAATTTACATCTTGCCACATTTCACCCCAGAGGCTCATGAACCCTGACCTTAAGTTTCCTGGGAGCGCATGATGGCACTAGCATTCGTGTGTCTGATGTGAGTGCTTCCCGTTTAAAATGTCCCCATTTGCAATCTCCATTTCAGAGCTGAGGAGATTGGTATTTTAGAAAAGTAGGTAATTTCCCGCATTCATTAATGTACTTAGGGATTACTGTACAATATCTTCATGAAAATGGCGGGCTGAACGACCAAAGGAACATCCCTGCAGAAATAAAATTTTAGGAATCACTTGAAAAGAGCTTTGAGAAAACCTATGGGCACGCATTTGACAGTGTAATGTAAACTTAATACATAATCCTGTAGGAAATTCAAAGAATACTAGTCAGATAGTGCTACTACAGACATTTCATGGAAATGAGGTTGGGTATGGCTCCAAAGCTTCTCAAATTTTAAACAAATGTGCTGCCCTATATTTAAACGCGAACCTAATTTCCTGAAGCTGAGAAACAAGGTGAGTGTTAACCTACAACGTTCTTGAGTTTTAACAGGAAGGGCCCCAGGCTGGCCAGGAGAAAGAGGTTAAAAATAGCAGCTCTCTGCTTTGTGAAGAGGAGCTGAGAAGGCAGCTTGGATCTCTCCTGGTGGAGAATCTCTGGAGCTGGGTAAATATCTCACATCTGCAACCAGAGGCGCTGTTCCCTCCTTTGCTGTGAAAGTACTTAAAATGTGTTCATGGAGAGGTAGAGGTGCTGACCACTTAGGACGGTCATCAGTGCCGTGAGGGATTTTACTTCTGTCAAGTCTTTCTTGACCATTTAATATGTAATCTCCTCAGTAATAGCTAGTGTTAAAATCCAGAGCTACTGATACCGTTTGAAAACGAAATAAGTGAGCGACCATGAGGTTCATGAAAGGGTTCATTAAGCATGTAATGCACAAGTCTTTTCTGTGGTAATCATTTCTCTTGTAAGAATTAATACCAAACTAGTTCCAAGGAGCTGGTGATTGAAAAAGTCCCAAGAGTCCACCTCTTGCAACATGATAGTCTTGCTCCATTTGCCCCTTCCCCCACTCCTCCCTGGAGTATATTCCTTCACATATCTGGGTTCTGTGAATGGCTGCAATGTCCCACGGAACTCACAAAAGTTCAAGGAAATATCTCTCACAGGGGTGGATATACTTCAGTACAAATCTGAAGGTCAGGCAAGGTCAGGCAGATGCTCGGTCCAGAGGATGCACTCCACTCCTGGCTCTTGGTGATGATGACCTCACATACCCTGCTTCTCAATGGGTTTATTTTATGCTGCAGAACGGCATTGCATGAAAGCCTGTTAACAATGACAGGTGAATCCTATCAGTATCTTTTCCCACCTTCTTTTCAGACCCATGAGGAAAAGGTCATCTCATAGGAATCACAGGGTACAATCAAATTTCCAAAATATAATAACCTCTATCCCTGGAGTGTATATTTTAATGCATATAGGACCTAGGGCTTCTGGTAAAGTATTTCCAATAGTTTAATCTTACTCAGCCAGGTGTTTTTCCCAGGCCACTCAAGCGAGAGTTTCTTTTTTCCTCTCAGTTATGCAATTCCTTACATCCATCATAAGTAACAGTAAATAAGATAACCATTAAACATAATGTGTGATCTTCTCTACACCCTCTGTGTGATAGTTTCATAATCTGTTGTCAATCCGAGATTTATGAGGGAAGGGATGGAGTTTGCCTGTCAATCAGGTTGCATTTGACCGGGCACTAAGGAGACACGTAGCTCGCTGGAGGAGGGGCAATTGCTCAGTCCTTGTGAGGCATTCTTGTTGACAAGCCATATGGAGGCAGGCTGATGGCAGCCAAAGTTTGGAGATAGAGGAGCCACGTTGAGACCCCTGCCAACATTGAGATGCTTACAACACCACTGGATCTACAAGACTTCCCACCCACTGGCCTGTGATCCCATATATGTGTTTCATGAGTCTGAAGAGGACTTTGTAGATTGCTATTAGACATATGGACTAATATCAAACTTATAGACTTGATTTGGACTGGGATGGGATGTTTTCTTAATGTACAATTACTCTTAATATAAAGCTCTTTCTTATACACATATGAGTCTCCCTGGGTTTGTTTCTCTAGTCTACCCAGACCAAAACATTCTGCGAAAGCCGGAACTTAATCTCATACCATTCCTGTTTGTTAGCACATCATGCCCTCCAAAAATAGGATTATTGTCGTACGTGTATGAAATTCAGAATTATATCACATCAGGGATTATAGCTAGGAGGGTCTTATTAAGTATAACTCACTTTATCCCATAAAGCCTTTTTATAATTCATTAGTTTTTTAAGTTTTCACCAATTTATCCTGCTAGAGAAATTATCAGATGAACATTGAAGAAGTTTTGGCCAAAATTTCATCTATCCCTTGACTATGGGAACATCATTGAGAGTAATTGAGAAGAACAACTGCCATTCTTGTCTCCAATCTTCATATTTGTAGTATAGGCACACTAGAATAAACATTGTAAATATTTTCCCACTTTAGCAAACCAGCAACCACGGACTGACTTTGTAGAGAGAAATTAAACAAAAAGAATTTATTTATTTATTTAAACTATGTGACCTTGGTGAAGGTTTACAGAGCAGATCATCCATTTTTCAGTCAACAATTCATATGCATTTTGTTCCAATTCATTCATTACAGGTCCCTCAATGACCCTACATTTATCCTGCTATCTCCACTTATTTCCTGCGTGCATTCCTCCTCTTTTCCTAATCCTCTGAATTCTGTCCTCGGGTAAATGCTGTCCTTTTGATCTTAAATTGTTGATTAAATGATCATAGAGAGAAATTCTTATGAAGGAAATTGAAACACTGCATTAGGATTAGGTGGGTGAGGGTTGACCAAGATGAGATGAAATTAATTATCCAAGAGAAATTTTTGGTTGAGTTCATTAGAGTTAGTAGGGTTTATTGAAGTAAGAAATTATTTGCAAACAAGATGCATCCACAAAGGAACTTATTTAAGCAGTGAAAGTTAAGCAGTACAGAGTTTTTATTTAAACTGTACAGAGTTTTTAAAGGCAGATGATTTTTCAGTAGGGACTCAAAAAATCAAACTCACTGGCATCAAGTAAATTCTTACTCGATACAAACCCACAGGATAGAGCAGAGCGGCCCCTGTGGGTTTTCAAGGCTGTGAATCTTTACAAGAGCAGAAAGCTTCCTCATTCCCCCAAGAAGCAGCTTCTGGTTTCAAACTACTGACCTTGCAGTTAAGGACCCAGTGTATAATCCACTCCACTACCAGTTATTGGGTCTTGGGTATGTTCTTAATTCAAGTCAGGTCTTTTGTCATTGGTTTTGTAGACATATCAGTCTGATGGAAAATAGTTGGGTATAATGCTTGAATCCACAATCAATGCCCCTAGAAGTAGCCATCAAGAAATTAGAATATCTTGATGGCTTGCACTGTGTAAATCTGTTGCACAAGATGTCTTTGCAAGTGTTGAAAAGCAAGGAAGTTACTTTGGGGTGCCTGACCCAAGCCACTGTATTTTCTATTGCCTCATACAAATGTGAAAGTTGGACATTGACTTGAAAGATCAACAAAGAATTGATGCGTTTGGATTATGGTGCTGGCAAAGAATATTGAAAGTACCATGGTCTTCAGAAAGGACAAACCAATCTGTCTTGGATGTAGTACAACCAGAATGCACCTTAGCGGCAAGGATGATGAGACTTGGTCTCACCAACTTTGGGCATGCCAGGAGAGATGGATCCCTGAAATAGGACACTATGTTTGGCAAGTAGAATGCAGAGCAAAAGAGGAAGTAGGTCCACAAGATTTACTGATACAGTGGCTACCAAAATGGGTTTCAAAATAACAATTTTGAAGATGGTGCAGGACTGGATAGTGTTTCATTCTGTTGCACATAGGGTAGCTATGAGTTGGAGCTGACTCAAGGTTATCTAGCAATAACAGTATGATGCATCCGAGATCTCATCCCTCAATGCCAAGTTAAGTTTCTGGGGAGGCTCCCTCCAGTTAGGACTTTTGAAAACTCCCATTTATTCTGTCAACATTTGTAACTAGCACAAATGGCCACCTTGGGTCACTTGTTCTCAGAAAAGTTTTGCTACACCAGCATGAACCACCATCAGTTTTTAGCAGGGCTTCAAACCAGAACAGAACTGAAAACCAAATCAAAACCTTTGCGAAGTTTTCACTGAAGTGAAACTGGAATTTTAAGAGGAACTTTTTTTTTTTAATGAGCCTAAACTAAAATGGAAAGAGTCTGGTTTTTTCACTCTCCTATTTTTAGTTCAATGATCACTCTTAAGTTGTAAGCAAGACAATTGGACCATTTGTGCTTTAATTGCATCTGGCACCCATGTGTTCCAAATGCTTCTCCAGCATTTAACTGGGAAGGGCACAGTCCATTGCTTTGGCAAGCAACCTGCCACAGCCACCGCTATCGGCTATGGCCGCTGTGATGACAGACACAGGGGAATCAGAATTTGCTATTTCCATTCTGTGCTTCACTTCCTTTACAGTAAGGCTACCTCAAGCTGTGCCTACGAGAGATACGAGAAACACTTGTAATGAGGACCCCCAAATTAGAAATCTTAAAGCAACCCTTGAACTGCACGTTCAATTCTGAACACTTTCGTGTGAAGGGCAATTTTCAGGTGTGTGTAAACATTTTGAATGTGCAGTAGTCACACTTCTTTAAAGAGTGGTCATTCAATTAAGGAAATAGTTATACTCTTTTTGAGGATTCGATTCTTGTCACCAATCTCAATTTAAATGTACTATCAGTGTTTACACTTATACGTTTAAATTTGGTCTTTGTCTCACAAATTAAATCATTAACAGACATCAGCCCCTAGTGGGAAGAAAAGCCAGTGTTTAAGTTGTGATACATCACAATTCTACTTAATGCTACCTGGTGGCGTCACTCTAAAGCGAGCCTTTTCTCCAACAGTTGATGGATAAATGGATGAGGATGTTTGAAGTGGGATTTTGAGTGGAAGAAATCAATTACTGTGAATATAAAATGGAAGTTATTCAGTATTTTCCCCATATACTAATGGTACATGGCTAGGAATATTTTAATGCATATTGGTTTTAATTCGTTTCTACAAATGCTTTTATGCATACTGTTCTCTTTATATTACTAATGTCTATCATATCTATCACATTCTTTACGCAATAATATAATATACTCAAAAATCACCGTCATTGCCGAGTTGATTCTAACTTACAGTGACCCTATAGGGCAGTGTAGAAATGTCCCTGTGGGTTCCCAAGATTGTAACTCTCTATAGGAGTAGAAAGCCTCTGCTTTATCTTGTGGATGGGCTGTTGGTCTCAAACTGCTGATCTTACACCTAGCAGCCCAATGCCTAGCCAACCAACTCACAGGGTGTCTGTAATGTAATATCTCCCAGACCTCCAAAATCACAGCCATCGAGTTGATTCTGATGCAGACCACCCTACAGGACAGGGTTGAAGTGGTCTGTGGGGTTCTGAGACTGTGCCTTTTGACAGGAGTAGAAAGCCTAGTCTTTCTCTCTCAGAGTGGCTAGCACTCTTGAACTGCTGATATTGTGGTTAGCAGCCCAACATATAACCACTATGCCACCAGGGCTCCCTGTAATGTATTATTATGACGGTAAAATATGCCCTAATTTAATATTACCACTTTTATCTTGAATTGGAGTATGGAAGGAGCCAGAGAAAATCCTTGTAGAAAATTAAGTATGAGAAGATTGAAAATAAAAGTATGTATAAAGGTTCAACACAGATATTGGTGGAAACCGTGTATAAAACACAGAGGCGCAACTGAAGTGTCCCCTTCTGGATGAATGCTGTACAAAGAAGACACAGATTGGAGAAAGTGTCAGAAGTGTTCCAGATAAGCAACCTAAAACAGTAGGTGTGTTTGCCTTTCCTTCATGCCATGCGATGAAATTCAATAAACAACATATCTGTGCATATGTTGGATTGGTGACTATTAAAGTTGCTTATTGAATTAATTGAATATCCAGGGTTCTGTAAAATTTTAAAATATTGCTTACACTGGTAAAACATTTCAATCAATTTAGAGACAGTTGGGGAAATGATACCTCACTTTTCCTTAAAACTTAGCTCTTAAATTCATAGTAATCTGGAAATAAATGAGTATTTTTCTTTGAAAGGAGAAGCTGCCAATAGCTGGAGTCGGCCAAATCGAAGATGTAGCACTCATTTTTCAGGAGTGATAAGATACAACCGTAAATACTGGGAATGGAATCATTAAATGAAAGACACAAATGTTTGCACATTAAAAAAATCTAATTACATAGATTACTGCTATGTTAGTTTTGGGTGCACCAGCTACTAGAGCAGGGTTGAGAGAATTTTTTTAGGTTTGAAATTCACTGCATGAGACAACACAGATAGCTTAAAGGAAAACTATTGGAGGATATGCTTTTAGTTGGGTGCATTTATAGACTGTTGCAGTGGTGTTTTCTTTATGAGTTGTGTAACTGGGTGACTTACATCTCTATAAAGAAATATTTATGTAATCTGATGGTGATATTTCAGCATACACGGGGAAAACATTAAAGTAGAAAATATTTTATTGTCCTTTGCTTTATATGCATTGATGTGTTAGGATTGATAGCAAAGTTTCAATTTCTGAGAGACCTCAGGGTTGACAGAAGAAACTGCAAATTTCTCTAGAACATGCTGCTGTTGTTACCTGCTATGGAGTCTGTTTCTACTCACAGAGACCCTGGGTCCCACAGAACAAAGCACTGCCCAGGCTTGCACCCCCTCACAATGGTTCATATTTGTAACCACATTGTTGCAGCCCTTGTATCAATCCATCTTATAGAGGACCTTCCTCTTTATCTCTGCCCTCAACTTTACCTATCACGATATCTTTTGTCAACAACTGTCCTCTTCGAAGAACATCTACAAAGTCCATGAGACAAAGTCTAGCCATCCTTGACTCTAACTAAGGAGCATTCTGGTTGTCCTTCTTCCAAGACACATTTGCTTGTTCTTTTTGGAAGTCATGGTAGTTTCTTTTTTGAAGAGGTCTCTGTGGCAGAATTGCCCAATGCAATGTGTCATTTGATCACATGATTGCTACTTCCATGGACACTGATTGTGGATCCAAGCAAGATAAATTCCTTGACAATTTCAATCTTTTCTCCCCTTACATGGTTACCTACTGACCAGTTGTGAGGTTTTTTGTTTTCTTTATATTGACTTGCAATCCATACTGAAGGTGGCAATCCTTGATCTTATCAGCAAGTGCCTCAAGTCCTCCTCACTTTCAGCAAGCAAGGGTACATTATCTTCCTCCAATCCTGATACCGGCTTCTCTGATTATTTGCTTAGCCATACAAAGAGTAAGTATGGGAAGAGGTTACAACCCTGACACACATTTCTTGATTTTAAACCATGTATCATTCCTTTGTTTTGTTCACAACTGCCTTTTGATCCACATACAAGTTTAGAATGAGCAAAATGTCATGTTTGGGAATTCCTAGTCTTCTCAAGGCGATCCATGGTTTGTTATGATCCACATAGTTGACTGCTTTGGCATAGTCAATACAACACAAGTAAACACCTTTCTGGTATTCTCTAGTTTGAGGCAAGAGCCATCAGCAACATGTTCCTTGTTCCATGTCCTCTTCTGAACCTGGCCTGAACCTTTGGCAGCTCCCTGTCAATGTAATGCTACAACCATTGTTGGATAGTCTTCAGCAAAATTTTAGTTGCTTGTGATATCAATGATATTGTTCTATAATTTGTACCCATTTCTTTGGAATGACCATAAATATGGATCTCTTGCTGTCAGCTGGCCAAATAACTGTCTTCCACATTTTCTGGTATAGATGAATGAGTGCTTCTAGTGTTTCATTAGCTTGATGAAATGTTGCCATTTGTATTCCATCAATTCCCGGAGGCTTGTCTTTGGTGAATGCCTTCAGTGCAGCTTTAACTTCTTCGTTCATTACCTTTGGTTCTTGATCATACGCTACCCGTTGAGCTGGTTGAATGTTCACTATTTTATTGGTACAGCAACCCTGAGTAGTCTTTCCATCTTCTTTTGATGCATTTGCATCACTCAACATTTTGCTCATAGAATCTTTCAATATTGCAGGTCACATTTTGATTTTTTTCAGTCTTTCAGTTTAATATATTCTAAGCAAGTTCTTCTGTTTGGTTGTCTAACTCTAAGGATGTGCAAATTTCATTGTAATATTTCACTTTGTCTTCTTGGGCTTCCCCCTTAAAAATGTCTGTTCAACTCCTTGACTTCATCATTTCTTCCACTTGCCTTAACTACTTTATGATGAAGAGCAAGGTGCACCTCTCTATTGACATCGACTTTGATCTTTTCTTTCTTTCCCGTCTTTTTAATGATCTCTTTTTTTCGTCTTGTATAATGCTCTTTAACTCATCCCATAGCTTATCAGATCTTCTGTCATTAATGTTCATTGCTTCAAATCTGTCATGGAGATGTTCGTGAAATTCAGGTGGGATAGGCTCAAGGCTATATTTTTGCTCTTGTGAACTTGTTTTAATTTTCTTATCTTCATACCTAAATTTACATATGAGCAATTTAAGGTCTGTTCCAGAGTTTGTTCTGGTTGGAGCTGATGATATTGAGCTTCTCCATTGTCTTTCACAGGAGTAGTCAATTTGATGTCTGTGTATTCCATCTGGAGAAAGCCAAGTCTATATGCTACCTTTGTGTTATTGAAAAGCCATATTTGTGATGAAGAATTGTTGGTATTGAAAAATTCTATCATGTAGTCTCTGGTTCCATTTCTGTTATCAAGCCATTCTTCAATCACTACAGTTGGTAGATAATGCATCACATATTTCATTTAGGAGAACTTTGCTCTTATTAGTCAGTGGCAACTGAAAGCATCATTAACACAAAAATGAACCAAGAATTTTACAGAATTAAACATTTAACAGGATCCAATGAAAAGAAATTAAATTATACAAAATATAGTACTTTATTTTATAAATATATGTAACTTACTCTTGTTGCATTATCATACCTCTTAAAACAATTTCTAGAATAATTCAGTTATGTAAAGAATCTGTATCATGCATGTTATAGCTGTTATTTATATGTATTTAAGAATTATGTGAATTGTTGATATTATCAAAGTTCCTATCCCACCAGCACACTTACTACTGCAAATGTTGTGATCATTTGTAAATACTTCTGGAATGATTGTGGGAATACAAGAAAAGTTTCTTCCTGAACTATGAGGAATGGTATTTGATATTTTGTCGTGCAGCAGTCTATTGCACACACTGTATAAGCAAAGATTTGTCATTTCTCAACTAATTGCTTCTACTGCTCAAACATGAAAATTGAAAACACTGGTATTTCAGCTAGTTTCATATTTTAAAATAAATCATTCTACTGAGTTGACTACATCAACTCTTCTTTAATTTTTAGGAAATTGTCTAGTGGTACAATTACAAGGTCAAAAGGACTGGCCAGTTGTATAGCCATCATTTCACATTGTTCTGCCAACAGAGGTGGGTCAGTGAGCACTGACACCTGGAGAGATCTCTGAACAATCACCAGCCAGCGGTGGAAGTCAAATGCTTCCCAGCTGATATTTCCTTTACTTCTTTGACCCAGATTTCTTTAAAAGTACGCTTCAAAATTATGGGCGTTTTTAACATTCTCTGATTAAAGTAAGCATATACATAGCATATATTAGAATGTGAGCCCCTACATTTAGAGTACTTTATTCATTTTTTCTCTCTTTCTTACTCGTATGTTATCTCACACATCTCAGTTTATTGACTTTAATAGAAAGTAAAATAATGTAAAAGTGAAGATACAACCGATATTAAGCAATAGTTTATTCTGGATTACTTTGAAGTTAAGTGTTCTGATCTAAACCCTAAACAGTAAGTTTCCAAGTTGTTAGAACTTTGGACTCACTGGTTTTATGTCGTGTAAACAAACAACTGATTGAATATTGTCTTGATTTTTTTTTAAAGCTTTCAAGCAGTTTCTTGGACACAGTCTCTAAAGCAGATCCAGCTCTTTCATTCAATTACTTTATTAAAGTTTAATAAGCATTATGAAAGCACAAAAGGCAATTTCTTTTTAGTTCTTAATAACTAGCTAATGGAATGTATCATAGAAAAATTATATTCATCCTTCAAAGAAACTGTGTGAATCAGATTGGGAATTATCAAACATTTTAAATCTAATGTGAGAATAAATTATGGCAGAATGAAGATCAATTCACTAACATAAATCTATTCCTTTGATCTAGAAAGTTCTCACTATTCAGTTTGCCCTAAAGAAATACTTGGACATGCATGAAATGGCATTTGAACAGGGTAATTTGTTTACCATTATTTGTTCACAACTGTTATCATCTAGGAAACAATTTTAATATACACCAAGTAAACAGTTAAATGTTTTATGGTATACACCCATCCTATTGACTATCTTGAAGACATTTAAAGAAAATAGAAATGTGTAGAAAAATTAAGGTGCAAAATATGTGCTTCCATTTCTGTAAAAGAGAAAAAATAATCTATGTGTGTGAGCTTAGTTGTGTATATGCAAAACATTTTTGCTAGGACAAAAGAAACTTGTGAGCAAGCCTAAATGCTGGGGAGCAATAATAGAAAAGATGTCACTTTTCAGCCCTTTGACTAAGAACAAGTGTAAAAATGGAAAAGAAGTGGAGGACTTTTCACTGTATTTTTTTCTTTTGAATCATGGACCATGCGACTCTGTTGCCTAAAACCCATTGCTGTTTGCCAGTTTTGGCTCACAGCAACTCTGTAGGGCAGAGTAAGAGGGTGGCATCCGGTTTCCAAGGAAACTTTAAGGAAGTGGACTGCCATCTCTTCCTCCCCTGATGTAGATATTGGGCTCCAGCAGCTGACCTGTCGGTGACTGTGTAACACTCAAGCACTGGGCTGCAAAGTTCTTCTATGGTGCCAAGTCAAAATAAAGATGAAACAGTCTTTCTCTCTCCAGTCAGAATCTAGATAGCACTTACTTCCCCTAATTGTCTCCTCATTGGATTCATTGTCTTGCCTTACCAGGGCCAGCATCTTTTTTTGTTGTATTGACATGAACTTGTATATACAAAAGAATCCAAGTCTGATTCAGTCATTCTTGTCCTCCTTTACAGCCACCCGACCAATGTTTAGAGCTGATGGGTAAGGAACCTGAGGGCTTTTAATGCAGTGACCCTTCTATTTCCCTCTCTCTAATTTTAACTTACTTTTATTTACATATTTTCCTTTTGTTTGTGAAATATAACACACACACACAAAACCATATTCTTTGTCATTTCATATCCCGCCTCAAATCAGTAACACTATGCCATTATGTGATTTTTTTGTTCATTTTTTCTCTTATCATGCTCTCTTGCTCCACAGTTTCCTGTCCTTTCTTTCTCTCTCCCCATCCCTATACTTTGTTGTCTTTAAAGTCTTCTCCTTTTATGTGATACCATTTTCCTTTTCTTTATAATAATGGTGGAATATAATATTTATATTTATGAAATTGACTAAATTCACTAAGCATAATGTTCCATCACCTTGTTCATGTCTTAGGGTGTTTGGCAAGTTTGTCATCTTTTTTAAGGATGCATAATATTCCATTTTATGACTGTACCAGAGTTTGTTTAGACAGTCTTCTCTAGTCAGAGTATTTGGTTCTTTCCATCTTTTTGCTGCTATAGAAATTGCTGCAATAAACATAGGTTTTGGTATTTGTGTTTTGTTCTTAAGTTTTTTTTAGCATATATACCAAGTGGAGAGATTGAAGGATCATAAAATATTTGTATTTTCATTTATTTATGGATCTACCTTACTGATTTTCATACAGGTTACACAAGTCTAAACACCACCCACACCCGAGCTGTGTATGAGTGTTCCAATATATTCATATCCTCTACAGCAATGATTGTTTATCTTTTACTTTTTAAAAAATTTTGCTAAGAGCATCAGGGTGAAGTGGTATTCCATTGTCGTTTTTATTTGTATTTCACTCATCAGTAATAGACACAAACATTTCTTCATATTATTGTTGACCACCCGGATGTCATCCTCAGTAAATTGTCTATTCATGTATTATTCTCACATTTTGATTCACTTGTTTGTAGTTTTCTTATTTAGATATTTTAATTTTCTATAGACACCCTCATGGTGTTGTGGTAACATACTACTAACACAAGGTCAACAGTTCAAAACCACCAGCAACTCTGAAGGATAAAGATGGTACTTTCTACTCCTATAAAGAATTAGTTTTAGAAACTCAGTTCTACCCTGTCTTATAGGGTTACTGTTAATTGGAATAATTTGATGGCAGTGTTTTTGTGGGGGGGTTTTGTTTTAGTTTTCTAAAAATTTTTAATTAGCCATATCTCTGATATATAGTTGATAAATATGTATTCCCAATCTGTGAGTTCTTTTACAACTCTTTAAAAAAGTCTTTTGCAATGCATAAATATTGTAGTTTTAAAAATCATTTTATGGGGGCTCATACAGCTCTTATCACAATCCATACATACATCCATTGTGTCCAGCACATTTGTACGTATGTTAACATCATCATTTTCAAAACATTTTCTTTCAACTTAAGCCCTCAATATCAGCTACTCATTTCCCTTCTCCCCAACCTCCTCCCTCATGAACCCTTGAAAATTTATAATTTTTTTCATGTTTTACACCTACCACTGTCTCCCTTCACCCACTTTTCTATTGTCCATCCCCCTGGGAAGGGGTTATATGTAGATCATTGTAATCAGTTCCTCCATTCTGCTCCCCGCCCCTCCACCTTCACCTTACCCTCCTGATATCACTATTCTCATTATAGGTCCTGAGGGGTTTATCTGTCCTGGATTCCCAGTGTTGTGAGCTGTTATTTGTACACATGTACCTGCTTTGGTCTAACCAGATTCATAAGGAAGAAGTGTGGTAATGATGGGGGACAGGGGGAGCATTAAAGAATGAGAGGAAAGTTATATGTTTCATTAGTGCTATACTGCACCCTGACTGGCTCGCCGTTTCCTTGTTACCTTCTGTAAGGGGATGTCCAATTGCTTACAGATGGGCTTTGGGTCTCCACTCTATGCTCCCCCTTCACACTGACATGTTTTTTTGTTCTAGGTCTTTGATGGCTGATATCTGATCCTATCGACACTTCATGATCATAGAGGTTGGTGTACTTCTTCCATGTGGACTTTTTTGCTTCTCAGCTAGATGGCCACTTGTTTCTCTTCAAGCCTTTGAGACCCCAGATGCTATATCTTTTGATAGCAGGACATCATCATCTTTCTTCACAACATTTACTTGTGCACCCATTTTATCTTCAGTAATCCTGTAGGGAAGATGCCCATCACAGGGTGCCAGGATATTAGAAAAAAGTATTCTTGCATTGAGAGAGTACTTGAGTAGAGGCCTAATGTCCATCTGCTCCTTAATACCTGGCATATAAATATGTGCACATATATCTATTTCCCTATCATGATATATATATTTACATATGTATGTGCCTACAATTAGACCTCTATAAATGTCGTTTGCCTCCTAGTTCTTTCCCGCATTTTTTAAACTTTTCTCTTGTCCCACTGTCATGTTCAGCATTAATTGGAGTTTCAGTAATTCCTCTAGCCTACATTGCCCTTGATCAAGCCTCTCCAGACATCCTATGCCCTCCTCACCATAGATTTTTAGATCACTTGTTGCTCCCTTGTCCCTGGGTTTGTTGACTTCCCCCTTCCTTTCCCCTGCCTCCCCCTCAAAAATATTTTTAAGTAAAATATAAGTAAAGATTGCATTATATTTTATCATTCTGCAATGCCCTGGCAACACAGAAATGAGTAAAACACAGTCGGTTCTCTTGGTATACACATCCTTTATTAAAAAAGGAAAGATCTTTAAAGACATAAAATCTTCAAAAGACAGAACCAGTGTAAGGTAGAAACCTGTCAGAGAAGGAAAATGCAACTTTTTCCACTAAGTGAGAATGATAGACAAGTAGCAGGTGGAAGAGTGCACCCTGTCAAAGGTGGAAAGCATATGAGTCACTAAAAGCAAGGCAATTCCACCGAGTTCCGGCTCCCATGGGTTTCACTGGCATAAACTGGGGCATCTAAAGAACAGGTAAGTGGAAGCAAACTTCTGATGGATTCAGAGACAAGAGCTGACAGTAGAGAGGACAGTCTCAATAAAGGAAGTAATGCTTGATATGAGCTTGGAAGGATAAGTAGATTTCTTGGACAAGACATGAATGAAGAACAACTCATGGCGACTAGGGGACCACAGAACACTTAAGGGTTGCAGTGAGGACACATAGTTTGGCAACTCCTAGCCTACTAGTTGGAACTATACTCTTTTGTCCTTTCTCCAAATAATCATAATGAAATAAATGCAAGATCAAGGGAGGTTATAATTATTAGCAATAACATGCACTGCCTTATTAAAAAAAATAAAAGACAAAAGAAAGATGTTATCTACAAAGTAGCATTTCATTTTTCTGAAATTCACAACGGAATGCAATCCTAGCATATGAAAATTTTTCCATGAAGTAATCTTTAAGATCACTCCATGCCAAGCATATTCAGATTCAGATGAGAGAATATTTTTTGTTTTATATCACTAAAAACTCCGATATGTCTCCCCACCCCCCACTGCACCCTCCATCACCCAGACAAATGATGGTAAGACAGGTAAGACAAGAAGGTCTTCACAGCACCTATTCTGAGCTGTTCTGTGACTTTTGACCTATAACAAGTGTAGGCAGCTTAAGTAGGTAAATAAATCTGCAATCTTCACATCTGAAGTTGACACACAGGCCCCTGGGGCCAGATGCATTTGGAAGATGAAAAGATGCTTATTTTATGTGTAGCAACTACTCTTTAACTACAAATACCTGAACACCTGGCTGGGGAGATCTATTGGTTAAAGCTCAGTGACAACAAGGGTGAGGAATTATCTTCATACAAGGCAGTAAGCTTCAACTGAAGGGAACAGATCTCTGACCACAGACTCTCCCCAATGTGATCCAGCCCACTTCTTCTCAAAAACAGATGGAAGTAGAGAATGTAAACAACTCCACAGAGTACACTTGCAGTTTAGCAAAGTGACTCAGCAGTTATACCAACAACTCAATGATTCATTCATAATTTGAATGAGAAATTAGTCAATCAGGGTGTGCTTGGGGTGGAGCGTAGCATCCTGTTAGTGCTGGTCCCAGGCTGGAGTTAATTCAGCATTGTTCAAAGATGGATGGTTTGTTTACATTTTTTAGAACAAATTAGTAATATATTAATTAACGGGAGAGCAGAGCAGGATGTGGAAGTTATATATTACTTCCTCTGAAACAATCATCTAAAGATAATTAGATGCTTATTTCTGGAGCATGTATTGTTTCTCTTTAAAAGTAAAACAGCATGAATTATCTGATAGTGTACAGCCTTTTTAGAACGAGTCTAACATGTCCACTAGATACCGACAGCTGCTCTCCAGTTCAATGTCATCAACCTCTCTGCGAAATGGACTTGGACATGATGTTGAAATAGCACTACAAGAAGTCTATAATATGAAGAAGGCAGATCACATCAAATTTGCAGCAGCTGAAAACTGCCCTACCAAATTATAGCCAAGGCAACTAGAATGACCCCATATTGTTCCACATCCCATTCTCCAGACTCACAGTCGCCAGTAGTTGGGTGCAAGTCAGCCTGTCTACGGAAAATCTTATCAGGATATGAATATATAGAGGGAATGGCACAAGAGCCTAAATTGTGAACAACCAATTTGCCAAAGGCTCTGGGGGACAGTTGGGAGCCCAAAATCCATTTGCAGGCCCCTATGTGGATGAGGCCTCTGGAGATCCCCTGTAAGCATAATCAAGGAATGGGAATAACTTTAATGTCAGACATTAGTATTGTAAACTTGATTATGGTAATGTAATTAACTTAAATTGCAATATCTCATCAGTTGATTTCCCTGTTGACCCATTTTTAATTTTTTCTCATTTTTAATATTTTTTGCTTTTTTTCTCAATTGAGGTATGGTTCTCTGGTTTATTTGGTGATTGTTGTTGATCTTAATTTCCCCCCAGCATATGAAATACAGGAAAGGCAAGTCTGCAGAGACAGTAACTGAATTAATGGCTTATTGGGGGTACAGAAGGGGAGGATACAAGAAGAAAGAAAGTGTTCTATAACTGCTTGTAGTGAAGATGATACAACTCTTTTTAATGTGAATGAACTTATAGAAGTGTATGACATGTGAATTTTATGTCAATAAAACTATTTTTAAAGATATGAATGTGTGTATGCTTAATTTTAGGCTATCATTTACAAAACTAGTTCCCTAGTTGATGATAACAGTTAAGGTCCTCGGCTGCTAGCCGAAAGGTTGGAGATTCATGTCTCTACTCAGAGATGTGTTGGAAGAAGAGCCAGGCTGTCTACTTCCAAAACTGCGATAGAAAAAGAAGTGGAGCCCAGTTCTACTTTTATACACTTGGGTCACCATGAGTGAGAATCAACTCAACACGAATGTTACATAATAAAAAGACTACAAAGAATTAGATGTTGATGCAAGTGAATTTTACCCCAAATAAACAAACAAACAAATCCTATCACTTTGAATACCAACAGCCTTTTTACATGTATATATCATGGGTCAATGTAAATACATCTTAGACTCCTTAAACCATGATTAGTGTATATCGTTCCATTTTTTTCCCTGCTTACTTAAAATCTTCATGAAGAATACATCTCATTCGATTATATGTGCATCAGATTTGTCTCCTCCCTCATTATCTGCCATTCTTGTCTTCTCCCTACATCTTTTGTTTCTAATTTGCTATCCATAGATAAGCAGATAACAAAGTTTTTTATACTCTTGTTTGGACAGACACACATGTGCACACACACTAAATAAAGAGTCAGTTCAGGGTATAGAATCCTTAATTATTAAATGCATAAACTTAGTGCAGAGATTGTCATGCCAATTATATATAGAACTTGGAAGTCTTTCCCACATATTTCCAATCCAGGACGCTGCTTCAGTGGTTAAGTTATCAGCAAGGCTCTGTTAAAATTTGCACTGCATATCTATATAGACAGAAAATAGATAAATAATGAATAGATAAATCAATAAAAGGCCTCTGTTCTTCAGACATCTTTGCAATGCTAATTAGTGATCTCTATTTTATCTCTCTGGGTTAAATAGCTATTGAAATGGCTACAGTGAACTTGCAGACAAAATTCATCATTATAGAGTCTTTTAAGGAAGTTGACCAGTTGTAATGCCGGTGAGAAATGCCCAGGGTTGAGTTGCTTATCAGGACACATCACACAATACTTTCTGGTTTGTTAATAAACACATATCATGCAACTGCAAGCCTCAGCTCCGAGGCATTAAGCTCAAGCTCAGTGGGTCAGCAAACTCGATTTCCCCCATTCAGTGCCCAGAGGTACTCTGCTCCACAAGCAAATCTCCCGCACTAAAGCAGGACTCAGCTTCACCTGCCCCGTGGGGTGGAAAGTCCACTCTGCCCCATGCTCTGGTGCCTGGTTCAGTTGCTGCTCCTCTGATGGGCTGTCTGTCTTCTGGACCCAAAAGGTTTACTGTTCAGGCATCTCGGGTCCAGAGGCTGCACTCCACTCCTGGATCTTGTTGGCAAGACGATCCCTCTCCTGCCTTTCAGAGGGCCAATTTTATACGTGGCAGGATGGCACTTCAGGTCAGGCTGTTCACAATTACTCACAGGTGAATCCTACCAGTATCTTCTCCTATCTTCTTACTACACCCAGGCAGGAAAACGTAGTTTGTTGGGAGTTAAAGACTTTATCTAGAAAAGGCCGCATTAAATAATTGCCCTGGCAATACTTCTTTCTGAATCCAGGAAACCTTCCTTCCCTACATGCCAACCATCTAGAGAAACAGAACCAGAGAAGTATATGCACAGTGCACACCATCACTGCACTCTACGTGTGTTATTCTGCAGTAGCTTGCACGTTGCCGTGATGCCGGAAGCTCTGCCGTCAGCTTGGAAACATCAGCAGGGTGATCCACAGTGAACAGCTTTTAGAAGGACTTCCAAACTAAGAATGGACTGGGAAGGAGCAATAGGATGTCCACTTCCAAAGGAGTAGCCACTGAAAACCTTACACCTTGCAGTGAAACGTGGTCCAATAGGGTGACAAAAGATGAACCTCGCCGGTTGGAAGGACACAGTGGCTGCAGCAATGGGCTCAAATATAACAATTGTGAGGATGGAGGAGGGTAGCTATGAATACTGACTCAACAGCACCCAACAACAATAGTTCACACACACACACACATACATACACTCGCACACACACATACAACACATACACACATACACGCACACATACATGCACACACACATATACACACATACACACACACATACACACGCATACACATGCATACACAGAAATAAAGAGGGGAGGAAGGGATAGAATATTGAGGAGGGAGGGAAGTTGTGGAGAAAAAGAACCATCTCTATAGAGGGTTTAACCGGATATTATTGTTTGTTTAATTTCTTGAGATTGGCTATGTAAATGTACTCATGTTGTATATTTTTTAAAAACAAAATCTCCCCGGATTCCTTACCCTCAATCCTAAATAGTGGTCTGAGTGGCTTAAAAAAAATAAAGACAAAAGTAAACTGAAAAGGACTTGGAGGCTTTAGTGACAAACAAATTCATCTCAGAGAGAGAAAGCACTGGGAGCACTGGTGTCCTAGTGGGTTGCTTATTGGGCGGCAAGCCTGCTAAAGCACCGGCTTTCAGAATACCCTGCTCATCTTCTTATGTGACTCCAAAGGCCATTCGGATGGCTTCTCAAATAGTTAGCAAATAGTCTAAAGGCCTAGACTCTCAGTTCCTTAAACTCCCCAAATTTAGAGGATTTAATCGTAAGAAACCTCTCTGAGTCCCAGGTCAAGTGCTTGTGCATTAGCTCAGGTGTCATGAAGGGCCCCTGCTTTCTCCTCAAGTCGCCCCTGCTCTCAGGGTTAGAAAGCACGAGAGTCAGACAGCACTCTCCTCTGTTCCATTGGCTCCCATTTGCACTTGCTTTCCCCCATTTGAGGTTCTTCCCACTGCTTGGCAGGCTCACCTAGAGTGACGTCAGGTCCATACATATAAAAACAAATGGAAAACTAATAGAGTGGTGCCCACAAGGGGCACCATGGTAGAGTCAGCATCGTTTCTCCTGACCCTTGCCCTCTATGAGCACATGCACAGTGCAGAGGGACTCTCCTTGACCTGATTAGGGCACACACTATTCTTTGTCCCAATCACTGTCTACACAAAGATGCTGCGCTATCACCCCATATTTATAACAACCCACTGACTGGAGGGATTAGAGCAAATGCTTTGAAAATGATGAGGGCAAAGAATGTACAGATGTGCTTTATACAATTGTTGTATTATGGATTGTGATAAGAGTTGTATGAGTCCTTAATAAAATGTTGGTTTTGTTTTTTTTTAAGAAAGACTTTAGAGTACTTTTCTTCTCTGAAAATACAAAGCCCATTTGTCGGCCACTGGAGATCCCCTTACAGCAGGGTCTAGGGGAGGAGATGAGCCAGTCAAGGTGTGATGTAGTACAGATGAAAAACACAGCTTTCCTCTAGTTCCTAAATGCTTCCTTCCCCTCCCCCACCCACCCACACACTGTCATGATCCGAATTCTACCTTGCACTCTGGCTAGACCAGAGGATGTACACTGGTACAGATAGGAACTGGAAACACAGGAAATTCAGGGCCGATGAGCCCTTCAGGACCAGGGGTGTGAGTGGCAATACTGGGAGGGTAGAGGGAGAGTGGGTTGGAAAAAGGGAACCGATTACAAGGATCTGCATGTGACCTCCTCCCTGGGGGATGGACAACAGAAAAGTGGGTGAACGGAGACATGGGACAGGGCAAGATATGACAAAATAATAATTTATAAATTATCAAGGGCTCATGAGAGAGGGGGATGCAGGGAGGGAGGGGGAAAATGAGGACCTGATGCCAAGGGCTTAAGTGGAAAGCAGATGTTTTGAGAATGATGAGGGTAATGAATGTATAGATGTGCTTTACACAATTGATGTATGTAAGGGTTGTGATAAGAGTTGTATGAGCTCCTAATAAAATGATTTTTAAAACATACAAAATTGCATGATTCAGAATTGACTTTATTGCAACTGGGTAATAATCATCTAATACATGAGCAAAAACTGAAAGACTGCAGCTTAACTGAGAAAACTCAAGATAATTAGCCTTCCTCCAAATTAGACACCTGAAAGAAAAAAGATCATGAAGAAAGCAGAAGAGACCTTTAAGAAAAATGTAGCTAGTCTTCTTGGATAGAAAATATTGTATCCAAAGACTAAAGCCAAGAAGTTTGTTTGCTTTGTTTTTTAAGACAATCAGTGAACAAGAGCATGACCTTGAAAATTAATTGAATGATTTTTCAAATGAAAAAATTAATTGGAAGGTCAAGTTGATAAAGTACAGGAAGTCTACTAGAAGATAAAAAATACAATAAATCAAACAGAGGCAGATATTAGAGAAAAGATCATTGAGCTAGAAAACTAAGTCCAATTATTTGATTACGAATTCTAAAAAGAAAACAGAATTATCAAGAGTTTAAAATAAGAAAATGAGTCAGAGAAGACAGGATACACTTCTCTAATCAGATGAGGTCTACTGACTAACACAGGGTCAATTTAAAAGGAGCCACACCTAGGCACAGTCTTTTGAAAGTTCTTAATTATAAGGTAAACGAATTTCAAAATGTTTTGAAGAGGGATGGGAAAAACAAAGAGCAAAGGAATTAGAATTAGAAGTTCTGTGGGAAAAAAATTCTATATCCAGCCAAGCCACGAATCAGGTGAGGGGAAATGATAAAGAACTTTCCAGTTTTTCAAACACTAAGTGTATCTGTCTGTACACACTATTTCTGAGGAAGTTCCTTGAGCAGAGCTGACAGGTGTGAGGTAGATTCTCATGGTTCGTAGCAAGATATCACTAGGAAATATCTGGAAATGGTAAGTTAAGAAATAGTATGAAGTGTGATTTATTTGGAAATGAAGGAAACTACCATAATATTTAAAAGTTGAAGCTGCAGAAGTGGTAACTGCTAGAAACAGATACGGTGGTAAAGTAAACTCTTTGATACCATTTAAAATGTTAAACTATGTGCAGAACTTAATTTCAACTGATTTTTAATGAAGCACCAGAGATCCAATGAAAACGTGTTGTTGTATTTGCTTCCAAATGAGCAAACGATCAGAGAAGCTGCATTATATGAAGAAAGCAGTACATAGATGGGAGAAGGCTTATTAACAACCTTCCATATGCAGATGACGCAACCTTGCTTGCTGAAAGTGAGCAGGTCTTGAGCCCCTTGCTGATGAAGATCAAGGACTTCCGTCTTCAGGATGGATTACAATGATATTAAAAAGATCCAAATCCTCACAACTGGACCAATCAGTAACATCATGATAAATGGAGAAAAGCTTGAAGTTGTCAAGGATTTTGTCTTGTTTGGATTCACAATCAATGCTCCTGGAGCAGCATGAAGAGCTCAAATGACTCACCGCATTGGACAGATGTGCCGCACGTGACTGCTTTAGATGTTGAAAAGGGAGGCGACTACGAGCACCTAGGTGTGCCCCACCCGGGCCATTGTACTCTTCGTTGCCCCATATGTCTGTGAAAGTTGAACGTAGAATAAGGAAGACCGAAGAAGAATTAATGTGATGGAATTGTGGTGTTGGCAAAAATATTGAAAGCGCCATGAACTGTGAAAAAGACAAATCAATCCGCCTTGGAAGAAGTGCAGCCAGAGTGCTCTTCAGAGGCAAAGATAGCGAGATTTCTTCATACGTACGTTAAACGTGCTGTTAGGAGAGACCTGTCCCTGGAGCAGGACACATGCTTAGCAAATCAGAGAGGAAATGAAAAAAAAAAGTCCTCAATGAAATGGATTGACAAAGTGGCTACAACAAAGGCCTCAAATATAAAAACAATCAGTGTATCTCAGGAGTAGGCAGTGTTAGTTCTCTTGTGCATAGGGTAACTATGGGTCAGAACTGACTCAATAGACACTTAAAATTATTTCCCAAAACTTTGAATTCGGACCCCTATAAGTTCTACTCTACTACGTAGAGTCTCCACAAGTGAAAATTAACAGCACCTTTCCTAAAATTAATATTAAGTTTAAATATACTGACTGTATAGAATACTGGTGGTCCCAAGTTCAGTGGTTTGAACTCACCAGTTACTCCAAGGGGTAAGAAGAGGATGTCTGCTCCCATAAAGAGCTACAGCCTCAGAAATCCAAAGGGGCAGGTCCACTGCCCTGCGGTATGGCTCTAAAGAGGAAACAACTCAGTGGCAGTGGGCAGGTTACTTGACTGTAGTGGGTAAAGTAATGCCCTCCCAACCCCATCTCGACCCCCCATAAGTCTACATTGTATTCGCTAAAACGTTCTGAATACATTTCATGTATGGTAAAAGAGATGCTGTAAAGGTAATTAAGAGTAAAGATTTTGAGGCAGGTAAATTGTCCAATGTAGTTGACAAGGGCCCAGTTAAAAGTGATGTGGTGGGGCGGGGAATGTGGTGGGGGTGGGGTAATTTACAAAAAGAGTAAGAGAGCTGTGGGAGCTGTGGGACAGTGGTCCAAGAGATGGTAGCTAAGGAATTCACCCATTGTGTGACACTAGACAAGTTACTTCATGACTCCAGAGCCTTAAACAAGATGAGGTTTGACTAGATTAAATTCAAAATCAAACCCACTGCTCTGGAGTTAATTCTGACTCATAAGAACCCTAGGTAAGTTTTCTGATAAATGGAGAAAAGTTTTTACAAGGGCAATTAGCCTCATCCTTCTCCCACCAAGCAAATGGTAGGTTTGAACCTCCGACCTTGCAGTGTGCGGTTCAACGTTTCTCTGGCGGTGCCCTCCAGGGTACTTCAGTGTCTTATATATTCTAATGTCCAGGAGAGCCAATAGCATGGCTGCGGCCATGGAACAACAACAAAAGTTCTCTGTCATACCAAAGAGTTGCCCTGGTGGTGTAGAGGTTACTCCTTGGGCTGCTAACTGCAAGGTCAGCAGTTTGAAACCACCAGCCACTCCCCAGAAGAGTGGGACCTTCTATTCCCAGTTACAATCCCAGCATCTCACAGGGGAAGTTCTACCTTATCGTATAGGGTTGCTATGGGTTGGAATCAACTTGATGGCAGTGAGTTTCATGTGGCCATACCAAAATTGAGTCAAGGGGACTAAACAGTCATTAGGCCCTTGTAGTTTGGAGTCCTGATGTCATAGGGAGTTATGCATCTTGGGGGGGGGGGGTATGGAGGCATTAAGCACAAGGTCCAAAATTTGAGCCCATTAACCCCGATCTGCAGGAGATCGATGAGGCTGTTCTCAGAAGGATTTACTGCGTCTCAGAAACCATAGGGGTCATTCTACTTCTGTGCTATAGGGTCCATACAGGTCAGAATCAACTCTAGGGAAGTGTGTTAGTGAGAAGCCTATGTATCTAACCATGTATCATAATTCCACCATGCTATGTGTTTAATCATCTGACTCTGTTCTTGTGCTGGGAGACTTTTGTTGCTGCCATATTTACTTGGGCGCGTGTTCTCTGCCAGACCCAGACAACAGTTGGTTCAGACAACTTCTCAGGCACCTCTAATTTGCTGAGCAGGCTAAGATGGAAATAGTCCAATTACTCATCCTTTAGAGTTCACCTTCCAATGACTTCTGCCAGCTCCTATGCTTCAGGAGCTCCAACAACCTATTTTCTCACTGACCTTACTTTGCAAGGGAGCCGTATTCCTGGATATGAAGTGTGAGCGCTCTCTTGTATTCATTTTTTTATTTTAAGTACTGAACTATTATGATAATCTGCTATAAATAAATAATCACCCTCTCATTAAATAACTTTCTATTATGTTTTAGTACATTATAATATTTTCCAACAAGTCTACCCATCACCCATTTGAACAAATATTTTTGAGGGAAAAGAAAAAGCAAGAGAAAATGACATTAGAAATCCCAAAAGCCCCTAATGCCTGGCCAGCTACTTACAGTCTTAGTGCATTCATCTCAAATAGTAAGGCACAGTGAAAGAGAGTGTTCAGAACAGACATGGC
Organism: Tenrec ecaudatus; assembly: GCF_050624435.1. Classification (NCBI taxonomy): domain Eukaryota; kingdom Metazoa; phylum Chordata; class Mammalia; order Afrosoricida; family Tenrecidae; genus Tenrec; species Tenrec ecaudatus. The sequence continues at coordinate 143,723,656 of NC_134538.1, read as the reverse complement.
CACTAAGTTCTCTCCTTTTCCTTAGTGTCTCTCACCAGAAGAGGTTAGGGAGCATACACTAGGCCCAGGGACAGAGCTGGGAATCACTGCTTCTCTTATCCCATGGGCTTTGGTGGGTTCACAAGTACGGTGACACATGACCCTGTGAGCTCTCATGAACTGCTCGCTCTGACACGTGTTTCAACTCCAATTTCCCCCTTTTGCTTTCGGGTGTCCATCCGTATCACTTACCGATACACCTCCTCCCTCCCTCCCCTCTCCAGGTATTCTTTTGCATTTGTTGAGCATTGTTCTTCTAACTAGATAAACTGCCTTTCCCTGAAGAGAAAGCTCTAGCATCTCTTGATGAAGAATTCATGAAGGAAGTATTCGATACTGCACGTGTTGGATGCAAACCCTGCCCTCGTGGAGTGTATAGTCCAGAGGGAATGGAGGGTAATCAAAAATAGTGCTCTTTGCTGAGGGCTCTGAAAAGCAAGGAACTCCAGAAACTCTTCTCGGCTGAGGAAATTTCTCTTGCAGAGGTCCTTGAAGGTCTTCAAAGCTACACCCTGCCTGGTCGTTGGGAATGAAACCATCCCAGCTGTCTCCCAGGTGACAGCAACTTGACCTCTCATTTCCCACAATCAAACACTCCTTGCAGATTCTTCCACTGTTTTTCCTACTACAGAAATAGTTCGGTGAAAGGCATATTTTCTCTCCACTCCCAACCATCGACAATATTTAGATTTACTCTCTGTAAACTGCTTACATGAGAATCTATATGAGGCTGTAAATATATTTCCAATACATTTGACTTAGCTGAACAGGGAATAAAATGCCAAGCGGATCCCTTAAAATAAGCTAAGTGAACAGGCAGTCCTGCTTTGTCAGTGGGCCAAATGCTCTATTTATATTTTCTAAACTGTAATCAACTCATTTAAAAGATTGTTTAGCATTCCAAGCAGTTTACCCCTATAATACCAAGCCTTTCTTGGTGTCAATTTTGGTTTAATTATGAAGTGTCTATTTTTAGTAACACCAGCATGAAACATTTATTGATGATCCTCTTTCCCAGAAACCTGAATAATTTTATCAAATTGCCTATGGCTTTTCTCAAGATTTACCATCCAGCAACAATAATTTCCCAGACGCCAGAAAAGATGGAAAGATTAAATGGAAGAAAAAAATGGTTCTGCGTTCTCTGGCATGATCAGAGTCTTACGTCTCTATATCAAGTGCTCTAGAGAATCACTGTCCGTATTACAGCTAGGTCAGCAGCTCTCCATACACTGTTTGATAAGAGTGTGTTTTCATTTAATTATTCCTTAAACTAACCAGCTGGCTTTGGCATGTATGAACGTCACCTTCGTTCATTGAGGTTTCCCTGTCTCTCTATGGGAGAAAGCATGGACTTTTGGGGTAGGTTCCAGCCAGGCTCCATCATTTACAAGCTAGCTTGGGCAAATTACTTAACCTCTCTGAGACTTCTTCTAGCACAGAGAGGTCATTGGACTTTACAGCAGAGGGTCCTCCACTTGGTCAATACTGACATCTACACGGTATAATCCTTTGTAACAGGGAGCTATCCTGTGCACTGAAGGATAGTTCTCAGAATCTCCAGCCTTCCCCCACTGGATATCAGTACACCCTCTTCCCATTTGTGACTGAAAATCTTTCCAGATTTTGTTAAATGTTCCTGGGCATTAAAAATGGCCCCTGGTAGACAACCGCCATTTAATAGGATTGTGGAGTCATTTAAATGAAATTATATATGCTAATAATCTAACGCATCACATTATAGCCACCCTATTGGACAGAGCAGAATTTCCCCATTGGCTTTCCAATGCTGTGAATCTATCCAGAAGTGGACTGTCATGTCTTTCTCCTAGAGAATGGCTGGTGAGTTTAAACTGCTGATTTTTAATTCATTGTCAAGCACTGAACCTCTGTACCATCACCAGGGCTCTCTATGAGTTGAAATCAACTCAATAGCAATGGCTAATAACCTAAGTAATATAAGTAATATAGACACACAAATCATATACTATAAATCTGTTTAATTTATTGATACAATTGGATTCTCAATAACAGCACCAATTACATTTTCTTGTCTAAGACACCACAGCCAAATGAAAGATTATAGTTATCAGAGAAAGGCATTCCATCATTCAAAAAGGAAATAGCTTACTGCTGGTTTCAGTAGAATTAGAAGCTTTAGTTGTGCTGTTTGGGGATGGGGCGGGAGAAAGGGGGACAGGGAAGAGTGAATGTTAGAAGCTTGGCTTTCCTCTCCCCTGGCAAGTTGCTTACCTCTCACCCTGAATTGGAATCCTAGGACAAAAGGATTCACTGTAAGTCACAAGCACCCATGTGTGGTGTAGCTGTGGTGGCAGCACAGAAGCACTAAGATCCACGGCATGACCTGCCTTGCCGAGGACTCTTCCCTTCCTGAGAAAGTGCCACACGTACACAAGACAAAGCCTTTTCATTCTTGTTTCTAAGAAGCATGGGGATGTTATTTGTTTATAATAGATGAAATATTCTTTGCCATTACCCTTCTGCCTGCAGAAAAACTACAGTTTGAAGTATGGAGGCTTCCAATAACGAAAAAGTAAGTGAAAAACACAACAGATTTTGATTCAGACTCTAAGGTGGTTCCTAGAAAATGCATTTTGTCACTAATACATAGGCTTGTTAGTTTGAACTCACCAGAAAAGAACCTGGGAACTCCATGGAAAGACAGTAATAAAGAGATACATCTGTAAACACAACTCGTTTGCACTTGTAATTAATTTGCTAACAGCTGATTTATTCCATAAAACAGTTCTCGCTGAAGTAAAAACAGACATTGTCTTCTCGATGGTTAGTGTTCACAATTTAAGTCACGTATTTTCTTAACCAGGGCTAGAAATCAGTGTTTTCAGTCTTTAGACAGGAAGACGATGGAAAAGAAGGTATTTAAGGAGAGTGTTACAAAAGTAAGAAGTTGTAAACACTGGGTCCTCATCTGTTTAAACATAATCTGCATGGGTTTTGTAAGATTAACAATAGGGTCTATCTCATGGATTATGTGAATCAGTGAGTCACACCCTGGTTTGGTTTCAGAATGGATGTACACACACACACACACACACACACACACACACACACACAGTTTGTTTGATTAGACCATGCGATGCCAATGCTAACACCAGAGTAAGTTAACACGACTCGGACCAAGAAGTGTTCCTAAGCCATTCTGATTTCCCCATGACTGAAATTAGGAGGCCTGGGACACAGTGTTTCCTTGTTGGGCTGCCAACCACCAGGTTCAAATCCACCAGCTTCTCCTCAGAACAGAGGAGGCTTTCTACCCCCGCGTGGAGTTACAGTCTCAGAAACCCAGAGGTGCGGTTCCACCCTGTCCTACAGACTTGCTGTGAATCCGAAACAAGTTGATGGCAGTGAGTTTTTATTTGTTTTTGGTTTTTTTTGGTGGGGGTGGGTATGACTCAAGTTACTACTATAGGATTGATTGATTTTATTTGGAGTAAAGGGCTTCTAAAAATGATACAACTTCAAAAATTACCCTTAAGCTCATAACACTGAAATCACCTAATTAATTGCATTGAATTAAAATATATCTTATTAAATGATAATTGTATTTGGAGAGACAATTAGATCCTTCTATCTATGTCCCATACAAAAAAAAAACAGGTCAACATATTTAATGAGACCAAAAAACATCCAATTCCCAGGTATAATTCTCAGAATCAAATAAGATTGTACAATTTATTCCACTCATCCCTTAATCAACGGCATGAGGGTCTTAAGAGAAGAAGGTCAGCGGAAAACACACAGAGAAATAATTGCACTTCGATGTCGCTGTGTCCTTTTTCAGTTCTCTCAGCAGACGCACAAAAGGCTGTATTTCAGATCGATATTCCATATGACCAAGAGCCTTAGAGAGAACTAATCACAAAGTGTATTCTAGAGCCAGCCAATGACAATTGGAGTTCATCTCCCAATAAATTTATAAAAGGAAAAACTAAAGTAAAACAAGGAAGACAAACATAAAGTGGCTCAAACATGCATGAGGGTTTTACTCTTAAATAAATTTAACTAGTTTCAATATGTTAAATTTTACACTAAAACTTAATAAATACGCATGCAGAGAATAAATCCATCCATTTGCATTTTAAAGATTAAAATGCATTGGTAAGTCGCTTGCAAGACAAGCAAATAATTTAGGAAACAACTTTTTTCTTGTCAGGTAAACTTTTCACCCAACAAAAAATTTAGGTATATTTATGAGATCTGTGTGTTGTACATAAAAATCAAGATATTGAGAATATAAGCACAGTACAATATAGCTGACCTGATATTAAAAACTCAAATCTTACCACTATGTATACAAAGTAATTTCACTTATCATTTGATCTCCTTTTTAACTCATTTTAAATTTGTTCTAAGCTTAAATGTTTTCTGCTTTCTTTACAAATGTAAGTTTGGCCCTGCTTGACTCTGTCGTTTTTGTTGTTATTGCTGTGTATGAAATCCAGGATGGGTAAATCTATAGAAACCTCCACTGCAACCCCGCTTTCTTGCGGGTGTGGCCGGGGAAGTGGGGGATGGGGAGATGCTCACAATGAGTACAACAAAGAAGAAAATGGCCTAAAAGTGATTGTGGTGATTATACAACCCCGTTTAATATGAATGAACTGTTTCGTTATATGATATGTGAATTATATCCCAAGGAAACATTTTGTAAGTACTTTCACGTACCTAAGTGCACCTTCAAGTTGAAATAGTCAAAAGTTTGGCTAAAGTAGATGCAAGGGGGCTTCAAAAAATTCATGGAAAAAAAATTCATGGAAAAATTCCATTATCTTTTAACCTATTTTTTCCATGAGTTTTTTAAAGGCCCCCTCATATACAAATATATATATAAATATATATTTACAAAATATACATATATATATATATATGCCTAAGTTTTGTTCATAACTTTCCGGACAAATCTGTTTTCATTTACAAATGAATGTTCTTTGTACAAATGAATGTTCTTTAACAGACCAGAAATCCAAGAAATTAAGAGCATACAACAACTGAAACAGCCAGGACCCAACTGCTTACAAAGCAAGTTTCTTTGTATCACAAGAGATGAATGCACTTATGGGCCATTTGCTAATCCTCTAAAAGAGGGGGTGGGGGGAACAAAGTTGAAATGGCAGTAGCAAACTCTTTAGAGTCTGCAGATTTGGGGAGGAGCTTAGAAATGGTGCAAGTAGGGGGAAATGCACATAGTTGTTATTTCCTTGCAAGTTTTTAGTTGTTTGGGAGAGATGCACTGATTTGTATTAATTGTACTCCACATGTTCCTTAGGTAGATTTTTCACTATGATTCTTATTAGAAATGTATGTGACCGCTTATTAATACATTTTCATAGGTATGTAGTGTATTCACAATTAGGTTAAGATGATTACTCTATCATTCACTAGTTTTTGTCCTATGAAATATGAAACCTTGGCTTCTAATGTTGTTGAGATGAAATAGCTAGAATATGGGCTATATTGGCATGAACAAACAAGTGGAAGTCAGACTAGGAGGGGTCTTGTAACCGTTTTAAAGAGCTGAGACGTTAAGATAATGAGTAGAGAGAGAAGAAGCAAGAGGCTATGCTTGAGGGAGATTTCCCAAGAAGAAATTGGAAAATGATTCGATGTAGTGAAGGAAACAGAATGGGAGAGTGGGGGAAGACGCCAGGGCAGTGGAAGGTGAGGCCGTTCTCCAAGACAAAGACCACAACCTGCAGAGCAGGTGTGCTTTGAGTGGGCACATGGTGCAAGAGAGAGACTACAGAGGGATATAATTGCTCTTGTGTAGAAATGTCAAGTTGCTCGTGTCTGTGAAACATCCAGATGAGAACAGCTGAGGGGCAGCATTGAGATCTGAGTTTCCAGCAGTAACAATGACCAGAGGTTCTCTTTACCGGCAGATCCTGTGTGGAATGGTCGGCAATTGTGGTGAAAACTGCTTACTGTTAGATGCTGTCAAGTTGGTTCTGACACGTAGCAACTTCAGCAACAGAATAAAATACTGCCGAGTCCTGAACCATCCTCACTACTGTTGTTACACTGGAGCTCATGTTGCAGATAAGAAGCCATCTTTTCCGTTGCCTGTCTCCTTTACCAAGCATGCTGTCCTTCTCCAGGGATTGGTAACTCAAGTATGTCAGACAAAATCTTGCCATCTTCACTTCAAAAAAACATTCCGGCTGCATTTCTTTTCAGGCAGATTTGCTTGTTCTCCTGGCAGTCCATGGTACTTTCAATATTCCAAGCCAGCACCACAATTCAAACACACTCAATCTGCTTCTGTCTTCCTTAGTGAGTCCCCAACAGCCAAAGGAGCATGAGTCCTATGAAAATGCCATGGCGTGGGTCAGGTTCCCTTAGTGTTCAAAGTGCTTCCTCAATACTGTGCAATCAGAATTGCTCATCAATATTTCAAAGAAATCGTGTGCAGCCTATTTGCCCAGTACATCACTTGATCTCCCATAGGAACTGTGTGGATCCGATCCAAGCTCTTTGTAAGAAACCCTTCTCCCTCAGCAACTCGATCCCTTTCATCTGTACTAACAGAACCCCGATTTATGGCTGCATACAGAGCCACCCAGAAGCCAGGCTGTCTCCCAGCCTCTGTTGTGGGGGAGCAACAACTGGGTGCACAGCAATGTTCTTCCCAAGGGGGTCAAGGTGAAGCTGCGACTTCCAGAAAGTGTTCTTAAGAATGAGCCTTTGCCGTGCCCTTTCTGTTGACAAGAATGCAGACTGGGTCTGACCATCAGAACGGTTATCTATTTAGGAATGAAAGCCATACACAGTAAACAACCAGATTAGGAAAAATAAACAAACCTGGATACCAGGAATCTGTGGTACCCTACCAGCCCCAGGCATCTTCTGGGACTTATTCGTGAGTGAAGAATCTGCCTCTTCTTTAGCATATTGCTATTTGACTTACAATATACAACTGGCTTTTAAAATAAAACCAAATCACAGCTAACACAAGCACATTATCTCATCTAGCTCTCGTTACTATACTAGCGTGGACATTACCATTATTTCTATTTTGGAAGTGAGACTAAGAGAATTGAGGAGAGGCAAGTATCCAAGGTTATGAAAAAAAGAAATAGTGGAGCTAAGATTTGAAGCCAAGAAATGTGGTGGCAAGAAACCCCGGTGGCCCAATGGCCAAGCTGGTCACTGAAAGGTTAATAGTTCAACCCCCACAGTGGGAGAAAGATGTGGCAGACTGCTTCAGTAAGATTACAGCCTTGGGAGCCCTCTGGGTCAATTCTACTGGATCCTATCCAATAGCGACGAGTCTGAGTTGACCACATTTCTGCTTTTGCTAATCTGATGGTCCTTGCTTACTGACAACTTTAAGAAAACATATAGTCTTCTAACCATTGGAATGCCACCCCACATGGATGAAACTCAACCCTCTCTTTAGTATTTTATTAAGGTAGAATACACATAGAAAGCTTTTTGACAGTCTTATTTTGATATGAGGAGCCTCTCACTGCCATCAAGTCCAGGCAAACTCATAGCAACACGGTAGGACAGCACAGAGTGGCTCCTGTGGGATCCCGAGACTACAAGTCTTCATGGGAGCAGAAAGTCCTGTCCTCCTCCTGCGGAGCACGCAGCAGCTGGGGGTTCTGAAATCCTGGTGCTGCGGTTAGCAATCCAACACAGAACCACCGAGTTCTTTAGACAGGAGGAGCCGACCCAGGCACAGTGTTACCCGTGTTTCTGACCCATGTTCTTCCAGATGTCTGCATGCTCATTTTCTCTTATCCTACGAACCATCCTTGTCATGTTTCAGACCCAGGAATGCATTATTAAAGTACTCCACAGACTTGGGTTTTTCTTTCCAAGCTTTTGAATTATTTCCACTGTAAATCTTTGAAACCTTTAACTCTTCTCAATTTTTTACTTAAACGCTGTTTGTTAATATACATACATATATGTGTATGTGTTCACAAATTTAGCTGTACATGTGGCTTGGAAGAACTTTTTCACAGCACCTCCTTTATTACAGGATTCACACATGGCCCACCCACCATATTTGATTGGACTTAACTACTTGGTGAGTTAAGAGAGTTTCTCTCTTTCAAAGACAAAGAGATCTTTGTGTTATTGCTGAAAGGCCAAATGAATAACTTAAAAACAAAGGATTTGTCGGTGACAATCTCTTCTTTGTGCTTTCAGATTTCGTGTTTGGCTAGCCATAATCCACACCATTTCATCTGTGGACAAGAAGGGCATGGGAACGAGTCATCCAGTAGTGCCCTTTCTAGGGCGGACCCAATGGGTCAGCAAACAGGGAGGGTTGTGCCACGCTAGGGAGGTAAGTTCAATGCAGGACAGCTGCCATGGGTTACATACGCGTAGGAAGGAACCCAGGGAATAGGCTTGTTATCGCAGACATTCATCTAAGGCCCCAGATGCTTAGATTGGAGAAAGGGATCTATTGTTGCTGCCGGGTGCCAGAGTCCATTCTAATTCATAGTGACCCTATGTAAACAGAAACACCGCCCTAGCCTCATCATACACACAGAGAAATGTTCAGTCTTATTTTTAAATGAGTCCACCCAATCAAAACTATTACACTTATTTCTAATCCATGTCATTCCAGATGTGTACATGCTTGTTTTATCTTATTCTTAGGTAAAGATCACCTAGGTACCATCCTTTCCATGTTTAAGACCCAGAAACTCATTATCATCATCATCATCATCATCATCATCATCATCATCATCATCATCATCATTTTATTTAGTCATTTTCCTGGGAGCTCTTTCAGTTATCATAACATTCCATAGTTCACTCACATCAAGCAGTGCTGTACAGTTGCTACCCCAATCAGTTTCAAAACATTTTCTTTCTTTTTAAACTCGTTGATATCAGCTCCCCTTAAACCCTACCCTGCAAGAACACCCGTTTATTTTTTCCCCTAGAATAGTTGTCTGTTTGCTTTTTGTTTGTTTTGCGATATCTTACATAATCCAACATATCCATTCACAAACAATTTTGTGGTTTGAACTTATCAAGTGGGGTTATACAGTCATTAATGCAATCAACCATTCCTGATTCCCTTTCCTCCCCTCTCTTCCCATACCCTCAGGGAACCATTACTCCTGTTACTGTTTCTGAAGGGTTATCTATCTTGGCTTTCAAAACGATCTTAAATATGTACATGAACATACACAAATCTAACTTTATTATTGAGGTAAAATGAATAAAACCTATAATAGTAAGGTGAGGAAATATAAAAGAAATAAAGATAGTTATGTGGTTCATCAATGCTCTGTGGCACCCTGGATTTATCATCCCTTCTGTGTGGGCCTTCTGAGGAGGATTGATTATTTTTGGGGTCAGTCCAATTATTTTATGGGTCAGTTTTTGGTCTTCACTAGATCCAAGCCTCTTCCCATAGATTTGGTTGCTTGCTTTTGAACTTCTGGTACATTCTCCCATCAACACCTCATGATCACATAGGCTGGTATATGCTTCTTCAATGTGCTTTGTAGTTTCCCTGCTAGGAGACCACCTGTTTGAATACAACCCTTTAAGGTGCCAGATCCTCTATCTTTTGCTGGCCGGGCACTATCATCTTTCTTCACCACATTTGCTTATGCACCCATTTTATCTTCAGTGATTGTGTCAGAAAGGTGAGGGTCATACAATGCCACATTATTAGAACAAACCATTATTGTGCTGAGGTAAGATTAAAGTAGAGGTCCAAAGTCCATCTGCTTCCTTGTTGCATTTATCTATATATACACAGATAAACAAATACATGCATATTAATATATGTACATAGATACATATTTCCTTTATTTCCTCTTTTATTGTTTTCCTCCTGCCCTACTATCATGCTTACCCACAATTTGCTCTCATCAATTCCTCATCGATACAATCTGACTGACCAAACAACAATATTAGAACATTTACTATTTCCCTGTACCTGAAACTATTGGTTCACCACTCATCTCACCCTGCCACCATCCCTCCCATGCCCCCCAGGAATGATCAGCCCTGTCACTGTCTCCATCGGGTTGCCTACCTTGTATAGATAAACACACGCACACACCAAAAAAACCCAAAACATACATATAGTCACAAGTCTAACAGGGACCCTGATATAAAGGATATGAATAGGTCTCTGTAAAATATGGAGAACAGGTTATATTCCATCAGTCTAGTCCCCATTTATTTCAGGATTACATCCCCTGGGTCCTGCATACCTAACAACACATACACCCTTTTAGTCTTCAGCATTCCTGTCTGAAATGTGCACATCAAGAAGTTCCCATTGCTATTCCTGCAGTCAGGGATGGAGTGGTCTAGTACCCCGCCACCCTTTACACCTTTTGTTCTGTTGATTTTTTAATGTAGTAGAAGGAAAATGAGTTGTAACTCAAAGGGATACTCATCACACACACAGGGTCATTTCCTTAATATGAGTAAGAACTGTTGTTGATAAGTGCAAAAAGCAATGCAGATAGCTCAGAAGTCAATAATCATAGTCAAAAAAAACCAATATACGATACAAAGGAGCCCACATGGTGCAGTTGTTGTGTGCTCATTTGGTAACTGAAAGGGCAGTGGTTCAAGTCCACCAGCAGTCCCATGGGGGAAAAGACAAAGTAGTCTGCCCCCATAAAGAGCATCATCACCTTGGACAGCCCTGTGAAGCAGTGCTACACTGTCCGTTCAGGTCACTATGAATTGGAATTTACTTGATGGCAACAGATTTGGTCTTGTTTTTATATATGATGCAATGTCCCATTGTATTCATAAAAACAGTTGAAATTTTAAAATGCAATGTTTTCTTTTTAACCTAGCTAACTGGCAAATAGCAAAAAAAAAAAAAAAAAGTGTGCTAACACCCCGTATTGACAATTGTTGTGTAAATAGGCCCTCTCATCATCGCTGACGGGACTGCGAATGGAAGCCCTTTATAGGGAGAATAATTTGGCAACATCTATCAAAATTACAAACATACACACGCTTCTACCTAACAGCCTCGCCTTTAAGAATGTTTTCCTTTGCATACATACTCCCACATGAATCAAATGACTGTGATCAAGGTTTTTCTATTGTAACATCTCTTACTATGACAATAGGTTTGCAACAACTTAGATGCCCATCCACAGGGACCCACTGAGGAAAGCCATGATTCATCCAAACACAGTTGGCTCTTTCAAGAAAAAGGGGGGAGGAGTTATTTATGTGTAGTTCCAGAAATGAAGGACGACCCTATGCAAATGTTAATCCATTTGTTGCTATTTTGATGGTATTTCCCATCCATTCATTTATCCCAAGAATGGTTTCTAAGAACGTTCATAAATCTTTAAAACAAACTGGGATCTCACTCACTATGCCATATTGGACTTTAAAATTTTTACTGTAAACTTAAACAATATATTGACTTTGCCAGGAAAGTTTACAATCACAAAGAATACTGCTGCGAGGACTTTCTTACAAAGGAGAAAACATTGATATGGTCCATTCTGTCTCACTGCTACCAGTGCAGAGGCAAAGTGCCAGGTGTCCCCCCCCCCGCCCCCCCCCGGTCCCCACCCGAGATGCTGATGGACTTAAAGTGCTGTCCTCCCAGGGAGCAGCTGAGTTCACTACTCTGCCAGGGCTCCTGCGTTAAGAAAGATGTGTTCCCCTCCCTGGATCTCCTTAGAAGGAGAAAATGGAAGAAGGGCTTGTCTGACGCCCAGTGAGACATTCTGAGCACAAGTTAGTGAGTTACAGTGTGAAAGGGTGGAGGATACACTCATGACCGACCGACTCATGTCAACACTGCTGAATTATATTTACCTGTCATTAAATCAAGGACGCTCTAGACCTGTTCAAACAGCAGTGTGCTTGCAGTGACATGAGATTCCGCAGACATCGAGTGGTCTCGTGGAGCGAGTTTTTGCAGTAGCCAGCCTCAGTAACTCAGATGTGCTTCCCGGATGACAAAGCACAAGTGTGAAACATGTTGGAAAATCAGGATGGCCTTCATCATGCTGCCTGATGAACTGTGAATGGTGGCACAGCAACAATTGAAAAACCACAGGTAGAAGAAGTCGGGCCCGCCTTATGGAAACAATCAACATAAACAGGATTAAAGAATAAATAGTATCTGCTCAGTTGTGGAGGAGGGGTGCAATAGAGTGGTCGAAGACGAGTGAGTAGAAGAAACAAGGGTGGAAAAGTTGGTTCCAATTTGATCTTGACTATCAAGTCAAAGAGTGAGGGTTTTCCAGTGCATATCATAGAAATGTTTTGGAGAGTTTTAACCAGGATGAGCAACCTTCAAAGTGGTGGCTTAAGGAGGTGACACTGACAGTGATGTCCAAGACAGGTGTTTCTGGGGCAGCCGTGGCCGAGCTGATTAAGGTTGGAATAAGGGAGACAACATTCGTTGTGGGAAGAAAATGATAGATTATGAAAATGTTATTAAATGAGATGTTGTTGTTAGGTGTCACTGAAGAAGCTCCAGCCCATAGTGACCCGGTCCTGTGTCACCCTCACAACTTTTCCTATGCCCGTGCCCATGGTCACAGCCTGTGGCAATCCATCACTTTGAAGGCCTTTCTCTTTTGTCTGCTTCTCTACTTTATCAAGCATGATGTCCTTCACCAGGGATTGGCCTTTCTTGACAACATGCTCAAAGGCGGAAGGGCAGGTCTAGTCCCTAGAAGCAGCGCTCAGCAGTACTTCCTCTGAAACAGACCGGTCTGTCCTTCTAGCAGTCCTTGGTACTTTCAATATTCTTCGCCTGCACCACAGTTCAAAGGCATCTGTTGCAATCCATACTGAAGGCTGAAGTCCTCGATCTTCATTAAGTCCTCCCCATTTTCTGCAAGCCAGGTTGTGTCATCTGCGTATCAACGATGCCTATAAGCTTTCCTCCAATCCTGATGCCGCATTCTTCTCATCAAGCTTCTCTGATGATTTGTTCAGCATGCAGATTGAGTAAGTATGTATGGTGAGAGGATACAATACGCACACACACACACATACACACGCGCGCGCGCACACACCTCTCCTGATTTCAAACTGTGCACCATTCGATGGGATGGTGGAGAGTAAACGTAAACTGGACATGAGGACTGCCGGGCATGGGAGTAGAGCGCTCTCAGGGAAAGAGTCAAGGTTACTTATACGAGGAGAACAGGATGGACCCCGCAGACACCCCTCCCCCAGTAGTCGCCAAGGCTCTTTCCAGAAGCATGCTCCATCTCTGTCTTTTTAGCCATTATTCTGTGTTGTGCTATTGAGCTGCTTCAGGGTAAACACCAGGTTCTAGTTGTAGCATATTAGATGCAAAATTAGTTTTTACATGTGTTTTATAAAGGAGGAAGAAAGAATTGCGGGAGAGTGGGAGAGAGGACATTGTTTAAGAGGGACAACCGAACAATGGAATGGTACACATAAAGAGATGAAATGGACAAGATAGCATTCAAAATAATACAGGTTTACAAATGCATTGACAAAGTAAGAGCGCTGGTAGTCATTATCATGGAAGATGACGATAGATCACCCACCAGACAGATCACAAAAAATATGATCCCACAGGTCAGGCAGGGTAAGCACAGCTAGAGTGAGGAAGCCACTGAGCTGCTAGGGGACAGGAGGCAGAGCCAGGAAGGGAATACACCAAGAGCTGTCCCCTCACGGGCCAGCAAGACCGACCCAGCCTTCCAAAAGGTAACTGAAAAGGACTCTTTGCTTCTGAGCCTTGGTCAGTGTCCCTGCTTCACAGAGTGAAGATAGATGTAAAGAAGCCTGTAGGGGCAGGAGGCTTTTTAAAGAGAGGAAAGGTGGTCTGGAGGAAGGAGCTCTTGGGTCTTAAACAAAGACCACTCATTAACTGGGTGTGTGGATCCTGGCCAATCACAGTTTCTGGTTTGACATAATTATGAGTTACAGATATAGCCCTGTTATCAGCAGATGGAGTTAAGGACAACATGAGATAATGTAGCAACTAGGTACTGAACTATAAAAGGGATTATTTTTCCTCCTGATGTCTAATTGGAAGTTTTACCGGGAAGTAAGACTCCAAAGCAGATTGTGATTGAGTAATTTCAGCTTCACTCCGTTTTGCAAGAGGAAAGCTCTTTGGTTAGGAAGTTTTACTTGAAGTAGGCAATAAATCCCACTCATCCCTATCTTCCTCCCTTCTGCCTACATGCCTCCTGCCCCAGAGAGCTGTGGCTATGGAAACAAGAGACCAGGCAGGCTTCAGGTGGACAAACCACCTGTGCTCTGAGCAGTCTGATTCTTGTTTATCAAGACAGGACATGGACATCCTAGTATGCTGGTAGCTTCTTAGATCTCTCTGGGACATTAAGCCTATCATGCTGCGTATACATCTGTATCCAGAATTGATTAACTTCGCGATGTGATTGCAAATGAACACTGCAGCATAAACTGCAGTCTCCGTGGGGGTAAGGTCCATGTGACATTCAGCTTTGAATCCTCAGTTCACGGCGAGTTTCTGGGCTGCTGCAAGGGCTCCATCAGTGTAAGTGGGACAGGCTGCAGAAGCACACGAAACAGGACTTTCATGCCCTGACCTGGATTCCTCAGCTAAGTTCACCTGCTTCTCATTTGGCAACGAGGTTTCAAAAAGTTGGATAGATTTTCCTCAACGTCCCTGGATTAGCTAATGATTCTGTTTAAAGGTTTAGTAGGGGGTGGGGGTGGGGGGTGGAGGTTCATACTGAAAATATTAAGCTATATACTCAGGTTTGGGAGATCTCCCAGGTACAAGTGATCTCGATTAAATATAACAACACAGGAACATTTTAAAAATAAGTCATTGCACTGAACGAAGCCAAGCTTTGTAGAATTATGGTTGTCATAACCAGGGGTGGGTCTTAGCACCTGGAAAAGCAGGACGTGATTCTGCCTCATCTCTGAGGCAGTAACTTGTACTAACAAGTCCCAGGAATCCATGTTGCTTCCCTTATCCATTGTCCTGTTATCTTGCTGTTAACTTCTACTCTCTTCTTGGCCCTACAATTTCTCTCCTACATATCAGGATTTGTAGAAACCAATAGCCATTTACAAGTTCTACTGTATATCACAATCTTTACCCAAACCTAATCCAACTTTTGTATCAATTGGAAGGTTAGACTAGGATTGGAAAAGGATTTTTAGAGCTACCTGACTCCAAAACAACAGCACAACAAAATCAATCAATCAATCAAGACCCTGCCATTATGGAGAAGCCGACTCATACTAACCCTACAGGACAGGGTAGAACTGACCCTGTGGGTTTCTGAGACAGTTATTCTTTACGGAAGTCTGTCTTTAGAGTGGTTCTTACACTGCTGACCTTGGGATCAGCAGCCTAGCTCATGACCACTATGCCACCAGGGGTCTTAAAATGTTTGCCTTCACCCCTCCAAGATGCTATTGAAGGTAGAATGCAGGTAAGCCACCAATTCAGCTCTGCTTCGTGAGCAGATTATTTGGGTGGCGTTTTCCTAGGAAACCAAGATAGAACACTGTAAACCTTCTCAGTTGAGTTATTGTATGTGTGTGGCGTGTACACACACGTGCACGCAAAGGGCATTGAATCTGTAGGAAGGGTTTGTACAACAGCTAATACAGCCATTGCTTTCAGCTGCTTCCTCCCTCTCAATGCCCATGCCTCACCTAATGAGCCTCCTGTCAGCTTTCTGTTTCCGGCTGCATGCTCTCTGTGCATTTTCGTACTCCATCCTAGAGGGCTGCAATCCTGCACCCTGGCCACCATCACTAAAAATGATTGAACTGAAATGCACTGCCATCCAATCAATTCCAACTCAAAGAGACCCTGTAGGACAGCCCCTGTGAATTTCTGGAAGTCTTTCTAGGAGTAAAAAGTCTCATCTTTCTTCCAAGGAGAGGCTGGAGGTTTAGAACTGCTGACCTTGCAATTAGCAGCTCAACACATAACCCACAATCCTCCAGAGAGCACTGTGTTAGGGTCTCGTCCAGTGAGACCTTCACACAGTGACCCGGAGGGGCAACAAACCTGGATGGAAGAAAGACACAGAGACGTGGGGCAAGACAAGTGCTGATCAAGCCCGTTTATTTTGCCAAAACTCGGGGTATAAATTCACAACAGAGAAGGAAGTGGGAGGCACATATTCCAATGAAGCACACTGTGTAACAACCACACACTGTACAACAAACAAGCAGCCACATGTTCCCAATAAGGTACAAAGGGTGCACAACAGTACTCAAAGACGTCCGTGGTGACGTCCGCATGCAAATCAAGGCTTACCGGGTGAACTTATCACTATGTTCCTAATGCGGTACAGCTGCAGTTCAATGGGTGCTCAGTACTTTGACTAATGGCAACAAGGTCAGTTATCGCAACTGCCCATGCTACTGAGCACGTAGCTTGGAACTTGGGGGCGAAGTTGGGCAGGAAAAAAAGCCTTGCTGTTAGAAAGCGGCCAAGTTTCTGCTATGTGTCTGAGGCCAAGGTCTTAATGGCCATGGCTCCCAACAGCACTGCTAATAATTCTCAAAGCTTTTCCCGGAGGCATTGACCACTCTGGCTCCACATGCTCACCAGTTTAAAGCCAGTGTGGCCAAGCCCAGTAAGGTCAGCGCTGATTCTACAGACACTGTTACCCAGGCAGCTTCTTAGCTCCCAAGGTCAGGGATCATCCTGTATCACCATGTTTCCTGTATCATCCACAGGAAACTGTGTTTGAAATGCCCTTTGGAAGGTTTCCCCTATAGATAAGAGATCTCAAGCAAGCTCTATTTCCTTTAGTTTGGGGAGCAGCAAAGACAAGCTTATTACACACGTGTAGCTTTAAAAGCTCTAAGGTGAAGGTTTCCACTACAAGGGGACCTTAAAGGCATTCTACAGTGTGAAAAGCAAGAGGCACCTTTACAGAAACCGGCGGAGCATTTCAAGTAAAAAGAAGATCCCGGGGAAGAAGAAAACAACAGGCATTGTCACCATTGCTGCAAATAGGTCATATGACACTTGTCAGCATGGCAGGGAACACTGTCTTGTTTTTTAATGAGAGCACTGGTGCATATGGGAGCTGGAGGCACAGAGAATCCAGGGTGGATGATACCTTCAGGACCAGGGGTGTGAGGGGCGATGCTGGGAGAGTGGAGGGTGAGTGGGTTGGAAAGGGGGAACCGATTACAAGGATCCACATGTGATCTCCTCCCTGGGACACAGAGAAGGGAGGGAAGGGAGACTCCAGATAGGGCAAGATATGACTAAATAACAATCTATAAATTATCAAGGGCTCATGAGGGAGTGGGGAGTGGGGAGGGAGGGAAAAAAAAGAGGCCCTGATGCAAAGGGCTTAAGTGGAGAGGACATGCTTTGAAAATGATTAGGGCAAAGAATGTATGGATGTGCTTTATACAATTGATGTATGTATATGTATGGATTGTGATAAGAGTTGTATGAGCCCCTAATAAAATGTAAAAAAAAAAAAAAGGAAAGAAAGACGACTCCAGGAGTATTTCCCTTTCACTTGGCCTCATGTCTCTTTATGTTCATCTCTCTTACATTTTGAAGCATGCAACTAAGGAGAAGCTGTAATGAAAACATAAAAACAGGGAGAAAATGAACAAATAATAGCTGCCCTTCCGGCTTAATTGGTGCTCACTTCTGGGCTGCGTCGCTTCTAAAACAGCCGGCAAGCCATTTCAGAACGTGACCCAGAAGACTGAGAAGAATGGTCTCTCCGGTTAGCAGAACACACACCCGATCAGAGGAGGAGCCTGGACAGTCCACTGCATATTTCCCACATAAAACACGGAGCATGCTTTACTTAGGTTTGGAGCACATCTTAGGAAATGAAGAATAAATACCAGACTTAGTTTAGGCCCGTGAAGGTGAATATACCATTGGAAAACATTTCGAGGTTCGTCAAGAAGGTTAGGGTACCCAAGTTTGAATGACCGCATTTATGCTATTATGATGACGTGTTTTCTCCCTTGCCAACGTAGCAATGATGAACAAAGGCTGTATTTGCTTTTAATATCGAATACACTGGGCCCAAGATATTTACCTAATAAAATAATAACTTGAAAATTCCTTCTTTAGTCATAATCGACAATTAACACTGTTAGTAATCATAACTGAGGTGGCCTTAGATGGTGTGTGTGGCTCAGACTCATCATCTAACCAAAAGAGCTGTGGTTGGCACAAAGCAGCACCTCATTAGCAAGTACTGGCAGTCGGCCTCCATAAAGATGACCCTCACCAAGAATCCCCTGGGAAGGTAAGTCCAAAAGTATGGCTGCAAAATGATGGAAACTTTTATTAAATGAAAAATGACAAAGCTATTCCGCAACACATCCCCATGTAGGAGCATACACTTCTGAAGGCAGTATTTTTACGGTGGCTGTTGGGTAAGGTGTGTTAGAGTGTTCCATCATTTCAAACACATCTATTTCCTTCCCATCGGCACCAACTCCCAAACCAAGCCCAATGCTGTGGGGCCGATTCCAACTCATCAGAGCCCGGGATGGTACAGTTGCAAGACCCCATCAGGTTCCCCAGGTGCTTGCGTCATCCTTGCAGAAACCGACTTTCGCGTCTCTCTCCTGCACAGCCCCACCAGTGCTTATTGCACACACCCCAACTTGTAGATAGTAGTTGATCAGGAAAATGCGTACAGTGTTCTTTCTCATTAGGGATCCCGGGTGGTTGAGTGCTTATGCGTTAGACAGCTAACCAGTGTCAGCAGTTTGAAACCACCAGCCACGGCTCGAAAGAAAGACGCGGCTTTCCACTCCCATGAAGACACTTGGAAACCTACAGGGGCAGCTGTACAGACTTGAAAACCCAGACGGGCAATTTCCCCTGTCCATTAGGGCTGCTATGAGTCGGCATCGCTCGATGACAGGGAGTTTGGTAGGTTGTTCTATTTGCGGGGCTCCGTGTCAGGCATTTGAGCCGTCTGTCCTGTGTCTTTTAGCAGCTGGTCTGACCACTATTGCCTGTGTTTCTGTTCAGTGGGTCCTTTGTTCTACTGGCTTCTGGCGATGGCGCAGGAAGTTTGTAAATAAAACCCTGAACAAACAGTCCAGAACTTTGACCTTATACTAACGATTTGTCTTCTCCCTGCACGCTTATTTCTCTCCCTTGAACAGACAGGCAACTGCCACAGGCTGTAAGGTAAAGGGCTGTTAGGGAAAGGGGGTTGAGAGAGAGAAAGCGCGTGAGAGAGAAGTTGCCTACGAAAAGAACAGACCTTTGCAAGGTTCCTCTACGGTGGGGTGGATCCCCAGAAAGTCTCCCACTCTGGGGCAGTCTGAACGTCTTACAGATCAGAATCATCATCTGCTTCTGCCTAAACATGTGATTTGGGGCAGGCTGGAGAGAGGGACAATTGTTATAATTTACGTTGAAAACTTTTAATTCTAAACGTGAGTCAAAGCTGGAGAAAATGGTAGGTTCCCGGCAGCAAAATGTGGGGCTCCCAACCCTTTCCACCTGTGTGTGTAGGTGGGCAGTACTCACCTTCTACCCAGTTCTCCACGTCTCAGATGACCTATTTCCTTCTGCAAGGGGAAAAAACGTCTCAGTGGGCCACTCCAGGATGAGAAAAGTACTTTGCTCAGATAAAATCTGGAGGTGGGAGTGGGCCGGGGGGTGGGGGTGTTGTTAAGGACAACAGAAATGTGGGTAAAAGGAAACAGTGGTTAGGAAAATATATAAATATATAGATATAACAAGATATAAAAATAACAATAAATTATAATTTATGAGGGAACCACGAGGGTGGGAGGATAGGGGAGGGAGGGAAAAAAGAGGAGCTGACACCAAGGGCTCAAGCGGAAAGAAAATGTTTTGAAAATGATGATGGCAACTTATGTACAAATATATTTGATACCATTGATATATGGATTGTTATAAGAGCTGTAAGAGCCCCCCCCCCAATAAAATGATTTATTAATAATAAAGAAAAGTTCAACCAAAAATAAAAATCTGAGAAGACCGGGTTCTTCCCGGCTAACTGGGACCCCCTGGCCTCCAGATATTCCGGGGCCCAGGTGTGTGTGTGGTGCGGGGGGCGGGCAGGGGAAGAGGACTGGGCGCCTCAGCAGTGTTTCAGAGACAGGGGAAGCTTGGCGCGGATAGGCACAGAGTCTCGTGTTGACTGACCTGGACACGGCTGGCAATGAATACGTGCATTAAATATACAGCACTGTCGCTTGGTCCCAGGCCCAGGCTCTGGTCTGTGGCGCCAGGCCAGCATCTCAGCCTGACAGGTCCTGGCCGGGTTCCCGGACCCTGGGGATACCCATCCGCTCAGTCACACCTGTTAGGTGACGCCGCGCCTCCGCCCCGCAGCCGCCCGCGCCGGGCCTGAGACCCGCACGGGGCGCGAGCGCGGGGAGGCGGGGCCGAGCGCAGAGCCGGCCCCCTCCGGGGCTGAGCCCGCGGGCCCGGGGCAGGGGCGTCGCGCTCGCTCGCTCGCTGGCTTGCGCTGCCGGAGCTGCGGCACGGGCGGCGGGGTGGGCCGGGGGATGGGACTGGGAGCCGCCTCCGCCCCCCGCCCCGCAGCCCGGGCGCCGCCTCCCCTCCCCTGGCCGCGGCGCCCCTTAGGCCGCGCGGGGTGAGCGCCTCGCCCCGGACAGCAGAGGCGGGCGCGCGGGGCCGCGGCGGGGGGGACTCCCGGAGCCCGGCTGTCCCCGCGTCTCCAGAGCGCGCCGCTCGCTGCCACCGAGCCGCGGCGGGACGGAGCTCCCTGCGCGCCCCCTTCCCTCCCCCCACGGGGTCCGGCGGTGACCGGGACGGGGCGCGGAGCTCGGCGGCGGCGGCGGAGGGCTCGGGCGCCCGGCAGCCCCGGAGCCCATGGCGGGCAGCGAGGCGGCGGGCGACGGGCTGGCGCGGCGGCCGGGCGGCGAGGCGGCAGCGGCGGCGGCGGCGGCGGGCGGCGGGCGGCCGCTGTCCGCTGCTGAAGCGCCGGCCGCGGGCGCCGCGCTGCCCGCCTGGATGCGCCTCTACTTCTACGGGATGCACGGCGTCACCCTGGACGTGCTGGTGTCCTCGGCGCGGCGCTTCGCGCGCAGCGCCGACCTCCGCATGCTCGGCTTCTCCTCGCCCTACCGCTGCCTGCTGCACTCGCTCACCCACTTCGCGCTGGAGCAGGTCTACGTGCAGCGGCGCGGCCGCCCCAGCGCCTTCGTCTTCGATTTCCTGCTCTACCCCTCGGCCCACGTGGGCTTGCACACCCTGGCCGGCCAGGCGCTGCGGCTGAGCCTCGGCGGCGGCCCGGGGAGCGCGGCGGCGGCCGGGCCCGGCGCGCTGGACCTGGCGCTGCAGTACGTGCTGGCGCTCTACCACTGCCAGGTGTTCCTGAAGCGCTTCCTGCGCCTGCGGTACCGCCGGCGGGCCGCGCCCCCCACCCCGCCCGGCGCCCGGGCTCCGGAGACGCCCGCCGGCAGGCGGCCGAGACCCCGCGGGGCCAAGGGCGCCGGGGGAGCCCTCCCCCTGGGCCTGCCGGACCTGCCGCGCTTCCTCTTCTTCGGGATGCATGGCTTTCTGGATGAGATCTTCTTCACCTTCTTCTTCAACGTGCTGGGCCAGGGGGACGGGGCGGCCAGCGGGCACACGTCGCTCTGGTCCTTCCTGATATACGGTAGCTGCAGCTTCGTGGTGGAGAAGCTCTGCTTCCACCTGCACCACAGCCGCGGCTGGGGCACCTGGAAGCGCCTGCCCCTCTACCTGCTCTTCATCTACACGTGGGAGCTGGCCTGGGGCCTGGCGCTCCGCACGTGCGGGGCTTGCTCCTGGGACTATTCGCACTACCCGCTCAACTTCATGGGCCTTATCACGCTGATGTATCTGCCCGGTTGGATATTCCTGAGCTTCTACCAGGACCTACTTTTCAACGTGTTGTGGCGGGTGCAGTACCTACCAACTAACTGACAGCAACACCAGGAAAGCCAGGAAGGAAGGAAGCCCTGGATTCCCACGCGGGAATACCACTTATTTTTACACACTTAAGACGAAATGGTTTGGGGTTTTCTTTTGAGACTTCATTTTTAAACGCTTTGCTAAATTCTCCAACCTGTTTCACTCGACTCTAGGTTTTCTGACTCTTTGCAACCTATGCATAATGAAATACATGGGCATACTCCTCAAGACACAACTCACGGAACTTAATGCGTCCATGTTTTAAAACTCTGACGAACAAACCCAGACAGGACAACCGTTACACCTTAACGTTGGGAAGTGACAGAGACAGCTTCCAAACCCTGCTGAGTGAGGGCCTTGTTCCAACGAGAGACCATTGGGTTTTTTCACAGGATTGGGGAACCCTTCTAATTAAGGGACTTGCTTGTTTTCTTTTTAATCCGATTTCATTTTAATTCCTCGCCACATCTACCAAGATTGCCGAAACCCGGTGTCGTGCACTCCTGAATACAGTGCACTACTAGTTCTTAAAGTGCCTCTGTCTAGTACACAAGTGGGGTGAGGGGTGAGATAAAAACAAAACACGAAAACTGGCAGATGCGAAAACACCGTCTATGAAGTTGTTTTTAAATAAGAAAGCTTTCCTAGCAACTCAGACACGTAACACTGTGCTCAGCTATTTGACTTCCAGCCTGGGGGGGAAAGAGAGAGAGAGAGAGACTACTTCCCAAAGTCGTTTGCCTTAAATACTCTGTGTGTTAAAAGTTGACCAGAGCCTGCGTTTATCTGGTTTATCTGCCTGTAACTTGTCGGTACTGTGCAATAACGTAAAATGTTTACCTTCCTGACGCAAGAGCCAAGAGAATGAGACCACCTTCAATAATGTTCTAACCCCAGGACCCTTTTCTACAAGGGAGCTGCCAGAAGTAGGAACCAATGCCTTGGAATAAAATGAACTTGAACGTTCACCCCAGTTGTATGAGTCCTGCTTGCTTTTTGTTGAGTGCAGGCTCGTGTTTTCCAGCTTCTTTGGGCTGGCTCACTAGAAACCAGCAGCTTGAATCAGGCCGGATGTGGTCACATACATTTAGTCCCTGATGGCTTTTTGATGAGTCATTATTGTTGCCTGGACGTTCCGAATCAAAACGAGATGAGGTCAAGCATTTGAAGTAACCCTGCCTACCTAATTAATTAATAATGTACTCTAAAGCTGCTTGCTGGTTTTATTATGGAGACTTGATGAGTAGCGCTGAATAGGGCTCAGCCAGAGGTGACTAATTTCCTTCTCAGTTTTCATTACAAAGATAATTAGAAAAAACAAAGTATGTTTAAATTTATAGTTTCCGATTCGAATCAGCAGCCTGCTTATGCAGTAAAAAAGGATTGTTATTGTATGTATGTGTGGGTATTAGAAGTTTCCGGGTTGCCTAGAAATTAGGTTTTAAGACTTAAGTCAGGCAGAGTTCTAAAGTGTTATATTATTTTCATTCACTCCTGGAAGTTGTGAGTTCAAAAATGAGTAATGTTATTTAATCCAGATGCCTTGCGAGTACAGTGGTTAAGCCCTTCGCTGCTGCTAACTAAAAGGTCAGAGGTTCAAATCTACCGGTTGCTCCCAAGGAGAACGATGTGGTGACATGCTTGCATAGAAATTTATAGTTTGGGAGCCTTGTGTGGACCATTTGGAGTCTATGTGTCAGAGTTAACTCAAGTGATATAGTCAACTTCACTTGGACAATGTATCAGGTCAAACTCATCTGAGTTGATCAAAGTAAGCTAGATGCTTGAAAAGAGCTGCACTTACAAAAAGTCGTAAGAACACTTGGTCACAGGCAAAAGATTTCTGAGAACCCTAGGAGGAATGTGAATGGCCACTAGCCTCGGGGAGGCAGAGACCAGACAAAATACTGGTAGTTCAAATGTGACTGGTGTGTCTGAGATCAGCAGGCACCACTCACATCTCCCTCTCCCTGGGATCTGTAACCCAGTCAGGCCTGTCAAATCCCGGCTAGATGTGCATGATGACAGTAAAGCTCCTTACACGCTGTTCCTCGGCCCTCTTTACCTGCTCACCTGCGTTCTCAGGGACAGAAAGCACGCAGGAAGTCAGAAATCATTTTTTATGCTGTTCATGCCTTTCTTTTTCCTGTAACTCGCTGTCATCCGGTCACGTCTAAAACATAGCAACTCTACGCAGGGTGTATCCAAGGCTGTCCATCTTTTATGAGAGCAGATAGCCTCATTTTATTCATGAGGAGTGGCTTGTGAGTTTGAACTGCTGACTTTGCAGCCCAATGCTTGCTTACCTGACAGCCTCACCAGGGCACCTTTAAAAAGTCAAATAAAACAAACTCACTGCCAACGAGTTGATCCCCTACTCAGGCAACCGTGTAGGACAGGTTAGACGTTCCCTATGAGTTTCTAAGATGATAACTCTTTATGGAAGTAGAAAGCCTTGCCTTTTTCTCTGAGAAGCAACTAGTTGTTTTGAACTGCTGACCTTGCAGTTAGCAGCCCAACTTGTAACCACTATCCATAGGGCTCCTTTACTCTTGTGATTAGGTACCATCAAGTTGGTTCTGACTCCTTGTGGCCCCATGTACAATAGAACAACACTGCCCATAATGTGCCCTCCTCAATTGTTCTTGTCTGAGCACATTGATGCAGCCACTGTGTCAGTCCATCCTACCTAAAAAGATCAAAGTTTTCACTCTTGAAATGCCTTCAAGAAACAATTGTGAGTGCCCATGATTTAGGGAACCCCAGTGACACTGTTGGTTTAGTGTTGGATTGCTAACTTGTGCAGTTCAAACCAACCATTGGCCCCTCAGGAGAAGTAGATTATCTGCCCCCCCCCATAACGATTTGCACCCTTCGAAACCCTGTGGAGCTGTTCTACTCCATCCACCCCATAGGGTCACTATGAGTCATAATTAACTCCCCAGCTGCAGGCTTTGGGTAATCACCACTGTCTCTGTCAGATAAAGTAGCTGTCCTTGTGAGGCTCATGTTGGATGTCGTGATGTTTTTAGATTAGACCCTTTTGCAAGGCTCCTGTATGAGGAGGAGGCAATGAGAGGCAGTTGTGGAAGCTTGGAGGGTGCTCATCAGGTATTCTGCCTGAAGAGTCATCTGTCCATCAGCTCGGTAATGAAGCCCCAGGAAGGTCCTGTGCCAGTTCCACAAAGAGCTAGGTCTCAAACGCACAGGAAGGATGGCCCTGTCTACTAGGAGGCTCGCTGCCTGAGAGCTTCTCACCCTGCATTTACTCACTGCTTACCGAAGTCACATGTCGGCAACTTGGAGCCTGCAGGAAAAACGCAGGAAAAGGAACCATCCGATCATTCCATTGTATTATTCATTAGTAGAGCAGATACTAAAAGGATAAGCTGACATAAGCAATAGTTTAATAGTTAATATTTAATTAGCACTTACCACATACCAAGAACTGCTCTAAGGGGTGTGTGTGTGTGTGTGTGTGTGTGTGTGTGTGTGTGTGTGTGTGTGTGTGTGTGTGTGTTGGGCTGCTAACCACAAGGTCAGCAGTTCAAAACCACTAGCCACCCATCTACCCCCCCACCCCCTGGAGAAATAAGGGGCTTTTTTATTTCTGAAAAGATTTACATTCACAGAAACCCAGAGGGGTGGTTCTATTCTGTCCTCTGGGCCACTCTGAGTTGGAATCAGTTCGATGGCAATGAGTTTGCTTTGGGGGGATAAATACACTCCTGATGGTGTAATGGCTGAGCTCTTGTCTGCAACCCAAAGTTAGAATCTGCAGTTAGAATACACCAGGGGCTCCATGAGACAACGGACCAGACAATCAACTCCTATAAGATCAGAGTCAAAGAACTGGCCGACGGGGCAGGTCTAATCGTTCTACAGGGTAGCTATGAGTCAGGAGCAACAAAACTGCACACAGCAGCCATACAGAAGGGCGAGTCAAAAGTATTCCTACTTACATTATCGTTAGTACCTAGCATGGTTATTCCAGACAAAATCTGTTTTAACACAAGTCAATGGTGGGTGGGTGGCTTTGAGCAAGTTCTCACAGTCATATACTTGGCTTAAACTCACTTGGGTGCCTTCAAAAGAACAATGGAAACATTCGCTTCTAGGGAACCTGCAAATGAAGGCAGAGAGGTCAACTCAGAAGCCTATGGTGACTGCTTTGGGAATCCCAAGGGAGACATCCCGGTAGATTTTTCTGAAGGACACGGACTGCTTGTGCGGATTTATGAGGAAGACTTTTTCAAAAATCGAACCCTCTGATGTGAGTGAGGAGGTTTCTATGAATTTGTTGCAATACTTTTTGACTTGCTTTCTTGTATATCTTAAGTGGATGGACAGTGTATGTATGTATGTTTTATGCATGTGTGTGCACATATCTTCGCTTAAACTTCCCAATAATTCTCATTTTCCAGATGAGGAAGTTGAAAGCCCAAATCGGTTAAGTAACTACTTAAAAGTCTCACCCTGTGAGAGAATTCGGATTTTCCTGCAAGTACTCAGGACACCAGGGTCTGTTTTGACAGTGATGTGTTGGGTCTTGGTCTACAATGATTGGGATTTTCTATGTAATTCGCCTGTCTGTATTGCTCACCTTTCTCCCAGCACTACAGATGGAAGGGTAGCTGTATAAAAGCCAGGTGCCAGTGGCAAAATCAGAACTTTGCCTTGCTTCCCATCCCAGGGTAAATAACGAGGGAGCCAATGCCAGGATGTATAACTGACAACCGGCCCGATTCAAGGTCCCCAGAGGAGAGATTTTCCTTTGCAAACAGTCCCTGAAATGGAGCTTCCTGTCTGAAGTCGGATAATCCTGAGTATCAGAAAAAAAATGCTAGAAATGAAAGATGCTTCATATCACCAGCTAAGGGAAAGTGCATACACTTGTTGCTACAGATTTAATACAGTATATAGAACGAACATCATTGTAAGTGCCAAACGGGGAGAAACTTAAAACTTTCCCAGAAATATTCTGAGTCACACTAAATGTCAGAGACAGGGAATTCCGTAAGAAGAAGCACGCTGAAAAACAGTAACAAAAGTAGTTCTTTACCCTTGTTTAATTTACACATCACTGAAATTTCTCATTAGGAATGCTATAAGGGACAACTCCATTCTACCTGGGCTCTGAATCTGAAGAGAAATGTGAAGACACTGTTGTTGACATTGACTACAAAGTCTCCAGCCATGCTGGCAGTCCATTTCATTGTTCAATGAGCTTAACAATGAACTTAATATTTGATAGTGACTATTTCAACTCAACAAAACACATCTTAGAAGAACGTTCCTGTTTCTAATCAAGTGGCTTACCCCTTTGGGGTAAAAATAAATGTAATTTGTATCTGTTAGCATGACAGACCTGATTCAGACCAGAAGATAAAGAAAGCTTTTGGTAGACCTGCCTGGGCTTTTTTCTACTCTCAAAATATGTTAAAAAAAAAATCAATATACTTGGAAAGGAAGCTAAACTCATAATAGGGACTTGGAGTGATGAATAAGTTATTGTATTGTGTTATCTAAAGCATTTTTAATAAAATCAATTTTGCTTATATTAAAAGGCACTAAAAACCCTTTACATTTTAAATTAACCTTAAATACATTATCTTTAAAGGAGCCCTTTCGATGAACTGTGATACACATGGGGCTGCTAACCAAAGGTCCGTATTTCAAGTCCACCATCTACTCTGAAGGGGAAAGATGAGGTTGTCTGCTCCCATCAAGAGTTACAATCTCAGAAACTTTATACAGGGCCCTTATGGGTTGGAATCGTCAAATAACAATGGATTTTTGTGGTGCAGTGGCTACATGTTGAGCTAAGATCCGTATTAGTCAGCAGTTCAAAACTCCAAGCAACTCTTCAGGAGGATGGGCTTTCTACTCCCATAAACCGCTCCAGGCTTAGAACCCAATGGGGGTCGCTGTGAGTCAGCATTGATTCCCTAGCAATGAGTTCAGAAGGCCCAGAGCTGTCTTGGTGGCATTGTCATTACAAGCGGGGCTGTCAACTGCTAGGTCAGCACTCTGAAACCACCAGCAGCTGCCAGAGAAAGGGTTTTCTACTTCCCCAAAGAATTCGTTTCAGACACTCACAGGAACAGTACTACCCCATCCTCTAAGATCACTGTGAATCAGCTTCCTCTTGAGTGTGTGGAGCCTCGCTCCTTTACTGAGGGAACATGGGAAGAAATGGCATGGTTCCTCTGGGCCCTACATCAAGCACGTGCTTGGTTTGTGCTGAGAGGTCCTATTCTGTCATATTGTCAGTTTTTTGGTTTTGCTTCATTCTGTCTTTCTCTTCTATGTCTTGGTACCAGGGGAACCAACCCAAACAGCAGTCATGTGTGTGGATTTGCAGTCACTGGAAATGGCCTCATTCAAGTTTCTGAGTTTGAGGCACAGAGGCAATGACTTCTGGCCACTCATGACCAGCCACCCAGACCAAATTAGCCTGTACCATGAAAAATAATTATTTTTTCATTTCAAACACTCCTTACAGAACTGACCAAGCAAACTATCAGACAGTTGCCACAAAAACTTCGAATCAAAACTCACTGCCATGAGTCAATTCCAACGTTGTAGTTGTGGTTGTTGGATATTGTCAAGTAGATTCTGACTCACAGCAACCTTGCATTCACATAGAGAACACTTAACGTTCACATGTCCTCTCTTTAAAGTGTAGGTATATTGGCAAATAATTTAGCCACTTGGTCATGTCAAGAAGAGCTGCGCAATCATCACCACAATTTCAGAAGGTGTTCTTCCTATACTCATTTTTGTTACCTCCGCATCTGCCAATCACCTCCCCTGTCATACCCCCAGCGACTTGTTAAACCACTACCTGTCTCTATAGATTAAACTATTCCGGATTCCATCTACAGAAAATCATCCGGCACACAAACAGGAAGCAAACAAATAAAACAGAGGGAAAACATCAACTAACAAGGAAGTGAAAAATATTCAATACAGAAACAACTTACAAAATGAATCAAATGAGAGATCAATGATAAAGTGCTACATTTTAAAACAATTATATCTGCCATAATCGACTTCACGACACTCTGTGTCTGATAGCAGCTCCTTACAACTATGGACTATAGTCAGAGGACATGAACCAGAGACTTAATCCATGTATCAGATGCTTCTGACTTGCCAGGACCCTACGTACAGAAGAAGAAAACACCGCCTCAATCTGCGCCATTCTCACATCATTCTTACATTTAGCCCTTTAATGCAACTATTGTGTCAATCCACTTCAACAGGGGCCTTCCCCCTCTTTTCTTATGAGCCCCCCTACTTTATCAGGAGCCCTGGTAGAGCCATGGTTACTCATTGCACAGCAAACTGAAAGATCAGCATTTCAAAAACACCTTCTGCTCCTGTAGAAAAAGACAACGGTTGCTACGCCCTGTAAAGAGTCACAGTCTCAGAAACTCACAGGGGGCAGTTCTATCCTGTCCAATAGGGTCACTCTGAGTCAGCATGGACTTGGTGACAATGAGTTGGATTTTCAAGGTTCCACTTAACCAAAAATGATATCCTTTGCCATGAACTGAGCTCTCCTGCTAGCAAGTCCAAAGTATATGAGACTAAGTCTCACCATCCTAGACTCTAAGGAGCATTCTGTCTCTGCTTCTTCCAAGACAGATCTGTTTACTCTTTTGGCAGTCCACGGTACTTTCAATATTCTTTGCCAACACCATAGTTCAAGTATATCCATTTTTCTTTGTTCTTTGTTATTCAATGTTCAACTTTCACATGGATATGAGGCAACAGAAAACACTATAGCTTGGAGCAGGTACACTTTAGTCCTCAAAGTAACATCTTTTCTTTTCAACACTTTAAAGAGGTCTTGTGTAGTAAATATGCCTAATGCAATGCATTGTTTGATGGCTTGGCTGCATATCACAGGTTGTTAATAAGTCTTTCCCCAATCCTGATACCACATTCTTCATATTAACCACCTTCTCTGATTATTTGCTTAGTACACAGATTGAATATATATGGTAAGAGGATACAACCCTGAGGCACACCTTCCTTAATTTTAGACCATGCAGTACTCTCTTGTTCTGGCTGCACACCTGCCTCTTGATCCATGCACAGGTTTCTACCTGAGCGCAGTAAAGTGTGCTTGAATTCCCATCTCTCTCTCTCTCTCTCTCTCTCTCTCTCTCTCTCTCTCTCTCTCCCTTTCTCTCTCTCTAACTCTTTCTTATGATCCCACAATCAAATGCCCTAGTAGAGTTAATGAAGCCCAGGTAAACATCTTTCTGGTGTTCTGGCTTTCATACAGGGTCCATCTGATTTCAACAATGATATCCATTATTTCATGTAGACTGCACCTTTGGCAAACTCCTAAGTGTAGACTGCACCTTTGGCAGATCCCTATAAATGTACTGCTGCAACCTTTGTTGGATGATTTTTAACAAAGTTTTACTTGCATGTGATATCATGCTATGTGATGTAAATAACATGTGCATTCTGTTGGGTTGCCTTTCTTTGGAAGAGGTACACATATGGATCTCTTCCTGTCACTTGACCAACTGGTTGGCTCCCAGCAATTTATGGTCTCTTCCACATTTGACCCCTTGCCAAATTTTAGCTGCTTCTCTTGAGCTATTCCCATAATCTCTTCCCAAAGATATAGTCAAAATCCCATGTGTGTAAAAGTCATTTTGTGTTGTTGAAAAAGATATTTGTGATGAAATCTTGCAAAATTCTGCCATGTGATCTTCCACGTTATTTCTATCATCAAGACCATATTTTTCAACTACTGTTCCTTCCACGTTGTTTCCAACTTTTGCATTCTTTTTTTAGTTTTAAAGTTTTGAATACTTTCTTTGAAATTTTAATCATATTCCACAATCATCCTTAGCACAAAAATGGAAAATATATATTTAAAGTATTAGCAGCCCTCTCGAAGATCTGTAATCACTTTATCAACTGGAGTGTCTGTTCTAGTTTTTTCTTTGTTATTGTTGTTTTTATTAGATGCTCTTGCGTTGGTCCTGACCCTTTTTAAAAATCTTTTTTATTAGGGGCTCATACAACTCTTAACACAATACATACATACATCAATTATGTAAAGCACATTTGTACATTCATTGCCCTCATTATTCTCAAACCATTTGCTCTCCACTTAAGCCCCTGGCATGAGCTCCTCATTTTTCTCAATCCTTCTCCACTCACCTCTCCCTCAAGAACCCCTGATAATTTATAAATTATTATGTTGTTAACATTCCAAGCTACTGTAGGAACCTTAACCCAACCTCTGCAGTGATCTCCCTGGCCAAGGAAATTCCTCCCACCATTTTCAGTGTTGTACACCAAACATGGGAGGATAGAGTGGTAATCTAATTCCACAGTGAAATTAGATGTAGGCAGTTCAGAGAAGCATTCCTACAAGTCTCCCAGAGAGAGCCAGTGCTCTTCGACTCCCTGGAGAATGGCACCTGGCTCCTCTAAAACAATGCAACACAAACAGCCATCAGCCCAACCGACCTCAACGAAAAAACAGGAGAAAAAAAGACAATAGCAGAAAATGTCCTGAGCATAACAACATGCATATAAGAAGCAGACATTGAGCTGCCACAGAAAGAAACTTTCAAAATGCTAATTGGAATCATACAGGATATGAGGGAAACAATACAAAAAAAGGATGAAATTATAGAGGAAATAAAGCCCAAACACCAAAGGGAAATACAAGAGTTTATCGAGGAGATAACAAAACCAGTAGCAGATACACAGACCTTGAGAATCTACTGGAGGAAGGAGAGAACCTCACGAGTGATTTGGAGGAGAGCCAAGCAGACTTTAGCAAGCGTGAGCAAAAATCTAATAAGATCATCAAGAAACTAAAGAAAACCTAAGTGCTACGTCTGATGCTATAAAAAGAAATTACATTAGAATTATTGGATTGCTGGAAGAAGACACAACAAAGAAGTCATCTGCAACAATAGTGAGAGAATTCTTGGAGGAAAATTTCCCTAACTTAATGAATGACAACCAGATAACCATTCATGAGGCTGAAAGAACACCACCTAGGCTGAATCCCAAGAAGTCACCAAGAAAGGTAATAGTTAAACTATCCAACTTGAGAGAAAGGAGAAAATCATGAGAGCAGCTAGGGAAAAACAAACAATCACATATAAAGTTTCCCAAATAAGAACATGCTCAGACCTATCAGCAGAAACTATGAAGAAGAGGAGAGAGTGGAGTAACATATTCCAAAAAATTGAAGGGAAATAATGTGAACCCCAGAATACTCCACCCAGCCAAATTATCGAACAAGATAAAAGTAAGAGTCTTCCAGACAAGGAAAAACTCAAAGAGTATGTTAAAATAAACCCAGCCCTAAAAAAGATCCTTGCCGATCCAGTATGGGCAGAAGAACAACACTCACCAAGCATAAATAAGAGACAGCCACATAGAACAACCTCACCCAGATGGCAACAAAGAGAAAACAGACCCCAAGATAGCATTGGCTTAAAGATGGAAAGAAGTTAAGAATGATACACACACACACATGCACAATACACTAATAAAAAAGATATATAGGAAAACAAAAGGTATAAGATGACACCAGAGAGTCCACAGATGGAGATAATAACTCTGAATATCAATGGCTTGAACTCAGGATTTAAAAGACAGTCTGGAAGACTGACTTAGAAAACACGATCCATCAATCTGCTGCCTACAGGAGACACATCTTAAGACAACAGACAAAAATAGGCTGAGAATGAAAGGTTGGAGAAAGGCATACCAAACAAACAACAATTAAAAAAAAACAGGGGTTGTAATCCCAATCTTGGATAAAATTGACCTCAAAACGCAAACTATAAAAAGAGATAAGGAGGAACACTATATAATGCTCAAGAGAACGGTATACAAAGAACCACTAAGCATTGTAAACATATATTCCCTGAATGAGAGACCCATTTGATATGTCAACCAAACACTCCAAAAGATCTAAAAAGAAATCACAACCTCAAGAATTATATTGGGTGACTTTAATACACCGCTCTTTGAGAAAGATAGATAACAGGGAAAGAAACTCAACACGGAGGCTAGAGATCTAAATACTACAATTAGGCAATTTGACCTGATAGATATTACAGAGCTTTTCATCCAAATACAAAAAAATTCTCATTGTTTTCAAGTCCATATGGCACATATTCGAAGATAAACCACATCCTGGGGCATAAGGTGAATCTACATAAATTTAAGCACATTGATACCTTACAGACCTCTCTCTGACCACTGTGACATAAGGCTGGCAATCAACAAAAGGAAGACGAAGAAAACAAGAGCAAACAATTAGAGGATGAATAACTCTCTATTGCAAAAGGAGTGTGTACTGGCACAGATCAGAGATGAAATTAGGAAATTTCTAGAAACCAATGAGAATGAGAAAACGATGTACCAAGACTTATGGGACACAGCAAAGGCAATTATCAGAGGTAGTTTCATAGCAATACATTCACACCTGAAAATAGAAGAGAGACTCATGATTGATATGTTGGCACAAAATTTACAACAACTAGAGCAGAGTCACCAGGACAATCCCACTAATAGCAAAAGAAAATAAATAATAAAATTCAGGGCTGAGATTCAGGAGAGGGAAAATAAGAGAACTATGGAAAATATTAATGCTGCTAAAAGTTAGTTCTTTGAAAGGATAAACGGAATCAACAGGCCGCTGGCAAACTTAACCAAAGAAAGGAGGGAACAAATTTCAATTGCATGTATGAGGGATGAAAGAGGGGACATTACAACTGACCCTAATGAAATCAAAAGAATAATTATACAGTACTACAAAGGATTGTACTCCAATGAATTCAACAACTTGGACGACATGGACAAATTCTTAGGAAAAACATCCCTCCCTAGACTATTCTCAAAGCACATCAAGAATCTCAACAGACCCGTAGCTACAGAAGAAATAGACAAGGTTATCAAGGGATTACCAAAAATAAATCCCCAGGACCAGATGGCTTCACTGGAGAATTCTACCAAGCATTTAGGGAAGAACTAACACCAATTCTACACAAACTCTTCCAAAACATAGAAAAAGATGTCAAACTCCCAAACTCCTTGTATGAAGCTAGTATAACTCTGATACCAAAACTGGGTGAGAATCCCACAAGAATCGAGAACTAGAGATCAATATCCCTAATGAACACCAATGCAAAAATCCTTACCGAACTACTGGCCAATAGAATACAAAAATATATAAAACAAATAATTCACCATCAACAAGCAGGGTTCATACCAGGGATTCAGGTATGGTTCAACATAAGAAAGACCATTAGCATCATTTGTCACATTGACATGAAAAACTTTAAGAACCACATGATAATATCGATAGATGCAGAAAAAGCATTCGACAACATCCAACACCAATTCCTGTTTAAGACCCTTGAGAAGCTTGGAATGGAAGGAAAATTACTTAAGACAATGCAAGCTACATATGAAAAACAAACAGCCAACATGGTAGTCAATGGAGAAAAGACGAACACAATCCCACTGACAATGGGGACCAGATCCTTGTCCCTACCCTTATTTAACATCAGACTGGAGGTTTTAGCTAACAGCATAAGGCAAAGAAAAGACATCAAAGGTATTTGTCTGGGGAAGGAGGAGTAGAAACTATTGATATTTGCAGGTTATATGATTTTATTTATAGAAAATCCCCAAAGCTCCACAAGGACAGTACTGGAAGCAATAGAGGAGTTTGGCAGAATGGCAGGATACAAGTTCAACAACAGAAATCCATCGGACTGCTATACACATTGGATAAGACAACAGAAGAGGAGATCAAAATGGTGGTACCCTTCACAATAGCCAAGCACAATCTGAAATGTCTAGGAATATATATACCTGACTAAAAGAACAAAAGATCTATATGAGGAAAACTAGAGAACACTATTACAAGAAACCAAGAGTGACCTCAACAATTGGGAAAATATCCCATGCTCATGGATTGGAAGACTCAATTTAGTCAAGATATCAGTTCTGCCAAAGGTGATATATAAGTTTAATGCAATCCTGATACAATTACCATCATCTTTCTTCAAAGAAATGGAAAAACTGATTACCAACTTCATATGGAGAGGGAAGAAACCCAGAATTAGCAGAGAACTTCTCAAAAAGAAGGACACAGTGGGAGGGCTTGCTTTACCTAATTTTAACACATATTATACAGCCACAGTTGTTAAAATCACATGGTATTTGTACAATGACAGATACTCAGACCAATGGAAAAGAACTGAAAACCCAGAAATAAAATCATCAGCATACAGACAACTGATCTTTGATGATAAGGGCCCCAAAAATATCCAATGGGAAGCAGATGCCCTCTTTAACAAGTGGTGCTGGAAAAAATGGATATCTACCTACAGAAAAATGAAAAAAAGACCCTTATCTCACTCTATGAACAAGAATAAACTCAAGGTGGATCACAGACCTTGAAGTTAAACCCCAAACTATCAGGGCCATCAATGAGGGAATTGGAACCAACTTGAGAATTTTGGCACAGGGAATACACAGGCTATCAGACATAGGGAAGGACACAAATACAGAGGTGGCACAAATTGACAAATGGGATATACTGAAGATAAAACAGCTGTGTACATCGAAAGAATTCACCAAGAGAGTAATAAGAGAGTTCACGGTCTGGGAAAACATCTTTAGCAATGACACATCAGACAAAGGCCTTATTACTAAAATCTACAATATTCTGCTAGCTTCCAAAAAGAAAAAAAAACGAATTGCCCTTGAGGAGGTGGGCAAAGGAACTGAACAGAAGTTTCACAGGGGCAGAAATCCAAATGGCCAATAAACATATAAGGAAATGTTCCCGATCTTTAGCCATTAGAGAAATGCAAATTAAAACAATAATGAGATACCACCTAACACCCTCAAAGATTGTACAATTCAAAAAATCAGAAAGCATCGAGTTTTGGAGGGGCTGTGGGGAGGCAGGAACTCTCATCCACTGCTGGTGGACCTGTAAGTATGTACAACCACTATGGAAATCAATCTGGCGATACCTAAAACAGATGAAAATCGAGCTACCATATGACCTAGCAATCCCCCTGCTGGGCATATACCCAGAAGAGGCAAGAAACAAACCATGGCCAGACATCTGTGCTCCAATATTCAGTGCGGCACAATTCACAATTGCAAGGAGTTGGAAACAACGTGAATTCGCATCAACTGGCGAGTGGATTAAAAAACTGTGGCACATACATAAAATGGAGTACTATGCGTCACTAAAAAGCAGTTGACAAACGCATGAAGCACATCGCTGCATAGGAAGAACTAGAGGAATCAGACTGCATCTTTTTCATTCTAATCCCCAATAATTATCAATGCATCTGGATTACATGTTTGATCAATTTCAGACTGAAGACACTGGTAAAATTCTTCAATATCTGCATCACTAGCTTTAATGGTTGATGCATAAATCTGAATAGTAGTTGTTATTGAATTAATCTCCTCATATGGGGGTAGACATTATCCTTTTATGAACAGCACTGTACTTCCAGATAGATTGTGAAATGTCCTTTTTGATGACGACGACAATGCCACTCCTTTTGATCGTGTCACTCTCAACAGAGTAAAAAGTATGGTTTTTATATTCTAAATAGTCAATGCCGGTGCATTTCAGCTCACTAACAAGAACATCAATCTTATGTGTTCCATGTAATTTTTTTTTACAAACTCCGGGTCTTTGCACATTTTATTATAATCCATGTAATTTTTTAATGATGTTCCATTTTACTAGAATCGTCCTTTGTACATTCCAAGTTCTGATTGTTGATTGATGTGTACAGCTGCTCCTTTGAGGTTGGCGTTGTGCCCCATCAGCAAATGAAGGTGTTGCAGGCTTTCCTCCCACAGGTTTATCCTGTCCGCCTCATACAATTGAGCATACTTTGAGGAAAGAGTTCTTGCTCAGTCTTAGTTAGAGTACCTTCTAACCTGGGGGGCTCAGTGATTGGCACTATCTCTGACAATGTTCTGCTTCTATTCACTAGGGCTACTTTTTCTTTTTAATAAATGACAATGCTTTTATGCTATACATTGGGTTTTCAGTGGCTAATCCCTCTGAAGTGATTAACCTACTCCGTCTACATAGTCTGTTCTTAGTCTGAAAGCTTTGCTGAAATCTGTTCACTTTGGGGAACTCTGTTGGTATTTGAAATACCAGTGACATAGCGTTCAGCCCCACACAAGCCAGTACAGCAGGACAGACTGGCAGATTAGTGGCGGTAATCCATGTGGGGACCTTGAAAATGGATTTGGATTTGGGGTTGCCACTGTCATCCACAGCCTTCTATAAAATGGGTATTCCGAATTTAAAGTCCGATATCATTCCCAATGTAGTATTCGGATTTTATCATTTAGAATCTTTAGATCACACAAGTTGGTGTACTTCTTCCATGTAGTCTTATTTGATGCCTCACTTAGATGGCTCCTTGTTTTAAAAGAAGCCTTTAATACCTCAGGCAGTATTTTTTAACTGATAGTCAGATACCACCTAGCTTCTTCCCCACATTTTGCTATAGCACCCATGTGTTCAGTGTCACTATACTTCTTAATAATTCTATTACAATCTAAAAGTCACATGGATTAACTTTACCATATTTGGGAAAAAAACAAGCAAATATGCCTTTAATGTGATTAAAGGACCCCCTGGGAGACAATAATAAAGTGCCTGGTTGCTGATCAAAAGATCAGTCACTCCAACTCATGTGCTATTCCAAGGGAGAAATAGATGGCAGTCTGTTTTTGCATGTCCTTTTCCCCTAGCAGTTTTATTGGCATATAATTCACACAACATACAATTCAACAATTCAACCACATCAAAGAGAGTTGTATAGTAATCTCCACAATCGGTTTTGAAACATTTTTTCACTCCTTTATTCATTGCTATCAGCTCTCCATTACTCCCCCCCCACCAACCACCCCTACCATGCCCCAAGGAACCATGAATCCAGTTACTGTCTCTAAAGATTTACCTATCGTATGTTTCATATTTAACATTAAACACAGAAACTAGGAAAAATTTTTAAAAGTAGATCAGATTAAAACCTCAAATGTAAAGAAAGCAGAAAGCACTAAAAACTAAAACAAATTTAAATGGATCAAATGGACAGTTGGCAATTGATAGATGCTTCTTGATTCTCAGCATTGTGTGTTCTGGTGGCTTTTTGCATGTAATCAACTTTTAAATAGAGAAATGAGTATACAACTCAAAATTAGTAAAATATTTTAAGTTTCTAGGAGTGGTCAGCCAAAACCATACCCAATGTTATTGACCTTTTTAGGGCTTATCAGCAACCTCTATGTTCAAGATTTCCAAGACTATACATTTTTATGGGAGTAGACAGTCTCATTTTCCTCTTGTGTAGCAACTGGTGGGTTTCAACTACTGGTCTTGCAACTAGCAGCCCAAGGACTAGTCCATAGCACCATGGTTGATAAATGAATCTGATTCACCCCAAGTATTATCAGTAGATCAAAGCATCTTAACCATAGGCAGATGAGCATAAGGGAAGTATTAAGAAGAGCTCATTCATTCATCTGTTCCTCAAGTCTTTATTGTGTACTGTGTGCTTATAGTTAAATAGCACATGGAACACAGAATACAGCTTTTAAAATTAAAATGTGAGCCTTATGGATAAGTGCTGCCTGGAGAAGGAGCAGAGACCTCCTCTTCCCACTGGACTGAAGGGTGAGGTAGGAAAGTCCCTCCAGAGGGTTAGGACCATCCTTGTCCTGGAAACAAGAGTATCAGAGCATTGAGCAGTTCGATGTCTAACCCAATTCTGCATTAAGAAAATAGTGGGGGGATGGGTTAAGAGCTAACACCAGAGAGGTAGGAAAGGGGCAGCTTGTGGATCCTTTTGAGCTCCTTAGAGTTTGGGGTCCATTTTTTTATAAGGGTGTTGACAAGATAGGCAGTTTAAGCAGGCCAGTAGCAGATTGGTTGGCCATTTAAAAAAACTACTATAGAGAAAGGATCACTGAGAAAACCATATTCACTACCTCAAGTTGATTCTGATTCAGAAACCCTGTAGGACAGGGTACAACTGCCTCCAGGGATTTCCAGAACTGTGACCCTTTATGGGATCAGACAGCCTCATCTTTCTTCTGCAGAGTGTCTGGTCATGTTGAACTGATGACCCTTGCAGTTAGCAGCCTCATCTGCAACCCACTATGCCACCAGGTCTCCTAAGAGAACGGATCTAAAAGGACAAAATTGACCCTGGACAAAGCTCAGTTAGAATTCTGCTAGAGAGAGAGAGAGAGAGAGAGAGAGAGAGAAGAGAGAACTGAATGTGGCCTGGCCAAGTCTGAAAAATACATAGGGAGCTAGAAGACAATAGAACCTGTGTGAATTGGGGAGCAGGAGTTCGTGCATGCCTCCCACTTCCAGGCTTGGGATACTCCGTTGATAGCAGTGTACTGGTTTCCTGAGGTTGCTATGGCAAGTCACCACAAACTGGATGGTTTGCAACTAGGTTACAACAACTTCTCACTGTTCTGGAGGTTCAAGATACTACTTTCGG
Source organism: Tenrec ecaudatus (assembly GCF_050624435.1). NCBI lineage: Eukaryota > Metazoa > Chordata > Mammalia > Afrosoricida > Tenrecidae > Tenrec > Tenrec ecaudatus. The sequence goes on along the minus strand of NC_134538.1, from coordinate 143,684,128 downwards.
GTGTCACGGGTCCATGAACTCTCTCTGGAGACTCTTCTGCGGGAAGATCTTTCTTTAGTGCTTCCAGCGTCTCGGGGCTGTAGGAAGTTTAATTCTAATGTCTGCATCCCACTTCACATGACATTCTTACCTGTCTTTCCACCTGTCTTTTCTCTCTTCTTATGAAGTCACCAGCCATATTGTCTTGGGAACACTCTACTCTAATGGGACCTTATGTGAATTAAACTATTTCTATCTGCAATGACCCTATTTCCAAACATGGTCACCTATCTAAATAGCAGGATTAGAACTGTCAACCTATCTTTGGGAGGGGGAATTGGGGAAGGGTCACAATTTACTCTATAACCGAAGTTTGTAACAACAATTACAATATGATTTGGATGTAAAAGTCAACTCACAAACTAATTGCCGCCAAGTTGATTTCTACTTCTATCAACAGTATAGGACATTGTGGAATTGCCCCTAGGGCTTCCTGAGAGTATAACCTTTTATGGGATTAGAAAGCCTCATCTTTCTCTCTTAGAGGTGCAGGTGGTTTTGAACTGCTGACCTTGAGTTTAGCAACCCAACGTGCAACCAGAGCTCTTTTGTAAAAGCAGCAGGTTCAATTTTATACATGAATCCAGCAGCTGGGAATGGCCAATAGACCAGCAGATATGCCAGGTTTGGTGGCAAAGAGAACTGTCTGGGAGGAAATTGTAAGAGTATTTCAAAATTTAATCTTGGAAGAAAAAAAATAAGCTCCTCTCCCTCTCTCTCTCTCTCTCTCTCTCTCTCTCTCTCTCTCTCTCTCTCTCTCTCTCACACACACACACACACACACACACACACACACACACACATACACACACACACACGCGCGCGCGCAAACATTTCCTCATACCAGCTCCCACTCTGAATCATTCAGAGGTCACCTGCCTTATGGGGAAATCACTGTTGTTTTAGATGGATGATAAGCAGGAAAAATGTAATCAGTATTTAATTTTTCACTTCCAAAATAAAAATAAACAGAGCATGGATATATAGATTGAGGGCTTATTGTGTATCAAGCAAGTGTTACTTCTGTGCTTGAAATGCATCAACTCATTTAATCTTCACAATTCTAAGTTTTTACTTTATTTTTACATATGAGGGAAGTAAGGCACCAAAATAGCCCAAATCCAATTGGCTCAAAAAACAGGAGAGCACCCTAAAAGTTGTTACAGTTTGTGCCAAAATAAAAGATTATACCGACCCTATACTTCCTCATCTACACAGAGAAGGAGAGGCAGAGAATGACCGGGGAGGGGGCTTATCAAGAAGCTAAAATCAGAGAGCAGGAGCGTAAGATGTGGATCACAGGAGAAGGAAGAAAGGTGCCTGGAGGGGAGTAAGGACATAGCATCTGGAGACTTCCAAGTATCATAACCGATCAGCAGCAGGAAGCAATTAGCCACACCCCAAGATGTAACTCAATCCAATCTCTCCTATGCCTTGGTCTAAAACCTCAGCCTCTCAGCAGTACCTAGGTGAGTTTATTGAAAGGAGGGTGGGAGGGTGGAAGGGTGGGTAGGGAGAAGGAGAATGTCTGGCAAAATTGTGACAAGTTTGACTTGAGAAAATGCCACAACACTGTAAAACATGTGTTTAAAAAGTTTGACTTTAAAGCAGAGGAGAATGATTACCCTGGAGCTAATATGGCTGTGGAGTCTAGACAGGATTTTCACACTCTAAATTGGGAACTATGTGAGTCTACTGATACTGAAGGGAAGGAAGGAAGCAGTGTAGAAGTTGGAGATACCAAAGAAGGATGTCATGCCTCAGAATTGAAGCATGATTAGAAATAGATGATTATTTCTAATCTTATTGAAAGTTCACCACGTGTGCTCTAAGTGTGGAATGTATTCACTCATGTAAGTCTCACAGGAGCTGATGATGTTGATGTTGGGGGGCGTTGAGTCAGTGCTAGCTCAAGGTGAGCCTGTGTACAATAAAACATGGATTGGTCCTTTGCTGCTCTCAAAATTTTTTTCTTTGAGTCCATTGTTACGGTTTCTAAATAAACAAAGTTTTCACTGCTCGTTAGTCGATATCAACTCCTACAGGAGTAGAAAGGCCCTCAGAGCAGCCGCTCATTTTGAATTGCCGACCATGCAGATCTAGCCCAACTGGTCCCCACTATGCCACCAGAGCTCCTCGTGCTGCAGGCATCCTGTCAATTTATCTCATTGAGGGTCTTCCTCTTTTATATTAATCTATATCCCGAAGCTTGGTATCCTTCTCCTGGGATTGATTCATCCTGACTCTAAGAGGCATTCTGACTGTGCTTCTGAGACAGATATGTTCATTTCCTGGCAGAGTATTAGAGATGGTATATTCTGTATTCTTTGCCAAAATTTATTCAAACACATCAACTCTTCTCTAGTCTTCCTGCCCAGCTCTAACATGCCTATGAGGCCTTTGAAAATCACACAGTGCAGAGGGTACCAGATGGTGTCCAGGGAGAATCTACCATTGGGTGCTCCTGCTGTTGGATAGGAAAATTAAGAGGTAATGAAGCCAATAGTGGGAGGCAGGGTGCCAGAAATAGAGTTCAAGTGTACTAACGTCTGTGGATCAGGCCTCTCCCCGTGCGATTTTCTCCCATGGAGTGATTCGAGGGCTGACTAAAATGCTCTAACTTCACCACATCTGCCTGAGGGCTCCACTAATCCCTCACCAGCTCCAGCAGGATGGCGTCCACCACAACTTCCTGCACCCATGATCTGACACCCATAGCATACAGTAGTTTCCCCAAACTGCTGTCTACATGTGATCGTAACTTTGGGCTTGCGGAGAGCCTATGAGAACTAGCCACAGGGCTCACACTAGAGGTCTCCTCTCCAAAACCTTCTCCACTTCTGGGGCTTTGCATCTCCTTTCCCCAGCCAAGAACAGAGCAACTGCACCAGTCATCCCATTTCCCCCTCTGCTCAGCTCCCTGCCTACCAGCGTGGGTAACAACAGATAATTAGATGCCACTTTGCTGTAATTGGAAAGCTTCTAGTATATTCACCTTTGGTAGAGTATAGATCCCTGGAGCACAGCCCGTGGAACTGTGCAGGAGGAAGCCGGGATGACATAGGAGGGTAGCGGGGCAATTCAGATGGAGTGGGACCCAACCCACTCAGCTAATCTGGTCTTCCTTCCCTGGGGAACAGAACAACACAGCCCTGACACCAGGGCACCATATAAGCCATAGATAGATAGATAGATAGATAGATAGATAGATAGATAGATAGATAGATAGATAGATAGATAGACAGACACAGATATCTCCACTTAAAAAATGCACAGCCCACATTGAGTTAACATAACAAAATAGGGAAGGCCTTCAACCATCCAGCCAGCATCACCTGAGAGGGTCATCCAACCCACCCTCCAAACAACAGCAAGGACTAGGGTGAAAATCAACCAAAGAACAATTAAGGAAGCAAGGCAAAAAATTGGAGGATGAATAACTCTCTACTGCAAAGTGAGTGGATACCGGTCCTGATCAGAGATGAAATTAGGAAGTTTTTAAAAAACAACGAGAATGAGAATACGATGTACCAAATCCTTTGGGACACAGTGAAAGCAGTTATAAGCGGAAGATTGTGGTAGTTACATAATCTGTTGTCAACTTGAGGCTTAAGAGTGAAAGGGTGGAGTTTAGCCTGTCCATCAGGTCACCGCTTGATGGCTTCATTTGGAGGTGCTAAGGAGCTAAATCGCTTATTGGAGGCTAGACACACACTCACTGCCTGTGAGACATGCTTGCTGATAACATCCCTGAAGCTATGCTAAAGCCCCGTGGAGACCCCAGCTGGCACTGAGATGCCTCTACCACCACTGGACCCACAAGACTTTTCACCCACTGGCTTGTAACTCTGCCTGAATTTGGCATCATTGCATGTGTTTGGGGAGTCTGAAGAGAAATTTATAGATGGATATTAGACATATGGTTAATATTGGACATAATCTGGACTGCGCTAGGATGTTTTCTCAATATTCAATATCTCTTGTATATAAAGGTCTTTCTTATACACATATGAGGGTCTATGAATTTGTTTCTTTAGTCTACCCAGACTAACACAAAGTTTGATAGCAATAAATGCACACATGAAAAAGGAAGAGAAAAATACGATTGATATGTTGTCATAAAACCTCCAGCAATTAGAGCAGAGTCAACAGGAAAAATTGGGAGGGCTTCCTTTACCTGACTTTAGCACCTATTGTACAGCCACATTGATCAAAAAAGTGTGGTACTGGTATAATGACATATTCAAACCAACAGGAAAGAGCTGAAAACCTAGAAATAAAACCATGAGCATACAGACAACTGATCCTTCATAAGGACCCCAAAAACCATCAATGAGAAGTAGATGCCCTCTTCAATAAGTGGTGCTGGAAAATATGAACATCTATCTGCAGAAAAAATGAAGCAAGACCCTTATCTCACTCCATGCACAAGAATAAACTCAAGGTGGATCACAGACCTCAAAGTAAAACCCCCAACTATTAGGGCCATCAGCAAGGGAATTTGAACAAACCTAGGAATTTTGGCACAGGGAATGCATAGTCTATCAGAAATAGGGAAAGATACAAACACAGAGGAAGCACAAATTGACCATTAGGCAATACTAAAGATACAACTCCTGTGTACATCGAAAGAATTTGCCAAGAGGGTAATAAGAGAGCCCACAGACTGGGAAAATATATTTAGCAATGATGATACATCACACCAGAAAAAGATCTTATTGCTAAAATCTACAATACTCTGCCAGTCTACAATAAGAAAAAAAAAAAAACAAATAACCCATTGAGGAGGTAGGCTAAGGGCCTGAACAGAAGTTTCACAGGACAGAAATCCGAATGGCCAATAAACATAGAGAAAATGTTTCTGATCATTAGCCATAAGGCAAATGCAAATTAAAACAACTATGAGATATCATTTACACCCTCAAAGATATCTCAATTGGAGGAGGGTGTGGTGAAATAGGAACTCTCATCCACTGCTGGTGGATCTGTAGGTATATTCAGCCATGATGCAAATTGATTTGGTGATGCCTAAAATAAATGGAAATTGAGCTACCATATATAACACAGCGATCCCCCTAATGGGCCTATACCCAGAAGAGGTAAAAAACAAAACAAAAATAAAAACCAAAGCCAGACATCTGTGCTTCGATGTTCACCGCGATGCAGTTTTACAAACAGAAATAATTAGAAATAACCTAAATTTCCATCAATAGACGAATGGATTTAAAAATCTGGTACATACATACAATGGAGTATTATGCAGCCCTAAAACTCAGTGATGATCACCTGAAGCACATCATCGCATGGGAGGCACTGGAGGAAACTATGCTAAGAGAAATAACCAAAGCACGAAAGAGCAAGTACAACACGAGTCCACTGAGGTAAGCTTAAAAAGGACACGAGGCATAGGAGAAAAGCCACTAAATGCCTAGATTCCCAGAGTGAGGCCCAGGTACTCTGGTTGGGGGCAGACCCAATGCAGGGATGCTTATGGAAGACAACTGAAAAGGAGGGGGGAAGAAGAAAAAAGACGCAGTAGCTGGGGAGCAGGACACTGACCCGCCGACAGGGAGGGTATTGCTTATGTGTACACAGGAAAGGGAGCGAGGGACCAGACCTCAACCCGTGTGCCAAGCCTTGAGGGCAACATGCCAGCATGAAGCCGTGAACAAACAGAGAAGTCTGCAGCGCTGGCCCCAATCCCAGTTGCATCGAACTCCTACCTAGAAGATGGCACTACAGAGGACAGCAGTGACGATACAGTCTGGAGAGAGTGGCGGGTCTGTCCAGAAAACATGAAAGCAAACTAAGAGGATGAGAGAGAGAGAAAGAGAGAGCCATGATCCACCAAGCCCTCAGGGCGATACTCCTGCTCAGAGCACCCAAGGCAAAGAGGACCATAATACTGGTCGCACCATGAGACAGGACATCCCCTGACTGACTCACAGCTCAGCAGGGGACAGCACTGGGGACACAGTGCGGGAGTTGTGCCTGGTCTGACCCACTGGGTGAAACACAAGGAGGCACAACAGAGAAGCAAGAGGGGGCGGGGGTGGGGGTGGGGGGAAAAGCAATGAAGTCCCTGAGGAATATTGAAAATAGACTTCAGACTCAGAGGGCAGGGCCTGGTACCTCATCAGACTCAATCGGAAAATCTACATAAGAGCCAACAGACAGACTTGGAACTGTTTTTTGTTGTTTTTATTCTTTCTTTTTTTTATGTCTATCTACATAAGATAGGCAAAATAAACGATTCCGAGGAGAAAACAAAGGGACCAATGGTTCCAGGGGGATGGGGGAGAGAGGCGGTGGGGAAACGGGAGGGGTAGGGGGGCCAAACAAACTCAGGGACAAAGGAGCAACAAGAGATCTAAAGTACATGGTGAGGATGGTGTAGAACGGCTGGTGTGATTTGATCAAGCGCAATATAGTCAAGAGGAATTACTGAGAGCCAAGATGAATGAAAGCTGAACATGATAGTGGGAAAGGAGGAAAGTAAAAGGAAATAGAGGAAAGAACTAGGAATCAAAAGATGCGTATAGAGTTATAAATATAGGCACATATACATATTAATATATAACAATAGTCATGTAGGTCTATGTACACATATTTGTCAAGTACCAATGTAGCAGATGGACATTGAGCCTCTACTCAAGTGCTCCCTAAACACAAGAACACTTTATTCTAATAACCTAGCATTCTATGGTGCTCACTTTCCGACATGATGGCTGAAGACAAAATGGGTGCATAAGCAAATATAGTAAAGAAAGCTGATGGTGCCTGGCAATGAGAAGATATAGCATCTGGGGTCTTAAAGGCTTGAAGTTAAACAAGTGGCCATCTACCAGTGAAGCAACAAAGCCCATGTGGAAGAAGTACAGCAGCCTGTGCAATTACAAGGTGTCAACGGGAACAGGTACCAAGCATCAGAGGACACAAAACAAACAATCATATTGATGCGAATGAGAGGAGTTGGAGTGGAGATCCAAAGCCCATTTTTAGACAATTGGAGATCCACTCACAGAAGGGTCATATAGAAGGAACAAACCAGCCAGAGTTCAGTATAACACCGAAGAAAGACATAACATTCCTCTATTTCGTTAATGCTTTCTCCCCCACACTATCATGACCCAAGTTCTACCTTACAAATCTGGCTTGACCAAAGCATATACATTGGTACAGATAAGACCTCTCGATACATGAAATCCATGATAGATACGCCCTCAGGAACCATGAGGTAGGGAGAAGTTAGGGGGAGAAGGGCAAGAAAGGGGGAACCGATCTCAGTGATCAATATATCCCCACGCTGAGGGGAATGGACAACAGAAACATGGGTGAAGAGAGACAGCGGATGGTGTAAGATATGAAAATAATAATTTATAATATATCAAAGGTTCACGAGGGTGGGAGGTGGGGAGGGAGGTAAAAAGAGGAGCTGATACCAAGGGCTCAAGTAGAAAGAAAATGATGATGAAATCATATGTACAAATTTGCTTGATACAACTGATGCATGGATTGTTATAAGAGCTGTAAGAGCCCCCAATAAAATGATTTCTTAAAAAAAAATCACAGTGCATTTTAGTTCTTCAAGTTGTATCTTTCAGGATGTCTTTTGCAGTATATTTTCCCAATGGCATACATCATTTAATTCTTGATTGTATGCCCAAGTAAAACAACATCCTTGACATTTTCAATATTGTTTCCATTTATCATGGTGTTGCTCATTGGTCAATTTGTGAAACTTTTTGTTTTCTTTCCATTGTGTTGTAATCCATGCTGAAGACTGTCGTGTTTTTTTTTAACCTTTATCGGTACATCCTTTAATTCATCTTCACTTTTAGCAAACAAAGTTGTGTCATCTTTATATGACAAGTTGTTGTATATTTAGGTCATGAAGTTGAAATTATCGTTGTCTCCATTTCACATGTCATAATTAGCTCATGAGGGAGTTAACCACTTTGCTTCAGGTGGCATGGAGACTCAGGGAGTCAGGATACAGACCTGCATTTTATGAACACCTACATCAATAGGTAGAGGGAAGCGAAAAGACCATGATATATGGTATATTCAATATTATTTGCCCCAAAATAATTCAAATGCATCATTTCTTCACCAGTCTTCCTAACTCAAAGAGTACCTCTCACATGCACATCACGTCATTGAAAATAACCACATCATTGAAAATAACAGGTGCACTTTAGTATTTCCAGTGACATCTTTAAAGGCCCAGGGAGGGAGAAGAGCCTGGCATTAGCACTGTCCTGAATTTGTATGTTTCCAACTTAATAAAAATCCAAAGAAGTTTTCTGAAGCCACCTCTACACATAGAGAACTTATGTGCATATGTAGCTAACACCTACATTTTTTACTTGCTGATAGAATTTTGATTCAATTAAACATTTATTTGAGTGCCAACTATAAAACTCCAAGAATCCAAACCAAACTCACTGCCATAGAGTTGATTCTAAATCGTAGTGACCTTAGAAGATAGGGTAGAATTGCAACCGGGAGTTTCTGAGATTTTTAACTCTTTAAAAGAGTAGAAAGTTTCATCTTTCTCTCTCAGAGCAGCTGATAGCTTAGAACTGCTGACTGTGGTTAGCAGCCCAACCCACAGCTCAACTACTTAGTGGCTACAAGTTGGGTTGCCAACCACAAAGTCAGCACTTTGAGACCACAGACTGGTCTGCAGGATAAAGATGAGGCTTTCTACACCCATAAAGAATGACAGGTGTGCCCACCCACAGGGGCAGTTCTAGCCTGCCCTAAGAGCCACCAAGAGTTAGATTGGACTTGATGGCAGTGAGAATGATAAAACAGACAAGGGAAATGCTCTGTGATTCAAACATGAGCAAGTATGATGTGGACATAAACTTATCCTCATTGAACTCCAAGAATGACTCTATATAGCAATTGTTATGATCAACAACACAAATCTAACAACTTATGAAAGTGTTGACCTGTGGCTATTGATACAAATGTGTTAAGTGCCCTTTAAAGGAAATTTTTGACCCCAAATTTTGGGGTCATGGTGACCCCAAATTTCAGATTAACAGGGATTTTTCCCAGTAAGTGACTCTATCCGTGGCCCCTTCTTGGGAAGAAGATGAAACTGTCAGCTTTGGTAAAGATGTATAGCCTTGGAAACCTAACAGGGCTTCCACTCCATTCTACAGGGCCACAGTGTGTCAGAATTGACTTGATAACAGTGAATTTTTTGTTTTTACCTCCATATGTTATTTTTTAAAAACTACATACTAATATTTCATTCTATTTTGCTTCCCTGTTAAATTCTCCACCTACCTGCCCCACCTTTGCATCCAGGTGAGACCACCTAAAACCCAAACTCACTGCCATCAAGTGGATTCCAATAGTGACCCTGTAGGACAGGGAAGTACTGTCCCTGGCAGTTTCTGAATCTGCAAAACTCTTTCTGGGTAGAAAACATCTTCCTTCTCCCACGTGAGACCACAGAAGGTAAAAAATACACACGTATGCCACTTGCAAGATAATCTCATGCAACATCTCAAATAAAATGCCAAGCAGTCTCTGTGTGCCCCCACCTCCTGTTTGGTTAGAACAGCAGTTCTCAACCTATGTGTCGCGACCCCTTTGGGGGTCAAACAACCCTTTCACAGGGGTTACCCAATTGTTAACAGTAGCAAAATTACAATTATAAAATATCAATGAAAATAATTTTATGGTTGGGGGTCACCATAGCATGAGGAACTGTATTAAAGGGTCTTGGCATTAGGAAGGCTGAGAATCACTGGGTTAGAAGCCAAGGAAGCTGAGTTCAGAGGTCATGGCAGGTGGAAATAGCCTAGGTCCCGGAATCATTTTCTGTGGCATAGCTATTCAGGAGTCATCTAACCAGGCACAGTCATCGTGAAATTGTACACACAGAAACAAACTTTTGCTTTAAGCCTTAAAGCTTTAAGCATTGAATTCTGGAGTGGTTAACAACAGTTAATATAACTTAAGAACTTCTTTGCACAGGACTAATTTTTCATAACCATGTTTCTTTCAAAAATATTCTCTTGTGTGAATAAACTCATTTTTTAAGTGGATGATTGGGTTTGAATTACCAACCAAGTTAGACACCAAGCACTTAACTGTTGCTCCACAAGGGCTCCTCTTAGTAAGGGCCAACAATGAAATCTAGTTCAGCTTCTCCCACCCCTCATATTTCCTCATTTATGTCTCAGTCATCCCTCAGCTGTGTCCTTAGGCAGAAAAAGAAAGAAAGCGTTCTCTTGGCTTTAACCTTCTAATGCTATGAAATCAAATAATTTTTTTAAATTCTCCGGAAGAAAAACAGAAATATATGTACAAACAATAATAATAAAACGTTGACTACGAATGACCAAAGAGATCAGAGACACAGTGCCTTTTCTGCGAACTGACACAGAAGCCGTAGAGGACACGGATGCTTAGAGACAATTTGCTTGATTTCATGTGTGTTAGTCTGGGTAGACTAGAGAAACAAATATATAGAGACACTCATATGTGTATAAGAAAGAGTTTTATATACAAAAGCAATTTAATATTGAGACAATGCCCCAGCCCAGTCAAGACAAAGTCCATAAGTCAGATACAGCCCATATGTCCGATACCAATCTATGAGATCCTCTTCAGACTCACGAAACACAGGCAATGATGCCAAATGAAGGAAGATCACAGGCCAGTGGGTAAGAAGTATTGTGGATCCAATGGTATTTTAATCTTCTCAGCACTGGCAGGGGTATCCATGTGGCACCTTCAGCTTCAGGGCTCTAGTGCAGCTCCACGTAACTCATCAATAGGGATGTCTCACATGGAGAGTGTGTCTGTTCCACCTTGAGTGAGCTATTTATCTCCTTATCGTGCCTCCAAATAAGGTCATCAAGATATGACCTGATTGACAGGCCAAACTCCATCCCTTCACTCTCAAGTCTCAAATTGACACCAGATTATATAACTACCATCTCAGGGAATATATTTTGCCATCCAAGTATTTAAAATATTTGGTCGATCGTATTCCGGAATTAAAAATCAATGTTCAATGTATTATTAATATTATTGGGTAACCATAGTCCCATTAAATTTTACAATGCATTTATATCTATTTTCAGTAACACGAATCCCTAACATTATTTATAGATTATTATAAATAACCCCAAATGCGTATCTGCATGTTTTGTTGTTTGGAGCATAAAGTAGATTACTAGGATTGAGTTTTGTCCCCTAACAAGGGGTGCTGTAAATCCTGACCTCTATGCTTGTGGCTATAACACCATTTGAGAATGGTGGTCTGTGTTATGTTAATGAGTCAGGGGTTGGATCGGTGCTTCAATTGCTTAAAAATATGGGAAAAGGTCAGGATTCATAAGCAAGCAGAAATGGAAGGAGCGAGAGATGCCAGAGCACATGAAGGTTACCCAAGGGTCAATCAAACTCAAGCACACCAGCGTGCTTCTCCAAAACTGGCAGAGAGAGAGAGTGTTCCCAAGAGTCTGCTTCCTAAATTCAGACATTTTGCCGCTGTGACAAAAATACATTTTTATTTGATAAAGCCTCTCACTTGTGGTATATCTATAATGACAGTGCTAGATAACAGAATTTGGTATTGAGTGGGTTGCTATTCTAGCAGATGTCAAAATTATTGAAGCAATCTTACAGATAAGTAAGTAATGGGGAAGGCTGAGAAGAATTTTAAGTAAACTCTTAGGAAAAACCTAGATTGCCTTGAAAAGATTGTTGGTACAATTCTGGACATCAAAGGCAGTGCAGGAGAAGTGGGGATAGCTATTGAGGAAAGCTCTGGGGTTTGGAGAACCCAGAAGGCATCAGTGTCAGACTATTGCTAGAAACGTGGATGTTAAAAGGAGTTTCTGGTGAGGCTGTGAAAGAAAATGAACATGTGATTGGACAATGGAAAAAGAGTGACGCTCATTGCGGTGGCAAAGAACTTGTCTGAATTATGTTCACACAGTTGGTGACAGGTAGAACTTAAAAGTGACAAACTTGGAGATCCACTGATGATATTTCTTTTTTTAAATCATTTTTAGGGCTCTTACAGCTCTTGTAGCCATCCACACATCAATTGTAGCAGCACATTTGTTGCCATTATCATTTTCAAACATTGTCTTTCTACTTGAGCCCGTGAAGCCACGTATTTGTTCCTGATTCCTTAGAGCAAACCGTGAGAGGAAAGAGCTGCGTTTACAAACGAGCTGCACAAAAGGAAAATACTACTTACAATTGGGAATATTCTGTTGTACAACCTGAGGACATGTGCCCTCGAATTTTCACCAAGGGCATAGCTACATCATTCTTGGTTGAGGAGGAGAAACTGTGATGGAGCTAGATGGGGCTTGTTCCTCTCCATGCCTAGGGGCCGCTACAGGAAGTTAGAAGCTGATAAAAGCTACAGGGCTTGGGACAATTCAGGGCCTGAGCCAGGAGGGGATCGGTACTCTGGAATTGGCCCAATCTAGGCCATGTGGGTTTAATTTAATCATTGGGGTCAACCAGTACCATCCACCACACCTCCAAGTGGAAGGCCCTAAAAAACAGAACCTGGAGACCACTGGTCTCTTTCCCACTGCTCCTCTGCCATCTGAACAGCTGTACCATGGTCTCTCTCTCTCTCTCTCTCTCTCTCTCTCTCTCTCTCTCTCGCTCTCGCTCTCGCTCTCGCTCTCGCTCTCGCTCTCGCTCTCGCTCTCTCGCTCTCTCGCTCTCTCGCTCTCGCTCTCTCGCTCTCTCTCCTGTGTACAGTTAACTGTAAAACCTGAAACTTGGTCTATCCTTTATAAAAACTCACTTGGATCACAAACCAGGCTTTGGTGTGAATTTCTTTCTCATCTGAAGCCAAGAATAGAGTATTTCCCACCCCGGGAATCTAACAAAACCTGTGAAAGGTGGATTTCACCAACTAGCACAGCAGAAAACTCATCAACTTAGACTAAAGGGAACACAGAATGAATGAAAATAAAGGATGTTGTTGGGCTCTTGGAATTCTACAAAATAAGACAGAGGCCCCCAGAGAGAGGTGTTGTCCTTAAGAAAAAAAGACCATCCTTGAAGGGGTTCGAGATCAGCCCAGCTATTGAAAGGAAGACAGGTAAGCAGGGCATTGTCTTTCTTTCAGGATGGGCCATGAGCTCCTGGGTCACAAAGGGTGGAGCCACTACCCTTAGGTTTCAGAGTCGCATGTTTGCTGTTAAGGTAGACCATGGTTTAGGGCTACCACCCAGGGTTGAAGACCCAGGCCTACCCTGCTCAATGTATGGAAAAGGGAAACTATTGGGAATGAGGCTATGGGGTTTGCCACTCAGATAGACGAGGAGGATGGAGCCTCTTAAATCCAAAGGAACAGACTTGCCATTATAGCAAAAAAAAAAAAAAAAAAAAAAACACCTGGGAGGTGGAGTTGAAGCACGGGCCATTGAGTCTTCAAGGATTCAGAGAACATGGCCAACATCCAGTCAGGAGAGCAAGGTCATTGCTCAGATAGTCTCAGAAAATGAGATTTATTTCCAGTCTGGAGAGCGACTATAAATTGTGCTGCATTTTGGATTTGCTTGGTGTCTGTTTGCCTTTAATTTCTCCCATGTGTAACAGAAATGTCTAACTTGTGCTTGTTCTACCATTTTACTTTGGAAATAGTTAACTTGCATTCTAGAATCACAGACTCACAGATAAAGAGAACTTTTGCTCTGGGATTAAATATGCACAAAGTCCTACCCATATTTGATTTAGCATCATGAAACAGTTGAAACATTGGACTTAGAATTTATTTGGCTTGGGGGATGATCTAATGGGGTGAATGAGTTTTACATATGACCAAGGCATAAATGTGGTGGAGCTGAAAGATGAACTGGTATTGATTGAATTGTGTCCCAACAAATACATGCTATAGACTTTAATCCTTATGCCTATCATTATCACCTCATCTGAGAATGGGTGTTCTTTATTAGGTTAGAATGGCAGGGCTTGTTGACCTGTATTTTGATTACACTCTAACCAAGTATCGAAAGAGCCGATTAGAAGAAGGAAGCAGTCCAGATTGGGAAGGAGAAATGCCAAGTCTCATGACAACCATGGGATCACCGACACTCAGAGACAAGGACCTCCTTCCAAAGTCCTCAGAGACAGAGCTTCCCTCTAGAGCAGTGGTTCTCACCCTGTGGGTCGCGACCCCTTTGGGAGCTCGAACGCCCCTTTCACAGGGGCCGCCCGATTTATAACAGTAGCAAAATGACAGTGATGAAATAGCAATGAAAACAATTTTATGGTTGGGGATCACCACATGAGGAACTGTATGAAAGGGTCACGGCATGAGGAAGGTTGAGAACCGCTGCCCTGGAGTCTGCACTCAGAACTCACACTTCTAGCCTCCTGAACTGTAATAAGTGTTTGTGTGCTAATGTCATCCAGTGGCTATGTGTCTGTCACAACAGCACTGGGGAACTAAGACAATAATTCCCTGAAAGATGAAAAATAGTAGCAAATGCATCACTTCCAAAGCTGTATGCAAATTAGGTGTTTTAAACACAATTTGCAAAAGTCAATGTTGGGCCCCTAGGAGCCATGGTGTGTCATTTACGGGTTCAGTGGGTTCCTCAAACAATTCAAACAATGACAGGACGCATTCTTTGAGTGCCTTCTGGTGGTAGAAATCATCCGTCTCACAAGCGTGCTAGCATTAATCTGAATGAAAAGGATCTGTTGAAATAAGTTAGGTGATTGTACGAGAATGAATAGATTGTAGAGTGTTAAGCTTTTCCAAGCGTGCTATGGTTTTGGAGTCGCTCTCACTCGTTGCTGTTGATGCATTTCTGACTCATGGTGACCCTGTAGGGCAGAGGAGAACTATCCGTGTGGGTTTGCCAGGCTGTAGTTCTTTACCGCAGCAGCAAGCCTCATCTTCATTCCAAAGAGCAACGGTGGATTTGAACTGCTGACTCAATACCCAATAGTGCTATCAGAGGAACCTTAAACACCTGGAGCCTTTCCACTTAAACACCTGGAGGGTACAGTATGGTAATCACTAACCATATGTAGCTACTGAGTAATTCTAAATGCGCATCTGAGGAAAACTAAATGTCAAATTGTATCTTATTTTAACCAACTTAGAACGAAATATTCACAAGCAGTTTGTGACCACTGCATTAAGAAGCACGGTGCTATGGCGCTTTTTTTTTGGAAAATTAAAATCCCTGCGAGATGTCCGTGAATGGAAACTGATAAAGCCGAGGATCACCGGAGATCACAAAGTGCTTGCTGGAGGGGCCCTGGGTCCTTGGGGACTTTGATTGGCCCATTTTCTAAAAGCACAGCTGTGCAAAGGATATTTTAATTAGTACAACAATCCTAATACTTTCACATGAATTTAGAGACTAATTGAAAAGCACAAAAGCAATCATTGGCGATTGGCAAGCAAAACGGCTTAAGAAGTAACCTCGACACAAAGCAAGTCTGTGCAATTCCAATCTGTTCCCAGGAGGAGCTACCACAACCTAACGATCAGTGGACACATGTTCCCGGGCCTGGAGTCAGGCACAAGCAGCAGTGCAGATCTGGGGACACAGGCGGTCTCCTCCCTGCATAACTCCCCCACGGCTGCTATGGTCTAGGGTTCAAGGTGGGTATGTTTGGCAGGAGAGTTAAGGCCCTCTTCCCAATTGCAGCTCGCTTGCAGGAAATGACTGCGGTTAAGGATACTTTCCAGAAGCTGGGAAAGTCTCAGGCCCTTCAGTAGATCCCTCTCCCTTTACTCCACAGAGTCTGCAACATCACTGACTCTTTTTTCCTTGTTCAAAATTATTTTTTCTTTTTAAAGATCATTTTATCGGCGCTTGTATAACTCTTATCATACATGCATCCATTGTGTCAAGCACATTTGTACATTTGTTGCCATCATCATTCTCAAAACATTTGCTTTCTACTTGAGCCCTAGGTATCAGCTCCTCATTTTCCCCCTACCTTTCCCACCCTCCCTTCCTCACAAACCCTTGATAATTTATAAATTATTATTACTTTTTCATGTCTTACACTGACCAATGTCTGTCCTCCAGGGAGAGGGTTATATGTATATCATTATGATCAGTTACCCCTTTCTCCCCTCTCCTTTCCTTACCCTCGTGGTATCACGACCCTCATTATTGGTCCTGAGGGGTTTATCCATCCTGGATTCTCTGTGTTTCCAGTCCCTATCTGTACCAGTGTACATCCTCTCGTCTAGCTGGGTTTGTAAAGTAGGATTGGGATCATGATAGTGGCGGTGGGGGGTGGGGGGGAAGCATTAAAGAACTAGAGGAAAGTTGTCTTTCTTCGGTGCTACACTGCACCCTGACTGGCTCATCTTGAGCCTGGTGCAGACTGACACGAGCTACGGTTTGCCAAGCTACAAAGGAATTTTTAAAAGCTGAGTATCTTCGTCCTTTGACTGCTTCCAAATGGCGGAAACAGAAAGTGATAAATCCATTTAACCATAGACTGTAGAGAGGATGCAAGTAAAAGAAAGGGAAGAATTTAAAAGTGAAATATCTCCAACTGGATTTATAGCTGTATAGAAACCCCTTTTTCCTAATTTCTCTTACCTGTGATCTCAAAGGAAAGAGACATCCATATAAAAACAAAATCACCATCATATAAAAATGACTTCATAGTATAATAGCAACTGCTATGGGGCAATTGTAAATATAATTAGAAATATAAAATATAGGTAATATAATACATATGAACCACTCTTTCTTATGTCTGTTTAGAGAATTTTTTATTATTTTGCATGGTATAATCAGTGATTTGTGCAGCTGACCTCATACATTTCTTAACAGACAAACATACCTTAAAGTAATTTGCTTGAAATTTTCAAACAGAGATTTGCAAGTCTCACTTCTTTTAATATGTCCTTGATTTCTTCTTGAATGTGTTTATTATTCAGTGACTTCTAGATAATGGTTACATTAGCAAGTTATAGTAGTGTGTTTTTAAAATCTGCTCTGCTATGAAATTGAAAGGCACTAATAGGGTTTAACCCAGGAATATTAATTGAAAAATAAAATTAATTTATGCATTTTCACCTCCAGATGTAGATGCAGAGTTCCTTGATGCTCTCCTTTAAGGTATGAATAGATTAGTGTTAATTTTTACTAACATTTAATTTTTCAAATGGGTATGAAATGCACATGGCAGACAAGAAAGCAACAACAACGAAAAAGGAATGGAAAAAAAGCATGCAACAAATCAAATTGGTATGAGGTATTTTGATACGATCAAGGTTGCATTAAAATGTGATTTTAGTACATATTTTCTGTACGAGCCTGTGGGTCAGACTAAGGACATTGCTTATGCTTTGGCTGAAAGCTGAGAAGTCTCAAGGCTGGTTGGTTTATGTCTGTTAATCTTAAATGTTTTGGTGTCGTACTATGTCCTTATCTCACTAGTTAGTTTGGTAGATTGAGCTGCTGCTGAGAAGCACTCACTCTGGCCCCTTACTGCTTCCATGGGCACACGGAAAGTTCTCTGCTCCTGGATCAGTGGAACAAGGGAGGGCTGCAATGATCAAAGGCTGAATCGGTCTCACACAGTTGGGTTTGTCTCCTTGCCTTCTGTCATCCCCAGGAGAACCTGTCTGGGCTAGCCCGTGGGTCCCAGGAGGAGGAGGAGAGGCACATGGAAGAGCTCTGCCTCTGAGGAGTAGCCCCTGATGAGTTCAGCCAAGCCCAGACATGAGAAATAGTAAATTATTGTTTCTCTGGGTACTGAATCTTACAGTGGGTTGTTACACAGCATTATTTTGATAATAGAGAACTTATTCAGCCACCAGTAAGAAACACCGGAGAGAGACAGCTTGGACTTGGGTTCCGGCTTTGCCACATACTGGCTCTGAATGAATGGGTACACTGAAGCCCTCTGAATCTGTCGTTAAGGAGCTCTGGTGGGATGCGAATTGGGCTGCTAACCTCGAGTGGTGGTTCAAAACCACCGTCCACTTCTTAGGAGAAAGATGAGACTGTCTTCTCCGGTGAAGATTTACGTTCTTGGAAACCAGGGTCTCCGTGAGTTGGAATGGACTTTCAGGGGCTTGATGGGTTTGGAATCTTTTGGGCCAGCCTGTTCAACTTGGAGCATTAAGATAGCGTGGCCCAGGAAGGTGGTTTTTCTAGAAAGAAAATAATATTAGCCCATGAAAATCATGCTGCGAGACTAATGGAGGGCGGTGGTGTTAGGTGCCTTTGGTAGGCGTCAACTTATATCAACCTAATGTTACATATGCATAACGGAATGTTCCTGGATGCTGTGCTATGATAATTGGTGTGTTTGAGTTCATTGCGCTAGTTACCAAAAGTCTTGATTGCTAGAGATTGTAGGAAGTTTTAAGGTAACTACACATAAAGGTTAGCAAATGGAGGGAAAAATAATGAATACATTTAGGGAAAGCAAAAATTACATAAAAATAAAAATATAATCATAGTATATTAAATGACTCACTAGTAAGTAGCACTTATAAATGCTGACTATTGATGTAAACAAAAACTGTACTAGAAATAGAAAGAGGGCTATCCCAGGGCTCTGTTTGCAGTGATCCTAGGATTTCTTTATTTTTCAGAAATATTGACATTTGGGATCTGATAGATCTTTGTAGCAAGCCGTCTTGTTCATTTTAGAACATTAAGCAGCATACTTTTATCGCTACTCCGCTCTTGATAACGTGCTCCATTTCCTTTCTATACTTACAACCTAGCCTTCTTTGCCTGTCTCTCATGTCTCCATTACTCAAAGGACTAGGAAGCCTTCCTTTAACCTTAGAAGTCAGAAGTCAAGTGAGCCTTTCTTCCTTGGTGCTTCTGGATGGACTTGAACCTCTAACCTTCTAATTTGCAACTGAGCACATTCCCCATTTTCACTCCCTGAAGACTCCCAGGAAAGACATTGGTGGTAGTGGTGATGTAGTGGTGGTAGTGGTAGTGATGCTATCAATTTGGAGCAATTTCAGGTATGACAGAAGGAAACACTGCCTGGTCCTATGCCATGCTCACCATTGTTAGGTGTGAGCCCATTGTTGCAGCCATTGTGTCAATCCACCTCCTGGAGGCTCTTCCTCTTTCTCAATGACCTTCTACTTTAAGATATCAAAAAGAAGAAGAAAATATTTAAAAACCCTCACTGCCCTGGAGTCAATTCTGACTCATATCGACCCTATAGAATAGGGCAGAACTGCCTCAATGAATTTCTGAGACAGTAACTCTTAGCAGAAGTTCTAGAAAGCCCTGTCTTACTCCCACAGAAGCATTGTTGGATTTGAAATTTTGACCCTCAAATTATCAACCCAATGAGTAACCACTGCACCACATATTCAATCTAAAAGGAAAATGAAGGCAGAGCATGGCAGAGCTTTGTTTATGACCACTCTGTAACTCTGTAACCACTCTAGAGCCACTCACCGAGAAAAGACTGTGTCCTGTTCCGTCAGCCACTGTGTTCTATCTCCTCTCCATTTAGAATTGAAAGCTATTGACCTTCCCTCCTTTGCCAGGATCCTTTGCAGATCAGGTTTTACCCTGATCCCCAGTGGGGCCTCAGGGCCTCCGTAATTCATCTTCTGCTTTCATTATGACCCAGTGTCTCTGATCAAGCCATTTGAGGAGAAGGAAGAATTCATCCAGTCACACAGTAAACAGAAAGACTCTCATAATAGCCCAGTGTGCTCCCGTGGCCTCAAGACACAGCTGTCCTTGGATGCTCCAGAACCTTAAAGGCTCTAGACCAGCAGTTCTCAGCCTGTGTGTCGCGACCCCTTTGGGGGTCGACTGACCCTTTCGCAGGGTTGCCCGATTCACAGCAGTAGCAAAATTACAGTTATGAAGTAGCAACGAAAATACTTTTATGGTTGGGGGTCACCACATCATGAGGAACTGTATTAAAGGGTCACAGCATTAGGAAGGTTGAGAACCACTGCACTAGACTGTCTTGAATATAGTAGAGACAGTACATATAACAAAAGGGTGGGCCTGGCTTTATTAAATCATAATTATTGTGATTATAGGGTTTTTTTTTAAGGAATGCCTTAGCAGGATAGTCCAGCTAGAGTTTGAATTATTAACTAATGCTTTTTCTGGAAAGAATCTAACGGTTAATATTTTGAACTTTGCTCCATATGATCTGTCGCAACTACTCAACTCTGCCATTTTTGCAGAAAGTGGGCATAGCAACTCCATAAATCTATGCTTGTGGCTGTGTTCCAATAAAGCTTTGTTTATAAAACAAATGCAAAAACTGCTGGTGAGCCTGATGGGGTGCACTGAATTGCCAACAGCTGAAGGTTGGGGTCCCAATCTACCAAGATCAATATTGCCATCTCCTCTGTAGAGAGTTTCAGTTCTGGAAACCTCATGGGGCAGTTCCCACTGTCCTTTAGGGTCACTATGAATCAGGATTGACTCAATGGGAAAGGGTGGTATTTGGGCTCAAATTTAAAAGATGGAGCCTCTCCCTCTCTCTCTATAAAGGCTGAAACCAAAAAACTGACCAAGAACCCATCTGAGAGACCCTAGTCCAGTGATTCTCAACCTTCCTAATGCTGCAACCCTTTCATGACAGTTCCTCATGCTGTGATGACCCCTAACCATAAACTTATTTTCGTTGCTACTTCATAACTGTAATTTTGCTACTGCTGTGAATCGGGCAACCCTGTGAAAGGGTCAGTCGACCCCCACAGGGGTCGCAACCCAAGGTTGAGAACCACTGCACTAGTCTTTCATTTGAGGAATTAAAATGTAATTTTGTAATAATCTTCTTTATTGAATTTCCAAAATAAAAAGCCAAACACACTGCCATAGAGTTGATTCTGACTCTTGGGAGCTAGAGACAAGGAAGAACTGCCTCTGTTGATTTCTGAGCCCGTAACTCCTGATGGGAGTAGAAATCCTTGTCTTTCTCCTGTGGAGCCTCTGGGGGTTTCACACTGCTGACCTTGCTGTTGGTAACCCGATGTGTAATATGAATTAGTTCAAAAGGCAAAACTCCTCACAAGTTTGAAAAAAAAAGGGGGGGGCTAGGCTTCTTTCCTTCCTCTCGCTATCACTTCTCACTCCTTTTTTCACCTTAGACCAAACCCCAAAACTTCAGAAACTGTGAGGCTTTACAGGAGCAGTGAGCCTCACCTTTCTTCCACAGAGCAACTGGTGGATTTGTATGTTGACCGTGATGTTAGCTGTTCAGGGCTTACCCTGAGCCCTTTCAACATGCTGTCTCCATACTGCGGCAGCACCATGTGTACCTGCTAAGCTGGCTAACTTGCCCTGCCTCTTCACCTGGCTAGCTCCAACCCTTTAGGAAAGCTGTTCCCTGAGTGAATTAAGCCTCCTAGTGTGCTTGCCACAGGGTAGCAGACGGCTCCTTGGAGAAACTGGTCACAGATGTAGTTTTATCTTGGCTGGGACTTAACTGAATTCTTTTCCACTGGTTTTCCTTCCATCCTTAACATCAGGTAATCAGCATCGGACAGGGTGTTTCTCAGTGGTAACTTGTGATAAATATGCATTGCACTGAATGAATAAATGAGCTAACTCAACGTTTTAAAAATGTAGTCACTTCTGACTGTAAATGTTCTCTTTCCTAATGTGAATCTGCACCTGCCCCTCAGACCCCATAGGTACATTTTGATAACTGGTCTAGACAGCAGTTTCTTAAGGGAAATGTGGAGTATTCTCCAGTAGGGCGGGACTGTTTCTACAAGGCTTGTTGGAAAAGAGATGTGCTACCGGAAGTTGACCCAAGGTTTTTAGCCTTTCCTTTCTTGGACCTTGTCCTTCTCCCAAGAAAGAATGCCGATGAGGGACAGCATTCAGACTGTGGTCACTGAAAATGTTTGAAGAAAATGAGTACATTGATTGAAGAAGTACTTTGGTATGGAACACCAAAGGGCCCCCAGCTAGTGGGAATGGCACTTGGAATGAAGAGCTAGTTGTTTGTTTGTTTTTTAATTTAATCTAGTGCAAACTCTTATCACAATCCATCCATCCATCCCTTGTGTCAAGCACATTTGTACATTTATTGCCATCATCATTCTCAAAACATTTTTTTCTACTTGAGCCCTTGGTATCAACTCCTCATTTTTACCCCTACCTCCCCACTCTACCCTCCCTCATGAACACTTGATAATTTATAAATTATTATTTTGTTATGTCTTGTATTGTCCGACATCTCCCTTCACCTTTCTGTTGCCCATTCCCCGGGGAGGAGGTTGTATGTAGATCCTTGTAATTGGTTCCCTGTTTCCACCCCACCCTCCCTCAACCTTCCCAGCATTGCCACTCTCAACACTGGTCCTGAAGGGGTCATCTGTCCTGGATTCCCTGTGTTTCCAGTTCCTATCTGTACCAGTGTACATCCTCTGGTCTAGCTAGATTTGTGAAGTAGAATTGTGATCATGATAGTGGTGGGGTAGGAAGCATTGAAGAACTAGAAGAAAGTTATATGTTTCATCATTGCTACACTGCACGCTGACTGGCTCGTCTCCTCCCTGCAACCCTTCTGTACAGGGGTTGTCCAGTTGCCTACAGATGGGTCTAGGGTCCCCAATCTGCACTCCCCCTCATTCGCAATGATTTGATTTTTTGTTCTTGATGCCTGATACCTGATCCCGTAGACACCTCGTGATCACACAGACTGGTGTGCTTCTTCCATGTAGGCTTTGTTGCTTCTGAGTTAGATGACTGCTGTTTACCTTCAAATGTTTAAGACCCCAGACGCTATATCTTTCGATAGCTGGGCTCCATCAGTATTTTTCACCACATTAACTTATGCACCTGCTTTGTCTTCAGCAATCATGTTGGAAAGGTGAGCATCATGGAATGCCAGTTTAATAGAACAAATTATTCTTGCATTGAGGGAGTACTTGAATGGAAGCCCAATGTCCATCTGCTACCTTACTACTAACCTATAAATATATGCAAATAATTCTATTTTTCATCCTCATATACAAATATATTCACCTTACTAAATACAAGACCTCCCACCATTGGCCGGCTTCGGGGTGGGTCATCTGCTATTTATTGGCTTTCTGTAGTGTACCTCTCCTTTCCAGGTGTGTACAGCTGCACCCAAGCATTCATGCTGTTTCCTTGTCAGCAGCCATCAGAAATAATATGACCATCCTGTCTCTCCCAGCCCACACCCTTTTACTATCTCTCCCCCTGGGAAGAAAGTGTGTTTTATCTTCCTTTCACCTTTCCTTGTGCAAGGGAAGCATGGGGGGAGTGTGTGTCCACCTCCCTGTTGTTGTCACCTGCTTCCCCTTTGCCTGGTGCAGTGTGCCTAACAGATGAGTGATTCTGGTTGGTTTTGAGGTTTCAATGTCTCCAACTCATCTCAGACATCACCAGTGCAAAGATTAGCATCCCTTTCTTTCTGATCCGTGTTATTACATTTGATGGAACCTGGGGATCAATAAATATATAATTCTTAAAGAAAAAGTATACTCTCCCATCAAATCCAAAATTGTTTAATATTTTACAGATAATTTACACATGCTTTGAGGATGGGTGGACTATTAAACGGTCAAATTTCAGCCTGAAAAAAACCCTAGTGAGACTCCGAGTCCTGTAATCTAGGTGAAGGACCTGGTGGTGCAGCGGGTTAAGCATTTGGCTTGTAGCTCAAAAAGCTACCGTTTTGAACCCACAAGTCGTTCTGAGGGAGAGAGATGAGGCAGCTTGCCCTCTAAAGGTTTGAAAACATAGAAATCCTTTGGACCAGTTCTACTCCATCCCAGAAGGTTGTTAGGAATTGGATTTAACCCCATGGCTATAGGTTTGTGTTTGGATTTTGTAGTCTAAATTTCCTTACTTATAATCTGGGCGTGGGAGGTAGGGATAATCAGAGCCTTGTTTCAGAACTTACAGTAAGGAGGTTTAAAGATAATAATACACAGTAAATGTGAAGCACATGAAATACTAGCACGAGAGAAGAATGATGAAGTATGTAGTATTGTATTTAGTATTATTAATATAAAATATGGGCTACATTATCTTAATAAAGATTAAAGACATACAATGCCTACTAGGGGCATATTTTTTTTTTAATTCATACAAGGACAGGATTATCTAACATACCTTCCCTGGTTCAAAATACAGCATCTTTTAAAAAATTTTATTTTTAACATTTCCTTTTGCTTTCATTTTGTGAAAAGTCTAAAAATTACTTACAAAACTTTTCCATAAGAATAAGCACAATTTAGTATTTAAGCAATGTAGATGCAGAGGAAATAAACAGACATGTAAAAACTGTTAAACCATATGCTAGAGTTTATATTTAAGAATGTACTTGGTGAAGTAAAATTTATGATAATCTCTTATTTTTTAAAATGTTCTTTTAATTAAAACTATGTTGGTATTTTAAATAAAGCCAACCATTTTTGCCCAACTGTCATTTTTCAAAAAAATGCAACTTAATCTTTCCAAAACTTCTGACCCCTCTTACCTTACCCTACATTTCCTATTTTCTTTCTCTCTTTTCTTAATGGTTATCTCTAGTAAGTTAATCATTTGAGACTGTGCCATATAAATTGACTTCAGAATATAGAAGTTCAGCTAAGGAAATGCAGCATACCGTGGAAAAAGCAATGTGCAGAGCTTTTCAACATTAACAGACCCAGGAGCTTAAGCATAAAGTATAAAAGGATTCACATATTTATATCAAAGTTGAATTTTTAATTTTGATGAAACTGAGGATTGCTCCATTAGTTCTAAGGAAGTGCATTTAGTTTTAGGAGTGTATGCTGTGTGGGGTTAAGAATGTACAAAACATGCTACTTTTCCTATTTTCGGTAACACCTATTTTTGTCTAGCATTCTTTTCACTCACTTATCTACAATTATAGCTTAGTAGTTATATCTCTGCTCTCTCTTTCTATGGACACATTCACAGTACTCAACCCATCTTGAAACTCCATACGTATATGCTGAATGAAATAGTTTATATAGCTTAAAAATATCTTTCCATACAAGCACTATGTCTTGCAGATATTTTAAAAGGTTGGGCCCAAAACAGAGAGAAAGAGCAA
This sequence comes from Tenrec ecaudatus, assembly GCF_050624435.1. Lineage (NCBI taxonomy): Eukaryota > Metazoa > Chordata > Mammalia > Afrosoricida > Tenrecidae > Tenrec > Tenrec ecaudatus. The sequence continues at coordinate 143,659,033 of NC_134538.1, read as the reverse complement.
TCTATGAACAGTTATATCTTAGTGTCATCTGTTCCGAAACATCAGGCCACGAAATGAGCACTGCTATGGATTTGTATTGGCTTTTTGGCTCATGCCTAGACAACTCAGAAATAAGCTTCCAAAAAGAAAGAAAGAGAGAGAGAGAGAAAACAAATCAGCATCTAATTGCATGTTCCATTATAACTTGCATAAAATTAGCAAATTACTTTTATGTGTATGAATTTGAAAATCTGCTCCACTAAGCGATGTTTACCAATCAAGGTCTGGCATCCATAAACACATTTTAGAATTAGACTTAAGCTTTCCTTTGATTGCTGTAGAAACCACAGCAGTGATCTAGTATTATCAGCTGACTTAATTAAAGCAATGTCCAAATTACAAGAAACAGAGCTCTCACATCTGAATTACATCTTTGTATCACATCTAGAACTCTCTACAAACTAGAAAACTACGTAATGCATTTCCCTCTTAATGCCTTATGGATTATCTTCAAAAAGAGTCATGTGTTCTCCTCCATATGTTAATACCGTACTTAATTCATTTGAGACATTTTCCTTAAAACAAAAAATTTATTCTAAAAACCAAACTCAAAGCTGACTCATAGTGACCCTACAAAACAGGGGGACTTTCTGAGACTGTAACTCTTTATGGCAGTAGAAAGCCTCATCTTTCCCCTAAGAAGCGGCTGGTGGTTTAAAACTGCTAAACTTTCTATAGGCAGCCCATTATATAAGCATTACACCAAGGCTCCATTTAAATAAAATATTTTATTCTAGTTTAATAAAACAGATTGGATGAAGAAAGATAAGTTTTAGCTATTTCTATCATATGTTGAGTGCTTTAAAAAAATCATTATTCAAAGAATTCCTGGAGTGGAAAGAAAATTGGTTTAAACAACCATGTTTGCTCTTTATTTCAAATTTCCCAGGAATATAATTTTCTAAGTTAGCCTTGTACCTATTTTCAGAGCACTGGGAAATCCTTTCATGATAGGATTGAAGTAGATGAACGAAAGGCAACCTGATGGTGTAGGGCTTACAAGTTGGTCTGCTAACTGTAGGGTCAGTAGTTGGAAACCACCAACAGCTCTGAGAGCAAAAATGAGGCTTTCTGCTCTTGTAAAGATTACATCTTTCCCCCAGATCCTGGATGCTTCCTCTCCCCAACTACCATGATCCGAATTCTACCTTGAAGGGCTGGATAGGGCAGAGGTTGTACACTGGTACATATGGGGGCTGGAGGCACAGGGAATCTAGGGTGGATGATACCTTCAGGACTAAGGGTGTGAGGGGCGATGCTGGGAGAGTGGAGGGTGAGTGGGTTGGAAAGGGGGAACTGATTACAAGGATCCACATGTGACCTCCTCCCTGGGAGATGGACGGCAGAGAAGGGGGGGAAGGGAGACTCCGGATAGGGCAAGATATGACAAAATAACAATGTATAAATTACCAAGGGCACATGAGGGAGGTGGGAGCGGGGAGGGAGGGGGAAAAAAAGAGGACCTGATGCAAAGGGCTTAAGTGGAGAGCAAATGCGTTGAGAATGATTGGGGCAGGGAATGTGCAGATGTGCTTTATACAATTGATGTATGTGTATTTATGGATTGTGATCAGAGTTGTATGAGCCCCTAATAAAATGTAAAAAAAGAAAAGAGGAGAAAAAAAAAGAAAAAGAAAATGATTAGGGCAAAGAATGTACAGATGTGCTTTATACAATTGATGTATGTATATGTATGGATTGTGATAAGAGTTGTATGAGCCCCTAATAAAATGTTTTTTAAAAAAAGATTACAGCCTCAGAAACCCACACAGGCAGTTCTGCTCTGTCCTCTCAGATCTGAGCAAGTCAGAATTGACTCAATGGCAGTCGGTGGGTGAGAGAAAGAGCAGGCAAATAGAGAAACCATGCCTTCACACATAAGAACTTCTTTTATTCCAGGCTAAGGGATAGTTTGCCTTTATCATGTGCTCTTTATAATTAATATCCCAAACCAGTGCCTCTTCAAAGTCTACTCATCTTTGTTACATAATAATAGCCAAAGCAGTGGACATACGGATTGTTATAAGAGATTTAAGAGCCCAATAAAATGATTAATAATAAAAGCAGCCAAGATGTCAGCCGAGAACTTTGCTCAGTCATCTGAGACCCCCTTGACAGGTAACTCAAGTCTCATAATCAATACACAAGTGTGAGAAGATTGGTGATTCCAGAAGTGTTATAGAAGTGTTTACCTCTGCTAAATATATTCTTTACAGGCATTCTATTAAAGCAATCGTGTTCATGTGTATGGCACTGAACCAAACCCAGAATCAACTGCTATTCACTTATTCAATAAATGTTGCAATTCTCCACCTTCATCAGGTTGACAGATTGCCCAGTTGACATTGGTTATGAACAAATTTACTGAAATAATATCAATGTGCTGTGTGATAGGCAGGTTTTATGCCAACTTGGGTGGGCCAGGATTGTCCTATGATATGATCTAACACAGTGGGGTCAACTCCATGATGGCAGCTTCTGTAGAACAATCAGGCAGTTATGGGGAGAGTCACTGCCATCAAGTCAATGCAGACCCACAACATCGCCTATGGATTTCCAAGACTATAACTGTTTACAGGAATAGAAAATCCCATCTTTCTTCTAGAAGCTGCTGGTGGTTTCAAACTGCCTACCATGGGCATTGCAGCCCGACACAGAACCACTATACCACCAGGGGTCCTGTGGAGAGTAGATCTCCTTAATCTGGTCACAGTCTTGATACTATTGAGGGAGGTTTAATTCAGGGTGTGGCCTACTCTTAGTAGTAAGTGGCAGTTTGTGGATGGTAAATTATTCCTGCTGCTGGAATTGGATCATGCATCTGGTTTGTTGACCTTTTGTCATGGCTACTGCAATCCCAGGAGCCATCAGTGAACTGCCAACTGTGGTTTCATTTGGCCAATCTCAGACTCATTCACCTCTGCGTCCACCAGCAGGTGGTCTTCCTGCTTCAACATCCTGCTTACTGTTCAGGAAACATTCGAAGTACAGGAGTCAAGAAAAGCTTTCAGCTTACCCAAGGGACCCATGGACTTTAATTGGCTGGTTAACCCACTTCTAAACAGCGTGAGACATTTCTTGATACAAATTTATTTTTTAGGCATACACTGGTTTCGTTTCTCTAGACAACCCAGTATAATCACTGTCGTGCTTAACTTGGTCATTAAAATTCTGATTATCATTTTTTAAAAAAAGGATATAATAAGTGTATTCATTTGGGAAGATAAAAATAGTGTTCCCCTTCCAGCTCAAGTACAAAGTTAATGTGCAACCTTGGACAGATTCGCCTCTCTGAGTCTAATTCCTTCAATTACAAAGTGAAGGAATTATATTAATTATCCCAGGGACTTTCCAACCATATAAATATTTCAAATACTGGTTATTTATACTCACTTAAAAACCCTCCTGAAAAAAAAAATCGTTGACCATTCATATGGTAGAACTGGGAAGCGCAATGTTGTATTTGAAGCCATCTACCTGAAGTATAATCTGAAGGTACAGCTTGTGAGAGAGCTAACAGAGGAAGAGTTTCTGTGCAAACAGAAAAAGAGTTTGTAAAGCAGAAGATGAGTTCCAGTACTGCCACCCCAGGCATCCAGGAGTTAAGCTCCCAGATGTACACGCCGACATTCCCAGAGCCACCAGCCCCTAAGACTTTAGACAAGCAGGGTACAGCACCGCCTCAAGACCTTTCATTTCATCCACAGGACTAAGTGAAAAAATATTGCTATCAAATCATAGAACACTTTACAGAAACAAATCATACAAATACCAAAATGTGAGGCTAGTGTTTCTTAACATAACCTCCCTCTCTAGCTATACGTTTCTATAGGCCTTCCCATCTGTCTAGCCTTTCCTTGGATAATTCTCAACTCTTCCATTTGCACTCTGTCAAAATAGCAGTTTTAGCATCTCAAGGCACAAGAACCATGGGTCTTTTTAACGTTTGGGAAGGAACCCCTTCTCCCCCCCCCAAAAAAAAAAGTCTAAAGGGGCAAGGGTACCAAGGTGAGTGGAGTAAGGTTTCCCATTGAAATTCTCATAAAACACCTCATGCTACCCTCAAAGAATAAGCTTCTGCACGCTGATATTAATGGGGGTGGGGGGAGGGGGAGGCAAAGAAAAACAACCAATCCTGGCCTTTTTCTCACTGATTCGAATTTCCATTTTCTTAAATTTTATTCATAACAAGCCCTATGTTCATCCTTTATCCTTCGAGAATTCCACAAACCAGTCACCCTAACCTTCTGGACTGACCTTCCTGCCTTGAATTGTGGGCCCAGCAGGTCCGTTTCCGAACCATTAATTTGATGAGACTCTCTTTTTGAAAGTACTGTAACAAGAATAAGGCAAGTATATAGCTGAGGGAACTTCTCTGAACTTACCTGCAGCTGATTGCAGATATGTATAAACATGTTTTGTTTGAAATAAACCCATGCATGTACAACCTGGAACACTAGTAACAATACTTGTGACTTACAGGATTGGGTCAATTTTCCTTCTGTTGCATATCGGGTCACTGACTCAGAACTGTCCCAGGGACATCAAGAACAGGGGATACACCTCCTCACATATCAATTGTTTTGTTATCTAACATACAGTAAAAATATCTGTTGACCAATTTTTTGTTCATGAATGATATATATCTGACAATAATGAAGGCCAAAATGTGAAGCAAGAGTAATGCTGGTTTGGATGATTAAGTTTATGTGCCCATTCATCTAGACCATAATTCTCAATGGTTTGGCAATCATTTAATGAATGATGTAATTAGGCACTTTAATAGTGATATATGTATCCTCAATTTTTGTATAACCTTGATATAACAACCTGGTACTGGGAACCTGTTATTGTCAAATGCTTTTTAACCCATTGTGACGCTATATATGTGCAGCAGAATAAAACACTCCTGGTCCTGTAGCATCCTCATACTCATTGACATGTTTGAGTCAATTTTTGCAGCCTCTGTGTCAATTCACTTCACTGAGTCTTCCTCTTTTTTAACTGATGCTCTACTTCCCTGAGCATGACGTCTTTTTCTAGGGTTTGATCCCTCCTGATAATATGGCCAAAGTACATGAGATGAAGTCTCAACAGCCTCGCATCTAAGGAGCATTGTGGCTGTACTTTGGAATCTAGCCATGTTGGCTGAGAGTGGAGAGAGATGGATGGATGGATGGATGGATGGATGGATGGACGGATGGATGGATGGATGGACGGATGAACAGATAGACTGACTCAAATATAACTATGAGTTGGAGCAGACTTGATAACAGCATATGTATGCATGCATTGGAGTAGCTGTGATTAGAATTAACTCAATTGCAGAGGGTTTTTTGTTCTATACACAGAATACGCTAAATAGATAACTACTGTCCAATCAACTCTAACTCACAGAATCCTTATAATTACTTAGGCTTACACAAATGATTAAAAGCTAGTTCAGAAATAGTTTTTTGTTTATTTATTCAGTTTTACATTGCTTACATTTTTTTCATGTATTAGGAGACTTTAAAAGGTTCATGATAAAAATGGAATTGAAAGATAATGGAAATTTCCTGCAAACTAATTGAAGGCTGTTTGTATTTACTATTATTATAATTCTTCAAAAGAACTTTTTAAATTAATGGTAAACCAAATTTAAGTCAAACCAACCTAAAAGCACTAAATTATATATTTTATTTCAATAGCATGAAATTACTTAACTCTGTTCCATATTTTTACTAAATTTGTTCTTAAACCACAGCGAACTACTTATAAGCCTCAATATAACCCCAAACTGCTTATCCTTAAACCATGTCAGAAACATTTTGAAAATCCAAGATTCTAATAATCTTAGAATATTGGTTTGGGAAAGCACTAACGATACCAATTATTGTTTACTATTTACATTGTCCCTAAAGTTGCCCGTGCATTGTGCTAGGGGTTTTCAGTTGAAGTTCATCTTATGTATTCTGTGCTGTCCTATAGTCTATCTATGGATCAGACTCGACTCGATGGCAGTGAGTGTGGTATTATTTATTTATTTTATGGATTAATTTTATTTATTTATTAATCATTTAATTGGGGGGGGTCTTACAGATTTTATAACAGTCCATACATCCATTGAGTAAAGCACATCTCTCCATATGTTGCCATCATCCTTTTTAAAGCAGTTTTTTCTACTTGTGTCCTTGGTATCAGCTCTTCATTTATTTGCCTCCCTCCTCCACCCTCATAAACCCTTGATAAATTATAAATTATTGTTATTTTCATAGCTTATTGACTCCCTTCATCCATTTTTTATTGTTCATCACCCTGAGAGTGGGCGGGTTATGCATTGACATTACAATCAGTTCCCCCTTTCTACCCCACCTTCCTCCTACCCTTATGGTATCAATATTCTCATTATTGTTCCAGGGGGGGATTGGCGATTATCTGTCCTGAATTCCATGTGTCAAAAGCTCTTATAGTACCAGTGTACGTGCTCTGGTCTGGCCGAATTTGTAAGGTAGACCTGGAATCATGATGGTCGGTAGGGGCGGCGGGGACAGGGAGGAAGTAGAAGATTGCTGTATGTTTCCTCGGTGCTATACTGCACTCTGGCTAGCTCATATCTTCATTGTGACCCTTCCGTGAGAGGACGTCCAATTGTCTACTGATTAGCTTTGTGTCTCCACTCTGCCCCACCTCATTCACATATATATGATTGTTTGTTTTGGATCTTCTGATGCCTGCTATCCAGTCCTAATGACACCTCATCATCATACAAGCTGGTGTGCTTCTTACATGTGGGCTTTGTTGCTTCCCAGCTAGATACTCACTTGTTTATCTTCAAGCCTTTAAGACCTCAGATGCTGTATCTCTTGATAGCCAGTCACCGTTGACTTTCTTCACCACATTTGCTTATGCACCCATTGTCATCAACAATCATGTTGAGAAGGTGAGCATCACAGAATGCCAGGTTATTAGAACAAAGTGTTCTTGAGTTAAGGGAGTACTTGAGTAGAGGCCCAATGTCCATCTGCTACCTTAATTGTATCAATTAAACCTATAAATATATGCACACAAATCTATTTCCCAATCATCAAAAATAAATATATTTACATATGTACATCCCTGTATTTATACCTCTATAAATATCCTTTGCCTCCTAGTTCTTACCTTTATTTTCTTTCAATTTCTTGTCCCACTATCATGTTTAACCTTCATTTGGCTTTCAGTAATTCCTCTTGGCTATCTTGCACTTGATCAAACCCCACCAGGCATTCTATGTCTTCATTGATATTGACTTTAGACCACTTGTGGTTCCCTTGTCCCTCCCTTCCCCCATCCCCTCTCCCATGTACCCCCACCCCAAAAAAAACTGTCAGTTCCATTGTTTTTTCCTTGTTTTGTTTTTTTATCCTGCCTATCTTATATAGCCAGACAAACCCAAAACACAAAAACAAAAAAATCTATAAATAGTTCCAGGTCTAGCTGTTGACCTTTATGAACGGTTCCTGATCGAGTCTGATGAGGTGCCAAGCCTGCCACCAAAGTCTATTTTTGAAATTCCTCAGAGACTTCATTGATTTGCTCCCCTTGCTCCTCTGTTGCACTCCATTTGTGTTCTCCCCCAGTAGAGGCAGGACCGGGGGGTGGGGGGAGGAGAGGTCAGACTGGCTCAGTTACTGTACTGTTTCTCCAGTAATAACCTATTTTTAATCAACATTCTTTCAGCTAAAAAAATTGATAAAAGGTGTGTTTGAATAATATGCCCAGTGTCACAGCTTAACAGGTATCTAAACCAAGATTTCATCAACAAACACTACACTTTTAACCATTCATTAAATGGGCACTCATACTGAGTGATTTCATTAGACAGCTTAAACTAATAGCCAGCACTTACTATAGATAACTGCTGTTAAATTAATTCCAAGACATGTAAATATTATGTACAACAGAACTAATTGCTGCCCAGTCCTCTTTTGCCCTCCTAATTTTTGGGCATGTTCAAGTACATTGTTGAGGCTGTTGTGCTAATCCCCACTTTCTCTTTAGCCCTCAACTTCACCAATTACAATGAGTGATTGATCCTTTCTTACAACAATGGCCAAAGCAAGAAAATCAACCTCAAGAGGTTTTGTGATCCATATGGTTTTATTAACTAATTTTTGAAAAAAGGATACCAGGTCTTTCCTTTTGGTCTGTCTCAGTCAACAAGCTCTGCTGAAATCATCCTACTATCGGTGAGTGCCACGCATTGAATTGTGCCCCCTAAAATAGATATCCATTTAGCTAACTCGGGATTCGCAGTGCTGTGTAGTTGCTGTCTGATTGAATTACCTTCCTTGTTCTGTCTCACCTCTATATGAGGTAGAAGCCCTGGCAGAGTATTGGTTACTGGCTGTGCTTGAAAATGTCAGCAGTTTGAAACCACCAGCTGTTCCTGGGGAGAAAGACGGGGATTTCTACTACAGGAAAGAGTCTCTGAACCTCACAGGGGAAGTTCTCTCCTATCCTCAGGGGTTTCTATCAATGGTCCTCCACTCACTGGCAGTGAATATGAGGTAGGGTCAGGGGGTAGGGGGTTATACAGCCTTACTTACATTACACTCTTATTCAAGTTACATCCTAGCTGGAGTGGCCCCTTTTATCTAACAAAAACAAAATCCAAGAAGGAGCCGACTATTGCCAAGACAGAAGAGTTGGAAGCAGATTCTCTCCTTTGAACCTTAGGTCCCTGTGCTGAGAACCCAGGGTAGGTTTGATGCCAAGGCACACAGAAATCTCCACCGGGCTCACAGATGGTGAAAGAAGACAAAGATTATTTTCCAGAGTCAAGAGAGACCAGATGGTTTCCTGTATAGCTGGGATCCTAAATTCAGACTTCTAGCCTTCTAAATTGTGACAATAAATCTCTGTTTGTTAAAGCCAACCATTTGAGGTATGTTTGCTATATCAGAGCTATATGATGAAGACGGAATCTGATAGCAAGAGTGGGTTGCTGTTCTCGTCTTAAAATGTGGAAGCAGTTTTTTGAAATTGGGTAATGCATAGGGGCTGGAAAAGTTTTAAAGTGCATTAAAAATAAAAGGCTATGGGGTCCTGGTGGTGTAGTGAACTACATGTTGGACTGCTAACCTCAAAGTCCAGAATACAAACCCAGCATGCACTCTCTGGTGAAGCGATGAGGCTTTCTGTACCCATAAAGATTTATGTCCTTGGAAACCCACAGAGGCGGTTCTACTCTGTCCTTTAGGGGCGCTAAGTGTCAGGGTCTATTCAATGACAATGAGTAGTGTTTAATAAAAATAATAATAGACAGCCAGGTTGCCTAGAAGAGACTTGGTAGAACGGTCAATGTAAACGGCCATCCTAGTGAAGATTCTGAAGGAGTGGGGAGAGGGATAAAGAAAACCTTTATCTTTATCTTTATCTTGAAAACTTCAATCTTTTCTCCTTTTATCATGATGTTACTCATTGGTTCAGCTGTGAGGATTTTCTTTACATTGAACTGTAATTCACACTTAAGGATTCAGTCTTTGATCTTCATCAGCAAGTGCTTCAAGTCTTAGAGAATACATGTGGCACTAGGAACAGAACTTTTCTAGAAATGCTGATGTTGGAGAGTGCTTTGGGTGAGGCATTAATAGAAAACGGTGAACATGTGACTCGACAGGGGAAGAAAGGCATGGCATATTCAGTAGCAAATAAATTGTCCAATTTATGCTCAAGTGTGGCTTGAAAGGTAGAACTTGTACGTGAATATTTAAAGTGCTATCAGGAGACATAGCGTCTGGGATCTTAAAGGCTTGAAGGTAAACAAGTGGCCATCTAGCTCAAAAGCAACAAACCCAGTGTGATCATGGGGTGTCAACAGTATCAGGTATCAGGAATAAAAGAACAAAAAATCAGATCATTGTGAATGAGGGGGAGTGCAGATTGGGGAACCCAGACCCATCTGTAGGCAACTGAACATTCCCTTACAGAAGGGCTGCAGAGAGAAGACAAGCCAGTCAGGGTGCAGTGTAGCAATGATGAAACATACAACTTTCCTCTAGTTCCTAAATGCCCCCCCCCAATATTTTGATCCCAATTCTACCTTACAAATCTGGCTATACATGAGGATGTACACTGGTACAGATAGGAACTGGAAACACAGGGAATCCAGGACAGAAGATCCCTTCAGTACCAGTGGTGAGAGTGGCGATATCGGGAAATTGGAGGGAGGGTGGGGTGGAAATGTGGAACCAATTACAAGAATCTACATATAACTTCCTTCCTGGGGGGTGGACAAGAGAAAATTGGGTGAAGGGAGTGGGTAAAACATGACAAAATAATAATACTTTATAAATTATCAAGGGTTCATGAGAGAGGGGGGAGCAGGGAGAGAAGGGAAAAAAATGAGGAGCTGATACCAAGGGCTCAAGCAGAAAGCAAATGTTTTGAGAATGATTATGGCAACAAATGTACAAATGTGCTTGACACAATGGATCGATGGATAGATTGTGATAAGGGTTTTACGAGCCCCCAATAAAATGATTTTTTTTAAGGAAGCATTAACAACTAAACAAAAAAGAAAGTGCCACAGACTGCCAAAGAACCAACAGATTTGTCCTGGAAGAACTGCAACCAGAGAGCTCCTTAGAGGCAGGGATGGAGAGACTTAGTCTCATGTACTTTGGACGTGTTATCCTAGTGACCAGACCTGAGAGAAAAGTGGAAGTGATAAAAGGAATGCTGTCAATGAGAAGGATTGACACAGTTGCTGCAGCAATGAGCTCAAACAGAAGAACCATTGTGAGGATGCCACAGGACTGGGTGATATTTTGTTCTGTTGCACACGGGGTTGCTATGAGTTGGAACCAACTAGACAGTAGCTAAAAGCAATGGTAACAGCAACAACATTGTAGAACCTGGCTGCTCTGTTGATGCCAATGCATACTCTACTATCAATCACATGAGAAGGAATTGGGGTTTCCATCTCTGTTCATTGCCGCTGTTAGTCATTCAGAGAAAACACAAGACATCCTAGGAATAGAATCATTACTCAGACGGGGTCTTCTATGAGAAAAAAAAAAGAATTTTACTGTCACTCTTACTCTTGAGAAGTATTTTGGGATTGAAGTAGTTTATTGTGCCAACCTGGCTGATAAACAATGTGGGGTTAATTGTAGGGTGGAGAGGTAAATGGCTCAGTGAGCCTTGCCTTTCGAATTCTCGGGTCTCTTGCTTTGTGATGGTCAGATCAGGGAGCAGCTGCCTTAGCCAGTTCCCTGCTTCAGCTGGCAAGGCTCACTGCCTGCCTGACATCCCCAAGGAGAAGCCGCATGGACCTACCCCAATGCATCCCTGGGTGAAGAAGCAGCTGTGTGGAGGCCCCTGCCAGCACTGAGATGCTTACATGTTCACGGATTCAGCTTTCCTCCTGCAGTTGGCGTCATAGTGTGTGTTTTGTGGGATGGAAGAGGACTTTGTGGATTGGTGTTGGACATATGGGTTGATGTTGGACTTGTGGCTTGGGCAGCACTGGGTTGGGATGTTTTCTTGATGCGCACTTAACCTTTATATAAAACTCTCTTATATGTGAGTTTCTGTGGATTTGCTTCTCTAAAGTGCCCAGACTAACACAGGGGTGTTGCTGGGTAATAGAGACAATAGGCACCGCATGTGGAGGCAGAGTGCACAGCAGGCAAAAAAGTACAGCCTATGACAGACCAGGGAACATAACCGTAAGAGGCTCTGTAAGGAGAGCCAGGATCTTGTTCCCTGGGGGGATTCATTCCTAGTGGCAGATTCTAAGGAATGCCACTCTCTGCATTGTAAATCTGCCGAGCCAAAACCACCAAACCCTGTTAGCCTCAAAACATTAGTTAAACCGTGATATGATCCAAACGATATTTGCAGAGCGTCTTGGTGACTCCAGTGGAGTCTCTAAAAGGATCAGAGCAGAGCAGGGAGGTCGAGCTGCTCCTCCGGATTTGCGGAGCCATCCTGCTGTCAAGTCCACAGGGAGAGAGACTTATTCCATTAAAGGAGCTAGTGAGTTTCCTTGTAGCATTCTAATACTTTTAGCTTTTCAGCGATTATATTACATTTATAATTATGATACATTTTAGATCAGCCAAAACTCTCGACTCTTTTAAGACATTTCAGCTAGCTGTACACACATCAGATTTGTTTAATTACATTTGCAAACAAAATACCATCATATATGTTCTTTTCCTCTTTTCACTTAAATGCTTGGTTTTGCCCCAGTATTACAGTGCATTACGATCATGTAGTCGGTCGTAATGTGACTGGTTATAATGCTTCTTCTCTTCGGCCACTTTCACAAGATAAATGTGTGCTATCAGATGTCTTCAGTCAAGTCACTTATAAAAATATAAAGCAGATAAGGCCAAGGATAGAGCCCTGCTTCATTTACTTGGCCAGCCTTGGATCTTAATTTCACTTAATATTATTATCAGGAACATCTTTCATCATCAAATCCTCAAGGATATTATAGGATACCTGCCAAATGCCTTCCTGCATTTAAAATAGACTATGCTTGTATTATTCCCTGATTACCTTCTACTTACTTGAAGAAGGAAAAAAAGGAGGGGGAGGTTAATTTGGCTGTTACAAAACATATCTTATGGTTTTTGTGATTCATTTATTCCTTTCTAAGAGGAAAAACTATCTGTTGAATACCTTATATCAAGAATCAGTATTGGGATCAGTAAGATTCACATATATCTCCGTTTAAAAATATTTATGGAAAGCATTGGTACATCAATCCAGTTTGACATTATAAACTCAAATCAGTGCCATGGAGTCATTTCTGACTCCTAGCAACCTGATAGGACAGAGTAAACTACCTTTTTTAAAAAAATACTTTTATTGGGGGCTCTTACATCTCTTAACACAATCCATACACTCCTCCAGTGTGTCAAGCGCATTTGCACATATGCTGCCGTCTTCAGCGCCCCATTTCTTCCGCCTCATCAGTAAGTGAAGGTCCTGAAGGCTTTAGTCCCCCGGGATTTATTCCATCCATGTCATAATGGTTGAGCCCACTTAGAGAAAGGCTGCTCTTTCTCCGTCACATTTTGAGTGCCTTCCTGAAGGAAAGGCCCATCTTCTGGCATGACCTCTGACAATGTTGTCACTCTTCGGGAGGTTTTCAGTATCTGACAATGTTTTGACGCTGTGTAAACGGTTTTCAGTGGCAAATTCCTCAGAAATGTAGTTAGTCTCTTCACTAGAATGGTCAGGAAAAGGAACACCACAATTCTGTTAGTTTCTTATACTGTGGTGGCTTGTGTGTTGCTACGCTGCTGGAGGCTGTTACTTATATTCTCAAATATCAGCAGGGTCACCCCAGGTGAGCTGATTTCGGCAGAGCTTTTGGACTAAGAACAGATTACATAGAAGCATATTTTAGTGAAATACACAATCATCCTTCAACTCTAAAACTTCATGAGTTGTCTCTCTTGGCATCAAAGCCAACTGTGCCATTTCTTTGAACCTCAGAACTCAGGACTTGTAAGATGCATATCCATGATTTCATCACTCATCTAAGAAACGTGTATCTTCGTGAAGTGGAAACATAAATGGATCCGTGACACCTCTGCATGGGTTTTTGTTTTGTTTTCTCCCTATGGAAGCCCAGACTTTTCCAGCAAAACAAAGCCCTCTTTAACCAAGGAAGGAAACTTGGCATTAAGCATTATCCTTTCTGTTTCCTGACAATTACTCCAAAAATAAAAATCCAAAAGCACAAACAGAAACCAATTTACTTTGCTTTCTCAAGACTATGGCAATAATCCAAGGCCACAGTAGAAACTTGCGGTGGTCTTGACTTAGGCCCATTAAAAGGTATCTAATAGTCTCCATTAGCACACACTCAAAAATAATTTTTTTTAAAAAATTGAGAGAAATCTTGTACATTTATCTCCCCAAATAAAGATATACAGGTAATGGGGAAGAATATTTTTCTGAGGTTTTGCTCCATTTGTCCAATGTTATTTAAAACCAGTAGAATAAGATGTTCCTGATGAGTAATCGAAGTGGAAGATATAAATACACACACACACACACATCTCCCATCATAGATGAAAAGTGAATCCCAGGATGATTATAGGTCTAAGGATGATGGGAAATAAAATAATAAGTATTCCAATAAATAGCTTATGAGACTATAGTAAAGTCTAGGTAAAGTTTTTTAAGCAGCACACAAAAAGTACCTTAAGTGAGTCCAGTCTGAACTCCCCCCTCCTACCCCCGACAGTGGGGTGAATTAAGAAGGGAACATAACAGATAAGCAACGGGAGCAAAGAAAAACCACAATGCCCTGAGAAGGCCTCCAAATAGACTTTAGGTTGGGAGGGGCACTTCCCGCAATCCCCCAGGACTGCTGAGGTGGTAGTCATAAAGGTCAGTAGACAGACCTGGAATTATCTATGCTTCTTTTGGTTTTTGTTTTTTTGTTTTGCTAGTTATTATATGAGTGTGTATTCGTCTTTTTTTCTTTTTATTCCATTTTTTAGTTTTCTTTTTGTATTGTCTACATTATTGTTGGTATCCCTGCCTATTTGCAATAGGCATGGGAAGCAAGCCCAAGGAGAAAGCAATGAGACTGAACGTTCTGGAGGGACTTGCAGGGAGGAGGAGGTGGGGGAAGGGGGGCTTGAGCAAACAACACCATGGATAGCGGACCAACTGGGGAATTAAAATCAACAATGAGGAGGGCGTAGAGATCCTGGGGGTGTTGGAGCCGCAGCAATCTACCTGAGAGGAAGTACTAAGAGGCCAAAGAAGGATGAGTGTGGTGGTGGGAAAGGAGGAAGGTAAAAGAAAACAGAGGAAAGATCTAGGAAGCAAAGCTGTGGATAAAGGTATAAGCACAGGTGTACACTTATGTAAACACATTAATTCATAAAAGTAGAGGCATTGGCCCATGCACGTTTATTTATATGGCAACACATCGAGGCAGTGGATGGACTTTGAGCCTCCGCTCAAGCCCTCCTGTAATGCTCAGGCTCTTGGCACGATTGCTGAAGACAAAATGTGTGCACAAGAAAATGTGGCGAAGAAAGCTGGTGCCCGGATATCAAAAGATGCAGCCTCTGGGGTCTTACAGGCTTGACGTTAAACAAGTGACCACCTAGCAGAGAAGCAACAAGCCCACACAGAAAGAGCACACCACTCTGTGTGATCATGAGGTATCTATGGGGTCAGATAACAGGTATTAGAAGACACAAACCAAACAAACAAATATTGTTGAGAATGAAGGGAGGTCAGAGCAGAAACCTTAAACCCAGCTGTAGACAATGGGACATCCCCTCACAGAAAGGTTGCAAGGAAGGGATGAGTCACCAGGGTGAAGTATAGCACCAATGTAATACACAATATTCCTCTGGTTCCTTGAGGCTTCCTCACCCCCCCCCCCCCACTATCATGACCCAAATCCTCCCTTTCACTGCAAGCTCGGCTGAAGCATGTACATAGATATAGATAAGAGCTCAGGACACTTGGAATCCAGGTGAGATAAACCCCTCAGGAACCAAAACAAGAGGAAAGCGGAAGGTGGGAAGAGGATTGAGGAAGAGACCATGGGGAAAGGGAGACAGCGGTGGGTATAAGATATGAAAATAATAATAATTTATAATTTATCAAGGTGTTATGAGGGTTGGAGGGGGAGGGTAAAAAGAGGAGCTGATAAAAAGGGTTCAAATAGAAAGCAAATGTTTAGAAAATAATGACGGGAACATATGAACAAATCTGCTTGATTCAATTGTATGGCTTGTTATAAGAGCTGTAAGAGCCCCCAATAAAATGATCTTAAAAAAATGAGAGAGAGAGAGAGAGAGAGAAATCTTAAAAAAAAAACAAACAAAAAAAAAACACCTACCTTGGAGAAAAGAATTTTTATTAATTACACTACATTAAAGTTAAGACTTTCTGTTCTTGAAATGTAACTTTTAATAGAGAAAATAGGCAAGCCACCAGAGAGAATATGTTTATGGACATTTTAGTTGGTTGAAGGCTTTGCCAGTGTAGACACCCAGTATGATGTAGTTATTATAGCTTGGTGGTAGCCAGTCAACTCCAAGGTCAGCTATCAAAAGATGTAGCTTCTGGGGGTCTTAAAGTCTTGAAGGTAAACAAGCAGCCATCTAGCTAAGAAGCAACAAAGCCCACATGGAAGCCCACCAGCCTGTGTGACCATGAGGTGCCGAAAGGATCAGGTATCAGGCATCAAAGAACAAAAAATCATATCATTGTCAATGAGGAGGTGTGCAGAGTGGAGAGCCAAAGTCTATCTGTGGGTAATGGGACACCCCCTTGCAGAGGGGTTCTCAGGGGAGGGGGGAGAAGTCAGTCAGCATGCAGTGTAGCAACAATGAAACATACAACTTTCCTCTAATTCTTAAATACTTCCTCCCGCCAACTATCATGATCCCAATTCTACCTTACAAATCCAGCTAGAGCAGAGGAGGTACACTGGTACAGATAGGAACCAGAAACACAGGGAATCCAGGACAGATGATCTCTTCAGAACCAGTGGTGAGAGTGGCAATACCCGAGGGTAGAGGGAAGGTGGAGTAGAAAGGGGGAACCGATTATAAGGATCTACATATAACCTTCTCCCTGGGGGACGGACCACAAAAACAAATAGGTGAAGGCAGATATTGGACAGTGTAAGATATGACAAAATAATAATAATTTATAAATTATCAAGGGTTGATGAGGGGGGAGGGAGGGAGGGAGGGGGTGAAACGAGGAGCTGATACCATGGGCTTAAGTGGAGAGCAAATATTTTGAGAATGATGAAGGCAACGAATGCGCCAATATGCTTGACACAATGGATGGATGGATAGGTTGTGATAAGAGTTTAATGAGCCCCCAATAAAATGATTTTTTTTAAATCCATGGGATTTCCTTAGCTGGAATTATGGAAGCGAATCTCAGGCCTTTTGCATGGCCAACCTTTCCATTTTTCCACTACACTCTTGCTCCCCATCTCAGTAGGTTGATCATGTGGCAAATCTCTTGGCAGTGCCTCTTTCTTGGCCTTGCTCAGCCAAGTGCAGGCTTGTTCCACCACCACAGCTATTGTGTGCACTGTCTATCTGCAGCCGTTGTTCCTAGATCATATTTAGAAGGTGGCCAAGGTCTAAGCCATGGTAAGTGAACTGGTAGAAGATCCATTTCTTCTCCTGCTCCACTTCTACCATCATGTTGGTTGCTCAGAAAGAGGTACATGGCAACCCTTTAGAATATTCACAAGCCACAGAACTTGTGTTTTAATCCCACCTCTCTAGGAAAGCACATCATCCTATTCTCATTGGGGTTCGACGGGTAAATTAAAAGTAAAAGGCAAACAGATGCCTTCAGAATAAAAGTATCTTGACCAACACAGAAGGCAAGATCTTGGTCAAATGTCACTCTTCAGAAGCCCTGCTTTTACTAGTTTCCATTAAGTTGAATGATATTCCATGGGACCCCGGTATGTAAGTGGAGGATTATGCTCTAGAGAAGCGGTTCTCAAACAGTGGGGATTCTCAGTCCCCTTTGGGGGTTGAACAACTCTTTCACAGGGGTTGCCCAATACATCCTGCATATCAGATACTTACATTGCAATTCATAATCATAGAAAAATTACAGTGATGAAGTAGCATTGAAAATATGGCTGGGAGTCACCACAACATGAGGAACTGTATTAAAGGGTCGCAGCATTAGGAAGGTTGAAAACCACTGCTCTAGAGGGTTTTTTAAATTATTTTGATGTAGATTCCCCGGCCTTTGTATTAGTTTTATATTAGACTAGAGAAACAAATCCAGGGACACTTAGGTGTAAGAGAGAGCTTTACATCAAAGGGGATATCAGGAAAACATCCCAACTCAGTCTAGATCAAGTCTGTATGTCTATTACTAGCCCATAAGCCAAATATCAGTCCATAAAACTCTCCTCAGACTCAGAAGCAGAACGCAGGAAGATCACAGGCTGGCGGATGAAAAGCCTTGTGGTGGCAGTGGAAGCATCTCAGCACCGGCGCAGGTCTCCCCATGGCTCCCTGAGCTCTGAAACCATGAATCCTCAATGCAGCTCCAGGGCAAAAGCAGAGAGAGAGAGTGTGGCCCACCTCCAGGGAGAAAGAGAGGAAGTTCCCAGAATTCTCAGGAGAAGGCCATACCCACAGGAGGTATCACCAGGCTGTGACCTGATTGACAGGCTAGACTCCACTCCTACACTTATTGAGCAAGTTGACACGAAATTATGTAACTGCCACATCTTTGTCCAAGGCAGTTGGTCCTCCAGCCTTTCAGTGGATATTCATGTGTGCTAACCATTTGCATATCCCAGGGACTCAGAGGCCCCCTCAGAACTGGACATGGAATCTACTGTGTGCTGTGTTGTATTGCTTTCCATCCTCTAGGGCAGTGGTTCTCAACCTCCCTAACGCCACAACGCTTTAATTCAGTTACTCATGTTGTGGTGATTCCCAACCACAAACTTATTTTCATTGCTACTTGATAACTGTAATTTTGCTACTCCTATGAATGGGGCCACCCTTGTGAAAGGGTCATTCAACCTCCAAAGGGGTCACGACCCATAGGTTGAGAACCACTGCTCTATGAGAACCAATGACTAAACTATCGAGTTAGAAGGGAAAGGGAATACAATTTTAAATAAATAAATAATTCCTCCCACAAAAGGAAACACCACCGAAGAAGAAGCAAATCGGTAAGTTCTAGACTGGACTTGCAGCAGAGTAACTGTCTCGGGAGTCAGACTGTGGTTGAGCAGATTCCTGTTGTGGGTGGCATCACTGTCAGCCTTCAAGATGTATGACGAATGTTCCCGCTTTCCAGGAACCGGGGCTTAAGAACAAGGAACAGTTTTGCCTTTATCATAGAAGTGGTATCCTACTTCTCTATTCTTTATCTCTTTTTATTTTTAAATCATTCCATGCCTTTCAAATGAAAATAACATGATTCATTCAAGAAAGATGACTTGTGAAACCTTTACCAAAGAGAAGCACAGGTTTCCTTTGAAAATAATAAGGAATCATCTGTTCCCATAATTATAGTAATAATAATAATAAGCTAGCCAATCAACTAATTCTAATAATCAACAAAAATAATAATTTAGCCAAATAGCCACTTATTAGTAGTATAGTAAAAAAAAACACTTCTTTAGTGTCAGGCACTGCACAAAGTTCTGTGCTTGATATCATTTCCTCCCATTGCAACTCTTCCAAGCAGCGAGCATTATTCCTTTATTTTGCAGATGGAGGTGTAAACATAAGTGAACCTTAACCCAATGTCTATGGCTTTTAAGTGTGTGTTCAGATCTTAAACCCACATTTGCCTGATTCTACAATCAACGCTACCTAGTTAAGCAAGGATAAGCCACACAATTTAGAATTATCTCTCTCCCTCTTATTCATATTGGGGCCCCTTTTAATATTCGATGGATATGAGAGTTAGAGTTGCTGCAGTCATATCCGAAAACGAATAGCACCACTCTAGTCTGGGATGGCCCCTATCCCAGGTGCCACCAGTAATGGCTACCAAAGGGCTGCTTCTCTTGGGCAGAGCTTTCTGCCTGCAGCATGGGTAGAGGAGAGGGATCTCTGTTGGCAACCCTGATGTCCTATGCCCCTCTTCAAAGTGATTAATCAATAGCCACCCATCATCTTATTTTGTCATCACAACCATCCTGTGTTGGATAAAACCTGTGTTAATATCCCCACATTAGAGAAGAAGTAATGGCTGCAGACACTGGCTGATTCCCCCAGAATTAAAAACAAACAAAAAACAAAAAACCCCACCTTGATTTAGCTTTGGGAATAGGACAATTTGACTTTTTTTTTTTTTAAACAGAAACTGTTCATTATCTTAAAGAGCCCTGGAGCCCTGGTGGTGTCATGGTGACGCTTTGGGCTTGATAATGCAAAGTCAGCAGTTCCAAACCACTAGCCCCTTGGTAGGCGAAAGATGAGTTGCGTCTCAGAAACCCACAGGGACAGTTTCCCCCTGACCTGTAGAGTCACCGTGAATCAGAATGGACTCTATGAGAGTGTGAGTGAATTCATTATTCATCATCACCACAGTCAAGATGCAAAGCAGTTCACACTGTCTAAAGTCAATTCCCTCTCCCCATCACTGGTCCTTGGAAATCACTAGTCTGCTTCCTGCTTATGGAAGTAAGTCCAAAAGAATTGCTTCAAGTCATAGAAACCACGGTAAGCAGGAACAGTACAAGGCGAAGCTGCTGTTTCCTGACACGGACTCCACCTAGGTCCATGCACTTCCGAAGGGTGTGCTTCTATCTCTCGAACTCTCCCCAAAGAACTCTGTGCTCTTCAGTCGGCACCCCGTCAAAATGCCATCCTCAAGGGACTCAACACGGCTCCCTTTCAGTGTCTTTGCGTTTCACGAACAAAAGGAGGCCCGAAGGGACAAGATGGCAGAAGGGGTAAGGTTACCAGTGGAATTGCTGCAGGACAGCTCTGGCTACCCTTGAAGAATGCGCAGGCACTTTGTTGTCAAGGGGGAAAAAATTCCTCCATGCAGCTTTCCTGGTCTCTTTCTCATTAATAGAGCGTTCGGTTTTCCTTAAACTTCTTCCTAATAAGCCCTTGTGATCTTGCTGGGTTCCTTGAGAGAATCTACTGATATTACTCCTTTGGGATGACAACAACAACCACAGCAAAACCGTCATCATGACCTTCTGAGCTGGCTGCTCTGCTTTGAATTTGGCGGGCATGGGGATAAAATATCCTTGCGCACTGGTGTATTCTATCCCTCTCAGGAATTGCACATTTGGAAAGAGGCTTGAATTCTATAGGAAGGTGCTGTGAGAGTGAGAAAAAGGCAATGCCAGCCAGAGCTAAAAGTAGAATCTTTCACATGGTGAAAAATATGAAGTTGTTCAAGGCAGATTAATAGGTAAGCATAAGTAAGCCTTTGCTTACCTTGTTTATTGGGCAATAAGGTGCCAAAGACAACCCATTTTCAAATAGGATTATAACCACAGAGAGATTAGAGTTTACAACACTTACATTTGGGGAATATAACACAATTCGTAACAGTAGAGGAAGATAGACAGGTTGAGGAAATTATAAGCGGGAAAACCTAGTTGGTGCAAGAAAATTGCACCAGGTTTTTGGAACGGGAACCTGGTAGTTGTAAGCACCACCATACCCCCAGCAGAGCCAACAAAATGTTCTGAAGACTAAGCAGCCAAACCCACGTAATAGATGGAACAGACATATCAGAGAGAGACAAGGGCACCAAATTTGTTGCAGGTAGTTTCCCACACTGACCCTTTCTCTCATAAGGAACCCTGGTGGCATAGGGGTTATGTGCAGGGCTTCTAACCTCAGGGTCACTAGTTCAAAACTACCAGATGCTCCAAGGGAGAAAGCCATTGTTTTCTACTCTGTGTAGAGTTACAGTCTCAGAAACTCACAGGGGCAGTTCTACCCTGCTGTGGGTCAGCATCAACGCGTGAATTTGAGACCCTTTCTCTCATGGTCACTAGGTGACCTGGAGCCACATACTCACCTGTTCCTGACTTTCTACTCTGTTCCAATCAAGCCTCCTCCAACCACTCTTCCTAGATTTGTTCTTGATTTTTCTGTACACTGTTCCCATTCCCCTCAAGTTAAATGTTGCCTCAGTGCTTCTCCCTATCCTTTATCTTCAAACAGGGATGTTTGGTCCCTGCATTATTTTTATATCTCCTTACCTGCCCCATACTTGGTCTGAGGGAAGGCAAATGGTACCTCTTCCCCCAGAACTGGCATCACTGAAAAACATCTACAGTGCCCACCACATCCTCCTGTGTGCACCTCCGTGGCTCTTGGTTGAGCTGCCAGGGGTTGGTTCCACACCAGTTTGGCCCCTGTGCCCATTTGCTCTCTGAAACATTGCACAAGTCAAATGTTCTACCTTCTGCTTGGAGTTAGATTAAAAAATGTTTCATTTCTCAGGGGTTTTATGAGGACTCATTAAAAGCTTCTGACATGTTCTGGGAACCTGCTTGGTTGTAGACATAGATTGAATAAGTTCGTGACACCATGGCCTCACATTTTGTTGGAAGCACGGCAGCTCATAAAACAGTTTCATGTCTTGGCATTAAAAAAAACAAAAACTTCCTCAAGGTAGAAGTGGACGGAGAGTAAAAAGCAGTGGGGTCAGTTCTCCCTGCAGATGCAGTCAGAATGGAACTAGCTATGAACACTGCCTACTTTGGGGAGCTCAAAATGCTTTATACCAAAGGGAAGTATTTTCTTTATTGTAATGCTCTCATTTAAAAGGGTTTCCTATAAGATGCCCAATAACTAAAAGAGCTGGGAGTATGATTTTTTTTACAGTAATGAAGCTCAACCCTGAAGACCAGTTTCCAGCAGATTTCTCTCATGTCATTTGGCTGAAAGAAATCCCTCACTAATTTATATCTGCAAGTATGCCTCTAAAGTGACAACAGTCTAGCTCAAAATATATTGTATAATCAAAACGTGGGGGAGGGACACTAAGAAAAGCAGATGATGTCATCCAGCAGGTCCATCTGTGTGGTTTTCAACCTAGCTAGCTTAAGCAGGAGGAAGCAGTGTCGACAGTGATCGAGAAGCTAGACACTGTTTTAGAATCTAAATCAGAGTCATCTGCTCAAGGCTTGAACATAGGCTTCTGTTCTTTTTTCCTCTTCAACATGTGATACTCCACAGAATCCACCTTAAAATATGTATGTAGAAAAAACCCAAGATACATTCTTTAACCTTGAGCCTTGCTGGAAGGATGAAGCAATTTCACAATGAAAAATATATATGAGGATGGAAATTAAAAAATGTAAATCAGAGTTATGAAGTGGAATCCAGCTGGCGCCATTTCCTCTTAGGCTAAAGAAACAAGCTCTCCCATGGATTCCTTAGAAGGAATGTAAAGGCGCCCAGGCTTCATCAAGACCCTATGGAAGTACCATGATTCCACTATATGAACACTGATTTATTTTTTGTTGTTGTTTTGTTTTGTTATCTGGTCTCTCTCTCTCTCTCTCTCTCTCTCTGTCTCTTTTCCCTCCCTTTTTCTCACTCCCTCGCTCTCTTTTTCTTCTTCTTCTCTCTCTCTCTCTCTGTCCTCTCCTTTCTCCGTTCCTTAGCAAATACATTTCCTGGGCAGCCATAACTTTGCTTAACACTCAGTTTACTTAGCCATTTTCTTGCCACTCAGAGGTAACAGAAACACGAATTTCTAGATGATTCCAGGAAAAATGAGCATATTTGAATTATATTTTCTTACCTGAGCAAGCAAGGACCTATAGCTCTTAGCCACAGATGAAACACAGCCTTGCTACGATCCCCTTCGGGTAGAGTCAGCCCTAGTAGTCAGCAGAACAACAGGTTGGCCAGTCGTTATCTTTGTGATTGTGTGTCTTGTTTGAGTCTGTTGTTGGGACCTAGGGGCCCCGTCTTCCAGCCTGAAGCAGACAGTATTCTGTCATGGGCTATATGTGCTCTTCACTGGATAAGTTTCAGAGGCTGGCCATCAGGTTTCTCTTTTTAGTCTCTCTTTGTCTGGAAACTCCGCTGAAACCTGTCCATCATAAGTGATCCTGAGGGTGTTCGAAATACTGATGGTGTGCTTCTAGCAGCCAACTATCACACAGCAGACTGACAGGTGATAGAAACACTCCATTCCAGAACCTGTATCACATACACACCGACAGAGGTATGTGAAGTCAGAGCATCATTTGACAAGTAGACTCAGGGAAATAGCCAAGCCCATTTGAGTAGACCATCCATGAGGGCAGACAGAGGGCATTGCCTGACAGAACATAACTGATAACAACCAACCACCAGAGGAAGTTTACAGCGGAGGGTGGGGGAAAGAAATTAGATTAAGGCCTGGTGATCTCCCTCCTCTCTGTTTATTTGCCTAGGCTGCTTGGCCTAATAAGTCTCAATTTTTTCATCATTGACACACAGCAGCATCTACCTCAGGAGTTCTAAGAATTAAATGCGATGGGGTATGTGTAGCCCTTCATACATGCTTCATACACAGAGAGGAGATTCGTTGTACTTGAACTCTGGAATGATTTCTATTATTGTTCTTGCTGTTCACTGAACCAAAGGAAAGAGAGGTTGAATCTAGTTTTAAAGGGTATTCATGTTGGACAAAAAGAGGTTAAAGAACTTCTAGTTAAGGGGGAATGGATCGCAATGATTGACACATAACCACCCCCACCCCAACCCCCAACAGGGGGACAAACAACAGAAACTGGGGGAAGGGAGACAGCAGTCACTATAAGATTTGAAAATAATATTAATTTATAATTTATGAAAGGGTCACAAGGGTGGGGGAGAGGAGCTGATACCAAGGGCACAATAGAAAGCAACTTTTTAGAAAATAATGATGGCAACATAAGTATAAATATGCTTGATACAATTGTTGGATGGACTGTTATAGGAGCTATAAGAGCCCCCAATAAATTATCTTTAATAAAATAAAGAATTTCTAGTCTGAAACAACACAATTTGATCCCAACTATCTCTTTCATATGATAAATATAGTATTCAGATCAATATCTTATAAAATAGGAAATGAAGGTCCAGGGTCACACTGATAAAGAGCTGAGTGTGGATTCAAACCCAGGTTGCTCTTTCTGTCTCCAGGTGAGTCTATTTCCAGCCAGCCTTTCCACGTTCCCAGACCGTGGCATCTACCTTCAGACGCAGCCTTTTGACTCACAAGTTTTGATAGGAAATCCTTCTCCCTTTTCTCACACTAGTAAAGTATGACTCAGTTTTCCATTTACAGCTCAAATATCATCTTCTGAATCCCTGTGAACCATTTCCTAAATCTCCCTAGAAAAGTGGTGCCCGTCGTCAATGACCGCTCACTGATATTTGTCATTAGATTAGATTGGAAGTTTGAAACTGTCGTCCGCTCAGGCACTTACAGCTCTCAGAAGGCATGTCTGTGAGTCAGGCTTATACATATGCACAACACACACGCGCACACACATACACACACAACAGTAATTTTCATTTGCTATTTTCCGAATTGTCTTGGTGAAAGCATTTGTTATGTCCCTTATAAGATGCTACAGTGGGCAGGCACACTTCACTCATCGCTGTTGCCATATGTCACAACAGCTTCCCACTGATAGGAATTCAAGAAAATGTGTCCTGCTAGTACGAGGATGGCTAAAGTTAGATGACGGTAAATAGAATGACACAGAGCTAATGTCTTAGGTCCTTTGACTTTGGTTATTATTCTGTGTGATAGAACGCCAAAGTATCGCTGCTTTCTGTATGATGTTCTTACCAGTGGAAGTCTCACAAAGCTAAAAATGTTGAAGGAGAATCTTTCCTTGTTGTGCCAAAAATAAACCCAGTGGAGATTATTTCCGTGCAAAGATGGCTGGAGTTGAACAGGCAAGACTTAACAAACATTTGATCTGCCCTGACACAGCAGGCTGGTCTTAAAATAGCAACCAGGTAACTTTGATAGCAGCTGTATCCGCCCAAAATGGTCAGGTTCATGGGTGGTTTGTAGCTGAGGGGGTGAGTTAAAAGGATGCCTCTGAACATGGAGATTATTTACTTCGTGATGATTGATCCTTATAAAGAATACTATTTTGAGGCAATGGTGGGGAATTGGATGCCTCTTTGGGCAGTCAGCTGATTGTGCCTGCAAAGGTGAATTTCTGGTTAGTAACTCCCTTGGTAACCAACAACGAAGTACATCAACATCTTCGAAATGCTGAAACATTTCTCTTCCAAGTACACCTCTTAGGGCACCTTTGTGAGTGGAAGGTAACATATCTTAGAGCTTCCCTGCTGTAGAGCTGGAGGGACCTCGGCCCAAGAAATGCTGTGACCTACTGCTTTAGAGCTCTGTCCATCTACAGCAAGCTGTCATCTTATTAGAGCCGGGACCTCGAATCGTTGCCTCTTTGATATGTTGTTTTCTCATGAAATCAAAGCAGAATATGAACTTCTCTTTTACAGACCCATGATGGAGAAATCTGCCAACAATGTGAAATTCAGCATAACTCTTTTGCAAGTACTTCTGCTCAGACAGCCTTAAAATTGAAACATGGACCCTAATCCTCTTCCTGCTGAAGATGAGACCCAGTGATGTGAAGCCAATGGAAATTGGATGACATAAATTCCATTAAGCAGGCCTTCAGATATCCCAGTGGTCCATGTCAGAAGCTCACGGTGTCCATCTGTGATTATGAACTGATTCTGTTTGCTGCTCCGGACCCTGCGAGCTCAGCTTTAGGCATGTGCTGCCATCAAAACAGAACATCTATGGGAAATTGCGTGTGGTCCCACGTCAAAGACTGTCTGTAATTTTAGCTTCCCGTGCGAAGTCAAGAGATGTTGGAATTCTCACAGAAATTTCTATTTTAGCAAAACTGAAGTTTAATTTCTATTTTATTTTTTGATATCTTTTTTAATCATTTTATTACGGGCTCATACAACTCTTATCACAATTCATACATACATCAATTGTGTAAAGCACATTTGTACATTCATTGCCCTCATCATTCTCAAAACATTTGCTCTCCACTTAAGCCCCTGGCATCAGCTCCTCATTTTTACCCCTCCCTCCCTGTTCCCCCCTTCCTCATGAACCCTTGATAATTTATAAATGAGTATTTTGTCATATCTTGCCCTGTCTGACATCTCTCTTAGTTTTTATTTTATTTACACACTTTGGATATCTTTTTACCATCTTCTTACTTTTTAGACTTGTGTCTGAAAAATTGCTCAAAAAGTAAATGGTTTTTAATCCAACACCATAAATAATATTCACGCTTTGTCCTTTAAATCTTCTTTAATTAT
This sequence comes from Tenrec ecaudatus, assembly GCF_050624435.1. Lineage (NCBI taxonomy): Eukaryota > Metazoa > Chordata > Mammalia > Afrosoricida > Tenrecidae > Tenrec > Tenrec ecaudatus. Next base: position 143,632,175 of record NC_134538.1, on the reverse strand, counting down.
CTTTAGGAAGATAAATTATAGCTTTCAGTCACTTCACCTAAAAGCACCCATGATGTAAAAATGATTAAGAATAGTACCATGAAGTTATAAACATCCTGAAGGAAGGTCCGTCTTTGTAATTGTCTTATTCTTCCCATAGCACCCAGCAGAATGGCTTTACTTTATACTCAGAGATGGCTTTATCCTATCTCATGATTTCAAAATCACTGTCAGACATCTCTCTCTTTCTCACTCTCTGTCTCTGCCTCTCCCCACTTTCTCTGTTTATCTCTATCTGTAGCACACACACACACACACACTCACCATGATTTTTCACAACAAATAGATCCTTCAATTTCAAATATTATTTTACTTAACTACAGAGAACATATTTTATTACAGGGATGGCCTGAGTATTTCTTCTCTATCCCATCCTTCCCTTCTCAGACAAAATACCCACACATTTACATTTAAACATGAAGAGTCACTGAAAAAGTGGAAATATAGATAGATAGATAATTCATGATTTTCTATAAGATTTGGACTTTCAAATTAATCATAAACCAGTAATAGCATTCATATATTGTATTTATCACTCATATGTTTTATTTTTAGCATCATAAAGCCTTTATTACACCAATCTGAGAATAAGCTGTCTGTCTGTCTCCTGGTGACATAAGATGCTGACCGGTGACTGTCATCATTTCTGTTTGCTGAAGCCAAAGGCTTCAGGACATAGAGACTTCATTGTTGAAGCTGCACGGGGACTTTGACACCATTGTCCTACTGCCGTCTGCTGTCTACGCATAGCTCATCATATAACTCCCTATGTGTGATGATGTTATTTCATCTCGCAACCTTGTGGGGGCAGTATTGGGTAGCGAATGAGTAGACAAACCTACACACTGAGCTGGTCTTTTTAGAAAGGTGATAACTTGTGGGGAGGCAAACCTCAATGACACCAGTGTGAGACCACCAGCTGATCCTCTGGGAAAAGACCGGGCTTTCGGTTGTGGTCTCGGAAACTCACAGGGGAAGTTCTTCCCTGTACTATAGTCATGTTGGTCCGCACCCACTCCATGGCAGAAAGCTCGTTTTTGCATTTTTGTTTTTAATTGAATTACTCACTGAGCTGCTGATCAAAAGGTCAGCGGTTTGACCCGATGGCAGTGGGTAATTTACTAACCATGTGACTTTTGACAAGTGACTTTATATAAGCTTGCTTCCTCATTTAGAAGATAAAAAAATAATAAATGAGTGCTATGTAAACCAAATAATTAAGTGCTGAGTCATAAATAAAAGCTCTTCTTGCGTGCGAAAATTATAAAGCAGGAATTAGCAACTACAATCAGACTATCTCCCAATACTTGGGAAACAAACAAAATATCACTAAAATGCATTAGAGAAATATCTTTTGCCCTTTCAAGGCTGGGTTTTCAACAAAAGTATATATATATTTTAGCTATTCAATGCTTGAAAGTATTTCTATATTATATATGAAGACTTTGTGGCTTTTCCTTTTAGAAAAAGATCAGCACAATGTTATAAATATTACCTCCAGAAATCTTTTTATCTCCTGTCTATAACTAAAATATAATAAAATCATTGTAATGATTTGTCCCTAAAAAAATTACTGAACTGTATATTGGCCCAAGTCCATCCTTGTTCCTATATTATAAATGTAGAGTTATCAAATTGGGCTGAGCACTATATTCCAACCAAAACTATATGTGCTACATAGTATTCTGAGATACATTATTAAATATGTGGCTATTTGTAAATGATTAGAAACAAATCTTAAACGTTGTATTAGGAAAATGTTTCAATGTGTGTGGAATCTCCTGATAGATGGAGAAGTCCTTGTGGCGGAGAGGATTACACATTGGGCTTCTCACCCAAAACTCAGCTGGAACCACCAGCAGCCCTCCAAGAGCTGCGTGAGCTTTGAAATCCTTGACAACTTCAATCTTTTCTCCTTTATCGTGAGCTCACCTACCAGTCCAGGTGTGAGGATTTTAGCTCTTTTTACATTGAGCTGTAATCTATACTAAAGGCTATAATCCTGGATCTTCTTCAGCAAATGCTTCAAGTCTTTGTTCCCAGCAAGCAAAGTTGTATTATCTGCATATTCCTGTTTGAAGACCCCAGAGAGCCCAAATCATTCTGACACAAACAAGCTGTCATGAGTTGAAGTCACTTGGCTTCAATAGCACACATACAATGAGGGTAAGTGGATCGATGCATCATTAGGCTGAGTTTTGCAGCAGTACATTAACAGGGAGCTGCCAGAGGATCAGGCCACATGCAGAAGAGGACATGGACAAGAGGTATCATTTCAATTGTCAGATGGATCTTGGCTCAAAGCAGAGAATACCAGAAAGATGTCTACTTGTGTTTTATTGACTATGCCAAGAAATATGACTATATGGATCATAAAAAATGCTACATAGCCTTGAGAAGAATGGGAATTCTGGAACACTTCCTTGTGCTCATGCGGAATGTGTATGTGGATCAAGAAGCTGCTGTGTGAACAGAACAAGGGAAGACTGCATGCTTGAAAAGCAGGAAAGGTATGTGTCAGGGTTATATCTTCTCACCAGACTCATTCAATCTGCATGTTGAGCAAGTAACTAGAGAAGCTAGATGATATGAAGAAGAATTCAGAGGCAGGCTTAGAGGAAGGCCTATTAACAGTGCGTTATACATACAACTCAATGTTGTTTGCTGGACGTGAGAAGGACTTGAAGCACTTGCTGATGGAGAACAAGGATGGCAGCCTTCTGTGTGGACTACAGCTCAAGGTGAAAAAGACCAAAAGCCCACAACTGGACCAATAGACAATGTCTTGACAAGTGGAGGAAAGGTTGATGTTATCAAGAATTTCATCTTACTTGGACCCACAATCAGTGTTCATGGGAGCAGCAGTCAAGAGATCAAGCTCATCGTACTAGTTAAAGCTGCCACACAAGATCTCTGTAGAGTTTTGAAAAACACGGATGTTATTTTGAGGACTCACGTGTGCCTGAAAAGTATTTTCAGTTGCCTAATAGGCATGTGAAAGTTAGACATTGAATAAGGAAGACCACAGAGGAATCAATGCATTTGAATTGTGGCAGAAGAATATTGAAAGTAACATGGACTGCCAAGAGGACAAGCAAGGCTGTCTTGGAAGAAGTCCTGCTAGCGCACTCCTTAGAGGCAAGGATGGTAAAATTTCATCTTACATCCCTGGGCATATTGTCCGGAGAAGTGCATCGTGCTTGGTAAATTGAAGGGACAGAGAAAAAGAGGGAGGTCCTCAGGAGATGGATTGACACTGTGGCTGTACCAATGGGCTCACGTGTAGGAACCATTGTGAGGATGGCCCAGGACAGGACAGGGTTTCCATCTGTGGTGCAGAGGGCCGCAGGGGTCAGAGCCAACTCAAGGGCAGCTAACAACAACCAGCTGAGCACTTTCCAAATCTACCCGGGATCATCTTGATTGAAGGTTACATTGTAGCATCTTATTACCACCCGGTCCAAGCAAGCTCATGGACGCTCTTGGACAGAGAATGCCCCAGAAGCTTCCGCATGCATAGTCTTTCCAGAAGCAGTTGGCTCACCTTTTCCTCCAAGACCACCTGGTGTGTTCAAACTGCCAGCCTTTCAGTTGGCAGCCAAGTACTAAAGTTCTTTGACACCTGGACTCTTTTTGAGAAGTACTTTTAAAAGCTGGCCTTTGGCTGCCTGCTTTTGTAGGTCTATCTATAAAAAGGCATCATTAGTAATTCTTAGAAATAGGACATGAGCATTCATGAAGACCAAAACAGAGTTTGCTCTTAAAAAAAATGTCTTAGAAAGAAAAACAGGGGTTGGGGGGGGGGGAGACACAACCTTAATAATCTTTAGGGGAAAATGTCAGCTTTCTGATTTCAGAGTCCAGTTAAAACAACATGCAGGTTTCCCGTATTAGGTGAACAATAATTACAGGATTTCATCATGCCCAGGTGGTGAAGGAAATAGGTCCTCTCCTCTATGGAGGAGCAGTAGTGGCACTATGGTGGGATCTTGCATTAGGCTGCTACTTGCAAGGGCAGCTTTTCAAACCAGCCCTCTCTGCAGGAGAAAGGTGAGGCGTCCTCTACCCGGAAGGCGGCACAGTCCTGGAAACCCATGGGGATAGTCCTGTTGACTTGCTATGTCTTGGAAATAGCTCAATGGCAGTGAGTAAGTTATTCACTGCTAGGGAGCTCATTAACCGGGGGGTGGGGGGAAACCATGTGGGAAATCATTTTGCAACATCTTTCTCTATTGATGCCTTTGCACCAGCAATTCTGTTTCATCTTGGCAAAAGATGGCACGATATTCATGTACCAGGTGAAAACTACAACATTGTTACTGGGACCGAGGACTGGGGAGTAAGATGGGACCTCCAGAAAAGTGAACGTCCTTGATCAAAAGGAATGTCCTTTAAAAAGTATACTGCAGTAAGTCGTACAGTAGAGTTCAGAGGGATCGCTATAAATATGGACTCGGATGGACAGATACCCAAGATCTGTCCTCAACAGCTTAGCCCTGCTTCCATGGTCCTAGGAAACTTCTGGGATTGTATGTAAGAAACTCACCCAAAGAGCTATAACTGGCAGCAAGAGGAGGGGCAGGGCTTTTAGTTTCCCACTGTTTGCCTAGGAATAATGGTAATTTGATAAGAATAAAAATATTCTTGATACAATTGAAGTATGGATTGCTATAAGAGCCCCCAATAAAATCGTTGGTTTTTTTTTTTAACATGGTCACTGAGTACAATCTTACTCAGAGAAACCCTATAGGACAGCATAGAGCACCTCCCTAGGATTTCTGAGAATAAATCTACACGGGAACAGACAGCCTCATCTTTATCCTGTGGAGCAGCTGGTGGGCTCAAACAACCAACCTTTTGGTTAGCAGTCCATTGCTTAGCTCACTGCACCACCAGGGCTCCTAAAATTATGTTTTAAAAAAAGTACATGAGATGGATTAAGGGGAAAAAAGAATAAAAAGTATTTTAAACAAATGAATACCAAAGAAGACTAGAATGTTTCCATTTTTTTTAAATTTTGAAACTTTAAAACATATAAGAATAATTTGACTCATTTATTGCTCTTGCAGCTCCACTTCTCTTCATATATTAAACAAAATTCAAGCCTAAAAGAAATTAAGATCTGTGACAAATAAAATTCCACACCCCCTCACAGGAAATCTAAGTCCTCAAAGAGTTTACTTTAAAATCTGAGTGACTTTGATTGTAGCACAATTGGAGAATGCACCCCTGAGAGCAGACCTGGCATATCCCAAACAGTTCGCCCCACTCTGTGGCTCTCCTCTTTCTGTTTCTCAAAGAGAAGTCTGAGGGAAGAGGGAAGAAGGGGGAGGCAGTAACATTTGTGAAGTTCAAACCAGTGAAGGCATCAACTACAACCGATCTTGGCTTCAGCAGGCAGGTGAAGGCTCATTGTGCCTGTATCCAATGTTCTTTTCAATGCCAATGCAGTGAAATGAGATTTCCCAATGGGACCAAAGAGTACAAAGAATGCTAGTTCACCTCCCTTACCTCTCCTTTCTATTTATCTTCTCTCCACCTATTTTCCATCCCCCTCTCCCTCGTAGAGGATAATCAGAGGAGAAAGGAAAAACATCCGGGCTCCCTATACTCTAATGGTGAATCCCATGGATATATTTTCAATTTCAATCTCATAATTATCCTACCCCAAATTTCTTTTATAAATCAAAAGTTCACTGTCATGAAATTGATTCAACTCATAGTGAACCTGTCGGAAAAGGCAGATCTACCCCTGTTGGTACCTGGGACTGTTAACTATTTATTGGTCTAGAAAGTCTTGTCGTTCTCTGATAGAGTGACTGGTGGCTTTGAACTGCTGACCTTATGGTTAGCAGCCCAATGACTAACCCACTATGCCACCAGATCTCCCAATTTGTTGTATATAGATCATTAAATTGTCAATGTCGTGTGTAGAATGATTATGTTAAAACCATGCTGGAAGTTTTGCAAGTGAAACAGATGATGTGAGTTCTTGGGCCAATGACTAGGTATTAGCTGCTCCCAGGTTAGAGGTTTGGACCCCCCAGCAACTCCATCAGAGAAAGACCTGGATATCCGCTCCCATAAAAATTACAGCCTAGAAAACTGTATGTGGCAGTTCTGCTCTGCCACATGGGACCACCGTGAGTCAGAATCAACTCAAGAGTACCCAACAAAAACACCAACAGTATTCTAAGCTAGAGAATTCAAATAGGCACGTTATTCTGTCTAGAAGCAGCAACACTCACCGATTTGAAGACTGAGAATTCATACAAATCAGTGTTGTATGCTGCAGGCAGGCCTGCAGGCCATTTCCTGTTGAGATAAAGTGAATACTGCTTGGGAAAGAAACAGAAAAGAATTTTATTTCCTGTGCGGACAAGGAGCAGCATGGGTTTCCTGACCAAAAGGCCATGTGTTCCAGGAATTAGGTGCAACTGGTTCCTTTTATCCCTTCCAACTGCAGGGATTCTGCCTCTTACCCACCCTTCTCTACCCACTAACCCACCCTTGTCCATATACTTATGGTGAGTCAATGAGCCATGGTCCCCGGACGACCTCTTGGGTGTGAAATGGAGTCAGCTAATACGGTGTCTCCCGGGGACTCTTGGGTCTAAGGAGAACGGAATGATAATGATGTGTCTACATGCACATATTTCCAGACTGAATTCAAACTGGGAGGATCCTGGAGCTTTTCAGAAACTGCCTGACTACGCCTAACAACAGCAAGAAAACCATCGACATGTGCCCGAGCAGCAGAGAGCCTGGCAAGAGCTTTTCCAAAATCTAAAATCATTTCAGGTTGTTTCAAAATAAAATAACTCTGGCAAAAAGAAAATGCCTTGATTCACAACAACCAACCAACTGAACTAGAACCTTATCGAATTAATTCTTGATCAATAGCAATGGCATGTTATAATCACTGTAATATTAGTTTCCATTTTTTACTGAAGATGACACTTTTGTCTTATAATATGGTGATGAGTCAATGCTGACGCATGCATAATGACTGATCAGACTCCAGTAATGAACCAGCATCTTCTGAGATGTGTTTTTCAGCTCTGGGTAGTGCACTAAGAAGCCTTAGTCGGGTAAGCCTTAATTGGATAGCTGTTTGGAAGGTCATCAATAGTTCTAGAGCAGGGAAATGAGGAGATTTAATCCCATAAAGATGGATCGCCTCATGCACTCTATCGAATCACTGTGAGTTAGAATCCACTTGTTAATAGTGGGTGGGTGGGGGGTGGGGTGGGGTATAACACTGTCCTTGTTGAATATTACTAATTTTGATTAACCATATTGGGAAACAGAATTAAAGCCTCTTCGTCAGGTAATAAGTAATTGACCTAACAAAGATAGGAATCTAAATATAATTATATCTAACCATGTAATAGTGGTAGTTTAAAGCAGTAGAGAGTAATCTCTCAAACGTAGGCCATATAAAAGAAATCATAGCCAAAGGTAAGTACTTGAAGGTTAACCTTTGGCATTTCCTGAATAATCCAGGTATCTTCATTATCTAAAATCCCCAGATAACACTTGAGCATTTGAATAAAGTTATCTGGTCAGCTTACACCAGGAAGTGGGGAGGGCAAGATGAATCAATCAAGCATATTCAAAGAGATTCCAATTGTGACTGTGCAATGGAACCAATAAAGATCCTAAACACAGAAGGGATTCATAGAACTGGTTAATGAAAGACTCCAGTACATATAGAAGAGTAACCTACTCTTTTGGGGACAGGGGATCCTTTCTTATCTCATTTTCTGCTGATCCTGATTTGTATTTTTGGCTATCCTAAATTTGTCACTGTAAGTATAGTACTTTCTATGAGTTCTGTAAATTATTTTAGTGAATTGTCAACTCACCCCCCACCTACCCCCCCAAAATAATAACGGAAGCCAACAGGTGAAAGTTTGAGAATTCAGGGGAGACATCTTAAGGGTCTTACTTGTCAATCTGTAAGATAATGACCTTCACACTTGTGCAATCTGACCAACTCAGCTAGGATCAGATAAAGAAAATGCTATGTGGGTGGTGTTGTAGAGTATAAACGAGACACCAACTCTCAAATTTAAGAAGAAACAATTATTACGGTGTCTTAAACAAGAAAAGACAAGACAGAAACACGCAATCCAGATGAGGGAGACCATTTGCACGGGCCATGATGGCATCCCAAGGACGTGGTGGCGTCGGGCCTTAATGTTGGGCTGCTAACTGCAAGGTCATTAGTTAAAAACCACCGTGCTCTGTGGGAGTATACTAGAGCTTAACTTCAGAAAACCCCAGTTTGTAAAAGGTTCTGGATGACAGTGATAGCCCAAAAATCCATGTGCAGAATCCCCACGAAGAGTAAGCAAGCCTTTACGGGATTCTTTCTGATCATGATGTACATAATCTTGCCTTCAGGCCAGACTGCCTTGGAAAGTAGATTACCTCCTCCCATCTCAAGCAAGCCCTGAGAAGGGCAGTCTCTCTCGTAGGGGCTAGCCTGGATGGGGGCTAGTCTGAATGGAGTCTCTCTCTTAGGGGCGGGTCCTGGATGGATGTCACCATACAGAGGGTCACAGAGTCATGAGTCTTGCTTATCAGTCACTGCCCTAGTTGGAAGGCCCTGGACCACTCTTGTACGCCCTTCTAACTATGTAGATGTCCTAATCAGGATCCTTTTCCTGGTTCTGTCATCCCACTTGTAGTTTGTGTGACAGTTTCCTTTGGCCTCCCATATCCTGTTGGGTTAGGTAGGATTGGGTAAGGTTGGTCCAGGCCCTTCAAACCAAGACATGACTCATAATTATGTTATCCCAGTATGACAGTCTCCATCAAGTACACACCCAGACATACCCCTAGAAGAGACTGCATCTCCCGGGGCTGGTCAAGACAGTAGATGGATTTCACACTCCAATTACCTCTGCCTGTGGACAACACTACTCACTTGATGGTAAATGGTCCCAAAATATTCAGTGTAGGCTTAATCCAAGTGGGGACTCTACAAATGGATTTGAGGTTTTCACTGTTCAAATCACAACCTTTTCCAAACCTATGCTCAGAATTGAATAGCTAATAGAGTGACTGGAGTGAGAGATGAGTGAAAAGTGGGAAAGCGGCGGTACGATTATTCCTTACATTTCAGGGATTGGATTTATTTTGATTTTTATCCATAAACATGCTTAGGTGTGATCATTAATTCTAGCAAGATTAAATGTAAGGACCACAAATAATAACATTTATTATACTACCATTTTACATACAGAACTGTGAAGTCATACTAAAGCCAAAGGTGAGCGCTGACAGGATAATCTTTTTCAAAAGATGACCTTTTTATAAAACACAGCTCGAAATGATACCACACTGTGCTCCCTCATTTTGCCGAGGCTGCCTGGCTCCCCTTTGGGTTGAATCTTATGATTTGTTAGAATCCGTGATGAACTAACAAACCCTTGTTGCTCCCCTTTTGAAATTAAAATGTACCCACCTCCATCTGGAGGACAGAACGCCTCAGCAATAACTGCAGCTGAAGCACCGAAGGCGCTGCGTTTCCCAGGGGCTTGCCACAATCGGCTCTCCTCCTGGTCCAGTCTCCCGATTCTGTCAGAATTCATGATGAAATGACAAACCAGGATTGTTTCCATTTATAAGGTAGAATTATCCCATCTTGTCTGAGGAACAGAATTCAGCTAACAATACCCGCAGCGGGAATGCAGAACCACCTTGCCAAGCAAAGAGATGCTACTTCAAATTACCTCGCTATGCAAAGGCCAGTCTATAAAACATTCCCAAGCTGTGGGTCCAGGAGACAGATTTTGGTGGGAAAAATCCACTGCCTTTTTGCGTATTTGCTGTTAAATTCCAACTCATAACAACCATGTGCACAGCAGAAGGAAACACTACTTGTCCTATGCCATCTTCACAGTTGTGGCCTCTTTTGTGGCCACCGTCAGTCCATCTCATTCAGTCTTCCTCTGTTTCCCTTAAGACAAGTTTGATGTCCTTCTTTAAGGACCAGTCCCTCACCACAACATGCTTAAAGTATGTGACCCAAAGTATTTCCATCGTCACGTCAAAGGGCCATTATGACTAAACTGATTTCCAGACAAATTTATTTTTATGGCAGTTCTTGTCACTTTCAATATTCTTCACTAGCCCCATAATTCAAATGCATCCATTTTCCCCCGGTCTTCCTTATTCAAGATCTAACTGTTACATACATAAGAGGCCATTAAAAATACCATGGCTTGCATCAGATACACTTTAGTCCTCAGAGTGACATTCTTGTTCTTCAATACTTTAAAGATGTTTTCTGGAGCAGATTTTCCCAGTGCAATGTGTCTTTTAATTTCTTGATTGCTCCTTCCTTGATCACGGATTGTGGATGCAATCAGAAAGAAATCCTTGACAGCTTCGATCTTCTCTGCATTCATCAGGATCTACAGGTCCAGTAGTAGCCCTTATAGTGCAGTGTATGCCTTGGGCTACTAACCACAAGGTCAACAGTTCAAATTTACCTGCCAGGTCTGAGGGAGAAAGAGGAGGTTATTGTTATTGTGGCAGTTACATACTTTCATGTCAGTGTGATCAGAAGCTTTTAGGGTGGAGTCTAGCCAGTCATTCAGGTCACAGTCTGATTAATGCCTCCTTGTGGTTGTGACCTTCTCATGGAAAATTTTGGAAACTCTGTCTCTGCTTCCCCTTCCTGTTGACAAGCCACCTGGAGTCACTCTGATGGCAGCCAGAGCCCTGGAGATGTGTTCAGCACCAGACTTCCTGCCCACTAGCTTGCGATCTTCCCACATTTAGCACCATAGCATGAGCTATGTGCAACTAAAGAGGAATTTATGGACTAATATCAGGCACACGGGCTAATATCAAACTTACGGACTTGATCTGGACTGGGCTGGGATATTCTTTCAATATACAATTACTCACTGATATAAAGCTCTCTTATCCATGTATGAGTGAACTTGGATTTGTTTCTCTAGCAATCCTGGACGAACACAGTGATAGTAATGTAATTTCCTATCAACTTGAAGATCTATAAAAGTGTAGGAGTGGACGTTATCCTGTCAGTCAGGTCACAGCCTGATGGTAATTCCTTGTGGGTGTGGCCTTCCGATAGAGAACCCTGGGAACCTCCCACTCTCTCTTTGTTCACCTTCCTGCTGACTGACCTTGATTGCTACAGAGCAACCAGCAATGGATCCACATGATTTTTCACCCACAAACCTCCGATCTTCCTGCATTTTGCATCTTTGCAGGTGGTTTCATGAGTCTAATGAGCGACTTATGGATTAATATCAGACTTACCGGTTGAGTTGGACTGGGCCGATTTTCTTGATATATAATTAATTCTTGATATAAAGCTCTTTCTTAAACATATGAGTGTCTCTGTATTTGTTTCTCTAGTCCGCCCGAGCTAAAACAGCTTTCTCCTCCTGTAAAGATTACAGTCTTGCAAACCCACAGGGCAGCTCTACCCTATCCTATACGGTCCCCGTGCATCAGAAATGACTCCATGGAAGTGAGTTTGGTTTGGAGATGATTGCTCCAGTTGTAAGGATTTCCGTTTTCTTTACACTGGGATTTAACCCATAATGAAGGCTGCAGTCCTTCACCTTCATGAGCAAGCGCCTTACGTCTTCCTCAATTTCAGCAAGTTAAGGTTATCTCAGATGTAAATTTCAGGTTGTTATTAAGTGCTCCTCTTATCCCGATTCTAAATCCTTCATATGGTCCAGTATATAGATCATATAAGTAGATAAAAAGAGACAGCCCTAACTCACACTTTTCCAGATTTTAAACCATAGACATACAGATAGATTTGGGGCTCCCACTTAGTTCCAGCCCCAATCATAGAAAAATTAGTTATTACATGACCTTACTTGATTTTTGCCTTCATGAGACATCACTGAAGAAATGGGTAATATAGCAAAATGTGGTGAAGAAGCCAGATGGTGCTCAGCTATCAGAAAGAATAGTGGCTGGAGTCTTAAAGTTTTGTCTTCGAAAAGCAGTCATCAACCTTCAAAAAGTGAGGGATCAACTACATGAAAGAAGCACACCAGTCTGTGTGACCCAAGGACTGTAAATGATAAAATACAAATCAGGAGGAGGGATGGGATCAGAGCTTATATTGTGAACACCTGGTCTGCAGATGGCCATGGAAGCCCCAACCATTTGCAGCCCCTGCCCCCTCTCCACTCCCCCCCCCCATGGATTAAGCCTCTGGTTAATCCCCTCAGAGAATAGTCAAGGGATGTGAATATCATATAAAACAGCATTGTCAAGCCAATTATGACAAATATAGCTAGGTTGAAATCTCCTTTGAGAATCCCTTTTAGAGTTGTTTCAGTTTTTAATATGTTTTGGTTGCTTTAAGGTTGAGTTTTCTCTAGGCATTTTTGTTGGGGGATTTTTTGTTAGTATTTTGCTTCCTTGTGGGATCCAGCCCCACATGTGGATGGGTCCTAAGGGATTGTTATATAATTGAAGGGAAGAAATAAAGAGACAGATACGTGTTTTAGGATGCTCACTTCTGCTATGGCATCAGGAACCAGGTCTGAACAGAGAGAAAATGTATTTTTACATCAATATTGATCATCTCAGGCATACAAGTCATGACAAGTGCATATGTAACAGGAAGGGATTGTATTAGAGGTATACAGGTAATATGAGGGGTGTGGTATACAAAAAGACTGTTCCCCAGCTAGACTCCCCCAAATATATATGTTAGATCAAGGACACTGCTTACAACTAATGGTAAATGATTGTCAAGTTATTGCCCTAAGATACCAGCCATCCAGAGCAAGCAGACACCATTGTTTCTCCCACAATAGGTGGGGCTCACTCCTTGCTGTTAGGGACAGTGGACTGCTTCCCCTGAAAGCTTAGGCTAAATAAAGTCTCCAGCTCTAGAGCAATCAAGGTTAGGCCACCATCATGAATCTAGGATCTGCCCAACTTGTCATACGTGTGCCTCCACTCCCTCCCCTGCCTATTGCATGTATACTCCTAGATCGTCTCCCTCCCATTACTGTATTACCCATAGTACAACCGCTTCCTATAAAGGGGAGCTGAGGAGAGCATGCTACTATGAAATGTGTCTGACTCCTTCATTTTACTCTCTCTGCTATCTCTCTTATTCTCTATGACTTTTCTATAATCTTTACTTATTATTGCCGCACAATTGCACCTACCGGACCTGTGATGATTTGTTAGGGGTTGGCTCCCCTGACAGAGACAGATGAGCTAGGGTTATATAAGCTATAGTAAGGGGAGGAACTAGAGGCATACATGTGACAGGAAGGTACATACATAACAAGATGGGTGGGCTCTAGAGTTAAGATGGCAGCCTAACCTTATTCTTCCTTGCACTGGCTTGACCTTGGGTGTCTCTGAGCTCTTCTTCAGGGAAATAGTAGATGATCCTTATTAGAAGGGAGTGGGCCTGACTTCAGGTGGGACAGACAACAGGGTCTGATTGCTTTCTATAGCAGACGACCTTCAGGCAAGCAGTTAACCATTCTAGCAGTTAACCTTCAAGAGTGTAGTAAGATATCCCATGCCTGCAAGCACCTTAAGATTGGCATTATAATGGGGGGGGGGGGGGGCGGGAGAGGCATTGTGGGGAATATGTTTTACTTCAGTTTTACCGTGACTGGAATGCATCTCCAACCTACAAACATAAAGGTCTCCCTCCACGGGAACCCGGCCTCTCAGACTCCTTAACGGACAAGGTTAGAGAATTGGTCCTCATAGCCTCCCTTCCTGGTTCTGTTTACCACACTTCCTGTTTGTGTTTTGCATGAGTTTCTGCATATAAGATCTACATATGTAGATCTATAGAGACAGTAACTGGATTGATAATTGCCTAGGGGCACGCCAAGGAGCTCTAGAGGTGGGGTAGCTAGGCTTTGGGCTCTCTGATCCACGTTATGGGAGGTATGAAACCATCCACAAATCCTCAGGAGCAAGACAGGGCTTTCTACTCCTGTGGACAATTATAGTCTCAGAGTCCCACAGGAGCTTGCTATGAGTCAGCTTTGACTTGAGAGCAGTCAGTTTGGTCTTTTGGATTAGAGGGGCATGGCAGGGGGAGATGGGGATGAGGTGGGGATGAAGAGCTAGCAAGGAATAGGAGAAGAAAACATTCTGGAGTTAATTGTGGTGATGTTTGCACACATTTTCTTAATATGACGGAATGATTAAATTGTAGGAAAGGTGACATGTTGCCAATTGTTGCCTATTTAAAAAGAAAGAAAGAAGTGAGTTATCCTTAAAGAAATGCTGAAGTGGTCCAGAGAGGTCTAGAGGTTTTACCAGCAGATGTGGGAAACAATTGGAAAGTTTGGGGCTAAGTAAAGAGGGAAGGTTTTAAATGTACTATTTGTGTTGTATACTGCATTGTTCATGGTGTTTAAAATGTGTGCATTTTCCTTTCCTTCTCGCCTTCTTTCAAGTTTGCAGTGTATGAGTGTATGTTGAAAGTGTTTCAGGGTACAAAAGATATACTGGCCTCAAATATAGCTTAATGAGAACATTTACTAAGTCTTGAAAGGGACAGAAACAATGTAAAGACACAGATGCATGAACTCTGCCTCAGGACAAGATTATCCACACTCTGGTTAATGATCAGAAGGAATGCAATGGAGTCTTAATCTATGTGGAGATTCTGCAAAAGGATTTTGATCTGTCACTACCATCCATAACCTTTTGTAAATAAGGCTTCTCAATATCAGAGCTCTAATACACTGTCACTGTATTTTAGTATATGTTAATACCTGCCTACAAGTAAAAATTGTTTGTTGGTTTGGGAGTGGGTTTTTTTTTGGTCCATGAGCAGAAATTTGAACTTTTGGTTATATCAAACATCTTTTCTGTTTGGGCCGGGTCTGGACCATGTAGCCGCCACTAACAGTTCTCCCAAAAGATAGATTGCTAGACTGTAAGGCCTCTTTCCCCCACCTCTGAAGGCCAGAGCTGGACTGTGCAGCCTGCCTCCAGCATTCCAAGGAGCTTCTCTCTCAGGGCTGGGTCTGTATAGCCCCTTCCCTCAGTGTTCCGGGACGATTTCCTCACAGACCATATCCAGACTCAGACCCTGCAACTGCAGCACCAGAAGGCCTTCCTTCCCCTTACCAGTACACATGTCCTGGGCTCACGCCCTGTATATGTCCCATGGCCTCAATGACAGGCGTGATTTCCCTGACCTAACTTGTTGGATCTCAGAACCTGCCCAGGGGTTCAAGATGCCCCCATCCTTCTTTGCTCTCCCTTCCCTCCTGGGAGTTCTTTCCCTGCCTCAATACAATCTTTCTTAACTTCACATTCCTGGCTAAATTCTATCTCTGTTCCACACCTCCATCTCCAACCTGTCATCTTGATGCCGAAAGACCCCGGACTGATAGGAGGGGTCTCTGTGCTGCCCTGGCCTCCCTCTGGCCATTGCACAGTCCAGTACTCTGTTTTCAACCTCTCATCTTGGTGCATGAAGCCCTGGAGGAGTAAGAGGTGTCCTGATGAGGCCATGCCCACCCTTGGGAGAGTGCAGCGCCCGCTCTCCTCCATCCCCCTCCCTTGAACCATGACCTCTCAGCTGCCATATGCCACATCTACAAGTGAGTACCTAGCAGTCTGAGTTTTTTCTACCTGTTTGTATGTCTCGTGCTGACATTTCTATGATGACTGCTCTCAGATTTACTCTAAAATCTACTTCCTCCTTCTCCCTAGCAGTTCTGCGTGCCTGTTCTCAGATCTTATCTAAAATCCACTCCCTCCTGAACAAGACCTCCTACCTTCATTCAGCTGGCCAGAAAACCAGGCCTCCCCCCTCCTTCCTAGATTCTTGCGGTATCTTTCACTGTCACTGACCCAAGTCCTTGTCTGCCACTTAAAGTCACAGGCCTGCACCAGGGAACCTTCCTGTTCCAGGAAGCCCAGGACTCCTCCACTGGGCCCATAACTCTGACCAGGACACCTCTCAGGGTTACCAGGCCACCTCCTGACTGATGGGTGCAGATGGGGACCAGGAGACATCCTTCTCCTCTGACTGTAATTGGAAAGCTCACTCTCTATGCCTCTCAGGGACAGTCCCTTGGGGTGACTCCTGACCAATCTCACTGAACTGGGCCTGGCTCCGGATATTTGCCCTAAGCATCAGGTCTTGGATAGAAAGTATGGCCACAATCCCAATTGGACAATGAGTTGCACTGGCCAGGATTTTCAATTCCAGCATTCTCTGGGACTTCAACAATTTTTGTCACCAGGCTCAAAAATGGTCTGAGGTTCTGGCCCTTATCTTTCTTCAATCCCATCCCTCTCTATGTACTGCCTGTCACCCTGCTCAAGTTCTCTTAAGCAAACACTCTCTTAATGATCAGGCATCTGACAGTACTTCCCCCTCATCGTCTTTCTCTGAACCCCTTGACTCCTTGTCAGCACCCCCAGTAAGGCCTCCTCCATATTCTGGCTGCCCCTCACCACCACCTCCCTCTGCTTTCAGAAGCGACACCTGCAGCCTCCTAAACCCCATAGTCACCCGCTACCTTACTCAGGCTTACAAGTCATCTCTCATAAAGCAGTAACTTTGACAAGCTGCGGGAAATTACCCAGCAACCAAGTGAGAACCTAGCAGCTTTCCTTGCTCACCTAACTGAAGCCTTAAGCTGATATACTAGGCTAGACCCTACCTCTCCAGTGGAGGATGCTGTGCTAGCCACTCATATTACAATGCAGTCAGCCACTGACATTAAAAAAGAAAACTGAGAGAGCTGAGATGGCCCTTAGACCCCCATCCATGACCTGGTAAACATGGCATTTAAAATTTTAATGTCCAAGAAGAACAGGCTAAGGCAGCTTATGAACACTGAGCCCACCAAGGGGCAAGCAGGCAAGGCCAAGTCTTGGTTGCCGCCCTGAGGCCGGCTGGAGGGAGGGGTCAGAAGACTTCAGAAAACAGCAACTTTAACAGTGACTGACCACCCACCTCCAGGACCTTGCTTCAAATGCAGCCAAGAAGGGCACTGGGCTAAGCATTGCCCACATATCCAGCCACCCACTAAGCCTTGCCCATCGTGTGGTCAGCAGGGCCACTGGAGAAGTGACTGCCCCTCGGTGCCTAGCCCCAGAGGGTCAATCCCTCCAAACCTTGAAATGCCATTAACACTACTTGACCTGGCCACCAATGACAACTGACAAAATAGCCCCCAACTCATCAACCTCAGTGACCCCCACTAAGCCGTGTCCAGGGTAGGGATCAGGGAAGCAGGTAAGCCGGTTCCCTTTTGGTAGACACAGTCTTTTCAGTTCTCCCCTCCTTCTCGGGCCCAACTTACCCTTCCCTGGTCTTGGTTGCGGGAATTGATGGTCATCCCTCCGAGTCTTTAGTCACCCCACCTTTAATGAGGCCTTTTTTTAACCATCCCCCTTAACCCAGCTTGTCAGCATTGGTTTGCCTTTACCTGCAGCCTCTCCTAAAACAGTTCTAAAGCAGACAGCCCAACTCCCTTAACTCCTCTCTCCCCCCAAGCAACAGCCTCCATGTGTTGCAAGCAAAATGATTCCCAGCAGACTTTTAACTCTTTGCTGGCACTTAGTTAATACAATTGTCATATTCTTTGAAAAATGTAAAGGACATAAAGTTTATAGTTCCCCGGGAACATGGGGAAACAACAAAGCAGATAAGGTAACTAATTCAAACCAGTCACCCTGCTAGCCCTCTTGACTCTCCCCAATTAATCAAAGCGATCTTTTAACAAATTCTCCTCCAGTTTCTGCCTTTACATTTACCAAACCCTAGTAAACCTTTCTTTCTCTACACGGACACATGCAGGGCATAATGGCTGCAGTCCTGACTCAGCCCCTGGGGCCCACCCACTCTCCAGTAACTTATCTGTCCAAACAGTCATATATGACAGCCAGAGGCTGGCAGCCATGCCTCCGGGCCCTGGTGGCAGCTGCCGCCATTACTAAAAAAGCTCTCCAACTAACACTAAGAGAACCTGTCCAGACGTTATCCACCCACAAACTGCAAAACTTTCTCTCACACCATCTCCTGTCTTCACTGTTTCCCAACTGCCTACAAAGAAATCTACCTTTAAAACCCTTACCTAACCCCGTGCCAGGCTCCCTCTCTAAGCCCAGCAACTCTCTTGCTTCAGCTCCCGAACTCGCCAGAACCTAGCTGTCACTCCTGCCCACAAGCAATTGAAGAACTAACACTACCTTGACCTAAACTTTTAAACCTGCCCTATCCTGATCCAGACCTAACTTTGATTGTTAATAAAAGTTCTGCCGTAGACACCCAGGGACAGCAAATTGCTGCCTATACTGTAGTTTCACTTGATCAGGTCTGGGAAGCTGCCTGTCTCCCAGACGGAACCACTTCTCAGAAAGCAGAACTCATTGCTCTTCCTCGAGCACTCCACTTAGCTACACAAGATTCCTAACAACTAAAGTATCACCCATCATAAACAGTAAGTGAATAGCTCTCCCTGCCAACCAAGCCAAAGATCTGATCCATCAAGTCCATCATTCCCTGCACACAGGGCTCCATGCTCTTCTTCAACTTCTACAACCTATGCTTTGTGTCTCAAATCACACACGTGTCCTTTGCACTAGATATTAAGTGGCGCTTACATAGCCCATATAGGCATCAGTCCTCTAGAAAAGAAGATGAATAAAATTATAAAAGGTCATCTGTCTAAACTAACTCTAAAACTATACTAGTCATAAATAGACCTGCTTCCACTAGCCCTAACTTGAATCCACACCACTCCTCGCTCTCCCTCTTTCCTAAGCCCCTTCAAGTTGGTGTATGGCAGGCCTAATTTAATCAACCATACCTTACCAGTCACACTACCACCACTGAAAAACTATTTACCCTATATCTCTCTCTTAAAAACTGTTCTCTGAGAACACACAGAGAGATGTCTACTTGCCCCTGATCCTGCACAACCTGACCTACCTGTAATCAACACAGAAGACCCTGTTCTGCTGAAAAATCTCCATCCTCTACCTCTGCAACCCAAGTTAAAAAAAAACACACATCATCATCCTGACAACTCCCAGAGCAATCAAAGTTCTCGAAGATCCCAATTGGTATTATCTGATGGGTGAAATTAACCTGTAACCCACACCATGACCATTACTCCACTCAGATGGTGGTCCCTACCACCTTATGCTTTACTAAAACTTCTTCTACATCTTACTCAATTTTGTTACACCCAATCCCTTCCTAGTCTCAGACACCTACATGCAGCTATTCACTGTTCAGGAAAAAATCCTTAAAAAAAAAACGTGTTGGCAGAATACACAAGTTATAAAAGCCAAACCAAAGTCATCACCACAGCTAGTCTGTTACTTCGTAGATCAGGATGAAAATAGCTTTTCTCTACATAAAGTTTACAAACATAATAAAACTCTTAATATACCAGCTGATTCTTACACTCCTATAGTCACGACAATGACAATTTGTTTTCATTCTCACATTCTCACACTCCTATATTCACTATTCATACAACATTCATTTACATTCTGTGCACATGCCTGCACACACTCACATGCCCATGTGCCCACTCACACTGATTGGTACAAATTCGCTCACATATGTTCATGCATCCGCATGTCCACGTCTACACACTCACCCATTAGGGCACAGCATACAATAAACACAGAACTTTAACAAACAGCTCCAGCTGGTCATAAACTCCACCTCAATGTCTCTAACCAACTTGCAGCAACAACTTACATCCCTGGCACAGGTAACCCTTGAAAATCGTTGTGCATTAAATCTGTTAACAGCTGACAATAAGTCGCAAGAAGTTAAATAAAATGTTAAAGTGCTCCACAACATGACGGAAAAAACCCAGAAAATGTCAGTGGGACACCATCGGCCGCTCCTCGTGGTTTCAAAGTTCTGTCATGTCAATGGATTATGGCCCTCATTGAACCTTTGGCAATAATTTGTGTACTGTTACTGTTGGCCACTGCTGTGTTCAAGTTGTTGCAGAACTGAATGAAAGCCATCTCCAACCTAACCTTCAACCAACTCTTCCTTCTCTCTTACAATCTGCTGCTGACTCACCCGGGCCCTGAAACTTCCAACTCTTAATATCTTCCTTCTTTACCCTATCTCAGCAGGAAGTCGTTAAGACAGAACACTACACCCACTGCCACTATTAAAAGTTTGGGATGTTTGGGCTGGTCCTGACCATGCAGCCATCTCCCCCAGCTCTCTCTAAAGATAGCCTGCTGGACAGTGTGGCCTCTTCCTCCCACCTCTCAAGGCCAGAGCTAGACTGTGCAGTCCCTGCCTCCAGCATTCCAAGGAGCTTCTCTCTCAGGGCTGGGTCTGAGAACACTGGGTCCTTCCCTCAGTATTCCTGGATGATTTCCTCACAGACCACATCCTGACTCAGATCCTGCAACTGCAGCACCAGAAGGCCTTCCTTCATCTTATGGAGATGCGGAACAGAGAGAGAATTTAGTCAGGAATGTGAAGTTAAGAAAGATTTTATCGAGGCAGGGAAATAACTCCCAGGAGGGAAGGGAAATCAAAGAAATATGGGGGCATCTTGAGCCCCTGGGTGGGTTCCGAGACCCAATGAGTTAGGTCATGGAAATCATGTCTGGCCTCGAGGCAGTGGAACATATATAGGGTTTGACCCAAATTAACCCAGAGGGTCTATGCATACTCTTTTCTACCTCTGATTTGCATAATTGGAAAAACTAATCCAAGAAGGAGGCTGAAGAATATTGACAAAGTTTTAAATCATCCAGCAAACAGAGAGTACGAGGTAAATTTTGCTTCATGATAAGAGAAACACTGTGGTGCAGGGAGGCCCTCCCAAGCCCTGAAGACAATTTAGAGACATTGTCAAAATGCCTAAATTCTGCACAGGTTAAATCCCTAGCATGGGGCTGATTATCATATCTCTTTACAAAGCCTAGGACGGAGGAATAAGCCCCCTACTCTTTGAGTGAACTCCCCAGTGCCCAAAGACACATGATGGCCTTGGAAATGAGCCAGACGTCCATAAATCTTTTGAGTTGACTCACACAGGAGAAAGAGGGACTGGGTGTATCCAGCAGACTCATGGTTTACGTCTCCAAATCATTCAAGGGACTGCTAAGGGATGGCTGCCCTGTTTACATGCAACAACTGTACACATTCTGCATCACATGCTATCCTTCCTTGGGCTAAAACATGTGTAGTGGCTAACTGTCACGAAAATAGAAAAATACCAAGCCATCCTCTTAAAGCAGAAATGTTAAGCTGCTAGCAATAGTCTCCCTTAACTGACCACACTCTTTCCTAAAACTGGAGGTAACCATCCATAATCCCATAGTCATGCCTAGATAATGAAGCAAGTATATTCCAACAAGCTAGATTTAACAGACCCTAAAGACCTTGATACAGTGATATTGACTGATGGAAGTAGCTTCATGGACCAAAGATGTCAAGAAGTAGCCGATCCATTGGTAATCCTGTGATATTGGAGGCTAATGCCTTGCCCCACTGAGACTTCTTAGTCTAAGAGTGTAAGCCCGTATCCATCACAAGAGCTCACTTCTAAGAAAAGGTGTGCATGCAATCTCTGTACTACATACACACAAAGCGTTTTAGAAACAAAGGTAACCAACAACCCTAAAAGGGAATCAAGCATGCTCCAGGAATCTTGCAAATCACTAGACGCAGTCCAAGGACCAACACCAGTGGTTCTCAACCTTCCTAATGCTACCACCCTTTAATACATTAATGTTTGGTGACATCCCCCCAACCATAAAATTATTTTGGTTGCTACTTCATAACTGTAATTTTGCTACTGTTATGAATTGGGTAATCCCTGTGAAAAGGTCA
Organism: Tenrec ecaudatus; assembly: GCF_050624435.1. Lineage (NCBI taxonomy): Eukaryota > Metazoa > Chordata > Mammalia > Afrosoricida > Tenrecidae > Tenrec > Tenrec ecaudatus. The sequence continues at coordinate 143,610,280 of NC_134538.1, read as the reverse complement.
TTTGACCCCCAAAGGGCTCTTGACCCACAGGTTAAGAACCACTGGCCTACATAGTCCAAGGGCCCAGGGTATTGAAAGCCAAAACCATAGGCCCTGGGGAACCACCAACTCGATTTGGTAGCAAAGACAGCTGCAAGAGCTTCTAGGTCTATAAGCCTCGACTTTGGTCCATAATTTAGAATGAGATGTTTTTGAACCTGAAGACACTCATGACTTTAAAAAAAAGTGTTCAGTAAAGACTCAACAATACCAGAATATCAAGGCTGACTGACTTCTAATGAACCTGAGGAGGATAAATTTATAACCTGTAGAAAACCTGCAGGAAAACTAGAAAACTAGCCCCTAAAGAGCTGGACAGAAAAATCTCAGCTTTCTACCATAGAATGAATGTCATGCGGCCGGGCTTAGAAAACAGATTGAGTCCTATGTGATGAGGATACCTTTTAGTATATGTGGACACCTGCACAAGATGGGTAGAAGCCTACCCCTGTAGAACTGAAAAGCTAAAGAAGTGTTGAAGGCGCTTCTTGAAGGGGATCATTCCCAAGATGAGGCTGCCTTTAGCTCCCCAGCATGACATTAGGAGCGTGTTTGTTTCAAAAGTTACACAGGACATCGGTCAGCTCCTAGAACTCACATGGAAATTTCTCTCCTCTTCCCAGTACAATCTACTGGAAAGATGAGGAAGATTACACTTCAAAAACAGCTCTAGCAAAGTTCTCAAGAAATGTATTTAACCTGGGCCCCAGTGTTTCCCCTTTCCTTGCTCAGAATCAGACTTGCCTGAGAAGCAGCCTCAATGTGATACCCTAAAAGACAGGATATAGGAGTTCAGTCCTTAATTGGGCAAGTGGAGTAAAAATTGTTACCCTTAATGCAAAATTAGAACACCGGGGAAATTGCAGTCCCATGGACAAGTTATTTCCCTTATTAAGATTCAAGTCTGTTATTACCTGTACAGGCCCCTCCACGCAGTTCTAACCCTGGAAATTGGGTCTAATCAAAGTCCTGGGGAAACAGCATCTCAGAGATTAACTTCCACCCAAGTGGACCTGACCATTTAATGTCTAGAGTCAACTCTTGGTTCCATTATACCTGAAGGAAAAGGGCTCCCCCAGAAGGAGGAGAGAAGGCCCTGGCACCATTGTTGTGACATCGAGGACTCATCCTGTTCCCGTACCCCGACACAGGACTTGAAGGATTTGTTCAGGAAAGACCAACCAGGGGTTCCTGCTTGTCTCTCTTTCATTTCAGTCAAGTCCCTCCGAGTTTGCAAGCAGTGGGGGAACCTCCCTTGGAAGGTTGGGGACACTCTAACCTGACCCTGGGCAGTGTCCAGTCCCCAACCAGGGGCACCCATCCTCGGGTAGTGCAGTGGCCCCGGGGCCTGCAGGCAGACAGGCCCTCTTGGAGAACTAGTCCTACGGCTGATAATGCTTGGCCAGGGAACAGTGACTTTACTGTTCTCATCAGTGGGGTGACGCTCGCTGATGCAGGAATGATCTTTTGTGTAAAATTTTAAAAGGTTCCCCCACATACATCACAATGCACTATGGGGATGAATTTGAGGCACCATAACCCCAAAATAGCTGCCCATCCACTTACCCAATGGATGTGGTGGGTCTGCAAATGGTGTGTTATCTATGTCACAAGCAGCAATGACAGGGGTAAAATGAGCAACTGTTGAATTTGACACCAATCATCCCAATATTAAGGGGAAATAGTAAGCCTTATAATGGCTCCAATCTTTCATTACTTCCCTGAAATCCCTAATTGTGAGGCTGGCTCAGGACAAGGCAGTATTCCCTTCTGTTGTACATAAAGGTACTATGAGTTAGAATTGACTAGACAGTACCGAACAACAAAAACAACACTTCACGTAGAGTAAGGCACTTCAGGATTTTAATTTTTAAATGAACAGGATTTTCCATTTTAATACATGAACATTTTTATTATGTTTCTTATAAAGACATTTATTTACTGCAAACTAATTTATTCAATCTTCACATTTCTCCAAAAAAGTCCCCAAATGTTGAAGCCTTATTATCCCTGTTTATAAATCCAAAAATATAGTCGATGGCTCTTAGTTCTATGTATACATTCACAGCATTTAAAATATTTGCTATAAACTCATGAACATTAGAAAATACAAAACTGATGATACTCTTACAAAACAAATGCCATGTTACATTAATAATCAAGACTTTACTTGAATTTTCAAAAGCAAATACCTTAATAAGGGAATTAACTCTCTGCTACAATTTTGAAAATCACAGATTCTAGTCAAGGTTCTTTAGCTTCAGTAATTCCAAGTTTAAATTGATCATGGGAAAATAATCTTTTCTGAAAGTCAAAATGCTTTCTTGACCCAGGTTTAAGTAAAAATCCTATGACAAGTATTCTTTTTACATCTCAAATATACATTTCAAGTTATAGGCATATAGCAGTTGCCCAAAAGAGAGTGAGTTAACTAAATGCTTGAATATAAAAATTTTAAAGACACCAAAATTAAAAGTATATGGATATCAAATGGAACAAGCATCAAACTTTTACTTGGCTTGGTTGTTACTTTTTCCTTCTTTTCAAAATTGGAAGTGTTTTCCCCATCAGTATCCTGACTGTTTTCTTGGTCATTAGTCGAGATGGTTGTCTTGGAACAATTGTCCTTAAGATACCCACTGAGATTTGCCTCAGAAACACATGACCACTCTGCAGCCAATGGTTTCCCTTTATTTCTAAAGGAGTAACTGGTAGATTTTTTATCCACCAAGTTACCTATACAAATATTATTAGCAATGCACACCTTAATATTGTCTATATCAGTATTTTCTATATCATCTGTCAACTTACAAGCATAATTAGTGTAGCAAAGGCAATTAAATTTTTCAGAAAAATACTTCAGGTCTTCAATGGTGGGTTTCCCATTCACTGTCAACTTTCCATTGTTCCCGGCTTGAATTGCAAAGTTGTCTGGGTTGAGGTGAAGATAGTCACTGGAATTCCAGTCTTTCCTTACACATATTCCTAATCCTTGGCAAAGCACTTGGCTGCACATTTTGGCTGCTAAAGTGAGGTTGATGATGTAAGGATTCAGTGTAGTCGTCAGGTAATTGGCTAGGGTGGTGCAGGCTTGCTGTGAAATGACAAGGTCAGGAAATCAAGGGACAAGTCAGTTCGTACATGAATTCACTCATAGCAATGCACAACTTTTAAGAAATCAAGACTAAAACAGATGAGTAAGAGGTTAAAGATACTTTAATCTTTTCACCCTTGTCAAGTAAATTTAATCCAACTGGTTTATTTATTTGCAACATTTGTAAGAAAGGATCATCTGCCCTCCGTGACTGTGAATGAGCAGCCCACCAATGGAGGCTTCTGATACTTGGGGCTATGCCTTCCTCAATAAGTCATAGTCAGGAGAGGCTGAATGAGTGTTCCAATGATTACAGAATGAGTTCAGAGACCTCTGATCCTGACTGGATTCTTGGTGCTGGTGATTGGAAGCTGTGCAAATGTGAGGACCTCTTAATATGTCCAATTCTTAGTTTCCTCTTAGGTGACCTTGGGGAAAATAACCTTGCTATGATTCAGCTTCATCTGTGAAATAATGTTCATCGTAGCACCTGCCTCACTGGGTTGTTGTATGTATGGAGCTGGGAGGAATCTTATTTATAAAAATGTGCTTAACACGCACCTAAGAATATCATCAGTTAGCCATCAGTTAAGAATAAATAAATGTAATAAGCATCACATTTGTTAGGCAAGTTTACACTGCATCAGAAGCAATTATTTCTAAATGACTAGCTCCAAACAACTAAACAGTTCAACTGGGTACACTGTATATTAAATATTAGATATATTTCAAATCATGGGAGAATTTTGACTGCCCAATCACAAGTACACTTATCTAATCGTGAAAGGCCTATTATGCTAATTACATGTATCAAGAGAGAATGGATACAGCTCAAATAAATACATATTTTTAATGTTATTCTTAATTTTTCATTTTAATTTATTTTTTTATTTTATTGGGGAGAATGATACTGTTCAAATAAATATATTTTTAATGTTATTTTTACTTTTTATTTCATTTTTTATTTAAAATCATTTTATTGGGGCCTCTAACAACTCTCATAACAATCCACACATCAATTGTATCAAGCACATCTGTACACATGTTCCCACCATCACCTCTAAAACTCCTTCCACTTGAGCCCTTGCTATCAGCTCCTCTTTTCTTCCCTCCCTCCCGATAGGGTTCATATTATACTGAATAAAATAGGCATTTTTCCTAATAGAGTTTATGTATAGTTTTATTTAGAGGAGATACTACAATAAATAAGATGAAGGGAAGAAAAGAAGTGGTTCTGTTCCTTTTCTTAGGAAATCTTTGAACATTGCATTTATTTTGAACAATTTTCTTCAGCACCTAAATCCTGATCCTCACTCCCCACAATGCCCATCTAAATGATTTTTCCTCATCTCTCCTATCCTAATGGTAGTATCTTTAAATTAAAAGGCTAGGAGTCATCTGAACCACTCCTCCAATTTCACCCTATAATAAATCCCTCAGCTCTACGGCCAGATTGTATTTAAAATCCAAACCTTCTGTATTTTCACCAATAAGCCTGTGTTCCAAGCTATCACTGTTAGTTATTTTTCTCTACTCCCATTCTGGTCCTTCTGCAATCTAGTCTCAACTCACCTAAGTGATTCTAGAATCACCGTCAGGTACAGCCACTCTTCTGCCCCAAACCACTAGTCAGTAGCTGCTCACATGAGAAAATGCCGCATTGTGGCCTGTGAAGCTCTGTAGCTGACCCTGTGTTCTCACTGCCCATACTCCTTACCACCCGCCCCCTGGTGGCAACCCAGTGACACTGACCTTCTTTCTTGAAAATCCCTTTCTTGAAACCCAAAAAGGGAGTCACTACAGTCATCCTTGAGTTGATGGTAGTGAGAGGAGGTGTGGGAGGAGAGGTCAGAGGGAAAGGGCGAGCTAATAACAATGAGTTACAAGAAAGAAAAAAAAGCTCTAGAACTGATTGTAGGGCTGATTATGGAGCAATCAATATCACCGAAATATTGAAGTATGTGATATGTGAATTACATGCTAATAAAACCTTTCTTAAAACATCAAGGAAAGAAAAAAAAGCTACAATATCATGGATACCTTTATTATTTTTAAACTTAAAATGGAAATCTGTTGTTTCTTGACATATCCTCCACATAGGCTTATACACTTCTGAAGGCAGTATTTGTATCTATCTAAATCTTCACCCAAAAATGGTGCACTCTTTGAATTATGGACTACATTAAATTGACAGTTTTTGCATTCAAAAAGGAGTCAAATTGTCATGTTCCTTTGGAATCTCTTTCAGTTGGGGAAATAAAAGAAGACCAAAGGGGCAAGATCAGTACTCTGGAGTGGAAGGGGTAAGATTTCTCAACAAATATTCGTAGTATATCCCTGGGTAACCCTTGCAGGTGCATTGTCATGATGGCGGAGGGGGAATTCCTCAGTACAACTTGCCTTCCCTTTTTATCACCAATGCATCTTTTGATTTTCTTTAAACATATTCAAAATAAGTCCTAATTTCTACCCTATTTCCTTTGACAAAATCTACCAATATTACACCCTCTGGGGTCCCAGAAAACAGTCACCCTTCTTTCAGAGCTTACTTCTCTGCATTGAATTACCTGGCCTAGTAGCCTATTTTCTTTGTAACCAGTTTTGATTGTACATTTTGTTGCAAGCCATGCCAATGAGAATAACACCACCAGTGTATTATCAAGAGAACTTGTACATGATCATCCACTGATAGCAGAAAAACTTTTAAATTTTATTTTGAATAAATTTATGAACTGGAACCCAATACTTTTTACTAACTCTGTTGCTTTTTTCTTTTCTTTTTTTCTGACAGCCAATCAATCAGCTGGAAAGTAATCATAATAGGAAATTAATAGGCCAGAAAGGAGCAAACATTTCATGAAAGGATCAGATAGTGAATAGTTTAGGCCTTGATCCCCATGTAATCTTTGGTCTAACTTCTCAACGTTGTCTTTTAATGCAACTGTACTTTTTGACTTTCCCTCATATTACCTACATAAAGGAGCATGGCTACGGTCCAAGGAAATTTGATTGACAGAAAATGAAATCTAACTTTGGCATAATCTTTGATGATGAAATACCAATCTATTAGTTTTAAAAACTTTTTAAAACACAAAAGTCATTCTTTGCACATGACTATGCAAATCAGGTGGCTGGCAGATGAGGTCTATGCTTCATTGGTCCAGCAGTGAACAGTATTGAATGTAGTTTGTTGTTGTTTTGTTGTATCCTGTTGCTTTGTTTTCCTCTGTCTTGTTTTTGTGCATGTTATTTTCTCCACAGGTCTGTCTAAATAAGATAGGCTGGATGAACTATCTAGAGGTAAAACAATGGACCTACAGTTCCGGGGGTACTTGGGATAGGGGAAGGTGGGGGATAAGGAAGTGGTGTTAACAAACCCAGGGACAAGGGAACAACATGGCATCCAAATTGGTGGTGAGGTGGGAATGGCAGGCTTGGTAGGGAATGATCAAGGGTAAGGTAATGTAATGAAGAGGTATAGCTGTAACCCAGGTGGGGACGGAGCATGATAATGGGGCAGGAGGAAAGTCAAGAGAAACAGAGGAAAGAGCTAGGAGGCAAAAGGCATTTATAGAGGTCTAGGCAAAGACATGTACATACAAATATATATATGAGGATAGGGAAATGGATCCATGTGCCTATATTTATAGGTTTAGTACTAAGGTGGCGGAAGGACCTTGGGCCTCTACTCAAGCACTCCCTCAATGCATGAATACTTTCTTCTATTAAATTGGCATTCTATGATGCTCACCCTCCCGACACAACCGCTGAAGCCAAAGTGGGTGAACAAGCAAATGTGGTGAAGAAAGCTGATCTGGGGTCTTAAAGGCTTGAAGATAAACAAACGGCCATCTAGCTCAGAAGCAACAAAGCCCACAAGGAAGAACACACCAGCCTGCGTGATCACGTGGTGCCGAAGGGATCAGTTATCAGGCATCAGAGAACAAAAAAATCATATCATTGGGTGCACACCTCCATGACACGATCGCTGAGGACAAACGGGTGCATAAGCAAATGTGGCGAAGAAAGCTGATGGTGCCCGGCTATCAAAACAGATAGTGTCTGGGGTCTTAAAGGCTTGAAGGTGAACAAGCGGCCATCTAGCTCAGAAGCAACAATGCCCACATGGAAGAAGCACACCAGGCTGTGCGATCACGAGGTGTCAAAGGGATCAGGTATAAGGCATCATCCAAAAAAAAATCTTACCATATTGAATGAAGGGGGAAGTGCAGAGTGGAGACCCAAAGCCCATTTGTTGGCCACTGGAGATCCCCTCACAGAGGGATCTAGAGGAGGAGATGAGTCAGTCACACACACACTACCATGATCCGAATTCTACCTTGCAAGTCTGGATAGAGCAGAGGTTGTACACTGGTGCAGATAGGAGCTGGAGGCACAGGGAATCCAGGGCAGATGATACCTTCAGGACCAGGACTGTGAGGGGCGATACTGGGATGGTATAGGGTGAGTGGGTTGGAAAGAGGGAACCGATTACAAGGATCTACATGTGACCTCCTCCCTGGGGGACGGACAACAGAAGAGGGGGTGAGGGGATACGCCGGATAGGGCAAGATATGACAAAATAATAATTTATAAATTATCGAGGGTTCATGAGGGAGTGGGGAGGGAGAGGGAAAAAGAGGACTTGATGCAAAGGGCTTAAGTAGAGAGCAAATGCTTTGAAAATGATTAGGGCAAAGCATGTACAGATGTGCTTTATATAATTGATGTATGTATGGATTGTGATAAGAGTTGTATGAATCCCTAATAAAATGTTAATAAAAAACACAAATATCATTCTTTGCACACGACTATGCAAATCAGTTGCCTGGCAGATGAGGTCTATGCTTCATTGGTCCGGCAGTGAACAGCATTGAATGACCACACGAATGCTTGTCTTGGGCTGAGGTTCAATAAACAGTCACGGACTGATGACAAAATACGTGAATACTCATTGATTTGCTGAACTATTTTGAGCAGAAAAACCAACCAATATTATGCAAAAAGTTAAAGATTGTAGTTTTGTATTTTTCTTCTTCCTGAGCAGAGGATTTCATTTAATCTCACTGTCTTTCTGTTCTGTCTCAGGAAGGCAAGGACAATATTCTCCGCCTTAAAACATTACCACAGCAATGCAAGTTGTTTTTACTCCATTGGTATTAATTGAGCATCTCCTACTATAGGCCAAGCGTGGTACTTATTCAATGCCATTTAAAAAAGGGATTTAGAAAAACAAAAACCAGGAAGCCTCTTCTAGTTTATGGAGATTCCCTGTGAGTCAGAGTTGAGCTCTGCTCCCTAAAGATTCTAAGAGGCAGATTTGTTGAAAAAAACTTGCTAAGTCTTTCTTCCAAGGCACCTGTGACTGCACTTAAACATACCCATTGACACAATGACCACGAAACCACCTAGAGCAATTCTCAAGGACCCTACGGGTTTGTATGTTTTTTTAATCTATTTCCCATCAATTCAACTTACCGCGTTTTGACTTAAATTGACACTTGCCCAGAAAATGATCCCAGAGACACCCAAAGCAACGCTTTCACCAAGTGTGTTCTCAAGATCATACTGGCAAAATAAATACAAAGAGTTAACAGATAACAATACAATTATATCAAATGCAGAAACACCAAAGCAAGCATTTTTATCCCAAATGGAAGTGCAGTAACATGAAGTAAGTGTGTTGATCCAAGAATCCTATTTCAGTGATTCCCCCAGTTTGCTCCTTCTCCTAACATAGCCATTGTTCCATGTTAACAAAAATACACTCTATATTGCTGTCTTAAGGATTATAGATGAAAGCAGGGTGGAGGGACGGGGTGGTGGTGGTGAGAAAGGTTAAGTTAATATATTACCTCTGCTTCCTACTTTTTCACAGTTGCTAAGTTTTTCTGATAATATAAAAAATATAGAGCTCAAAAAAAAACTGAATACAAAAAGTTTAATTTTTTTCTCCTTTCAAAAATCAGGCTATATTCCATTCACCATTACTTGTGGACACTATTGTATACCGCCCCCTGCCCCAGACCCCCAACACCCACACCTACATACACATCCTTGATTGGCTTACCTGAGAATGGTATTTGGAAGGCATGTCAGTAAAAACTGGGCGGGCATAAAAATAAATTGGAACAGGGTTTTTGGGGTCTCTTAAAGCAGAAAGCCTAAGGGCTTCCTGAACACGGTTCCGGACAAAGAGCGCAGCGAGGGGTGTAGAATTCAGGCGAGAATGCAAATAAATGTTTGGGAAAAAGGCGGTACTTTCCTTCCACAGCCAGAAGAGCTGGTCGTTTCTCCTCTTTTCTATCTCAAAGCAACTTCCATCATAACCAGGTCTCGTGTAAACATGGTTGTAACACTCAGGGAAAAGATAAAAACCCCATAGATATTGTGGACGAAGTAGTTTTGCCAATTTTAAAGTTTCAAGATAAAAGGCCTTTCCTGCCGTTTCAAAATCCTGTTTGGCCACCTTGGTGGCCTCAGAGAGACTGAGCTGCGCATTTTGTTGTTGAACCAACTCATTAGATAAATCCCTGTAGATGTTTTTTGGCTTCCAGTTCCTGTCCCAGAGGGGCCTCCATTCTTCCCAGTCAATGACAGCCAGGCCTGTCTGGTTTGCTCGTACAGTAGAGACGATGTCTTTCAAAGCTTCGGTCAAATGATCATTTAAATTTCCCAACTGGGGGAGTCCACCATTCTCAAACATGCCTGTTTTATCTTTTATAAAAGGGTAGAGGCCAAGCTTAGTGGCATAAAATATTACAAGCCTTTGCCCGGTTTCCTGTATTCTGGGGCTTCCTATTAAGGAAAAGAGTTTCAGATCTAGAGACACATTATATCTATCAATACAAAATTCTATGGGAGAATTCCAGGCCCAGAGAAAAGAATCATTGGAGAATACATTTGGTGCTGCACATTGGAGAGATAGGCAGCATGGGAGAAGAAGGAAGACGAGCACTGTCTGGGATGCACCCCAGCACCCCACGCACCCAGAGGAGATGTGTGTGATCCCTAACACTCCCATTTTGATAAGTGATTACGGGAAGCACTTGTTTGTTCCTGTAGCCTTGGATTGCCCAATATTCAGTGCAGGATAGCAACGTGGAACAGGATGAAGTCACGTTGATGGATATGGAGGCAAAAATACTACTTTTAAACATGTCTTCTTTTTTCATATCTTAGGAATATTTTGAAAGTTGCTTCATCTGTAACTGAAAATATAGATATAGAAGTTATTATTACACTGACTTTCTATATAAAAGCTATCTAACTTTATCTACTTTTCTATTTTAAGTGCAAGGCATTGGATTTTGGAAAATCAGGGCCTACAATTATGTTTCAATCAATACAATTATTTTCTCCCTAAAAATTCCATAATGACTAACAATTTTTTTTCTTCCCAAATTGCCATTGTACCCGCAAAAAAGGCAAATGCAAGTATGTTTACTTTTGCTTCGTAGGCGAGCAAATCTCTGAACCAATCTCTTAGTCAACCCCATAAAATGAAAATAAATCCCTAGTATGACCTCTTATTCTTGATTGTTGCTTCTTGAAAGACCATTTTCTAGTGCTCTTATAAATATTGACCACTACTTTTCTATTAGTTTGTTGTACTATGGTGGCATGTATGTTGCTGTAATGCTGGAAACTACGTCACCCTACTCCAAATACCAGCGCAGTCACCCAAAGTGGACAGGTTTCAGCAGACCTCCCAGACAAAGCATAAGATACAGGCCGTCCACGCATGAGGGATGAGCCACCAAAACCTTATGAACAGCAGCAAAACAGTGACAGATACAGTGCTAGACGGTGAAACCCTCCGTTTGGAAGACGCTGAAAATACGACTGAGGAAGAGCTGCCTCCTCAAAACAAAGGTGACCATCATGACCCATGTGGACGAAGCTTTGAGACCTTCATTTCCTAATAGAGCACGTCCTAAAATGGAAGAATCCTTTGCAAATATGCATTCATAATCAGAAAGTATTATAAATGACGTCACCTAGAAAGCATTTCCTTTTCTTTTTAGTTGTTATTTGTTTTGCTTTAAAGAGGGACTCGTAAGAGAAAAACCATCATTGCTTTTGTTTTCTGCCTCTGAAATTTGTGTCTAATTCTTCACACTTCTCGCATGAACTGCAAGTTCGATCCCACACTGTTAGCTTCCCCTTCATCAGCTCTGGCAGCAAGGTGAGATTCAGTAGCCGAAGGAGCTCTGTGGAAAAGCTTTCTTAAAATATCCCAGGGTTGTGTTCTAGAGCGTCGACCACCAGGGCACCGATGCCTTTTTCTCAGGCCTCAGGTTCTCACTGCTCATCTGTGACCTGAAAATATTGACCTCTGCAAATGACTTCCTCAGTTCAGGTGACGTGTGTGCATTAAGGATGTGACTATTTCTTCTATGTGGGCAACAGGCCATTTCTGTGCCTAGGAACAAATTTCACGATAGAATTCTGCCAAAAATAAGCCAAATATTTCTTGAATTCACCAAATGCTCCTACCAAGGGGCAAGGATAAATGCCCTTTAAACCAGTGCTCCATAGACTGTGCCACACTAGACTCTCATGTGTACAGTTAATATTAGAATTTTGCTACTTCACATTTCCACTGAAAAATATGGGTTCTGGCTTAGCTTAATAATGAAAGCATGAAGTTGGACCTTTTGATAGTCTTTTCCAAGACAGATTATATTGTCCTTTTGATTGTTATGAAATGGAAAATTATAGCCTATTTTGTGGTGCTATTAAAATGTTCTGAGTCCAGGATAAAGTATTAAATGATGGAGCATTTAGCATTCTTAATGATTAACATTATTTATGAAGAGCCAATATATTTACATGTTGTCACTAGAGAAGAAAAGTAGAACCTTTCTTTTTAATTATATTAGTCGTAGAGAGCTGTGTGAAGGTGCAATGAGAATTTTACTGTTCTGCCCAGGAATAGAACCTCATCGACATAGTGACTGTTAGACAGCTAACCACAAGGGACACTTATACTTGTAAGGCCAATATGAGTCAGAATGGACTCTGTGGCCAAGGGTTTTCAACCTAGAACACGTTCCTTTTCCTGAGCAAGTTTTCCATTCATGTTCATCCCTTTAAAAAAAATGGCCCTAAAGATCACACTGTAGTATGGTTAGGTGCCAAGTCCATTTTAACTCACAGCAAATCCATGTGGCAGAGGGCAACTGCCCCATAGGGTTTCCTTGGCTGTAATGGAAGCACATGACCAGTTCTTCGGTTTGACCTGTCAATCTTTTGGTTAGCATCCAAGTGCTTAACCATTTCACCACCAAACTTATTGAAGAAAACACCTTAGCCAGGATAAAATGAAATCATAAAAACAACTTGTGTCTTCTCTGTTTATGATAATGATTTCCCTCTAAAGTTTATAATATTGCTTTTCATAGTTTAAGCCCTCATTAAATTCCTTACTCAGAATCTAGAAAATATTGGCCTAAAATAATATTGGGAATGCAACTCAAAACATCAAACTCACTTTCTTCCAGTCGAAGACAAAATTTAAAGGTAGCAAGGGTCGATGATTTTTGCTCTGTATTTTACTCACCTCTGCAAGGGTACATATCTCTGAAGCACTTAGTTTATCATTTCAACCCAAAGACTGACTTCTACCTCCAGTTATCAGTTAGAAGGAATGCAAAGGCTCGAGGTTTGTGTAAACTTGTAAAGAGTTTAGTATAATATTCCCCAAGTACAAATCCATGTGCAAATTTCTTCTCTAAAAAGCGTATATAATTTCCATGCAAGATAAAAGTTTTTACCAACATCGTTTCTAAGAGGTGTCTTCCTACACTAAGATATTTAGTAAGTAATGTTAATAGAAATAGCTATCATATACTTGATGCCCAAGAGAAGTTGATAACATTTGGACTAGCATGCCAATTCCTTTTCTTTTGCTAATGTTACTGTTATCACAATCATTGTCCTTTGTTCTCTCTCTTGTCTTTATCTTAATATTGTCAGTGTGCCCCAAAGTAGATTTCTGGCATAGGTCAGAGTGCTTCACGTTAAAAGAGATGGTAATTCTTCATCTGTGTTTTTAATTAGTATTATGAGCCTTTGTGTGTGTGTGTGTGTGTGTGTGTTTAATTTGTTCAATCAAATTGCTTCCAACACATGGTAAACCAATTCAACATAATTGAAAGAAAAAACTGCAGTTGGAACCTCCCCACAGCGTTTCCTAAGCTGTCATCCATGGGATCAGATCTCCAGAATTTGTCCCACAGTGGTGGCTTTTCACCACTGACCCTTAGGTCAACAATTGTGTTGTCTGCTTGTGTTTCCCAATGCAGACACTATTAAATAGCACAAAACTAATCACCAGAGAAAGACTTAAAGGGTAGCAGATTATATTGTTTCTAATACTGTTTCATAGACACCCACAACAGGCTCTGAATTAGAAAGGAACCCTGGATACTTACTTTGAGGTAAGAATGTAAGGAGGGCAGAAACGGTTCCAGACCTAGTGGCGCTGCAATGTTTGACCTGTTGGTTGAGAAAAGGCTGCTCTTTCCTGGTCAGCTAAGGTCATAGGAATCTTTTGAGGTGTGTCAAAGTAATAAAGATCTCATGTTTGGTTGGGAGCAAAACCAAGATTCACTGTAGAACAGACAATACAAGCTAACATGTGTCTAGAAGGTCCAAAGTATTTCTGCCTTGGGGAAGGGTAGCACAACTATTTCAGGAACCTCTAAGCAAAATTTTGGATTGGTTCTTATTTTCAGAAACATCCAACCCAACAGGGACATATGACAGAAATGGGACAATCTCCTCATCAAATATTGGAGAAGTCTCAGCAGGAAGGAATTCGGAGCTCCCTTGAATTTAGGAAAAGAGCATAAAACTAAGTACACCAACCCTTTATTTCTCTTTACATTGGAAATCAGCAAAGGAGGTCCATTATTTCTGTCTGTCTCCCCCTTCACCATTGAGCAGTTCCCAGTACCACTTCAGAACCATTCCTCCCCACAGCATGAGCCAGTCCTTGGAAGCCACTTTACAACTCACCCAGCCAAATCCCTCACCTGGCGGCCCCTGGGGGCTCTGCACAGATAGCAGACCTCATGGGCAACTTGGAACAGACATCTCATTACCCAAGTAATACTTTTCACCATTTAAATATTTTTCTCCTTTACTTCCTCATTCCTCAGCATCCCTCCCCACCAATAAAAACATTTCCCCTTCTTTTTCTCAGGAGACATATGTCCATACCACCCCCATTAAAGGAGCATGAATCCCCACCAAACTACACTTTATGTTTTTACTCTTTGGGTTTTTAAAAATTATTATTAATAAATAATTTTATTTGGGGCTCTGACAGCTCTTATAACAATCCCTACATCAATTGCACTCTTTGGTTTTAATATTCTTTTAATCTATATTCTCTTTTGATTCTCAGTTCCTCTCTCCACAAACCCCTACCCCTACATAGAATAAAAAAACCTCCCAGGCTGACACAGGTAATAAACACTCAGCCCAAGTGGGTTTTGTTGCTTCAGACTTCTCTCCCTTCCCATGAGGCCACAGACCCACTCCATGTCACACAGCCATAGCAACAGGTCTCTATACCCCCACCAAATTTAAGGCCCCAATTAGTGTTTGCACTCCTTATATTCCCTGCACAAATAAATATCTCCCTCTTCACCTTTGTTCTTGACTTTTACTTTCCCTCTTTTCTTCAACTCTTCTGCTTTAAGTAAATATATATATGTATACACACACATACATATATATGTGTGTGTGTATATATATATATATATATCCTCTTCTGGTTTCCTTACTGTTTGCTTGTACATTTCTGTTGCCCCATCATTTCTTTTTGCTCTTTCCCTTCCTCTCCTAGTAAATATACTTCTACACTACCTATCAAATCTTATCACCTCTCTTACAACGTGTACTTTCATTACTATTACAAACCATTAGGTCTATCCAGATGGTCCCTTCCCAGTGTAGTAAAACTTAAATTCTGAGTGCTCCATTTTGCAAAAGTATGTGGATTACAGTTACAGCCTAAAAACCATTTGCAAGATCCCCAAATAGATTAAGCCTCCATTGAATTCTTTCTGATAGTTAATCAAGATGTAGATAATCTTGCCCTCAAGCACAGTACCTTGGAAAGTGCTTTTCCTCCATCCCCTCTTGCGAGCCCAGGGAGAGGAAGTCTCTCTCTTATGGATTTGATGAAGGCTACTGTATCAACAAATGTATAGGGGATCATATAATTAGATTGTTAGGTGCAGTGGTAGTTATATAATTTTATGTCAACTTGATAAGTAGGTCTAAGGGTGGAATCTAGCATGTCAATCCGGTCACAAGCTGATGCTGCATCCTTGTGGGTGTGACTTTCTCATGTGGATTCTGGGAACTTCCTCTGTCTCTCCCTAGAGCTGGGCTACACTCTCTCTCTGCTTCACCTTCCTATGGAGGAGCCACACTCAAGAGAGCTGGAGGAGCCAGTGTTGAGAAGTTTCCACCATCATTGATTCCACAAGACTTCCACAGCGGCCTGTGATCTTCCAGCATGCAGCATCATTGCATGTGCTGCGTGTTTGAAGACAAATTTAGGGACTAATGTTGGACATATGGGCTAATATCGGACTAATGGGCTTGATCTGGACTGGGCTGGGATGTTTTCTCAATATAACATTGCTTGTTGATATAAACCACTCTCTTACATACATACGAGTGTCTCTGGATTTCATTCTCTAGTCAACCTGGCCTAACACAGGTGGCATTGAGTCAGTTATGGCCTGTAGAAACTCTGTGCACATTTCTAAACACTGGTCCTACACCACCCTTACGATTGTTCCCATTCTTGAACCCATTGATTCAGCCACTGTGTCAATCCATCTGCTCAACCACTTGATGCTTTGTCACTTCCCCTGTACTTTATCAAGCATGAATTCCTTCTCCAGGGCCTGGTCTCTCCTGACAACATATCGAAAGTATGTCAGCCTCTGAAGAGCACAATAGCCATATTCTTCCAAGTCATAAGTTATGTCTTATCAGTATTTCCATGACTGCTTTGTTCAGAGGGCCCTGCACCAATCTTGTAAGCCCCTCTTTCTAACAATGTACTTGTCCCAGTCATGATTCAGTTCATGCTTCTATAGTCCCACCTGTAACTGTGATGTACAGATCTGCCACCAATCATGAATTGGTGACAGTTCCCTTTGCTCCATAACCTGTATATCCACCTCCCCAATTGTGAATCTTCATACACCATTGTGACCTCATACTAATAGCCTCCCTCATCTGGTTGAAGTGTCTGTGTCTCTGTGTTGTCTTTGTTCCTTTTAAGATTGTAATAAATAAATCTCCTTACATTGTATTTGGGATAATGCTTCTTTGCAACCTCCAACAAATGGTACAGTCAGAAAACAGGAATCTAAAGCTGTCTTTCCTGGTGGGATCTCTGCAGACTCTAGGAAACTTGGCAGCAAGGGGAAAAAAAACATCCTTTCCTTCACATTTCCATGGAACCTCAGAGAGTACACAAGGATAAGCACTTTTTGGAATTGCAAAGCCATGCTCTGGGGCTTCCTGGAACTTTATTAAGTCTCAGAAAGCCTTGTGGATTTTCGCAGCTGTGAATTGGTTTTAGTTCACTCTTTCCTGTGTGCCTTTAATCCCTAGGTTTTTCTTGACATGGAATCTTCTGAAAATGGACATTCTGCTTCAGCTTTTGACAGAGGTGGTTCCTAATTTTGAAGGGGTAGTTCTGGGTCACGTAGTTATGTGATTTTTTAAAAACATTGTTCAGCCATTTTTAAGTAGGTTAAACTACCTGAAACAGAAATTATGTAGCTACTTTTGAATGTCTGTGCTGTTTTGCAAATGCTATTTAGTTGTTAATTTTCTTAGTAGCAAATATCAGAAGGGAACATTTAGGCAGTGAGTGTCCTCACAGACAGTTTGAGATTGGGAATTTGGCTTTCACATAAAATGGTGTCCGCCTTGAATGAAAGCTGCACTTCAAAGTTGGGAAGGAAATGGGGGATGGAGGGGGACTGCATGGTTTGAAATCAGGAAAGGTACATGTCAGGATTATATCTTCTCATCATACTTGTTCAACTTGTATGGCGAAGCAATGCATCGGGTAACCTGGATTAGATCAAGGATAATGTGGCATCAAGATCGAGAACTTATTAACCACCTGCAGTATGCAGATGACACAACTTTGACTCAAAGTAAGGAGGACTTCAAGCACTAGCTGATGGACGTCAAGGATTGCTCCTTGAAAGCCCAAATCCAGCTTCTCTGGGAGTTTCTCTTCAGTTGCAAGACTCAGATGGGAAATTAATAAAGAATTTAATAAGTTCTATTACATCATTGTAGGAATCAAATGTGTCAAACCAGATTATGGTATAGAATTTAGCAAGGAGACACTAGATATCATTGCATAACCAGCTTTAAATATCAAGAAAACAAGGAACTCTGTGGGTATATAGTATACAGTCAAGTGGCTTTCGGGCAGGTATTAGAGATATCGTCTTTAATTTATCCAGGAACTTTAATCCAATTTTAATGGGAAGTTTAATGGTATACAGAGTAATTTGAGCCATGGTGGCAGACAGATTCTGAAAGCATTATATAAATTTTAATATTCTCCTGTTGTTGTTGCAGTTACAGATTGTCGAGGTAGTACTGACTTACAGACCACTATGCACACCCAAAGGAAACAATACTGAGGTCCTGAAAGCATTCGTATGTCTGCGCCCTTTGTTGCAGACAATGTGTCAACTCATCTCATGGAGAATCTTCCTACTTTTCATTGACCCTCCACTTTGCCAAGCATCATGTCCTTTTCCAGGAATGAGTCACTCCTGAGGACATGTCCAAACATGTGAGGCAAAGTCTCAACATCCTCATTTCTGTGAGCTTTCAATCTGTACTTCTTTCGAGACAGATTGGTTCATCCTGTCTGCAGTCTGTGGTGATTTCAGTCATCTTCCCTAGCCCCAGATTTAAAATGCATCCATCTTTCTGCGTCTCCCTCATGCGTTGCATAGCTTTTGCATGTGTGGGACACCATCCCTTATCAATTTCGCATTCCTGGCGTAGTAGGTGGTGTCTGATGGTCTGATTCAAAATATCTGGTAGCAGTCTACTTCAGTTCAATAAAGCCTAAGGTGTTGATCTTTCTGTACTCCATTTCCTTTTGGGAGACGTTCACTCTTCCAAGACATATTCAATACTTTCCACAATTATAAGGGTTGTTTGCAGCTATTCTGCCCATTTTAAATCACGCCGCATCAACAAATGAAGTGTCTGAAAGCTTTATCTCATGGGCATGACTAAGGTCCACTCTACCTCAAGGACAGAGCACTGGAGGTGCAATGGATTATGTGTTGACTTGCCAATAGGTCTGTTAGTAGGAATAGTAACAAGTTTGTTTGGATTTGGGTTTTTTTTGTTTTGTTTTTCTTGAGAGAGGAAAGGAAACTAATTTCATTTCAAATACATTTTCTGGCTCTGTAAGTAACCCAATAACTGACAAACATTTATATTTACCTATAGAATAGGACTCATTACTCATCTATATTTGTACGCTACTAAGATGGTTTAAGGTTGCTATGATGTAAGATGCCGTGCCACCAGTATTTAAAATACCAGCATGGTACCATCGGTGGACAGGTTTCAACAGAATTTTCAGTGAAGGTCTGTGTGAATTAACACAAGGACAGTGAAACTATGGAGGGAGAGAGTAGAGAGGGAGGGGAGTGGAAATTAAATATAACTAAAATAAGCTTAAAGATAAACAAAGAATTAAGAAAAGGTCCATGAAAATAGTAAGAGCATAGTAAAATAGACTAGGATAATTTTTAAATCAATAGCATACAGAAGGTAGGACTCCAGCACTGTCTGAGAAAATGAAAGGGATATCTAAGATATAAAACTGAAGGCTTATCACATTCAATTTTTCCACAGCAGCATCAGATTGTCTATAATACTAAACTCAACGGTTTAATGAACAATGTGGTTGAGGAAGCATTGCATTTAGGTTAGTGCTGGTGGAATACTTTGGGAAAGGATGCCACTAATGATCGTACAAGACAAAGACTATGATCAATGTCACTGAATTATACATGTAGAAGTTGTTGAATTGGAGAATGTTCTGTTGTCTATGTTTTGCAACAATTCATTAAATGATTACATAAAAAACACTGAGTACAAGGAAGACGACAGTGGTCTAAAATCCACTGTTGTAATGATTTCACAACTCTTCTTGATATGGTTGAGTTATTGAATTGTATACCATGTGATGATGTGCCAATAAAATGATTAAAAAAACAAATGTGATTGCTAGGGACAAAAATATACAGGGCAATAAGAGATAATATATTTAAAATATTGTAATGTTCTGTCCCATTCTCTTATACCTAAAAAGACATACCTTCTTGTTTTCAACTTCAACTGCTTACATAGACCTTTTTATCTTCATCACTCATTCATTGTCTTTCATTCATAAGCTTTCCCTGAAACTTTCTGTTTCTCCCCAACCCTTTTGCTAATGGAAACTCTTTAGTCTCTCTTTATTGCTCTCTGTTGCTTGCTGTGTTTCTTTCTCTTAAGCCTTCCATTACTTACCATACGCTTTCAAGCTTAGCTTTATTGTCTTTCATATTCTGGTAGAACAGTGGTAGCATCTGAAGTAACAATGGCATTCCTTCCAGCATCACAACAACACAGCAGCCACCCCAGTACAGCAAGCTGACTGTTGAATAATGGTGGTGTAATCAGAGATCCTATTTCAGGGAAAAATCACTTTCCTATTCTCTCTAAACACAAAACCCAATGCAACTAAAACCAGTCAATTTTTCTACCTTTCTTGTATCTCAGAACATACTAAAACTTTCAATTTAGTTCTTGAAGGTGAGGTGTGAGAGTTTAAATACAGAGGCACACGACTCAATGTTCACTCCAGGTCTGAGTCCTGACTCAATATTACATTTTGCTCATTTCTCATGAAACTTTCAAACCCTTAGATAGACATAGGAAAGGGAATTTGTCATGAAGAATACTCATAACTGGAGATTTTGACACAAGACCTTTACCAGATATTCACTCATAAATAGTGAATATCTATAATAGTTATATAATAGTTTTATAACAGTTACCTTAGGACCATCCTGTCAACTCCCCTTTAGTCATGTATTTAAGCGAACAAATCTAAATACTCATGGTCATGTTTCTAACCAAAGACGCCTACTTGCAGTGTCCTAACCTCCATGGTTGTCTCTGCTACTGCCACTTCCAATGAGAATTCCGCACACTTAGTTCTTTTACTTCATAAATATGCTTCTGTTGAATCACCATTTGAGAATATTACATGTCAGTTGGTAGCATCAGGTATGTCTCCAGTCCAAGTAGTTTGAACCTCCATTGCTTTGAATAAATTATACTTTCTTTTCTGTTAACATTGGCTTAGTGGATCAGGAATAAAGCAGAACGTATCAAGAAAGAACAACTTTAAATGCCCATGGTTAAGTTATAGAAATAATTATGTATTTTAAGTCACAGAAAACTTGGTACATCTCCTGAATTTGATGTATTTTCTGTAATCTATAACAAATGAAATGATTTAGGGTTTTTTTTTCCTAACATAGAAGCAAATCTTCTTTGTCTTAATGAAGTTTTAAAATGATCAGGAGTTTACAATAGGTCATGGAGAAACAATACATTAATTACTTTACCAAAGATATTAAAGGTAAAAATATTAGCTTTTCCCAAATCCAATGGCTTGATTTTTAACTCAAAGTATAAAAGTTAACATAAATTTAGAAGTAATAAAAAACTTTATCTTCTAGACAAATTACATAGAATAAATAGGAAAATGAGTTAATCAATCAAAGTTGAGCAAATTTTGTTAGGATTATGTGGTAGTTACATAATCTGCCAACTTGCAAATGGGTGGAGTCTAGCCTGCCAATCAGGTCACAGCTTGAGGATCTCATTTGGAGGTGTCATGAGATAAATATCTCACTGGGGGGCTAGATACACATACATGTTCTGCTAGACATACCTGTTGAAAAGCCACATGGAGTTACACTTATGGAGCCAGAGCCCTGGAGCTGGAGGAGCCACATGGAGCCACATACCAGCACTGAGATGCTTCTACCACAAGACTTTCCACCCACTGTCCTGTGATCTTCGTGCATTCAGCATCATTGCATGTGTTGTGTGAGTCTGAAGAGGGAATTTACAGACTGGTATTGCACAAACGGGCTAATATCAGACTTATGGACTTAAACTGGACTGGGCTTGGAGGTTTTCTCAATGAACAATTACTCTTTGATATAAAGTTCTATCTTATACATTTATGAGTATCTGTGAATTTGTTTCTGTAATCAACCCGGACTAACACAGATTATAATATTTTTCATTGCTTTTCAGACTCATGGTTTCATTTTGCTGAATACTGTTTTTGAAGCAGGTTACACAAAGAATACATTACTTTGAGATTCTAATTAAAGAAAATTTTGTTTTTGGATGAGAAGCTCATTTTTTATAATAAAGCTCACAATTTTTTCATAAATTAACTTAGCAAATTTATAGTTGTAAATAAGAAATCGGCATGTTTTCTTTTGATAAATCTTTAAAAAATTAATTCATTTTTTCATATTCCCTATAGGACACTTTTGAGTTGCAAAATGCATATGAAGCAATGGGAAATACCATCCTTGCATCAGGCCCATTTTAGTCTCAAAGTAACCTGCCTGTTTTTCAAACCTTTTATGTGGTCTTGTGTAGCAGATTTTCCCAATGTAACACATCTTTTGATGTTTTGACCCCTATTTCCATGAGCATCAGTTGTGAATCCAAGCAAGGTGAAATCATTGAATACTTAAGCCTCCATTTATCATGATGTTAAATCGTGCTCTGGTTGGGAGAATGTTGGTATTCTTTACATTGAATTGTAATCCATACTAAAGACTGCTATTCTTGACCTTCATCAACAAGGTCTTCAAGTCCTCCTCACAGCAAGCATAATTGTGTCATCTGCATATCACAGGTAGTTAGCCAGCCTTCCTCCAATCATGATGCTGCATTCTTCTTCATATAGCCCAACTTCTCTGATTATTTGCTCAGCATACTGATTGAATAAATATGGTGAGAAGATACAACCTGAACACCCAACTTTCCTAATTTTAAACCATGCAGTATCCCTTTGCTTTATTCATAAATGCCTCTCTCTTGATCCATGAACAGTTTCTGAAAAAGCACAATGAAGTGTTCTTAAATTCCCATTTTTCCTCAAGGTTATCCATAGTTTGGTATGCAGTCAGAGTCCTTGTCATAGTCAATAAAATACAAGTCAGCATTTTTCTGGCCTTCTCTGCTTTCAGCCAAGATCTATCTGACATAGTGTGTTAGTCTGGGTGTGAATAAGAAAGAGCTTTATATACAAGAGCAGTTGAATATTGAGAAAAATCCCAGCCCAGTACAGACCAAGCCCATAAGTCTGATATTAGCCCATATGTCCAATACCAATCTATACAGTCCTCTTCAGACTCACAAGACACAAGCAATGACGCCAAATGCAGGAAGATCACAGGCCAGTGGGTTGAAAATCTTGTAGATCCAGAGGCATTGTAAACATCTCAATGCTGGCAGGGGTCTGCACATGGTTTCTTCAGCTCTGAGACTCTGATTACCTCAGGGTATGTTCATGTGGCTTCTCCTCAGAAATGTCTTGCAGGGAGTGAGTCTTGTTCGTAGAGAGTCTCCAAGGGAATGAGTAGAAAGAGACAGTCTCCTACCTCCATGGAGGAAATACAGGAGTTCCCAGCATCCTCAGGAGAAGGCCATGCCCACACAGAGGCCTCATTGGCTTTATCCAGATTGACAGGCTAGACTCCACCCCATACTCTTAATCCTCAAATTGACACCAGATTATATAACTACCACACATAGGCAATGATATCCTTTGTTCAATATCTTCTTCCGAGTCTCACCTTAACTTCTGGTAGCTCCTTGTCAGTGTACCTCTATTGCAACCTCTGTTGGATGATCTTCAGCAAAAATTTACTTGCATGTGATATAGTTTGAGTATTCTGTTAGGTTACCTTTATTTGGAATGGGTACTACATAGTAACTACATGGGGTTTTTTCTTTGTTTGTTGTACTGCTGCACTTGATACACATGAATTAATGATACCAAGCAATTAGTTTTTACTGCATCTTTACTTGTACATTTGTTCTTAGATTACCTAAAGCAATTAATACAAGTTACATGAGGGTAGCAAAAATAATGAAAGCAAACATCATATCACTTTTCAAATAATGGCATGGGCACCGTTTCTGCCCTTTTCCAAAGGAGACTGGGTTACACCCTTGCCTCAAGGAGTGCTTCTGCAGTGGCAGGCAATGGTGTGCAGATTGAGATTGTGTATGCCATAGACACACGTGGTTCAACATGTGCTATGCATGGGATAGCTCCTTCTACTACAGCCTTGTGAAGTGCTCAAATCCTTAATGTACCACAATGACTACACCTGTGACAGGAACCAACAATCCATTTTATCCCCCATCAGGTCAAACCAATATGTAGGCACTGTTCTTTGCTCAGACATGGAAGCAATTTTAATACTGGCCCTTGTTAAACCACAATATACCAAAAGTAGCGTGGCAAACACTTATAACTTGTATAAAAATTCCACATCTCCATATTGGCCATCTCAAAAAGAAAACAGGTAACTTATTGAATGTTAACTGCCTCTACTCTTTTAACAGTGAACTTATAAACCACACGGGGAATATAGAAAGTCAAATAGAGGCAGCATAAAGCTATCATATGATGTTTTGCTCTCTTCTTGAATGATATTCTTGATGTTTTCCAACAGCGCATCATGTCTTCCATCATTACTATTCAATGCAGCAAATCTATTCCTGAGATGTTCTCAAATATCAAGTGGGGTAGACTCAAGGTCCTATTTTGGCTCTTATGGACTTCTTTTAATTGTCTTCAGCTTCCAACTGAACCTTCCTATGAGCAATCGGTGGTCTGTTCTACTGTGAACCCTATCTCTAATGCATACACACAGACACGAAATCCAACCTTACAAGAATAGGAAAATACAAGAAAACAATTTCACCTGCTGTTTCTTTGTGGGTTGTATTGTGTTTAGATTGCTTAGATTTGATAGGGTTGACTGTCCACAGTCACATTTACTGAAGGTTGATAGTAATAATTTCAGGTTGAAAACTGTTTAAGCTCATTTGCTTCATGCTTTGTTTTCCTCTGTCTTGTTTTCGTGCATGTTATTGTCTCCAAAGGTCTGTCTAAATAAGACAGGCTGGATGAACTATCTCGAGGAAAAACAAAAATGGGACCAACAGTTCCGGGGGGACTTGGGATAGGGGGAGGTGGGGGGGTAAGAAAGTGGTGCTAACAAACAGGGACAAGGGAACAACATGGGACCCAAAATGGTAGTGAGGGGGGAGTGGCAGGCCTGGTAGGGAATGGTCAAGGGTAAGGTTACTTAAAGAAGAGGTAACCCAGGTGGGGACGGAGCATGGTAGTGGGGCAGGAGGAAAGTCAAGGGAAATAGAGGAAAGAGCTAGGAGTCAAAGGGCATTTATAGAGGTCTAGACAAAGACATGTACATGCAAATATATATATATGAGGATGGGGAAATAGATCTATGTGTCTATATTTATAGGTTTAGTATTAAGGCGATGGAAGGACCTTTGGCCTCTACTCAAGCACTCCCTCAATGCATGAATACTTTCTTTTATTAAATTGGCACTCTACGATGCTCACCCTCCCGACACAACTACTGAAGCCAAAGCGGGTGAACAAGTAAATGTGGTGAAGAAAGCTGATGGTGCCCGGCTATCAAAAGAGATAGTGTCTGGGGTCTTAAAGGCTTGAAGATAAACAAGCGGCCATCTAGCTCAGAAGCAACAAAGCCCACATGGAAGAACACACCAGCCTGTGTGATCACATGATCCCAAAGAGATCAGTTATCAGGCATCCAAGAACAAAAACTCCTATCATTGGCAGCACACCTCCATGATATGATCACCGAAGACAAACAGATGCATAAGCAAATGTGGCGAAGAAAGCTGATGGTGCCCAGCTATCAAAAGAGATAGTGTCTGGGGTCTTAAAGGCTTGAAAGTGAACAAGCGGCCATCTAGCCCAGAAGCAACAAAGCCCACATGGAAGAAGCACGCCAGCTTGTGCGATCACGAGGTGCCAAAGGGACCAGGTATAAGGCATCATGCAAATATATATATATATATATATATATATATACCATAGGGAATGAAAAGGGAAGTGCAGAGTGGAGACCCAAAGCCCATTTGTCGGCCACTGGAGATCCCCTCACAGAGGGGTTTAGGAGAGGAGATGGGTCATTCAGTACCCATGTAGTACCGATGAAGAACATAGCTTTCCAGCAGATCCTGGATGCTTCCTCCCCCCAACTACCATGATCCGAATTCTACCTTGCAGGACTGGATAGGGCAGATGTTGTACATTGGTCCATATGGGATCGGGAGGCACAGGCAATCCAGGGTGGATGATACCTTCAGGACCAATGGTGTGAGGGGCGATACAATGTGAGTGGGTTGGAAAGGGGGAATCGATTACAAGGATCCACATGTGACCTCCTCTCTGGGAGATGGATGGCAGAGAAGGGCGGGGAGACTCCAGATAGGGCAAGATATGACAAAATAGCAATCTATAAATTATCAAGGCTCATTAGGGAGTGGGGAGTGTGGAGGGAGAGGGAAAAAAAAGAGAACTTGATGCAAAGGGCTTAAGTGGAGAGCAAATGCTTTGAAAATGATTAGGGCAAAGAATGTACAGATGTGCTTTATACAATTGATGTATGTATATGTATGGATTGTGATAAAGGTTGTATGAGCCCCTAATAAAACTGTTTAAGCTCATTTGCTTCATGACCATGCACTAAGTACACTTGTAAGATTGTGTTTTCTGACTGTACATTAGAACTATCTGGAGAGATTTTGAAAACAATGCTGATGAACAGGGATTAGGAGGTTGTATGGCCTGGTTATTGTTGAAGGAATTGACTACTAAATTGGAGGCTGGGTAGGTGAGTCGGAGATTGGTAGTGTAGGACATCTGGAAAGGTGGGTTTTAAGGTCTCACTTGAGGCTGAATTCTTCCTTGGAAAGACTTTCTGCCTGAGGCAAACCTCAGTTAAAACTGAGTTCTGCTCCAAGTGTCTTCCAACTGAATGGATCAGGCCTTCATAATTGTAGAGGGTTATTTCTTTTGCCTAGTGTCCACCTGAGTGTAGCTGTCAATAACAACTGCAAAAGCCTGCTTTGCACATTACAAGTTCCAACCAGTAGCAAATTGCTGTAGCTGTTTCTTCTTACTTTGAGTCCTGTCCTGCCAAATATTGAAGATCCTGAAGGCACCACTCCCATAGGCTTTGCCTCATTGACATCATGTTGAGAAAGTGGCTCCTTCTCACTCACATTTGTGGTGCCCTCCAACCACGGTCCCCATTTTAGCACCTCTGTCACGTTCTGCTTCCATCCATGGGCCTTCCATACCTGACAATGTTTTGAAGCTATGCATAAGGTATTCAGCAGCTAATTCCTCCTAAGTGGGAAAGTTCCTCTTCATCACCCGTTCTTGTTCTGGAAGCTCTGCTAAAACCTGGTCATTCTGGGTGACCCTGCTGGCATTTGAAATGCAGTGACGTAGCTTCCAGCATCACAGCAATGCACAAGCCGCCACAAGATGGCAAACTGACAGACCAGCAGTGAGTCACGTGGAAAGGGTTTGCTTTAACGTTTTTATTCCAAAGGTTGACATGAATATAAACATACAGCCTGTGTCAAAGCAAATTCAACTTCATTAATTCCTGGGATTATCATAACTGTTTTATGTATAAAATGTATTGACTTATTTATGTACACACCAACAGACAGAGAGAAATAAGCAAGTTGCTGGGATAATTGCTCATTCACAGAATAAGGAGGAGCTCAAGATGGCAACACATCCTGAAGCTAGCATTCTCCGTGTTTCCATCAGATAGTGAACAAATTTGCAAGTTGAAAAAATCCCACAAAAAAACATTACAGAGCTACACTAAAAGTAATGGGCTTCTGGTCTTAGAGGTTATTTACTTTCATATTACCCTTGAGAGTTCATCATGGAGATGTCGAGCCCAAATGACTCAGTGATACTAAATCCACACCTGAAACTCCTCCGTGTTACAAAAGATAATGCATATTCCTTCTACTTCTGATACAGCCTTGTTAAATGAAGTCTCATACTTGATTAGGAGTAAAAACCACAATTTTATTGTGGAATAGACAACTCAACTTGAGAAATATTAAGGAAGTACCATGACATTCCAGCCTTAGCTAGGAGGAGAAGGGTCTACATTCAACAATTTCAGTAACTTGCGAGCAAAGTTTTGATTGGTTCATATTTTAAATGCCAGTCAAACATAAGACAGTCAAAAATTAAAAGCACACACGTAGTCTTTTTATATCAGATATTAGTTGCAATAGAATGGAGGAATAGTTTACATAGAAATTTTCTGAAGGAGTTCTGTGTAGATAAACATACATGAACAAAGCACATCCTTTACCCATTATCCTTCAGAGTTCCTCTGACAAAATCAGTTCAGGTGGGTGTGCTTATGGGATACAAAGAGAAAGCAGAACAAAATTTGGTCTGATTTCAAACCTGTTCCAGCTCTTGATTTTATGTCAAGCACCTCACATTTAAAAGTTTTCTAACAGCTATTATTGTCATTACTGTATGTTGTGGGGAAGGGAGAATATGTGTTGCTTTTCTGAGAAATAAGTCATCAGATTGGTCCACCTTCAGCAAATAAATAGGGAAGAGTCAGGTAGTTGCTAAATAACCAGGACACCCAATGGACAATCACTAGATGTCAGCCACGTGGGGTGTGGAATGTGGGAACAAGATGGATTAACAACTTTGGGGCGGGGGTGATATCTGCTTCAGGGGAGAGATGGGGTGGGAGAAAACTCTTAGGCAATGCCATTTGGTAAAGATTGTTATTATGCTCAGCCAATGAGGAAAAACATCAAAGAGATGGACTGATGCAGTGACTACAATAATGGACTCCAACACTGGAACAATTAGGAGGATGGATGGTGCAGGATGGAGCAATGTTTCATTCTGTGCCACAGAATCACCGAGTTAGAACCAACTGGATGGCAACGGCAGTAATGCCATCTGTGGGTTATGATTTTTCTGAAATCTATGGCACTAGTATTTTGGGGGTAAGTAACCTGGTGTGTAGCCCCCTTTGCTACTGGTGCTCCTCCCACTCACATTTTGAATACCAGTAGGTCTCTCAGGGTGAACGTGTTTCAGTGGAGCTTCCAGTTTAAGAAACCTGGCTATGCACTAGGTTACTCACCATCAAAATGACCCAGAAACACTCATAATATGACAAAAGATAGACAGGTGGCAAAGTAGACATACATTTAAAGCAGTATTATTTTAATACCTAGTTTATTCAATTCTGCCTATAATAGGTCATTTGCATTTAATATAAACTGTAAGAAATATTTATTTTATAACATGGACAGATGATTGGTTTGGGTCTTTTGAAACCATAAAATAAATATTTAATTACCATATGTACTCAAGTAAAAGCCAACCAGGCACCTAATTTTACCACAAAACTGCATTAAAATATGCTAAAAAAAAAACTCAGCATATACATGAGTATATATAGTATATAGGTAGTACTGCTATCCAGAGGGGGAAAAAACCCAAAACTTTGCTATTATCAAGTTGGTTCCAACTCAGAGTGACTCTGTACCCCTGAATGATAAACGTGCACCACCTGTCCTCTCAACTGTGCCAATGTTTGAGTCCATTACTGTACTCACGGTATCAGTCCATCTCTTTGAGGCTTTTTCTCTTTTTCACTGACCTTCTATTTACCAAGTGAGGTGTCTTTCTCAAGGGAATGGTCCCTCTTGATGGCATCTTCAAAGTACATAGTGGTGAATTCATTGCCCACATACACCAAAGAAATATGTGCATAGAAAATGATTCTTAAATAATAGCGAGATATTTGCAGTTCCCTAAACTTCTTTTCTGGATTAGTGGAAAAGAGGGAAACCCTTACAGAGATGAGTTGATGCAATAGCCTTAACAGTGAACTCAACAGGCCAATAATCATGATGATTATGCAGGACTCTGTAGCATGTTACTCTATTGTCATTAGGCAACAATGTGTCAGCACCAGCTCTACTGCAAACCTCATAGGAACAAACCAATGAAGGCCAATTAAAATGGTGAAATGGAAAGAAAAACAGGTGTCTCCAGCAAAAATCATTTCACACTGTAGAAACTTAGCTAAAATTTATTTATAATTGCATTCCCTCTTTACTAAAAGCTTAGTGTGTTGTTGGTTTTCCACTGCAACAAACTTTTCAAGTTAAAGAGAAAGCAGGAGGATTAAGACAATTCCTCCTAATTGAGACTCCCTGTGCCTAACCAAATAAGAAAGAGCAATTTAGAACATCAACTAAAGAGATCCATCCTATCACCTTGATAGTCATGTTCATTTTAGACACAAAAGAGGAAAATTTTGAAAATAAGTATCTAAGAAAGAGTGGTGTTGAGTTGGCCAAACCATAGCATCCTCCTGCCAGAAAAGTTGCATATTAGAAAACATTAGTTGTGGTGGTTGATTTAGAGTCTGCTCAGGCTCATGGTGATCTCTTGGGAGCATAGATCTCCTGTACAGGGTCTTCAAAACTGTGACCTTGGGAGCAGTTCTCAAGGCCTGCAATTCCAGGCATCTTTGGGAAGTTTCAAACCACCAACCTGTTAGCTAGAAGTGTGGCGCTTAGCCATTTGTACCATCCAGCTGTATCTCACAAACTGTTAGTAGACCATAGAGTCCATCTATGGGTCATAATGAGCACTTAAAAAAATAAACAAATTAGAACCTAGTGGAATGGAAAATAATGGAATGCAATACAGAGGACTAGATCACCAGGAAGACTTGTTTTATGCTTATATGTTAAAGGAGAAAAAGCTTCGCACCAGTTAGTGAATCGTAGGCCTACTGGCCTTTAGTCTTCAGTAAGAATTTTAAAGCATTTAAAAATCTAAATATTTATGTCATTAAGAAAACATGACACTCAACAAATTCTCATAGCAGTGGAGCCAGTTGAAAGTTCTTCGCTCCTTTACCAGCCTGGACTCTGAGAGGTAAGCTGTATGGGAAGTCTTCAGGAAGTCACGATGCTGTCTTCAGATTCAACTCATTCAAGCTTTGTGTGTACTTCATTAATTTTACTGTCATTTTCAATCTTGGTGGTCACTCAAACTTCAATTTACCTTTCCTTCCACCCTAATGAAATAGTCTTCTGACACCTAGAAAAAATGTTTTAAGTTGGTGTAGTTGAACAAATTAGTAACATTTGAAACCAAACACATTATGAATATAGAACCCAGACATTTCTCAGTCTGGTGATCATACACAAGACTAATGAAATACATGGGGGTACTGCACCCCACCCCCTCAAGAAAAAAACAGGTAAAAACTGTGCTGGCAGAGTTTTTGTAGTTCACATTTTTCCCACTAGATGAGCATAGAGCAAACCACTCTGATTTAGTGTACCCGGTGGTGTCGTCTGGGAAGGTTTTCTGTGATCAGAGTGAATTTTTTCATAAAAGCAGTTTCATTAAAGCCTGACTTTTTGTGATGGCCGGTTTAAGAGAACAGCATGCTGCTTTGAAGAGTTTCTTGCTCAAGAAAAAATGCTGCAGAAACTTGATATGTTGAACACAGCTTGCAAGGACAGCACTATGGGAAACATTTAAGTGTAGGAGTAGCTTTTTCATTTCAAAAAAGGTTAAATGTTGATCGATGATAAACCTCATTCTGGACATCTCTCAACTTCCCAAAATGTCAACAAAATTTATGTACTTTTGTTCAAAGACCTACGATTGATCATTGAAAAGATGGGGGAGTTATCTGGACTATTTTGGAGCTCAATTCAGTGAATTGTAACAGAAGCTTTTGGAATGAAAAGGGTCACTCTGATATTTGTGCCTTGGGTTCTGACTGACCAAGAAAAAGGGTGTGAAGTGGAAATATGCCATGCTTTGAAAGAACATCTCCAGAGCAACCCAAACTTTTTTTCCCAAGGGGTGATAAGAGATGGTGCTATTCTTGAGACCTTGAAACCACACATCAATCAGGCCAGTGAAAGCCTCCATTGTCACCTCACCAAAAGCACTCAAGTGAAATAAAAAATCAAGACAATGCTCATTCAGTTGTTTTGTATTTTTCAATGTGAGAGGTATAATGCATTTAAATTTTTTTCCACCAGGTCACACTGTTAATCAAGCTTTCTATTTAGAGGTTCTGAAAAGATTGTATAATAGTGTGTGAAAAAACAGTTTTTGCCAACATGACAATGCACCTGCTCAAGCAGCCATCCTAGTGTTCCCATTTTTAGCACACACACACACACACACACACACACACACAAAACATGCTCTCTTGCCCCATGCACCTTACTCACCTGACCTCACTCCATGTGACTTTTTGTTTCTGAGAATGGAGACGGTCTTGGAAGGACAGTGATTTTAGGACTTACAAGAGGTGAAGCCAAAAATGAGGGAGGGGCTGTCAGCCATACAAACAGATGAGTTTGAAAAGTATTTCCAAGAATGCAACTGCAGATTTGACAAATTTATTAACTGTAATGGAAGCACTTTGAAGGTGATATGGTTGTTTTATAAAAACATTTAAATACATACCTTTGAAAAAACATTCAGGGTTTTGGGTGTACCTTCTCAGACTGCCAGGTATTGCTTCTTTCTCACAAAGAGGAGGTAGTGATAGAAACCCAGTGAGCAATGGTTAGTAAACCCCTGTTTTCGTTATCAAACTCAAGCCAACTTATTTTGGCAAGCCTACCAAATATGAGCCCTCAGTACTAATCTCTGTCATTGTGGTGGTTGTCAAATCAACAAAGTCAACAGTGAGCACATGGCAACAGATGCCATCCCAAATGAATAATGATTACATGACATTGTAGATCTGTATTAAAATCTAGTAAGTTTTTCCTTCTAAATTATGACAGGAAATCCTGAGCACATTCACCCAAAGGAAGACCAGATAGGTGTGTGTGTCCCCTCACCAAGGTGCACATAAGGGTCCAGTGGTTCTCACTTGAGAAAAAAAGATAAATAGGAACTCTGAAGTGTAGTTATCTGCAATAAATTAACCTGGTCAGTGGGTGACAGAACGAGAGTGTTCCTAAGAGTAGTCAATCAAGAGGCTCGGCAAGGCAACCAAAGCTTCACTGGAAGAGTTCTTTGATTATTCAAGAAAGTATTTGCCTGGAAGATTGTGCTCTTCTCCAGACTTTCTTGAGAGGATGGAGGCAAGAACTTTAGAAAATTTCCTTTGCCTAAGAATAAAACTTGCAACAAATCAGAGCAGCTAACAGGATAACTTCAAAGAGTTAAACAGGACTTCCACAGGGAAACAGGTTCCCAGTTGTCAATATAATTACAGGTCTGTGAGAGTCTTCCAAGTCTGTCTCTCATTAGAACTCTGTGGTCTTTAAGAATATGTTGGTTGAAAATAATTGGTCTGCTTAGATGTAAGGTTTATTGTTTGATCTACTTTGCAACATAAAATAGATATAGCTCAAAAATCTAAGCTGCAGGGGCCTTCCAGGAAGATGGCAACAGAGTAACACATACAGCAGGGACTCCACAGAAATCAACCCAGGAGAGTTGCTTGGAGGGAAATTCAACACTGCTGGATCGCAGGAGGAGCATCATAAAGATAATTAGGCACAGGCCCAGAAGGTTTTGAGGGGTTGGGGGCTTTTGGTTTACCACAATGAAGGCTGGCTAAGGCTTGGCCTTAGTTCTGCCACTGTCTCAGTCAGAGCTGGGCTTTATCTCAACAAAGCCACAACATGCTGCCACCTACCACAGGGCAGGGACTAAACCCTTGAAGCCCCATGGGCAGGCATCAGGGCTCAGCTACATTGTTACTTTTGTTTCCCTCTCTTCTCTCTATCCCAACAGTCTCAGAGGACTGCATAGGGGCTTTATCTCACTACAACCACAGCTTGCCACTTCTGCCTCAGGGCAGGAATTAAACACTTGCAGCTCCATGGGCAAGGATGGGGCTCAGCTACATTGTAACTTTTGTTTCCCTCTCTTCTCTCTATCTCCCACAGTCTCAGCAGGCTTACTTTTTAATTTTGTTTCTCCTCTTTGCCTCTTTTCTGTTTTCTCACACTCCTCTGCTGACCTCCAGACCACTCCCCTTAGCCTAGGGCATTTACACCTGTGCCACACCCAGCTAGGTCAGTTATTCCCTGTGAGGACAGCCTGAGTCTCTGGAAAGCCCTGGGAACCTCTACCAGGTAATACTCCACCCAATTTCTTATCCGAAAATTCCTGCCTGTGTTCCTGGGGACCAAAGGTACCTTGGACAACACTCATCAATATTCCAAGCTGTTGCAGGAACCTCTGCCCAACCTATGAAACACCAAAGCAGGCAACCCACTAGCCCTCTGGGGCACTCCCCTGAGATGGAAGCCACAGAAGAAAAAAGTGGTAGTTTAATCCCATAGTAAAATTAGCTGTAGGCAGTTCAAAGAAGCATTCCTACAAGTCTCCCAGAGAGAGCCAGTGCTCTTTGACTCACTGGAAAATGGCACCTGACTCCTCTAAAACAACGCAACGCAAACAGCCATCAGCACCAACAACCTCAACGAAAAAGCAGGAGTAAAAAAAGGCAATGGCAGAAGATATCCTGAACCTAACGACATGGATAGAAGAAGCAGTCACTGAGCTTCCACAGAAAGAAATTTTCAGAATACTGCTAGAAGTCACAGTGGATATGAAGGAAACAATAGGGAAAAAATAAAATGATAGAGGAGATAAAGTCCACATGCCAAAGGGACATACAAGAGCATAAGGAGGAGATAACAAACACCAGTAGCAGGTACACAGATCTTGAGAATTGACTGGAGGAAACAGAGAACAGGACCAGTGACTTGGAGAACAGCCAAGCAGACTTTAAGAAACGTGAACAAAAATCTAATAAGCTCATCAGAGGAGCTAAAGAAAACCTAAGAGCTATGTGTGATGCTATGAGAAGAACAACTTTAGAATTACTGCCTTACGGGAGGAAGACCCAACAAAGAAGTAAGTAATCTGCAACAATAGTGAGAGAAATCTTGGAGGAAAACTTCCCTAACTTACTGACTGAAAACTATGCAACCATTTAGGAGATTGAAAGAATACCAGCTAGATTGTATCCCAAGAGGAAGTCACCAAGGCACATAATAGTTAAACTACCCAACTTTGAGGAAAAGTTGAAAATCATGAGAGCAGCTAGGGAAAAACAAGCAATTACATATAAAGGTTCCCAAATAAGAATGTTCTCAGACCTATAAGCAGAAACTATGAAGAAGAGGAGAGAGTGGAGTAACATATTCCAAAAATAGAAGGAAAACAACACAAACCCAAGAATACTCTACCCAGCCAAATTATCAACAAGATAGATGGAGATTTAAGAGTCTTCCCAGATAAGGAAAAACTCAAAAAATACATTAGAAGAAACCCAGCCCTACAAAAGATCCTTACCGACCCATCATGGTCAGGAGAACAACACTCACCAAGCGTAAATAAGAGACAGCCACATAGAATAACCTCACCCAGAGGGCAACAAAGATAAAACAGACCCCAAGATAGCATTGGCTTAATGATGGAAAGAAGTCAAGAATGATACACACACGCACATGCACAACACACTATTGAGAAAGGAAGGTAGGAAAACACCCAACATAAAAGGTATAAGATGACATCACAGAGTCTGCAGATGGAGATAATAACCCTGCATACCAATAGCCTGAACTCAGGCATTAAAAGACTGAGACAAGCAGACTGGCTTAGAAAACACAACCCATCAATCTACTGCCTACAGGAGACACACCTCAAGGCTATAGACAAAAATAGCCTGAGAATCAAAGGCTGGGAAAAGGTATACCAAGAAAACAGCAATTCAAAAGGAACAGGGGTTCCAATCCTAATCTCAGATAACATTGACCTCAAAGTGCAAACCATAAAAAGAGATAAGGAGGGACACTATATAATGCTCAAGGGAATGATAGACAAAGAACCACTAAGCATTGTAATCATATATTCCCCTAATGAGAAACCCACTGAGTACGTTAACTAAACACTGCAAAGATGAAAAAAGAAATCACAGCCTCAAAAAGTATAGTGGATGACTTCAATACACCCACCGCTCACTGAGAAAGGTTGAGCACAGGGAAAGAAACTCAACAAGGAGGCTAGAGAGCTAAACACTACAATTAGACAATTTTACCTGATAGATATATAATTACAGAACTTTCCATCCAAATACAAAAAAAAAATCTCATTCTTTTCAAGTCCGCATGGCACATATTCGAAGATAGACCACAAGTTGGGGCATAAGGCAAATCTACATAACTTTAAGCATATTGATATCTCTCTGACCACTATCCCATAAGGCTGGAAATCAACAAAGGGAAGACGAAGAAAACAGAATCAAACAATTCAAGGATGAATAACTCTCTACTGCAAAAGGAGTACTTATTGGCATAGATCAGAGATGAAATTGGGAAATTTCTAGTAACCAACAAGAATGAGAACACGACATACCCAAACTTATGGGACACAGTAAAGGCAGTTGTCAGAGAAAGTTTCATAGCAATACATGCACACCTGAGAAAGAAAGAGACTCATGATTGATATGCTGGCACAAAATTTAAAACAACTAGAGCAGAGTCAGCATGAAAATCCTACTAATAGCAAAAGAAAAGAAATAATAAAAACCCTGGCTGAGATTCAGGAGAGGGAAAATAAGAAAACTATGGAAAAAATAAATGCTGCTAAAAGTCAACTCTTTGAAAGGATAAACAGAATCGACAGGCTGCTGGCAAACTTAACCAAAGAAAGAAGGGAACAAATTTCAATAGCAAGAATGAGGGATGAAAGAGGGGACATTACAACAGACACTAATTACATTAAAAGTTAATTGCACAGTACTACAAAGGATTGTATCCCAATGAATTCAACAACTTGGAAGACATGGACAAATTATTAGAAAAACAATCCCTCCCTTTGACTATCTTTGATGGAAGTCAAGAATCTCAATAGACCCATAGCAATAGAAGAAATAAACCAGGTAATCAAGGGATTACTAACAAAAATCCCCTGGGCCAGATGGCTTCACAGGAGAATTCTACCAAGCATTTAGGGAAGAACTAACACCAATCCTACACAAACTCTTCCAGAACATTGAAAAAGATGGCAGACTCCTGAACTCCTTCTATGAAGCTAGTATAACTCTGATACCATAAGGATCCCACAAGGATCGAGAATTACAAAGCAATATCCCTAATGAACATCGATGTAAAAATCCTTAACAAAATATTGACCAATAGAATACAAAAGTATTTAAAACAAATAATTCACCATGACCAAATGGGATTAATACCAGGGATGCAGAGATGGTTCAACAAGTAAGATCATTCACCGCATTGAAATGAAAAACTATAAGAACCACAAGATAATATCGATAGATGCAGAAAAAGCAATTGACAACATCCAACACCAGTTCCTGTTTAAGACACTTGGGAAAATAGGAACGGAAGGAAAATGCCTCAAGACAATACAAGGTACATATGAAAAACCAACAGGCAACGTGATAGTCAATGGAGAAAAGGCTAACACAATCCCACTGAAAAAGGGGACCAGACAAGGTTGCCCCTTGTTCCCGTTCTTATTTAATATCGTGCTGGAGGTTTTAACTAACAGCATAAAAGGCAAAGAAAAGACATCAAAGGTTTTCATCTGGGGAAGGAAGACGTGAAACTGTTGGTTTTTGCAGATGATATGATGTTATATATGGAAAACCCCAAAACTTCCCCAAGGGGACTACTGGAAGCAATACAGTGTTTTGGCAGAGTGGCAGGATACAAGATCAACAAACAGAAGCCCATCAGACTGCTATACACATCAGACAAGACCACAGAAGAGGAGATCAAAAAGGTGATACCCTTCACAACCGCCAAACGCAAATGGAAATATTTAGGGATATACCTGACTAAAAGAACAAAAGATCTATATGGGGAAAAGTATAGAACACTATTATAAGAAACCAAGAGCTACCTCAACAAATGGAAGAATAGCCCATGCTCATGGATTGGAAGACTCAAGATAGTCAAGATGTCAGTTCTGCCAAAGTCACTATATAAGTTTAATGCAATCCCAATGTAATTAACTTCATCTTTCTTCAAAGAAATGGAAACACTGATTACCAACTTCACATGGAGAGGGAAGAAGCCCAGAATTAGCAGAGAACTCCTCAAGAAGAAGCACACAGTGAGAGGGCTTATTTTACCTGACTTTAGCACATATTATACAGCCACAGTTGTCAAAACTGCATGGTATTGGTACAATGACAGATACTCAGACCAATGGAAAAGAACTGAAAACCCAGAAATAAAATCATCAGCATACTGATCTTTGATAAGTGCCAAAAAAAGTCCAATGGGAAGCAAATGCCTTCTTTAACAAGTGGTGTTAGAAAAAATGATAGTTACCTACAGAAAAATGAAATAAGATCCTTATCTCTCTCCATGCACAAGAATAAACTCAAGGTGGATCACAGACCTTGAAGTTAAACCTCAAATTATTAGGGACATCAATAAGGTAATTGGGACTAACTTGAGAACTTTGGCACAGGGAATACATAGGCTACCAGAAATAGGAAAAGAAACAAACACAGAGGAGACACAAATTGACAGATGGGATATACTGAAGATAAAACAGCTGTGTGCATTGAAAGAATTCACCAAGAGAGTAATAAGAGATCACAGACTTGGAAAACATCTTTAACAATGACACATCAGATAAAGGCCTTATTACTAAAATCTACAATATTCTGCTAGCTTCCAAAGAGACAAAAACTAATTGCCCACTGAGGAGTTGGGCAAAGGCCCTGAACAGAAGTTTCACAGGGGCAGAAATCCAAATGGCCAACAAACATATGAGAAAATGTTGCCGATCTCTAGCCATAAGAGAAATGCAAATTAAAACAACAATGGGGTACCACCTAACTCCCTCAAAGATAGCCCAATTCAAAAAATCAGAAAGCAACAACTGTTAGGAGGGTTGTGGAGAGTCAGGAACTCTCATTCAATGCTGGTAGACATGTAAGTACAAACTCTATGGAAGTCGATCTGGCGATACCGATGGAAATCGAGTTATCATATAACCCAGCAGTTCCCCCTCCTGGGCATGTACCCAGAAAAGGCAAGAAACAAACCAAGGTCAGACATCTGTTCTCCAATGTTCAATGTGGCACAGTTCACAATTGCAAGGAGTTGGAAACAACTCAAATTTCCATCAACTGACAAGTGGATTAAAAAGCTGTGGTACATAGATACAATGGATTACTACGCATCGCTAAAAAGCAGTGATGAATGTATGAAGTACATCGCTGCATGGGAAAAACTGGAGGAAACAATGCTGGGCAAAGCAAGCCAAGCATAAAAGGACAACATGAATTTGCTGATGTAAGTTTTAAAAAAATGCAAAAGGGACATAGGGGAAAAGCTACTGTATCCAAACATTCCTGCAATGAGGACCAGGTGGTATGGCAGGAACCAGACCAAATACAGGGATACATGTGGTAGACAACTAAAAAGGTGGTGGGGAAAGGGAAAAAAATAATTTAAAAAATGGGTGGCGGGGGCACAGGGGACTAACCCACACAAGGGGAGGATATTGTTTATATCTCCACAGGGAAAGAGGGACCAGACTTCAACCCAGTGCTCCAAGATGTGAATGCAACATGCTGGTGTGGAGTAGGGAACCAGTGGAGAGGTCTGAGGGACCAGCCCCAACCACAACTGCTAGGTAGACACCTGCCCCTACCTCCAGAATAATTTATTTCAAAGGATGGCATTAAATCTGTAGCTCCGGGACAGAAACATATCTGATGAGAGCACACAGGAGCAGATGTGCAGAGTGGAGCACATCCTGCCCCACCAGGCCTTGAGGATGATCTTCCCAATTAGAGCAGCCAGTCCACACAGAGGACCACATGGC
Organism: Tenrec ecaudatus; assembly: GCF_050624435.1. Taxonomy (NCBI): domain Eukaryota; kingdom Metazoa; phylum Chordata; class Mammalia; order Afrosoricida; family Tenrecidae; genus Tenrec; species Tenrec ecaudatus. The sequence continues at coordinate 143,570,987 of NC_134538.1, read as the reverse complement.
CAGTCCCACTATAAGACACGTCTTCCCTCACTGACCCATAGCCCTAGAGGGGACAACACCGGAGATACAGTGTGAGAATTACACCCGATCTGATCCTGCCACACCGAGGCAAAACACTAAGGGTACAACAGCACAGCATGGGAACGGAGCGGCGAGGTCCCCAGGGAATGCTGAAGGTGGACTTTGGGACCAGGGCATGGTGCCCCAACAGAAGACTGGAAAACACTCCTAAAAACCAACAGTCTTTGAATTAACTACAAGCTTTTCTTTCTTGTTGTATTTTGTTTGTCATTGGTTTGTTGTTGTTTTGTTATATATTATTGCTTGGGTTTGCTCTGTCTTGTTTTTGTGCATGTTATTATCTCCACAGCTTTGTCTAAATAAGATAGGCTGGATGAACAATCTGGAGGGGAAAACAATGGGACTGACAGTTCCGGAGGGACATGGGAGAGGGGGATGTGGGGCAAAAGGTAGTGGTGTTAACAAATCCAGGGACAAGGAAGCAACAAGTGATCCAAATCGGTGGTGAGGAGGGTGTAGGAGGCCTGGTAGGGTGTGATCAAGGGCAATGTAACCAAGAGGAATTACTGAAACCCAAATGAGGATTGAGCATAATAGTGGGACAAGAGGAAAGTCAAAGGAAATAGAGGAAAGAGCAAGGCGGCAAAGGTTATTTATAGAGGCTTAAATAAAGGCATGTACATATGAAAATAAATTTTTATATGAGGATGGAGAAATAGATCTATGTGCATATATTTATAGCTTTAGTATTAAGGTAGCAGAAGGACATTGGGCCTCCACTCAAGTACTCCCTCAATGCAAGAATACATTCTTTTTTTTAATTGGTATTCCATGATTCTCACCTTCCCAACATAACTGCTGAAGACAAAGCGGGTGAATAAGCAGATGTGGTGAAGAAAGTTGATGATGCCCAGCTATCAAAAAATATATTGTCTGGCGTCTTAAAAGCTTGAAAGTAAACAAGTGGCCATTTAGCTCAGAAGCAACAAAACCCATATAGAAGAAGCACACCAGCCTGTATGATCACGAGGTGCCGAAGGGATCAGTTACCAGGCATCAAAGGAAAAAAAGTCATATAATTGTGTGCTCACCTCCCTGATAGGATCGCTGAAGACAAATGCGTGCATAAGCATATGTGGCAAAGAAACATGGTGGTACCTGGCTATCAAAAGATATAGTGTTTGGGGTCTTAAAAGTTTTGAAGATAAACAAGTGGCCATCTAGCTGAGAAGTAACAAAGCCCATATGGAAGAAGCACACCAGCCTATGAGATCACAAGGTGTCAAAGAGATCAGGGATCAGGCATTATCAGAACAAAAAATATCACAGTGAATGGGGTAGAGGGGGAGTCTGGAGTGGAGACCCAAAGCCCATTTGTGGACATCCCCTTTCAGAATGGTTTCAGGGAGGAGACAAGCCAGTCAGGGCGTGATATAGCAATAATCAAACATACAACCTTCCTCTAGTTCCTAAATGCTTCCCTCTGCCCCCGTTCCCACTATCATGATCCCAATTCTACCTTACAAATCTGGTTAGACCAGAGGATCTACACTGGTACAGATAGAAACTGAAAGCACAGGGAATCCAGGTGGATGATCCCTTCGGGACCAGTAATGTAAGTGGTGATACTGGAAGGGTGGAGGGAGGGTGGGTTGGAAAGGGGGAACCGATTATAAGGATCTACATGTGACCCCCTCCCTAGGGGATGGATAACAGAAAAGTGGGTGAAGGGAGACATCGGACAGAGCAAAACATGACAAAATAATAATGTATAAATTATCAAGAGTTCACGAGGGATGGGGGAGGGGAGAGGGAGGGGAAAATGAGGAGCTGATTGATATAAGGGTCTTAGGTGGAGAGCAAATGTTTTGAGAATGATGAGGGCAAAAGTGTACAAAAGTGCTTTACACAATTGATGTATGTGTGGATTGTGATAAGGGTTGAATGAGTCCCTAATAAAATGATTTTTTTAAAATCTAAGCATCAGGTAATATTGACAGTTCTCCTCAAAGGTGTAATTTGTGTTACTGTCTTTTTTTTTTTCAGTTACCATTTTAAGGGTTTAAATGATCGCAGTAACTTCAGACAAATCTCTTAAATGATGTATCAGCGGACCACACCAAGGAACAAAAGTCCATCATCTAAGGGTTTTCAGTCAGTTTAACAAATTAATTGTGGCATTTTAGTGATACAGCAAAATTCGATGGAGGGGAGGTTAGCACCCTCAGTTTTCCAGTGAGGAAATAAACATTAGATTGTTTGAAGCCCCTTGTTCACTATTCCCAAGCTAGAAAACTCAGTTCTAATTCTGAAGCCACTGCTCTCTCTGCTCCCCTCTACTGGGCGAGTCACTATTGCTCTAGTGATGAAAATATGAAGCAAACTCAGGGCGCTTTTCAGATGGAAGGCTGCATATTTGAATCTCAGTGACCAAGACCTCTCTGTATAATATACCATCATACTTTGATAATTACTTAACCTCCCTTCTAAAGTAGAGGGAAGAGGGAAGTTTAATGTCTCTGAAGACACGAATTTAAGGAGCTTTCCATCTGGGAGAAATGTCCATTTTGTTTATAGATATTTTTAATTAAATGACTGATTACTTATAACTTTCCCTTAGATATTGTTTCTCTGGGCTTATTCAAAATAATTAGAAGTGCTAAAATGACAGGTTATAGTCTTCCCTACTTTGTTCACCATTAATTAAGAAAATGAAACATTCGGACAAGCTGCTCTTTCTCCACATCAGGAGATGGCAAACTTTACAGTCAGAAGCACTTAAAACTATTAAGTTTTGATCCTAAATCCAGGATAAATTAGAATTCTTTCTGAGGCCTTTTATAAAGCCTCATAACATTGTTGCCATGATAAATTAAAACACTAATTAAAACTTATTATGCCAGGGGTCTGCAAAAGGTTTAGGGGAAAATGGAATTAAAAGGAAATGCTCCCATGAATTCATTGATGCTCTCCCATATTGCGCCTCTGCGGAGGCTCCATTGTGTGCTGGAAACACCATGACAAAGCATAAAATGGAGAGCATGTCCATGTGAAGCTCACATGTGTTCTCAACCCGACGTCTGAGAAGTGGGATCAAAGGTCACTGAAGGAGAGTCTTCTCTCCTCCCAACCTCCATCCCTCTCTCCTCACCTTCTTTTCCCCTCATCTTTTGAAAATATCGTCTACTGTGTCCTAGGGCCTACACAAATGTTTTCCTCATGGCAGCTTTAGGAGGGACGTAGCTGGATGGTCTCATTTAATGGATACCACTCTTCATTGAACGCCAGACTGCTGAGGAGAGAAAGGACTGTGTGCGGAGAAGGCACAGATGGGTGTCTGAACCTGAGGAGGAGTATCCCAGTAGATAGCACAGCGTTTCAGGTGAGTGGGGAGTAACTTGGGATGGGGTGAACCTGGATGTGCAGAGGAGCAGCTAGAACTAGGTGTGATGGGTTGAGAGTGGATGAGAGAGGAGAGCAGAGGGTCCAGGCTCTCCTTTCTGTCTGGTGCAGTGTCGGAGTGGAGAACACAGAGCGGGCAGAGCTGAGGGGAGGACGGGGAGGACACAGGTTGAGGTGAGGACCAGAAATACCAATGTTCGGTCCTTCAGAGAGTGCTTCCTTTCTCCTCTCTTTTTGCTAAAATCACAAGCACACAGAGGGAAACTCCAGCAGTACAAGAAGGACTGTAGTGAAATATGTCGCCCCCGTGAATCTCCAGACCCTCAGTTCCCCGTCTAGAAGCAACCACCACCAAGACCAGGGTACAATGGTGTTCTTTCAGTACAGCATATCAAACATTAATATCAAAATGTCAAACCACACTCACTGCCATCGAGTCACTGTCTATTCATACGGGCCCTATACGACAGGGTAGAGCTGCCCCTGAGTGTCTGGGACTGTAACTATTAACTTCAGGAGAAAGCTTTGTCTTTCTACCTTGGAGCAGCAGAACTGCTGGACCTCGTGGATCACAGCTTGATGCTTAATCTCTACCCTACCAGGACCACTCAGTGTAGCATATACACACATGCAATTTATGTTTTTCAAATATTTCCTTTTCTGCTGAGGAAAGTATTCTGTAATTCACTATCTTTATTCAGCAATCTATCTGAGATAGTTTCTTATGAGCAAATTCCTCCATTCTGTTTAATAACAGTACAGTGGTCCAGTGCACAAGTGTATCGTCATGTGTTAGATTAATAGACATTTAGGTTGTTTCCAGATTTTCAGTGTGAAACAATTTTTCTGAATTTCTTGTATATATAGATCCCTGGTGGCATTACGAGTGGTTATGAGCAGGGCTGCCATCAGCACGGTCAGCAGTTCAAAACCACCAACAGCTCTGTGGGAAAAAAAGGAGGCCTTCTACTCTAGTAAACAGTTACCGTCTCAACACTGAGTCAGCATTGATACCATGGCAGTGAGCCGTGTGTGTGTGTCCTCATTTGCCTGTGTGTATATACTATTTTATGAATGTGGTTTACATTGCCAATGGACATCCATTTTAATTTTCAGTAATGTTCACCCTTCCAAAGGTTATTCAATTAATCTCTTCCAAGTGCATATTTCCCCACACCCAAACTACCACTGTATTATCATATCCAGTATAGCTGATGCCAAATCTATCATGAGAAATGGTATGTCATTTTCATAATAACACATTAAACACATCCCTCATTTTAAAGAAGAGAATTTCATATATATGTGTGCGTACACATACATATATATATGAATGTATGTATGTATGTGTGTATAGGATCATTTGCCTTCCCGTTTCATCTTTAGAAGTCTACCCTTCAGTTAGTGATTTATACTCCCCCTTCCATTTCTGATCATCTTTCTGCAGGTAAACCTTATGGTTTTCCCATTTTCACTTTGATTATACAGTCTAGTAATTTTCTTTATGGATAGCCTGTAATTCTTTTTTCAAAGTTTAAAAGTTAATTTTTGTGATATTGTCTTGATTTCCTCTGGATTTGGAGGCTCTTTGCGTTCCCTATTTTGCTTCGCAGCAGTCATCATTTTCAAGTTTACCCCTCTGACTCCTGCTTTAGTTTTACAGGTTTGTTTTACTTTTGGTCCGTCTCTCTCATGGGCAAGGAGCCATTGTGGTGTAGTGGTTTGGGGCTGTGGTCTCCAAGGTCCAACACTGTAAACTACCATCCACACCACAGGAGAAAAGCAGGGTTTAAATTCCCATTAACAGTAACACACTGTGAAACTCAGAGGCAGTTCTGCCCTGTCCTTTAGGGTTGATGATGAGTTCAGTACTGACTCAGAGCCAGTGGGTATGGTATATCTGAGCTGTGATAAAAGCGTGTTTTAAAGTCACATTGCTATTTCTGCCATTGCAGCTTCTCCGTCCACAGGATTCCCATTACAATCATTTGTTAGGTCAGAATAGTTTTTGCAAATTTCTTTACTATTGGTTTTTCTGCAAATAGACTCATTTTGCCATCATATTTGAGGGATCATTTTGCTGGGTGTAAAATTCTTCCTTGGGTTTTTCCTTCTTTTCTCGGGGTTTTGCAAATGTCATTTCATTGTTTTTTTGCCTGCATAGTTTCTGCTGAAAAAATAAGAACTTACTCTTATTAGATTTCTTTTTCTGGTAACGTTTCATTTTGCCCACACTGTTTTCACAATTCTTCCCTGGTCTTCAGTTTTTCCCATGTCTTCAGACTGATTATGGCTTCTCTTGGTTATTTTCTTCTGGAATCTGTTCTGTTGGGAGTTTATCCAGCATCTTGAATGTGTATCTTCTAGTTTTTTTACACTATGAAGTCCGTTCTTTTCAACAAATCTTGATTTTCTAAGTTGTTTTGTATTTTCCTATTTGGTCATTCCAATGTTATTCTGCTTGATGGTGTCCTATATAATTCTTAGTTGTCTTTGTGGGGTAGTTTTCCTCTCCATTTTTCTTCTTCTTGGATTTTCTGTAACAGATTAGTTTTAGGACATTTTTCTTTAATTCTGTCTTCTTTTGATTAAATTCAATTGTTTTGTTTCCACAATGCATTATCTACTTCTCAAATTTTAATCTTATAGATTTCTTTTGCTACAGTTTTATGGGTTTTTAATTCCTATTTATTTTGCCAGTTAGTTATTGTGTTATTTTTTTTCGACTCGTCTAGAATGTTTTATCATGTTTTCCTTGAATTTTGTATATAATTTTCTTGACATTGTGTTTTTTTCTTTGAAATCTTTCATAGATAGTTTTTTGCCTCAACTCTGTGTTTGTGTACATGCACATGTGTGTATATATATTTATTTCACTTTCATTGCCACAAAGTATACATATCTTACGATCCAATATCTTAATTGAGTCATATCTAGAAGAATTGTACCATCATTACCACAATCAACTGCAGAACAGCACCACTGCCCATGGTTAAGCTGCCTGTAAAATAAATTGTGCAATCATTTCTAGGGCTCCCTCCAACCTACGACCATAATTGTTTGCTCCCCAGATCCATTCACTCTCCCTGTCTCCCAACACCTAGCGGTGAATGCCTGGTAAAGCCTTGCATCAGTTATTCTCTCTATGCATCCACTCCTTCTGGGAGAAGTGTGATTCTCCTTCTAGCACCCAAACCAATTATATCTCATTTTGTGACTTGCTTAATTAACTAAACAAAGATATTCCACATTTGTGTGGAAGCCCAAAGTTGTTGCATACAACAAGAGACTCTCAGAGTTAACTGAAGTGGGGAAACCTTTGTCGTACAAAAATTGAAACCTGATAAAGAAGATGGAGAAAAGCTGAAAGTAGATAACAAAGTTCTTGCTCTGGAGCAGAGACTATGAAAACAAACCCAAAAAACCCACTCATTTCACTATTTAATTTTTAAAAAAGCCACCTTCAAAGAGGGTAGATAATTTTTTAATGAAAAAGAAGTTAAGGACAGGAAAATACATTATCTTAGTGTATTAAAATAAGCACCATAGGGTCGAGCCCAGCTAAGCAATGAAATTGTATCTACAAAATAATGCGGAAACACACACACAGACACACACACACCCACTCACACACAGACACAAACACACACTCACACACACTCACACACACACACACACTCACACACACACAGACACACACTCCTAAACTCACTGCCGTAGAGTCAACTCTGGATCACAGCAACCCTTGGGGACAGGGCAGCACTGCCCCTATAGGTTCCTGACTTTAAACCTGTGCACAAGTAGAAACCTTAGTCTCTTCCCTTACAGGGGATGGAGGTTTTGAATTAGTACAAGAATGGACTCATCCCCAGGGCTCCTCAAACCATGACAGCTTCAGTTAATGATGACTTTCAGATGATATAAAACTCTAGGAATATTTTTCTGTATTAATAAACAGTTAGATTAATTTTATATAAAGTGAATTTTTTATAGTACATTCTTTGTAGTGTTGTTATCCATGGTTTATACAAGGCAAAGCTATGAAGAAACTGTGAGGGAATTAGTCCCCTGAAAGCTTCCCTTCACATTGGTGCTTATGGGCTTCAGATCTGAATCACTGAAGCTGGCATACGTACATAGTCTCCCCTGCATCTCACCCGCTCTCCCCTGCCCTCCTCACAAAAACAACAAGAGACTTGTTCAGTTTGGTAAATGAATAGACTGCTGCACCTAAAGGACAGCCGGGAATACATACATACTGATATGTCATAAGGTTTCTGCCAGGTACATGGCAACACAGTGTGGAAAAGGAAATTGAGCGACTATAACCAGATTATCAGGAACCCATTCACTTACCTGATGGATGGAATGGGTTCTCAAATCACTTAGTGTCTATATCCTGAGCAGCAGTGACAGGGGGAAACATGAGCAATTGTTAAATTTGCCACCAATCCACCTAATACAAAGGGGAAATATTAAGCCTTAAATGACTCTAATCTTTCATTACCTCCTTGCAATCTGCAATTGTGAGGCTGGCTCAGGAGCAGGCAGTATTGCCTTCTGTTGTCCCTAAAGTTGCTGTGAGTGAGAACTGACTAGACAGCACCAACCAACAAAACACACACTTGAGATAGAGTAAGGCAATTCATGACTTTAATATTTAAACCAGATTTTCCACTTTAATACACTCTTGATATTTTTATTATGAATTCCTTGTAAACATTCATTTACTGTAAATTCATTTACTCAAATCTTCACATTTTTCCATAGAAAATGATGTCTACAAGTGCTGTTAGTCTTGTTATCACTGTTCATGAATACAAAAATATAGTCTAGCGCTCTCAGTTCGATGTATACATTCACAGCTTCTGAACTATTTGCTATACAATCACAACCCATAGAATATACAAAACAGATGATCATCTTACAAAATAAATACTTTGATACATTAATAATCAAGACTTTTTAAGGAATTTAATTCTGTACTAAGATTTTGAAAAATATAAATTGTAGTCAAGGTTCTTTCTCTGTCAATAATTTCAAGTTTAAATTGATCGTTGGAAAATAATATTTTCTCAAAGTCAAAATGCTTTTCTGACTCTGAGATGTGAGTTGAAATCTTCTGACAACATCACTTACGTATATCTCAAATACAAATTTCAAATACATAAATACAAATCACTTTCCCTAAAGAAATGAGTTACCTAAATGCTTGAATATAAAAAATTTAAGGACATCAGTACAAAAAATATATGGATAAGAAAAGGAACAAGCACCAAATTTCTACTTGCATTGATTGGTTCAATTTTCTTATTTTGAAGGCGGGACATGTTTTTCCCATTGGTACCCTGACAGTCTTCTTGAGCATTGGTCAAGACAGGTGTCTGAGAACAATTGGCCTCTACACACCCACTGAGATTTGCCCCAGAAACACATGGCAACTGTGCAACCACTGGGTTCTCTTTTTCTCTAAAGCGGTAATAAGTAGATTTTTCAGTGACTTTGTTGCCTATACAAATATTGTTTGTAATGCAGACATTAAGACTGTCTAAATTAGTGTTTCCTATATTCTCCTGATGTATACAATCAGAATGGGTATAACAACTGCAATTAAATTTTTCAGAAAAATACGTCAGGTCTTCAATGGTGGGTTTCCCATCCACTGTGTACTGTCCATTGTTCCCGGCTTGAATTGCAAAGTTTTCTGGGTTGAGGTGAAGATAGTCACTGGAATTCCAGTCTTTCCTTACACATATTCCTAATCCTTGGCAAAGCACTTGGCTACACATTTTGGCTGCTAAAGTGAGGTTGATGATGTAAGGATTCAGTGTAGTCGTCAGGTAATTGGCTAGGTTGGTGCAGTCTTGCTGTGAAATGACAAGGTCAGGAAATCAAGGGACAAGTCAATTCATACATGAATTCACTCATAGCAATATGCAACTTTTAAGAAATCAAAACTAAAACAGATGGAATAAGATGTTGAAGATACTTTAATCTTTTCACCCTTGTCAAGTAAAATTAATCCAACTGGTTTATTTGTTTGCAACATTTGTAAGAAAGGATCATCTGCCCTCCATGATTTTGAATGAGCAGCCCACTAATGGAGGCTGCTGATACTCGGGGTAGGCCTTCCTCAGTAAGTCATAGTCAGGAGAGGCTGAATGAGTGGTCCAACGATTAGAGAATGAGTTCAGAGACCTATGATCCTGAGTGGATTCTTAGAGCTGGCGATTGCAAACTGTGCAAGTGTGAGGCCCTCTTAAACTAATTCTTAGTTTCCACTTTGGTGACTTGGGGAAATTAAACTTGGTATGCTTTAGCTTCATCTGTGAAATAAAGTTCACTGTAGTGCCTGCCTCTTTTGGTTGTTATAAAGATGGGACAGGGAGAAATCTTATTTATTTAAAAAATTGTTTAACAGAGAACTAAAATATCATCAGTTAGCCACTACTGAAGAATAAATAAATGTTATAAGCATCACTTTTGTTAGGTACGTTTTCACAGCATTAGAATCAATGGTTTCTAAACTACTAGCTCCATATAATCAAACAGTTCAGCTGGGCATATTTTATATTACATATTAGATATATGTCGAATCAAGGGAGAATGTCGACTGCCCGATCACAAGTACACTTATTTTTGAGTACATCCAGACCCTGCTATGAGTGGTGCCTGTCTGAAATGGCTCAACTTGAGGCTGCGGCATCATAAAACCTAGATGCACCAGTCTTTAAAAGCAAATATAATATTCAATTTCTGTCATGATCAACAGTCCTCTTGGCTGAGATGATGGTGTAAATCCTTCAGCCGATCAGAGGAATTGGCAGTGATAATCTGGCTGAATATGTCAAGTAATCTTGGGATCTTGGTCTTCAACTTGTTTCTCTTTACCTTCCTGGAGATAAGGCCTTTGGTGCTACGCAAAATTTTACCCAAAGATATCTATGCCCTAATTCTCATGAAACAATGAATGTGTTTACTTTACTCAGCAAAGGAGACTTTAAAGACTTGAGAGATTAACAAGATGATCCTGTAGTATCCAGGTGGGTTGATCTAACCATTGGAGTCCTTACAAGAGTATGTTGGGAAGCATCCCAACTGGGTTAGAAAGAGGCCATAGAAGAAGGGAGAGATATTCAAGCCTAGAGCACCTCACCCTGCCATGGCCAGCTTTGAAGATAGAAGAAGGAAACCAGTGTCCTCTAAAAGCTGGAAAGATTACACTGGAATGGAAAAGAAAAGCTGGTTGCCACTCAGCTGAAGACACATTAGGAAATGAAGAATGAGTTGCCCCAGCCACAGGAAATCAGTTCTGTCAACCTTATGCTGAGGGAATGAAGCTTTGTCAACATGTTGATATGAATCTGAAAAGGTTTATGTCGGCCTCCAGACTTTCAGAACTGTGAGACAAAAAGTTTGAGTTATTTAAATGCTAAATTTGTGTGGCTGCGATAGAAAACTAATACACTACCTGGTTTTATAACTCTCCAATTGCTTTGAATGGTGTCCAGAGTCAAAATGCCCTGCCTTGACAGATATAAAGCCAAACAAGGTGTAAAGATCCCTCTTATTGTTGCAACCCTCCTGTCTCCTCTACCTCAGACACAGTGATTGTTTCAAGATTTTGGCAAGGTCAGTTTCCAACTTTAAGGCCCCTACCGTTCCCTGTAATTGGAATGTTCTCTCTTCTAATTTTTAGTATCACTTTTCCAACTTATCATTCAGATCTCCTATTTAATTAGACAATGAGCCCCTCAGGTACCTCTCCTAATCGCTCTGCTGTGTCTCTCTATTTTGTTTTATATTCTTAATTTTTATTTATTTTTTCTCTCATGTCTCCCTATTTTATATCAATTTATAGCAATTATATCAACAATATTTCCTTGTGAGTGTCTTGTTTCTATGCTTCTATAAAAACACAAATTTCTTCAATATTCTTCTATATCAGCAAGAATATATGAGGACTTTATCAGATTGCAGGTGCCTCCCCAGCTCCATGGCAGTAAGTGTTAGGCAAAGAGAGGAGTAAATAGATGAGAGTGGTTTGAGACTCGCTAGCTTATCCAAGATGTGGTCTATGGAAAGGACTGACAACTTACTCTACCAATGACAAGGTCTTATTTAAAATATGCCCCATAGTCCATGGTGCAAGTATTCCTACTATGGTCAGTACCTATACTCAGATTAGTGAATGAGTAATTGGAAAATGAGTGTTCCACAACTACATGATATGACACCGTGTTGTGCAGTAACACACATCATGACACAGAATTTCCCTGTCAGAATTCTTCAGATATAAAGAAGCATAGAAGATAAGAGTAAAACTGAACTAGATAATTAAGTGATATTTGAGTATGGTTACCTTTGTTTTGAATACAAATTATTTATAAAGGTTTTATAATTTAATGTTTGATTGATGGCTGTTTTCAACAATTAGCTCAAAAAGTCATGACATTTTAACAATTAACTCTCTTGAACTGGGACCCGTAATAAATGACCCCAGTACACTTCTGGATAGAGTGGGATGGAAGGGAATAGTTGGCTTCCTTTTGTAAACAATTGTTTCTTTGTTGTTTTTTTTTACTTCATTCAGTTTATTAACAGGGAGCCTGAGACTGAGGCTCACACACTACAAAAAAACAACTGATTTGGACAAAATTTTAAAGCCATTCCATAATCAACACTCTTTGAATTAAGATTAAATACATATATTTAAGAGTAAATATATGTATTTAATCTTAATCAGAATACATATATTTAAGAGTAAATATATGTATTTAATCTTAATCAGAATATATTAAAAGAAGCTCTTGCCTTCTTGTTTATATCCAAATGAAAGCATATTGAATATAAAATAAATCTTCACCTAACCTTGACAGTTAAAGGTTTTTGGCTTTTTGTTTTTTTAAAAATATTTTAATGAGAGCTCTTATATATATCTTAACATTCCATCAATAACATAAAACAGTATTGTACAATTACTACCACAGTTGGTTTCAAAACACTTTCTTTTTTTACATAGATGGCATATAATATTTTAAAAATACCATTAAACAATGTATTATTTAAGGTTAAGTATAATATGAGGGGATTTTTTTAAGTGTAGAAAAAAATGAATCAAAATATAATGGCATCATCCCACTTTCTCCCACTTCTTTTTTTTAATCATTTTATTAGAGACCCATACACCACCCATCTCGATCCATACATACATCAATTGTGTAAAGCACAATTTTTATTTATATTGCCGTCCTTGCCAGACTCTGCAATAACTAGCTTTTCTAGGTGTCAGCAAGACACAGAATCATGACAAGAGATCCATGACTCTACTGATCACAGTGACACAGAAGACAGGGGGCAGATAATGACTAGCCTTGAGAATGACCATCAGTTGGGAGAGATCAAAGAAGTTTATTCCACAGAGTCCCCCCCAAAACACAACTCCAAGCAGGAAATATTCAAAATAAAAATTGGAAGACTGCCTCTGAATAGATGCTAAAGGTGACCAGCAAGGCATTGTGATGTGAGTCTCAGATTAAAGTGCCTTTACAAAGAAACTCCATACATATAAGACTTTGCATCATCCCAGCCATTGAAAATTCCCGACTAACTCCCCACAAGAGTTCTCTCCTCAAAAAAGAAAGTGATTTAGAAAATATGTAAATGGTTCAATCATAGAGTTAACAGGACCCTTGAGAAAGAAGTTGATGGATTTGAGAAAACAAACAAATATTACTTTTGTTAGTTGAGAAGTTAGTTGATGTTAGTTTCCTGATAGAAAATATTTTACTAAACAATATACACCTTGCTCTGTAGTCATATTTCCTGTCATTCATTTTCATTGCTGATCAAACAAAAAAACAGAGTAATACCAGATAGGCAGGGAGGGCTCAGATTTCCTAGAAAGCATCGATAAGGGTGTCTGTTGTCTGTGAAGGGTGTGTAAGTGAAGGAGCACTGGGCTTGCGGTGGTTGAGCAGAGGGATGTTAACCAAAGGTCAGTGCTGACAGTCTGTTTCCCTAAGATGGACAGCTTTGGAAACCTTGAAAGTTCTACTGTCGCCCATACACGGAAGAACACACACTGCAATACAGTAAATGTCGAGTCATAGCAACCCTAGAGAAACTGCCCCTCTGAGTTTCCAGACTTTAGATCTCCACCCCAAGCTCCAGTTTATTAGCACATAATCATCCATGTATGATAAAATACAGTCACTGAGTCATATCAAGTAGAGTTGTACAATCAGTACCATAATCAACTTGAGAACATTTTCTCCTTTCTTGTGCTCATTGCTATCAGGTCCCCAATTCCTTCCCTGCCTGATCTTCAAGAAACCACTACTCCATTGCTGTCTCATTACATTTACTACCCCAGATTTCATATACAGAAATTAAAAAAAAGACTGGAATGCTTTTTAAAGCAAAATAAAAGTTAATTGAATTTTAAAAGCTCATATATATCATTGAGTTTCTATAGTTTAATCATATGGGAATTTAAAATGATATTCAGTGAAAATGCCCCTAGTGGCCCAAAGTCATTATAGAGTGCACTTGCAAAATGCTTTGCCTAATAAGCAACTTTCCAGTTGTAGGAGATTTTGCTTTTGTCAGCCTGAAACACAGTATAGGAGAAAAAAGGCCCATCACTCTCCTAGTGTGGATGGTGGTTTTGAACTGCTGACCTTGAGGATGGCAGTCCAAGGTGGACACACTGCACCAACAGGGTTCTGTCCTGTCAATTACTGTAATTTGGAATTGTTATTAATTTTAAATGAAGTAAGAATATGGGCAGTTCTATCTGAAAGAATGACAGATCTTTCAAAGGTCTCTTCAGGTCTTTGAGTAGAAATTCAATTCTGTATAGATCCCATGATAGAACAGTGGACAAGGAGCTTCATCAGACATCTTCAATATCTCAGGAGTCACTACTACTTGCACACCCCTCAGAGAAGGAAAATTTCAAATCCAATTCCGTGCTATCCATGTACGGATAGTACTGAAGTTCTCTTGCATTGTCTAGAAGGTCGGAAGCCCTACAGGGTAAAGATCTGATAAGGAGATATGGATCAGGGTGAAAATTGAGGAGGAAAGAAAAGCATTAGGTTTTAATAGTGAAAGACCTTTTATGCTGATAACTGTATCAGGAGAGAATGAACACCAAACAAAATGGACATTTTTTCCTAACGGAGTTTATTTGTAGTTTTATTTAGAGTGGATACTACAAGATATAAGACAGTGGCAAGAAAAAGTAGGTGGTTCCGTTCCTTTCCCTTAGGAAATAAACAGCGTATATTTATTTTGAACAATTTTCAATATCTAAATCCTGATAATCCCCAATGCCCACAATGCCCATATAAAAACCATTTTCCTCATCTCTTTTTTCCTAATGATCATATCCTTAAACTAAAAGTAAATGAGTCATCTTAAGCACTCCTCCAAAACATCCCTAAAATAAATTCACCAGCCGTACTGTCAGATTATATTCAAAATCCAAACACATATCTGCACTACCACCTATAACCTGTGCTCCCAGACATCACCAGTAGTCACTTCTCCCTGCTCCTGTCCTTGCCTTTCTGCAATCTAGTCTCAACTCACCTAAGTGATTCTAGAATCACCGTCAGGTACAGCCACTCTTCTGCCCCAAACCACTAGTCAGTAGCTGCTCACATGAAAAAATGCCGCATTGTGGCCTGTGAAGCTCTGTAGCTGGCCCTGTGTTCTCACTGCCCACACTCCTTATCACACGCCCCCTGGTGGCAACCCAGTCACAATGGCCTTCTCTTTCTTGAAAATCCCTTGCAGCATTGCAGCCCCTCCTTTGTACCCAAGAGACTCACTCCCTTACTTCCTTTAAGTACTTGTTAAACAGAGGCTATGACCATTCCATCCAAACAGCCCCATCCTGCCACTCTCCATCCTGCCTACATGTCTTCATCGATCCTCTCCGTCCTCATTACTCCTGGCATATTATATCCACATATATCACAATTATGGGATCATCCATCTACAGCAAAAGGACTTGTTTTGCTCATTAATACATGAGGGCTTCCATGATATGAAACCCAGGATAGGTACATCTATAGAAACAGTAACTGGATGAAAGGTTTACTTGGGGAAGGGGCAGGGAGTTGCCAGAACTCTGGTGGTGCAGTGGTTATGCAGTGGGTTTCCATCCCACTGGTTGGCAGTTCGGAGCCACCAGCAGCTCAGTGGGAGAAAGGCTGGGCTTTCTGTTCCCATAAACTGTTACAGTGTCAGAAAGCAAAATGAGGGCACTCTGAGTCAGCACTGAGTTGATTACAGTGAAGAGGGGGGAAGGCGAGAGGGAAATAGAGAGCTATTAGCAGTCAGTTACGTGGAGGAAGTAAATGTCCTTGAACTGATTGCAGTGATGTTTCTACAACTCTTTTTATATGATGGAATTATTGAAGTGTGGGTATGTGAATTGAATGCCGATGCAACCATCTAAAAAACGCTTGAAGAAAAGTAAAAAAATAATTGGGACAAAATCATGGACACCTTCATTAAAAGAAACAAAATCAAAATGGAAATCTTTTGTTTCTAGACATATCCGTCACCTTGGTGTATATACTTCTGTAGGCAGTGTTCGAATCTATCTAACCAAATCTCACCCCTCCGTCCCCTGCCCCCTGCCTATGAATCGTGCACTACATCACACAGCTTCTGCAAGAATTAAATTGTCACGTTCCGTTGGAATATTATCTCAGTTTGGGGCACAAAAGAAGACTTTGGGGCCATACCAGGGCTTTGGGGTCGCGGGAAAAGGTTTCTGAACAAATATTCATAGAACAGCCCCTCCTAGACCTTCCAGGTGCATTGTTGTGATGAGGAAATAAAAATTCCTCAGTACAAATTCCCTTT
This sequence comes from Tenrec ecaudatus, assembly GCF_050624435.1. Lineage (NCBI taxonomy): Eukaryota > Metazoa > Chordata > Mammalia > Afrosoricida > Tenrecidae > Tenrec > Tenrec ecaudatus. The sequence goes on along the minus strand of NC_134538.1, from coordinate 143,554,679 downwards.
CTTTTTTCTCACCCATGCAGCTTTCCATTCTCTTTAAACTTATTGAATCTATGCCCTCATAATCCCCCTATTTCCTTTGACAAATCCAACCAAGATTATACCCTTTGGCATCCTGGAAAACAGTCATACTCCACCTTGAACTTAACTGGCCTAGCAGCTTATATGGCCTTTGAAACCAGTTTCTAATGGACCTTTTCTTAAAGCCAGGCCAATGAGAATAAGACGGGTGTATTATTCAGAGGCGTTCTACACTGTCATCTACTGATTGCAAAAATATGCTTAAGTTGTATTTTATTTTATTTTGAGTAAATCTATGTATTTTTCAACTGGAACCCAATACTTCTTTATCCAAAACCTGTTTTTTCCTGATAATCCATCAATTAGCTGACAAGTTGTCAAAATAGGAAATCAATCGGCCAGAGGGGAGCACACATTCACGAAAGCATTGGACACTCAGCATTCAGACCTTGACCCCATTAGGCTTTGCTGTAGCTGCTCAACCTTGACTTTCAGTGACACCGTAGCCATCCTTGTGGTTCTCTTTTCCTCATTTTCCCTACATCAATGAGCACAGTTCTGCTCCAGTGAAATTAGTTGATAGAAAATGAAATGAAACTTTGGCCTGATTTTCAATTGTGAAATACTAATCCTTTTGTGTTAAAACATTTAAAATTACAAAAGTCCTTGTCAGCACACAGTTACACAAATCAGGTGGAAGGAGATGAGGTCCATGCTGACTTAGTCCTGCAGTGAGCACTGAGTGAATCACCAAAAGAAAGTTTATCTCAGAAAGATAGTCAATACTGTCACTCAGGACGTGAGAGAGTGAGTGAGTGCCACTGACTAGTCGAGCTTTTGAGCAGAAAACCCAACCAATTTACGCCAGAAGGAAAAGATTGTAGGCTTCTGTTTTCCTTCTTCTAAGCAGAGGATTTCAATTAATCTTACTCCATTTCTGTCCCATCTAGGGAAGCCAAAGACAGTATTCTCTGCGCTAAAACATTACCAAAGCTATTACCTGTATCTGTTTACGTGCTCCTGTTTGGTCAGATGTATAAATTAGAATTGGGATAAGAGCTGGAAAGACAGGGAATCCAAGACAGATAACCCCTCAGGACCAATAATGAGAGTAGCCATACCCAGGAGGGGAAGGGGAAGGTGGGAAGAGAAAGGGGGAATGGATCACAATGATCTACATATAATCCCCTCTCATGGGAATGAACAGCACAAAAGTGGGTGAAGGGAGACAGTGGTCAGTATAAGACATGAAAAAATAATTGATAAATTATCAAGGGTTCTTAAGAGTGGGTGGGTAGGGGACGGCTGGATTAAAAAATGAGAAGCCGATAGCAAGGGCTCAAGTAGAAAGAACGTGATGTGAAAATGACATCAACAAATGAACAAAAGATCTCAACACAATGGATGTTTGTATGGATTTTGATAAGATCTGTACGAGTCCCAATAAAATGAATTTTAAAAATAAATAAATAAATGAAAGCGATTAAAAAAACATTACCACACAAATGAAAATTGATTTTATTCTAAATTGAGCATCTAGTACTATAAAGTTTCTGGGGGCCAGTGTTGTTGGAAGTAGCTTGCTAAGTCTTTCTTCCAAAGCACCTGTGACTGCACTTAAACCTCACAGTTGACGCATTGACACTGAACCACCTATAGCCATCTTCAAGGACCATAACGACATAAGTGGGCTTTCTCTGTTTTCCATGAATTCAACTTACCTTGCTTCTGGTCAAATTGACATTTCCCCAGAACACAATACCAGAGACACCCAACGCAACACATTCACCAAGTGTGTTCTCAAGATCATACTGACAAAAGAAACACAAAGAGTTAACAGATAACAATAGAATGATATCAAATGCAGCAACACCGAAGCAAGCATTTTTATCCCAAATGGAATTGCAGTAACAAGAAGCAAATGTGTTGATCAGAGAATCCTAATTCAGTGATTCCCGCCGTTTACAGCTCTGCCTACAACAGCCATTTTCCCATGATGGCAAAAATATACTTTATATTGCTGTCTTAAGGACTATGGAAGAAACCCGAGAGGGGGGTGGTGATGAGGGCAGGATGGTGGTGAGAAAGGTTAAGTTACATATTACCTCTGCTCCCTACTTTTTCACAGTTGCTAAGATTTTGTGATACCATAAAACATATACAATCATTCTTACAAAATCGTTCTTTAAAAAATGCTACATTTCATTCATGTTACTTGTGGACACTATTGTATAAACTCCCCCCCACCCATTAACCCTTGATTGACTTACTTGAGAAAGGTATTTGGTAGGCACATCAGTAAAAACTGGGCGCGTATAAAAATAAATCGGAACTGGGAAATGTATGCCGTGGAATCGAGACAGCCTATGGGCTTCCTGAACACGGTTCCGGACAAAGAGCGCAGCAAGGTGTGTAGAACTGAGGCGAGAGTGCAAATACATGTTTGGGAAAAAGGCGGTGCTTTCCTTCCACAACCAGGAGAGCTGGTCATTTCTCCTCTTGTCTTCCTCAGAGCAACTTCCTTCAAAATCAAGATTCGTAGAACCATTGTTGTAACACTCAGGGTAAAGATAAAAACCCCATAGAAAATGTGGACGAAGTCGACGTGCCAATAGTATAGTCTTAAGGAAAAACTCCTTCCCTGTCCTTTCAAAGTCCTCTTTGGCCACCAGGGTGGTCGTAGCACTACTGAGATGTGGGTGGTTTTGTATAACCAAGTCAACAGATAGATCCCAGTAGATGTTTTTTGGCTTCCAGTTCCTCTCCCATTGGACCGTCCATTCCCCCCAGTCAATGACTGCCAATCCTGTCAGGCTTGCATTTACAGTAGAGAGGATGTCTTTCCTAGCTTTCTTCAAATGCTCTTGTAAATTTCCCAACTGGGGGATGCCACCATTCACACACATGCCTGTTTGTTCGTCTATAAAAGGGTAGAGGCCAAGCTTAGTAGCATAAAATACAACAAACCTTTGCCTCATTGACTCTTTTCTAGGGCTTCCTATTAAGGGAAAGAATTTCATATCTAGGGCAATATTATATCTCTCAGCACAAAGTTCCACAGGGGAATTCCAAGCCCAGAGAAGAGTATCTTTGGAGAATTCATTTGGCTCTGTGTATTGCTCAGACAGGCAGCACGGGAGCATGAGAAAGAGGAGCAGAGCCTGGAATGCACCCCTGTATCCCACATGCACATAGACGTGGGTGGTCCCTAACACTCCCATTTTGATAAGTGATTACGGGAAGCACTTGTTTGTTCCTGCAGCCTTGGATTACCCAATATTCAGTGCAGGATAGCAACGTGGAACAGGATGAAGTCACGTTGATGGATATGGAGGCAAAAATACTATGTCTAAATATTAGTCTCCTTGCTTCATATCTTGGGAATATTTTGCAAGTTGCTTCATCTATAACTGAAACAATAAATATAGAAGTTATTCTTACCCTGCATTTCAGTAGCAAAAATATACTGTTTTATCTAAGTTTCCATTTAAGCCCAAGGAATTGGAGTTTTGAAAATGATTGAATAATAAAATTTCCCCATATAAATTCCATAATAACTACCTTTTTTTCATCTCAAAGTGCCATTGTACCTGCAAAAAGACATATGCAGCTATTTTTTTACTTATGCTTTCTGGGTGAGCAAACTGTATACCAATCTCTAAGTCAACCCTGTGAAAAGAAAATAAATCCCAAGAAAGTCATCTTATTTTTTAGTGTTTCTTCTCGAATCCTCTGTTCTATCTGATGAGTTTTAAGCACCACTCGTCTGTGAGTTGGCTGTAGTGTGGTGGCTGGTAAGTTGCTGTGATGCTGGAAGCACATCACTGTGTTCCACACACCAGCGCAGTCCCCCAAGGAAAGAACAAGATAGAGGCTGTCCACACATGAGGGACGAGCCACCAAAACCTTATGAACAGCAGGAAAGCATTGACGGATACAGTGCCTGAACATGAACCTGTCCGGTTTGGAAGGCATGGAAAACACGACTGTAAAGAAGAGCTGCCTCCTCCAAACAAAGGTTACCGTGATGCTCTGCATGGACGAAGCTTTGAGACCTACATCTGCTAATAGAACTGCACTCAAAATGGAAGAATCCTTTGCAAATACACATTTACAATCAGAAAATATTGCAAACGTCACCTAGAAAACCCTGTTTCTTTGATTTTGTGATTGCTGTTGTTTGGCTTCCCTTGGGACTGGTTTGAAAAAACCATCATTGCTTCTTTTCCTTATTTGCCCCTGGAAATTTGTGTCTAATTCTTCACACTTCTCGCATGACCTGCAAGTTCGATCCCACACTGTTAGCTTCCCCTTCATCAGCTCTGCAGCAAGGTGAGATTCAGTAGCCGAAGGAGCTCTGTGGAAAAGCTTTCTTAAAATATCCCAGGGTTGTGTTCTAGAGCATCGACCATCAGGGCACCGATGCCTTTTCCTCAGGCCTCAGGTTCTCACTGCTCATCTGTGACCTGAAATATTGACCTCTGCAAATGTCTTCCTCAGCTCTGAGGATGCGTGTGCACTGGGGATGTAACCGCTTCTTTACCTAGGAACAAATTTCATGGTAGAATTCTGCCAATAATAAGCCAAGCATTACTTACATATTGCTTAGGAATGCTCATACCAGTGAACTAGGATAAATGCCCCTTGAAACCGTGCTCCATTAGCATGTGCATTAACAGAATTTGATGTGTACACTTAATATGAAATTTTTACTACTTCTTAGCTTCTACAGAAAAATGTTGGTTCTAGCTTAACTTCATAAAACCAAATCATTAAGGTTGATCTAAGGTTTTCTAATAAAGATTATGTTGTCATTTTGTTGTTATAAAATGGAAAGTTACAGCCTATTTTGTGGTGCTGTTAAAATGTTGTTGAGTCTAGGATGAAGAATTAAACTATGTGTCATCATTCAGCACTTAGTAACTGTAAAATATATTTATAAACAGTCAGTCAACACATTTGCATGCTGTCATTCAAGGAAAAAACTAGGACCTTTCTCTGTAATCACATTAGTAGTAGATGACTGTGTAAAGGTACAACGAGAAGTTTACCATTCTACCCAAGAATGCCCCATTGATGCAATGATTGTGCTGGGCTGCCAACCACAAGGGACATGTCCATCCTGTCCTATGGGACCGATACAAGACAGAATCAACTACATGACAGCAGCATTTTAGCCAGTAATATGTTTCTTTACCTTTGCAAGCTTTCCATTCATCTTTATCCTTAAAAAGAAATGGCCCTAAAGATCACACTGTGGTGTTGTTAGGACCACTGAGTCCATTTCAACTCACAGCAAATCCATGTGGCAGACGACAACTGCCCATAGGGATTTCTTGGCTACAATCTTCATGGAAGCAGATGACCAGTTCTTGGGTTTGCTCTGCCAATCTTTTGGTTAGCATCCAAGTGCTTAACCATTTGCACCACCAAACTTCTGTTTAGAGAACACTTTATTTGGGATAAAATGGAATCATAAAATCAACTAGTGCGATATCTGTTTATGATAATGATTTCCCTCTAATGTTTATAATATTTTTTTCATACTTTAAGTCCTCATGAATTTTCTTACTCAGAACCTAGAAAATATTGGCCTAAAATAATATTGGGAAGGTAACTAAAAAATCAAACTCTACCGTTCAGTCAAAGCCGAAATTTCAAGGGAGCAAGTTTCTAAGATTTCTACTCTAACTTTTTAAACCATTTAGTCTATAATTTTGACCTAAAGACTGATTTCTACCTCCAATTGACAATTAGAATTGATTGAAGTTCAAAGTTTTTGTAAACTTTCAAAGAGTTCAGTTTAATATTCCCCAAGCCCAGCAATCCATGTGAAAATTCATTCTCTTAGAAGTTTATATAATTCTCAGGCAAGAGAAAATTCATCAAAAATATCCCTTTTATAAGAAATTTGTCTTAAGCTTATTAGTAATATGATCAGAAATAGACATCATGTACATGATGCCCAAGAGAAGTTGATAACATTTGCAGTAGCATGATGCCAATTCCTTCTCCCTTGTCCTTTGTCAAATGTCACGGTTAACAAAATCTTTGTCCTGTGTTCCACCTTGTATCTTTGTCCTAACACTGTCAGTGTGCCCACAAGGGGCTTCTGACAGAGGTCAGAGTGTGTCATGTTAAAGCATTAGCTCCTTATCTGATTTCAATTGTTGTTAAGCGTTCTTGTGTTTGTTTGTTTAGTTGGTTCAATCAAGTTGATTCCAGAACATGGCAAACCAATTCAACACAACTGAGAGAGAAAAAATAATCTGAACTGCCGCATAGGGTTTCCCAAGTTGTCATCTTTATGGGAGCAAATCTCAATGTTTTCTCCCATAGATCTACGCGTGTCATTGTACCACTGACCGTTTGGCCAACAATTGTGTTGACTCCTGTGTTTCCCAAAGCAGACACTAGTAAATAGCACAGAAACCAATCATCAAAGGAGAGACGTAAAGGGTGGCACCTTCCATCATTTCCAATACTTTCTCACAGACAGTTATAACAGGCTCTGTAGTAGAAAGGAATCAGAGTTCTACTTTGGAAGTAAGAATGGAAAACATGCTTTCCAAAATATAAGGCGGTCAGAAATGCTTCCAGACCGCCTCATGACACGGCCGCAGTCAACCTGCTGGTTGAGAAAAGGCTGCCCTTTGGCCAGTCAATTAATGACATAGGAATCTTTTGAGGTGTGTCAAAGTAATTAAGACCTCACGTTTGCTTGGGAGCAAAACAAAGATTCACTGTAGAACAGACAACACAAGCTAAGATGTATCTAGAAGATACAAAGTATTTCTGCCTTAGGGAAGGGGAAAAGACCCAAAATATAAAGATTTCAGGAAACTCTAAGCAAAATTTTGGATCGGTTTTTCCCCCCCAGAAGAATCCAACATGACAGGGACATGTAACAGAAATGGGACGTTCTCCTCAGCAAATATTGGAGAAATCCCACCAGGAGGAAATCCGGAGCTCCCTCAAATTCAGAGAAACAGCACAATCACAAGTGCACGAAATGCTTTCTTTTTCTTTACACTGGAAATCAGGAAGAAGGCCCATTGTTTCTGTTTCTTTCCTCCTTCAACATTGACCCGTGGCCAGAGCCACTTCAGTGGGCTCCTCCCCCACAGCCATGTTTCAACTCACCCAGCCAAAACCCTCTCCTGGCTGGCCCATGGGGGCTCTGTGAAGATAGCAGACTTCATGGGCAACTTGGAATAGACATCCTCCCTAGACAATAATGCTTTTCACCAGTTAAAAATTTATTTTACTCCTCTGCTTCCAAATTCCTCAGCATCCCTCAGACACCACCCCCTTCCACCCACCTACCCCCACCAAAGTTTTGTATTTCCTTTTCACAGGAGACGTATGTACATACTACTCCCTCTAAGGAAGTAGGAATCCCCACCAAACTACACTTCATTTTTGACTCTTTGGTTTTAATATTCTTTTATTTTAATCGATATTCTTTTTAACTCTCACATCCTCTTTCCAGTAGCCCTTGCCCCTGCACAGACATACACACCTACCAGGCCAACACAGATAATAAACACCCACCCCAAACATGTTTTTATTTGTTCAGACTTTTCTCCCTGTCTCTGGTGGCCAGAGACACACTGGAGTTCACACAGCCATAGTAACAGAACTCTATATCCCCACCCATTTTAAGCTTCCACCAATTGTTGAACACCTTATAACCTCAGTACATATAAATGTGTTCCTCTCCAGCCTTGTTCTCCCTTTCCTTTTTGCCTTTTCCTTCCTCTCTCTTTTCTGCTTTGTCTACTTCATATATATATATACATGTATACACACACACATATATATAGTTTTCTTCCTATTTGCTTACAAATTCTTTTTGCTCTCTCATTTTTGCCCCTTCCCTTTTGAATATACTTCTACACAACTTGTTAAATATTACTACCTCTCTTAAAAAACATTCCTCCATTATTATTACAAAACATTACGTCTCTCCAGAGGGCCCCTTGCTAGTGTATTGGAAATTAAACTCTGAGTACACCATGTTGCAAAAGTCTATGGATTACAGTTATAGCCCAAAATGCATTGGGAAGATCATCAAATAAATTATGCCTCCATTGAATTCTTTTTGGTCATGAATCAAATATGTAGACAATCAATATGTGCTCTCAAGCACACTGCCATGGAAAGTTCATACCTCCAACCACTCTAGTCTTCCAGGGAGGGGACGTTCCTCTCTTAGGGTTATGTCCTTAATGAAGACCACTCTACTAGGGAAAGTACAGGGGGCCATATAGTTATAGTGGTATTGTTGTTAGGTGCCATTGAGTCGGTTATGGCCCATAGACACTGTGCAAAACACAACTAAACACTGGTGCAGCACATCCGGACAATTATGCCATGGTTGAGTCCATTGCTTCAGCCACATTGTCAATCCATCTGCTTGACCACCTTATGCTTTGTTGCTCCTCTTCAACTTTACAACATTGAGTTCCTTCTCCAGGGACTGGTCTTTCCTGACAACGTGCCCAAAGTATGTAATCCTCTAAGGAGAACTCTAGCCAGATTTCTTCCAAGCCATGAGGCATGTTTTATCAGTGTCTCCCTGTGGTAGATATGTAATACATTGTCCATTTCAGAATTAAGAGCAAAGAGGTGGAGTTTAGCTGGTCAATCAGGTCTCACCTTGATCACCTAATCTGGAGGTGCTAAGGAGATAAATAACTCATTGTAGGTGGGACACATGCTGACTCCCTGTGAGACATTTCTGTGGACAAGACACAGGGAGCTATGCTACAGTCCTGGTGCTGAAGGAGCCACACGGAGGAACTCTGCCAGTGCTGAGATGCTTACATCGCCACAGGATCCATAAGATTTCCCATCCACTGACCTGTGATATGCCTACATTTGGTATCATTGCATGTGTTTCTTGAGTCTGAAGAAGAGTTTATAGATTGGTATCAGACATAGGGTCTCATATTGGACTTATGGACTTGATCTGGACTGCACTGGTATGTTTTCTCAATATTCAATTGCTCTTGAATATAAAAGTTCTTCTTATACACATATGAATATCTATGAATTTTTTTCTCTAATCTACCCCGACCAACACTCTGCTTGATTGCTTTTTCAGAGGGCCCTGCACCAATCTCGTAAGCTTTTCTTTCTAACAATGTACTTGCCCCAATCATGTTTTGGTTCATACTTCTGTAGTGCCCCCTGAAACTATATGTACAGATATGCCACCTATCATGAACTGGTGACAATTCCTTTCTTTGCACCATGCCTGTATATCCAGCTTCCCATTGTGAATCTTCAAACGCCATTGTGACCTCATGTTAATAGCCTTGCTCCTCTGTATGATGTGTCTGTGTCTCTGTGTTGTCTTTGTTCCTTTTAAGTCTTTAATAAATAAATTTTCTCCTTACATTACGCTTGAGGTGACAAACGGTAATATCAGAACACAGGTGTCTGAAGCTGCCTTTCCTGGTAGGATGTCTTCAGGCTCTAGGGAAGTTGGCATCCTTTCCTTCGCATTGCCACGGACCCTCAGGGACTATGCAGGGGTGAACACTCTTGGTTTGCAAATCCGTGTTTGGACGCTTCCTGAAACTTTACGAAGTCGTAGAAAGTCTTGGGGGTTTCATCAGCGCTCAGCTGCTCTTCTACTTCTCGCTGCCGTGTGGGACTTCAATCCCAAGGATTGTCTTGACATGGAATCTTCTGAAAATTAGCATCTGCTTCAGCTTTTCACAGAGGTAGTTCCTAATTTTGAGGGGGCAGTTTTTGGTCATGTTATTTTGTGCTTCTTTATTTTTGTATGTGTGCTCTTTTAAAGAACATTGTTCAGCCACTTGAAAGTGGGTTAACCTAGCTGAAACAGAAATTATGCTGTGACTTTTGGATGTTTGTGCTGTTTACAGTATGGTGTGCAGTTGTTGATCTTCATTGCAGAAAATATCAGAAGTAAAAACGTGGGCAGTGAGTGTCCTCACAGACAGAGATTGGGTATTTGACTTTCAAATAAAATGGTGTGTGCCATGAATGAAAGCTGAACTTCAAAGTTGGATAGAAATGGTGGATACTGCACTGTTTTAAACGAGGAATGGTGTACATCAAGGTTATAAATTCTCCCACACCTTTTCAATTTATATGATGAAACAATTCTTCAGAGAAGCTTGATTTGATGAAGAGAAAGTGGCATCAAGATTGAGAGAAAGCTCACTAACCACCTGCAATATGCAGATGACAAAACCTTGCTTGACTGAAAGTAAGGAGGTCTTCAAGCACTTGCTGCTGAAAATCAAGGATGGTAGCCTGGAGTATGGATTACAACACAGAGTGAAGGATGTAAAAATTCAGTTTATCTGGGAATTTCTGTTCAGTTGTAAGCATCTGATGGGAAATTCATAAAGCATTTAATAAGTCCTATGTTAATGATGATAGGAATCAAATGAGTTAAACCAGTTTGTGGTAGAGAATTTAGCCAAGAGACAATCACTGCCATTAGATAACCTGCTAAAAATATCAAGAACAAAAGGAACTACTGTGGGTGTGTACTATGCAGTCATGTGACCTTCGACCAGACATTAGAGATGTCTTGATCAGTTTCTCCAGTGAATTCAATCCATCTCCAAAGCGAAGAGTTAGAAGTAGACAGACCACATGTGCAATAGTGCTGGTGATTGGAGCCATCGGGGCAGGCAGAATCTGCAGGCGTCATGTACATTCTAATAATCTACTGCTGCTGCTCCGTGTTGTCAAGCTGGTGCTGACTTCCAGGATCACTGTGCACAACCTAAGGACACAGCACCGAGGGCTGTGCCACCTGACAGCACTCTCAGGTCGGTGCCTTTCGTTGCAGACATGGTGCCAATTCATCCCACGGGGAGTTGTCCTGTCTTTCACTGACCCTCCACTTTACCAAGCCAAATGTCCTTTTCCAGCAGGTAGACTTTCCTGGAGACATGTCCAGTTTTGTGAGACAGAGTCTCAGTGTCCTCATTATATGGAGCTTTCACTCTGTACTTGGGTCAAGATAGATTTGCTTGCCCTGTCTGCAGTCCAGGTTCATTTCAATCATCTTCACTAGTCCCAAATTTCAAGTTCCTTGACCTTTCTGTGTTTCCTCATTCATCTCACAGCTGTTGCATGAATGGGACACCATTCATTGTCAATTTCTAATCCCTGCCTGAGTAGACCGCATGCTGTCTAAGTCCAAATGTCCAGTCCCAGTCTCCTTTAGGTCAATAATACCTAAAGTGTTGATCTTTCTGAACCCCATTTCCTTTTTGATGATTTTCCCTTTTCCTAGATTTATATTTAGTACTTCCTACATTGATTATAAGGGATGTCTGCAGCTATATTGCCCATTTTAAGTTATGCCACATCAGCAAATGAACTTTCTGAAAGCTTTGTCTGAGGGGTATGATTAAGGTCCACTCTGCCCCCAGGGCTGAGCTCTAGAGGTGTGGTGGATTTTGTGTTGGATTGCTGATAGGTCTGCTAGTAGAATTGATATTAATTTTGTTTGCTTGTTTTGGGGGAGAAACAGGATAAAGAGATTGTCTTAAAATAGATTATCTGGCCCTTACAAGTAAGCCCATCAGTGACCAACATAAATGGTGCTGATCTTTTCTCTGAACATTTGTACCTTCCATTTAAATATAATTCATCGTATGTCGATATTTTTGCCCTCCTAAGTTGGTTTGCATGTTGCTATAATGGAAGATGTTGTGCCACAGGTATTTCAAAAACCAACATGGTCCCCTTGGTGAACAGGTTTCAACAGAACTTTCAGTGAAGATCTGAAATATGGGGTGTGACTAGGGGAGGAGGAGGAGAGTGGGGATTAAATGTCATTAAAATAAGAATGAAGATAAAAAAAGAATTAAGCAAAGATCCACGAAAATAGGAAGATGATAGTAAGAATGCAGTAAAATGGACTGCAAATATAAGGACAGTTTTTAAATAATAGCATGGAGAAGCTGGGATTCCAACGCTAGCTGAGAATATGAAAGGGAGGTCTACGACATGAGACTGAAGGGCCATCACATTCCTTTCTACCACAGCAGCATCAGAGTGGCAGAACCCTTATCTCCAGTTCAATGAAGCACGTCATGGCAGCAGTATTGGGTTGATGTCCATGGTGGTGCAGCAATTGGGGAAAGGATACCAATCATGGTTGTTCAAGACCAAGACCCTCAGCAACAGCACTGAGTTATCCATGGAGAAGCGGTTAAATTGGAGAATGTTCTGTTGCGTATATTTTTGTCACAATTAATTACATAATGAAATGAATAATACTGAGTATAATGAAGGAGAGAATACTCTAATATTTATTGTGGAAATGATTGCACAAATCCTCTTGATATCATTGAATTATTGAATTGTATGTCATGGGGATGATGTGACAATTAAACTGTTTTTAAAAAAATCATGTGATTGCTGCAGACAAACAGGCAGGAAAATAAGAAATGATATATCTGAAATATTGTAATGCTGTCCATTCTCATACCTAAATATAGACCTACCTTCACTTCAAATGCTTGCATAGACCTTTTCTTCACAACTTGTTCAATGTCTCTCATTCACTTCTTTTTTTAATCTTTCTTCATCTCCCCAAACTTTTTTTCTAATGAAATCTCTTTTTAATCACTCTGTAATCTTCAAAGATTGGCTCTTATTATTTCTTAGTACATGAAAGATCATAGTCTGGTAGAAGCTGCCGGCATCTGAAAACCAATGGCTTGTCTGCAACCTCACAGGAACACAGAGCCACCCTAGCCCTGCAAAGGGACTGTAGGCTAATGGCGGCATGACCAGACATGCTAAACAGAATGACTTCCCTGTTCTCGCTCAAAACTAAACCCAAACTGTCACCAGTCACCCTTTCTGTCTTTCTCCTCGCAGAGCATGCTGACACTCTCAACGTAGTTCTTAGAGGTGACGTGAGAGAGTGTGAACACAGAGGCACGTGATTCAATGCTTGCTCCAGGTCTGAGCACTGACTCAATACTATATTTTGCTCATTTCTCCTGCAACTGCCAAACCCTTAGAAAGCCACAGGAAAGGAACCATGTTTCTCCATCACTAAGTTAAAAATATGAGAAGGATGTTCTTAACGAGATTGTGACACAAGACCCTTATCAGATATCCCCTCAAATATCCCACAATATGTTTTATAACAGTTACTTTAGGACCACCCTGTCACCTCCCCCTTCAGGATGTATTTAAACTCCCCAATCCACATCGTGCACATGCAGGTTTCTAATCAGAGCTTCCCGACTTACAGTGTCCTCACCTCCATGGCTGTCTCTGCTGCTGCCACTTCCAATTGGAATGTTGCACACTTAGTTCTTTGACCTCATAATTTTTCTTCTGTTGAATCACCATTTGAGAATATTACGTGTCACTTGGTAGCACCAGCTATGACTCCAGTTCAAGTATTTTGAACCTGCATTGCTTTAATTTTTAATGAATTACACTTTCTTTTGCTGACATTGGTGTAGTGAATCAGGAAGGAAGTGGAACTTATGAAGAAAGGATAACTTCTAAATGTCCACGGTGAAGTTGTAGTAATAATTAAACATTTTAAAGCCTATGAAACTTGGTACATCTCTTGAGTTGACTGTATAATCTGTATAACATATTAAATGTTTTATATTGTGTTTGTTAGTTTTTCCCCTAACATAAAAAAATATTATTGTACCTACATGAAGTTTTAAAATGTCAGGAGTTTACAGTAGATCGTTGAGGAAAAATGCTTGAATTATTTTACCAAAGACATTAAAGATAAAAATTTTAACTTTTCCCAAATCGAATGTGTTGACTTCTAACTCGAGTATAAAAGTTATGATAAATTTAGAGGCAAAACACATTTCCTTCCTGACAAATTACATAGAATAAACAGGAAAATGAGTAAAATAAACCAAATTTGATAAAATGTAATAGGGTTGTAACATATGTCATAGCTTTTCAGACTCATAAATTCATTTTGTCAAATACTTATTTTTGAAGCAGATTACACAAAGAATAAAATAAATTCTCTAATGTTCTAATTAAAGAAAATTTTTTTCTAGATGAGAACCTTAATTTTACACTCTTTAATATTAAAGTTTATAAAGTTCATAAATTAACATCAATTGTATAGTTCCAATAAATAATAAATCAATACATTTTCTTGTGATAGCTATATAATCATTTGTCAATTGGAGTCTAGCCTATCCATCAGGTCATAGCCAATGAGGCTTCTATGTGGGCTTGGTCTTCTCTTGAGGAGTCTGGGAACTCCAGTATTCTTCCTTAGATGCAAGAGACTCTCTCTCTCTTTCTCCCTCTCTCTCTCCCTCCCTCTCTCTTTCACCCCTGGGAGACATTACAGGTGACAAGACACATGAAACTACTTTAATGCCCTCAGCTAGAGGAGCCAGATGGAGACCCCTACCAGTGCTGAGATGCTTACAATGCTTTGGATCCACAAGAATTCCCACCCACTGAACTGTGATCTTCCTGCATTCGGTGTAATTGCATGTGTTTTATGAGTCTGAAGAGGACTTTGTATATTGGTTTCAGACATATGGACAAATATCGAACTTAAGGACTTGATCAGGACTGGGCTGGGATGATTTCTCTATATAAGAATTATCTTGTGAATAAACCTCTTTCTTATTCACATATGAGTTTCCTCTGGATTTTTCTCTCTATTCTAGCTAGACTAACACATATATGGTACCTTGGGAGTAGGTTACTAGAGAAACAAATCATAAAGCTGGAGAGTGGATGTTTGTTTGAACTCTCTTTCATGGTAGTTTTTCTTTGGCTAGCCAGGGGTCAGATAAAACCACATTGTTTAATCGACTGTTCTCTGGAAAGAATGTGGGAATTCAACGTTTTGATTTCTAGAAATTTTCTTTGGTTATTCCTCTGTGAAATGGTGGAATTGCTGTAAGAATTTCTCAGAGATGCTACTAAGTAGAAATGGCTGACAGAAGGTCAAAATGTCTGTCAGAAAGACTGGATCTGGCTTGATGATCTCAAGAGGCTTAATCCCATATTTGGTATCAATAGACTAGTTTACATAATGATTAGATAAGATAGATTTGACTGTTTTAAGAATTGAGTTTAGTATCTGATTCTACTTGGTTTATACTGATTTCTTCTGCTTATTATTGTTGATACAATGATTGACAGAAATTATTAGGATGTTTGAAAATAGAAAATTTGTAAGCCCACTAACCTTTAGCCATTAAAAGTTGATCTTTAAATGAAATTAGGACATGCCTGCAAAAAAGGCTCTGAACATATTAGCCCCAACCAATGCTTTGGGGGGCTCAGGACATTTCCATTCCAAGAGCCTTGCCTTGGGGCTGTTGATAGAGTGAAGAAAGAGGAACTCTTTCACTTTTTGAATCTTGAACTAGTGGTTTCTGTCAAAAACTGGAAAGAATCTGGAACCATGAAGAAAACTCCTCTGTAGGACTGGATGTTAAGGGAAGCCTGTGGGCAGGCTGAAATGCTTGGTAGGTGACCACCTGGAACCCTTGTTGAGTGAAACTGGGAGAAATGTAGCAATAAAGAAATGGGTTTAGTCTGGCCACTGACAACTCTGGACCTGGTATGCAGGGACTAGAGGAGAAAACAAGAGTGGGTTGATTGGTCTGAAGTTCATGACCTAGCCCAAGGGGGCTAGAGTTGTTGAGAATTTGTCAATGGGCCAAGGTCTAGAGGCAAGGCAGCCAATGAGCACCCTGATGAGGCTCAGTTAGATAACCCTCATTGAGTTGACCAGAACCCGGACAGATGAAGAGAAGATACTTGAGCTTGTGCATTAATGCATATTGTGCTGACTTTATGGATGGCCTATCCTGATTTGACTTTACTTATGGATGCAGACTCACAAGGTTCCACCTGGCATGAAGATTCTTCATGTCAAAAACTATGACTGTCTCCTCAGATCACTGGGTTGATGTAAGTGGGAAATATAGAAATTGGATACCCAAAATTGGGGGAGGGGGATTATGATGTGGTTGTTTTATAACCTTTCATAGATGCTGGAATATATTTATAGGATTATAGGATTGAGGTGTAGGTTATACTTAACTGCAACTGTTAAGCACTGAGTGTTTTTGCTTTATTCACTTATAGATTATTGTGTGTAAATGAGGGTGGCATATATTGAATTGTATGCATTTTAGTTTTATCCTATTAGGCACAGATATGAATTTATTATTTGTTTGAAATTATATCTGGCTAAAGAGTTGTGTGAAAGTGTAAAATTGACAAAGGGGTTGTCTGTGGTATATACAATTGTTTGTCAATTTGAGAGGATTAAGAATGAAGGGGTGAAAACTAGCCTGTCAATCAGCTCCTAGACAAAGAAGCCTCTGGGTGGGCATGGACGTCGCCTGAGGATTCGGGGACTGTGGTATTTCTCCTTGGAGACAGGAGACAGACTCTCTCTCTGCTGACTCCCTGGGAGACACAGTAGCTGACAAGACACATGGAACTATGCTAGTGCCCTGAGCAGGTGGAGCCATGTGGAGACCCCTGCCCATGTTAAGATGCTTACAATGCCACTGTATCCACAAGGGTTCCCACTCACTGTCCTATGATCTTCTTGCATTTGGCATCATTGCATATGTTTTTGTGCATTCCAAGAGGACATTATAGATTGGTATCACATATATGGGCTAATACCAGACTCATGGACTTGATCTGGACTGGACTGGAATGTTTTCTCAATATTCAATTGCTTTTGCAGATAAACCTCTTTCTTATTCACATATGAGTCTGGCTGAATTTGTTTCTCTACACTACCCAGACTAATATATATCTTCAAAATGCTTTAATTCCTAGTTTCATACTTCCTGCAGGACAAACATCTGAGTGGCAAAATGCATATGAGGCCATGAAAAATACTGTTTTTGGATCAGTCCCATTTTAGTCTCAAAGTAACCTCCCTGCATTTCAAACCTTTCAATGGCTCTTGTGCAGCAGATTTCCCCAATTTAACACATCTTTTGATGTTTTGACTCCTACTTCTATGAGCATCAATTGTGAATTCAAGTAAGGTGAAATCTGTGAATACTTCAACCATTTCTCCATTTATCACGATGTTAACTATTGCTCCGGTTGTGAGAATTTTCGTCGTCTTTCTATTGAATTGTAATCCATTCTAAAGACTGTAAGTCTTGACCTTCATCAAAAAGTTCTTCGAGTTCTCCTCAAAAGAAGCAAGATCATGTCATCTGCATATTACAGGTAGGTAGTCAGCCTTCCTCTAATCGTGATGCCACATTCTTCTTCATATAGCCCAGTTTCTCTGATTATTTGCTAAGCATACCGATTGAAGATACAACCTGGACACCCACCTTTCCTAATTTTAAATGATGCAGTATCCCCTGTATCTTTTCATAATTGCCTGCCCCTTGATCCATGAACAATTTCTGAATTAACACAATGAAGTGTTCTGAAATTCCCATTCTTCTCAAGGTTATCTATAGTTTGTTATGATCCATACAGTTGGATTTCTTGTCTTAGTCAATAAAAGACAAGTCAGCATCTCTCTGGCCATTTCTTCTTTCAGCAAATATCCATCTGACTGAGTATCTTGTTCAATGTCTTCTTCTGAGTCTGACCTTAACCTCTGATAGTAACCTGTCTGCATTTCAAACTTTTCACGAGGTCTTGTGGAACCTCTGTTGGATGTACTCATGCAACCCCTGTTGGATGATAATTAGCAAAATTTTACTTGTATGTAATATAGCTTGAATATTCTGTTGGGTTTCCTTTCTTTGGAATGGGTACAAGTATGGATCTTTTCTAGTCAGTTGGCCAAATAGCTGTCTTCCAAATTTCCTGGCAAAAACTAGTGAGTGTTTCATCAACTACTTGAAATATTTCAGTTAGTATTCCATCAATTCCTGGTGCCTAGTTTTTTGCTGATGCTTTCTATACAGCTTGTTTCTTCCTTTAATTCCTTCAGTTCTGGCTTATACGCTATCTCTTAAAATGGTGCAATGTCAAGATGTTCCTTATGATAAAGTGACCGCATTCTTCCTGTAGCAGTTACATAATCTCCTGTCAACTTGAGCAAAAGGGTGGAGTCTAGCCTGCCAATCAGTTTACAGCTTGGAGACCTCATATAGAGATAGGACAGAGATAGATAGCTCACTGGAGGCCAGACCATCTGTTTTTCTGACTTCCCTATGCTGATGCTGAGATGCTTAAAAAGCTGGAGGAGGCATATATAGACCCATGCCAGCATTGAGATGCTTCCACTGCCACTGGATCCACGAGACCTGCTACCCATTGGTCTATGATATTCCTGCATTTAGCATCATTTCATGAGCTATGTGAGTCTAAAGAGGAATTTTGGGCCTAGTTTCAGACTTAGGAACTTGATGTAGACAGGGCTGGGATGTCTTCTAAATATTGAATTACTTTGATATAAATATCAGTGCTAAACATATATGATTCTCCTTGGATTTGTTTCTCTAGTCTGCCTGTACTAACACACTTTCTATATCTTTTTGATGATTCCTGAATCATTCAATATTTTCATTTAAAATCTTTCAATATTGAAACTTGAGTTTGACTTCAGTCTTGAGTTGATTCCGTTTCAGACATGTGAAGCGTGTCCTTCCTTTGGTTTTCTTACACGAGGACTGTGCACAAGTCAGTATTATATTTGACATTGTCTCCTAGGGCTAGCCTTTGAGATTTTCTGTTCATCTCTCTTTGATTTCATCATTTATTCCATTTGCCTTAACTAGTATGGTTAATAGCCAGTTTCAGCAACTCTTCTAATATGCACGTTGAAATTTTCTCTTTTTGTTTTTTTTTACCGTTCAAAAAATTTTATTCCCCTTGCATCAACTTAATACATATTCTTAACAATTATGGTTGGATTGTTCATGAAAGTTGCATAAGACATTAAATAAAGTTGGCCATTATTTCAAGGTATTTTCAAATTAGTGAATTTTATAGCGTATGCATGTTAGGCAACTACGAAAAGAGGTGGGGAGAGTTCACATAAGCAAAAAGCCTAAAATATGATAAATAAATAGTTTTTTTTGTTTTACTACTGCACTTGATATACACAAAGTAATGGATGCCAAGGAATTCATGTTACTGCATCTTTACTTGCACATTTTTTAGGTTAATGAAAAAATTTAAATACAAATAAAATGAGTATAATAAAAATAATGAAAGCAAACATCATATCACTTTTCAAATAACGGTATGGGCACCGTTTCTGCCCTTCTCCAGTCGAAACCAGCTAACAACCTTGTGTCAAGGAACACTTGAGCAGCTGCAGGCAATGGTGTGCAGATGGAGATTGTGTATTCCATAGACACACGTGGTTCAAGATGTGCTATCCATGGGATAGCTCCTTCTACTACAGCCTTGTGAAGTGCTCAGAACCTTAACTTACCACAATGACTACACCTGTGACTAGAACCAACGATCCCTTTTATCCCCCATCAGGCCAAACCAATATGTAGGCACATCTCTTTGCTTAAACATGGAAGCAATTTTAATACTGGCCCTTGTGAAACTACGATGTACCAAAAGTACTATAGCAAACACTTATAACTTGTATAAAAATTCCACATGCTCATATGGTAACTTGCTGAATGTTAACTGGCTCAATTCCTCTAACAGTGAACTTATAAACCACATGGGGAATATACAAAGTTAAACAAAGGTAAATAGCTCGCCAGAGGTGAGACACTCCCTCATTCCCTGCAAGACATTCCTGTTAACAAGACACATGGGGCTGCGCTACAACCCTGACGCTGGATGAGCCAAGTGGAGGCCCGTGCCAGCACTGAAATGCTGACACTGCCATTGAACCCACAAGACTTTCCATCCACAGGCCTGTGGTCTTCCTGCATTCAGCATTATTGCATGTGTTTCATGAGTCTAAAAAGGACATTTAGATTGGTATCACACATGTGGTCTAGTATCGGAGTTACAGACTTGATCTAGAATGGACGCGGATGTTTTCTCAATATTCAATTGCTCTTGTATATAAAGCTCTCTTATACACATGTGAGTCTCCATGGATTTGTTTCTCCAGTCTACGCGGACTAACACACTTGCTTAGTTTTAATCGGCCTGACTGTCTACAGTCACATTTACTGAAGGTTGATACTAATAAAAAGTCACTTTGAGATGGAGCCACCTTGATGACAACAACAGTGATGCCCTCTGTACGTTAAGGTTATTCTGAAAATTATGGCACTACTATATGTGCGGTTAGTAACCTGGTGTGTAGCCCCCTATGCCACTGGCACTGCTCCCACCCACATTTGAATACAAGTAGGGCTCCCAGGGTGAACGTGTTTCAGTGGAGCTTCCAGATTAAGAAAGCTGGCTATGCACTAGGTTTCTAACCACCAAAATGGCACAGAAAGCCCCATAATATGACAAAAGACACACAGGTGACAAACTAGACATAAATTTAGGACAGTATCATTTTAATACCTAGTGTCTTCAATAGTGCTTTATAATAGGTCATTTGCATTTAAACTAAATTATAAGAAACATATTTTACAACATGGACAGAGATTTGCTTTGGGTCTTGCTGAAGCCATGAAGAAACATTTAATGATGTAGGTATTTCTGCTATCCAAGGGGAAAAAGCAAGTTGCTGTTATCAAGTTGGTTCCAACCTAGAGTAACTCTATGTACCACTCACTGACACATTGCTCCATCCTGCACCTTCCGTCCGCTCAACTGTTCCAATGTTCGAGTGACTACCTTACTCTAGTCACTGTGTCAGTCCATCTCTTTGAAGAGTTTCATCTTTTTCACTGATCCTCTTTTTACCAAGTGTGGTGTCTTTCTCAAAGGGGCTGGTCCCTCTTGATGGCATGCAAAGTACATAGTGGGGAGTTCCTAGCCCAAATGCATCTTGGTCATCACCCAAAGTTCAATCTACCTGTCCCTCCTGTTGTAAATGTTGTACATATGTTGTAAAAAAGCAGAGAGCTACAGCTCGCTCATGCATGCAGTGAGGAACTGAGCTGTGCCCTCTCTGTTTGTTTGTGTTCAAGTTTAGGAATACGTGACTGGTTACATTTCCTCAAAAAGTTTTTAAGTCTTAAAAATGACTTTCTCAAAACTACATTATCTAAGAAAGCAAGTCATCCATGCTGTAAAGATACAATCTATAAAGCAAAGCATAAGGTCCAAACAAACTCCAGGAATCACACACACCCAAGCATTTCCTTGACAATCAACATGATTTGTTTGCAAAACACCTGACCAGAATGTGCATCCTTTAAGTCTTGATTTGTATCCAAGTTTGAGCCATAGTCCGGCTACATTTCTCTTTTTTTTTTTTTCAGTGTCGGCCAGCGGGGCATTGCCCTTCTGAAGGTGGCAGAGAGGCATCCTCTGCCCTGGCAACCCTTCACTTTCGGAGGCCTTAAGCAGTGGAGGGCAGCATGGTACATTTCTCCCTTTTTTATAGCATCCAGATGAAGGGAACCCACTGCAAGGGCAGCATTTCTCCTGCACATGCTTCTTTGTCGAGGACTTTTGGGCAGGCTATATAAAAGACAAAACAGAGACAAATCATGAGCAAACGCAACCCTCCAAAAGGGGGAAACAGAGTTTTAAGAGAGGGAATAGGGTTACGTTGATGGTGACTGCAAAAAACTGTCAAACACTTGACAATCTGTTCAATTTTTTTTATGTGTATCCTGCATATGACACTGTAATTATAAAATATCCTATGATAGATTGTGATAATTTGATAGATGTCTTTTAACAGGATCCCAAGGAAACAGCGTCTCAATATAAATCACAGGAGTAAGACATATGGACGTCTGATTCCAATCACATTGTGATTTAATTTGTTGCTTAATACTACTATTTTGTTCTCCCACAAGCATAACTGTTTGAGATAAATGAGCCAATTGTTCATGAATGTGCTGATCAATACGTTGTTGATTGGACCACAAAACCTCAGAATTTGATGCCAATCATCTACGAAAGTAGTGGTTTTTGCAGACTGATTTAAATCTAATCCTGAAGTAGTAGCAGTAGCAGTAACTGAGATAATTCCTAGGATTGCAGCTATTAAAATTCCCCCAAATCACTTTGATCTTCTCAAAAGTTATTCAGGCAATTTGTCAGTTAAACGAAAGTAGGAGAACTTTGCCATTGCTGATACAATTGAATAGGCATCCATCTCCCTACTCTAGCCCTCAAAATACACATGCTTTCACTACTGATTAAAAGAACTAAAAGAATTGAAACAAGTAAAAAAGGGGCAATTATTACAATTAATTTCTCCAGAGGAGTGACTCCAATTGACAGATCCTTTCATGAAAAATATGGCAAACGCACACAAGCTTGGAAATATTGGGTTGTGTTAACTCTGAAGGACAAGGTGTAATTTTCTGTATGATTAGTACTATGGCCAATCCATCTTCTAATACCGAAGGAGGCAGTGTTGGAAGGGTTTTTCCATCAAACGAGGGCTGGGAGAAGAAAATCCTCCTCCAGAACGAAAATGAGGCTCTGGTGCCTGCTTGTCTAGTGTGTGCTGATGAGGATGCCATTGAAGATCAGCTGCACTGCATTTGACTGAGTGGAACCTGGGGCTCCAGTCAACCACAAGCCCTTGGTAGGTATACACTGACCTGAGGGCCTGTTCTCTGCAAGTGCTTCAGTGGACCCCATCAGACAAGTGCAAACAGGTTGGTGATTGACATGGGGGCAATGAAGATACAGAAAAATTTCCTGTTATATTAAATTGAAAAATCCTTGGCATTTAAAATTACTGATTTTTGTGGCTTGTTCTTATCTCCTGATTTTTTTATGATAGGCAGCCAGGCCTGATATTTTCTTTTCTTTTTTTCTTTTGTAACTGGCATTTTATTGGTTGTTTTGAGATCAGTACAGAGACATTATGAACAATTTGTACACAATCCTTAATGCATGTACCAAAATCCTAAAATGGCATGTAGATAAAATTTGTTTCTAAATTCGAGTGTCTTTCCAGCTTTAAATTGAGAGGCAAATTTTTTGAAAGAGATATAATCAAGCACCATTATCTTCAAATGCTGGTAAACTTACATCTTAAATCCCACTAATTCACAATTCAATGTCACACACTACACACTCAAATGTTCAATCCTTCACAGCACGTAACAAAGTGATCAGGAACACTGGACTACCACGACCAAAGCTGTTACAGAATGCACACTTCTGACCAGAGCCATGATGGCAGAATGGTTTCAGACACAGTTCTATTAAGAGAACAAATGTGGAAACAAAGCTTTAAATGTTCAAGTCATACAAATGCATGACAGTGACTCCAAATTGCCATTAAGAATGTTTTGTATTAGGGATACAAAAACTTCCCCCCTTCCCATGGAATGTTATGTTGACACCCAAGACAGTCAAATCTTCCCACAATTTAACATCCCACTATTTTCTGGTTGTACTTAAAAATAAGCAACCAGTAAATGATTTCACATCTTAAAAAAAAACATTTATACAAAAAAAAATGGGATGAATTGGGATTTCCTTCTTAAAAATGTTTCTAGAGCTACTAAAACACTTGCATTTACAAAATAGTTGATAAAAATATTCCTCTGGATTGTACAAGAAGGGAGGCAGCAGGGTCCACTGATGAGACATGACAAACATTAATCAGACTGGGCTTCTTTTTCTCCTGCTTCATCAGAGGCTGCGCTCTCCTCGTTTCCGTTTCTCCGTTTTCACAGGTGAATCTTCTTTAGCTTCTTGGTCAGCTACTTCAGCCTGTCTTCCCTTTGCTCCTCTCTTCCCTTTTGCTTGCACTTTTTTGTCCGAAGATTTAGCCTTTCCTGGTGCCTTTTTGGGCTTCGTCTCCACTTTTGTCGGCGCTGGTTTCGCTGACAATCTTGCCGATCTCCTCTTGGGCTCCTCCTTCACCGCCCCTTTGGCCGAGCTGACTTTCCTCTTGGGCATCTTGGCTGTGGGCAGGGCGCTTGCAGGACGCCTTCGGACCGCGGGGCACCGAGAGCCTTCTCGACGCTGGATTGCCTGGCGCGCCGCTCTACCCGCCGCTGCCCGAGCTGCTAGGACCCGCGGTGAGGGCGGTGGGCGAACCGGATGGAACCGGATTGGGAGCCCGCCCCGTCCCCCAACCCCCCCACACCCCCACCCCCACCCACCCCCACCCCGCATCCCCCACCCCCACCCCCCCACACCCCCATCCCCGCATCCCCGGGCCAAGGGCTCCCCCTCCCCACCGGCCGGGCCGGCCCCCGCCCCTGCCCATTTGCTACTGGGCTCCCCCCCGCCGAGTCCGCGCCTTCGCCAGCGTGCAGAATAGGTGAGGCAGGCCATCACTCCGCCGCTGCGCCCCGCCCTCCGCCGGAGGTGGCCCCCACCCCTCCCCGCCGCCTCCAGGGGCTCTGGACCCTGGGAATGCGGGGCGGGGCGGGTCCCCCGAGGCCGCGCCCACCTCTCAGGGCAGCTTAGGTCTGATATTTTCATTTTAAACAATGTTCCCAGTGTCCAATACATATAGGAAATCCTTCAACCCCAGTTTCATAGGATGTAATAATGGTGCCTTCTTCATTTATTCGAAATGGTACTCAATCATCTAAAGGCCCAGGCATTCAAGAGGATTAATTCGCATAAATTGGAACAGTTATGTGTCCAAGAGACCCCTCTATTCAAGGGTGGCTTAGGAATATAGCTCCAATAAGTAAAATTCTCAGATTTTACCTGAGTAATCAAAAGGGCCATCATAGCTACAAACAAATTAGAAGTTGTCATCCCTTGTCCATGGCCATGCACTAGTTGCTCTCCTTCCATACTTAACTTTTTAATAGTTCTATGTGCATGCATTTGTAGGTTTAGTATTAAGGTAGCAGAAGGACATTGAGCCTCCACTCAAGTACTCCCTCAATGCAAGAATACTTTCTTCTATTAAATTGGCATTCTATGATGCTCATCTTCCCAATACAACTGCTGAAGGCAAAGCAGGTGAATAAGCAAATGTGGTGAAGTAACCTGATGGTGCCCGGCTATCAAAAGATATAGCATCTGGGGTCTTAAAAGCTTGAAGGTAAACAAGCAGCCATCTAGCTCAGAAGCAATAAAACCCACATGGGAGAAGCACACCAGCCTTTGTGATCACGAGGTGTCAAAGGGATCAGGACAAAAAATTGTATCGTAGTGTATGATGGGGGAGTGCGGGGTGGAGACCCAAAGCCCATTTATGGGCTACTGGATATCCCCTTACAGAAGGATCTCGGGGAGGAGAGGAGCCAGTCAGGGTGCGATGTAGCAACAATGAAAAATACAACTTTCCTCTAGTTCCTAAATGCTTCCTCCCCACTGCCCCCCACTATCATGAGCCCAATTCTACCTTGCAAGTCTGGCTAAAGCAGAGGTTGTACACTGGTACAGATAGGAATGGGAAACACAGGGAATCCAGGGAGGATGATCCCTTCAGGATCATTGGTGAGTAGTGATACTGGAAGGGTAGAGGGAGGGTCGGGTTGGGAACTGATTACAAGGATCTACATGTGACCTCCTTCCTGGAGAATGGACAACAGAAATGTGGGTGAAGGGAGATGTAGGACAGGACAAGATATGACAAAATAATAATTTATAAATTATCAAGGGTTCATGAGGGAGAGTGGAGTCGAGAGGGAGGGGAAAAATGAGGACCTGATGCCAGGGGCTTAAGTGGAGAGCAAATGTTTTGAGAATGATGAGGGCAATGAATGTACAATTGATGTATGGATTGTGATAAGAGTTATATGAGCCCCTAATAAAAAGTAGACTTTTGATATATATATCACCCAACTCAATTATTCATTTTTTACTACCCTATGCACATTTTAATAATTTATATCACACGTATAAATCACTTTAAAAATACATATTCTGAGTCCTGAGAATTCCTATTTTCTTCTCGAAGGTTACTTGACGTAAAGAATTTAGTTGCATAAGGAAAAGAGGAAGAAAAACACATTTAAAATAATCTTGTCACTTTGAAAATCAAACAGTTGTCCAGCTTAGAGTAAACAACAACAAAAGTCAAAACAGTAAACCGTTTTATAAGCCAACAAGCTACTATCATGTAATTTTCAGCACGGAGACCCCATGTGGGTCTCTAGATGGTTTCAGTGGCTGATTTTTAAGAAGTTGATTGTCAGGGCTTTCTTCCGAGGCACCTCACGGTGGACTCAAACTGGCTAACGTTGGTTATCAGCTGAGTTCTGGACCTTTAGAATTACTGAGGAGGCTCTCCTGCCAAGAGCACTCCCCAGTCTCGGCTGCCCTCCCCTACATTCATTAGCAGAGATACATACATACTAAAAATAACTCTCATGTTTTGCTGTTGTTGGCAGGTGTTGTCTAGTACGTTCTGTATAAGAGAACAAACCACTGCACAGCCCGACCCCCTCTTCACCTCTGCGGCATGTTTGAGCCCATTGTTGCTGTTGACGGGCTTCCTCTTTTTTGCTGACTTCACCAAGCACGATGTTCTTTTCCAGGAACTAGTCCCTCCGGATTACATGCCCAAAGTATGTGCAAAGAGGTCCCCACTCACCATTCTCAATTCTAAGGAGCATTCTGGCTGTTTCTTCCAAGACAGATATAGATAGAGGAGGTAACTATTTCTAAAATTCTATGTTAAGTTGAGGGAAATGTATACATCTAAAAATTAGGACTGGGTCCAAAGGGGTCTAATCAGGAGAGACCTATCACATGGATAATCGATATGAACAATATCTCTTCCTTGAAATGAGTTTCATATGCAAATGAAGAAAACTAATCTTAGCTCATCCAGAATAATATTGATCTCTTTTTATAACTCTCACGGGATTATAAAATATCTGTTTGTTTTTGTTGTTGTTGGTTTTTGTTTTTGTTTGTTTTGTTGGACTCTTTACATTTGGAAATTGGACAATCACCATAACCTTTAAACATATTGGCCACCTGGGAAACAGGGACTCAGAGTTGAAGCAGAGGATATAAACATTTCCTATAAACTAAAAGAGGTGAACCAGAAGACAAACCACATCCGCAGAGTTGATTCCGACTCTTAGTGACTCGGAAGACAAAGTAGAATTACCCCTTTAGGCTTCTGAGACTGTGAATCTTTGCAGCAGCTGCTGGTGGGTTTGAACTGCTGACTCTGGTGAGCAGACCAACATACAGCACATTACATCACCAGAGCTCCTTAAAAGAGGTGAAGAGGAGTCGTGCCAGCTGGTTACACGACTATGCTTCCTTTCATTCCTCTCTGGAATTGGAATTTCAAATAGATTTTCCCCATAGATGCCTTTACTCCTTAGAAAAATTCACTGAAGCTGGAACGAACTGTATTACGCATTTTCAGACAACGGCATGGATAATCTACGTAACTGGCCTAGTTTTACAAGACAACATTGGTAGTTAACCATGCCTGAAATTGTAATGACTCTGAAGCCACTATTTGACACTGATAAACAGGGGCAAAGACAGCTAGTATTTCTTGATGAATTCCTCCTTTCCAACAGTACTTCTGGGCCCCTTAAATATCATTTAATCAATATTTTCTAATAATGATATCAAGCCATTTTTATTAACCATTTCCCCAAAGTCTACAAGACGTAACGAAGTGTCAGCCCCGGCTCACACACACATCTGCCCCAAGACTCTTCAAAGCATTCGAAGTCTAGGAAGAAAGGACTGATTTCATTGCAGCTGAAAGAACTGCGTTGTGGGAATGGATGGCTTTGCAAGGAGGTGGGAAGAGCTCCTCTGGCCTCAGCCCCACCCTGCCAGTTCACTCAGCGTGCGTCTGCATGGGTCTGGAACAGAGGCGGAGGCTGAGCTTGAGGCCAAAAAAGGGACTCCTCATTTGACCCTCTGATGTCTCTCTGAGTTGACACCCTTCTTTTGAGTTAGAGAATTATTGTCCTTAATCGAGGTGTTAGCTGGGAAATGGGTCATATTTATATGTACAACTCTAAGTATGTACACTCATTTAAGGACAGTAATACGCGATCGCTAGTTTAAATATTTGCTATCTACCTGTCTGTTTGTAGTACAGATAGCCCTCGGTGTACGAATGAGATCCCTTCCTAAGTGGTTCAGATTTGTAGGTAATCAGCATAGGTGCATACGGTTTTTATCTGGACTGATGTAAATGAAAGAAAACGCTCAAGACTCAAAAACTCTTCAGTGGTTTAAAAACTCCCCTACGGCAAGCGGTGGTGAAGGACTTTTATTATATTTTTCCAGTAAGGAGGGCAAATATATGTACTACTAAAGGGCAATTATGAGTAGTCTACAAATGGGACATATGTAGCCAGGGACTGCTGACACTGCAGTGGCTTCTATGTTACGTGATACTTCAACGTACGCCACCAGCATTTCAGAGACCAGATCTCAGTGGAACTTCCAGACTAAGACAAGGGAGAAAGGACTGGCAAAATCCTTCTGAAAATCCAACAGATGAGACTGAATATGTGGCTTGTGCTAAAAAGATGCATCATTACCATGGAAGGCACTTAAAATGAGAAAAAATGTTTTGAAAATGATAATGGCAACATAGGTACACCTGTATTTGATACAATTGATGTATGGATTATTATAAGAGCTGTAAGAGCCCCCAATTAAATGGTTTATTAATAAAAAATACACCGTGGTCCTAGTAAGGAATTAGAACGTAGTAAGGACCAAACACCAGCGGAGGCCCCGTGAACATTTCCTTCTGTGGGTTGTCCCTGGGGTTGCCTCCCATCAGAGTGTATTGGATGGTCACAAACAACAAATTTAAATACATGGTAATATGAGGAGGCTTCAAAGAATCCATAGAGAAGAATAGAAATAAAAGATAGTAGAGTTTTGAAGCCCAGTCTTATAACTTAAACATTCCAGTATGGAAGAAGTCATTGCTTTTGCACCTGAGTCTGGTTCCTGGGCAAACTGGAGCCCAATCAAGTAATATGGCTGTTTCTGTTCAGTGATGTACGTGGCTACTTAGAATACCTCTCAAAGACAGCTATTGCTTTGTGTCTCTCCCCTAGGTCACTGCATGGGACACGGTTTCCTGGGCTCTCCACTGTCTCAGGACTGGACGCCCCAGTGGAGTGCTAAGACCAGCAAACATGGTGTTATCAGGGGCTCAGGGATACCCGCCCCGCCCGCTGCGCCACCAGCCGGCCCCAGGGCCTTGCAGCCAGCCCCTTCATAGCCCTGATAACAATGGCAGGAGAACTTCTGCGCCATCGCGTCCAGGTCTGAAGGCGACGCTGTTCCGCTCACGGTGAAGTCGCCGTCCTGCGAGGCCTCAATGCGGTAGCTGGCCGGGTTAAGGTGCAGATAGTCCGGGGACTGCCACCGCTTCCGCACACAGCGGCCCTGGCCCCCGCAGAGCTGCAGGCTGCACAGCTCCGCGGCCCAGCTCACGTTGGCGAGGTAGCGCCCCAGCTCGGAGCCCACAAACTTCTTCACCTTGGTACAGTTGCGCTGGAAACGAGCAAACACACAAGGTTACAGCACCCTGGCCTGCAGGTGGTCCTTTAGACATCATGAATGCCCAGAAGCTTGGTTCCATTTCCTGTACGTTATAACACAGAAGCCCCAGAGCAGGAAGGTCGCAAAGGCAGAGAGTATGGCACTGGTGGGTACAGTACCTGAACTTGTGAAGCAAAGGGGCCCCCAACTGAGCGTAGGAGAACTGGCTTCTCTCAGGACACCCCAGACCAAACCCACTGCCATTGTGACAGGGCTGCTGCGAAGTAACTTTGGTGGTGTGGTCGTTAGGCATTGGGCTGTGACCACAAGGTTGCAATTTAAAACCACCAGCAGCCCATCCAGAAAACAAACAAACAAAAAACAGCCCTGGATTTTCTACCCCTGTAAGTGTTGCAGCCTTGGAAACCCGCAGGGTCAGTTCTACCCTGCCGTCGGGGCGACTGTATGGGCAGCACCCACAGCTCCATAGCAGTGAGTTTGATCTTGGGGTTTTGCCTGGGAACTGAGAGCCTCATCTTCCTGCCACCTGGCACCTTGTGGGGGCGTGGGACCTTGCAGTTAGCAATCCTCAGCATCACTTGGGCTCACGTGTAGACACGAGGGAGAGGACACGGAAGAATCCCACATGAGAAATGATGCAGGAGCAGGGCCTTCATCTGCTGTGTTCCGGCCCCTGCTCAGATACATCGCGAGGTCTTCCATGGAGTTGAGAGCACCTGGGCCATCAAAGCCCACGGATCCCTGGCCAACACTTCCGTCCGAAGCCACGTGGAATCGAACCCCTGTTAGTCTGTCCAGATCACTGGGTGGTGGGGGAGAGGGGTGTCTCATATGTGTTTCTGACAGAGAGCCATAAGTGATGCAAAGGGCTAATGTGTTTGGTTGCTAAGCAAAGATCAGAGGTTCAAGTCCAGCAAGTCAACCACTGGAAACTCTGTGTGGCACAGTCTACTTGTGCACACATGGGGTCACCGAGAGTTGGAATCTACTCAGAAGCAACTTTGTTTTTTCTTCCATAAGCCCCAAGCCTTCCCCATGAGCTACGTGGACTAGAAAGACAGAGATTGGTCTTCCCAGTTTCAGCCGAACTCTCCCACGTGGATAGAGACGATTTTAACCTGATACTACTGTTACTGGGTGCCCTGCTGCATCCCTAGCGGGACGCATCGGGACCCTCTGGGACAGAGCAGATGAGTGCTTTGCTGTTGTGCGACCAGGAATCCTGTGTAAGCTCAAAAATAGTTTCACGAGCTGTATCTCTGGAGCATCAGAGTGGGCCTGTGAAATTCTAAGAATGATAGGAGATTATCACAAATTTTCAACAACATCAAAAAACTCAATTCACAAAGTATTGAGGTTGCTAGCATTACAATACCGGGCAAAATCTGTTAAACCATAGAGATAAATAAATGCGCTGTGGAACTGCAGAGGAAATTGCGATGGATTTGGGTAGAGGAAGTGTGAAAGAGTTTTTGGAGTAACTGATATCTGAGTTGGAAGCTGTTTGACCAGACATCTACGTCCTCTTGAAAATACTGTTAGTTTTCAGCAATTTCTCCTCAAAGGAGATTAAAAATTTACCTCCTGCTTCTACTTCTCAAAATAGGATATGTAACTCCATGTATGTAGTGGTTATATGTGTGGGCACAGTCAAACTGCTTGTGGTTAATGCCAGCTTCCCTAAGTAGTGTATCTAGCCATCATTTTTACATAACTCACATGGGCGTTATATGGTCTTTGCACACCCCCCTGATGTGTTGGTGTTCTCTTTGCCTCGGACGTGTTTGCTCATTGTTGACTTGCGCACATTGTATGTGAAATTGTAGTACCCTCTCTCGCGTGCTCCTTTTCTCCACCGCGTCTACAAAAGAGGATGGGGGCCCCTCCCTCATAGAATTATTATATGGGCGAGTCACAAAGTGTACGGAGAAATGGGATCAGAAGATCATAGAATTTCCCATGGGCTTTTAAAAAGCCTTCTGGTGTGTTCCGTAAGTGAGGAAATCCCTCCAAGAGCGCTCAGCACAACCCTGTTGTTGTTGGGTGCCATCAAGTCGTCCTGCCTGCCCGCGACCCTGTGTACAGCAGGACGAAACTGCCTGCGCCATCCTCTCAGCTGCTCAGTTTGAATCCAATCCTAGCGCAGAGTGAATGTTCAAAACACATCAACACCCTGCTTCTTATCTTAACAGAACCAATATTGTCTTCCTCCCCCTCTAGCTGTCCGGCTCTGACTGGATTTTCATTCCAAAGCTGCCTTATCATGCGGGTTTGGGGAGTTTGGTGAGATTAAGATTTATGGGGAAACATAGCAGACCCTTAATATATATTTATAAACTATATTTCATTCAAATACCAACTTACCTCAGAGGAAGTTAGATTCATGTCCCCCCAGATGACAATGCCTGCAGTTCCCAAGGCAGCGCTTTCTCCAATGGTACTGACCAGGTCTTGCTAGATGTGAGGGAACAAGAGTTCAACATGAGCCAGAATGGAAAGGACCCACCAGGGACAGGAGGCTGAGTTCAGGATAATGGGCATGGGCAGACAGAGTTCATATAGTCCACGCAGAAACTGTTCTCTAATTTCTAATAATAACCCAAGACTCAAAAATTGTAGTCCAGATTCATATGCAAGACAAAAAGATTAAACAAAATGGAAGAAAAAATATATCTATTGGCAGGTGAGTTTTTTTTTTTTTGGAAGCCTGTAAGCTTGGGGATCATCATCAGACAGACCCTGTCTCATTGAATTTAGCAGTAGGACACACACATCCGTCATGTGTATGAGACAGGGCCCAGAAACAAAGTGCAAAAATTGGCTTTCTCCCAATACCCTGCATTCCTCTGAGCCTGACTCCCTGCTCATTTGTCATGCTCCCCGTGAACTGGCCTCTGAGGTGACCGAGTGAGTGTGCCATTGGGATGACGAGGCCAGGCAGAGGCCTGCAGCTCAGAGCTGGCCCTCAAGTGACTCCTGCTTCTGTTCAAAGGATCTGTTTGGAGGGGTGTGGTAGTTACATAATCTGGTGGCAATCTGAAAGGATTACGAGTGAAGGGGTGGAGTCTGGCCTGTCAATCAAGTTATAACAAATGAGGCTTTGTGTGAGCATGGACTTCTCCTGAGAATTCTGGGAACTCCTGTATTTTTCTTCCTTGGAGACAGGAGACATTCTTTCTCTGTTCACTCCCTGAGATGACACTCTACTGACAAGACACATGGCGCTACACTCTGGACGCTGGAGAAGCCACATGGATCTACCCTGATGCAACCAGACCTCTGGAGCTGGAGAAGCCACAAAGAGACCCATGCCAGCACTGAGATGCTTACAATGCCACTGGATCTACAAGACTTCCAACCCACTGGCCTGTGATCCTCCTGCATTCGGCATCATTGCATGTATTTTGTGAGTCTAAAGAGGACTTTATAGATTGGTATCAGACATATGGACTAATCTTGGACTTATGAACTTGATCTGGACTAGGCTGGGACGTTACTCAATATTCAATTGCTCTTGTATATAAACTTTTTTCTTATATATACATGATTACCTATGAATTTGTTTCTCTACTCTACCCAGACAAACATAATGGGCTTCCTTTATGGCTCAGCCAGTCATGGTAACGTTGCAGGGATTTTCACCAGGATGAACAATTAACATCAATGAAAACTAGATTTCAGTTCTGGCTTTGTCATTGTAAAAGATGATTGGTTTTACTATTCAAAGATTCACAGAGCCATGGTTAATCACTCTACTGCTGATCCAACATTCAGCATTTTGCACTTTGTAGGGGGAAGAAAAGACCTAGACACTGGCTCCCTTAAAAATGGTTGTGGTTGTGAAGTGTTGAGTTGGTTTTGATTCATATAGACCCAATGTACACAGATAGAAATGGCGCCTGGCCCTCGGCCTGCCTTATAACAGTTACTATGTTTGAGCTCGTGGTTGCCATCTCATCCTGTGAGAGTCTTCCTCTTCTTTACCAAGCAGGATGTCCTTCTCCAGAGACTAGACTCTCCGGATGACATGTTCAAAGTATGTGAAGGAATTGTCCCAAAAAATCAGGTTCCATGATTTGAACTAATATCAATCAAGATGTTTCCACAAACAGATGCGTGCTCAAATGTCTCGTTGCTCTATGCCAATAAATTTGGAAGGCAGCTAAAAGCCCAACTGACCATGAATGATCAATATCCGGACCCATTTCGAAGAAAAGTAATTCAGGAGAATGTGGAAATTATTGAATGATATCATTAATACCACAATGCTGAAGGTAGTTGTTAACTATTTGTAGCAGTATATTGACAGGAAATGGGTAGAAATTCAAGATGGATTCAGAAGAGAACATGGTCCTGATGCTTCCTCCCCCCAACTACCATGATCCGAATTCTACCTTGCAGGACTGGATAGGGCAGAGGTTGTACACTGGTGCATATGGGGCTGGAGGCACAGGGAATCCAGGGTGGACGATACCTTCAGGACCAGGGGTGTGAGGGGCGATGCTGGGAGAGTGGAGGGTGAGTGGGTTGGAGGGGGGGGAACTGATTGCAGGGATCCGCATGTGGCCTCCTCCCTGGAAGATGGACAGCAGAGAGGTGGGGGAGGGGAGACTCCGGATAGGGCAAGATATGACAAAATAACAATCTGTGGATTTTCGGGGGCTCATGAGGGAGCGGGGAGCAGGGAGGGAGGGGGGAAAAAAAGAGGACCTGATGCAGAGGGCTTAAGTGGAGAGCAAATGCTTTGAGAGTGATTAGGGCAAAGAATGTACGGATGTGCTTTATACAATTGATGTATGTATATGTGTGGATTGTGATAAGAGTTGTATGAGCCCCTAATAAAATATTTTTTTAAAAGAAAAAAAAAAGAAGAGAACATGGAAAGAGGAATATCATTACAGATGTGATATGGAGCTTGCCCGAAAGCAGAAAATACCAGCGATGAGTACTTATGTTTTATTGACAATAAAAGGCATTTTATTATTATGTACATCATAGAAAATTATGAATAATATCTTCAAAACTAGAAATACAGAACATTTCATTGCACTCAGGCAGAACCTATACCTAAACCAGACTTTTGAGCAAACCAAGGGCAGAGGAATGGTTTAGAATCAGGGATGGTGTGTATCAGAGTTACATCCTTTGACCATACTGATTTCCAGCTGTATGTTGAGCAAACACTAAACGAAGCTGGAATGCATGAAGAAGAATACACCAAGTTCAGTAACCACTGTGATGTGCAGATGACACAGCTATGTTTGCTGACTAGGAAGAGGACTTGGAGCACTTGCTGATGAATATCAGCCTTCAGAATAGATTATGCCTCATTGTAAAGAAAGCAAAACTCTTCATAGCCGGACCATAAAGATATAGGATTAGCAGAGAAAGCTTGATGTTACTAACAATTTCATTTCATTTGCATCCACAATCAATGCCGTGGAAGCAGTAGTCGAACAATCAAAAAAATGATTGCATTCGGCAAATAACTGTAAAAGATTTCTTTAAAGCATTCAAGAGCTAAGTTGGCACTTTGAGGACTAAGATGCACCTGATCCAAGAAAGAATCATTTCGATCACTTAAGATACTTGCAAAATCTGTAGAATAAATTAGAAATACTAAAGAAGACTTATGGCATTGGTGAAGAATATTGAGTATACCATGGCGTGCTAAAAGAATAAATATATATATATATATATATATATATATATATATATATATATATATATATATATATATATATATATATATAT
The DNA here is from genome assembly GCF_050624435.1 of Tenrec ecaudatus. Classification (NCBI taxonomy): domain Eukaryota; kingdom Metazoa; phylum Chordata; class Mammalia; order Afrosoricida; family Tenrecidae; genus Tenrec; species Tenrec ecaudatus. The sequence goes on along the minus strand of NC_134538.1, from coordinate 143,519,432 downwards.
ATATATATATATATATATATATATATGAAGAAGTAAACCCAGAATGCTCCTTACACGCAAGATTGGTGAGACGTTTTCTTGCATTATCAGGACAATGCTCGATAAAGAACTAGGTCAGCAAAAAAGAGCAAGGTCCTCAAAGAGATGGATTGACGCTGTGGCTGCAAGGATGGGCTCCAACAGCAACAATTGTGAGGAAGGTGCGAGGCCAGGTAACGTTTCATTCTGTTGTGCATAGGCTTGATATGAGTTGGCACTGATTCCAGAACACTGAACAACAATAACAGCTAGCAAAGGCAGAAAATTATCCTACTTTTGTTAAATTCGCATATTGTATAAGTAATGTAATCCTCTGAAATGAGTGGTCCATTAAAGTTAGCCATTTCTTCCTAATGTTAACTTTGGTTCACTAAATAAGAAACTTGTTTGGTCATCCAAAACAAAATAAAACAAAAACTTGTTTCATGGGAGACATTAATATTTAATGTTCCATTCTAGGATCAAGCATATTTTGTAAAGATTTAGATTTCGCTTTTTTTAAAATTTTCTAGAAATTATTAACTTTTTGCCATTCTCCAGTGAATAAATAATGTGCTGCTGGATTTTCTAGGTAGTATGAATATCAGTTTAAACTAGGCACATTTTCCCCTCTACTTGTTCATTAGCAGTCAAAGGTATACAATTTCCCAGGTTGGTAAGAAAAAAACTGATGTGAGTTCCAGGAAGATGACATCGAGTTAGAGTCCCCTGCCTAGAACTCCCCCTGTGTGGCCCAGAGAATGGTAGCTTAGGAGGCCAATTATGGGGATTTAGACATGGGACCTAGATTGTCAGCACTCTGGGATTATTTTAGACCACCGTCTCTTATTTTCATCCATGGAGAATGCAGCGGAGCTTGCTGCGGCCTCCCATATCCCCTACCTTAGAAGGGTCAGTGAATCTGTGAGTGCCAGACTTCTCACTTCTCACCTGGTTCTGGGACCCACCAGCACAGGGGATATCCCAACCCAGACCATCTTCCAAGGGGAGACTACAGCCTTATACCCTCTCTGGCCCCCGAGAGCTCTGGAGTCTGTAGCTCACTGAGGCCCATGGAAAAGAGCCTTCAGAGTTACACTCCCTTACTGGATAATCTCTCCTCTCCTTCTAGAAATGGCAGAACTCTACTGGCAGCCTGATAAAACTCCCAGCTAACTCTAAAGGGATCTACTCTTGGTAAGACTGAACACAACTTGAAACCTCTTGGGGCTTCAAGTTTATATTAGATTATTTTCCCTTTCTCTCTTTCTTTCTTTCTTTTGAGAAAGAAAACCACAAAACTCTTCTGTTTCTTCCATTTCCACCTGAGGAACTGGAACTCTTCATTCCCGTATATCTTGGTGGCCCATCCTCCCCTATCTAGGTATATGGCTGACACTGAGAATTACTGTCCTTGGCAGGAGCATCTCCTGATTAGCAGTTTCCCCTTTTCCCCCACCTTAGGCCCCCACTCCAATAGTCTATTTCCACCCTGGGACCACACACCCAAAGCAGATAGCACTGAGTTGTGCAGAAACCCACAATAAAAAGATGGGCTGAACTTTCCCTATATAATACACAGTGTCGATAAGTGACTCTGGTAGATTTCTTACTGTATCCTTCACCTACCCCAACTACCATTAACTGAAGACCCCACTTCCTTCACTTCAATAAAGCATACTTTCTTATCTATCTTATAACCCACCAAGCAACAATACATCTCTGGTAACCCTCTTATCTGACTCATCAAAAATGACTACATTTAAAAGGAAGGCTTCCTTTGATTCACACCATCACTTAAAACCTTCTCCTAAGCACCTATATATTATATTTCCTACCCACCCCACTATTAATCTCTCCTCATCTCCACACAATACCATTTCCAGCTCCTATCTGAACCTCCTTGAATCTAAAGAGCCAATCCCTCCTCTCCTAAACAACTCAAAAACCTATGCATCATCTACAACTCAAACACTGTGCATCACAAACAACAGCCATCAGCAGCAACCACAAAAAAAAATCAAAAGAAATAACAGTCAACAACTAAAAATTACCCAAATCCAAATGGAATACACAGGAAAAGGAATCCCTAAACTTCCAGATAGAGAATACAAGAAAACTATGCTTAGGGCCACGCAAGAGATTAGGAGATCAATCCTGAAACATGAAAAAAATATGGAGCTACTAGAAACCTCACACCCAAAGGAAATTCAGGAACTAAGGAATGACACAGCAGAACTATAAAATAAAGTACACGATCTGACCTATAGATGGAAAGAAATGGAACACTGAATCAGTGAACTCAAAGGCAACTGAGCACAATTCAGCAAATGAGAGAAACAATCAGAGAAGCGGAAGAAAGCCTGAGGATGATATGGGATACAATGAATAGAATTAACATATTAGTTATTTAGGTGCCTGAGCAGGATGAAACAAATAAGTCTACAGTTAAAATAGTAAGGAGATTCTTTGAAGAAAATTCCCCCGATATCACAAAGGAGGAGATTATAACCATCCAAGAAGCAGAGAGAACACCAAATGGATTAACACCTCCACCAAAGAAAACTAAACACAAAACACATAAAGACATATAGTAGTCAACTTATCCAACTTCAAGGAAAAGGAGAGTATCAGGAGAGCAGCTAGAGAAAGAACAAGGTAAACGGATAATAAACTCAGACCTCTCCTCAGAGATCATGCAGGAAAGTACTGAAATGTGAAAGACAATAAGAATCCTTTGTCCATCAAAGCTTTCCATCAAAGTTGAAGGAGAAATAAAAATTTTGTCAAACAAGGACTATTTACAGAATTTATAAAAATAAAATCAGCATTACAAAAAATATTATCCAGTTCTTTATGGGCGAAAACCAACAACTACACCACTCAGACACGAGACCACCACAGGATGCAAAACCAACATGCTGAATACAGTACCCAAAACATTTTACAGATAGAGTGGAGAAATGAAGACACAAATAAACTACACACACACACACACACACACACACCACCCCATAAAAAGGGAAGACACGAAAATATCAAGCACAAATAATACGAGATTGCAATGACCAAACCACATTTAGATTTCATGGAGCAGTCCAAAGACAAAGAGTAACAGAATGGATTGGACAGCAAGATCCATCAATCTGCTGCCCTTGAGTGACACATCTCCAACTCACAGACAAAAACATGTTGAGATTCAAACGATGCCAAAAAATTTACCAAGCTAATGGCAATTAAAAATAAGGCAGGGTGGCAATATTAATATCTCACAAACTCAGCACCAAGGAACACGACTTCATGAGACACAAGAACGGGCATTACATATGCTCAAAGGATCAATGGACCAAGAACACATAACCATAGTAAACCTATATGCACCCAGTGAAAGACCTTCAAATTCATCACCAAAATCCTCACGATGAAAAGAGAAATCACCAGATCAACAATAATAATAGGTGACTTCAATACACCACTAGCAAAGAAAATAGATCAACAGGTAAGAAACTCACCAAAGAAATGGAATTGCTGAACAACACAATCAAACAACTTGACCTCCTAGATATTTACAGAGCTCTCAAACCAACACCAAAAAAAATGCACATCAATCACATTCTAAAATAGACCACAGGCTGGGCCATAAAACAAGCCCAAGAAATTTAAAACATGTAGGGATCATACAAACCATCTTCTCTGACTATGGTGCCACAAAGCTGGATCAACCATAGAAAGAATTGAAAAAACAAAGACAAGCAATTGGAGACTCAACAACACACTATTCAAGAAAGACTGAGTAATAGTCCAAATAAGAGAAGACATTAGGAAGTTCCCATAAATGAATGAGAATGTTAACACAACGTACTAACACCTATGTGATGTAGCAAAAGCAGTTTTCAAGAGTCACTATATAGCAATCAATGCATACATGGGAAAAGAGGGGGGAATCATGTTCAGCACCTTAACACAGCTCCTTCAATAACTAGAACAGAGTCAACAACATAATTCTTCCAACAGCAAAAGAAAATAAGTCATTAAAGTTATAGAAGAGATAAGTGAACTGGAATAGAGAGAATCAATGGAAAATATCAACAAACCAGCAATCTGGCTCTTGGACAGGATCAACAAAGTTGACAAACTCCTAGCAAAATTAAGGGAAAAGAAGGAGCAGACAACAATATCTGGGATTAGGGATGAAACAGACCCCAGTAAAATAAAAGGTTAAGAGCACAGTATTACAAAAAACTGTTTATCAACAAATTCAATCATCTGAATAACATGAACCAATATTTAGAAAAACACGCTCTACCAAAATAAATGCATATGGACATTAAGAACTTGATCAGACCGATAGTAAAAGAATCAAAAAGGTCATCAAAAACTCCCACCTAAAAAAGTCTCAGTCCAGATGGCTTCACAGGCAAATTCTATCAGGGGTTGATTCAGAGAAGAGCTGATATCAATTCTACACCAACTGTTCCAGAACATCAAAAGGGACAGCAAACTCATACTATGCAGCCAGCAAAACCCGGCAAAGACCCCACAAAGATAGAGAACTACAGACTGATATCCTTCATGAACATAGATACAAAAATTCACACAAAAAATCTTGGCAAATAGAATCCAAAAGCATATAAAAAATAATTACATCATGACCAATAATGGGGATTCATACTAGGGAAACAGGAATGGTTCAACATCGAAAAATATTGTCATAATTTACAACATTAACAAGCAAATGGCTAAGAACCATAGGATCATATCAATTGATTCAGGAAAAAAAAGTTGACAATATCCAACACCCCTTCCTAATAAAAGCTCTCAAGAAGATAGGAATAAAAGGGAAAATCCTCAACACAGTAAAGGTAATATGCAAAAATAACCAATAGCCAATATTACATTCAATGAAGAAGAGCTGGAAATAATTCCATTGAATAAGGGAACTCAACAAAGATGTCCCTTATCCCCACTTTAAAAAAAATCATTTTATTGGGGGCTCATACAATTCTTATCACAATCCATACATCCATCCATTGTGTCAAGAACATATGTACATCTCTTGCCATCATCATTCTCAAAACATTTGCCTTCTCCTTGAGCCCTTAATATCTGCTACTCATTTTCCCCCTCCCTCTCCACTTCCCCTACCTCATGAACCCTTTATCATTCATAAATTATTTTTATTTTGTCATATGTTACACTGTCCAACATCTCCCCCTGCCTTCTTCTCTGCTGTCCATCCCCCAGGGAGGAGGCTATACATAGATTCTTGTAATCAGTTACCCCTTTCTACCCCACATTCTCTCCACCCCCCAGGCATCGCCACTTTCACCACTGGTCCTGAAGGAGTCATCTATCCTGGATTCCCTGTGTTTCCAGTTGCTATCTGTACCTATGAACATCCTCTGGTCTAGCCAGATATGTAAGGTAGAATTGGGATCATGATAGTGCGGGGGAGGAAGCTACAGATGGACTTTTTATTCATCATTGTGCTGAAAGTCCTAGCCAGTACCCTAAGACAAAGGCAAGAAAACAAGGGAGTACAATTGGGTAATATTGAGAAGCCTAAGGTGTCCACAATAGAATTGTTGGAAACAACAGAGGAGTTTAATAGAGTAGTAGGATGCAAGATTAACAAGCAGAAATCAATTGGATTTCTATATGTCAGTGATGAGTATACTAAAAAGGACATCAATGAGACAATACCATTCACAATAACCATGCGAAACGTGAAACACCTAGGAATAAACCTAACCCAAAAAACAGAAGACCTGGACAAAGGAAACTATAGAATGTTACTACAAAAAAAAAACAAAGGGGTCTACACAAATGGATGAATCTTCCATGTTCATTGATCAGAAGACTCAATATTGTGAAAATGTCAATACTACCTAAAGCAATCCAAAATTCAATGGAATCCTGATCTAAATTGCAGCATAATTCTTTAAAGAAATGGAAAAACTAAATTACCGACTTTATATGGAAAGGGAAGAAGCCGAGGATAGGCAAAAATCTCAGAAGGAAGAATAAAGTGGGTGGTCTTGCACTATCTGACCTCAAACCTACTATATACAGCCACAGTCGTCAAAACAGTCTGGTATTGGTGTACTGATAGATACACTGAACAATGGGTCAGGGCAGAAAACACAGAAAGAAAACACCTGCATACAAATGATTTTTGACAAAGGCATCATAGGCATTAAATAGGAAGCAGATGCCCTCTTCCATAAATGGTGCTGAGAAAAAACTGGATATCCATCTGCAGAAGAATGAAACAAGATTCCTATCTCATCCAATGCACAAAACAAACTCAAGGTGGATCAAAGATCTAAATGTAAAACCCAAGCTATGAGGATCATCAGTGAGAACACAGACAAATCTAAATGCTCTAGTGCAGGTAATACATGAGCTAGCAGAAGTAACAAAGGAACACACTGTGGGAGGCAAAACAGTGAATGGGGCCTATTAAAAATAAAAACACCTCATCGCTTCTCAGCCTTTTGGCTAAGATCAAGTGTAAAAATAAAAACACTTGAGTACATCGAAGTACTTCACTAGAAGAGTAAAAAGAGAGCCCACAGATTGGGAAAAGATATTTACTAACAACATAACTGACAAAGGACCACTTACTAACACCCACAGTATATTACAAGCCTACAACAAGAAAACAAACAACTAATAACCATCTGAGAAGGTGGGCACAGGACCTGAACAGATGATTCACAGAGATGATTCATTGGCACTTGAAGGGCCAATAAACACACGAGGAAATGCTCCGTTGACTAGCTATCAATAACATGCAAGGAAAAACAACCATGCGATAACATCTAAAAAGCATAACTGTAGCCCATTTAAAAAACGAACAAACTGAGAACAACAAATGCCGGAGAGTGTGTGGTGAGATGGGAACTTTGATCTACTTCTGGTGGGCTTGTAAATAGGCACAGCCACTGTGGCAGGTGATGGGGCAATTCCTAAAACCGAGAGCAATTCAATTATGCAGCAATGCAGCAATACCATTACTCGGCATATACCCCAAAGAAATAAACAGACCACGAACAGGTGCTTGCTCCTCCATGTGAATTGAAGCACAGTTCACAATAGCAAGAAGCTGGAAACAGCCTGAATTCCCACCAGTAGAAGATTGCATCAAAAACCTCTGGTATATACACACAATGAAATATTAAGCATCCCTAAAAAACAGCGATAAAATTATGAAAAACCTAAAGATGTGGAGGACCCTAGAAGACATTATGCTGAATGAAATTAGTCAGTCACAAAAGGACAAATACTCTATGAGTCCTCTGACACAGGAACGAGCAGCAGATTGGGCACAAGCTCAGGTTTGTAGGGCATCCAGTCTGCTGCTCAGGGGGACCAGAAGCCTGGTAGAGAGTATGACTGGTGCCAGTGAACCAGACCCCATCTGTTCTAGGTAAGTATTTTGAAGTTCTCTTTGCCTCACATCAGCTGGAACCCAATGGTCAAGGGAGTGGAAGAGAATGCTGTCTACTGAGTGGCTACCATTGAAATGTATGATGAGGTTCCCGCCCAGACAGGTAGACACCCCTGTCAGAGGGATGAGGGCTACTGATGGGAAAACAAAAGCAGGAGAGAGGAAAGAGCAAAAGTTTAGGGAACAAAAATGAAGGTTTGTTGGTAGGAAAAGCAGAGGCTGGACCTGCAGTTGGGGGAAGAATGACTGAACATGCTTTCGGAGACCTTCAGGAGGGAGGTCTTTGGTGGTACACATCAAATGGGTCTCATCGACCTGGGCTTCTGGGTGCATCCTAGGGACCCAGGTCCGGTGCCATGGAATGCTGGGACATTGAATCCTGGATCTTTAAGGTGCACGGCACAATCCAGAGCCTGCATCAGTGAGATCCGATGTGGATACTCCCTTGGGAGAACTGGACTCTCTCTCAAACACGTGTGTAATTTGCGGACTTACATGAGAAAATAGTTGGTGTCTTAGGGAGCTGTACCAAGATTGTTGAAATATTAGTAGGCAGACAAACATGGTCTGCTACATCAATGCTCTATATGCTTTATTAAGATATACATTATTCTGGCAAACCTGTGGCTGATATTTTTGGTGATTATGATTGTAAATTTCCCTGACAATTAACCACCGTTGTTTTTGTAAATGGCATCTAGAAGGAAAGGATTGATTCTGTTCAAGTGAATAATTCAAGTATTATGATATGGAATTCTCCTACATGGGCCCAACATCCCTCTCTCAACATAGCCTTAAAAAATTAGTACCAAGGACTAATCAAATAAAACATTAATGGAAGATCACTATACTCCAGTGGGATGATTAATAAAACTCTCTAACATAAATTAACGAGGAGGATTTGATTGGGAGTCAAAGGCAGATAAAAACAAACAAAAACAAACATCGATTCAGGAATGGGTTTTGGGTTTGCACTAAATTCTAGTTCCAACTAAAGAATAATTAGCTATTACATCATGGCCCTGTTCATTACTCACCCTCAGAAAGGGAACAAAAAAAGATATGGGTGCTACAACAAAATTTAGTGAAGACATTAGATGGTGGCCAGGTATCAGATAAAGTAGAATCTGGGGTCTTAAAGCCTTGTCTCAAAACAAACAGCCATCTAAGAGAGATGTCAACTAAGTCCACATGGAAGAAGTACACCCTTAATAGTTGCCAAAGTATTGTAAATCGTATAATCTGAAGTTAAAGAGGGATTAGTATCAAAGTCTAAATTATGAGAATCCAGTGTGCAGAAGGCTATGGCTGACAGTGGGAGCCCAAGATACATTTGTGGGAACCACATAGGAGCTAAGCCTCCAGTGACCTCCCTCTGCTCATAATTGAGGGATGGGGGAAAGTGGTTACTAAACAGAGTGGAAAGGAGAATGAGTATCAAGATCAAAGAGATCAATATGATTTGAACAGTTCAAACTTTGTCAGTTGATTTCCCCCTCTGATGCGCTCTGGACCTGATCTGGTTTGCAACATTTCTGTGTTGTTTGTTGTTGTTCATATCAGGGTTTAATCTCGGAGGTGTTATATCTTTGGAGATCACTCTCTTGTTATATGAGGTTTTTTGTTTTGTTTTTCAGTATATGAAACCTAGGATTGATGAACCTATAGGGGCAGCAAGAAGAATTAAGGGTTTTATTAGTAGGAGTGCAATGGGGGGTAGTAGGGAGACTCTGGGAAGGAAAGAATGTTTGGAAAATGATTGTGGTAGCAATTGTACAAGACTGCATGATGTGATTGAACTATGGAATATATATATATATGGATGATATATATTAACTCCCAATTAATAACAAGTTTTTAATTTCAAAAAATACAATGAAGTAACTGTATCATAATATAGTGTATTACAGAACTGAACATGAATCATATGTTATTAAATATATAGAGAGCACTCATGAAGCACACAATATTCCTCTGATTCCTTAAGGTTTCCTCACCCTCCACTGTCATGGCCCCAGTCCTGCCTTTCAGTTGTGAATACACCAGAGTACATGCAGTGTTACAGATAAGAGCTCACAACACAGAATCCAAGTCAGAGAAACCCCACAGAAGAGAATTGGGAGCAGCAACACCAGGTGGGTAGGGAGAAGGTGCGGGAGGAGGGGAGGAAGGGGGATCACTGTGATCGGCACATAATCCCTGCCCCCACCCTGGGGGGTTGAACCACAGAAATGGGTGAAGGGAGACAGCAGTTGGTGTAAGACATGAAAACAACAATAATTTATAATTTATCAAGGGTCACAAGGGTGGGAGGGGGGGAGGGAAGGATTAAATAAGAGCTGATACCAAGGGCTCAAATAGAAAGTAAATGAGAAAATGATGATGGCAATATGCTTTAAACAGTTGATGTATGCAATGTTATAAGAGCTATAAGAACTCCCAATAAAATGATTAAAAAACCAATTGATGCATGTGTGCCATTTGCCCACGTGATGAGTGAGCTCCACTCCATAATAACTCCCCAGATGCCCATTGGTCAAGATGGTACCCTGGTCTTAGTATTTCCTGAGCCTGTCCTTAGGGTACCTCACACTCAGAACAGCTTGATATTTTAGCATATGTTGAGGAGATGAAATTTGTAACAGTGTGGGAAGAAAAAGTGCCTCCATTAATGCATATTAAACCTTTGGTATCCAGTAACACATGACAAAGATGAGGCTTTCTACTCCAGTAGAGAGTTAAAGTGTCAGTAACCCACATCGGCAGATCTGACTTGTCCTGTAGGGTCACTATGAGTCAGAATCAGCTCAGTGGCACTGAGTGGGTGAGCAAGTGGGTGAGCGAGTGAGGGATCCAGTAACGCCACCGTGTCATACATGTGAAGGCAGAAGCAGCTCTCAACTCTTGAACAGAGAGTTGTGTGCCCATCGGTATCAAAGTCCAAGCCCTCGATCTCAACTACTGCTCCTAGATGTTTCTTCAAAGTGGTTAGAGTATTGAAAGGGCAGAAAGGGAGAGACTACCTGACTGAAAGTCCACCTCTCTTTACAATTAATATTTTGTGTGATGATTTAGACAGCGTTGGCTTGCAGCAGAATTAACAGAAAACAAAAATTTTGTGTATGACTTTTAATTTGTGGTTATAAAGGCATCGATTAATGATGGAGGTATTGAATTCTCTCCCTATGAAGAACTCCCCATCAGTGGTGCTCCCTGAAGGACAGTGGACCTAGATTAAGGCAAGCACCTGGGGTTAGCAGGTTTGCAACTTCTCCACCTCCCTTTACACATTTTCTGGTATTATGATGCACTACAAGGAAAACACTTTCTTTTTTATATTAAAAACAACAACAGCCTTTGGATATAGTGAGGGCAGAAGCAGAAAAGTCTTCAAATACATATCCCCCTGTAGGAGCTGAGGCCAAGTATTCTGTATGCTCTCTGACTTCATAACTTGTCCACTGTCAGTCATTTCAAACTGCTCTCAGAGCAGTCCATTCTAAGGGAACACAATCCACACTAAGGAGTGGGAAGTGTTGGGGTTGTCCGTTTGGTATTGCAACTCCTCCTTCTTGGAAGCATAATGATATGCAAGTCATCTGAGTTTAGAAGTCATGAACACAGAGTCTAAATGGGATTTTGTACCTTCCTATGTAACAGAGTAGCACTGACTAGGGAATTCTTCAAAGAGCATATCAAAAAATGAGTGTCACTTTGGGACTGGAGTGGAAAACTCCTGTCACCAGGCAAAGGGGTCTTACCTTTGAGAGAAAAGATAAAGGTTTGTCTTTGTAGCTCAGTCTTGTGTAGACAAATACAGGCAGGGCGTAGTCATGGGATGTCATGGTAGAGATCCTCATGGCTTCGTGCACCTGGAATTGTGAGAAGCGCCGGGTGTTTTCACTGTTCTGAAGGGATTTCCTGACCCCAATAGATGGGTATAAAGCGGTGCTGCTGTTCCAGAGCCAAGAGAGCTCATTGTTCCTCAGAACCTCCTCCTCTGGACATGACCCAGTGTATTTGGGGGCATTGACATTGTAGTTGTGGCAATCAGGGTATAAATAATAGCCCCAAAGGCCCTTCGGTCGGCTCTGGAGCCCCAGTTGGATGGTTTCCTTCATGAATGCTTTCGCACTTTCTTCAAAGGTTATTTTGGCTAAATGTCCAATATCAGCAGCCGATACATTCTTCTGTGTTTCAGAAATGAACTTTCTTGATTTCTGTCTGTAGATGGCCTTTGTGTTCCAGTTCCGGGCCCACTGGGGTCTCCAGTATTCCCAGTCTATAACAGCAAGCCCACTGAAGTCTTTGGCAGGGATGTAGTAATTAATATCTTGGCTCGCTTTTTCCAGATGTCTTTGCAAGCTTACATTCTGGGGGAGACCCCCGTTAATGGGAACCCCCTGTGATGTATACCATGGGTAGTTTCCCAATCTATTGACATAAAATATCGTGACGTTTTGCCCCCGGGCCTTGACCAGAGGGCTTCCAGCCACCTGAAACATTTTCAAATTCAGACTTACATTGTATTTGGTCAAGCACAGATCTGTCGGGGCATTCCAAGCGGCTATGAAAGGTTTCCTTTGATACATTGGAAGCCTGGCCGGTTTCAGAGATGAGCACGACTTCAGAATGAGAAGAATGAGCAACCATGATGAGAGATGAACTGGCTGAACCCCACAAAGCCTTAACTGTCTTTTCGTGACCATGTTCATGATAACATACAAATGGCAGGTCTTCTTCAGCTTGGCTGCCCTCTGGATGACCTGTGGAGATATTTAATTTTCTATTGGTGATAATGTTGAGGGACAGAATTCAGATATTTAAGAGATACCATAATTATCAATGTATTCATATATTGATAGAGTGCATTCTACTTGAAGCGGCTGATACATAAACTGAGGCACAGGAGGTGACACAGTGGCCCATTTCCACAGAGGGGCAATCAGTGCAATTCCACAACCCTTCACAGAGCACTAGCTCGTGTGCCCAGGAACACAAAGGCAATCACACCTGCCCTTGCCCTCAAAGGTTCTTGGTTGAATCGAGAGGTAAAATAACATTGACTGCCCTTTTGGAAAACTCATAAAATTCCAGGTGCTATGCTTAAATCTTTTATAATTATTGAACTCCTTTAATCTAGTGATAACTGTGTAACACTGTCATAATTACAACTTCATTTTTCAAATAAGGGAACTGGGGCTCACCAAATGAAGAAGTTTATGTGACCTCATATGGCCTAGAGGGCAAAGCAATGGGAAATGGTCATGAGAAAAATAAAATGCAGGTGTGACCTGCCAAGTAATTAAAGCAACGGGTGCTTCTGGGAAGAGGGTGTAGGCAGGAAGAGAATGCTGCAGGGAAGCCAGAACACTTGGGTTGAGCCTAGACGGCAGGTAGTAGGAGCTCAAAACGAAAAAGCTACTTTGTCCACTCATCTATTTGTCAAACTACAGTGAAACATTTTATGAGCTCATCAGAGAGTTCAAGGGCACCACGTGTGCATTTTCCTCTCTATCCTTGTTCTTGGGTGGTGCACACGGGTAACACATTCAGCTGCTAACCCAAAGGGGAGAGATTTCAGGTCACTTAAAGTGTCTAGGGGGGAAGACCTGATGACACATTTCCAAATACCCAGCCATAGAAAATCCTCTGCATCATGGTTCTAGTCAGAAGTACAAAGGACGACCATGCGTTTGGAATCGACGTGACCGCAGCTGGCCCTGGACTGTCAGGCAGTGCATTCTGGTTATGTCTAGCTCCATGTTGGTAGAGTCTACAGGTATTTGCCTCTGGCTGAACACCCAGCACATGGATCCCTTCCTCTGTAGTGAATTTTATACCATATGAGTCTTGGTGTTCAGAAGGGGCCATACTCCAGGATGTTGTTTTGTGCACTCAACTTGATTCAAATTGGCACAATCAAAATATTGGTGATTTACACCCATCAGTGGTACCTCAGAAGAAAATGCTTGACAATCTGCTTCCATAAAGAATATAGCCAAGGATGCTATGTGGCTGTTCTGATGTGTAACACACGAGGCTACCATGGGTCATCTTTTGTTAAAGTCAAGATGCCCAAGTGCTTCCTCAGACTTGCTTGAAGCTAGGTTACTGGCATATGTCTTGGGCCAGTTTGATGCATCCCACTCCACGCTTGGATGGGGCATATGGGAAGTACAGAGGCTGGTGCTGGAGCCAAAAGTCATAGCAGCAATGCCGTGGGGCATCCAGGACCCGGTGTCCCTGCTGCGAGTGTTAAGTGGCAGCAGCACTCCTCTGCTCAAGTCAGTGAGCTTTTGTGTCAGTTGCTTACAACCAGAAACCCTGCTTAAAACAGGCTCTTTCCATGGGATCTGTGGTTTGTGAATGTCTCAATGGTCTAAGTAATATGTAATTACTATTCTAAGCCACCAGGTGTCACCAGCCTAACTTCTTATCCCTTCCCAAGTCCAGGACAACCAGCTCAATAAATATTTCAAAGAATGCATAAAGTTTTATTCAAAAAAATTCAAGAAGTGCTGAAAAAATAATTTTAGAAATATTAGTACAAAACTAGTTCAAATGAAGTAGTAATTAAAGATGACACAAATGTCAGTTTTGCAAACTGTCATGCCATTCCATCATGCCTGACATCAACCACCGCTCCTTCCCGCTTAATATATCACCCCTCATGTCCCAGGGATCTGAAATTCACTGCCATCTATCACAGAACTCAGCAGTCATTAAGGGCTTGAGTTACATGGTTGTGGAAGAGATAAATCCCAAATCCAAAATTCAGACATCTCTCCATAGAGCGGGGTCTCCTCATCCACAAGGCCCTAGAAGCTGGTGATTCAGCTCCCGTGATAGACTGAGACTCAAGTCACAGAAAAAGGGATCAAGTAGAAGCAAGTCCAATGCAAGATCCAGAGCAAGAGAGAGAAACGCCCGAGAGAAGTAGATGTCTCGCTTTCGTAGTCAGGCTGTAAAGTACATGGGGTCTCACACCAAGATAACTACCAGATTCCTGAGCTGACAGTCTTTTGGGGATGGTGACTGCCATCTGACTGGTGTTCCTCATTGGTGACTCAGCACTAACATTCTGCTCCTGATCACAAAGATGGCATTGATGGAGGCATGGTTCTTGCCTTCTACAGATCATACCCCCAAAGAAGCATACAGTGATGACTTGAATCACACTTTCTATTTAAATAGGGATTCAAAATATAGCCCACCTTAATCTTGTCTGTTTAGCATAACAGATACTACCATCCAGTAGGATTAAGATCCTTAAGTTTAGAGGCTAAAATTGACAATATATCATCAAATGGAGGAGTATGGATAAAAGACCAGAGTCTTTGCAAGACCAACAACTTCCTCACTGCAAATACCTTCTTTCAACCACTTTAGCGGCAACTATAAACGTCGATGTCATTAGATGGAATACATATATCTGTGGGACGAGACAATAGGGCAGCTCTACATCAGGAGTTGATATGTCAGGGATGACTGTGGAACAGATCATGGATTGATCATATGCAAGACCAGGTTGAAGCTAAAGAAAATGAAAACCGGACTATGAGAGCTAAGATACACCCTTGAGTCTATCTCCCCTCGAATTTCGAGAATATCTCAAGAATAGATTTACTCATTGAACACTAGAGACCCAAGACCTAAGGAGCTGTGGGATGACCTCACAAAGTATCAGACATGGAAAAAAGCAAATGATCATTAAGAAGACAGCAAAGAGAGAAAAGAAGAACGTGGATGACAGAAGAGAGCCTAAAACTTGCTCTTGAACATAAAATAGCTAAAGCAGATGGAAGGAATGATGGCATGAAAGTTGAACAGAATGTGTGCAAACTCAGCTAAGAAGACGAGGTAGCAAGTATTATAACGAATGTGAAAAGACCTGGAGTTTGAAAGCTGAAAAGAAGACATGCTCAACACATCCACAATCAACCCTCATGGGAGCAGCAGTCAGGAGATCAATGATATAGTGCATTCAGCAAATACACATCCATTAATAATCAAAACACGGGATATGGGAGAATTTAATCTGTGAAATTTAGATAATATTAGACATAGAATGAAATGCAAAAAAGAGCATTATTATAGGCATTAGGTAGTGGAAATAAACTGGTTTAAAATGAGTTCTAATCAGATAACCATAGGGTCTATTTTGTTGGAAAAGGCAAAGAGGAGAGACATCACATGTGTTATCGAAAAGAACATTTCAAGATCTATCCTGAATGACAATGCTGTCAACGATAGGAAAACATCTATCCACCTTCAAGAAAGAACAGTTCATTTGACTATTACTCAAATTTATGCTTTGACAAGTAATGCCAAAGGTAAAGAAATTGGTGTGTTTTACAAATTTCTGCATCCTGAAATTGATCAAACATGCAACAAAGAAACATGGAATGTGGAAATTAATGAATAATACAGAGTACACAGTAATATTTTGTTGAAGATAAGTTTACAACGACTATAGCACTCCATGGATGAGGAGCTGCCCGAAATTCTGTCGAAAATCAGAAGAGGATGTAACATGAGAGCTACCATTCCTCTTGTCAGAGGGCTCTTGACTAAAAGCAGAGAATTCCAGAAAGATGGGTAGTGGGTTTTATTAACTATGCAATGGGATTCTACTCGTTACATTATAACAATCTGTAGATAACCTTGAGAATACAGGGAGTTCGAGAACCTTTCGTGCGGACTGGACTCGTACAGAGACCAAGAAAGTGGAGGTTCTTTAACAGAACAAAGAGGTGCTGAGTGATTTAAATTCAGGGAAATTTTGTATCAGACCTGTGTCCTTTCACCATAGGAAGGCAATCTGTTTGTTAAGCAATTACTCTGAGAAGCAGGACCGAATAAAGAACGTGGCATGAGGAGTGGAGGAAGACATATTGACAACATATGATGTGGAGTTGAGACCCTCTTGTTCTCTGAAAGCAGAGACCTTGAAACCCGGATGAAGATCAAAGACAACAGTTTTAAGTGTGGATTATACCTCGGTGAAAAGAAAACCCAAATCCTCACAATTGGAATCATCATCATCATGATGCATGAAGAAACTATGAAGCTGCAAGCATAATCATTACTTAGGCAATAGCCATAGAAGCCGTAATCTGGAAGTCAAATAACATAATCCTTGGGGAAAATTCACTACAAAAGACTTCTTTAAAGTATTGAAGAGCAAGGATATCAATTTCTAGGACCTTAATTTGTAGGGAGTCAATGCTCTAAAAATGGGCAATGGAGCTAAGCAGCCACTCCTAGTGAGTCCTTGAATTCACTGGCAGGGGCCACAGCACAGCTGGAGGTGAATGCTGCCTGCCCCTTCACCCTTCTCTGGGTTCCAGGAATCTTCACATCTTGGCATTAATGGTTTCAGCAGGATTTCCCTATAAACGAGAGTCCCAGAAGAAACCCCCCCACCCCCGCAGTAAAAACATTCCTGTCCATCAAGTCACCAAGATGAAAGGAGCAGTACTGTTTGTCCTGGTTCATAAGCCCTAGAATATAATAAAATAATCTTGCCATCGAAAGAAAAAAAAGGAAGAAAAAAGAAATGCAGCTTAATAAACAATAGTATTTGTGTAAAGGTACATAATTAACCTTTATTATAAAGTATTATTACTTTTCCTTCAGGAATTGAAATGCCTTGCAATTAAGATCAACAGCTTTCTTGAAAAATCACATAGAGCCTTAGAGTCTTACAACCAAGAATCATGTTTGGAATAAAATGTTCTGTCAACCTGCGTGTTAACTAAGCCCTTTAAAATAGCATCGCTGCTGTTGTTAGGTGGGGGGAGTTAGTTCTGACTTGTAGAGCCCCCATGTATCACAGAACAAAATGTCACCCAGTCCTGTGTCACGCTCACCATAGTAGGTCTATTTGAGCGCCAAATGACTGATTTAAATCTTCATTTTTCTAAGAGGCAATCCAGTGGCCTGGGCATGGTTACTTTAAAAGAAACAAACGAAAAAACAAACATAAACCTTGGCTGTGCAGTCGTCTCCAACTCATAAGGACCCTGTAGGACAGAGGAGAACTGCTATTGTAGGCTTTTCAAGCCTAAATCTTACAGACGGGGGCTTTCCCCCATGGTAGAGAAGCTGCTGGATCCCTATCGCTGCCCTTTGGATTAGCAGCCCTGTACTTAACCACTGCACCTCCAGGGCTCCTGGAAAAATTACTTAAGCCTTTTCATGGCCCATCCTCAAGAGTAGAACTTAAAAAGTAAGTGTCTGCCCTCAAATATGACCTGCTGTTGACTAGGGAACTGGTCTACAAGGCCAGATTAGCAGAAAGAAACCCAGAATGAGGTATGGTAGCTGAATCAGTCCTGAGAACTGGAGCAATAATAATTAAATAGTAGAGTTCATCCCAATGCCTTGAACCCCAGATATGAGCACCAGGGTAAGAGATCAGAGTGGAGATGAAGAGCAGGCAATGTTTACAAAGGAGACCAAAGATCGTGGTGTGGACCTGTCCTCATGTTTCAAGCTGATTTAATTTCAGATTTCGCCTTGCATTGTCTTGGAAACTAGGCATGTCCTGGCTGGCCATTGTCTGTGAAGGTTCTCAAGAAGCACGCGGCAGTCTTCAAAATATTCGGGGGGGGGGGTATGGAATTAAAATGTGGTACTTCTCCTTCAGGACTTGGAAAGTCTTACAATGAAGATCAACAGCTTTTTTGGGGGAAAGCACACAGTCTTACAACCATGAGCCATATTTCAAATAGAATGTTCTGGCATCCTATTCCATAACCACATTCATTGATCATGGAAACGCTCTGCAGACTTTTTGAAGCCCCCTTTTATGCTCAAACCAGGCGAGGCAAAATGAAAACGTATAGAGATAGATTCCAAACTGTTTGCAGAGAAGAACAAGTAAAGCACTATCATGCTTGCCTCGGGGGGGGGGGGGGGGGCGTGGGGGGTGCACAATGGGCACCTCACAGAGAGCTAACTGATAATTTCTAGCTAAATTGCCAATGCACTCAATCTTTTACCTACAATTCCTGCTCCGGTGTCATTCAATGCAGCACTGTTATAATTATCGATTGTTATCAATTATCAATCAATTATTAATTATTAAAGGGAAGGTTAAATAAATGTGGTCTCCTACACAGTGGGATCCCATGGCAGCTAGAAGACAGAATGAGATTGCCTATCCATACTAATGGGGTACTGGAGGATAATTATTCTTTAATCTATGTATTTGTGTTCTATGTGTGTCTGGGTGACTACTTCAAATTTTAAAGAGTGCTGAGTGCAAGATGTACATGGAACGTTACCATGTTCCTAAGACAGAGCTATGTACATGTAACTACAATTCACGTGCTGAGGTTGATGTCTCGAAAGGGTAGTCAAGAAATGGTGGCCTGCAATGAAGGGAGTCGGCTGGCTGAAGTCTCCCTCATCAGGGCTTAGCAGATCTTTCTCTGGTAGGTGTTCGCTTCTTACTCTCTTTAGCTTTCATGCTACCGGGATGCAATAGAGCGTATCAAAGAGAAATCAACACATTGGAAAGCTGATACGTTTATTTAGGAATGCAAAGTAAGATGCAATTGATTCAAACTGTAGAGGCACAGGTTTCAAGAGAAGGTACAGAGCTTGTTTGTTTCACAAAGCTCATGTTTTCTAATGATCCTTGAGAAAACGACAGGCACTTCTGTAACAGTAATAATAATAACAGTCCCTTTTCAAGCCATTAGAAGGTGGTTTGTTTGTTTTTGTTTTCTTTGTTGGAAGTGAACACCACCAGCTGGAGCTTTCCTTTCGGGAAGGATTCTGACAGGTGGTTATTACTAGTTAATTATGGGTTGGTTAATTATCTATGAGGACGGAAGCTAATAGTGGCTAAGGGTGTGGTTGTAATTAAGTAGGGGCAGAGACTGTAGGCTTGACGAAGTTTATTAGCATTATTAGGCAACACAAATTGCAGTGTAAAATGTCAGTACATGATGATTGAAGGAGGGACAGTTTTCTGTAGAGTAAGAGGCTTGAGCTGATGGTAAAATAGCAAAATTCGAGTTACGACGGATGACAGGATCTGCAGGAATGGGAGATGAAAACGATGGTCCGGTGGTGCTTATTTCTTTGTCGTCTAGTCAACCTAATTTTATAATAACTCTAGAGGCTGGAGTCTACCTATTCACTTTCAGAGTTCTTATTTGGATTCACCTAAGGATGTCCAACTTTATTGTACGATTACTTTGTCTTTCACCTAACAATACCATTTTGATGAAGATGAACTTCTAATAGGGTCTTTAATTCTTCAGTGGTTTTTAGTGCTATTTTTAATTACTTTTTATTCTTCCTCAAACATTAGACTTACAGATCCCTTTTCAAAGCTGATTGCGTTTTCTGATGTCTGTCTACTGCCCCTTGCATGTTCACAGCACAAATTAAAGACATCTCAGTACAATACAAGAAGTACACTGGGTACAGCTTCATTGTCTCGCCCATTCCATTTGTATTTTGTGTTAATTTCCCTTTCTATCTTATCACAAGAATGTCTGGTATTGTTTTTGAAGGGCTAGGAACTATAATGATTAACCATTAGAATGTTTTACATGTCTCACATTTTGGAGAAATACTTTTGCATTTGAACTCGAATATTAATGCTTGATGTATGAATATGGAAAGGAGTCTCATCCATCAGCCCCAGGTGCACACTGTGTAACCCTGTAGCTCTTTATCTGTCATTTTCTCATAAAACGGATTTTCCTCACCTGAATGACAGCCCCTAAAAATTCAATCAATGCTTGTACATCTTACCACTATGATCAAACCTCCTAAGACGTCATTGATTCAGGCCTGAGTTTGCAGTGCCTTTTGGACACTGTGCCTTGACGTGCCCGGCTGTTCGTGCCAGTGTCTTTTAGAGGCTTCATTTGTTCTTGCTCCTTATCTGTGCACTCTCATGCCCAGTCCGCGTGTCTTTCTTTCTCTGGCCTAGATACTGAGATCCTCGGGTTTCTTGTAGTTTGGTCAGCCTGCTTCATGGCGTGCACCCTCTATTAGACTCTGAATTCATTGTACTTTGCTACAAATAATAGAGTGCTTTAAGTGCAGTAGACGTGGTAAAATGAGTCAAAATGCACATTGCACAGAAAGCTAATGGACATTTCTTTGCATACAAGAAATAATCATGATAAACAATCCTCCCGCCCCCAAATAAACGGTTCCGTACATGTTCAATGATTTTATGCGTCAACTAGTCTTGGCTGTTTTGTTGGGTGTCAACTTGGCTTGATGATTTTCTGTGTGTCACTCAGTTTCCCCTGTGACACAGTAGAAGTGCCACTGAGGGTTTCCCAGGATGTCACATTTTTGAGTCACTAGCGAAGACGTGTAGCCACTAAACCCTATGAGTAATTCTGTTCTCTCCTACAGGGGCAATATGAATTGGAATGAACTTGATGGCAGTGAGTTTGTTTCGGGGTAATCTTTTTGGGGGTAAATCAGATCACTGCAGCCTTTTCATTAGTCAGCAGCCAAGTGCTTAACTATTGTGTCACCAGGCATCCATGGATAAACTATAATAGCTAGTTTTTATTTTTTCCAAACAGTTTTATGGGCATTTAATCCACATATCATAAAATTCAATAGTTCAATGATATGAAGAAGAGTTAAGCAATCATTACCACAGTCAACTTTAGAATATTTTCTTCTTTCTTATGTTCACTGTTATTAGCTCCCTCTTTCCCCTCAACCCCCACTGCCACACCCAGAGTAAACCACCAATCCAGTTACTAGCCATATAGATTGTTTTATCCTGGATTTCATATACAGAAAAATATATGAAATAAAAGCCTAACAACAGTAATAAAACAATACAGAGAAAAACCTGTGAGGGCCCAGCCCCATTGTGGAAAGGTCCTGCGAGTGATGTGCACAATGAGAGAAGACGGAGAGGGGTGCAGGAGAAGTAAGAAGGGTAGAAGAATCCAGAGTTTATGCAACAACAGGCTTTCATAGCTCTTGAGGCAAGCAGGCCTCTCGGTACCCAAACATAACAAACACATGGGCAGTGTACTAATCAACAATATGCTAAGCCTCCATGGGAATACTTCAAAGGGAGTATCTGGTATGCAGGAGGCAAGACATGCAAATACTCCTTAATATTGGGACAAAGGGAGCAATTGCTCTTAGAGATCAGCATACTTTAATTGTGTATATGAGGCTCTGTGAGAGCCAGCTTTATTTTAACATTTATGGTGGGTAGATGTCAGGGGAAGCCAGCCCCTAACACATCATTACGGGTCCGGTAGGTGCAATTGTACAGCGATAATCAGTAAAGATCATAGTAAAGTCATAGAGAGCATGAGAGATAGAAGTGAAGTGTAGAAATAAATGGGAGTCAGTCAACGATTCGTGGTAGCATGCTCACCTCAGCTCCACTCGATGGTCCACGTGGAGGGAGAGAGAGTGATTCTTTAATGTTAGCCCAGGCTTTTTATATTCTCTAGGGACGTGTAAGTCCCCTAATCACAGGTGAGGACATACGTCACAGGGAGGGGTTTTGCCATAGGTAATACAGTAATGAGAGGGGGTGGTCTAGGGACATACATGCAACAGTAAGAGGAGGAATTGGGGGTATACATGTGATAAGATGGGCGTATAACTTAACTTTGGATGTCACAGTCAGTTTGGCCTGTTCCCTGACTCAGTTGATAGAGATCATTATTGGTTGGGTGAGAACGCTTGGCCACAGGCCTCAAGGAGGAATAGTTTATTGTCCCCAGTAGCAGGGAGTGAGGCCTGCCATATAGTCTGTTTGACTAACTGCCCTAGAGGCCTACCCTGTAGTCTGGTGACTAACTACCCTGGGGAGGATGTCTGTAAGCATTTGACCTCTCCCCACAGGTAGATGTGCTGTGGAGAAGCGTCCTTCATGGAATATTGGGTCTAGAGGTGATTTTCCCCATATTTCCCATGGTGGAGGTGTGCCTATCGCTAGGGATGACATGCCAAGCCCTGTGGTCACCAGTGCTGGGGGCGGGCCAGATAAACTTCCTTCTAGGTTCACATTTTCCCACGTTCCCCACTTTTGTTTTTGTGGTTGCGATTTTAGAGTGGTGTGTGCTCTTTCAATGAGAGCAGAGTCACTGATTCGATTGACAGGCTGCTTGACATTTCTGAACAATAGAATAAGGGACATTATTTTTGCTTTCTGAGCAGAGGTATAAAGAAGTTTATAAAGATAAGGAAGAAGGGCCCCAATAAGCAGTTAGGCCATTTCAGAACCATCTATAAATACATAAGGGCTCTCTTGAGTTGCCTAGGGAAGGAGATCTTGTTAATGATCCATGGAGCCCATTTTAGGAACTCATAGTTTTCCTGGAGGATAATGAAAATTCAGTTTCCCATAAAAATCAGCTAGTGCTATTTGTAAATCTACAGAAAGTTCCAAGAGGTTTTTTTTATCTGAGCCAGAATGTAAGGCAATATTATGATTGTTGGAATGGGAACAAGGCTTACAACAAAGACCCACTAAACATGCGAATGATCTAAATTATAACACTTATATGTGGGAGCAGCCTCAGTTGGAAAAATCTCCTTTTCAGTTTTTCTGAGACCTCCTCCTTGATATCCCATTTCCTTCATCATGTTTTGTGCAGTAGAGTTCTGGGGAGGTATATGCAGCTGAATTTCTCATTGTTGAAACAGATCTCCTCCCCAAAGGTTTATGGGAGTGACGGTGACCACAGGCTTAATTAAGCCAGACTGCCCTTCAGCTTCTGTACAGTGTAGGATCTTTCCACTTCACTCTTTTCTGTCCATAACAGTGTTCCAAAATACTCAATGACCTATGGGCAAGTATTATTCCTCTGAGTGGTGTTTGTTTTTCCAGTAGGAATGTAGGAAGTAAAAGTAACTAATACAAGCTCCCTTCTTAAGAACCCAAGGGATTTCCATTTCAATGACAACTTTAAGCTCCCCTTCAGGATCTTGATCAACAACTCCAGTCAATCTGAATACCTTGAGTACTCAGTGACATTTCCCTAACAAAAGCCCAGCTCTTCCTTCTAGTAGAGGTTCCAGAGCTAGTAAGGGCTGCCCGTGCTCAGGCATTAACTGAACTTGGCCAACTCAGAGCCAGGTCTGGGCCCACTCTCAGCTGCGGGGCTGGCTGATGGGGGTTGCCTACGATCATTTTGAAAATGTCTCATCATTCCACAATTTTAACACTTTCCCTTTGGTCTGCTTTCTAAATCCCCTTCATCTGCTATCTTTATTGTTACTCAGGAAAGCATAGGAACCCCAAGGCTTTGTTCGGCAGCCTTCATCTTTCTTTGATAATAATCATCCTTTAATGTTTCACTGCCCTCAGACTCCCAAGGGATGAAATTCCCCAAAGGCCCAGAGGTTTGGGTCAAAAGATTCTGATGCAACACAGAAATGGTCTTAGGTAGGAAGTCAGCAGCTGCTTCTGTAGCCTTTCCTCATCTAACTCATCCTCATGCGCAGGGATAGCTGTCTGCTTTTGTCATTTTGGATGGCTCATACAAGACTTTCCACGACACTGACGGTCTTCCTCTTTTTCTTCTCTGACTGAGAAGGTTCTAGCACCATCTTAACTAGTGACCAGGTCTTCACAGAAATAGTCTCCCCTTCTCAGTGAGCTATTTCCAAGTTTTCAGCAACCCTTTCCAAAGTTCCTAGGTCTAAAGTTCCCTCCTTGGGGAAGCATGGATTATACTTTTCCACTACTTGTAGAAGTTCTTGCATATTTCCTTTAGCTACTGCTACCCTGTGTTGTCTCAACAAATGGGTAAGCATAGTACAATAAGTTCTAGATATATTTTCACTTTGCCCCATGATCCTGCTAAATTTCAGCAATTCCCTGATCAGAATCTCTTTTCAAAAATATTCCCCCAATTCACACTACTTACAGTGGGGTTGTGCAGTCGTTATGTGGGGGTCCTCCTTTTCAATGAGCTTCCCTTCATGTCCCTGTTTGGGTGCCACTAGTGGGGTCCAGCCCACTGTCAAGCAGTCCTGCAGAGGGATGTGCACAATTAAATAAGACAGAAAAGGAGGCACAGGGGACTCCACCCGCTTCTTAGAAGTGAGGAGAGAATGTCCAGAGTCTATTCAACAATGAGTTTCATAGCTGTTGAGGTATGCAAGTCAAGTGCTTCTTAAGGTAAGGGACAAAGGGAGCAAATGCTCTTAGAGATAAACATACTTTAAGCTGCATATGTGAAGACTAGAGGAGACAGCTTTATTCTTTTTAAAATCATTTTATTAGGGGCTCATACAACTCTTATCACAGTCCATACACACATCAATTGTGTAAAGCACATCTGTACATTCATTGCCCTCATCTTTCTCAAAACATTTGCTCACCAATTAAGACCTTGGCATCAGCTCCCCCTCCCTCGCTGCTCCCCACTCCATCATGAACCCTTGATAATTTATAAATTATTATTTTGTCATATCTTGCACTGTCCGACTTCTCCCTTCACCCACTTTTTTGTTTTCCATCCCCCAGGGAGCCGGTCACATGTAGATCCTTGTAATTGGTTCCCCCTTTCAAACCCACCCTCCTTCTGCCCTCTCGATATCACCACTCGCATCACTGGTCCTGAAGGGATCATCTACCCTGGATTCCCTGTGCTTCTAGTTCCTATCTGTACCAGTTTTCATCCTCTGGTCTAGCCAGAATTATAAGATAGAATTGGGATCATGATATTGGTGGGGGGGGGGGGGGAGGGAGAGGAAGCATTTAGGAACTAGAGGAAGGTTGTAAGTTTCATCATTGCTACACCGCACCCTGACTGGCTCATCCCCTCCCCGAGACCTTTCTGTAAGGGGATGTCCAGTGGCCTACAAATGGGCTTTGGATGTCCACTCCGCACTCCCCCCTTCATTCACAATGTAATGATTTTTGTTCTGATGATGCCTGATACCTGATCTCTTTGACACCTCATGATTGCACAGGCTGGTCTGCTTCTTCCATTGGGCTTTGTTGCTTCTGAGCTAGATGATCATTTGTTTACCTTCAAGCCTTTAAGACCCCAGACACTATATCTTTTGATAATTGGGCACCATCAGCTTTCTTCACCACATTTGCTTATTTACCTGCTTTGTCTTCAGCAGTGGTGTCGGGAAGGTGAGCATCATAGAAGGTCAGTTTAATAGAACAAAGTATTCTTGCATTGAGGGAGTACTTGAGTGGAGGCCCAATGTCCATCTGCTACCTTAATACTAAGCCTATAAATATATGCACATAGATCTGTTTCCCCATCCTAATAAATAAATATATTTACATATGTACATGCCTTTTAGACCTCTATAAATGCCCTTTGCCTCCTAGCTCTTTCCTCTATTTCCTTTGACTTCCCTCTTGTCCTACTATCATGCCCAGTCTTCATTTGGGTTTCAGAAATTCCTCTTGGTTACATTACCCTTGATCACACCCTACCAGGCCTCCCACATCCTCCTCAACACCGATTTGGATCACTTGTTGTTCCCTTGTTCCTGCGTTTGTTAACACCACTACCTTTCTCCCCACCATGTTCCCCTGGAACTGTTGGTCCCATGTTTTCTCCTCCAGATTGTTCATCCAGCCTATCTTATTTAGACAGACCTGTGGAAATAATAGCATCCACAAAAACAAGACAGAGCAACAAAATAAAAGAACCAAGCAACAAAATAAAAGAAAACAACAACAACAAGCCAATGACAAAAAAAACAATACAAAACACCACAACAAGAAAGAAAAGAGTGTAGTTAGTTCAAGGACTGTTTGTTGGCCCTTAGGAGTGCTTTCCAGTCGAGTCAGTTGGGGTGCCAAGCCCTGGCCCCAAAGTCTATTTTCAGTATTCCCTGTGGACTTCGTTGCTCTGCTCCCCTTGCTGCTCTGTTCCATGCCCTTAATGTTTTGCCTCGGTGTGGTGGGATCAGATGGGGCGGAATTCCCACACTGTGAGGAGACAGATTTATCTTAACACTTATGGGAGGCAGATGTGCTGTGGGAAAATGTCCTTCCTGGAATATTGTGTTTAGAAGTCCTTCCCCCATCTTTCCCCCTGTGGAGACTAGCCTCTCCCGAGATATGTTATGCCAAGCCCCGTGTTAACGAGTGCTGGGAGCAGGCCACGTACATTTTCTTGCAGGTCCTCAGTCCCCCACAAGCTTCAATAGTAAAGAAAACAGAAAAGATTGAAAAAGTAGAACAAATTAAAAATTGGTCCAAAGGGGGAACAGTAAAGTGTTGAATTATAAGGGAACTACCTCCACAAGAGTGCACTTTCCGATGCACTCTGCATGATAGAAAGGCCATTTACATCCCTGGTCCATGGTCAGAGGGATTCACTGGAAGCTAATCCAAGTGCATGTCCCCTTCACTTTTTTTTCCCCAACTGAAACCCCTTTTGAGTTGGTCCAAGGGGAGATCAAATGATAAATGATTACAGTTGAAACTAACTATATCTGCCATAATCAACATTACAATGCCTTCTGTCTGGTAACAAGCCTGTTCACATCCCTCTACTATGGTCGGAGAGAATCCATCAGTCTTAGTCTATGTATGGATCCTACAAATAGATTTGGGCCTTCCATTGTCACCCATACCCTTTGAAAACTAGGTGTTCACAATTTAAGCTCTGCTATCATGACCTGCTTGAGATTTGGATTCTATTTTTACAATCCTTGGATCACACAGACTGGTGTGCTCCTTCCGTGTGGACTTAGATGACACTTCACTCACAAGGCTGCTTGTTCAAAGAGAAGCCTTTAAGAGCCCACACACTATTCATTCTGATAGCTGGGCACCATCTAGTTCCTTCACCACACTTTGCTATAGCATCTATATCTCCAATGATTTCTTCATGAGGTCAAGCCTTAAGCAGGCCATGTCATAAGAACTAATTGTTTGTACATTGGGGCTAGAATTAAGTGCAAGCTCAAGAGGCATTCCCATATCGATGATTTATATGTGTCTTTAGTTTACCTTGGAGACATCATTGTCATTTTATGCTAGAGAACATTAGCAATCATCTCCCTGTGGCATGAGGTAATTCTACTGAAAATAGCATAAATTTAGCCAATCGTACACAATTTTTTAATGTTTGAAATGAACTCGTATGATATTAAAGACTCCAAGTCACTTCAGTTTTACTTTTCCTCATATTTTAGTTACTCAGACCAATATTGAGATTGGAGAGGTAAGGCATCTAGAGGGGTTTTTACCCATGGATTAATTTTTATTTTATGTTAAAACTCCCATTTGTTTCTCTCCTCCCACTTTCTGCCCCTTCTCCCTGTTCTCACCACTATCCCTGGCCTCTTCCTAGTTGTCAAAGTCTTGTCAATTGGAGTAGAAACCACATTTCTTCTTGTTTACCTTATAACAATGGTGACATTAAATGTTTATCTTTGCAAGATTGACTGAGTTTGATAAGCATAATGTTCTCTAGTTTTGTCCATGTCTTGTGGTGTTAAGTAAGAATGTACCCGAGCTTGTTTACCCATTCTTATATAATTGGGTTTGGGGATGTTTCCATGTTTTTGCTATTGTGGAAATTGCTGCAATAAACACATGTGTACATATGTCTGTGTTATACTCTTAACTTCATTTAGGTATATATTCAGTAGTGAGATTGCTGAATCATAAGGTCATTGGATTTGGATTTGTTTAGGGAAATGCCAAACCAATTTCCATAACGTTTGTACAATTCTACAATCCCACCAGCAATGCAAAAGTGTTCCTATCTTTCAACATCCTCTCCAGGATTTGATATTTTCTGTATTTATAAATTTTGCCAAAAGTGTCTGTGTGAGGTGATATCTCATTGTTGTTTTAATTTGTATTTCTGTTATTCTAGTGATCATGAACATTTTTTCATGTTTTTTAACTGCCTGTATTTCATCTTTGGTAAATTTCTATTCATGTCTTTTGCCCATTTATTATTGGATTATTTATGTATTTCTTGTTAAGATGTTGCAGTTTTCAAAAAATCTTGGAGATTAGCCTTTTACTGAATGTATAATTACTGAATATTTTCCTCAATATATGGGTTTTCTGTCTACATTTTTGATGAAGTCTTTTGTTGTGCACAAATGTAACATTTTTCGTAGGTCCCAGTTCTTTATTTGTAATGTAGAGTGGGGATAATTTTCATTATATTTGGTAATGTCTCTATGTCTTGTATTAAGGTCCTTAAGTTTATCTGAGTTTCATTGCTGGTCTCAATACTTTATTTTTAGGTCTTTGATCATCTTGAGTTTTTGTTTGTTTTCCACCCAGGTTTTCTGTCCATGATGTGAAGTATGGGGTTTCTTTCATTCTTTTGCTGGTGGAGAAACTTGTCTCTTGCTCATTTAATGTGTTGTATTTCCTTATCAAAAATTAAATGCCAAAATAAGTACTGGTTGTATTTCTGGGTTTCTGATTCTAATCCATTGGTCTTCACATCTATCACTATTCCGGGGCTGGGATGTTTTATTGGCATAGAACTTAAAACATAGTTGAGAAAAGAGAATTATATGAGCACAGGCCAGCTACAAACTGCAAGACATGAATTGTTGACTTGTACAAATTGAACACTTAAGTGACTGGACATTATCTGCACAAGTGATAGAGTTTAGTGAGTGGGCAAGTCTATCAATAATATTCATTGATGGTGGCAGACCCACACTTACCAGATTAATACATGTCGTAGTAAAGCATGGAGGAGACAAAAAAAGAACCCAATGTAGACATTCTCTAAACTATCGCACAATCCATATAACTGGGAATTGTTTAGAAAAAAAGATTTTAATTGGCAACAGTAACCCTTGAGAGAGTCTCATAGAACAAGGAGAGCCCTGGTCATGTCGTGGTTACCGGGCGGGCTGTGATCAGTATGGTTGACAGTTAGAAACCCCCACCAGCTCTGAGAGGGTGACAGAGTGACTTTCTACTCCCATAAAATGTTACAGTCTCAGTAATCTACAGGGGTACTATGAGCAAGCATTGGCTCGATGGAATGAGTAAGATAGATTGGACCAAGAATGTGGTATGGTTGTTCTGAAATGCTTGCTACAAAAGCAGAAATGATTCAATCTTTGAAAGACCCAATATGGCACATCTATGCAATATTATTCCATGAATTTCCTCCCCCCAACATGTACGTGTTAAAAAAAAACATGGGCTTTATTTATTTGGGTTTTCTAAATGAACATTCAGGAGCCCTGGTAGTGCTATGGTATAAGTATTGCACTAAACACAAGGCTGGTAGTTCAAACACATGAGCCACTCTGTGGGAGAAAGGCTAGTCTGTCTGGTCCTGTGAAGATTTACCGTCTCACAAATCCTCTACAGCATTGCTGTGAGTCAGACCTGGCTCCATGTCAGTGGGCTTTTTTTCTTGGTGTTACAAACACCAGACCTTGGCTTCAGTGAAAAGCTTCCTTGTGGGGAAAAGATAACTGCAGATAGTCCCTGCAGATCGTCCGGCTGCACTCCTCTTGCACAAGAAAAATGCAAGGAATGTGCTAAGCTAAGGAGACCGAGGTTTCAGTAAACAAGTAATTATGGATGATGATATCAGAATAACTATAACTTACTGGATTTGCTAAAAGATAATCAGGTATACACAGTAGTTTACTTGTTAGTTAATATATCACATAGTATGATTCTCAAAACAAAATCGTAATAGATTATGAATGCCGTGAATCCACCTGTGGATTCTTACTACTTATTATTGCTTATGGTTTTCTTAACATTCTCCAGTGAACACCCCTTAACTCTTGGTTCTCTTTAAACAGATTTAAAAACTTGGAATTTTTGACAACAAATCTTCCTGCCAACTTCAAACTGAGATCTAAGTGACAGCCAAGTCTGACGTAAACCCTGTAACTATGCTTTCATGGGCATTTCTATAATAACCTAAGGCAGAGCAGCAGTAAGTTTAACGGGGTTAAAAGTGGTTCACACACACACACACACAAAAAAGTGGTTCACATTTGTTCAGAGGAGACTGAAAGACATGATGCAAATAGAGCAGGTCAAGCTCATAATGGTTCCCCCCGGTTAGACTCTTAATAGTCATGGGCTTCTGGGTAAAAGAAAGCACACAGAGATCCAGAAACTCACTGCCCTAAAGTTGATGCTGATTTGCACTGACCCAAATCGACGAGGCAGAACTACTTCTGTGGGTGACGTCTCGTGGTCTTTCTCGGAGTGGCTGATGATTTTGAAGTGCTGACTTGGGGTTCACAGCCCACCATATGACCCCTACACCACCAGAGCCTCCTGAGAAACTTGGGAAGGGAGCATTTGTGTCAAGGTAAAACCAAAGACCAAACTGCCATGAGGTCAATTCTGACTTGTCGTGACCTTACGGGGGCAAAGTAGTGCTGCACCTTTTGGCTTCCAATGCTGTAAATCTTTATGGGAGTAGAAAGCCTACTCTTTCTGTGGGGGAGAGGCCAGTAGCTTCAAACTGTTGATGTTGGGGTTAGTAGTCCACCTTGTATCCCACTATACACAAGGGAAAAGAGACAATCAAACACGCCTTATAATAATATGAGGTAAAATACCCCAATGAAGAGATAGCAGGTTTTGTCCTGTGAGGGTTCTGGTTTGTTTTGTTTATATAGAGTGTTTGGGGCCAGGGATAGGGTGTCCAGAGCCTTGGTCACACACAGTGGTTAAAGCTCTCATCTGCTAACTAAAAGGTGGAGAGTTCAAACCCCCTAGCCGCTCCTCAGGAAAACAATGTGGCAGACTGCTTCCATAAAGATAAAAAATTGTTACTCCAGAGTAATAATTTCTGAAATCTTTCACTTTATCTTTGAAGTAGAAATTCTTCTGAGTATTATTTTTGCTGAGCTTAGAAAATTCTGGGCTTTAAGATTTTCCCCCAATTGGGTTAAGTTCGTTAATAATTATTGATTACTGTACCTATTGTTCAGTGCTTGTTCCTTCATTCCTGGAATACATCTAAATCTTTCTAGACATACAGATAGATATCGACGTCTCAATTCCTGAGTAATTTTCTGATTTAAAGTACTTGGTTTTTCTCACTTGAAGTGCTCTCTATGTTCAGTCCCTTTATTATTCTTTGGAAAGATATTTTAAAGCTTATTTTATTTGTCAAAAATGTCAAGTTTTGGAAACTGTGAGATGATACATGTTCCCTTAAAACTGTCCCAAATAACAGTCCTCAAATACTGCCTGTTGTGGAACCCATATTTAAAAACACTCATCATGACTGGCCTCCCTGTGGGGGGCTCGGACTGCACCAAGCAGCATGTTAGCGGCCTGACAAAAAAAATGGCTGTCTATAAAATTTTTGTGCAAATTTTCAGGGAAAAAAGTTGTTATGTTTAATAAAAGGATCCTTAAGGTTAGTTATCAAAGCAAGAATTTTTTGTAAGCCCTGTTTACACATATCAATAGACCAACACGGTGTGTACTCTGTGCTGTTTTACATTTGGAACCTGTACTCTGCTCAGAGCTGTCAGGATTACCCAATTACCATGGTGTTTCAAACAATGTGATTCCATCGGCAATAATCACTTGTGTTGTTTTTGTGTATGCCGATGTATTCATTTCTCCTGGTTTTGTAAAGATTTCTGGCGTCTTAATGATAATAGTGTGCTGACTAATATTTGCAAACCCCTTTCAATAGATTTTTGAGAATGCAGTAATAATTAAAGTTAAAAAAATGAAAACCGAAAAGGCTTCTGCTCAGTTATTAATGTTGTAACAAATGACAGCGTATTTCATTGTAGAAAGATTTTACAAAATATTTTGTTGTTAACCTCATGTAATCTAAGAAATACTAGAGTGAAGTAGTTCACAATGATATTTTCACATATTATTTTACTCTTCAAAGGAATGTTAAACATTAGGAAAGATTCTATAAGGTCAGACCCAGGAAACGATTGTCTGTAACTGGGGTGGGAAGCAGGGGAACAGGGGGGCAGGGAGTTACTGCCCTGGGTGACACCAGTCCTGCAGAAGCTTTTATTCTTCCTTATGGATATGGGCCGTCTTAATCGAATAAAAGAATATGCTGATAACCTAATAGAAGATGCCAATGTCCGTAAAACTTATTTAAAGAATCTTTCACAGCCCCACATTCTGAAACACTTTAATCACATACCTCCCTCTGAAGCCATATGCTCCTTTTGCTTAATTACAGTAAGCTTATTACCCTGATTTGAGGAGCGCATTTTGATGTTATCATCAGTCAAGGATGAGGCTCTAATGACCCAGCACATTGTAAGGAGCTGCTTTTCTCAAAGACTGCGCACGAAGGGAAGAAGTGAAGAAGAAACTTCAGTATCCATTTAAGGGAGACTCATTTGCAAATGTGAATTTGCGTTGACTGGAAAATTAACTGGAACTTAACATAATGCTCTCAGTGACAGATACATTCCCCCCCCCCAAGCATTTTATGAAAAGTTGTTTCAGAAAAGCAGCTTCCCCTTGTGAAAGGTAGCACGATTGACAAACAAGATGACTTAGGCTGGGAAAGTTGCGACTCGCCAAGAAGTTCACCAAAATGTATTTTCTTCTAATTCCCCTAGGAAAACACATTTCTCCAATCAATCCTTGGGATTTCTAAAATAGAACAAAAGAGTGTGTTTTACCTGTTTGGTTTGCTGCGGGTCCTCTAGTCACCTGGAGCGAAGCAGAGGTTGAGTGGCCAAGGAGGCCCTGTCGTGGTTCCGAGAAACATGTCATTACAGGGGTGACTCAGGCCTCTATCTTAAACTAGAGGCATGCATTAAATCTCTTTATAACAGAATGCAGCCTCTCTTAAAAACATCTTGGTTTGCAAGTGACCACTGCTTTCTGAAAATACCCTATTTAAATTCTCTGACTTCCGATGGAAGAAAGAACAGTTTTATTAAGGCTTTATTTGGAAAACAGAAAGGTAAAGACTGCATCTACTTCCTCACTTACAGACTATCTTGTTATCTGACATTTAGCATTTATGAAATTATGAAAAAAATAAATTATTGCATTCCTGGGGTGGTGGGTCTGGTGACAATATCTAGAGAGGATCACCTCCCTCAGAGAGGGTCTTTAGGTGTCATTCGAAAGCCAGATTGTTCCATTCCCTCCCACCAATGGGGTTGCCACATCCAGCTACTAAATGAGGTTGGCCTCATGGGCCATGGCCTCTGCTTAGACACACAGTAGCACCTACCCAACAGATCTCTATTCTGGGCTCCTAGCACCTCTGCAGCCTAAGGCCCTGCAGCTACAGTCTGCTGTAGGGTAGGGTAGGAGGATTGAAAGAAGCATTGGAGAGGGTGTGTGGGCATACACATGGACTACCTATTATTTAGAAGAGTGGTTCTCAACCTTCCTAATGCCACAATCCTTTAATACAGTTCCTCATGTTGTGGTGACACCCCAACCATAAAATTATTTTCATTGCTACTTCATAACTATAATTTTGCTACTGTTATTAATCAAGTGACCCCTGTGAGGGGTCATTTGACCCCCAAAGGGGTCTCAGCCCACAGGTTGAGAACTGCTGATCTAGAAGGTATGCTTTGTTGACTGACTGATTTGTAGAATTTGTAAGATATTTTACTCCCAGAGAAGCATTTATTTCTCTGGGAGGCTTATGAGCCTAGGAACAGTTTTTAAATTTTTATCTTTTACGTAATTAAAAAATAGAGATATGTCTACTTGTTTTTGAATTAGGCATAACTGATGACTTGTCATTCTATGAATAGATTAAATACTATCTTGGGTGCCTGATGGGGTTTGATCAATTGCAATATAAATGAGAGGAATTACTGGAAGCTGAATGAAGGTTGAATGAGTGTGGGACAAAAGGTAAGTAAAAGGAAAGAGAGGAAAGAACTAGGAGGACAAGGACATTAATAGAGATCTAAATATAGGCATGTCCATATATATAATGACATGGAAATAGATAGATGTACATATATTTGTATGTTAAGCATTAAAGTATCAGATGGACATTGACCTCCACTCAAGTATGCCCTCAACAGAAACATATTTTGTTCTAATAACCCAGCATTCTGTGATGATTGCTGAAGTCAAAATGGGTGCATAAACAAATGTGGTGAAGAGTGCACATAGTGCCTGACTATCAAAAGATAAAGGCTTCAAGATAAACAAGAGGCCATCTAGCTGAGAAACAACCCAGCTCAAATGGAAGAAGCACACCAGCCTGTGTGATCATAAGGTGTTGATAGGATTAATTAACAGGCATAAAAAACCATTATCACTGTGAATGAAGGGGAGGGCAGAGTGGAGACCCAAAGCCCATCTGTAGACAATTGGATATCCCTTCACAGAAGGGTCACAAGAAAGAGATGAGACAGTAAGGGTGCAGTATAGCACTGACTAAACATTAAACTTTCCTCTAGTTTTTTAATGCTTCCCCCCACCCACCCGCCCCAATATCATGATCCCAATTCTGCCTTACAAATCCAGCTAGACCATAGCATGTACAGACAAGAAATCACAACACATGGAATCCAGGACGGATGTACCCCTTGGGACCAATAATAAGTGTAGCAATACCAGAAGGATAAGGGAAAGTTGGGGAGAGAAATGGGGAACCGATCACAATAATTGACATATGACTCCCTCCCAAGGGGAGGAGTAGCAAAAAGTGGATGCAGAGAGACAGCTGTTGGTTGGTGTAAGACAAGAAAAAATAATTTATAAATTATCAAGGGTTCATGTGGGAGGGAGGGGGGTGAGCTGATGATACCAAGGGCTCATGTAAAACAAAAATGTTTTCAAAATGATGGCAACGTATGTTCAGATGTGCTGACATGATGACTGTATGTACAGATTGTAATAAGTGCCGTAAGAGCCTCCAATAAAATGATTGCCATATATATATATATAAAGATTCAGAGTTATGTAAATTAAAGGCAATTAACAAAAAAATAATAATAAACCTCAATCTGATTTACAATGTATTTTCAACTTCAGTGGATTTTATGTTTTACCAAATCAAGATTTTGAAGTCAGAAGTCTGCCAGTTCCTTCAATTTACTTTTGCCGCAAGTGAAAGTAGTACAGCATTTAATTTTTTTCAACAATTATCTGTGGGTGTTGTAGTATTTACTCTTTATTTATACCCTTTGGTATATTTCTCTTTTTCATTAAAAATAAACTTTTACTGGCATATACTTCACATATTTGATAGTAAGGCTCTTCTTATTCCTGGACAATGATCAGAGGGCATACACTGGAGGCTTAGTCCATGTGGGGAACATGAAAATGGATTTTGAGCTTTCACTGTCATCCACAGCCTTCCACAAACTGTTTTCCCCTTGTTCTTTCATATACTTTAGTCTGCCTGATCCTCTAAAGACACTTAGAAGCACTGTAGTCCCAACAGTGAAGAGCAATGATTCTGGCCTTGCTGCATCCCCTGATTTCTGGGTGCAGTTAGCCATGGTGCTCATTCTCTCTGTGTCTTATTTTCTTCATTCTCAAAATGGAAATCCTTTTAATTCATATCTGCCTTTTCCTGATTTACTAGAATTCTTTGAATAGGAAAACTCTATAATACTGTTTGTTAACCTACTATGACTAAGAATGGAAGGATCCATCTACTTCTACTTATCATGGCTCAGGAACAACATTGATAGTTCAAAACCAATTTCTGCTTGGAATAAAACAAAATCTATTCCTGTCAAATCAACTCAGACTCATAGCAGCCCTATCAGCAAGGAAGAATTTCCACTGTGGATTTCTGAGATTTCCAACTTTATGGGAGAAGAAAGTCTCATCCTTCTCCCAGAGGGCAGTTGGTGGGTTCCACCTGCTAACCTTACGTTAGCAGCTCAAGTTGTAATCCACTTCATCACCCCTCGTGTAGCAGGATACTGGACCCCTGGTGCTGTAGTGATGATGTGTTGGGCTGTGATCTACATGGTCTGCACTCATCAGCAGCTCCATGAGACAGACTGGCGTTCCCGATCCCATAAGTCGTCACAGTTTCAGAAACCCCCATGTGGTTGGGTTGCTGTGAGTTAGCATTGACTCAATGGTAAAGAGTTTGGGTTTTGTTTTTTAGTGTAGCAGGGTGTACCAGGCTCTATCTGCGCCTAGACAAAGTACATATGAAAATACAGTATTTAAAAAGTATCAAATAATAAAACATCTACTCCAAATGAAGGAATGAAATTGCATTGTAGTTATTGGGGCATTTATATAGGATGCTCTACACTATATTCCTATGTCAGGCCAAATGAAACTCAAATGATAGAATTGTTTGAAATGACTTTTTTGTTACTTAGAACTGAAAGGAAATGAATTGTGTAAATATGGTATAATTTGTCAATCAACATGTTCTCAAAGAATTCCCTACATAAATTCTGTTTCATTTGGAGCCTAATAGGGTTTCCCTCCTAATTTCCAAGAGTCCTGGGGATTCTTAGGGTAAAGTTGAACACTACAGCATCCAGAATAGATCTCTCAACTACATAAATTAATTATATTGGAATCTCATGTGGTTTAAGTATGCTCACCTTGCAGTTTCCAGCAAGATGGCAACCGAGTAACACACACCAGAGAGACTCCATGGAAGTCTGCTCAAGGGAGCCACTGAGAGTGAAACTCTACTCTTCCAGGTCACAGGAGGAACATCACAAAGATAAATAGACTCAGATCCACAAGGTTTTGAAGAACTGTGGGTTTTAATGATACCACTGCAGAGGCTAGCTAAGCTTAGCTTTATCCCCACCATAGTCTTGGCTGGTGCTGGGCTACTTTGGATGGTCCAAGGGTGTTTCTTCAAGCACCAGAGCTGCCATGGCCTTTGGTAAAATTTAAACCCCTTCAGCCCCTTGGTCAGGGCGCATCTATTTCTTTATATATTTTCTCTCTCTTTGCTCTTTCCTGTCACAGTTGCAGCTAGCTCATTTTCCCTGCCCCTCTCTTTTTTCCTTTCACACACCATGGCTGGCTTCCAGTGCTCCCCTCCTCCCTTCCACCTAGGGCAACCTCACCTGCCCTTCACCCAGCGGAGAGAACTCCCACTCAACTCCGTTGCTGCCCTCCCTCCCAGTGATGGGGTAATTCTGTCCACCTTCTACTGCCCTCCACATGGATGGAAGAACTTGTTCTGCAAGTGGATGGGGGGAATTACCACTTCCCTTTTAGTGGCTGTTGAAACTCCTACCTGCCCTTCAAAGCCCTCTAAACAGCTGGAGGGACTCCACAATCCGACAGGTGGCTGAGGGAATTTCCTTCTGCATTCCTCAGTGCTTACACAGATTAAAGCAGCCTTACCAGCCCTCTCCAGTGCTCCATGCTACTGTGGGAACCTCCACCACACATATAAGTCACTATAGGCAACCAGGGCAATTCCACTGACTGTTTCTACACCAAAGTAGGCACATCCACCCGCCTGTATGGCACTCCTGTTACAGAGAGTACTCCTGCAAGCCCTTTGAGGCACTCTAACCTGACATGGGCCACACCACCACGGCTTCCTCTGAGTTCATACAGTGCAACAAAATCCTGTTGGTCCACAACCACCCAACCATCATCTGCTAAGATAGCTATCAAACTTTCCCCCCAAATAACAGAATACTGGTTGGCTAGGGAAAGTGAAACCACAGGAGAATAAAGCAGTAAGTAGCCTGACCCCCTAACACAATTAGCTGCAGGCAGCATTCTTATGAGTCTCCAAAAGACAGAGCCCAGTGCTCTTTAACTGTCTGGAAAATGGCCCCAGGCTCCTCTAAAACAACAGGTAAACAGCAAGGAGCCCCAACAACTTCAATGAAAACCAGGAGAAATGAAAGACAACATTGGAAGAAGTCCAGAACTTAATGATGTGCATAGAAGAAGCAGGCATTGATCTATCACAGAAAAAACTTCAGAATGCTGCTTGAAGTCATACAGAATAAGGGAAGCAATACAGAAAAAGGATGAAATTATAGAAGAGATAAAGGGCACGCACAAAAGGGAAATACAGGAGATAATGAGGCAATAAAAGCAAATAACCAGCTAACAGACATCACTAATACTAGAAGAAGCAGAGAACTATATCAGTGATCTCATGGACTACCAGGCAGACTTCACCAAACAGGAATGGTAGTCAAACAAGTTAATCAGGAAAGCTGAAGATAACCAGTGCAATATCTGCTTCCATGAAGAGGAGCAATATACAAATGATTGGATTACCATAACAAGACACAAACAAGAAGTCTCCTGCAAAAATTGTGAGGGAATTCCCGGGGGGTGGGGGAGTGGGGAAACCTTCCTAGCTTAATGAATGAGAATCAGGCAGCCATTCAGTAAGCAGAGCAGACACCAGCCAGACTGAACCCCCAAAAGAAGTTGCCATGTCACATAGTAGTTAGACTATCCAACTTTGAGAAAAAGGGAAAAAAATCATAAGAGCAGTGAGGGAAAAAGGGCAGTCACCTACAAAGGCAATCAGATAAGAATATGCACAGACCTATTAGGAGACACCATGAAGAGTGGAATAAAACCTTCATAAATTTTAAAGAGAACAAAGCCAACTCCCAAATCCTATGCACTGCTAAACTATCAAGATAGTTGGTGAAATATGAGTCTTCTTGGATGGAGAAGTACAAGTCTTCTCGGAAAAGGAAAATTTCAATGAATATGTTAAAAGAAACCCAGCTCAACAAAAAATTCGTAGTGACCCATTGTGGTCAGGAAAACAACATGCATTAAGCACAAATAGGGGACCACCACAAAGAGCAACTCCGCCCAGAGGTAAGCACATCTAAACCTGCCCAGAAGGTAACATTAACACAAAGTTGAAAAATTAGCAAGTATAAACACCTTTCCCCCACCAACACACATAACACAACGATAGAGAAAGGAGTTAGGTAAATACCCAACACAAAAGGTACTAGATGACATCACAGAATCCACAGATGGATGTAATAACTCTGAAAATCAATGGACTGAACTCACCCATTAAAAGACAGAGACTAGCAGACTGGATTAGAAAACATAACCCACCGATTTTTTGTCTACAAGGGACATGTCTCACGCTTGCAGACAAAAATAGGCTGAGAACTAAAGGCTGGGAAAAAATACCCCAAGAAAATGGCAAAAGTAGGGGTCGCAATCCTTGTCTCTGACAAAACTGATCTCAAGGTGAAAGGCATAACAAGATATAAGTGGGGGAACTATGTAATGCTTCAGGGAACAGTAGACTAAGAAAAAGTGAGCATAATAATTATATACACACCCAACGAGAGACCTATGAAATTTGTCAAATGGTCCAAAAGATGAGTAAAGAAATCACAGACTCAACATTTACAGGTGACTTTAGTGCACCACTCTCCCAGAAAGACAAATTATAAGGAAAAAGTTTAACAAGGATGCTTCAGAACTAAACTACAATTAGGCAACTTGAGCTAATAGATATTTTTAGATCTCTTCACCCAAATGCAAAACAATTGCATTCTTTGCAAGTACGCATGGCACATACACAAAGAGAGACCACATGCTGGGGCACACATTGAGCCTGAGTAAATTCAAACACATAGAGATCACTCAAACTTCCCTCTTTTACCACTGCACAATAAGGTTGGATAGCAACAAAAGGACAGTTAAGAAAATAAGGGCAAATAATTGGAGGATGAATAACTCCCTTCTTCAAAATGAGTGCGTACTGGTTCAGATCAGAGATGAAATTAAGACGTTTTTAGTAACCAATGAGAAGGAGAATACAACATACCCAAATTCTTGGGACACAGCAAAGCCAGGTTTCAGAGGAAGCTTGACAGCAATAAATGCAGATATGAAAAAGGAAGAGAGACTTAGGAATCACACTTTGTCACAAAGTCTCCTGCAATTAGAACAAACTCAACAGAATAATCTTACCAATAGCAAGATAAAATAAATAATAAAAATAAAGACAGAGATAAATGAGTGTGTACACCCCCCAAAAAATGCAAAAAAATCATTGCAACAAAATGTTGGTTCTTTGAAAGGATTAACAGAATTGATGGACATTTGGTAGACATAACTAAAGAAAGGAAGGAAAAAAACATCAATAGCCATGATGAGGAATGAACTGGGGGAAATTACAACCGACTCTAATCAAATTAAAGAGGTTAAGTATACATTACTACAAAAGCCTATACTTCAATTAACTTAACAACTTGGAAGTCATGGAAAAATACCTGGAAAAACCATCCCTCCCTAGATTATCCCAGATGGATATCAAGAGCCTCAACAGACCCATAACAATAGAAGAAACAGATAAGGTTACCAAGGGACTACCAATAAAAAACACGCTGGATTAGATGGCTTCACAGGAGAATTCTACCAAGCATTCAGGGTAGAATTGACACCAATCCAAAACAAACTCTTCCAAGGCACAGAAAGGGACAGCAAACTCTCAAACTCTCTCTATGAAGCTAGTATAATACTGACATCTAAAGTAGGCAAGATCCCACAAAAATTGAGAGAAAAAAAACCAGACCGATATCGCTAATGAACACTGATGTAAAAATCATTAACAAAATACTGGCCAGTAGAATAGAAATATATATAAAATGAATAATTCATCATGGCCAAGTGGGATTCATTTCAGGAATACAGGGATGGCTCAATATTCACAAGTCCATCAATATTACTCATCACATTGACAAGAAAAAGGATAAGAACCACATGATCATACCGACAGACTCTGAAAAGCACTTGACAACAGCCAACACCAATACCTATTTAAGACTCTCAAGAAAATAGAAATGGGAGAGAAATTCCTCAATACAAGCCATATATGAAAAACCAATAGCCAATGTCATAGTGAACGGAAAAAGATGCGAACGTTCCCACTGAAAAAGGGGACCTGACAAGGATGTCCCCTTTTCCCTCTTTCATTCAACATTGTACTGGGTGTCCTAACTAGAACATAAGGCAATTGGAAAGACATTAAAGGAATTCACTTGGGGAAAGAAGAGTGAAACTATAGTTATTCACAGATGATGTGATTTTATATACTGAAAACCCCCAAAGATCTACAAGAGTGCTGAAACTGATAGAGGAATATGACAGCATAGCAGAGCTCAAGATCAACAAAGAGAAGTCTATAGGATTGCTACGTACACAGGACAAGATCACAGAAGAGGAGATTAAAAGGTTTCCTCTTCACAATAGCAAAACATAATTGAAATATATAGGGATATACCTAACAAAAAAACCATAAAGATTTGTTCAAGGAAAACTACAAAACAATGTTTCAAGTAAACAAAAGTGACCTCCACAAATAGACGAATATCCCATGCTGGTGGATCAGAAGATTCAATATAGTAAAGATGTCAATCCTACTCAAGGCACTATATAAATCTTGATACAGACACCAAGATCTTTTTTCACAAAATTAAAAAATAACAAAACTCTGCCAACTTCAGAGCGAGAAGGAAGAAGCCCAGAATCTGCAGAGAACTCCTCAAGAAGAAGAACAAAGTTGAAAGGCCTGCTTTACCTGACGTTAACACTTACCATATAGCCGCAATGGTCAAAACAGTGTGGTACTGGTATAATGACAGATATGCACACCAATGGAAAACAACAGAAAATGCAGAAATAAATACTTCAGTATACAGTCAACTGATTTTTGAAAAGAACCCCAAAATATCAAATGGGAATCAGGCACCCTCTTCAACAAGTGGTTCTGTAAGAAATGGTTATCTACCTGCAGAAAAATGAAGCAAGATCCTCACCTTGCTTCACACACAAGAATAAAGTCAAGGTGGATCACAGACCTCGAAGTAAAACCCCAAACTATTAGGGCTACCAATGAGGGAATTGGGACAAACCTAAGAACACTGGTGTAAGGAATATACAGGTTATTGGAAGTAGGAAAAGACACAAACACAGAGAGGCAAAAAATTGACAAGTGGGATATACTGAATATAACACACCTGTACACATCAAAAGACTTTGTCAAGAGAGTAATAAAGGAGCCCACAGACTAGGAAAACATCTTTAGCAATGACACATCAGGCAAAGGGCTTATAACTAACATATAAAATACTCTGCTAGCCTCCAGCAAGAAAAAAAAAAATTTTAACCAAAGAATTTTAACTGAAGAAGTG
This sequence comes from Tenrec ecaudatus, assembly GCF_050624435.1. Classification (NCBI taxonomy): domain Eukaryota; kingdom Metazoa; phylum Chordata; class Mammalia; order Afrosoricida; family Tenrecidae; genus Tenrec; species Tenrec ecaudatus. The sequence continues at coordinate 143,476,909 of NC_134538.1, read as the reverse complement.
GGCAAAAGACCTGAACAGAAATTTCATAAGGGCAGAAATCAGAATGACAAATACACATATTAGAAAATGTTCCTGATCGTTAGCTATAGGGGAAATGCAAATTAAAGCAACTATACCTAACACCCTCAAAAATAGTCTAGTTCAAAAAAATCAGAAAGCAACAAGTGCTGGAGAGGGTGTGGTGAGATAGGTACTCTCATCTACTGCTGGTGGTCCTGTAGATACATGCATCCACTGTGGAAATTTATCTGACAATACCTAAAACAAATGGAAACCAAGCTATGATATGATCCAGCAATCCCTCTACTGAGTATATACTCAAAAGTACTAAGAAACAGACCAAGACAAGACGCCTCCAATGTTCATCGCAGCACAGATCACAATCGCAAAGACCTTGAAACATCTAAATTTCCATTAACGGATGAATGGATTAAAAAACTCTGTTATATACATACAATAGATTACTATGCAGCCCTAAAATGAAATGATGAACGTATGAAGCACATTATTTCGTGGGAAGAATTTATGCTAATCCAAGTTAGCCAAGCACAAAGGGACAAGCATAGCATGAGACTGGGGTAAGCTTAAAAAGTACAATGGCATAGAAAATAAACTTCTTAACACATAAATCCTGGGTCCAGGTCCAGGAAATTTGGCAGGGGGCTCACCCAACTCAGGGATGCATATGGCAGCCAATGAAAAGGGTGGAGAAGGATCTTGTGAAAAATAAAAGGGGGAAAAACCTAGGCACTCATACACGCAAAAAATAAAATAAAAAACAGGGCACTAATGCACACATGGGGAGGACATTGTTTATGTCTCCACAAGAAAGGGAGAGGGGGACCAGACCACATCCCAGAGTGCTAAGCTTTGAGGGAAATATACTGGCATAGAGCAGATAACTAACAGAGAGGGTGATAGGGTCACACCCAAACCATCCTGTATTGATCCCCTCCCCAGGAAAAGATAATACAGAGGACAGCACTGAAGATGTGGTCTAGGGAGAGAGGTGGATCTGTCCAAGTGCAACGTATCTGAGAGGAATTACTGAGAGCTTAATGGAGGGTGAGTATGATAGTGGGATAGGAGGAAAGTGAAAAGAAATAGAGGAAAGAAGTAGGAGGCAAAAGGTATTTATTGAGGTAATGTATACACACATAAATATACTAACTCATAATGAAAGGAACAGAGGCCAGTGTCCTGTATATTACTTTGGATGTCTATTCAAGGCCTCCCTTAGCACCAGAACACTTTGTTTTAATAACTTGGCACTCTTTGATACTCACCTTCCTGACACAATCACTGAAGACAAAATGGGCACTAAGCAAATATGGAGAAGAGAGTGGATGGTGCATGACTATAAAAAGATATACTGTCTGGGGACTTAAAGGCTTGAAGTTAAATAAGCAGTCATCCAGCAGGGAAGCAAATAAACCTACATGGAAGAAGCACCCCAGCCTGTGTGATCATGAAGTGTTGATGGGGTCAGGTACCAAAAATCCAAAACAAACAACTATATTGTTGCACAGGAGAGGAGTTGGAGTAGGGGCCCAAAGCCCATCTGTAGACAATTGGATATCCCCCACAGAAGGGTTATAAGGAAGAGATGATTCAACCAAGGTGCAGTATAGCATTGATGAAACACACATCATTCCTCTACTTTCTGATGCTTCCTCCCCTTACTACCACGACCGAGTTCTACCTTACACATCGGGCTACACTGCAGAACACACATTGGTACAGATAAGAACTCTCAATTCAAGACAGATAACCCCCCCCCCAAGAATAGTAGTGGGAGTAGCAATATCATAAGGGGAGGAGGATGGTTGGGAAAGGGGAAGGAAGAGAAAGGGGGAACCTATCACAAGAGTGTATACATCGCCCCCCACCAAGGGAATGAATAACAGAAATGTGTGCGAAGGGAGACAACAGACTTGTAAGATAAGAAATAATAATAGCGATATATAATTTATCAAGGATTCACAAGGGTGGGAGGGGGAGAGGGAGAGGAAAAAGAGGAGCTTATACCAAGGGCTCAAGTAGAAAATGTTTTGGAAATGATGATGTGCAACATATGTACAAATATGCTTGATACAATTGATGTATGGAATGTTATAAGAGCTTCAAGAGCCCCCAATATAACGATAATAAAAAAAAGAATTCTCAACTTCTTCAGGACAAAGACCTGCAGAGCAGTGGCTCTCAACCTTCCTAATGCCGCAACCCTTTAGTACAGTTCCTCATGTTGTGGTGACACCAACCATAAAATTATTTTGTTACTTGATAACTGTAATTTTGCTACTGTTACGAATTGGACGACCCCTGTGAAATGGTCATTTGACCCCCAAAGGGGTCACAACCCGCAGGTTGAGAACAGTTGCTGTAAAGGAATAACTGCCTTCTATAGAATCTACATTATTGTGCGTTTCATGTCCCCTATGACCTAATTTCAAATTCTCTACTTTGCTATGCACTGTCCTGGTTTAACACGATTTTAGCAATCAGCCACTAAGCATAATCAGTGAGCCTGTAACTCCCCAACAGGGTGAAATGTAAGCTTAGTTTTAAATTATACACACTTTATCTCCTTTGACTCCCTTTCCTCTCAAAATTACTCAATCTTTTAAGAAAAGAGATACCTTAACTCCAAAATTCTAGTTTGAATGAAGTTGTTTATTGACCTGTGGCCCCTCTCCTTTCCCTCTTCCTCTTCCATCACCCACATAGGCCTTCTGGATGCCCACGTGGGTCATGGGACACTGAAAAGACTTTGCCCTCTCTATTCCCTACTCCAAGGATGCTCTTCTCTTGATACTTTGTTGACCTGCTTCTTTAGCCTTTAGAAGAGGATTTATTTGACTACACTAAACTGCTGCCATCAAGTTGATCCCAATGCACAAAGATGCCATGGGTGTTGCAGAAGAATGTGATAGAGGCTTCCTTTTGGAAACAAATGGTCAGATCTTTTCCAAGACACCTCTTAACCAGTTGCCAACCACCAGGATTTCTCTTCTCGACTGCTACATAAAACTACCAGCCCTCTTCCACCCTCTCCATTCCCTTCACCCTGCCTTATCTTTCCCATCAGCACTTACCACCACAGCATATAAAAAGGGGTCTTCAAAAAGCTCATTAAAAAGTGAAATGACAAGGGAATGAATTTTGCCTGCAGAGTATTGGAAGTCCCCTTAAATCTGTGTAGCTGTTCATGATTTACTTGCTATTATCACTTTCCCACAAGAAGTGACAGTCTCCAAAAGCAGGGACCTCATGGTAGGTTTTACTTGTCCCTAGCAAAATCAATAGATGGAGTCCATGGTTTATTTTTCTTTTTACTTTTGAAACAAATACATATTTTTTAAAAGTTTTGAAGTTAAATAAAAAATCCAACACTTTCTAGTTTTATGGATTCAAAGAAAAACCAACATAGTAGCGGGGATTAAGAAAACAGTGAGCATGGGTGCAGATAACGTCAGAATGAGAACAGCTGAGAGACGGCAGTTGGCAGTGGATGCCCTGTGCTTCCCTCCTAAGTCTGAAGAGCGCTGTTGGCAAGACTGTCCGTGCCAACCATCGTAGCAGTGGCACACAAAGGCATCCTTCATGTCTTGCACTGCCTTGACCTTTTTATCATGAGAGATGCTGTATCTGAAGCCTTTACTTGGGACATAGTTCTTATTGCTGCTTTCAGGCATGTGCAGGTAGGAGGAAGACTCGGGAGTTTTCCGAACACACCTCCCATGGTTGTTACACAGACTTCTGCTGCAGAACGCAGCTGCGGATGTCACGTTAAGAACGTAATGGCCCAGTGACCCCAGAATAGATTTTTGCACCGTTAAACAGGTGTCCTGTAAGAAAAAAGGAGAAATAATTTATTCAAATCTTTCTCAAATACAATCCTATTATTCAGGTGGTGTATTGATTTTGTGCTATTGGTGTTTGGATCGGGTCCAGATCATGCAGCCGCCTCCCCCAGCTCTCCCAAAAAATAACCTGCAGGACTGTGTGGCCCCTCTACCCCCACCTCTCAAGACCAGAGCTGGCATTTGGTGTGTTATTGACATGTCTCCACATTTTTTCTTGGTTGTTCTCTTTAAAGAATCAGATTACCAAGACTGTGTCCAGTGAGTTGAAGTCAGCAGCCTCTCTGTTAGCAGGTGAGCACAAACCATTACACCATTTGGGAACCACAAATAATTAATTAGACCAAGGGTTCTCAACCTGTGGATTGCAACCCCTTTGGGGGTCAAATGACCCTGTCAAAGGGGTCACCCAACTCATAACAGTAGCAAAATTACAGTTATGAAGTAGCAACAACAATAATTTGATGGTTCGGGGGGGGGGGTCACCACAATGTGAGGAGCTGTATTAATCAGCATTAGGAAGGTTGAGAGCCACTGAATTAGACAATCACATATTGTAAACGATGGATACAGCCAAGCACTTCTCAGTCAAAATGTTGTTAGGTGCTATTGATTTCATTATTATACACCCAGTGTATAATAGGAGAAAGCACTGCCCAGTCTTTGGTCAGCCAAACAATTATTGCCACATTTAAACCCATTGTCATAGCCACTATGTCAATCAATCTGGGAAAGCCTCATTCTTTTTCAATGACTCTCTACTGTACCAAACATGATGCACTTTTTATTAGTCTGGGTATTTTAGAGAAACAAATCCACAGAAACTCATGTATAAGAGAGAGTTTTATATAAAGGGTAATTGCACATCAAGAAAACATCCCAATCCAGTGCTGCTCAAGCACACATGCCCAACATTAACCCATTAACCCATATGTCCAACACCAATCCACAAAGTCCTTCTCCATCTCACAAAACAGACGCAATGATGCCGACTGCAGGAGGAAAGCCGAGTCCGTGAATGTGTAAACATCCCAGTGCTGGCAGGGGTCTCCACACAGCTGCTCCAGCCCCCAGGGCAGCATCGGGGTAGATCCATGTGGTTTCTCATTGGAGATGTCTTGCAGGAAGTCAGCCTTGCCAGCTGAAGCAGGGAACTGCTAATGCAGCTGTACCTTGGTGCAACCATCACAAAGCAAGAGACCAGCGAACTAGAAAGGCAAGGCCATCAATTAATCCCACATGTGTTTATCGGCCAGGTTGGCACAATAAACTAACTCACCCTTTTTTTTCAGTGATTGGTGTTTCTTAACCTAACAAAACATCCAAAGTGCATGAGATTAAACCTTACATTCTAAATAACATGTTACTTTCAATATTCTTTGCCAACACCAAAGTTTAAATGCCTCAATTATTCTGCAGTCTTCCTTATTCATCATCCAAGGTTCACGTGTATATGAGGTGACTGAAGTACCATGGCTTAGATCGGGTGCACCTTTTTTCTAAAAGTAACAGCTTTAGTCTTCAACACCTTGAAGAGTTTCCAATTTGGTGAATTCCCCACTGAAATATGTCATTTGATTTCCTATAAGTGTGTTAGTCTGGTTTGACTAGAGAAACAAATCCAGAGACACTCACATGTGTGTAAGAGAGAACTTTATATCAAAGAGCAATTTTACATTAAGAAAACATTCCAACCCAGTCCAGACCAAGTCCATAAGTCTATATTGTCTACTCCACGTGTCGATACCAATCTATAAATTCCTCTTTAGACTCACTCAGCCATGAAGTGATGCAGAATTCAGGAAGATCACAGGCCAGTGTGTGGAAAGTCTTGTGGATCCAGTGGTGGTGGAAGCACTTCAGCGCTGGTGTGGGTTTCCACGTGGCTTCTCCAGTTCCAGGGCTCGGGCTCTATCAGCTTAGCTCCATGTGGCTTGTCAATGGGAATGTCTTGCAAGGAGAGTGTGTGTGTATCTGGCCTTCAGTAAGCTATGCATTCCTTTGCACCTCCAAATGAGGATATCAAGCTGTGACCTGATTGACAGGCTAGACTCCACCCCTTCGCAAGTTGACAGAGGATTACGTAACTGCCACAATAAGCATTGATTATGAATTCAAATAAAATGAACTTTTTGTCAAAGTCAATCGTCTCCTTTTATAATGTGTAGTCTATTGGTCCACTTGTGAGGATTTAGGTTTTCTTTACATTGAGTTGCAACTCATATTGAATACTACAACCTTTGTTCTTTATCACAAGTACTTCCAGCCCTCCTCACTTTCAGCAAGCAAGGTTGTATCATTTGCTTATCACAAATTGCTAGTAAACATCCCTCCAATCTTGATGCCACATTCTTTTCCATATATATAGTTCAAATTCTGAAATTATTTGTTCAGCATACATATTCAATAAGTATAGTGAAAGGATACAACTCCACTGCACATCTTTGTGGATTTAAAATTATGTAGTGCTCTCTTGTTGTTTTACTTTTTGGTCATGTATAAGTTCTCCATGAGCAAGATGAACTGCTCTGGAATTACTATTCTTCTCTTGTTGTCCCTAGTTGGTTATGATGCACTCAGTCGAAGGTCTTTGCATAGTCAATGAAGCACAGTAAGCTTCATTCCGGTATTCTCTGCTTCGAGCCAACATCCATCTGAGATCAGCAATGATGTCTGTCCTGCTATATCCTTTAATCCAGCTTGAATTTCTGTTGATGTTCTGCTACAATCTTTCTTGAATTATTTTCAGCAAAATTTTACTTATATATGATATTGATATTGTTCCATAATCTCCACATTCTGCTGGATCATCAGTCTATTGGCCTGGTAGTTGTCTTTCAAATTTCTTTTCAAAGGCTAAGGAGTGCTTCCAGTGTTTCATCAGCTTGTTGAAACATGTCAACTGGTAATTTTTCAATTCCTGGAGTCTTGTAAATAACTAGTTTTACATGGTTTTATTGACCAACTAACCCAATAAGCAAATAAAATCAAGGCATGTGGGCATGGACTTTCACTTGAATTTCCACTCAGCTATAGTGCATTGTCCAAGCTGGTCGAGCACTGAGAGGCATCCTCTCAACTGTGCTGTCCTCCATGCTTCCTGCTCTCCCCACCTCTTGCATCCTCGCATTCACTTTTCTGCTTTGCGCAGTGCCACCTTAGTGACTACGGGCTTCATTGAGTGGATCCTTTCCCATTTGCATCTCAGTCCCAGCAGTTGGCCACCAAGTTTTAGGACTCATGGAGTGACACTTCAGTGCTTATGATGACCCCTTCTGGCCTCCAATCTTGTACTATTGACTTATTATTCCACACCTTTACCCAATGGAATGTAATATTACCTTGGGTGTGTATCATTTTTTCTGTTTTTGGATGAAAAAATGTGTCTAAAGAGACAATTATTTCTAAATGTATCATTAGTTAAATCTTTAATAGAAAGGATTTTCAATTATTCACTTCAATTTCTTAAACAAAGGAGACAAATGAAATTGGCATACAGGCAGGTCCAATATATATATATATATATATATATATATATATATATATATATATATATATATATATATATATATATATATATATATATATATAATTCAATTCCGTGAATGAAAATAAGTCAGGAAAAGAAAATTAATGTTAGAATCAAAATTGAAAAATGACCCAACAATTACAACTTTGGGGGGGTGGGGAAGCAATCTATAAACCATTTAGAGCTGAAAAATCTAATTAAAATAAAAGAATGAAAAATTAATAAGAGTAAAAGTTCAGTGATGATTTTCAATTTATTTTTTAAATTAAATTCATTCCATGTTACATTATACTAATAGATTAAAAGTTTGATGATAAATTACCAAAATTGATTTAGGAGATAGAAAACTTAATTAAAACTGATCATTACAGTAGGAAGGAAATTAATTACAACTATAATGGTTTCTAAAGCAAAATATTTTCACATTTGAGTTATTTTCAGCTTTCAAGGATTAGAAGATTTTCATGTTATAAAATTTATCCAGAGCATGAAAAAAGAAAATGAAAAACTACCCAATTTATCCTTAAAGCATAACAGTGATATATAGCAAATAAATCAGGTTATATATAACCTTGGTATATTTATACACTAAAATATAACTTTGATCAACTCAGAGAGAAGGAAACAGTGGACCCATTTTGCTGATGAATGTGATGGCAAGTCTAAGTCAGGGCTGCAAGTCTAAGTCAGGGTTACCTCAAAGGCAGGTAGTGAGCTGGCACCAGCTGAGGAGTGGAAGCCTCTCACAGAGGGAAGCAGCTGGGCCACTGAGAGCATTTTAAACCCCACATTTTGTAACCCCGTCAAATAAGCCAATTGATTTCTTTTCCCCTAATGCATATAAACTAACAGAACACATTCTTATACCCAGCTTTTGTGCATAAGCCTCTTGTTGGTGATCTCATGTGCATGTCAATAATAGGAAGCTTCTTTCCATCTCTCTGTCTAGCAAGCCACCAAATAGAAATCTGATTCAGAGGGCATGTTTGTGATTTTTCTACTTAGAAATAGGTATATCATTCTCTAGAACAGCTGAAGCCAAGAATCCGCAACTTTGCATATTAAGAAGCAACATGGGGTGAGGCTGGTGAGTGAGGGAAAAGCTGTCTTGGAAGAAGTACAGACAGATTGCTCCTTAGAAGCATGGTGGTGAGATGTCAGTTAACACAGTTTGGATGCATCATTGCAAGGGTGGGGAAAGTCCAGCCTGTGGGTCATATATGGTGCCTGAAATCATCAACACCAGCTAACATCACATGCCACACCGAAGAGAATCAGTTCTACCCATTACATTCAAATCCAAACTTGTTGCTGTTGGGTTAATTCTGACCCATAGCCACCTTATAGGACAGGGCAGAGCTGCCCCTGTGGGTTTCTGAGGCTGGAACACTTGAAGGGAAGCAGACAGCCTCACCTTTCTCCCTTGAGCAGCCGACTTCATGATTCGCAGCCATAAGAGTGAGTTAATGAAATAGATGACCAAATACAGAAAGCTAAGTTTTAAGTTGAGAATTTTGTATGGCCCTTGAATAATGTTATAACTATCCAAATAGCTAGGCAGAATAAAAGATTTCCCACCCCAAAGAAGAGACCAGTCTCTTGAGAAGGATGTGCTTTGGTAAAGGGGAAAATCAGTGGAAAACAGGAAGATCCTCAAGGAGATAGACTGACCCAGTGGCTGCAACAATGGATTCAAACATAAGAATAGTTGGGAGGATGGTGAAGGACAAGACAGGGTTTTGTTCTGCTGTACATACAGTGACCATGAATCAGAACTCATTGGACAACACCTAACAACAATGTCAGAATCTGCTCAAAGACTCGTAAGTCAAACGAGCAAATAATGGACACTTGTTTGGATCTGGGGTGAAACCATTAAAACCACAACAACTAAATCCAGAATACCTTCAAGATGTTGGCAGAGAAACCATTGCTTACCTTTGAAATGGAATATTCAGATCCTCCCCACAATATTACTCCTGCTGCCCCCAGAGCCGCACTCTCACCAATTGTATGGATTAAGTCTTCCTAGAACAGAGAGGTGTCAGGAGTTATGCCTTCCAAGCCATATTTAGTCACTGACAATCCAGGAATGAGCCTTGACCCATTAATTGTGGCAAAGAACACGTGAGGGAGAAGTGTTATCTTTACCTTTAAAACAAAGGACTGTAACACAAAATTAGAACATTCTGGAAAAGTAGATTCTGGTTTGGTATTTAACATTGTATCAATATTTATGAGGTGCCAAGCAATATTCTAGACATGGGTGATAGGGAAATGAAATGGAGGCAAGTTTCTGACCTCTAGGGAATGCTTTAGCCTGGTTGTTGAGGCAGACATGCACAATAAATAACAATACAATAAATATGTATGAATGCTAGTTGTTGTTCATTGCCATCGGCATCATTTCTGACTCTTGGTAACCTCATGTGTCTCAAAGTAGAACTGTGCTCTACTATGTCTTCAAGGATGGGACCTTTGGAAACAGATCGCCAGGTTCCTCTTTGTGGGCAACTCTGAAGGCTTTGAACCGACCACCTTTCGAAAAGTAGTCAGGCACTTAATAGGTTGCAACCCAAAGGGACTCATGTATTAGTAGTGCCCATCCTATTAGTAGCATCTATTGCCTGGACTCAGTACCATCAAGTCAGTTTCATCTCATTCAGACCCTACAGGACCGAGTAGAACTGCCCCGGCGGGTTTCAGAGCCTGCAGGTCTTTATGGGAACAGACAGCCACATCTTTTTTGTAACCTGTAACTTGCTACCCTGTTAAGTCTCCTTATATTTTTTGAAGCACATAATTCTGCAAGATTTTATTGAGGAGGTGAAATTTCACATGGGTCTTGAGCAGATATTTATACAGCGTTGAAACTAACTACTCCAATCACAGTGTAGTCCATGGAGACATACATCTATGGAATCTCTGCTACCCAGCCCTGTGAATCTAATCCACTGAAACATAAAAATAGGTAGAGGGTTAATCATTTATCCCAAGCTCAGTTTTCTACATTCTTGATTTAGACAACTGCTGCTAAACTTTCAAATGGAAAAGTCTGACCCTGAGTTTTCTCCATGGTTAAAATCAATCTCTCTCTTACGTAATTTAGTTTAAGCTTAATAAATATTCTTCAGGAAACTCCTCTACGTTCAGTGCTGGTGGGAAAAAAATCACCCCAAACTCTAAATAGACAGCTAACTATAAGCAAGCACATGTAAGAGAAAGAAAGGCTTTTTGATAATAGTGTTCAGTAGTACTGTTGACAGAAACTTCCAGAAAAAAGTTTTCCCTAGCCTTTTGGTAGTCACTCTACTAAATTTCCAGGATTTTATTTTTGCTGCTGCTGTTGCTTTTGTTTGATGTGAGTTACTATACTCTTACCTGTGACAAGGTGTCAATACTGTGTAAATAAAATGGCCTGGAAAAAACAAACACTGGCAGAGCAAAGTCCTGTCGTGACATTTCAGCGACCCTCAAGGCTTCTCTCACTCGATAATGGACAAATTTCAAAGCGTTGAAACTCGAGTTCAATACCTTGTCCAGATAGATGGAAGGATATAGCGCACTGCTGGTGTCCCACAGCCACTGGAGATGGCTATTGCGCAGCACCTCATCCTTTGGGCAGTTCCCTGTGTAGTTCTCCGGGTTTAACCTGTAGTCATAATTATAGCAGTCTGGGTAGAGATAAAAGCCCCACAAACAGTTTGGTCTCATTTCTAAAGCCAGCGTGAGAGTAGTGTTCATGAAATTCCTTCCAGCATTTTCAAATTCCTGCTGAGCAACTGCCTGCACTTTCGTTTCTGACCAGTCGGGATGTCGGCTTCTGGTGAAGGCGAGGGAGTGTTTCTTATAGATGAGCCTACTGCCCCAATTCCTATCCCATTGGGGTTTCCAGGTTTCCCAGTCAATGACAACCAGTCCTTCTGACCTCCACTGAGGGATAGATTTCCCAATGTCAGCTGCAGCTTTCTTAAGGTGCCTGGGAAGGCTCGTGTTCTGGGGTATGCCTCCATGAAAGGGTTTCCTGTCACTAGAAAAATAAGGGTAGTAGCCTAATTGATTGGGGTAAAATATGGCAATTGTTGATCCACTTTGAGTTTCTAAAGGGTTTGCTATAATATTAAATAATCCAAGATGTAGATCCACGTGGAAGAAATGCTTGCACTGCATTGTGGGAGCAGCCCAGAAAATGTTGAAAGGGTGGTTCTGGACCACCGGAGGCAAGGCTGGTTTGAGAACTGGATGAGTGAGCGGGCCCGTTGCTGTCCAGTCAAGCACGAACACGACAGAAAGCATCAGCACTCCCACCCCCTCCTTCCACAGGTTACGCATGGCTGGAAGTTTTCACCATGACAGCAGTTTCCTTCAAAATAAGAAGGGAAAAGACATGATTCATCATGAACTCACATGACCTTTTAATTGTGTGGTAAATACGTTACAAGTCAAATAAAACAACAATGGCATCCACACTGTCTTTTAAATGCTAAACCAACTTTTACAAAGATGAATTCAGTTTATTGATACGGAGCCATCTGTTGACGAACTTTGGAGGCATCGTGGGTTAAGCACTGGGCTGCTCACCGTGAGGGCTAGGGCTCACCAGGCACTCAGAGGGAAACCATGAGGCTCTCTGCTCCCATCCAGATAAGAGGCATGAACACTCAGAGCAGCTGTTCCACTCTGTTCTCCAGCAGCTCTACGGATCAGAATTGACCTGATGGCCTTGCATGCTAGTAGGCCTAATATATGGCTTAAGCTGAACAAGTGTGAAAAAGGAGGTGTTTGGCTTTATTTTTAGTAACTTGAAGTGCTGAGGTTGGATGGTGGGGAAGGACATCCAATGAATACACACTGAAGTAAAAAAGTTTAAGAAAAATTATCCACTGTGTAAACTCTGTTAGGTTCTAGCTCCCAGTCAGGAAGGGATGGTACTAAGTCAATGGGGTTGACCAGTATCATTGACCACAGGTCCCAATTGGGGTGGCAGGGAGGGGGAGGGGGCTGAAAAGGGATGGGGAATGAAAAGCTAGCAGTTTTACTCTCTGGCTTTCTCTCCCAGCAGCTGCTAAACAGTTCAGTGCAGCCAGGCTACACAGTCCAACACCAACTATGCCGTGGACACTGGTTTGTGTTCCCTTTACTATAAGACCTGAAACTGTTTCTGACTTTCATAAAACTCACTTGGATCATAAACCAGTCTTTGGCATGAATTCTTTCTTTCTCAGAGCCAAGGATCGAGGTATATCTCTCCCACGAGAGAGTGAGCTAACAAACTCTACCTGCTGTCTGGCTTTCATTTCTTCTAACTCCAACTGTTCCAATCCATATCATTCTGCCATTGATCATAGGGGAACTAGAAAAGAAAGCATGAATGGATGGTCAGGTATCTTACTGGCTACTGGAAAAGTGACTTTAAATACATGCTCCACTCAGGTACTCCCTCAATGCAAGAACACTTTGCACTATTAACCTGGCATTCCATGATGCTCACCTTCTTGACACGATCGCTGAAGACAAATGGGTACATAAGCAAATGTGGTGAAGAAAGCTGATGGTGCCTGGCTATCAAAAGATATAGTGTCTGGGGTCTTAAAGGCTTGAAGGTAAACAAGCAGCCATCTAGCTCAGAAGCAACATGGTCCACGTGAAAGAAGCACACCTTGCCTGTGTGATCATGAGGTTTTAAAGGGATCAGGTACCAGACATCAAAAATCAAGAAATCATATCATTATGAATGAGGGGGAGTATAGAGTTGGCCCCAAATCCCATCTGTAGGCAACTGGACATCCCCTCATAGAAGGGTTGCAGGGAGAAGATGAGCCAGTTAGAGTGCAGTGTAGCAATGATAAAACATACAACTTTTCTCTAGTTCTTTGCTGCTTTCCCCCCCTTCCTCCACTATTATGATCCCAATTCTACCTTACAAATCTGGCTAGACCATCTGGCACAGATAGGAACTGGTAACACAGGGAATCCAGGACAGATGAACCTCTCAGGACCAGTGGGGAGAGTGGCGATACTGGGAGGGAAAAGGAAAGGTGGGGTAAAAAGGGGGAACCGATTGCAAGGATCAACACAAAACTCCCTCCCTGAGGAGCAGACAATAGAAACATGGGGGAAGGGAAGCATCAGACAGTGTAAGACATGACAAAATAATAAGGATTTATAAATTATCAAGGGTTCATGGGGGCAGGGAGGGGAAAATGAGGAGCTGATACCAAGGGTTCAAGTAAAAATCAAATGTTTTGAGAATGATGATGGCAACAAATGTACACATGTGCTTGACACTATGGATGGATTGTGATAAGAGTTGTATGAGCCCCCAATAAGATGGTTTTTAAAAATCACATGCCCTATTGAAAAGGAACAAAGGTGAGCATTTGAACCAATGTCAATTAGTAGAATACAAAATAATTGAATGTGCGGACAGTGAGCGCTATCTTGCTTGCTCTTTGAAAGGCAGTGGCCTCCAAAGTTCTTGGTTGGATTTCAGCTGCTTTGGGGCTAGCAGAGACTGAACTAGCAGAAGACATGGTGGCATTTACCTGTTTATGATCAAGAATTTTGGTGCTGTCATTTTCTGTCATGTTAAGAACAAAACAAAACCCAAATCACCTGTTGGTTCTTTGGTTGAGTGGTTTTTCCAAAGAAGAAACTGGACTCTCTTTTCACTTGCTAAAATATCACATGGAACTGGCTCTTTAGTCTCCTTTAAATAGTCAGTTGGGCCACAAACTGCCAGAGAATCTTCACAGGATACAAGGACTGCCTAACAGCTGATGAATTCCTGCCAACGGGATCTCACCGAAAACCATGTACAAATGTACTTCATTCAATTAATGTACGGATTATGACACGAGCTGTAAGAGGCCTCAATAAAATCTTTTAAAAAAAGGAATATGATTGAGTTATGTATCAGAATTGTTTCAGTATATATAGCATACATCCATTTAAACAAAGGAATCACAAATGCTCTCATATATAACTCAGTCCCTTTTTCAGAGTAATATGCATATTCTTAACCTGTAGCACTTACTGTTTTTATTTCATATCTCATGCAGGAATGGAAATCCAGGAATGTCATGTTAACTCAGGCAACATAGCACCGAAGTGAGGGGCTAAAGAACTTTAAATAAAGAATAGGTGTTTGTACACTGAATTTTAAAAATCAGTAAATATGAATCAAATATACTTTAAAAAATAAGTTGGGTATTTTTGTGACAATTGAGTTCACTTCCTATATGGACCTGTATTATGGTATCAGATTAATCACCATGTCACCAAAAATGACTGTGCTTCCTGAATTCTCTTCCTTCCATGGAATCTTCATATGCCCCCTTGTGTTAGTTTATATTATGTATCGACTGCACTGGGTGCTCTTCCATATGTCATATAGTGCATTAATTTCTATGTTGTTATCTGATGTAATCAGGCAATTAATTGAAAGAGGGATTTCCTTAGGGGTGTGGCCTGCCTCCAGAATATAAACAGATATTGTGTCCAAGCTGGCTCTTTCTAGACCAGACACTCTTCTCATCGCCAGATCTCCAGTTCTTAGAACATACAGAAGGCACCAGCTCACCACCAGCCCTGAGGAGTTTGCTTTTCCCAGACCTGTAACCCCATGAGCTAGTAGAGGTCTCCCGCCTGCTATGGGTTTGGGCCTTGTGCATTCCCACTGTGTGAGAACCATTTCCTAACAAATGTGTGAGGCATTTCCTTGGGGAAAATCTCTATGTGTTTCTGTAGACATTTCCCTAATTTTTCTCCTTTAGAGAGTCCAGAGTCAGAACCTTACACAATATCCCCCCACACCAAAAGAGAGCGGATATTCTTTTTACCTTTGTTTGGGGTTCAGAAAGAATGTAACAGAACCCTCTACCCACAAATATCACGCTTTAATCCCCCTTTGTCTCCTCTCCCTATGCATATATGTGTGTATAAAAGGCGTATAGGTACATGTACATACATATATAAGCCTTAGAAACTCTAACATCCTTAGAAACATATCAAATAGTTATAAACAAAGATGTTAAAAATTCAAACTATTATTCTTTAATAAAATTCAATTACAGGCTTATTTTTCTCTGGGATTTTAACTGTTTTTCATGTAGATTAATAATATATAAACAGGGCGTGGGGGAGGAAGAGCTGATCCCAAGGGCTCAATAGAAAGAAAATGGAAAGAAAAGAAAGATAGCAATATTTGTACAAATGTGTCGGATACAACAGAGGTATGGATTGTAACAAGTGTTGTGAGAGCCCTCCCCCCCAAATGATTAAAAATATACATTAACAATCCTTATCACTTAGCTATGTAAAGGCTTTTATTTCGGGCATTAACATGGTCTCCAGTATGCATTTTAGAGTAGACTTCTATTTCAGCAGCAAAATAGCACACTAAAGATAGTATGAATTGTTAAATATAGTTAATTCTTTCCTCATCATCCTTACTGAGATTTCCTTCTATAGGGCAGCCATTTTCCTTATTGAGAGCAACAAATTAAACCTACATGTTTCTTGCTTGTCACACGTGCACACATACACATGTGCACATGTACATTTGGTCTTTTATTCAACACATTTTTATTAGTACCAGATGTTTCAAACAGTGAATCAGATCTGGAGCTAGTAAAACCAACATAATTGCACACTTGTAAAATGCTAGGCACCCTGGTGACATAGTAGTGTGGCCAGTTTGGGCTGTTAACCACCAGCTGCTCCACATGAGAAAGACAAGGCTTTCTGCTTTCACAGAAGTTTAACGTCTCAGGAACCAGCAGAGCTTTTTCTGTGTCTTACAGGGTTGCTATGAATCAGAATCAACTCAGTAGAAGGGAGTGTTCACTAAAATGTGGAGGTAATGCATTAACTACAGTAGGTCTGTAAGAAAAGGTAACACAAAACCATAGGTCCTCAATGAAGCTTGTGAAATATATTATTGTAATTCAACCAGTTTTATGCGTTGAAGTATGCCCCATCAAAGTATATACTGTGAAACCTCACACCTGCCTGTGGTATGGTGTCAAAGCCAAACAGAGGAAGGCCATCAAGGAGATGGACGGACCCAGTGGCTGCAACAATGGGCAGTGTTTCCTTCTGTTGTGCATAAGGTCGTGGCTTGGTGGTATCTAACAACCAACACCTCTTCTGTTAATCTCTTTGGAGGGAGATTAATCAAACAAGTGTGCAAAAATGAGGGAATAAAGATGCCAAACTGCATGAAGATTGTCTAGGGGTAGATGCTTAAAGAGACAAGCCCTTTCCTGCAGAAGCAACATAGAGAGAAAGCCTCTCCCAAGAGCTGGCATTCTAAATTTGGGCTTCCAGCCTCCAAACCATGAGAAAATATGTCTGTTTGCTAAAGTCACCCATTCATGGTATTTATGTTATAGCAGCATTCAATAACTAAGACAAATAGAATGGAGGAAGTGTTTCCCCCAGTTTCTCGTTGACTTTCAACTTTGTTGTGTGTTTGTCCATGCTAGCTCTCACTTGATACATGTTGGCTTTAAAGAGTTCATCTAGATCTATGCCTGTCCAGCACACATTTGCTGACTCTTGATCTCTCACCCCGGTCACACCTCCCCTCGCTTCAACTCTGAAGGGCCAGCAGCAGCCTATCGATTGAGAGAAAGCGCATGGCAAGAGAATAGAGAACTGGATCATATAGGCCCTTTCCCAAGACATATTTTCTCCCAACTGATTGAAGTCAGTGGAAATACAAAAACGTTAACTTTCATGAAACCAAATTTAAATTTAACTTCAAAGCGCTAAACTCTGCTCATAGTGATTTGGCATTGAGGGGTTTGATCTCATGTGATGGCAGGTTGTAAGGTGAGCTTTATCCAAGGAAGCTAATCCTTGCTTTTGGCTTCTGAGAGATAGCCTCTAATACTCTTGGCATTTCCATATTGTGGTTAACATGCCTTGGGTGGGGCCTCCACACCACACCTAAGGTTTATACGTTAGAGAAGTGACTTGGGTAAGAGCAGGTCAGGTCAGAAGGACCAGCTCATGACCTCAGAGGAGGTGGTCTCATTCACTCTATCATGACTGCATCATTGTCTTTGTTGACCCTCTCTTCTCTGCCCAACGTCTAAGGCTAGATTACCTTGGGCTCCTGCCTTGTTCTTGTATGCAAACCTCTTAAGTAACAACAAACAAACAAACAACTTCCTCATGGCCACCCAGTCGATCTGACTCATAGGGACACTATAGGAGAGGAGAGACTGCCTCTTGACTTTCTGAGGCTAACTACTCATATGTACGGGAGTAGAAAATCCCTGCTTTCTCCCATGGAATTGCTGGTGGTTTCAAATGGCCAATCTTTCAGATCACAGCACTACCCATAACCACTAGAATGCCAGGCTCCTCTTCATAACTAACGAGACATCAATCTGGTTCTAGGCCTTAAATGCCTGGTGGCTCAAGTCCAAGTACTCAGCTGCTAACCTTAAGGTGGGTGTTCTGAACTCGCTCACTGAGCGTTTTTGCAGGAATCCAGGAGAGAGACCAAGTTCAAACTCCTTCTGGAGGAGTTCTACTCTGTCTCTTAGGGTCACGAAGTTCAAAATTGACTTGAGCGCAACGAAGGATTAGAACCGTGAATGCTATCTGCAGATGATCCCTAAATTTGTGTCTTTAGATCAAATCCTCCCCCTTATTCTAGACTTAAGCTTCCAGATGCCTATCTCATCTCTATTTAAATGGCCAATAGACCTCTCTCAAGTGTATGGAACATATGCTCCCTTCCACTCCTCTCCACCCAATCTCCTTCACAGAAATCTCCAAATTAGTAAATAGCCCACGATTCATTTACTAGGTTCAGTCAGAAAATTGTCGTCCTTAATAACTGCTTAAAAAAGAACTCTCATCCAAGCCTGTGCTAAGTGTCGATTAATCTTCCTACCAAGTTTAACTCCAAGGAATGTCTAGTTATGTCTAGTTATGTCTCCAAGTCATCACTTTCTAAGAAAGCATCAATCATCTGTATTACTACAATAGCCTCCGTAGTCAGCCTCAGTTGCCCGACTAGTCTTTTCCATCTGATTCTGTTGCTTTGTTTTGTTTTTCAAATCACTGTTATACAGAATCAGATATCACATTCCCTAGCTGATAAATTAAAATGAAAAAAAACCAAAACACTTCACTATCGGCTTCCTATAAACGATATCATTATACCCACACTCCTTACCTGAATTTCCAAGATCCAGCCTACTCTTTCAACCTCAGGTTATGCTGTCTCCCCACTTTCCCACAAAGCTCTAGGTATACTGGCTTCCATTGAGTCCTTGGCCATGAAAACTCCATGCCACATCCTTTCTGCCAGCACCATTCTCTCTGTAGCCAGAGCAATTGCCCGGCTCCGTGCATGGATGACACTGCTCACCCTTCAAGTCATAACTCATAGCCCCTTCCTCCAAAGGCATCCGTGGCTCATAGGAACAGCCTCCTTCAATTGTGTGCTAGCTATCTCATTGCCGACTACACTCCTCTTATGATACTTATTGGAAACATTTATTTGTTCCCTTACTTGTGGTCAATCTCCCCCAATATGATTTGTGTCCTATTAATTTGCTCCATACTATAATTTTTTACTTAATTCATGATATAAATATTTTCATAAAATTTTCCATTTTGCTGTACAATTCTTCAATCAAACCTACCCACGTGGATGGTGTTCTCAATCAAAATGTTTCATTAAACAAGCTAGCTTTTGTGCCATTTTCAAGCTCTGAACTTCTGGCATTATTCATTCTGAGGAAGGGTTTGAGCTGAAGATTGTTTTAGATTCAGAGAATGATTTAGAGCATTCTCTAATTCGGCATGGGATTCTGGAAAAACAATGGACAGCCTAGATGAAGTAAACATTTATGGTAACTTGCTGCTTTCTATTACATATGATTTCTTAAACACATTCTGTTTTTTCCTATTAGATGGAGATGGGTCACAAATCAATAAAAGCCCAGCATACATCTGACTTTTAAAATGGATTTGATAATGCAAGAATGCTGGAAATTCATGTAGAGTTGAAAAATGGCCAACAATTTAAGCATTAAATTCCAGTGTGTTCAGTGCTACAATTTGGAACTGAAAGCCAGGAGACTATAAAACTCAAAACTGTTTTGTACAAATCACCAAGGATGGCTCAAGAAATCAGGGGAAACGCTCTGACCCTGTGGGAGTTACATAATTTCTCGTAAACTGGATAACTAAGTGTGGATGGAGTCCAGCCTGTCAATCAGGTCACAGCTTGGTGATGCCTTCTCAGGAGCATGACCTTCTCATGAGGACTCTGGGAGCTTCCTCTCTTTCTCCCTGGAGCGGGGCCTCTCTCTCTCTCTGCTTCACCTTCCTGTTGACAAGCCATGTGGAGCCACGCTGAGACCCACGCAAGCCATGCAGGGAAACCTGCGCCAGCCCTGTGATGCGTCCACCTGCCATTGGATCCATGAGACATTGCAACCCGATGTTACTGGCCTGTGATCTTCCTGCATTTTTCATTATTGTATGTGGTTGCATGAGTCTGAAGAGACATTTATGGACTAATATGAGTGAGACTTATGGGTTAATATCAGACGTGTGGATTTGATTTGGACTGAGCTGGGATGTTTTCCCAATATACAATGGCTTTTTGATACAAAGCTTCTTTCTTATACATATATGAATGTCTTGATTTGTTTTTCTAGTCTACCCAGACTAACCCAGAACCCTAATCCAATTTAAGGCCGCTGCTTATAGATTATAAAATGTGGAAG
This sequence comes from Tenrec ecaudatus, assembly GCF_050624435.1. Taxonomy (NCBI): domain Eukaryota; kingdom Metazoa; phylum Chordata; class Mammalia; order Afrosoricida; family Tenrecidae; genus Tenrec; species Tenrec ecaudatus. The sequence continues at coordinate 143,456,756 of NC_134538.1, read as the reverse complement.
ATTGGCTCTGAAGACCAGTAAAACAAGTCATGTTCATTGAGCTTTTCTAAAGCAAATGTATAGTCAGGCAGCACATATACTAATACATAACGTGATTATTCTCATTGTCTTTCAATTATCTATAGACATCTGCTCCTCACATAATAGAGCATCACGTGGCTTCATAATGAATGGGAAAAGCTCTATATGTGACATGTAATTACACTGTATGTTGCAAATGTATGTGTTCATGTATAATGAGAACAATGTGGTAAGAAGAGTAGACCTTCTTTTTCTTGTTTTTTGGTTTGTTTGTTTGTTTGTTTGTGTAAGAGTAGCCCATCTTGTGTACAGAACTGAATCGTATTGATCTTTCTCCCCATCATCCAAGGAGCCCTGGTAATACACGTGCACCAGAGAATCAGAATAGCAGATGTTTGCAACTTTTGAATACTAGTCCTCACTGCCACTGAGTCAATGCAGTAGAAATAATAATGTCAGTATTACTATTGACAGCAGCACCCTGGACCTCGATGCTAATCTGTTCTAGAAGGAACATTGAGATGCGATGCAGTCGAGTTCTGAATCAATTTTTCCAATAAGAAATAACTGAAAACGGGTTAACCTATTGTTGATCACCAAGTTTTTACCCTAACCTTGCCTTTTTATACAAAACATTACTCAGAAATTTCAAAGTAAAGAAGTTCAGAGTTAAAAAATATAATTTAAATAGAAACATGACATTTAAAACGATTTGAACAATGACAGTATGGCCCATAACTTGAGACTGCTGAGGCTCTGGATCTGTGGACACGGATGTGGAGAGGAGGATGGAGCGAGAGTCACTGTTTGGAAGGGGAATCCCCGTCCATAAAACCAACTGGGAGCTGCTTTTCAGGAGTTTGTTGTTTTATTCCCTTCTTTGCCTTTTTTCACTAGGGCCTGGATGGCTTTCTCCAAAAACAAAAAAATCTGCCTAATGTGGTCTGCTGTTGGCGTTTCCTTAGCTGTTTTCTAAAAGGGTTTACTAAATTATCATCAACAATATGGATAGCACAGTTAGCCAATTACTTATCATGATGATTCTTTTAAAAAAATTTTCTTAGGACCCATTTTTTAAATCTAAAAACAGCACAAAAAGCCAAGAAAACTAAGACAATTATAGCACAACACTTGGAAAGGTTTAAACAACACGTACAAACAATACCAACTAACGCAGAGTGACAGAAACACAAACTGCTTTTGTTTACAAAAGACACGTGCGTCTGGTTGCATTCCGATATTTTGTTTGAGCTCCGATGCAAAATTTACTCGACATTTCAGGTCAAAATGCCATTATCTCAAGTACGAATGTGGTTAAGTACTGGGGTTCTACTGCACGGACTCCGAGTGACCTGCTATGGGTTCCGGAGACTGTAACCCTTTATGGGAGCAGAAAGCCCAAGCTTTCTCCCACAGAACTGCTTGTGGTCTAAACCTGGCCCCGGGGAAGATCCCAGCCCAGCTCTTAAGCACTACACCCTCAGCGCTCCTTGGGTGCTTAAAGCCAACCCTGAGAAGTTCCTTCAGAAGTTGCCATTGTTAGGAAGCTCCAGGGAGTAGCGCCATCTGGTGGGTGAGGATGAAAGGAGGATTGGAAGAATTGCTTTTTGAAGATGATGATTGTGGAAACTTTAAAAATTATTACTGCCACACATACAGAGGCGTCTCCATATAAAAGATGTTCGATCTCTGAAGATAGGAGAAGGCTCGTCTCATGAGCCAGGAATAAAGGGGAGAGTGCGCTCTTAGAGGGCAGTGGAGGCTCCAGGTGGAGCTCTTGCCTTCCGTGTGAAAAACCAGGGTTTCAGTCGCACTCGGTGCACCTCGCGTACACCCCAGTGCTTCTACCAGGTAGGGGGCAGGTGGCCGGGATGCTGACCAGGTGCCAGTGGGGATCCTGAACTAAGACTAAGACAGGAAGGCCTGGTGATCTATTCCTGAGAAATCTGTCAACGGAAGCCCTATGGATCATATGGGCCAATCCCATCAAGAGCCCGGAACTAACAGCCACAGGACAATTCCCAGGATCACTTCCAATAGATAGATGCCCACGTGAAGCCCAGGCCTATTAATATGGCCTCTGGCAAGGGGGAGCAGGTTATTCACAACCTGGGACTGTTGGCGTCACAGAGTTGGACGTTTTGGTAATTTTAGAAGCTCGCCTGCTAGGCTGGAGCCCCACGAGTAGATCTCCAGAGCATTAAGTGCGTCCTTTTAAACGGCCAGCAGGGGGCTCTTCACCACACCTGTTTAGCCAATAGATTGGTCTTGGTCTGAATGAAACCTTAATGGTGAAGGTTTTTGACAAAAAGAAAAATCCAAAATTTTCAGCTTTTCAGTTTTCAAATATCCGGACTCGGTTTCCTTAGCTGCCATTATCCCAGGTGTTAACTTCAGTTTGGGGATCTACGTGGCTGTTTTCAAAGGTTAACCTAGATCAGCCGTTCTCAACCTGGGTCGTGACCCCTTCGGGAATCGAACAATTTTTTCCCAGGGGTCGCCCATTTTGTGACAGTAGCAAAATTGCAGTTGTGAAGTAGCAACGAAAATAATTTTATTGTTGGGGGGTGGTCCCCACAGCAGAAGGACTGTACTAAAGTGTGGCGGCAGCAGGAAGGCTGAGAACCACTGGCCTAGATGAACAGAGCTTGTCATGAACCTCTTTTGGAATTCGTCACTGATATTTTATCTCAGCTTCATTTTTGTGACAATTAGTAAAGTTTTATTTCTTGTGACAATTAGTGACAAGAAGATGATGAAAACCTCTTCCACAGGAAGGGAAGAATGCAAGACCAGTTCTTGCTAACAGGTGCTGAACCTCGCGTGACATGCTGTGTCCCTGCTTATTACAACTGAGCTGTTCTTGTGTCGCTAGGTGCTCTCCTGGTGGTTCTCTAAGTGTGACAGAACGAAGCTGCTTGTCATCCTCAGGGTTATTGTAGTGCTGAGCTCCTTGTTGCCGCCACTGAGCCAGTTCATCTTGTCAAAGGTCTTCCTCTCTTTCTCTGCCTCTCTACAGGACCAAGCCTGACATACCAGGAACTGGTCTCTCCTGATAACATGTCCAAAGCACACCATGATAGCCCCTAAGGATGCTTCTCCTGTACTTCTTCCAGGGCAGCCCTGTTTGTTCTTTTGGTAGACCATGGTACTTACAATAAGAGACAGGTAGATACTATTGTCATGCAATTTTGAAGAATGGAAGTACGTATATAAGGAGTCTTGGGTGTTCTGAGGTCAAGTATTTGGCTGGTAACTGAAAGGTCAGTGGTTCAAACCCACCAGCAGCAGCGCTGGAGGGTAGACTTGGCAATCTGCTCCTGTAGAGGTTTCAGGATAGGACGCTCTAGGAGCACCGTTCTACTCTGTTCTATGGGGTTGCGGTGCACAGGAAGCAACTTCACAGCGCGCAGCCAAAGAATAAATACATCAAGACGTTCTGGTTGTAAGGTTTCTGCGGTCACGGGAAATAGCTCCGCTTGGGCCTTGAGACTACATTCTTGAATCAGGCTACCCGATTTTGGTTTTAATTTTTATTTTAATTTTGGACTCTGCTTCTTGGTCTTTCTCATCAGTAAAGGATGCCTCAATTTCTGTATCTGTAGAATGGGCCAACATCAATTCCTATGATTGTTTTTAAGGTTCAATAGGTTTCCATTTGAAAGCATCATCATAAAAGCATAATACCTGTTATTTTGTTGTTGTTTACAATATCAACTTATAGATCCCTTCTTCCTAAAAGGTATTGTGAAAATTTTAAATCCAGGTGGCAATAGGAATTTCCTGGGTCGGGTAAAGTCTGGATGCCTCTTTCTATTCTTTTCCAATTGCACTAGTCATGTTCAATGTTTCCTGTGTCTGTTCTGTGTCAAGGAGCCCTGGTGGTACTATCAGGTAATCATTGGACTGTTAACCATGAGGTATGGCGTTCAAGCCCACCAGCTACTACATGGGAGAAAGTTGAGGCTGACTGCATCATGATTTACAAAGACTTGGAAGCCCTATATAGGATCCCTGTAAGTCAAATCAACTCCATGCAGTGGGCAGGGCTTGGTTCTGTGTTGAAAAGGTTGTCTCTGAACTTTACTACCTAGGAGGGCTTTATAAATAGTCTGTGCATCAGGAAAGGTTCAAAGTTCCTTTAGATACAGGGTTTGAAAAGTTTAATTTCCCTGAAATAGAGTGTGCAGACAGTTGACTTCCTGCTTTCCTTGTAACCCCTGAGGAAGGTTTTCATTTATTTGCTTGGTCTGTTCTCTTCCGACACAAGCGTCACACCCTATGTGTTTGCCACCTGCACTCAAGCCTCTGGTTTTTATTCTGCTTCATTTAAGATATGAATTTCTTGCATGCTGGGATCCTACCTGAAATGGATCCCTCCACTGTTCACCAGCTATTAATCTGGGAGCACCTCAGATAAACCAAGTCATGTTCACAGCTGTGGAAGCCAATTTGGTACTACACATCCAAGTCCTATATTGCTTTATTGAAAATGACCCAGAGAAGTTGGGGGTCTTGCCTTTTGTCACTGAAAAAATAGAATGGCATGAAAGCAAATTTATGTTTTATATTCAGCTATCTATAAAACACATCAATGGGTTCTTAAGCAAAGAAACCAAAATGACTGGGTCCAGTCCGTACTAGGTATTTTAAGAAATAATTTGACCTAGGTCAAGGTTGGGATACGGCCAGAAGGTCTCTGTATGACCCTTGATTAGCATACTGGCCTCTGGAAGATGCTTCTAGATCTGTACAGAATGTTTTGAAACTGAGAAGAAGACAACCAGACATATGCCTTGTTTTACATGGTGTGTTAGGCCAGGTTTACTAGAGCAACAGATCCAGAGACACTCATATATGTATAAGAAAGAGCTTTATATCAAGAAGCAATTATATATCAAGAAAACAACCCAACTCAATACAACTCAAGTCCATATGTCTGATACTAGTCCAAAAGTCCCTCTTCAGACTCATGCAGTCACAAGCAATGGTGCAGGAATATCACAGGATGGGGGTGCAATGGCATGGACACAACACAGGGCTCTAGCAACAACTAGGCTCAGCCATCATGAATGTGAAGGCAGAGAAAGAGAAGGAGTTCCCAAGACCCTCCTTTTGAGAAGGCCATGCCCACAAGGAGTCACCATCAGTTGTGACCTGATTGACAAGCTAAACTCTGCCCCTACACTTTTATACATCTTCAAGTTCACATGAAATTATGTGACTACCACACATACACTATCTGTGGGAAAGCTCTGAGACCTTGCCCACAGATTGTATTCAGTCATCCACAAATCCACAGACCCAGTAGATGGGGCTCCCCTGCAAGAAGCTGGTTGAGGGGACAGTGGGGGGGGGGGGAGGTCAGAAACTAGGAGGGAAGGCGATGTCTGGAAGCATAAGTTTGATCCACAACTTGCCCAACAACTGTCATAGGGAGCAGGAGATCCTGGCAGCAGTAGACATGCTTGGCCTCCCGGTTATGGCTCTCTTTCTCCTAAGCATGAGTAGAACTGGACCACAGGGATGGATCAGTTTCTTGGGACCAAATTGTTCTTCTGTGAGAAGCGCCTTTGTTCATGAAACGCTTAAGGAATTTTGCTTCTAGTTTTTGAGGAAGAAAGGCAACTCAGGGATGAGAGCAGAGGGCAGGAGAAGACAGGGATACTAGGTAACTCTGATTCACTGGATCTCCCAGCACGAGCAAATTGATGAGAGGGGTTTCCATCTGAGAATAAATTTTCTTCTAGTCATAGTTTGTTATTGTAAGTAGGTGCTATAGCATCAGTTCTGACCCATAGTGACCTTTATGCACAACAGAATGAAACAGTGCCCAGTCCTGTGCCAGCCTCATAATCATTCCTGTGCCTGAGCCATTGTGCCAATCTATGTCCTTGATGGCCTGTTTTTTTGCTGCCCACCCCCCTTACCAAAAACTATCTCCTTTGGACTCTCCTGACATGTCCAAAGAACATAAGACAAAGTCCCGATAGCCTTGCTTCTCAGAAGCATTCTGGCTGTACTTCTTCCAACAGGATTTGTTTGTTCTTCTGGCACTACCTGACACATTCAATATTCTTCACCAACACTCTAAATTAAAGGCTCAATTCTTCTTTGGTCATCCAGATTTGTCAAGTATTTGAGGCAACTGAGAATTCCATAGATATTTTGAACCCTCAAAGTGCCATCTTTGCTCTCAACCATTAAAAAATCTTTTAGCAACAGGCTTGGTTGTAACACATTGCTTTCTTCTTGATCACGGCTTTCACAGGGGCCTATTTTGGACCTAAGTAAAATAAAATCCTTGTCAACTTCAACATTTTCCATTTATCATGATGTTCTTTACTGGTCCGATTTTGAGGATTTTTGTTTTATTAAGGTTAAAATATGATCCACACTGAAGGCTAGATGTAGTCTTTTCCTGTAAAACTCTGTGATTTACTGAGAAGTTTATCAGAATATTGATTTTTTTAAATTGTCTTTTCTTCAGTGTAAGAGTGAGATCAAATTTGTATGTCCTTGGGGTCTAGACTTTCCTCTCTCCAGAGAGTTACTTGTCCAAACCCTCAACCAGGGAAACAGTTCAACTGGAGGGCTCCAAAGCAGATGAAAATGGAGATTCAGGGAGAGGGGTCCAACCCTGGACTTGGCTCCTCTAGTAGGAATATGGGAGAACTGTAGATTTGCACTCCAAATTTTGGAGGAAACAGACCTTTTATGATGGAACAGATATATGAATGCCTATGGAAGTGGGCCACTAAATGCCGTTCTTGAGAACCTCGACTAAACTAAGTTGTCATCAGAAAGCACTGTGAGCATCATGACAGTCCACCCCGGGGGCAGTCTCCAGCAGATGACAGGAAGTCATTCGCAACTCCTCTGAGCGTTCAGCAGGCTAGGCTGCCTCTCTTGTTTGTTAGGTTGTACCCACAGGGGCTCTGGATGTAGCAACCAAATAGAGCCAGGAGGAAAATGGCTGTTCTTATGGACCAAGAACTAGTATGCAAACCTAGGGATGTAAAAAACCCAGTGAAGATAATCCCAGGTCATAGCTGGCATTGGCTTTCCCATTAGCTGTCATGAGTTACAGCCTGAAAAAGACTCGATTTAAAAATAAAGAGGCATGCCACCCCTTGCACACTGAACATCAGGGAACTATTATTAGCTGTTGCACACATTGTAATGTGTTTTCTTTTTACTAGTTGATTTGAATATGTATATTTAAATCAACTAGTAAAAATCATAATATATCAAATTACATATATATATATTGAGTCCTGGGTGAAAATTTATACACAATTGAAGCTCCCATCTGAGTACAGAGGTACAAAAGTTTGAGCAGCACAGGTTCCATTTGTCACATGCGGTAGCATTCTCTTCCATGTGTCTTGCATGGCTCCCGGAAACTCATCTTCCTTCACAGTCAGTGCGATGGTGCTGACGGGTGACCAGCACCTTCTTTGAACAGATGCAGAAATCTGGAGCTTCAAAGAGGTGTCCCACATGCCCAGGGCCACACAATTCAGGAACCTTTCTTGACATTGAGAATTTAGGACCTTTCAGACTGACCAACCTTCTGAAAAGCACGGCGACAGATCCTCCTGGGAAACAAACTCAAGCAGTGTAACTACCGGGAATATAAATCAATCATTCTCCAGGACAAGTCAAAAGAAGACCAGAATTTGTCCCTGAAAAGGCGAGAGAGAAGAAAAGAAAAGTGATTATTATTAAATCATGTGTAGAGCATGCAGGCTTTCCTTAAGTAGGTGTGTCTTGCAATTGAGTTAGAGAGTTCGAACACACATCAATAAAGATAACGTACTAAATTTCAAGCTTTAAAAATAATAGATGCTATAAAATCTTGCCCAGAATCATCAGGACAGCAGTGGGTTTCATAGGAATTTGGTGCTACAATGGAAGATGGTATATGAGGGTAGGTGGAGAAAAGTATTGTGTCAGACAGGGCTGTTGGCAGACTTGCTGCAGCCAAAGGCAAGAGTCCCAAACAGCCTTACTGTCAGGCAGGGACCATTGTAATCCTGATTATGCAGGATCAAGCTCTGTACCCATCCAGTTGTCTTCCCTATAGACATGACCTGAATTAGCACTGGGTGCAAGTATCTCTTAGATGTCCCATGACAAAGGTCTTCCCTGCCTTTTTGAATGTTGATAGGGGTCTCCGCCCTCTTCTACATCCTTTGTATTTTTGCTTGGATACTCATACTAGCTTATCCTTACCACCTTAGTGCGATTTTTCTTGCACTACTTCCGGTTGTTTTTCCAAGTTTTGAAGCACAGAGTGATGATGGTGATAACTGATACAAGGTATTGCCAGGGATGCAGGGGTGGGAGGTGGGTGACGGGGAAGGAAGGGGGATTTCGGGAGTGAGCAGCGAGAGCAGGAGGGGAAAGGAAGCACTAGTACTGATAGTGATTGCCCAGCTCAGTTTGAAGGCAATGTGACCATGAAAGGGGGTAGGGGTAAAGGTGGGGGCGGGGGGGGGCAGGGCAGGCTCTAAGATAGATGTGGTGATGATTGTGAACCTCCCTTGATGTGACTGAGTGATTGAACTGCTCAATTGTATGATATGTGAATTTTTTGCCAATAAAATTGTTCAGGAAAAAATCATTGTTGCAAAACCATAGAAACCTTTATTTAACAAAAATATCAAAATGTGAACCTATTGTTTGTCAACATAGCCTCTATGTTTACAGACTTCCGAAGGTGTTGTCTCCATCCCTTTAATCCTTCCACCCACGAATTTTGCACTCTTTGATTTACACTATGTCAAAATTATGACTTGGGCATCTTCCAGGGACTCAAATCACGTTCCTTTTCAATGTTCTTTGAGTTTGGGGAACAGTAGAAGTCTGAAAGGATGAGATCAGGGCTGTGCTTCCAGTGACACTCACACAGTGGATTGCTGAGAAAACCTGTGTGCAGACATCCCCTGCCACAGACATGTTTAAACATATGTTTGTTTGGAAGAAAACTGTGCTTGTTAGAACTGGAGTGCCAACAGCAATACTTTCTGACTTACTCTCTTATGATAAAGCCTCATGTTCTAATTCTGACACTAGCTATGGCTCCTTAACCCTCAAGTTCTTACTTTCCCTCAGCCCCAGATTTGTTATTTATAGAATGGTAATAGCAACAGAGTTCCTCCTTTTCTCACAAAATTTTTAGCATTGTATGTGCCAAAGTGTCTACAAACTCTAACTATCAACTTAAGCAAATGAGTCCACTGCTTTTTCCTGCTTTTTTTAGTGGCACGTCTTCATGGCTCTCTGCAGCCGCCCAGACCTTTGCAAGAAAAATATGGAAAGGAGTGGAGGGAATGCTGAAAATGTGTTGATTTACTCTAAGCATGATTTCCGGTAGTCGATTTTCAAAGTAACAAATAACAAACGCCGTGCTTCCTAATAACATCTTCCATGATCATAACACAAAGTGTTCCTGTAACACTTTCACACAGACAACCTGGGGGCCCAGAGCTATGCTCTGTGCTTGGGGGGCAGCTGATTCTCTGCTCGTGGCCTGAGAGTGTGTTCAAGGCATTCTTTGCTTCCCCTAGCAGCTTATCCAAACAGCCCCTTCGTTCAGGCTCGGGTGCCGGGGTGGTCAGAAGACTTCATCGTCTTGGCTGCGATTCAGAAGTTCAGAGGTCTGCATCCACGCAAAGGGGCCTCAGAAGCAAAGCCTGAGGATCGGCTTCCACAGAATCACCTACTGAAAACCCTACGGAGAACAATTCTCTTCTGATCCACATGGGATCCATCGGATGGCAACCGGTGTCAAGGCTGAGTTTAGTGACTGCTGAGCTGAAGTGCCCAAAGTCTCCTATAATCATGCCATAGCTGTCAAGGGGATTCCAACTCAAAATAGAACAGCCCCATAGGACTTCCAAAGCTGTCATCTTTACCGAAAGGGTCCCTAGTGGTGCTTTGGGTTAAGCTGCTAGCTGTAAGGTCAGCAGTTCAAATCCACCAGCTGCTCCAAGGGAGAAAAACGAGGCTGCCAGCTTCCATACAGATGTCACATCTCAGTCTGCGTTGCCCTATTGGGCAGCCAGGGGTCAGAATGAACTGGATGCAGTGGGTCATCTTGCAGAAGCAGACAACCTTATTGTTCATCCTGAAAGCAGCAGGTGGGTTTTAACCACTAACCTGTTATTTAACAACTGAGCGCTCGATTTGGGCATCCGCATGGTTGCTGATGCCCACGTGTGTTCCTCAGAAAGTGGTCGCTAACGCTTCTGCACTGCACTTCTCCTGCAGCGTCCATCACCTGATGTCCTGAATAACAGTTATTCGTGTGCCTGTGTTGTTTCCACCCCTAGTAATAGCTGTCTTCTGATAAATTATAGTTCCTGGCTGAGCCGCTGCAGTCTACTACATCTCCTTAAATGGGTGCTGAACAGACCGGCCTTCGTGGGTTCTGCTGGAGTGTGAGCGTTTCTCTCTCGAGTTGTGCACTAGCAAGTCTAATACGTCTTTTCTGTCCACGTGTCGGCCATCTTCTATGCATGGCAACTGCCTGGTGGGGAATATTTACTAGGTGGTGATGGATGAAAAGCAGGAGTGGCCGGGTGGGGAGGGGAGGGTGCCCTTGGCAATGGCTCAGTGAACCAGCTCAAAGCTTGGCTTAAGATGGCATTTTACACGGGTGAATGTTATGAACAGAAGGCATGAAGTAGCAGCGACTTGGAAGTGCACTCTGGTACTTATACAGTAACCAAGGTGCTTCCTTGTTCTCCCAGGAAATGTTCTTGTTCTTTAGCTGTGATGTGAACCAACTGCTACATGTGGGACAAGGACAGAGCGCAGGAGGTGCATGCCTGCAAACATCTCCCTCGCACAGAGACGCCCAGCCTTCCGTGCACAGGGGGTACTTCCCACTCCAATTGGGGCCACTCACCAACTTCAAAACATGTGCAGAGAATGACTTCCCCAGGCTGGAGAGCACAGCTGGGCTCCAGTTTAGATCCTGGAATATTCAAATTTCCCACTGGGTGTGATGGTGAACGAAGGGGGCCAGGCGGTGTGCTCAGAGGTGAGGGTGTGAGGAAAGGGGTAGTGAGTGCGGGGAAACCCCAGCCTCTCTGACAGGCAAATGATCTGACACCTCTGTGAGCCACTATGCAAAAACGATGTGTTGAATATTTATTGTGAAGATAAACAAAACAGCCAAACTCACTGCCATTTCTGACCCACAGCCACCCGATAGGACACAGTAGAACTGCCCATGTGGGTTTCTGACACTGTCTCTCTTTCTCTCTTTTTAAAAATCATTTTATTGGGGACTCATACAACTCTTATCACAATCCATACATGCATCAATTGTATGAAGCACATTTGTACATTCATTGCCTTCATCATTCTAAACACATTTGCTCTCTTCCTAAGCTGCAAACACAAACTCCTCATTTTCCCCTTCCCTACCCCTTCCCCGCTTCCTCATGAACCCTTGATAATTTATAAATTATTATTTTGTCATATCTTACACTTCCGACATCTCCCTTCACCCACTTTTCTGTGTCCATCCCCCAGGGAAGAGGTTATATGTAGATCCTTTATAATCAGTTCCCCCTCTCTATCCCACCCTCCCTTAACCCTCCCAGTATCTCCACTCTCACCACTTGTCCCGAAGGGATCATCCGTCCTGGATTCCCTGTGCTTCCAGGTCCTATCTGTACCATTGTATATCCTCTGGTATAGCCAGCTTTGTAAGTTAGAATTGGGTTCATGATAGTGGGGTGGGTGGGCATTTAGGAACTAAAGGAAAGTTGTATGTTTCCTTGTTGCTACACTCCACCCTGACCGGCTCCTCTCCTCCTTGAGACCCTTCTGTAAGGGGATGTCCATTTGCCTACAGATGGGCTTTGGGTCTCCACTCTGCACTCCCCCTCATTCATAATGATATGATTCTTTTTTCTTTGATGCCTGATATCTCATCCCTTTGACACCTTGTGATCACACAGGCTGGTGTGCTTCTTCCATGTGGGCTTTGTTGCTTCTGAGCTAGATGGCGGCTTGTTTATCTTCAAGCCTTTAAGACCCCAGATACTATATCTTTTGATAGGTGGGCACCATCAGCTTTCTTCACCACATTTGCTTATGCACCCATTTGTCTTCAGCAATCATATCAGGGCGGTGAACACACAATGATATGATTTTTTTCATGCCTAATAATTGATCCCTTTGGCACCTTGTGTTCAGGTAGGGTGGTGTGCTTCTTCCATGTGGGCTTTGTTGGTTCTGAGCTAGATGGCTGCTTGTTTACCTTCAAGAGACTGTGTCTCTTTACCGGAGTAGAAATCCCCATTTTTCTGTCTGTTAAAAAATTTTATGCTGACACAAACCTCTTTACTGGTTAATTTCTACTAGGAAAAGCACAGTGCTTTCAAAAATCTGAAAAATTATCTGGCGCTATACCCATGGATTTAAAATCTGTATGAAAGGCTGCCTCATGTCTCCATTAAGTCTTCAGCATTAGGTAACCCACAAGCCTGCTGGTTCAAGCCCTCTAGGCGCTCTGCAGGAGAAAGAGGAAGCTTTCTGCTCCCTGAAGATTTACAGTTTGGGAACCCCCTGGAGCAGGACTCCACCCTAGAGGCTCCTGATGAGTCTGAATGGGCTGGATAGCAATGGGGGAGGGTAAGCCCTGCACTTGGAGCCCTTGGCCTTTTTCCGCTCTTCCTAGGTAACAGCTTATGAATCAAGACAACTCAGGAAATAAAGTTGGCCCAAGAAAGTAGTTTTCTGCTGTATTTTCCTTTCTGCTCAAGGGCTTGCCTCTTTTTAGCACGAGTGGGACCTACAATTACAGTTTGCCCAGAATGGCAGGTCAAAACCTGCATTATCTGACAGCTCTGATTTAAAGTCACCCAGGCAACGGTTTGTAGGGCTGTTTCCTTCAGCTGGTTCAAGGGATTTTGAGCTGCAGGAGTGGAAGTAACAGTGTAGGGCTGAGAAAGGAGGCAGCTCCCACACTTACTTTAGGGAAACAGGAAGTACCCTCGATCTTTACATCCCGGTGACATATCACCACCACCACCCTTTGAAAGAAGACTGAGAAGTGTTAAACTGTCCCCCCCAAAAAACAACTGTAAAACATGCTGCCATCAAGTCAATTCTGACTCACAGTGACCCTATGGGCAGAGTAGCCCTGCTCTGTGGGTTTGTGTGTTCTGAGAATATCTTGATGGGAGGAGAAAGCCTCATCTTTCTCCCAAGGAGGGGTTTGTGGGTTTGAACTATTGACCTTGTGGTTAGCAGCACAACTTGTAACTCACTACAGTACTAGGGTTCTTTCTACCTCCGTTAGACAAGGGAGAAAGATAAGACTTTCTACTCCTGTAAAGAGTTACAGTCTCAGAAACCCAAGGGGGCAGTTCTACCCTGTCTTATAGGGTTCCTATGAGTCAGCATTGACTCGATGGCAGTGAGTTTGGTTTGGACTTAGAGATCAGGTTAATCAAATAATAAGTGAAAAACTAACGCGGTCCCTCTGAATCCCAGCCTGTGCACTGCCCACTCCACCAAGTAACAGGCACTGTAGTTTCCTAACCCAAGAGAATGATTTGTTTCTTCAAAAACCACAACATAGCTAATTGTTTTGTCATAAGTTTTCAAGTGAGTAAAAGAAGAAAAGTAAATGATCCAACTAGTTTAAGTTGGAGGAACCCTCCCCAACTCCCAACACACACGAACCCTCCCCAACCCCCAACACACACACACACACACCTTCCTTGGTGACACTCGGTATGAGAGATTAGTTACACAAGAACAAGTTCCTAGTTGCAAATGGTTGGGGCCACAAGTGCTAAGGAATGTGAACAGTAAGGAGAGGAACAACCACACCTCCTCCACCACCACCATCCTCCCCATGGATGCCAGGCCGCTCCCACATCCCGAAGGCTCCCTGTTGTCAGCGGAGTCCGTGGCAAACCTCCTCTGAGCAGTAAAGCTCTTCAGAGAGTTACACTCAGCACGTTGCTCTGTAGCAAAACCCACTCAGTGGAAGTCCTTTGGGGTAAACATCACTAAATAAAGTTGCTGAAACACTATGTTTTTGTTTTTTTTTGTCTTTACCCACAGAGTAATTCCCTAGTAATCGGTTTTGAATGCTGACAGGCTTGTTTTCTTCCTGATTTCTTGTTCCCAGCCTCTCTAATTCCCTTCTTTAGCAACAGTAAAAATATTCCAAAAATAATTCTTTGCAAGGTCTTTGTCAGCAGCTGGAAAACCTCTATGCTTCTGCTTCTATTTGGCTAGTCTTTCAATGAGGTCAGCGTGGGAGCTTATGTCACACTTCTTAGTTGAATTAAGCAGCTTCTTACCTAGAGAAACATGTCAAGTTCTATCTTCTCAACATCCTAAGATTCTTGAAAAACACATTAAGATCCTGCTATTATGTAGATACACAAAAGGGCTGTGCAGCTTTTTAACTGGTGAAATATGTAAAGTATATATATATATATATATATATATATATATATATATATATATATATGCACAAACAAGGGCTATGCTAAATTCCTCACTAAATAATTCTGGTAAAATTAGTTTGAACAGAGTGGAAACCAAAAGTATAGACAATTGGACATCCCCTTACAGAAGGGTCACAAGGAAGAGATGAGCCAGTCAGGGTGCAGTATAGCACCAATGAAACATACAACTTTCCTCTAGTTCTTTAATGTATTCTCCTCCCCCCCCACCAACTATTTTAACTCCAATTCTACCTTACAAATCTGGCTAGACCAAAGCATGTAGACGGGTATAGATAAAAGCTCAGATAAACCTCTCAGGACCAATAATGAGAGGAGTGATACCAGGAGGGGAAGGGGAAGGGAATGGGGGAACTGATCACAATGATCTACCTATAACCCATTCCCAAGGGTAGGGACAATAGCAAAGTGGATGAAGGGAGATAATGGTGGTTATAAGACATGAAAAAAGTTTATTAATTATTAAGGGTTCATGAGGGAGGGTGGGAGAGCAAGGGGAAAATATGAGGAGCTGATACCAAGGGCTCAAGTAGAAAGAACTTTTTTGAAAATGATGATGGCAACATATGTACAAATGTGCTGACACACTAGACGTATTTATGGATTGTCATAAGAGCTGTATGAACCCCAGTAAAATGATTTAAAAATAGTTTGGACAGACTCATTTGAAAATGTCTGTGAATGCATAAACTAAATTAAAATATATTTTTAAACTGCATTTAATTTCAAATACAAGGATAATTATTCCTTATGTAAATGGGAACCTAGCCAATGACATTCAAACTACAAAAATAAATCGCCTCTAGGGATCCAATAGATTGAAAGGAAGAAAATCATCAAACAAAACTTCAAATTCTTAAACCAGACTTAGTGGGCATATTGAGACTGGAGGGACACCCCCATTTTATTTTCTGGAAACAGCTTTTGAAATTCGAGCTGGTATTTTCCCATGAAGTCACTGTGAAATGAAATAGCATCAAGCTCAATAAATGCAGAATGTCTACCTTGAACCTGGTGCCCAGTTGAAGAATGGCCTCCATGTGGATGAAATGACCACAGTGACTCTGATGTTCAAAGGAGCACGCTGAGTGTCAGAGGGAACAAAAGGACGACATCTCGCTCCAACAGGCTGAGACACGGACAAAACTAGAGAACACTATGTTTAGCAAACTCAGTCAATCTTCCAAAGATAAATATTTCATCAGACCCTTGTTATTAGGGGGAGAAATAAGAAGAAAAATGTGGTTTATATACAAATAGGCAAGGCTTTGATGTCTAAGAGGAGGTCAGGGACAGGAGCAGTAACAAAGGGAGGGAGGGATAGGTTGTTAAGTGGGGAAGGAAGGTCGATGGGGAAGAGGGGAGAAAAAGACCCACATATATGGAGCATTTAACAGGATATTGTTGTTGATTTCATTTCTTGACGTGGGCTGTGTAAATATATATAGTATATTTCTTTATAAAAAAAAGAAGAAAAATCCCTCCAGAGTCTTTATTCATCAAACTGAAATATGGTCTGAGTAGTTTTTTTTTAAAAAAAAGAGGAGGGAAAGTAAAATTGAAATACACTTGCAGTCTTCACTGACAAACAAGTTCATCTGATATAAACAAAAGGGAGAGGAGAAGGACAGATATAGCCTTTTAATGGGGGAGAAACAATAGAAACAGAGATAGTGAGGATGACACGTGCAACGTCTGTCATCCTTGTCAGTGAACTGTATGCATAAAAATTGTTGTGCAGGTGTATGTTTTGCTGTGTATATTTTTACCCCAAAAGGAAATTCCCTTTTGTAAATATATTCTGTTGTTATCATTCTCTCTCTCTCTCTCTCTCTCTCTCTCTCTCTCTCTCTCTCTCTCTCTCTCTCTCTCTCAAACAAAAGCTATTGCTAAAATAACAGAGTCGACTCCTAAACAGTTCACAGCAGCTATTTCACGAAAAGGGAGTGAC
Source organism: Tenrec ecaudatus (assembly GCF_050624435.1). Lineage (NCBI taxonomy): Eukaryota > Metazoa > Chordata > Mammalia > Afrosoricida > Tenrecidae > Tenrec > Tenrec ecaudatus. The sequence goes on along the minus strand of NC_134538.1, from coordinate 143,440,274 downwards.
CAAACGCACTTGTCCATGGTGCTGACTCACCATCTTCGTTTCTTTGGCGGGAGGTTAGCACAGCGATGAAAGTGTCCCAGCAGGACATATGAGGGTTGGAGATACAGGGAATCCAGGGTGGATGATACCTCCAGGACCAAGGGCGTGAGGGACGATGCTGGGAGAGTGGAGGGTGAGTGGGTTGGAAAGGGGGAACTGATTACAAGGAGCCACATGTGACCTCTTCCCTGGGAGAGGGACAGCAGAGAAGGGGGGAAGGGAGACCCCGAATAGGGCAAGATATGACAAAATAACGAGGTATAAATTACCAAGGGCATATGAGGGAGGGGGAAAAGGGAGGGAGGGGGGGAAAAAAAAAGAGGACCTGATGCAAGGGGCTTAAGTGGAGAGCAAATGCCTTGAGAATGATTGGGACAGGGAATGTATGGGTGTGCTTTATACAATTGATGTATGTATATGTATGGATTGTGGTAAGAGTTGTTGGAGTCCCTAATAAAATGTAAAAGAAGAAAAGAGAAAAAAATGATTAGGGCAAAGACTGTACAGATGTGCTTTATACAATTGATGTATGTATATGTATGAACTGTGAAAAGAATTGTATCAGCCCCAATAAATTGTTAAAAAAAAAAAAAAGAAAGAAAGTGTCCCAGCAGGATGTCTAAGCATTGGTTGGTCAATGCAATGCACACCACCCATGTCAGGCAGTGAGCATCATAAACGATTTCTTTAAACTCCTGAAGTGGCATTTAAAAGCATTCATATTTGGTTCTCGAGTATACTTCCAAGCATATAATTACCCCTGGCACCCTCCTCTGTCCTGCAGCATAGAACATGAATTTTACTGAAATTGTATCTTTGTACACTCAATTCTCTTTGCCTGGAAACTATCTCTGTAGCTTTTGTCAGAAGTTTTTTTTTTTTTTCTTTTTCAAAGCTCTATTCACGTAGCATTTTTTTTTCCGGTAAAATCCTTTTCATTACCCTTAGTGAGAAGCAAACAGGCCCCTCTTGGTATTTTAATAACACTTCACTTATACCAAGAGTCCCAGTGGTGTAGTGGTTTAGGTGCTGGACTACTAACTGCAAGGCTAGCTGTTCAAAGCCACCAGCTATTAAGAGGGAGGGAAATGAGGCTATCTACTCATTTAAAGATTAGACCCACAAGGCAGCTCTACTCTGTCCTACAGGGTCACTGAGTCAGAATGACTCAATGGCAGAGAGCGGGCATAAGGACTATTCCTTATTGGTGGTCTTTGCCATATCGGGGCTAGACCAGGGCTTGATGTATTGAAAAAAACCTGATAAATGTTTACTGGCATTAACTAAATTGCATTTGAGTTTCAAAGCTAAAACCTAGGTTTTATGATTACTAATATAAGGCAAACATTTTCTTGCATGGATGTCTGTTGATGGCGCTGCTGCAGTGTGGGACAATCAGAAGAGAAGTAGTAGCTAAAGATGATGTGTTTCTGAGCCCACTCTTCACTGCACCTGGTCCCCAAACCAGATCCTTATGCAAAAATCTCCATGGTGTGAGAATGGAGAGTGACCAAAGCAGATCACAAAACTGACACACCACTGACCATCATGACTCAGCCCCATTGACACATGACCTTAGCCATTAAAGCCAACTTTACTGTCGCCTCACTCCTGGGAGCTCATTACTGCCAGCCAGGCATCATTAATGCACAAAGTGGCTGAATAGTGAATGTAACATAAGGATATAGTCAATAAGTGAGGGGGTGGTGGATAACGACAAAAAGTAATTGTTACTTTTCTGTGGAAGAACTCTATTAGACAATAATCTGGCCTTGACAATTTCTGGCTATTTATTACATTGGTTTGAAATGTGTTCCACAGGATGATAATATGCATTATAAGAAAAAGGAAGTTCCATAATGAAACAAATGTAGGAAAACATCAAGTTAATCTAACATGAACACGTTTCTTTACTATATGACTTTTCACATGTTTGTGTGTGCTCTAGGTGACCTGCTCGTGTTACTTGTTGGCCTGATAATTGAAATACCGGCAGTTTGAAACTACCAGCCATTCAGTGGGAAAATGGCAGGGTTTTGTACTACCGTCAAGAGTTAGAGGCTGAGAACCTCACAGGGCCATTCTACCCTGTCCTATGGGGTCCCTATGAGTCAGAATCAACTTGATGGCAGTGAGTTTGATGTTTGGGTGTGTCTTGTAAATGTTCAACATTTCATCATTTTCTAAACGGATCTGTCCAAGGACTTCTTTTTTATCATTGAGAATCTATGGAGGATAGCTATGTAATTTTCTCCCAAACTTGACCATTTCTGGAGAGGAAATGGAGAGCTGTTAATAATTATACCAGGGCAATGGATAGAACCTGAGATTGTGCCAGGCAAACCAGGGTGTATGGTTACACTAATCTAATGGGATTGTCTTTGCAAATTGTTTTGAGGAGGAAAATAAAAACCCAGAATGAATATGGCCAAAGGATAAAGCCATTTGTACACTGACATGCATCTAACACTAGTATTGTGATTATAGCAACAGCAATAAGAAGATCAGTAAGCATAATGTTGCACTTATTTTTCTAGCTCATGAACCTTTGTCACTTTTGCAGCTCTCTTCCTCAAACAGTAAATTTGAATGGTGAGATAGTTAAAGTTTATTGTGCCAACCTGGCTGATAAACATATGTGGGGTTAATTGAAGGGCGGAGAGGAAATGGCTCGGTGAGCCTCCCCTTTCTAGTTCTCAGGTCTCTTGCTTTCTGATGGTGGGACCAGGGTGCAGCTGCCTTAGGCAGTTCCCTGCTTCAGCTTGCAAGGCTTACTTCCTGCAAGATATCCTGGAGGAAAGGCCACATGGACCAACCCCAATGCAGCCCTGTGTGCTGGAGCAGCCGTGTAGAGACCCCTGCCAGCGCTGAGATGCTTACTCATTCACTGATTCGGCTTTCCTCCTGCAATCGGTGTAATTGGGTGTGTTTTGTGAGATGGAGGAGGACTTTGTGGGTTAGGAGTAGATCAGCAATCCCTTCCATCTTGTAGATTGTGATATTAACCACATGGTAAATGGTTTCAACTATGGCATGCCGTAAGCATGCCAGGCTTTGGTGCAAGGAGAAAAGGTGACATTAAAAAGGTCCACACACCATTGATGAGGTAGGCCAAGTACTTTCTAGATGAACACTATCCATACAAACCTAATGTGATTGGTACAGATAAGAGCTCTGTACACACGGAATCCAGGACAGATAAACTCCTCAGGAACAGTAATGGGAGTAGCAATATAATGAGGGGAGGGGGAATGGGGTGGGGTAGAGAAAGGGAGAACTGATTGCAATTATCAACATCCCCAACCCCTGAGGGACAAACAACAGAAACATAGGTGAAGGGAGACAGCAAGCAGTGTATGATATGAAAATAACAGTGATTTATAATTTATAATTTATTAAGGGTTTATGAGGGTGGGGGAGGGAGGGGAAAAAAGAGGAGCTGATACCAAGGGTTCAAGTAGAAGAAAATGCTTTGAAAATGATGTTGACAACATATGCACAAATGTGATGGACACAATGGATGTAAGGATTGTTGTAAGAGCTGTAAGAGCCCCCAATAAAATGATTTTTTACAAACCCACCATAATGTGAGCCATTATATAATAAATACATCTTCAACTGCTCTATTAAGATATAGTTTGCATACTATGCAATCCATCCAGTTTAAGTGCACAGTACTGGTGGTAGTCAATTTTAACATTTTCATCATCCCCCAAAGAAACCCCTGGCCCCATAGCAATCACTCCCCATGTACTCTAACTGAGACACGAATCTGTTTCCTGTCTCTAGAGATCCCTATCAGACATTTTATAGAATGAACTCATACATTATGCAATCTTTATGAGTGATATCTTTAATTTATATTATTCCAGTGTTTACTTATGTTATAGCGTGTATCAAGACTGCTTTATGTACTAATTATGTGCAGCTGTTCATCTGTTATTGGATATATGCATTTCTTCCATTTTGGAAGTGAATAGTGCTACTATGCCCATTCATATATAATTTTTTAATATTGCTTTTCAATTATTTGGGAGTATACCTAAGGATGGGATTACTGGTTCATATAATGATTCTATGTTGTTAGATATTACCATATGGGCCACCAATTCCTCTCTTAGGTATCTTCTTGAAATTGTTGAAAGCCTGATATTTAAAAAGAAAAAGGATAGTAGCTCTCCACCATGTGTCTATCATTTTGTTGTACTGTCGTGGCTAGCATGTTGCTATGATTTCAGAAACTGTATCACTAGTATTTAAATACCAGAATAGTCACTGTGTTCATGTGGGTTGACTAGAGAAACAAATCAGAGACACTCATATGTGTATAAGAAAGAATTTTACATACAAGAGCAATTGTATATTGAAAAAACATCCCACTCTAGTCCATATGAAGTCCATAAGTTCGATATTAGCCCATATATCTGATACAAATCTATAAATTCCTCTTCAGACTCATGCAACACATGCAATGACACCAAATGCAGGAAGATCACAGACCAGTGGGTGGGAAGTCTTGCAGATCCAGTGGCAGTGGAAACATCTCAACATTGGCAAGGGTCTCCACGTGGCATTTCTAGCTCCAGGGCTCTAGTTTAGCTCCATGTGTCTTGTCAGCAGGAATGTCTCCCAGGGAGTGAGTGAGCGTCCCACCTCCAGTAAGCTATATATCTCCTAAGTGCCTCAAGATAAGGTTATCAAGCTGCATCCTGATCGACAGGCTAAACACCAACCCTTCACTCTTAATAGTCTCAAGTTGACAACAGATTATGTAACTGCCATAGTCACCTTGGGTGAACAGGTTTCAGTGGAGCAGGTTTCCAGATTAAGAACAGACTAAGAGGGAAAAATAGACTATCCACTTCTAAGGGATTAGCCAGTGAAAACTTTATGAACAGCCTCATCTGAAAAATCTGAAAAAAGTCGTCAGATATAATGCCATAAGATGAAATCCTCAGATTGGAAGACACTCAATTTGGGAAAAATTGCCTCCTCAAAGTAGAGTCAACTATAATTATATGGATGCAGAAAAGCATTGTGGCCTTCCTTTGATAAGGAAGCACAACTCAAAAGGAAAAGAAAGAGATGCAGGTATCCATTAATAGTCAGAATGTGGAGTTATGAAATATAAATCTAGGAAATGTGAAAGTTAGACAAAAGAATGGCCTGCATAAAGATTGATATCCAGAGTATTAGTGAGCTGAAATGGACTAGTATTGGCCATTTTAAATTGGATAATCCTATGGTTTACTGTGCTGGGAATGACGAACTCAAGAGGAAGGGCACAATTCTTCTTTTAAAGAGGCATTTTATTAAGTACAAATACTATCTGTAATGCGATAGTATCGATATACCTATTAGGAAGTCTAGTTAATACGACTACTTTTCGAATTTATATTCTAACCACTAAAGCTAGTGATGGGAAAACTGCAGAACTCAATCAACTTCTTCAGACCGAAATTGATCAAATATGAAATCCAGATGCATTGATCATTACTGGCAACTGGAATGTAACAGCTGGAAACCAAAAGAAAAGAAAAGTAGTTGTAAAATATGGCCTTAGTAATAGAAACAAAGTTGGAGATCACATTTTAGAATTTTGAAAGATCAATAACTCCTTTATCACAGATATTTTCCCCCAACAACACAAATATCTGTCTCCGATAATGTGGACTTCACCAGCGAAAATACACAGGAATCTGTTTGCCAATTGTCTACATCTGCTTGAAGAGGCAATGGAGAAACTCAATTTTACCAGCCAATACCAGGCCATGGGCTGATTGTGGAACACATTAATTGCTTATATGAAAATTCAGGCTGAAGTTGAGGAAAATTAAAACAAGTTCACAAGAGCTAAAATGCATCCTTAAGTTTATCCCATCAGAATTTTTAGAATTTCTCAAGAACAGATGTGATACCTTGAACACTAATGGACCCGATAAGCATGCATGAATAAAATGAAAGGTCATTAAAAAGGCAGGAAAGGAAGAAAAGATCAAAGTGGATGTCAGAAGAGACTCTGAAACTTGCTCTTGAACATCAAACAGCCAACGCAAATGCTAATAATGAATTAAATGAAGAATAACTTCTAAAGGGAAGCTCGATAAGACAAAACAAAGTTTTATATTAAAATGTGCAAAGACCTGGCATTAGAAAGACACAGAAGAGCACTGTCAGCATCTCATGCTGAAAGAAAAAAAATGCAAGCCTTGTGAATTTCAAAATTAAAGGATTTCATAGACAAAGTCTTGAGTGATGCAGGAAGTATCAAAAGACAGTGGGAGGAATGCGCAGAGTCACTGTGTCCAAAGAGTACAGGTTCACATGAGGTTATTTCAAGAGGTAGCAGATAGCTAAGAACCATTGGTACTGAAGGAAGACGTTCAAGCTCAGGAGGCCCTGAGCCAAAAGCAAGGCTCCGGGAAGTGATGGAAATGTTGAAATATTTCAACCAGCAGGGGCAGCACTGGAAGCCTGCAATTCTGTGAATGGCTCTTCCAGCTAGAGGCTTTCTTTCTTAATCATTTTATTGGGGGAAATCTCATTCCAACAAGACCCAGGAATGAAGCATGTCTTTGGATCATGAGTTCCCTAAGTAGTGAACCTCCTTGATCCAAGAGGACAGCTTTGATACCAGAGGAGAAATGGTGTAGGAACAGAAGCATAATCAGGACCAAGGGCAGTGGTTCTCAACCTTCCGAATGCCGCCACCCTTTCACACAGTTGCTCATGTTTTGGTGACCCCAACCATTACATTATTTTCATTGCTACTTCATAACTATAATTTTGCTACTGTTATGAATCATAATGAAAATATCTGATGTGCAGGATATATTTTCATTGTTACAAATAGAACGCAATTAAAGCATAGAGATCAATCACAAAACAACATGTAATTATATATTGTGAAATATTTATTTCTAATTACAAATAAATAAAATTTTGTCTTGAAACTTGGTGTAGCATGGGTAACAGTCTTCACGCTGGGTACTCATGGGTGAATCTGCATGTGGGTGGATAGAGGAGCGGTGTCTCAGTTCCTAAGACCATCGGAAATATGTGTTTTCCAATGGTTTTAGGCGACCCATATGAAAGGGTCATCAACCCCTGAAGGGGTCGCGACCACAGGTTGAGAACCGCTGAGCTAGAGCATGAGCCAAACAGTAGATTCCCTGCATATGCATAAATAGCAAGTGAGGCTGATTGTTTGGGGCTGAGTACTTAACTTAAGGAGGTGGGTTTGCTGACTCATGGAGCTGGAGTGGAGTGCCTTTGGGTTGCATGTGGTGGCAATGTGGAATGCCCTTTTGCTTTTCTAGCAACCTTAAAGGAGCTGTGTAACATATCCTGACTGAACAACTGTATCCTGAGCATTTCTCACATGAATTTCACCCTATTAATGTCCATAATAAATCTCATAATTTGGAGCATCGTTTGTGAGTTCTGTGTGTTCGTTGCAACGAACTGTGGAATCCAGCAGAAAATTAGACTGCAGTGGGAGCTACAGCAGAGAACAACGGAGAATATACTGGGAGACAGAACAAAGCATTGACCTGTCTAGACCAAGAAATTGGGAAGTCAGTTACATCGCCAACCAGTGGAAAGAGATCCATGTTTAAATCCATTTCAAAACAAGATGACCATTCAGAATACAGAAATTATTGAGCAATATCGATTTCCTATGAAAGAAAATATTTCTGGAGCTTATTCAGAAATGGTTGCGAGAATCTATTGACAGGAAGCTGCCAGAATTCAAGCTGGATTCAGAAGAGGCTATGGAATGAGGGAAAGCATAGCTGGTTTCAGATGGAGCTAGTCTGAAAGTAGAAAATACCAGAAAGACTTTACTCGTGTTACCTTGATTATCCAAAGGCATTTGACTGTGTGGATCATAACAAATTATGGATAAGATTGAGAAGAACGAGAACTGCAGAATATTTCGTTGTGCTCATGCTGCAACTACATATGGGCCTTGAGGAATGGCTCAAAATCAGGACAGGTGTGCATCAGGCTTGCGACTTTTCATCATACTTATTCGATCTGTACGCTGAGCAAATAATTTGAGAAGCTGGACAATCTGAAGAAGAAGGTGGCTTCAAGATGGGAAGGTTTAGTAAGAAGCTGTGATACACAGATAATACAACCTTGCTTGCCAACAGTGAGGAGGACCTCAAGCACTTGCTGATGAAGATCAAAGACTGAAGCTTTCAGTGTGGATTTCAATTGTAAACACACAAAACCCTCACAATCAAAAACATCATAATAAATGGAGACAAGATGGAAGTTGTCAAGGATTTCATCTTGTGTGAATCCATACCAATATTCATGTAAGCAGCAGGCAAGAGATCAAGCCACATGTTTCATTGGGAAAATCTACGATACAAAACATCATTAAGTGTTAGAAAGCAAAGGTGTGACCTGGAGGGATAAAGCAGACAAGTTCTCCATGCTCATAATTAAAGCAGCCAGGGAGGCCAGGATTGTGGCTGGAGGAAGACCTTCACTTTGTGAGTTGGAGAAGAATCCCAGTCACATTCTCCTAATTTAAAAATCATCCCAATATCCTCCCATAATAGTGCTATCTTAAAGTTACTTTTGACCATATGCATTTTCAGAATTAAACAAAACTCTAGAAAAAAATTTATTTTATATCTATATTTTCTGACACATCTAATCATAAGGATATAAAGTTATTTCCAACCATTATTAGATTTTTTTATTTGGAAACTGGAATAAAAATTAGAAATTTAGATTTTGTTTCTGTGCCCAGTGAAACTTTTGAAATAATTTTCAGTTCCATTATTGATACTTTGGAAAAAAGCAATTTAAAACATAAAATGATTGCATATTGTGCAAACAACACGAATGCAAATTTTGGAGGAAAAGCAATAAGAGGTACAAATAATATTTAAAAAAAATTAAACAAAAACCTTAAAACATTACTGGTGTTGGTTGTGCAGTGCACATAATACATAACGCCAAACAGCTGCTGATTTATTGCCCATAGATGTGGAAAATATTGTTATTAAAATATACTCTTATTTCTATATATACACTGTGCACGTTGAAATGCTTAAAGAATTTTGTGAAACTGCAGAAGTAGAATATTAGAAAATACTTGGATACAGTAAAACGCGCTGGTTAGCTCTTTTGCCAGCTGTCAAAAGAATTTTGAAAATATACGATCCTTTGAAATCCAACTTTCAATCACAGGATAAATGTCCTAGAATTTTAGAAAAGATTTTTGAAAAAGAATCTTCAAAAATTTGGCTAGAGTTTGTACACAATCAAGCAGCTCTTTTTCAAAATGCCATAAAATGTATTGAAGGTGACACAATTTTGGTAATTGAAGTAGCAAATGAAGTTAATAATTTAAAATTTCAGTGTCAAGAGGGGTTAGAAAATAATTTTCTTCTGTTAACTATCCATAATAGTATAAGCCAGCTAGAAGAACAAGGTGCAATAAATCGTGCAAATATCTTGAATCACATTAATAAGTTCTATAGTAACTACATAGATTATTTAGAAGAGTGGATGGCATATCATAATGATATTGAACATTTTCACTGGGTTACATTAAAACAAGAACTTAATTGGAATGATGTGCAAAAATCACTCGATCATATTACTCAAAATTCCCATATAGCAATATTTCCGAAAATGATCTTTTTAATGAGGTATCATTATTAAAATATATATTGATACGGAAAAGGTTAAATCTTGGGCATCAGCAAAAATCACAATAGAGGAAAAAATGGTTAGAAATATTTCATCATTTTGAAACAAACCATGTTCCATACAATAATGCACTAAAAATTGTGGAATACATGCTGTCCTTACCAGGAACTAATGCTGCGACTGAATGTGTTTTTTCTACGTTAAATAAAGGGTGGTGGACATCAGAAAAATCACAATTAGGTGTTGAGACTTTGAACGCCATTTTGTGTGTGAAATATAATTTAACAAATTCTTGTGAAAACTTTCATGACCTTTAAACAATGACAGCAATCTACTAAGAAAAATTCACTCAAATGAGAAATATGCCAAAGAATAGAATAATACTATACATAATTTTAAATGTATTATATTTGTAAATTGTACTTATGTTGAAATTAAAAATATATATTACAACACTATTTTTGCGTTCTCTGAAAAATTTTGTTGCTCCATATAGACCAAATTTTTATTTATTTATTGAAGTCTCTTTTAATTTAATTTTAAACATTTTATTAGGGTCTCAAACAACTCTTATCACAATCCATACATACATCAATTGTGTAAAGCACATCTGTACATTCATTGCCTTCATCATTTTCAAAGCATTTGCTCTCCACTTAAGCCCTTGGCATCAGGTCCTCTTTTTTCCCCTCCCTCCCGGCTTCCCTCTCCCTCATGGGCCCTTGATAATTTTTTTTTTGTCATAGAAAATGAATTAAGCATAAATTTTATTTCCAATTCCCTCAAAGATTATCACAAATACAAAATACTCTTTGAAAAGTATCCCAAACCAAATCAAAGGAATTTAAAACAATAGCCAAATCTGCTTCAGACAGAAGATAGGGCAACCTAATTTACAGCACAACGTAACTCTTTCCAACTAATCTGAGAAGAAATAGCTCCCATGTTTAGTGTTAAAAAATAAAGCTCTTTGTGTTTAGAAAAATCAAGGCATCACTTAGTAAAGCCTATTCTTCCTCAAATCTTTATTCAGGCAGTCCTTTTGATTATGAACTGATTCACCTACGATTGTAGGCCACTGTTGCAACCCATTCTTAGGAAGCCTATTATTAAAAACTCAAGGTGCACACAATGGTTCATGATAACAAGTGGGAACTACTTTACAATGTGCATCAAAGCGTTATTATATTTTACTATATTATTATGTCAAAGATGCTTTATTATCTGGAAGTGTTTCTTTAATGTTATACAAAGAAAAGTACACTATATACTAAGACAAACATTTGACCAAGCAATGTTAGACATGAACCTCACTGTCCGACACAGATAAAATTCAACTGAAAGACAGACCTAGGAATGGAATTCGTTCAAAACCTGGGGACTGCCTGTACTTGCTTATCTTCATTTAGAAATGCGATAGGAAATTTTGTTAAGGTATAAAGACCTTAGGAAAAATTATAAATACTCCATTTTAAAAAATTAACAGAAATGCTTTCCTCTTTAAAATGTAAATATCCAATAAATATAACATAGATGGTACTCCAGGCATAGAAAAACAATTCCCTTATGAAAAAGGTGTATTTGGGTAAGTTTGATGGCAAGCTTTTTGTTTGTCTTAAGTGTAATGCACTTCACCAAAAGAACCAGGCCATTATTCTGTAAAGATCTACTCTTTCTTAATTGAACAGAAATACATCAATTTCTATAGAATGTTGGCTATAGTACCAGGCCACAGGAAAGGTCTCAAATAGCTGAAAGTTGTTTGGCTAGAGAAAAATGTCTTGCGACTTGGAGGCAGGCAGTCATCCATTCGTCCTTGAAGGCATTCCTCAGCGAACTTCTTCTAGTCTTCAGAGTAAAGCGCAGGATCGGGGCTCCCGGAAGGGGTTGCTTCCTGCTGGAACCCCGACCAAGAGGGCGTCCTTGCAGGCGTTCTGCATGCAGTACTGTTGAAGCTCTGCAGCTGCCTGAGAAACCTTGATCCTCTCCACGCTGGCTTCCAGCTTGAGCTGCTCCACCAGGCGCTGCAGGGCGTTCACTCTGGGCCCGGAAGACATGGCGGCGGCGCGGGCAGGCGAGGGGCTGTGCAGGGACCGCCCGACTGCCGGGCCCTTGATAATTTATAAATTATTATTTTGTCATATCTTGTCCTGTCCGACGTCACCCTTCACCCCCTTTTTTGTTGTCCATCCCCCAGGGAGGAGGTCACATGTAGATCCTTGTAATCAGTTCCCTCTTTCCAACCCACTCTCCCTCTATCCTCCCAGTATTGCCACTTACACCCCTGGTCCTGAAGGTATCATCCGCCCTGGATTCTCTGTGTTTCCAGTTCCTATCTGTACCAGTGTACATCCTCTGGTCTAGCCAGACTGGCAAGGTATTATTCGAATCATGATGGGGGTGGGCGTGGGGGAGGAAGCAATTAGGAACTAGAGGAAAGCTGTATTCTTCATCGGTGCTACATCGCACCGTGACTGACTCATCTCCTTCCCTAGACCCCTCTGAAAGGGGATCTCCAGTGGTCGACAAGTGGACTTTGGGTCTCCACTCTGCTCTTCCCCATTCATTCACTATGGTAAGATTTTTTGTTTCTGATGATGCCTTATACCTGATCCCTTTGACACCACATGATCACATAGGCTGGTGTGCTTCTTCCATGTGGACTTTGTTGCTTCTGAGCTAGATGGCTGCTTGTTTACCTTCAAGCCTTTAAGACCCCAGATGCTATACCTTTTGATAGCCGGGCACCATCAGCTTTCTTCGTCACATTTGCTTACGCACCCATTTGTCCTCAGTGATCGTATCATGAAGGTGTGCACCCAATGATATGATTTTTTTGTTCTTTGATGCTTGAAAACTGAACCCTTCAAAACCTCATGATCCCACAGGCTGGTGTGTTCTTCCATGTGGGCTTTGTTGCTTCTGAGCTAGATGGCAACTTGTTTATCTTCAAGCCTTTAAGACCCCAGACACTATATCTTTTGATAGCCAGGCACCATCAGCTTTCTTCACCACATTTGTTTATTCACCCGCTTTGTCTTCAGTGGTTGTGTCGGGAGGGTGAGCATCAAAGAATGCCAATTTAACAGAAGAAAGTATTCTTGCATTGAGTGAGTACTTGAGTGGAGGCCCAATGTCCTTCCGCCGCCTTAATACTAAACCTATATATATAGGCACATTGATCTATTTTCCCATACTCATGTATATATTTGCATATGTACTTGCCCCTTTGTCTAGACCTCTATAAATGCCCTTTGCCTCCCAGCTCTTTCCTCTATTTCCCTTGACTTTCCTCCTGTCTGGCTGTCATGCTCCATCCCCACCTGGGTTTTAGCAATATCTCTTCATTACATTACCATTGATCATGCCCTACCAGGCCTCCCACACCCACCTCACCACTAAATTGGGTCACTTGTTGTTCCCTTCTCCCTGGGTTTGTTAACACCACTTCCTTACCCCCCACTTCCCCTATCCCATTTCCCCCAGAACTGTCAGTCCCGTTGTTTTTCTCCAAATTGTTCATCCAGCCTATCTTACTTAGACAGACCTTTGGAGACAATAACCTGCACAAAAACAGGACAGAGCAAAACCAAGCAACAATATACAACAAAACAACAACAGCAAACCACTGACAAAGAACTAAACAAAACACAACAAGAAAGAAAAGCTTGTAGTTAGTTCAAGGATCATTTGTTGGCCTTTAGGAGTGTTTTCCACTCCAGTCTGTTGGGGCACCACACCCTGGTCCCAAAGTCCACCTTCAGTATTCCCTGGGGACCTTGTCGCTCCATTCCCTTGCTGTTCCGCTGCACTCCCCCAGGATTTTGCCTAGGTATGGTGAGATCAGTAGACCAACTTTTTAATCAAGAACAGCCGCCCCCCCCCCCCGCCACCAATGGTGTCCTGCTTTACCTATGTTAAAGTCTGGTCACCTTGCAATAGTGAGTGCTTCCCCCTCAGGAATTGGGGAACTGGACACTGCCTAAAGGAGTTCCTGCTAACCAGCACAGCATAAGCATTCAGAATCAATCAGACCTATGGCTCAGTCCCACCACCAGAGGGAGCGCCTCAATAGAAGTAAGGAGCCCCAAGACTCAGCTAATACTAAATGGAGAAACAAAATACTCATAGACCTGAGATCTATTAATTCTATTTTACAACCCATGGGAACACTGCAGCCAGGCCTTCCCTCACCTACCATGATTCCAAAAAATTGGGATCTGATTGTCATAGATTTAAAAGACTGTTTTTATACCAAACAGTTAAACCTGGCTGATCAAAAGAGGTTTGCTTTCACCAATCCTGAAGAAGAATTCACCAAGGCCTATCAAGATTATTCATCATATTGACAATAAAAAGAATAAGAACCACATAATTACATTGATAGATTCAGAAAAATCATTCATTCAACAATACCCAACATCAACACCCATTCCTGTTTAAGACACTCTGGATGATGGGAATGGAAGAAAAATTCCTCACTATAATAGAAGCCATATATGAAAAGCCAACAGCCAACATGTCATCAATAGAGAAAAGATGAAAACATTCTTACTGAAAAGGGGGACCACACAAGGATGCCCCTTGTCCCCTCTTTTATTCAACATCTTTAATGAAAGTCCTAGCTAACAACATAAGGCAAAGGAAAGACATTAACCGAATTCATCTAGGGAAAGAAGAGGTGAAATTATTGTTATTCACAGATGATATGATTTTATATATTAAAACCTCCCAAAACTCCACAGGAGGAGCTTTGGGATAGAGGAAATGTCACAGTGACAGAATACAAGATCAACAAACAGAAGACAATTGGATTGTTATATACATTGGACAAGATCATGGAAGAGATCAAAAAGGTAATAGTACCCTTCACAATAGTAAAGCACAAATGGAAATATCTAGGGATATTCCTAATCCATAAAACCCCAAAAGATTTGTATGAGGAGAACTACAGAACACTATTACAAGAAACCAAAAATGACCTCCACAAGGGCATTGTATAAGTTCAGTATGACCCACATACAAATACTAGCATAATTTTTTCAGACGAATGGAAAAACTGACTACCAACTTCTTATGGAAAGGGAAGAAGTCCAGAATTGACAAAGAACCCCTCAGGAAGAAGAATAAAATGGGAGGGTTTACATTACCTGACTTTAAAACTTAGTATACAGCCACAGTTGTCAAAACAGCATGGTACTTGCTGGACAGGAACAGAAAATCCAGAAATAAAATCAGCAGCATACAGACAAGTGATCTTTAATATGGGCCCAGAAAACATCAGCTGGGAAGTGGATGTCCTCTTTAATAAATGGAGCTGGAAAAACTGAATATCTACCTGCAGAAAAATTAAGCAAGACCCTTACCTTACTCCATAAAGAAGACAAGTGTATTTGCATATATATATGTGTGTATTCATATATATATATTTACACATAATATATATGTGTGTATGCATGTACACAAGAAGGTAGCAGATGGATTTTGGGCCTTTATTTAATCTTACCTCAGTACAAGAACAGTTTGTCCTAGTAATGTGGCATTGTATGATACTCACCTTCCCAAGATGAGCACTGAAGACAAAATGGGTGCATAAGCAAACGTGTTGAAGAAAGTTAATGGTGCCTGGCTATTAAAGTATATAGCATCTATAACCTTAAAGGCTTGAAGTTAAACAAGTGGCCATCTAGCAGGGAAGCAACAAGCCCACGTGAAAGAGCACACCAGCCTGTGTCATCATGAGGTGTCAATCAGAACAGGTATCATAAGTTCAAAAACAAGCAATCAAATTGATGTGAAGGATCGTAGGCAAAGTGGAGACCAAGGGCCACTTGGAAGGTATGGTATATCCAGGGTACAGTACAGCCCTGATGAAATAAATAACTATCCTCTAGGTCTTTAATATCTACCTCTCCCACTATTATGGCCTTAGTTTTGCCTTACTAATCTTGCTAGACTATGTATGCATACATGCAAATCAAGATCTTTCAGTGCACAGAATCCAAGATAGATAAATCCCTCAAAAACAGTAATGGGAGTAATGATTCACCGAGGGCACAGGAAGAGAGGTGCAGAGAAGGGGGGAAAGGGAGAAGGGGGGAAGGGGAAATTGACAACAATAATGAATGTATAATTCCACTTGAGGGGAACAAACAACAGAATTGTAGGCAAATGAATACATTGGATGGCATAATATATGACAAAATAATATTAATAATAACATATAATATATTAACAAGGGTTCCTGGGGGGTGGTAGGGTGGAAGGAGGAATAAAGGGGAGCTGATAGCAAAGATTTCAAGAAGAAAGAAAGTGTTTTGAAATTAATGGTGGCATCACTTGTGTAATTATGCAATATCCAGCTAAATTATGGATGGTTATAATATCTGTAAGAGCTTCCCCCCAAATGATAAATAAAATAAAACAACTTACACAACAGAACTGCTTGCCTAAGACAACAGTATCATCAAGCATAGGCCCAAGCCAAACAAATCATGAGGGAATGCATCACTGTTAGCAAACCTCACTTAGGGAGAGACCTGATGGAGGTAATCCACATGGAGATCAGCACGGGTTGTTATGGGTCAGAACCAACTCATTGGCACCTAACAGCAACAATAGACTGCATCCACCCAGGCCTCCTGTTGTTGGGGTGTGTGTTGTGACGTTGACTCCACTCATAGCAAAGCCATAGGGCAGAGCATGACTTCCCCACAGGGTTTCAGAGGCTGGATCCTCAACCATAATATGGACTTCCAGAACAATGCACAAACCTGTCTTGGAAGAAGTACAAGCAGAATGCTCCTTAGAAGAGAGAATGGTGAGACTTTGCCTCCCATACTTTGAACATGTCATCTGGAGAGTCTAGTCTCTGGAGAAGGACATCCTGCTTGGTAAAGAAGAGGAAGACTCTCACAGGATGAGATGGCAACCACGAGTTCAAACACGGTAACGGTTATACGGCAGGCCGAGGACTGGGCTGCATTTCCATCTGTAGTACACTAGGTCTCTATGAGTCAGAATCAACTCAACACTTCACATCCATAGTCCTGTCTATGGGAGCAGGTTTCTTGGTGTTTTCTTCCCCCGGCAGAGTTCAAAATGCTGGCTGTTTGCTCAGCTGCAGTGACTGGCCATGGCTCCATGTGAATCTTTAAACATAAAAAGCAATAATCCTTCATAGTAACAAGCCTAGCTAGTTTTCATTGATCTTAACTGATCATCCCGGTGGAAATCCCAGCAGTGTTACCATGACTGGATGAGCCATAAAGGAAGCCCATCCACGCAGATCCTTTGAACAGAAGCAGGAGTTACTTGAGGGTCAGCTCAGAACTGCAGAACTCTGCCTCGCCTTGTCATCCCAATGGCACACTCACCCGGTCACCTCAGAGGCCAGGTTCATGGGGAGCATGACAAATGAGCAGGGAGTCAGGCTCAGAGGAATGCAGAGCATTGGGAGAAAGCCAATTTTTGCACTTTGTTTCTGGGCCCTGTCTCATACACATGATGGATGTGTTTGTCCTACCACTAAATTCAATGAGACAGGGTCTGTCTGATGATGATCCCCAAGCTTACAGGCTTCCAAAAAACACCTTACTAGCCAAAATATATATTTTTTCTTCAATTTTGTTTAATCTTTTTGTTTTGCATATGAATTTGGATTATGAATTTTGAGTTGGGTTATTTTTAGAAATAGAGAACAGTTTCTGTGTGAACTATATGAACTCTGTCTGCCCATCCCCATTATCCTGAACTCAGCCACCGACCCTGATGGGTCGTTTCTGTTCTAGCTCATGTTGAACTATTGTTCCCTCGCATCTGGTCAGTACCATTGGAGAAAGCACTGTCTTGGGAACTACAGGCATTGCCATCTGGGGGACATGAATCTAACTTCATCTGAGGCAAGTTGGTATTTTGAATGTATAGTTTATAAATATATTTTATAAATATATATTAAGGATCTGCTATGTTTCCCACAGAAACTCCCATAAGCCCTCATGACAAACCAGCTTTAGAATCAAAATCCAGTCAGAGTCTAACATGTAGAGGGGAAGCAATACAATGCTGATTTTGGTCAATCATCAGAATGTTGATATTTGTTGAAAATTTATCATGAGCTGGGATTGGGTTCTCACTAAACAACTGTGAGAATAGCACAGGCAGTGTTAGTTCTGTTGTACAAAAGAACCGCTTGATGACACCTAAGAATAACAACATTGAGCTAAATGCCATTGAATGGATTTCCTCACTCTGAATATACAAGAAGGCCTTTAAAAAGTCCACGGGAAATTCTATGACCTTTAGATTCCATTTCTTCATGAGCTTTTGACGACCTTTTATAATAATTCTATGAGGAAGTGGCCCCCATCCTCTTTTGTAGATGAGGCAACACAGAGAGAGGGAGATACTGAAATTTCACATATAACACGCCCGCATCAACATGAGCACACATGCCTAAGGCGAACAGAATGCTAACACATAAGGGGGTTATGCAAAAACCATATGACACACTTGTTAGTTGTGTGAAATTAACTGCCTAGTATGATGGAGACTTAGACTAGTTAGTTGTGAAGCTAGCATGCACCCCAGGAAGTTTGACTGCCCACACATATAACCACTACACACACAGTGTTACGTATCCTATGTGGAGAAGTATAAGCAGGTGGTAATTTTTTAATCTCCTCTGAGCAGAAAACAGCTGAAAATTAATAGTATTTACAAGAAGACTTAGGTGTCTCCTCAAACAGCTTCCAGCTCAGAAATTAGTTACTTCAAAAGCTCTTTCTACCTTTCATCTATCCAAATTCATCACGATTTACTCTGATTTCCATATTCCATTTGTTTATATCTCTATGGCTTAACATACTTTTCCTGGAATTATAATGCTTGCATCCTCAATACCTTTTAACTGAATTCTTCTGAAGTTGTTGACAAGTCATGGTAATCTCATATATCATTCTTAGAATTTCACAGGCCCAATCTGTTACCCCAGAGATATACCATATATACTCAAATATAAGCCAACCTGAGTATAAGCAGAGGTACCTAATTATTACCTGGGAAACCGGAAAAACTGATTGACTCGAGGATAAGCCTAGGGTGGAAAATGCAGAAGCTATTGGTGAGTTTCAATAAACAAAACAAATGAAAATAAAATTACTAAAAATTGAGACATCAGAGGGGTAATGTATTTAAATATTTATTTTAAATAAAAAACATAAATAAAAGGACAGGACATTATCTAACATTAGTAAACCAGCACAGTAAGTAGAAAATTGATTCAACAAAAACAATAAGATATCAACTTTCAAAACTAGATTCCTCCTCATCATCATCCATATCCCAATGCAGAGCTTCAGTTGGTGTGAGGTCATCATAGACCCTGTCCTCACTGAGATTGCCGTCATCACCATCACTGCTGTCATTTTCATACAAAACGCAGTCTTCACTGCCATCCAAAGCATTACTAATACTACATTTCTGGAAGACACATTGCACCATATCTTCTGGAATGTCTTCCCATGCATCTCGAATCACTTTGCTATTAACTCTGTCAGGCTTCATGAGATTTCCTCCTTTTGTTAGTCGGGCTTGACCAGATGACATTCATTCATGCCACATCCTTCGCACACGGTCATTTTTTTAGATGTGTTTTAATTTTTTTATAAATAATTTTATTGGGCCTCATACAACTCTTATCACAATCCATACATACATCAATTGAGTAAATAACCCTTATACATTTGTTGCCCTCATCATTCTCAAAATTCGCGTTCCACTTGGTTTCCTGGAATCAGCTCATTTTCCATTCTTCCCTCCCCCCTCCCTCCCCGCTCCCTTCTCCCTCATGAACCCTTAATAATTTATAAATTATTGTTCTATCTTATCTTATACTGCCCGGCGTCTCCCTTCACCCACTTTCCTATTGCCCATCCCCCAGAGAGGAGGTTATATGTAGTTCCCGAGATCGGTTCCCCCTTTCTACACCCCCTTCCCTCCCGGTATCACCACTGTTGATCCTGAGGGGTTCATCTGTCCTAGGTTCCCTGTGTTTCCAGATCCCAACTCTACCGCTGTGCATCCTCTGGTTTAACCAGGTTTGCAAGGTAGAATTGGGATCATGATAATTGGGAGGGAGGAAGCATTTAAGAACTAGAGGAAGGTTTTGAGTTTCATTATTGCTACACAGAACCCTGAGTGACTTCTATCCTCCCCACTCTGCAAGGGATGTCCAGTTGTCTACAGATGAGTATTGGGTCCCTATCACACACTCCCCTCATTTACAATGACTTTTTTCCCTGACTTTGTTGCTTAAAACCTGGTCCCCTCAGCCCTTCTTGATCACACATATTGGTGTTCTGCTTCCATGTGGGCTTTGTTGCTTCTGGGCTAGATGGCCGCTTGTTTACTTTCAAGCCTTTAAGTCCCCAGACACTATATCTCTCAATAGCCGGACACCATCAGCCTTCTTCACCACACTTACTTATGCACACATTGTCTTCAGCATTTATGTGGGGGGAGGTGATCACACAATGATGCTTTTTGTTCTTTGGTGTCTGCTACCTGATCCCTTCAACACCTCGTGTTCACTTAGGCTTGTGTGCTTCTCCTCTGGGCTTTGTTTCTTCTGAGCTCAATGGTCGCTTGTTTGCTTTCAAGCCTTTAAGACCCCAGATGCTATATCTTTTTGATACCCGGGCACCATCAGCTTTCTTCACCACATCTGCATATGCACACGTCTGTCTTCAGCGATCATGTTGGGAAGGTGGGTATCATGGAATGACCGTTTAGCTGAGCAAGGTGCTATTGTATTGAGGGAGCACACACGGTCTTTAAAAGGTTTATTCAAAGATACATCCAGAGTCTGCAGTAGAGATGTAAGCCCACCTGAAATAATGGCTAAAGTAACTTTACTAGATTTTGCCAATTTTTTAAAAATCTAATCCGATAGGTGGGCTCTGAACATATCCCAAACAAGTACCGATGGCTTTTTCTTTAAGGCTGCTCCTGGTCGTGGGTTCCAAATTTCTTCCAGCCATTTTTTTGTTCCGTCTTCATCCATCCAGCCTTTAACATGTGCATTCACAGTAATTCTTGGTGGAAAATTGATCTTTTTAGGCAAGGTCTTTTAAAAATAATGACAGGACGCAGCTTAGCCAAACATGATAGAACAACTGTAAAGTGTTTTTTTTTCATTTCCTGTGGTTTTGAGAAAAATGTTTTTTTTCTCCTAAACCTGCCACAATTATGTTGCTTAGAAGATCAAAAGTCATGGCAGTTCCATCCATAGTCCCCACTATCTGCCACGTAATAATTATAAATTCTTTTTTGTTTTATAATAAATAACTGGAATGCCATAATTTTTTCTTCAAAGTCTTGTAGCAATTTCTGGGAAATCTTTGTTTTTTGTCTCAAATATAGTAGGCCAAACATATTCATGAAGCGAGTACATCATCCTGCTGAAGCAGCAAATTTTTCAATGTCTGTGCTTTATATTTGTCATCCTTAGCCATTTGTAGAGCATGTATGCAATTCCCATGCATGTTACACAGTAACCATTTTGATGACACTCCATAACCCATTTATGCAATTCACTCTCTAGAGCCCCATAAAAAGATGTTAAACCACGACAAGCTTTTTTAGCTTTTGGAATCTGTTCCAAATCAGCCTTCAATTTTCCGCCACTCCCTCACTTGCTTTTCGCCAACATAGAATTTCCTACTTGCAATACTGTTATTGCTCTCTTCCGCTCTTGACACAACCTTCATTTTGAAACCAGCCTCATATCACCGGCGTTTTTGTTTTGGTTCAAGAGTATCCATTTCTAATAGGATAAAAAAACAAGATTTCGAAAAAGAAATACCATGGCAATGCCCCCTCTTTCCACACACCCCTCCCCTGCCCCGTGACCTGTTAGCTGGAGGAGGTGGGGGAGTCTGTGTGGGTGGGGTCTGTGTGGGTGGGGAATGCAAGATGTGAGTTAACACAGAGACCAGAGGGGAGAGAGGGAACGCAGCCACAGACACATCCTTACCAGTTCAGCTGCCGGCATAAGTGAATCACTACAGGTGCTTCTGCGAATTGGAGTCGTCCACATCATAGGACGGCTCTGATTGGTTAGATGTGAGTAAACAAACATTCAAAGCCCTGCAGTGTCAGCGGGGCTTTGAATGAACAGCAGAGAAAAGGCAATCACCCGTGAGATAATGGGCACCTGTCCTGTTACCTCGGGGGGTCCCCAGCGAGATGTTACACCTTGCTGGGGCCCCACTGACCTGTATATAAGTCGAACCCCAGTTTTTCAGCACATTTTTTATTGCATGAAACCGTTTTCGAGCCTACACAGGATTCTTTGCAGAAGAGCAGTTGCGTAAGTGTTGCATGAGTCTGAAGAGAATTGATAGACTGGTATCAGACATATGGGCTAATATCTGACTTATGGACTGGATCTGGACTGGGCTGGGATGTTGTCTTAATTTACAATTTCTCTTTGATGTAAATTTCTCTCTTATACACTATCAGTATCTCTGTATTTGTTTCTCTAGTCAATCCAGACTACCACAGTATTATCTGTGAGTCCTTTATGACCATTGCAATGAATTATCACACCCAGCAGAGAACTAGAGAGACCTGGGAGGAGCAATTGGTGTCAGAGTAGGGAAAGAAAGATGCAGGGCCACCACACTAGTTAAGCCGCTGGTAAATCCCCTCTGACCACAGACCAGGGATGTTTTCCTTCTTTCTGTATTTTGTTTTCTATGTTTTTCTGTATATGAAATCCAGGATGGGTGAAGATATAGAGACAGTGTCTACATTGATGGGAATGGCAGGGGAAGTTGGGAATGGCAGGGGAGGTTGGGGGAGAAATGGGGAGCTGATAACAATGAGTACAAGAAAGAAGTAAATGTAAAATTGATTGTGGACATGATTGAACTGTTGTATGATAAGTGAACTACACACTGAAATAAAAATTTTGATGTGTCTGATCTCTCTCTGCCAGGTGGAATTGCGAAATCAAAGAAGGTCAGATTCAGGCGCCCTCACCATTTTTACACATTTTCATTTATATAGTTTCCCTTATCTTATCTTTACTTTAGGGTAAATGTTGGCTGAGTGGTCTCCCAGCACTGATTTTATTATTTTTAGTAAGAGCATGGTAATCATGAGTGATATTGTTTGTTTTATGAGCCAATCTATTGTTTAGCTGAAGGTTAATCACTGGGAGTGGTTTCCCTCCCTCCTTGGGTTTTTGTTTGTTTGTTGTTAGATTATTTTAAAGTTTCCCCATTAACTTGTGATTAGAAATACAACTCTGCACTCTCACATTGCTGGGTTATGGCACTTACTGGCATCAGTCATGTAGCTTCAAATGGGTCCTTATCAGATCACAGTGAGTATAAAACTAAAGAAAACAATTAAATCACTACAGGTCTTTAATGCGCCTTGAACGTTTGCTCTAGTGCACAGCTGGCCCCTCAGTGTCCCAGTGTACAGCAGTTTCAAGATCACCAGGGAGCGTGTTATAAATGTAGATTGCTAGGTCCCCATTCTGGGACTCCTGTATCAGAATCCACACTTTCACAAGAACTCCTTAGCACTTGTCAGGTTGCAAAGCTCTGCTATCGAGGTCCCTCCAGCTACCAGAGCAATCACATCTTTCTACATGGGAGTCCAGGGTACAGTAGGCCCACAGAGCTGCCCACAATCTGGGCACTGCCAAGGCCACTACTCAGAGCTCCACGTTGGTCACCGTGAGCCTGTTTCCTTTGTTCTCAACTTTGGGGCTGCTGGCCTGATCCCTAGGCTCCTCTTTAACCTTTCATTGAAAGGGTAGCACCCAGATGGTAGGAGTTTGTCTTGAGAAAAATTCCAGATTCACTTTTCTAATTTCTATGGGCTCATACATTTCCTTTTTTGGAGCTCTATGCAGCAGTGGGGTTCTTTGTTTTAGGGGTGTGGAGTGGAAAGCAGCAAGATATGTTCTGAATGAAGTTCAAGCACAATTCTGAATTCAAAGAGAAGCCATCTTTCTTAAAGTCTTAAAGTCCCCTCACTTTAGAACGCTGGAGTGATTTCTTGCTCCTAGCTCAATTCGACCCCTGAGAACCAAAGGGTATATTTTTACCACTCACAGCACGTGGTGGAACTTCCCTTCTAGTTTTCTGAGACTGTAGCTCTTTACAAGTATAGAAAAGTATAGAAAGTCTCATCTTTTTTCTGAAGTGTGGCTGATGGTTTTGAACTGCTAACCTTGCCGTAACCAATTCAACACATATAAACCAAACATCAAACTCAATTCCATTAGGTTGACCTGCTCTTAGCAACCCCATGGGGCAGCGTGGAACTGTTTCAGAGACTGTAACTCTTTATGAGAGAAGTAAGTGGTACCTTTCTGCTAGGAGCATATACAGGAACTCTTTTAAAAAAATCATAAAAAAACCAACAAAACCAGTGTCCATTAAACCAATTCAGATTCAGGAGAGCCCATGGTGAGCAGAATTCTGTGGACTCCAGAGGATGTTCAAGTCCATGAAAGCCTTTTGGAAACAAGTCACCAGGATTTTCTTCCAAGGCACCTCTGGTGAGTGCAAACTTTGAGTCTTCCAGTGAATGATCTAGTGTTCCAGTCAGGGACTTCTTACAGGCACCTCTCCAAACCAAACTCACTTCCATAAATGAGGCTCCCTGATTCACGGTGACCCTTTAGAGCAGGGCAGAACTTCCCCCTGGGTTTCAGTAACAAACTCTTTAAAGTAAAAAGATACGTCTTTCTCCCATGAAGCATCTTGTGGGTCCAAATTGCTGATCGTGAGGTGGACAGCCCAACACATAACCAAGTATACCACCAGGTTCTTTACATGCACCTCTGGATTAGGGTAAAAGCTATGGTACTTTTTGTTGTGGTTTTAGAAAAATCCACATACACGTGTACAATTGACTGGAATTAATACAGTCCATTTAGATGCAATCTTACCAGCATGAACAGATTCTTTTTTTTTAAAGTGAGGCATGCAGGAGAGTGGGGGTGAGGTGAAGGGGAGACTAGATAGAGTCTAATGTATGCACAGCATCTTCGCTCATTCAGTTCAGAAGTCAATAGCCCCATTTTGAAGTGAAGTTTTAAGTGGACTAGTTCCCTTATAGTTTATTCATAGCTATGCATAATATAAACCAGAATAACAACCTTTCAATGAATGTACTGTAAAAAATTCACTTTACATAAAAATTAAACTAAATGTTTATTGATACTGAACAACAACAACAAAACCTCCCTAGAACTTCAGATTGCTTCTTGAAGTCATCATTAACTGAAGCTGTTATTGCATGAGGAACCTACATGGCTAGTAGTTGCTTGAGTTAGCAGTTAGCAGTTCGGAGCCACCAGCCCCTCCAGGGGAGAAAGATAAGGCTTTCTACTTGCATAAAGAGTTAAAATCTGGAAACACACAGGGGCAGTGCTATACTGTCCTACAAGGTTGTTATGATCCATAACAGACTTCATGGCAGTGAATTTAGATGTTTGTGTATGTTTTGTCATTATTTTGTAGACACTATTTCATTGCTTAACTATGCGTGACCCCACAGTATTTATTTTAATAAATTAAGATAATCTATTTCTTGTCATTTCCTTTGTTTTTCATTAACGTACAATTTTTCCTCTGAGAAGGTGGCTTCTTTTAATTAAATAGTGAAGTGTGTTTTTAAATTTTGTTTTGTTTTCCTTGTTCCTGCTCCGGGATAGGAACTTTGTTTGCTGATTTCAACCATTCATCACTATGAGTATCAGGATTTAAGTATAGTAATCTAAAATTTTCCCGACTTCTGTGAATTCAGTGAAAGTCTCTTGTTGTATGCAATAAGAATGGGCTTCCATTCAAGTATCTGGGATATTTTTTGTTTAGTTACTTAAGCAAGTTACAAAATGCAGGGCCAGAAAATCTTCCTGAGATAAATGGTTTATGTGCTAAGAAAGCGATTTAAAAGAATTATACGTTAGGCCCTTCAACCAATTAAGAAAGAGAAAGAGATCAAAGAAAGCAAACATGATTTCAAGGAAATTCTAGGCAAAAATCAAGGAAAACATGGGCAAAAACTCGAGAAGAATTTGGGAAAATATACAAGAACAAATAGACAAAAATAAATAGAAAGCTAGTATCCGTATAACGACAGCAAAAGAAATCTATAAGATTAACTCTAAAATTTCTGAAGTAGATAGCTCACTGGAAGGGCAAAAGAATAGAACTGAATTAAATGAAGACAGAATAAACAGGAAGAAAAATATCCTAAAAATAATGTTATGGAATGCGCCCCACCCACCCCATAACAAATGGAGGGAAAAAATCTTAGGAAAAATCCTAGAATTGTATAGGACACCGGTAAGCAGAATTACTGCTATTGGAATTAAAAAATAGGAAAATACAAAAAACAAACACTCAGAAAATCAAGATATATTGAAAGAAAACTTCTTTACTAGACTAGAACATACTCATTCATGATGTTAGATAAACTCAAAACAGAACAGATCCCCAAAGAAAACCACCAAGACATGCATAATCAATCTGAAGACATGGGAAAAAATGTAAAACATGCCAAATTACAGCACAACAAAACTGGATACAAGGGAAGAATTGTAAAAACAGTGGGCAAAATGAACAGTTACATGCAAAGGAGATCCAACAAGACTAATCTCTGGTTTTTCTCAGCACAAACCATGCAGGCAAGAAAACAATGTGATGACAAAAAAACCAACAAACCCAAACCATGAATTTTATATCCAGCAAAATAATCCCTCGGATATGATGGCAAAATTAGGACATTTGCAGATAAACCAAAATAATGTATTTGTAAAAATTAGACCAACCCTACAAACAAGATAGATAGCAATCTGAGATTAATTCGCGCACTTCTATCATAACTCAGATAAAATACACTGCCACTGAGTCAATACTGAACTCACATTGCCCTGAAAGGAAGGGCATGATTGCCTTTGTGATTTTCTGAGGCAGTAAGTGTTTCTAAGAGTTGGAAGCCCTATTTTTCTCCTGTGGAGTTTCTGGTAATTTAAAACTTTGGATCTTGCAAATCACGGCCCAACTTACAGCCACCACACCACCAGTGCTCCCTGACCCAGATAGAGAAGTATCAAAAGTAAAACAAACCTGTAATACTTAAAGTAGGAAACAAGAGATATAAATTTGAAAATACTGACAATTGCAAAGGAAAAAGAGAGAATACAGTGTGTGGTGGAAGGGCTTCCCATGCAGAGGAAATCAAGACAATGCCAAGATAAAATATCTCTTTTTAACTTGGAAAACTAATTATTCATTATGGAGTAACCTCAAAGACACTTAGTAGACCGTATCATCAGAGAGAGAGAGATAGAGAAAGAGAGAGAGAGAGAGAGAGAGAGAGAGAGAGAGAGAGAGAGAAAGAGAGAGAATTACACCATCATGTTTACAAACAGAAAGAATCATTCTTTAAAGCTGATCAGAAATGGGAGGAGGGAGGGTAAATCACTAAATAGAGGTAGACTTCTATTAATTTATATACACTGAACAGACATCAATATATATATATATAAATTCAAATAAGTCTAATTTCTTAAAAATGAAGGATAGAGTGCCTAAAATGATTATGAGATACAATTGTTACACTGCTCAGATTTGGCAGCAGTTTTACTGGGCATGACAATACAGTGTTAGCATGTGTGGGGAGTAGGCACTGGGCAGAGATGTTAACAAAAGCAACCTTGTGGGAGGGGCAATATTATCTACTACATGTTAAAAGGGATGTTCATTTGGCAATGTAAACCACATTCAAGAAACATGTATACAGAGAAAATTGAGAATACACACACACACACACACACACACACACACACACGCAACTCACCGCGATGGAGTCAACGCCGACTCATAGTGTTGAGACGGTAATTATGCCCAGGAGTAAAGGCCTCCCTTTTCTCCTACAGAGCTGCTGGTGGATTTGAACTGCCGACCATGTGAATCACAGGCCAACTCGTAACCTCTCATAATGCCACCACGGCTCTTTCTATATAAGAAATTCAGAAAATAGTGTTTCACCCTGAAAACCTGGAAACAACCTAAATGTCTATTAATCGAGGGCATGAGGACACACTTGTGCACTGGACCACTGTGCAGTTATTAAACATAATGGAGGAATTTGCTAGTAAGGAACTATCTCTGAGATAAATTGCTGAATACAGATGGCAAATTACAGAATAGTTTCCACAGCAGAAAAGGATATTTGAGAAGCAAACACAAATTATATACACATATGTTTATATTTGTACTGAGGAGCCCTAGTGGTGTAGAGATTAAGCATTGGGCTGTGATTGGCGAGGTCCGTTCCACAGTTCAAACACCACCCATTGTTCCATGGGGAAAAGATGAAGCATTCTACTCACATTTAAGAGTTAGTCTCAGAAACTCAGAGGGGAAGTTCTACCCTGTCCTATAGGATCAATGTGAGTTGACATTGACTTGATGTCAGGGAGTTTGGTTTGACATTTTAATTTTAAGATTTGATCTGCTGTACTGGAAGAACATCATTACACCCTGGTCTTGGTGGTTGCTTCTAGAGGGGGATCTGAGATTCTGGAGACTCCCAAGGGAGAGACTTACATTTCACTACAGTCCTTCTTGTACTGCTGGAGTTTCCCTCTGTGTGCATGTTATTTTAGCAAAAAGAGAGGAGAAAGGCAGCACTCACTGAAGAAACCAGTATTGGCATTTCTGGTCCTCACCTCACCCTGTGTCCTCCCCATCCTCCCCTCAGCCCTGCCCGCTCTGTGTTCTCCACTCTGACACTGCACCAGACAGAAAGGAGAGACTGGACCCTCTGCTCTCCTCTGTCATCCACTCTCAACCCATCACACCTAGTTCTAGCTGCTCCTCTGCACGTCCAGGTTCACCCCGTCCCAAGTTACTTCCCAGACACCTGAAATGCTGTGCTATCTACTGGGATACTCCTCCTCAGGTTAGGGCACCATCTCTGCCTTCTCCGCACCCAGTCCTTTCTCTCCTCAGCAGTCTGGGGTACAATGAAGAGTGGTATCTATTAATGATACCATCCTTGTAGCTCCCTCCTAGAGCTCTCATGAGGATTACATTTGGGGAGCCCCTAGGACACAGTAGATGAGTTTTGAAAGAAGAGAACAGAAAAGATGGAGAAAGGGGGAAGAGGTTTGATGGATAGGAAAGTTCAGTGACCTTTGAACCCACTTCTCAAATATCAGCTAGAGAACACATGTGAGCTTCACATGGACATGCTCTCCATCTTATGTTTCATTGTGATGTTTGCAGCACACGATGGAGCCTCAGCAGAGTCACAATTCGGGAGAGCATCAACGAATTCATGGGAGCATTCCCTTATCTTCTAATTCCATTTGTCCCATAATTTTTCCAGACTCCTGGCCTAATAAGAAGCTTGCGAGGGGGTCCTAAATCATTTTATTGGGGGCTTGTACAACTCTTACCATAATCCATACATTCATCCATTGTGTCAAGCACTTTTGTACATTTGTTCCCCTCATCTTTCTCAAAATATTTGCTTTCTACTTGAGCCCTTGGTATCAGCTCATTTTCCCCTTCCTCTCCCTCCCCCCATGAACCCTTGATAATTTATAAATTATTATTATTTTGTCAAATCTTACACCATCCAATGTCTCCCTTCACCTACTTCTCTGCTGTCCGTTCCCCAGGGAGGAAGTTATATGTAGATCCTTGCAATCTGTTCCTCCTTTCTCCACTTTCCCTACACCCTCCCATCTCGTGGAGAAACAACAAAGCCCACATGGAAGAAGCACACCAGCCTGTTCCGACTGGATCACTGAGGATAAAGCGGGTGCATAAGCAAATGTGGTGAAGAAAGCTGATGATGCCCAGCTGTCAAAAGGTATAGAATATGGGGGCCGTTAAGCTGGAAGATAAACAAGTGGCCATCTAACTGAGAAAAAAAAAGCCCACATGGAAGAAGCACATCAGCCTGTGAGATCACAAGATGTCGAAGGGATCAGGTATCAGGCATCAAAGACGAGAAAAAAAAATACTAGCATTGTAAATGAGGGGAAGTGTAGAGTGGGGACCCAGGGCTCATCTATGGGAAATTAGACATCCCCTTGCAGAAGGGCTGCAGGGAGGAGATGAGCAAGTCAGGGTGCAGTGTAGCAATGATGAAACATACAATTTTCCTCTAGTTCTTGAATGCTTCTTCCCTGGCCCCCCCAACATCCCCATTATCATTATCCCAATTCTCCCTTACAAATCTGGTTGGACTGGAAGATATACACCGGTACAGATAGGAACTGGAAACACAGGGGATCCAGGATAGATGAGCCGCTCAGGACCCGTGGTAAGAGAAGTTTGTATTTTCATTTATAATAGCGACAAAGTTATAAAGTAATATAAAAGGTCTCATACATAATTTGAATCTACCCCTGGTTTAGGCCAGAGTAAACTTTTACTTTGAAGTTCTTACTGTTAATTCGATGGTCTCCTGATGTGAATAGATAGCAGCTAGGATCAGAACCTTTCTATTTTCGTAATAAAGAGTGAACAAACTAGGGCAAAACATAACTTGTTATTTTAGCACCTCCATCTGTACAAAAAATGCAGAGAAACAATTGCTGAGGGAAAATTGTAATAGGCAACCATTCCATTAAAATTATCTAGAAACAAAATTGGCAAATTTCTCCAGGACTAAAGGCTAAATAAATACGTGTCTTTGAAGACATTAAACCTTTCTGTCACCCCTCCTTTTAAAATGAGGTTAAGTAAGTGGCAAGATATTGGACGTATATTACACAGGCAGTTCTCTGTCATGGAGATTAAAATATTCAGTCATCTCAGAAAGCTCCCTGGGTTTGCTTCATATTTTTATCCCTAGAATGATAGTGATTTGTCCAATAGAAGGAAGTGGAGAGCAGTGGCACCAGAATTGGGACTGGGTTTACTTTGGGAAACAGTGAACAAGGGCAATCAAATGTTCTAATATTTATTTCTTCATTGGAAAACTGAGGGTGCTAATCCACCCCGTAGACACTAAATTTTGCTGTGACACTAAAATGTCACAATTTGTTAAATCCACTGAAAACCCTTGGATGATGGGCTTTTGTTGCTTGATATGGTCTGCTGATTGTCTCACTTGAGATATTTGGCTATTTACTGTTCTTTTAGACATTTAAAATTAAAACCCCCTTTGACACCTTGTGATCGCACTGGCTGGTGTGCTTCTTTCATGTGGACTTTGTTGCTTCTGAGCTAGATGGCCACTTGTTTACTTGCAAGCCTTTAAGACCTCAGACACTATATCTTTTGATAGCCAGGCACCATCAGCTTTCTTCACATTTGCTTATGCACCTGCTTTAACTTCAGTGATCGTGATGAGGTATCATGCATCAAAGAACAAAATACTCATATCATTGTCAATGAGGGGGAGTGAGGGAGGGGGACCCAAAGCCCATCTGTAGGCAACTGGCCATCCCCTTACAGAAGTGCCAAGGGGGAGAAGATGAACTATTCAGAGTGCAGTGTAGCAACGATGAAACGTACAGCTTTCCTCTGGTTCCTAAATGCTTCCTCTCCACCATCATGATCCTAAATCTACCTTACAAATCTGGCTAGACAAGAGGATGTACACTGGTACAGATAGGAACTGGAAACACAGGGAATCCAGGACAGATGATCCCTTCAGGATCAGTGGTGATAGTAGGGATACTGGGCGGGTCAAGGAAGGGTGGGGTAGAGAGGGAGGACTGACTACAATGATCTACACATAATCTCTACTCTGGGGGACGGCCAACAGAAAAGTAGATGAAGGCAGATTTTGGACAGTGTAAGATATGACAAAATAATAATTTATAAATTATAAAGGGTTCATGAAGTAGGGGGGGGTGTGAGGAGGGAAGGGGAAAATTGAGGAGCTGAAGCCAGGAGCTCATGTGGAGAGCAAATGTTTTGAGAATGATGAGGGTAACAAATGTAAAATGTGCTTTATACAATTGATGCTAGTATGGATTGTGATGAGTTGTATGAGCCCTCAAATAAATGATTAAAAAATTAAAACCCCAAAGAGACAGTAATACAAATGGCACATTTGAGGTAGGCTGTCAAAATCACCAGCATCTTGAAATTTTAAAGCTGTAGTTATTTCATACTGAGAAGTATATGA
This sequence comes from Tenrec ecaudatus, assembly GCF_050624435.1. Taxonomy (NCBI): domain Eukaryota; kingdom Metazoa; phylum Chordata; class Mammalia; order Afrosoricida; family Tenrecidae; genus Tenrec; species Tenrec ecaudatus. Next base: position 143,408,366 of record NC_134538.1, on the reverse strand, counting down.
AATAACAATCCATATATAACTAAACAGACCAATATCTTTGGTTAACCCTAAACATTCATTAAATTTATAAAGTTCTAATTAGATATAAACTTGGGAGACTCCCACAGTCCTGTAATTAAGTTGACAAATTGTCACATTCATGCCTTTTCGTGTCCTGTTTAGCTCTTTGAAGTTATGTTACTAGTTCCTCTGATTTGCTTTAATTTTTGTTCTTTTGTTTTTTAAATTTTTGAATTGCACTTTTCTGTTTAAAAGAATTTTAGTTGTATTGTACTTTTAACAGTTTTATTGACACAATTTACATAGCATACACTTCAATAGCTCAGTCATTCAATCATATCAGGTGAATTGTGCGCTCATAACCATATGAATTTTAGAGCATTTCCTGTCCCCATGGTTAAATCTTATTTAAAATGAGTCAGTTCTAATACTCCTCCCACTCCTGTCTTCATTGCCCACTCTCAAAATCCCATTTCCTTCCATATCACCCTTCCCCATAATTTTTATTCTTAAGCAAAAGACATTTGCAAAAGTTCTTGCCTCTACCCACTAAAGAAATTATGAATCAGAGGAGCATAATCTTCCAAGAGAATACATCTTTGAATAATCAAAGAATTCCCCAAGTGAAGCTTTGATTCCCTTCTTGTGCCTTCTCAGTTGACTAGACAACAAAATGAATCATAGTTTATGATTTTATAAACTATGACAAATGTTAAAATCTTAATGATGTTTAACCATCATTGTTTTATTCACTCATTTTCCTGTTTATTCTATGTAATTGTCTACAAGGTAAAGTTTTTTGCTTCTACGTGTATGTTAATTTTTATACTAGAGTTGGAAATCAAGTCATTTGACTTTGGGAAAGCCAAAATTTTTACTTTTAATATAATTGGTAAAATAATTCAAGTGTTTTTCAATGACCCAATGTAAACTTCTGACCATTTAAAAACATTATGAAGACACAAAGATTTGTTTCTATGTTAGAAAAAAGAAAAACTTAAAACATTAAATTTGTTATAGGTTATAGAAAATACATCAAATTCAAGAGATGTCCAAAGTTTACTGTGAATTAAAATGTATAATTATTACTAAAATGTAACCACGGATATTTAAAAGTTGTTCTTTCTTGATAAGTTCTCCTTTCACTAAACCAGTCAACAAGTAAGAAAGTGTAGTTTGTTGAGATGAAAGCAACGGAGGTTCCAACTACTTGAACTGGAGACATATCTGATGCTACCAAGTGACATGAAACGGTGATGCAACAGAAGCATATTTATGAGGTAAAAGAACAAGGTGTGCAGCATTCTGACTGGAAGTGGCAGTAGCAGAGACAACTGTGGAGGTTAGGAAACTGGAAGTGGGGGATCATTGGTTAAAGCATGGGTGTGACTATATGGCTGGGTTAGTTTAAATACATGACTAAGGGGGAGTTGACAAGATGGTCTTCAGGTATGTATTGTAAAACCTATCCTGAAGATTGCTGAGTGAATATCTGGTATGAGTCTTGTGTCAAAATCCCCAGTTCAGTACATCCTTCTGATATCTTTAACTTAATGATGGAGAAACAGGTTTCCTTTCCTGTGCCTGTCTGAGGGTTTGACAGTTGCGGGAGAAATGAGCAAAATATAGTATTGAGTCAGGGCTCAGACCTGGAGCAAATGTTGGGCCTTATGCCTCTGTGTTCAAATTCTCATACGCTATATTTAAGAACCAGATTGAAAGTGTTAGCATGTTTTGAGATACAAAGAAGACAGAACAGATGACTGGTGATGGTTGTTTTGAGAGAGCAAAGGCAAGGCATGTTGCCTTAAAATAGAATCTGTGGTTATGCCACCATTATTCAACAGCCCATTTGCTGGACTGTGGTGGCTTGTGTGTTGCTGTGATGCTGGAAGGTGTCTCAGAGGCCAGCGGGATCAACCAGAATATGAAAGTTAATGAAAGCTTAACTTGAAGGTGTATGGTAACTAATGGAAAGCTTAAGAGAAAGAAAAAGACAGCAAGCCACAGGGAGCAAGAAAGTGTACAGAGTTCTCTTTAAAAAGAAGGGTTGGGGAGAAACAGATTAAGGAAAAATTATGAATGAAAGACAATCGGTTGTGAAGAAAAGGTCTTTGCAAGCAGTTGAAAGTGAAGTGAGGACAAGAAGGTATGTCATTTTTAGGTATAAGAATGGGGCCGAGCATTACAATACTTTTTCTTTGTTCCCTCACAGACCACATTAGATTTTTTTTTTAAATAGCTTTATTGGCACATCATCCTCACGTCATATAGTTCAGTAATCAAATCATATCAAGGAGAGTTGTAAAATCATTACAACAATCAATTTTAGAATATTGTCTTCTGTGTACTCAGTGTTATTCATGTAATTAATTAATTGTGGCAAAAACATACACAACAGAACATTCTCCAATTCACCAACTTCTACGTGTAGAATTCAGTGCAGTTGATTGTAGTCCTTGTCTTGTACAACCATTACTGATATCTTTTCCCAAATTATTCCACCATCATTAACATAAACTCGATGACTCCTCAATCACATTGTTCATTAAACTTTGAGTTTAATGTTATCAACACTCTGATGCTGCTGTGGCAAAATGAATGTGATTAGTATTCAGTTACAAAGCTTAGATATGCCTTTCATTTTCTCAGGCATCACTGGAATCCAACTTCTGTATGCTATTAATTAAAAAATTATCCTTAGATCTGTAGTACATTTTACTATGTTCTTTATTATTATTATTATTAATAATACTTTTATTGTGACTTTGGGGAAGGTTTACAGAGCAGGTCATCAGTTTCACCATCAACGTTCATACACATTTTATTTTCACCTGTCTACTGCCATGCCCTCCAGTCCTTCCTGTGCTTAGGGTTTCTGTCCTGCCTTCTGCCCAAACCCCGTGAGCTTTGTCCGGGGTTAATGCTGACCTTTTGATCTTCAGTGGTTGACTGTTTCTCCCACAGGGGTGCGTTCAGTTCCAAACTTGAAGAGGACCTAAGGACCACAGTTTTGGAGGACCTCTTTGTCTCTATCTGACCAGTAAGCCTGGTCTCTTTTTCTTTTCTTTTTTTAAATCATTTTATTGGGGGCTCATGCAACTCTTATCACAATCCATATTACATCAGTTGTTTAAAGCACATTTGTACATTCATTGCCCTCATCATTCTCAAAACATTTGCTCTCCACGTAAGCCCCTGGCATCAGTTCTTCAATTTCCCCCTCCTTCCCCACTCCCCCCTCCCTCATGCACCCTTGATAATTTATAAATTATTATTTCGTCATATATTTTTACTATGTTCTTACTATGATTTTAACTATTTTCAAGATTTTTTAAATTCTTGGTTTATTTTAATTCTTATTTTAGTTATATTTCATTCCCTCTCCTGTCTACCACCCATATTTCACTGTCCTATTGTCCACTCATACAGACCACCACTGAAAGTTCTGTTGAAACCATTCTACAAAGGGGACCGTGCTGGTACTTGAAATATTGTTGGCACAGCTTCTTACATCATAGTAACATATAAACCACCAGAATAGGGTGTAAAGATAGATGAGTGAGGAGTCATATTCTATAGGTAGGTATAAATGTTTGGAGAAAAATCAGCCTCATCCAGGGTTGTCAGTTATGTGATTACTTTAAGGGGCCAGACAATTTATTTTAACACAAAATTAGTTTCCTTTCCTCTCTCAAAAAAACAAAGCAAAACAAAATTATTACCAATCCTACTAAGAGACCTATTGGCAAGCCAACACATAACCCATTCACCTCCAGAGATTTATCCTTGAGGTAGAGAGGACTTTAATTATGCCTCTGAGATAAAGCTTTCAGAAATTTAATTAGATGATGTGGCATGACTTAAAATGGGCAGAATAGCTGCAAGCATTATTTTTGGTCAATGTGGAAAGTACTAAATATATATCTAGGAAACGTGGAAGTAATCAAAGAAGTAAACAGGGTACAGAGGGTGAAATTCCGTAGGCATTATTGAACTAAAGTAGACTGGTAATGGATATTTTGAATCACACAATAATGACATCTATAAGTCTAGGAATGAGAAATTGACTAGGGATGGTGTCCCATTGGTGCATAATCTGTGCAATGAAGGAGGAAGACACAGAAAGATGGATCCATTTAAAATTTGGTATTAGGGAAGATGACTGAAATCACCAGGAACTGCCATAAGAACGAACAAATCTATCTTGGAAGAAGTACAGATGGAAAGCTTCTTAGAAATGAGGATGGTGAGTCTTTTTCTCACATATTTGGACACATAAGAAGAGACCTGTTCCCGGAAAAGGACATTTGGCTTGGTAAAGTGGAGGGTCAGTGAAAGACAGGACAACTCCCCATGGGATGAATTGGCACCGTGTCTGCAACGAAGGGCACCAACCTGAGAGTGCTGTCAGGTGGCACAGCCCTCGGTGCTGTGTCCTTAGGTTGTGCACAGTGTTCCTGGAATTCAGCACCAGCTTGACAACACAGAGCCCCAGCAGTAGAATATTAGAATGTACATGACGCCTGCAGATTCTGCCTGCCCCGACGGCTCCAATCACCAGCACTATTGCACATGTGGTCTGTCTACTTCTAACTCTTCACTTTGGAGATGGATTGAATTCACTGGAGAAACTGATCAAGACATCTCTAATGTCTGGTCGAAGGCCACATTACTGCATAGTACACACCCACAGTAGTTCCTTTTGTTCTTGATATTTTTAGCAGGTTATCTAATGGCAGTGATTGTCTCTTGGCTAAATTCTCTACCACAAACTGGTTTAACTCATTTGATTCCTATCATCATTAACATAGGACTTATTAAATGCTTTATGAATTTCCCATCAGATGCTTACAACTGAACAGAAATTCCCAGATAAGCTGAATTTTGACGTCCTTCACTCTCTGTTGTAATCCATACTCCAGGCTACCAGCCTTGATTTTCAGCAGCAAGTGCTTGAAGACCTCCTTACTTTCAGTCAAGCAAGGTTTTGTCATCTGCATATTGCAGGAGGTTAGTGAGCTTTCCCTCAATCTTGATGCCACTTTGTCTTCATCTAATTGAGCTTCTCTGAAGAATAGTTTCCTCATATAAATTGAAAAAGTGTGGGGAGAAGTTATAACCCTGAAGTACACCATTCTTCATTTAAAACTGTGCAGTATCCACCATTTCTATCCAACTTTGAAGTTTAGCTTTCATTCATGGCACACACCATTTTATTTGAAAGTCAAATGCCCAATCTCTGTCTGTGAGGACACTCACTGCCCACGTTTTCACTTCTGATATTTTCTGCAGTGAAGATCAACAACTGCACAACATACTAAAAACAGCACAAACATCCAAAAGTAGCAGCATAATTTCTGTTTCAGCTAGGTTAACCCACTTTCAAGTGGCTGAACAATGTTCTTTAAAAGAGCACACATACAAAAATAAGTAAGCACAAAACAACATGACCAAAAACTGCCCCCTCAAAATTAGGAACTACCTCTGTGAAAAGCTGAAGCAGATGCTAATTTTCAGAAGATTCCATGTCAAGACAATCCTTGGGATTGAAGTCCCACACGGCAGCGAGAAGTAAAAGAGCAGCTGAGCGCTGATGAAACCCCCAAGACTTTCTACGACTTCGTAAAGTTTCAGGAAGCGTCAAAACATGGGTTTGCAAACCAAGAGTGCTAGCGCCTGCATAGTCCCTGAGGGTCCATGACAATGTTAAAGAAAAGAGCCTGAGGACATCCTACCAGGAAAGGCAGCTTCAGACACCTGTATTCTGATATTACCGTTTGTCACCTCAAGGGCAATGTAAGGAGAAGATTTAGTTATTGAAGGCTTAAAAGGAACAAAGACAGCACAGAGACACACACACATCATACAGAGGAGCCAGGCTATTAGCATGAGGTCACAATGGTGTTTGAAGGTACACAATTGGGAAGCTGGATATACAGGCATGGTGCAAAGGAGGGACTGTCACCAATTCATGATAGGTGGCATATCTGTACATATAGTTATAGGGGACACTACAGAAGTATGAACCAAAACATGATTGGGGCAAGTACATTGTTAGAAAGAAAGGCTTACAAGATTGGCTCAGGGCCCTCGGAACAAAGCAATCAGGGAGAGTGGTAGTCCAGGTAGGCGAGAGAAAAAAATTCATAGATACTCATACGTGTATAAGAAGAACTTTTGTATGCAAGAGCAATTAAATATTGAGAAAACATCCCAGTGCAGTTCAGATCAAGTCCATAAATCCAATATGAGAACATATGTCCGATACCAATCTATAAACTCTTCTCAGACTCAAGAAACACATGCAATGATACCAAATGTAGGCATATCAGAGGTCAGTGGATGGGAAGTCTTGTGGATCCTGTGGCAATGTAAGCATCTCATTAGTGGCAGAGTTCCCCATGTGGCTCCTTCAGCACCAGGGCTCTAGCATAGCTCCCTGTGTCTTGTGCGCAGAAATGTCTCACAGGGAGTCAGCACGTGTCCCACCTACAATTTATCTCCTTAGCACCTCCAAATTAGGTGATCAAGATGAGACCTGATTGACCAGCTAAACTCCACCCCTTTGCTCTTAATTCTGAAATGGACAATGTATTACGTATCTACCACAGGGAGACACTGATAAAATATGATTCATGGCTTGGAAGAAATCTGGCTAGCGTGCTCCTTAGAGGATTACATACTTTGGGCACATTGTCAGGAAAGACCAGTCCCTGGAGAAGGAACTCAATGTTGTAAAGTTGAAGAGGAGCGACAAAGCATAAGGTGGTTAAGCAGATGGATTGACAACGTGGCTGAAGCAATGGACTCAACCATGGCAAAATTGTCAGGATGTGCTGCACCAGTGTTTAGTTGTGTTTTGCACAGTGTCTATGGGCCATAACCGACTCAATGGCACCTAACAACAATACCACTATAACTATATGGCCCCCTGTACTTTCCCTAGCAGAGTGGCCTTCATTAAGGACATAACCCTAAGAGAGGAACCTCCCCTCCCTGGAAGACTAGAGTGGTTGGAGGTATGTACTTTCCATGGCAGTGTGCTTGAGAGCACATATTGATTATCTACATATTTGATTCATGACCAAAAAGAATTCAATGGAGGCTTAATTTATTTGATGATCTTCCCAATGCATTTTGAGCTATAATTGTAATCCATAGACTTTTACAATATGGGGTACTCGGAGTTTAAGTTCCAATACACTAGGAAGGGGCCATTTGGAGAAACCTAAAGTTTTGTAATAATAAAGGTAGTAATATTTAACAAGTAGTATAGAAGTATATTCACTAGGAGAAGGAAAAGGTCAAAAATGAGAGAGCAAAAAGAAATTGTAAGCAAATAGGAAGAAAACTAAAAAATATATATATATATGAAGTAGACAAAGCAGAAAAGATAGAGGAAGGAAAGGGCCAAAAGGAAAGAGAGAACAAGGCTGGAGAGGAACACATTTATATGTACTGAGATTATAAGGTGTTCAACAATTGGTGGAAGCTTAAAATGGGTGGGGATATAGAGTTCTGTTACTATGGCTTGTGAACTCCAGTGTGTCTCTGGCCACTAGAGACAAGGAGAAAAGTCTGAACAAATAAAACCATGTTTGGGGTGGGTGTTTCTTACCTGTGTCAGGCTGGTACATGTGCGTGTTTGTGCAGGGGCAAGGGCTACTGGAAAGCGGATGCGAGAGTTAAAAACCAAAGAGTTTTAACCAGAGTTAAAACCAAAGAGTCAAAAATGAAGTGTAGTTTGGTGGGCATTCCTATTTCTTTAGAAGGAGTAGTATGTACATACATCTCCTGAGAAAAGGAAGGAGAAAAGCTTGGTGGAGGTCAGTGGGTAGAGGGTGGGGTGTGAGGGATGCTGAGGAATTTGGAAGCAGAGGAGAAAAAGAATATTTAACTGGTGAAAAGCTTTATTGGCTAGTGAGGATGTCTATTCCACGTTTCCCATGAAGTCTGCTATCTTCACAGAGCCCCAGGAGCCTGCCCGGAGAGGGTTTTGGCTGGGTGAGTTGAAACGTGGCTGTGGGGGAGGAGCCCACTGAAGTGGCTCTGGCCACGGGTCAATGTTGAAGGAGAAAGGAACAGAAACAATGGGCCTTCTTCCTGATTTCCAGTGTAAAGAAAAAGAAAGCATTTCGTGCACTTAGTGTTTGTGCTGTTTCTCTAACTTTGAAGGAGCTCTGGATTCCCTCCTGGTAGAACTTCTCCAAGATTTGCTGAAGAGAACGTCCCATTTCTGTTATATATCCCTGTCAGGTTGGATTCTTCTGAAAATAAAAACCAATCCAAAATTTTGCTGAGAGTTTCCTGAAACCTTCGCATTTTGGTCCTCCTCCCCCTCCCTGAGGTAGAAATGCTTTGTTCCTTCTAGATACATCTTAGTTTATGTTGTCTGTTCTACAATGAATCTTGGTTTTGCTCCCAAACAAACATGAGATCTTAATTACTTTGACACACCTCAAAAGATTACTACGTCATTAATTGACTGGCCAAAGGGCAGCATTTTCTCAACCAGCAGATTGACTGCGGCCGTGTCATGAGGCGGTCTGGAAGCATTTCTGACAGCCTTATATTTTGGAAAGCATGTTTTCCATTCTTACTTCCAAAGTAAGTGCTCTGATTCCTTCCTACTACAGAGCCTGTTATAACTGTCTGTGAGGAAGGATTGGAAACGATGGAAGGTGCCACCCTTTACGTCTCTCCTTTGGTGATTGGTTTCTGTGCTATTTACTAGTGTCTGCTTTGGGAAACACAGGAGTCAACACAATTGTTGGCCAAACGGTCAGTGGTGCAATGACACGCGTAGATCTGTGGGAGAAAACATTGAGATTTGCTCCCATAAAGATGACAACTTGGGAAACCCTATGCGGCAGTTCTGATACTTTTTTCTCTCTCAGTTGTGTTGAATTGGTTTGCCATGTTCTGGAATCAACTTGATTGAACAAACTAAACAAACACAAGAACGCTTAACAACAATTGAAAACAGATAAGGAGCTAGTGCTTTAACATGACACACTCTGACCTCTGTCAGAAGCCCTTGTGGGCACAATGATGGCGTTAGGACAAAGATACGAGGTGGAACACAGGACAAAGATTGTGGTAACAGTGACATCTGACAAAGGACAAGGGAGAAGGAATTGGCATGCTACTGCAAATGTTAACAACTTCTCTTGGGCATCATGTACATGATGTCTATTTCTGATCATATTACTAATAAGCATAAGAAGAAATTTCTTATAAAAGGGATATTTTTGACGAATTTTCTCTTGCCTGGAAATTATATACACTTCTAAGAAACTGAATTTTCACATGGATTGTTGGGCTTGGGGAATTTTAAACTGAACTCTTTAAAAGTTTACAAAAACTTTTAACTTGAATCCATTCTAATTGTTATTGGAGGTAGAAATCAGTCTTTAGGTCAAAATTATAGAGTAAAGGGTTCAGGAATAATATATACCCTCAAAAGTGATTAAAAATACAGAGCAGAAATCCTAGAAATTTGTTCCCTTGAAATTTTGGCTTTGACTGATTGGTAGAGTTTGGGTTTTTGATTTATCTTCCCAATGTTATTTTAGGCCAATATTTTCTAGTTTCTCAGTAAGAAAGTTCACTAGGACTTAAAGTATGCTTTTCTGCTGTTCATAAGCTTTTGCTGGCTCATCCCTCATGTGTGGACAGTCTGTATCTTGTTCTTTGTCTGGAAGGTCTGCTGAAACCTGTAAATCTTGGGTGACTGTGCTGGTATGTGGAGCATGGTGACGTAGCTTCCAGCATCACAGCAACTTACCAGCCACCACAGTACAGGCAACTCACAGACGAGTGGTGCTTAAGACTCAGCAGACACTAGAATGGAGGATTCAAGAAGCAACACTAAAACATAAGAGGACTTTCTTGGGATTTATTTTCATTTCACAGGGTTGACTAAGAGTTTGCTCACCCAGGAGTAAAAATAAAAAATAGCAGCATTTGCCTTGTTGTAGGTACAAGGGCAATTTGAGATGAAAATAATGATAGTTATTATAGAATTTATATGGAGAAAATTTTCAAAACTTTTCAAAACTCCAAATACTTGGGCTTAAATAGAAAATTAAGTAAATCGCTATATATTTGCTACTGAAATGCAGTGTAAGAATAACTTCTATATATATTGTTTTACTTATAGATGAAGTCACTTGCAAAATGTTCCCAAGATATGAAGCAAGAAGACTAATATTTAGACGTAGTGTTTTTGCCTCCATACCCATCAACGTGACTTCATCCTGTTCCACGTTTCTATCCTGCACTGAATATTGGGCAAACCAAGGCTGCAGGAACAAACAAGTGCTTCCCGTAATCACTTATCAAAATGGGAGTGTTAGGGACCACACACGTCTATGGGCATGTGGGGTGCAGGGGTGCATTCCAGCCTCTGCTCCTCTTCCTTCTGCTCCCTTGCTGCCTGTCTGAGCAATTCACCGAACCAAATGATTTCTCCAATGATACTCTTCTCTGGGCTTGGAATTCGCCTCTGGAACTTTGTGCTGAGAGATATAATATTGCCCTAGATCTGAAATTCTTTCCCTTAATAGGAAGCCCCAGAAAACAGGCCACAGGGCAAAGGCTTGTAATATTTTATGCTACTAAGCTTGGCCTCTACCCTTTTATACACGAACAAACAGGCTTGTGTGTGAATGGCGGCCTTCCCCAGTTTGGAGATTTACAAGAGCATTTGAAGAAAGCTAGGAAAGACATCCTCTCTACTGTAAATGCAAACCTAACAGGATTGGCTGTCATTGACTGGGAAGAATGGAGGCCCCTCTGGGACAGGAACTGGAATCCAAAAAACATCTACTGGGATGTATCTGTTGCCTTGGTTAGACAAAACCACCCACATCTCAGTCACTCTAGGGCCTACCAGGTAGCCAGAGAAGAGTTTGAAAAGTCAGCGAAGGAGATTTTTCTTAAGACTATAATATTGGCACAAAAACTTCGTCCAAATTTTCTATGGGGTTATTATCTTTACCCGGAGTGTTACAACCATGAATCTAGGAAACCTGGTTTTGACGGAAGTTGCTCTGAGAAAGACAAGAGGAGAAATAACCAGCTCTCCTGGTTGTGGAAGGAAAGCACCGCCTTTTTCCCAAACATGTATTTGCACTCTCGCCTCAGTTCTAGTCCCCTTGCTGCGCTCTTTGTCCGGAACCGTGTTCAGGAAGCCCATAGGCTGTCTCGATTCCCCAGCATATATATCCCAGTTCCGATTTATACTTATATGTGCCCTATTTTTACTGATGCGCCTACCAAATACCTTTCTCAAGTAAGTCAATCAAGGGTGGATGGGTGGGGGGAGTTTATACAATCGTGTCCACAGGTAACATGAATGAAATGTAGCATGATTTTTGAAAGGAAGATTTTGAAAGAAATATTGTATATGTTTTATGGTATCAAAAAATCTTAGCAACTGTGAAAAAGTAGGGAAAAGAGGTAATATGTAACTTAACCTTTCTCACCACCACCCTGCCCCCATCACCACCACCCCCTCCCTCATCCATAGTCCTTAAGACAGCAATATAAAGTGTGTTTTTGTCATCATGGGACAATGGCTGTGGTAGGAAGAATGGTAAACTGGGGGAATCACTGAATTAGGATTCTCAGATCAACACACTTGCTTCATGTTACTGCACTTCCATTTGGGATAAAAATGCTTGCTTCGGTATTGCTGCATTTGATATCATTTCATTGTTATCTGTTAACTCTTTGTGTTTCATTTGTCAGTATGATCTTGAGAACACACTTGGTGAATGTGTTGCGTTGGGTGTCTCTGGTATTGTGTTCTGGGGAAATGTCAATTTGACCGGAAGCAAGGTAAGTTAAATTCATGGAAAACAGAGAAAGCCCACTTATGTCGTTATGGTCCTTGAAGATGGCTATAGGTGGTTCAGTGTCAATGCGTCATCTGTGAGGTTTAAGAGCAGTCACAGGTGCTTTGGAAGAAAGACTCAGCAAGGTACTTCCAACAACACTGGCCCCTAGAAACTTTAGGGTACATAGCTCAACTCTGACACACGAAGGCTCTCCTAAAATATAATAGGATTGATAGCAGGATTTTGTTTTCTCCTAAATTCTCAATTTTTAATGGTAACAAATAAGTACCATGCTTGTTATATAGTAGTAGATGCTCAATTTTTCATTTCTGTGGTTATGTGTTTTTTAATTGCTTTTATTTATTTTGAAAAATTCATTTTATTTGGACTCATACAGATTTTATCACAATCCATACAAACATCCATTGTGTTGAGCTATTTTGTTCATTTGTTGCCGTCATTTTCACATCATGTTCTTTCTACTTGAGTCCTTGGTATCGGTTTCTCATTTTTTAATCCAGCTGTCCCCCTACCCACCCACTCTCAAGAACCCTTGATAATTTATAAATTATTTTTTCATGTCTTATACAGACCACTGTCTCCCTTCACCCACTTTTGTGTTGTTCAGCCCCATGAGGGGGGATTATATGTAGATCATTGTGATCCATTCCCCCTTTCTCTTCCCACCTTCCCCTTCCCCTCCTGGGTATGGCTACTCTCATTATTGGTCCTGAGGGGTTTATCTGTCTTGGATTCCCTGTCTTTCCAGCTCTTATCCCAATTCTAATTTATAAATCTGACCAAACTGGAGCACGTAAACAGATACAGATAATAGCCCTGGTCATGGTTTAATGCAGAGAACACTGTCTTTGGCTTCCCTAGATGGGACAGAAATGGAGTAAGATTAATTGAAATCCTCTGTCTTAGAAGAAGGAAAACACAAGCCTACAATCTTTTCTTTCTGGCATAAAATTGGTTGGGTTTTCTGCTCAAAAAAGTTCTACTAGTCAATGGCACTCACTCAGTCTCTGATGCCCTGAGTGACAGTATTGACTATCTTTCTGAGATAAGAATTCTTTTCGTGATTCACTCAGTGCTCACTGCAGGACTAAGTCAGCATGGACCTCATCTCCTTCCACCTGATTTGTATAACTGTGTGTTGACAAGGACTTTTGTATTTTTAAATGTTTTAACACAAAAGGATTAGTATTTCACAATTGAAAATCAGGCCAAAGTTTCATTTCATTTTCTATCAACAAATTTCCTTGGAGCAGAACTGTGCTCATTGATGTAGGGAAAATGAGGAAAAGAGAACCACAAGGATGGCTACGGTGTCACTGAAAGTCAAGGTTGAGCAGCTACAGCAAAGCCTAATGGGGGCAAGGTCTGAATGCTGACTGTCCAACGCTTTCGTGAATGTGTGCTCCCCTCTGGCCGATTGATTTCCTATTTTCACAAATTGTCAGCTAATTGATGGATTGTCAGAAAAATAAACAAGGTTAGGAAAAAGAAGTATTGGGTTCCAGTTGAAAAATACATAGATTTACTCAAAATAAAATAAAATACAACTTAAACATATTTCTGCAAACAGCAGATGACAGTGTAGAACGCCTCTGAATAATACACCCGTCTTATTCTCATTGGCCTGGCTTTAAGAAAAGGTCCATTCAAAACTGGTTTATAGGCCATATATGCTGCTAGGCTAGTTAACGTCAAGCTGAAGAAGTTAAGTTCAAAAGAGTATGGTGACGGATATGTCTAGAAACAAAAGCTTTCCATTTTGATTTTGTTTCTTTTAATGGAGGTGTCCATGATTTTGTAGCAATTGTTTTCTTTATTTTCCTTCATGTGTTTTCACATGTTCCATCGGCATTCAGTTCACATACCCACACTTCAATAATTCCGTCATATAAAAAGGGTTGTAGAAATATCACTGCCTTCAGTTCAAGAACATTTACTTCCTCCTCATAACTGACTGTTAATAGCTCTCTATTTCTCTCTCGCCTTCCTGCCTGCTCCCCTCTTCACTGAAATAAACTCAGTGCTGACTCATAGTGCCCCCGGTTTGGTTTTTGACACTGTAACACTTTATGGGAACAGGAAGCCCAGTCTTTCTCCCACTGAGCTGCTGGTGGCTCCGAACTGCCAACCAGTGGGATGGAAACCCACTGCATAACCACTGCACCACCAGAGCTCTGGCAACCCCCTGCCCCCTCCCCAAGTAAACCTTTCATCCAGTTACTGTTTCTATAGATGTACCTATCCTGGGTTTCATATCATGGAAGCCCTCATGTATCAATGAGCAAAACAAGTCCTTTAGCTGTAGAACGATGATCCCATAATTGTGATATAAGTGGATATAATATGCCAGGAGTAATGAGGACGGAGAGGATCGATGAAGACATGTAGGCAGGATGGAGAGTGGCAGGATGGGGCTGTTTGGATGGAATCGTCATAGACAGCCTCTGTTTAGCAAGTACTTAAAGGAAGTAAGGGAGTGAGTCTCTTGGGTACAAAGGAGGGGCTGCAATGCTGCAAGGGATTTTCAAGAAAGAGAAGGCCATTGTGACTGGGTTGCCACCAGGGGGCGTGTGGTAAGGAGTGTGGGCAGTGAGAACACAGGGTCAGCTACAGAGCTTCACAGGCCACAATGTGGCATTTTCTCATGTGAGCAGCTACTGACTAGTGGTTTGGGGCAGAAGAGTGGCTGTACCTGATGGTGATTCTAGAATCACGTAGGTGAGTTGAGACTAGATTGGAGAAAGGCAAGGATGGGAGCAGGGAGAAGTGACTACTGGTGATGTCTGAGAGCACAGGTTATAGGTGGTAGTGCAGATGTGTGTTTGGATTTTGGATTTAATCTGATAGTAAGGCTGGTGAATTTATTTTAGAGAGGGTTTGGATGTGTCATCTCCTTTTAGTTTAAGAATACTATCATTAGGAAAAAAGAGATGAGGAAAATGGTTTTGATATAGGCCTTGTGAGGACTGGGGATTATCAGAATTTAGACATTGAAATTTGTACAAAATAAGTACTACGCTGTTTATTTCCTAAGGGAAAGGAACGGAACCACCTACATTTTCTTGCCACTGTCTTATATCTTGTAGTGTCCACTCCAAATAAAACTACAAATAAACTCCATTAGGAAAAAATGTCCATTTTGTTGGGTAATCATTCTCTCCTGATACATGTCATTAGCATAAAAGGCCTTTCACTACTAAAACCTAATGCTTTTCTATCCTCCTCCATTTTTACCTGATCCAATTCTCCTTATCAGATCTTCACCCTGCAGGGCTTCCAACCTTCTAGACAATGCAAGAGCAACATCAGTACTATCAGTACATGGATAGCACGGAATTGGATTTGAACTTTTCCTTCTCGAGGGGTGTGCAAGTACTAGTGACTCCTGAGATATTGAAGATGTCTGATGAAGCTCCTTGTCCATGGGTCTATCATGGGATCTATACAGAATTGAAATTCTACTTAAAGACCTGAAGAGACCTTTGAAATATCTGTTATTCTTTCACATAGAGCAGCCCATGCTCTTACTTCATTTAAAATTATTAACAAATCCCATTTTATAGTGATTGACAGGACAGAATGAGGACCCCTCTTGATGGAGTGTGTCCACCTTGGACTGCCATCCTCAAGGTCAGCAGTTCAAAACCACCAGCCACACTAGGAGAGAGAGATGGGCCTTTCTTCTGTACTGTGTGTCAGCAAAAAATCTCCCACAACTGGAAAGTTACTTACTAAGCAAAGCGTTTTGCAAGTGCACTCTATAATGACCTTATATCACCAGAAGCATGTTCACTGAACATCATTTTAAATTCCCATATGCTTAAACTATAGAAACTCAATGATATATATATGTGCTTTTAAAATTCAATTAATTTTTTTCCTTTAAAAAGCATTACATTTTTTAATTTCTGTTTATGAAATCCGGGACAGTAAATGTAATGAGACAGCTTTGGAGTAGTGGTTTCTTGAAGATAAGGCAGGGAAGGTATTGGGGACCTGATAGCAATGAGCACAAGAAAGGAGAAAATGTTCTCAAGTTGATTATGGTACTGATTGTACAACTCTACTTGATATGACTCAGTGACTGTATTTTATCGTACATGGATGATTATGTGGTAATAAACTGGAGGTTGGGGTGGAGATCTAAAGTCTGGAAACTCAGAGGGGCAGTTCCTCTGGGGTTGTTGAGAGTCGACATTTACTGTATTGCAGTGTGTGTTCTTCCGTGTATGGGCGACAGTAGAACTTTCAAGGTTTCCAAAGCTGTCCATCTTAGGGAAACAGACTGTCAGCACTGACCTTTGGTTAACACCCCTCTGCTCAACCACCGCAAGCCCAGTGCTCCTTCACTTACAGACCCTTCACAGACAACAGACACCCTTGTGAATGCTTTCAAGGGAATCTGAGCCCTCCCTGCCCATCTGGTATTACACTGTTGTTTGGTTTGATCAGCAATGAAAAGAAATGACAGGAAATATGACTACAGAGCAAGGTGTATATTGTTTAGTAAAATATTTTCTATCAGGAAACTATTTAACATCAACTAACTTCTCAACTAACAAAAGTAATATTTGTTTGTTTTCTCAAATCCATCGACTTCTTTCTCAAGGGTCCTATTAACTCTATGATTGAGCCATTTATATATTTCCTAAATCATATTCTTTTTCGAGGAGAGAACACTTCTGGGGAGTTAGTCGGGAATTTTCAGTGACTGGGAGGATGCGAAGTCTTATATGTATGGAGTTTCTTTTTGAGGCACTTTAATCT